>NC_140537.1:23159949-25937449 GCF_057382185.1 Mchenga conophoros | reverse complement strand
TGATATTGACTCCACCACCCTGCATCTGCTGATTGAGATGATTGAGAGCTGCGAATATATCAGCCATGTACGCTAAAATGAGAATGAACTCAGGATTTTTGAAGCAATCTGCATGACAGTGTTGGTGCTCTTGCAAAAACAGGGCTAATTCCACACGCATGGCAAAAACACGATTCAGCACCTGTCCCCGGGATAACCACCGAACATTAGAATGGTACAGAAGTACCTCGAATTCAGAGCCCATTTCTTTACACAGCTCACTGAAGATGCGGTGCCTCAGAGCACTATTTCGCACATAGTTCACACATTCCACCACTGTTTTTAATACTTCTGCCATTTTTGGAGGCAAGGTTTTTGTTGCCAATGCATGCCTGTGCAAAATACAATGAGTCACAATGATGTGTGGTGCATCGGCTTTTACTAGCGCACCAAAACCAGAGTTTCTTCCCAGCATGACGGGAGCTCCGTCTGTACAAACTGCAGAAACCATGTCCCATGAAAGATTGTTGTCTCCGAAGAAGTCATCCACAAGCTTCTTCACATCGGCTGCCTTAGTTGTTGTTGTAAGAGGCTTACAAAATAAAAAATCTTCTTTTATCATGTCATCTTTCACATAGCGCACAAAAACAGTAAGCTGGCTTAGATTAGCAATGTCTGTGCTCTCATCGAGCTGAAGGCTGAATTTTGCCGGGCTTGAAATCAGATCGGCGACTACTTGAGCCAAGATGTCTTTACTCATGTCTTCTATTCTGTCGCTGACGGTGTCATTTGAAAGAGGAATTTGTGATAATTTACCTTCGGCCGCTGTTCCGAGTATCAGATTTGCCATCTTTAACGCGGCTGGTTTCACAAGTGTTTCACCAATGGTGTGTGGCTTGCCCTGCTTTGCGATCAGGTAAGCAACTTCGTACGATGCTGTGAGGATCGGTTTGTTAACGGGTACAAATCCAAGAGCAGGCAGAGTGGGCCTTTCATCGAATCTGGCTCTCTTCACCTTGAATTCAGCAAGTGTTGTGTTCTTGTATTCCCCGTCTCCATGCAGCTTCAAGAAGTGTTCCTTTAGTTTTGCCGGTGCGAGACTAGAGTTGCTCAACTTGGCGTTGCAAATCATGCAGATAGGACGCTCACTCCCATCACGTTCCGTGATACATGTAAATCCATATTGTACATATTCGTCCAACCACTTTCTTTTTTTGCCCGACATAGTTAGTATGGATTAAAATGTTAAAAAAAAATATCACGCGAAGTACTACCACGACATTCACATGTTGACTACTGCGCGCGCTACATTCCCCGCAGCCCTGATTGGCCAAGCAGTGTAGCATGATCGTCTGCAGCCAGTGATGGCCAGAAGGGGGCGTGTCATCACAAATTTACACGATAATTCGGGCGTGGCTGGACCTCTGCGACCTCCGCAGTGGAGGCTCTGCCGAACCCCTGAGACCGACTCACCAAACCCCTAGGGTTCGATCGAACCCAGGTTAAGAACCACTGATATATATATATATATATATATATTAGTATATACACTGGGTGACTGTGCAGTTGTAGCAGCAAGCAGGTGAATTCTGTACATTAATATCAATAGACATCTGACTATTTTACAGGATAGACAATATAAACATATTTAAAATTAAAGGAATTGAAATGTACATTGTGCCTTGGTTTAGAGTGTCTGGAAGAGAGTCCTGTCTCAGTCAATTATAGATGATGTGAGAGGGCGGGTGTGTGTGTTTAGGGCACGGATGGCTTGGGGATAGAAGCTCCTCTTGAGTCTCTCTGTCCTTGCCCGGAAGATGCGGAACCTTCTACCAGATTGCAGAAGTTGGAACAGTTTGTTGCCAGGATGGGACGGGTCCTTCAGTATCTGCGCTGCATCTCCTGGTGTAAGTGTCCTGAAGCGGGGGGAGAGCAATCCTGCAGCAGCGTTCTGCTGTACGGATCACTCTCTGGAGAGCTTTTTGGTCCTTCACACAGCTGTTCCCGAACCACGATGTCATGTTCTGTGTGAGGATGCTCTCCACAGCGCCTGTATAGAAAATCCTGAGGATCTTTGGAGAGACCCTGAACTTCCTCAGTTGTCGTAGGTGATACAGGCGCTGCCTAGCCTTTTTGGTCTGGACCTGAATGTGGGCAGCCCATGTCAGGTCTGAGGAGATGTGGACACCAAGATACTTGAAGGACTGCACCCTCTCCACTGGAGCTCCATTGATGATAATGGGCTTGTAGTCTCTGTGCTGACCCCTTCTGAAGTCCACCACCAGCTCTTTGGTCTTGCTGACGTTCAGCTGGAGGTGGTTGTCCTGGCACCACGATGCCAGATTCTTCACTTCATCCATGTAGGCCGCCTCATCGTTGTTGGAGATGGCACCCAACACCACTGTGTCGTCAGCAAACTTCACAATGGTGTTGGAGCCATGGGTGGCCACACAGTCTGAAGTGTAGAGGGAGTAGAGCAGTGGCGAGAGGACACATCCCTGAGGTGCTCCTGTGTTGATGGTGATGCTGTTGGAGAAGCACCTGCCCACCCTCACCACCTGAGTTCTGCCAGTGAGGAAGTCCAACACCCATGCACACAGACGGCTGTTAAGTCCCAGATCCCTCAGCTTTGTGAACAGTCTGCAGGGCACTATTGTGTTAAACGCTGAACTGTAATCAACAAACAGCATTCGCACATAGTTACCCTGTTTCTTGTCCACGTGGCTGAGAGTGGTGTGTAGGACGTGGGCGATGGCATCCTCTGTGGATCTGTTGGATCTGTAGGCGAACTGCAGCGGATCTGTGGTGTCTGGGATGGAGGAGGAGATGATGTTCTTCAGCAGCCTCTCAAACACCTTCATTACTACCGAGGTCAGTGCAACTGGCCGGTAATCGTTCAGGGATGAGGGTTTGCTGTTCTTGGGCACAGGGATGATGGTGGATCTTTTGAAGCATGTGGGGACCACAGACTTCGCCAGGGACTCGTTGAAGATGTAAGTGAACACACCTGCTAGCTGGTCAGCACAGCAGCGCAGCAGACGGCCGGTGATGCCGTCTGTCCCCGCCGCTTTCCTTGTGTTCACTCTCCTCAGTGCCGCTCGGACGTCATGCTCCGCGATGCTGGTCACCGGTCTCTCGCTGATGACGTCACTGTCCTCGGTAGTTAGGCGGTAGATAGCATTAGCCGCCTGGCTAACCTCGAAACGGGCGTAGAACCGATTCAGCTCGTTGGTGAATGCAGAGTCGGCGTTGATCGGCGCAGTGTCCCTGGCTTTGTAGTCCGTAATGGTGCGTAGTCCGTGCCACATACTCCGTGTGTCGCCCTGGTGGAAGCGGGACTCCACACGTTCCCGGTACCGGCGTTTGGCATCTCTCACCGCGCGCCGCACGCCGTATGAGGCCGCTTTGTAGGCGCTCATATCGCCAGTGGCGAGACCCGCGTTGTAGGAGGCGGTCCTGGCGTTTACTGCAGTGCGGATCGATCTGTCCATCCACGGTTTCTGGTTTGGGAATGTGGTGACTCTCGCAGTGGGGATAATCTCCTCCGCTAGCATATTGACGAAGCATACTGCTACTTCCGTAAACTCGTTGATGTCGACTGCGCATGCTCTGAACATGTCCCAGTCTACGTCGTTGAGTGCGTCCTGTAGCGTAGCTTCTGATTGGGCAGTCCACCGTTTTACTTCCCTCTTGGTCACGTCTTCCCTCCGTATGCTTTGTTTATACTGGGGAATGAGGAAGATGGCGTTGTGGTCAGACTTCCCAAAAGCCGGGTGTGAGACAGCTTTATAGCCCTGCTTGTATGGCGTGTAGCAGTGATCCAAAATCCGATCCCCTCTCGTTGGACACGAGACATGCTGGTAAAAGTTTGGCATGACTTGTCTGAGGTTCGCTTTGTTAAAGTCTCCTGCTACAATGAGGGCTGCGCCCGGGTCCTTGTTTTGAAGCGAGCTCAGCACAGAGTTATAATAACTCTGAAGAGGTTCCTCTGGTCTGAAAGGGCCTGTTGCCACATGATATTAGCACTATACACTCAGGATATATAGTACTTAATCAAAATACTTTTAATGAATGTAGCCCTGTGATGGACTGGCGACTTGTCCATGGTGTACGCTGCCTGTCATCTAATGACAGTTGGGATAGCCTGCAGCCATCCTGTGACCCTGAATTAGATAAGCGGAAGAAATTGTATGGCTTAATGGATGGAAAGAACCGGTAATTGCCGTTTCTGTGTACTGCATGTGCATGAATTTCGTTATTAAGTTACACTTAATGTTAAATGGAACCACCTCCAGAAGGAAGCAAATGTCTTGATCCAGGATTTTTTTTTCCTCCCCGCCCCCCTATAGCTGGAAGATATTTCATATTGCCCAGCATAATTTTCAACATAATGTTGGCTGGCAGCAAGTTCAACTGCTGACAATACAAGACCAGTGATGAAAATGTCAGATGTAGTTTGTTAATTATCGGGTTATCCAAGATGAGCTCAGTATCATGGGAAGGCAATTAAACAGGGGCACGTCTGTCAGCAAAGTCTAACATTTGCTTGAACAAGAGGAGAAATTTAGTGGACACTAAGGTTAAAATAAACTTTGCCAGACGTTTGTCTGGATCGTGAGAGCGGCAGAATAGTAGGAGGACATGTAGCCTGATACAACGACAGGCAGAAACTGTGATGGAGTGGTAAGGCAGAGCGGGAATAAAGGCGGTCTATGAGGAGAGAGGAACATTGTAAGAGGGACAAAAGAAAAATGTATGTGTTATTTTGTGTGGTGAGCTGTTAAAGTAGAACACAAGGCTTTGCTCTTAGCTGTGGTTACGTTCCTGTTTGTCTGCACGCATGCATGCGTTCATATGCGATTGTCGTACGCTGTGCACACGCGCGCAACAACACTTTCGTTGTTTTTCTTTTAAATCTCCCGACATCAGACATTACACTCTCCGTCGTCTATGTTTATTTTTCCTTTGTACATCTTCATCCTGTTTGTGCTCCCCTGTGCCATCCATTTTAGAAATACTTTTAATCAGTGGTCATGCCATTAAAGCTTCACTCAGTGGAATACGAGAGAACTTCCTTCCTCGCCATTCGGGTAATGCTTTAGCTGCTTATCATGCTACCAAAAGAGTTTATTCTGTTTTTTTGTTGTTGTTTTTTAATTGGATCAATGTGAGGATTTAAAAAGAGATTTTAAAAAACAAAACAAATCCTCGCTGCTAGAGGAAAAGTGAATAAACCGTGCCAGAACAAACCACAGAGTGGAAAGGAGTCGTGTCTGAAGTGGAGACATGCTGTGGATTCGGCACATGGCATAGCGTCCTTGTTAATGTAGCATGTTGAAGAAAGTGTGTGTTTGCTAAATGTAAGTTCTATAGTTTTGCAATTCAGTTTATCTACTTCTTTTAATTGGATGATCAATTTGTGGGTGTTTTTGTCTGTACAAATTTTCCCTTCAGTCTCTGAATTTCAGGCTACAGGCTGAACTTTTTACTTAGTCTCAATTCTTTGACTGTCTTCCTCTCTCCCTGCCTCCATCCCTGAGTTAGTCTCTCTCCTAATGGGGGTTAAGTGTTCAGGGTAATTGCACCCCTAAATGGAGCCCTCACTACAGCTAGGAGGAAATTTTCACACCATCGTTAATGTCCTTTAGTCCTTAACTCACACCGTCGTCTGTCCTCTATTGTTTCAAAGCGAGCCTGTGGGAAATACAGAGGGCTACTTCACATCTCTGTCTTCACTCACGCACTCTCCCGTAACTTGAAGTTACGGGCACACTCGCTTGGATTTCCTGTATATCACTTTTCTGAAGCTGATGAGTATTTGTGAAATATTCAAAATCACATAAAGAGCTTTTTCATTATCGTTGTTTATAGTCCTTTGAGTGTGACCACGGGAGAGCAAATCTTCATAGCTGTAAGGTGTTCAAGGTGCAACATCAAACAACAGCCCATTCTTTCTGTCCTCTGTGTCTCTGTCTCCTGTTTCTTCGCTCTCATCTGTCATCCCTCCTGTGCTGCCAAAAGACAGCCAGAAGGCAGGGAATAGGAGCAGGGTAATAACAGGGAGGGAAGGAAGGAAGGGAAGATGGAAAGGGACACAGAAAGGGAAGCAGTGTGTAAAAATTGTGCAATAGATGGGAGCTCAGAAAAAAACACGTGAGGGTTTTTCATCTGCTGCACTGCTGTTTCCACAAATGCCGAATTATAGTAAACAGAACTTGATATATGATTAATATCAGTGATTTTCTTTCAGGTTGATTTAAGTTGTGGTCTGATCCAGAATTATAGCTCCCCTGTAGGTGTATGTGCAGCTTTTAGATGCTATAGGTATGTGTTATTTCTGTCCTCTCTTCTGTAGGTCTCTTATGAGTTTCTATTCACTACACTGCTTTTATACTGTGAAGTCATATAACGATTCTCAGGCAGAAGGCAGATTAAAAACTCTGCATGCTGTTTTGGAGGTTACAACTTGCATTTAAGAAGTTGTAACCATGGCTACTGTGTCCAGTGCTTGATGTAGAGTTTGTCATTTGCCAAAGTTTAACATGAAACTCTGCAAACATCTGCATGCAAACCGACCTTTGAGGATATGCAGAACTGTACACCGTACAAGTGGAGCGCTCCCCAAGTGCTAGATACTAAACTGTATAAGGGTCTGTAGGAAGTTTTTCTACAATATATCCTGTAGGATTCTTTCATTTTTTGTAAGGTTACACACGAATGTCTTTGTAAAATAGCTCGAACCAAATGCCTGGTTGTGCTTTTAGTGTTTTTATTTAGTCTTTTTGTTTTTGTTCACATACCTGAAGTGTGTTGCACCCCTGTAAAGAGATGCTGCAGTTATTGTTAGGCACGGGATCTCTTCCATCATTTACCCGCTGTTTCTTTTTCACTTGGTGCTTACTGCCATTCTGCTTTACTTTCTGTTGGTCTTCATTTGCCTTTGTTTTTTACTTCATCTCCTTCTTTCTCCACTCTAATTCTATTCATGAGAGGTGCACACTCCATCATTCTGTCTCCTTATATCTCTTTCTGTCCTCCTTTTTCTCTATACCTTTCTGCACCGGAGCAAGATGGAGGAAGAAGGGAAGAGAGAAGGGTGTGGGTTGGAGAGATGGACAGATTAGGTGAGAGTGATAAGCGATCGATCTCCAGGCCGAGCAGCCCAGGGAGAACCACTCCCATTGACCCCCCCATATCTCTGTTTCCCCTCACCTCCATATTCTTCTTTTATTCCGCGCTCCACTCATCTGCCCCTCTTCCCTCTCTTCTTTTCTTCCCAACCTTTGTTGCCTTCAAACCTGACAAGGGTTCATTAAGGATCCACTTTGTGTGTATAAGTGCATGTAAGTGTTTGCCTCCTTGTGTGTATGTGTGTGCACACTTATGCCTGTCTGCCTAGTTGATAAGTCATGAAGGATAGCTCCCTAAGGTGCCCCTAAAGAGCTTTTAGTGGCTTTCGATCACACGCGCACACATGCACACAAGTGAACGCAAACACAAACGGAGGCCTCAAAAGAGTTTTTCTTTTTCTCCAGCAAAAAGCACTTTGTTAGTGATTGTTGGACAGTGTGTCATACGTGTTGGTCCATATCTGCGTATTCATTTAGCTTTTGTTTCTCTTCTGCTAAAACACCACAGAGAAGGTCTCCTATCAACCCCCTTTCCCTTGTCACATCCGCCTCCCATCATCCCCATGTGCCTTTAGAATCTGCCCGCCACAGCATATTGCCCTAACGAGGTTGTCTATTGATCAAGTGATGCTCTTTGTTGTAGACACCTAAATGGACCTTCAGCCACTCTCGCCAGGCCTTTATGGGAGTTGTTATGGCTTTGGACTGATTACAATAGAAGCACTTAAGATGCTCAATGCCTGATGTTTTATGCAAGAGAAGGCTCAGCTTCAGAAGTATACATCTGCTACGTTACATCGTTCCCTGAGTGTATTTCAGCACGTTTTTTTTCTTCCTCTTACTGCCTGCTGGTGGCTGGCAATCACCTTTTTTTATATTCCCTTTGTGTGAATGTTGATGATTAAAATCTAAAGAGTTCAATCGAATATCCAAGCAATTTCTTAGTCCTGTCAATCACTGGCTTATATGTACATTTTAAAGTTACTGTGTATGCAGTTTATTTTTAATTTTCATGCTTGCGTGGTTGTGTACACGTATAGAAATTCAAATGTGTTGCCGTGCCCACCTGTGTGCTGCTTTAATTTGAGGCCAGCCAAGTGTGACTTGGAAGCATGTGGAAAATATTACACGCAATCCTTTTCACTCAATTCAGGTTTCACTCCCCTTACCGCCCCCTTTCACCCCTCCACCCATGCTTCAGCCTCCCGATAAATAAGCTTTTGAAGGCAATCATTTCCTCTGCTGTTTATTCATGATGCATCCACGTCAGACATTCCACAATTTTTCAGGCAATACTGTTCATTGTGTCAAGGCTGCTAAATTATGAAAGTGTCTGGGATGTTACATATGGGTCTGTCAGTATGCATCTGAAATGCCATCTGTAATATCACCCAGTGATTTTAACATCAGCCTTAAATTTTTTCTTATTTTGTGAAACACTGCTTGTGGTGCTACTCTGATCCAGTCACCCAGTGTGCTTAAATGAAATGTGCAAGTGCTTGCTGTAGTTTAACAGAAACCTCTCTCACACACACACACACACACACACACACACACACACACACACACACACACACACAATATTAAACCCACCCCTGTCTACGCCTCAAGCTGCATGCTGATGGGCTGAACTGCAGAGATGGTCAATTAGATACTAACATATGATTTTCATTGTAATACCTCGATAATCTCCTTCCCTTTTCTTCTTTTGCCCAGTACCTTAAGACATCATCCCTCTTTTATGATCAGCATATTTCCTTTGCTAACACCCTTAATAATCTGTGAAATATTTTGTTCATTTTTCTTGATGGCAGTAAAGTTTTTCTTGGATCTTGAATCTTTTCTTTCATTTTCTTTATCTTGATCTGTCTTCTTCTCACTCCCAAAATATCTGCCAAATGCTTTGTTTCTTTCTGGAAAAAGAAGCAAAAGGTCAGCAGTATTTATGGGAATTCATGTTTTTATCTCATTCCACGAACACGCCTGACTTTTGAGTTATGCTACAAGGAGAGGGACACAGTTACATCTGTTAACAGTTGTGTAACGTCAGAAACGGTAAAATATGTAGGTGAGGGCGTTGGTAAGGACTAGTATTTGAAATTATTAGTCTACGAACTGATCTTTAGCACCTGTGAGGGGATTCAGCCAACCATGCAAAGGCTACACTGCTGACTTCATATAGACCATTTCTTTGCACATACAGTATAAACACACTTGACTAATGCCTCAACTGGGACACCTCAGCCAGGCATGTGTGTGCCTGTGATGAAGGGGCCCCTGCTGTGCCATGATGGGTACATCAATACCAGACGGTTTAGGCTTTCGACACGCTAGTGTCAGAGTGTGGAGAGAGAGCAGCAGGTGAAGTGAGACAGATAACATGGAGGTCAGGCAGAAGTGATAGTGCTGGACCATCTGCATGAATATTTCTGGCAAATGTATACCGCAATGTACTTTGAGAAGGTTGAAAAGTACGTTTGAAGAGAGAGTTATGTGAAAGAATACTAAAACAAAAATGCTAATTGTAAATAATCCAACATATGTACCAAATGCAGTACAACATATGGTCTTGCTTGTGGTTATTGTTAAATGATAATTGGACCCTCTTTATAATACTGATTGATAGTAATCTTATTTTATGAGGTCTTGCTGTAGTCAGCCGCAGCATGTGGTGGGTGTGCAGTATGCTGTGTTGAAGCAGGAGGCCCTGACAGCAGCTCAGGTCAGGGGATGAGATGGAGACAGCTGGAGAGGAGGGTACGCTCAGGGATGGATGGACGCAAAGATGGAAGGCATTCTCCAACTGCGCTAACTTTAGACCACACATGTCGCTAAACCTCTCGAAACCTGTCCACAGCATGTCACCACTTGCTTCCATAAACCCCCCTTTGTGTGTGTGTGTGTGTGTGTGTGTATGAGAGTGCCTATTTGTGGGACCATATACTGCGGACCATTTCTGTGTTTGCCTACGCCAACTAGAGTGCATAAATAAACAATACAAAGAGCACAAATGATTTCCTAGTACAGCCAATTCTGTGACTGTGTTGAAATTTCATTTTCTTCGCAAAAGCTTTATTGTTTCAATTTCCAGCTCTGAGGCGGGTTCAAAAGTTCATGAACTCGTGGCTGCGAGTGTGAAGAAGAAAGCAGCATGTGCCCACCAAGACATGACCTACAGACCTTGCTTTAGTGCTAAAACCTTCTGTCTTCTTCCAGAGGGGAAACTTGAGTAGCCCAATTACTTCAAATTAAGACCTAGATATGGTTTGGCAAAAATCAATCAGAATCTCTATTATCAGAAGACAGATTTGGGAAGAGTGTGTGTGTGTGTCTGCATATATGCGGTTGGGGATATAGAATGCTTTTGGCTGTATATGAATTAAGGTAAAGCTTAATTGCTTTTCCTCTTTCTCCTAAGTGGTTTGGATAAGGATTGTTCTTCCCTTATTTTGAAGCTGATCCAAATTTGAAACTGAAAAGCAAACAGAGGTTTTTATTACCACAGATATAACCAAAGAATTCACAGACACACGTACTGTGTGCATGCATACAGTAAGACCCCCGCCAATCATACGCAGTGCGCTTGTGTGCACAGTGTTTGCCTGGGCCCAGAATAAAGGCATAGTAAACATCTCTCAGCTTGTTCAACATGACACAAACTCTGTTAAACTGACAAAGTTCCTGGTCTTTTAAACGGAGCTAAGCTGGGATGTTGCTGTTCTTTCCAAAAAGAGGGAACACACTTGTTTTGTTCATTCAGGTCATTAGTGATACTTTCTAATTTCCTTAGTATATGGTGAAGTCACTTTAAGATATGAAATATTAACTTGCTAAAAAAGCACAAACTGGAATGTGAAGCAAGACTGTGATAAATGTGATCATTACAGCAACGTAATCAACCGGACATAAAGATAGTTTTTACTAAAGCAATTCAAACATTTATTTCCGATTAAACT
This sequence comes from Mchenga conophoros, assembly GCF_057382185.1. NCBI lineage: Eukaryota > Metazoa > Chordata > Actinopteri > Cichliformes > Cichlidae > Mchenga > Mchenga conophoros. Next base: position 25,926,384 of record NC_140537.1, on the reverse strand, counting down.
AGTTTTCTGCCAGATACGCCAAATATGCAATTGATCTGTGTGTGATGAAGTTAAATAGAAACCTAACCTGATCAAGGGCATAATGTAAGCCATTTATAAAGACAGCAATACAAAGGTAAACAAACTGGCTCTGAAAAATACAGTTTAAGGGAGTTATTTGTGCACACAGATTTCACGTACATGTTTGCATTCGCTTCTGTGTGTGTGAACGTCACGTCTATATTGCAAAGTGACCTTTGGTGCCCTATATAACACAGGCATTGCCCGCAATAAGACGTAGAGCCCAAGTACCCGACACACCACTTAACCCCCTGCCTGGGACCTTGACAGCTTCTCCGTGGGAGTCTGACCCTGAAGGTCCTACAAAATGCTTTGTTCACACTGAACACACACACACACACACACACACACACACACACACACACTGGTGCATTATACAGACTTACACTCTGCACATGCATGCACAGACATGTAGGAGCTAAAGAACCATATAGCTTTTAAACGGGCATGAGGAATTAGCGGAGAGGCCCATGTGTCAGCTCCCCACTGGCAAAAATCATTTGATGCCCCTGGAGTTACAGCTACAGTGTTGCTCAGAGCCTCGCTGTTATCTCTCTGCTTCTGTTAATGTCACCCTAAGTAAATGTTAGACATTAAAATATTTATTTGAATGTAAAAAATATGTGCTCCTCCATATTACTGAGCAGGATTTTTTTTAAATACCTAGCAATTTTTATATTAAATTGTCAGCATTTCTATAGATAGATTGTTTTAGGGTTTATACATATCTGTCAAACAGCAATCCAACATAAGTCTCTTTGAAATATTAGCAATTTTCACCCCTTTTGCCGACTTTATACGCTCATACAATATATTCATGCATTCTTGTTTTCCAGCTGTTTAAAAAGAAAAATCCCTCTCATTTCTAGAAACAACAGCCCCTTGTTAGAAAAAATGGCAGTGGTTGTTTTGTGCCGAGGCTGGTTATAAAGTACTTCCATCATCTCTCCATAACCATCTGCTCTTAAAACATTCTGCCTTTTTCAATCAGCAGATGTTCTGTAAATTACCTCCTCTAAACCATGCGCTGCCACATCAGCCACGTCTCCTGTCTGCCGGCTCTCCGGTTCAGTAATAGAGCCATAACACTTAGAATGTTGCTGAATTTCGATTGTTCTTAAAAGTTATAATTGAACTTGAAAGTTATCTGTCTGGGGAGAACGTAGCGCTGTGCAGTTCCTTATAATCTGATTGTGATCATTGCGATAGCGTTCGCTGTTGAGATGAAAGTTTTGATTAACCCTTTGCGGACCCTGTATTCAAATTTTCAAACCTGATTTGGGCAGCCGTCAGGGGTGATAGCAATCGGAGAATATTGCTGTTTTCTTTTATCTGATTGATGTGTCAACACTTGGTGCCGAAGCTTTATTATGTAGACTACACTGTTACTCAGACAGGCGTTCACCGTCTAGACTGATGCAGATGATATTGGGGGCAAAACATGATACGATGTGACAAAACATGTCATCACATAACACAAGATGTTAGCACTGGTATTTATTCAGAGGATCCTTTATTACAGTGAAATAATACACTTTTTATTATGAGTCTCCCCGGGGGGGGAATGAATCAGAAACCTTGGCAGAGTTCAAACCTTCCTCTGTCTGCTGAGCAACAGCTGGGTACTGTTTAGACCTGGTACTGATTCTTGTATCGTAAGATTCCAGTGTTATACTACATTTCACTTCACAGACCTCTTGTATTGCCTCAAGACAGTAATTAGTGTAAAAATGAATGAATGGTTGATATATGCTCTCATTAAGTGAACAAGTTAATTCCATTCCATGTAATAGACCGCAGTATTTACAGTGAGTTCAAGTATGCAGAAGCTGGAGGGCAGAGATATAGATACTTAAAAAGAAAAGTGTGCGAGTGCAAACATTGTTTTCACAAATCCCACAAAGCTTTGGTCATATAGTTTTAACTTGGCATGATCAGGGGCTTTGTGCTGAACAAAACACATTCAAGCGTGATTTTAACAGAACTAGTCTGCTCAGTGTAATATTATATGAAACTATCTGGGAGGTACCAAGACTGAAATCAAGAAATGATGAAGATCACTATTGATGGAAATGGAGTAAAGTAGTACCATGCCAGGGTACATCCAAATGAAGTATGCACTTTAAAAACGTAATAATTTTGACTGTAATCTTTGCTTGGAATACAGTTGTTTATCTCTTTAAAGATAAAGCTACAATTTCATGGTACAAATCTAATTTATTTTGTAAACTTTTACATCAGTGACTAGTAGGTTTGAGATTTCTTTTTACTCGAGAAACAAAGTACTGTGTGATAGATTTCCTCAGGTAGCGTGACATTCATCTTCAACCATTTCTCATTAACCACTTGTCAATAGGGCAGCAAATGAACATTTATTTTCTGAATACTCTGGTTACAATTTAAATTTGAACCAAGCTGCTTTCTTTGAGCACGGATGAAGTAAATGTGGCTTTTTAGTAACTCGACGAATATAGTTTTGACTGTTTTTGGAATTAAAATGAAACACTTATGCATTCTGATTAATTTATTAGTTATGTCGCTAGTACCGTGTTGGACTTCCTATCACATTCAAAACGTCCTTAATTCCTTGTGGCGTAGATTCAACAAGGTCCTGAAACATTCCTCAGAGATTCTGGTCTACATTAACATAATAGCATTACACTGCTGTAGTGCATCTGTTTAAAGTTTTGGTGTGCTGTTTATTCTGCATAGCTCAGTTATAATGAGTGGTTATCTGAGCTGCTGTTGCCTTCCTATCGGCTCGAAACAGTCTGGCCATTCTCCTCTGACCTCTGATATCAACAACACATTTTTGCCCAGATAACTGCCTCTCACTAGATATTTTCTCTCTCCAGACATTTCTGAACATAACCCTGAAACCCTGAACATGCAGGAAAATCCCAGAAGATCTCCCGTTTCTGAAATACTTAACATACAACCATATCACATTCAAAGCCACTTAAAGTCAAGTTTCTTTTCCATTCTGATGTTAGGTTTGAACTTTAGGTCATCTTGATTGTGACATGTCTAAGTGCACTGAGTTGCTGCCGTGGGATTTGCTGATTAGGTAGTTAGATTAATGAGAGGTTGAACAGGTGTACCTAATGTAGCGGCTTGTGAATGTGTATTTGCTAGAGTCCTCTCGTTAAGTATGAGGAATCCCCAAAGGAAGGGATCAACAAGGTTTTCACATGACATCAATGATGTATAGACGGGCACAACTATAGCTACAGTCTGTCAGTAAAGCAATTACATAGCTCAGATAAACACAAGAGTTCACATTTGGCTTCCCATAGCTCCGTTTTTAAGTGTTACATACCTAACTTATCCTAATCACAGAAGGCTTGGCACACACTCTTTCCGTGCATGTACCCACTCTATCTCTCACACACACAAACAGTATATTGTTAGTGGTTTGTGAACTGCAAAAGAGGTGCAGGTTTTATGAAAGTGGTGACATTATAACATACGGTCAGAGCTCCATGGCAACCTACTGTGAAGGTCAGCCTCTGTGTGTGCATTTAGTGCATAGATATACAGTATATGGGGATGTCAGTGGGTGTGTGTGTACATGATCAGTCCTACAGGTGAAAATATTGTCGAACAAGCATGAAGCAGCACACACTCGACGATTCTTCTTTTTTAATCCGTGATTCTGATTTCATCTGTCCACATATTTATCTCCTTTTCTTTTCATCCCTCCCTTCCCTCTATCTTTTGGAGCTTTCAAACCTTAATATATGCCTTTCTTCTTTTTCCTTCCTCCCACTCTGAATCTCTTCTACTTATCACTCAATGTGATTCCATGATTTTTCTTTTTTGTCCATCTTTGCCCTTTCTGCCAGTTTTCCCACTCACTCCACTCCTCCATCTATCTGCTGATCATTTGTCCTGAGAAACAGAGTAAGGAGGGCTTATAGAACAAGTACTTGAGTGGGCTGATATTCTGCTTTTCCAATGTGCCATAAAAAGGTGGATGAAAGTCAAAAGAAAGGTGGGGGAGAACAGATGTACTTGCCTTTTTAGACAGGAGAAATCTACTGAACAAAAGCCCTCTCTGTTCTCCATTACTCCCTCTCTAGCTTGTTTAATGGCTTTTTTTTAATTGTTGTTTTTTTTTTTTTTTTTAACACAAAACAGGAAATAGTTTCCCCTCCTTAAATGTCAATGAGAAATAATTTTAATCAATAACAGAAATATCTGTTTAAAAAACAGAGCAGGGCCATTACTAAAGTCATTGTCTCTAAGTCTCTTGTTCCCATAACATTTGCAGAAACCTTTAGTGGCATTGCAGCAAACATGAGGAGACCAATCTTAATTCTCTATGTAAGTCTTGCAGCATTTTCTACATGAATTATTGTGGACTGTAATTATGAAGTTCAAATAGACAAGGTTTTTGTCTTACTGTACAAAAGGTCATATACAAAAGCTGAGCCCAGTGCAGGCAAACAGTCCCAGTTATGTCCAAGCTATTATCTCAAACCAGTGAAACAAGGTGGAGGCAAACCCTAAGAGAAAATGCTAGTTTGCTACCATCAACCACAAGCATTTACAGGTTTCACAGATGGCTTTACTCAACATGATGTTGTTCACTGAAATAAATATATAACATTTTTCTTCTCAGGTTTGTACTTGATAACATGCTACAGTACAAGTACTCTTGTACACAATATTTAATGAATCAAAGCTAACTGTATTCTTATCAAGGAACTCATTTCTAACCTAATAGACCTAATCAACATGTCTGATAAAGACTGACATTGGCTATGTGCTTGTTTACTTAACAACCAGGGTGCTAAGCATATTGCGTGATGTGATGGTGCATAATACACTCAGCAGTTGCACCATACTCCTATTTTTTTTTTAAGCCTACGCTGATGTTCTGATCTGTCTGTTTTTCCACCAAAACCCCATTCGCCTTGTTGGAGTAATCTCAACACTTATGTGACTGATTTTATTTGATGGCACTCTCTTTTCATCTGACCCGATAAGCTGACAACCTGGCATGGCTTTTAGCTGAGTGGAGCTAGTGTTGCACACACGGGTGTAAAATTTCTCTTACTACTGTTTTGCAAGTTCTGCTGTATTGTTTCTGTTGTGTTACTGTAACGTTCCCGGAAGATACTGTAATGTAATGAACCACATGGGAATATCCCCTTTAAGCTGTGTTCCTGGATGTTAAAGGAGGATTAATTAAGGTAACTTTTTTCCCTTTTAAGAAATAAAGGGTACGCTAACTCATGATCTAGAGGATAAACATTTGGGAATATTTTCTTTATATCCCCAAAGTCTGCTCTCTGGTTCACTCCAACTTATGCTGTCCCAGATGAAACAACATCTATAAGCAAGGAAACATATGGCAGCATTCTCTTAAAGTCCCAAATGTTCTCAGTGTGAACATAAAATAACCAAAATAGGAGATCCTCCCCACCCAAAGTGATACTGGGAACTATTTCATCACTAAAACAGCAGTTTTTTTTCTAGGCGTGTTCTGTGGCAGTTTGGGATATTTGTCACCTTTAGATCATATAATGTCCCCAATATCCCCCCTGTGTTATTTCCTACAATTATGAGAATAGGTAAAGTAGATACATAAAGAAATTTTAAATAAAGAAGCAACTTCTTTTCTTTTAATTTAACCACATTTTGCCTCATTCAAAGAGACGTTTTAGATACGTTCGTGACCTACACAGGAGACATTACTCAAGCACCCGAGCAGTGTATTGTGAGTACAGCGCTCCTTTGTTAGCATCATCATTTTCAGTCCAGCGACTGTTTCATCTGCATTGATGAGACCATTTTAGTTCCATTTAAGGTTTGTACCAGTGACATTATGCAATGTCGACTACTGTACACAAATGAAAGCATGCACCTGGGAATGTTTTCTGTGTTTACACGTGCATAATAGCCTACCTATCAAACTGTTTAGTTATGTCACTTACAAAGCATTAATTGCTGCAGACACATGGCGACTTTAAGTGTTTGTGTTTATCTAGCCTCTTAGAACCTATCGAGAGCGAGCTAGCCAGACTGCCTGACCAAGTTTTTATCTCCATCCCTATTTGTACAGGATGCCCTTCTCTCCCTCGCTCCTTCTCTCACTCACATCAGGAAGATGGGTTACACGGCTCAAAGCCGTTTCATTGCCACTGTTCTGTCTCAGCTGCCAAATACCCTGTCACTATAAAACAATGACCAATGATTAATGGCCAACCCATTTCACCACTCAATGATACATGGCCATTAATTGATAGCAACTGCCCATGTGTGACCATGAATAAGCCCACATGCATCTACAGGCAAGCACACACTCCACTCTGGACCCAGTAAACATGTCAAAGTATACAGTATTTACAAAGGGATTGAAGTGGGCTTGGGGCAGCAGTGATTCAGAAAAATGACCCCAGGGTCTGACAGGATGTTGGGGGATGTGCCATTTTTCCCTGACTCCCTTGGTGATGAGGAGAGACATAAAGAAATCCTTTTACACACAGACCGATATACACAGGCCCACATAGACATATTCAGCCATTCGCTCACACATATCGCTTTTACACATCAGTGTTACACATCCATAAAAACGGCTGTTTGGCAGAGGAGTGAGTAGATGAGCTCAGAGGAAGTATCTGTCTGTCTTTTTTTTCTTCTTCTCCCCCCTCTGTTTTGGACTCGAGCAGCAGCATGCTGATGCAGACTACATCAAACACTTACTGGAGCCCTACATCTTGCTGTTTCACTCAGCACCAAGAGCAGAACAAGAACTTGTCTGTCACTGCTCTTAATTCATTGTCTCCCTGGGGCAAAATGACTGCTGACAGACATAAATGGCAGAAATGAATATTGTAAGATCACAGTCAAGGGGTGGTAGGGGTTGAGGTGGGCGGGAGGGGAAAAAGAGTGAGGAAGTAAAGGACAGGGAGATGAAGAGGGAGAAAAGACTCGGAGAGGCGAACGAATGAAACTATGTGGGAGTGGGAAAGGTGACGAAAAGCATGGGCACGTCCCTCACTGCTGACAGTCGGTATATTATATTGGGCTGACCACCTGCTCTGAGCCTGAAGTTCACCGTCCATAAAGCTCCAGCAGATGGACACAATAAAATGCACCATGACCAGCAGCTATGCACTTCTGTGTGTGTGGATGTGTTTGCACATTATAGTCGATATCTAGCATGAACACATAAAAACATGCCTGCATTCATAGACACCTGTCCCGCAGGCATACCAGTAATATATGATATTCTATAGGTCTGATGACACTGTGTCTCATCCTCTAACCCCTCCCAGCGTTGTAAACCTATCGACCAGTTAGTGAGCGAGGAATGCGGCTGTCAACTCATGCAACAAGTTGACATTTCTCGCATGTTCTGACTTCACTGCGCCCCTCTCCAACTTCATAGCCATCTCTGTACTTCTTCAGTAGTATTTTGGGATTTGAATCTCTCATCAATGTGCCCTTTTTATAGCTGTGGTCATTTCTCTAAGGAAAATGACAACTTTGCTGCAAAGTTGTCAAATGGGGCAAAAAAAACCCCATAACTGCCAGAAAATGCAGGGCGATGTGTAATTATTGTATTGTATATCGTCCAAATGTCCATGTATTCCTAGGTTTTTGCTCGGCAACATTATTGTATTTTGCATATAATACATTCTTACTAAATAACCCCAGTTACAGAGGGTTGTCAATGCCCAGTTTATGTGTTAACCTGCTGGAGAAATAATTTTAGGACTTGTAAAATGTGCAACCAAGAAAGCTGCATTGTCATCCTTTGCCAGTTTCTCAGACACAAAGAAAAATGCTTTCCATCTCAAGGTCCCAAACTGCTAACATAGCAGTCAAGATGACTGTCGAGCACAGATACTGGATTCAGTTATCAGTTCTTCACCCCTCTCCCCATTACACTGCTTTGCCATCAGTAATAAGAAGGTGAATATCTGGCTGGAAAGGCTAAATCCCTTTCTAACAGCTGTTATCAACAAGAATGATGAGCAGCAGCCGCTTTCCTCTTTCCCTTTACGTCTTTCTGTCTGCCAGTACTGCCTTTCTTCTCCTCCTTTCATCTTCAGACCCAAACCAAACATCTGCAATTAGACAAGTGTGAAAACTATATCTTGAAGTGTTTGTTTTGTGTGTTTGGAACATATGTGTTGAATGGCCCTCCAAAGGCTTTTGCATGTATTCCCTAGCCGGGTTCAGTCAGAGTTCATCTTCTCTTGGCTAAACAGATTCTCCCTCTGGATCAAAATCAACAAATTATATTTCACTTTAGGAGGACATACATAACCCCACCCGCACCCTCACGCACACACACTAATACATGTAAGCACACACACACACACACACACACGGTCAACGGGATGCAGAGAAAAGTTGAGGGAAAAACAATAAAAGACTTGCCTTTTAAGGTCCCAGTGCATTTCTAGTTTCTAGGTTACTGTGATTTGATTTATCAAGCAACGGAACATTGCCTGAGGATATTGAATTGAAAATATATCAGATGTTTGAATTTCAACAGGGAGTGTTGAAATAATGTAAATAGATCTGATTTGGGGTCAAGAGCAGGACTGGGCAAAGCGAGAAACTCAGGCAGGCGGAAAAAATCAAGAAAGAAGGGGATGTGAGCGAGAAAATACATTTCAAAACTGGGGGAAGAGAAGAAGAGACAAACAGAGATGATCTTTTGTACTGAGGTAGATGGGGCTTTGGCTTTGTAATACATGCAGCTGTCAGCAGTGTCTAATCTTAGCATTTCTTGTTAAAGTCTGTGCAGGTAAAAAAAAATAAGAAAAGAAAAGAAAGATGAAGCAGAATTGTTCCAGGGATTTCTTTCTACATAAAATGTTAACACTATTTTTGCCTCCTTGTGTTCATCGGTGTTGTCATGATCATTTTTACGTGACACCAGTGGCAGTCTCTCTTTGTCAGCACACGTTGGGATGCACGTTATTGCTGCGTCTTCACCCTTTACGTCTTGGAAAAAAACAAAAAGAAAAGAAAAGCGAAGAGCACGTTTTAGAGCATATTTTCTCATAATACAGAAGCAAAGCATTAACATAGAATGATCGTACCTCTCTGATACGCTGTGTTAGTCATGAAGCAGCCTCTGCTTTCAGGTCACACCTCTGAGCAGTAGTATTTAGAGTACTGCTCTTTCTACTGGATCTCACTTATTCAACTGGTTAGATGGTTTGGATTACTCTCACTCTGCCTGCCACTGAGCTCTTGCTCTCCTCCTCTGCCTTTCTCTTTCGCTCAGGTTATCTATCTCTCCCTGTCCTTCTTGCTTTCTGTCTGCAGCTACCGATGCACAGCTCAGAGAAGTGCCTCACGAGAGCGCATAGGCCTACAGCATGCGCAGGACCTGTGTGTGTGTGTGTGTGTGTGTGTACGTATTTGTGTGTATGTTTGTCTCTCTGCGAGTGTGAATGCGCCCGAGTGTATGCACAGCAATGTCACTGGGCTGTGTAATTGAAATGGAAATGAGCCAATCAGCAACTGCAGTGGTTTGCCACCTTACCCTGAATTCACTTCACTGTTCCAGCTCTCCCAAACTTGCTCTGTTTGTGACTCTGCATGTGCAAGTGTCTCTATGTGTGTGTGTGTGTGTGTGTGTGCTGACAATACTTGCCCCTTCAGTTTTAACCCAAAGGGCCTGAGGAGGCGGTGTGAAAATGTAATCAGTTGGCAATAAAGATTATCCCTCACACTCTCTCTCTCTCTCTCTCCCTCTCACACTCACACACACAGACACACACACTCATGCTCTGTGTCCAGCTGATTTTCCTCGCTTTGTGTTGTGACCCACAGCTCGCTGGGACAGCTGTGGCATAACAAAGACATGTAATTATCACCATTTGACAATTAGCCTGCTATCCAAATTTGCTCCTTAATTACCTAGCCAGCGGAAGGCTTCCGCTGCCGTTCTGTGCCGCTACAGTTTCTCAGAAGAACGGAAAAGATTACAGCTCATGACGCTGCCAGAAGTTTGTTCTAAAATACAGGGAAGCGTCTCTGGTGGCTGGGTGGAGTAAATGTTTAGCATTAATAAACGGTCTTCAAAGTGCTTTTCGGTGCGTTTCCCATTCACACGCTCACACACAAATGACAGCAGAGTGTTTACCTGCAACTGGAAACAACTCAGGGTTTAGATTCTTGTGAATGTGGAGGAGCTGGAGATTGAACCAAAACAGCACTCTTTCAATTTCAGAGTACTTGCTGAATACTTTACAAGATGCACGTTTATCTTACATTTAAAGACAAAATCATGCATTTTAATTGGATCATTTAATGATCCTTTTGCACATTCTTTTTTATATTTGAGTTTAGCAGAACTGGTTTTTATCATTGATAAATCTCTTAATTTGTTATGACAGATGGCTGAAAAATTCTATACCCTCCACACATTATATCCCTGACTTACATATGCAGAAAAACCTGTAAATTAGTTGGCTTGCCCTTCTGCTCATATTTTGCTCTTCTTGATTTTTTTCTTTTTGGTTATGCCTGTCACTCTTCTGGAATCTAATGAAGCACTGCTTTAAATTTACATTACATTTGAGCAACATCTTGGCGCTTCTTCATCCAACATACAGACCGATGTACGCTTGGGGAAAACGTCCAAAACATTGCATGATAATGAACAAAGCAGAACTGACTTTTCTAAAAGTTCGTAAGGAAAATGAACACTTTTTACAAAAAATCCATGAAGCTACATCTTGATGAGTCCTTCCCTGAATGGTGATGGAGGTTTTAGAGATTTGACTGCTCACACAATCATGCCATGCACATGCAGCTTTTGTAAAATCTCCTTTAATGATGAATGCATGCTTGAGTAACTCCTGCAAAGATGTGGATTCACCAGGAGCCTGGCAGTGCTATCTGCTGCGTTCAGTCTTGCTGTCTCTTCTTTGTATTCTCTCACCCTCTTTTGGAACCAGGTCCTTTCTGTCTCTGCCTCCCTGTCTGTTTCTCACCCTCGGTCTCTTTCTCACTCGGTGCCATTAGCAGCTTCTGGCTGTCTCACTGCTGTTCCTTTGCCAATGTGCCAGGGTGCTCGCTCATCTGATAACACACACCTAATGTATGTGTGTGCCTGTTTCTAATGGGTGTGCATGTGTGTGAGGGTTTGTACTAGTTTTGTGCTTGTTTCATATACGTGTGTGTGTGTGTGTGTGTGTGTGTGTGTGTGTGTGTGTGGGTGTGTGTGGGTGTATATGTGGGTGGGTGGGTGTGTGACTGAGTAGGTTACATGTTACAAATGCCTGTCCTGTCCCTTTTTATGTGCTCACTCACCCAAACATCCTCTGCTTCATTTGCAGTCAGGGCCACAAGCCACTATTCTGACTGCTGAGGCAGGGAGAGAAGGGCAGCTGAAACATCACACACACACACAGGCACACGCACGCATACAGGCTCCCTCTCTAACACTCTTTCTCGCTCCTGCTCACACACTCGCAGAATGTACACATACACATAAGCTGGGAGGAGCGACCGGGAGAATTTGACCATTAACGCAGTGACATTTTAAAGCAGCGCGAGAGATGCATGGCTCTTCCTGGACCTCCACAGACATGTTTTAAATGAAATGTTACAGATGAGTTGCTCTATGCCTTGGTTGTAAACACCCTCATGCTGATATTTACCCTACTCGGGTAAACACAGAAGAACAGCATTTCATGCTAGCTCATGCTCAAATATACACACGTGCACACAAATATTCCGCGCAGAGCCAGAGGACACACATGATCGCGGTAATGAGAAATGGCTTGGTTCAGTTTTGTTGCTCAATCGTAGCAATAATTGTTCCATTACACCAACATGAAGAAAGTAACAACTAAAAGGCCCCAAAACCAGATTTTTTGCTAAAATGGCTATTTGATCTTCAGTATCAGGCGCCTGGTTTTCATTGTGATTGTTATTCTCTGCAGAGTGACCAGATAAACTGCAGACTGATGCGAGCCAAGCAGGATTTCAATACATGTGTTTGATTGTAGGAGCTTCAATCTTTAGAGGCAGAACAATAGAGCTGGAGTTTTCGAAATGAGAAATCAAATAAGTGGTAGGAAAGAGAGTGAAAGCACGGTTTCAGCATCCTTTAAAGGCAGTATTATGGTATTTTACACCATGAGTTAGAAATTTTTTTGTCATTAATTTGACCTTGTTCTTTCTAACTGCCTATTCGCCATATACAAAGAGACATGCAGTTTTTGTTTCTTTAGAAATACGCAATACTTAATGGACATGAAAAGAAAATACTGAATGAGAAAAGGTCACTATGCTGCTTTGGTGCCTTAAATCTAAGCCTAAAAATTCTTATATAAAATGAATTTGTCCTGTCGTACGCTTCTTGCCTGTTGTGGGGGTTGAAGAGTTCTTCCCATAGACAGCAGATGCGATTTTTTTAATTATAAGTTTGATCCAAACTCTTGTAAGGTTGTGCTCTCACGACATTTAACCAGGGCCTCGCCTCACGCCACCTGGTTTCTCTGTGAAGCGAGTCAGTCACGCCAGCTGCGTAGGAATTGTCAACTCTGCGGTTCACATTATCACTCTTGTTCTGCTTCAAGTGTGTGCGTGTGCCTAATTGGGGCATCCCTAGCAAGCTTACAGGTGTTTGGCATTTTCTCTCCAAACCCCCTCGTGACCCAGAGGTTAGGGTCACTCCACCCTGGGTCAACGAGAGCACTCGCAATGCAGAAAATGCTCTCTGATTTTGGAGGATGTGAAAATTCCACAGATAAGAGGGCTGCGTGTTGGGCAGCAGAGACTGTGGTGAGATTGTGTGCATGTTAGTGCTAGCCTGTGACAATGTGTGGCCTTTTGATGAATCTCCCTGTATGTATTGAAGCCCTCTGACCCTGCGTGGCCTGTTCTAGATCATTGCTGCTGTAAAAATGCCTCACTGCACAGCCCTCAGAGACAGTCTGGCCCTGTATTTTTCCAATCACTGACATTTACTGGCTGAACCATCCTGCCATCCTATATCTCTGTGACCATTTCTACTCTACTTTTTTTTTTTTTACTGTACAAAAATCCTCAAGCAAATGTATTTTTTTTTTGTTCCAACTCTGAGGAAAACTGTTTGAGGAAAGATGTTTACAGGGAGAGTTGGATACTTCATTTTGCTACCATTCAGAAGGCATATGCACAAGTAAATATTTGTTACAGAGAGAGATTTATAGATAAACCAACCCACTTAGATTTATTGATGCTAGAGGATGAGAGTGTTGGAGCATGCAAATTTTCACCAAATACTGAAAGAGTGCTGCAAGATGTAGCGTGTTCACATAAATCATTCAAAACTAGGTTTGCATTGAAAATAATTTTGAAGGTTAACCCTTTTCTGCCTCCTTCTTTTTTTCCCAACCAGGTTCCACCGTGGGGATTACCACATCGATGTGTGCATAAACGACTACCTTGACGTCTACTGTCCTCACTATGAAGACACAGTGCCTGAGGAACGGACAGAGCGCTACGTCCTCTACATGGTCAACTATGATGGCTATAGCACGTGTGACCACACCTCCAAAGGCTTTAAACGCTGGGAATGCAACAGGCCGCACTCTCCGAACGGGCCACTTAAGTTTTCAGAGAAGTTCCAGCTCTTCACTCCCTTCTCCTTGGGCTTTGAGTTCAGACCGGGCAGAGAATACTATTACATCTGTGAGTACCTGCTCTGAATGAGTATATGCTGTGCATTACATCTACAATACACTGTAGAAGAAACAGCAGTGAAATAACAAGAAATGGCACTACTAATACAAGATTTAGGCTGTTTTACATATTAATGTCGCATTAATAATAATACTGTGCTGTCGTGTGATACTTCCAAAAGCTGTTATTTTCAAAAAACAAAAAAACCAACCCAAGCATCCACAGAAAAAATACGAATCCCAAAAAATGTAATTCAACAGGAATAACATACCTGGAAGGCCCTTTCCTGACCCACTGTTTATCTACTACTACAACAGCACGAGAGAGCCGCTATTTCCCAACTATGTTTTCTCAATTTTGCTGCAGAGCTTTGAGGGTGGCATTACAGTGATCCGAGTAGATGCTTTCATGCTCTGCTTTCAGCTAAGCTTTTCACACTGCTCTCGTCAACCACAGAAAACTCTTCCCTAAAATGGCAATGGAATTCATAGGGGAGTTAAATTGAGACAGTCTGAAAGTTATAGCTCTCTTCTCCTGCTTCACAATACTGTATCTTTCAAAAAGGAGTGCCCTGCTCTCTGTATTATATTATTCTTCTGTGTAGCTTGTGTTCGATGTTAAGTTGTCTGCTTCTTGGCATAAGAACTGAGCCTAACTGACTTCATCTGAAGTTGAGGCCCCTGGGAAATGAGCTTTTATCAAAGTAAGGTAATAGGGGAACTGAATGGCACGAGTCCTTCCTCTACAGTAATATATGCACATGGACAGAACATGAGTTATATACTCGTATAGTCACTTTTCTTGGTTAAAGAAAGGTTAAAAAAGAGGTTTCTGTAATTGTCAGCCTGCGGCTTAAATGGAGCTCAGCGCAGCTGTCACAATCCCATGTCCTTTTGTTTTCATCTCCCAAAGATGACTCAGGAGCACAGCTGAACTCTACCTATACACCGCGATCTGTTTTCTAAATTGGCAGGCTTTTATGAAGCAGTTAACCCGACAGCTAACCGACACTTGTGTGCTTTATTCCTTTCACGTGTTTCCTCTTAGGGACTGGAGTAAAAAGAAAAGAAGAAAGGGAGGGAGGGGGAAAAACAACATAACTGTATCTCACTAATGTTTGCTATTGTTTTCGTGCTAAATAGGTGCTGTCAATCTCAAGCTTGTCTATGAAATAATCTTTCCCCGAAGCCTTTCAACAATCAGGTTTTTGGCCATTTATCTGTTAAAAGTAACCAGATTTTCCTTTTCTTTTATAGCCAGTTCACACTGACACATACTAAATCAGGAGGGAGGGGGGGTCTCCAGACTTGGGAGAGTTGATAGGGGTTAGTGTAGGGTTATAAAATTCATCCACTCCCTCAAGTCTCTTTTTGCAATTTTTTTCCCCATTTCTGTTGAGAGATGCTTGTCCTAAGGGCTGGATTAAATTACACTGCGACCGACAGGGCTTCCATGGAACACATCCATTCTGCTATAGCACGCCATATTTTGTTTAGTGGCCCGCGGCTTCATTGGCTATTGAATGATTTCAGCGTATATACTCACTGGCTAGTGTGGCGGATATTAAAGTCATCTACCATGAAGTCATCTGACATGTGATTTCCCACTGTCATTGTGTTCAGCCTGAATGTCCACAGGAAGCAGGGGAGATGGCTGCTAATGGATTGGACAGTCTCTTTAGGAGACGGGATGTAAAGCTGAAGAAGGGATATGGAGAGAGGGAGAGCTAGTCACATTTTTACATCTTTACAATTCATCTGTGGCAGCTTCTGTCATCATCATCATCATCATCATCAGTGTGATCACCGAATCTTCTTAATACACCAGCGCGACAAAAAATGCAACCTTTTCAGATATTCAATTGTAGTAAAAAAATACAAATTTCTAACGCAGGAAAAACTAAAGTGGCAAAATTAAATCGTAACAGTATAACTTAATCGCTGCAATGTTCCCAGGGATTGCATTTTTACCTTAACATACAGTTTTTCCCTTTCTAATACTGAATAAAATACTAAATGCTGCAGTAACTGGGAGTCTCTTTTCTTGTTTGCACATCAGCACCAGGGCATCAGCTGCAATATTTTACAGGCACCTTGAAGTGAAGTCAGCTTTTCAGGCAGATTTCCCTCATGTGCTGTATGCTCGCAAGCCGAGTCTTTATTCAAAAACACTGAACTTTGTCCAGATGCTGGCTGGGTTTTGCCTGCCGTGTGTTTTACAGATAATCCTCTAACTCCATTCAAACGTATGGAGAAAATATTTATTTTCACTTTAACCCTCTGTGTCTAATATTTGGCAAAGTGACACAAATAAGCAATAAAAATAAGCAGGTTTTTTTTTAGCTTCAATTCCCTGTGTTACAAACATACCTATCAGCTTATTGGCTGTTTAGACTAATGTGTTTACAAAACCTTTTTGCAATCTAAACAGGAAGAAACACATCCATCCTCCTTAAACCAATCTTGCTTGCAGATGGAGTGTTTGCTCACATTTCGGGAACTACATTGCAAAAATATCCAGTGAATGTGCACTTAAATCTAATAAATAAACCTGGTTTTCTTGGGTTTGTTGTGTTTTAAGTAAACACCTGAAAACATGCATATTCTCAATCATCTTTCCTTCTCACCTTTTCATGAATGGGAATCTTTGAGCACATTCAGTGTGCCTGCCATTTTCACATGAAATCACAAATACTAATTCTAGCACTAGTGTGGATATAACATAACATTTCAGTTTTACAGCTGTTGTTTATTATCATTTATTAATCTCAGTTAGGGCTTACTATGTTGCGCTAAACCCTAGAATGGAAAAAATGGGTTAGTGGACCATGAGCCTGACAAGATGGCATTATTTCTGTAGCAAAGATTGAGTTGGCCAAGAAAGTTGGAGTTTTAATAGCGTTTAGTGCAGCGTTTTCTCTTGGTTTCATTGTTCCAGTGTGTTACTAAGCCTTCTGCAGGAATATTTTCAGTGTTACAGTTGCAGCACTTTGTCAATGTCTAATGCCATCATTCTTATTTAATGAAGTGAATACACGGTTTAGCTCTTTTTAATGATAATGATGATATTACGTCCTATAGTTTCTGAGATGTGAATGCTTATTCAGCTATGAAACAATCTTGCTGATATTTAACTTGACTGTTATTATGATAGGATTTAGCCAACTACCTTGTGACAATATCCAGTCTCATTATTGTTGCTAATGATGAAAAAGAAAGAAAAAGACTGCTGTCAAATTCTGTGCAACCGCGAGTAAACACTAATTAAACTCTGGCTCGTGCTGCATCTTGTTAGGAACACCTAAGTACTGGCTGTGCCAAAATTTTGTGATTTATTTGAAGCATGAAAAAGTTGATTCCTGTGGGGTTCATGTGGAACGTGAACACGCAGTACATCTGGCTTTTTTAGCTAGCTGTTAGTTATCACACTATGGGGAAAATTGGCACCGTTTAATAAAAAAAACCCCAAAACAAACAAAACAAAACATCCAAAATTCAAACATGATTTCACTCATTTACTTATATATTTATTCAAATAAATATATATATTTGCCATTTAAAGTGAAAAAACCTGTTATTCTCCATAGTTAGACTGTTGTGTAAATGCATAGCCAACAGAGAAAATCTTAGGCATCATTACCCACTGAAGCTGGCTATGCTGCATAACCGCTCTCAACTGAAATGTCAGTGTGTCCCAAGGCAAAGGTCACTATCCATGAACACACAAGCTGAGGTAAGCAATACTGTGAAAGCGCTCATGTACTTGAGACGTAATAGTTTATCATGCATCCTAGATTAAAAAAAAAAAATCTGTTCACAATCAATATTCCTCAGATTTGTACTCATTTTGAGTAAGCACAGTCTGTCTCCATACACAACAGAGGCCTTTTATGTAAACGGTGCTGACATACAGTATCAGAATATTAATCTTTTCCTTTCTCTATTAACTTTCTGTAGCCAAATGACCGGAGGGACTAGGGGATGAAAAATTTGCCCTCAGCAACGTGATTGATTTGCTATCTTGTTTGTAGATGACAATTAAGATGTCAAATCATATTCCTGCAGAGAAAACGCCCCTTAATGGTGTTTTCGCCCTGTGAGTTTGATGCAGGTCGAAGGTTGATTTGTTGCATCTCTGATAAAATTAGAGAGAGGAGACAGGGTTCTGCTGTCATCTGCTTCGAGAACAGAAAGCGCTTAATCAACGCTAGCAGGATGGAGGAAATTCACTAAAATAGAGGTCATAATTCTTCATTGTAGTTTGCGTCATCCTGTTTTTCTCCATTTGA
Organism: Mchenga conophoros; assembly: GCF_057382185.1. Classification (NCBI taxonomy): domain Eukaryota; kingdom Metazoa; phylum Chordata; class Actinopteri; order Cichliformes; family Cichlidae; genus Mchenga; species Mchenga conophoros. The sequence goes on along the minus strand of NC_140537.1, from coordinate 25,908,383 downwards.
GGCAATTAAAGATGTAAGAAAACAAGAGTCGGTCAGGAGCCTTATCTTGGTGTACAAGTCAACGCAAAACAGAGTTAACAAAGTAAATAATGGTGAACACATTCAGATGCAGGAGGGGGATTATCTCAATGTTGGTCACATAAGCAGTTCAGCAAAATGCAGTATTCTGCAAGTGTCTGCCTCCATGAATGACAGCTGGGATAAGCCTGGACAGCGGGAGCCCTTCTTGGGTCACAGTTCACAGAGCAGTCTTGGTTTAAGTGGAGCCCATCTCGCTGAATGCTGATGCAAGCACAATTTTCTAATATGGACACAATCCACAATCGTGTATCAGAGTGATTTTAATCAAAAAGGGCAGGTATCCAATATCAGCGGCACCTCACCGCAAGCAACGAGCGAGCAGAGTTATGATGTTTATTAGGCAAGATTTGTGAGAAAAAGGAAACTACTTGGAGTAACAATGCAGTGGCAGACCGGTGGTTAAAAAGACATTTTCTTGCCGTTTGACTTGCTTGCCTTCATAGACTGGAACTGCTTCTCACAGAACGCACAATCAATAATATCTTTGTGTCTTATCTTGTGGTTATTACAGAAACGAACAGTCCTTTGGAAAGTCTGTGCATGATATCAAATGAACACTTGTTTAATGCGTTATCAAAACCCAGACTGCGGTGGCGATTATATCCATGCTGTATTACAAAATGAAAAACATTTAGCAAAGTTTCAATCAGTCTCCAGATGCCCGTAGGCTAAAATGCGAAATGCTAATGCAACACAAAGCCAAGACTGATCATAAATAGCGAGCTTAAAAAAACAAGAGAAAACATTTGATATTTATAAGGCTTTTTTTACAAAATCTCATAAGACATATTTCAGCTTTTCTGGACTGCTACATGCACACAAAGCTTTAACAGATTCTTCAAGACGTGGACTGTAGCTGTCTCGCGATTGACCATAAATCCCGTGATGCGCCATGATCCTTCAAGCCACTCTGGAGAGGAGAGAGAAGCAGAGACAGAGCAGGAAATGGCAGCCACAGAAAAATGGCATTAATGGCAAAAATGAAATAAAGGCGGGGGTGGCGTATGTGCTCTGTGTTTTTCCGGGGCTATGGAAGACTTGCTAATAATGATAAAGAGTCAACTCAGTTCCATTTGTGGTACAAGGAGGTATCCTGCATATGGACGGGCATCATCCATTCAAATGAAAAATCAGGGCTGTCATTGGCATTCAGAAATAATCTGACAACATGGAGTAACACGACACTTGCACAAATGTATACACACTCATCCACATTTTGCATAAATAAACATGGACAGATACACATAACAGGCACCCGGATCCACACTGTCTGGAATGCATTATTATAATCCTGATAGATGGATATACATTCCACCACTATCTCCCCTGGTTACTATATCAGTTATTGTCTCTCTCTTATATCTAATCCTCTCCTTTGGGTTTAATACAGTACTCCCCACTATAGACACAGACATATAAACGTGGACATGGGAAGGTGTGCTGTCACTAAGCTGTGTGCATTTCAGCCTGTTAGAAGCATAATAGAGTCATATGTTATTAGTTTGAAGCCAGGGCCTTCCACCGAGGGTCTTGTTAGAATACCTGCTCAAGTACAAACTCAGTGGGACTGCACGTTTAACAAACTTTACGTAAGAACAGGAGGCAAATCATCGTTCAATAACCTCAGTGAAAAAAATAAATTAAAAAAAGCCACAAATCGCACAACATTTGTCCTATAATCCTTTAAATCTTAATAACAGAGCCACGATTTCCACAATGACCACCAGAACATTTATTAGAAGTCCCAGATTTACAAAGAAGACAGAAGTCGACGGCTTTTCTGCAGGAGTCAGTTCAGATTCAGGGATTTTTTTTTTTTGGGGAGCTTGTACTTAGCAGCTGCCAATGGCACTGCTTTTTTAATTAAGTGTCCTCCCTGTGCCTCTTTGGCACTAGATAAGCTCAGTGTTTTTGCCTCCCAGAATGCATGCCACAGATACAAATGCATAGGTTTGATTATTTGTTCTAAGTGATTAATACATATTTTGAGTATTCAAAAACTAAATTACTACTAATAAGAGACTGTGGAATGATTTGCTCTCCAAAAACATGGTTAACAGTAAAGGGACTGGTTCTTATATGGCACTTTTGCACTCTACTTGAGCACAGGGAGCACTTTATCGAACATGCCTTATTCACACCAGAATTTCCCCCCCACTACACTCTAAGCCTTTTGTACCCAATATTCACACTTTGAATAGAGCAAATAGGGTTCAGTGTCTTACCCAAGATATTTCTGTCAAAGAATGAATTTTAACATTCAACCTGGAGCAGCCAGGAATTGAACAATCAACATTCCAATAAGTAGATTACCCGCTTTACCTCCTGAGCTACAGCCACCCCGAAAACATACATAAATAAATGCTTTTTCTATCTTCTTGTCTACAGTATTTCATGACCGAAGTCCTTCTGGGTGTTCTTGGTGCCTTAATGAAGATACAGATTTCTCAAATATGTTACCTATCTCTATCTGTATATCAAACACATTGGTAAATGTGTCAATTCAATGTGCTGGGTTCTATGGGAAAAAGAATGCCATGCAGAGCTGAGCTGAAGTTTTGGATTACTATCTCAAAGTCTTAACTCAGTCAAAAAAATATTTTGAAATACCCAATTTAAATTTTTGACAGAATAATGACACATTTTGACTTACAGATGGCTTCTTTTTTTATTTTTTTCCCCAGTCGTGGAAACAAGCCTGCACATGTTTTGGATGAGATCCAATAACGCAAAAATAAACTGGTTTTGGTCATGACAAGCTCACTGGAACTTCAGGCATCCATTTTTTTTTAAAAATAAATTGAAAACAGTCAATCAGTTAGCTAGCCTGTTGGCCAGACTTGGTTAATAATAGACCATGAGTGAACTCATGGCATACTTGTTGACAGCCCAGAGAAAGCAAGGCGAGATAGAAAAGTCTCTAATCAAGTTATCGGAGTTTGACCGCCCCTAAAGTAGTCATCACAACGCCTGCCAGAAAACAGAGTGGCTGTGAAAAGCCAAGAGATCAGTGGAAAAATAGGGCAGGCGAGGGCTGTGAATCAAAGTGCACACGGCTCCTCTCAACCTATTATGATTCATGCACCTAACAGCCATCTTCAGGAACTGATTATGATTCACAATCCCAAAGTCAAGGACATTCTATCCCTGGCCATTAAACCATTAACAGATATAGTACTGTGCAAAGGTTTTGCTAAAAGCAAATTGGGTTTGCTTAACTCCCACTAAGGCTGCCTCCCTTGCTTCTGTTTCCTCACGTAATCCTAGACTGAAATGATAATGTTGAGCTGAGGGCTCTTTATCGCCACGGTATCTACTGCAGGACTCGTTGCTCAGGATAGTTTTTAACTGCATGATGCATAAAAACCTAAACATCTATAACCATTGTGTAGCACAGTACAGTGTTAATCTGCAAGCGACTGTGTTTAATTGGTTAATTCTTGTATATTTTTCTCCTTTATTCTTCCGTTGTTACAGTGCACACATTACTGTACTGTACACTCGCGCACACACACACAGAGCCTCACAATTTTGCTCGTTTATTCAGTGGGTGGGTACTTGGCCATAACAATAATATTATGATCCTACGTGAGACACTAAGTGTAGTAATGAACCATTATTATGCACAGACTTATTATTCTGTAACTGCCTTAAAACGCCGAACTCCACCATAGATTAATAAATCATCCATTTTATTGTAATTTGAGTGCAAAGACATGAATCGGTTGATGAAATTGAAGGGTTTTCAGACTTTCAATCACTCGCTTTTCATTTTCAAGACGACAAGAGTAATTTGTAAGAGCGTCATTATGTGGTCTTCCACAAAATTATGATGCTGGATGCACTTTGACAAGGAAATAATTGTATCCTTACACAAGTGCTCTGACATTCAGTAGTGTGAGGAAAGTGTTGCACTGTATAATTAGGCGTTATTGATTGCATCTAACTTCCCCTTCTCAACTTATATTTCTCTCAGTGTTTTCCTCATGGCTTGTGACCTTGTCCCAATTGCACAAGTGGCAAAAGGAATGACTTTGGTGCACTTTTGCCAACGATTGAAATATACAAGGAAGGAGCAAAAGGCCAGCTATCACCAGGGGGAGAAGTTTATGTTCCCTCTGATGCATGAATCCAAACCCTCCTCTTTTACTGCTCCTCAGCTCCCTCATTCCCTCCCATTGTGTGTTCGCTGTAGTAGCATCTGGTTAATGGGCCTCTTCAGTCGATAGTCTCTTCCATCTTCTTACACACACATACAGATTCTGTGTATAAAGGCAAACACACATACGCATTCACATTTTTTTTTTTAAAGCCTGTAAATAGATACATTTTTGTCCTTTTAAGTCTGCTGCTTTATAAGATGTGGGAGAATAATTTCTGAGGAACATTTAGCCATTATGTGTATGTCAGTGCATATGGACACTTTATTGAACACGTGTTTCATACAGTCAAGTGTGCGCTGTTGTTTGCAACGAAGAGATTATTCTGAACAATGAAACAGTTCATATTTCTTATTAGAGGGGTCATGCAAGCATTCTCTCTCTAAAAAATTAAATAAATAAAGCAAGTCTCTTGAATTAAAAGTTTTCTTTTGTTTATTTAGTCCAACATTGTTCTTTTTTCAGTGAAAGCTAATAGATGCCACAAGTAATTTCTGGTCTCGGAATAGCAGATTCCTGGGAAGGAGGCTGTATAAAAGAAACATATAGATGCTGGCATATAGTTTTTAGAAAGTGAAGCTTTTCGTTTCTTCTCCCCTGTACACAATTTTATGTAAATTCAGAATCCTGAACTTTTGGACATACACTCTAAGCTTGCATGGGGTAATTCACATGGGTAATCCTACTAAATGAAAGACAAAGCCAACGGGCTGTTTTTCTCCGAGCTTGAAGAATTAGCTAACGAGGAATGCTCGGAGCTGGACACAACATTAGACTTTCCAGTTTAACCCCTCCCATCTAACAAATAAGCAGTGATCTAAGGAATGGAGCGCCATTATTAAAACCAGCTGGAGACTTGACACAGGCTACAGGCACGCTAACATCATGCTGTTCATGTTACACGTTCACATGATCCTGTACAAGTCTGTGCAAGGTTTGACTTTTGTAACTGAAACCGAAGGAATGCCTTTCTGCGTAACGCTGTTCTATAAAATGCTGACAGTTTGTTGTGACAGTATGATTAGCTTTGGTGGACATCTGGGCTAAGTATGTTCAGTGGATTTTTGTGTGTGTGTGTGTGTGTGTGTGTGTGGAATTGACCACTACAAACACAGCAAACTTAAACATACGGGTGAAAAGAGGAAACTTTTTCATTAGAAATTAGTTAAAGACTGCCCGACTGCATTAGGCTTTGTGGTTGTGCTGATACTGGCAAACACTCAAATGTTTAAAATGTTCAGTGGTTATGAGAAAAGCTCAGATGACACAGATTTGATGTTTACAAAATGACAAACAAAACTCACCCTGCATTGTTCCCCCTCCCCCCATTTCACCTGCTAGATGATGGATAACCCATATGCTATGTCAATTTTAGCTTCTGTATTTAGACATCTTTGCTTTTAGCTTTCTTTCAAGATATTTATTGGTTATTCGTCATGTCTGGAATGTAATCTTCCAGTGAAAGACATAGGAAATGTGTTTTGTAGATAAAATTTCAGTTACAATAAAGCTTGGCTTGGGCTGTGATTGAAACAATACTGCTCCTAAGCTGCACTGAGCCCACCTGTTTGTTCTTCTGTAATTGGATTCTGCTTCATTCCATTTGCCTTAATGCTGATGCATAATGCAGTGTACTGAGGGAACCGGCCATTACCAGCTAGGGGACAGGGCACGGTGGAGGTAACCCGACCTCCCTCTCACCAATCCCATCTTGGGACATCTAGGGCCTCTGTCCTTCAAAGCAGCCACTTGCTTAGGCTGGATGGATTGATAGTTGGATTGTGGGCCTGAAGGGAGCCAGAATAGCAGGTGTTGATGTTACAGCCTAGAAGAACAATAAGCTGGCCCTCAGCAGCTTGTTAATCTAAAATAAGCAGGCACTGGTGTGGACAGTTTGTGCCCAGGTGGCAGAATCCTCATCAAATAGCGAGCATTACGAGCTGCTACTGAAAAGAGAATGCAAAGCCAAAGCTCAGTCTTTACGATGTAGACAAAAATGTACATTTACATGCAGTGCACCCATGATCGGTGCACTCATTTAATCAACTCTTGAAATAATCTAGATGGTCATATTCTATATTCATAATATTAGTCAAGATAACATAAAAATTAATTACTCATGCATTATTTCTATTGCGTAAGAGGCAGATATCATGTTCTAGCCAAGTCGATGAACATCCCAACAGCATGACAGAGATGCCCACATGCGCTTTGCTGTTTTCATCAGGGCCATACTTCTCTCATGATCAGCTGCCTTTGTTAAGTGGCTAGTGTCGATGGCTGTGACTGAACTCTGCCCACAACAGTGATGAAGATAAAACATCTGGAGATGGTGTGCGGCTGTTTGGGCGCATATGTGCGCACACTGAGAATGAGAGGATAAAGAAGTGCAGCAATAAGAAGAGTGACATAAATTGCGTGGGCGCTGGTGTGTGTATGTGACTGAGTGGGTGAGCGACGTCGGCCAAGGTTCATTAGCGTTCATCGGCTGCCTCCACACCGAAATAATAAGGTCCTCTCTTTCTCTTTCTCTCTCTTCCCTTCTGCATCTGCTGAATATGAACTGAGCTGTGAAAAATAGTGTCTGATCTCAGGTCACCTCTCCTGTACAGTGATATATGACGGAGATGCGGGTAACAGTTGATGAAGTGACAACATTAAATTGGTAACGCTGAGGTTAAAAATCAAAAGGGAGCGAGAAATCCTGATGAGCTGCACAGAAGGCGGATGAGTATGCGGCGTGTTTTTGATAAGAAAACTGTCGTCGGGATTTTAGGGTGACTCAGGAGACGAGAGCGTGCAAATGCAAGAAAAGAACGGGTCAGATGAGATGGAAAGTCATTAGAAATAATTCTCTTAATGAAAACATTTCCCGGCTTCAGGGACGGCTCACGGCTTTTTTTCCACCACCTTCAGAAAAAATGGATGCTAGCGCATTCATTGGAGCAATGTGTACAGAGACTGTTTTTTTTTTTTTAATGAAAAATATTCTTCAGATACGGCGGTTTATAGAATAATAAAAAAAAGTTATTTAAGAGGATATGCAGAAGAGGCAGTGAAAGTGCTGGAAAGGGGGAAAAGGAGGAAAGCGATTTTGAAATTGAATCCTGACTTCACTGCATCAGACTGATCCACAGAAAACATAAAATAATGCGAAAAGACACCTTAGTGGACAATATGGTCTCACTGGAGCTGAAGGGGATAATAGAAAGAAGAACTAGTAAATAGCATGAATGTATCGCAATAGTGGCAAAAGCCGACTCTTCTTTTTTCTGCTCTTGACCCCAGACAATAAAATTTATTGCTAAACTACTACATGTTATCTTACCATGATGGATGCAGGCAGAACTCACCCACTAGACTTCAGCTGACATGTGTTTGACCCCTATCCTCGTCTACAGGAGACAGCACCTGGTGCCTCAACACAACGCCATTAGTGGTCAACCACACACACACACACACGTTTGCACACGCTCCCTTTGAGATATTTTTAGGGGATGTGATACAACCACCATGGTAGCTAATGCTGAGAGATTCACACCCCGTGGACTTGACAGGAAGGGATCCATTTCCTGACAGGAACCGCAAACCATCCACACATGTAGCACATACTGTACATCCTCGCTGTGTGAACTTTGCGCTCCTGAAAGAAGATTGATGTGTTTCTATAGGAATACATAGAAATGTGTACATTTAAAGTATCTGCATGAGAGTCTTTAACCAGGTTAAATGATGAGAATTATGTTGATCCCACATTGAGCTAGTGCCAGTTTTTGAATCTCAAAATGGTACAATTAAACTGCGAGCAAAGCACTCCACTTTCCCTAGAGTGATTTCTTCAGCACATCTGTAAATACTTTCCAGCTGTAATCCCACAAGAACCGCAGCTAATGCCATAAAATCCACTTACGAGTCAAAACGAACTATTAAGGTTTGTGTTTTTCTTAATAAATTACCTCACTTCTAGTTGTTGTCTACGGGAAAATAAATATATTCATAACACAATCATTACATTATTATAAGACATGCATGGGGTTAGGTTAATTGGTGATTCTAAATTGGCTGCGGGTGTGAGTGTGAATAGATAAAATACACAGTTGCATTGTTTGTTCATTGTTTACTGTATATATCTGATGCTATATAGTATTGAAAGCACCATCTTTTTACCTGTGTCTATTTTCTCCAGCCTCCACTGTTGCTGAAAATGGGAAAAAAACCTGCTTGAAGCTCAAAGTTTTCGTCCGACCAGCAAGTAAGTGCAACACAGGGCTTTGTAACCGAGCTTCTTGAAGTAGCCGGTTGGAGTGAAAATCAAAGCACTTTATGTCCACTTGTCTGGTTACCTCACTACCTTGAGCTCACTGTTGAACATAGCTCTTTCACTTATCACAGCACTGGTTGATTTGCCAAAAAATAAATAAATTTGAAAACATGAAAATGATGATAGACATTCACGTCAAATAAAATAATCTGAATATCTGAATGTTGCCATGAGCTTTGTTGCTTGAGATGTTTATTTTGAGGGCTTGGGGGTGTTGGGGGCTACAAATGTCACTAACCTATTTGGCACATACCTCTAATGATTTCTCATTCTCCCTATTTTCTGTTATAGACAGCTGTGTGAAAACTATAGGTGTACATGACCGCGTTTTTGATGTAAACGACAAAGTAGACAATACATTAGAACCACGAGGTTAGTATGGCTTCCTGCTTTTTTGATTCACTTCTGTATGAGTTCCAGCTATCTGTATATGTGTACCTTTTTCTGTGCCTCTTTCTTTTATGATGCTGATCTGCCCTTGCCTATCTGTCTGTATAATGCTTCTTTTAAGCTGCTTTTTCTCCAGAATATCAAAGTGGTGTCACATTACTGCTGCTGCATACATGATGTAAAATGCTGCTCATGTAATATTCCCAGCTGCATGTTGTGGTCAATGCCACAACATGCAATCTTTATGCTTACTAAAATTCTTCTGCCTGTATTTTAACTAAGAACGTCAGTTTTAAAAACCATTAAATAATATGAATGCAGTAGGCACAGCCACACAGTAGCTATACATTTGGCAAATTTTAATCTTTTTCTTTACTCTTGACTGACTTGCTGTTGGCTCTGTAGCACAGCATTGATTATTTTCTGTGCTCAGAACGCACAGCAGTTTTATGTCTTCATATATCAGCCTAACCCAGTCTCTGAACTGAAACACTCCACATCACCCACATGCTGTTGTCTCATTCCCAGCACCAGCTCACCGCAAGGTCTGAAATAACAAAAAGACTACCCCACTGTCTATATTTTTTATTTATATATAGATATATACAGTGATATGATCATTGATCACAAAAAAAGGATTCTGTCATTTGAAAATGAGATCTGCTGCATTCTGAAATGTCTTCACCGTGAAGATAAGATATTATGATACCTAAATGGGACACAAATACACAAGTCCAGGCAGAGCAATACTACATCCTAGGGCATGTTTGATACCCATCTGCTTCTCCCCCCTTTGCCCGTCTTAAAACCCTGCCTGCATCCTCAATGGCTGGCTCTCATCTTGCAAGCTTCTTTTGGCTCATTTCCCTGTTATGCCTTCCAAAGGAGAAACATGAAAACATTAATTCGTCATCTGTTGTCGCCCTGTCTCTGCCCAATTTCTACCGCACACACACAGACACACAAACACAACTTTGTATAGTTATGTAACTGTCCAGTCCTCTGTTCTGTCTATCTGTCCTTTGCTGTGCATGGTTCAGCTCCTTTCCCATGGTGCGGTGGGCACATGGCTGCTCACAGATACTGATGCCACTGCCAGAAAAACACAGGGGGCAGCTCACCTGGGAGATGAATTCAAAAATGTTTCTGACATTGAGAGTAGAAACATTATATAGCAACTGAAGTTCATATGGCAACTCAGACTTTATGGCACAAACCCAAACATCTATGCTTTTCACTAACTGGTGAAAAGTATTATTGGTAAATAAGAAATATTCTCACACTACAAATGTGAATGCACTGCCCAGGACACACACAAAAAAGTCACAGACTCTTGATATTTTCTTGGACCACCTGATGATTGTGACTTTTTTCTGGCCTGGGAGTGTATTTGAGAATATGTTCACTGAATAAGCTTTTGTGTGTATGATGCACTGTTAAGAGAAATCTGCATGTACCATAGAATTCACTTCTATTTCTTCTTCTTCTTCCTTTCTTTAAATCCTTTAGACGATACCAGCCATGAACCGGCTGAGCCTTCACGAAGTGAAACAAATGATGTGCCACGCCTCCAGAAAACAAGTCCGCTTCTGGCTTCGATGCTGATCTGCTTAGCAGCACTCTCCACTTTATAGCGCCTCCCTCTGTCCCGGAGGTCATTTACACCTAGCGTGGCCTGAACCTGCCCAAGGCTGCAGGGTAGGGGGTGGGATTTGGGTGGATTGCATTTGCTTGTTTGGGCATAAAAGCAGGCTTCTCAAGGAACCCTCTATTTTTTTCAGAAAAAAAATATTTAAGTGGTCTTTCTCCGTCTGTGAGTGAAAAAAAAAAAAGTTGATGTTAGAAGCGGGAGAAACAGTTCCCCCCCTTAAACCTTCAACTAAGATGCCAAATCCTGTTTGACACATAGTGATTCTTACTTTCCCGTGACTTTTGACATCCCTTTACATTATGTTTCTGTCATGGCAACGCTGTTTAGACATACACATATACACACACTTTACATAACACACGACATTACAGTGCCGCAGAGTCAAATACAAAAAATATTGACATCAGCATTGAGCAGGAGTAGAGTTGTTATACAGTAGCCAGTTTTACATAGTAGGACAGTGAAGATGCTAGGTCTTAGAAATGACTGTACATACGCAAACAAATAATCCTGAGACCTCTCAAGGAGCCTTTCAGAATATATTTTGATTGTTCTGTTGGGTCATTAAAAGAAAAAAAAAGATTTTTGCATCTCCGTTCGTCTAGAGTTTTTTTCAATTAAGTAAGAAAAGCTAAGAGTTAAAGACGTAAGAAAAGAAGTGTGAAGTTTCAAGCAGAAGCAAGACGATAAACCTGAGCACTGAAAATTAAATGCCCGGTATGCACCTTAGCCCAACAGGTCTTCAGACTATGTTGGTTCAAAGACGGTCTGAAGATTATTTGTCATTCAATCTCAGATTTCCCTTGAAAATAGAGTGTTTGTATATTTTGGATAAGCTACTTAAAAGGTTTAGCGAATCTTTGAGTTAATAAAGGTAAAAACCATGAAAGTCTGCTCAACAAAGCATTGCTCTGGCTAACAAAGCAATTAAATTGAAACTTTCTCACCAGACTTTTTTTTTTTGTTTCGGCGGATATCAGGATCAAAAATCAATACCTTCTCAAAGTTGATCGTGCAATTTCACAGCAGCGGTCACAGTCATTTTATACAATGTTTACTGAGCTAGGCAGCAATTTGTTCTCTCTATTCAGTTTGAGAATTAGTCAATATTAACACTCCCATAAACATTTGCATCCACAGCCCCCCCACCCCTCTATTGACTGTTAAAAGAATTGTTTGAAAATGATTTGCAGCTTTATTTTTTACATCTCTATAATAATACAGGTTCTAAAACTGTAGGACTTTTGTACTGTGTGACATCAAGCTAAATAAGAAATATGAAAGAAATCGTGGGAAACTGTTTGAAAAGACATTTCCATTATTAGTGCCATATTTTTCCTTGGATCCCTGTCCCATAAGTGTAACCACAGCCTTGACTCATACAGTAGATTTACGTAAAAGTGAGATTTTTTTTAGAGCCAGCTCGTTGCATTAGCTAATGCATAGCTTGTGTTTGCCGTGTGAATAACAACAACAAAATCCATTAAATTCTAGGCAACGCACTGCTTTATTTAGTCTGGCCAGGTTTGTGTTAGCACTTAAATTTAAAGGAATTCGCTGTGACATAATGATATTCAGCTTCCTTCAACTCCCGCTGATGCACATGGTGAGTTAGCATAAAAAGCTTTTATGTTTTTTTTTTTTCCTTTTTCTTTTCAGATTGACTTATTTCTTAGTTTTAAAAGAAGTCTGAACACACAGAAAACGTGCTTCCCTTCAGAGCCGGGTTCTTGCACGAGAAACAGGGCACCAATTGGTCTTGAAATATGGATTCAGAAATGTAGAAAAATAGCAAGAAAAGGAGCAAAGGAGCAATTGCATGTCCACCTTCAGCTTCTTGTGTTACTGGCTTAAGTGACTCTTTAATGAGGTTCAAAATGACAGGCATGTGGACCCCATGTTGTGGCAAGGGGAGTTATTTCTGGTATTAAAAATAGATGCTGGAAGGCCTGGGGGGTCTCGGGGGGAGGTAGATTTCCGCCGTGGGGGGTTTTAAAGCACCAATGACCTTGCAGTTTGAGAGAATTGGTGAGTGAAGGAGACAGAAAGAATTAAAGTGAGAGAAACACACACACACACAGATGGAAAGACATGAGAAGTAGCTGAAGGTAGTGTGACTAGAGTGCCTAAAAAGTAAAAAATAAAAATCCAAACAAAGTGACAAAAAATAAAAGAATCCATTCAACACTACTGGAACAAACACCTTCTCTGACAAACGTACGTTCAGTAACATTCAGTCTCAAAGGCACATGGTAATGGTTTTGCTTTGTGGATGCCTTTTTCTGTCTTTATTACTAGAAAGACTGCCTTTGCCTTTTGCCATTAGTTTTTTGGGGGGGTTTTGGTAACAATGCTATTACAGTGGAATAGCAGCTCGGCTGTGAGGGGTGACAGGAGACATGCCATTTAATGAGGTACTAATTTTCAGGATAACACCACAGGGAATGAGCACTGCATATGATTCGAAATGGATGCTTGTGAGCAGATTAACAATAGACTTTTATCGGAAACCAGCTTCAATTGTACTCTTATTAATTACTTAATTACCAATGGTATTTGTCATTATTGCTATCATTGTCATGATTTATTCTGTACACACCTTAACCTGGGAAATGAGGATCAACTTATATACTGGATACTGTGTATCCTGAGGTAGTCAACCATAAAACATGTAGTGTTAGGTTAGTATCCGTTTTGTACCTTTCTGGAGGACAAAAGAAAAAAATGAGATACATCATTGTTAAATCTGTATAATTATTATTGTTATGATGATGATGATTATGACTATTATTATTAGGAAAACTTCTTGATGTAAATAGTGTTTGATATTAAAGTATTAATTTGGTTCTTATGTCTTTTCTAAAAAACAAACAAACAAACAAATACCATATTATCTCGGGGTTTTGCGGAGTGTGTACTGTCTTCAAACGATGCATTGTGTGTTTTGATACTCAATGCCTAATGAAACTTTGAGCTAATACACAGTGGAAACCTGTGGGCGCTGAACACGTATCGGTGAACAGCAGGCTGGACTTTAGCCAACAGGAGGCTCATCTCTTACATGTTTCAAACCAGTCACCAACCACCACGTCTTCATGTCAGGATCCTGCCTTGATAAGAAACATTTGGGACTTAATGGGTGGCCTATTTGTACTTTTTTTTGCCTTCAGTGTTTGAAAGCATGTTGGTCAGCTCAAAAATCAGCCATAACTGGACTGTTGGCTTTTTAAAAAGAAGGATCTCACCAGTTTCATTATGTGGCATGCGCATGAACTTGATGACATGTTTAAAAAAAAATCATTTGGAAAAAAAAAAAGTTTTCTTCTGCTGTTATTTTCTTTTCCTTTATGATGTATTAGATTTTCATGTTCATGTTGTGCGATTTCTTTTTTGGTTTTTTTGCATCCCCATTTGAGTGCTGTCATTAAACTGTGTAGTTACGCAAATGTACATAACAAATATCATTTTTGTGAGGTTACAGTGGGGTCAGTCATTTTGTAGTTCAAAAGCAACTTTAAGTTTTTTTTTAATAAGAATGACTCTCTGTATCCATCTACTGAAGTCATCCCATGTAGCTGCACTCTGTCTTCTCTGACTAGTCATTCACTTTCTGCTCTCCCAAGAGGAGGTGTTTGGGAGTGTATACATCGTGTGGATGTTTTTCAGTAAAAAAAAAAAAGAAAAGAAAAAAGAAAAGGAAAAAAAAATGTGTGTGACCTGTAAGTTTGGTGTGTGCATGTCTCATTTGCTGTTGCTGCAGTGAATGGGAAGCGGCAACCCTCTTTGGCAGCAAAGAGTGTTTCCCATGCCTTAGCCCTTCAGCCTCTGCCCTGGCAGCCCGGTCTGTGTACAAGACGCTTTCTGCCATTGTGCTTTTACACGGAACAGCTGCTGGCGTCGAAGAGACTACGACGGGGCCCTTCACTTTCTCTCCCTTTTTAACAACCCTAAATCACTTGTCACTACGGTAGACATTGGTCCCGGGCACAGTTCAAGGATTAGCGCACCCCCTTCTACCAATCCAAAACCGGATTGTTAGCGGGGTAAAGCCCATCATCGATCCAGGTTCCGTGGGTTCTCAGCTCGCCTCTTGCTGATGAGCCACTTCTTCATTTTATGTCTCATTCTTCTTGTACTTGTATAACCCCACCCCCCACCGCACCGCACCACCTGCTATCTTTCTTCCTTCACCTCTGAACTCAGCTCCCACTTTGCCATCAGTGGGCAAAGTTTCCAACCTGCTCTTTTACATTATATAAACAAAAATTAAAAATGGACAAAAAATGATCTGTATTTGTATATACACATGTCTGAGCTACTATGAGTACTACAATAAAACACAAATCCATTGCTTTGCTGACTGTGCTACTGTTTTTCTTTTTTTTTTTTGTAACTCATTTTACAAAGGTGTGGAAACTTAATTTAAACGTACGTGACCATGGTGTATTAAGAAGTACTGTATTAGGGTTGTTTATTGCAGTAAACATTCCTACTGTAACTAATAGAGAAAATGAACATACTCCTCTGACACTCGGGCAAAATCATGTCTCATTATGTGCCAAATTGAATGTCATCAGCGTGCGCACACACACTTCTCTTTAGGTTTCTCCCTATCTGTGCCCCTGCCTAGCTGTCTGTGCAGTAAAATCACACTCTGTAAAGACAGGCAAAGAGGAACACCATCCATCAGGATCAGAATAAGACCTTAAACCTCCTTTCACTGCAGTCGGGCACTAATGAGGACACCTAATAACCTTCTGCTGGACCCCATCAGCGCTATTTAGCTTCACCTTCCATTATCTCTGTTAATTAGACTGAGAGTCGGCAAGCCCTGAGGACCAAACGAGGGGAAAGGCCCTCTCATATGCCAGTTGGATTTCAGCAATGTTATGAAGTTCGATGAAATCTGACTTTATAGACTATAAATATAGGTTAAACATCAGCAGAGAACTAGATAAAAAAAAAAAATAATAATAGGATGAAAGGTTGTGCTGCCAGTTTGTTGTCAGTATTTAAAAGCACCTTTAGCATAAAATGCATTGCTACAAAAGATCGGATGCAGTTCTGTGGAAGATAATCTTCTCACAAATTTGGTACTTTTTTTTTTTTTTTAAAGCATCAGTAGAAAAAAAATATGTTATGCATGAACACACTTGACATGATGAGCCAATTAGTGTCAAGTTGTTCTTCCTGCTGTTATTACCAAAGAAGGCTCTAGAGATGCAGGTGTGTGTCTCTAGGAAGACCAATAAAGGCAAATCACTGAGCCTGATCATTAAATTTGGGAAAATGATTGCTTTATGTGAAGATGCATCCCACATGTACTATTAAGCTGTGAACATACTCAACATCTGTGACCAGCAGTGAATGAGTGGCGAGCAGTGGGAAGAGACGGTCTTCAATAGAAACCATGCCACCCTTGAGATAGCCACATGAATGCAAGAAGGCACACCGATCTACCTGCACCTTTGATCTCATTTTTCTCTTCACCAGTGTAGCTTTCTGTTACAAGTTTTAGCTTAACACAATAACAGCTCGAGTGACAGTCTTGAAGAGGCCACTTCAATGAAAGGCTTTTGAAGGCATCATTCTCAAGTCAGCTGGCTCACTTATTGGCTGCATGGTGTTTCGTTTCCATGTGAACAATCCGTTTGACTGACAGCTCTGAATGATGTCTTCAGTTAATCGCTTCAGTGGTGTGAAAAGGTCATAAATCACCCAATTACGTCGCCCCGCTTTATGAATAGATATTTTTGGGGGGGAATATTTAAAATGCCTCCAAGGCATATCAACTTAGTCAACCCCATATTTATTGAGAGGGAGTTTTGGGGGGGGGGCTGCTTGTGCCAGAAATAACTGATAAGCAGAATACATTTCAGAGTCTCAGTCACACTGTGGAATGTCACAGTGTTATTTAGAAAGTTGGAGAAGAATTCAAGGTCAGAAGTTATGACTTATGACAGCTTTGACATGTTTTAAGAATATATTTAGGAATATATAAAAACAGAATGAGAAATCAAAAATAAAGTGGAAAAAATATCTTTCAGTAGGTTGTTTTGCAGAAGATCAATCGTAACAGCACAAAATGTTTCCAAAAGGGCTGAAAGATCTTATCTGTGTTTGATCATACCCATCAAATTGTGTTTTTTTACGTACTTAAAGAGTCAGTTCCTCAAAGAAATATGAATTTCTCACACTTCTTCTATTTAAGAAATTTTTTTTAGCTTAAGATTGATTTCTTCTTCTCTCGGGATAAATACTAGAAAAGAACATCCTGTTAACAATCAGGTAAAATTGCTTTGTTACAAAGAGCATGTAGCTTCTAAAGATGACCTATCTGCCTATCTTTCTACAGGGGTATCCCCCACCTCAGATAGGAGTCACTGCATTGTGTTTGATGCAGGTCATTTTCTTTTGCTTATGCCTCTCACATGTTGACCTTCAGGGCTAAGAGATGAGTGGCTACAGCCTATCCAGAGGAGGATTACGGGAAGATGTGATGCTAGTAGAAAATGTCAACTTAAAGGGAGATAAAACAGAGAAAAAGGCAATGTTAGAAGGTGAGTACTTGCATCAGGGATCACATGTTTGACTGGCTATATGTTTAAGGGATCAGGTTTCTATCTATGCACGTATCTGCATTTTCAAATGTTGGAAGCCAAATGTTATTCCTCTGTGAAACTCAGATTGTTTTCAATGCTGTCTTTAGACAGCCAGATGCTATGAAGAGCTATGAAAACAGCAAGTGTTCACACAGTGTTTCACACCATGTCTAATGTGTTACAGTAAGTGATCGCACATGTAGATATTAAGATTATTTCTCTTTTGAAATGACAGCTAATTTCACACAGGGCTGTGGAAAAAAATGCAACCCAGATGTATGAACAGTGTGCTCTAACTAACAAAACATTTGAAGTAGCATGACCAGTGGGCGGCTTTAATTGCTGTGAAACAAACGGATGCACTAAACTTGTCACAGCAAAACAAATTAGTTTGTCAAGTGTCAAACGGTTTCACTAAAGAAAAAAAAAATGCATATTCTGTCGTCACAAAGTGCAGATTTTTCAGTGACATCTATTAAAAGTGTTGTTTTTCCATTAGTGACAGTGAGGTTTAAAAGTACTGTTACCTCCATAAACTCTAGTGATTATTTTGTTATTTTCCCGGTTGCAGGATTTAACCATCACAGCCAATTTGGGTTGTAGAAATCAAATATAAAAAAAATCTTCTGTTCACATATTGCACACATATAGTTATCCATAGTGATATTTGTAGGATTCTGCTGTGAGATTTCCCAAAGTGGAGGTTTTTGTCTTCTGATCAGCCCTTTCTGCTCAGTGTGAGAGTATGAAATGAGAGTATTTCCTCTGTGCAGACTGAATGAATGAGGAAAAAGTGACAGGGATATTACACTGACAAGTCAATACTAGAATCATAGAAGTCTTTGCCCCAGGGTCATAAATTTGATTCTAATGATTTTGTCATCCTGTTAAAACAATAACTTTCAAACCCAATCTCCTTTTTTTGCCTCTATAACCTTTGATTTATGCTTTTAATTTTTTGATGGCTAGAAATAGTCTGACACTTGCACAATTATGATGTTGATGGGATGAAATATCGTCACAATTCATTTTCCTTTTCGGGTTTAATTAGTTTACTTTAAATTGCCATCCATCATTACTGATGTGGATGAAATGTAGAGAGTACAGAGAGCAGAGAGACTTGGCAAGAAGACTATGTTTTACAGTTGACTTCCTGGGAAATAAATGCTGGCTGCATTATTCATAAAGCTTGCCATAACTTTAATCTGATTCTTAATTCAAGTCTTTCCCTCTTGGACAATATATCATGTTACGCATTCAAAATGTCTTTGAGGCCTCTATTTCAGCAAATGCGACTTGAGGTGGATTATCACTCCTGCTGCTGATAGCATCATATTGTTTTTCAAAGAAGAATGCAGCATGTGTGAGATCAGGTTACCACTCTGTGTGCTGTAATAGTCCAGATTTTCATTAATCCAAGCATAAAATGAAGGTTCAAGTTTGAAACAATATATCAATTTAATATCTAAGAAATAACCAACGCTCAGTATTTTAGTCAAACGTCATGTTTGTCCATATTTATAAATGCTAACCTTATTTTTAACTAGGGAGCTTATAGTACTGTCCAAAGGTCTTGAGCCATCCCTCATTTTTTATATTCTGCTCATGTGCATAGATTTATCGAAACGAGTACATGGAAGTACAGCATTTAAGGCAAAAACAGTTTGTGCAATTCTATTTAGCTTGAAAGTCAATATGACCTCCTTTTTTTCTCCAACATAGCCTGAACAGACAAGCTTTATTATCATTTGTTTAAGTAGTCTTCAGGAATAGTTCTCCAGCCTTCCTGAAGGCCACTCAACTTTTGTTTTGTTTTCTGTCAAGATGACGGCACACTTCGTCAACCTCAGCCTCAATGTTGAGGTTCAGATACTTTCCAGGTGGATGAAAATCTGACAATACATAATACCACCAATTTTGACATGGTCCCCAACACTGGGTAAAATACAACCTCAAACCATGGTAGAGTCTCCACTGTGCAGATGGCTGTGGACCCTCACTGTTACCAGATCCATCTCTCAGGTCCCGTATCCGATCTTTGGTGGATTTTTCTTGTTTGTTTGAGGACATGAATTTCCGACACCGTTCATCTGTTGCAGATTGTTTTTTGGCCAGTCATTTCTTCTTTTGTGGTCCTCTTATCCAGTTTCCTCAGATTTCTTTAGGACCCACTGGACACCATGCTGAGATATGCCAGGTTTTTAGCTAATAGCTCTTTGAGATTAACATTTTGATGAGTTATTTTTCATAGAATCAGCTAAAGAAATTGTAACAAATTAGGCTACTAGTAACAAAATGCCTAAACAAACACTTTTAAAATTCATTATTCTGTAAGTTGTCCGTTATGTGTAGACACAAAACTGTTTTCATCCCTTGAGTGCCTTTCTATGCTTGAATGATTCAAATTCAGCACTGACTTAACTCACTCATACCTTCTACTTCTCTGACTTGATTAGCAATAATAGGCACAATTCAAGGTTCATGTTAAATATTATCAAAAGACTCCTGAACGCCATTCAGTGTACTTTTCCTGCCATGTCATCAGCTTAATGTGAAATATTTCTTACATGCTAGTGCATTACATTACATTTACTGGTAAAATGAATGGTATGAGGTCACAGTTCAAGCCTGGATTGTATAAACCTGTCCAAGCTTCCGGTGAAATTCAGAATTCATTTAAAAATTTTATTAATCACATATAAAACCTTACTTTGGCAGGCTAGCAGTCAGCCCCTCTGACCACCCTATCAGAGTCTTTTAATGGTTATTTTAAAACCAGAGGCAACCAGATTGGTAACTCTGGTTGTAACTCCTAAATTTTGGAAATGTTTAGTCTTTAGACTTACTATTGATTGTTGTTCTTCTACTGTGGATATAAAGTCCAGTGCTGATTGTCTGTTATATGTCATATGTAGCACCATGGTCTTGAAGGAACGTTTTCTTATTACGCTGTGTACTGTACCACTGCACATGCTTGGAATGAGAATAAAGCCACGTGATTTGACTTGACTTGAAAGTGTGTATGGAGCAATGAATGTAAGACACCATGTTTGTAATTTTAGACATGTAGCCTCATCAATCATGTATTCTTTTTTTCCCCAATCTTTGAAATATTTTGTAACTGTGTGTTTTATAACATGCTATGCAAATAAAGTCATTAATATTATTAACAAATAACATGACGGGACTCAAAATGAATAAAAAAAAAGCCCTTCAGACAGCTTAGAGAACTGTTGTGCAAGACCCCTTTGAAGAAACTCTGGCTACTTTAAAGCTTTTGCATACATATTACATATCCATACATGGAAAAAGTAAATTGAGAGAAGATTGTTCGTCCTTATGAATTCAAACTGTGCTTACACATAATACTAGAATTTCAAAATTGACACAGATACCCAAGAAAATACTCAACCATCATAATCATCATAGTGGTCAAAGGAGCTTGCAAAGAAAAGCGTCTGGACTTCTTTAAGTTGCTTGAAGACGTTTCACCTCTCATCCGAGAAGCTTCTTCAGTTCTAAGGTCAAATGGTGGAGAGTCCCAGATATAAACCTAGTGGGAGTAACCCCCCACAGAGGGACAAAAGGACCCCCTGATGATCCTCTAATCGCCTGAGCCAAGGTGTGAAACTGGGTGTGGGTCCCAATCAGCCAGAGTTTCGGGTGAGTTCATTGTGAAACCTGGCCCCACCTTATCATGCGAATTCCTGAGGTCAGATGGCCCAGGATGTGAGTGGGCGTTAAGGCGTCTGGGAAGGGATCTCAAAACTGGATTATAGATGGCAGAGAGTTGGTGTCGTAAACCCCCGCCTCTGTTCAAAGATGGTCGCTCACAGTGGACATAGATGGCTTCTTTCACTCCTCTTTCAAACCATCTGTCCTCTCTGTCCAAAATTTGAACATTGGCATCCTCGAAAGAGTGTCCTTTATCCTTGAGATGCAGGTGGACTGCTGAGTCTTGTCCTGTGGAGGTGGCTCTTCTGTGTTGTGCCATGCGCTTGTGAAGTGGCTGTTTGGTCTCTCCAATGTAGAGGTCTGAGCATTCCTCGCTGCACTGTACAGCATACACCACATTGTTAAGTTTGTGTTTTGGCGTTTTGTCTTTTGGGTGAACCAGTTTCTGTCTGAGCGTGGTGCTGGGTCTGAAATACACTGGGATGTCATGCTTGGAGAAAACTCTCCTGAGTTTCTCTGATACACCGGCTACATAGGGGATGACAATGTTGTTGCGTCTGTCCTTCTTATCCTCCCTCGCTGGTGTCTGGTCTTCTTTTCTGTGCCTCTTTGCTGACTTTACGAACGCCCATTTAGGATAGCCGCACGTTTTGAGTGCTTCCTTTACATGTGTGTGTTCCTTCTTTTTTCCTTCAGGCTTAGAGGGAACATGTTCTGCCCGGTGGTGTAGGGTCCTAATTACTCCAAGTTTGTGTTCCAAAGGGTGATGGGAGTCAAAGAGGAGGTACTGGTCCGTGTGTGTGGGCTTCCGGTAAACTTCAATGTTGGGTTTGCCGTTCTCTTCAATGTGCACGGCGCAGTCCAGGAAAGGCAAACAGTTGTTCTGTTCAAACAGTCCATCTTTGGACAGAGGTGGGGGTTTACGACACCAACTCTCTGCCATCTATAATCCAGTTTTGAGATCCCTTCCCAGACGCCTTAACGCCCACTCACATCCTGGGCCATCTGACCTCAGGAATTCGCATGATAAGGTGGGGCCAGGTTTCACAATGAACACACCCGAAACTCTGGCTGATTGGGACCCACGCCCAGTTTCACACCTTGGCTCAGGCGATTAGAGGATCATCAGGGGTCCTTTTGTCCCTCTGTGGGGGGTTACTCCCACTAGGTTTATATCTGGGACTCTCCACCATTTGACCATTTGAAGAAGCTTCTCGGATGAGAGGTGAAACGTCTTCAAGCAACTTAAAGAAGTCCAGACACTTTTCTTTGCAAGCTCCTTTGACTACGATGACCTGGATGACTGAGAACCTTCACAGACAATCATCATAGTGATTAGTGCAATCTAGACAATGACATTATTTTCATGCTGTCTGAAATTGTGCAAAAATACAGTAATAACATTATAATGTGCAAACACAAACTCTATTTGCTGATCAGAGCTGGAAAAGTTAACAGAAACATAACACATCTTATTAAATTAACATTGTGTGTTAAAGGTGCTACACACGTAGCCAGGATTGATCATGGTTTCCTGCCTAACTTCTACGTGATCATTTTCTTATATTAGCCAAAGCTGCTAGCAGCTACTTAGCAATGATAATATGACCAATGGCTAAGTGGCTAACAGGGAATTGCTAACCATTAAACAGCTTACATTGACATGTGCTGGCCAGGCCGGGCAGTGGTCTAACTTGGTTACATTACACTGTATCACTGCAAGGTAAGCAAATGCATGATGTTTTTATTTCATTAGACTGTAAAATGTCAATGCAAATCACATTTATTTAAAAGAAACATGGCACAAGCACACTTGTCAATCATGAGGAAATTTGGCAGGTTAAATATAATACATATTTACGAAAAAGAACATGGATAGTCAGAAGTGGGCACACTAAAGATCACAGTTACCATATTTCAATGTTTAGATTGTCATCTTTAGCTTTCAGGACTGCTTGATGATCGGTATCTGGGCATAGAGTCAACCAGGCACTTTACCACAAGAGTTGTGGTCAAAGTTTCCTTTCAGTTTCCACACAAGAGTATAAAAAACTCTTTTTTTTTTTTCCATGCCATACTGTATGTGCTCTGGGAGATTTGGATCAGGGTTTCGAAAGAGCCTCTGTAAAATGTTGACTTTGTCCTGGACTAAGCTGATATGCTTTGAAATATCAATTTCACAGTTTGGCTGATTTCTTTAAGCTTGCATCAAAAATACATCTGTACACTTCACCTGCGCCATTTTTAGAAAAACAGTCCCACACTTTGATGTTCTGACGTTCATGTACAGTATATTCATTTACTGCAGCCTGTCTGAATTCATCTGCCAGCGTTCGGCACAAGATTTTTACAATCAGAAAGAGATTCGCTGAATTTGAACTTTTTATGTAATCCCAGCTGACTTATTCTTTAAGCCTTTGACTGGTTTCAGCTGCACTGTAAAATGTAATATTGTGTTTAATTAAAAATATTAAATAGGCTGAACTCAATTTTTATCAATTTGTTATTAGAACTCGATTTAAAATAAGTTACCAGTACTTTTTAATGCAAAAATGCTGATAAACTCAATTTATTTGAGTTGTCTTAACTTAGAAAAACTAAGTAAGCTGGAAGTTTTGCTTCTCAGCGCGGAAGGATGAAAGATGTGTTTTGAAAATGCCACGTGACTACTGTCCTCCTCCCTCTCAGATCAGTCCGCATGTTCATGGTGCCAGCATTTGTTATGGAATATGTTGAGCAAACCTGGAGAAGCGTCAGCTCAAGAGATTGTCATTGCTGTGGATCTTTACCTGATACACTGCCTTGGTGAGTAAATGTTTACTCTTATTCAAACTGATTTTGTGGCTTCTCTTAGTTAAGCACCAGGTTTATAATCTTGCTAGCTAGTTAGTGTTAGCCTAGCGTTACTGCTGCCGCTGGGCTCATGTTACTTAAAAATTAACACCACAGCCTTAAAAACCTTATGTAAAAATATGTCTGTGGAATTTTCTCTTGATTGTTTGAAATAAAAAAGTGAGATAAGAGCCCAGACAATTCTTCGGGAGGTGCAGCCGTTAGGAGTAGGTTGGGGTGTATTTTCAATCCATAGCCTTAACTAACTAACTAACTAACTAAATTTTATATATATATATATATATATATATATATATATATATATATATATATATATATATCATGTTTAACCTGAGTAGCAAAAGAGTGCAGGGGGTTGAAAAGAATAAGCCAGGAGTTAGCTATGCTTGTGGACTCTATCAAGCCTTGACCTCCCGGTCAGCTATCGCGCTGGTGGATAACACAGCTCTCCGAAAACATGGAAGCACTTTTGCAAATATGTGATATTTTGATAAATTAAGTAGATATTTGAGCTTTACACGGCTGCATTTTCGCCTGAAAATATCTTAAAAGGTTATTTTGTGACCCAGAAAGGGTATTCTGGGGAAAACGAGGATCGCATTTGTGGCGGTTGCCTGTGCGTACTTGTAAGCGCGGCAAGGGCGGAGGAGTGCGGCTAAAAAACGTATCACTTTTTCTGGATCACAAACTAAACTTTTAAGATATTTTCAGGCGAGAATGTAGCTGTGAAGCTGTAAAGTTCAAATATCTGCTCGATTTATCAAGACATCACATATTTGCAAAAATGCTCCGACGTTTTTGGAGATGTACATTTTTTTCATGCTTTGCGGCAGCTTTTGAACATCTGTGACATCTATTAATGTCAAATCTAGACTTTATTTAACAACATAAGCAAACTCTATGTTACAATGATTGCACAGCAATTAAGGATCAAATCAGTTTCTGAAAAAATGTTCTGTTTTTTCTCCCTCTGCTTGCTTCTTACTGTCTTTGAGGCCGATCGGGACCAGCACTCCTGTTGTTGGACAGAAAGACATCAACTCAGTGGTAAGTATTTTGGTTTTCCAATATATTAGCAACAGTCAGTGACATTTATATTAATCAGGTTGAACTTTAATCATACTTTAGATCAGCCTGTTTTACTTATTGTTTTATTTGTGCTTTGGTTTGGGGAAGTTGTTTCTGTACTGATCTTTTCCTGTCTTCTGTTATTAGGCTTGAGATATGACTGCACTATGCTGTTGCTGGTGACTCCAGTTAATCTACAAGACATGCTGTGTAAGTAAACAAACAACAACAGTTTGTCTGCATTTCTTGAAAGATCACATCCCCCAAACTTAGTTTAGAGGGTCTACACTGTATATAGTGAAGTCTGCAAGTTTTCTAACAGCAAAATTTGTTTTGTGCCCAAATCATTTTGCACATCATTAGAATGAAAGTTATTGGCCATGTTTGCATAGCCCTTTTTAAAATGATGCTTTCATGACATTATTGTATGTTGAGTGGTGGTCAGGGCTATCCAGACTGATAAGTGGGACATTGAATGTCACCTCTCCGGTGGGGAGGGAGCCTGAGAAAATTGGAGTTTGTTTTATACCAAATGCAGAAAAAAATGTTTTAAGAAAGCAATTAAGTTCATGTTCCAAAAAATATGATTGTTTGCTTGCAGGACAACAGGAGAGATGAGTCCTCCGTCACAGATGGTGTGGTCAGTGAAGATGGTCGCCTGCAGGTTCAAGCTCATTGCATCTCCAACCCACATCCACTGCTACTGTACTTAAGGGAAGTTAAAGACTTTCTTCTGCACCTACATTTGGATCACCTCGATCCATGATAGTCATTGAGGCAGTAATGCCTGGACTGGAAACAAGCCATCCTTAAAATGTTACAACATTCCAGCTTCTGTGTTGGAATGAAAAACAAATGTGTTGTTTAAGTCAGAGACTGCACTTGTGACAGAACAATAAATATTTTATTTTGATTATATAAGTAAGTACAAAACAAACTTGTGGTAGGCCTAAACTTATTTTCAGAATAATTACATCTGAGCCTTTGTTTCATTGTAAGATTATAACAGTGATGGCAATATAACTGTTTGTTGTTCAGTAGAACAGTGTCCAGTGTGTTGGCTGTTATACTTTGTTGTGTTTGAAAATAAAAGTTGGGCTGATTTTAACATCATTACAAAAAGTGCTGTTAATTATTTTTAATCATATTCAGGTTACCACAAATTGTTTTTTCATTTAGTTGAACTTGAAATGTTTGTCAGTAGGTAAACAATTAGTATCGTACAGTCAGAAATATCAAGTTATTCTTAATACTGCAGACTTGCAATGATGACTGTTGTCCTCACAGTCATCTTAAGTAAGCTTTACTTAGTTTTTTTGAGGCAACGAGTTTCCTTAAATTTTTTGAGTTCTGGGAACTAACAAGGCTGTACAGTGTACTGAAAATGAGTAAGTTGCCCTAACTTGGTCATCTTACGTAAACTTGATCCAATTTTTTTGAGTTCTGGGAACAAATGAGCTTGTACAGAGTACTCAAAATAAATAAGTTGTGCTAATTTAGTCATTTTTAGCTAAGCTTTACTCAATTTTTTTGAGGCAACGAGTTTCCTCAATTTTTTTGAGTTCTGGGAACTAATTAGATTTTACAGTGTGTATCAATCACAATCGTTACCCATACTTGTTGATTAGATCAAGAATAGTCAGACTTGCATCTGCTTGTTGAGCGCCAAATTAATTATTTATCCCGTTTCTTGCCTGCTGTCTTAACTTTACTTAAAAATATGCAGTGAAGTTTGAAGCTGGCCAGCTTTTCTATGTTCCAAATAATCCCAGGTGCCCTTCATCCTTGCCTCTAGCTAACAGTTGCGCTTTATGACGTTATGGAGACAAGTTTCACAGTCAGAACTTGTTCAAATACTTTTTTGGATGTACTTTGGTAAAAATTACACCTTTAGAGTTGTGTTAAATATGTTTTTCTATGGACATAATAACACCTTATTTCAAATATTTTAATAATGTTATGGACCTAAGGGAATAGTTTAACTGTCCACATACATATTAGGGCCACAGTAGGTCTGTAATAAAAATTTAGATGAATCAGTTATGGTAATATTATCCAAAATATGCATTAAGTAACTTATTAAATGTCATTAATCTAAAGTGTTACTGAATGACATTAATTAAGAGAAAGAGCAAAGCTAATTGTGAGAATACTATCTTATGTGGATGTTTCAGTGCACTGTGGAAAATGCATTTATTTATCTTGCAAAAGCAGAGCGAACACACAGCGTGGTAAGTAACTTGGTTTTCTCTAAGCTAGGTCTTCTTAGCAATAGCCCGAGGTTATTGCAATATTTCTAAAGATCATGCAAATGACCCTTCCAACTTGAGCTTCTCTCTGTTCATCCTTCCTGTCCTCTCGTACTTTTTATCAGCCACACACACAAACCCACACTCATTTGTTCATATTCAGTCTATGCACATATAGCGCAGATGCAGATTTTCTGGTGATCATTTTTTTCTTACATTAGTTTATTTTTAGATATTTAGTTATTTTTAAAAAATACTGTTGTAGAGATGCATGAAGCATCACATGCAAATTAAATGTTCAGATTAACCCTGTTTTGTGTTTGTTTTTATGTTTCAAGTGCAAATCTACATTTAAAGCATATTTTTACATGAGGATTGAGGATCTTTTGGGGGAGGGGGGGGTTAGCTGGTAAGCGCTTCTGTATTAGCCCTAAGGGACACTGAAATGTCAGGAGTGAAAAGGTTCAACAGCGGTCACCATTCAAATATCATATTCATTGTTTTTTTTTAAATTAACCACCATAATACATGAGTTCTTGAAACTGATCTGTTTTAAAGTATAGGTCAGCATTCATTGGATGTAGACTCAAAGTGTACAGAGTCACACATATGTCATATATAATTTTAACAGCAATAGCTACAGGGATGCCTTCTAGGTTATTCAGCAGCTTCAAAGCATGTTAAGGGTACAGTTATAGCAAAATCTCCCACTGCACACACTGGTATCGCAGTGTATCAGAGGAGTGAGAGTGAAGTGGCACACTCGTGCAGTGGATATATTAAGTGTAAAAGCTTTAAGCATATATATTTTTTTACTACTAAATGTTGGATGTGTTTTTTCCTGCTTGGCTGTTTGAATGTTGCGTAAGATACCCCTCGTGGAGGAATATGATTTCTTTACACAGAAGTTCTAACTGATGAAACCAATTGCAAGGACAAGGCTACAATATTTATACATATCTGGAAACCAAGAGATTTCAGATGAATCCTTATACAAAAAAAATATAAATTTGTATTTCTAAATGTAATTAGAAAAATTATGCATGTCTCCACATAGATTGCAGAGACAGAGCAATTATGCCAGATCCCACTGCATTATTTCGTTTACTGAAAGCTGTTGTCGAGTGGCATGTGTACAACTGAACGTAGGGCGTTTCACAAATTTTAATTGCCTGTTTTGTGTTTACTGTGTGGTTTCCATTGCATTATGTATACAAATGCCTGCAAGTTCATATATACATATCTATGTATGTGAAGAGAGAAAGAAAGAGAAAGCACAGACCACAGAGCAGAAACAGAGGACAGCTAAACAGATGTTATCTGACAGCTGCAGTATGCCCAGCTTGGTGTATGGGCAGGAGATATGACAGGGATTTTGCATATACTGTTTGAGCTAAAACGTCTGTCATGACTATAACCTTATGGTCAGATAAAAAAAAGTCTGGGATGGGATGTAGAATGATTAGTCATGTTGTTTCACAATGTTGACACAATACATTCACATCAACAAGCGTGAATCAGTAGAACTGAAACTGACCAAGTTTTAAAGCTTTTCATGTAAAATCATAACTCTTGTGACTAAAATCAGTTCAAAATCAGATTATTAAACATTGAATGTGCAAACATCAACTAAATTGCTTTTCATCTAAAGCAAGATTTTAGTCCGTCTCACCCGTAGAACTCATTCACCATTAGCCTGTCTTTGCTTTTAGTTGCCATCTTTGCTTTTATGGGCTTATTTGGTGTAATTTAGAGCTTACCATCTATTATGTTTAGCACTTAATATGAGTGCTTTGCCTCTCTCCTTCCTGGTTATAAATAGGACAGCCAGGCGGATCCCCCTGAATCGGTTTTGACCAACAGCAACAAGGTCAAGGACAAAGGGGACCCAAAGCTACTAGATGCAGAAAATTAAATTAGTTAGCCCTACTGGAATATAGCTGTTGAGTGAAGTGTGTGCATGTTTGTGTTTTTGATTCTGTGCACTTAAAACATGTGTGCGTTTAGTCTTTTGAGTGAGTGACCATGAATGTGTTGTAATAGTTGTGGGTTTAGTGGGTAGGTGGATGATGACAGATCAAAGGTCTACAGTGTGATATGCTGAAAGCAAGTAGGTGGGCACCTCTTGGGTAGGCTTAGCTACTAATACTAGATAAAAGCACAGTGAACTGAGTTAATGTGAACATAGAACAACAAACCCATACTAGAATCTGATGGCGTAATACAATATACAAAATAAAATATACATAAAGATGCAAATAGTGCAAATACATGGCATGTATTAAAGAAACCTCCCTATGTTTATCAGATGAATAATATAAATGTCAAAAACTATGCTGATTTAAATTTGG
Source organism: Mchenga conophoros (assembly GCF_057382185.1). NCBI lineage: Eukaryota > Metazoa > Chordata > Actinopteri > Cichliformes > Cichlidae > Mchenga > Mchenga conophoros. The sequence goes on along the minus strand of NC_140537.1, from coordinate 25,878,982 downwards.
CCTATCACTGCCCTGCTCTTATATTCCTACTTGAATGCCTGCATTTGTGCTTTCTGTGTTACACTGAAAAAGAATTCATGTTAAAGACAATGCTGATTATGAGATGTGGATTTCATTTCGACTAAATGTAAAATATTGGTGGAAATCAAAGTGAGTGAGCCCCGCCGTTTGGTCCCCATGTTCAGACTGTAAACTCAGAGATGTAGTGTAGCATACTAAGGGGTCTTAGGGGGAACATTTGGTGGAAACAACCTAAACTGTGGTGTGGGACATTGTGTTTATCATTAGCTATTGTCTGCTGGCACAAAGCTCATTTTCTTCTGCCCACACCAGAAAAATCTCCTCTCACCACTGGCTCTGCTAGCCAGATTTGGCACCCTGCAACTTCTTCCTTTTTCATGAAATGAAATTAAAATTCAAGATGAAAGGTAGCCATGACCAGGACTCAAAACAGCAGAACTTCTGCCTAAGAAAACGTTAAATTTAAATAATGTATTTCTTTTTCAGATGTACTGTTTTTGTTCCTGGCTGTTTAATGAAACTTTATGACAGCGTTTTACATCATTCAAGACATGTTAGGGGGAAAATCTGGGATTCTTTCACAGGTGAAAAAATAATTCCTCATAATTTATTAAAGTAAATTTAATTTTAATAAATTATATTTTATGAAAATATAATAAAAATGATAATTATTAATGGATCAGTGATGACTATAGTCAAAATTGGAAAAAATAAGAGTCCTCAGCCACCACTGGTCCACATCAGGGTGTCCCTCACATTGCATTAGCACATCTGTGTATACCAACAACCTGAAGTGTTTACTAGTAAATGTAACATTTATCTTTTCAGCTGAATTGATGTGCTGAGTTCACTTTTTTAAAGTTTTCCCACAATTAGCAAAACTGCATTAACTAACCATGTAAACACAATTTCTGCTACAGTATAGATATTAGATGGTAAATGGCCTGTATTTATATAGCGCTTTACTAGTCCCTAAGGACCCCAAAGCGCTTTACATATCCAGTCATCCACCCATCCACACACACATTCACACACTGGTGATGGCAAGCTACATTGTAGCCACAGCCACCCTGGAGCACACTGACAGAGGCGAGGCTGCCGGACACTGCGCCACCAGGCCCTCTGACCACCACCAGTAGGCATCGGGTGAAGTGTCTTGCCCAAGGACACAACAACCGAGACTGTCCAAGCCGGGGCTCGAGCCGGCAACCTTCCGGTTACAAGGCGAACTCCCAACTCTTGAGCCACGATCGCCCCAGCTACATTAGCTACATTACCAGTCAAAAGTTTGGACACACCTTCTCATTTTTCTTTATTTTCATGACTATTTACATTGTAGATTCTCACTGAAGGCATCAAAACTATGAATGAACACACATGGAATGATGTAGTAAACAAAAAATGTGAAAACATGTTTTATATTTTAGATTCTTCAAAATAGCCACCCTTTGCTTTGCACACTCTTGGCATTCTCTTGGCTTCATGAGGTCGTCACCTGAAATGGTTTTCCAACAGTCTTGAAGGAGTTCCCAGAGAGTCTGAGCACTTGTTCGCTGTTTTGCCTTCACTCTGCGGTCCACCTCATCCCAAACCATCTCGACTGGGTTTAGGTCAGGTGACTGTGGAGGCCAGGCCATCTGGCACAGCACTCCATCACTCTCCTTCTTGGTCATATAGCCCTTACACAGCCTAGAGGTGTGTTTGGGGTCATTGTCTTGTTGAAAGATAGATGATGGTCCAACTAAATGCAAACCGGATGGGACGGCATGTCACTGCAGGATGCTGGGGTTGCCACACTGGTTCAGTGTGCCTTCAATTTTGAACAACTCCTCAACAGTGTCACCAGCAAAGCACCCTCACACCATCACACCTCCTTCTCCATGCTTCATGGTGGGAACCATGCATGTAGAGACCATCCGGTCACCTTTTCTGCATCACACAAACACAGGGTGGGTGGAACCAAAGACCTCAAATTTGGACTAATCAGACCAAATCACAGATTTCCACTGGTCTAATGTCCATTCCTTGTGTTTCTTGGCCCAAGGAGATCTCTTCTGCTTGTTGCTTTTCCTTAGTAGTGGTTTCTTAGCAGCTATTTGACCATAACGGCCTGATTCACGCCGTCTCCTCTGAACAGTTGTTGTAGAGATGCGTCTCCTACTGGAACTCTGTGTGGCAGTTATCTGAGCTCTAAACTGAGGTGGTGTTAACTTGTCATTTTTGAGGCTGGTGACTCAGATGAATTTATCCTCAGCAGCAGAGGTGACTCTTGGTCTTCCTTTCCTGGGGCGATCCTAATGTGAGCCAACTTCTTTGTAGCGCTTGATGGTTTTTGCGACTTGGGAACACACTGAAAGTTTTAGCAATTTTCCAGACTGACTGACCTTCAGTTCCTAAAGTAATGATGGACTGTCGTTTCTCTTTACTTAGCTGATTGGTTCTCGCTGTAATATGAAGTCTAACAGTTGTCAAATAGGGTTTTCACCTGCTTACCAACCCGACGGTCTCAACCCCATTAAGAAGGGAAGAAATTTGAACCCTGACAAGGCCCACCTGTGAAGTAAAAGCCATTTCAGATGACTATATCATTAAGCTCATTGAGAGAAGGCGCAAGGTTTGCAGCGCTTTTAAGTAAAGGGTGGCTACTTTGAGGAATCTAAAATATGAAACATTTTGAGAGTTATTTATCAAATTTTCTTTACTACATAATTCTCTATATCTTGCTTCATATATTTGATCTCTTCATTATGTATCTACAAAGTGGAAGGTGTGACTAAACTTTTCATTGGTAGTGTACACTGGAAACGTCATACAAATGGGTAATCTTGAAAAATAAAGTGCTACAAATTGGTGGAAAAAAGTAGAATTTAGGCATAGACCTGTATAATATTGTGAATGCTCCACAAAGCAAAATGGCATTTTCCCCTCTGTGTCCTTTCTGCTCTACAGCATTTGTTACAGATTTTTATATAATTGGACAACAATCTTTCTAAATCTTGTGGTAACAGGACTAACTTTTTTAACATCATATCACCGAATAGTTTTATATATAGAAAGCGAAATCCCAGCGACGACACCAGCTTGCTGGCTTCTTTTACACAGTAATTCATAGATCACATCTATTGCTGAAACCAAATAAAAACAATACAATAACCCCTCTTCTGGGTTTCTGTCCCCACAGATCTCCACCATGTTCTGCTGTAGTTCAATTGAATCAGTATCACCCTCCATGTTCAGTGAAATTAAACTGGCTCTTTGTCATTGCATGAGCTTTGTGCTCTCCTGCGAGCTGTTGTGGATTATGTAAAAGATGAGACATTATGGCTTTGCACTGTCCATCTATCCATCCATTCGCTTCCGCTTATCCTTTCCAGGGGCGCTGGAGCCTATCCCAGCTGTCATAGGGCGAAAGGCGGGGTACACCCTGGACAGGTCGCCAGTCTGTCGCAGGGCTAACACATAGGGACAGACAACCATTCACACTCACATTCACACCTAGTGACAATTTGGATTAATCAATTAACCTATCCCCACAAGCTGCATGTCTTTGGACGGTGGGAGGAAGCCGGAGTACCCGGAGAGAACCCACGCAAACACGGGGAGAACATGCAAACTCCACACAGAAAGACCCCGGCCTGATGGTGGAATTGAACTCAGGACCTTCTTGCTGTGCGGCAACAGTGCTAACCACCGTGCCACCGTGCTGCCTCCGGTCAAACTTAATCAGGATCCATGCTGATATTTGCTCTCTATATCTAAGTTGAACTTTTCAGTGATTAAATCTATTCACCAATTGTGCAGTTTTATGCAACAGGTACCATACTAATGATGATAATCTGGCAAAATGGGAAAAAAAATCGTTTATCTGAGAAAGACCAATACTGAAATGTACGTTATATTCCCTCATTAAATAAATGGAAATATACTAATTAAATGAACGGTGGCAGTTCCTCCTACTAAACTTGCTTTTATATTGCTGAAGCCAATACTTGATGTCAACAGGCTCTTAATGATATCATCTGGCTTTGGTCCCTGAGGGTAGATGATTTATATTCATCTCTTCCTCTAAATAATACTCATTCCTTGAATTATAATGGTCCTATTGATTTCCCCTTATTTTACCCCCACACAGTGATACTCATTTACCCTATTATATATTGCTCATGTGACAAAGGAAAAAAAATACATAGAGTGTCAGTTTAATTGCAAGTTCTTTTTACTTATGACTACAATGCTCTACCTGTAACACTCCAGTGAAGCAGAACAGAAAAGGACTTCTGATTCATAATGTACTGTGTGTCAAGTTTAATCAGTGCATTAAAATGTCTGGATGAACAGTGTAATGATGGTGAATCAAACCCACATGTGGAAGGCAAATGTGCCTTCAGATGTTATTTATCCCAAAATACCATTAAAGCTGTTGACTTTTAGGGGTTCTATGTGATCCCACTGTCTCGACAGTATTGATCAGACTTGTATCATTGGGCTGTTTTTATTAGATAGCTTTGATTTTTCTATTACACACATCATGTTAATATTGCCAAATCAATGAACATGAATATGGTGATGCAGATACATGAGCGCAAGAAGACAGTAAAAGCAGAACAGAGAGAAAGATGTGCATGTGTGCCCCCCACCTTATATTATATGGTAGGTTTTCCCTTGGTGGGTATTAGCAAAAAAATTCACTGAGTTCTAGGTCACCTGGGAGGGATTGAATGGGAAGTTTAATGTCAAACCCCCCCCCAAAAAAGAAGAAAAAAAAAGCTCTCTTTGGATGTTACCACAGTGCTGTGGCACACATCACATACACCAGCATTTGATATATATGCACTACTGTGAATTTTTATTGGGGGACATTAAAAAACCAGAATCGCAGTTCATCTTGGAAGCCAGAGCGAGCATGGAAATGCTCAATGAAGTGTTTAAACACATGTTCTGGGCTGAGCAAGGCAGAGCCAACTGCGTGGGGTATAATCACAAACAGTCAAGTCTTAAAAGAGCCTTAATCCTGAAAGGATTACAGAAAAATAATCAGTTTATGTGCACCATTACTAAATCCTTAAAAAAGAAATAATGTCACATCATGTGCTTTTTTCCCCTGCTTTATTTTGGGCCTAAAAGTTAAGGATAAGGATTTTAATCTCTTCCTCTTGATAATGGCATTTTCAGCTCATTTATTTCTATCTGTTGTAGCTACTTACAGCAATGTACCCTTCAGTCTTCGAATAATGCCCATTATCCATGCAACATTTCCAATAAAACAAGTGGAGAATCTCCTAATGAAAACTGATGACTCAACTAAACTGAACAAGCCAGAGACAACCAAAGACAAAAAAAAAGGTTGCAACGGAGAGAGAGGAAGAATAAAAAGTGAGTAATATATTCACAAATTGCGTTCATGCTTGGCATTCTACATGCAGCGAAATTAATTATTCAATCATCTATTTTTTACACCCACTTATTGAATTTCACAAGTGCCATGGAGTGGTTCCACCATGCACTGGGCTAAAGGCTGGGAAATACAGTAATAACAGATTTCCAGTCCAGCACATGGAAGAAATCCAGGTAGAGAAAGGAGAACATGCAAACTGCACAGTGAGATTTGGACACTGTGTGACACTGACAAAAATGTGGCTCTTTTTCACATAAAACAATTTATGCGAAGATCAGTCTCATCCAATGTCCCCCAAAACTGTATGCAAGCAGTTTGAAATTCAACTCAGATCTTAAAAAGAAAAAATGAACATGAAAGAGAAATAAAAACAAAACACACACTCACAAAAATCACACCGCTGCCTCATTTCGATTCAGAGAGTGACATTTTTTAAAAACGACAGCACTGTATATAGAATCACACCTCTGCGCCGCACTAATCCTCACTTGTACTTTACATACCAGGGTGACAAGTAAGCATTAAATATCAGATTCGAAACACAATCCAGATTCCCTTCACTTTAAATGATTACATGGCAACGTGAAAGCTGGGTTTACAGCATGTTGCTTTGATAAGCCGTGTGATTTAATGAAAACCATTCCTGCCCTCCTCTGATATTTAATTTTCTGAGAAGCATGCTCGCACCATTGTGTTGAGATTCCAGTTCAGGAGGATGTGGCTTCAGGGTTGTGTTTATATGTACAGCTGTTGATCATAATCTGGTTAAGGTCTTGTCTGAGTTCACCTTCATACAGAGCTTTTAATAAGCAGCAAACACATCACTAAAATTATTCCTGTTGCCTAACTGAATATTCCTGTATACAGACTGAATGATTCAACAGCCATAAAGAATGAAAAGATATGACCCCGATCTCTTTTGAGCAGCAGTAGGCTACTTGCAAAATAAGTAACTACATAAATAAGGATACTAGGGCTACCACGATTAGTCGACTAGTCACGATTACGTCGACTATCAAAATTGTCGACGACTGATTTAATAGTCGACGCGTCGTTTGAAGCTTTGTAAGATCACAAAAGACGCAGGAATAAGTAGTAGGATTTAAGAGTGTAATAACGGACTGAAACAGAAGATGGCAGCACTGCATGTACAAGGATGCCAGCTGCCGTTAAACCCCGAAGAAGAAAAAGCTGTGTCCCAGAATTCATAGCGCAGCCCAGCTCAGTTTACAACAATGGCGGCAGCTAGTTAGTTTTAATATTACTCTTATTATTCTTTCTGGGTCACAAAATAAACATTTAACCTATTTTCAGGCGAGAATGTAACTGTATAAACCTCAAATATCTGCTCAGTTTATCAAGACACCACATATTTTCAAAAGAGCTCCGACGTTTTCGGAGACGTCTGTTACCCACTAGCTCGATAGCTAGCCGGGGGCTAGGTCACTAGAGCCCGTGAGAACACCGGACTTCTGGCAAATCGTTTTCAAACCCACTGCTGTCTTTTGCTACTCAGGTTAAATATATATAAGTCACTTAGATAACTTCAAAATGTTATTGTTTGGCTTTTTTTTAGTATTTTATTTGTTCCTGAATAAATCGGTTTGGCTGAGATTAAAGTTATATTTTTTACACAGCTGAATAAACGTCAAGAAGACAACTGATTATCAGAAGTGTGAGATGCTCCAGAACAGCGGTCCCCAACCTTTTTTGTGCCACGGACTGGTTTATGCCCGACAATATTTTCACGGACCGGCCTTTAAGGTGTAGCGGATAAATACAACAAAATAAAACTAGTACCGGTACCAAAAAAAAGAAGATTTATTCATAACACACGTGAAAAGACCCAGGAAAACCGAGTTAACGATAAAAACGATAACAAAATAACGCTGAAAACCAATAAAAACCCTGAAAACCATACATTTCACACCTGAGCCTCTACTCTTGCGGCCCGGTACCAAACGACTCACGGACCGGTACCAGTCCGAGGCCCGGGGGTTGGGGACCGCTGCTCGAGAATTTACTCTGGTGTCCTGTTATATTTTAGACAGCAAGGAGTTTATTAAACTTCACCGAAACAATCTGCAAATTTCATTAAAATGTAATAAGCTATCATCTTGTCTTTATTTTTAGTTAGCACATACTTTAAACACTTAAAGCTGTAAGCTAATGATGTTACATAAGAGCAGATGCATGCTGGTGCAATAAGCTGTACGTTTTACGTCCAATGGATGCATGATCTGACTAGTCGACTAATCGCAAAATTAATCGGTGACTAGTCGACTATCAAAATAATCGTTTGTGCCAGCCCTAAAGGATACTGATCTACAAAATGTCATTGAGAGTGGCTATTAAAATGTAAACAACACCCAGTTTTTGATAAAAAACAAACACTGTCCTTCATCAAAGCAAGGCCAGCCTTGTTCCCTAGCGCTAAAAGTTTATTTAAACTTGTCCAGCCAAACAGCCGTTCCCTTACACGTGATCAACATCTGGCTCGGTCCAACATCAGCCACTGGTCCATTTAAATACCTGTCAGTAAATCAGCAAAGAACAAAAAACATGGCAAACTTCCCCCTTTACTGAGCAATTATTTATAGTGAGGAAACAGACATGATTCATAAATACTTCGGAACTCACAGATGCATATGTGCCGGGATAAACAACCTCGTGCACATGTGTTTCCCCGCAGCAGAGAACCACCGACACTTCATCATCTTTAGTTAGTAGGGTGGTCAGACGTGGTGGAAACCATCACTGTAGTACGCCTGCTTTAAAACCAGTATTTATGTGTGTGTGCGAGTGTGTGTGTGTGCAAGAGAGAGAAAGATCTGCTAAGGCTAGTCCCAATATTCTATGTCATTCAGAAGCAAAGTGACATGTCTATATGTGGATAATAAGCTCTTTAGGGGGAGAATGCTTTCCCTCTGTAGACCACAAACTAGTCCTTTACTTCAGATAATACACTTCACCAAGGGAACATTTTCATTTTTTCCCCTCTCCTGATCTCAATTATATTCATCTCGTATTGTTTTGTCATTTTATATTTGGTCTTTCTGTTGCCATGGCAGTAATGTTGGCCCCATTAGAAAACACTTGTATGAAAGAATCTACTTTCCATGTCATCGTAAAAACCTTTCAGACAATTTCGGGGAATCAAGGTTTACTCCAAAGCATTACACGACCACCCCCCATAGCTAAAATTGTAAGGCTATGGCTATAAAAGCAGATATATGCTCCTCCTGCTTAAAAATGTCTTTGATTTTCCTCTAGCTCCTTCACGCTTGAACCACTTCAATTGCTTTCAGACTGGTTCTCTTAGAGCCCAGCTAAGTACCACTAATTGAGGTGTGGAGAGTTTTTTTTTTTCACAGTGTTACCACTAAAGCCCCACAACTCCCTCCATCCCCCACACTCCACACAGGCGCACAAACATGCACACGTTCGCAAATGCATTTACGTTTGACAATTTACAATCGTTCTCTCATTTCTCCCGTGACCCTGGTATTCACATTGCCAGCAGCTCATCTCAAGGTCACACAGCACAGCTTTTGTTGTGGATTCACTCGCTGTCCTGTTTTTTTTTTCCTTCCTATCACCTGGTTTTATTTGTCTTCTTTGAAAACAATGGCGATAAAATCCAAAGGTACAAAGGTAAAGTGTAAAATGCTGTAACGGGGAGCTTTCGTTTCTCAAAAAATATCCAGAGAGGACAATGTCAAGCATTTTGCTTAATTTTCAGTTTTATGCTGCCACTCATTCAATCGCCTGCCATTTAAATCAAAAGGAAATATGTGTGGAATTCCACTGACATGAATGAAATTGTAGGTTTTCGCTTCCATTCCCGGAACGAGGCCACAAAATCCCCAGTTCAGAGTAAAATTGTGTTTTCTGGCTTTTCTGGGACATTCACCTGGTGGTGCGCTCAGGGCCATACAGTCACACATCAGTATTGCTGCCATCATACTCGCTTTTTATAGGGTCTGGAAGAACGAGATGGGATTTTGCAATCACATCACCGTGCTGAATACATCACCACAAAATGAGAGCACTACCAAGCAGGGGAAAAGAGTTTCTTTTTCGCTTCTTGTTCTCACAGTATATGTCCTCATTTATGAGCAGCAACTTATGTGTTTTTCTTGTTTTCCCCCAAATCTTCAATGTGTAACGTGTGTAATAGTATAGCACGTTCTCGGATTTTTCTCCTGTTTGTTCTTGGGATAGCCTGCCTTCAGCAAATCAATAAATGCCAATAATTTTTAGATTTACTGTATTGCCTGCATGAGATAAGGTCCTTATCGTGGGTTTTCTGCCTTCTGATGTATAATCCCTGTGTTGTGGCTGGAAAATCTTTAATTGTGCTGTAGGCTTATCGATAACGCGCACATTACTCTGGGCACTAACAAATTCACCCTCACATACATGTCAGTCATTGTGCCATTTGTGTTTCACATCCTAAATTGTTATGGTCCAAATGCCATGCACAAAATAGGTCTATTAGAAGTGCAGTCCTCTCATTTGGCTAGCAAAAATAAAAGATAAACTCAGTAAATAAATGAGATTTGTGTATTTTCTATGAAATAAAAGCAAGGCATTTAATTTCCAACTTTAATGTGTCATGTATGTTTTGAAAATAACATTGTCGTAGCCTAATCCAATGTTTTAAATGGTTCAAATTAGAAAGCATTTTTTGGCATTATGTTTTATAGAAGCAATACTTTGTCTTTTATACACCAACCTCAATACTGGTATTTTGGCACAGTTTCTCTCTGCAGCTGCAGTGCCTTAAGCCAGGTCAGGCAAACACTTTAACAGGAGACATAGCCGGTTTGCACATCATTAGCTCAATGATCACTTATTGTCAGTCCTGCCAACTATAATATACAATGCAGTGGTCTGGAAACTCAGCTGTGCCTCACTGCAAAAGGTAAAAAAAAAAAAAAAAGTAAGCTGAAGAGATTCCCCTCATATTTTTTATTAAATACAGTGCTGTACAAGTCTTAAGTCACCGCTTTACATCATACTGGGGAAATTTTACAAATATATATGGATTATATAAAGCGAAAAACAGACTTTGTACAATTGTAACAAGCTGGAAAGTCAATTGGTGTGACCACCTTATTCTTTAACACCATCTGTACACTTTGTACAGTGACTCATTGTGTTCCTTTGTGTGTTTTTCTACCCAGGTATGCTTTTAGTGCATTGGCAGTGTGTTTGGGATCATTGTCATACTAAAAAAATATGCCATTGTCAAGCAGATGCTTTGCAGATGGGTTTGCAGGGTGGATCAAAATCAGGTGGTACTTTTCTGATTTAATAAATCCATTCATTTTGATAAAATCCCCAAGATCACTGGCTGAAATGCAGCCCCAACCCATGACAGAGCTACCACCATGTTTTACAGATGGCTATACACATTCACTGTTGTATCTCTCTCCTGACCTCCTCTGTAAATACTGAAAACAATTTAAACTAAAAGTTTCAAATTTAACCCTCCGGCTATCCTTTAAAAAAATCACACCTAATACCCTGGGGACCGTTTTCGGCCACGCCCCAAAGAATGCTATAAAAAGATTATATATTCATATTTTTTTCCACTTTAAATTAGCCAATCTTTTAAATGTATTATCAACTCTTAATACCTGTTGAATTGATTTTCAGTTCGGTTCTTAGTTCTTGTGTAATTTGGTATACCAGTATTTTTCTCCCTGTTTTCCCTTTCTTAAGATTAGCTTCTTGACATTCCACCCGTCCATTTCTGATGAGGCTTCAGTGAACAGTAGCAGAATTTAGAATTTGCTGTCACTGCTCTTCTGGTGCCACTTGGTTATGGCCTTCCATGACTGCTGGCATCTTGCACCCAGCTATTATGTGCTGGATTGTCTCAGGCGCATCTTTGGACAGCCTGTACTTGGAGTCTTCCCTGGTGTCGTAGACTCCAGCCTTTATTGATCTTGTGCTCAGAGCTTGCTGCTGTGCTGCCATGATTAGTGCCTCTGTGCTATTTTCCAGTCCAGCTTTGTCCGGCCACTGGTAGGATTTCTCGATATCATTCACTTCGCCTGTCTGCCGGTGATACTTGTTCATGTTCATGTCCTTCCATGATGGCTCCTCTTCATTCTCAGGTTACTGCTGCCTGGGGTATTCACTAAGAAACCGTCTTCTTGATGTATTCATGGATCTTGTTTTATCCTGGAATGCGAACCTGAAACTCCTAACTAGTCCTCAGCCACCTTCTTTCTGCTTAGCGAACAATCTCAGCATGCTGGACTTGGAGTCAAACCCTCCCTGCATGGTAAGACACTTCCTTTTCTTGATGTCAGTGGCTTTTATCTCTTTCTTTGGCCAGTGGAAATCATAGCCAGTCTTGTTGATGATCTGGCAAAAGGGATCCAGGCCTATGCAGGAAAGCAGTGGGGACACAGCATCTTCTTGATAAATCCTGCACTTGATGCTGATTTCTGCTATTGACTTGAAGTTGGCCATTAGTGTTGTTCTCTACATCCCAATTGAATTTCTGATAAAGGCTCCAGGGGTCCAGTTGATCTTATAGAGTTCCAGAATCCATGTGTGCAGCACTGAGTCATTGGCTTTCTTGTAGTCAATCCAGGCATGCGCGGGTTGGTCAGTCTGGTCCTACACTCTCGAATGACTGCCCTATCTACCAATAGCTGATGTTTTGCCCCTCTGGTGTTTCTGGCAATTCCTTTCTGTAGCCTGCTCATGTATTGAGCCATGTGCCTGTTCATCTTAGGCACTGTGATGCTTGACAGAAGTTTCCATGTGCTTCTGGGGATCCTCGGGGATCAGGACTATCCAGCCTTCAGTTAGCCATTCTGGGTGTGTCTCATCCATTAGCAGCTGGCTCATTTGTGCTGCCAGACGCTCATGGAGTGCAGTCACGCCTTCTTTAACCAGTAGGTGTGAATCATGTTAGGGTCTCTTGATACTGGAGACTCTTTCTTGGATGTCTACCACTGCGATGGCTACTAGATCTTGTTCAGAGAGGTCACTATGGTCTGCTCTTAGATCCATTACCCACTGAGCATTGTTGTCATGGGCTCTCTCTGTTATACTTAGCTTAGCTGTTTTCAAGGCCTGAGTTATGGACAGCTTGCTGTACGTCTTAGAGACGTTTTTCTTCATCTCACCTTTCTGCAGCTTTGATAGTTGGCTAACTTTCTGCCTTTAGTCTTTTTCTCTATGGAGGGTACTGCTCCTTGTGGCTGTTCATCTTATAGCCAAGCATCTCAGGGATCAGCTGGTTGGTTTTGATGATGGTCGCAGCAGGGTGCATTCACATCTTCTAGTAGATTTTCAGAGAGCACTTGATAATCGGGCACAGAGGGTCCAGGTTTCCAGCTTTAATCCTACCTGACTTGATCCTATCGTTCAAGTCAGCTGCTCTCGCATTCAACACTTTCAATGCACCAGTTGTTCGTGAGGCTTGGTACCCAATCTCGGAGGGGTGGGGATGATAATGTTATATATATTTAAACAAACACAAATGCTTTTGTCCTCCACTTGTGCAGTTTCTTCTGATGTTTTAAAAACTCGCTCCATGTCATGATGAAGAACAGCCAACAGAAATGCTGCCAACAAAAATGGGAACAAATGTATTTTGTTTTGTCTTTTGTTTGTTTTTTGACGAGCTGCTAGTAACAAAGTGCCTAAAGAGACAATTTAAAACAGTTTCTTTGCTAAGGTATCTGCTATGTTTAGACAAAACACTGATTCATCCCTTGAGTTAGGTGATTCATAGGCCAATGTTAAGTGGCTTAACAAACCAAAAAAAAGGAGTAAATGTCTAAAGAAAAACTTTGCTCACGGCCATGTTAAAAATTGCAAAAGTCTGGCTTCTTGGAAGCAAAATATAAAGATATGAGGTGTAACTTAGGACTTCTGAATTGTACTTTAATTAATCAGTAATGAACGTGCACTTGTTGTGTTGGTTACTTGAAAACATTAAAAATGTTTTAAGAACTAGGCTTCTTCAATGGGAGAGTGCTAAGTTTTTCCTTGCACTGTATTTGGTTACAGACCTTTAAATTGTGCACTTAAAATGTCTCCTGTAACTAGTGCCCTGCTTCCATTATGGTGAACCCTGAATTGTGCTTGTCTGGAGTAGGGCACAGGTTAAGCTATTTTACCTCCCAGGCAGCTAAAAAGAAGGCCTGTAAGATTTAATGAATACCATATTTTATCAATTAGACATTGCGGTGTGTATACGTCTGTGTGTGTGGGTGTGTGTGTGCATTAAAGAAGAAAGGTAGAACAAACTGCTCCATACAACCACAGGAAGCAATCATGCTTGTGAGTGGTAGTCAGGATGTGAAATCCAAGTTGCAGAAAATCTCCCATTTTCACTTGAATTGCAGTAGTTGGGGGTCATGGTCCACACCTCCCGCTCACCTCCTCTTTTGTTGTGTAATTTGTGAGTAAGTGCTCATTAGATAATGCGGTCCAGTGGTTCAGGGTTTGTGTAATTGGCTGTTGGACCCTCCTCCTCCAAGCATTAATTTAATCACTGGTCTAGTGTAAGCCTATACCAACCCTTATGGTTAAAGTAATTGTGTCAGTGTGCTCTCCCACAGACATTATCTGTCCTCAAACTGAAATTTCACCTTGAAATAGAGTTAGTCAAGGCCATTGAACTCAAGCAAACATTTGTGGCTAATGGGAAATTATTTGAGCAATTACCACAGAGGTCACTTAGAACATCCTAAGTAGTTTTAGGGGTAAAAAATAAACAGCGACTTTAAAACAGTATAATTGTACAGCTAAAAAGAACCTCACTGCATGTAGACCTGGCTGTGTGCACAATTAAATTTATTGCAGGATAATAAAACCATAAAACTACACAATTAAAATACAGCTCACCAGTTGAATTAAGTTGGTGACAGCACAGAACTTGAGCTTTGTGGTGTTTATCATCATCTGCTTAACCCAAGGCCCCTCCTCTGTATGCCCTACCGTCCTTCATAGTGTCACAGACCACTGGCAAGGAACTAAATAATAACATTTCACAGTTTCACTATGGGGCGCCATCTAAGGCCTGTAGCTCTGTCACATGATATCACTCATGCCGAGCAGAGGGCTGTTGTGCTCTGCAAGACAGTGTGTTATATATATATATATATATATATATATATATATATATATATATATATATATATATATATATATATATATATATATATATATATGTATGTGTGTGTGTGTGTGTGTGTGTGTAACAGAGAGAGAGAGAGAGCTTGTGCATATAAGATTGCATTCTTGTCTGCCTGAATGTCACAAAGTACAATATTACAATGACTAAGAAGCTATAACCTTCGCCAGGTTTGCTAAGGTAAAACATGTGTTTCTAGGGGAATCTAACATTCCACTTCGATTTACTGAGGGAAATGACATATCCCGTTTCTGAGGAGAGTTAAAAAGTGAAATGGGGATAGATGCTGAGACAAAACATACCTCTAGGGTACAACAGCTACAATCATAAACCTCAGTCTAGAGGCTGGAGACAAGTATCTAGAGTCATATAACATTGAACCTAGTAAAATAGAGGGAAGCTGGAGTTTAAATAACATTATTAATATAGTTATAGCTTTGCACCTCAATCTAGTTCCAGACTTACACAGAAAGCTGAATTCTTTTGCTGCTAATTAAATAACTGGGTACTATGTAGTAGTTCTACTGTTAAACTTTTCCCTATACTGTTACCTTTCATTATTATATTATAAAATTGTCACTTATTTGGAAATATATTTCACATTGACTATAACTGGTCTCTGGCTGTTTTACAGTTTCCTTTACTGCAGCATTCCTGTGCATTGTTGATTGTCACCAAACAATGTTGCTCTTCATTAACAGAACAGGATAGTTATTTAGAAAGAAAACATGCTGCCAATCTCATGTCCATTTTGTCAAGAAAGGCAAGCATGATCCTGTAAAGTTTGACAGCTCAAACCCTGAAATGTTGTTCCTAATCCATGCTCATACATCTTGAGTCCTCAAGGCATAAACATTTTCCCTGTCAAAGTATTTCCTTCCTAAAGCAGTCAGACATCCTTTTCGGGTGCCTGAAAGATTGAGATGCTTGTCGTATTCAGTCTGGGCCGAATCTCGCCTGTCTGAAATGGCTGCTGAGTACCAGTGAAGGATGTCTTTCAACAGACAGGGGGATTTCCAGGAGCTCGAGGTGGAATAGTCCCTGAGAGGGATAGCAGAGGCGATAGATGAGGGGAAAGAAAAGGCATAAAGAGAAAGAGCAGAGCCCACAATGGCCCAGTTGCTCAACAACCATGGGGAATCTGGTCTGTGCTGTGGCTCTCAACACATTCATCTTGACCCGAGGCAGGCAAGAGATTGGTTTCCATGAATAGTACTCTAACGTCAAAACATCATAAGGCACGTAATATGACCACCACCAACAAATGTCTTTAAATTCATAAACTGACATTTCATCAGACAAAATTGATTATCCATTCCCGACATGCAGACATTGTGACATTGATTACTGAAACCTCTCTCTTTTCATGTGGGATGATCAAATGTGTCCAAAAACAACTGTGCAGACTCCGCTTAAGTGTTTTCTGATGACCAGTAGATTTGAGGAAATATACAGAGACTGTTGGAAGAACCCAAACTGTCCACTATCAAAATCTTCCACAAAAATGCAAACCGCAGCAGCGTGAACGAGAGCCAAATTTAGCTGCAAGCTGGGAAACAGCCTGAGACGGGTTCACTTTGGTTCAGTCCAGTTGATTAGTAATAGCAAATATCTTTCAGTGAGAACCTTTGACACGGTATCACCAGTAAATATTTTTTTTATGTGCACACTGGTTTAAATGTGCACGTACCAATATCCATACTGTGCAAAATTGTACTAGGCTTTTACTACAGTCAGGGATAATTCAGATTATATGCGGTATGAAGACCACACTATGTTGCTATTGTTATTTAACACTCTGATGTGGTAAATACAGCACTCGCTGCTTGTCATGTTGTTTTTTCTTTCCTTTAGTAAAACTCTTTATTTTAATAGAAACATCACTCTATACAAAAAAAGACACCCCCTCATATTCTCACTTTTTTTCCATTAGTTTTCAAACAGACCTGGATGCAAACCAGCTTCAGGGCCTGGAAATAAAAGTATTTTTACTGGCTCAGACACTGCCCAGAAGATATTAGCCATGTAGGAAATGTGCTGAATATTACAGGGCCCACTATCCGGGGCCAAGAAAGACAGTTGGTGTAAACCCCAGACTGCTGTGTGGCTGCTATCTCTCAAAATGTCAAAGCTTTGGTCTCTAAGTCTGCTCTGTTCTGGTGTGGCTCTAGGTTGGACCAGGCAAGCAAGCGATTGGACTAGCTGGCTGTCCAGTTCACTGAGTCATGGTGGTAATTAAATGTGACTTCGGACTGTAGGGTCATCTCTGATACCTAGCCCAGTCTAAAAGGAAGGGTTTACGGATGGGGCTCATTAGAGTGGGGCTGAACACGTTGCCAGAGTCAATCACCAGCACTGCTTCCAATTGCACCTTATTAAAAAGACCTGGCTGGTGGAGATAGTTTCCAAGATACCTATTCAAATGCTAAAACAATGGCTATTGTTTGAACAATATCAACATTATGAGCTTGTGTATGTGTGGGTGAGTGTGTGTAGTGCACATCTGCACCTCTCTAGTGAATATGTAATTCCAGATGTGTAATAACATTTGCATGTCAGAAAAATGGCAGGCTGTAAGACGAATGAATTCAGAGTCCAGATATTTATGAGCCCATAAATGGGATTATTTTGAGGTAATCCATTTTCCCGAAGAATTAAAATGGAGCCAGGCGTTAATCACTGGACTTGTAAGCTCTTAGCCTCACATTCCTCACATGCTGTGCAAATGAGCCCTAAAATGTACTTGACGGTTATATGTAGTTTCCTGATCTGTGGCGTCATGTATGACTGCTGCTAATGATCCAAAGGGGAGAAACACAAAGGCAATTTGCAGCATCTCATTATGCCCCTGATTCATTATTACAGTCCAGCTAATTTGTACTTTTGGCAATTTGTGATCTATTTTATGATGAAGAGACATGAAACAAACTACATGATTATAGACAAAGACTGTGTAACCACTGGCCTCAACCACAACAGGATGTGGTAGAGGGGCTGAAACTCCTCCATGAGCAAGGATATGAATAATATAATTATTATGAAAAACCACATTAAAATCATTTAACTTGGGCTTCTTAGGTCATCTAAGGGAATTTTCTCACTCCTGTTGTAATCCTAGACAGAAGGGAAAAAATAACATTAAGTGCTTTTGGCTACAAGTGCTGTGCTGAAATGTTAACATCTCACAGCCATGTCTTCAGTTATTGGGCTATGAACACTTGTTCAGCTTCCACTGATGTCAAAAATAGTAAACAACATGCCAGAAAGTATGTGGAGAAATCCCCAACATCAATTTTAGATCTATTTTGTTTATGAGATAACCTCAACATGACGGGTATGATACACCATACTGCCAAAAGTATTCACTGATCGATCCCAATCACTGAATTCAGGCGTTCCAATCAATACCATGGGAGCAGGTGTATAAAATCAAGCACCTAGGCATGCAGACTGCTCCCAAAATATTTGTTACAGTAATAGGATGCCACCTGTGTAACAAGTCCAGTCGTGACTTGGGAATGACAGAAACTCAGACACTGAGTGGTAGGCCAAATAAAATAACAGCGCAGACTCAGCGATGCTGAGGTGCATAATGTGCAGAGGTTGCCAACTTTCTGCAGAGTCAGTGGCAGCCTTGTGTGGCCTTAAAATTAGCTCAAGAACAGTGTATAGAGAAATTCATGGAATGGGTTTCTTTGGTGAGCAGTGGTATAAAGTTACCAGACATGCTATCTGGAGAACATTTCCCATTTGACAATCCAATGGACAAGTCTGGGTTTGGTGATTGCCAGGAGAACGGTACTTATCTCACTGCATTGTGCATTGGGGATGTCCCCAACCTGTTCCGACATGACTGCACACCTGTGCACAAAGCAAGGTCGACAAAGTCATGGATGAGCGACACTGATATGGAAGAACTTGACTGGCCTGCACAGAGTCCTGACCAAAGGTTCAGTGATCCCAATTTATGATATTACGGAGACTTTGTAAGACAGAAACCTTGCAGCTTAAGAACAAACAATACAAGTAACAGTTTATGATGTTCAAAAAGAAAAGGGACAATCACAGCTTACCATTCATAGCTTGTCTCTTGTCCTGTCTCCCTCCCCTCACCCCCAACTAGTCGTGGCAGATGGCTGCAACTCCCTGACCCTGGTTCTGCCAGGGGTTTTTTTCTTGTTAAAGGGGAGTTTATCCTCTCCACTGTCACCAAGTGCTTGCTCATAGGGGTCGTCCTATTGTATCTCTCCTTATCTCTCTTTACCTTACAATATAAAGCACTTTATATAACTGTTGTAGTGATTTTGCACTATGCAAAATGGCATGAAAAAACAAAGTTGATTACAGAAAGTTAACAGAGAGATAGCCTTGAAAGCAGTCTTAATTTCATCTTATTCTCAAATTTTGCTATAGTGAAAAGTTTTTAGGCTTGCTTTCTTATCCTTATGTTGTATCCTGATGTTATGGACAGTAAAAAGCTGCACTGTAATAAACAAAGTGAATCTTTTGTGGAAGTCAATACAACCAAGATGCTGACCTTTTACATGCATGCATAATGGTAACAGACATTCAACAAAACAAGCATTTATAATAGTATTCGCACAGTAATTGCTTTGATCACAAGACACATTAACTATTCTGAACTGATCACAGTTATGTAATATTGCACTAGCCTTGTGCAGATATTAAGGTTTTGTTCTAAGAGGTTTTATTTTGCTCTTGCTTGACAACAGTTATAAATATATATTAGTCCGTTTCTAAAGTACTACCACTTATTTTCTGCTCTCTAAAAGCAGGTGAAACTTTTTAGATCAGAAGCAAAGTGTCTAGTATTTATGGTTTATGTTTTTAAAATTCAGAAATGACTGAAGAAATAAAATGCTTCCCGCAATTGTGTAATATGTGACATCTCTTGCCAGATCTTCAGACAGAACATGGCTCGACAAGTGCCTTTTGCTACAACGGAACATGTTCTTGGCCTCTATTTGAGAGACAGCTCTCCTCTGAATGTTCTCTGCATGCCTCAAAAATATGAGATTAGACAGCTGCATGTCAGACTCATTGTCCTTCGTTAACAAGTCTAATTTGTGCCTCATTCTGTCTTCTAGCTTTTTCCAAGATCTCAGACAATCATTCTGGCCCCCACTGGGGTTGGAAGACTCATCATGCTGGCATCCATATTTGCACCATCTGTGACGGAGAGAGCTGTGTGGTTATGGATCAGTCATACCCACACAAACATGCACACATACATATACAAACAGATCATATACATATGCAAAACATAGACAAATGTCACTTGTTTTTCTCCTACTCTCTGATCAACTTATAAACAAAAAACATATTATTTAATCTCCCGAGTCATGACAAAATCTATCCATATACCCACTTCTGCATCCCTGCATTGTAGTCAGTGTAATTCCAGTTCTCATCTAATCCTAGATTGCTAATATAGGCTAAAAACCACCAAGACTTTTCTGATATAGCCTCAGTGAGTGATTTGCTAAATCACCTTCAACCATTGATTTTGAAATACATTTTAAAAATTCACACAAAATATGAATACCATTTCTAATAATCTCATTGGAAGGGTAGCCAACAGCCTGCTTCCAACTTTGGTGGCTTCCCACCCCCCGTCTTATCATGTTCAAGAAATACACAGAACTCTGAAATAGGCAGGACGCACCACTGCACAGAATGAATTCTGATGGCTGAGATTGTGCACACACTGCTAGTGAATGAGCTCACCCTCAGACACACACTCGGGTCTAACTCGTGGATAGAAAAGGAACAAATCAGAGTTCTGAATGTTGTGTTTAAAAACGTGTTACAATTGTGTGCATTAATAATATGGTGGTGTTTAAAAAAGGAATTCTAAGAGAGAAACAAAAAGAGGTGCTATTACATGGCCTCAAACCAACAAACCACTTCTTCATCCTTTGGGGCTGAAGGGCTGGAACAAAGTTCCCCAGCTATTATTTCTACAAGTATACCCCAAATTAGCAGTAGGATAGTTAACCCCTGGGTTAATGCTACATACTCTTATTGCACAACTACCACCTCACAGATCTCTCTCAATTGCACTCTTACTAAACTTCTAAAAGAAAAACACTGAGACAGATGTCTGAATTTTGACATTCTCCACTGTACTGTAATAAAAATCTATGAGTGCTTATAATCACGGCAAGTCGAAGGGAGTTAGTGTTGATTCCTTTTCAGCCACGAGTGACATGGCCCACTGGCAGTTATAGCTACAGCTTGAATTTAACCGAGGGTACTTCAGTAAAACAAATCAAATGAAGTACTACTGTTTGGATGGATGAATCCAGTTACTGGCCATTGGCCAATTTGATGCTTTTGATTAGTCACTCTATTGTCCACTTATTTGCAGTCTGATTCTGAAACAGACAAAAACCATATAGTGCATACTGACTAGAGTTATAATGCATCAGCCAATTTAGCTGTGTTACAACTATCTCTAGCTGGTCTTTGGTAAAAAAAAACAACAACAAAACAAAACAAAAAATCTGACTACAGCTGCCTAGGTTTTGTTTCTGTTCGTGTACTGGGGCGTTTCCCATGTTGTGGGATATTAGTCTTTGCTCTTTGCAGGATGCTGACTATCACTGCCAACCTATGTGAGCAAATCCCTGCACAGTTTATTATACTCTCCCACAACAGTCAACACAGAGAGCCACCTTACAATAGAAGGCTAGAAGCTCTAAAGAATCCGCAGATGAACAGACCCTGCTCCTTGTAAAATTTCTGAACACATTTCAGTTTTGGCAGGTCTTAGCTGTTTGTCCCGCCCTCTCTCACACACCAATTTTTTTTTTCTTTTTCTTTGTTTGTTTGCACAGATTGTTTTTCCTAGTGTTATATTATTACTGCAGTAGTCATTTCTTTACCCCCTGCTGAGCAGGCTTCTAACAGGAACACTGCTATAATGCTACTCTGGGATGCTGTAACTTTTACTCTCTGCCTTCTCTAGCCTAGGTAGAAATCTCGGCGACGTGCACAAAAGCTAAAACAGCTATTAAGCAGGGAATTAAACAAGCTCCTCTCTGTGGTTATTTTATAATAACTGACTCAGATTCACCTCTGTACCTCTGCTAGTTTCAGTGTAGCTGTAAAAGACTGATAACTTTAAAAACACACACACACACACACACACACACACACACACACACACAAATCTCCATGAGAATGTGACTTTCACCATGTGTGCACCTCTCTGTGTTGTCCATCTCAATCTGATAGACATCGCCCTGAGGGAAACAGTAACAAGTCAGCCACCTGAATATGCAGCCGGGGACACAGTATGTGCGGGGGATGATAAAACTCCTCAGAAAGAGGGGGGCACCACCAAAGCCATGAAGATCACAATCACACAGAACAGGCAGCTGAGGCGTAGAGAAAAGGGCCTCTTGAGACAGGAGGAAGAGAACCTGCATTTTTATAAGTAGGAGTGGTAGAAGACAACTGAGAGCTAGGACACAACTGTGAGCCATAAGTGCTGGGGTTGCAACTCTGCTCTAACGCAGCAGCTTAGATGGAGAGATGAGACAACTGAGATGAGGCCATCACATAAGTAGGTTTATAAACATCACTAAACACTACAGGTCTGCAGTTCATACATAGAAAAGGGAAGCAGACAGTGCAAAGAAATGCACTGTCTGCACATATATATATATATATATATATATATATATATATATATATATATATATATATATATATGTGCAGACAGTGCATTTCTTTGCACTATATATATATATATATATATACATATATATATATATATATATAGTGTACAGGAACATCTGTGCCGAGTATAACCTGGAAGTCCCGAGGTCAAAATGGGAGATGCCCCCAAGGGTGGTGGAGAATGACCAAGCTAAGATCCTGTGGGACTTCCAGATACAGACGGACAAAATGGTGGTGGCTAACCAACCGGACATAGTGGTGGTAGACAAACAGAAGCAGACGGCCGTAGTGATCGATGTAGCAGTTCCGAATGACAGCAATATCAGGAAGAAGGAACACGAGAAGCTGGAGAAATACCAAGGGCTCAGAGAAGAGCTCGAAAGGATGTGGAGGGTGAAGGTAACGGTGGTCCCCGTGGTAATCGGAGCACTAGGTGCGGTGACTCCCAAGCTAGGCGAGTGGCTCCAGCAGATCCCGGGAATAACATCGGAGATCTCTGTCCAGAAGAGCGCAGTCCTGGGAACAGCTAAGATACTGCGCAGGACCCTCAAGCTCCCAGGCCTCTGGTAGAGGACCCGAGCTTGAAGGATAAACCGCCCGCAGGGGCGTGCTGGGTGTAGTATATATATATATATATATATATATTAGGGGTGCAACGATACTCGTATCGATATTGAACCGTTCGATACAGTGCTTTCGGTTCGGTACGCATATATATCGAACAATACAAAATTTTTTATTTATTTTATCAACTTTCCTTCTGACGATGCTGTCTGTGTTGAGCGCTCAGTGGATCTGCGCTCGACAGTGCAGCCTAGGCGGAGTAGTCGAACGCAGATTCACTGAGCGCAGGGCAAGCTAGCGAGACAGAAGTTAAGCTCTCCTTGCAACATGGCAAATTGAACTTCCCCCACCCTCATTCAGATCTGGCCTTTGGAACTATGTCATGGACAAAAGTAAAATATTATGTCGGATGTGCCACGCAATGCTCAATTACATTGGCGGGAACTAGTGCGTTAGCGCAGTTAGCTCGTTAACGTGTTGGCCGTCCAGCCCCGCGCACGGGGCGATCCGCGGTAGCTCGTTAGCGGAGATTTGCCGTGTTGTGGCGTTAACGTCATTTCAACGAGATTAACGCTGACAGCACTAGTGGGAGCAAAATTAATATGACTGCACATTTACTCCGACAACATCCTAGTGCAAAGCTGGATTGTCTCAGGGGCATCTTTACACAGCCTGCACCTGGGGTCTTGCCTGGTGTGATAGACCCCAGCCTCTATGGATCTTGTACTTAGAGATTGTTCTTGTGCTGCCATGATTAGTGCCTCTGTGCTGTCTTTCAGTCCAGCTTTGTCCAGCCACTGGTAGGATTTCTGGATATCAGCCACCTCCTCTATCTGCCGGTGGTACATACCGTGCAGGGGCCTGTCCTTCCATGATGGTTCCTCGTCTCCCTCCTCTTTCTTGGGTTTCTGCTGCCTGAGGTATTCACTGAGCACTCGGTCAGTTGGGGCCATCTTCCCAATGTATTCTTGGATGTTCGTTGTCTCATCCTGGACTGTGGTGCTGACACTCACCAGTCCCCGGCCCCCTTCCTTCCGCTTAGCGTACAGCCTCAGGGTGCTGGACTTGGGGTGAAACCCTCCATGCATGGTAAGGAGCTTTCTTGTCTTGATGTCAGTGGCTTCTATCTCCTCCTTTGGCCAACTTATTATACCAGCTGGGTACCTGATCACGGGCAGGGCGTAGGTGTTGATAGCCCGGAGCTTGTTCTTACCGTTCAGCTGACTCCTCAGGACTTGCCTGACCCTCTGCAGGTACTTGGTGGTTGCAGCTTTCCTAGCGGCCTCTTCATGGTTCCTATTCGCCTGCGGGATGCCGGCCACTTGGTTATGGCATTCCATGTATGCCCTGCCTGCTAGCATCTTGCACCCTGCTGTTATGTGCTGGATTGTCTTAGGGGCACGGATCTTGTGCTCTCTCGCTCTCTCTCTACACTTAAAGCACCTTATCTACCTCACATGTTTTTTTTCCACTGTGGGAGGAAGCCAGAGACAAGCACAGGAAGAACAAGCACAGAGAGGTCTGCACATCCTGCCTGTGAGGCGCTCCTGTGCTAACTATTCCAGCACCAGGCTGCCCTGCTAAGATCTCTGCTAGGATCTGAGTGTTATATCAGATCCTGCTGTCCACTAATTACAGCTGAGTCTCTTACATTGCTCTCTCTGAATGTGTTTGTATTTATCTGATCTACTTTACACTTAGTAGGTGTGCTACCTGAGACCCAACAAAGACGAACAGGCAGGATAGCCAACCGCTGCCCCAAATTATTAGGGGGCCCCAAGGGCTGACAAATTTTACTCAGCAACACAAAACATAGCAGCATCAGTGACCTTCCCCTGCAACCCTTCTCCCTTATACAATAAATGGCAATTTGCAAAGACATCTAATTTTGAAACCACCTAAAAAATGTCTGAAATCTGTGTGCACTGTGCTCAGTGAACTGCAGGCTGAGCCCATCTTTGTGTGTGTGTGTACGTGTGTTCAGCAGCTCATCAGTTGACTGCTGATAAAATCAAAACTGTATGCAAACATATTACTGCCCAATGTAAATTTGTTTTGAAAGCTAAATTTTGGACATAACCTGTGGTTATGTCAAAGCAAGCGATGGATAAAAGTCAAGTTTCTGATGGAATATTTAGCAGTGGCTGGCTTAGTAAACATTAGCTCCTCTTCTCAGGCTGACTTGTCGTTTATTAGCAGTGACACACACACACACACACACACACATATTCAGTGGATGTAACAGCAATGCTTTAGTAGTAGTTTGTAGTGTGTCGTCCATCACCTCAGCATTTAAGGAACACATAAGCACAAGAAAAACTATGTGAAGTAACGTTAAAAGTTATCATCTGCATTTAATATAAATCTAGATAAATGAGCGGTTCAAGACCAATGGTGAATCGCTGCAGGCAAGTTTACAGTCAGCTGTGTATTTCACTGACACAGCCTATTTCTTAAGTGAAAAATCATGCATACTTCAATCACGAACTCTTGGTATAAGCTGCAGTTGGCCCATTCTTTAGGTTTTGAAAGGATGTGTCACGATCCTGGGTCTTAGGACCCAGTGTTTTGAGTTTTAGTTCATTTTGATGTTTATAGTATGTTAAGCTCTTTAGGTCTCCTATGTTCATTTGCTTATTAGTTCCCCCTTGTGTTTCCAACCCATGTTAAGTCTCCCCTGCTCTTCATGTGTTTCATGTCTGTGTCTTACGTTGTCAAGTTCTGGTTATCATGTCTGCGTCTCATTATGTTTCCTATTTTATTTGGAAGAGATCCTGTGCTTTTATATCATGGTTTATGTTTTGAGTCCTTTGATGTACTGTTTCTTGTTTCCCTGGATCTCAGTTATGGTTATCTTAGGTTTAGCTCTTTGGCTTTGTTATATGGCTTCCCTGTGTTCCATGTTATGTCCACTGATGTTTTCTACCATGTTTCAGGTTCCTATGTTCTGTCTCCCCAGTTGCTGTTAAGTTTGCGTGTTTTAGAACTCAGTCAGTGTGTTTCCTGTTTTACTTTGAAGGTCCATGCCTCATGTGAGTGTTTCTAGTTTTGCGTCTGTCTCGTCCAGCCTGATTACTCCCAGCTGTGCTCCCCTTCTGTGTCTCATTCCCGCGTTATCCCTCTGTGTATTTAGGCTCTGTGTTTCTCTTTGTCAGTGTCGTAGTCTCCCTCATGCTGTGTGTGATTCTCCCCGTGTTTCCTGGTATACTTTATGTTTAGCTTTCCCAGTTTAGTTTAGTACTGTTTTTGTGTTTCACCTTTTGCCAGCATTAAAGCTGTGTTTTTGAGTTTACGTTTTGTCTCCGTGAGTTTGCGTTTGGGTCCTCTCCTGCCTGCCACACAGCCGAATCATGACAGGATGCCCAACAAGAATTTAAAAACAAGCCAAGAAACACAAAAAGCAAAGTGTATTTAAGGCTTAATTCACACCTTAATTGTGGGTTATCATAGCAAGAGTGTATTTTTAGAAAATTTGTTTCATGTTTCACTTTATATGCTAAATTTTGTGTGTGTATTAGCATCCTGACCTTGCCATTCCTGTGTACTCTGTGGGAGCAATCACAGCTCAATTAAACTCCAGTCCTGAAGATACAAAATGTCCCAAACAGTCACCAACCAATGGATCCTGTCAGTGTAATAGGCAGCTTTTTGAAACTGTCATGTAAGTTACAGAGTACAAGCAAGAAGCCTTAATGAAATATGCAAATTCCTATTATAAATCTAATGATGTTGCACTACAATTAACCCTAATTTTTCAAAAATGTTTAGAGGCTGACAAAGTCCATTTGTAACAGTGCCCTTTTTTCTGCATTTGTTTGTTTGTGTGTGTGCATACTGTGTATCAGAATTTATGAGTGTGGTGTAAAGACCTTTAAGGATCATTGAATCTTTCCTTTCGGCGAATTCTTGTAATGTAGAACCATTTTTCATTAGGTTGTCAATAAAGTCCCATGTCTGACTGACATATCAGTAAACAAATAAATCAAAAATAGAAAAATAAATAAAGTCCCTATGTTGGCATATGTGGAATCTGCAAATATTAAATTTTTATGTCCAGGTATAATTCAACGTATTTGATCACTACACTTTCACAGTTGCTCAGGCATAAATTTAATCCTTACAACCTTGGGATTAGAACAAATGATAATGTATGTATGTATAATATGATTTTCAAATCTTAGAACCTCACAAACAACATAGAAAATGCATTAAAGGATTTAAATGACATTTTACTATTCCATTGAAAATAAAATAACATAATTTCATTTGCAGCAGTACGTCATAAAACAGTTAAGACAAGGTTAGCAAATGCTGGGAATCTGAGCAATACTGAAACAAAAGAGCTGGAGAAACACTTGGGGCTAACTGGCAACAGGCAGTAACACATATATGTGTATAAAATGCACAGCTTAGAGAGGCAAAGCTTCTCAGAGGTTCACCAGTCTGCAAAAAAACGTATTTACAAATTATGGAACACTTTCAAAATAATATTTCTCAGTGTAAAATTGTGAAGACTTTGAATACCTTATCATTTACAGTACATAAAGTCATCAAAAAAAGGAGAATCTGGAGAAATCTTTGTGTGTATGGGACAAGGTCAAAAATCAGTATTGGATGCCTGCGATCTTCGGTCCTTCGGGCAGTTTTGTAATAAGTACAGGTATGATTCTGTCTTGGAAATCACTGCACCGGATCAGAAACACTTCCAGAAGTCACAGTCTCTGAACACACTTTATTTTACCATCCACAAATACAGGTTAAAGTTCTGATGTGAAGAAAAAGCTATATGTGAACATTGTTCAGCCTTTTAGCTACATAGGAGAAGAGTGTGGATGCTGGAGAACAAAGAAGATCCAGGACTGCTAGGCAGCTAGATTCCTATATTACGCATGAACAATCTTCATCTCTCTGTGAACTTGTCTCCTCAGTTCTTAGATTCTTTGACTATAGTTAAAGGAAGAGGAGATACTCCACAGTAGTAAACATGGCCTTGTCCCAACTTTTTTGACATGTGTTGCTCCCATCAAATTCAAAATGAGCTAATATTTTTCTTAAAATGATACAATTTCTCAGTTTAAACATTTGATATTTTCTCTGTTCTGCTGTGAATAAAATATGGCTTTCAGTTTACATTTACATTTTACACTGTGTCCCAACATTTTTGGACCTGGGTATACAGTATTAAATATTTTTCATTTGGCTCACTTTTTTACACATCTTTGAAAACAAAAATTACATTGCAACAGTTTGAGTACGTTTATTTTGGAAGTAGAATTGAGGCACCCCTTTTGTTGTCAGCTGTAGCCCTCTGTAATGTTTCCTCCCTTTTTTCGTCTTCCTCTCTTTCTTCTTCACCCACCCGCTTAGTATATATGACCATCTGTTGGAATTAAGCTATTAATGTGTTTTTCTGTTCCTCCAATGTGCCTGTGGTTACAGCTTGTGTGTTTCCTAATGTTACTTTACCGGGAATTTGAGTAAAATATTGTGCTGACGTGGCAGCTTGGAGTGACTCACTGGATGTAACCGCAGTATAGTTCGAGCCTATGACATGAGAAGAAATCCAAACTGAAACACTAAGTTGTTGCTGAATTGTACTCCAACTACAGTAAATCCCCGCTCCCACCCACATTCTACTTTTAAAGCATGTTTCTGAAATGCTAAACCAAACCGAAATGTAGCTTAATCAAATACAACACACGCCTCCATTAAAGCATGCTGTTTCCAGAGGTCCACCCTGTCTCGAAAAGAAATTACATTCACTTTACTAAACTGTTTTCCATATATGTTGTGGTGGCAAAACATCATCACAGATGGAATCATTTCAAAAATGGGACAATTGCTCAAGTATAAGCACGACAAATTCAAACTTTCAAAAATAATAAAATGTAATCAACAAAATGAATGATTTTGTTCGTTTATTTGTTACATATTTGATGCATATGTAACAAATAAAATACAAATAAACTATCTATTTTATTTATTACATACGTATTGCTGTTTGGGTTATTATTTTATTTCCTTTTATCCCAATTAGCTGTTCTTTATTTTCTAAAATGTATTTTTCTCTAAAGCATTATTATCAACTTTTATTTCTATATTTATTTCATTATATATATATACATATACATATACACATACACACACATATATATATATACATATATATATATATATATATACATATATATATATATATATATATATATATATATATATATATATGTATATATATATATATATATATATATATATGTATATGTATATATATATGTATATATATATACATATACATATATATATATATATATATATATATATATATATATATATATATATATATATATATATGTGTGTGTGTATATTTAACTACATAACTAAATGACTTGACAACAAATACAAAATTAAATACAGTCCGAATCAAAGGTTTAAGACAACTTCAAAAATGGCAAAAATTCATATGTTGCATGGTTGGACCTTAACAAGGTTCCAAGTAGAACTTCACCATGCAACAAGAAGAAATGGGAGTGAGAAAAAAAGATTTTTTTGATCATGCAATTTATTGAAAACAACACTTAAACTGAAACAGGCTGTTTTACAACTAAACAAAAGTTTAGGACCACATGCCTTTAAAAGGCCAAATCTGTGCAAAAATGTGGATTCAGTATCATTTTCTGTCAGGCAGTCACACTGTCATGACGTTCTGATGGCAAAGGAAAAAAAAAAGTTCCTTTTTTGAACGTGGTCGAGTTGTTGAAGGTCAAGTTGTCTTTTGATTGGGACTATATATATATTTAGCATGTCCAACCTTTGCTTTATTTTCACACATTTTTTTAAGTAATTGCCAGCCATTTTTCGCACGTCTTAGATGCTTCACAGGTTGTTCCACCAACAAAATTTCTATGGCACAGGGGTCCAGATGATAAGGTTACAATATACTGAATTTACATGTTGCCAGACAGGGACCAGCCGTCAAATCAAGACTTTACGTACTGACTCATCCATCCATCCTTGCCTATTTCCTCTTATAACCTTTATATGACTCTTCCTGTCATTGAGTACTTTTTTTCCTTCTTTGTACATTTGAGCAATTCAACTGCCATTTAGGCCATAGAAATATGATGTCTGGTGCTCTAATGATTTGCAGACCATAAGTGGAAATGCCCACCATGAATCATGAAAATGCATTTTTCTATTTCCATTCTGGAGGAGAATACATGCTCAGCAGAGAGATTTACACTGTCATTGCTTTCTCATTCACTTTTTTCTTTCTTTTTCTCTGTCTTGCATCCGCCATCTCTTCTTCGTTGACCGTCTTCCTCTTTCCAATGCATTTTCATGCTAGACCCATTTATATTCTCAATGGTTTTGTATTTTATGTGTACCAGTAAAAGTCAACTAAAGCCCCGTAGTGCATATGTTATGGACAGAAGTGAATATCTAAGACACCTTAATGAGTTCTCTTGAGTTTTCCCAATGTTTCAAACTGATTAGTTTACAAATCCATCACAGAATCCCTTTTTTTCAGTTCCTAAGGGATCTACATGCAACACAGAGACGCCTGTGACTAATTATGCTATACTATAAAAATTATGGCCATGCAGTTTCAATACAAGGCCCGAGCTATTGCAGCACAACACAAGGTTTCTATTTCAGAGAGTCTAGTGATCCTGGTTCAACATGAGGACATTTACATGCTTATTAGCACCAAAAGCATTATGGCTCTGCAACTGATTAAAAAAAAACAAAAAAACCCCAAAAAAACCAACATATCCCAGGGTGAAGCACGGTGATTATAAGAAATAAGGTAATCTTGAGTTTGTGTTAAGTTCTAGAAATGTATTTAGAGTGAAGATGCACAGCATACTGTTGCCCTTACAGTTCCCATATCTCAAAATAAACCTTGTTTTCTGCAATTACAGAAAAAATAAATAGATCTCATAGGTGAAGATGGCTAAATGTACTTTAATCTCAGATTACAGCCTCAGATCAGCTGAAACATTCAGTTTATTTAAATCCAGGTTGAAGACTCACCTATTCTCAGCTGCATTTGAATAAAACACCAAATACACACTTTTAAGCTTAAATTTCAAAACTTACATTTTAACTACTGATTTTATCTACTGTTCTGATTTTATCTACTGTTTTTTTAATCAATTTTAAATCGTGCTTTTTATTTGTTTTTGTTTTTAATGTCTCTGTAAAGCACTTTGAATCACCTTGTTGTTGAATTGTGCTCTATAAATAAACTTGCCTTACCTTGCCTAATCTAACCGTGTTAGATAAGGAGTTGTCACTGAGTTGACATTATGCAAGTCATTATGTAGGAGGTTTCACCAGAGAAAAAAATGGTTAAACTCTTAAAGATAGCCTGTGGCATATAAACCATTAACCGCAGCTATTTCAAATCATGATGTCTCTTAATATTCCTAATCTTACACGTTTAATCAGAGTCATTCAGGGGAATTGCACATGTAAGAGTTTTAAAATATTCATTGCAGCGCATTGCGTTATTCTTGTATTGCATGTGACTGTGCACTCAGATTTTTCCTTTTTTCCCCTTTCGCCTTCTTCTATGGATGTGTCATTCCTTTGTCTTTTTACTTTCTCTTCCCCTGTCTGATTCTTTTCAGAGGCAATTATTTGGGACAGATCATGTACTTTCAGGTAGGATGTAAGTGGAAATGCTTCTTACGCAGCTAACCAGAGCTCTGATTGGTCTCATAGCAAACCTGTCAGAGATACAGGTCCAACAAAATGACTGGTTACCTAGCAACCAGTGACCAACATTCCTAATTCTGGAGATAATTCTATAGGTTCAGGTTTCATAGACACTGAATGCTTGGCCAGATGATTAATCTTGTTTGCTTACTCTTTTATCAGATATTCTTTTATTAGTAATAACTAATCATATTTAATACTAACTTTTAACGAAAACACTCTAAAGGTGAATGAAATGTGAAATACTAACAAAAAACGGTCTATGTTTTTGTGTTGATGGACACAAATGTCACGTTTTGCCCTTTTAAAACTCTAAAAGTGTATTTCAGTGGAAAGTACACATCTGAAGAGACACATTACTCTGGCAACCAGTAAAACAGAGACTGAAAAGAAATGGCAACTGTTGTATTTTAACCTAAAGGTTGATCCTTTTCTCAGTGTAATCAAGAAGTTTTTCTTGTCTGAACTTAACTGAGTTGTTTTTACAGTACACCCTAGCCCTAACCAAGTCATTTTAATGTAAATACAACTTACTTTAAATTAATAATAATAAAAAGAAAATACATATAAAAATCTTTCACGTCTGTGACTCAAACTGTGGAGTGAGTATTGAAATGATGTAGTCCACCACTGACCACTCATGTGCCAAAATGTGGCACTGGAGCCCTTTAAAAGTGGAAAAGATTAACTTTAAATAGGTATATTATAAGCTCAGGGACAATAAAATAACATGGAACCTGGAAAATACTGTAAAAATTCATGTAAAAAACAAAAAACAAAAACCCAAATCAACAGATTAGAGCTGATTGTTTGACAAACTTGCATGAGACTACTGAAAATTTTAAGACCCCCTGGGTTTTGAGCCTTAATTTTGTAAAACAAAAAAAGTGTTGCCATGATTATATTATTTGAAGGGTAGCTTTATTCATAGTCCTTATTTAATTTCTGACACTAAACACTAAAAATATTTAAGCAATACCAACACAGAAGTAGCATGATTTTTACCATCTTCTTACTTGGATGTAGACTGATAAAGACTCCATATTTTGCATTGAATAATTATAGTAGTATTTAGTAGAGTTTCTTCAACATTCTTACCCTTTCTTAAACGTGCACATTTAAACTGAAATTAAAATTTAATTGAAATTAAAACAAAATATTGTGCTAACCCTTCTTAACCCTTTAAAGCCGGTTGGAGCGGGCACGCTCCGTTATCCCTGTAGAACCGGAACTGCGTAAGCTAGCGCAATATATTTTTTTTGCATATGAAACCGGAGGAACAAAAACATAATATTCCAGAAACACGCTTTGCCGATCCGATCAGCTGTTCGTAACACTTCCCACATTGAAACAGACATCAGCGCTAACGATCGCATGTCCGCCATTACCTGCCCGAAACCGGAAGTGATGTCATTTCTGCAGAAAATGTAGTTTTTTACTTGTAGGCCTTAAAAGCTTATTGTTGCTGGGATGCTTAGAAATTGCACTGCTTAAAATAGTTTATTTTGATGCACATGCTTTTTTCTTTGCAAATTTGCATCATAGGATTGTTTTTCGTTTTTCCTGCAGTATATAAAAATTGGTGTATCTCAAAAATAAAACTATGAAGACACTCAAAATAAATTTCCTGTTGTTGTAAACTATTTTTTTGCAACTCTTTTGTATTTAAAGTTTTGAGGGATAAACCTCTTAAATTTGTCAAAAAAAAAAACAAAAAAAAAAACAGAAAAACAATTTTCAATTTTTTTGTAGTTTATTGCACTTTTGCAATTTATTTAGTTACTATGGACTTAATGCATACATATTATTAAAATATGGGCTATAACAGTTGTATTGATGTATAGCAACTTGAAATGCTCCCAAAAATGGCACTACAGCATGTAAGAATATAAAGTAAGCTCTGGCAGCCTTGGTTCTATGGTAGGTCTTAAAGGGTTAATAAGGAGTTTTAGTAACAAACACTATATGCAGTATGTCAGTGACGGGCTTCTTTCATCATTTTTGGTGAATCAAAACCATTTTTTAAACACTGAAAGGAATATAAAAGAAGGTTTTTGTTAGCATCTAATACAATTTACAACAATATCTTCTGTATCAAATATTGTGACATATTCTCAGTTTCACAAAAGTTATAAGCAATAAGATGCAAAAATAGACTGTGACTACACACGATGTAATATAATAGATCTTGATCGCCGCTGTCACAGGGAATGAATTTAAATCTTTGCTAAACCTGTATTTTGTGGATGTAGTGGATTGCGTTACACTGAAGTGCTTCTTATTTTCTGTCTAACGACACAAGTACAAGCAAAATGCTTAATAATAAAAAAATAGCACAATCAAACCTGTTGCCAGAACAAACACTACAATTTAATATTAAAAGCAAGTCGATGCAGTTACTCATCTCAACTTTCAATTTCAAAATACTATATTTCCTAAACAAGAAAAAAAAACTTATGCTTGACATATATTACATGCAGCACATTTGATGAAAGGGCCAAAGCACTATAGATTATTTCAGAGTAACTATATTTCTTCGACATATCAGTTTACTGTTTAAGTACCTGAAAAGAAACTTCAGCCACTGAACCCTTGAACTGAGCATTCCTTCTTTCTCTTGGGTCAGAGTGAACCTTTCACTTGCTGTTCTTCTTCAACTTTGGCAGGAAATGACTACAGTTCAAGCGAAAGCGCTTAACAGCTGGTAGCTGTGATCCAGAAACGCAAGACAAAGGTCCTGATTGGAGAAGCACGCTGCACAATATCAAGCTAAAATTTCTGCCTTCTGCCTGAGACTTTAAAACACACAGCGCACAAAAACAGAATGGCAGATCACTATTCACCGTCTAGCTTTCAATATGAGTGCATGAACATGAGAAAGTGTACACTGTAGGGTTACGCATATATCTAATCATTTACTATTTAGTGTGTATTAACGTGCACACTTCATGTATAAGCACCAGTTGTTTGATGCATTTGATATTATAAATAAAATCAATTTAACCATTTTGGCTAACCAGTAAATGTACACATACAGTAGTGAGAAAAATGATCAGATTACTATCTTTATCATCTAACAGTATTACAACTAAGACACCAATCAGCTACTTTTGAACGGGATTTGAATGTATCGGTGAGGGAAAACTGGATTTCCATGAATTTGTAGAAGTTGCAATAGGAGGACAATGTGCCTCAACATTGTAGTAAATCTACTTAAGAAAAGCTACAAAGAAAATTTCTGGTAACTAATTTGTTATTCGACTAAACGAGGAAAAAGAAACTAACCGACTAGTCTATATAAATGATACATGAACGCGCTTACAAATCAATAATAAGCAATTTACATCCTAAGGCAGAATAAAGTGTAATAAATGATGAATAAAGGACTTACTAATACCTTAATAATGCCTAACAGTGTGACATTATTATAGAATAGCAATATAGAATAGGCTTTTATTATCATTCTACATGTACAACGAAATTATAAAATGTTAATTTTTTTAAATAAATATGTTTAACTTGATGATTTTAGGGGGGATTTTTTTTACCCATAGCTTGGAATTGGGTGTTGAAGAAAATGTAATTTTAAGGTATTTGTGCAGCCTGCAGAATTTCTGGTAATGTGACATCCCTGCGCTCTTTATTTCATCTGGCAAATCAAGTGAAAGCCATCGATCATAACTGTAGTTTCATGTAACCATATTTCTGTGAAACAAATGAAAGTGCTCTCATGGAAAATCTATGGAAACATGAAAGTGAAAAGAATCACAGTGCTGATGAAGCGAGATTGGGCCAAAATCATT
This sequence comes from Mchenga conophoros, assembly GCF_057382185.1. Lineage (NCBI taxonomy): Eukaryota > Metazoa > Chordata > Actinopteri > Cichliformes > Cichlidae > Mchenga > Mchenga conophoros. The sequence continues at coordinate 25,843,599 of NC_140537.1, read as the reverse complement.
TCTCCCCCACTACACAACTGCCGCTCTACCAAAAGAAAAAGAGCTCCACTTTCTATCATCATCTGTTAGAGGTTCATGGCTAAAAGTATTGTTTTAGAATAAAATGTATGGCATTAATGTTATTTCAGACATAAGCATTTGCTTTGGGAATGCAGTCCTCTTCCACCTTTGATCCCAGTCAATTTTAAGTGTAAACATGGTTCACAAGTACTGGCTCATGCACATCTGTTGGCAACTGTGCGGCTGCATCCATACTTGGAAAAACACTCACAGATTTTTGAGCTGACTAAAATAGCATGTGATCAGGGTTGTGGCTGTTGGTTCATTTTCAGAAGCAACATCTACTGTAGGGCATGGTTTACAGCCCAGCAGGAGAGCATCTAATATTTCCTGTCTTTCATGTTTTTTAAAGGGAATTTCAGTCACTATCCAATGGTGTTTCAACTCCTTCTGGAAGAAAATTATAGGCCCGGCATTTGTTTTTAGTTGTCGCTTTTAACCTGGGCCATTTGTGAGCTCCTTTATAGCAAGTATCACAAAAAGGAAATGCTAAAAGAAGAAATGAATGTAACAGCCTGTACACACAGCGGGCACGTACATATTATTAGTCCTGACCTGAGTCTTTTACACCAGCCACCACAAGAACAGAGCTAAGCAAAATCAGTTGTAAAAGGTGGAATAACCTAAATCCTATTTGCTTTCCAAAATAGTAACTAATTACCTTTGCAAAAAAAAAAAAAAAAAAAGAACGCCTTTCTTATCTGGCACTGCTGTGATTTAGGTTATTTCAAAAACAATGTTCTCATTGTTCAGGTTAAAGGACTTCACCTGTTAATGTTGGAAAAATAACCTATTTAGGGTCTGGGTAAAGGCTTTGTGTCTTCACTGTCTAATCTCCCAATCATGTTATTGTATTTAAAATTATAGAAAAAGAAAATTATAATAATTATGTGACAGTAAAATAATTACTATGGCTTTGTCACTTGAATGTAAACAAATGCAAAACATATCACTTAAGTGTGATCAAAAAGTTTTGGGAAGAATCCCACGAATAATCAAAATCTCTCGATCTTGGCGAGTCTCAATTTCATGGTCATCTTCATGTGCCTGTGCAGATCATATTCAGCAAAACTATAATACTTAGCTTGCTCCCTGGAAGTCCTGTTATGAGCGCTTGTACTGTGAGTTTTAGAATTTCACCATGGATCTCAAACTTGCACAAACAAAAACAGAAACCTCTTTTTCAAATTTTGTGTGAAGGATCATCACTGGTAATGAGAGCTGGGTCTACAGTGCTGTCTGAGCACTTTTCAATTGAAAAGTCCACTGTTTCCAAAGGCAGCACGTCAGGTGGACAGCGAGACTAGGACCGTGGTTGTCAATTATTCTGACATTTACAGAGCCTTACATTACAAAATCCTCCCAGACAGTGAAACTGGCAATGCAGAGGTCTACTACAAAGTCCTGAGGCATCTGAGATACACACAACTGAACTGTGGCCAGCATACCACCATATCCCATCACACACAGCAGTTTTGTGGCCACACCTCCACTCATCACCTACCCTACATACCCAGTTTTACGTCATGCTAAAGAAACTTCTTTGGCTGAGCTTCAAAGAGATTACTCTGATTTGATAAACTCTCTAGGTCTGCCTGCTCGAACAAAAATTCTATCATACTCTAATTGGTTGGGACAGCCACTGTACTGGCCATTAACCAGAAATCCCATCCTGTTTGGTATTATGGGGTGTGAAAGGTAGAAATGAATACTGAAGGGGAGAGGCAAAGATAATTCTGGTGACAAAGGTTGTGTAAAAGCTGACAGGACAACCCAATGGAGGGGAAACAGGCAGCTGACAAGATTCCAGCCATCTGAGCAGAGAGAGGGTATAGATCTAGAAGCAAGATCAATCAGCATTAGTCAAAAAAAAAGATCAATAGAAAGGCTGTTATGTGGCTGAAGAAGCAAACTACAGCGGCCCAGTCTCTGATACTCAGCTGAAATTGTTCAAACTAAAATACTTCTATTAGTTTTTTGTAAACAGAATAATTTGATATTTGGAACGTAACTAAAGATTAATATATAAAAATAAAGTAATGTTAATCTGGAGTACTAGAAATTTTCATAATTAGACACATGATAACTGAAAAGCTGTTTTTTTCCCCACAGTCATCTCTTTGCCAAAAATGCTGCATTTGAAGGATTTCTATGCCAGCCGAGTGTAGGTGCTGTGTTTGTGCTCTCCTAAACCTGGAAATGGAAATTGCTGTCAGTAAAATCTAGTTCACTGCTACCCAAAGCTGAAGCTACAAATGCATTTTTTTACACATTTCCACCAACCTCTGACGCTTTGTCTGGAAGCCTTCGGCTGGCGTGAATTTACCCATGGGCAATCTTTCCACTCTGGTGCTCTTATCTGTCTCTCTTTCTGCCCCTTTGTCTACAGTTTCTTTCCTTACTCAGTCTCCCTCTCTTCATCTAACTCTCTCATTTCCCTCCAGCTACTCCATCCATCTCAGAGGAGATCGTCAAGCCAATCTTCTTCGGTGACACTTTTACAGGATGTCCAGGTTGAACTATGACCCAAGATCTACTGTTGCCCCCGACTGCCACATGATATAAAGCAGCAAATAAATTAGCAGCAAATTACCTGTCAAACACCTGCTGCTGAGGATGCTGGAAGTCTCTGACTACCACTGAGCAGCTGGTAAAAGAGACTACATGGGGCATTTCCATTTGACCAGAAACCACTACTTAAAGAAAATGCCTCTTTGCACCATCCGGAGAATGTATCAATATTATAATGTATCATCTGTGGCTGGATGTGAGGCAAATTCTAAGTGACATGTGAGCTGTCAAAAGCGCTGTTCTCACTGGGACAAATAAGTTCAATGTTCAGCTGAATTAATCAATGTTGACAGGGGAAGAACTCCCTTGGCTGTTTCCTGTCATGATGCATTGTTTGCCTCACCTCCTAATTGCTCTTGCTTGTTTAATTAACTAATTGTAGCCCGTTATGATTCTAGAAATGATTGTTTAATTTAGTGCAATATGGGCGAGGCTCATGAAGGTGGCATGGCAAATTGGGACACATTAGCTGAAATAAATAAGGGTGACAAAAATTATTTAGACTTAACATAATCACTTTAGGACAGCATCAGCAGGAATTACCAATGATGAGATCTGTGGCTTGGGGCAAACCAAAGACAGCCTGAAGACTTCTAAATACAACAAAAACTCAATTTGTTATCATTAGTTGTATGATTTGCAATTAAAGGAATATTAAAATGTTGAAGATGTAGCTGTAATATTCAAATGTAGCTCCCTTTCCCATTTGTGTTTTAGTCATTTTATTTTAGTTTTTCTTAATGATACCAGTGAAACTAACTTGCCGCCTGTAACTGTGAGAGATTCTACATCTCTTTATTCGGTTCTACCTGAGTGATTCTGGAGAAGCCTGCTGACTGTACATTGTTTTCAATAGATACCACCTGTTTGGAGAAAACACATTAAAGCTCAAAATGAAAGGTAATATCCAATGACCTTTTCGATGAGACCTATCTGCATTATTCAAGCTGAGCCCAACAAGATTTGATGTGGAATCGTCTAAACGATGCACCCAAGTCATGTTTTATTCATGTGGCTCATGAGCCGCAACCACCCGGAGAAAAATGTTGGGATGTTTTTGTAGAAACAGTGAGATAAAACTGCAGTTCAAAATAAAGTAATAAGAGAAAAAAGAAGAAGAAAGAAGAAACTGTCCTTTACAGCAAGGAATTGCTTACTGGTTTCTAAACTAGATGTCTTCAAATTTGGTCATTTTGACATGGATGAAACAATCTCTTAGACTAATCCTTACATATAGTAAAAGAAAGAAAGAAAGATATGTTACAAGAAAATCAAGCAGTAGAGACCAAACATATTTATGGCAGGTTATACATATTACATACTGTATATACTGTCACACGGTAGATTTTTAGGTACTCATGGTTTTTCCTAGATTGTGTCATAAATCTAACTTCATTCCCCTAAAAACTGGCACAGATCAACATCACAGAAGTTCACCAGATGTATCTTAGATTTGCGTTGTCCATTAAAGCCAATCAAAACTTATGGAAAAGCAGCCAAAGAGGAAGAAGAGTCATTTCTCAACAATTCTACAAGATTCTACAATAAGCAAAAACACCTTATTGCTCTCTGGGTTCCTTTCAGTATATCGGGCACACTTAACTCAGGTTTCTAGGTGTATGCAGATATATTATTCTAAGCAATGATATAGTCTAAAGGCTTCAAAGAGGAATTTTTCATAGATAATTTGCTAGAGCTTCAGTTGGGAAATAAAGCTGGCACCCATTTCTTAAATCTTTTTTTTTCAACATATTTTTAATTTTTCTTTTTATCCTCAATTGGAGTCAATGAAAGCTACTGTGGTGAAACGTTTTTAAATGTGACATAGTGCCTCGAGACAGTATCCTGATTTTTCAAACAAAGCTTTATGTTTGTACCTAGAGCACGTTGGTGCCATCAGTGGATCATTAATATTTTGCTTATTAATGTAGGTTTTTAACCATATGTCTTCTTATTTTATTTATTTACTTGAGGAGGTGCTGTTGGATTACTTCATCTGATTCAGAGTATCCTGGCATCAATTTGAAACTCATTGACTTTTTGGGGTTTTATGAAATAATTTTGGACTCGGGAACCTAGCCAACTTGTTGGAGCCTTTGATCACTAGTGCTGCAATCAGCAAAACGGCATTTTGGCTCATAAATGCTGATTTTCTTTTTATGAAAACATATTTGTCGCAACTTAGTTTGTTGCACACTTGATCATGTCACCTTGGGAGTTAGAACATTATACTTATCAGTTGATTAGCTAAATACACATAATATTTCCCAAACTTGTTTGAACAATCACTCATTCAACGCATGTTTGGGCAGATTAATCTAACTGATTGCAACAAACTTGGAAGTATAAAAATAATATTTTATTTAACCATTAATCAGTTTGATCTATTGGCAAAAAATCTATAAAAATAAGGTTGGTATGTTCAGCTGGGGGTCAACACAAGAGCAGTTACAGAATACTCAGAAACTTGCTTTAGAGAAGTAAATGTGGATCACCCATGCTTAGCATGATGTCACCATACCACAATATCAGACGAGAAGGAGAAAACTAATGAATGACTAAGAGAGACAATGATTTTGATAAAATGACTATCTGATTACAAATTAGAGATGGACCGATCCGATATTACGTATAGGTATCGGTCCGATACTGACCTAAATTACTGGATCGGATATCGGAGAAAAATAAAAAATGTAATCCGATCCATTAAATATCACGAAAGCACCTCACAAAACTTGCAACACGCCGTAACTCACCTCAGAACGTTAGCACGTCGGAGCAGTATGCATCACGTGATAGAGCGGCTGTGGCATGCGGGACCTGTCGGTGGTCTGGATAGCATGTGGAGCTTCGCTAGCAACCTGGCATTTCATCTCCGACAAAGTTATCCCCGAGAGAAGTAAAGCAAGTGTGTAAGTCCATCTCTGAATGTTTGTAAAGCATTCCTGCGTTAAGCTTAACAAGCGACTGCCTCTCGCTCTCCGGCTGCTACTTCAATCATGAAACTGCTTAATGATCAGCTGATCGGCTTTTCTGTCGCGAGTCCGTCTCTCTTGTTTGTTTTTGCCCCACTTTGCACCAGAAAGAGGAAACCAGCGGCTGAACAACAGCAGCACGTTTAAGCTTGATAAGCTGTTGTTAGAATTTATTTAATATTACTTTCTACTCGAGGATCTTTTTCTACGTAGCTGACATAACTGTGCAGGGGCGGATCTAGCAAAGTTTAGCCAGGGGGGCCGATAGGGCATGAACAGGGAAAAGGGGGCACAAAGACATACTTTTCTTTCTTACTCTCATTTAAAATGTCGAGCTTTTAATAAATAATTATCTGACAGCCAAAGTTTTAATTTGATGTAAAATGAATAGAAGTCAATTACTGTATATAGTACGGTGGCTGGGAAGTGCAAAGCGCAACAAATTAAAAAACGGCAACAAATTAAAAATCCGCAACAAATTAAAAAACCGCAACAAATTAAAAAACCGCAACAAATTAAAAATCTACAACAAATTAAAAAACCGCAACAAATTAAAAATCCACAACAAATTAAAAAAACGCAACAAATTAAAAATCCACAACAAATTAAAAAACCGCAACAAATTAAAAAACCGCAACAAATTAAAAATCCACAACAAATTAAAAATCCACAACAAATTAAAAAACCACAGCAAATTAAAAATCCACAACAAATTGAAAAACCATAACAAATTAAAAAACCGCAACAAATTAAAAAACCGCAACAAATTAAAAAACCGCAACAAATTAAAAATCCACAACAAATTAAAAAACCGCAACAAATTAAAAATCCTTGACGGAAAGGGATTGTCTGAAATACCGGAAGTCGAGAGTGATGTCACGAGAGGGGGCGTGGCCAGGATTTTTGGTTGAGGCGCCATGTTTCTGGGCCGAACAAAGCGCTAGCGAAAGAGGAGCGAAAGTACACGGATAACACCAGCTACGGTTCGTACTTGCTGTGCGGTCGGTTGTAAAGTTAGATCGCACGACCGGCAAGGGAATAAGGTTGAAAATGGTTTATCTTTTCATTCTTTCCCCACCTGGAAGCAACATGAGGCAGCTCATGTATCGGATGTTACCAAAAGAAGGCGTCTAGTCTGGATAGCAGCTGTGAGACCAGCTGATATCCAGTTCTCTTCCATCTCCAAATATCTGTTGGTGTGCTCCAGACATTTTCATTCCGGTAAGTTATAGATATGTTCATATCACTCTTTATTGGTCTTTTAAGTCTGACATCACTAGCCGTGTCTTGGCTCAAACTCCCAAGAGCACCTGCAGGTCCATAAATCACACGATCACTGTGGCATCACTGAGTGTTGAAAAACTATCTAAAGTCTTTCATCTGTAATAAAATGATCAGCGTTCTGCTCTACCATGTGTAACAATTGAGTTTATCATCCAGGCATCCATGAAAACGAAATTAGCAGGAAGTTAGCTCACTAGATTCCATCTAAATACAATATAGCATGTCCTAACTGAGGGATTTTGGAAACAAAGTCAAACGTACAGCTCTGCTATCACTTCCAACATAAATGAAGACAGAAAACTAAACAGCAGTGACATTTGTAGGGTACTGAAGTTTGGCTAGCTGGTGTAAAACGATGTGCTACGTGACCGTTAGCGACACAGCTATGTTAGCATAATATAAACACTAACTTTTTCCACTTGATAAAAGTTATCGTGAGGATTCTCGGTGGTCAGGAACAAATGTAATCGCATGGCAGGATGCTGTAAACGGACCAAACTTCAGCCAGGAGAACAACTGAGATAATCCATCCACAAGGATGAATAGGATTAGTCATTCATATACTGCTGCATGGGCTGGGCTGTAGCTACATCGTAAGGTTTTAAAAACTGAGCTTTCAAATGATTAGTGGTGATAGAAGCAGTGGGAGGCCAACAGTGGTCACTTACTGTTTTTAGGAGTTTTTTGAGATTAAATAGAAGACAATACAAAACATTAAACATGTTAACAACACAAAACCCATATTAAACGCAGACTACTTCAGGCCTGGAAGCAGGATTTGTCACGCCATCACTTAAAGACCAGATAGCCTATTAGTTTTCTTTTCAATGCACTCTGAGGTCATAGCAAATTAGAAAAAAAAAAACATCCTAATGAGTGATTTTGTAGAACTACGTGCTATTTATAGACTTGCTAATTATTTGGCATTATTGCAGCAGACCAGCCAATGAAATGGATGAAACATCGTGACTGGGTTCCAGCGCTACACAAGGGACCTGCTTCAAACATACCACCATGCCAATCAGATTACTTCTTCCATGTGAGGGTGAAGAGGTGACCCTTCTGGATAAGATGGTGAAGGTTTGCTGCCGTTTTGATGAACAGTGTGGTAGTAAAACCAGGGGAAAATGAAACTTGCTCCTGTTAAATATTCTTAAGTCTTGTGCTGTATAAATAGCGGTAATTTTTCAGAAGATAAATTGAAGTAATTGATAGTAAATTAAGTAGTGTTAGTAGTGGGTGATATCGTGTAAATGCTGTCATGATTTTGTGTAAACATTTTGTCTTTTATAAACTATAAATGACATGGATTCTACATTGTAACTGATGTGATGTTCTATAATAAAAAAGAGGCAAAAATTAGTTTGTTTCTTTATTGAACTTTTGAACAGTGGTACTCAGTCAGTACATATTCAGTAAATGCAAATTATTTACATGGCAGTGCACTTCAGGCATAAATCTAGACCCTTATATAAAACATTATGGGTCATTCCCACAACCCACAGCTTTACTGTGCTCCAGCAAAGTATCCAATAGCAGTGACAACTCCTCCACAGTAGCAGGTGGGATTTTTCTTTTTTGAGGACGACTCCTTTTACCTGTCAATACGGATGGTCTGTTTATGTTTTGATCCAGAGCCGTTTTTGGGCAGCTGAAGAGGAGAAGTCTATCTTATGGCCAACCTCTGGCTGTATCTTGGTCATATTACCCAGCAAAACCCAGTATGCAGGTTCATCTGTAACAGCCCTTGTGCCACAGATCCGCATTGTTGCTTCTACTTTAAAAAGAAGAACAGCGACATGGCTGCAGGTCTCCACGACTCCGGCCATACAGGTGCAGTGGGCGGCTTCAACCTTCCCTGTGATGCTCACAATGACCCATGGCTGCAATGCTGGTTCATTCAGTCTTTGAGAGTGCAGTACCTGAAACATACAAGTTACTAGTTAATTTAAAGACAAAGACTCTAATGAGCTAAGGCCAACATAAATGTGTTTTATCTACTTTCAAATCCATTTATCATAAATGTAACAAAGTGTTTAGAAAGTTAGCACATACATGTAATTTTCCATTTTTTTATGTATCCATCTATAGAACGCTGCATGTTATATTCCAAATCTGCCTGTTCTCTTTCAGAAACCTGACTTCAGAAAATGAAACTAAAGTATGTAATCACTTTATGGAGAAAGCATAAAGTTTGACTTTAGGTGACAATTATGGACACGTAATATGATAAGGAGATTCTGCAGGTCATTAATCAATGTATTATAGTAAAAAATGTATTTTTGTGACAAAGGACACAAACACGGAAGCAAGATATGTAATTAGGATTATTTCTAATAAATATGAATAAATAATTGCAATTTCTTTAACCACTGAGAATAACTAAATCCTTCAGGACAATGTCACATCAATGCACTGAACTCACTATGGCTACGTTCACACTGCAGGTCTTAATGCTCAATTCCGATTTTTTTGTCTGCTTGTTCACACTACAAATAAAATGTGACAGCAAACGCGCTCCTTTGTGAACCCTCAAAGTGGCCCACATATGCAAAAGCAGATGTCACACACAACACGCTCTGTTTAGACCCAGACCAAACAGTATTGTTTGACTGATGGCCCTTAAATATAAAGACTTGTTTCAGACTTTGCTTTAAGTTATTTTGTTATTTACATATGGCCTAATAATTATCCTTATTGCCATTTTAGAGAGGAGCGGTGCTTCAAAGGATATGCAGATTTCTGTCAGAATCTGCAGATTATACAGTATAAATAAAATGTTCATGTTGTCTTCCCAACAGTTTCACTAACATCTACACGGGATGGACACGAAGCGCCGTTGTTCCTGACCACCGAGAATCCTCACGATAACTTTTATCAAGTGGAAAAAGTTAGTGTTTATATTATGCTAACATAGCTGTGTCGCTAACGGTCACGTAGCACATCGTTTTACACCAGCTAGCCAAACTTCAGTACCCTACAAACGTCACTGCTGTTTAGTTTTCTGTCTTCATTTATGTTGGAAGTGATAGCAGAGCTGTACGTTTGACTTTGTTTCCAAAATCCCTCAGTTAGGACATGCTATATTGTATTTAGATGGAATCTAGCGAGCTAACTTCCTGCTAATTTCGTTTTCATGGATGCCTGGATGATAAACTCAATTGTTACACATGGTAGAGCAGAACGCTGATCATTTTATTACAGATGAAAGACTTTAGATAGTTTTTCAACACTCAGTGATGCCACAGTGATCGTGTGATTTATGGACCTGCAGGTGCTCTTGGGAGTTTGAGCCAAGACACGGCTAGAGATGTCAGACTTAAAAGACCGATAAAGAGTGATATGAACATATCTATAACTTACCGGAATGAAAATGTCTGGAGCACACCAACAGATATTTGGAGATGGAAGAGAACTGGATATCAGCTGGTCTCACAGCTGCTATCCAGACTAGACGCCTTCTTTTGGTAACATCCGATACATGAGCTGCCTCATGTTGCTTCCAGGTGGGGAAAGAATGAAAAGATAAACCATTTTCAACCTTATTCCCTTGCCGGTCGTGCTATCTAACTTTACAACCGACCGCACAGCAAGTACGAACCGTAGCTGGTGTTATCCGTGTACTTTCGCTCCTCTTTCGCTAGCGCTTTGTTCGGCCCAGAAACATGGCGCCTCAACCAAAAATCCTGGCCACGCCCCCTCTCGTGACATCACTCTCGACTTCCGGTATTTCAGACAATCCCTTTCCGTCAAGGATTTTTAATTTGTTGCGGTTTTTTAATTTGTTGTGGATTTTTAATTTGTTGTGGTTTTTTAATTTTTTGCGGTTTTTTAATTTGTTGCGTTTTTTTTAATTTGTTGTGGATTTTTAATTTGTTGTGGATTTTTAATTTGTTGCGGTTTTTTAATTTGTTGTGGATTTTTAATTTGTTGTGGATTTTTAATTTGTTGCGTTTTTTAATTTGTTGTGGATTTTTAATTTGTTGCCGTTTTTTTATTTGTTGTGGATTTTTAATTTCTTGCCGTTTTTTAATTTGTTGTGGATTTTTAATTTGTTGCCGTTTTTTAATTTGTTGCGCTTTGCACTTCCCAGCCACCGTAATATAGTGACTATTAAGTCTAATATATATACCCTAGTAAGCTATAGTACTTTTTACTTTGGGATGGTACCATCTGTGCTGTCTGCAATTTTGTTGAAGAAAGATGCTGAATCTATTTAATATTTCTTGAAAAATAATTGATTTCTGTGCATTTTTTTCACACTTCATCAAATTAAGGTTGATTACGTCCATTAAGCATCATGAGGTGGAGCGTGAGGGGTGGTTCCCTATTTTTTATTTATTTATTTTTGTTGTTGCTGGGAGTTGGAACCCTATTAGTTAGGTTGCTTAATATTTACGCTAAGTACTCTTTAAAATACCAGAATAGGGAGGATGGTGTAGGTTTAAGTTTATTAGATTGATCAGTATTGCTGAACTATGAAATATTTTTTTTGTATACAGGTATAACAGAATAGCTTTAGTGTAGTTGTTGTTTTAAACTTGAGTATGAACTTGCAGACTTGCAAAATGCAGCAAGATATTTAAAAAAACAGTTTTGTTGATTAAAAAACACTATATCGGATTCATATCGGTATCGGCAGATATCCAAATTTATGATATCGGTATCGGTATCGGACATAAAAAAGTGGTATCGTGCCATCTCTATTACAAATACAAGTTTTTTTTCCCAACATTTAGTAAAAGTCTCAGTCAAAACAGGTGAAAAACAAGCAATTGCTCTAAAAAGAATCACAAAAATAAATTCAGGTCAGCAGTCCAAAGTTAAGAATGACTAAACACTGTCCTAGAAGTTAATATGAAAGAGTGTGTCTGCTTAAAAAAAAATAAAGGTCTCTAGAGGTACCTTGTCCCAAAAACTGGCTTTTCACTAGCTTTTAAAAGACTAGAACAGAAAACAGATTTTGTATTACATACTATGAAATGTATTACAGTACAAGTAACTTAAATAACACACTGTGCTATGAGGATGCACAACACGTTATCTCTATCAGTGACTCAGTCAGGGAACTGATATGCATTCCAGTGCAACTAGCAGCTTATTGTTCTACAATGAAACTCCCTTTGGGGCCCGCACTGTCTCGGTTTGCTCCATGTCATCTCAGACAGTCTGTAGAAGATCTATTAATTTTCATCTCAGTTGCCTGGTTCTGTACGACTTTAAGCTGGTCTCCACGGGGCCGAGCAATGCAGCTTTAGTCCATATCCGTCCTGTCAGTCACTGGCTATGACCCATCCATCATCTGGTATATAATTACTCTGTACGGTTACCTCTCCGCCTGTCACTGTAACTTTCACAGGCTGTATTCAAAAGAAGGGTGAGTCAAGCAGATGTCTATTCTCAGCCCGTCTGCAGAAGTGATTAGAGCTGCAGGCACGCAGGCCAAATTCATCAGCGACAGAATTAAGACCTCAGAAACAGTTTAAAGTATAACAGTATCAAACCTCAATGCTATATACCTTTGCAACTTTGTTGATGCTGTATAATTTCTACATATTATATCACAGGAGAAGTGAGAGAGAGAAAAAAGTAAGATATCAATAGGAAGGTAGAAAGAAACACAGGAGGAGGGAGGGAACGATAGACAGAGGAAAAGACTGTTTTGGCTGAGCAGTTGTCTCACATGAAGAGCAGCATGCTGTGACCATATGCTAGTCCAGGTGGACTTGGTATCCAGGCAACTGTATCAAAGCAGTGGGGGCATTTGTGACTGAATCCAGAGGACTTTTCAAACAGAGGAGTCAGGGAGAACAATGCAGCTATCATCTGTCAGCAGGTAAGATCACCTGGCCTTGCCGAGCTCAACTCTCCTTGTGGCAACTCCACAGGGAGTTCATTCAGACTCTAACCTGCCCACGAAAGAAGTTCAAACAAGGTGTCTGGCAGGAACACTGGCATGTTTGTTTCATTTTGATTTCAGCAAGAGCGAGTGTCAGCACATTCAGAGTACTGACCAGGTGCTTAGCACAAATTAGCAAAAATTAAAATGGTAAGAAAGATGTAAGAACACTCAACTTAAGTTTGCAGTTTTGAGGTCACACATTTTTATCCAGTTGTAAAATTATTACTAATGTTGAAAATACACTAGTTAAAATGCTTGTGATTATACCACAGCTATAATAGCTCAAATAAATCAAGGAGCAGAGGTTTCCTGCACATAAAGACTATGTTTTAACATTTAAAAAATACAAGATCTCTCCAAATGTGTTTAATTAAACACACACTGGTTAAACAAGCAGCATAAAATCTTAAATACATCTTTGACTTCCAGCACTCATGTCTCCTCTCATCCACAACTGATTTTAAACAGACGCAGGATCAGTCAGCTAAGCTGCAGTGTTTTGGTTTCGACTGGGTTCGGCTTTTACACTATCTGTGGTGTCAGTTCTCCACAGGAAATGCTCTCAGTTAGAGCCCAGACTCTCCCAGTGGTTTTATTGGTAGGTTTTTAAACACTTGTCAACATTAAGTCGTGTGCGACACATGCCTTTGCTTTGTGTCAAGTTTCACATTTCACCACCAGCGCCATATCCAAGAAACTGAGAACCCATCGGAATAACTTTAATTTTCCATTTTCGAACCTTCAATGCTAAAGCCTCGATCAACACTTAAAATGACTATTCAGAGACAAAGTTTGAAGCCATACGTGGTGGTTAGAGCGATGCTTCACAGCACATAACCAGCCTTTTATGAGGCCTTGCCTGCCTTGTGTAAGACAGGCTGCACTAGATCAGCAAAACAAAGTGAGATGGCAACATAAGATGCTAATTGAGAAGGATGTAAAGCCAAGGAGAACTACAGCTGTCAAAGAATCTGTCCCAGTGGGAAGTATTTTTGCTCAAAATGTCCATCTGTCTGTAACGCCACAAGTCTTTTGCTAAAAGCTTTGCTGTGAACTGGCTCCATCTGAAATAGCTCCACTTTGTAACTATAAATGATTAAGCACAAAAAATGCATATTGTATCAGTGCATACACTGCAAGGATGTGTGCCTACCAAGGCATGTCCTGTATATGTTTGGGTCAAGCATGAGTCATCTCACAGAGGGCCCCCGTGTGCAGCAGGGGTGTGCCAACAGGAAATGAGCCCAAGGTCAGAAAGCCACGTGGAAACCTTCCTGTAGGTAACCACACTCCTGCATCTGACCACCTGCCATCACTACTGTGCAAATACAGCAAATAATATGTATTTACATCTACAAATAACATGTATAAGTCCTTGTTTTACAGCTCTGGTGGGAAATGTCACTGATATGCATTTCTTTGTAAAATTGTGTTTTGTTGTTTTTATTGCATTGAGACATTGTAGAGCTACATAGCTCTTAATCATTTTTATCTTTAACCACAAACACGAGTTAACACGTAATGAAACGTGCAATATAAATAAAACTGGCATTGATGTGTTTGATTTATAACGCTTTTTCATTTACATTTAAATCCAGTGACTCTCAAAAAAAGAGCCTTAAAATAAGACAGTCCAGAAATAAGTCCGGCTAAATTAGACAATAAAGCAATTTTCTAAGTAAACTATGTAATGCTCTTTAAAAACATCTAAGACAAAAACATCTAATTTTATAAACTTTATCTAACTCATTAACTTTTGTTAAATAGTAAGTTCCTCAATAAGGGACTTGCAAAAATTCCCTTCTAAGTCACCTTTTCAGGGATTTTTAAAAAAATGTTTCTGACTTCATGTTGTATCACTTTAAGTTATTTAAGGCTGGAAAAGAGGAAACAAGGATTTTCTTGTGGGTTTGTTTTTCTTTAATAATGTGGACAATATTTACAACTGTGATAAGAATACATTATGGGATCAATGACTTTGCATTTACTAATGCAAAATATGAATGCTTATGTACAACAATAAAATGCGCCTCTATGGCTTAGGAGAGCATTGTTTGTTAAATTGTTATGTAATGATCTTTCCAGGGAAGGGATTGTATTACTAAATTGGTTTGTACCCTGAGTACTTATTAAACAAATTGAATACTTATACTGAGATAGAAGTAGCCTTCCAAAGGAAAATGTCTAGCTAGCAAAAGATGCAATAAATGACTAACTGTGCTGATGAGGGAAACAAAAACGCACAAGACAAGCAAGATTTTAATGGGAAATTGTCTATTGATGCATAGAACAATTTTCAACTAAGACACAAAAGGTAATTTGGCTTACAGCATATCTGACTCTTGTATACCAGCATTCAGCAAAGCATTATTAGCACCCCCATTAAATGCTTTACATAATATTGATACTAGTACAGCTGATTTTATTTAACTCAGTCCATCTGACTCAAGCAAGCAGCTCGCTTGTTAATGTTAATGTTACGGTTCAAATGGACTTTGAAATTTTTGGAGCATTTTGGGGCTTTCTGGAATCGAGCCCAGTCAGTACCAATGCCAAGGTTTGAGCATTATATTTATCAGACAGGAAAAGCCAAACCTGAAATCTCTGCCTTGGGGATCCATGCATTTGTAAAATGCAACCATTCCACAGAGATTAAATATGCTGGAAAATATGAAATGAGAATTAAGGAGGATATTTAATCTTTCAATTTGCTTGTTAACTCCTTGCCATGAATTAAATAGTGAATGACACATTCCCCTGTTCATAACAGAAACAAATCTTTGTTGTGTGTGTGTGTGTGTGTGTGTGTGTGTGTACAGGTACGATTATTGCAACTGCAGCCCAACTTAGCAACATATTTTGATCCTCCTGAAAAATGGCAAACCAAAAACATGCTGCTGAATTATGGTCTCAATCCTTTTCTTTAGTTGGAAAATAAACAGTCATAAAAAAAAAAAAAATCAGAAGACTAGAGACGATGATTGCTCCTTGTCATTTTCTCAATACAGAGAGGCTGGAGTCCCAAGCTGCAATCTGTCTCTAATCTTCCCCAGTCAGGGGCTAGCTAATAGGGGGGAAAGGAAGTCAGTGTAGGCAGCTGTGTCGGCTGGTAAGCCGTACACACTAACACCCTGAATCTGTTGCTCTTTTTCATGGAACTTATTTCAGATGAAATGGAGAAAGATCAAAATGTGGATGGTGCATATAGTGCTGGGCCTTGGTATAATGAGTTACAGGTGGGGTTTGAATTCCCCACTGCTGTGGCCCACAGCTCCAGATGAGCCTGAGTGCTTTCACAGGCAGCTAGCTAGAGCCACTTTGTGATTTCAGAATACTTTTCCATTTCAATTGAGCTGCTGCTGCTGCTGCCGGCATTGACACTGAACATTTCAAGATGCAAAAATATCTATGTACATGCTGAATAGCAAAACTCACAAGGTCTGTTGTAGGTGCAAACAACTTAAAAAAAACCCTTCATATTTCTGTTTTTTTCCCCTTTTATAAATTTTTCTCCCCCTATGCAACATTGGCATGAATTGATAAATGTATAACATAAGGTACAGAATAAGGGAATGGGCTCAAGTACTATAGTCTGGAAATACGTCATGTTGTATGTGGTTAGTCGTTAATCTGAAAGTTATGAGTGAGGCTGCCACCTTTAGTTTCAAAGGTCTCAAAATATAAGTACTTCCATGGCCCTGCAAGGTCACTATATCCCTGAAAGAGTACAGAGTAATACAAAAAAGAAGAAACAAGCACTGGCAGAGGAGAGCGGGCAGGCATAACGAGAGCATACAAGAAGGCACTGACCACAGGTTATGGACGCTTGAACTTTGTGGTAAACTTGGGAAATGAGGTTGCCATCCCTCTCAATTTTCCCCTCAACAAAATCCCCAGCTCATATGGTAGAGATTGATTGTAGATCAAAGAGAATTCCCAGTTAGACACAGTCATCCATTTCATTTGTGATCTTCCTCTGATCACCGAATGTGTACAGGAAACACTTAAGTGACATCTGCAGGTGCAAATTTTAAATGTTTCCTTCAGGACTTTTAAAAATAAGATATGGTCCTAATGAAGATTTCACTGCACAGACACACGCCTCTTTTTAATGGCTGGTATTGCCATGTAGTGCATTTTAAAAGAGTCTAGACATTGGAGGGTATAATTTTAAAGTCGTTTCAAGTAATTTAGGCCAAAAAAAGCCTAGCCTTTCACTCTGGTTTGTCCCCCAGGACACCCAAGAACTTTGAACTCTCGTAGACCCCGGTGTGTATATGTTAGTTCATGACAGGGAAACTCTATATGGGTGTGCTTCTGTTACACTGATACACTTAGAGGACAGCCAGGTTCAACTTGGATGTAAAGAAGAAGTCACACTGAGGAGATAATGGACAAGGCATATTGTCAGTTTGGGGCATCTAGGGAAGACCATCTGTGTGTTGATTACTTCATTTAATTAGAAATTTTATGTAAGACATTTTAATAGAAATATATTGGGGTTTTTTTTTATTGTGCTCACACACTCATACAGTAATCTATGCTTTTTGTGGTTTTATGCTATATATCTTAGCATCAAAACACAAAAAGCATAGACAGATTTTTTTCCCCCACCAGCTGTTACATGTTTGCTTCTTTAGCTGTAACCATATTTTCCTGTGTCTCTTTGTCCGCTGGAAAAATTCAGTCTTCAAACTCCTGCGTCTGGCACACAGACCAATAAACTTGGAGATTATTGGGTTGTCCCTTTAGAACATCGCATGTCACCACACGCATAAAGGATATTTAGGAAATCAAAAAGTGAAATTAGAGGCGTCATTCTTGGAACACTGGTGAAACTAATACAGATACAGCATGTAAACCACATGACGTATGTATTCATTTTGGGTTTACGCGCTGGATGAAATTACCATGCCAACGGAGCAGACTGGAAGCTATTATTGCAGGAACAGAAGATTCAGAACTGCGATTCATTATATGGGACTGAAAAATTCAAAACAGTGCTACACTTATCTTTTATACAAGCAGAGTATTCATATTTATTTTTGGCAGTCATGTAAGTGCGCCTGATTCAACACGTATTAGTCACAGCATACCACAGTGTTAAAGTAGAACATCAAATTTCTGTAACAGAGCTTGTTTTCTTTGATTTTTTTTCCTAGACTACATGTAAGTAGTAATAAACCGTGTTCTTCCACTGCTGTAGAACACTGAAGCATTTAAGGCAAATTCCTTCTCTCAGGCAAAGTGACTGGCTTGTGTCGTATTCTTAAGAAGATTTTTGATATACTGCACTGCTACTGATGATATCCCCACAGAGGACAATGCTGTGCTGACATGCTCACTGGGCCAGAAACAAACTGACAGCCTATGCCAAGTATACAGTTTCTAACATCAGAGCACATATCTCACAATACAAGTTTCCCCTCATCCTTGTTTCGCCACTACACCCTTTACTCGTCCTCTCGGGTTTTTTTCTCTCTCTTGTCTTAAGGAAAAGGACTCTTGTAACCCAACAGAGAGACACTGATCCCTAAGCACAGCATCTGCTGACAAGCCAGCCTCCCATTCAGCCTTGGCTGGAAGCATGGGCTGCCGAGAAACCCGATCCAGCTTGGCAGGGTCTCAACAATCGCTTCCTGCCCCATCCGGGCCCACACAGCTAAGTACTCTTAATTAAAGAGGTTAACTTGTCTAAGATGTGACTGAAGAAAAAAAGAGAAAAAAAGAAAAACCCTGAACAATCACATCACTGTTTCCTCCTTTCCAACAAAAGAAGTTTCCTCTCTGACATGGTATGATGTGAGCTCTGATACTTAAATAATTACATTAAGGGAGAAGGTATCCTCTAAAACGTCTCTTAAGAAAAGCCGACCACCCCACTTGGTTCAGAAGGATCGAGAAGAAGACAGGAGGAGATGATAGAAGAGGAGAATTCATGATCTACACTTGGACAGCTTTTGACGCTCCCTGGTGCTCCGGGAGCCCAGAGAAACTGTAACTGGAGAAGGGCAATTTTATTATTCTTTTTGGTTGGTTGTCAGCATACATATTAATGAAGAGTTAGGTCATTGCCAGAGACATCTGTATTGGCCTGTGGGGCTGCCTGCTAAACGCCAGAGAAATTAGAAATGTAAATTTATACCCAGAGATACAATATGAGAGATTCTTCTCTGTTGTTTTAGGCTTTAGAACTGTATGAGCTTCCATTCTCTGGAGGCAGCCCTGCGGAACAGGCTATTCATTGCAGATCGACCAGATTGCAAATGACAGACTGTGTACAACAGGCCTGTTGTGTCTCCACAGCAAAACATGCAAATCTCATTTCATTCAGCGGCTCTGCCTTACCGCGATCCATGTTACTGTCAATGTATACGACACACACCAAAAAAAGCACAACCTCTGGTGTCTCGGTTGACAGTTGGAATTTCAGAAAATAGCGAATTTCTGTGTGTACATTTTATATTTATGTAACAGAAGGCATGACTTTTTAAAATTTTGATTACAGTAAACCACATTCTGCCAAAACCCTATTTTTTATTTTTTATTTCCACAAATAAAAATGTATCATACAGCAATTGTACTAGGTTGTCTACACTCCATTTAAGCAAATTTGTATTTTATTTTCATGTGCTATTTTCTCCCATGCGTGCATCCTAGGTCTCCTTGTTGCTTCAATGATTTCTCCACAGAGATGATTTCAGTCTTATCTTTTCATATTTTATCTTAAATGCGTCTCCATAATTACATCAGATATCATTTGGGAGCCTTCTAATCCCTTGAAGTCATGTTTGTTGCAGTCGAGCAGCAGCACATCAAAACACAAGTACACACAACATGATGAAGACAAACCTTTCTTCAAGTGTCTATTGAGAGCTTTCCTGGCTATTCATCAATAAAAATGATGCCATTTCTCACTTGTGTATTGGGATATCGATTATGAGATGAAGTGTGTTCACTTTAATGGAGCCTCTATGGATTCAGACCTACACTACAGGTTCAGGCATCAAGTCAAACATATAAAATTGCCTGGCAAATTTTCATTAGCTCAGTCAAAACACATCTGGCTGAAGAGTGGGTCCTGAGGGGGCAAGGGGTACTTGGCTTTGTTATCATTAGCTGTCAGGACATAACCCATCTTTAGCATTCCACTTAGCGACAAGAGCCAAAACCTGTGGAACAAAAAACAGCTGTGAATAATTCCCATTTCCATGCTGGGATTTACATTCATCTAATGAAAAGCTGGTGTAATTCAACTTAATTACCACATGAGGCGCACATGGGATGAGGATGTGATGCCAGGGTAGAGTGCCATGCTGTTTTTCTGCTGCTGCTGCTGTTGTTGGTCACCTTCCTCTTTCCTTCCTGCTCTTACCCTGATAGGATCAATCTCCAGAGGAGATGGTAATCACCACGACAACATGCAGCAGCACAGCTCATTAGTCTACATACATAGCACACACCAGGATTCATGTCTGCAATTTTAGAGGAGCACATTAGTCTTTGCCACCCTTTGATAAAGCACTATCATTGATCCAGCTGTAGGGAAAGGCTACAGAGTAGCTTGAGGCAAAGGTCCCCAGCTGCAACAAAGACTCGCCACTACGCCATCCACTACCTCCTTTCTCTGTCTACCATCCAGCATCAGCCTCCTTTACTCTCTAGTCCTTCGGTGTAGTCACATAATAAGCCATGATTGCTGCTCAATCTTTGTCTTTTTTTTAGAGACAGCCCATTTGAAATGCCTATGGCCTAAACAGAGCCTGTATGTAAAAACTCATTACTGGTGGGTGATGGATGAGTCGTTTTTTTTTTCTTCTCATAGTGTGCAGCTGTAATAAACAATCAATGAGGAAGCATGTGCAGTACAAAGCATCCTGTATACTGCCTTACTGGCATCAATATTCTGTGAGGGGTCTTGTTTTCCACTCTCAGTGTCAATACTAATAGACCAGTGCAAAGATTGGCGATCCTTAGCGCACAATCCATACTAAAGAAGTGTGGTGATGTTTGCACAAGTATAGCTCATGTCCTTGAATTGTGCAGTTATATTTTACCTGCAAAATTCAATGTTTTTAACTAGAGGTTAAAACACCTCTGACACAGCAAGCTTTCAAGATTTTAAATATCCAACAAAAGGTTGTGTACAACCTTCACTTTAAAAAGCTAATAATATCCAAAGACTTCAAAGGAAAACAGGTGGAATTTTGTTAGAGTAAGATATACAGTAGTAGAAGTAGAGTTTGTCTCATTCAAACACTGTATCCGTGATTATCAGCCAATACATTTCAGCATTTCGAATTGTCCAAAAGACAGCACTGGTGTCCATCGGAGATAAGCCAGGGAAATGACTCAAGACAGCAAAAGCCTTCTGGTTTCATATGCAAGTGATGCCGAGACAAAAAGGCTTAAATCCCCTGTTAGAGAAACTCTGGTGGGTCAAAGTTAATGAGAAAGGGTACATTGTGCAAGTCACATGCTTAAACCTGCAGGGAGGTGTGCTTCACTTCACCAGACATCCTGAACATTAGGCACCAATTAAGTATAATAACTTAAAAGAAGCAGAAGAATGATGAAGGACCAGCACAGATTCTTCTTTATGTATCTCATAAGAAGGAAAAGCATCTAATTGCTACTACTTTGACTAAGGCAGGGGAAATGCTTCATAGATCTCAGTACAAAACAGCTAGTGAAACAGTCATATGCACACACAACCTGTGATCAGATAGCTGTTAATGAAACTGCTAATTAGAATATTAATGAACTGCAGCACCTATTAATTTAATAACTGTTGGATAATGTCAAATTGGCATGGAATATCCTGCTTCTAAATTAGTTAATTAAAAAAAAACTTGTTAATGAAATAAGGTAATGCAATGACTTTAAAAGTTATTAGGTGTTATTCGTTCTAAGTCTTTGTATGGTGAAGTATGGTGCACGGTGGGTGCACACACAGCATCACAGCATCAATATATTTTCAAGAATGTTAAATCCACCGTATGAAGCAACTCATGAAAAGGATCTTTCAGATTTGAACTGACCCGAAGGACGTTGCTGTATTTGGCCCGTTGTAGCTCTGCCTGTGTGTAAAATGAAGGGTACAGGAAACATAGTATCAATATATTTTCACAAATATTAAATCCACCTTCTAAAGCAAATCGTGTAAAAGATTAACAAACGTAAAGGTCGATGGTGTATTTTGCCAGTTGTAGTTGTGGACCACACATCATTGATATGGGACAGCCCAAAGTCTGTAAGCTGTAACAGTCAAACCAGATCAATTTCTGTCTTTAACCTTAGAACTGCCAAGAAAGCCATGCCAGTGGCCTTAAGACAGCACTTTGAGTCAAAAGGGCTTGTGCTGAGCAGAAATGAACAATCAGTGCTTTTGTACTGATTGCATTTGGGGCTTGGTACATCTGCAGGGTTGTGCTGTACTTTCAGTAAATACAGTCTGTTACCCTATGATAGGAAAACTCATCTTCCCCAGCATACCTAGGGTGTCTGTATAAACAGTGTTAGAGATGGAAACTGCAACGAGCATTATAAACTTTATCTGGAGTTTCGTTTAGTAGTGTGGATGATAGCACATTTCAGAGTTTACGGTATCTGTACAAACTCTAAGCCCCGAGTCACCGAGATAACTCAAGAAACAAAAGGCCTGACAAACAGTGACTGGTGTGTTGCACTGCATATAATGCAGCTGTGTTTAAAATCTTTGCTGGGATCACATTTAAATTGAACATTTAGTTTTCAAAAAAACATCTCTTAATTTTGATGTTAGGAACTATGTAATTAATTATTTACTTCTGTATTTATTTGCATTTTATAGAATGGCCCAACTTCATGCATAATGGACCTTCCATGTGTATGGACATGTGCAGGTATATATGTCTGTATATGTATACATATGTATATTTAGTGTGTACATGTGTGTGTGTACATGTCTATAAACAGGAATAGTAGTGGTACAATAGCTATATCAAGCTATATAGTTTATGGCTTCCATATTTCCAACAATATCCATAATCACATACTGTGTATGCTACCATTGTATATAGTGTATTATCTTACTTTTTTCATTGATTGTACTTATTTGTATTTCCTTCTGATATCTGTACCTGAGCTGAGGTGACGCAAAAATTTCCCCGTTGTGGGATCAATAGTCTTATCTTATCTGATCTTATCTTAACTTTTTGGGGAGAATGAAATAGTGATGAATTTTAAACTAAACATCCTGCCTGCATAATGGTAAAAATGTAACAAATACATTTTGCAGTCATGTCATTTCTTAAAAGAGAAAATGGCACTTTCTGTCAAAACTGTGGAAATACTTTTGTTTGGGGGGTGAGACACCTGTACTTTAACTGAACAGAAGATTACTTAGAAAGGAAAAGAGGGAAAATTCAAAACAATGCTATCAGTAAAAATGAGATCATTACAATGATCCCATTGTTTTTTCCATTCAGGTTACCTGTAACAGAAGGCAAACTAAGCAATAAACTTTAGCATTCAAATATCATGCTCTCTTGAAGCCTAAACAAAAGCTAATTGTGTTTACAACTGATCAAACCTAATGTGTACAAAGGAAGGAAATGTGGTAAACATAATTTGACATATAAGACAACACATGGCAACACAGACTGCAGACAAGAGACTGTAATAGGTACCACAGATCCACAGGTTACAACTGTGTATGCAGCGCTCTTCTGCTGTTATTTTCTCAAGAGTCTCATAATAAACAGCTGGCTCTAAACGGGTTTCATCTGGCTTCTTTCAAATAATGCTTGTAATAAAAGAAACATTTCAGTAAAACACTTCCAGTCTACACAACAATGTGCTCTACATCCATTTACTGCTCTTCTACACTTTTACTCAGTGTTGTATTCCCAGAACTGTTTGCTAAGCCTTTTGTCAAATTCTGTCTTTTAGAGGTAAATCTGATCCGTTATCAAACAGACAGCCCATTGTGACGCCTTGAGCACAGTCAGCGCCAAGCTGGTCACTACCTCTCTCACGCTTACTCTGCTAAATCACTGCATTTTTGTGGTCAAGATAAGTTTTTGTAGTCATAACTTTTCATGAACACTGTCACAAATGAAAAAAGAAGACTTATTGCTTTCATTTTCTACTGCATCTTAATATTGCAAAGATATGTAATAATAACACTGTATAACACGAACATACAATCTTAGCTACCAGTCAGCCAAAAATCCTAGGAGGACAAAAGAAAACAGTCACTGTTTTTTACTGAAGACAAGGCACTCATGTAATTATGATGCTTCCTTGGAGATGCACAAGAGGTATACTGTTGGCCCAGCGCAACTTGCATGCTTACATACGGTCCTGTCTAATTTTTCTTTAAATACTAATTATTATAATATTTTGGCCCTGAAAGATTTAAAATAGAATAGTGCCTTTCTATTAAAGAATTTCTGTATATTTGCATATTTAAAGCTGTTCAGTTATTTTTTTATCCATCCTATTTTTAATATAAAATATGCTTTTCTTTAGGCTCCAGTAATGCATCTCATCTCCATGCACAAATGGAAGAAAACTCAGGAGGGAATCTTTGTTTAAACACGATAAACCATAAAATTTCACTGCAAATATTTCCTCTGCCAGTAATGTGAAATGCATCACATCCCATGTGCCTGAGCGTTGTTGATTTACAGTGGAAAAATAGACACTTTTTTTATAATTATTACTTGAAAAACATATTTGACACTGGGTCCCACTGAAACTATTGAAGCATATGATATGACTCATTACAGGGTATAACAGTTCATTGCCTTGTTTACTTTAAAAAAAAAAAACTGTTGAGAGCATTTTTCTCTGAAAGTTCCCAGTGCACCTTGCTGTTTCCCAAATCAAACCCACAAAATTGTTTGTTCATATGAATAAATTTAGATCAAAATTGTGAGAACAAAATCTCAGAAGTAAGAAACTTCTCATAAGATTAATGGCACAAAAAAGGGAGACTTTTCCTGGGCTAAAGCAAACAGCTAGAGCTCCCTTTCCCTTGGCCTGGTTTTACAGTCTTTCTCTCTGCGTGTGTGTGTGTGTGTGTGTGTGTGTGTGTGTGTGTGTGTGCAAGATTACTCTATACAAGCAGCCCTCTTCTTCCAACAAATACGCGCAGGCATGCACCATCCACACAGAATTGTGTAAATGCATGTAAATAAAATATAAAGCTTTCTGTGTATTTTAATGAAATATTTGTTGCTTACATGTCCTAATAAATAAGCATGAATGTCTTTTAATGTCTTTCAAAGAGAGATTTCCCCAGTGTCGGCTCGTCCTCGTAAACACTTATTATTATTATTATTCAAACACCACCTCCTTCCCTGCAGCCAAAAGGCTATTTTGCCCTCTCGCTATCTCAGATAGTTGATGGATATTTATTTGGAAGCAATTACGACACATGTGTTTATATATACACTACAGAGGTGTTTATATGTACATATTTATTTGGTTTTTACACGAATGGGTTTTACTGTGCTCATAGTTATGTCTGAAAACATTTTGAGAATGCAATATGTCTCATTTGTATTTCCACAATTTTGGTGCTGAGCATAAGCACAAACAGTAAAACCTCTCTGACTACAAGAGTTTATGACATAAATATTCAAGATGGAATATCTATGAATTTCAACAATAAAACTCCGTATTTCTGTGCTTAGGAAGATTTCAACCAGTTGCTGTATTAGAGATGGATTCACGTGTTTCTTTGGTAGTCACCAATATCAAGAAAAAGGAATGTGTCCTGGCCTAAAACTGTAACATCATTTTTCAGTTTAACGGTATTCTCCTTTAATTGAAATAAAAGAAAATGAATTTAAAACAGCATCTAAATGAGTCCACTGTGCTTCTGTGGGCTGAACTGCAGTAAATGACTTGTCTGTAGGAAATTATGCCCACAGTAAAAGTAAGAACCACTTTTACTGTTTTCTCTATAATGACGTGCACCCAGTCCTTCTTATTTCAGTGATGATTTGTTGGTAGCTGCAGAAATGGTGATGCTAAATTGAACGTCACCATTTTTCAAGCCACAGTTGATGCAAGAGTATATCCTTCTTTATGTTGTTTTTTGTTTTGATTTTTAACATATGTGGCAAAATGACATTGAACATACATTCAAATGTATGTATGCACACAAATCCCTTTCTGCAGAGAAAACACTTCAGACAAGTGAATTTTTACGAATGTCTCAAATCCGTGTTGTTGTGTGAACAACAGTCATTGTGTTTCCAAAACACGAGTGACCTACTGTGCCCGAAGGTCTGCTGTTGCGGCTTTGTTAGTGTGCTGCTCATGTGTTGCGCCTTCTGTGCATTCACAGTGTAACTTACAAACACTCTCTCGCTCAGCTGTCTTTCAGAATTGTCCAAGTTTTGAATAAGCCTGTCATTTGCTCCACTACAAGAGAGTGTGCGTGTCTTTGTTTGCAGATGTTTGTGAAAGTGCTGGGTTGTTGTTTTTTTTTCCCCAGAAGGGAATAAAATCTGTTACCTGCCTGTTCTCTATTTGGTCATCTGAATATCTAGGCTAGATAAATTTAGAGACTGTTGTTCAAAGAACAAAAAGCCATATGCGGTGAAGTGTTGCTACAATTTATTTATGAATGTATGCCCCATAAACGTTTGCAAATATATGACAAATTAAAGTTTTGATCTATAAATTTAGCTTGTCTAATCATAGCCAACTACACTGATTTACTAAAATGGTTCACATCAATTACTCTAAATCGAAAACAGATCTACCCCTGTTTCAAATCTCAGTACATACGGCAGTAATATTTATATTGTAATATATGATGTAGTACACACAGCTAGAAAATTACATTGACACCTTGGGCAGGTTTCTTGTGAATAATCTTTTAATGCACATGGGACAACCTGCTCGCTCTAACTGTTTTCCTGTGGGCAGCTTTTACAGAAATGTTAACGAATGCTACAGTCATTGTTTGGCTCAGTCAGAAAAGGCTAAAATCGTGTTGTTCTCCTAGTTTTACATACATAAATAAAAGTCCCCGTGGCAACACATTTTATTGGTCATTGTGGAATACGATTACTGAAGCTCAAGAAGACAACTGAAACCATATGAGAGGGCGGGGGGAGACTTGAACGTGTGCACACTCTCGTTTGTATGTCTGCATGTGTGAAAACACACGTAAGAGTGCATGCATGCATATGCGTGTGCGTTTCTGTGTGGGTGTGTATGCGTGATGAATGTGTGCCGTGGCAGACCTGGCTTTGATTAGAGCCTGCATGATAAAATGGGAGGCAGCTGAAGGCAGAGCTGGAGGTGGTTAGCGGCTGCCGACAAATGGAGAGAGACCAGGAAGATTTTTATCAAACACACATGAGCGTTGGGGGTTGCCATTTATGTTTCCCTGGATGGCAACTCCAACACAGGCAGAAAAATGCAAACCAATAGGAGTGCCCATAAGCGTGCTCATTTCAAAGTAATCATACAAACAAAAGGAACCTACAGGGAAAGGCGAAATAAACACAGAATAGGGAGAACTGTGCAAAAGCCCTGAGAGAGGTTGTGAAATATAAACAAGTGTAAGCAATAAAACAGCAGTAAAACTCTTGCAAAATGCTATCTCTGACTTTTCCCATTGTGCTGTTTAGCCACCAATAAGATGTCGGGGTTTCATTGGGGCTCTAATCTGATAAAGCTTTATGGTCCTTCTTGCTATTAGCATCATCTATTATCATTTTAGGTGGCAGGCTGGCAGCCTGTGGCACCGACCTCGTGCGGAGACCACATTCTCCCGTGGACAGCCGATTGAGTTAGGAGTCACGCCTCTTTCTGACATCAGAATTCATCTAAGAGGGTGGGCAGGTGCAGCGGAAGCGAGTGATAGTTGAATTTTGCTGCTTACTGGAAAGAGAGAGGAACTGATGAAGTTACATCACGTTTTGTCTCCCCCGTGAGGCGGGAGAATTTTATGCTTTGGTTTACATTCAGAGGACCTCCCTCTGTGTGTCTTCCTCTCTTCTGCCTCCCTCCATTTCATCCCACATCTCAAAACCAAAACAGACACCACATGTGGTGCTGACGACCTTTCCTGTGTTTAATGTACATCATCCCTTGAATGAAGCTTAGTTAAGTTTTTTCTGAACATGCTCTATTTGGCTTTATAGGCCATAGTTGTAAGGTTAATTTAAGTCTACAATGTATGTTTATTTCACAGCACATTCTCCAGATGAATTCTAACTACAATAATGTAGCACTCATAGTTTCTCTGAAACTCAACCCATATGGTAATGATTTATGTCTTGTCCGCTTTTTTGTCTGCTATAGTACCGCCATGAAATTTTTAAATAGACATATTTCCAGAGTAAATGACTTCTCGTGACCAAATCTTTTTAATCAATGATAAGCTGAACAAAGGAGGTTAATGTATCACTACAAGCCAGAGAACAACATCTGTTAAGCTGCAGTAATGTGGCTTTTATTAAGCTCCAAAGAAATGTGTATACCCTCCCTATACTTGAGCGGATAAATGGGCAGGGCACAGGGCAGCATGTTCGGTTCCCTAATGTACTTCCTAGCAGAAATTAAAATGCATATGGATTATGTTTCAATTCCTCTGTCTGGTATTAATGCATGGAAATTGGGGCGCCCCCACTCATCTCACTCTCCACCACCTCCCCGATCCACCTTTTGCTGGTCTGCATTAACTAAAAACATGTTTCCACCACTAATAAATATCATAGATGACAGACCACAAGATTACTTAGGATCTTAGAACTGCATCTTTTGTACTTTGCATTTTGGGCAGAAGATAAGAGGCACACTACCGGCAGACTACCGAAGGAAGGTCGCATACCTCTGTTATTCCACCGAGGGGGCTCCCACAGAAAGAAAAACAAAATTAATTTGGTACCACTTAACTCGATCGCTGCAGAAAAGAGGTTAGGGGTTTGACGTTAAACTTCATATGCTTGTATGAAACCCAAATGGATCCGGCGAGCTCTGATTAATATTGAAGCAATGGAATTCTATATTCCGGTGATGGATGTCAAGGATGCATTATAATGATTACTGAGATACAAGCATGCAAAACACATTTACTAATGCTCTAACTGCTAAAAGCTTTGAACTTTTCTGCCCAGTGCACCATATCTAATGGCCCTTAATGAAATATTACACGGCCCTAGATGGACCACTACAGTACAATTTTCAGACCCTAATTGAAAACCCTACTGAAAAATTGGAATACACTGTAAACATTATGGAGTAATGACATGCGCATTTGTGTTTGTGAGAAGTATTTTAATTTCATGATATCTGACATTGTGGATATTAAGACTATTTTGATTTTGATTGATTCAGACTAGGCTGTAGCTATTGATTAATCAGGCAGTGATTTTTCAGACGAAATGAGTGAAAAAATTTTAGTTGATTATCTTTTGATAATTATTAATAAAATAGACTGATTTTAATTAACCAATTAATTCTGAATTAACACTTTTATTGTAATTCAGATTCATTCACATTTTGTTTTTACAATATTTAACAGTATTGAATTTCCTTATTGTAATAACAATGACAAAAATGGCAGTTTCAAAATGATCAGATATGATATATTTGCTTGTTTTACTTTCCAGTCCCTACAGTGGACCTAACCAACAGAGATACATTTTTACAGATAATTTCAATGAGGTTAAAAACTTAAAGTTTGAACAACTAAATATAAGGGAGCTGTTAGAATACCTCTCAAACACGTTATCACCTAGCATTGTATCGTAGGCTTTAATGGGTCATCTGCCATGTTGATCCCTCAGGTGAGAAGGTCTTGGGTCTTCAGCTGTTTTGCATCACAGATAATGAGATGCTCTCCTGACCCGGGCAGTCACTTCTAGTCTGGAACTGATCGATGAGAGTCCCCTTTTGACCCTTATCTGGTGTTGGGCTTTGCATTACGGCTTTACATCTGGAAGAGACATCAGGGCTTTTGCATGGAGTTCTGGATAAGGACGTGACCAGACTCTATTGGTGTGTTACTGCCAAGCCACCAAAGTTGCTCACTTCCTCCACAAGTTTCCATCTGGGGAAAAACAGCCTCTGATGTCTGACATGCCATGGTTTGCTGATGTATGAGCTACGAGACAGAGACCTTAAAAAGAAGAATGAACTTTTTCGTTTTTCTCTCTATCTTGTGTGATAACATCACAACTTATGTTAGGCTCGGGTAATACACAAACTTTTTACCAACTTACGTCAGTTTATGTCACTCGTGTGCGTGAGCCCACAGCACACATTTACATCTGCCGTACTTAACGATATCAATTTTTCAAAGTGAGGGTTTTGGTAAGAAGACTATTAGCAGAATCTTACCGGAAGCCTTTTCTCTAAGTCCCCTCAGTGCTGCTCTTAAATGGTCCTCTGTATCACTGAAGAGTCCCATGGGACTATGGATAGGATAATGACAATCAATGTTTTTCTTTCATAAGCACAGCCATCACGGACACCAGCTCTGCCTGCTCCACAGTGAAATACAAGTTTATATTTCTCTCTTTCTCTTAAATGGCCAGCAATTACTGGGCTTTCATTTCACCAAAAATGTACTGGCAAAGTCCATTTCTTACCAAATAAAATATGTAGATGAAGAGAAAATTCAGCAGTAATACCATGCTGCTTTTTCTTAAGTGTTCCATTTAAGAAAAGCAGAACGTTTCCAATAAATAAACAGAGCAAAGGACTTCTCCAACTCCAGATAATGAGTATACATATGTTAATTACACATATACAGCAGGCCCAGCAGGAAGCCTCAGTGCTTATCCCACAACTCCAATCTTCTTTAGTGACTCTGTTTAGGGCCATGAATATTAGTAATTAGGTTTCTTGGATTAACAGTACGTGTGATCACCAGAATAATCCTGCATCCAGTGTCTCTTGGCAAAACAAAAGGCTCCCTAGGCTGGATTTTCCAAACTTGTCTGGGTTCTGTTTCAGTAATAAAACCTAATTTGTTGTCGTGCCTTGTAAAAGTTCAAATAAAAGCCTGAATATTTTGTTCTTGGAAAAGTAAAAGTGCTTGTTGTGCAGCGCAGTGGATCTGGGCATAAGTCATAAAACAGAGTACTGGACGTGATTAAGGATTTATGTGGGAGTGGTTGGCCTTACTGATAATTCCGTGTGTTGTGTGTGGATATAACTCACTGAATGAGCCATGTCCAACATATGCATAAATGTGTGTGTGTCCTTCGATGTACTTTTTTCCTTCTAAGCAAAAGGGCCAACAATGTTCATTTTAACACCACTTGTCTAACCACTGACAGCCAACTCCCATTTTCAATTAGGGGTTCATATTAAATCCGCAGCAGGAGGTCTAATTGGTGCTGTTGTACATTATAGAATTCAACTATAAACTCTGTCGAAATTCTAACATTTTTCTTGTTTTGTGTTTATGTCTAGACAAACGTCTCATAACATTTTAAGAACCACATTCATGATAATGCATGTAAATTACACATGCATATGTCATATTGTGTTTTTCGAGGCATACCTACTATTTTAGATCAACACTGACATACGTGTAATCCGTTACCTATGTCAGACAGACTTAAAAAGTTTACTTTTTATTGAAAATGAAAACTCATATATGTTTTATTGTTTTATTTATATTTTCATATTGTTAGGGATGATGCACTGATTTCGTTTTACTTGTGAAAATGATTCTGATTCTGGTTATCATAGCCAGATATGATGTCAATTAATTGTGAAGTTTCTATTAATTTGAAGATGTAGAATACTTATAAAATAATAATATACTTTCATTGACAAGATTGGGGTTTGTTTGGTTTTTTTTGTACACTTTAGTTTGCAGTAAATTATTTTTATGCTTAGTTTTGTTTTATTATTACTATTATTACATTTATTTTGCTTTCAGTCACTACCTAGTTTAATTTCAATTAGCACAGTGATTACATATATTGTTTTGACATTGAGTTCTACAAATCTTGTATTAGTGGCGTTAGCAGGATAAAGTCTTTTTTTGTGTCTGGTCCAATCGTTTCATACATTTGTGTTGTCAAACATCATATTGCTCTTTCAGGTAATGTCTAGAAAAGTTCAGAGATACGTCTAAATGGCTTATGGTATTATGGTATGAAACCAGCACTGCTGAATGATGTTGCAATTTTATATTAACTGTTTTAATTACAGCCATTTTTACACACAGTACAGTCACAGTATTGTCTACCCACAGGTAGGCAATGACTAGCTGAGGACTAGACGCTAACACCCAACACATCGCTAAATGCTTTTCCTACCGTGGGATAATCTGCCAGGCCTTTACTTTGCTCGTCTGTGGGATTTTCTGCATTCAGTGTTTTTAATAACTACAAAGCATACTTTATTGGGTTGAGATCAGGAGAATGATTTGGCCATTCTTTGCTATGAGAAACTCGTGAATTGCTTTGGCAGTATGGTTTGGGTCAGTATCCATTTACGCTATGCATGCCTCCTGAATTCATCCTGCTACTTTTATCAGCAGTCACATCATCAATAAACAATACTGCTCTGGTTCCACTGGTAGCTATACATGCCCGTGTCATAACATTGGCTTCATCATGCACTGTTCCAAAAAATAGTAATGTCAAAGTATTTTACTGTGTAGTTTACAGTTGTGTACAGTTTTTCTAGAATATCATTACATTTACATAAGTAGACTGTGATCTGACACGTCAAATGTAAAATAACATAACATCACTGTAAATGTAATAAAACACAATTTACTTGTTTGTTAAATATATTTTGTTGTACATATGCATATTTAGATCGTAAAAATACATCCAGGAATGTCTCCCATCATGCCTTGGGACATGTGCTGCTGTTTAGATGTTCTTGTTCTATTGTTTATGGTTACGTTACTTTTAACTGTTATCTTGAATGTTGTGTTTACGCCGTGGTGCAGCGTCACTGACAGTTGTTGTTTTGTAGAGAGAGTGCTGTACCATGAGTGACTTCTGTTGTGCTGTTGTTGAACCTTGAGGCACATTGTAGCACAGCAAGTGTTTTAATAAGGAGCTCCCCCTATCAGCTTGGGGTTAAATAACAAGCTCAATCTCTCTCTGTGAGCTTCTTTGTTAAGATTTCTCTGCATGCCACAATGTAAAACATTGCACGGACACGCTGTGCTAATTATATATTTTGAAAAAGAAATGTAGAGGTAGGAATTGCAATTAATATAAATAACATGACGCTAAGCATCGGCCAATGAATGTGAACTAACAACAAGGTTGCGGGTTATGGAACGCCAGGACTGCCATAATGAATTAATTAAATACACCATTAAATAATTAATTAAATGTGGCAATAATTAATTAAAATTGGAATTAATTAATTAAATAAATAGTTATGACACATGTAATTAATTAATTATTGACACATTTAATTAATTATTTATGTATTTCACTTTTTAATTAATTATTGACACATTTAATTAATTATTTAATGATATATTTATTTATTTCATTTTGGCAGTCCTGGCGCCTGGCTCTCATCATGAAATAATTTTATCTGTCAGCCTCACCCATCAAACTCAGGAGGCAGGGTTAACGCTGCCCATGCAGCTTCTCTAACATTTGATTGGTTGCCGTGCAAAGTAAGTCAAAACAGGTCGATCCTAGATAATCGATTGCTTGTGTAGACTTGGGGCAGCCAGGTATCCCAGAATGCAGATCAAATCACACGCAGCAATGGTGGTGGTGTAGTTTTAAAATACCCCGTTTTTCTGTCACCAGCTACACTTTTAACAGTGTTTTAGCCGCGAATGTCGCGCCTTATGTCTGGTCAGGTTGTCAACATAGAACATGTTTGCAAAAGTGCTCAGATGTTTTCAGAGATTTCACTAGCTCTGCTAACAGTTAGCATGCAGAGTGCACCGAGGGGGTTACGTTAACCGGTTTGTTTACATATTCCACTCTCCGTGTTCCACATGTTGCATTCGCAGATTCTCATTTTCACCGAACGATCGTCTCTTTCCGCCTGGTCTTGTGTCTCTGTGCTTCTGTAACATAAAGAACGAGCTGACATTTTTCTCACGAAACCAGCGATCAGCTCAACAGACCCTCAGTTTACCTGCATGCATCCTCCTCCTCATCTGTCAGCTGTTTAACACCTGCTGCTAATTCAAGAAACACGCCTAGTTACCTGGTGATAGTCACAGTTTAACTGGGCAGCCGGTGCTCAATATAAAGCAATGTCAGCGCATTTTTCTGCACAAGATAAGTAAATATAGTGTTTTCCCCGAGCACAGAGCTGCTGGAGCTTATTTCCTTACAGAGCACTTTATAGGCGAACAGCTTCATCGGCGGCTGATGTCCAATCACCGGCACACAGCTTTGAAACCTCAGCTGAGTTTTAGCTCTCAGTGGTTAA
This sequence comes from Mchenga conophoros, assembly GCF_057382185.1. NCBI lineage: Eukaryota > Metazoa > Chordata > Actinopteri > Cichliformes > Cichlidae > Mchenga > Mchenga conophoros. The sequence continues at coordinate 25,809,405 of NC_140537.1, read as the reverse complement.
ACGCTGGACTTCATTCACTCAGGTTCTGTCTGTCGGGTCACGTTTACTTCGCTGTTTTATTTACAACTGAGCAAATCGGTTTGGCTGAGGTTAAAGTTACGTTTCATAACTGCATAGTTTCACAGACGTTTAATGGTTCACTGGCACATGTGTTAGACTGAACCATCATCTAAATATCATCTGTTTTTTAATAGTTATTCAACTGTATTCTAAGCACCAGCTGTCTGTTAGAATGTGATTTTTTTCTCTCTCTCTGTTGGCAGAGGTATAAAAATGCGCAGGAAAATCTGACGTGCATGGCAAACTTCAGCGACGATATTTAGGGAGGAATAAACACACATCAAACATAAATGAACCATTTGCCTGTCTCCATAATTGAGAGCATTTTCTCTTCTTACGTCAATACTCTCTCTCTTCTTTTTTTTTTTTTTCTTTTTTTTTGCTTTTTCGGTCATGTTATGTTTACCTGGCAAAGGCTTGTTACAAACTATGAAACACATCGTGCAGACTTCTGGATGTTAGAAGAAAACTAATACTGCTCATGAATGAGACTAAAGGCAGGAAGGTGTCCTTTAAAACATGTTAATAGGACCTCCCTATTTATATCATAGTTTATGATATAGCACGTGTATTTCAGTAATAGCCTGCTGAGGCCACTATACGTGCTGGCCTCATATCAAATGTGAAGGCAGACTGAGTCTATGTTTGACGTTTTTTATATCTAATCTTCCTTTTCAAACATTTAAACAGCAGCGAGTCTGCAGCTGAGGGAATACAAACTCAAACTGTCGGAACAGGTTTGCTCGTTTCTTGGATTCATTTGGTGATTTATTAAATGTATAACTGTTATTCTAATCTGCTGCTGAGTCTCTAACACTTTTCTTTATGCTGTATATTTTCACGTCTCTGGAATAGTTGGCAGTTAGATAGTCAGCTGGGAAACTTTGTGTTAACTCATGGAGCTGAGGATATCGTGGATATGCTGACCTCGCTCCGTGGTGTACAGGGCCGTTTAACCTCATGATTAATATTCACAATAAAAATATTAGCCGAACATCATGAAGTCTGTATGTGTTTCATAGTGTCGAACAACCTTTGTACAGTTAAAGCCAGCAGTTACTACATGACGGAAACACCAACTTTATCTCTTTTATGCGTTTATACACAGGTCACGCTGATTACTGAACAAAAACCCAAAGATCAGATGTTAAACAGATTTATTTGCTCTCTCTCCTCCTTAAACATGTTTTTAATGTTAGTTATAATTCAGAATTGGCGACTGAAACACGTAGGACACATAAGAACATCAGGAAATAAAACATTGATAAATATAAACTCAGTAAAAGAAGTCAGCGGGGGTTACTACAGCTGTGTACCGGGGCCTGCGCTTTGTCAGTGGGATTGCTTGCGAGGCGAGCGGGTCTATCCCACGCTTTGCCGTGAGACTGGGCAGACATCTCCGAAATCATCGAAACACTTTTGCAAAGAGGCTGTATCTTGACAAACCGACCAGACACATGAAGATTAAACCACTACATTCTCGGCTAAAAAAATATTAAAACGGTATTTGGTGACACACAAACAGGGTTTTTCAAAGCTCAGTTCTGTTAGCTTCCACATGCCGGTTGTTGTGTGCTAGAAACAATGGCCACCAGGCCAAAGCAATGGTTTTGACTCGATCAGCGTTAACCCCGCCCCCTGAGTTTGATGGGTGAGGCTGACAGATAAAATTATTTCATGATGAGAGCCAGGCGCCAGGACTGCCAAAATGAAATAAATAAATATATCATTAAATAATTAATTAAATGTGTCAATAATTAATTAAAATGTGAAATACACAAATAATTAATTAAATGTGTCAATAATTAATTAATTAAATGTGTCAATAATTAATTAAAATGTGAAATACATAAATAATTAATTAAATGTGTCAATAATTAATTAATTACATGTGTCATAACTATTTATTTAATTAATTAATTCCAATTTTAATTAATTATTGCCACATTTAATTAATTATTTAATGGTGTATTTAATTAATTCATTATGGCAGTTCTGGCGTTCCACAGCGGGTAACGCTGCGACCGTAGGAAAAAAACCCTAATATGAAGGTATTTTACTGTGCATTTTACAGTAATGTTCTGTTCTTCTAGAATATCATTAAAGTTACGTAAATTGACTTTGACTTCACATTTTGAATGTAAATTAACGTTAAATCACTGTAATGTAATACAACATAATTGTCATGATTATTAAATGTATCTGTCTGTACATATGCATATTTAGATTGTTAAAATACATTCACAAATGTATCATGATTTCACAAATATCTGTCCGTTATTTGAAAGATCGAATTCAAATGTAATGCTATGGAAAAGTATATAACATGATCCCTATAAGCTTGTGTTACATCACATAAGTATTATTATCATTGCTAGTTAGGCCGTTCGTCGCTCAAGAGTTGGCAGTTCGCCTTGTGATCAGAAGATTGCCGGTTCGAGCCCCGGCTCGGACACTCTCCGTCGTTGTGTCCGTGGTCAGGACCTACCACCTACTAGTGATGGCCAAAGGGGCCGATGGTGCGATATGGCAGCCTCACCTCTCTCAGTCTGTCCCAGGGCATGCAATCAATTATTATTCAAACCAACTGTTAACTGTATATTTCTGTACATTTACGTATTATGATTCATATTTCTACATTCATTGACCTTGTTTATAGGTAATTTCATTGTTTGATCACGTAAAAATGTTCCTAATTTAATGTCTAAAAGCACTTGGAAAAGGCAGAATCCCATGTCAAATTAGCGCAACAAACTCTATTTTCATTACTGAAAATAACCGTATTTTTATGGGACAGTTATTTTCTGTTATTTTACGGTCGTATTTTGGCACCCCAGCTGCCGGAATATTACTGTTTTTTTAAGATGTTTTTTTTTTTCCTATTTATAGATGATTTCATTGTTTTATCACATTAACATGTTCCTGATTTAATGTTTAGCGGCACTTGAAAAAGGCGAGATCCCATGTCAAATTAGCGCAACTAATTGTATTTTCATTACTGGAAATAACCATATTTTTATGGGACAGTTATTTTCTGTTATTTCACGGTCTTAATTTGGTGCCCCAGCTGCCGGAAGATTCCCGTTGTTTTACGATGTTTTTTGTAACAGTGTGTTTGGCAGATAATGTATTATGTTTTGGATCGCGAGGCATTTATCTCTTTTTCATACTTCACATACAGGTTAATATTGGTGTTGATTGGATTTTTTTCACTTTTTTTGTTGTTGTTTCAGAACTATGCAGACTTTTTTAGACATTTTCTGACAAAGTCTAATATGTCTTTCTTGTTCTTCAGTGTAACCAGTGGTTTTCATCTTATGGAAATGAAGGCATCTTCTAATTGTAAAGTTTGACAATGGTTACGGACACCTCCTCCAGGGTGCTCTTGACTTCATTAGATATTGTTAAGGGGTTTTTCTTAACCATGGAAATAATTCTGTGAACATGCATTTTGGTCTTGTGTGATCCCTCAGGCCCCTTCCTGTTGCTGAGCTGCCAAATGGATTGATTCTTTTAAAAAATGCACTAGATTGATAATGTGGCCACTCCTAAAGTTACAGTGAAAATACAAAATCAACACTTTGAATTAACTCCAGATATTATGTCTGCCTTGAATTAACAGGGGGACAGGCCTCACCTGTCCATGAAACTGCTTGGCAGTAAAACATGTTGAAGTAAAGCTGAAAGATCTCCACTTCAATTACGATTTGATTTAAAATCTTCCACAAATTACAATAACTGTCTCGAGAGTGACCAACACCCCACATACCGTTTAAAATTTGCATTATACAATGACAGAGTTAACATTCTCATCACAAACACTATTCACTTCATTAATTTTCTATGATCAGGTTTTTAGAGAATCCATTAAATATAATTACAGATAATTATGAGAGCAAAGAAATTATCCTATAAAGCATATGAAACCAATTACTGTTGAAATTTAGTCAAATATTCCCAGTGTTACGACTGTGAAAGCAAACAGTAGCATTATGGTGAGAAAAAATTACATTCTTACTGATCCATGGAAATTAGATCAAAACAAAAATAGTGGAGTCACCAAGTATGATTTATGATTGGGAATGTTTAGCACGTACAGTATTAGGTTTAAGAAACACCATTACTAAAGCAGTATGTGGCATCTCAGCTCTGACACATTTAGTAAATCAATGGCTTTTGGGGGGCTGAATAAAAAAATGCCACCTGTGCCTCGGTAGACCCCCTGCAACATAATGAAGTATCCACAACTTCTACTAATTTACTTTTATTACACTACCTAAATGGGCTTGAATTTTACTGTTGCGTGAAAAATAATAAACACTGAGATGAAATTGGAGGCCACCGCAAACCAACTGCGATCACTTCTTCCCTCCAGTCACCCTCTTTCTCCCTAGTTTCTTCAGTCCTGGTCACATAGATGCTTTTCCAATTAGACCCATAGAGTAGATCAGCCTAATATATATTCATAGCTGGTATGAATGACAGAGGAGTGATGATAATGATCACGATATCAGCTGAGAAAAGCAATTACACTCACCACCACCATAAATAGTAATTGCAAAAATCTCTATCATTACATGAAAACCCACAAAACACTCATTTTACGGCCGACATTCAGCACAGAGGAGAAAAAGTGGAGAGAAGATATAGCCTTAGCTACTCTTTAAAGAAAAAAAGAAAGCACTGCTCACCAACTTTTCCCAACAAGGCGTTCAATAAGCCCTTCAAACGAGAGACCATGCAGATGTGTTATTGACTCTAATCAGTGATCAGTCTTTTAATGGTTTCTCTAAAATTGACTTTCCCTTCACCGTTTCAAATAGTGCGCAAATGGCAACAGGAAACCGAGTCAATTGCTTAAGTTACTGCAAGTTAGTAATTACTTTATTCTGAGAACAATTTAGCCACAGTGGTTGAACCTTTTGCTACTTATGCACACTACGTTTCACAAAATATAGGCAAGCTTGTGTACATGTGTGAATGCAGCCAGTGTTGTTTGTGTCACAATGCACAGGCCCACCCATGTGCTCCAGAATTCAGGGCTGTAGCAGTGTTTTGCAGACTGTGTGTGCAAAGCTGAGGCGCAGCGAAGTTTAGGGGGATATGATTTATAGTGCTCTGCAGATTATAACTCATTTCACTCAGAATTTCCTGCTTGTGTGATTGCATCCTTCAGTAATGCCCTTGACAGAATGGCAAGCACAACTGATGTTCCATGTCTAAAGACAGACATTTTTTGGGTGTGACTTTCAAATCTGGGCTTATAAATTACCCCCTTATGTGAAAAGTGGATTGTCAAAAGAAGACAATAATGAATTATAAAATTTCTGACAAGCCATTTGGACCTATTATCGGATATCTTACCAGCAAAATAATTTATGAATCAAAAAATCAGACGACTGAATTATGGAAAAATAAAACAAGGGGCAATGCTGGTCTGTACTTTTTAACTTTATAAAAGTCTTACAGTGGTTACATTTAAATATGGTTAAAACATGCAACTAGGTTGCTTACATAAGTTACACATGGTAAACCTTTTGTATTGTGCCAGAGGTTAACTGTTAACTTTCAAACTACTAGCCAACAAGGAAGAATACTTTCTCAATTGAAGTCCAAATTAACTTCTACAAGCAAAGCCAACTTAATCCTGATAATAAATCTTTTAAGTATGAGGTGTGTAGCCTTAGAGTACAGCATGTGTGCATGTGTGGATCCACTGGTATAAGCATGACTATAATGAAAATCTGTACACAAAATCCTCAGCTTGTAGAAGCAAGAAAATGAGAAATGTGTGTTTACATCTTCTGTCATTTTAACTAGTTTTAATGAACTGGATTTAATGCCTTACAAACTGGTAATGTGTGTCTGGGTTTTTAGAACTGAGCAAGGTTGGTGAATGTCCAGTGCAGGTTAGATTGTTTCTGTACACACACACACACACACACACAGACACACACACACGGAAATGAAAAAGAGAGTGAGCACGGCACTCAATGAATTTCCAGTATGTCTAATTTCTCAGCACATTACAGAGTAGGTGGCCTTGTAAGAGTCCAAATAAAAAGCCTAATGTCCCGCTATCGATTTTCTCTCCTTAAAACTACACCTTATTTATGACTATGTCTACTTTTTTTTTCCCAAAAGAGGAAAAAAAATGTGGAGCAAAACGTAGACAGAAAGAAAGCAACAAGCTAACAGACAGGCAGACAGTGCAAAGCACCAGCAGGTGGATATAGAATAAGGAAGACAAACAGCTGCGGGGGATATAGACAAACACGCAGAGAAAAGCGACGCCTCACTATCGTCATCATAGCAAGATATGCTCACTTCCTTAACACACTCGAAACAGCGAGAGCTGCCACTCTTCCTCTCTGCATTCAAAAGCTTTTGGAACAAATAAATACAGAGGAAGGCTTCAACCTTCCCCAAGTCTTTATGATAAGGACTTGGCAAAATCTTACATGGAGTATTAAGTCAGTGATTCTCTGGGTTCATTAAAGAAAGAAAAATCAATGTCTTTATCGACATCTGTTTTTCAGTTTTCTAAAAGATTCTTTCATTCATGCAGTGCAGCTCAAATCTTTCTTTACTGAAACCATCTGCAGGTGCTTTTATCTGTCCAAGAAAGCCAGCTCAGCATGCCTGTTCTTTTTGAAGCCTCACCTTGCTAGACACTCATGTAGTGCCACACTTTCACACTGGGCACCCTAGTATAATAAGAATCTAACAGCTAGTGGTAAGAGAGCACCTCTGTTATAGTCGGAAGGTTAAATGCCTTGCTCAGGGGCTGCTGTCAAAAAGAATGTCCAAGCTAGTTTTGTGAGATTTCACAGATTTTACCCTGCTAGGTCCAACATTTTAACAACTCACCTTTGTAAACACATGACCTTAACCTTTTGTTAAAAAATAAATCATGGTGGGGAAAAAAAACAGGTGGAAAGCATGTGTTATTTTCTCCGCACAACAGATTGTCTTCTATGGTGTAACAAGACCATCAGCGATTTGTTGAGCCACGATACTGTGCTGTGACACTCCTGACCCTTTCCTGTAGTAGGAAGTTTATATGAGATAGAGACACCAGGGAATAACAGGAATGAAGCTGAAATCAGCTAAAAACTATTTCACTGCAGATAAAGATTACTGTGTGTCTCACAGAGATTAAGAAGAAAGATTAGGAGAGCTTATGAGAGACTGAGTACAGTGTAGCAACACAACTCTTTTCTAGCACACGTTCTTGTGTGTTTGCATGCATGTGTCTGGCCATATGTGGGAGATGGGTGCAAAGTTGCCTAAAACAACATTTAAAGGAAGTTAGAATGACCCCTAAAAGCTTGTGTGAGGTCACATAATATTTGGACAGCCTAGTCCAATTTAGCGAGTCATATCTCCATCTGCTTTTCAATGTATTTACTGCAAATGGGGATTGAAAACTGAGATGCCAGCTGTATGTGTTTAGAATATGGCAAAAGAAGGCAGAGTCAATACGCTACGACTTACTCAAAATTGTCCCTTTTAGCATGCCAGTTTGCCTCCTGCACCCAGCATATCCTGAGTCTGTGTACGTTGTGTCTAAATGTTGAAGTCATTGTTGGCTGTTGGATAGAAAACATTACTATATATAATTATTAGTCTGTTGAATTAAGAAAAAAATACTCAATCTGATCATTATGTTTACTCCGAAGCAACTGAGTCAGTTTTCACCTCCGAATTCTGTTCTCACCTGAATGAAATGTAATACATGGTGTGTGAGGAGTTAAAAGTCATGAAGATTTTTAAAACATTTAAAAAAAAACAAAGATGACTTTAGATGATAATTATTTGCAAGACTTACAGCATATCAATCTGCATTTATTTCTCTGCTCTATTTGTGCACAAAAGGTCAACCACTCAAAATGATTGTGGAACAATTTAGTGCAGGTGTCCAAAAAGCCCCCTGAAAAGTGTGTTTACATAGTAATGAAATGCATGACACATTCTGACTCGCCACGAGCACACAAATGTCACATACAATAACACGATTTCAAGCTCCACACTGCACAGACGTTACTGGCTAACAGCACAGCCAAATAGTGACAACACAAGGCAAACAAATGTACCCTGTTGATGCCAGGGCTGACACCCAAGGTCTTCCGTCACTAGTCTGAGGCTACTGCTCTACTATAGAATAGCTGCAAAATGATACCAAATGCCTGACGGTATACAAATGAGTATTAAAAAGAGAAGGAGAAATAGAAAAAAATTAGAGTGAGAGGACTCCGTGTGAGCGCTTGTAGGAGGAGAAAGTGAGACAGTCTGCTAAGCCACTTTCAGTGGCATTGTGACATTTCTGCTGAGCAGTGGTCACCCATGGCGGCTGTCGGTGACGCAAATGTGACAGAAATGCTGACCCCCTTTGGTCAGTCTAACCACCGCTCTGCTGACATTGCAGCTTCTGGAGGTTTTTTTGCGAATTCAAACCCGCATCTGTGATGCTCAATGCACAAATCATTAACCTCATAATGCATGTCTAGACAGCAACCTGGAACTAAACAGTTCTAAGTCGTTTTGGTATAAAGTGCAGTGATAAACCTTTGCACAATGATCCTGATTTTCAGTTCTTAAAAGCTTCCACGGAAATCTTCAGCTGTTTAGATAGCAGTAAATCAGAAAATCTCAGAGGAAAGCTGGCTAATTCATCCAACATCACTATGCGGCTTCCACTCTGTACTGAATATTAATCAGTGAATGTTCCCAGTATCAAGTTGGCATCCAATCCAAACAGATGATGGATGAAGCACCAACTGGGCTATCTCTACCCTCGTTTTTCTTCCAGCCTCTCCTTCATCCAGATATAGGCAAATGATGTATATTTGGACTATTTCACCCGATTGATTTCATTTAAGGTTCCACCGCGCCACAGTATCTATTTGTTTCTCCTCATAGACTGGGGCACGCATTTGATTTCGATCCCACAATCCTCCCTTCAAATCATTTTAATGTTGCTTTTGTATTCACAAAGGCATTCATAAGCAGACATAATGGCGATGGCTCATCATCACGTTTTCTGTGGTTTATTTCAATTGTCTGATAGTAGTTCAAGCAGTTCATGCACAAGGACACAAATGTCCTATTTCTCATAAGATTTAGCCCAACTAATAGGCAAGTATAAAATGCAAAATTATCCTAACAAGAAGACTTTTGGCTTAGATAAGCATTTTTTAACCCCAGGAACAGCAGATAACACATTGCAAGTTATTAAAATTTGGGCCTTTCTGAAAAGACAACAAAATTCACCTACTAGATCAACATAAACACTAATGAAATAATGACAACGCGCTTTTTAAAAGGGGTGCCATGTCAGAATTTTATAATCTGTTTTTAATACTGTAGCATGAATTGCTTGCTAATACACTACAAACTGAGGCAAAGTACTTGCCTGCAGACTGAAACCCCATTCTGCAGTGACCAAGTCACCAACAGATAGAATCAAAAGGCTAAACTAAAACTTGCAGAGGAACATGAACAGAATAAAAGTGGTCCAAATATCTCTTTAATGACAGCAAGTTTCACTGAGATAGTTCTGATAGGAAACATCATCTTTCACCAAGGTGAGTGGAAGGATCACATATCGGGGGGACGCTATTTGCAGCAAACTACATGGCAAGATGAATACTACATTGAATTTGATATAGGTCCAACTCTTCTGTGTATGTTTGCAAAATCTCAATTGAACTTTAAACTGTGGTCAAGCGAGTAACATGACTGAAAAGCTCTGAGACCAAAGCTTGCTCTCCGTCTCTATACAAATGTATAGAGGTGCATATTTTCAATTTAGTGCTTAAAGCAATATTCAAGTGCACAGTTGCATATATTTATAAATGAATACAGACAATGTGAAAAGAGGATAATCCAACATAAGGCAAGCCAAAACCTATTAAGATAAATTCCCTAGCAATGCCCTGTTGTAGAGACTTTGTGTAGGGACCCTGCTGTATAGTAGTATTCGATTAACATGTCATATTTGCTTATCCTATGCTTATGCTTATCGTCTCATGCAGACACAAAAAATATGCTTTAGTTGAAATGTAATCATGAACCTTTTCTTTGAAAGATGAGATAGGAAGTACTGACAAAAAAAGTTCTGGTGACACTGCTCCTTTGTTTTACTTTTATCTTAGTCTGCCTGCTCGCTGTCAATCCTCCTTCTGTTGCAGACTTACAGTCATATCCTTCCTTCCCTGCATTCCTACAGCAACCTGATTATATTCTAGACTTTGAAGAGTGGATGCCTGTACACGAAGAAAAAAAAAAATCCCAAAAAATAAAGGAAAAAATGAAACCCAACATCTCTGGCTTTGACCTTTTCCTGCACATTATCGCTCATTCCAACTCGAGACTCATTAAGACCGATTTACTCTGACGTGGAGTTCACATAGCACATATCCACATAGACACAAATGCGCATTCCAGGGTCTATGGTGGTTATTCGTTTGGCATTCTAAGCCAGAATGACATCATAAGGCAGGCGGCGTAAACACCCTTGATTGGTGAACAGCTGAGACTGCCAAGAGAGCGGTTGTCAGTGTTGGTGGTCTACAGTCTCTTTCCAGAGTCCTGCACGACAGGGACTAAACGAATAAGGTTGAACAAGCATGTGTTAGACTGCTGGGACTGATTAAAGCGTTTGGGTTTGTTGTGTTTGTTTGAAAAGCGGCAATCACATCCTCAAATCCTTTTTACATGCCAACCTTGTCTTCCAGCAGTAAATATATCATAAATATATGGTTGTGTGATGTTTGGTTTGCTAAGGGAAACATGCATTCAGTTGCATGCTGCTGCTTATTTTTCTTTTAATTAAAGTTTGTGAATGTGTGTAATCAGTGCGTGTCCATGCACACATTTGTCACCATACAACATCAGCCCATTTGCTATCTTTAAGCTGAGACTTTGATTTTTTGGGGGCATTTGGTAATATATAATTGTGTTGTCATTTTTATAAGCTTATCCCACCGCAGCTTAGTGGGTTGGAAGAGAGTCAAGAGAGGTGTACTGTACAGCGGCAGGAGTGATAAGAGAGGCACGGTGAGACTGCGTGCATACACCTGTGTCTATTCCACACATACACATGCAAATTGACTTTATTTGTATATATTTATCTGAAGATAAAAAGGTGCTTTCTGCTGCTCCTTTATTCCCAAGGAGTTGCCACAACCAATGAATCCACGCATTTGATTTGGCACAAATTTAGATGCCCTTCAAAATGTGTATTAAAGACATGATGCAACCCTCTCATTTATCCGGGCTAAGGACCAGCACTAGTTTTTACACTAGCATGTGACACTCTGAGGCTGTATTTGTGTCTCAAAACAGGCGATCTTTCATTTTTTGTATTAATCACTGGAGCCACATATATTTATCTGTAGATGCACAGTATATCACTCTATAAAGCCATCAATGCAACTGTGTGTATCTGGACCATTAGTGTGAAAATAAAGGTAGAGACATTGAGTGCAGTGCTCCATCAAGGCCAGTGCCTTACCTCACAGTTTTACAGTAATGTGGATTTGCACTAAAATTTAATAAATCGTTTCTATGTTATACCTCTCTGAGGTTGAGGCAAAACAGCAAACACATTTGATCATAAAAATATGAATTAAGTTATGCTTTGAAATGTCATTTTAAGTTGGATAGTGTTTTCAGGTGTAAAAATGCTATATCATGCTATAACAATGGCATGTTTTCAAAGGAATGTGGCAATAAGCACATAATGGATTTCACGCCGATACAATAAATGAAGTCTTTTACAGAAAATATGATTACCGTATTTCCCGGACTACAAAGCGCACCTGAATATTAGCCGCACAAGCTAAAATCAGGGGAAAATCCTGTTTTGTACATACATTAGCCGCACCTGACTAAAAGCCGCAGGTGTTTCAATGTTGACTTATCATATGTAAGAGAATATGCACAAAGGGAATTGTCAGGAAAGAGATGGCTGTTTGGAGACACACCCCTTTTATTAATATTTTGAAAAACAAGTTATGGGTACATATTTGCACATGTAGTACATAACAGTAACCTACAGCACACCAGAAAAATAGATTCAGACTACCTTTTAGGCTCAGGTGCAGTGACACGGCTTTAACAAGAAGAAAAGTCAGTCATTCACCACCATCTTTCTCTTCTTCCTGCGCACTGAAACCACCAAAGTCCTCTTCTCCAATGTCGGAAACGAACAGGCTCAGGATGGCTTCGTCATCCACTCTCCGCTTCTCTCCTTCGTTGTCACTTTCAAAACCAAAGAAATCCTCGTTGTCAGTGTCAGAGTCGAACACCCTCAGAAGGGCCGTGGCAGTGTCCTCTCCATCATGCAGCAGTCCAGCCCTTCAAAATCCGTTGGTGATCGTGGATGTTTTCGCACTTTTCCACGCTGTCAGAATCCACCGGTGGAGTTGGGCATAACTTGCTTTTCGCAAGTTTATCGCCGCTCGTCATCCACGCCTCCCGCTGAATGCGTAGCGCTACTTTGAAGTTTGTTTTTCGCGCTACTTCGTACGGCACTACGTTGCCTGGCGGACGGACATGTGACTAACATACCACTCTTGAACCCCGATCCTTCCGCCAGGCAACGTAGTGCCGTACAACAGCGGAACAAACAAAACAAATCGTCTTACGATATCACAAAAATCATGGAAAATCCATAGAAAAGCCGCACCTGACTAAAAGCCGCAGGGTTCAAAGCTTGTGCAAAAAGTAGCGGCTTATAGCCCGACAATTACGGTACTTATCCAAGGTGGCCATATAAGCAAAGTCTTCAATAAGATCAAATAAATTATTACTTCAAGAGATGTAGCACTTGATCCAACCAGGACATGCACCTTTATCTTTTAACTGGTGAAACGCACACTATAGTTTGTTGGCCCACTTTTCTTTTAAAAAAAAGACTATAAATCTATTTGAGCTCTTTAAAATCCATAGAAACTTCATGAAATGCTTCCTAGGCGGCATATTCTTGACTTTTTGCTTTATTTCTGCCTCAAAATACATTTTATAATTTTAGTTTCCAGTAAAACAAAAGAATTTGCAATGCCTGCAAAAGATACTCCAAGCCTCAATTATCTGGAGAGACTTCCTCTTTGTTCTCAAGCTCCGTTAGGTTTAGGCAGTTCAGCAGCAATGTGCCTGTGTTGGTGTGTTATTCTTACATTTACATGAGCGTGTAATTGTTGAACTTAGCAGTGTGTTCATTCATTAGTGAGTGCTTACCTCCCTGGTCCCTCTCCTCATCTCTCTACATTAGCTCTGACAGTAATGACTTGCCAGACCTAACCTCTTAACTGGGCTGATGCATGGTTGTGGGAAAGCCACTCTCCCTGCCTAGCTAAAATGGAAACATGCCGTTTGAGTGTTTCAGTCTTGTGCCCTCACCCTCAGTTTCCTTCCTTTCTGGCCATTTTATTCTTTCTTACAAGCAGAAAGTAACATTTTATATTTACCTAAACTTTACATACAAGGCAATGTATGCTGTTTATTAATTGTTTTTTTAAGCGCACCACTTTCCAAATACAGGGAATGCTGGAGAAATTCCATTTAGAGTGCGCAAAGGCAAGCGTTATCTTTACCGTTTGTACAAAAAACCCGCAGTTGCGCAGTGTTGTGCAAAAATCTTGAGCCATCCCTCATGTTGTCGTATTTTGTTTCCAAGGAGCCAAACTTTCTTGTAAATTTGGTCTTGAGCCTTAGTTTTCCAGGTTTCTAAAGGTCTTTTAGTTTTCCTTTGTTACTCATTTTCAGTCCAGTCCTTTTATCTGCCCAGTTTAAGAGGAATTTCTTTTTTGTTTGTCAAGCCACTTACTGCAAACCTTTGAATCATTCGAGCATAAAAAAGCCACCTAACTACAGGAAATACCCCATGTTGTGTCTACACATAACAGACAATTTAACAAAGAACCAAAGTTAAATTGTACTCTAGGCACGTTACAACCAGTCTGTCGCCACATCATTCGTTGTCATTTCTTTAGTGGAAGTGCCAAAGCCAACACAGTTTGACAGCTATAAAATAGCATTTTTGTACAAGCAATGTGATTCCCAAAAAAGCTGTTTGCCAAAAACTTTAAATATCTCAGCATGGTGTGCAGTGTGTCCTTAATAAAGGAAGAAACCACTGGACAAATGAAGGGCAAAAGAAGTTGCAGGCATAAACACAGATGAACTGTACCTGAAACTGAAGTCATTAAAAAAAAAACAAGAAAATATGCATCTGGCGCCCTAATGTTTGCCTAAGACCACTGACAAATGGTCTCAGCATAAGGGTGACTGTCAAGAAGCCATTTTTAAGGAACTACTTACAAACTGGATTTAAAAAATAATTGTAATAGCTGTCTTTTAGAGTGACAAATTTAAAATTAAAAAAAAATCTGTGTTCAATATGCATGTAAGAGGTCAGAAAAGAGTGAACTTCTATAGTACAACAGTGAAGAAATTATTGTCAGATTTTGATCTACCATGCAATACCATCTGGAAAGTGTTTGATTGGCAACACCTTCATTTTTCAGCATGACAATGATCCCAAGCACACTGCCAATGCAGTAAAAGCATAAAAGGATAGAAAAAAAAACCCCACGATGAAACACTATCAGTCATGGATTGACCTTACCAACATTACTTAAGCAGTGTGGGATCATCTTGATAGAGAATGCAATAAAAGACAGCCAATATCCAAAGAAGACCATTGCAGTTTATAGGCAGGGTAAAAAAATGTCCAGTTTTACCAAACCCCAAATAAAGTTTAATGGAGTTAAACAGGGCAGCACGGTGGCACGGTGGTTAGCACTGTTAGCACAAAACTATTCTATTGTGTCAACCTAAAGAACTTATGAATAAATTTGCTATATGCAAATAAGAGCACATATAGCTGCTATATGCAAGATGATGCAACTTCTCAAAATGATATGATTTCACAAAAAGTTTGAAAGTATGACTACTTATGCAGTCTATCTTCACAATCCAGGATTAATGGGAGAAGAACAATCAGTAGATAACTTAAGAACTTTTATATCAATTAATATCAATATCAATCAACTCCTATGATACAGGAGTATCTGCAGTAGTAACCTTCAGTTGTGATTTCACTAATTTTAGTTCTCTACAAACTGCAGTGGAAAAATAGAATTTTACTTTCCATAGACAGAAATATATCCATATTTCTTGCATGCAGTTAGTTTTTTGAGTGCAGTAGACTTCTTTTTATGTTATCAGACATATGCTGCAGATTTGTGGAACATATTCATGAAGGACTTTTAGCCTTTAGGGCTCTTTTACCCTCACTCCATCCAGAGGGTAGAAAAGATACACGAGTTCAGCTATGCGATTCCTGACTGGACTGCAGAGATAAGAGAGCCCAAATAAATCTCCATCCTCCCAAATAGGTTCCAGTGACAGTGGAAATAAAGAGGTTTTGGTTGGCCAGCCAGATGACTGACGTCTCAGTGCTGTTCCCACCTCAGTGACCAGTAGATAAACCCCGGATTAGAGAGAGAGAGACACTATTAGACTGCTGCCATCACACATGCATATACACACACAAAAATGTATAAGCCTAAATCCATGGGTATGGTGTGTCCTTGCAAATACAGACAGCATTCAAACACATTGGATTCATTCAGGAATTTATAGAAATGAAATGTTTGCCAGGCACACTTGACACTTATACAGCCCCAGTGAGTATATTTAATTCTAAAAGTTCTGAATTAAGATTCACACAATCACTCCATGATATCACTCTTTTGTTGAGCCAAGCAGCCACTAGAGTGGTCTAGCAACAAGGAGATAATCCTTCACTGGTTTCCCATCTACAAACAGTGCCAATTATGCTTGCTGGAATGCACAACCAAGCTGGAGGTACCCCTACCTGGGTTAAATCCATCTCTCTGTGGTAGGCGGTGACCGTTTTGCCCCTTCGCCATCCTTGCACCCCAGAATTAATTATTTATCAAAAATGTTAGGCTGCTGAAAGCTTTGAGTAAAGAGGAGAAGAAGAAGAGAACGAAAACAGAAAGAGAAAGATGAAGGGAACACCAGAGCAGAGAGTGGAGAGATGTTATCGGGGATCAGAGAGTCAGTCTGAACTGTGGACCTCTCTGTGTTGTGAACTCCTGGAGTCCTGACCTAAAATGATTTCAATCTATCTTTGGCTGAAGGAAAGATATCCAAACCAAGATAAAGTCAATAACAGCTTCATAAAGCATACACCTGTTTCCTATGTACACTGAGAAATGGGATGAAACAGATTGGTCATATAGAAAATGTACTTCCATATCAAAGAAGAGTGTGTGACATTTAAAGAGGACATTTTGCTAAACACAAACTCAACCTCAGTTTTGGGGTCCATATTTTAAGTTGCTTAAAGAAGTTACTTTTAGGTAAATGCCTGCATGTATAATAGTCTGTGTGTTTTAAAAACTCAAGAAACTAAATCTAGCAGTGATTTTTTAAATTTTATCTTAAGAAAGAAATTGGCAATGCTTAAGAGTGTACGCAGAGCTAAACTAGCCGTAACTGAAGCACACCATTAGAGCAGCAGACATAAAACATTAAAACTACCCAATTTCCTTCAATATATAGTCTTGTTGTAAGACCTATGAGGTGGCTGTGCACACAAGGCTCAACAGATCTAATGCAAACACCATGGACCCATGAGAGACGCAATCATCATTAATGTGGTTATTCTAATGAAATCATCAGGGCTTTCTGCTGAGCTAGCTGCCTGCTGTTTGGTAGTTTCCCTGATAGCTTGTCTAGCAAGGTCTCTTTAACCATCAGTCAACGACTAAAACAGCCTGTTAGCCTGTTACAGCTGGGTCCTCAAAAAACAAGTATACTAGGACATTATTATGGCTCTAGGCCCCAGTATAAAAGTGTTCCAGTTTGCTTTGTTCAGATATAGATGCTCCTGGATGAGGATGGAGGGTCAAACTGTACTTGCTTACACTCCTGACTAGAATTACATGTGATGTGCAAATCCTGTTTGGATTTAGGGGTTACATATTGCAATGGTACACTCACATGACGGAGTACTGCATCTATTAATCGTCTACAACAACAAAAATAAAGGCCGTGCTCTAGAGCTACTTGATCTTTGCAAGCATATACCAGTTTGAGGACAGCTCTTCCTTCACTCTGATTTGCATTGTATTGCTCTTGGCTGTTGATTATCCCTTGAGGATAATGTGGCGCAGTTATGCAAATGCTGCACCCTGGAGAATGGCCCTTATCTTCAATGGCTCTGCAAAACTCCAGCTGTTTTTTAATTGGTTGCCAGGGTGGGTGAACAACAAGTACCTCCCAGCAGTGCTCTGGTCGGTGATGGAGAGGCAGTAATGCATGGCACGTGGCCAGGAACTCAGAGGGCCTGCCTGGGTCAATATAAGCAATGCTTGCTGTTGTGGTTTTGAAACTTTTTCTCCAGGGGGGAAAGATAAGATAAGATTTGTTTTCATTGCCCAAACGGATTTTGTGGGTGATTGAGTAAGATAAACCAGCATCATTTATTTACTTGTTTTTGGCTATCAACCAACAAGGCTGTATCATTTAGCTTAGACTAGAGGGACTTAGATTG
This sequence comes from Mchenga conophoros, assembly GCF_057382185.1. Classification (NCBI taxonomy): domain Eukaryota; kingdom Metazoa; phylum Chordata; class Actinopteri; order Cichliformes; family Cichlidae; genus Mchenga; species Mchenga conophoros. The sequence goes on along the minus strand of NC_140537.1, from coordinate 25,791,749 downwards.
CCTTAGCGATAGAGGAGCAACAATGAAGAAATTTAGGAAATGTAATGACAGTCGGTATTAAAATAAAAGCATTTTTATTTATATAACACTAATATTTAGATAAGCTGTTTAACTCTTAAAGTGTTCAAATCAAATCCTTCTGTATGAGTCTCAATTATGGACCCTGAACAAAGTGTTTTGTAACAACTCACAATTCTTGCCACCCTTAATGTTTCCTGGAGGAGCCACATCACCAAAATGCAGCTGTACAGCAGCCTACTGAAGCTCTCAAGGGCCATCCGCAATCCCTGTCTCACATGCTTGCCATGTGATGTGTCAAGATGAGATACAGTAGCTGCGAAGATCTCGCTGTGAGAGCCAGACGTTAAGAGGATGTGTGGTTGCCCATTCCTGACCCTCAAGAAACTGATCAAAGAGGGCTGCAGAACGAAGGCCTTGTGTCTGCCATGCCTAACAGAAATGTCTGGAATGACTGGATTAATGACAGACGATTGATGATGACTGATAATGATGGTATTTACCATTCATAATATAAAAGAATATCTATTATTTTGTATGCTGCTACTGATAAGTTCTGTTATCTTTAATAACTAAATAAATCTCAAATAATATTTACTTTTCAGTGGTTACGGAGCTCAATTCTGTTTTCATTTAAGCTTTAATCAACGCAGAGAGCGGAGAAGAGAGACAAAAGTCATCAACCAAAACCATTTTTCACACCCCATCTCATTAGCACGATCTGGTTATTAACCAAAATTCCCACTTTGAAACGATAACAATTATTTTAACTTTTCATTTATCTGCTAAGAATTACCAGCTGTCGATATACTGCATCCCTAGAGAGCAACGCAACATTTAATCAACAACAACAAAAAAAGGAAGCAGTTTAATACTGTTAACAGAAGAAAGTGCACCGTTTTTAGATGTAAGTATCTGGAATGTGTTGAAGGTACATCAAATTTTAAACTTGGCTCTCTTCCTGCCGGTCTTGTTTTGTAAAATAAATAAATAAATAAATGAAGCACTTGCTGATATTGAACTTGATGTTTTGCGAGTTTCACAAAGCATTTAATTTTTTTTACTTCCACTAGATGTCCGCTTGTAATATTAGTGTGACTTGTGCAATGTTGCCTCTACTCAAACAACACAATAGATTTTGACCTGATATATACTCAGGGGGGAAAAAGCACTCAAGCATCCCTTGCACTAACCACATGTCAAAACTTAGGGATACACTACAGAACTGAGTTACTGGTGAAAAGAATTTGAGTGATTGGTACTCAGTGTCGCCTCTAGCACTCATTTCCGAGCAGTGTTTCAAATCTTGGTAGAGACAGTATGACACTTATTCTTTTGGATTGGATGTCTAGGCAAAAACAGGGCTGTATTCGTGTAAAACACTATTACCATTAGTATCACTCCAGGAGCTGCTGCTGATTTATAACCGTTTTTGAACGCTGAGATCTAACTGATGGATTAACCAGGATTTTTCTACCTCGCTTTGAAGGCTTGTCCATCTGCCCTGGTGGGAGGCACTGATCCATCCTCGCCCTAACACTTGGTTCAGCATCAAACCACCAAACTGAAATGTCACTTTAACTCTGTGCAAGCACTTGTCACTGAAGGACTAGCTTTGTCCCCAGGCTACAACTCGAAAGTTTCATACAGTTTAATGTCAGAAAGGCTATTCCCCCTCCGTCTCACATTTGAATCATATTCACCTTCCTCCTTTAATGTGTTATTCCTGTGGATAGGTGGGAGAGAGCATTCACTCAAGGGATGCCAAAGACAAATCATTACACTACTGCCCTTAGTTAGTCACCCATACACACACACAGACACACAACGGCTTGGGCAAATGTGTACTTTTACAGTATGTGCACCTGCAGACACACCATCTTCAGGAGGGAAGGTGGCCAATTTCAAGAGGCTTGACACATACAACCACTTCTCCCCTCTCCTTCTGCCTTTCTTTCGACCACTTCCTTTCTTCAGCTGCCTAACCTGTCAAGCCACAGAGAAAAATTCATTCACACTCAAGAGAGGAACCATTTGCAGGTCTGGAGAGAAGATCCTATTCTGGTTAAAGGTGCCCTTGTGAGAAATTCTCACCTGACTTTTGAGGCGACAGATCAACTATGATTAGGATTTGAGTCTTTAAATTTAGAAGAGTTACAAATTATAAGCAGAAATTACTGCTATGAGAGGTTGCATGAATAATTTAACTATTACCTGGTAACTGATGGAAGTTACTAAATATTGAATCTCTCATATGAGGGACTTTTATGTCCCTGTTCTGGTGCTCTTGTGTCTCCATTGTGCTAAAACAACTGTTCATCTGTGTCAGCTTAATGCCGGCTCTTATGTGTTCCTGAAGTGAAGTGAAAATGACATGATATGAACATATGCTCAACCCATCTTTGAGTGTTTCATCTTGCCACTCTATGCTCTTAAACAGACTTGCCCCATGCTGCAATCTGTGAAGCATATCGTAACATATGGCAAGTTTACGATGACTGTCCAGTCGCAGCCACCAGCCAATATCAGTTTAGAAGTGAGGACGTGCCATCTGTCAAAAAGCTGATCACTGGTGCACAACTTTATGTTTTTGTGCCATAACTGTAGAAGCACACAAACACTGTATGCATATAAAATATGGAGAAACATAGGGCTCATGCACAGAGAGATGGCAAGGGGATTGAGCAAAAACAGTTGAACAAATCTTAAACTTGGAAGAAAAACAAGAGCAATACACACACACACACACTTATCTGACTCTTATCACTGAGAAAAATCAAATCTTCAACTGTTGTTTGGGATGATTGTGAGCTGTTTGTGGAGGAAATTACAAGTCTGTTTATTCTGTCAAGTCAGCGCCGGAGAAGGACTTTTCCTTCGGAGATTGCAAGGATGAAGATTTGGCAAAGAAATAATACGTGACTTGTCGTGGTTAAGTGTTAGAGTGCAGTGATATAATAAAATTGTCTTTTTACGTAAATGAAAGATGTATCCTGAACCACAGAAATGAAGGAGGACATGATCATCGTAAGAAAAAACTGTTTCCTAGCGAGTAAGCAAACTTCTCCAATCTCACTCATGAGCTCAGAACTGTGAAGATCAACCACAGAACAAGATGTGGCAGCCACAACTGGGCCATGCTGTAAAATTTCCATAAGAGTTTCATTCCACTAGTTCATATGTTTAAATTAGTGGTAAACAAAGCAGTAACAAACGGTAAAATGACCAGGCTTAGTGACAAGGGTATTATACTGTGGAAAGACATTTCTACAGTCTATTATAATTACCACAAACACACACAGTGGAAAAATTGAAAACACTGACTGTGAGATTGTTCAAATGGGAAGTAGGACAAGATCTTAATGTGCTTGCTAGACTGCTTTGTCTCTCTGATTCTCACATGTATTCACATGTATAGTTATATTTCAGCATTAACACTCACACAACAAAGTGAGAATATTAGGAATGGGCATTTCAATCAAAAATACTATTTTACTTTAACTGGGAACTATTCCATTAGTCTTCAAAGATCACTTACCCCATCTCCAACTGCACTCAAATGACAGTGCATATCTGTGGTAGATTCGTGACATACTTGCTTTGTTTTCATGTATTATTTGAAGGAGCTCTATATCGAACTATTTGAAGGGTCCAGTGGTCTTTGGATTTGTGTGTTTCCCTGTTCATATGGTATCTTACTGTCTCACAGAATTTTAATGGTCTGTTCCCTGGGCCATTTCTCAAAATGCATACTTGAGTGTATTTGTATTCTTGTGGACTTGTACTTGTGAAATGTCATCAGTCACAATCTAATTACAAGACCAACTCAACGTATGAATCAAGTTAAGTGCACTTAAAAAGGATAAACCGAGTTGTGACATGTGTGGACTTTCCCATAAGGCAATATGACTGAAAATCAAAAGTGGCAATCTTTGAGGAACACAACCAAAACTGCAAGTAAGGTTTTGAAATACTACTGTGCCACAAAATAAACCTTTAAGATGTTTTTAGAAGAGAGTAGAGTTGTGCAAACTCCAAATAAGTGGTTGATTTTTCAAGATATTGCCTGTTTGCAAATGTGTTTTGACATATATATATATATAGATAGATAGATATATTATTCCTGCTAGTTTAATAGCCAGCTATCTTTTTACCAGATGGTCAGAATTTCTAAAGCCCAACATCATTTTCAGAATCTCTACTGGCCCTCACCTGTCAAGGTAAATAAGAGAGATAAATCAGTTAGGTTATATCCAACAGGTGATGTTGCTTTATAACTGGATCACCTTATTCAATTTGAATGTCTTACTGTCAGTATATTTTAAACTGAATCTTTCTCTCATCTTTTTTTGCTTGATGTAGAACTACTTCGTTCTCCAGATTTTTTAGAATTAAAACTGACATTAAAAATATTTGAATCCAGCATTCTCACTGGGAGTAGAAAGAGCTGGACCAGCATGTTAATAATGTTTCTAGAGATCCTGAGTTTCAAGTGAACTTGCCAAGAACGAACTTGGCATACTTGACTTTGACAACAGAAGCACTCGAAAAAATGTTTGAAAATTAATATTTTAAGGAAAAAAAGTTCCATAACTGATTCAGTTTTTTGCTTTCAATAACTTAATTACTATTTGAAAATTATGCCCATTTCTAATAAATATTAGAAAAATGTTAGATGACAGGGACATCTTTTATTCTCTGCAAAACCTTGCAACAGGGCAAAGAAGCAATTTGTGTTATTCCTTTTTTTGAATTAATCTAATCTTAACAATCCCTCCCATCAAATTCAAAGATAGATAGAAGTCTATTCTGCTTTGAATAACAATTCATGTCTGATTAGTTTTATTCAGAAACAGGTTCAATTACGTGCTTAGAAATGATTAAGTCCTAGCATGACCTCCATGCTTCTTCTTTCTTTGAAATATTTTTCATTTTAAAATTTTTCCACAAAAGTCTCAACACTGACAGTCCATTGCCATTGTATGTACACTGCAGGCTAGAGCTGGGCGATATGAGATTTTTTCATATCACGATATGTTTTTTTCATTTCAGGCGATAACGATATCTATCACGATATAAGCCAAATAACTATATTTGTAAGATTTAAATGTGCCGTTGCTCACAAGTAAAATGTGAAATAATCAGCAGCTTGTTTTTATTTAAATATTTATTTCCCATAATAAGTTCAACAGGGTAGATGTACTTAAGGAACATGAGACTTTTTCAGATAGATAAAGGCAAATATTGCAAACTACACAAAAGGCAGCCGCTAAAGCGTTTAAGTTTCAAAATAGAACAAACGAAACAGACTAAATTGTCAATTCCACTTAGAAACAAAATATTAATTCTAAAAATAAATCTTAGTTTGTTTTACAGAAGAACAGACAAAACTGACTAACTTTTGTCAATATCAAATAAACTGAGAACTAAAAGGAAATTCTCAATCTCTCCTTGTTGTATAGCTTAGCTTTTCAAACAGTTTTAACAGTTACTTTAGTCTGACAAAAGCCGAATGACGAATTAGCGCTTCCAGTCAGAGACTGAGGCTACGTCCACACGTACACGGATATTTTTGAAAACGGAGATTTTCCGTTTTCGTTTTAAAAATAATCCCGTCCACACATAAAGGCAGAAATGAAGGAAAACGCTGCTATGAACATGCCAAAGCAGCAGATGGCGCTAGATTCCTAACCGTGCAGAAATGTTGGCCAATCAGAAGTCTAGAAGCCTCGGTGGGAAAAAGTAAACAAAGCTGGGGCACAGAAGCAGAACCGAGTCGTATGTGTGGAGGGACAGTAACTGTGTGTATATGTAAGCATTTAAACACTGCAGAGAGTAGAATTAACAGTAACAGTATTGTAGAAATTCATTTCACCGAAACAATAACGTGGCGCACAGTGTGACGCATGCACCAGTTTATTGTATTTCCAGACTTGCTTTCGGCACAATTTACAGTGCACGCTACTCTGTTTTTGTCAGACTTGAAATAGCCGAAAGAGGAAGGAGAGGGTAAGTGACGGAAGGAGAGGTAAGTGACGGAAGTGATGTTGTAGGTGACGTCAGACGCCGGAGATTTTGGCGGAGAAAAAGCAAATGGTAGCATAGAGTTTAACAAAGGTTTTCCAAGCTTCAGTATTTCCAAATATTTTCCAAATATACTAATCAATTGTCATATAACTAACAACATCTGTTTTATCATCTCTAACACCCTGGAGGACAACGGGGAGAGTTTAGACGCTCTCCAAGATTACATCGACCGCTGTTTTCAAGATTTAGTAATGCATAAGGCCCAGAGTGCATCTTCCCCGGCCAAAATCGAGACGCCGTCATCGAAGAGAAGTCGCCAGGCAGACTCCCCCGGTACAACATCGCCTGCCGGCAAAGACATCGCAGAAATCCTGGAGTCCATCGACAAGCGATTGTCCAGTTTCGATGCGAGGCTGTCCCTGGTGGAGATCTTACACCGGGAATTTAAATCTCTGAGAGAATCCCTGGAATTCAGCCAGCAGCAGGTGGAAACGCTTGCCGCTGAAAATGCCACGCTACGGGAGTCGGTTAAATCTCTCACCGATAACGTGACCCAGCTAAACATTGAAAATAAAAAAATAAAAGAGTCCGTTATCGATTTACAAGCCCGTAGCATGAGAGATAATCTTGTGTTTTCTGGTATTCCAGAAACTGCCGGAGAGGACGCAGAGGCAACGGTGAAAAGCTTCATTAAAATCCACCTGAAGCTGCCGGAGGACACCGTAAAGAACATCGACTTCGATAGAGTACATCGCTTGGGGGGCGTGAGGTCGCGGACCGGGAGACCACGGCCTATTGTGGCCAAATTCAGCCAATTCAAACAAAAGGAACAGGTGAAGAGTCGCGGCAGAGAGCTGAAAGGAACGGACTTCAGCGTGAACGACCAGTTCCCCAAAGAGATCCTGGAACGACGCAAGGTCCTGTTCCCAGTTCGACGTAGCTTTATCCAGAAAGGCTCCCGTGCTGTCATCGCTGTGGACCGGCTCTACGTGGACGGACAGCTGTACCGCGACCCCGGCACCACACCGTGGTTATACTGACTGCACTCCAGATAAGAACCCGCTACACTCTTTTCTTATTCATTCACACTTTCTCCTTTAAAATGTGTTTAACCTAGTAATATCAGTAGGATGTCATAGCAGATATAATACCGTCACCCTCCGTCATTGCTTTAATTGGAATGTTTCCGTTTCGTTTCCTTTTTTTTGTTGTCGCTCACAGTTCATGTGGTTTCTTTCTTTCTCTTGTCTTTCACTGCTGTGATCACCTACTTCCCCACTCACCTACAAACAACACCCTCTATTTCTCCATATTTTCACAACACGATCACGCAAACACATCAGCTCAACGGCAGCACATTCACAACAGCCTCACAGCACGCACAGACTTGCAGGACACATAAGCAAGCCACGCTTGTTCATATTAGTGAATATTCACACACATAGTCAGACTTATGGAGTCTCTCACCACACTTCTTTTTCTCTTTCTATTTACAAACAAGGGATGTTTCCATATTCTCTCCACCTGTCTAAACGAAACACCCAGCATACATCATTAAACATACACGCACAATTAAGGGCATGCTGAGGTTTGTCACATGGAATGTAAATGGAGCTGGCACCAGAGGAAAGAGGTTAAAAATATTTAACCAGCTTAAAAAACTACAGGCAGATGTTGTTTTATTACAAGAAACTCACAAACCTGTCACAGGTTTAAACGAACTTAAAACACCTGAGTTTCCTAACGCGTTTGCAGCCGGTTATAATTCTAGACAACGGGGAGTAGCAATTTTAATACATAAAAATGTTAATTTTACAGTACTCGATACAGTTATAGATCCAGAGGGTAGATTTCTAATTATTAAACTATCAATATTGAACAAAAAACTATGTATTGTTAGTATATATGGTCCAAATGTTGATGAACCCTCATTCTTCCACGGTTTTTTTAGTGCACTCTCTGAACACCTTGATTGCACACTCATTCTTGGCGGTGACCTCAACCTTGGACTAAATGAAGAAATGGATAGGCTCAACACAACAGGAACTCAGCGTAATTGGCAGTCCACAAATATAATCAAACAGTATATGAACGACTTTGGTCTTTGCGATGCATGGCGCTCTCTTCACCCCACCAGTAAGGAATATACTTTTTTCTCGCATGTTCATCACTCTTACTCTCGTCTGGATTATTTTTTGGTCAGCAGCTCACTGCTGTGTGACATTTCAGACACTGAGATTCATCCTATAGCTGTCAGCGATCATGCTCCTGTATCTTTAACACTAATGCACAAGAATAATACTACGCCAAGTAAAAACTGGAGATTTAATATATCACTACTTAAAGATGAAGACTTTATTAAATACTTTAAAAAGGAATGGACTTCATATTTAGACTTTAATGACACTCCCGGAATATCTGCTTCTGTTCTATGGGAAGCAGGGAAAGCTGTGATGAGAGGTAAAATAATTTCTTTCTCATCACACAAAAAGAAAGAAGAAAACAAAAATATTCAGGAATTAGAAAAAAACATCAAATCACTAGAAGAAGCCTACGCGTGCGACCAAGATCAGGAAACATTGAACAAAATATGCAAAACAAAACTAGAATTAAATGAAATTATTAATAAAAAAACACAATTCCTTATACAAAGACTTCGCTTGCAGAATTTTGAACACAGTAACAAATCAGGTCGATTTCTAGCTAACCAGCTAAAAATAAATAAAGAAAAAACAACTATATGTGCTGCTAAAGATTTATCGGGGAACACAATATATGATCCTGGAAGAATAAACAACATTTTTAGGGATTTCTATGAAACTTTATACTCACCACAAATAAACCCATCTAAAAATGAAATTGATCTGTTTCTTGACAACGTAACTCTTCCAAAATTACTAGACAGTCAAGCAATGGAATTGGATTCGCCACTGACGCCAAGTGAACTCCAGGAAGCCCTGATAAGTATGCCCAATAATAAGGCTCCAGGTCCAGACGGCTTCCCTGCAGAATTCTACAAAGAATTCTGGACAATTTTGGCACCAGTATTCCACAGCATGTTGCAGGAAATCGAGGAAAATGGCAGACTACCACCAAATATGAATTCTGCCAACATTAGTCTCCTGCTAAAACCAGGCAAAGACCCTTTATTTCCCTCAAGCTATCGTCCAATTTCTCTTTTAAATGTAGACCTTAAAATAATCTGCAAAGCTCTCTCAAAGAGATTAGAGAAAATGACCCCCCTCTTAATTCATCCTGACCAAACTGGTTTCATAAAGGGTCGGCACTCCTCAACAAACACTCGTAGATTACTTAATTTAATAGACTACTCATACGATAAAAACATCGAAGCCATAATATTATCTCTAGATGCAGAAAAAGCATTTGACAGAGTTAATTGGAAATTTTTATTCGCAACTTTACACAAATTTGGTTTTGGAAACTCTTTCATAAACTGGATAAGAATATTATACAATTCCCCAACGGCTCGTATCAGAACAAATGACCAGACATCCTCCAGCTTCTATCTCCTGAGGGGCACCAGACAGGGATGCCCACTCTCCCCCTCACTTTTTGCAATTTTTATCGAACCTCTAGCAGCAGCATTTAGACAGGCTACAACAATTAAGGGCATAAAATGTAAGAACATAGAACATAAAATCAGTCTCTATGCGGATGATGTGTTGCTTTTTCTGCAAAACACACAAACCAACCTCTCTGAGGTAATTACTTTAATAAACTGGTTTTCAAGAGTTTCAGATTATTCAATTAACTGGCCAAAATCTACAGTTCTCCCCATTAACTGCTCCTTCCATAATTCTTCCTCTGCCCCACTGCAATCCGGAAATATTAAATATTTAGGTATTAATGTCTCTCCTAAGCTTTCAGACTTAACTAAACTAAACCACATCCCACTTCTAAAGAAAGTAGAAGGCGATCTGACTAGATGGAAATCTTTACCCATATCACTCATGGGAAGGGTCGCCACTATAAAAATGATGATCTTGCCAAAAATAAATTACTTATTTTTGATGATCCCTAACAAACCATCACAAGATTGGTTCAGATCTCTGGATTCATATATTTCCAAATTCCTTTGGAAAGATAAACCCCCGCGTATTAGCTTAAAAACGCTACAAAGAACCAAGGATAGAGGAGGATTAGATCTGCCTAATTTTCACCAATACTTCTTAGCCAACAGGCTTCAGTTCATCTCAGAATGGTTAAAACATACCTTCTTAGTTGAGCCCTGGCTAGATGTTGAACAGGCACTATGCAAGGATCTAGAGATTTCAGACCTACCATTTATTAGCTCAAACATCAAAAGACATGAATGCTTTAAAAGTATCAACATCAGCTTTTCTCTAACAGCATGGTGGGAGTTTCTAAAAATAACGGAGTCTTCATTAATCCCATGCAAACGTACACCTATCTGGAATAACCCTGACATATTACAAAACAATAATATGATTAATTTCCCAGAATGGAGTTGTAAAGGAATTAAATACTTAGAACATATATTAGAGGGAACAGAATTTATTCCATTTGACAGACTAGTTGAACAATATGGGATCAACAAGACAAGGTTTTTAGAATATCAACAAATTAAATCCATAGTAAAAAAGAAATTTAACCTCAGTCAAGTTGAATTACAAACACCACTAAGTGCGGCACATTTTCTTACTCTTAAATCCCCCAAATTATTATCTAAAATATACAGAACACTTTCTAAATTAGATGAATCAATATCCCTTCCTACTGCAAAGTGGGAAGCAGATTTATCAGTCAACCTAGACCAAAACTTCTGGTCTCAGTTTTGCTTAAAAACTTTTAAATTAATTAAAAATCCCAGTCTGCAATTAATACAATACAAAATACTTCATAGAGTGCACTATACAGGTCATCGGATGTTTAAGATGGGCTTTACATCTTCCAACAACTGCTCACACTGTCAAGGCAATACACCAGACAATTACATCCACGCTCTTTGGTTCTGTCCACCAGTGCAAAAGTTTTGGCGCGAGATATGTGAAGACTTATCAAAATGTCTGAAATGTAACATTCCAACTTCCCCCTTAGTGTGTTTGTTGGGCAGCTTAGATAATGTCACTTCAGAAAAGAATATAGCCCATATGATCTTCACTGCCCTATGCATAGCCAAGAAAACAGTCCTCATGAACTGGAAAAATAAAAATAATCTTAATTCTAACCAATATAGAAATTATCTATTAGATTACATTAGTCTTGACACAGCCTCTGCCACCACATCAGATCAATTGCTCTGGGCCCCTTTTATCAGCTCCATCACCTAGTGGGGGTGGGGGGTCATAGTTTGGTCCCGCCTTCACTGTTGTGATTGGTGAGGGGGTAGGGACAGGCTTAGGGCGTCGGGGGGTTCCCCGGAGGCATCTTCCTTGGGGGGCTCAACCCGGGGTAGCGGTCACGTCCGGTTGAGGGCTCTGTTGGCTCTCAGGTGACTGTTTCCTCGCGGCTGCGTGCAGCGGGGCTAGGGGAGGGTCTGTGCTGACGGACGTGGGTTACTGACCTGGCAACCTGGCTGCCCCTGGGTGGGTCCGGGATGGGCGTGAGGTTCTGGGGGTGCTCCGTCTCTGGACGGGGGCCCGGGCCGGGCCTCGGGGGCTCGGGTCCTGGTTGGTGTGTTGCCGGGGTTGTGGGCGGGTGGGTGCATGGGGGCCCGGCCCTGGAGCAGGGTGCCGCCGGTGCATCGAGCCGCCTGGGGGGCTCTTCAACTGGTGGGGGGGATGGTCACATCTGGCAGGAGCTTTCTTCTCTCAGGAACTCTCTGCAGGAGGGGGAGATACAGGAGAGGTGGAGGAAGATCTCAGCCTGGGCGTTTACCGTCTTATGTAGTCTGGAAGATGTGTGGTTGGTGGGGTGGGTGCAGTTTTCTCTGTGGTGGGGTTGGGTGGACTGTCCAGGGCTCTGTGGAGCCGGGGGGCGCCACTGCACTGGGCCCCGGTCTGATGGGCCTGGGCCCCCCTTCCCTGGCGGGTCGCGGAGGGTGGGAGTGCCTACTGGGGTCAGCGGGGGAGCTGGCCCCAGGGAGGGGTTACCTGCCCCTCCCTTCCTTCCCTCCCCATCTCCAGCTGCCTCCCTCTTCCCGCTCCTCCACAACCACCCACACATGCAGGGCCTTGGAGTGGGGGTATGTCACCAGGGTGCAGAGGAGGCTACCCCCCCCCCTGTCCCCTTCTGGCTGCCTCTGCCTCAATTTTATCCCACAACTTAGACATTCACATTATTCACACTCTCATTACACATACATATAGGATCTTGGGGGTGGGCACAATCACGGAGTCCAAATCACCATCAGGGTGTATACCTCACCCCTGACGTCGTTGCCCACCTCTCAATTTTAAATACACTTAGTCATTGAGGGCTAGCAGGAGGGACCATGCGCTTACCTGCTGCTCCTTGGCAGGTAGCTCCATGCCCTCCTGGGTTTTAATTGCACCTTAGAACACATATGCATCAACACTACAATGAGCGGGTGGAGGGAGGTTTGGAGTCTTCTCCCACCCCCATTCTCTGCGGCCTGCTGGAGCGGGGGGGCTAGTAGGAGGAGTTGGCCGTCCGACTGCGGTCTGGGGTGTGGGGCCTCCCTGCTGCTGCGGAGTCGGGGTGGTCTGCCTCTCCCCACCGCAGGGAAAAGGGTAACACCACCTGGGTCTGGGTGCAATTCCCCCCTCCAGGGGCAAGGGTACCTAGACCCGGTTTGTAGAGTACGCTTGGGGAGTGTGATTGTGTGTACAGCGTCTCTTTATGTCTGTCTCCACGTTGGTTGAGTGTGGAGTGAGTGCATATGAGAGCATGAGGGTGGGAATGGATGTTTGTGTCTGTGTGTGCCTGTATGTCTGTGTCTATATGTCAGGTTGGGTATCAGACGCCACCTCTCTGGGGACACCTCAGGCCCTCCAAGGTTTGGAGGCCTATCTCCACCCACCACCACTTCCCCTGCCGGTGGCGGACTCCCTCAGGTGTCGGTGTGTTGGTGGTTCTTTGTGTCTGGGGGTGGGCGTCCGGGTACACACCGGCTCACTCCTTGGCGGCCGCTTGTCGGGGCCTGGGGCCTGGGGCTCGCTCGGGCCCCTTTGGAGGTGGGGTGCCCCCGGCCTCTCGGCCTAGGGCTCGGTCACTCAGGCGCAGCTGGGGGCCGGCGGAGCTCACGGGCGCGTCACTGCAACCCCCCCTGGCTTCTGCTCCGCGGCTGCTGAGTGAGCCCTCATCTGGGACTCTCCTCAGCTCTTACTGGAACAGTGGCGCGGCTGCCCCTCTGTTGGTCTTCCATGGTCTCTTGTGTTCTGGGGGCCTCTGGATGTCTGGAGTTTTGATCTCCTCCATACCCGCTTCACACCCTGGAGGATGGGGCTGTGGCCCCCCCGCACTCCCTAGCAGATCATTACATGGAGAAACCTTTGGAATGCAAGCATGCTGATCCACACAGGTATGCACACATGGGTATTCACAGACGCGGACTAAAGCTTTCTTGGCTGCTGCCTCAAAGCACACTGTGCGCTGTCTATCTTGTGTGCTGCACAATATCGTTTATTACTTAGTAAATACTGATATCTATGACTAGCTAGTTTATTGTGATGGTGCTTTGTTTTCTCTATTATTATGTTGCTCTTTGTTGTTTGCTGTCTCCTCTGTTTGTTTGTTTGTTTGTTTGTTTGTTTGTTTTTTCTCCATACAGGTGACCCAGGAGTTTTTTTTTTTTTTTTTGTCTCTCTTCCCCCCCCTTCTCACCGTCTCTTCTCCCCTCGGGTTTTCTTTCTTTCTCTCCCCCTCTCTCTCTCATTCATTCCCCCTGTCCTATTTATTACAAAAAAAAAAAAAAAAAAAAAAAAAAAAATGACAAAGGATGAACTGAAGCTCTGCCATCACGTAATGTCGCATACTGCTGTTTCTGATGTCATTTAAAAAAAAAAAAAAAAAAAAAGCCGAAATACCTTCACACTACGGAACTTCTATGGCTCTTCCGTTCGACAATCTCTCCGGCATTGGAACCATCATCTGTTTTCTCTTCGGTCACGCTCGGTTGATTTTTCTAGTCGGCACACTCATTTCCTCCATTACCCGCTGGCTGCTTCCCAAACAAACACACGTGTGGCTTGGCACTTGTGCTGTACGTAACAAGTCACGCGACGTGACGCTGCGGCTGTGATTGGTTCGGCTCTGCGCTACTTAATTTGGATTGGCTGACCTTTTTTTTTTTTTAAAGAGGACAAGAGCGGCGAGGTCTATCGCGATAGCTTAATTTCTCTATCGAGTAAAAGTTATATCGCGATACATATCGTTATCGTTCTATCGCCCAGCTCTACTGCAGGCTTCATTGTCATACATCACATTTGCAAGCTGGTTACTGGAACAGGATCACCTGTAGCTGTAAAGTAGATGTGATGCCACTCCTCCACTGTTGCTCTCTCTGCTCCCTCATTTCCGCCTCATTCTCATCCTCCTCACTTCAAGCCTCATCTCCTGAACTGAAGTAAGAGCTTTGACAGACAAAATGTGCACAAACATCCTTATTTATTTCCAAAATTCTCACAATTACTTCTGATCAACGATAGCTGGTTATAAGCTAATATTCTGACAGCTAATTTTAGGCTCGATTGTCCCAAAAATCACATTTTCCTGTCTGATAAATAGTTCGATAATAGTTCTCATATGAGATTATGAGAATGAGAGTTTAGCTGCCAAGTTTCTGCATGGCAAGTATAAAGGGCCCCTAAACATAGCTGCTAATGGAAAAAAACAGCAATGCTTACCAAGCAAAAAGTTCAGGATATCCTCAAAAACTCACCTCAGCATCGCTGTCATTGGACAAAAATGAGCTTCAGTGACTCATCGTCCTGTGTCGGGCTCCTTTCACAATGTATTGCACCCTTATTGATTAAAAAGATGTGGAAACCCGACATCTGAGATAAACAGTGGACTACAGATAAACAACGGACAGAGTTGTTTGTTCTACGGTGGCCCTTGAAGCAAGGGTAACACACATGAAGAACTGGGAGGGGTAAGAAAAAGAAATTAATTTGACTGCAATCTACTGATATCTAGTGGTGAGATCTTACACATCTAAAAAGAAAGTTAGCTGTCTGATTTACAGTTTTCATATCTATTAATTAATTAGTATTTATGAATGTGTTGATTTTATTTAAAAGAAAGAATCTCAGACAATATGTTCTCATTTTTTCTCTCTTTTTGCTACAAGGTTTTAAACCATCCATTTAATAAATAAGTAAATAATTAAAGCCAACATCTGCCAGTGAGATTACTTTGATTACTGATCTGCCATCTCGCTCTTCAGTCGGTACCCAGAACTTGCGACCAGTGGTAAGAGTAGGAACGCAGCTTAAAAATCGACAGCACTGCTTGCAAACTGCTCTGTTTTCGACACAATGGAAAGGACAGCATCCACTCTGACGTGGCACCAGTCCATCTGTCAATCTATAAAGATATAATCTATTCAAATGAAATAAGGAGAACAAAGACATCCATCCTAAACCCCTTAGTAACGGCCATTCTTTTATTCAGACTTTTATAGGCATGTGTACTATACTCTGCACCAAACTTATTCTAATTGCCTGTACTCCCTCATGTTGTAGCAGAAGGGGAGAAGCTGCACTTTATGTTTTAGTTGTGCCTAAGATGTAAATAAAACATCGTCTGTCTCAGATGGTAGTTATACTGCTGCACCTTCATGGCTTCATTTAATCCTTTCCTCCTCTCACTCTTATAGCCTCTTATCATGGGTGAAGAGGGGATACTCCTCGCTCTCATCATCAATCATCGCAGCCCGTGCCCTGTCACCCATGCTGGCAGAGGTGCTATGCCGTGCGCTATTGTTTTGTTCTGTTTTGTTTGCTGCATTGCACTGGCTCTATTTTTGGTACCAAAGGTCTTATGGGCTGACTTGGCACTCATAAAAGCTCTACAGCCATCTAGATGGATGTTTACCTTCAGAAATTCAGAAACTCTTAACAAAAGTTTCAAAGGCAAATCGCTTGCGTGAAAGTCTCCAAACCAGGACATTTAACTTCTGGGTGAGACAGGCACTTTTGTGAAAGCTGACCTTGTATCTCAAGTTCTAAACAATAAATGTGCAATCACAATGCTGTTCCCAAAGGCCTTAAACAAGGTGACACACAACATGTACCTTTTGAGAAACGAGATTAATTCTATAAACTTAAGATATAACAATCCTGGAGTATTGACTTGCAGATTTACAGTCATAAACATTTCTATCACAGTCTCTGTAATACTGCATTAAGAATGATAAATAGATTACTATGAGTACCTGGACAAAAGGCCTTGTGAAGAATGTTACTGAGTGTAAAGGAGTTCTCTGTAAAGTGTTGACTTTATTAAGTAAAGTTCCCTGAGATATGAATTAGCTTTAAGTGTAGCTCAGTGGCATAGTAATTCCTCCTGAATGACCAAACTCCTCAATGCAATAGTTAATCATGATTTGATATTGGCTGAACCAGTGTTTGAGGAAAGAATGAATATGACAACGTATGTAATGTGCAGTGGAAAAGTCTTCAGCCTCATGTCTTCAGTCTGGACATTGTTGTCCTGCAACTACCTATTTTCCTACCAAAATCTAAACAAATGAGGTGTGTCTCATGACACAGTACTGTATGAAACTAAGCCAATGAAACAGTTATATAAGAATGTGATCTATGCTGCTCACATATGTCAAGATCTTATTTCAAAACTAGAAAGAACCACGAAACAAGCAAAACCAGTTCAGCCAATAAATGTAGCCTCTAACAATTCACAGTTACATTTTCATTAAAGGTCTAAAGGCTGTAAAACTGTATCATAAACGACGCCAAAAAAAAAAAAGACAAGCAGCTTAAAAGGCCCACCTAAAACAACCAGCAGTAGCTCGCTGGCCAAACACTGGGGAAACTACTCAGCACATACAGCTAGCAAAAGTGGCAGTTACTTAACTTGTTGAAGCGAAGAAGCGATCCTCAGTGCTCGGGACTGGAAGAAGTCTATTTCTAATAAGGTGAATGCAAAACTCGTTCCACAGCAAATATCCCACAGCACAACATTCATTCCTGCTGAAAAAACAAGCTATTATTAATTGCTCTGTCCGCAGCGGAACAAAAATGTGAGTAAGCTATGCGCCAGGCTAAACTGACCATCATACAGAAGAGGTACGTTGTACTATTAGCAGTTAACTAGCTGTATTAGCTTGTCATGAAATATAGCCATACAGGACCATTATATAACAGGGAGCCTACTTCGGGTATTCATATGTATCAGCTTCCTTCAAGTACTTTTCTTAATTAATAATGATGATAATAATAGTAAATATTGTTTTTATTTATTTATTGATATTATTATTATTATTATTATTATTAATTTATTTTTTGTTACTGAGAGGAAATAGCTTTGAAACAATTGCTATACTAACAATACTATAGTAATGACATTATGAACACTGTGTGGATTTGTACTATACTGGTGTAGGCCTCCAGTCTGCTGAGTGTATTAAGTCTGTACACCATTCAATTGGTATTTCACATGTGCTGAATGCCTTCCTTTTAATTCATTCTGTCTACATATGGAGCAACAATGTGATCATATACTGATTAATGAAATAAGCTTATCTCCATAGTGCCAGCAGGTACTGATATGTTTGTTTTTATTTATGCAGTGATTAATAACACTATAAATCATGATCGCTCCAAAGGAGCCACAGTTGTTATTGTCATTGTTGTTGGGGGGTTTTTGTTTTGTTTTTTTAAATGTGATGCCTCCTCCCATGGAAAGGTTTTTTGCCACGTTTTAAAAGATATTCTCTTTCTTTGCCATTTGTCATCACTTCTTGCAGGCTTGTGTCCAAGGTGAAAGAAGTGTCCCATGTGTTTTATATTCTCTGTTTTGGTAGACAATCCAGTGTGTACAGAGACACATAGGGTAAATGCAGATTCTTGGTCACATCCTGGTCAATTTGTGTAAAACTATGCAGAGTTAAGGATTATAGGAATTCTAGAGGTGGCAGGGATGTGTTTTTGCAAAGTTCCTAAACAAGCTTACAGCATGTGAGCCGTGTACAATATGCTATGTGTAAGCTGAAAGTTGTCATCTAAAACAGGGACCACTCACGGTGACTTTTACAATAACAAAGAAGTGCAGAAAACAAGCATGAAAGAACACTAACAGACAATAGCTGCACTGGACAGATTTATTATTTTTTATTTGTTTGTTACCTCCACAGAGGAGGTCATGTTTTTGGTAGTGTCTGGAACTTTGCCTGTTATTCTGTCTGTAAACGTGGTAGCTCAAAAGGTTTTGAAATAATTCTGATAAAGCTTTGCAGCGTTGTATTGGGGGTCATGTTAACAATTCATTATAATTTGCCTTACATCCCAAAAGTCTTCAAAGTCAGTCTAATTATTTATTGTTCAAAAATTAAGCCTTATAATATAGAAGCTATGACTCTTAGTGGCATGTGGTGTGTATTGTTATCTCATAGAAACTACAAATAAAGAAAGTATCCATTAACCATAAACAGGTTGAGATATTTGTCTCCTGATATTGTCCTGATACATCTCTCATGCTACCTTTATCTGCACTTCTTAAAGTACACTGAAGGCATCAAGGAAACATGGAATTATGTAGTAAACAAAAAAAAAGTCTTGAGCGATTTTCCAGAGTTTCTGAGCAATTGTTGGCGCTTTTGCCTTCACTCTGCGGTCCACCTCATCCCAAACCATCTCGACTGGGTTTAGGCCAGGTGACACAGCGCTCCATCACTCTCCTTCTTGGTCAAATAGCCCTTACACAGCCTGGAGGTGTGCTTGTTTGATAATCCAACTAAACGCAAATCACATTGGATGGCATGTCGCTGCAGGATGCTGTGGTAGCTATGCTGGTTCAGTGTGCCCTCAATTTAGAACAAATCCCCAACAGTGTCACCAGCAAAGCACCCCTAACCCACCACACTTCCTCCTCCTCCATGCTTCACGGTGGGAAACACACATGTAGAGACCATCCGGTCACCTTTTCTGCATCACACAAACACAGGGTGGGTGGAACCAAAGACCTCAAATTTGGACTCATCAGACCAAATCACAGATTTCCACTGGTCTAATGTCCATTCCTTGTCTTTCTTGGCCCAAGCAGATCTCTTCTGCTTGTTGCTTTTCCTTAGTAGTGGTTTCTTAGCAGCTATTTGACCAAACAGTCTCCTCTGAAAAGTTGATGTAGAGATGTGTCTGCGACTGAAACTCCCTGGCCTCTAATCTGAGGTGCTGTTAACTCGGGTGAATTTATCCTCAGCAGCAGAGGTGATTTTTGGCCTGGGGTGGTCCCCATGTGAGCCAGTTTTGTCGTAGTGCTTGATGGTTCTTGCGACTGCATTTGGGGACACATTCAAAGTTTTAGCAGTTTTACGGACTTACTGACCTTCAGTTCTTAAAGTAATGATGGACTGTCGTTTCTCTTTACTTAGCTGATTGGTTCTTGCCATAATATAAATTCTAACAGTTGTCAAATAGGGCTTTCAGCTGCATACAAACCTGACTTCTGCAAGACACAGCTGATGGTCCCAACCCCATTAAGAAGGCAAGATATTTCACAAATGAACCCTGACAAGACCCGTTTTTGAAGTGAAACCATTTCAGGTGACTACATCATGAAGCTCACTGAAAGAAGGCCAAGGGTTTGCAGCTCTGTCAACAAAGCACAGGGTGTCTATCTTCAGGAATCTAAAATATAAAACATCTTTCGAGATATTTCACAATTTTTTATTTATTACATAATTCTTTATCTGTTCATTCATAGTTTTGATGCCTTTGACAAGAATCTACAATGAAAATAGACATGAAATGAGAAGATGTGTCTAAACATTGAGTGGGAGGGTACGTTTAAAAAGAACAAAGAAAACAAAATGAATGTTAATTAAATATGACACTATTCCCATAAAACTAAGCACTGCTCAGAGATTGAGCTGCCTTGGTAGAGGTTTGTGCTCTCTTGAGTGCTTTTTGGTTATTTTTTTATCACACATTTTACACCAGATAAACGACAAAAATCTTAGTGTTATTTTTTTGTAGGGTTTTTTTTTCAACAGATAGCTGAACAGGAGCTTACATTTCTGTTTTTTTTTTTCTCACATTTTCGTTTCACTCTGTACCCAAGTGATGGACATCTATAAAGCTCTGCACCAAGGCAGTATAGTGTCAAGGTGAACCAGACTGGTATTTAAGCTAAAAGCTAGCAGAACCAGGTCAGCTTTTACTTTACTTTTTCTGGCTAATGTTCACTTCATGGACAATAAATTACACCTGTTCCAGCGAGTTCACTAAAGGAGACAAGTAACAAGAAAATTGGCTCAATAACAATTTGCTGGATTTAGTGTCTAAACTTAACTTTTCTGAGGACACAGAAAAATCTGATTCGAAACAATAGTTTGGAATTGTTACTTAAATATGATTGTGAAGTTGTCGACTTGTTAGTTTTTAATCATTCCTCAAGGAGGGTTCAGGGATTATAGATTTTATTATTTATTCAGTTGTGTTAGATTTTTTCTTCTATTAGAGCTTTAATGTGTCAGAATGTTTGAATTATCCCTTGTAGCCACATAGGCCTCGTTTCATAATCAGCTCCATAATTTCTACATAAATAAACACAGGACACCACATTATTCTTCAATATGTCTTTAAATATTAGCAGGGTTACACAGACAGCTCAAATCAGAGTCTCCAGTTCACCTGACTGACTTCTTTATGCAACCCAAGAGGAAACCCAAGCACACAGAAAAATGCTTGTGAATAAGCGCTGCCAAATTTCACTCCACATAAACTTTGAGTCGACTTGAATTTGACATATTTATTTATTAACGGAGAATTGTTTAATGATTCCATGACCTGACCTACGTAGATCATCTCCCCTGCTCTTAGAGGCATTATGAATACAAAACCAGCGGTGATGTTATAGTTCAGATCCGTTGGGAAATGTCGTAGTGTTCTGTTCAGAAAAGCAGAACACAGGACACGCCTGGAAGGAGTCAAGAGAGGCATGAAATCCTAATGTTACTGTTCCTGTTACAGTGAACAGACATAGTCCACCGGTCATCTCTGCCTTACCAAGATTAATGGCTTGTCTCACAGGTTGGGTTCCCATTACATAGTTTGTCCATCGCCACCTCGTTACCAGCACATCTTTCACTGTCAGGCAGCAGAAGAAGGCAGTCAAATGGCCAGACCCCTGCAAACTTAGCTCGCATAAAGCTTATACACTGAGTACGGGCATGGCTAAGACCAGCAGCTCGTCACTACTCTTCGCCACAGTGTACACATATGGCCCAAGTGTCCACATCTGCAGGGGAGTACTGTAACTCATAAAGAAAAAAAGGAAAAAAAAAACCCTGATTATGAGGATGAATTTAATTCTACAAAAAAATAAACCACAAACTTTAAATTTTCATCAAATACTTTATCTAATTACTAAAAGCAGTAATGTAAAAACCATATACCATATATATGAAAACATCAAACACTTTGACACATTCTGCCTCGGCTTGGCTCATCAGTAATGTCCTTATCTATCCCAGCGACTAAGCAATTGAATGTGATGTTTTGTGATTTGTCTACAAATGTAAATTTAAATGTGTGTGTGTAAAAGACTGTTGGGCTTTTGGCATCATTTTTGTCAGTGTGATGTGAAGTAGAGAATTTCTAGGAGGGGCTCACCGTCTGATATCTGGATGAGGGACCGTAACTAATGGCCTCTTGTCAAGCCACGGATAATGTATGGCTCCACATTTAGTTGGATAAATAGGATATGTGTGTGCATATGTGTGTGTATGAGTGGTGAGGGATATTCTGTGTGATTGCAATATGCTGCCATTTGTATTAGCTCATGTGTGTTGGCATGCACCTACATGCTTGGCTAGTCATTTGTGCAAGCAAGGATGCACCATAAATATATTTGTCAAATATCCTTTTTTTGTTTGGTACCTTGCACCGCATGCCTCTGCATCTCAACTCTGATGGCTCTGATGAGTAGTTCTGTTAATATTTCATAGGTAATTCTACATGCCAAATAGTAAGTTATTGTGTTTTTGTGGAGCCATTCATCTTCATAGTAGCTAATTTGCCCTGTGGTGTAATGGCACAGAGAGCTTTGTGGGTGTAATGGGAGTCAATGATATTTTCTGGAGATATGATTGCCCTAGCATTTTATTTTTCACGCAAATACAAATGTGTGTGCATGTGGCGCACGCACACACAGCAAAGATTTGTGATCAGTTGGAGTTCACATGCATGAGGGAAAAAGTCTCCTAAGCTTGAGTGAATGCAGCTGTTCCATTTCTCATATCCATCCACATATTTATCTTAGTAAGCTACATGTAAGCTGTTATTTATGATGGGACTCTGGAGAATTATATGATCTAAGTAGCTTCTCTCTTATTATTGCCATAATGCGCATTAAAGCATTAAAGATAGCTGTGTATGCTCTCCTGGTGGTTTTGTTCATCCATATTCATGAGGATGGGAGAATTTGAGGCTTGCTAGGTTGTCAGTATATTAATCTTAGATACCTCTCTCACTCTCCCTTGCTCTCTCTCTTGCATGCTCGCTCTCTCTTTTTTTCTCTCACTTCCAAAGAGAGATCAGATTTGAGCTAAAGTAATGAACAGCTGTAATGGGCTGTCGTATCTGTAAAAATCTCTCTGGAAGCAATTGGCCAAGACTTTGTGTTGCATTCAGGAAACACAAGTTCAACAAAAAGACCTGTTTTATGAAGCCTTTATGAAGGGTCTGTGCAATGTGTTTCCTGCTTTGTGGCAGCTTATTTTGCAGCTTATGTTATGAATATTTTTTAAAATTTTCAACAGTTATGTTTGACCCTTGGAAAGAAGAAAAGGAGCACAAATGATCATAGTTAAGAAAGAAAGAGAAGGAGATATTATTTACCTATTTACCTCTTTTCTCCACCTACCCATCCTTCTCCTCCTCCATCCCCCAGTCTCTCTGTCCAGCCAACAGAAATACATTTACTGAGACACACTTGCCTTGAATTTCCTCCCTGCTGCTGTCTCAAACACTTTATTGAATTATCGAACAGTGAATATATATGACAAATGGAGTCAACAGACTAGGTTTTGGTTTATAACGCTATCCAAACACACTGTGTTTACTCTGGGAAATCAAAGTATAAATCTGTCCCTGGACAACGTGCAGATCAATAGTCTGATTCAGATACCTTCAGGTGCCCGTCAACTAACACATGAGTAATACTGCAGTGAATGCAGAATCTTTTTGCTTCAAGTGGCCTTTTGCAAAGCAGAAGCATTGCATAGTTAGCCATGAGGCTTCACTGACATTTGTATATGTGCAGAGACCCTGTGCATGTCTTTCCTCTGAGGTGAGGAGAGAGGATGGCAAACAAACAAAGCAAACAGAGGTGGTTGGTATCTGTAGTATTGTCCTTTTATTTAGTTTAGCCAAAGAAGGGTTAATACCAAGACCAGATCATTCAGGAGAGGAGATAGAAAGTCAGAAAAAACACATCTGCCAGAGTCATTCAGAGACTAAACCTCCCTCATGCAGTATGAAAGTCTGTCAGCAGACAGACCCCCGTCTATGGGGTGAAAGCAAAGGATGAGGGAGATATGAAGGTTTGACCAGAGGGAAAAAGGAAACTGTTGACTTTTGAAATAGCAGTTTGACAACAACATCTTCTGACTGTATACAAGTCTAGCGGTGTAGCCCTTTGTGCACATACTGTATACTTGCATTTGTTTGCAGCTCATTGTATGCATATAAAAAATCAGTTTTGTGTGTGTATAAATGTGATGAGTGCAGCTAAAAGGGTGGTGAGTGCTCTCTCTGTGTCTTTATGTCACTGGATGAGTCAGCGTGTTGTTTACTGAAATTGTTGTTGGAGCAACCACACAGCCTTACCCTCTGAGTCCCAGTGTGCCTCATTAGCTGCTGCCATTTCAGCTCTTGTTCCCTTGTTAATCACCTCAGTCGATCACCTCTGTGCAATTAGTTAAATTTAGTGATTAAGTGGAGAAAGTTGAAAATGCAGCTTACAGTAGATTTAGGCAGTTACAGAAGTAGGACAGCCCTGCAAGCAGAGGGTGGTGAAGTGACTAGATGTAGATCAGAAGTTGGATACAAACCTGTGTGTGTTCTTCTTAAACTGATGGAGCATCTTCTTAAATCTTGTTAATTAAGTAGTGCTACTTGCTTTAGAGATACAACTCTAACAACCCCCCTTATTATTGTACATGAATTTTCTTTGTTTTGTAAAGCTGCCTGATGACAGCTGCATCTCATTGGAATCTGCACATAACTAATAACTATAGCCTTTCAGTAGATACATATATAAAATACAAAGTAGTGGAGTGGTGGTACGCATCTAATCTGAAGGATATATCTGTCATGACTTATTATTGTAACATATTGTTGCTATGCTACAATTCTTCTGGTTTTAAACATATGTCAGGACAATGCTTCTTGACAATTTGAAGTAAAAAATTAGATGTTCATATTTGAAAGTGCCATAGTTAACCTACTTAAGGCCCTGAGATCTCTTGGTGACCATCTGCCAAATATCGGTCAAAAAGGGAAAAATGCATATTCCCTGACTGGTTGGCAGGTGGTTGCTGGAGACTGAAACTAATTGCTAAAGCTCTAGTCACCAAGGCCTGGACATGGGTCAGATACTCCCTGACCACAGGTGGCTAGGGAAAAATGGTTGCTGGCAGTTCTAGGTAAAACATGTTCCAAACAGGTATATGGTTCTGCACTGAAAACCTCCTTGTGATTGGTTTGGTTGTTAGCAGAGTGCCTTGGTTGCTCATAGTTTACATGCATCTTTTCTGCAAACACTCACGTATGAGTGTTTGAGTGTTTGCAGTATGTTATACTTCTTCCTACTCCATTTCAGACTTAATAATTGTCATTTCATGTCATTTAGACTCTGTTTTATTTTATTTATTTTCTTTTTTTTGTTTTGTCTGAGCACATACGTGTGTATTAACATATATATTCGTATTTGTAAATGCAAGTATGTGTACTTGTGTATATATTGTTTTTTTTCTGTATATGTCTGAAATAAAGATACAATAATAATAACAATAACTCACCAGTAAAGTTTGCCTTCAAAGTAAAAGTTGCACCCTTCGGTTCGCCTTGCACTTTTTGCAGTTTCACATCCACTCAACTGGTAGTGAGCAAATGTTTGCAGACAAGTTGGTGTCTTCCTTGCAATTTACAGGTGACGGTGGCAGTCTGCTAGTAACCAAAGCAATCACCAGAAGGTAGCACCCTCCTGGAGACCAACTTTACCCAGCAACTTCCCAGCCAGTCAGGGAATACACAATTTCCTTCATCAGTAGTTGTCAGGTGATTGCCAAAGGTTCTTTAGGCCTGAGTGACTCAGGCCTAAAGCAGGTACCACTGGTAATGAGTTGTATTGGTCACCAAAGTCCAATCAAGCCACACTTAAGTGTCCCTGGTCTATTTGCTCTGGGAGTCCTGTTGTTGAATCTTAAACTCACTAAAAAATAAGGTACAAAACTTTACTTTTGTGTTCTTTAAGATGTGTCTCTCTCTCACACACACTCACACACACACACACACACACCTTCTATTGTGTTTTATTATTATCATTCGAGATATTCATTTAAACGTCTGAAATTCATTGCTTTTTGAAGGGCAATCCCGTTTTGTGTACATTGTCTCATTTTTTTGCAATGATACTCTCCAGAGAAGCTCATATTTTTGAATCTGTGTCTGTCTGTGCATGAGAGCATGTGTTGGGGATGTCACAGCTTCATAGATAGTGGTTTTAATGAGTATCATTCAGTCATTCACAATCTAATATGACCTTGTTGCTTTCTGCCTTATTCCAAATAGCACTGTTATTCAATAAAAAGTCAGTCTAATATACTGTAGGCTATATGAGTACACACGTACTTTTCCAGTAAGTAGGCCACTTGGGTATAATGATACAAAGGAAATGAAAACAGTTCTGAAAAACAGCTATTTCAAAGTTTTGTCAGACTGCATCAATATCCATACCCATTATGGTGACGAGACAAAAAAAGAACAAATAAACGAGACTTACTAGAATATTTCAGGACTACACAAATCTTTTTTTTTAAGTATTTGTTTATGCTAATTTGCTTTGCTTACAATTTCTCGTTCCGTTTCATATCAAAAAGACATCCAATCATTTCTGCACAGATTGCCTTTTTTATGTTAATTTCACTATCTCACTGAAAATAAGTAAACATAGCTAGTACTTAGTTAAAGTGAAGAAAAATAAATTCATAGGATCCCACTCATTCTGTCAACGTCCACATTATCATTAGGCCAGATACTCACACAAGCTTCTATGAATACACAAACCTGGTATACAAAAGGGATAAGCATTAATAGTAATGACATCTTGTCATCTTTCCCATTACATTATTTAATTAAACCTTTTTGTAAGCTCGTTTTCCTTAAGATCTTTTTTTTTTGGTTTTCAAAGCTGAGAGTTTCTTCTCATGGCCAAATTAAATTTGTTTGTCAAACATCCTTAAACATGTACGTGCTTGCACTTTGTACTACACCACACCTTTTTTTTTTTCCTGAACAGTTATCTGTTATGTATGGCCACATGATGCCTCATTCAAGGGCAGTCTGCTCACCTGCATTTCATCCTTGAGAGCTGATTTCCCCTGGTGAGTGGAGCTGACCTCGGTGCAAATGCAGATGAGCATGTGGCCAGTGCCAACAAAAGATCAAGACCTTTGCTCCCTCTGGTTCAAACATGAGGGCTTATTTTAGTACCTACAGTTGTTTTTCTTTTTGATATTTTTTTTGTGGGATGAAAATATATTTGAAAATAGTCTTCTGCTTCTCATCTATCTGCTGTCAGTCACCGAGTGGATGCAGCAGTTCAGAAGTCACGCTGACCTTGACAAAAAAAGCCGTCTTCTGCTAACACACCTGCATGCCAATGGCCTTATGCTGTTGCTCTGAGATGTGAATTAAAATATTCAGGATGTATCCTGAAATTTTCTTGCTTTTTGGAGTCTTTAAAGTTGCAGTTCTAGTTCCATAAAGGAGTTGAATAATGCCCACAGTGTGAGAAATGTGATTTTAGTGTGGGGTAAAAAACAGATTAAATCTGGTTCAGTCTCTATGTGTTAATACACTGATTTTGCTAGTCTCATTAGGACTCCATCAGTCCTCAGCATTAACAGTAGTATTAACAACAAATCAGAGGTTACACTCTTATTTCCCCATTTTTTTTCTTAGTAATTTTCTCCATAGCACACCAGCCCTTTTGTGCTTTGTGCGTGTCATCTACTAATTTTGCAAAGCACAGTAACCTTTCCCAGCACAATGTGATAATGGTAGGCTTAATGTCACGTTGTCGCTTCTTGAGGGAAGATAGGGAATCATTTGGGAATTTCATAAAAGATTAAGTGTAATAATTATCCCCTGCACAATTATGAGGGACATGTAGCTGACTGGAAAGGTGGATGCTAGTGTTGAAAAGAACACATCATTTTACAGAGTGAAAGGTCTTTTCTGTCTGACAAACACTGCATTCATTATGCAGACCTTTCTCTACCATGTTACCCAGTTACTGCAAATAAAGGTAAATTCTGCAGGCAGCTTATTACGATTTAAGTTTTATTGTTAAATGACCTCTGGCTCAGGGACCAATCCCTCAACATGAGGGGTGGGTTGAACTTATTAGAGCTGGCAATTGGGATATAAATTCTTAGTTTGATAGCACAGTGTAGCCAAAGGGTCATGTTATCTATTATTATTACATCTGTAATATTGTAGAGAGCAATTAATGAACTAAATTACCATTCTGATGCAACAGCTTTTAGGGGGACCTGCAGAATTGGCTCTTCTTCTTGAGAATTAGTTTGGTTATAGACAGAAATGATTTTGATGAGCAATATGGGTTTATTCCAGTTATATTTATTCAGTATGATAATAGGGGCACCTCAGCATGAACCATATATGTTTAATTTGTGTGATATACTGGGACATCTATGATTAGACCTATTTGTATCTATTGGAGCTATTTGTTTATATTTTGTAATGTTGTAATATGTTGTATTATTTAATTTAGTTTAGTTTTTATACTGTTCTGCATCCGAGAAGCTTGTGGGTGTTTTGTTTTTTTTGCTCTCTCGAACAAAAAAGATTTTTGGAAATCCTAAAACAACCAACTATTCTGGGAAGGTTTTCCATGCAGTTTAGGAGTGTGTATATGAGAATTTTTGACCATTCTTCCATAATTATTCCATCGCTCTAATCCAACAAAAAAGGCGTTTTGTCGGGTTGAAGTCAGTCACATTCTTCTATACCAAACTCGCTCATCCATGTTTTTATGGAATTTGTCGCTACTGTTCCTACAAAGCTGGGAGCATGAAGTTGTCCAAAATATCTTGGTATGCTGAAGAATTAAAAGTTCCTTTCACAGGAACTAAGGGGTCGAGAACTCCTGAAGAACAAACCCACACCACAATCCCGCCTTCACCTTTAGCACAATGTCTTCTAGCAAGTGCTGTTCTCTTATCAACAACCAAAACCAAACTTGTCCATCTGCAATTCTCAACTGCAACATTATGGTGCTCATTTAATAAATTATGGTCTAATGTGGACTTTATACATGAACTACCATATTCTTTACAGGAGGGCTACCATTTTATTTCACATTTTGTAGAAGCATGCAATGTGCAGCTAATTTAGTGTTGTTAAAAAAAACAAAAACAAATAATGATCACGAAAAAGTAAGTCGGTTGGATGGATGATGCCAAAAGGTGGCTATGTCCATCTATCTGTCTGTGAGGGTATTTCTGGAACTTGACACTTGTGTTATATTTTTGCAGTGTTTGAAACAGGTGAGTAAAAACTACATGTAGCTCCTTCGAGTTTAAATGTTTGTGTTTATATGTGAGCTCAGAAGTAGGTTAATTAAGTGTCAGGGGTGGTTTTTATGCTGATCATACACAAGAATACTAATTAGATGAATGGTTACACAAAGCTTTAGATAAAATTACACATGGGAACATGAGTGAAAAAAGGGAGGGGGCTATGTTTTCCTTGCTATTTTCCCATGAGTTTGTTGACTGACATCTCAGTAAGAGAGACAAGTATAAATAGCTCTTACCACTGGGATATAGTGAAAGATAGAAAAGAGGGGTGAATAACTTAAGCCTGGACTTGTATAGAAAAGAAAGAGGAGTTGAATGAGGAGAAGAAGAGTGGAAAATGTGCCTGCTGAAGCGTAAAATTAGCAATTACGTTGGGTGTCATCAGTAATGACTATTTCAGTCCAGATAAAGGGGGGTTAATGTCCAACAGTGAGACTGTAATTCAGCTGTTACACCTCTGTTCAATCAGGCGGTCAGGGGAGGCTGTGATAGAGCACAACCCAGCTCAAAAATCGCACCTATGCACCAATAAGCCAAGATGGCCGCCATCTGCTGGGAAAGCTTTCAGAGGCAATTTATTTTTTAAGACCCATATGCTGACCTTGGTTGTGAAAGAGCAAATTTGTATGAAATCACATTGCAGGTTCTGTCCCACCGCGTGTGCATTTGGGAGTGTGGGTCTATATCTGGGCTTTTACATGTTGTTGAATTTTCTCTTTACTGAAACAAGTGCAACAGGGCAGTCAGTGAGGCAGTTTAAGATAAGGATGACAAGTGGAGATTTACTTCACCCTGGTCTCTAACTTAGTGGGAACTTCAGAGATGTGGGACTACATATTCATTGCCAAATTTTAATCAATACTCCCTATGAATATGAATGTATTTTCTATCTTGAGGCTGTAAACATGTTTTGTTTTTCTGTTGTGACTATCCTAACCTTATGAAGAAACGATCACAGCCAGCTACTGGAAATAGAAATCTTGATTTTCATATTTACACAGGCACCTTCACGTCTGTCCACGTCTGGGAAATTTGTCTATCAAAATAGTCTCGCTCATTTGGTTTGATTATTCTGTAGCTCTCATAAAAAATAACCATCTGTCCTTGGTTTCCGGAAGAAGCGCTTTTTAAAATCCCTACGCTTTAATTCATCACCATGATGTCACATCTATCACCGTGGCGACAGGAATACAAATGAGGTGGATGCACGCTCAGTGGCCCACTGTAAATAATTTACTGTTTTGTTTTATTGGAAACAGAGACACAACATTATTTTCTGCTAGAACTCCCCTTGGCCAAGGTCTGCAGGCACATTCATCCAGAATTCATCGTATAGAGAAAGTTAAGTCTCAGTTTTATGTATCTTTATTATTATGCATTATCACTCTAACCATTAAGGAGGGTTCTCTTATGGCCTGGATAAACATTGGAGTGCTGTATGTGAGATGACGTGATGCATCACAACTCCTCAAAGCCATATGGTGAAAGACTGGATATACGTGATGTATTTGTTATGCTTTAAAAAACCAGATTAGGACATGTTCTATTCTCTCTTTTATTGTTATGATGAATCACTTGTTATCTTGCACACACAGGGACACTAGCACAAGGACACTCACAAAACACACACATATAATTATGCACAGAGGCATCTAGGCAAACACCCTGCATCCACCCTCTCTTTACCCTGGTCTGTATACCATAAGTCACTTCTATACAGTATGAATATAAAAACTTTCCTTGGCAGAACATCTATCCACATGTTTACAGTGCAATTCTGAATGGTAATCTATGTCTGCCACTTCACTGACAGTGTTGATTATAAAAGCTTTAAATGTTATCTTTGATTACCATGCATCACTACTGGAGTTACTACTACTTATTTTTTTAGAACACTGCACTTTTTTCACCTTTGAACTTATCCTAATCCTGCTCATGGAGTGGCATATATCAAATCTGAATTGTCTTTACAAGTATAAATGTATCCATTTGAGATTTTATCAATTTAAGCACATCCCAATCTATAAGACTAAGTCGTTAAAATCCATATGAGTTCCATTATTTTTTCTTTACTTATAGGGCACAATAGTACTATTTTACTGCAGTATTTTGGAATAATAATACACAGCTTTTCCCTGTTCAGTGTCAAAGCCCATGGCACAGCCAAAGGTAGTTAAGGGGGATATGGCCACTGCAGAAACTTCATAGTCCTTTCTAGGTGCCTGTACAATGAAACAAGTGTAATACTGTGCAAAAGTCTTGGCTCTCTCCTCTTTATATTTTGCTTCCAAGGAGCCAGGGCTTCTTGTCATTTTTAAAAGTGGTCTTGAGCAATAGGTCTCCAGACTTTTCAAAGTTTTTCTTCAAACATTGGCTGCTTTTTCATTCATTTTCAGTCCAGTCCTCCTAGCTGACCATTTTCATAGACAAAGGAATAATTGGTAGGTTTAAAGCTAGTATCTACAGGAGATGAACAGTGTCTGAAATTCATGTCCTTAAGAAATAGGACAAAAACCAGACACAGTTGAACAATCTGTTGTTCACTGAAGCCTCATCAGAAATGGCTGTCAAGAAGCTATTCTTAAAGAAGAGAAACAGGGACAAAAGTTCAGTATGCTGAACTTGGCAAGATAAAAATAATGGTAACAGGACTTGTGGAGTGATAAATTTGAGAACTTTAGTTCAAATCATTGTCAGTGTGTATGGATGAAGTCAAGAGAGATGTATAACGGTGAGTGTCTACAGCCATCTGTAAAACATGTTGGAGGCTCTGTCATGTGCTGGGGCTGCATTTCAACCAGTGGTGTTCAGAATCTTGTCAAAGTTGATGGAATTACAAATGCAGAAAAGTACTGTCAAATTTTATTCCAGCATACAATACCATCTGGAAAGTATCAAAGAGGCAATGGCTTCATTTTTCTGCATCCAAGTATGCTTTAAGTAAAGGCATACTTGTACAGACAAACACAGAATAGCACACTGTCAGTCGTGGATTAGCCTCCCCAGAGCGTGGAACTCATCATCGAAGCTAGATTGGATCATTTTGACATAGAACAGAAGAAAAGGCTGCCAACATTCAAAAGAGAGCTTTAAAATGTCTTTCAATAAGTCTAAAGAACCATTCCTGAAGACTACTTAAAGAAATGACGAGAAAGCTTGTCTAAGAGTTCAGGCTGCACTGAAGAATGAAGAATTGAAGAATAAATTGCTACAACTATTTCACATTTTCCTAGCAAAATATTAAGAAATGAGGGATGACTCAAGACAGTGCTGTACCCAGGTGCAGTCATCTACACAGTCACACAAGGGTGGTTATGGACTGAATAATCTAACACAGGTTGTCTAAATCTAATTATAAATGCATTCACATAAACGTTAAAATACACTATAAAGCAGCACAGTTGCTCTGGCCAGATCCAGCCACAATGGCAAAAAAAGCTGACTGTGTAAGGTAATAGGCTTATTGATATTACCGCCCCATCATTAAAGCACATGTATCTCTGTTTAGATTTATAATCTTCCGTTGAATTAATGTTTCCTTGTAACCATTCTTATTTGTAAATAATTCAGTCTTATTCCTTAACTTTCAGCTCTTGTGTTAAACAGCTTTGCGAGCAAATTATGGAAGCCAAAGTAAGGTGAAGTGGTAAATACTGCAGATTATAAATAAGGTCGAAAAGTAAAGCGATTAAAACAATTTAAAAAAGGAAATGGCTTTGAAATCGCTTGCTGCAAGCAGGGACAAAAATGAGTGAGAATTTACAGTCATTAGCAGATATTTTCATACATGTTGATCTTTTACCTGAGCATAATCCGCTCTAAAGGGGTTTTTGGTCTGCAGCATAAGTTACCACAATGATGTCATTAACTCTCTTAACCCTTAAAACCCTAGTTTTAGTGACTCTCAGCAATCAGAATAAGCAATTCATTTTTTTTATTAAGATGTTCTCCTTGGCAATCAGCAAACCAAAAAAATAGTCATTCTAACTGACAAACCAAAAATTATATATCTATATCTCAAACTATATTGTTAGAGTCGTGACCTGACGACTTTGGGTTAAACCCCAAATCTTATCTTGTAGTTAGGGGTGGGAATCAAGTTCCGGTTCAATTCCTTGTAATTATTAGTGTCCCTGCCTTTTGATTCAATTCAATTCAATTCAATTTTATTTATATAGCGCCAAATCACAACAAAAGTCGCCCCATTTGGGTGGCATGTGGGTGGCTGTAGCTCAGGTGGCAGAGCAGGTCAGCCACTAATCAGAAGGTCGGTGGTTCGATCCCAGGCTGCATCCTGGCTGCATGCCAAATATCCTTGGGCAAGATACTAACCCCGTGTTTGCCTACTGGTGGTGGTCAGAGGGCCCGGTGGCGCCTGTGTCCGGCAGCCTCGCCTCTGTCAGTGCGCCCCAGGGCAGCTGTGGCTACAATGTAGCTTGCTATCGCCAGTGTGTGAATGGGTGGATGACTGAATGTAGTGTAAAGCGCTTTGGGGTCCTATGGACTAGAAAAGCGCTATACAAATGCAGGCCATTTACCATTTATCTATTCTACAATCAGCTGATTTCAGTTTGTGTGCAGGAGGAGGTGCAGTCTCCAGCGTGGATATGGACATACTTTTATTTTTATTCTACAAAAAGACAGAAGCGTGATGGTAAAGTAGAAGGAGATAACACTGGGCTCTGCACGAGCACCTGGACAGACAGCATGCTAACACTAAGTTGGCCATACCTAAATACTAAGGGAAAGACCACATGTGTGGCCTTATTATTATAGGAATTTATCAGTGGTGGGGTTCGCCAGAGAGAACCCAATGAGAACTGATAAGAGAAATGAAAAGGAATCAAATTGATAAGTGATACTGGTGATGAAATTATAATTACTAAATTCTTATAAATTCCCATCCCTACATGTAGTACAAGTCTTAATACTGATAGGGAGTGGGTCAAGTTCAATATGGGCAGAGTCCGATTTTTGACTTGACAGTTCATTTTTGTTGTGTACAATTTTCCAAAATTTCACCCATTGCTGATATGCTTGTAGGTGATAATCGAAGATCTATATACAATACAGTGCAAATACCCACTCCAAATACACTAGTAAGAGTTTACTACTAGGTTTGAACCTAGTAGTAAATACTGCTGTACAGTTGTGTTAATATTATTGTTGCTTTTCTTGAAATTATAAGTTTAATAACAATAGTAACACTAATACTAGTATTACTACTACTAATAGTAGTAGTAATAATAATACATGTTGTTTGGTGTCACCTTTAAAAAAATATATCAAATAATCACAAAAATATATGATTTTAAACTGTGTAATAGAGTGCAGTTGATGTAGGCGAAGTGGTAGTGAGTTCCAGAGACAAGGTGCACAGCTTAAGGGTCTGACACCTTTGGTTTTAAGTCTTAAATGAGGAGCAGTCAGGAGTGCAGCTGAGGCTGAGTGCAGAGTATAGGAAGGGGTGTGAGGGTGATGAAGGTCTGTGAGTTATGGAAGTGCCAAGTCACTGAGAGTTTTGAGGATCAGAATCAGAATCTTGTATTAGGGGAAGCTCATGAACTGGATGAGTATATATGTAATATGGATGTGATGTGGTGGACTTGTTTGGTGTGAGACCAGAGAAATGGCGTTACCATGAACCAAAACCTTGTGTGCTGTACTGACCAAAAGAAGGTGTTGTCTAAAGATATTACATAGGTGGAGGATTGCTGAACATTAGATGTTATTGGTGTGGGTGGTAAAGGAGAAGATATGTGCCAAGATGACTCAAAGACTTTTGACACTGGCAGAAGTTTAGACTCAGACAAACAAAAACTCAGACAAGGCAGAAAAAAAAGGTATTCTGGAAAGTGTCTGTTCCAGAATACTTCCAGAAAATAGTTTCGATTTAAAGTTGTT
This sequence comes from Mchenga conophoros, assembly GCF_057382185.1. Taxonomy (NCBI): domain Eukaryota; kingdom Metazoa; phylum Chordata; class Actinopteri; order Cichliformes; family Cichlidae; genus Mchenga; species Mchenga conophoros. The sequence continues at coordinate 25,756,846 of NC_140537.1, read as the reverse complement.
TAGCATTAGCTGATTGATTGTTATTCAGCAGTGATGGCCTGTAGGCAGCTGGTGAAGATAAAACAGAAAAAAGAGGTATTGGCTTCTGAGGAAATAGAGGAAACACAAAGATGCGTATTGTCAGCATAGAAATGAAACTATATTCCAAAATGGTGGGAAATTAAGAGCAAGAAGCTAACTTATATAGTAGGGGTCCCAGTCCTAATCCCTGAGCGACACAATGTGTGACTGAGGTGGTTGTAAAACAGAAAGTCTTACCTTGATCAGTTTCCTGTCAGAAAGGTAGGATGTTGATGCCAATGCTGCCTAGTCACTCTAACAGAAAGGGATGGGCCGGGGAGGAAGGAGGCATCAGAGTATGCTTTCCTAATTTTTCACTCTGTTCCAGAGTTTAAGGGCACAAATGGTAAACGGTGTATTTTGCTCTGTGAGGAATGCTGGATATCTGTTTGGCAGTGGAGCATCTAAGAGTGTGGGTCTTTTTGAGAAGCTCAGCAGAAAGAGCACAGCAGTAATTCAGTCTACTTGAAAGTTTTTTAGATTCCTGGTGAGTCAGTAAAAGGTCGTATCTTGGCGATGTTCCTAAAATAGAAGAATTTAAATACCAGTGTGTGTGTGCAATTCAATCCAAGTTCTGAAAATTCAACCAAGTTGCAACTATTAAGCAATTTAAAGATGTTAAATAGTATATTCACGACTGTCAAACTTTAGTCATATGTCTTTTGAGAACTGTGACTGAACATGTCATAGTACATTTTAGAGTTCTGGTCATAGTCTTTTGTTTTTAATAGAAGTTTCATTAGTCATATAAATAAGCTTAACAAGCACTTGTGATTATAAATATGTTGGCTGATCTTCACATCAAAATGTCAAAAAACTTGTCAAACCCTCAGGCAGCTGGCATTGACAACATAAATGTAAAAGGGAGAAACCATTTGTATATCACTAGATATAGTTACCACTTATGAAATATCCTTTTATAACTGTATGACACGGTGTGACATGCTGTCTAATCACTTGGACTTCTTGACAGTTAGTGAGACACGTAATTGAAACACATTAAACGAGACACGTTTGAAACAGCCCTCAACCGTTTAGACAGAAGCACACAAAAAAATCTCTGGGTCACTGACATTAAACTGTAATTTAACAATCTATAGTTAACTAATTAAATAATTGTTTAAAAGTTTTTTACTTTATTTTGTTAGTGTGAGTTAAATCAACAATCCAATTTTTTAAAGGTACACGAGAGATAGAGACATTGTCACAATTCATTTTTAGACTGTTCAGTAAAGCAATCATGACAATCATCACACAGCAGGTTGCATGAAAATCCACTGTGAGAAATTGTTTGTGTAGACATCAACGAATAACGATGAAAGAACAAAGTCACCGCTGTTACTTTCTGTTTTTGTACCTGCACCTGTACGCAAACTGCACAATGACTTCAAATGCAACCAACCTGTTTTAGAGGATTTTTGTTAAAAATTAAACAAAAATTATCATCTGTTGGTCGTTACATTCATGAGCCCATAGGTGCATTTAAGAGATGGTTGATGATGAATATAATATGGCTATTTACAGGCAGCAGTATTACTGTCTGACATGTGGAGAATGATGAAAGCTTTGCTTGATGTCTCTCTCTGAAATCTCTTTATGACAATCTGCAGCTATTGTTGTCACTGATGATGAGAAGTGTAATGAGAGAAGAGAGAATCAGAGTCAGGCAAAGATGTGTTATGCACTTGACTTAATTTGAACATGGTCTGTCCCCTGCTTCAGTAATAAAAAGCTGAAATCATCTTGTAGGTGGCATCAGTGCATTTTCCAGTTACCTCGGTTACTAGCTGAACCTCACTTCAGAAGTTTCAGAAGTGAGGATGGTGGCTAGAAGTCGCATCAGTTGCACTTCTAAGCAGGGATCATTAAATTAGTGTTGTAGTTGCGTGTGGTCTTGGATAATTTGCTGAAGGCATGCAGTGTTATGGCTATAAAAATGCAGGTAAATCCTATTCGACAAATGGAGCATAGCAGGCACAATGTGACATTGGCATCACCACAGTTAAGACATCTTCTCACAGCTTAAGCCATGCTCTAAATATGAAATCTTAACTAAATCTCTCAGCTTATCTGATAGTAGACACTTCAGGGAAAGTGCTGTAGCTATGAGTTTTCATCCCCACTGTCACTGATTTGTTAGGGCCACCTTCACTGCTGACAGTGAAACTCTCCTCCTCCTCTCCTCTCCTCTCCTCTCCTTTCCTTTCCTTTCCTTTCCTTTCCTCTCTTCTCCTCTCCTCTCCTTTCCTCTCCTCTCCTCTCCTCTCCTCTGAGTTGTCTTTCTCTTTCTCTCCATCCTCCCATAACTTTTCCTCTCTCCTTTTCATCCATATTACCATGGTCTACTGCTCCCCATCTCCTGTGAGGATTAGCAGGCTAAACACAGGGAGAGGCTCAGTAGCATATGGGAGTCGCCCCCTCCTCAGATAGTAAATTCATCCATGATTGAGGGGAGTAATGCCAGGCTCCTACTGGGCAAGCAGGAGTTTCGTGGCACCATATCAAGCAAAATGACCTTAAACTGACATTAAAGCGACCTTGAGCGGAATTTAGTGTGTCAGCGCTCTTGCTGGAACATGATGATAAGGCTCCAGATTAACAGTTGAGACTTGGGGGGGGGGCACACAATTTTCCAGCAATACAGGAGATTATAGAAGAGGAGATGCAAGATGCACATGTGCTCAAGCACACATTCACATGCATGGTAAAGATAACGCTGTTTGGTCAGCAACAGCAGCAGCAACAACATCTATTTTCATGTGATTTAGTCGGCGTAAAAGTATATTCTATTTGTCATTGGCAGGCCATTAGGCTAGGGTGAAGAATGAAGGTAAAACCTGGAGAAAGATGGTTTAATCTTCCTAATGCAAAAGCACTATTAGGGTCTTCCCTCAACATCTCAGTTGAGGCCAGAAGTTAAACTTCATCTTTTTCGCATTAACAATACACAAGACATCATCAATGAGGAAAATTCCAATATTTCTGTTGTTATATTTAAAAAAAGAGATTGTTCAGAAGTTTGATATTTTGACTCTACCATTCAGGAAGGTGATTTTCTCTTTTTAGCTTTAAATTCTTTCCCCATTATGCTAACCTGGTTGCTTGATTACTACAGCCACATTGCGAGCCACTATTTAAATCATATAATGGTCTCAGAATCGTAAACTCACTACCCTAAATCCATTTTTTCTAAATCAGTCACTCTTTTCCCAAAATCTTAGACAGTTTCCACCTAGTTAGACACAATTTGCAGATCTCATTAACTCTTATCAATTACCAAACCACATTTTACTATTGCGCACATGTGATGCATAATGGTAACCACAAGTGGCAATTACAGCACAGATGCCATTGCTTGTACAAAACGACTCAAAATTATTCACAGTTGTTGCTGATGATGTAATCAAACCAGTTTAAGGCAGTTCAGAGTGCACAGGCTGCTCAGGTAAGTTGAAATGAAAACTTAGGACTACAATTTATGAAGTTTTAAAGTAAAGCAACCAGTAAATACACACTAAAAACACAAAATCCCACTGTGGTAATCAAAAGCATAAAAAGTGTCCTAAAGAAATGTAGTGAAAAATCCACTAATTTGGCAACATTTTAAACCATTTCCATCTAGTTAAACACTATTTTAGATCTAATTTATTCTTATTTGCATAAATATTGCATGCATAGACAAATGCAATTGTCAGAACACAATTATACCACATATGTCATTTCTATAAATGTGAAATTCTTCACTCTACTTGCTAATGATGTATTTTAACCAAAAGAAAAACAGTTCAGATTTCACAGCAAGCAAGTATGAGATGAAAGTTGATCCATGGAAACAATCTTGGAGGCAAAGAAAGAACAATATGTAAGAAGTTGTGGTGGAAGAGGGAGAGGAGCACTATTTTACATGAGATTTAAGCAGCTGTGATAGATCATATTCATGTACATGAAAAGACAACCAAATCAGATAGAAAGAAACATGAATATTTCTTATTCCCTCCTATAGTAAATGTTCACATTTTAGGTTTTAGACTTAAAATAGGCCATTTCCACTTTTTCCTCATAAAACATGCGATGTTTCTTCGATTTACTGTTTTTCACAATTGCTAAAACATTTCTTGAGCTCTGTAAACTGTAAACACAAAACCCATTTCAAACTTTTTGGCAAAACCACCCATGGCATCAAAACTGTTTCATCTGTGCACAAAACAACACAATAGCTTCGGTTCATGCACGCAACCAGTTACAGTACTACTCAGCGCTCATTACACACTACAAAAAAAAAAGAAATTGAAAACAAAGTGTTCACGATATGTAACTGAAGTCTCTCCAACCTCATGTGAGCATTTTGCAATTCTAAAGAAATTGCAGAAATGTAAATTAAAAACAGAAATGGGCTTCCCACCACCACAACTAGCAGCATCCTTTATATTTACAAGGTGATGGAGTGAGACAGCAGTAAACAGTAAAGAGTCAGGATTATGGCAGCAAAAGGGGATTTACACAGACTGGGTTCAGTTTTTCCTGCTTCCCTAATTCAAATGAGAAAAAGAAACAAAACAAAACATACACTATATGTTCCTATTTTATGTGTATTGTCTATCTCATAAGACTTAAATGTCTCATATAGTCATTATGAAAGTAACCAGTTTGATCTTTTTTTTCTCAGACAAAACAATTCATGAGAAATATGGATTAATTAAGCATTTTTAAAAATGCATTGTTGGTATCAACCTTCAGCTGGCCGCTGTGCACTCTGAAGTTGCATTTATCAGTTTAAAAAACATTTTGAATCCTTGTATTTAAGAAAAAAGAAAAAAAGTCAGGAAATGTGCATTAATTGTGTTTCACTTCTGTGAAATGTGGTTAGCATAACAATGGTATCACTGAATAGTGGGGGATAATGTGCTATAAGTTTTTCAAATTAACAACAACAACACAATTAATAAACTTCATAAAAAAAAACAATATATAAAATTAAACTAATGGAAATAAAATTAGATCTGTAAATTCTGTCTGACTAGGTAAAAGCATATTTAAAATTAAAAAAAAAAAAAAAAGAATGATTGATATGATTGAAACTGATTTAGGCCATCAAAATTTTGTTTCAGATTATGGGAAGTAGTGCCTTATTCAGGAAAAGTCCTACTGTATGGTTGGTTGCATTGATTGCAAAGGAGAAATGTGAAGGGGAACACTTTTATGAGTAGACCATAGTATGCTGTAGGCATAGAAGTCTTACATACACATTTGCTAATGTTTGTGTTTCATGTACAGTGGGGCAAAAAAGTATTTAGTCAGCCACCGATTGTGCAAGTTCCCCCACCTAAAATGATGACAGAGGTCAGTAATTTGCACCAGAGGTACACTTCAACTGTGAGAGACAGAATGTGAAAAAAAAATCCATGAATCCACATGGTAGGATTTGTAAAGAATTTATTCGTAAATCAGGGTGGAAAATAAGTATTTGGTCAATAACAAAAATACAACTCAATACTTTGTAACATAACCTTTGTTGGCAATAACAGAGGTCAAATGTTTACTATAGGTCTTTACCAGGTTTGCACACACAGTAGCTGGTATTTTGGCCCATTCCTCCATCCAGATCTTCTCGAGAGCAGTGATGTTTTGGGGCTGTCGCCGAGCAACACGGACTTTCAACTCCCGCCACTCCAGGACTTTCAAATGCTTCTTACGGAGCCACTCCTTTGTTGCCCGGGCGGTGTGTTTTGGATCATTGTCATGTTGGAAGACCCAGCCTCGTTTCATCTTCAAAGTTCTCACTGATGGAAGGAGGTTTTGGCTCAAAATCTCACGATACATGGCCCCATTCATTCTGTCCTTAACACGGATCAGTCGTCCTGTCCCCTTGGCAGAAAAACAGCCCCATAGCATGATGTTTCCACCCCCATGCTTCACAGTAGGTATGGTGTTCTTGGGATGCAACTCAGTATTCTTCTTCCTCCAAACACGACGAGTTGAGTTTATACCAAAAAGTTCTACTTTGGTTTCATCTGACCACATGACATTCTCCCAATCCTCTGCTGTATCATCCATGTGCTCTCTGGCAAACTTCAGACGGGCCTGGACATGCACTGGCTTCAGCAGCGCAACACGTCTGGCACTGCGGGATTTGATTCCCTGCCGTTGTAGTGTGTTACTGATGGTGACCTTTGTTACTTTGGTCCCAGCTCTCTGCAGGTCATTCACCAGGTCCCCCCGTGTGGTTCTGGGATCTTTGCTCACCGTTCTCATGATCATTTTGACCCCACGGGATGAGATCTTGCGTGGAGCCCCAGATCGAGGGAGATTATCAGTGGTCTTGTATGTCTTCCATTTTCTGATGATTGCTCCCACAGTTGATTTTTTCACACCAAGCTGCTTGCCTATTGTAGATTCACTCTTCCCAGTCTGGTGCAGGTCTACAATACTTTTCCTGGTGTCCTTCGAAAGCTCTTTGGTCTTGGCCATGGCGGAGTTTGGAGTCTGACTGTTTGAGGCTGTGGACAGGTGTCTTTTATACAGACGATGAGTTCAAACAGGTGCCATTCATACAGGTAACGAGTGGGGGACAGAAAAGCTTCGTACAGAAGACGTTACAGGTCTGTGAGAGCCAGAGATTTTCCTTGTTTGAGGTGACCAAATACTTATTTTCCACCCTAATTTACGAATAAATTCTTTACAAATCCTACCATGTGAATTCATGGATTTTTTTTTCACATTCTGTCTCTCACAGTTGAAGTGTACCTCTGGTGCAAATTACTGACCTCTGTCATCATTTTAAGTGGGGGAACTTGCACAATCGGTGGCTGACTAAATACTTTTTTGCCCCACTGTATAACAGGTATTATCCCTTTAAGATTCACAATATGTAGTTTTGTTCCCGTAGTGCAGTAGCACTAGTCTTAATACGTATTGTGTGCATGATGTAAAAGTGGTTTGTGAATATTTTTATATAAATTGTTCAGTTTTTGCCAGAACAGTTAGAAGTTTTGTGAATATAGTCTAAAAAATATGTTTTTGTGTTTACAGGGTTTGAGTGATTGTTGAAGACTGCTAAAAATGTGAAAGGTTTTATGGAAGCTGAATATTCTCAGAATTTCATCCTCTGAATTTCTTTAGTGACATTGCTCATTCCACTCCATTCTTACAGAAAATATTTACCTTAAAATGTTTTGTTAGACTTGCTCTTGTCTGGTTGGACATACACAACTTATGACAATTATGTCTACTTGTTTTTTCTTTTGTTAATAAGCCAAGTGGATGTGGATCGGGTCATGACCGGCCACATAACTCTGATGGAGATGAACCCAGACTCGTCAAATTGCTGCCATGTCAACAGAAAAACATGGGTCTCTTCTTGTTCTGCATGAGCATAATACGAGTATTGTGAAAGAAAGCTTTGTAGCTTAATCAACAGTATAATTGCACTTGTGGAAAATATGATGTCACATGTGGCAATAATTGGACTCTCATGTATTGCAATCAGTAAAAAAATAGGGCCCAGTGGCTCCTTTGGCTGAGCAAAGGCACTGCGGTGAATAACTGTAGATAAAATGCAGAGAAAGACATAGATGATCTCATACTAGATATGATGTTTACACTGTATATAGTTCATGGATGACAAGAACAAATGCACAGTTCAACAATCCTGTCAGACTCTCCTAGCTTCAGCTTCAGCTAATTAATTCCTTGGTGTATAGTTTGGCTCATTTCTCTGATATTTAATGTTCAGTATAATGTATCTATCTGTTCTTTCTTTATCCAAATCTGGACCTCCAAATTTGTTTATCTGAGTTTCAGCTATTGTCTAAATCAAACTGTACATGTATATAAAGGTGTGAGCCACTGCTAAGAGTTGTAAGCAACTTGTAAGCAAGCTTGAGGGGGGTAACAGTATAAAGATGGTATTCTTTTTGGGGGATTTGAATGAGAGCATGCAGTATTATGTATTTTAAAGATGCTTGTATTTTCAAAATGTGGAATCCATTCTATATTCAGATCTAGACACATCTCCTCCTAAACTGTGAGCCCAATTTGTTTGACACTGCTTACAAGGCAAAGCTACTGGGAAACAGTTACTATTTCTCATTAAAGAATGTTCCTTTTCGCGTTACGTTTGTCTTGTGTTGCTGTCGCCAAGCTGAAAACATGCCCAGCAAAGTTCTCATCACTCGCATACAGAGCTCTGGCAGAACTGGCAAGCGGCAGCTCCTTCAAGGGCACTCAACAACAAAACATTTTTATACCATGTTTTCCTCTGTAAATACAAAAGAGTTCCCCTTCACCTGTCAACACGATTATTCAGTCCAATGTTTCCCGCTGAATGCAAAACGGTGGTCTTAGTTTCCCACATGGAGCTACGGGATGTCTTGAGATGCAGGACAAAGGAGGCCTACAATCCTGCTGGGATTACCTCATGCTTTTGGTCCCTGAAGTGGCCAGTCAGTCTCTTTCTCCCCCCTCTTAAAAAACAGGCAAGTAGTTTGAGTAAGTAAGGAAGGAAAGGAGAAAGCCTCTGAAAGAGAGGAAAAGCAGAGTGTTAAGTGGGTAAGAGCATAAAAGGTGCTGGTAAGGAAACAGGTTGAGAGTGTAAGGTTAACACAGAGGGGAAAAACAGAAAAGGAGCGCTTAGTATTCATCCATGTTTGTATTATTAGGCCAAGTAGGGCAATTAGTCCAAATGGAGAATAGAGACTGGGTCTAAGCACAGAACTACTGATTCACATGAGAGTTTCCTCAAGGACCTCAGTTCCTCAGTTGACCTGGGGTGAACCTCCAATCCAATGTTTCTGGGCAGTTGACCTCATAAAGCACTCAGCATGGCACCTGAGACATATTCAAGGTTACTCCCTAATATCAACCTGTGGCCACTAACTCATTTAATTTCTGATGACGAGCAGCCAATTGTATGTTAAACTTTCTTAAAGTTTAAACATGTTGGCAAACACCTAGTTGTTTCTTGTAAACGTGGATCAGACGTAGTGGACTATTAGCGTTGATTCTGAGTTGTGTTTTTGGTAACCTGACAAAAGCCTCACAGTAACCTAACTTTGATTTGCCACGTGTCATGTGCTCAAAGTATCAGGTAACGGTTTGTACCTTCGTATCAAAAAATGGCTTTTACCTAATTGTTCTTCCATTTGTGGAGCAGGGAAATTATTTTACTGCTATTGTTAAATAATCATCATTATTACCATTGCATTAATAATATAATCTGCAGTATGATCATTGCTTTAACAATGTAACAGATAGCTTTAAGAAGGCTTTAAGGTTTTATGCATACAGGTATTAAATTAACTTTGTATTCCAGGTGCAGTTATAACTATTTTATACATATTGCATATCTGTGCTTATTTGAGTTGATGTTCAGGTTCTTTAAAGGTCTTAAGCTTCACTGACGTGACTGTTCAGGTGATACATGCTGAGGGAAAACTAGAACATAGAAGGAATTGCAATACATGCTTACAAAACACTTATATCAGGTCATTTTATATTAAGGTTTTAGTAGAGGTTCTTGGTTAAAACATTTATTTAGTAGAGGACATACACATAGTCTCAGTGAGCCTCTGGTCTGGTAAAAGGTCAGAAGTGCGAGAGGTGACATAGAGGCTGAGTGAGGTCAACACACACACATTAGTTAGATTTATTTATAGGAAAGAGTTTAGTCATGTCTGGCTGTAACTGCAAAATTGTCTCGGTAAAAGAGGAACCGTTCCTTGTTGTCTCGGCAAGAAAGAGGAACAAGACAAGAACTGAAAGGTAGACAGGAAGTGCCAGCCATGAAGATAGAAGACGATGTTCTTTTTAAACTGTGTTAAAAGTCGTTGTGGTTTTGATTTGACGTATGTGTATATATCCTGTCTGTGACGCATGAAGGGGTGTCAGTAAATCAAGCCCTGACGGTATAAAATCTGTGTATGCTTTGAGGAAGTCGAAGACTACTTGCTGTCTGCGTACAGAGTGTCTTCCCACACGTGTGTAGTCATTAAAATCATTGTTTGACCAAGAGCTTCTGGACCATGGGTGGTTTGTACTCTCCTTCCTCAATTTTGAACCTTAACACATTTCATTTGGAGTCACTGATTTTTAAATGTGACACTCAAGCTGCTTGAACAACTGTGTTTTGTTTGGCAGCTAACTGCGGGTAGCTTATAACCAGCTAATGTTGGTAGGGTGTTTTCTTTTGACAGAGTGTTTCCACTGCTGCTAAAAAAGGGTTTACCAATTATAATGATAATCATAAAACAATAAGCTTAAAATGCTAAAGGGCTTCACAGAATTTAGGGAAACTGATATAACAAGCAAATAACACTCAGAGAACGCAAACCAGTGAGAGTTTGCCAAGGCAGCTCACTCTCTGGGCAGTATTTAAGTGGAATAGCATTGTACTTTTTTTTGTCTTTTTTCTTTTTAAACACACTTTAAGAAGTTTTTAGTGCAGTAAAATCAGATAAAGGTAGCGTGACAGACTTTTACTTTGATTACAAAAATAGTATGTAGGATTAGGTAATGAACATAATAACTGGACATGAATAAGTTGAGATGCAGATGATTCTCTTTTACTTTCTTTAAAGATATAACGCATTTTGGGGTCAACTTGAAAGAAAGGGAGATTTGAAATGTAAAAGTGAGGTCAGAGGTCAACTGTGACATGATATTTGGATGCAAACTGTAATGTGTGTGAGAATTCCCATATAATAATGTCATTTCCTAAATGTTGTTTATACAAAAATAATAGCAGTAGAACTTTAAGCCTAGTTTTTAAAGATACGATTATGGAAGTTTGACCTTATTTGCCTGTGAAGAAGAGGTCAGCTCCAAAGTAACGTGACATTTAAAATCCTGTATATCATTCCCAAAATGCCTTAAAAAAAAACATCGTTTTAAATAGCTCTGTATATCATTATTATAACTTTGGCCTTCTGATCAATCCACTGAAGTTGAAGAAGAGGTCAGAGGTCAAATGTGACATGATGTTTTAAATCTTGATGATGATACTTTCTGTATGTTGAAAGTATGAACCATATAGTCAAGGTGAAAGGCTTTTTCTCAATTTTCAAAACTAATTAATTTGTGCATCTACTCATCTTGCAGGATCACTAAACTTTGCACAAATACTGAGGAACACTTTGTGCTTTCAGCAAGGTATAAAAGCTACAACCAACTGTAATAAATGAAAGGAGTCTGGAGGGTAAAATAAAAACGATAACAATAAAAGTATGCTGATAATTTCCCACCAACCACAGCTGTGGTTCATTTTGTTCCTGCAGAGTTTGGTGGGTGCATTCTAAATGAGCATTCATTCCATATTTATTACTTTGTACTGCCAACCAAGAGCTCAAAGCAACTACTTATTTACTTTTTGAGTAGCATATAGTTCATGCATTAAGCAGTCATTATTTTTGCTCCAAAAAATCCCCACACGGATTTGATTAAACAGCAGGCGCTTTCATGTACTCATCTTAACAGGATTTACTTAGTGTCAACACAACTCCTCGATCAAGTTAAATACATGAGGTAAAGAAAAGCTGTGATTAAACTGACATGTCACTTAAACAAAAATGCGATCTTAAGAGATTCTAAGTAAAACTGTTCGGAATAAATGATGAAATCTATGTTGTATAAAATGCAGGCTGTGTAAACTATAATTTCACTATCAAGCTGTCTCGGGGCATTCACTGTTTCAAATCATAAATGAAATGGAAAAACATGTAATATCTAGCCAAACTGAGCCTCATTGATTTTACCCTAAGTGCATGAAAAAATAATCTATTTGCAAGCAGCAAAGCCCAACACTGTGGGCTTAGTAACTCAACCTTGAGGTGATGAATAATTTTTCTGTCATTTGCAGAGCATGGTGCCGTACAGAGGCTGACAACTAAGGACCAGATGTAGTTGGTATAATTGAGCAGGTGAATTTTAGATAAAAGAGGTCAGACCTTTTCCAACGCATACAGAGAAAAAGTTTAGTACATAAAGTAACTGATGAAAAAGAACTTAGAAATAATTGCCATTTGAATTTTGCGTTTTATTGTTTCGCTTGCTTAGAATAAAGTAATAGTTTCATGTTATCATCGGCTTTTGCGCTATAACAAAAAAAGGAACTCTGTGGGGAATTTTTTTCTTTTGCCAGAGCTAATAAAACAGCTTTACATAAGGTGTAAAATTTCACTTCTCTATAGAGTGTATTTGAATTTATATCAAATAGAGTGGAGAATTGTTACAATGTACTTGTCATACTTGTTTTTGTTTCCAATATTCATCTCCATTCTTTATTTCAGTTTTTTATACATTTCACACTTATAGTCACGGTGAAAAACAGCACACCCTCTTTCAATTCTAAGGTTTTACATATTAGCACATCATTATCACAACAGATCTTAAAAGTAGGTACATATAACCTCAGATCAACTACAGAGTATGACATATTACACTATTTATTTAACCAAAGTTAAGTCAAAATGCAAAAGCAGTGAGTGAAAAACACCCTTACTGCTTCCGTAGGAATTAAGAGGGTAAGTAGCAGCCAGGTGCTGCTAATCAAATGCACTTGACTAAGTTAACATTAATGTGAGTACCTCTCTAAAAGCAGAAGTTTTGTCAGTTTGCTGATCTGAAGCATTCAGGTGTGCGTTAACACAATGCCAAGGAGGAATCAGCAAAGGTCTTGAAGAAGCAATTATTGCTGCCCATCAGTCTGCCAAGGCTTTTAAGGTAATTTACAAACCATTTGAAAACCAGCCTTCTGCGGTGAGAAAAATGATTCACAAGTGGTAAGCATTCATGTCAATTTGCCAATTTTCTCAGAAGTGAAATCCAAATTCTAATTCATCACAAGGTCAGACCGTACAATGCTCTGAGAAACTGCGGGAAAACCCAAGGGCTACATCTCCCTCTCTACAAGCCTCAGTTAACATGGTAAATGTTTGTGACATTTCAATTAGAAGAAGACGGAACGGCTATGGCTTGTTCTGAAAGGTTGCCACGAGAAAGCCTCTTCGCCTCTTCTCTTTAAACAAGAACATGGCACAATGACTTAGGTTTGCAACGTCACATCTGAACAAACCATAAGATTTTTGGAACAACGACTGATGAGAAGAAACATGAGATGTTTAGCATGGTAGTGGAACAGTGATGATTTGGGGTTGATTTGCGACCAAAGGACCTGGGCACCTTGAATTCACTGAATCAATCTTGCACTCGAGTGAAATTAGTCCACCTGTATGACACGGACAAGAGAAACAGGACAATGATCCCAAGCACAACAGCAAGTCTAAAACAGAATTGCTGAATATATGAAAAACCAAGGTGTAGAAGTGGCCCACTCAGAGCTCAGACCTCAATCCAACTGAAAAGTTGCAGTGGAACCTTAGGGGTGTTGTGCATAAACAACTGCCTGCAAATCTCAATAAACTGAAGCAATACTGTAAAGAAAAGTGACCTCCACAAAAATGTGACAGACTGATGAATTAATCATTTTTCTGCTGCTAAAGGTGTTTCTACAAACTATTGACTCTTCTGATGTACTTAGGTTTTTACACACTACCTCTGCATTTTGGTTTATATTTTCGTAAATAAATAAAGACATTTAATATGTTGTGGAGTTTTTTCTTTCGTTGATGTCATGTTGTATTCACCTAATTTTAAGAACCCTTTTTTTCCTGCCTTTTTTATGCCCTGAAATGACAGAGCCACACTTTCTTCTGACAATGCTATCTAAAGTTTTATAAGATAATTATTTGAAATAATAACTTTACTCTCAAAGAAAAGAATCTACATAATGACATCTTCTACTCTGATGTATGCAAATATCATTTTTACATTCTTATTCATTCATATTAACATTATTGCCCCTTGTGTGGCCTGTACATAAAGCACTAATGATATTACCTACTCCCTTAAAGAAGATAATATAGAAAGAAAAAGGTTTCAAAGAATCTTTAATTTTTTTCTCTGCTTTCTGCTGCCAAATACATTAAATAGGAACATTTTATGAATTTTATAATGTTTATTCACATTTTCATGTGTAAATTTATGGAGAAACACATTCATTTACTGCACAGCCACAGTAAAATGCCACAAAACATTTTGTGCATTTAAACATCTGCATTTAAAAGCAACCACATTTTATTTAAATTCTATATGACAACATTACAGTTGTGCTTGTGTTATGATGGTTTTCACATTTTTGGCTTGTCTATAATAGATAAAGCATTATATGTTTAAAGTTATTGTCCCTGATACTTGTTTGTGTGTGCGTGCGTGTGTTATATTTGGTTAAATCCATATTTATTTCTACAGACATGCATACTCTTCCCAGTCAGCCCCCAGTGCCTATGCATTACTCAGAAGCTCACTGAAGCTGGGTCCATCTTCAATGACATCTGCCATCAGCAGTGCATGACTGTGGAGAAATCTGTTGAAATCTACAGGGCACTGTACTGAATGGTTCCCATTGATCTACATTTGCCTGACACTGTGACTGACACAGCCAATCAGCCTATCATGGCCCTGGAGACAGACAGACACTCATTTACAGGTGAGATGAGGTGGGATGAGTTTGATTGATTGACAGACTGTCACTGAGCCACTGGGGCATTACAAAACCATCTCTGCACACCAGGAGAGCAATATTATTTTGAGTTTGAGTGTGTGCAAGAGTACGTGTGTTGATGCCTTTGCATCACTGTGTGTTTATGGATGGGTTTGTGAGTGTAGCTGGTCAGCCTTATACGGATTACCCATCGCACCTTGAGCATAGTGACAGGTACAGAATCAGGCTGTCAGCCTGGCCCAGCCTACTTCTTCAAAGACTGGCAGAATTAAATAAACTATCAGGCAGAGACTCTGACAGGAGGCTGCCAGACAAGAATCATATACACTCTATAGATAGACACATACCCATAAATGTGTACATATCACACATCCAAGGTGTTTCTCTGCTCTGCCGTTGCATTTTCCCAGTCTCTTAATAAAACCAGTGCTCCCTCTCTTAAGGTCTCTCTCTTCTCTGTGTCTCTCCTGCTCTCTCCCCCCTCTCTCTCCCTCACATAGCCCTGTACTGTGGTTTCGTGTGGGATTCAGCAGTGCCACTACTCAAACACAGCCTGTCAGGACAGATAACAGTTGTTTGTTGTTTAACACTGTACAGAGAGCTTCATGGCAAGCCAAAATCTGGAACCATTTCTTTTTCATCCCTATGATTTTTTGCATGGTTTCACATTCAGCATTTTGTAAGGCTGGCTCAAACTGGCTTGAAGCCGCAAACCTGAGAACTTTCTCCCCACTTTCAAATGTACAGTCATGTAATATCTCAAAGATTGTGTTTAGAGTAGAAGAAATGCCTAAAAAAATGTTTGGTCACCAAATTTAAATATCCATCAGAGAGAAAAAGATTTCCCCAGATAGCTTGATTTTCTTTTCAAGTACCTGTTTCAAAGTTCTGTATTTGTTATACAGAATTTCTTTGCTTTGGCACCCTTGATTTTTGTACTGCTGGGGTGTCAGCGCGTCAATGTAGCAAATTAATTTGCTATCCCAAGACAGCTACTGCCCTCATGTGGCCAACAGATGTATTCTGTATAGACTGAAAAACACATGGTGAGGCCATACTCTAAGACAGGGGTAGGCAACCTTTCTGATGATGAGTGCCATCTAAAATTTCCTCAGAAGTCAGTGTGCCATATGATTGCATTAGCAATAAATTTACTTACACTCTATATCAATAGTTACACACTTTTTATCCATAACAAGAACTCCATAACAGCAAATGAACTGTACAACAGAAAATGCAAATGCTATTTATGGTCTCCTCACAACAATGATAAGAAAAATAAACTGAGGCAATATGGCATGTTTGTTAATACAGAGATACACATGTTAATGTGATCTCTGGTCTCCCACTCAGAGACACAGGTCTCCGAGTGTCCAGTGTTCAGATGGCTACCTGAGGACACTCTTTGTGTGAGAGAAAATCTGCTCACACAGACATGTAGAACCAAATATTGTCAATAAGGCCTCTGCAATGTTCTGAAGACAGTTAAACTTATTTTTAGCCAATTACAACCTGAATCTGATAGTTGGGGTTGTTAGCTAAGATACCGTCATTAAGAAGCGGCACAACTAATGTTTCTATGCGAGCTAATTTGCGATGTGCACTGCTGGCCCGACCATTTAGTTTTTAATGCACCTTCTCAGATTATTTCACTGCGTGTCGTGCCCAGGGCTGGACTGGGACAAAAAAATCGGCCTGAGCATTTTGACGAGACCGACCCACCAGGTATTAAAGCGATAAAGCCTTTGAATGAAACCAAACACTGTTGTGACAGTGATGTACACTGTCTTGTTGGTATATGTATAATTTCTATACATTTTACGTCAGATAAAAACTTTGGTTGTAAGATTCAGATAATTATTTAATAAAAGCTAGACATTTTTAATGAGAATAAGAAAGAAAAGTATTTCTTTGTGCCCCCCTCTCCCAGTTAATGCCCTACCTGGCCCCCTGGCAAAACTTTGCTAGATCCGCCCCTGCACAGTTACCAGCTGTCAGCTACGTAAAAAAGGATCCTGGTGTTATTTGTCTCTCAGAAACAGTTCATAACTTCCCTTCAACTCATTCATGTCACCTAAAAGGTAAACCTGTTTCTCCATCACCTGTTCAGCTCTGATGATTCAGTAAGAACATCTCCTGGTTTCATCTTCATGTTTCCCTCTCACCACATATCTAAACAGACATCATGACCAGCAGCTTTACAGCTGTGGCTCCAGCAAACATCAGCTGATACTAGAAATTAATATTAAATAAATTCTAACAACAGCTGATGAAGCTTAAACGTGCTGCTGTTGTTTAGCGCGACATCCGCTGGTTTCCTCTTTCTGGTGCAAAGTGGGCGATAAACAAACAAGAGAGAAAAGCCGATCAGCTGATCATTGATCAGTTTCATGATTGAAGTAGCACCAGAGGAGAGAATGAGAGAAGAAGAAGCAGCTGTGCAGCGTAAAGACAGAATAACTCCAGCTTTGTGTCTTTTTCGTTCTAGTTGAAGTATATTTTCTCTCAATACCGGACGATTCCGTTTTTTACGGGACGGTTGGCAACTCTACTAACTAACCTTATGAATAAAATAAAGTTCAGTATCAGTAACATCATAGCACCCACCCAGCTGTAGAAACTCCGTCATGCTAGCTAGTACACAGTACGAGTTATTGTAACTGACTGTAAAAAGTCAGTGTAACGAAAATAAACTCCACCTAAACTTGGCTTATATCTGACCCAGATAGACTGCATGTCATGAACCGAAGTTCCGAGCGCAGGCAGGACCCAGTAGCAGAACACACACACTAGGGTAGGAGCGAATAAAGAAAGTAATTTTTATTGCAACTAAAGGTGTCCCGTGAGGGTAGCCTGAAAAACAACGTATGGAACCAGAAGAAACCGAGGGACCGCGCAGGGAACGCCGAGAGCGGGGCTGTGAGAGGCTGTAAAACAAAAAGAGAGACAGATTACTGGGGTGCGGAAAAAAGGCAGCATACGAGGGAAGGTGGAGTGTGCGTCTCACGGTGATAGCCAGGCCGAGTGAACCAGAGGGGGGTGGAGCTCCAAAAGGGGTCGAGATGGCGAAGCTGATGGTGAACCAAATCTCAGGCGGACAGGTGGACAGGCAGGTGGCTCGTAAACAAAAACACGCCGAGTTGTGATCTGGGTACACAGGGAAAAAACAGTGTTAGGTCCGATGGAGAGTTTGTCATAAGAGTTCTTTTCCCGCAGGCGTACGTTACCGCTGAGAGGCGACTACGGACTGGCGTGGAGCAGCAGGTAGGGCAGGATTAAATAGTCCACCTGATGATCGCCTGGGATGGGATGCAGGTGTGGGGTTAGCAGCCACGCTCGTGGGCGTGGACATCCCAGCAGCACCCCGGACGCCGGGCCGCGGACCATGACACTGCAGGTCATAACTTCTTACCTGAAGTTCAGTTCACCTGACACTCGGACCGGCTGCCTTCTGTGGAAGCTCCGCCACAGTCACCACCAAACAACTGAGTTATTTCTACACATCGACTAGCATCCGTCCACCACCGTTACAAAAAAAATAAAATAAAAAATAAAAAAAAAATCATCGGCCCATAAAAACGAAAAATCACCATCTGCGCCTTTGTCCAGTCCAGCTATGGTTGTGCCATCAGTTAACCCTTCGCGTGCCAGCTGTGGCAGGCGTGCCCAGGGTTGCCGACCCCTGCTCTAAGAGATCAACTGCAGAAATGTTTAAACTTTGCTGTTTTAGTTCACTGTTACACAGTGTACAGTACCCGCCCATGCAATATTCAGCAACTACAATAGAATAGTCAGACGTCACATCGTCTAGTGATGGAATCTAATATAATAATGAAGTTTTTGTTCCGCGGGACATGCGAATAAACAGCTGTTTAACCCATTATTTTCATCACCGCTGATCTCATGTACCCCCAAGTGCTAAAAACATTTATTTCAGTCTAACTTAAAGTGTTCAGAGTTAGCTCTGTATCAGCTTCACACTACCTCCAAATGTAACAGCAGACATCTACAGCATTTCCAGCATATATAAATCAGCTCTATACTGTCACATCACGTGGGTGGTATAGCATGAACCACGGGTACACGGAGCAGATTATTTTGATTAAAAAGTCTCATTGCAGTGACATCCTGTATGAAACGCTGTTTGCTTGCAGTGTCGCTCGCTGGGTGGTCGGGTTCAGCATTGGGGTTTTCTGAGAAAGGAAGCATGTGGCATTACCATTTCCTGACACCACGGTTTGGTGTGTGAATCAATGTGTTATTGATGTACTGTTGACATGTTATTGTAAGAAGAGTCACACTCCTGTGTAACCTGTCCATGCAAAGCACCTGTTGCTGACATGTACCAAAAGAAAATGGTCTCTTGGTGTAACAAACTAAGATTGATTACAGTGTAATATAAACGCTTGTAGATACCTTAAAATCTCATCCTCCTTTTTTTCAATCTTCTTTATTTGTTGTTATGGTGAAAGATACAGAGAAATCAGAAGTCAACCTGTAACTTAACAAAAGGGTTGTAAAAAGAAGGGGACGAGCCAAGAATTCAGCTAATGTTGCACCCCACAGATTATTAGCCTGGATGTCTACTGACACATTCTGTCACCACATATATTCTCATTCTCATGTTATTCCTTGTGTTCAGACATCTGCAGACCAGTCCTTGTGCATTTGGGTTACTTTTGAGCTCAGGCTGGTCCCCGAATGAGCTTTCCCACCTTCGATTTGGCAGACAGCATTTCCTGTGAACTCCCCATGATAATAACCTCACCACCAGGGCATGATTTTTAACATAATAAATGGAGTCGAAAGGAAAGAAAGAAACATATTGAGTGAGGAAAGTTTTTTGGACAAATTCTTTACCTTCCTTTAAATTTGGCATTGAGACAAATGTGAATTCAAAACATGTTTAGGTTTCCTTCTACAGCACAGGATCCTTTTTTCCCTTCATTTTGGTGTTTAGAAAAAAGCAACATCAATTTAGCACCAGTAGATGGCAGTAATATACAACAAAGCCATGACTAGTGAGTGAAGAATAATTTAAATGTAAATGTTAACAGCCAGATTACAAGTCAAGTTACAATTGATTCTATATCCAACATTGTTTCGTGTTTAAACAGAGTATGTAATCTGCTTTAATTATCAGTTTTAGTGTGTGGGTGCATTTATCTTAGAAAGCCAATTAATACAGTAAAGAGAGAGCTTTTCATTCTCTTTGAATAGAGGATAATTATCAATTAGCACATATGAAACCAAGGGGGCTCTATCCATTTTCATAGCTAGCCAGAAGTCATTTATAAGTGTGTCTATTGCTTTTGGCAAAAATATTGTTTTTACTGTTCCTAGAATGTAAATGGGTGAAATGCATGAATTACAATAACTTAAAGAGACCAGTAAGTGTAGTTAGTGTAGTGCTTTCACCGTTTCAGAGAAAAGGGCTCTGCTGTAAGAAGGGCTCCAGAGTAAAGCAATGCTTGCTGTTTCAGCATACTAGTATGCTAGAGCATGTTAGCCCAAAATAAACACATTTCGAGTCCAAATCCAGTACTGCTCAAAAGGTGGGTTATTTTGAAAAGTCAATTTTTGTACTTTTATTTAATTAACATTAAACTGATCCAAAATACTTTAAATGACATATAATGGAATCGTTTAATATAAACCATGTTTTCATCAAAAATGATCTAGGCGTGAATTATACAACCAATTTTCACCATGTCATGATCCACTGGCACTCAGATTGTGAGACAAACCCATTTTTGAATTATGCTGAACCAGCGGAAAACTTCCTGTTTGCTAAAAAAAAAAAAAAAAGCCAGACGTCTGTCCATAGCAGGGTGTCAAATGTTAGGCCTTATGGGTTTAATTTAAGGCTCAAAAATATCTTTCTTTTCAAACTCAGTGTGAGTGTTTGTTCTAAGAAACAAACAGCTGAAGATTTGATGCATTACTCCCTTCATATTACAGCACAAATTGGTAACTAACTGGAACACAAAGACAAGCTTGTCCTAATATATTTATCCTTGTGTATTTGGATTATTTCGGAGCTCAAGCAGGTCCCTGAATTTGATTTGACATTTGACATAACCTCTTTATTCAGCGGGACAGTTGGAATCTATGCTCACATGGTTAATTAGTCATTTAACACACAAAAATCAGCCTTGAGCTAACATTATGTATCTGGAAGGCAGGAGGGATGGACTCTGAAAGCAGGCATCCATGCACTGTTAGATCTTCCATTTAAAATCATAAATCATTTACAGTATGATTAATGTCTCTTTAACAGCATTTCTGATCAATATCACATCATGTTAGATAAAAACGAATGGTGTTTTCTATGAAAAAGCTTTTCAAAGCAAACCCAATGTGCTGTGCTTTGATGTAAGATAAGATAAGATAGAACTTTATTAATCCCTCGGGTGGGTTCCTCTGGGAAATTCGACTCCTAAAGCCTAAAAAGACATACGCAGTGATTACAAACACACTTTACAACCAAATGGAACATGTGAATTATTCATTAATAACTCTGTAAAGAGTTGTGTGCTGTATCATCCAAACAATCTCCTCCAGAGAAGTATTGTACAAGATCTTCCAGGAAATTACCATAAGGGAGCTTTCAGTTTACTAGAAAGCATGCTGTACTCGAGTAAACAAGATGAGAGAAGACAGCGCAGAGCTCACAACAGAGTGAGAATTCCTTTATTTGACAAATATGTTCCCTGAATTAAATCTATGAAATTCTTTGTGACTGAGGAGCTTATCAGAAAAAACCCTCTGTTTCCTGATAAAAATCCGCACTCCTTTCCAATAATGCAGAGGGGAGGAGGACAGGCAGAAAATATCAGCTGATGCAGAGGAAGATGCTCTGCTGGTCCGCAATTGGCTGCTTGAAGCTCGGCAGCCTGCCATAAATCAACACTTAATGATTAGAGGGTTGGAGGATTCTGGGAAACAGTGTGACAGCCAGAAAAACAACTTAAATACGTTCTCCTGGTTTTGCTGTGGATATTATTACTAGAAATGCTGGCTGGACCTCATTGCGCAACAAAAGCATAATCATGCTTCCCGGAAGAGAGCAGGGCAAAATGACTTCTGATCACGGCTGAAAGTTCATACATCTATTTCCACTAAAATGGTTTTCTTTTATTGAGCTTAAATTGTTATTTAGTATTAGCATGCTTGGCTTCTTTGAATATGAATGAAAGAAATGCAGTCCAGTCCAGTTACTCTGTTATATCCATTACTCTCCAAGAGGGAGGTGGAGGTTATTGATTAAGATAATTAACATAGATTGAGCTGATCAACCTGCAACTGAACTGAAAATGTGCTGTCATTCTAGAGCTGCATGTTTTGACTTCTCATGCAGACAAGATTTGAACACAGTATCACACTTTAGCAACAAACAATAAGCCAACCTGCGTGAAATAAATGCGTATTTTTATTTGAACACAGAGACTTGCGCATTTTCCAGCAGAGGTCAGCAAATCTCTCTGCAAGAAGTCTGTTTTCAACATTACACTTGTTTTTTCCTACTAACCCCTCTGTGTTTGCTAATGTTTCAGCCCTGCATTGCATTGCAGAATGATATGAGCCCCAGACTCCCCCCAATAATTTTTTATTGGGTTCAGACCTTGTTTATTACAGCTAATTATAGACCTGCAATGTATTGATTTCCTATCTGCCAACATTTGCCTTGCCTTATATGTTTTAAGACACACTGTACTTGACTGTAGATGCTGAAACTGATACAGATAAACAGCACTGACTGAAGACATGATGTATTACAGAGTGTTAAAGGTGCTGCACTCAGGTTACATGTTTGATAGCATGTTGCGACATGTCTTGAAGTTGAAATTGTGCACACCTTCACAACAACAGTCATAATAAATCTGCTTTGATCAAGCTCCCTCCGCTTTGATCATGCTCTCTTTGCAACCCATGACGAGTGCAAGAAGAAAATGGGACTGAAGAACGGTCCGATCACATGGTGTCACCTGACTATCAATGATAATAGAGAGAACATGGGGTGCTGTTAGAGTACTGTGTGCTCTTCGGGTGCGGAACACACTCTGCTCTGTGTGAGGTGCTCATGTGGTGTTGGCATGCAGCGAAATGAAATCACTGGAAAGCTCTGGAGGCTTTGCATGCCTCGCTGTGACATCACTTGACCGGTGAAAAGATTTATCGAAGTTTGGAACTGTTGGCTCATGTCACCGTGAAATGGACTAAGGTCAAGCAAAAAAACAAAAAGCAAACAAAGAAAATGAAGTGAAGTCTCATTTCTGGTTCAGCTGTTTTGTTATTTGTTAATTAAAGTGATGTAATTCTGTGTGATTGACTCAATCATTCAGGTTAGGAAATCCCAAAAAGCTGATTCTGGATGAGTGACGAAACGTTTCTCCCACAGACAAAACGATACATCCAGATTAACAGAAACAGCTTTTTGAGAATGACTTTACATTTTTTGGAATAACATAATATCATCAGCTGACTAAAATCCACTCTAATGTTAAAAAAGGTCATTGTGAAACAGTGTTCACCATAAGTGCTTATCCTCAGGGCTGAATCTATCAAATGCTTAGGCTGACTTGCGCGTGAGAGTGAAGCAACATAGATTCTTCTCTACATGTCTGAGTACTACGGGATATGGAGAACAGAAAGGGGGGCGTGACAACTCATGGATTCTTTCCATTTCCTCTGATGCCATATGACACAATTAGATACAAAACCAACTCTCTGAAGTATGTGCATGCAAACCTGCAATGTGATGGGATGTCATGCTGCATACTGGAGAGATTTTGGCCTCACAATAACAAAAACAGTAGTTACACACTGTAGTCCACAACAGAGGTGAGTTGCAGGAGTATTGAAGAAACACAGAGGTACATTTAGCAGATGATAAACTCCCACCTTAAGGTTTAATGCCATTTACTTGGAATAGAGAACAAGCTATGAAAATTCTAATTTGCACTTCTTATAATTACTCAGCCCCCGCTGACCTTTTCTTGCTGTACTGTACGCCTTTACAGTAAAGCTTCTCTTTTCTTTTCTTTTATGCATGCCTGTTGACTTTTGCTCTTTTATTGATACAAATGTCCCTTTTGATCCCATGAGAGCAGGAGCTGTGCACCCTTTCACTGCGACAGGGCGTTCAAAAACCCCCAAGTCAAGTACCAGATACTTTCATCTCCCCCCACGCTGAGAGTGGGAGGTGTTTACTGAGTCAAAGTTTCATTGGTGGGTTTTCATTTTTATTTACCAGTTAATATAAACAAATGTTTTTTTTATCAGTGTTGAGGGAAAAGAACCCACATACACAGTCGCATATGTGCACAACGTTTACAAGCACACAAAGCCCACACACAAAGGAACTTTCTCCAAATTGGTTTCTGTGTCGTGTAAAGAAAGCACGGCAGGGGCCAGTTGTGTAAAACACGAAAGGTGTGCAGAGGTGATGGGAGAACAGAAGGTAAAGAAAACGGACAAAGAAATAGGTGCAGGACATTCTGACCCAGAGTGAAGAGAATAGAACACCAGGCTAGAGTAACACTCTGTCTGATTTGGCCCTTGAAATGATGCCTTGTGCCAAGCCTGTCAAAAGATCACAGTAACACAAGTGGTTTCACACACAGATACACACCTTTAAATTTTCCTGCGCACAAAAGCAGGAGCATGCACGCACACACGCATACACTTACACACGCGCGTGTTCACACAGATACACAGACAAGGTTAATGATGTTCTCAAAAGGGAGCAGGAAAGGAGATCAATAGCTATTAGAAAGCACTGTGAGATTGTATTTCTCCCTCTTTTCCTCTAATGTGTGCTGACCATCGTGATTTGTTTCAGTAAAAGTGCACAGTCATTTCTTTTCATCTGGTCACTTGCTATTACAGTAACAACCGAGTATTACCAGCAGCACATTCCCTGTTTCTGTGCACCCAAGAAGCTATATTTGTGTTCATACCCCCGAGTGACTAAGCTATATTTAGCCATTTGAGCAGCGAAAAGACAAACAGTTATTCTAACAATGATAGTGAGTCTATTCGACCAAAGTGCAATGGGAAACGTTTTTGCACTGATAGAAGAGTGTGCACACTGTGAAGCTGTATGAGTGCCCAAATGTTCTTGTGCTGGAAGATTGGAATAAGATACTTCTTGTCCGTGTGACTCCACATGCCTGACTTTAATAACTGATTTACAGAGCTGGACTCTCAAAATAGCCACCTAGTGGAACAGACTGTCTTGATGTAGCATGTGCCTGCAACACATGGTCAAAATGTCTTCATAGAGAAGCTTCTGCTTTAACAAAAGGCAAGCTAAATAGGATTTGAGATCAGAGAACATGGTGAAATTGGTTGTTTCGCATTGGCTCGATCTGAAAAGTCCTTCTATAGCACAGCTTGCAACTGGCTCTTCTCTGTTTGGCCAGTCTCCTACCGAGGTTGTTAAACAGATGCCAGTTTAACCAGATGAAGTACAGCTGAGTGCAGTATAATTGCTGGAACCTTCTTGCTCTTTTTTTTTTTTTTACATCTATGCAAGTTGCACTGCCGATAACTAAAAAAAAAAAAATGTGACATTTCAGACTTCTGTGAGTTAGGTTTAAATTGTAATTGGCATGTATTGTCCTCACTTAGTCACTTTCATTTTAAAGCATTAAAGCATATAATGCTCTAAAATGAATATATCTGAAATAAGCAGCAGTTGGATTTTCTACCCTGCTTTATTTACTTTAATCCCAATCCAGTAGGTGCTTTTCTCTCTCTATGTAGACTTTTTTTTAACCAGAGGATACACTACAAATGTTCTCATAACATCCTGTGTTGACATGCTGCAAATTCCCCAAATCAATTAGTCAGAATATGTACACTAAGTTAGAAATCATAACAGCAGACCACATAGCTTAGAGGGGTAGTCCTGTATCACAGCTGTGATACAAGTTGGTGGGGATTTATCTGTCTTTGATTGCTCCTGTGCACAACTTTAAGAAAAGCGGATCAACTGAAGGATAACAGGAATGTTTGCAGACCTTACCAGGGGTATAAAAAAATAAGTTAAAAAAGTAATAATCCGAAAACGGCAACTCTAGAGGCTGCAAATGTTATATTACAATATAATAAAATTTACTGATAGTCCTGTTCCATGTTCACAAAAAGCCACACGCTCTGCTGTAGGTGGGAGGTGGAAGGTCAAGAAGTAGCGGGCTGAGAGGTCATCAGGTCAGGGGTAGGTCTCTGTTTTGTAATTGCGTTGTCCCCTGGGCTGTGTAAAAGGGGCTCGACATCTGTCCTTCCTCATAAAGATACATTAACGGCACCCTGTCTGGCTGCACACTGTCAATGTCAGTGGCTTTGTAGCAGCTGGTCTGACTGCTGTAGCAGCTTACACGAATAGCATGCATGTAGATAAAAGCTCGTCTCTTAAATGAACCTTCACCGCTTTGTTTTTGGGAACTTTTCCCTTTCCTGAGTCTTTGTGAACAAGAGTCTCGTACATGGTGCTGCAGTTAGTAGTGGCGCTCTATATCTAGCGCAGCTGCTGCATCTCCCCAAGGGCAAGATGAGAGGAAAAGCGACAGAGTAAAGGGGCGCTGCCTTGTGCTGTCTGTATCGTGCTGCTGCTGCTCCTCTTTCTCTCTGCCCACTCCTCAGGTTTCACAGCCCACACGACTGAATCACACAGTGACCCATGAATTTACACTAGTGTGTGACCGCGCACACACACACGCCATTTCATACCCCCAGGAATGATTCATGGTTACCCCCCCTCATTTCCCCAGGGAGCAGTGACTCAGGGTGCGAAGACAAGCAGAAGAAAAGGACAGAACATAATACAGCGAAGGGAAAAGAGCGGCTAACACAGCACAGAAATGCCGAATGCTCGAACAATGAGCAGTTTGGCCTTCAGTGCTTTGAGGAGGCAGCAGGCGCTCTGTGCAACAGAACTTCTGCTGAACATGAGCTTCATCATGCATATTGCTGGTCTTAGTCACCACAGCAACTGTTCCACTGAGCTCAGTAGAGATACATTCTCAACAAGTGTCACTCATCGCCGTTTCTGAAAGCACACACTTCACTCCTCTTGTGTGTTTTAAATTGTTACCAAGATGTTAGTGTAGGGAGGAATAGCTACCAGTGGAGAGAGTTTGTTTGACGCTTGCTCATTATAATATACAAGTTTAAAAGAAGTGTTGCCAAAAGGTGCTGCAGTTTCTTACACAAAGTCTAATGTACTTTCATCTAGTATTCACAGTGGCTACATTTAACTTGACTCCTCGAGATGCTCTCACCAGACTAATTTACTCTCATTTAATTATTTGTTCACAAGGAGGTGTTTTGTGCATTTTTATTGTATCCCATTTAGAATCTGTATGAATAGCATGCATATATAAGATCTGCAGTCAAGGCATAAACGGTTAATATCTTGTAACATTCAGCATGCACACGCTCAATAATGTGCTATCGTTAGAACACTTTAGAATACAGAGTACTGAAAAATATAACATGTTCATAAGTATTTCCAGATCTGTGGCGCGATACAATCCTGTCTCGGAGATTTGTAGACAATTCCCTGGAGCTCTGACATGCCCTGTCTACTGTGTGCCCTCCCAAATCAGTTGACTGAATTTACCACAGGTAGACTCCAATCAATTGTTGGACCGTCTGACAGACGTGGAAACAGGAGTGTCATTTTTTTTATTTCATAAATTTGCAGGAATTTCAAGCAAACTTTTTTCACTTTGTCATTACTGGGATTTTTTGCAGTGAAAGAAATGAATCTAATCCATGTTGGAATAAGGGTGTTATATGGAATAAGCAAAGTGCTGCGAATACTTTACAGATGCATCGTATGCACGTTTTCTTTTGGAGCTTTAAGACCAGGTAGAGTTGCTGAAATATTTCACATATGCACATGTCTACAAGTTCTTGTGAGTCACAGCAGTGACAGTGTTATCAGAAGCGCAGTTTGAGGAAAATACCAGCTGATTCAAACTCAAACTGAGCAGAAATTTTCTTAGCTGTCAGGTATTTTCTTTGTTGATACACAAACATCTATGCATCTTATCAGCAAAAGTGTTGACCTTTTCAGATGCTTCTGAATTCAGGTTGTGAAAGCATTCTTCATATCTTTATCTATCCATCTATCATCACTGCATTTTACAGTAGACTACAGTGCCAAATGGTTCTAATTGGCGCCGTTAGGAGCTGTCAGTGTGACCTTTTTAGACAAAGAAGCAGGGTGAGTCAGAGTGGGTAAAGTGCAGCATCTTAAACATGGTTAGACCACATGGTGTAGAGTTGAGAGAGAGGGAGAGAACCTCACAGCAGTTGGGCAAATGACTCATGGCTTTTTCTCTCTGGGATGCTTTCAGCCCTTGCCTGTGCGGGCGGTAGGTAGGTGTGTGTATGTGGGATTGTCGCTGTGCGTCGGTAGCATGTGGTGAGGCTCTGGGTGTGAGGATCTGCACAGTCTAATATCAATTATTTTCACGTATAAGCAAGCATCTAAGCATTAACATACACAAGTTAAGAAAGGCAGTTTCAGGTGAACATTTGCTCAGGTTTTATCGTGTCAAATGAATAGCTGGAAGTTGCCGTGGAAGTTTCCAATTTTGATTAGGGGGTCGGATAAAAACTACTTCTACACAAAGCAAAACAACATCATGGGCTGTGGTGCCCATGAGGTCTCGCTGCGACAGTAATGTCGAGCAAAGTGGAGTTTCCTTGAGCGGAGGAATCCCCCCAGCGCAGTGACCTGGTTTCTGTCTTTCTCACACATTTCACACAAACACCCACACCCACACATACAACACTACCTAACAGTGCAGCTGTTTAGATTTGCATGTAATCACTTCCCAGTTGAAATTGTAATTGCCTTAAAAATTCGAGTTGTCAGAATTATTTCAGTTTTCTTTTTATATTTACACACTTGTAGATCTAGAATATATTTTTAATGATAAGTTTAATAGGCTTGAATTTTTTTAACTGAAGACTCCAAGGTTGTAGATGTTAGATTTTTTTTAAATTACTATTACTGAGAACAACTGTATAGAAATAATGTCATAATTAGCTGTAACTCACAAGTTACTGTGTCTGAATTACATGTTTTGGTCGTTAGTCCGACTCTGCATGCATGTTGGCGCATGTGATAACAAATTTCAGTCTAAAGCACATAACTGTGTGTGTGTGTGTCATTTAATACATTCATGTAGTCTTGTTGCACTTCAGCTCAGTGTAAGGTCCTCCTTGGCTGTATTGTTGCCATATTCTGTGTGCACGTCATGTGCCTCAATCACTGTGCGTCACATCAGAGCAAACAAAGCGCAGCAGGACAGACAAGTGAAGTATTACTGTTAGTGCAATAAAAGCTATCCAGTAAGTGTTAATCTAGGACACCAACCCCAAATGTTTGAAACCCAGGCTAAAATACTAATGCTGGTTTTGGGTAAATGAAAGGCCTATGGAGGTTGGAACTTAGGCCAAACTACTTGTTTCATATGAGATGCTAGCATTCACTAAATTTGTTCAGATGATCTGGCAAACATTACTTTTATATTTCCTCTTAAAGGCCCGATTTTTCATTTCACATGAACCAATATCAGCTACAGCTGCTGAAGTCAGATTCAGCATATAGACAGAAAGAGAGCGATTGAGAGACAAATGAGTCAAGTGGCTTTATTGTCTTTTCAACCATGCGCAGTGGTACAGTACACAGTGAAGCAAGACAATGTTCCAAATATGGTGGTCTTGGAAGAAATACATATGGTGCGACATATAACATATAACAAACAATCAACAGTGGACTACATAAAGTGCGAGTGTGCAAAGATTGCAGTTTTTGTATATGTATTTGGGGGTTGGGGGTAAAATTCATGCTATAACTTACAAAGTTAAAGTTCAATTTAGTTTAGATAATAGTTGCTCTCCATTGTTTCTCTTGCACAGTGTAATGGGTTTCTCTCATTCAGTTCAGCTCAACTCATTTTTATAGCACTAAATCACAACACCAGCCACTCCAAGGTGCTTTATATTGTTAGGTAAAGATCCTACAATAACTCATGTTCTGATCATGAAGTATTAAAGTCTTATTGGAGATTATGTATTTTCAGGATTTCAGGAATTTCAGGAGCAGGACCACACCTCCAAACATGGAGTGATTTATTACTGTTACTGAAGGTCCGCGGCTCCGAACCGTAGTAAAGGAACCTCTGACTAATACGGTGGGTTCCGTGTCAGGCTCGTAGCCGAAAAATAGCTTTACTTTGTTGTGTGGGTCAATTTTGCTTGCGAGAGACAGAGAGAGGCGTTGAAAGGCTGCTCCAACGGAACTTATTGTTTCGAATGAAAACACGAACACAGCATACAGTCGAGTCTTAATAGCGTACTTACAACTGGGCTCGTCAGGCACTCTTCTTGGCTGCAGTGGTTATTATTATATTTACATGCTTCCAGCTCCTGTTTCTGCTCGGTGACAGCTCCGACTTTTCCACTCGCCTTTTTCTCCCTCCTCGCGCTCACAGACACAAAGAGTGTGGCAGTCCATTCTCCCAGCAGCATGGACTACACTGCCCATGAGGCTACATTCTTTAGAGCTATACCTGTAGCATTCTGCCTATTAGCTTAGCACAACAACAACAACAACAAGGCCTCTCTCATCCAGGAAACACAGAGAGAGAGAGAGCGTCACCCTGTAACCATGGCAACCGTAACCGTGCCACCTGGAACGACAGAACGTAGCTGTCAAACAAAACCAAAACAGTCCTGACCTGCGACAATATGAAACAGGAAAGTATCCATTTATTTCAACAAAGTAACTGTATTCTAAATACCACCTTTTTAAATGGTAACTGTAACGGAATACAGTTACTCATATTTTGTATTTTAAATACGTAACGGCGGTACATGTATTCCGTTACTCCCCAACACTGTATTTAGTACATGGGGATCTGCCAGGCCCAGGAGCCGTCGCCAGTCCCCTTCGAGGCCTTCCCCAAACCGCAGCTCAATTCATGTCAAAGCATTTACTTTTACCTACTAAAACGCTGTCAAACCGAAAATGAGGACGTGGGCCCAGCTAGTGAAATGGTTAAGCCTACGCTTAATGAGTTTCAGTTGCCAAGATTTTAGTGACATATTGTCCAGACAGTGGTAAAGGGCCAACTGATATAATAGATCATCACTGGCTTGACCCCTCTAATGGAGTATGATGACCTCTGACCTGCTTTTCCACACAAGACATAGCCCTTGTCAACTCCGCTCACAAATCAGCTTTCACTTAATTGCATCACCTCTGAAGAAAAAGTAAAATCTGGCAATGGATCAGTGCCTCCGACCATGTCAGCCTCTTCCGTCTGCAGTCACTGTTTTTGCCAGAATGGAGGATGAATGTGGTGTCTGATGATTATCTGACTGACAGGAAACACTTTTGTCTCTGGGGTTATCTGGCAGCCTACAGAGAAGATGACGTGAGCAGTAGAGGACAGAAAGGCCAATTCACTGGCACTACTTACAACTCTCACTAGGTTCCTGTAGACACATGCACACAGACACAGAATAATTTTTTCTTGTTATTCTGATTTTGGAAAATCCATCCAAAGTCAAAACTTCCAATGAACTCGTCAGATTGTTGCAGAAAACTGCTACCATTGAGAAGAGTCGTGCATTTTCTTACTAATAAACTAGGGCTGACATTATCTGCACACATGCTGCTGAATTTTATCTCTAATCCTGCAGGGGAAACTGGAAAACATCACCATCCATCACGAGACAGGATGGCGGTTTGGACATTCCCTCCAATCCTGATCTTCCTGCTCCTCCATTCGCTAAAAGCATTTTTAAAGTTTTTTTTTCCCTTCCTGCTCTTTTGTCCCTCTCCAGTCGCATTCTTCTAGTCATCTATCTTTATGTCGCTTTAGATTCCAGACATCAAATTTCACAGGAGTATTGAGTAATAGGATCCTACAGTGTATACAGAAGCCACTGCGGTGGTCTTGCACATGTTACAGTTGTCTGTATTCACTGTTTACTTTTTAAATCCATGTGAGCTGAGTTTGGTAAGCAAAAGATAGTGTGGGAGCTGAGATAAATATTTTTCACTTCAGCCAGATCACACAAAACTCCTGTATTGGTCTATCTCAGTAGCTAGAAACAGAATAAAACTTCATCACTGTGCACCTGAGCACCTTTTATTTCATATTTTATATGTATAGGCTTACATTTCTTCAGGAATAAAATCTGAGAAATAGGACTTATGAGGTTGCGGTAGAAATTGGCTTTCTGTTGAAGTGCTTCTTTGTTTCAACACATCTACGTCATGTAAGTTGTCACACACATGCAAGACGTTGTTTGTGTGTTGTGTGCAGGTGTTTCTGAGGGGCTTTTATGATGGCCTGTTTGTGATTTGCTGTTGAGCACACAACCACACACCGCTCATGTTTGCGACACATGTTTACTGCGGTAATTGTGGTCTTTCTGTTTGCATGTGTGCTGGACAGT
Source organism: Mchenga conophoros (assembly GCF_057382185.1). Classification (NCBI taxonomy): domain Eukaryota; kingdom Metazoa; phylum Chordata; class Actinopteri; order Cichliformes; family Cichlidae; genus Mchenga; species Mchenga conophoros. Next base: position 25,724,739 of record NC_140537.1, on the reverse strand, counting down.
CAGGCTTGCAAAACCACAGGGGCACCTTTTGTTTGTGGGCAGAAGCGAGGTTTGTCTGGAACTGTTAGTCTGGTGGTTTATTAAAACATCATGTAGGATTACAGTGTTGTACTCTCCGTGGTTCTCATGCACACGTTGGGAGGTAGGCTGAGTTTCTGGGGTCTGTCTCTTCCCACACAAGCTTGCAGGTGGCTCTGGTGTCAACCAGAAACAGCACCCACATGGACTCAGCGCTAGACAACGCAACCTGTAGGGTGGGCCTGTGTTCAGAAGGATACTTCAGCTCGACGACTGATTAAACCTCTCTTCTTGGCAAGCATCTGTTCTGCTGAAATGTACTTGAGAAAGCATTGAATCCCTGCCAGAGGGAGTTGAGCTGTTTTTGGCCTTTACTTGATGAGATGTGCAAAGACAGCTTTGCTACACCAGATTAATCAAATCTCAATAATTTTCTTTTCGAATTCATCCTCTTGTAATCTCATTGTCACCCACAGGCTAGCATGGATTCACCTCTACGCTGATGTATCTGTCTGAAACACGTGAATAGCATCATTGTCAGCTGCTCCTCTGAGTTAATGAAATGAAGTTTTAAGACTGCTAGAGGAGATTTGCTGACTTTAAAGAGATGCTCTTTTTTACACATAGTACTGTGGCAGGTGGAAGGGCTCACTAATCCTATTAACACAAATTCTTCATCTAATCATCTGAGACAGAAGGTGATAGTAGGATACAAAGAAACAAGGGAGAAAAAAAAAAGCTTTGTATGGGAGACACGCATGCTTTTGCTTTCAATGAAAGTTGTAACCAGAGCTTGTCTGCATGACAAGGTAAGGGAGATGGGATCAATCTAAATGAGTATTGAGTACGCCATGTATTTTTCTTTTTTTCATGTAGTTCTACTCCCTGCAAGAGAAAGTAGTAGAAGAGATCTTCCTTTGAACGATATCACATTTAGAGGTGTATGTCAGGTAATGCCAGTACTATTTCTTCACATGATGTTACAGGCCAGAGCTTTCCAGAGAGTACAGACTATAAACAAGTGTGGGTTGTGTAAGGTCTGCATGGCTCTATTAAAAAGGTTAGAGCAGGACATAACCCTGAGTGCACAAGCGCTTAAAATAAAGATTTAGCTGTGTGGACGGCTGAGGGCACTTTTTACACTGCAGCTTAGATGTTCAGTTTGCCACGAGAGCTGCATTTTCCCTGCTGGTGTTGTTTGTGAGTGCAGGAATTTGCAGGTTAAATCTGAAGCCAAGCTGTGTATGTCTGCCATGTGGTCACATGTCTGCATGCAAGCTCGTGTTCGTCTCTCAGTTCAAGCCTAATTCTTTTGCTGTCAGTAAGTCTGAGTTTATGCAAAAAATAACAAATAAAATTTAAAAAAAATGTCTTTTGGTGCAGAGCTGGTAAATTTTTTTCGTGTGTGTGTGTGTGTGTGTGTGTGTGTGTGTGTGTGTGTGTGTGTGTGTGTGTGTGCGTGCGTGCGTGCGAGCGAGACCCATGTACTCGAGTTGTCTGATTTGGTTTCAGGGACTAGCTGATGTTTTTGAGACCTGCTGCTGTAACTGACAATTCAGTCTTCACACACACCCGCAGGCAAACTGTTCGCAGGGACTCAGATATAGACAGATGGTTCACACACACACACCCTCCACCGAATCTCCATTCACATGCATGTTCTCCGTTTTGCACAAACTGTATGTCTAACCGATACAGTGAACTTAAATCCACAGTTCATATTGACAGACAGGAGTGGCTCTTGTCACAAATTGAAGGGTTTAAATCCAAAATTGTAATGTTTCTGTATCAGTCAGTGCTTCAGAAATGAGTGTCCTTTATTCCCACCATCTTCCACTTTCATTAGCTTTAAGTCTTTCAGTCTGAATCAAACTGATCTCCACCCTGCGAGCACACCTATTCTGTGAGTCAAAGACAGATACCTACTCATAGGAGTATTTGCAAATGACATGCAAATCATATCTTAACATTGCAGCAACACAAAACCAAACTTTTAATGGGAAAGGATGCAGACAGACAGTCATACAGTTAATAAGTAATAACTGCCAGGTCCCTAGCCTATTATTTGAGAAACTGCAGCCACTCAAGCTGACATTTACCCAAACAGCTTCCCTCATGAGTTATAGCACTTCCAGTCATAACTTAAGGTTTCTATTACCATCTGCAGATTACAAGATGTTCTGTCCTGGTACAAAGTTAAACAAGGTTAGCAGAGCAGAATTAAATTCCAAATTTTGACATTACCGATTCCATTCATGTCTTAGAGCATGACTTCTGCTGCGTAACCACAATCACATGAGATTATTTCAAGACCAACGTGGAGATGATTATACTCTGGCTGCTTTAGACATCGCCTGATTTAGAAACATTGACAGCCAGAAATGGAAATAGTTCAATGTGGCCTGCTACAAATAGAAGGCGTATTCACTTTAAAAAGGAACTGGGGCTCCAAAAATAAACCTTTCCAGTCCTGGTAAGGATAAATCCCCCAAGAAAAGCAGATGGCTATAAACAAAGAGACATCTTAGGGGATATTTGCTGTGCTGTCATCCACTTAAAGTCGCACACAGTCCTTCTCTGGCTGCCCTACATTTGCCCTGACAGGTAATCTACTATTCAGGTGAAAGGTGGCTCCAGTAGAATCTGGTTCTCTCTGGTCAGTTCTGAGCCAAAGTAGGATCTAATCTTAACCTGTTGCTGGAAAAAGAACAAATGAGTGATCTCGCTGCTAATAATGGTAACACCACCAACATGTACCTGTGTTTGGATGTGTGATTGTGATGTAAGACTGCAGTCAATAAGGTGGGATTTCTGTTTCAGTTTCCAGTGAGAAGCTGCAGAAATTCAGTTACAGCACATGCTCAAATCACATCGAATCAGCAGCGTCTGACCTTATGGCCACTGTACTTCAATCATCCATTTGGTCAAATCAAATGTGATTTAATTTATTCTACATAAATTCCCCAGCTGCTACTGTATTTCTAGATACATGTCAAGTGAATTGAGTTGTTTTTGGTGGTAGCAAGGAAACAATCAGGGTGATCAAAAAGCATAAAAAAAAAACAAAAAACGTTCCCACGCTGGGTTCTAGGGTTTAAAGGACATATGACAGACATCAGTTGCTTCTGTGCAGAACGTCCCAGTGTTCTTATGGAAAACTGAGTTCACTTTATCCAGTGCACTTCTGCTTTTTAATGTTTTGCTTTAAATGAACAAAAAGTAATAATTCAGGACAAGGAAGAAGAAAAACCAATGCATGCCTCTCTAAATTTGTGCAGAATTGCAGATGAAACTGATTTCAAAGCACTTTTTGTCACTATCTTTACTCTGCTCTTTCATTTCCTCTTGCTTTTTCGTTTTATCTTTGCTTCTTTTTCTCCCGTCAGCCTCTTTTCTTTCTATTTCTGCGATATATACATGTGCATTGTTCACCTTCAGTCGGGCGTATGAGAGGCCTGTTGCTAGTGTCTCTCCTGCATCCTGCTGTTAATCCACTTCCCTCTAAAACATATCCTTTCCCCTTCCACTGATATACTCATACACATGCATGCTTAAACTTCTGCTAATGCACAAAACACACAGAAAGATTATACCCACACACACCCGGGAGACCTGAGTCACTTATCCAAACTTCCTACACATCCAGAATGTGTTTGTGCGTAGGCCTATACATGTGCTCTACGTAGGCGTGCTTTTATAATGGATATATTGTAATATTTTCATTTTCTATCTTGTCTTCTAGTTGTTGGGTTTTTTTTTTTTATTGGACTTTTTTTAGATATAGTGTGAGTAATAGCTCTACCTGCATTTAGTAGTATCAATTTAGAATCTGCTCTCCTGACGGTTTCGATCAGCATATTTCTGCCAAAAAAAAAGAAAGAAAGAAACTATTAACACTGCAAAATGACTCACTATTCGCTCTCGTATTGCATGCTCCGGATGTGTACAAATGCAAGGCATTGCTCGACAGTCTTATTCTAATTTATCAACCTGTTTTGTGGCAAATGTTTATTTTGAGCGGCACACATGCTCACATCTTGGGATCCACAGATCTAGGTCAAACTGAGTGCTTGTATCAAATCGAGTCGAGCTTCAACATGGAAGCAGGTCAGTCGAGCAGTTATATATTGGACCGGATATCTTAACCTACATTTTTTGTTGTGTGTTAATGGTGGGAAAAGTTTGATAAAGCCTGCCAGTGAATTCTGGGATGTCACAACGGTTTATTCTTACATTGAGAAGCTCAGGGGTATATACTATGAAATTCTTTCTTACACAAAATATGTTTCATATTCCTTAATATTGCTTAAAAATGTGCAAACTTCACAAACAAGTTCTTTAGATTAACAGATTAGAAAACTATGCGAGCATCATTTGAAAAGGTAACGAATTAATCTTGCACGAGATTAATTTTAATGAAAGTAATAAAAGCACCAACTATATGTGAAATGTGCAAAGCACGTTGCTAATTTCCATCCACAGCCTTCCCTTCTCCTGCACTCACTCCCCCAACTACTGTCTATACACATAATAAAAATGTTCATGGACAATTAGTATGTTTAAAAGACAGCAGTTTCAGTAGAAGGGTAATTAAGACCAGAGCGAAGAACTCCTTTTTTAAAACCAGCTCAAACTCAAAGCAAAGTGGAATACTAAGAATTCTATGTCTGCCCTATAATACAGAAACACTGTAATTAGAGAGACGTTGGGCTTTTAGATGCTTTAGATGAATTGTCTTTTGAGATAGTTCAAAGGCAAGCCACAGCAGCTGCACTGAGCATTCAAGGCTATTAGATATGAGCCTGAAGGTGCAGTTGTTGTTTGTATGTAACAGATCCTGTTAGACAGCATGTCAGAAAGAAAAGAGTGCATGTTTTCTTAAAGTTATTTCAAAAACCTCCTATAACATTCAACTGAAGATTTGCAGTATATACCAGGATTGCAATGTGTCAGCGACAGAAATTATACTCTATTATCGCTTTATATTCCTATATATTTGCTTATAAACAGCATATAAAAAGCACTATATGGGCAAAAGTACTGAGTCACTTGTACATTACACCTACAGGAGCTGCTCAGTCATGGAAACCCATGCTATGAAGCTCCCAGAGCGCAGTTTCTACGCTGATCTTAATGGCAGAGGAGGTTTGAAGCTCTGCAGTGACTGAATCATCAGAGCGTTGGCGACTTTTGCGCACTATGCGCCTCTCCGCTGCGCTCTTTGACTTTATGTGGTCTGACACTTGGTGGCTAAGTCGTTGTGGTTCATAAACACTTCCACTTTGCAGCAATACCACTTACAGTTGATTGTGGATTATGTAGGAGGCAAGAAATTTCACAAACTGACTTCTTACACTGGTGGCATCCTATTACAGTACCACGCTTAGATTCAGTGCGCTCTTTAGAACGACCTATTCTTTTGCAAACATTTAAAAAGGCAGAATGCATGGCTAGGTGCTTGATTTTACACACCCGTGGCCATGGAACTGAAAACAACTGAAATCAAAGATTAAAGGGTGGCTCAATACTTTTGTCCAAAAAGGCTGTGTGTTTAAGAATTCTAAAAAAAAAAGATCTAAACCACAAGTATTGAACTCCAGACCTCGAGGGCCGGTTTCCTGCAGGTTTTAGATGTGTCCTTGATCCATCACAGCTGATTTAAATGGCTAAATGGCCTCCTCAACATGTCTTAAAGTTCTCCGTTTGATTCAGGTGTGTTGACCCACGGTGAGATCAAAAACCTGCAGGACTCTGGCCCTCGAGGCCTGGAGTTTGACACCCCTGATCTAAACTTTGTTTTTATACAAGAGTTCTATCTTTGACCTTACTTCTTTGCTAACGAGATCATGCACAGGCATGCGTACATCCTCCATGGCCATTATCTTTATTGACTGTATACGTGCAGAAGCAACATGTGTGCAACTGTTGCTTCTAGCATGCCTCAGATCCACACGTTCTGTGTTTCTCTGTTCCTTTAGAGAGAAAAGAAGCAGAGAAATGTGTCATAGTGAAAGTTCTGTTGTTCAAACGGGAAAATCTTGTTGCTGCTTGAGCAGTTCTGAAAACAGTCCCCTCTCACAACAGTAGCATTTGCAAATCCAGACTGATCAGCTGTTTCTATATATAGATCTGAGCTCCATCGAGCTGGATAACCGCAGAGAGCTGTGAGAGAAACTGCAATTACAGAAAAATACTCTGATAACATGACATTTGTGTGGAGCAGTGAGACTTGGAGCAGTACAGAGTAAAGGTTACACAAGGCCTCACTATTTCTCAGTAATTGTCATGATACAATTGAGACACTGACTAATATGACTCCTCATCATAGTAATTTGCATGTGAGTAATATTCTTACAGAAAGCCCTAGAGCACTCTGACTTTCTTTCATGTGAAATCAGATTTGTGACCTTATGATTTGCTTAACTTCTGGGCTGAGAGTGAAAGTGCTGGTGGGGAGCAGTCACTGTTAAGGCTTTTTTTTTAAAAACAAAAACAAAAAAAAAACTAGTTCTTGGGTACAGTTCAGCAGGCACCGGTATAATGGCTGGCTTGAACCTGTCAGTGGCCAGCAGGAGTTGCAAGCAAGGGTAAATAAAAAATTAGAAATTAATATATACTTCATTTTTGCATGCATGCTATTGGATACAGTAAATTGTGTCGTTTCCCAGAAAGCTCAGTTCCTAATCTGAAACACCTTCTTCCATATCAACCATTGGTAAGACAATTAAATATAGCGAGACAGAAAGCGAGGTACCTCTTTATTTAAAAGCACAAAGTAGTGTTTAAAACTCTTCTCTTTAAGTGTTATTTAGGCAGTGATGTATTTTTATTACAAATTTAATACTGTCTGTGTTATGCCATCTTGATATTAACCAAGAGTTCAAGGTTGTACCACTTGGGCTTAATTACTAATACAAATTGTACCACAGAGATGAGGTCAAGGAAAATATTAATTACACAGCTGTCTTTCTCTTGAGAACCAAAGTCAACCACAAGCGATGGATTAATGTAAAGCTAAATCGTTTCTTGTTTGATAAGCTGCTTGCTATGTCATGTTAATGACTGACTCTGAAAAAAGAACATCTGAAGCAATATCATTCATGTGACTGGATGAATCTAAATGAGAAGAGTGACTGGCATCCTCAATGACTCCTTCAGATTTAGTATTGTGACATCAGATGTTCCTTCAAACAAACTGTCACCTGCAGGTGCTATAAAGCATGTGTGATACTGTATCTTGCCAGATTTTTATTTAAGGCCCCAGTCACACACAATATAGCTAAACTGGGGGGGGGGAGTAGATTAAGACACCTTGTGCAATAAATTTGCTAAATAAGCTTGTTGCCTCAGAAATGTTTGTTTTGAAGACAGGGACCAGGTCTGTAACCACTCACAGTTAGTTGCTATCTTCAGAGTGACTTTGGTGCATTGAGACTGCAATAAAACGACAATAAGATGGAGTCTGTCTGTTATTGTATGGGGTCAAGTTCGCAATTACATGCAATCTGTTTGTGATAATACGGCAATTACCTGTGATAAGAAAATAAAATTGTGAATCTGTTGCCATCTGTTGCAGATCTGTTGCATACAGAAATGGACATTAAAAACAATGTAAATTCCTCCATAATCAGCTGCTGCAGGATGGCAGTTCAACTGTAAAATCTCATCACTGCTTTGTAATCTTGTTTTTGTATAACCAGAATACAACCTGCTGGCAATCGGTTAATTCCAGTCTGAGAGTAATTGCAGTGACTCAGAGTTAGATCGCAGTTGAGGATCTTGCATGTTTAGCCTCTTGACCACCAGTTGTTTGCTGCAATTAATGCAATAGTTCATTAAATGTAAAAAGATTTCCAAGCTGCAAAAGTACTCAAGTCTGACTGAGCCATCAGTGACTGCTTTCAACCAGAAGTCACTATGGGAAATGTGTATTCACTAACCAGTTAGCAGGTACTTGCTAGACTTTGCTGGTAGCCCCTGCAAAATTGGTTGCTGAAGTGACTCAGGCTTAGAGAACAGTCGGTGACCGCTTTGTTGCTGGAGAAAAGTTTATATTTCCCAACCAGTTGGCGACGCTTTTTCTGAGTTTTACTTGGAGAGTAATCGGTGAGTGCTAGCAGACAACATAGCATTTTCAATCCCAAAAGGTTGATTCTGTTCATCTGGACGTAGCATCTTATCTGGATTATCTGGAAGGGACTTCTTCAGTCTCAGCTGACTGCAGGTTGGAAAATGCTACGTCTAGATGAACAGAATCCACCTTTTGGGATTTATTTACCTGGATGATTGAGCATGCATCAAGACATAGCATCTTCAATTTAACAGGCAACTGCAGAAATCTGCTAGCAACAAGTACAAAGAGATTTTTGGTGCAGCACTCTCTTTCCCTAGAGAGCAGAGGTTACCAGCAGGTCACTGACTGCTCTGATTACTCTAAACTTGTCTTAAAAATAAATAAAAGTTGTGAAATATAGAATAGGAACATAAAAATGATGTTTTGCTGACTTCATAACAACAGAGGTGTTATGTGTTTGCCTATTACTAAGACAGCACCTTGTGTTTTCTCTGCTTGTATTAAGCGTTCGGGTGAAAAACACAACAATTCAACTGATTCCAAAATACCCACTCTAAGCTGTAGCCAAGTTTACTCACTTGCGGCCACGACACCTCATTCATGACATCACTGGCCTTTTGCTGAAACACAATGAAGACTTTGTGAAGCCTAAGCTATTTGTGTCACAGAGGCTAAAAAAAGAGCTGCTGACATCTAAAAATAGAGAGTGCAAACCATAAACAATAGGACTAGGATTCCTGTTATTACAGAGCTTATTCTCCCTGAGAATTGCTAAGATTACAGGAGTTAGGAACAAGGGGAGACGGCGAGGCATTACTGGTGCTGACGTGGTACTTGCTGTCATAATGATTGTGCAGAAAACGAGACTCGGAAACAAACCAGGTCTGACCTTTACTTCATCGGGAAATCCAGCAACAACTGTGGTGCAAATTTTCTTTTGGAAGCAGCTCAGTTAGGTGGGGGAAATCTTTCTAAACGCAGTCAAACAAGTGCAATATGAGACAGAGCCACCCATCCCACGCCAGAATTTTAACATGAGCCTAATACAAGTGTAATCAAAAAGACCCTTCTATTTATAGACTCTGGGAATTTCTACTCAGTAGCTCAAACTGCACCTTTGTATGTGTCTTGCTCTTATCACTGTGTTTTCTGTGAGAAAGAATTATTGTTCTGTGTGATGCCTTTCATCATTCAACCAATCTCAGTTCATATTGGTCTTTCTTTTAACTGTGTATCTCTTTCTCTCACCACTAATGTGCATACTCCCAAACCACAGGTCTTTGTTATCAGCCTTCTGACCATCGCAACAATACTGTCTTTTGAAGATTAAAGACTAAATTAATACTTTTTAGCAACTGCGCTGCAATAATCCCTTTCAATCCTGTGTTTTTCCCTCTTTTTCTCCCTGTATTCCAGTCCTTGTTTAATGAGTTCAAAGGAGCCAGCATATGGGCACTCAGATCGGGGATTGTCACCACACACACACACACACACACACACACACACACACACACACACACACACACACACACACACACACAATGACAAATACACAAGCCAGGATTAAAATGCAAAGGGTGGAACAATCATTGTGGTAGCATTATTACTCATTAAAGCATATTTCTAGAAGGATTTTGGGGTTTCTATGCATCCAGGGGGATTTGGGAGGGGTAATGCTCTTCAGATTGATTAGCAGCCTCCAGATGTTCTCAGCATTGTCTGACAAACGACAAAACAATCAGAAGGCCTCTTTATACTGTGACTGTATGCATATGAGAAATAATAAATATTATCTAATGTGCTTTAATAAACTCCCTGTGTTTTTGCATGCTTTGACAAAGATTTACAGATTTGGACCAAAAGCAAGAAAAGATGCCAGGACAGGTTAAGACAGGTGGAAGGTTGAAAATAAAGGAGGGCAAGGAAATCTCTGAAGTGGAAAAAGTGGTATGGGGTGGTCTGTTGACTTTTTAATGCCAGCAGGTTTAAATCACACGACCGATTTAAGATCACCAAGGAGGAAGGCTAACAGTATCTGTTTCAAGCTGTGTCGAATACGTCAGCTTCAAACTATGTATTTTAATCCTAATTGTGCAGGTATGTGGATATTATTGATGCCCTAAAAATAGAACAAACTAACCATGCCTGTGTTGTCTGTGCATCCCAGAGGTGGGACCAAGTCATTGTTTTGCAAGTCTCAAGTAAGTCTTAAGTCTTTATCCTCAAGTCTCAAGTCAAGTCTCAAGTAATGTCAGGCAAGTCAGAGTGGAGTCTCAAGTCACTGGTGTAAAAGTCCAAGTAAAGTCACAAGTCTGAAATTTTGAATTTCAAGTCCTTTCGAGTCTTAAAAAAAAAAAAAACGAAAAAAAGAATGTTGCAGTTATGCTAAATGTAAATATTAGACCATGTAATTTTTAAATCTGTGTTTTTCTCAACACATGACAAAATAGTGAACTTAGAAAATATACACAAATTGTGAAATTGCACCTCTATAAAATGCAGCTCAATTAAACCTAGCTCCAAGAATAATTTTCACCGACAGTTCTGAGATAAGCTGCATGTTATTCTTGGATGCGGTTGTAGGACCGGCTTTAAAATCGCATGACAAAAATATCATACACATTAAAAAAAACTGCATCACCAACGTAGCCTGGACAACATTTGCTAGTTAGATGAAGTCAGCTATCTCATCTTAGCATATTTATATGCATATTTATAATTATACGGTTCTTGGAGTGAGTGCATACACTCATGAAGTTTAGTAACTTCCGGTCACTGCTGTAATCGCACTGGACAATTAGTGATACAAAACAACTGTTTTATCCTGTGAATAAAAGTATATGTTTTTGTCAATGTACCATAATAACAGAAGCGAAACGCAATATTGTGTCAGGACAATTCACTATTTATGCACAATAAATAAAGGAGCATAGCGCGACCATTTCTGTTCAGCGCCAGACTTGCTTGTAACCTATATCACCAATTATGTTAAGAAAAATGACGTATTAACTACTAAAAAACACTGACCTTAGTGTAAATGCTTGGAGCAGACTAACCTGTGAGCTGGAGTGTTCTGGGACGTTATATTTTGTCTTTGAATGGCTGGAATCCAGTCGCGTCTTTGTTACTTCGGAAACATGGCTCGAACAATTTCTCTTCAACGACATAATCCGATAACAACCGATCTCTTTACCCGTCGGCTTCCCGTGGCTGTCATGCGACCGGCTATTGCAGTTAATAATACAACAGCTTCTTGACATTTTTGTGTTTCTTTTTATCGCTGTATAACTGATTTTAATTGAAAGCCTGCGTGCGCTAGTACCTCTTGCCACGAGTTCCCAGAATCCTTTGCGGTTTACCCCTGAATGACGTCACATTTTCAATCTCTATATAATATGCGTGTTAAATTTTATATTTGGGGTGAAATATCAAGTCTTTTCAAGTAAACCGGTTCAAGTCCAATTCAAGTCCCAAGTCATTGGTGTAAAAGTCTAAGTCAAGTCACAAGTCTTAGAACATTATTTCAAGTCAAGTCTAAAGTCATAAAATTAATGACTCGAGTCTGACTCGAGTCCAAGTCATGTGACTCGAGTCCACACCTCTGGTGCATCCATCCGTCCACCCGTCTGTCAGTGACAAAGGGGGGGACTAGAGCCTATTCCAGCTGTCATAGGGCAAAAAACATAAACAAAAGAACCTTAAATTAAAAAAAAAAAAACACTAATCCATTTTATGAAGATGATTTTTAAATGTGTGTCTAAACAGACTAAAAACTATATTAGCAGCACATTCAAGTGTTTTGACATGAGCAGATTATGGTTGGATAATATTTTAGCAGATCTCCACTGCATGATAACAATTTATGACTGATTTTTAAACAGCAAATTATCACACTGGCGTGAGTTCCCTGAGTGCGTTGTCATCAGCACTAATCCACCCAACCCACATCAAACAGTTTCCTTCGCCTCTCTCTTTTTTATCTCGCAGTATCTTTTGTGTTCTTGTCCCTCCTTTTCTCCTGTTTTGCAATATTCAGAATTTACAGCCTTTATTTCTTTCTTCCTCCTAATTTTCCTGCTTATGCATCCTAAGTCATGTAGCCTACGGGTAAGAACCTGTGTGCACGCCAAAAGAAAAGGAAAAAAAGAGAGTGAGACTAGACCAGGTGTGACATTTTGAAGAACAAAGGTTGTCATTAGCTCCTTTGTAACACGCAGAGGAGCTCAGCAGCTGTGCGGCAATGAGTATTTGCAGCAAAGCACAGCCATAGTAAATCTCACCCAGGCATAAACAGTGATAAAAGTATGTTGTAAAGCAGAGTGAGCAAACTTTGCACAGGTCAGTTTCAGATTTCTGTCAGGGCTGTGAATCACCATGCATGCTGTTTTTACTGTGTGTTAATTGTTGACATAGATGCTACTAGGCAATGTACAAAAATCAAAGAGTGTTCCTTTAGAAAGTCCATCAAGCACAAAGTGTTGCAGGCACAAAGGATTACATGTCGCTCAAAGTAATAAATTGTATATATGAAGTAAAAATGGGTCACTGTGCCAAGCAGCATATGGGTCATCCTTTGTCGGGCAGAGCCACACAGATCACTGTGCTGCACGCTAAAAAGGCCTTTCTTTTTAAGCTTGTCAGCTGGTCACATCTCACATCTCGTTAACTCTCACCCAACAGGTGAGGGCACAGCTGCAAAGTGTACACACATCTGTCACAGCAAAATAGTGGTCAGGCAGAGAAAAAGAGCGTGGCAGTATGGAAAGGAATCATAAGTGACACAGCTGTCCTCATAACGAATTAGAATATTTTAAAGAAATGTTAGTTATTGTGATTAGTGTGCTAACATGCAAGTATTTTTACATGCAGCATTGGTGATTTTACGTGACCTCTTCACAATGGGCAAAAACAGACTTAAAGTGACAGTAATTTGAAAGATTTCTGCCTGATTCATAAAATGGGTTAGAAAGAAAAATGATCAAAGTTACATATTTAGAAATGAACTTTATTTGGAGAAAATAAGCAAGCTTTAAATTGAAATGGTCTTCTTGTTTTGTGTTTGATTTTTGACAATGGCCCCTTTTCTTGTGTCCCTTTGAAATCCATGTTTAGCTCAAATATCAAAATATGTCGATTTTTCAGCCGGGAGAATGTGGAAATCTTCAAAGTTGGTCTTCATTACAGTAAGGATTACTGTTGTTTCTCACTTTTTCCTTTTCCGTAAGTATTTTAACATTTTTCATAGTGCTTTGTGACACTTTCACTTTTTTATGTATTTTTTTTAACTAATGTGGTTTCTTGCATTGCAACTTTCACTGTAACGACAGTGACATTACTTCCATTTACACCCTTTTGACACCTTGTCATTAAGGCATATAAAGCACAATGGAAAGAAGATAAAAGAAAAACTGTGAAAGTTCACACACACACACACACACACATACACACACACACACACACACACACACACACACACACACACACACACACACACACACACACACACAGACTTTACAATGGTGACATCTCTCCTCAAACCCAACCAGCAGCATCTGTGGGGTTTCCACTGTTGAGGCTGGTCTAATTGTACTTCTTCCTGTTTCCCCTTGATTAATGGTTCTCTATTAGACCACGCAAGCAACCACAGCTGAACATGTAGGTCATGGATCAAAACAAGAGAGATAGCCACCTGCTGGAGCAGTTTCGTGCCACTGTCCGTCTTTGCATTTTCTATAGGGTGGGAGTATGGCTAAGGGAACGTGTTGACAAGGGTATCAGACATCAGGAAATTCAGTTAAGGTTGTCTTTGTTCTAGTGGTGGAAAACAAGCCACCAGATGTTTCAGTTTAGTATGATAAAGACTAGCTGGTCATTAACAAAAACCATTTAGGAAATATAGCATGGGTTTAAAAATTTGTAAGGAGAAGAATTAACAGTGTATTATCCTTTTATGGTTAATCCAGGAGGTGTAAACAGCACACAATCAGACACTCCTTTAACACGTTGCAGACTCAGTGGCAGTCATTGTGTATTACAGTATATATTCAGCTTGTTTTTACAAAAGCCTGCTTTCATTAGAGATCGCAGACACACTACACACATCTGTGTTAATAAGTACCTCCAACCACACCTTTTGCATTACAGTTGAAGTGACACCTTTTTAACAAAGCCCACCCTGTAAATGCAGGAAGTGGGTGTAACCAAGGAGATGGATGTCTAGAGAATGAGAGGCCGTTCACTGGGAGCCCCTGCGGTGAGCTGATAAAGAGAAGGGCAGCTTCCACCTTGCTAATACAAATGACTAAATGTAAGCCGCTGGGTATATGTAAATAAATAGCTTGAGTGTTAAACTGTTTTACATAATTCAATTTACAAGTCTGGTTCTCTGGGTAGCTGCAGCATGAAACATATTCTTCTTGTTTGTGTGCACCTGAGTGGAGGAATCAGTAAACAGAGAAAGTATTTAAAGTGTCCCAGAGAAGTGCTTGTGCACAGGCAACAAGTCAAGAATTGCAAAAACAAATTGGGGAAATAGAAACTCATTTCACAGTCGTTTCAATCTAAAAGTGGAAGCAAACAGAGCGCTATGACATATATTTCACAATCAAAACTCTGCACCATAAATTTATCCTCCTTTATAAATAATAAAAGATAGATTATTATCTGATGGTTTTTCTGATATGTTCCATATTTTAAATTCTGAACCAACCATACGACCAGAAGGCAAGACTAACCATTTGCATCGCTGTGTGCTCTCATCAGGACTGTGAACAATACTGAAGGTGAGGATGAGTCAACTGCCTGAATAAGAATCTGCTCCGACAGTGGAGATGCATTTAACATGCTTTCACCGACAATACTTTCTCTGCAAAGAGATGAACTCATCGCAAACATTTTTACAAAGGTTATATGGCAGAATTGAGCTATTTCAAAACTCTTGCTCTTCCCTGTACAAGAGAGCAAAAAACCAATCCAGCTATGACTGATCAAAGTTACAGAAGGTCACATGACTTTTCAAAATATTTATCTCCATTGTCTAACTGTGGCTATGTTACCTCATTAACCCTCAAGGGTATCTGTTAACAAAGATAATGAGCTACTTATCGGATGGTTGGTTTGGGGTTTAATTGCCTGGTCAGTTTTATTCAAACAAGACAGCCTGAAGACACCCAGCAGGCTGGCTGTACAACAAAGTCTTCTATAATGCAGGGCAAGCTGCTATGAAGCTCATTACTGTGAGTGGGAGCACAGAGATGGGAGCGCACACACCCACACACAGAGACTACACACTGTGCCTGTAATACACACAAATATTTTAGTCCTCATAGTTAAGGAGATTTACTGGAAGAGCGATTTCATCGTGAACAAGAGAAATGTTGTGGGAATTATTGTAAACGGTGACACTCTGCGAGCTGTTGGTGCTAAAAGCGCAGCCCAAGCCTCTTTTCTCCTGCATTATTAATAAATTCACAGAAAGAGCCAGAGAGTGAGTC
Source organism: Mchenga conophoros (assembly GCF_057382185.1). Lineage (NCBI taxonomy): Eukaryota > Metazoa > Chordata > Actinopteri > Cichliformes > Cichlidae > Mchenga > Mchenga conophoros. The sequence continues at coordinate 25,709,154 of NC_140537.1, read as the reverse complement.
ACAACACTTTGTGTCCTGACACTTTATCCAGTCTGTTACACAGCTGGTACTGTAGTTAGCTGGTAGGAATCTTCTTAAGAAAAACATGTCAGCGAAACTGAAAATCTGACCGTATTATTCCGATATGTTTCCAAACCCTCAAGTGTTCATTTAAGCTCAGTGTACAAATTAAATGTATGATTCCCACCCACAAGCTTTTTGATTATGAAGGAATCTCCACAGGAATGTTATGCTAAACTCGGCGCTGCAGACGTCAGACGTTTGGGTTCAACACGCATACCGCTGATTCCAATCATTTTGCACTGCACACATGACCAGAGAGAGGGAAAGAGAGAGAGAACGAAAGCAAGAGCAAGAGCGAGAGAGCACCGAGGGAATCCCCAGGGGCCTTCTCTTCTGTCGCTGCGCCCTAAATGCTTACAGCAACAGCTGCAGACACAAGTGTGTGATGTTGGGAAAACCTGCTACTAAACATCAAACCTCCCAAAAAGCCCATTAGCTCAGCATTTCAGCAAGGTACAGAGAACTCCCTCTGTACTTCAATAGAGCTTGTGTCGGGCTTTTTTTTTTTTCTTTCTTATTTTGCACTTTTGAAGATTTAAATTCCAAACTCTGTTTGATGGCCTTGATCAAACCTGCATGAGATGCTCCAGTGGAGACATTTGAACTGCTTTGAAGACGTTGTCCATGTAAACTTTTTGAGAATTTCTGTATTTCCCCTTAAACTGTCCCGAGTCTTTAGTGAAAGAAACATTTGGCTCAGTTGCCCATATGTTTGTAGCTGGCATTCATCGTTTACTTTAAGCTACTGCGAGCGTTAATCTCCATACATTCATTATCTCGTCTGCTTTGGTTGAGCACGAGATTACAGCTCAAAAAAACAATGGGCTAGCTCAGCTGGTATTACAGCCCAGCCTTGTTAGTAAACGGGATGATTTGGGAAGACAAAAGAATATCTGGAGGATAAAGCATTGTCTATCTAATACAAAGGCACTGGTTCCCTAATGATGTGATTCTTGAATACAGCTGATTTTTTATCAAAGTTAAAGATACTTGAAAAAAAAAAGTTGTCTGTAAAAACAAAATAAACACAAAACTAATTCTGTTCTTCTGTCTCGTCTATCGTGACATGATCTGTTGCTTCCTTATGGTTATTTATATACGGTGGCTCCCCCCGTAAGAAGGCATCTAATGATTGTAATCCCTCAGTGTCTGATTAGTACGTACCTTAATCTCTTCTGCTACGTATGAATGTGGTATATTCCTTGGTGAAATGTGCAAAAATATATTCAGGGCAATAATAGGGAGCGAATGGGGAATAATAAGTGCAAGTAAGAAAATGAGAAAAAGGAAAAGGATAAATACCAGCTGCGGCATAGAAATGAAATAAAATTGGGAATGTAAAATAGACAGAGGCTATGACAAAGAGGAAGAAACTTGGAGTGCAGAAATAATGAGTTTGAAATGTGCTTGTAAAGGCCTTTATACAGTAGGAAGGTGATGTATGATAAGATTTGCGGCACAAGTGCTGCAGATGCAGATTAATCTTTATTTACCTTTACGTTTTTTTAGGGACAAAATTGAATTGGGTGAAATGAGACAATAATTAAGACAAAGGAGGTACAAAGGGTATGTAATATAAATGAGTAAAACAAACTCTTCTGGATTGACATAAAGCCCAAAAAGGACAAAACACCCAAACCCTCTGTCAGCGTTGATTATTTAGATCTGCTCATATTTATGCATTATAAAGCTGATCCTTCTAAACACTCTCTTTTCTCATTATCAAACTCATAAATACATTCTCTCTCTCTCACACGCACACACACACACACACACACACACACACACACACACACACACACACACACACGCACACACGCACACACAAACACAGACACGTAAATCCTCAGGGGCTCTGTCAGCTCTTGAGTGAAAAACATCCTAAGGGGATTTTAGACACAGATCCTGCGATTGTGCACGTATGTGTCAATATGTAAACATGTGTATCTGGATGCGCTGTTTTTGTTTTCAGGGATGTGCTGTATTCTGACATGTGGCCTTTGATGTGGCGCTCGTGTTGTTGACCTCCACATGGTTACGCTGTGCCCTTTCAGGGACTGAATTAATTAAAGGAGAGTTTGACTATGCAGAGCAGCGCAGGAGGATTATACCTAAGCCTATCTGTAAAAAAAAGAAAAAGAAAAAGGAAGAAAAAGAAAAAAACTACAATAATAGCCATGTGCAATGTTTACAACATGTTTTCTCTGAAGTGTGGCATGTGCCAGATGCACCAGAATCTCAAATTAAAGAGTCCTGTGAAAAAGAGAGTTTTCGGATGGCTGTTCGCACAGTTTTCTGTGCAGTCCTGTTTCCTGCTTCCACAGGAATGATGCAGGTAATTGCATTTGATAAGTAGCAGGGTACCACAATTTAAATACACTTGATTAATTGATCATCAGCCAGTTTAAGCACCTCTATAAAAGTGTAGGCTTTGATATTTCTCGTTCTGAGTCATTCCAGTATGTGTTAACACAATGCCACAATCTTCCCAGGAGTTGATGTCCCAGCAAATCTATTCCAAGGTCAGACTGTGCAATGCTCAAGAACCTGCAGAAAAATCCAGGACCTACATATCAAACTTTGCAGGCCTCATGTCAAATGTTAAAGTTTGTTATAGTACAAAGAGACATAACTGGACAAATATGCATTGTTTAGAAGGGTTGCTAGGAGAAAACCTTTTCAAAAAAGAATGTGGCTGCATGGCTTAGGCTTGCAAAGTTGCATCTGAACAAACCACAAGACTTCTGAAACAAGGTTCTTTGGCAGATGAGACTGAAATTGGTCATAATGCACAGCACCACAAAAAACGAGCACAGCATCTCAGCACAAGCGCTTCAGAGCAACTGACAGGCACAGTGGTGGAGACATGAGGATCTGGCCTTGTTTTGCAGTAATGGACCTGGGCACCTTGTAGCCATTGAGTTGACCAGGAACTCCTCTGTATACCTAAATCAATTGTGAACCAGCTAAAGTTTGTCTGAAATTGGGTCATGCAACAGGACTACGATCCCAAACACAACAGCAAATCGACAAGAGAATAGCTGAAGAAGAAAATAGGTTCTTGTTCCAGACCTCAACCTGATTGAAATGCAGAGAATTATGCATAAACAAATGCTTTCAAACCTCAATGAACTAACGCTATAGATAAGAATGGGCTCAACAATGATGTGAGGGACTAATAAAATCATACAGAAAAGTATTACTTATTATTGCCTTTAAAAGTGCTTTTAAATTATTCTAAAAGAAAATCACTGAAAAAAGTGGGAAGTTTCTCTGAGAATGGATATTCAGTGATGGAGGAGATGAAATATTGAGCTTAGCCTAACAGCACCTCTGAAGCATATTAACTATCTTGTTATATTTTGCTTAAAACCATAATAACCATAACTGGGTTCTTGACCTTTCATAGACGTGTTCCCTGACTTTTTGGCTGTTCTGCAGAAAGCAGTAACTGGCAGGAGTGGCTGCGTCCTGAGCTCACCTACAGTAATCCTCTCATGTGACCCAGATTGCCTTACCCTACACTGGGCCGTAGTCAGAGACACTGCAGTGCCTACACTCCAGACATTGCTGATACTATGCAGCACAGCACTCCAAGTATACAAAGACAGCCTTGTGCTGATGCAACAAAAGGCAACAGAGAAAATCAAACACATCTGTACAAGGAACACCCCCACTGGAGGCCAGAGGCAGATCCACTCCCCCCCGCCCCACTCAGTGTGCGTACTAACGTTGTTTTTGTCTGCGTGGGACTTCTATTGCACATATTTTTCTACAGTGCTGGACCCGGTGTCCCTGTGTGAGCTCCAAAGAGGGATTGGTTGTTCTCTCTGCACAATCAGCTGGTGAAGGTATTGATTAGCAGTGGAACAGGATAAACTTTGCTCAGCTTCAGCTGCACGTTATGGCCCTTTCTGCGTCAGAGAGCATTAACTCTGGACTCAGAACTGTTGTCATTGCAGTCTTGTCTGCAACGATTCCCCACCGCAGCACTACCACCCCAAAAACAAAACACACACACAGACACGCAAGCCAGTGAGAAAAAATATCCTACGTTGTTTGCATTCAAGGTTTTCACAATTCCACCGACTCTGTTCTCCTCTTCTTACTCCTCCTCCTGTTTTGTACTGATCTGAGTTTCTGCTATTGATGTCATACATTATGGAACCACAAGACCAGGGACAGAATATGAGAGTCATGTTATTCAGGTTCACAGATACTGAGCTGTCCCAGTAGTATCGACTCTGTGGCTCAGCATGACGGCAAGATGAGGCAGCATCAAGTGGGCCTTAGTGAAAACAAATGACAAGAGGAGTGCAGTGGGTGGTTTATAGAGGAGTGAAGTACAAGTAGTACAAGATGTTGTTTTGATGTACTCTGTGATGTTTAAAAGAATTATACATGCAATCAGCAACAGCCAACATATTTTCACAGCAAAGTAAGGAGATCTAGAGTATTAATTGCTTTTCTTTCTTTGCAGACTCATTGTTTTTGTCTTTGCATTCAGTCTCCATATAAGCATATGTTATGCGTAGTACTATTCAGTTGATTTTCCTTTATGGTCGTCAAAAACTTCTTTTATAACACATTTGTTTCCTCTGAGGAAAATCACAGGAAATAGCAAGAAGCAACACTGCCTTTATTCATAGCCCGGGTGCTCAAATAGGGACACAATATTTTGGATGCCGATGAGTCATTGGAATTTTACATGTGACTCTTACATGTGTTTGTCCTCTTTGGAGTTTTATATTTATGTTAAAAAAAATCCCATTTCATTCACAAATCTCCACTGTTTGAAACAACGTTGAGTTGATTGAGTTTCCAGAAAGGAAGTGGACAATGCTATGGAGTAAAAGGGAGTCATGTGACTCCAGAGGTGTTGGGGTTTTTTCTCATAAGTTGTTCATGAAGCAAAGTATTAGTGCAACTTCCACAGCCCAGATACAAATACAGGTTCCCTTTAAGTAAGATCTAGTGAGCTTTGTCTAGACACTTTATGCACTTCTATAAGTTGCTTTAAATTATACTCCAGGCCAGTGAAAAGAAATCAATGGCATTATGGTACATCTCATAAACTTGCAATGCAGTTCAATCACTATTTACGTAATTATTAGTTGAAAACCTTTTTTTCCAAGGCTGGGCATGCTCAGCATGCTCTCTTTTTTTGCAGCACAGTGGTGTGGTGGTTAGCATTACTGCCTCCTGGGTTTGAATCCACAGGTCAGGTAGGGCCTTTTGCATGTTTCATGTGTCTGCATAGGTTTTTGTTTTTTTTTCCAGGTTTTCAACCTGGTTTTCTCCCAAAGTCACGCAAAGACGCGCACCTTTACTTTAACTGGCGATTCTTACTCTATCCCCCCCGACCCCCAACCAACCATGAATTGGATAAGCTGAAGAAGATGGATGGATGGATGGAAAATATTTCTTACCACAGTTAATTTTTTTCTTTTTTTCTGACCTAGATCTGGAACAGTTTGATAGGTTTTTATTTTTGCCCCACATTCTATTTTTAGGCCTAGTGAAAGATTGAACACGATCAACCGAACAAAGAAACCAACCCAGCAAGTTCTTCACGAGATAATCATATATTTCCCAATCCTGTGATGTAGCATATAAATGGTAATAGTTATGATGCAGATAAAAAGCTACACATTGCAGCTGGAAAAGAAACAAACATGAAAACGTTATGGCTTTGATTTACTTGGTTCGGTAGGTTTTGGGCACAAAAATAATAATATTTAAGGAAAGATCATCTTATTGTCACAGTTACAATAATAAACTGTGGATAAATGCATATTACAAGGTGCAATCAAACGTTTGTTCAACTCTGCCTATAAAAGTGAACAATATATCTGATTTAAATCTCCCCTTCAAGACTGTCTCCTTGTCAACCTTTGGGCTGCTTACAATCTTTTGAGCGCTTCATGGAAGCAACACTCACATACGCGTTGGATGTTCAATCTGGTAAGAAGGTGTCAGGTGATGAAAAATCGTCACAGGGTGTTCAAAAACATATTGGTTGCTTTTACAATGTGTTAAATTAGTGGCATGATGGGACGAGCCACAGCTTTGACATAAGCATTAGTTTAATCAGGAGAGAAAATTTCATTATTAAGAGTGGCTGCTCCCTTCACCGAATGCAACACCTTCATGGTTGGACTCTCTAAAATCTACAACATTTTAATACTAAATTTGACAATTGCATTCTCTGGAAGGTTGAAGTCTATGGTGAGAACATCAACTTCCAGGATTTTGAGCTCAGAAACAGCAACTTTATCAGGAACAATGTGATAACAGAGCTGATGAACACTGGAACTGTAATTTAGAGTTTGAATGTTTCTATAAAGATAATATTTTTTGTGCTGGTGAACACTGCTTTTTATGAGTGCAGGCATACATTCAATACTCAGACATTAATCATTTAGATTATGTAGATCAAGTAGCAGATAAAATATAAAACATTATTTCAGGATGACTACGGTCATAGTTATCATTAAAAACACAAGCAGTTGCTCATTCTATGAACAGCTGATTTTTTTCCACACATGTTGCAGATGCATTTTTCCCTCCCTTTACACAGTTTTATTTCCACGTCAGAGGATGTCATGAATCTTTTATGGTGTAGCTGCCAATTTCAAATCTTTAGAATTCACGCTGAGCTTATGGATTATTATTGTTACAGCAGAGCAACAGGCCAAAAGGCAAACAACACGTGTGCATCTAAACCCAGTGCATGCAATGCTCTCTCTGTGCTTCTCCCTCTCTTTCTTCCATCTGATATGAGAATAGACACACCAGGGAAGTTGTTACGTGCAACAATGGAACAGCGTTGGCCAGTGCAGATGCCATGTGACAGTTCAGATTTCCTTGCTGTGCTCTTATAAGAGAGCAAGCACAGGCAGGGATTATATGCAGTGTGATGTATCCCCGTGCTTTCACAAAGTTATACAACCCTGAGCATCAGGGAATCAGAACTAGTGCAATTAGTTGATGTCTTTCGCTATTTAAGGTATAAATCTCCACATGACTATTAGCTAGAATCCAACATGGCTTTGCTGTAATGCACATATATCAGGGTTTGCATTGTTCCCATGTGACAATCGAGACCCTGGTATTCTTATGTAAGGGTTAACCTGCTCTTATATATTGTGGAAGGTTTGGTTCAATGACCTTTAGATAAAGTGCCCTGAAAGGTGCACAGCTGTCACACTTGCTCCAGAGCTGTCTTGAGAGTTCATTTCTTCACTGTTGTGCAACCACAGCACTGTGGCTAGGAAAAGTTCTTGGGGTTTCAACTTTTTGAAACATCAAACTTAACCAGACAGCCTTTGAAAGAAGAAAAAAGTACCTTTCCTGGATATTTTCAACTCTACACTTGATCAGTGCAGCATGCCCTATTTAATATTATTTAATAAACCACGCTACATAAAGTGCATACACCACCAACGAGCACTAGGACAAACTGGAAGCAAGAATGTCTCCAGCCTTTTGTCATTTAGGTCACCTAATGATGTTTTTAAAGTTGAATTAATTAGAAATTCAGCAAGCTATTACTCTTTGAATGCCACTTGTTACCTAAGGTGAAAAACTGTTTCACTGATGCATACAGTTGCCTCTTATCGATACTACTGGGATGCACTTTCAGCACTCTCTAAATATATAAAGTGGTGTGACTGATGTGACAGGTAGTAAAACGTTTGCCATTATGCATATGTTTACACTTTATGTCATCCGCAGGAGGGCTGATAAACAGTGAGTCACACAGAAAACACATTCCATTATGATGACTTTGTTTCACATTTGAGTAATCCTGTCATACTCAAAAGAATTTCCCTACAGATGATTATGATCTCCGTGTGCTCATTTCCATTCTGTACACAAGGCGATGTGTGTAAACCATGTTTCAGCAATATAAATGCTGCAGACGCTATCCTGGAGACAAGCATTTGTTTTCCCCTTGGAGATATGCAAACCTTAGATAAAGAGCATAGTATCCTATTCAGACGTGAAAGTATGACATCATCTTCTGCTGGCAGTATCTATAATCTTCCTAACAAACACGTTAAGAGGAGATACAGAGTGTACAGGTCTTGCTGAGGAGATAGGTAGTACAGTACAGCAGTCACAGACAGCATCTGACATCTGACTTCTACTTGCATAAACCCTCACAGCTTGTCATGTCCTCATATGAATCAGCCATTATCTCACAACCACCACAGTATTCTTAGACAAGAGCCTATTCACCATGCATCTTAGAGCTGCCTTGTTGTTAAGAAAAGGCCAGGCACCCACAGTCTGTACGCACTCTCAGCCTGTCTTGTACAGGAGAGGAGATTAAGTTGTCTATGTGTATTGTGCTCATATCAGATGAAAATTGCTGGTGTGCATATATCAGCAGGGCAGCTCACCTTGACCATAGCATTTATATGCCATATATTTTGCGTGGGTGCTTTATGTCTCAGCAGTTCAATGTAAAAACAAGACTTCTGAGTAACTGGGGGTAAAGATATGAAATTAAATGCATTAAAGATAGGATAATGTAGGCATTGCTCTATGGTCATATTTTTTTTTTAAGTGGCATATATCTTTCTCTCTGCAACGTATGTTGTTGAGTTCAGAGAGCTAAGACAATGCTCCTCCTGTCTCTGGCAGTCAAACTGCCCTTTACTCACTGGTAGGGCTCAGGAGGAGGTTAACGATTCCTGTGTTTTGCTCTGCATCCATCACCAACTGTACAAAAACCACCAGAAACCAGATCCTTTTTCAGGCAGCTGTCGCGTGCAGCTGGTAACCCGAGACTGAGTTATCCAAGAGGCTTTTTATTCCACACATGTGGCACTACCTGTCCATTTGGAGATGGATTTGAAGATTTTATGTGTATGGGGCAGCTGCTGTGGCTTGAAAGCCTGATAAGAAGGAAAAAGGAGCAGGCAGAAACTGTAAAAGTATCCCCGCTTAGATCTCAAACTCATATCTCCATTCATATAGTATATCTATTTATCCTTCTGGTGATTTGCCGCATGTGTCTGGACATGTCAGGAAAAGAAAGAATGCCTTAAGTGTAAATCTGTCACCCCATATGTGTCTGTGTTTATGAAACTTTACCACTGACTGCTGCTCCTGCTCCACAGTAGGCCCTCAAGAGACACTACACATCGGGCTGAGTGAGCTGACGGATGGTCGGAGAGGGGGGTCAATTAAGATAGCTGCACGGTGTTCAAAATTAGCAGGAATTGGTTAGTTTGACTACTTGATTATGTGGAATTATAATGCCATATAAAAACTTCATGTTTATGTGACTCACGTAAGGCCTTCTGCTCCTTCACCTCTCTGAGGTGCCAGACTCGCTGCAGAGGTATTTTTTGCACATGTATGATTCAGAAGCGTCTCTCAGGTTTCCTGGAAAGAGCTTCTCATCTCAGCAAGACAGAAGATTCTGTGTTGAACGCCGTGGATTCTGTTATAGAAGCTTGTTACATGTCGCTAACATGAAGCATCTTTCCTCTATTAGAGAGCAGCATCTACAGAAAAATAACTTGGAAGAATTTCATTTGACAGCAACACGTTGTGTGTTTTGTTAATTCGCCAGAAGAGCAAGACGCAAAGTACTCAGAAAGTAAGAGCCACTTCTTAGAGAGAATGTAACCATATCCTCTGTGAGCCAGTGCTGGGCAGCCAGTTTGTTTCAGTTTACAGGAACGAACGCTGCTGCTTTAGGGGGTTTTGCTGTTGCTTTCTTTTTCCTGGAGGAACTTTAACATTGCATTTACCATCTCTATTTACTCAAGGTAAATGTCCAGTGTGGGAGAGCATGCTCATTAGGTTAGATAACCCGCATTAGCTGAGGGGAGTATAAACACATATAAGGCAATATGATTGGCTGCAGGACAGCTGTGTGAATTTGTGAATTTACGCAATAACAATGTGGTTTTGACTTCCCTTCTCTTTTTCTCTGTCAAATACTCAATCTGCAGCTGGTTGTATGTATCTTTATGTACTCAGCTGGACTTGGCTTCCTTTCTTCCTCAGCCCATTTTACAGGCTGGGTCTCCAGCAGCCACTTCAAACAAGCAGCATACCAGTGAGGAGGGAAATCCATGGGACTGAGAAAAAAAACAAACAACTTTTGTGATTACAAAAGTGAGATTTTGTATATTTATCTGTTAAATCATTTTTGCCACCCAGTCGGTCACTTGCCTGTCTCATTAGTTAAATCACTCTTAGACTATTTTTTTACTCATTCAACTAATTTAACCCCCCTTAAACCTGAGCGTTTGCTTAGGATGCAACAGAATGAAGAATTAAATCTAATATGTAGAAAAGCCAAAAGTAATGTTGCCATAAGGGGAAGCATCACATCAGAGACAATATTTGAGTCATTCATGAATCGGTTTGCCCATTTGTGGATAATTTACACACTTTAGACAAACTTCTTTTTTGATCCTTCTTTTAAGAAGGATCAAAAAACTGCTGGAAATACTGCACCCCAACAGATGCACATTGACGCTCAGTCAACCCATTTATTCTGTGTTTGGCTGTTGCAAGCACATTTGCCGTCTTTTCACAAAGCTGCCCAGTGAAGGAGCGCTGGATGTAGGTAAGTTCTGCTCTGCTGAGAAAGGGGATGTCTGGCTCACATTAGATGGTGCTTGGGTTCACATCAAAGTGGCGTTGCATTAGCCAGAGTAATAAAAATCCCACTTCAGTGAGTTGTCTGGTTTTAATGTGTTTGTATTAGGAAGTTATGTTTTTTGGCTAAAACTGAGGGAAGTTTAAAAATAACAGCTAATATGCTGCGTCTTAAAGTCTTTCCTGTTCAAAGGAGGACCTTAATGTATGATGATGTTCTATCAACAGTGACCAAAGGTGTTTAGGGTGTTATAGCTGCACTTTTGGTGTGATTAATGTATCATTTGATAAATGATAACTTTTAGTCTTTTGTTGTCTTTACGTTCAGTGAAGACCAAAAGCATGCACTAATCTGATGCAATAGCGATTCAATGACAACGTTCAGACAAAAACCTTGTATGCTACCCGTGTGGACATGACACCAGATCACTAAAGTTATTTCAACTCACTCATCTCTGCAACAAAAGCTAAAACTCGCTGACACATGATCAAAGAACTTGTTCTTCTTAGGAGCCTTTTTTGTCTTCCAGACTTCAAAGCCCTCGAACATCTTACACTTTTCTGCTTTACAAAGAAAAAAATACAGAAAGAAGAAGAAAAAAGCACTTGCTGTGTGACTCCTCCCTAGAACAGACACAAGGGTGAAACCTGGCAAACAGAACAGTTGCTAATAATACCTCAGACTATGCACTTAAAACAGCTTTCTTTCTTTCTTTCTTTCTTTTTTTCTTTCTTTCATTCCCTCTCTCCTGTGCATTTTGAGCAGGTGAAAGTTTAGTGAGTCAGCTTGGACTTTCCAGCCTCTCCTCTGAACTCTCTAGAAGTCACCTCACGGTGCCTTTCCTGTTATCTTCTAAAAAAAACCACTCACATGCACAATCTACAAGGGAACCGCTATTTCACATCTCACCTTCTCCTTTCTCATCACTGCTCAATTTTTACCCTGAAAACCCATCTAAAGGTTAAAAGAAAACTGGAATACCCCCTTGGCTGAGGATTAGGGTGCCTCTCGGGCAGCTTCATGTCTCAGAGGAGTGCGAGGCTGATCTTTCACCTTTTCTCTTCACTCTCCCAGTTTTGGCTGTGGGGCTAAGGAGTTAGGGTGGACAAGTTAAGTGTACTGTTACTTGGGTGTGACAGTGTGCCAATGTGGAATCTAGTTTCACAGCCTAACCTGAACCCTATCTGAGAAATACTGAGTCTTTCTTAGATATGGCAGAGTAAACAAAACACTCTGTGCCCGGTCATTCCATCTCTTGGGGTTAAGTGCATGGAGGTCAGTTCTTGGAACTTTTGTGTACCTTTGGACACACAGAGAACCAAAGCAGATTCAAGAAGCATTACACTACACACCTGCTCAATGGTTATCAAAAATTTAAAGCAAATATATTTGACAATGTTTAGCATTTTGGTCAGATGTAAACTTATGCTCTTGCACTTCATACTGTGGCTGCAGGGTGTGGTCTCTGGGCTCAGTCGCAGGATGGAGAGGTGAAGCGGTGTTTTTTTTAGAGAGGAGTGCCGGATGAGGGAAGGTGGCACTCCTGTCAGACATGACTAATTAACTAATTAACCTCTCCAGTAGGTGTGAGGTCAAACACGAGTGGAACAAGAAGCCCAGCAGTGAGCTTAGCACAGAGCTCTCCACAGCTGGACATAAAGAAGTGGAGCACAAGAGTGGCACTTGCTGTGTGACTCCTCTCTGTGGCAAATAAAAATAGGAGGACTCACAGTGGCAGAGGCAACTGCTACCAATACAAATACATTTTGTTGTATATATTCCTAATTCTAATTGTGCAGAACTGTTAACCAAAATGTAACCGTTGCTTTTTACATTCAAGTGACTGCTGTGGTTTATCACCAAGTTTGTGTCCAAGTGCTTGGCAAAGCAAAATGCCTTTTTGTATGTTTTGCAAATTCTTCTTAGATTATATTCCTGCTACATTTCTTAAGACTAATGTTGACTCAAGGCACTGTTAAATGTACTGACTCACGAACTTTGTGGTCATGCATCAGTGTTTTCTTGTTTGACTGAACCACAGCACTCTATGAAGTTTGCCTACTCCATCTCATTTTCTGATGCCAACTACAACTTAATGCTATCCGAAAAGAGGTAAGACTTTGAGGATTCAGTGTGATTTAGGGATTTTGCCCATAAACAAAACGTGAAGACATGCAATAACAAGCGAACATAAGGAACACAGATTTTAATAGACATTTCTAAATACTTTGATCTATACATATTAACAAATCACGTCTGTTTATTTCTTTAGAGTCACATAATCAAGTAGTCTTTAAGTGCTTAGAACAAGCATTGCTCAAACATACATCATGTGATGGGTTTTTATGTATATAACCAAGTAAATATGAGCTCATAGCATTTTGGAAAGTGGCTTTCCTGTGACTCATGAAAAACACGGATGTTAGACGGCTTAATCACCCCGATTTTATCCAACTGTCAGCCTAAACTATGGGCGCAATAATGGAAGTCGGAAGGCTCTAAAGACAAGTTGTCGCTCCAAGTGTGGATACTCATTCTCTTGGTGCAAATATATATAGGCCCCTAATTAAGTTGTTAGGTTAAAAAATGGTTTTAGGAGGTGCAGACAGATAGTCTGAAGACTGGTCGACAGCAAACAACAGGACTCGACAGGTAGATACAGGTACAATGTCAGATAGCAAGCCAGACAGATTGTTATCAGCCATGCAGTAGTGTGCATTGTTGCAAGTGCAAACAGATGAGAGAGAAGAGCAACACAACACGCATGCATCCATTCTGCATCCAGATGTGTCTGCATAGACAACAGCAGGAGTGTGCAGTTTATTTGTTGTGAACAAGTGAGTGCATGTGTGTGTATTTCTGCAGTACTTTTCCAGTCTAGTTTTCAGACTTTTTGGGGGGTAAAGGTGCATCACTGATGGCCTCAGCAGATGGTGTAGTGTAAAGTATAAGATAGCAAAAGCTTGTCATTGCTTAAACTCTAAGCAATGACAAGTTTATGAGCAAGCTTATGCACCATTAGGTTATGCTCCAATATATATATATCTATATATTTAGTTTTGTTTAAAAAAAAAAAAAGGGGTAAAAAGAAAAATCACATTTTAATACATGCATGGAAACATCAACAAATGTAAACCAACAATGTGGTCAGCACCCAGCTACTTATTTAATCTTTTTTTTTTTTTTTTAGCACTGATGAGGATTTCTTTGAGTTTTAAAATGATCTTGAACAAGTTCTTCAGACTTTCTGAACATCTTTCAAAGTTTTTCTTTGAACATTGGCTGCCTTTTCACTCATTTTCAGTCCAGTCCTTGTACCTGACCATTTCAGGTGTGTGAGCGTTTTTTGTCTCTTAAGTAACTTAACACCGACCTTTGAATCATTCAAGCATAAAAAAGGCATGTAAGTCATTGATGAACCAGTAATTTATGTCTACAGAAAAAAAATTAAAATGTACCTGCAGGCATTTTGTTACTAGTAGCCCCATTTCTTTGCACGAAACTATGGAAAATGCCAAAGATAACACAATTTGACAGGCAAACAAAAGCCCCCCAAGAGCTACTAGCTGAAAACTTGGGATATCTTGACATGTTGTGCAGATGAACAGTATCTGAAATTGAAATCCTTAATATATAGGTGGAAAATGCAGCTCACACAAGACTTGAGAAATGTTCAGAGAACAGGCTTCTAGTATGCCGAAGCCTCATCAGAGATGGTCTCAGAGCAAGGGTTTCATAAGAAGCCATTCTTAAGGAAGAAAAGACTGAGGTACACCAAATTGCACAAGAACTGGACTGAAAATCAGTGGACACAGGGTCATATGATAAATCTATATATGAAACTTTTGATTTAAATTGTTGTCAGTATGTATGAAGGTGGTCAGGAGACAGCTCCAGCAAGCCATCTGTAAAACATGGCAGAGGCTCTGTCATGGTTTGGAGATGCATGTGAGCCAGTGGTGTTTGGGATCTTGCCAAAACTGTATTATTACTAAATTATGAACACAGAAAAGTACCGCCAGATTTTGAGCCATATATCATCCAATACCATCTGATAAGCATCTGATTGGCAATGCATTAATTTTTAAGAATGACACGGATCCCAAACCCACTACCAATGGAGTAAAAGAATACTTGAAAAAACACACAGGTGAACACCATCAATCAGAAGATTCAATAACCAGGTCCTCTGAAGCTCAGACATCAAAGTTACTGAAGTAGTGTGGGATCATCTTGACAGAGAACAGAACATGTCCTTCAAGAAGTCTGGAGAACGAGTCCCGAAGACTGTAAAATTACAATTTCCTTTGGGGTCAACCTTCAGGATCAATAAAGTTTAATTTAATTTAATTTAATTTAATTTAATTTAATTTAATTTAATTTAATTTAATTTAATTTAATTTAATTTAATAAAACATGCACCCTTGAGTTCAGGTTGTGTTAAAGATGGTGTTCACACCATATATATTGAGTTCCAAGCTCTATAGATAATTGTACAAACTCTGCTTTTGCCTTATATAATGTATTTCCATATATTTTTGAACACGTGTCAGTTAATCACTGCACCAATGTCCCATTATCTTGCAATATCAAAGAAGGTTTCTTGGACTTTTACACAACACTATAGCTCTAGTTCTGTGAAGTTGCTATATTTAATTTGTCTTTTTTAAAATATTGGACTTCCTTGCTTCAGCTAAGTGCATCAAGCTGCTAACTTTAATACATGCTGTGTCCTGTTTACTTAGTAATTACTTACTGAATAGGTTCTGATAATATCTGCCAAATATGCAGAAGGTCCCATGAAGCTTCCTAAAAGCAGAGGATGAGATTAATCTCTGCTTGCTAATGTGCTTTCTGAGAATTACCAGCATCAGATACAACCAGTAACAAAATAATGGGTCATTGCAAATTTTGCTTTCCGCAAGATCTGAACTTTTTCAAATGGTACAGTGCATCTGTTGTCAAACAGTTTTCAATGAGGTCTTCTTAAGACTGCAGCGTAGCACAAAGTATGCGTATTACATGACATGGTGGTAACAACGTGTATTTGTCATTCAGTTCTGGTGTCTATCAAGCTAATATCAGTTAAACTGTACCTCTCACTACAACTGCAGTCTGACCTATGACCTCAGTGATATCTTACTCTAACTTCCTTTTAGTTATTTCCTTGTTGTTTTCTACACCCCTGACAAGAAAACACCTTCAAAGAACACATTCAGTGCTATTCTTTAAATTAGATTCTCAAGCCAGCATTGCCCTGATCTCTTTACACACAGCCATGTGGGGTCAAACATTTTGAAATTTCATAAAAAGACACATTGTCGTATGTTTGCCTTTCTTGTCAAAATTACGCTTTGAGACAAACGACTTTTTCACTGCAGCGAATAACAATGTGCGTAATAAACAAAGACCAGACAAAGGCTTCGTAATTGAATCAACCGTCACTCTCTTTTCTGGAGCATCCCTCGGCCTAATTAAGGATTGCTCACTGGTTGTCATGGGAGACAATGACAACCTGAATAGAGCTGTCACTCTGGATCAGACTGGCATGTTGCCTTGGCAACGAGGGTCAGAGGGTTTGCAGTTCATGTGGAGGATGTAAGATCGGAGGAGGAGGAGGAGAGGAGGAGCAGGAGGAGGACAGAAGTGTAGAGGCTGTAAAGAGAATCTATAGCCAAGAATCTGCTGGGGGTCAGTCTTGCATTAGTATTTCACAAAAGCAGTTTTAAAAAGCACTGAAACAGACTCTCTGAAGGTCAGTGTTGCATTAGGGATGTTTCAAAATGCTATTTGCTAAGTGTTATATACTATGTGTCTGATGGGACTTCATGTCATTTAACCTTTATCTGTGATTTATCTCCATTACAGGGATTTTGCAAACATATGACTCAATGCTCTTTAAGGCTTTTAACCATCTGATCTGTGTACTTTTCACAACGGCTCATGCTTAAGACTGGATCACGCCAGAATGATTTGCATGTGTCTCCATAAGCCGAGTTACTGTGTAAATATCATGTTGTTGTGAAGCTCTGAATGACTCCTCTGTGTCAACAAACTGTGGCTCTGTCCTGGAGATGCCATTGTGTTTTAATAAATCAACATGGATGAAAACATGTCTATAAATGGCTCTTTAGGGGGTGAAAGTCTGTCTCCCTCCCCTCCTTCGTATCAGTCCACTCAGAATGCTCTTTTTATTTGCCGAGACATTCGGGTGAAGCGTGCCACTCTTTATGTCTTGGCAAGAATCCACACCCATCAATTTCAAAAGCTCTTTATTTTTCCTACCACACACACACACACACACACACACACACACACACACACACACACACACGCAGCCCTGTATTTTTGAAAAGGCCTGGCTCAGATATCCTATAGGCATGAGTAACAGCTGTCCCCATAGCTGGCCCCCACTCAGCACCAAGTGGGGACCCAAAACGCTCTGTGTCTTTCAGTGTCTCCATCCCACTGTCTAGCCCTTTGCCTGGCTGACACTGGCTACTTTCACTGTCTCTCTTTTAGATCCTGTTCATCTCTCTCTGTTTACTTTTCTCTCTCTTTCTGCTCCGTCTTTCCCTCTAATTATATTGCATTCTAATTTTTCATTTAGGAAAAAAAAAGTGCTTCCTTTTGCTTTTGGAGGGAGACGCCACGAAAAAGAAAATGATACAGGAGATGGGACAAAGAAGAGGGCTGGCCCATTCATTGAATGTAAGGCCGCAGACTGGACCACACGTCCCCTTGACACACTCATGCACACAAACACACACTTCACCCCACCCCAGTCAGCCTCTAATCTGCCCTGTTCCACCCTGAGGGCCCGAGGCTGGGGCAGCTGCTACTGATGGAGCCAGAGAGCCAGCTGTCCTCACACACACACACACACTTCTCCAACTCATTCATTTGGGACAAAGGAGCCAGGATAGGGGTGAGTGTGTATGTGTGTGGGGGGCTCATGATATTGGAGTGTGCCATGGTCATGAGGAGGGGGGCCCTTCACAGTCAGTAAAGTGGTTTTTATGTTCATTTTGTGTCTCAGCAACAGTTGGCAGCACGTGTGTCAATGACACGCCTCTCTCCTTTATTGTCCATGAAGTCAGAGGGTTTGGGGTGACCTGGGCCAAACACAGTGGCACACTTATACAGAGATCTATGTGCTCAAATAGAGGACAGTAAGGAAGTCAGGTAACCTTTCAAAAACACAACCAGTCAAGAGCAGAAAAAACAAAAACAGATATACTGTTTGCACTGCCTATTTCTGGAATTTCATCATCTTGCAACATCTGCAGGAGACTTTTTTCTTCTATATAATTGGATTTGCACGTGTTTTAATAGAGAGTTAGCACTGCTGAGAAGGGGCATTAAGTTCTTGTATGTTTTGGTTATAAAGGAAAAGTTCTTAGCAGAAATTCAAAAACATCACATCAATGGATTCAACCTTTAGGCTCTGATTGGTTTATCTCTATCTCCAACTGCTTCACTTTCTGGCTCCTGCTGGTATTGGTTATCCTCACTCTTTGTTCCTGATTGGCTCAGCTGCAGACTGCACTCAGGCTAAGCTACATGATTGGTGGAGTATCAGCCAAGCAATTGCTGTGATTTGCCCTTGGTTATGTGTTCACCAGTGTTTTCTAGATTCTGCAGCTGCTTTGGAGACACGGTGAAAGCCAGCGTGTTTGTTCGAGTGGGTGCATGAGGTGGGTTAGGTGTGTAGTTAGTCACTAAGGGCCATATGGCCGATGACACATATATACACACGCTTGCTCTTGTGCACACACACCTGACGGCTGCCTCACACCTGCTGCACTGTCTGAGGTTGAGTAAGACCTGGATCAAAGGAAACAAGCCCTTGGGGGCTTTATGCGTGCGTGCATTTATGTGTGTTTGCATGCGTCTGTTTGAAGAGACATTCACTGCTTCTGAATCCATGCCAACAAAGAGGACTCTATTTGAATGAGAGACTCATGTCTGGCTTTGCAAAGAAAGAGAGATTGAAGACAAAAAAACCCACACTTGGCATATGGAGTTTGACAGGAACAAGAGAAAGATGAGGGATGAGGTAGAAGGAGAGAGTGAAATTTCCCTATAAGAAAATTCATTGTAGGATGCGTGGGTGTATCGATTGTTATCATCTTAAATCCAGCAATGAAATTTATTGTTACGCCTTTATTAACAAGGCTGGGGATACCCTTTCCTTTGGTCTTGGAAATAAAGTTCCATTGCTCTCATATATACACCCACCTACACACAAACGCACACTTACGCAGTCAAAGGGGGATGCTGAAAGGCTAGGTTCTTTCGGTTCACCCACAAAGGCAACAAAGTCCGTCTTTGTCAGTTTCCGAGTCAGACGTCAGTAAGCTGCCTTGCGCTGAGGCTGTGGATAAATATGCCTACACGTAGTCCCCTCGTCTACAAGTGGGACAGTAGCTACCCGCACCCACACTGCAGACAGTACTAGATACTGTACAAGATAATGTTTCTGATATATACCGACATCATATGCAGGACTTCCTAATTCCACCTCCTTGCATGTATGCAGGCATGCATGCATGCAAAGGGGCTTTGATACATAATATCTACAATGACAGCAACAAGATCCTCTTTTGGCTCCAAAGCTAAGCGAGATCTTTTCACTGTGGCCTTGAGTCTGTGTGTCTGTGAGCACACATGCATGTCTGTGTTTGTTTGCGACAGAAACACACCGGCTCAGTATCAGAATGTAATAGTTGCTGGGTAGAGTTGAGGAGTCTGCTGAGGTTGCTGTGGTTGGCTATCCACTTTCTTTGTTTCATAAACTGTGTCTGGCACTCCACTGTTAGACCAGGACAAAGCAGCTATTTTAAATGTATACTGTACTCAAGAAAGCATCCACTGTAACTCCAAGCAGAAATATGCCTACAATTTTATGCTTTTTTGATTTGTATTTCAAGGTTTTATTCCTCTGTTTTTTACACTTTCTCCGCGTTCAGTCCATTCTCATTATTTGGTTTGTTACATCAATTTTTTTTCAGAAAATTTAGTGTGATTTATATTAAATGCAGAGTGTTATTTGGATCCCTTTTTAAACAGATTAAGTTAACATACTTAAATCTCCTTTTATTGGGATTTTGCTGTAAATCCGCTGTTTTCATTGTGAAGTAATTCACGCTTCAAAAATAGCCTTATGCAAGACACTGAAGCCCCAGAAGGCTGATCTCAAACTTATTTCACCTCCCAGCGGGGGGATGAATCAAGCATTACTTTGGTCTGTCCATATTGCAGCTTTAGATGAACCGTCACTCACTTACTACATCCCTGTTTTGCAGTGATTAGGCAAACATGATTGCACTTGCATGCTTTGCGGGTGGTTGGTGCAAAGAAAAAAGAAACAGTAGGTTACTGATTAGATTACCTTCCTTATGCCTTAAGGTTACATCCAGGGTACACATAAGGAAAAGAGGATAGACAGAAATGACAAAGAAGCTCTGTTTTAAGGAACTGATCAGTAAAGTCTCACACACAGAGACATTCACAATCCCACACTGTGAAGAAGCTATTGTTCACTTGCTGCAGCTGCATCCTGTGTGGTAGGTAACACATGGGTTACTCTGTAACAGTTCTCACTCTCACACACATGCACCAGAATTACTCTTTGTTTTCCCTACACCTTTGCAAATACATGAAAATATCCACAGATAAAGGGTAGTCCCTTCTACAGCTAAACAAATTAAGATCTAAATAACAAAATGCATTTTACATATAAATACACACCCGAATCAATCACAAATATTAAAGCTTTTCCCCACTATTGTTCATTGTGTGCACTGCTTGGATGCTCGCTTTAGTCCTTCTGCAGACTAGACCACTGGAACATTGTTATTTACACAGCTATTCTTAGTTTGCGCCCATCTTACTTAAAGACCTACATCTGTCAAAAAATGTGGGCTGTTATTTTATTTTGCTCCCAAGACATATTCCTCCTATGTTTTCCTAAAGCCTGAAATGAACTGGGGGAAAAGGGGAATTTAATTATGCCACTCTCTCCCCTCGGAATCAGCAGCAAAATCAGCTACATCTTGGCGAGCTCATCTCACTTAATGAATTTAGAGTAATTTTGACTGAAGGTAATAAGATCTACTACCATTGTTACCCCGGAAGTGACAGTGATACTGGTTTATTTTCACGTTGCAGGGTTTTATTTCTTTTCCATTTTTTTTCTCCGATTCGCATTTTACAGCATGCATTTGTGTATATTTGCACTCATATTCAGGTAACTTTATTAATCCCAAAAAGTTCATTTTGTTTGCAGCTTACCCAAACAAGCTAATCACACGGTCAAACTCACTCAATCTACAGTCTTTGAACATCAGTCACGATGTGTGCATGTTTTTATGCAACCGCAAGAGAATAAGCTGTAAGAGATGTTAAATATTAAAAGGGATTGGAGTTTTTATCAAAGTGCACATGGCACGAGTTTATGTTTACATACTAGTGTGTGAGTTAATCATATTTTATAACACAGTAGATAGCAAAGCTTCTGTTATTGTGTGTTATTATGGTCCACACTGATAAACTCAGTGCGAACAGGAAGACCGAAACATCCTTATGGTAAAGGACCCTAAACAGGTGCCAGCACAAGCAATTAATCACTCATAACAATAACAGCTGTATAAAATACACATGACCACACGTGCATGTACACATGTCCACAAACAGGGAAAAAAACATGTACTGGGCATGCCACAGTGGCTGTGACAGCTGCTCATTCACAAATATATTCAGCAAGAAATGAAAGTGCAGAAAACTTTGCCTCATACACAAATAGTCTTACGGATACACGGGCAGATACACACACTCCTCATAATTCTCCACTTGCAAATTAAACTGTTGATCTTTAATTGGATTAGTCGCGTGTCTGCTTGAGCCTGGCATTATTGCCCTGTGTTTATTCTTTCTTGAAAGACCTGATTAAAAAAAATCTTCCCCTGTCAACACGTTGCCTGATTGATAGCGCTGTTTGATTAATTCTCACACACACACACACACACACACACACACACACACACACACACACACACACACACACACACACACACACACACACACACACACACAGTCATAATCCCTCCCCTCCTATTGGCTGCTGTTGGAGCTCTGTTTCCAAAGCAACACTGGAATACTGCTTGTGTGTGTGAGTGTGGCGCCACCCCTTTCAGGAAGGAAGCGCATGTAAACAAAGGTGACATGTGCAGCGCTCTGAGCTCGTCCTCACTCTGTTGTAAACAGCGTGTGACTGTGTGCACACAGTGCAGCTGACCTCTGGGATTACATGTTATTTTCTTGACTTTGAGCACTTTAAGTATTTGAAGGCTCGTACATGGTGTCACGATGCCGGGTTATGAAAATTCACAAAACACGCTGAAAAACAAGTTATGAGAGTTTGGATTAAATTATTTGTCCATATGTATGAGGTCTGGTCCATGTAAACAACTGTCTTACGTCAGTGTGGCAAAGCAGGTGCAGGTGCATCATGCACTAGGACACCAACCTGTCTCCACAACCTGGTGTCACATGTTCCCCTCCCCTTGTGGTGTTTTACGGGATGTCCAGCCTTGCTGTGTGTGTTTACTTCTGCAGTCTAGATAGCATAAAAATGTGTGTCTCTGTGTGTGTGTGTCTGTTTTTTTCTTCAGGCCTGCAAGTAAAGGTAGCCAAAGTTCATCAGATTAGCCCTGATACGTAACACGTCAGATGAAAAAACTCCTCCTTGGTAAGTGAAAACAGAAGGGGGAATAATAACAAGGTTATTAAAGAGCATAACAGCAGATAAACACATTCATAACAGTGATCAAAATACCCCAACACTGAAACACCTATCCCATTGTGCAAGAGCCCTCAACAGCCAATCAGATTTCTGTTACCAACAGCAACAACTCATGTTTATGCCTACCTCCAGCTAATCCTGCTCTCCTATTGGCTTCTTCTTGGGCCCGGGAGCACATCCCCTTCCCCCTTCCCCTTTTCTCCTGTTCTCCCTCTGCCTGCCCATACATCCCCACAGATTAAGTGACACCGGCAAAAACAAAAAGCTTATTTTTGTTTTTCATCAGTAACAGTGCACCCACATAAACACCGGACTTGTTTAGATCTAAAAGTATAGGTTTGACAACTGCTGAAAATAATGTACAGTAGACAGGAGGGTATGGGTGAGGAGGAGGGATAAATTGAACCACTGTTGCCATGCGCCCTCACTGTGTTACCAGGTTAAGTATGATATGTTGCTATGAAAAAAAGCCCTAGTGTAAGGAAGAGGGGCAATTGCATCACTCCCTTGAAAAGTCCTTGAAAAACACATCTTTCTCCTTTTGTGCTCTGTGCAAAATTCTAATTGGACTTTCAAGTCATCCTCTGGGAGGAATTCCAAATTGAAATGCAGCACATGAAGCTACAGCATGCAAACTTTTAAATGCTCTTCATGCATGAAGGAGACTCCAACTTTAACTTCTCTGAGTGCTTTTGCTCATTGGTGTTTAAAAAAAAAAAAAGCACTGGTCATTTCTCTTTTTTCCACTTATTTGTTGAGACAAAGCGCATGAACATCCAAGCAGCTACTGTTTATTTTAATCTGGCAGTGAGTGTTCTGAGGCTGTTGGTAAAGCATTTGATAAGATATGTTGCCAAGAACATTGTCGGTCAGGGCAGATCTAATGCTATTATGCAATAGCTCAGTGGTTCAAGGAGCATTTTTTTAACTCCTAAAACAACATCGGAGCCCCACATGCATGTAGGAAATCTGAAAACATGTTGTGGTCAAATTTAATGTTTAACCGTGTGCTTTTCTTGTTATGCATTCCTATGTGTGTACTTCGTTGAAAGAGAGACACTCTTTCAAAGAAAGTCTACTTGTTTGTGCACAAGGAGGAAGGTATCGCGATAGTGAGCGGCTGCATCATCACTCTCCTAATAACCCTGAACCGTAATCGAGTGACGGCACAGCCAAAGCAAACAAGGCTGCCATTAGGGATTCTCCTTTGCCCTTTCCTTTGCTTCTTGGTCTTCTGTCTGTGTCCTCTGTCTTCTGCCATCTTTTCTATTCTTCCCCTTGCAGTCTTGTTCTCTCTGTGTCAGGGCAGGCAGTGTGGCTGGCTCGGCCTCTCTTTTAAGTCCTTTAATTAGCACGTGTGCTAAAAGTAGAGGGGCAGTCTGTCACACTGTTTACTCTGTGCTCTGTGCTTTAACCCATTCCCCAGTATGCCTGCACTAAAACAACATGAACACACTCAAAATAGCAGCATGTCTGTCATTTCATTTTCCTTTTTTTAATGCTTCCACAGAACTGTGATATAACTAAACAATTAATGCTCAGTGGACTATGTCTTCCCGTGCACTCGACTTAAACAATCTCCATGCATGAGAATGTCACACATGACACTGTAAGTCCTGAAATATTCAACATCAGCATAATGGAATTTGAAATCTGTCTATGCTATGTATCCATCTAATTGTTTTTATGCACATTTTTTTATTTATCCTTGAGTCAACCTGATCACCCTGTCTGCCCTTTCTGCATGCCAGGACGGAGCAGAAATTCTATCATGGGATGAGCAAATAGCTTGCAACTTCCCCACATTTTATTTGTGTGTCTGAATGTCTGCCTGTATTTTTGCAGACAGCAGTGTTAGCCCATTTCTCCTCCTCCTGGCTGCACTTCTATGGCCGTGCCTTCCGGCCCGCTGCTCTACTTGAGGATTGTGGGCTCTGAGAGGGGATTCCTGGCATGGCTCGGAGTACATGTGTTTCTGGAACGATAAGCTCAGCAATGTCAGTAATGTGTCAGCCCCGGTGAGGTTACAGTCTTCTCCCCATATTTAGAAAATTACTTAGCATTGCCCCACCTTAGCCAGACTGGCAGCTAGAGTAAACCAGAAAATATGAAAGGAATTTAGAGGCAGAGCAGGGATAAGAGGAAAAAGTTTGAGTGATAAAGAAGATACATTCTTGCATTCATTAAATTCTATTTTCTTGAATGAATAATTAACCTAGAGTCCTTGTTTAATGGCATTTTGTGCTATATTTGTCTCCTTTTGCTTGCTTTCATTTTCTATTCTTCTCTTTTCCTCTTATGTCCCCTGCTTTGTCTGATGAAACCAGATGAGACTATAAGACCGTAAGCTGTTTCAGTTGTCCTGAGATTGCCTTTGTCACTTGTACTTATTGTAGTTTATATAAAGAGGCAAGCCAAAACCCGCAGTCTCATCTGATCAATGGATTTGGCATCATAACGCTTGTTGTATGTTTGGATCTCCTGTATTTGTGTATTTGGAGCTTACATACACTCACCTTAAAGTATTTTCACAAATGTCAAATATTAGTTGTGGAAAAAAAAATCACTTCAGGCACGATCACATTAGAAATTTGGCACTTGGATCATGTGATCTAAATTTAACTGCATGAGGTCACTGGTGTCATGAGTTATATAATATATTTTTTAGGAACCCTGGGAAAACAGCAAAACAAGCAATGAGAGCTAATGTTATAGATATTTCACTCAGAAGTTACAGATTTCATCCAGTCAATCCATTCAGTTGCTACTGAACAAACACCCTGATGCAATCCCAAGGCAATTGCAGACATACCAATTTGAAAACAAACATCCAAACGACTGCATCCTGTGCAAATGGTGGGTAGTGGATGGATTCACTTCTAAATTAAAAAAATAATTATCTCTGCTCAGCTGATATATTAAAAAAGAGAGAGAAAGGTCTCCTTGGCTTTCACCAGAGACTTAAGTGTGGTATTTGATATTAACAGTAGTTAAGTTCGTATCATGAGCTCATCTGCAATGACCTGCTGTATGTGTGTGTGTGTCACTCTACCCCCCAAAGGGACACAGTGGATCTTTAAAGTGTAGGGCAGGTGTGTGTTTGTGTGGGTGTGCTTCTAACCTGGTCACCCTCCCCTTTGCTTACACACAGCTGTTTTGCCCAGTGTGATTATAGGCTCTGCTGAAAGATAAGTGCGATCATTACCGCTCAACTGAGAGGTTTATGTCATGTGATCTCATCCCTGTCGCTGTGGTGCGGTCATCCCACCGGCTCAGGTGTGAGCATGTGAGCGCTTCGACATTTACAGCTACCCCAGCCTGACTGAAACCTCAAAACCACCAGAGTGATATCATACTAACAGACTGATAGTGACTCTTCACAAACAGGAGCCAAAGTGTGTTTACATATTGTTGTTATGGAATCACCTTGGCCACCACAGCAATGTGAAATTCCCTGCGCTGTCAATCTAAGGCCTTCTGAAAGTTGCATGTTGTGCCGGTTCATCACATAACTTCTGTGGAATGAGCTCATGGTGAGAAACAGTGAACTGCAGAAGTAGATAGGGTGCAGCTCATCTCTCCAGTGAGTGGCACACACACCCCGTACTTAGATTAGAGACACCCAACACCAGCAGTCAGCCTAGCTATCTCTCTCCGCAGCCTGCCAGGGCCAGCTGGGCCGTGATCTCATGGTACCATATCTGGCCAAGCGCGAGCAAGAGAGCTGGAGATGGGTAGGGTGGGGTGAGAGGGGATGCTGCCTGCCGGCTCGCTGCGTAATCTCATCTTGCTGCGGTTACTGTAAGTGGACTGAAGCAGGAATATGAGAGTTAGCCGTTAAAGTAATGACTCTGAGAAGGGCAGAATATTTACAGTTGAACCATAAGCCTGCAAATGTTTGGGGTATCCCAGGATGGCAAAACATTTCCCCAGGCAAAAAAGCAGCATTTAGATATTTTGACATCACAGCACAACACACTGTTCTTCTTTTAGCCAGGTGAAAGCAAGGCCCTGTTAGCATCATCACATTTTCACATTTTCAGCTGAACAGTCATGCAGTGGTTATAACTGTTGCTTTAAAACTAAAAGGTTCTGGGGTCAAATCCACCAGCCAGCTTGGGGCCTTTCCGTGTGGAGTTACTTTCTGGGTAATTCAACCTCCCCCAACCAAAAAACTTGCACATTAAATTAACTGTTGATTCTGAATTAGCCTCAGTTGTGAGTGTGCAACCCGTTCTCACTCCCAAAGCGTAACATTTTACGCTAGGTGACAAATCGTCACCATATTACGTTTTCGGCTACCCACCACGTTCCTAAATGACGACCTCGGAAAAAGAGGAAATATGAGAACCGTCTGGACTGAACCTACACATGTTCGCTCTTATTCTTCAAATCGCTTAGAAACACGCTATTTAACATCATTAAAGTCCTGGTTAAGGTCAGGAATAAGGTTATGGTCAGGGCTAGGGATAAGGTTAGGTTTAGGGCTGGAATACAGGGCTGGAACGTCTACTCCCGTGGGAGCGTCATTGCACTGGATTCCAGCCATAACCCGCCGCGTACCATAAGAACGCCGAAGGTCTCCTTTCGCGTTCCTCAGGAACGCCGCGGGACGTGACAAAACGTCGACATGTTACGCCTCGGGAGTGAGAACGCTCTGGAGTGTGAATGGTATTTTGTCTCTATGTGTGATAGATTGGTGACCTGACCAGGATGTACCCAGCCTCTGGCCCCGTGGCAGCTGGGATAGGCTCCAGCCCCACTGTGACCCTGAATTGGATAAGCAGAAGAAAATGGATGGATGAACAAAAGGTTATCACGTTACCAACTGCCAGTCTTGTTCAAGTGGGTCAGTGTCAAATAAAGGAGATTCATCAGCAGTGTTGGTCAAGTTACTTGAAAATAAGTAATCAGTAAAGTAACGGGATTACTTCCCCCAAAAAGTAATCCCATTACTTTACTGATTACTTATTTTCAAAAGTAATTAATTACTTAGTTACTTAGTTACTTTTTAAAAACACGATTTACAACCTGAATAGGTGATAAAGTGATAGATCTTTCAGCCCAATTCTACTTTTTCTGTATAATCCATCATACAAAATGTAATCAAATGGAAAAGTCCCTTTTTAAAACTTGTTTTATTAGTTTGAATCTTTTAACGTTATGCATCAAGCAAAAATTTAATTATATGCAACATTCTCTGATTGGAAGAAATTTGTTTAATATTTAAAGCTATTTTCTGCACATTCCAGCACATAAAATTTTTTTTGTGTGTGTTTACACTCACTTTTTCAAATAGATGCAAGTAAAACACAGCAGAAAATAAATAAAGTCAAAGACTCAGCGGTCCTTTTGCTCTCTTTTCACCTGTAAAGCAGGAGTAGGGTAGGCGGAGGTTTACCCTGGTGCAGGTGTGCCGCAGCGGTCAGTGGAAGAATCCGCGAGTTTCTCTGTGAATTTCCCATTATGTCATAGTGCACTCGGTGCTTGCTCGGAAGTTTAGGGTTTTTTTTCACTGTAAAAATAAGTTTTCTTCCCACGCACAACGGACACTAATGTTTTTGTCACTTTTTACGGAATCAAACTCAAAGTAAGGTCAGTACTTCCACGCTTTAATAAACGCTGCACGCTCATACTCTCTCCCGCACTCGATATATTATCCATTGTTGATCTGCACACAGCTGTTTTCACAAACGTCGCACTTGCTTACGTCACTGTCATGAGACATTCTCGCAAAAAAAATCACGGCTTTAGTAACGCAGTAACGCGGCGTTCCTACGGGAAAGTAACGGTAGTCTAATTACCGTTTTTGCAATAGTAATCCCTTACTTTACTCGTTACTTGAAAAAAGTAATCGGATTACAGTAACGTGTTACAAGTAACGCGTTACTGCCCATCTCTGTTCATCAGTTTAGGAATTGTTTCTAAATTGGAAAGATTATCTCGAAATAATTCTGCTTTCAAATACAGCTCACATTCAAAAACAGTAGCTTTCCATTTTAGCTAGTGCACTGTTTTGCTGAGAGCTGGTTATAAAATCATAGAACTGTTTTATACCTCAATTCAATCTGAAGCTTTATGCTTCATAAAATGCATCTAGAGTTTTGCCATTGTGGGGAATGACCCAGAAAAAGTCCTGTGCATAGCTTTTTGGACAGATTAAACACACATGTGACATTTTTATTCTACTTACAGTGCAAGGTGGAATTTGTAACATTTGGAAAAAGCATTAAAAGTTTCAGGTAGAGAAAATGTCTTTCCTGGCTAAGTGTTGTGCCCTCGTGTAGAATAAGTCCAGTGAATAGTCTTACTGGAATTAAAATAATTTAAAAAGCAAACTACTACTCAAACTACTCTGTTTACCATTTTCTGTGTCACAGCTGAAAACACTAATATTCCCGAGTTAGACTACATCTGTCTGGTCTCATTGCCTCACTTTCAGTCTATCGTGGCTCTAGATCTCTGGCTCAGACTCTGTGCAGACAGTCGGCTGCCTGAGCAGTCTGGACTGTTGCTCCAGGCTTTTGGCACCCCAGCCAACACAGGGAGAAGATGTTTGTTACTATCGTGCAAATAGCAGCAGGAGAGACAAGAAGTCCTTTCCAGCAGCTAGTTTTTTTGTTCTCTTGTAGCACATATTATACCTGTACCCAAAAGGAATGCAGAATAAATACAAGCATGTCGCTGTTTTCTAGTCTTGCATAGTGCTTGTATGAGTTGAAGGAATTAGGCCTATATTATGCATAATATAGGCATGTTTATTGCTGTATATAGGCCTGAGATAGGCATACTTGCATGTTTTAGAGAGCACAAAGAAAAATCAGATCTATACCAACTTCTATCTAAACTAGGTCAAGGATTTAGTCAACAATGCTCCAAGTGCTTAATTGTGACTGCTATACGAACACAACACTTTGTTTACTCAGGCCAACATTTATATTCTTGATAAAATAGGTCTTATCTGGGGCATTAAATATTGCTTTTTGCAAAAACAGGTCAAGATTAGACACAACTGTGTCTGCTGTTGCTACGGCTTTTTTTTTTTTTTCATTGCAGAAAACAAAGAGGGCTCCACAAAGAACACTGACCTGTTTGGACAAAAAGCCTCAAATCTTTTGGAGGCTTTTGGAAAGGTGTGCAAAATAAAGAAAAAAATTGAATTATTTTTTCAGGGCTCTGTCATTATTTTCTAAATGTTTTACATGTTTCCTCGTCTGACCTGTGACTTGGCTGGGACTTTTATAGGTAGGGACAATCATTTCTCACTCAGATATGATTAGGTTTCATGTTTAATCACAGAATCCAATGCACACCAACCACAGACAACAAGTGATCACCAACCACATTAGTCTTCATATTGTTGTCCCACAAGCCTGTTAAGTCCCAATCTACAGTTTTGACAGCACATGCAATAAAATGACTAGTTTTTATCATTTAGCATTTATGGTAATTTCTCCCATATGCCTACTAGTGCAGATATTAAAGCCCATGGAAAGTCCCCCAGATACAAGCCTGCATTCTTTTTTCTTCTTTAATTCTGACTGAGTGAACCTTCTTCTGTTCTGAGAACACTGAGCAATCACCTGACATCTGTCTAACACAGCATCCTTTGGTTGTGTGTGCATGTGTGCTATGCATGATCTTGAGCACAACTTTGTGCAAGATTGTGCACATGCAGTAGCCTGTTTTGCTTCATGCTTTGTGTGCACCTGTGTGCTCATGCGAGTACACATGCAGAGAATGACCAGCGGTTGGCTGGCGACTGAGTTGCTGCCAAGAAAATCGAAATGAGTTCCTCTGAAGTCTGGTTTCTCTTTGATGTGGGCTACCTTTTACTGTCAGCTTGAGCTCTGAGCTGACCGCAGCACTCACACACTTCCCCATACCTGCCGTTGCTGATCTGCTGACCCTCATTCAGCTGCAGCTCTCATCTCGGTATAATTTTCAATGTGCACGTGGCTGTGTGTGCACGTGGCTGCAGGAATAGGAAGACCTTCCCTAGATTTGTTACCGTGTATTATGCATAAGTTCTACGTTGTTGAAAATTGACTTTTTTAAAATCAAAATCAAGCATGAGAAGAGTGATGTTAAATTAATTTGTAACAAATTTGTTTGAATGTACAAAACTACAACTAACTCCACTGTCTACTGACCTATTAGTTAGCCACACATGCACACACAGGCTTCAGTTCCAGCCTAAGTAATTGTGCACTGTGCTATAAGGCAGCTAGTCTATCAGCAGTAAAAGGTCAGTGCCTGCAAAAAACCCACATCTCAATCATCATTACATTATAACTTTTAGCTTCCCTTTTCTTCATTTACTCTCTCCCTCTCAGCCACCTAATCATTTGATCTTTACTTTCCTTCCACCCACATTGTGCGATTAGCTTCTTGTGAAGCAGAGTTGTAACCAGTAGCACCACACTTTCCTGATACCTCTGCATCACTGCAGTCTGCCATGACGCCCCACATTATGTGGCACCCTAGGTGTTAGTTAATGTCTGTGTAGCTAAATGTAAAGGAGAAAATGAGATTTCTGAGAAGATGAGTTTGATTCCAAATGTTTATTCACAAAGCATTTCAAGTCAGTACAACACAAATCAATACTGCATTGCTCTGTCTGCATATGTGAAAGAAAACTGAATAGTCCATTAAAAAAGTGTCAGCTTTACATCAGGATTTGCAAGCAGTTTCTGCTTATTCCAAGAACTTCCTGACAGCTGCACTCATAAAGAAAAGTCCTTTGTTTAGACACTTTCAGACACCTTCTTCTGAATCTGCACCTGACTTGTTCCCCTCTGACGAGTCCAGTCCACTTTCTTAAGTCCATCTCTTGCACAGTATCGCTCTCTGTGACCTTCTCTGCTTAGTCCCGCCAGTCTGTTAAAGGGCAGTCACTGGGTTACCATTTGCCATCTTTAAGGTACTATGCAGTACAGTCCAGCTCCATTCTCAGTGTCCATCAGGCGTTCTGTCCACTCCACATACACCTGAACAAGTTCACACATGAGGTCTGAACCCTTGCACAGGGTAATCCAGAACCAACGGGCTCACCCAGGATGCACTGGAAGAGTGTGCTCTTGCAGAAGGGGGGAGTTACAGCCACAGCCTCTTAATCCAGACATGTGAGGCAGAAAGGCATGAGGCCCCCAGCTGAAGCTCAGCTCCTTGACTTTCTTTTCATCATCATCATAATCATGTGAAGCAACTTCAGGGGGGTGTCACTTCAGCGCTCTGGGAGTGTGATAGTGGGCACCCAGTCATACACACTGCGCCTTTCCTCACAGAATACACTCAGCTTGTCCAGAGCAGGGTCTTTCCATGGGTTTGCACTAGGGCTCTGTAATTGTAAAAGAGGGAGATATTTAGAGTCACAAAAGTGGCAACACCTACAAGACATGCAAAGAAAGTCAGACACGGTAGTGATGCATGTATGATTCACTGGCTACCAGCTCCTAACTGAGTGGGAACGTACCGTGACAAGAATGCAGTGTGCGTCTTTGGGCTCGCCGGTTTCATCGGCACCCACGAGGTCGGCCAGGCGGTCGATATCATTGACACGCACCACGTTGATGTCGTTGTCAAAGCAGAAAGCCTGGATGAGAGTGAAGTGGATCTGAAGAGCAATGTCACACTCGTATTCCTCATCGGTGGCGAGAATGCAGAACGCCACGCTGTCTGGGTCACTGTAGGAAAGACAAGAAAGGTGATTAGCGCATATCCTGCTGTGCGTGTGCTCGACTTTTTTTTTCTTTTCTGTTTTTTAAAGGGCAAATGTAACTGAAAGTGGCACGAAATGCAATACTTACACATTCATGACTTTGGCAGATTCGTAAACTCCAACTGTCAGGTAGTCCTGCTTCTTAGCAGCGATCAGCAGCTCCTCCAGGGCTGCGCCTGCACTTTGCACCCTTAACAAAGAAAAATACATCATCAGCACACTGATCACATTACCCTCCCCAAAAATAACAGCTACAACGCTTTAATCCAGGAGCTTAAATAGCGTTGTATCGATGAGTAAAATATTCACCTATCAGCGTTTTCCATTGTGTTCTCTTGTCCGTGAATCTCTTCCAGAGTCATAGTTATAATCCAAGCGCGATCGGGATGTTGCAGTGTTAAGAAAAGGCTGTGTAGTTGTCTGTGTAGTCTCTTGCGTTATTCTGAGCTCGGAACAGTCTGTGGGTGGCTTTATACCGCACTTGGCGTCGTTTCTCGGCAAGGGGCGGTCTTTCCGATCCTGTCTCCTACCATTGGCTCAGAGAAGCTTTGGTGAGGAAAGCAAAAAAAAAGTCCCCGAGCAGTCGAACTGAGCTTGTTGACAACCCCACGTGGGGCAAGATTACAACCTTTCAAGAAATCCCCCCCACCCACTCCCGATTTCTCCTTTTCTTGTCAACATCCAGCATCACCACTAAGGGCAAAAACTACAAGTGATGTTTACGATGAACTTTCACAGTCATTGCAAACAACATTGTTTTGTTTTGAACCACTGTGGCTTCAGTTTGCCCCTGGACACGATGACATGTTTATGATGTTTAGAAAACATATAAGTCACACATACACAGTCAGACATTCTAAGAGATTCTCTTTTATTTATTATTATTATCATAGTTTGCAGAGGCGTTATTTACCATTTCGTAGCAACATCCCCGGTTTTTGGAATTATGTAACTATTACGCCTCGTGTTTTTCCACAGTGGGCATAGAAGAATTCAGACTATCCTACAGGTGACAACAGAACTGAGTGTGCGGATTAGCCGAGGGAAAATTGGCAGATCTTTTTTCTGTGGGTGAGCCGCATTAAAACTGTAGCGACGATTAATTTGATGTGTGATAAACTCTGGAACAATCCTTTATCGGAGTAGCGGATTTCCCCAGTCTGGAGAGTCACTGGGGAAATATTTATATATATCATCTATCCGAACTTTCCTTGTGCAGCTTTCCATTGCTCTTAATAAACAGCCGGTTCCTGGTGCACCTGCTTGGCGCGTCATACCCTACTAACCTGTTACTCAACGTGCTCATGTGTTTACAGTCTGCCCAGCAGTTACCGAAATGTCCCCGGAAGGAAAATCTGCAAGCCTGTCCTGACCCGAATAGGACTAGAATTCTTGGTGGCGATGTGTTTTGTGGGACTGACCAACCAGCTTATGGCCACACGCCAGTTTTTGTTCGCCTATTGAAAAAGCAAAGGCTTAAACAGTTTGTCTGGGGCGCGTGGCATTTCTGCACAGAGGTAAAGTGCAGCTCCGCCACACAACATCACTACATCCCTCCACCTGTCTCCGGACTTTCCATGGCGCTGGGGGATGTGGATCAGTATGTGTGTGCGTCCTGCGTGTTTTATTACCCAGATCTATTCAGTGCCCTGCGCCAGATGCCCGACAGATGCGCACGGGCCCTTCCCAAAAAAAGCGCCACGCGTCGCAGCCGCGCCTTTTCTGGTCAGTTTATCTTATCGGTGGGATAAGCACGTGTTTACATTCATCATCAGTCCCTTTTTTCCGACAGATGTTGCGACCACAGCGAGGCCGTGCATGTAACTGGGTTGTTGTCTGAACTTGTCCACGTGTGAGCAGTTAATGAGCACTGAATGTGAATGAATTACCAAAAACCTCACAACTTCACAACTTCTCCTATCTATCTATGAGGTCTAATATCTTCTTAACAAGTGAGACGTGCCCACAAATGGGCCTAATTACAGGAATAACGCGCTCTGTTAAAGGTTGTTTTCATGATCTGTTTCATGTTAAATGGTGAGTCAAATAATAAGCCAAGCTGACATTTGTTTGGACGCAAAAAAATGCCTACATGATAACGGAATGACCTTTAACCTAATCTAGCCTACACAGTCAACTGATGAAAACAAACTTGGCCCGCAGCAAACAGAGGGCTTTGTGTCACAAATCTGGATTTACACCTCCACCTGCTGGCGTGTCCTTTAAACAACTTGTCTCAACATGTTGAATAAGCCACATGACTCATGATTCCAGCCTTACAATGGTGAGTCACCAACCAGTCTCTGTGCTGTTACCCTCCACACAGCTGAGGTCAGACAAATACTGTTTTCCAGTCATGGAGCAGGAATAGCAAGGGGATACAAAAACAAGAGATTTGCAAGTGGAAAAAAAAAGAAAGAAATAATAAAAGGTACATTTACATAATATAAAGTTAGAACAGGATTACCCATGCATAAATTCACATTTTACTCACATATAAATCAATAAAGTGGTCTGTTAAGACAAACAATAAACAGGTCAGACGATTTGGATAAGGTTATACAATAGGGGGAATTCCAGAGTGCCTGTGAAAACCCCACTGGAGAATACATTAGAAATATCTCTCATGTGATCTCGAGGAAAACACCTGACTATGTTACAAGGTGTGGCAAACAATTCCAGTGAGAGTTTATAACTGTGAGATTGTAAGTCCTCATTTCTCTGCCAATGTGGCTGCAAAATTGCACAGCACACCTGCAGAAAAGTTGGATAGAGTGAGTGGAGAATATTAAATAAATCCATCTCCTGTAAGTGGGTTGACTAGAATTGGTAGCAGGCTTTTTTTCACAACCCTTGTTTACGTCTTAGTCTTACTATCAGGACGTTAAAAAAATAGTCTGGTGCTTACCAGTTTCTAAAAATATTTAAATCCTTCCTCAGACGAACAACACGTCTTATTACGCTGTTTAACTGTGTGTGTGTGTGTGTGTGTGTGTGTGTGTGTGTGTGTGTGTGTGTGTGTGTGTGTGTGTGTGTGTGTCCAAAATCTACATACACCGTATGATTCAGTATTTTTAGTTGCAATGACTTTACATAACTGTTTTCTGTATCAGCCTCTGACATCAATGTGGTCGAATTTAAGCCCAATCTTCTTCACAAACATTGCTTCAGTTTGTTGAGATTTGCAGGCATTTTTTGCGCTTTAGGTTCCCACCACGTCATTGTAGTTGGATCTGGACTGCAACACCTTTATCCTTTTTTCTTTTTCAGCCATTCTTTTGTAGATTTGCTGTTGTGCTTGGGACCATTATTCCTTTGCATGACCCAGTTTCATCCAAGCTATAGCTGTCAGTCAGGTGGCCTCAGATTTGTCTCTAGAGTACTTCAGTATACAAAAGAGTTCACGGCCAACTCAGTGACTTAAAGGTGACTGATTCTGTGGTTATATCCAAATCATTACCCCTGGCTGTCCTGCCATGTTGTTTCTTATGGCCTGGTAAATGGCCTGTATTTATATAGCGCTTTACTAGTCCCTAAGGACCCCAAAGCGCTTTACATATCCAGTCATCCACCCATTCACACACTGGTGATGGCAAGCTACATTGTAGCCACAGCCACCCTGGGGCGCACTGACAGAGGCGAGGCTGCCGGACACTGGCGCCACCAGGCCCTCTGACCACCATCAGTAGGCAACGGGTGAAGTGTCTTGCCCAAGGACACGACGACCGAGACTGTCCAAGCCGGGGCTCGAACCGGCAACCTTCCGATTACAAGGCGAACTCCCAACTCTTGAGCCACGATCACCCCGATCGTTTCTTAGAGAAGAGGCTTTCAGCAGAGGCAGCAGAAGTTGCTCTTTTAAGATCATTGCTTTTGGTTTTCTTCTTTGATATTGTGTTAAAACACACCTGGATGACCTCAAGTGGTCAAACTTGCTCGTGATCAGTCAATCAACTGCATGCAATTAGCAGCACTTGGCTGCTACCTACCCTCTTATTTCCCATGATTACCTTTCCATCCATTTTCTGCATTTTTGATGTCCCGAGACATAAATCCTTAGACTTCAGAAAGTATACTTTCTTTTTCACATCTGCATCTCTGCATCAACGACATGGATGATGATTTACTCTGACATATAAAAAGTTTATTATAGTTGTTCAGACATGTCTTATACATAAAGTGTTGAAATGTACATAAAGAGCTACAATCACTTTTTTTAATATTTACATGTCATTCTTGGACTACACTAAATGCCAGTGCTTTTTGTTCAAAGTGATTAACATTTAAAATCTCATTGCCTGTCAAGTATAACAAAAAGTAGCCTCGATACCATTTACAATACCAACAGTAACAAAGAAAAAATACACAAAAATAAAAAATGCATCACTGATAAAACAGGTCATAACATTTTGGAGCAATATTTACTGCAAGTTTACTGAGCAAATAAGTCAAACCCCTCATTCTGCTCATCGTGTGCTAAGATATTCCAGACAAGTTTACGAAGGTAAGAATTGTGCAGCGAAGTTATAAAAGAGAAGATCGCAGGGGCAGAGTTGGTTAGCCAACAACGGTTAAGTCCAGGATTCAGGTTCTTTTATCACATTTTGCGCCGCTTTACTGTACAACATAAAAACAAAGCATTCACAAATTAAAAGGAGCATGGATACCCTTGTTACAAGGGAGATAATGACAAACTTTACAAGTCTTTAAAATGGCCAAATGTCCTGCAATGGCTTAAGCATTACTGTGGTCAAACAACCACGGTGATCAAGCTTTATGAGAATCAAGCACTCTATCTTCTACTACTTCATAAACGTTGCTGACTAGTTTGCAGCACAAACGACTAGACTACTTTTCATAATAATTTACTATGGCTATGATAAGTATGATTTTTGGGAAGTCACTGATAAGCAGCATTTGTTAGCACTGAGATCTGCTGGACATTTTCAGATAAACTCACTCAAGATTTAGTGACAGTCGGGCCATCAATTCATGTCTGTCTTTAAGTAATCTACTGCCCATTCACTTCAATTATTCCTGTGCTGGTGAATAAATGCACAAATTTAGGCAAAGCTCAACATGTTGTACGATAATTTGACAGCTCTCAGTGCTAACTCAGTAGCATGTGCCCTCTAGTAATGCAGGCATTTGTTTAATCTCTGCAATGTCCTTTTGAAATATGAAAATATCTCCCCAGTTTCTTTTGACCGCTGGAGAAGGGAAACAAGAACAAAGTGCAAATAAAGTAACTAGTAGAAGACTTTCAGAAGGGAAAAGCATGGACGAAAAGATGGATCTTATATCTGGAAGAATAACTGCATTATTCCCTTCTCCCTTTTTTTAATATTAATGTTCCCTCTGGCACCCAAATCATTAGGAATACAGCTCCCTCTGCTGGTTATACTGAACAACATGTCCTTACTACATCTCATCAGAGCGGTGCTGCTGTAATATGACAGACGGAGGATTCCGGTCTATCCAGGCGTCCTTGGAAGCTTTTGCATTATATGCGACAGCAGACGCCACTACACCATTGATGGATCCTTCCTGTAATGCCCCGGCTGGCCCCTGCTTCATCTCTGCTGCCTGAGCAGGACTCGGGAAGTCTGCCGAAGAGTTGCTGTTGACGCCTGTTTCTGAATCAGGTTGTTCCACCCTCTCGTAGTCAGGAGTGTGATTCTTCTGACCGCCCGCAAAGATGGCTTTAACATTATCCACCTCTACTTGGTGAACTAACAAACCTTCTTTGGCCTCAGAGGAGGATACGGCATCTGTGCTTTCAGCTGGCAGTGATCGCAGGCTCCTGGAGACGACTGTTAGTCATGATTGAAAAGATAGTTTACAAAGGTTAGGCGACACTGCCGGAAATTTCATTTATGAAATCAGCTATCTTATTAACTAAAGCATGCATATCTTAAGGTACAGCAAGGATAGCTGAAATATAATAAAAGACAGACTTGATATTTATATACAACTCACTTGAGGAGGGCGTGTAGAGCTCCTTTGTTTGGGTGTTTCCACCAAACGGATTGACTGATGGGAAGATGATCAGACAGAAGGAGAGCAGGAAAACCTGAAAGTCCAATGAAAAAGTGAGAAAAATAGCAGAGCATGACAAAGACCTTCACACTGAGAAAAAAAAAAAAGCCAATTTACCATAACACAAGTGCTGGTTGTGCTGGCCTTCATGGTTGACATCTTCACTATAGCCTGAAGTTTTCTCAGTTGTTCAATCAACGACCTGTTTATTTACAAAAACCAAACAAAAACAAGAGGACGTGTTCAATGTAACTGATTCAGAAGCTTGACCCGACTATGTAAAAACCCAGAAGCAAAGAAATGGCTTCTTACATGTTCTGTTTCTGAAGCATTTGGACTTTCTTCTGTAGTTCCAGGTTGTGTGCAGTGCAGATGGCCACCCTGTGACAGAAATCAATTCATCATTTAGCATTTATCAAGAATCAGACACACAAGTGTTTGCTCTATATTAAAAATCTTTTCTTCTCTTCTAATTTGATTTTAGTCAATTAGAGAATTTATTGACCATGATTTTATCTGGCCAAGAACAACAACAACACAAACAAGTCCTTGTCTACCATTATCAATAATACCATCCTGTCCTGCCATAAACGAATCAATATATTGATAAAAATCTTGAAGTTTAAAACAAGAGAGCTTAAAATGAAATACAGTGGAACCTCCACTTACGAAATGAATTTGTTCCCGAGGGTTTTTCGTAAGTCGAAAGTTTTCGTAAGTCGAAGTACCCATCGCGCCTTTTGAGTGAACAATAGGCTATAGGCTAATTGCTAACTGCAACAACAATACGTCGTTCAAGTGGAACAGCGAAGCACAAGTACGAAAGCCGAGGGATTGTCACATGATTCGGAAGGCATTCTGGGCATTCTGGGCTCAGCCAATCAGAGCCAGCAGATTTTGTTACGTGGGCATTTTGCCGTAACACGGGCAGAAATATTGCCGTTAAGTGCCTTCGTAACTGGGGTATTCGTAAGTCGGGGTTCCACTGTAGTCAGTCAAAATATTTAGATAATTAAGATATTCTGAAACTGATTACAAAACAATGTAGCCACATCCTTGGAGTCAGTGACTATATAATAATAATAATGATAATATATATTAAAGATTATATTAAAGATTTTGATTTATCATTTGTATCTCACCTGTTTTCCAGTCCATCAACATACACCTTCTTCTTCTTGCGGCTCTCCTGAGCAGACTGCTTGTTGCGGATCTTCCTTCTGATCCTCTTCAAAGTCCTCTCCTCTGCCTGTTACGCAGAGCAG
The DNA here is from genome assembly GCF_057382185.1 of Mchenga conophoros. Lineage (NCBI taxonomy): Eukaryota > Metazoa > Chordata > Actinopteri > Cichliformes > Cichlidae > Mchenga > Mchenga conophoros. The sequence goes on along the minus strand of NC_140537.1, from coordinate 25,669,630 downwards.
AGCAGGCTTTCAATCACCACGCTCACAAGACAGATGACGATGTGTATAAAACTGCTTTGAGCAGCTGTGCCACAGAAAGACCAATTTAATATGCACCCAACAAAGTAAGTATGTAACTAAAGAGATATCAAAAACACCTGAAGTGAAAATTACCTTAGTGAGGGGCATGTGTTGGGGAATGGTTACTCCTTCTTTTGCCAAAAGCCGCTTCTCCTCCTCAGTGAGCACAATCTCTTTAAACTGGAACTAAAGAAGGGAAATACAAAGTTTTTCTTTTAGAAATTTTCTGTGTGTTCTTATCTCGTTAACAACATGTGTCAAACATCACTGAAAACATCAAATACAGTCTCTTTGGTCTTCTGGTCTGGCATAAGAATAGCAAAAGAAACTGACCTGGTCTTCTTTGATGGACTCTGTTGTATCTTGTACCGAGTCCTCTATGGCCAAAGTGCAAGGCAGCTCACTGCTGACATCCTCCTCCATCGCCTCAGTCACAAGGTCATCTGTGAGAGGAAGACTAGTCATTTAAATCTTCCATCCCCCACAAATTCCACACAGACCACATCTCATGTTCCTTTTAAGAGATTTGAAATTCTAAGATAAAATAAAATGTTAAAGCTTCAGTAGTTCTTCAATAAATGATAAATACCCAGATCAATGAAGACATCTGTATCTGGCTTCTCTGCCCTCACACTCTGCAGCACGTCCATATCCCTCCCTCCGCTCTGCAGCAGAGAGTAGCTGTGATCTGCTTGGACTGTTAAGGCCTCAAAGCTTTCTGTTTGTGCCTCTGAATAAGTCACGGCAAGGTCGGAGTGCACCGGGCTCGGTTGGGAGTAGCTGGGACTGGGCACAACATCACTATCACTGCTATGAGGACTGGGGCATCCAACATGGTTGTTATTTCCAGCCCCGGAGCTGCTGTCGTCTGAAATGCCACTGTCGCTGCCCAGTGGAGAATGGGAGGGAGAGATGGTCTCCGTGTTGTCCTCTCCATCTAACAAGCTGGATAGAAAATCTTCAGTATCCATGTCTGGCAGCATCTGGGAGACAAAGGTGTGTTAAATTCTAAAGCAAACACACACACATACATATAAGACTGTTAGGCTTTAAGAAGCTGTATTACCATGTAGTACATCTGGTATTAAGACTCAAAGATGTTTATATTACTGCTTCCAAAGCATGACTCATTTTAGCACCTAGTTACTTCAGATAATGCATTAAACCGCCATCTAACCAATTTCACTAACAACATTAACTTCCTCTTACATCTTGTTCAGACAGCCATGACTCAATGAGCCCATTCCCATCAGGAAAGAAGGGCTCAGTGGATCCATTCTCTCCATCATGGAACAGCAGTCCAAACAGGTCTGCTCCATCCATGTCCGGAAGATCTTCTGCTATTGACATCTGCAGATAAACAACAAAATACAGAGGATAGCATATTTAATATCTGGTAATAATAACATTTTAATGTATATAGAAGTTATGCTGCTAAAACAGAAGTATAACATCACTGTCTGGAATATTGAGAACAGCAAAGTTCATAGTGTATTACAGTTCAGTTGTGCGATCACCTAGTTAGGAGTTTGGGTTAGGTTAACTGGTTCTAAATAGGCCACAGGTGTGAATGGTTATGTGTTAGCCCTGTGGCAGATTGGCAGCCTGTCAAGTGTGTACCCTGACCTCACCACTGAACTGGATAAGCAGAAGAAGGGAGTATGGATGGTTGGCTTTAATAGGATAAAATTCTATAGGATTTTATAAGTCTACTGGAATTTCTTTTATGATCCTAAAATGATTTTAAATTGAGGCTCAATTAATTCTACAATTGAATCATTATGTTTTCTAATGGATCAAACCGTTTTTAAATGACCCATGAATCTCTCTGTTATTGGGGGTTTGTAGCCACGTGACTTAGCTTGCTTATTAAAGTTCATGTCATTACTTCCCTTCCCTGATTGCTGTGTAAAAGTGCTGATACCCAACAAAATACTACGATTTTTATAACAGGTCAAAGTGCGCCTGATACATCAGCGTTGGTACATTGCACCGTGACGGTCCAGTAACCATCCACTGGATGCTGCTCTGTACTTTGCCTTAGCCTCCACGCGGAGACTGCAGGTGCATAGCTGTATTGAATGCATGTCAGCCGTGTAAGTATATGAAAAGCAGATGTAGTTCCCTGACAAGGGGCCGGTAACACGTATAGTAGCCTCTTATTGCATCAGCGCCACGGTTTTATCATGACCTCATCCTATAGTAAGCCCCGCCCCCCATGCCTTTGTCACGGGGTCTGAATGCAATATCAAGTGTCAAAATAAATAAGCTGCATAATTTTTAGTTTATCCAATATCGTGAAACGACTGTTTGAACGCTGCAGTTTGCCGAGGTTTTGAAAATGGCTGTGCGCCGAATGCAGGGTGCTGGTATTCAATAATATAAATAATACTACTAATAATTTTTTGATATTTATATTAGCCATTTTATACATGAACGAAATGACTTAGTTAAGCTAGAAGTTTGCGTAGGTGATTTTTTTTTTTGCTTATGAATTTAAGAAGCTCAAAAGTGTAATCATCGTCAAAAGGCAGGAAACGTCTTCTTAGGCCAACATCGAGGAATCAGCAGCATTCCGGTCTAGCATTAACATTAGCCTTATAATACTGTTATAATCTTTTTCTGCTGAGGGCGTGGTCCCCTGTATCATTAAAAACACAGGGAAACATCAACAACTGGTAAGATTGGCATTAATTTCCTTACCGTTTGATGGCAAGAGACGAAATACCATTCGAGTGAGTGCGTCCGAGTGTCTTTTGGTTACTCTACTCGTGTTTTTTCAGCTGCCGCTGTATACCGTCAGACTGCTTCCTACTGAAACCACCTTCCAACGAGGCAAAAATTGCGTCATCACGTAAAGGCGGAAATGAGTACGTGGTCTTCTTTGGTGTTTCTGGGAAATAGAGTTAGTTTTGTATCTCCGGTACGTGATAATTGCACTGCTTTCTTTAAGCTAATGTATGGATCATGTTATAAATAGACCAGGAATTATTATATAGAAAAATAAATAAATCTGGTAAATGTAAAATTCGGTGTTAAAAATAAATACAAATACATAACAAATAAATAACAATAAATAATAAATAGGTGTCAAAAGGTAAAAATATATAATTATAAATTGAAATTGATGCCTCTAAGGCTTTTGATCGAGTGAACCACAGAAAACTTTTTGATAAATTGAAGACACGGGGAGTTCCGCAATACATCGTGAGGATTCTCTCTTACTGGTACGCTCATCAGAACATGCAGGTTAAATGGGGAAGCAGTATTTCTGCCCCCTTTGGTGTCAGCAATGGTGTCAGACAGGGTGGGATTTTGTCTCCAATTTTATTTAATTTATATGTTGATGATTTGTCCATACAGCTGAGAGCCTGTAACACTGGGTGTATATTAGGTGAAGCACTGATAAATCATCTTATGTATGCAGATGACCTGGTTGTTTTTAGTCCAAGCAGTGCTGGGTTACAGGATCTTCTTAATGTCTGTACTGAATATGGTGTGCAATATGACATTGAGTACAATGCTGCTAAAAGTGCTGTTTTGATATGTAGAACCAAGCAGGATAAACAGCTAAATTTCCCTTTGTTTAAACTGGCACAAAAAACTCTTGAAGTTCATAAAAAGGTGAAATACCTCGGTCACTTTATTACTGAGCAAATGAATGATGATGATGACATATACAGATAGGGTTGCCAACTCCCTGAAAAATAAATAAGGGACACCTCGTGGCCAGGGCCGGGCAACCCAGTTGTCTTCACCCTTCCCAGTGTGGTAGCTCTTTTTTTGTGTGTGTGAAATTATTTTTTAACCATTTGACTTGAATTTGATTTAAGCAGATGCATATTCTTTGTGATATGACCATATGGGAAACAAATGATCATTTAGCCATTTATTTTTAGCTCAAAATGACAACATTAACACAGTAAAACAGGTCTCTTTCTTAAACAGAAGCCTGTCATGCTTAACTTTTGAGAATATAAGTAAATCTTTCTTTAAAAGAACTCTGTCCTGCTTAACTTAAAATTATATAAATTAATAGAAAGCAATAGAACGAAAAATATTCTTGTAACAGTGCACATATAGTGCATTTAGTACAGTTGGCTTCAGTTGAGGTATGCTTTTCTAATGCTAATCAGCTGCTCCTGTTTGTAAACCCGCTTGTTCCCATGATTACGCACCTTAACTCATCATCATTATTCATCTATGTATTACTTTTATGTATTATTCATCTATTTGTTGTAATCATCCATCCTTGCAGTTGTTTATTACACAAAATAAATGATATTATCACACTTCTGGCCACATAGCGCTGATATTCACCGCACATGCCCATATTAACCTTAACCAGAGGGTTTAAACAACAAACCAGTGTTTACATACCATATCTGCTTCTGCCGTGGCCTGGTGGACAAAAAATTGGTTAAGGGTTCCCCGAGCTTTCACGCCCCTCATGTTCTTCTTGTGCCCACCATGCCTATGGAAAAAGTGCGCCGGCACACAGTACAGTGCGCTTTATAGGTGTTATCGTGCACTTTCCCAGCCAGGTGTTTTCCTTTTCCCAGTCCTCCCTGTACTTTTGCAGCCTTTTTTCTTTTCTTTCTCTGAGGGGAACAAACATTGCTGCTCTAACGCTGGGCTTACACTGTGCGATTTTTGGCCCATTTTGAGCCGATTTTTGAGTCGTGCGACCGATTTGGTGATCGGCCCGATTTTGGCCTTCATCGTGCATCGTGTAGTATACGTGGGGTAACGAGAAGCGATTAACACCTCACGACCAGCTCCCGATCATCAATCGCTCGTGAGGGTGTCACCACAGCCGCTCACACTGCTCATGCGCAAACACGTAAACATCGGTGAAAAAGACGGCGCAGCACGGCTGTGCAGCGTGTGATCTGGACACAAGTGATGGAGGCACTTGTAGAACTTTGGAAAGCTCATCCGAGCCTTTTCGATGTGGCATCACAAAATTATCACGACCACAACAACCGTGGAAAATAGTTGGATTTACACTGCTGCTCAATCACAGCTGCCTGATCATGTTTTTCATTAGCAATTTAGCAAAGTTGATGGTGGTGTGTCTGTGTGAGTGAAAGACAGAGAGAGCGAGCGACAGATTTTCTGTTATAACCTTCATGTTATGTTGGCACAGTGTGAGCACTCAGGTCGCGTCAGAGCATCGGGCCGTATAGTGTGAGACCTGCACCGTGACCTGCAAACTTCTAATCCCTGCGAGTCAATCGTGCAGTTTGAGCAAGAGCTGAATAACGTGACTGAAAAAAATCGCACAGTGTCTGCCCAGCTTTAGGTGTACTGTCATCCGAGACGTGCACCGCAGTGTCGGCGTTTGTTTCCCTGTTGGCCATGCTTGTTGTTGTGGTCATCTGTTGTCTTCCGGTATTTTCTCCGCAAGCGACCTTTCCTCGACCAATGAGATAATCTGAATTGTCATACTCGAATTGTCATAAGTGTGCTGTCAGCTCATTGGTCACAAAGCAGGAGAGGGGCTGGGAATTATGTTTTCAAACAAAGTGTTAATTCCATTAACATTTATAGACTACTTTTGATTCTCACTGTATTACGGGACAAAGTGCGTCCCTTATTAGCTCAATACGGGACGTGTACTTTTGTTTCTAAATACGGGACGATTCCGTTTTTTAAGGGACGGTTGGCAACCCTATATACAGACAACGATGTAAGCTCTATGTGCAGGTAAATACTATTGCACGCAAATTCAGCTTTTGTTCACTTCCAGTTAAAGTGGCTTTGTTTAAAGCGTATTGCACACCGCTATATACTGCCCCCTTGTGGTCATCCTACAAACAATGTAGCATGCAGAAGCTGCATGTTGCATATAATGATGCGATGAGAATCCTTTGCAGGATACCTAGAAGTGGTAGTGCCAGTCAGATGTTTGTAGCTGTGGGTGTCTGGACTTTTAAAGCACTTTTAAGAAAGTTAATGTTCAACTTTAGAGAACGACTGGATGGTTCGAGTAACAGTATAATTTTAGCACTTACAGATCCGACAGTGAGTGGTTCCCGTTACTCATCCAGTCTCAGAAAGCACTGGTTAAAGTGTTTGTGTATTTATTGATTTATTTTAAGTAATTGTGTTTTATGTATATTATGGTTTTATATTTTTACAAATGCTTTATATACTTATTTATATACATATATATATTTAATGGTTTATACCTTGTGTTGTGTGTGTGTGTGTGTGGGGGGGGGGAGTTGTGTGTGTGTGTTTCTTGTCTTGTTTTTATGGACATGTAGTCTGCCAATAAAGATTGAATTGAATTAAATAAAAATTAATTAGCCAACAATGCATGTTAGCAACTTATTTTATAATGATATGAATTCACTGCGTATAATGTCTGTTTGGATTTACAGCTATAAAACACACACACACACACACACACACACACACACACACACACACTAAATAATTTTAACATCAAGAAGACGAAGCAGCATTTTTAGTTTTAAATTTATTTCATTCAGCACATTTGCATGGACACGGAATCATAAAAAGACAAATAGATTCAAACTCTTACCAGAATCGTTTCATTCAAAACTGAAATTTTATTTTGCCATGTGAACTACTAACTGTTAGTTGGTCTTCATAGCTTAATGTCATCTAGTGGATTTTTTCAGGCCACAGGGAAAATACCGAGGTCAGCCAGTCTAAGAACAGGGACATCTCATAGAGACGTATTATATAAGATGTAAAATCTCTACTTACTATCTCATCACAAGCATTAAGGAGTACAATGAAACCAGGCTGTCTGATTTCATAAACAGATGAAAAAAAAAAACTAAGGCATCGAGGAGAAGTGCAATTAAACATTTAAGACAAACACATTTTGTGTAGATACTGCATGTTTCGCCACTTTTTCAACAAAATATTGTGGATTTATGTCTCTTCATAAAAAATAAGCTACAGTGATTCTCATAGGGCTTGTTGTTACAACACAACTAAGCGTAGGCCAAGTGTGAATTAGAAATATATGGCCTGCATGACCCAAATAATAAGTTCTGCATGCCATCTAATCATTGCTATGCTGACTTGGATAAATGAGATTTCAGAACATTTCAAATTTCTTGAGATTTCCTGTCCCTGCAAGAAAAAAAACAGACGAGGACAGCAGCAACATAGCTACAGAGACATAAGAAAAGACCAATTTTAGGACTTGAGTGGGGTTATATACCATAATTTCAATTTATACTACTGGACTGAAAATATTCTTGTTTTAATTTTTTATTTGTAATAAATCCATGCATCCAAGTCCATAACTTAATTAAATTTCCAGAGCAAAGAATTTTGTCACAGAATTGCACAGAGTTTAGATGTCTGCCGTAAACTGCGGTACACTTTTAGCCGTTCTTTTTTACTTGTTGCTGTGGGTCTGACTGCCTGTTTTACCACAGGAATGCTTTCGACAACCCGTCTCTTGTGAAAACGGTGTAGCAGAATCCGATAGACACCAGTGATGGAGCTCCTGCAGTCTTTGCCCTGGTTGTTCAGGATGTGCTCCGAGGTGATTCCCAGTGCCTCCAGCGAAGACTTTATCTCCATCTCTTCCTCAGTGAGATCTGATGGATCACTCTCTGCGAGGTAGGATGGATCCAGTTTAAAGGGTTCCATGGCGTGCGGGAGGTCCACGGGGAGCAACCACTCGCAGCCCATCATCTGCTCCACTGTACAGCGGTCAGTTGGTATGGGTTGGAGGAGTCCCCTGGTTAGCTTCTGGCATGCATCTGGCACCCAAGAGGGAATGATGTAGGCCCCATCCATGATGCATCGCTTTAGTTTGGCCACAGTGTCCGCCCTGAATGGCATTGTGCCTGTCACCATAAAAAACAACATCACCCCTAGGGCCCAGATGTCTACATAGATGCCAACATAATGCTCATCCCTAAAGAGTTCAGGTGCAGCGTATGGCGGAGAGCCACAGAATGTGTTGAGTGTCTCATCGCGGCGGCTCAGTGTGCTGAATCCGAAGTCCCCCACCTTCACGCAAGAGCCGTTGGTGTAGAAGACATTTTCTGCCTTCAGGTCACGGTGAATGATGTTATTTTCATGCTGTGGGAGAACAAAAAGAAGATCATATTATATGAGAATCGAAAATCTAACTATAGAGGAAGGACTGAGTGTTTGTCGTTATCTGTACTTCTACTTAAGTAAAGAAAGTCTGTACTTTTGCCACCTCTGTTCATGTAACCTGACACAGTGAAAACAGCAGCAGAAGCATCGCGTCTATCTCGAATTAAAAAACATGTTTTGCTCCTTGTTACTTCTTGGATATTTCATCCTGATATCAAGAACAGATCTTTATTAATTATTTTGTCTAGTAGGAATTAGTTATGGCAGCTGCAACTATAGTTCCGTCGATCTGTGTCAGCATGTGAACTGCTCTTCCACATATTAAATATTCTAGTGAAATATTACAATGCAATATTTTTTTCTCATCTATTTTTATTCTTTGACAACCTGCAGATGGAGAGAGAATGAATGACTAAAATCTAAATGCGGTGCACATGAAAAGAGTGAAAGTGCTGGTTACAAGTAATGAATCATTACACAGCTATTGTGCAAACATTCAGCCCTGACAGAAATTGTCATATGAGATTTAATAGGTTAGAGGATTAGATGAACACACTGGCTTATTCAGGTCACCGTAGCAGCAGAGAACAGGCAGCACTATAGATGTCAAAGTTATACGACTATCAAGATTTTATATTATCAGACAATTTTAATATAAACGTAAATTCACTGACCATGTGTTTAACAGCAGAAAGAATCTGAGCAAAGACAAACTTGCTGTCAGTGTCAGAAAGCTTTCCTTCTGTAGTAATCTTGGTGTAGAGCTCCCCTCCGCCTGCGTACTCCATCACTAGGTGCAAACGTGACAAAGTCTCCACCACCTAAACACATACAGTGCAACTACATATGTTAGAATACATAAGCAGAAAAGTACTTGATGTCGGATAGATTTAATGATCAAAAAAAGCACAATGGCATTAGAAAGACACTTGAAAGTCCAAAATACCTCATAGAGGCGTATGATGTTGGGATGGTGTAGTTTTTCCATGCTAGAGATCTCCCTGGACAGCAGCCGCTGGGTCTTCTGATCCATCTTGGTCTTATCTAAGATCTTTATGGCCACTTTGTCTAGTGATGCAAAAGGAGACATTTGGTCACTGATTGCTGTACACATAATACATCTCGACACAGGGAAAAAAAAAAAAAAGGTTGAGTTTTTAATCACTTTTCTAATAAATTTTAAATTAGTTGTTACATAAATCTTTTGTAGACTGATGATAGACACTGTAAGCCTGGTTCCACTTAGCAGTTCAAACAACACTCTGGTCTGGATAACTGAGATGAAAGTTTTGCTGATCCTGAACTAAATTTTCATGATTATATTCTTCCAGGGGGTCATATGATTTATTTTCTTAGACAGTCATAAATTACTCCAAGTCTCAGTAGATATGTAGGCTCACACCGAGGATGGCAAAGGGTTAAAAAAAATAAAAAATAAAAAAAGACTGGAATAGAGTGCTACATTAGCTGCGCTGTTAAAAATCAAAATTCAAATTTAAAAATGAATAAATAAATGCAGTTTTACAATGATCAAATGCACTCTGAATTTTGAAAAACTGATATCTTGGCTGTGTTCCGTTAAATGATTCATAGAGATGCATAAAGTAGACCTCAGGTAACTGAATACAGAAAAGTTCTTAAGTGGCAAAATGGTGTTGAGATATCTAATTGTTCTACAGTATGCATTATTAAGGCTGGCATTAGACTCTCTTTCAGCTGTGACATAGCTTTCAATAGGAGCATTTAAAATGCACTGCAGCTCATTTTGTGTTTTGACTAAATGACACCACTGACCTAAACATTGCGCACACACACACAGAACCAGAGCCAGCCACAGAGTAAAAACGCCTTAAAAACCTTAAATGGTAAAAAAAAAAAAAAAAAAAAAAAAAAAATCCATGCATGAACACGCACACAAACACACACAAACACAGACAAACAAAGCTACACTAATTTTCCTCTGTCGTTGTAGCCTTTGATGAGGCATGCGGCAATTTTAGCCGTCGCTAAGGAAACTGGAGATCTCTAATCAATCCATCTGTTCAAGGGCAGCAGACAGTCTGTCTCTTTGTGGCTGAATCAGCCCCCTGGCCAGGCACAAATCGCCATGTTAGTAAATTGCTATAAGCACACATTTGGTAGTGTTGCAGCCCATTAATGGAAACAGGTTATCACCCAACTTATTAAGTCTAATAAGAAGCCACCGTAATAAAAGGAAGCTTGTGCGTCGTGTTTTTTTTTTTTTATTCCAATGTGTTTAGGCGATGTTTTTATGTGACGCTGTGCAAATGTCTGTAAATATTGCCATTCGTTTCACAGTGGGGTTTACCTTTGGTGAGAGCATGAATTCCCAGCTTAACATGGGAGAAATTTCCACACCCGAGCTCTCCATGAATTTTGTAGAAGCCGATTCTTCTGCCCACTGTTAGCTCACGGACCAACCTGCCAGCAGTTTAGATAATAAAGCATTTAACACCAATTTTCACAATTTGGCAAGTAAAAAAAAGAAAAAGAAAAAAAAACCACAATGAAAAATATAACAAGTAACTTACAATCACCATACCTTTCATCCTGGCACATATCCAGGTTCAGCCTTTCCAGGGGAGTGAGGCGGCGGACGGTGGCTCCTTCATCATCTGTGTTTATGTCAGAGCTGTCCTGCCGGCTCCAGCGGGCATTCCTTTGGCTGCTACTAGTAGAGGCCACCGTGCTTCCAATGGAACCTCGGATCGAGTCTCCATGAGAATCCGCGCTCTTGACCCCAGTTACTGAGCTGGTCCCAGTGGTTCCTCCTGCTCCTGACCCCTTAGAGCCTGCTGTCTGAGTCCCAGCTTCAGCTCCGTCCGGGCTACTCTCAGAGGGGTAGACTGCAGTCATCCTGCAGGTGACACACAAGGCGGTCTGGGCTTAGTTCATAGCAGGAATTGATACAAGACTGGATACAGAATATGAAAGAAAAAAATAAATTTTTCTCAATACATTTTGAATACCCCGTTTTTCTTAACAGAATCACCTTCAAAGTAATTTTTTAAATGCCGATTAAACTCTTATGATAACTATAATGTTTGTGTCTCCAGTCCTAAAACTGTAAAATACATGTAATATATCATAAATGTGATGCCCACTTCAATATGTGCTCTATTTTTATTAGCAGATTAACAATAAATTTTAACTTTGCTGTGAGACTGTTTTGTTCCACACTTTTACAATATGTTCACAACAGCAATAATATTATTGCAGACATAATCTGCGTGACGTGAAATGAGAACGCGAAACGTATGCACGATAGTATCAATTTTGAATTTATGCTTATAGCCTACTATCCTGGTTCTGCTGTACTATGATGGATTCGATATGAAAACCGATAAAGCAAATTTGCATGCGACAGAAGCCTTGACTTACCTTTGAATGTGTGATCCTTTTCCATTTAGAAAGTAAGTCCTTTAGTGTTCTTGTCGAAATCTACCAAAGTCACATAGACAAGTGAGCCAATAAGCATGGTTTAACTTGGAAGACTGCTTTTCTACTAAATGAGTAAAAAAAATCAGTGGGTCCAAGGCTCATGCTTCATCCAGAATTTCCAAAAATCTGCTGTAGCTTAAACTGTCCTTGCAGCTTGTAATCTGAAGGCTAAAGCACTTGTTGATATTTTAGTTTTCCTCACTTACGGATGTTCAGGAAAAGGTGACGAGCACGGAGATAAGATAAACGGGGAATTTAGGCTTACTGGAGTCTTTTTCTGAACAGGTCCGTGGGCTTTAATAGACTGCTTCGAGTCTCCAGGGTATAAATAGGCCACGGGGTGAGGAGGAGGGGAGAGGAGCTGGATAAGAGGGGGCAGGCTGGGGCAGAGGGAATGAACAGATGATAGTGTCAGGGTGCAGCCATGGAGTGGTTACCTGTAATGAAGGAAAAGACAGACATAAAAGTAAGCGTCTTCTATGTTATGTTTTCTGTCTATATCAAAGCTCATGACAGCCTCTTTTACTTTGGTGCCTTTTTTTGCTTAATGTTGGTTTACCTACCTAAGAACATGCATGCAGTATTCTACTCTCTATATGGATCAAGCGTCTCCAGAAAAAACACATTTGTTCTAGATTCCATCTTAAGTTTGTTTTTAAAAGGATAACACAAATGTACCTGTGCAGTATCTTCTTGAGAGCTTGTTAATGTGCGCAGAAGCTCCTACTTCGTCTGCTGTTTGACTCATGCTCCAAATGTGCTGCAGGCTGGGGTTGCTAGGAGAGCCAGAATAAACAAATCTGAGATACTCATTACTCTCTGCGATGAAGAAGACACTCACAACCTGAAATACCTGCATGACTAACCTTGATCATTTCATTGCAGTATGTCACACCTCCTGCTGTTTGTGTTTGATGTGGGGTGTGGGAGTGCAAAAGAGTGTAATTAGGTGATAACTGTGTACTGCTCTGGGAACACACGTCTAACAATGTCCCGTGAGATGGAAAAGAAAAGGCGAATCCGATTGGCAAGGCGCAAGTTAAATAAAATGTCTGTTTTACAGTGATTAATCTGGCAGATAAAATAACTTAATGACAGAATTTGGTGAATAGTAATTGGAGTAAATCTGGAGTTGTTTCAGAACTGCGCTATAAATAAACCTTGATTCCACCAAACTGAGTCCAAAAAATGGTTTGTCTTAGATACTATATGTTATATCTAACCATGTATTATTTCAAAGCAAACTCAGGTGCATAATTTAGCAGCCCATCCATCCATACATAGAGTGCAGAATTATTAGGCAAATGAGTATTTTGTCCACATCATCCTCTTCATGCATGTTGTCTTACTCCAAGCTGTATAGGCTCGAAAGCCTACTACCAATTAAGCATATTAGGTGATGTGCAACTCTGTAATGAGAAGGGGTGTGGTCTAATGACATCAACACCCTATATCAGGTGTGCATAATTATTAGGCAACGTCCTTTCCTTTGGCAAAATGGGTCAAAAGAAGGACTTGACAGGCACAGAAAAGTCAAAAATAGTGAGATATCTTGCAGAGGGATGCAGCAGTCTCAAAATTGCAAAGCTTCTGAAGCGTGATCATCGAACAATCAAGCGTTTCATTCAAAATAGTCAACAGGGTCGCAAGAAGCGTGTGGAAAAACCAAGGCGCAAAATAACTGCCCATGAACTGAGAAAAGTCAAGCGTGCAGCTGCCAAGATGCCACTTGCCACCAGTTTGGCCATATTTCAGAGCTGCAACATCACTGGAGTGCCCAAAAGCACAAGGTGTGCAATACTCAGACACATGGCCAAGGTAAGAAAGGCTGAAAGACGACCACCACTGAACAAGACACACAAGCTGAAACGTCAAGACTGGGCCAAGAAATATCTCAAGACTGGTTTTTCTAAGGTTTTATGGACTGATGAAATGAGAGTGAGTCTTGATGGGCCAGATGGATGGGCCCGTGGCTGGATTGGTAAAGGGCAGAGAGCTCCAGTCCGACTCAGACGCCAGCAAGGTGGAGGTGGAGTACTGGTTTGGGCTGGTATCATCAGAGATGAGCTTGTGGGGCCTTTTCGGGTTGAGGATGGAGTCAAGCTCAACTCCCAGTCCTACTGCCTACTGTCTGGAAGACACCTTCTTCAAGCAGTGGTACAGGAAGAAGTCTGCATCCTTCAAGAAAAACATGATTTTCATGCAGGACAATGCTCCATCACACGCGTCCACGTACTCCACAGCGTGGCTGGCAAGAAAGGGTATAAAAGAAGAAAAACTAATGACATGGCCACCTTGTTCACCTGATCTGAACCCCATTGAGAACCTGTGGTCCATCATCAAATGTGAAATTTACAAGGAGGGAAAACAGTGCACCTCTCTGAACAGTGTCTGGGAGGCTGTGGTTGCTGCTGCACGCAATGTTGATGGTGAACAGATCAAAACACTGACAGAATCCATGGATGGCAGGCTTTTGAGTGTCCTTGCAAAGAAAGGTGGCTATATTGGTCGCTGATTTGTTTTTGTTTTGTTTTTGAATGTCAGAAATGTATATTTGTGAATGTGGAGATGTTATATTGGTGTCACTGGTAAAAATAAATAATTGAAATGGGTATATATTTGTTTTTTGTTAAGTTTCCTAATAATTATGCACAGTAATAGTCACCTGCACACACAGATATCCCCCTAAAATAGCTAAAACTAAAAACAAACTAAAAACTACTTCCAAAAACATTCAGCTTTGATATTAATGAGTTTTTTGGGTTCATTGAGAACATGGTTGTTGTTCAGTAATAAAATTATTCCTCAAAAATACAACTTACCTAATAATTCTGCACTCCCTGTATATATCTGAGAGAGACTCCAAACAATCAATTAACCAACAATAATTGATGAGGTTTCTTCCACTGTTAGCCAAAACAATAAAAAAAATATATATATATATGAATGAGCCACAAATTCAAATTGGGTGTTAAATTTCTTTTGTTACAGCAACCATGGGCATAATACTTAGATTCAGTCTCACACACACCGGACTAGTCTCATACACTCACCAAGACTCCAATTATCCAGGTAAATCCACAATTTACACCCGTTTGACTGCTTTGTTTTGTTTTTAACAAAATCCCTGTATATCAACACTACGGCCCGATGGGCTTGGTGCATCTGAACAAACTAATAAACAATAAACTAATTAAACTGTGCCCAAAGAAAACATTTGTGCTGGCATAACAAATAGTAATAAGTCGTACGTAAAGGAAAGAACAGAAACGGTTAGTGTATCATGGAGCTTTCAAAGGCTCTCCATCAACTGTCCATATATTAAAATGAATGAATCTGTGTTGAAGGCTCGCCAGAGAATCAAAGCGGTTCTCTTTTGTGAGGCCTAGAGTCTTCCAGCTTTCAAACACCTTCCTGCCATGGAACCATGAATATCTGCGTATTGATCTAGGGCAGCCTAAAAGGACTTGCTAAGGGAGGAGAGACGCGCTTTATAGCACAAAGCAACATGTGCCGAATACATGCCTTTTATGTGAGTAAATAAAAACACTAAAGGACAGCCATGCATGAGATAAACTGGTTAACAATGAAGGAGAGCATGGAAAGTTTTGGTACCCCAATCACCATTATTACCAGTTTTTTGTCCAGACATTTTCTTTAAGGATATTCCTGAATGAACAGGATTGATTAATATGTCTGAATATATGCAAATACAGACATGTTTCCATTTCTTAACATTACAAACACTATAATAGTCTCAAACGTGATGTAATAATCAGGGAAACATTTGCCATATTGAGTAAAACAACTGGTAAACTACACTGGCTCTACTGATAGCAACTGAGTTTAGAGTATCTTCAGAAAAGGTCCATAAATGGGTATTTACTGAGAATGCTTTGTCCTCGGCTTCCACTGTATAACACATCTAGCAGGTTGCTTAGTGATGAACACTGACCAAACGTGTTTGTGTAGGGTTGAGGATTAGGCATTAACTGGATCTCCTCAAGGAAGAGAGTACACAGTGTCATATTTACAGTTGCACTGAGCCTGCGAGTACCCGTGCTAATCGTGTATATAAGCAGACTGAAAGACATAAACACACCAACACGTGCACAACAGCGGATTCATGAACCGTTCACGGTGGTGAATGCACTGGGATTCCACTCAGATTGCACTGAGGTACTGTTGCTGCAAAAAGTTGTTGAAAAATGAAATATTGCAATAAAAAAAATTATATTTTTGTCCATGTAACAAAGAAAGTTACTGATAATGAGAAAAACTAACAGACCTAAGGTGTTATGAGTTATTTTCATGTTATTTTCCTCATTGAGTTATTTGAGGAAGTAATGCTAAATATTTTAAATTCTAAATTAGTTGCATTCCCCATACAGTTAATGCTATGACTTAATATTGAATGCAATCTTCACTTGTTTGAAGCACCAAATGTAAAAAACAAATAATAGAAATGTATGAAAGTGTATAAGACTGCAAACAGCTGGGCGTTCATAAGCAAACACAATCAGCTCTGCCAAGTGTGAGTCCTTCTTTACTCACCAGACAGCCAGTCACTTGTCTCAAGATCCCTAAAGGGAAGAAGTAGGGTCTGCCGGCTGCTGATCACTCTGCTAGCATCAGCAGCCTCTTCAGACGCTCCAACAACGGAAAACACAAGAGCCCATCCACAGCAGCTGTGGATCAAGATTTACTTGCTCTTTCCATCTGTTATGGTTCCTATTGCAAAAATGCCTGTTTGTGTCTTTACTTAAGAAGGGTACAAAGCTGCTGTATGAAAAAGAGTTCCTCCTCTCTGAAAAACCCCTCACTTTACTTTCCATTCATTCAGTTCACCCGCGCTTGTATCTCATTTTCTCTCATTGAGTGCACATGCACATTAACAGACTCTTTCCTCGGACAGGCACATGCACGTGAAAGCATACACATGTGCAGACAGCGAGCTCACCCCACACAAAGCTCCCCAGTGTGTTAACAGAGGCGCACAGCTGACAAGAGTGAAAAGCTCAACAGTGAAAGAGTTTCAACAATGGGGACCATGGGCCCTAGGAACAGAGAAGCAGGCCTCTCTGGAATCTATGGGGCAAATATTTCACAATTCAAAAAAAAAAAAAAAAAAAAGAAAGAAAGGAAAAGAAAACCAGAGTGACCTCTAAATCCCTTTCCTCTGACGCACATTTACACACACAGTCCAAAGCACAGTGGCAGAGGCTTCAAAGGATACACAGCAACTTATTACAAGGAAATAACTTTGACAAAGTTGCTTTGCAAAGACGCTGCTTAATTGGTTTCCGCATATACTTTTCTGCTCCTGTGATTAAATGCTAAAAATGTTTTTCTTTTTTCTTGTTATGCAGCATGACTCACCTGAGCTACTATTCCCTAAGCCTGGCAATACACAGCACTGTGCAGATTCAAGTACATCTTGGTGAGCAACAGAGCCTTAACCAAAGTCAACATGACATCATTAGAGGGGAACACAATAACAGGACAATGCTGCGGACAACATATCCTGCATCTGGTGCTTCAAATCTAAATTCTATTCGGTCGTTAATGTTTCTGGCTTTAAAGAGCCGTCTGAGTTTGCATGTTATTCACTGTCAGCACATCAAAGAGGCGTGCATCAAAGAAAGACACATGAAGCACAATGTTTCATGTTCACTGACTGAATGATCATGAAAAGAAATATAATTTTAGAACTTTTTTTGCTTCAAGTGGAGATAAAATTAACTCAAGAAGGCTATTTTCCTCCTTTTGCCTTTATAAGATAGAAAAATGTTTAAGTGTGCAAAACACAGCATAATGCAGTGTAGATTACTTTCTTAACTTTTCACATCTTCCATGTATTTGCTCCTTGGGGCAAACCAAAAAGTCAAAAAGTATTACTTATTAATTTCATATCATTTCCTTATGACATGACAGGAGGGAAGATTTTAAATTATTAATGCAGGAAAACCAGTAGAGCAGGCTATAAGGAAGCAAAGCAGTGCTCCCAAGCCTTTACCACAGAGGGAGATGATGATGTAAAAGGTGAATTTGGGGGAAATGACTGGCATTCGTCATAACACACTGGTAAAAACCAACAGGTGTTAGAGCCAGACTTTATTCATTCCGAGCCCGATGTAATCGAGCCCGGTCAAAAGCGGTATGAGAAGTTGAACAGAGTTTAGGTGGATCTCCAGTTAAGTGTTGCATTTTGTAGGTTTCATGCATAAATGTGCAACCCCCAACAAGCGGGGTTGGTGGCTTTAACTTTGAATGCATGTGCATACGTGACAGAATTAAAAACAACAACAACAACAAAACAAGTAAAACGAAAAGATTAAAGTCCAGTGCAGTAAAATCTGGGTCCACTGTAGGGGCTCTAGCCAACCACCCTCAGAGAAAACGAGATAAAGCTCTGCTGGGTCGCCAGAACTGAGGTTTCGATGTAGGTTTTTTTTTTTTTTTAAATGCATCTTTGTTGGCAACGTTTTCAAACAACACCCACTTATCGAGGAAACATTTTAAACAGCATTAGCTAATGACTGAGTATTTACGTTCAATGATAGCGATATCTACAAGCAGCAGGCCAGTTCTCATTTACCCAAGGCTTATGATCATAAGAATAGCGTAGCAAAAACCCAAAAGAACGGATATGCTGCATGTGAGAATCGGTCTTACTTGGGTGAGCATCTTCATGGGCCCGTGGCGACAATGTATACCGACCTTGCTCCCAAATCCATCCTCTCCCGTACCCGGTGACATTGAGCTCACCGGCTCTGCTGCAGCTTTCTCTCTGTTGTGAAGGAAATCCGCTGAACGAGCGGGTGAACCGACGAATCAACGGCGTCTCTAGGAGTCCGCCGTCTATCTCGTAACCAATAAGAGCCGAGAATTAGGACCACTTCACTCAGTACTTCAGGAGCTGTCCCGGGCATGCGGCGATACACAACAGGTAACCTAACCTGCGCGTCACGCCCCGTGCTAGCTGTACAGGCTATTAACGCTGCAGGGGTTCAAGTCAGGGTCAGGAGACCTACGTGGGCTGTCCAGATTAATGAACACGCAAACAGAAATTTAAAAATGTAGATTTAAATGAAAACAAAAATAGAAAATTCTTTACTTTGTGCAGGAGACAATTAAAATTTCCAATTTCATTGTTTTCCAATTTCATTGTACTACTGTACTATGTATGACTGTGCAATGACAATAAAGAGTTATCTTATCTTAAAACGTTTTTCATGTCCACAGATACCTACAAACACACACATATATATATATATTTGCCTTCGGGACACACTAGTTGTCGTTCATTTAAAAACGAATGCTTAATTAAAATAAACTAAACATTTGACGTTTTAGAGTCTTCACTTCAGAAGGCCAAAAACTACAATGAAACTGCAGTAACTTTCTTTGCTTAAAACAAATACTTACCAACATCTTTATTGTGCTCTGTGGATAACCTGTGCAAAAGGTACAAGTTAAAAAAAACAAAACAATATATATGGTACAGGTATGTATCCATGATACCAATTTATCCTTTTATTTATTTTGTAAATGGTAAATGGCCTGTATTTATATAGCGCTTTACTAGTCCCTAAGGACCCCAAAGCGCTTTACATATCCAGTCATCCACCCATTCACACACATTCACACACTGGTGATGGTAAGCTACATTGTAGCCACAGCTGCCCTGGGGCACACTGACAGAGGCGAGGCTGCCGGACACTGGCACCACCAGGCCCTCTGACCACCACCAGTAGGCAACGGGTGAAGTGTCTTGCCCAAGGACACAACAACCGAGACTGTCCAAGCCGGGGCTCGAGCCGGCAACCTTCCGATTACAAGGCGAACTCCCAACTCTTGAGCCATGAATTTTCTAGCACAATCACATCCAGCAGATATGCAACTCCATTATCCTTTTATTTTAATGTTTATTTATTTATTGGGTTTGTCTTGGTGGATAAATCTGATTGGATAAAGGAGCAGCTGTGTTAACCTGCTAATGGATGTATATAAGGCAATATGCATGTATGCACCATACACCTGGTGTGTATTACTGAACTCTTTGAAATTGCACTAATTGAAATGCTTTTTTAATTTTGTGTTTCCGTTGTTGTTGTTTTTTAAAACAGTGTTAATTTTTTAATCTTCAAGATCTAAGTATAAAGCTGGAGAACTAGCCCACTCTTGAAACCGGTTTTATTTCATAGCTGATTTTCCCCCTACAAACCACCAAAAGTTAATAAAATAAACATCATTATTAACAACAAGAGAAATCTGCAGCATATGAGCTGCAGCAACATCTGGGTCAATTTATCATAGAACGTGACCCAAGTTAAAAAAAAAAAAAAAAAAAAAAACATTTGAAGAAAAACACAAAAATGAATTGATGGAGGACTGCCGACATCGAGAATATGGCATACGATGGCAAACAGCACCTACAGCAAGACAATGGTAACTCTGTCCATAGCAGTGAAGGCGGTGGGAACTGACATTCAACATAACAGACATCAGGACGTACTGAGGTGGCATGCGGCTTCTCACATGCAGAGATGTGTACCAAAAATAAAATGTCCATTGGAGGAGAATAAAGCTGTTAGGGACTAAGAGTGTCCAGCAGTTCATTAAAGACTCTTTTTCACATTCTCATACAACCGCTGCATGTTCTGCTTCCTCAACATTCACCATCTCTCCCTCCATCTGTACTTCCACCTGAGAGTTCACCACGTGCTGCCCGTCAACTTCAGTTGTGGTCACGTGTACAACCTGGATCTGCACTCCAGCCTGTTTTAATCTTTCCATGTCCTCCTCACACATCTCTGCCACCCCTCCATCCTCCATTACAACCGTGGCAGTCTCTTCCATCTCCATCACATCTACAGGCTCCACTGTGACGTGTTCAACCTGAATGCCGTCTTCCAACAGGACAGTTTCGGCTCCCTCTATGTTCTGTGCTGCTATGGTGAGAGCAGCGGTTGCAGCAGAGTCAGTAATGACCAGTTCGTCGTTTAACTTATCCTCGATGGAATGGACCTCTTTGAGGTGTGCCTTCAGCTCTTTCGGCTGGGTGAACCACATGTCACACATGGTGCAATGGTTGGGCTTGACTCCGGTGTGGCTCACAAGGTGGTCTTTGAACTGGTCCCAGCTGTTGAACACACTACTGCAGACCTGAAGAAGGTGGAGAGCAAAAGAAGAGGTCATGATCATAGCACAGTAATATAGGGAGTAAAGTGATACAACAAATTACAATACAACAATACAACAGTATGTACCGGGACTTTTACTTTGAAAACTGACACGAGTTTCAGTGCTGCCCCATTGAACAACTTTCCGAATCCCTTCAGTGAGAACCTGATGGCCCTGATTGAGGACAAACTGTACCTGGCATTCATAGAGTTTCTTCCGTCCCTTCTTGGCTCCCGCCCCATTCTGACAGGCTGCCATATGGCACTTCAGTGTGCTATTCCGTGCAAATCGCTCATGACAATCTGGACACTCGTAAGGTTTTTCGCCTAAAAATGGGCACAAAAGACAGACATGTGTCTCAATGTCAGAAACACAAAAACAAATCTACTGGACAACTATGATAACTTATGTTTAGTTGCCATACCTTTGTACTTTTCATTATAAACAAAGTGAGTTCAAACAGTGTGAAATTTTCACCTGTGTGCTTTCGCAAGTGCTCCTTAAAGTGTCCGAAGTGGTCAAAGTGCTTCTTGCAGTATTCACAAACATGCACTTTCTTTTGGGGTTTCTGGTTTCGAGACAGTTCCTCGGCATCAAAGTGAAATGTGCTGATGTGCTGCTTCAAGGCACCCTCTCGTGTGTAAGCTTTACCACAGTGGTTACACACGTGGGGCTTCTCCAGCGAGCCCAAGTGTGTTTTCAAGTGCTGTTTAAGATGGTAGTACAGCTTGAAGCTGCGGTCACACTTGTTGCAACGGAACATGTTGTCTGCTTGAGAAATCTGGACCTCGACAATCTCGACATTCTCCAGCACCTTGGAGGCAGTCACCGTTTCCTCATGATACACAACCTCATGCTAAGAAAAAACACAGAAAGAAAAAAAACAAAACCTCTGAGTTAATTATTTCATGTGTATCAGTTTAACAGTAGAAATCAGAAAAAATGTGCATTTCAGCTTTTATACCTCTTCTATTCCTCCTTTCTTGATCACCTGTATTGTTGGTTGCCCTTGCTGGTATTTGCTAGTTATGTCAGCAAGAAGAGCCAAAGCAGAATCATCTGATGCAGCTTGAGCATTCTTTGCCGCATCAACCACTTCCTCCAGCCCCGACTCCTCCACCTCAATGGGCCCTTCACCTATAACTTCAATCTGCACCTGCAGAACAGGGAAAATATTCAGCCTTAACAACTAAATATAGGACATCAAGCTGACTATAAAAGTGCACTGCAAGCATGCTGACCTGCTCCCCTTCCACTGAGGGTAGGGTTTCTGTAATCACATTCGACGTCTCAGCAATTTTCCTCTTTTTTCCTTTGCTCCTTGCTGTCAATGAAGAGCTTTCATTCATTCTACAAAAGAGGATCATTAAGAGGTCAAATGTTATTCTATTTATTTTTAAGTGAAATCTGGTCAATTCTAAAGCCAAAAGTGATGAGTTCTCACTTATTGTTGAGCGCTTTGATGGCTTCCTGCATCTGTAAATACTCAGCTGCTTTCCAGACATCATATGCCTCTTCTTCACCAGCTACAGCTAGTGTGGCTGTGTATGTGAACTCCATCAGCTGACGAAAGGCAGTGTTGCTCACACCTGTTAAAATATGACAGTAAAAGCAGTGGTGAGTAAAAGCTGATCGTGTGTAACAAAATATCTGTCTATCAGCAGCAAGTCCCAGCTTGGAAGACAGCAATTCTTACAACAAACTTGGAATACTTACATTAAATATAATGCAAAATCTCTTTCTGACACCAATTTAATTTTTGAATGTCTGCATTTTTCATAGTCAGGGATGTACTTTCATATGTTCCTATCACTTAGAAAAATATTCTACATAGCTCTACTACCAAGAGGTGAGAGTGTAATGGTCAAACTATTAAAAAACAAACAAACTGAAAACTGTAAATCAAGCAAGCAAAGTTAAAGCAAGCAATAAGACTGACTGATAAATCAGCTGTCAAACACTAACCAGTATAATCTATATTAAGGATATATTATAGCCAGTATGCAAAGGAGTTCTTAAATAATGTTTCCAAGTGTTTCCACTATAAAGTTTGCCCACCAGAGAGCTAAACCATAAACTGCAATAAACTGTAATGTGTCCTCTCAGAAGGCATCTAAGTCATGAATTAAAAACAAACAAACTAAAACATAAATCTGACATCAAGCTCAATACTATTATACAATTTGTTAAGTTCTCAAACAGCAATCTTCTCATTTTTCTCATAATCCACTATGGCTCAAGCTATGATCAAGAGTACTTATTTGGATTAAGGAAGGGAAGGAGGGAAAAAAGCTTTAGTAAAAGTTGAGTTAAAATCATTCGGTTTTGTAAAACCACATTTACTCTAAACTACTGTATTAATAGTGACAGCGAAATTCATCTATAGGTGGAACAGTCTCTCTGGACATATTCTTCCTGTTATGACACAATGTAGTCCCGCAAGTATAACTAACACACTACATACCTTCTATCTCCACCAGTGGCTCTTGGGTATAATCCTGAAAAAACTTGTGGAAAAATTGACTGCATGCTGCCAACACTGCTTTATGGGCTCTGAACTGGTGTCCTGGAAAAGACATGAAAAATGGAAATTAGTGTTGCCTCAGAATTTAACGTTAAACTTATAAAGATTACTTACACCAAATGCCTGTTTACCATCCACTATCAAGGTAATATCTGTAAACTGATCCAGCTGTCGCTGTTCGTTAAGTTTGTCCATCATGACTTTGTAATGTGCTGGGTACTCGCTGCCCACAGTGGCCTCCACTTCCACCTCCACCTCCGCTGCCATTATTGTCTGATCTGTCTTCTGTAGGAAGAGAGGAAGATATATATATATACAACATGATCAACCTTGCTCGTTGTTACAATTTTACCACACAAATCTTTCTCGCAGCCTTATTTAAATATTATTAATTACATACTGGCATTTAATGAAGGTTCTTTTAAGTTACTTAATGTTATTAGTAACAGCTGTGTTTCCCTACTATTATATAGAAACGACTGCTCATTGTTTATGCATTACAAGACAAAGAAAATATTTTGGGACCACTGCAGCTGACACTAAATCCAAAGCAAAAAAAAAAAAAAAAAGGAAAGGACTTTTGTAGTAAAGCAGGAAGTTCACCAGTTTGTTCAGATTGTTACTGACTGATATTCGCCAATCATCTCATCTGATGTGTCAATATGAAAATGTTTTAGTGCGTTTTTTAGTTTTGGTTTTTTGGCAGAAAACAATACATATGAAGATGTTTGGCTTATTTTAGAAATTGTGTCAATACACAGTTTGTCCAGCAGGGTGTGCTCCAGCTCAACTGTTTACACTGCTCTCAAAACAGACATTCAGTCAGGTCCAGAAGTATTTGGACAACGATTCAATTTTGCCTCTGCACACAACCAAATAATATTTTAAATGAAACATTCAAGTATAGATTAAAGTGCATTAACTGTTTAGAAGGTCATTTAGGCTTTAAAACAAGTTTGTTTAAAATATAGTTTGCCATGTTCGTGGGCTCAAAAGTAACCACACAACTGAGAAGCAGTTTCATGGCCAGGTGAGGCATGATGCCTTGTGCTTCCATAACAAATTACGCACACAAAAGATTTGGAATCAACTTAGTGGCTTTTCACTGGAACACTCAAGATGAGGTCCACAAAAATACTTATATGAGGGAAGGTGCTGATTAGGCTGAAAATTCAAAACAAACCTATTAGAGAGGTAGAAGAAATTTTAGAATTGGCCAACAATCTGCAAAATTCTTGAAAAGAGCTAGCTCAGCTACAAAAACACCCAAAAAGCACCCACAAAAGAAGAGGACTACAATTTCCTGCTCTAGGGGAAAAAAAAACCTTCCCAACATCTAATAGAATCAGCACTTGAGGTTTGAGGTGTACTATTGTCTACAATCAAGAGCCTTCATAAAAGCAAAAACTGGGTTTACAACAATTTGTCTTTAAGACTATTCCAGGCAAAGTCAAAAACAGGCAAACAGCTCATAAGCTGTAACAGACCACATCTTCACTGGTGATTATTGATCACGCAGAGCAGCAGGATGAATTCTAAAGTGTACAGGGCTCTACACCCTGTTCATATTCAACCAAATGTGGGTGGCGTCATTCCTGCAACCACAGTGAAACTTCTCCGGACTCAGCTCAACAGTTCATGCTTTTTAGATACTGACAATTCCGAAAAGAGAGACTCACAAAGAGACGAGCAGGAACTGAAGGCACGCGTAGTTATGGCCTAGCAGAGCATTTAACAGCAGGAAATGATTAGTTGATTAATCCAGTAAACAACAGTGTTATTAAAAGCTTCGTTGACAGGAAGAAAGTTGCTGCCCTTTGTAACGCTGTACAGTAATGGCACTACGTGATATTTCCCACTTTCTCAAGTTAAACTAATTTTTGTTTCTTTGATTTGTAGTCAGCGATTTACACAATTTGATACGTCCTTATTAATGTGGTACAACATAATGTAAACGTCAAAAGTTTTCCCATTAAGGGAGCATGTTTAGAATTACAGGGCGGTGTCTTAAAAGAAGGGAGACCTGAACGATAAATCGTAAACATTTAATTACTACCGGATATTAAATAATACCACTGAAAGGTTTGGTGTGCTTCAAATCCTTTTTTGGCACATGTTAGCTGAGCTCCGTGTTAGCTTAACTAGCCAACACATAACCCTCCCCCCAAACCGAGACACAGAATAAGCCATTTCACACACTCGACGGACGCGTCTTACCGCAACCCCGCTTACCATGAATAGACACATCGCCACAACCCTTTTGGTACTGTAACATGACGGAAATAAACATGGTACAGCTCCACAGTGTTGCAGGTAACGGGCCTCTTAGCACGCTCGCCATTTCGCGTTTGACAATCAACATTACGTCATCAAACCGCGCATTAAAAAACACTTTTCCCTGACAGATATTCTAATTGTAACCATAGAGGGTCGAAATACACATTGCAAGCCATCGGCATACATACCTGAAGTTTGGTTATGCTGCTTTAGAAAGTTATTTAGCGATAATATTTCCTTCGACGCATGTACCGATGTCCTACTCTCGTTGCTCCAAAAAGGGCGGTCGTTCAAGCTTCAGGCCTCGGATTCCCAGAAACCCTTGCGAAGTCAAGGACGCCGGGGAGCGTTGCTTGGTGACAATAGAAAAAGACAAACACTTACCTGGCTGGGGGAAATAACGACTACCAAACAAACAAAAATTTAAAAACTTTATTCTCTTGTCACTGAAGTTCCTTTATTTTAATTTATTCAACATATCCACATTCTACATTTTGGGGAAAAAAAACTTAATTCAACTGAACTCTCACTTTCATCATTTACTTTTTATTAAACGCATGTATTAACTTGAACCAATTTTTTCTTGTGTATGACAAATTAAAATAAAAGTATGAAAACAAAAAAATGGCCAAATGGAAACTTTCACCGGATAGTGGCCTGGAAGATCAAAGTTCGGTTAAGTTCATCCTACTGCATAAGGGGGATTAGTGCGCTTGATGATTAACACGAGTTGAGTTAATTATCTTAAGAAATTCCAGCTGAAACTCCGAAGCTCTGTTAAATTGAGGAGATGGGTGCACCAGGACAACTTTGCTCTAAAATAAAACTTACTACACTTTTAACTTGGTAGTCTCACACCACATGTCACATGTTGGCAGTGTAACTGGCAGTTTGTGGACACAAATGCAGGACTCATGAGATGAGAAATAGTTCAAGTTCAAGTTCAAATTTTATTCGCCACATGCAGTGGCAGGTTGCCCTGCAGTGGAATGAACCCGCCCCCCGACCTTACACACACGACACAGACATCACACGGGGATACAAGTCAGAGAATGGTTGCATTCCAGAAAAAACACTGAAATGTACACTACAATGGGAAAGTACAAGAGGAAAAAAAGAGACCTCTACTCATGCTGGGCTATAGGAGGACAGCATGAGAACAGGAAACAAAAAACTCCTCTGCACAGAAAGCACATAAATGTCTACAGTACAACATTATAGAGCACATGACCAGCAACAGGGTTGGGTAGGGGATAAGGAGTAATCCCAGGCAACACAGCAACCATCCTGCCACTGCACCGTCTCTCCAACGTGGGCCCAGACCCGCCTGGTGTTCCCAGGAGGCAACAAGCATCGAAGGCATTGGAAGGGGAAGGGGGATGTGTGAGTGCTTATCAGTGTAAGTGTATGTGTGTGCGTGTCCATAATTCAGCTGAGACAGTGTCCTTCGCCCTACCAGGCTAAGTAAACAATCTACCAGCCAACCCAGGTGGCCTTGCATGGAGTGGGAAGGAACAGACTCAACACAGTCGTAATCAGGGAGTTTTTGTTCGGCTCCAGCCTTGAGCCCACAGCTGGCGCCGAGGGGATATCAGCATTAAATACACTCAAAATCCATCTTTAATTCTGAACCTCACAGGAAGACAACAAGTCCAAAACATTCGCAGGATAGCAGAACACAGGAGACAACAAAAGACAAAAGAATACTGAGACAGTATACACAAGATATTGAAGGGAGATGTAACAGGTGAGGACACAGATGACTCCACTATCAAAGTACTCAGAAGGAAGTTAAATTAAACCATGATGCCCTGGGATGTCCTATCCTGGGTTCAAGTAACGAACGGACTCTCTTTCCAGCGCCCTGGCATAGACTTTATCAGGGAGGCTGAGGAGGAGTGTGATCCCTCAATAGTTGAACACACCTGCTGTCCCCCTTCTTAAAGATGGGAACCACCACAATCCAGAGGTACCACCCCTGATCTCCACGCAACATTACAGAGGTGTGTTGATAAGACAGCCCTACAACATCCAGAGCCTTCAGTAACTCAGGGCAAACCTCTCATCCACCCCAGGGGTGCATAACCAAGGAATTATTTAACTGCCTTAGTTACCTCGACAGTTCCCCACCCAAAGGTGCGGGGAACGAACCCTCTTGTCCTACGTACAGGCAGCAAGTCGATGGGATACTAGGATACCCACCCCAGCACGCCACCTCTCACCACGGGCAACTCCAGACTGAGACAGAGTCCAGCCCCTCTCCAGGACACTGGTTCCAGAGCTCAAGCCATGCGTTGAGGTGAGCCCAACTTTATCTAGTCGTGCCAAATTATGTATCTCCGACAGAAATTGTTTCCCCTGCATCGGGACCTTGGCACAACATCGGACGGGATTATTTCAATAAACCAATAACATTTTGACTGATCATTATTTGTATCCTTCAGTGACTATACAGAACTGTACTGAGCTAAAACCTCCAAAATTTCAGAAGCAATAAGTCTTTGGACAAGGGGAACAAATTGTGTCAGGATCACCCTGATATTATTTGTATCCCACTGTAACTTTACTGTATAAAGAGCTAATATCTCTCAAATTTCTGGAGTAGTTAGTCATTATTAGAAGTGTTTATGAACTAAAAATCATGAATGTGGGATACTGTTTGTCCGTGATTTCAAAAGGCCAGTGCATGCTCCCGACGCAGGGGAAACAAATTCTTTCGGGGATACATAATTTGGCAAGACACCTCCACCACGATAACATAGCATTTCGTGGAGGGGTCATCAGAATAAAACATCAGAATAAAACAGGAAGATCACCATAACTGAATGAGAACACTAAATTAACATGACACAGGAGACACTGAAAGACAAAACACAGTGAGGATTCTAGAACAGAATGAAACACAAAAGGGAATTCATTAAATGCTACTTAACCTAGGCACACATAGACCTCTGGAATATATAAATCGCATCCAGGAAAAATATCAACAATACAACCTGTGTCCAAGACTGACCACGACACTTAGCTCTTTCATATACACTAGTTTGGTGAATAGTTGTTAGTAGGCTCTGTTGAAAATGTTATGCATTATTGTAATTTGATCAGTGTGGCATTAAAATAGGTTACAGTATATACCACAGCCCCAGGCTCTATAAATCAATAACTTGGCAGGTCAGTCACATCATGTTCTATTTTGTCAGCTGATTGCTACAATGAAATTACGACACCACCTCAATGCACCGATCAGGTGATATTCTTTTAAAGACCTTTAGTCAGGAATCAGAATCCATCATAGAACAGAAACAGTACCAATGAAGGTTATCAGTGATCTTCTTATGGCCTCTAACTGTGGACTCATCTCTGTACTTGAACTGCCAGACCTCAGTGTAGCATCTGATACTGTTGATCATTTACTGCAGAAATCAGAACACATCACTGGCATTAAAAGAAATGTGCTGCACTGGGGAAAATTGAGAATCAAATCTATCTGATAGACTCCAATGTGTTCATGTAAATAGGGGGACTTCACACAGCAAAGTTTGTCATGGAGTTCCCCAGGGTTCTTTTCTGAATCAAGTGCTTTTTACATTAAACATGGTTGCCTTATAGGCAATTTTATAAAAAACCAAAGACATTTCTATTGCTATGCAGATGATACCCAGCTTTGTTTATTCATAAAGTCAAATAACACATATCCTACATAATTTCAGACAGGCTGAGATAACGCTGCTCAGCCATAAAAATCTAATGCTCGACAGGGACTAGAAATCAAAATCACACTTCTTCCTTTTTAGCTTCTCTTCACTAGCTGCCCGTTAAATTCAAAATTGAATTTAAAATATTTTCATATACTAAATGCCTAATAAGAGAAACTCCAGCTTATCTTAAAAATTCAAATAAAGCACTTCACTGTCAGACTGCATGCATACTTTTGGTTCCTAGATTTCTAAAAGTAGAATGGGAGGCAAAGCCTTCAGTTATCAGGCCCTTCTCCTGTGGAACCAACTCCCAGGGAGGGCTGGGTGAGGTGACTGTTTACAATCCATTATGCTGCAATAGGTTTAAGCTGCTGGGACAGGTTTGGCACCAGACCATATTGAACTGGACAGGCAACCAACTTTGCTTGACCAGGCAACGAACAAAATAAGATATTATTAATTACAACCGTATATGCATAATACACTGTTAAATCCTCCCAATTCTTTCGATCTTTGGGCTGAAGGAAGGACAATACTCGGTGTATAAATGCCCAATCAACAATTACTTTATTACATACAATACAACACTTTTGAGCATGAACCATCCGGATGGGGAGACATGCATGAAGAGGGACACAGCAAATCTCAAACTAGGTGGAGGGTTACTCAAACTGGCCCCCACCTTGTTGTAAAAACTTAAACATTCACATTCTTTCTAACTCCTAGCGAGCCTAACTTATGGCCTTGGCTCCCTATTTTGTCTGCCTTCAACAACGGTGGGGGTGAAGCTCCCGTGGAATGTGCTCTGTCTCCTCTACTGTCAGAAAAAGCAAAGTCCTGACTATCTGAAAACAGTATTTCTTATAACTCAGCAGTATAATGCATCATAAACAATATCATTCATTCACACTGAATCAGCAGTCTAATGTAATACAAATCAGTTTAATAACTGTAATAGTTATCACCTTCTTCTAATTCAGGAGAATAATACAAACTAAAACTACAAAATAATTTCACAATCTTTAATTAGGGGCATAACATGGCATAAGATAATATTATAATCCCACAACACTCATAGAGAAATGCAGCTACAGTAATAAATATAGCAGGCATCTCTTAATTGTAGACAACAGTACACCTAAATCATTGGATCAACTGGGTTTTCTTTGTACTAATATAGGGTCTTTACCATACAATATAAAGCACTTTAAACCAATTGTTGTTGTGAATTAGCACTATATATATATGAGGCTAAATTGAATTAAATTCATAGACATTAGTAACCACATTCACTCTATGCACTCCATGTGTGGACTGCAACAGCATAACCTCCTATTAACTCTACAGTATCACTTGTGCTTTTACTTACGTGCTGCAGTGTGCATAACTGCTGGTGTTTTTCCTTACTTCTTATCATTAGCATAATCCTCTGTCATCCCCCGAGGTAAAACTACAACAGATATTGCTACAGTATTTGGCCGTTGTGTTCCTGGCACAGACTCTTTGAATCAGCAGGAAATTTGCTGCTCCATCTGTCATCTGTTTTGTATCAAATATATCAATATGGGAATATGGAAGGATGAACTTGTAGAGACATGAAGGGCGTTGGAACAGTGCAAAAACACAGTCAGTTCCAGATATCACCTTATAGTTACATCACCATGTCTGCTAAGGCTTTTTAATTCCTTGATGAACCCCAAACTCACCGATATTTGCTTACCTGGTTAAAACCAAACTGGACTTTGCGCTCTAAGAGTGTTTGTACTTTGAGTCCGTTTACAGCTTTTATATAATCAAACTTTGGATTGCTTGCTTACTTCAATATGGCCCCTAACAAGGTTACTTTCAAAGTATTTTTTTTTCATTAGACTCTTTTGCTGTTCTTAGCCTTACTGGTTCTCTGCACTTTAGCATTTTCCCCTTTGTTGTTTGAGTGATTTAAATTCCTCTTTCAGTGGAAGCATATAAGAACTTGAGTATTATTTACTTGATCTCTAAATTTCTGTACTATTCATTACTCATGAAGCTTTGTTTATCTTATCATGCTTATGCATTAAGCTGCAGCATTCCTCAGTTGTGCCAGATATGCATATATGCATGGGCCTTCCCTACATGTTTTTCTGTGACTTTTCAGAAGCATGCTGGACACCCACCAGAGTCCCGCCCTGTGTGTTCTGCAGAAAGTAAGAAAGAGAATTGCACAATCTTCTTCCATATTTTGGCTTCATGATATACCTATATATGATATGTTACATATTAACAAATCAACAGCTTTGATTTACAAGTCAAATGCACACACTATCTCCAGCACTTACATAAGATAGGCAAAACTTTTTTGTCCTCACACATTCCTTAAGGTCCCTTTAAGGACAAACTACCCTTTGGAAACTGTACATGTGCCATTATAAACATCTGTGTCCTGTCACCAAGCGGATTTCATGCACTGTGACTTTTTAACTTGATAAAAGTGTGATGATCAGCATACTGCTGTGACTGAACTTTGTCCTCCTTCCTGATAGAAAAACAACAGGGAGGCTATATAAGGAGGGACAGAGGAGGAGGAGGCTTGTTTTTGTTCAGAGAGTTGCAGCCACGCAGAGCTGAACAGAGGGTAGGAAACTTTTTAACCAAAGGGTAAGTAACAACATTTATTATATTCTGTTAACTTACATAAAGTAAAGACCTATAAGTCAATGTTTAACTGCTGCAATAAGTAAACTGTTAAAAAACAAAACCAAAAAAAACCCCATTAGAAACCAGACGTTGGGGTATTTCGCAATATAGAGTGCGCAGGTTCTCTCTGCATAAACTACAACAAATATTTTGCTTGAACTTTTCTGCTTGTCATATATTGCAGAACATATTTTTTAATATAATATTCAGTCACAAATCCTCTTAAGTTATATTTTTATATTACTTTTTGTATTTACTGCATCACTGGACTAAAATTTGTGTTGCAACACCAGTGAAAACTTCATAAAAGTGCTCTGCTCACTCTTACTAATTGCACAGATTTTGTTATATACCCTATATCAAGTCCAGAAAGATTCCTAGTATGATATGAGGAATGTAAAAATTGAACACCTTCTCTGACCTTTTGTACTAATAGGCTGTGTTTTTCTGCTGAGTTTCATGCATTTCTTTCTGTTCCTTTCTGTTTTTTCTACCCTGTTCCTCTCTGAAACTAAAGTTGGGGCAGTAAGGAGGCGCCACAGAAATGTGGGCAGGCCTCAGTCTGCTCCTCACTCTCTGCCTGCTCCATGGGGGTGGGGCAGAGAGTGAGGGGGGAGGGCCCCGCTGTCAGCCACCTTCAGACTGGAGGATAGGAGACGTGGAGCCTATGAAGGGGTCAGTAGGTCGAGTGACGGTAGTGGCCCTTTTACAGGCCAGCTGACTGTTCTGCTTGGTGCAGGCTTCCAGGTATGTGCCCGTCATATGACAATGGTTGTATATCACACTTCTCATTATTTATAACACAAAAAGTGTCATGACAATGGATCAGCCCTGTGGCAAAGCACAAGAGACTGGTAACTGAGATATTATAGGAGATTTTTAAATTTGTTAAAACTGTCAAAGAAATCTTTCTATTCATATTCATAGAAGACATTTTTACTTTGACATATTGCTTTGATACTGATTCCCAATGCTCTTCTTTTGAGCAGACTAGATGGCCTGCAGCAGAAGCTGGAACGTCAGGGTCTTAAGAATGTGGTCTACATGGTCGTTAACCACCAGGGGGAGCAATCACGACATCTGCACCCTTTGCTGGAGGCCAAACTTTCCAAGAACATCATACTCTACAAGCAGGACGGGCAACAGCCTGATGTTTGGCAGACTCTGGCTGGAGAGAAAGATGACTTTTTCATTTATGACAGGTTTGACATGAAGTGGAAAATTCAGTTACATTTTTCTGGAAAAACCAATAGAACATTGTAATTTTGGACAACATATCTCACCTCCACAAGCCTAATCTTACAATGCTTTTCTGTCCCTTTGCAAACAGGTGTGGCCGTCTAACCCACCGCATTTCACTTCCATACTCCATCATTGGACAGGGCCATATTGCGCAGGCAATCAAAGACACCTACTGCAAACGCCTATGTGGCGACTGCACACATGAGGTATAGATCAAATCTAACAGAGAGTTGTTTTTTAAGTGAGGTAATATGATCATCATATTATAATTGTTTAATCAGAGGCAAGATCTTAAACTGAATCTCTGCTTGTAATTTCAGAGTGCTGAGATCCCAGAGGAGTGCAAAGATAATGCAGAGGTCCAGCCTGATGTCCCAGCTGAACAGGACGACACCAGACATGGTCATCACCATGGTCATGGTCATCAGAATGGTCATGGTCATCAGAATGGTCACGGTCACGGCCACCATGGGGATAATCACGATGTTCATCCTCGTGGCTTTGGCCATGGCAGTGATCACAACAATGGCCATCATCATAGAAATCACAATGGTGCCGACCAGACACAGCACGGTGTTAGACCACATGGGCATTTCCATGAAGGTGACATGCCTCAGACCCAGCATCATTTTGATTTAGGCCAGATTCCCCAGGACGTGCACAATCAACAGGTGGCACAGGAGGCTCATGCAGTCATTGAAAGGCCTTGATTATCTAGGAAGAACAGGTGAAAGTTAAAGTACAACTGACAGGGTCTGACGGGCTCTGACAATGAAATTAAGAGCAGCTGATGCTGACACTGACGCAGGCTGTTTGGCGAGGCAGGGAGTGAGCAGCCAGTCGGTCTCTGACACTGTGATGAGGCGTTACCCACCTCCTGACGGTGACACGGGCTGATAGGCGATGCAGTCAATGACGTTAGGGAAACCTGACAGTGACGCTTGCCTCACGCTGCCTGACAGGAGCCTCAGCCAGCCCAGTGAGCCTGACCCCCAGGTGTTGTTAGCTGAGGATGAGAGCAGCTGTAAGCTGGTTCTGATGTCAGCTTCATATTAACACCAGTCAGCAACACCGGGGCCAAATGCTCTTTTTACCAACAAGTATTACCCTGAGAGAGGAGGGTGGGCATTCCTGACAGTAGAGCAATGGGTTAAATTAGAGTCAAGCAGCTATTGTGAGCTTATCATTGAAGTAATTTGAATATCATTTAAAGAATATCGCAATTTTAACTATCTCAATGTATCTGTCAGTGGGTTGCCCTCCTCCTTTCTCAGGAGTGTATGTGATTGTCATGTTTTCAAATTAGCCCCCCCATTATGTTTTTTCCATCCTTTATGAAACCAGATGCAGAAACTATGATCTAGTGGCGTCTGTATGATGTCAGGCTGGAGAAAAAGGAGAGGGTAGTTCAAAACATGATAAACGCTTCAAAGTTTTTAAAGTTCAGAAGTAGAAATGACACAAAAAACTGCAAATAAAAGTAAAAGTAATTTAGAGGAAATAGTAAACAAGAGCATCACCGTTTATGAATTAGTTAAAAATATGTCTTAAGGTTGTATTTGCTTTTTTATTAGGGAAGTCCAATAGCACTGATCCATTACTGAGGAAACCCCCTAAAAGACATTTAAATATAAATCTAAAAACTATAGACCAATCATTTTTTTGTGGGGCATTCTATCGATTATCATTCTTAAGTACATATATAACAGCAGTAACTAACACATGTTTTGTGCACAAGCATTAACATATCTCAGGTGTGACCTTTTTCCATAAGAGAAAATCTTCAAATTTTGAGTACTAACAGTACAATTTATTCTTTCACTTTTCTTTTTACCAAATTTGGTATTTAGCCTTCAAAGTTCACACATTGCTACAAGGCTTTTTTTTTTTTTTGAAGTTCAGGAAGACAGCAAGGAAAAACGAGAGTAAAGCAATGAATGACTGTTTGAATACGCTCTGTTCTTAGTGATGGTTTCAGTGGGAAGACATCAGTCACCCTGAAAACCTGAAGATCGGACATAGAACTGTATTGGAATTGTATGCAAGGTGAAAAATGAGAGTTGAATAAAGATGGCTCAATTACTCTTCTAGTTTTCGAGTATCTTCTTTTTTTCTTTCAGTGTATATATTACATGTGAATGAGGGGGATCATATTAGCTGCAATATAGTATCCTGTCCCATTTAATTCAGTAGTCACAGCTGATACTGTTTACATCAAAACAGTCCTCATACATTAAAAAAAACCCAAAAAAAACATTGATCTTCCTTACACCTTCATGTGGGCAATTTACAACATAAGGAAACTATTCTCTCACTAGAAGAATAATTGTAAGTAATGGACTGCTTACTGAAACATGAATAAAAAAGGAAGTCTGCTAAAATGGTGTGATATCTGGCTTTCCTCATTTCCATAGGAAATGGAAATATTCTCACTGCCTTCCTCTCTCAGCTCAAATATGAGTGGTGCTGCCAGGTAGGTTTAAATGTGAGAGTATTTTTATGATTGTATGGTTGTCTGTGTTAATCCTGTAATGGACAGGAGGCCCATCCAGAGGGTACCCACCTTTACAAAGCTCAAGGGAAAATGGAAAAGTGAAGATACTAGATGTCACATAAAACATTACCTAGTAAAAGTAATTTTATTATGGAAATTATGATACAAATAAACATCGCTTTATAAGAAAATATAGGTAAATAATACTATTAAACACATTAGCCTATTAGCCTAAAACAGTTAAAATTCACTGTTGAAATGATTGGGAAATTCTTAAATGTTATCATTCCACAAACAAGTAATAATAATAATAATAATGGATTGGATTTATATAGCGCTTTTCAAGGCACCCAAAGCGCTAGTATGAACATACTCTATTAAAGTTTCTTGTTATGTAATAATGTAGTAATGATATTTCTGATGCAGTCATGTTTATCCGTTTATCCCCTGTTACCTGTGGTTACCACTACACACACACACACACACACACACACACACACACACACACACACACACAAATAGTCTCCGACTAGATGAAAACTGTCATAAAGTTGATAAACTGGCTCAGGACACTGAGGAGTTCCTGATTTAGAGAGTGGGATTTAATGTTTCAGCAACTCAGAAAATCTGTGAGTAGATACTTTTTCCCTTTAGATGATCTGGAGATGATTTCTGTAAAAAGTGTTTTCACTGTTTTCCCAAATATGTATCAGCAGGTGG
Organism: Mchenga conophoros; assembly: GCF_057382185.1. Classification (NCBI taxonomy): domain Eukaryota; kingdom Metazoa; phylum Chordata; class Actinopteri; order Cichliformes; family Cichlidae; genus Mchenga; species Mchenga conophoros. The sequence continues at coordinate 25,633,191 of NC_140537.1, read as the reverse complement.
CGATAAAGATCTAGACAATAAACCACCACTACACCACCATTGAGCCATTGAGCTGATGTGTATACTGTTGAAGCCCTTCCATTCATACAGATTTGATAGAGCCTTTAATTGACAAATTCACTGACAAATCCTCCCAAATTAGCATATTTCATACATTTCATACAATGAAATAAAGGGACTTCTTAGGTTGTTGGGTTACTCTCACATTTTCAAGGATCAAAGTGTCTGTTTCTAGTTTCCTGCAACATATCGACAAATGTGCAGAAGCAAAGCACACATCGCACTTCCAGTTTATGTTATGCAATTATTTATTTGGCTAAAGGAAAACACTTTGCTTGCACATGCTGATGACACGCTTACATTTCTGGTTTAAAGTGATTGCACTGATGAGTTCTTGTTGGTTTGGCATTGTATGACTGTTTGCTTGTTATTGAAATAGCTTTAGATGCAACAAACATTAACAGAAGTGTCATCTAGAAGAGGGGCACCTTAAGCTCATCTTTCTATACTAACATTGGTGTAATGATGCCAGTGTCCAGCTCCAAAATCTGTGAAATTATTTTAAAGACTTAAAGCACACCAGCTTCTGTTCAGTGTTATAGCTGAATTGCCTGTTGGACTGTGTGTCTGAAAAGGTCAACAAGCAACCGGAGGTAATAAATGAAGCTGAGGTGGACTGCTTGTGTGGGCGTAATTGGGCTGAAGATCCAATACAGAGGAACAGTGACTTATGGGTAATTACCTGCAATGTCCTGAGACAAAGAGCTGTGAGTGGCTGTCTCTCTGATTCAATCAGCCCCACACAGAGCTGGGCAGTACACAGCCTGTCTTAATTGTCCGATATGCTTTCCCCTCGATGCACGGATGCACAACGTTTCCTGCAGCCGTTTTCTCTCCATTTATACCGGCAGCGACAGAGACTCACACGCTTGTGAACTCATTCGCACAAAGTTCCTCTGTGTTTCTCACAAACAAGCTCACATTCTTCCCACTCCAACTGCCACACATACACAGATGCAATTCCAGTGTTCATCTCTGTCAGACACACACACGGAAATCTGTTTGCATTTAAACTCTAAGACCACATTGGGCAGCAAATTTTCTTCATTAACAGCCTTCTTCTGTCACTCAGTGCTGATCTGAGCTGACCTTTACTGTGCAGTATGCACTTTCAATGCTATTATACTTTTAATGACACAGCTGGCAGTGGTTTTGGGAGGTCTTGTGAAGAGCTTGTTGAGCTGCATCTTGAAACGGAATTAGTCATAAACACTGTTGTAAATTATCTATAATAAGTAACATGATCTCGATAACTCGGGGAAATCTAATTTGTCTAGTTTACGTGTGCATTTAAAACGCTAGATTAGTTGAAAATAAAATAACTGGTCCAACACACAGCGTACAAATTGGAGATGGAGTTAAATGCAGCTTAGAAAGGCGCTTCGTAAACAGCATTAGCAGTTAGATTTGCCTTTGAAAACATTTTTATTTTTTCATTCTTGAAGACAACATGACAAAAATAATGACCAAGATGCTGTATATTTATTTTGTAACTTGTCGAGAGCTTATTGATCACATATACAACATCAGAAAGGCTCAATTGGCAAGAGAACAATATAAAATAAACATCACAAACAAGTTCTTAGCCCCGAGTAAAACAGCAGCCAACAGACAAGGACAGCGGCTCCAAGGACGGAGGGGGTGGGTGTGAGGGGTTTGTGTCAAAATATGAAGAAAACAAGCCAATGCAAACCGAAACGTCATACTTGAGACCACAATGGTGATGGGTCTGATTTTGGCATGCAGAACATTTCCAGCTTTATTAATCAAGATGACAACACGGCAGCGAAAATATTACTCATGCAGCACCATTCACAGTTAATTTGGCTAAGGTGGTGGGGCAGACAAATAAATAGCACATGGAAGGAAAGAGAGTGAAACCACTGAAGGTCATTAAAAATCAGGCTGTATACCGCTGTACTCAAGTCAAGAATGAAAGTGTTTCCTCAACAAGCTGAAAAATGTGTGGCTCGGTGCTCTTTGCTTGATAACGAGCAACAACCAGCACAGATTCCAGCAAAACTACTTCCAGACACTGTAGAACGACAAAAGCCACACTTGGACTGACAGGCTGGGGGCTAAAAGGCATCATTATAAAATATTTTACCCCCGTCAAAAAATGCACTTTCAAATAATGAAATGCTGAAATCACATAGCGGGAGGAAAGTCCGAGCACAGAGTTACAATATACCTATTCACTCTGCCTCTTTTTTGATATGACTTCATTAAAAATCTGCATTTATCTATCTATAAATCTTCTAGCAAATATTAAATACTACATTACAATACATCTTTCTAGTAATCTGTTAAAAGCAATCTGTGTAAAATACGTTCTTTAAACAAAACTGAAGCTTATCGACACTGATACTGTTCCTCACTTTCTGATTACTCTGCTGACTAGAAAATATATAATACTAGTTTATAGCGCTGTTTTTTTTCACTCACTTGATACAAAATATGTCTACATCAGATATATATTGTACGTGTACAAAGTGCTTCTTCTAAAGTGTCTGTAACATTTATAAGCTTGAAATAACATTTGAAATGTAGTAAACATTTGCACAGCTTGAAGAAAAGAAGCACCTCCCAAATATTTCTATCGTACTGTAACCTTTAAAAAACACTTTAACAGATTAAACTTTTTTTTTCTTCCTTTTTTTCCTTTTTCCACATTTCAGTTTGTACACTTTTAAAAATCACCATGGTACAACTGATACAGGATCAAAACAGTGCTTTTCCCATGATCTGATCTTCCTTCATAAAGTCAGAGAGCCTTCTGGGGGTCTTTGGATGAGTGTAAACACTGTGAAAGATTCTCGGGGCGAAACGGTCACGTTACAATGCTACTGATTACGGACGTCGCCTGCAAAACACTTACGTACATGTTATAATGATCGTTGCGCTCTCTCGACTGACACCACAGTAAGGCTCAATGCGGGAAATATACATGCACTGAGCAGCAATATATTGTGGCTACTACTAATGACGCAAAATATAAATGCTTGTAATTTTACAGCAACAGTCAATATATTAAGACTTTTCTGCAACAGCAAGGACTCGCTGGGATCATTCGCGCCAGGCTGCAACGACATAATGCTGAGATATAAAGGCGAGATAGAGAGAAGTGGCACATATTTATCAGATTCCCATTAAAAAAAAATCATTTTATGGCTCTTGCATTGCTATGAGAATGTCGGATTAAAAGGCATATATTATCTGACTCATCTATCCACTTATCTGTATTAACGATGTATTTCTATGCTGGATGTGCTTCCTTTGCTCTGTAGAATACATTTGTGTTATGGTGAGAAAAGCTCATTTGGAGGCTGCCAAATGGAGGCTGTGCAGATTCAGATTGATTTCACCCACATTGTGCGCATGCGCCATTAGCGTGCTGCCTGCTGTAACCCTAATTTCCTTCGGGATTAATAAAGTATTCTGATTCTGATAGTATTACAAAAATCCCCCAATTCCCAGGACAAATTTATTGTAAACATTATAAAGATATCTAACTTATTAAGCAACAATATATAACTGAGCTTTTCTTGGGGAGGAATGCTCGCAGCTACATACATGTCAGTTTGCAAGTGGTCAGTACGAACTTTCATAATCACTTTGGATTTGAAAGGTTTTGTGAGCATGATTAGCAGGATGCTTATTGTGGTTTGCAGCTGATAAACTAGGTGAACGAGGCAAAGACTAAAATATGATTAAGGGAAATAGTTTTACGCATTATTGTCTTGTATGCATGCACGCACGTGCGTGTTGCCGTTGCAGTGCTTGTGCAGATTTTTAAAAGCGATATCTCTGCACAGTTCACCTACACTGTCCACTTCTAGATCTTGCCTGCACAAAGCAAGGCATAAATGCACAAGTTGTGATTGCATAAACATAGTACCATAGCACAGAACTGGCAAGCCACTTATAATATTATAGGCACAGGCTGTTAACACTTGGCAGTTAATAGGTAGAAAGATTTAGCTAATTACATTTAAAGTATACTTTCACAGTCTTTCAGCTTGCTTCATTTACACCAGAGGAATACAAACCCCAAGAAGAAAGCTTGAGCTTATGGTTTAAGTTAAAAAAATACGCTGCCCTAGTCGCTCTGAATTGCTAGCTGTGTGCATGTGTCCCTTTCTCTCCGGTAAACTACTTAATCAACGTGCCCTTGAGCAAGGCACTTGGTGGTGCTCTGTAACGTATAGCCCAGTTTTCTCCCAGCTGTGAGTGAAACTGATAGAATTCTTCCTCATAATACAAGTGCTGCACTTCAGTGCAACGTATGAACTTGGCGTCAAAATTAAATGTCAATAAATAACCTAAAAAAAAAAACAAACAAACCACACAATTAGATATGTATATCAGCGTGTGATATTCAATTAATTATGGGTACTAGTCCATGAAGTGTTTTAATTTCTCTACTGTGTCTACTTATGTGTAAGTTAGTGGTTTCCTTCATTTCCCAGATTTCCTTTAAACACTTTCCACGAAAAGAAAGAGGTATAACTGTGACTGGACTAACTTTAATTTGCTGTTGGTGTTTGTTGCCCTGACTTTGGTATCTCTTATGTGTGTATACGCGTGCTGGATGTTTTTTTCTATTTGTTTAAAGCATTAAACATTCTATTGAACTAGAGGTTAAGAGGAACATAGCTTGACATTATACGACCTCAATTCCATTACTTACTCTGAAAATATGAACAGCTACCTTTTAGATAAAATGAAGACTGGAATGCAAGCTAAATCTGGATAGGTATTGAACAGTGTACTTGGTTGTTTTTTTTTATAAAAATATATCTCTAGTGAAGTGCTAATATGATATGATGAGATAAGAACGGTCTATTGATAAACTGATAAAGTACCTCGTGGGGTAAACAGCATCACCGTCAGCAATGACCTTTGTTTGGTGTGAAAACTCACACCATCAGTCATGCACTGAAAGCACTCTGTAAAATTAAGACTGTAACAGTGTCATTGCTCTGGACACAATAAGCCAGAGATACAATGCAACACAAGGCAGTTAAGCATTGATATTATGTTTGCTTGGCTCACTGTAATCATGCATGGATGCATGAGATGCTGACGAAACAGAGCAAACTGTGCATTTGGTTTATGATGTTAATATTTGGCTGCCTCAAAAGAAAGAACTGCTTTAGCAGATGCAAAGAAGTTAAGAGAGTATCTTGTAGCCTTTTATATCTGCCTTTCAGCATCCTCTGAAAATAGACACCCGTACACATCTCAGCCGCCCAGTGTGCTGGGAGTTACTTGGTTTCCAACGGGAATCGGGTAGGACGACTGCGGGTAACTTCCTGGTGAATCAGCCTTACATGTAAAGGTCTGATGTCTTTGTCATTTTATTGTGAGAGGTTTCCCAGCAGGTCTGGGGTAATGTACCCCACAGGCATAGGTGCCTTGAGTGGGTGCTGTGGCAGGCAGGAAGGGGGGGTCTGGTGGCTAGGCAGGTTAAGGAGCAGACTGTGATGACTGTCTAACTCCTGAACCACTGTGTAGTCTGCAACAGGAGCAAAAAACTGGGGGGAGTCAGGAAGAATGTAAGGCGACGGATTAACCTCCATTGTGGCTGCAGGTCTGGGCTCCACTGGCTGAGGATGTATGATGTGGTACCCCTCACCGGGCATAGGAGAGCTAGGGGGAGGAGTGCTGATTTGCTGGATACTGCTCTCTGTACTGTAGGCACTTCCTTCTGGATCCACTACTAGCAGCTGAAACTGTGGCTCTTTTTGCTTCCGTTCCTCAGACTCCTCACTGTCTTCACTCTCTTTCCGCTTCTTTTTTGTCTCCTTCTCGGCGGCTGAGATGCTCTCCTGGATTCTGAGTTGCTGTCCAGGAGACAACACCACACCACCAGAGGGCATAACATTGCTAACCTGAGCGTAGAAGTCTGTGTTGACCCAGGTCTGGGGCCCTCTGGTTTGGGTTTGGATGAGCTGTCTTTCACCTGTCTCAGAGGCTGAGGATCTTTCTACAGTATCAAGGGAGGTTTCCTCTTCATCAGGTTGTCCTGGTAGAAGCGTGGCCATCAGCATTAGTGTTTCTTCTTCAGGGAGATCTGAGTTGTAACAGGTGGCCTGGGCGGACTCAGCATCTGGACCACTTGAGGAGAAGCCAAAAAAACAAGAAAGGCAAAGAAATGAGTATTCACAGAGCTATTTGATTAAACAAATAACACCTTTAAATGTAAATCTTTGCCATACCTGATTGAATTAGAGCAACTTATGTTGATGTGTTGACTGACAGGTTGGGACTGACCCAGGAGTTTCTGGGTGTCTGAGCCCCGGTTATCCTCCTTCTCTCCACTATCTACATCCTCTGTCTCATTGACCTCCATGAGCTCCACCCACAGCTCATCTTGGTAGAAATCTGGTGCATAAATGGGCAGGCCCTCCATTCCTCCACCACTCAGCATAAAATTCAGCTCATCCAGCTTCCCCTTCTGCAAGTGTACAAACAAGTGTTCTGACATTTAGGCTCCAGAAATTGACAGTTTCCTCTGTAAAACACTCTGACTTTGCAGACTTACGTCTAAAATTTTAAACCCAACAAAAAGTGTATGGCAGCTTGGTCTACTCACAAATTAACAACATAACTTATTTATTAATTTACATCAGGATTTTTTTTTTTAAATTGTTCAGAGGTGAGATTGTTTTGTATGGCTTTTAAATGCACTCTGTGAATAATACACCCACAACACAATCCTGAATCATGATGCTCTTTCTGTCTAATTCCCTCTGAGTGGTCCTTATGTCCATTTTTTCTTGTTATTTATATTCAGTTTTGTTTCACGTTTAATTGGTGGTTGAGTCAGATGATAAACTGGTAGTGAGTGTGAGAGAGAGACGAGGGAGTGATGTGGTGATTTTGTGACCTAACATATCTCTACAATATGAGCCGCACAGACAGACAGGAATCTGTTTTCTATCCAAATTACAATTGAAATATAATTTTAAAAATGTGATTACACAATCCCTTATATAATGGTTTTACTTCCAAACATTGCCTTTTTTAAAATCTGATTAAAATACACAACAATTTTGATCCCCCTCTGACAGTCACGCTACTTGACTGCGGGGGTCTAGCATTTGCTTGAAAAATCACAGACCAGAAATACCTTCAATAGCTCTGAATCGATGCCTTTGATTTTGGGTGCAGGAACAGGCGGCAGCAGAAATATCATTAATCTGCAATGACAGAAGAACGAGAGAGAAAGAGAGAGATGTGCACCTGTGATTTAGCAGATGTCTCATTGTTTCACAGATGTTTTGGACACCACAGATGCATGAAAGAGAGGGAGTGCGTGAGTGCTCGTACCGGTTCTGCTGAGAGATGACTATGAGCATGATGAGTATGAGGATACCCACAGTCCCAAATACAAAAACCAGTGTGAGATGGACAGGAAACTCTAAGAAGCAAAATGAAACAGAACTCGTCATAATAATGATGACAACCAGTCCTCTGGCATCATCAATCATACTGTGTTAAATGCTCAAAGGAAAAAAAAACAGTTTGCAGTTCACCAAAAATGCATTGCATCATTCTAACACATGCGTTACCTGTGCTAGGAATCTCAGTCACTTTAATGAAGATGGATTCACTGAACTCGCCAAATTTAATGAAAACCTGCATCCTGCAGCGGATGTGTACTTCATATTCTTTTCCTAAGTGCAGACCGTAGATTGTCTGATGAGAGTGTGGCTGAATCTCCAACTGAAAATTGCAAAAACAGACAAACCTTTTGTAAATTAAAAAAAGAAATGATGATGATGTGCTTAAAAAGAATGATGCAGCTATCCTGACAGAAATAGTAACAACACCAATGTTAAAGGCTGAGTAAGAAAAGGAGGGTGTCAAGAGGTCCGTTTTTATTTTTGGCACCTGTAACTACACAATTACTGATGCACTTCAGATAGACTGGATAGATGACATGCTATTATAACAGATGGACGTGAGGTCCCCAACCATCAGGCAAGCCAAGCGGTAATGAATACGAGCCTGTACACAGTCCCATGGCCTCTGACCTACAGATCTCTCCCTTCTCTTCCTTCACAGATGCTAAGGCCTTGCTCTGGCTTCCACAGCCTTGCCAGCAAAGCTCCAACTGCATTTTAACTACAAGTGTTCAGGGGGGAGGGAAAGAGAAACATAACACTCTGCTTCGATGACCTACAATTCATTTTTAAGAGCATGAGATTTGCTTTTTTTATTTGTGTTAATGTGCATGTGCAAAATCTGCTTTTGTCAATGTGAGGAACTGTGTGTAAAAAGAAATAATGGGCAAGATTATTAAAAAGTTAGGAATAAAAGACTTACTGCTTCCCAGTTTGTGGTATTTCCCTCTCTGTACTGCAACTCATACTCCAAACGCATCCATCCCAACCTAACATCAGCAGTAGGTGGGGACTCCCAGTTAACCATGACATCATAATTTAGCCTGGAAGGACTTATAGTCAGCAGGGTCCAGTTTAAAGACACTGGCGGGTCAGGACGTACTGTCAGAGAAAAGGCAAAAGTTCATATTCGAACAGAAGGAAAGGACACTTCTAGTTACTGATTTGGTATGCTAATTTAGGATCACATCAAAAAGGTTAACAGAATACAAAAAAAATACTGCTTATGTTCAAAAAGTCAATATCTGTTCAATCCAGACTGTGTCACTCCCTTTACAAAGATTAAAACATTTAATTCCATTTAACAGATTTAAAACTAAATGATCAACACGTTTTGTTTTTCTCTTTTTTCTTCATTAATTTAACACGATTGATGAGGACATAAGGACAAAGCAAAGAAGTGAAAACCTCCACGAAGTCATAATTATTAAAGAAGGAGTCCTCCCATCACATTACATTTGTGTAAAACATTGATATTTTGAACTGAGACTGGAGCAAATGCAAGCAATATTGATTGAAACTGCACAGGTCTGATTTGATATTATCATGAACACATCACAAATAGATATTTCTTTGGTATAACTGGAAACGTTGGCCATAAAGAAGAGGGGGAGAAGGCATTTTAAACAATGTCAAGAATCATCTGGAGCTGATTCAACAAGTAGTTGCTACGCTCCTTCTATAAACAAAGAGGTTTGGAAGAATAAGCAGCAACTAAAAGCCTGACCCTACGACAGGTCAAGTGTCTAAGACAACATCCACAATTAATTTATACTCATAAAAAGAACAAACAAAGATCTTTCCATGAAGAAGATGTCAGGCAACATATGACGTTGCCATATGATAATATATTGCTTGTCAGCATCTTCTAGACTCAAAGTATTTACCACTTAAGCACTGTTTATCTGACATAAGTCCAAAAACAAGTAGAATTTCCAGGTATCCTTCTGCACGAGTAATTCATTGAGCTAGAAATAACCATTTTGTGCTGTGAAATATGAATATATAATTACATATGAATACATTAAGTAACATCTGTAAAGATCTCCTAATGCTATAAAGAATTTTTACATACAACCTGAAAATGAGAAACAGTAGGATGTCAAATTTTCTGATAAATCAAAACTTTTAAAAAAATCTGTAAATATGCACAAATCTTGGCTACTAACCAATATTCTCCACCCTGAAACAGTCATCTTCATTGAAATAGGTGATGTTGTTTTGAGTGCGAAGCTGCATGCAGTAAGTGATCCATATGGATGTGTGATTTGCATCAAAGAAACATTCCCTATTTGAATGGATATACGCGGGACACTCCTTCCACTGGCTGGTAGGAGACCTGAATGAGTGAAACAATGGCAGAAGAAACATAAGAAGAAGTAAAAAACTAAATTCTTGTCAAGTAAAGGTTATACCATCATTAATGGAGCTCACTGATTCACACAAAACAATGTGCCTACGTGAAGTTTTCTACAAAACAAGCAATTATTAGGATTTCTGAGAGTAAAGCAAGCATTTTGGAGATTACACTTACTCTTTCTTAAGGTAGAAGACTCGGAGTGCTCCAGGGGAGGAGAGGTTGTGGAAGGTGCCAGGACTCCACCAGCAGCGGAACGTCTCCTGGTCCCTTGATATACACTCAGTAAAATGAGGCTCAATGAGAGCTGAAAGACAGAGTTAGAAGAGCAACGATTAGAAAGGAAGTGAGACTGCATTAGGCTAATGAATCACCTTTATTAACATCTATCAGCGTCTGCAGGGGCTTTTCTTTATTCGTCTAACAATACAGAGATACACGGTCTCCTAGGGGCCCACTATCAATTTGAAAATCATTGCTGTGTTTTCAAATCATCAAATGCGCAAGATTTTCAGAAAGCTTACTCTGAACTTGAGGTCAAGCATACTGAGATTCAAAATCATCTGAGATATTTAGTAGATGCACCTTTAGTATCAATTTCATATGGAGCCCTTCAAAGGACATTGGAGAAAAAAGTTTAAGATGTATTTTTGCGAGAGCCTGAGTTACTTGTGCGAGATCCCGCAAAAGTTTTTGATTGAACTCCAAACACTTCCAGGTCAGTAATGAGACCTTGGAAACCACAGTTATGGAGGACACACACCCGTGGGACAGATGAATAGATTTTTAGTTTGAGCTTGGCCTAAACTATGAAATTAGATCAGTGCTTGACAGTAGAGACCGTTTTTATAAGTGAGAGACATCTGAAGAGAGTTCTTAGTGCAAGAGGACACACTCATCCGAAGGAGTACTCTGACCTGGCAGTCTTGGCTGAATTCATTAACAGCCAGCTGCAGTACTCGGGTACTGATAGATGTACGCTAAATGCGCGGAAAAAGTCTTTCTCAGGATCTCGCAAAACTTTTTCAGGACTCTGCAAAAGTAACTTGAATTTTCGCAGAAGTACATCTTCTTTTTTTTCCCCCACCAATATTCCATTCCTTGAAAATCCTACTTCGCCTTGTTCTCTAGTTATAAACTTCACGAGATATTCAGAAACCTTGACCTTGAGGTCACTGAGGTTCTAACTCATCTGAGATTTTTAGTAGATGCACCTATAATATCATTTTGAAGCTCCTATGTCTCCTTGTTCTCGAGTTATAACATTCACAAACTTTGCACCACTTGCCCATCCGCCCTCTTGCCCGGTAGTGTGACACCAATACTGCGTGAGCCTTTTACAGCTCAGTCACCTTTAATTGCACTAATATCATGACTTCTGGTGGTGTCAGACATCACTTTTTCACGGAAAGGCTGAGTAAACTTGCTGAAATCTAATCTTAACCTCAGAATTGCAGAAACTTGCCACAGTTGAAAACAATAAAAACACAACAGATAATAGCACCTTAAGGTTACAATCCACATTTAAAGACTATCAGATGAGCTCTGGGTATTAAGTGTAATCCTGCATTATTTATACTCAAAGAGTTGCTAGACAAATGGAAAATGCTTCCATGGCATGCTTCCACATGATTTCTGAAACAATGCACAAATACAAACTTGTAAATGTGCCAGAAATATTTTATTCCTTTCTTTTAACAACCGCTGCTGCTACCCTGTGAATCCCATGAATATCATTGCGCGCACATACGAGTAGAAAAAAAAAAGAACTTGCTAAAAAAGTATTATGCTGCTAACGTTTCGATGTGTCCAAACATTTCGTAACAACCTAACCCCTCCTCCCTCCCAGCCCCCCCGCTCCTGTCGGAGATCAGTTTCTCGCCCAGGAGAATATAGAGTCCCAGAGTTTGGTGCAACCATAAATAAGCAGCTGAAAGTACCATTGATTTCTGCTCCACTGGCTCTCCGCCAGCTCTCTCTTCTCACTGCCTGCATTATAAATCACACACAGACCTAGAACATAAACATGCATCAAAACACAGGGGAAAGAAATTACAGACCAACTGGAGCTGATAGTTTCTAAACATAAAACCAAAACATATCTCCACACAGACTCGTTAAAGATTGTTCACTTGTAAAAAAAAAAAAAGAAGAAGAAGAAGAAGAAGAAGAAGAAAGGCACGTTACTGGCATCTGCATACAGACATACACCTACCAAGCATGCATCCTGATTCAACTTACACACATCTAACTACAACAAGACAAGCTATCAACAAGACCAACTCAGGCAGGGCAGTCAACGCACACACCATTTATTCACGTGGAATATAAACCTACTTCGTTTCCATGCTATTTGGTGCCAGTATAACCTCATAATTCTCTGCATTCCTGTGCAGTTGTGCCTTTCCCACCTCCCTTCACCTTTTGCACGCTGTTGTGCTTCCCCGAGGTTTGCTATTTCAGCTCGGCTTCCCTTCCCCATCCAACAAATTCCAGCTGCAACCATCAAAGAGCTTTCTGCAGACGCTGAATGCAAGAAGGCCTTAGAACTACAGAAGAATAGGATACTACAGAAGCAAAACTTCTAAGGTCCTAGGGTTTTTATATGGGCTGTAAATTTGGGGGGATAATAATTTGTATTGATTGGTACTTACACGTCTGAAAATGTTTGGGGTTACTCACAACTCACAAGACTTTTTATGATCATCAATAATTACGTAATAAGACGTGCTTTTTTTTTTTACGCGTTTCATCTTCCAGTTGTTATTCTTGTCTGCGAGAGAAGAAGAATCTTGAGGTCAAAGAGCAATGCCGTATTTTTAAAAAGCTATTTGCATTTTTTGAACTTAAAACCATGTCAAAGGTGAAAGGTTGAGCCGCAACACCTGGAGGGTCACACTCTAATTTTGTCATTCTCTCTCATTTCCTCCTTTTCAGTATTTCAAAGGATAAAAACTGGACCGTTCCAGCTGTAACTGACTCACAAGCCAGGGGTAATGTTTTGACAGGAGGATGTTGATTACCTGACTACATAGGCTTGTAATATTTTTTTAAGGCTGTGCTCACATTATCAGCATGTAGTCATATATAACTACATATATAACTATACTTGAGTTTCAGTAATGGAAAGCTAAATCCTGCCTGCACCTGCCAGGTACTAAATGAGCTGAAAGCCTGTGGCTGGAAGAAGAAAACTAATTTGAACATGTGTGTGCGTATGTGTGTGTACATGTGTGTGTACATGTGTGTGTGTGGGTGTACTGCCTCATCCTGGCTGTCCATATGTATCTGTCTGTCCACGTGGATGTGCAGCTGAGACTGATAAACAGCTCTTAGCTTCACGTCCTCTCTTCATCAGTCTGTGTAGAGGAGCTAGGAAACCATTTATCTACCTCCATGTCAGCTTTAGCCATTAGGGTTTAAATCCACTAAGAAACCTAAATAAAGCACTCGGCCCTAGGCTCTCACATCGGCTGGCAAACAGAACTGAAAAAGGCGAGAGAAAAAGGTGCAACCAGCATTTACCTGTTACCGCACTGCGAAATGCTCGATTGTAATGAGGAGTGGAATGATCACCTTTTCCAGCTCATTTGCAGATTTAAGTTAATGTTGAGGTTAGTCATGCTCCAAAAGGCTGACTAAAGGAACAGCGAGATGTGATGGAAAACGAAGAAGGAAGAGTGACGCCACTAAAAAACAAACATTAGCCGGTACTACAAATGTCACTTGATGAAAAGAGATGTTTTGAAATTAAATCAGAGCAGCATTTTCTTTTAATCGATATTTCTATTAATAAAGGCAAACTAAGTCAGTGTAGGCGACTGTTTATACGCTGCAGATCATTTATAATCTGTCCCAACTGTCACCCCATGTGACGTTCCCCTGGGTTCAGTTTTGGGTCCATTACTCTTTGCACACTCTTCATGTGTGCAAATATTAGTAGTTACTGACTGATGCATAAGGAGCATGAAAATGAAATACATATGGTTAGCTAAGATACTTTGATCATGTCATAATGACAGAAATGCCTTAGCATTTTTTTAAAAACTACTTTCTGTATCTTTGTGAAAACGTAAAAGTTTATGATTTTGTTTTATCATGAATTAGATTCGCACTAATAGATTTCCATGTAAATGTTCCATTACATTTGTCAACCGTAAAGCTCTTTAGCCCTGTTTACCCCATATTGTGGGCTACATCTATTACTTGGGACTTTTTGTTCGGGCACATGTTTAGGTATTTTTGTCCACTTCTTACTTATGATCACTATAAACAATGCCAAAAAGACATGTAAATGAGAACTTCTTGATGTCTCTTCATTGTGGTTTTAGTTTAAAAATGATTTGGTTGCCCTGTACTTTAAGAGAACACACAGACCTGCCAACTGAACCTGTTGTCCCCAGTCACATTGTTCACATAACTCAAGAGTCTGCTCTCAGTTGACCACAGAAAAACCCCATAAAATGACATGACACTAAAAGCAGCCTTGTTTCTGGAAGTATTCATTTAAACCATAAATATAAATGATAACATTTATAGGAGTAAAACTATAACTTAAACAGCACAATTGTAAAATAATTTAGCATAAACCCCCATGCTAAAAATGTTGTGACAATGTGAGATATGTAAGTAAAAACAGAATTTAATGATTTGCAAACTGCATAAACCAATATTTATTAACCAAAAAACGAAAAGATATTAAATATCTAAACTGAGAAAATTTGAAAAAGAAAAAAGGAGGGGGGGATTCTGGCAACAAGTTTCTAAAAAAGTTGGGACAGGCGCAAGTAGAGGCTGGAAAACTAAACGGTATTACAAAGAAACAGCTGGAATAGCATTTTGCAACTAATTACAGTTTTTTCTGATTGCTTAAGCACATTTATTGTAACTATTGGCTAATTTTGCAAAACTCTTCACACAAATAAGAAAACCTGTCACCCAATAATCAAAACATTGTAGTTCTCTTGCAAAAGCAAACACAGCTAGATTAACTCTTCACACCTTCGTAAAAATGGTGTTTCCGTATCAAACAGTACACACAAGCCATCATCTACTAAGCACACAATGCGCCAACTGCACACTGATGGTATGAATACAAAACACATCTGGCTTTTGCTTTCTCTGTGCACAAGGTAGGCTATGTCAGTTTGAGCTCATACTGCTGTCATAGATCCATAAGCATAGAGGGATCCAAACTTCAAGTACTGGTGTTTATTCAAACACATCAAAACAAACACAAGTGTTTATTTCCAAGTATAGGATTATTTGCAATCGCCATAATGACTATATGGGTTACTTGGTCTGCAGTGAACATGCTTCCTCTGCCCCAGCATCTGGTCATCTAGCAATTCTGTAAAGTAACAATTTCAGTATTTTTACATCAATGGTATTGGTGTGTTTCTCATTGGCATATGGCAGTGCTACAAATCTTTGTGCGAAGTGACTGTACTCACCGATTCTCATTTCAAGATGTCCCTATGGTACTTGCTACAGTGTAGCGGCTCGAGTTAGGCTGGACCCGTTGGCCAGCTACCCTCAGGGTCATTCCACGGTTGATTACATGGTCCACTATTGTAGCTCTGATGTCATCAGTGATTCTATTTCTTACTCTTCCTACCCTTCCTCTCACCCCTCCTCATCTTCCTCTCCTCCCTCCTCGTCTTCCTCTTGCTCCTCCTTGTCCTTGTCGTCCTCTTCATCCTACTTCTTCACCTCCACGTCCTCTTCCTCGGCCTCCTCTACTTCTCACTCTTTCTGCTCCCTCCATTGTACTCCGCACACACAGCTTACCTGTATTATAGTGCTTAGGCTGATTGCAAAGTGAACTAATTATCTAAAAAAGTTTTCACATGTGAAAGTGTGCCAGACAGTTGGCAAATTAGTGTTAATGATAGCCATACATGTGTATACTTTTGCTAGGAGTGTGTTGGAAATTTGGTAATTGAGTGTTGTGCAGTGAATTGTGCCTACAGTCTTGCAAAGTGTGTGTTACAAAATTGCAAACTGAGTGCAAAGCAGTTTATGTGCTTTTAGTTTTGCAAACTCAGTGAGTGGTTTTGCTATAAGTCTGAATAGTTTTAGAGATTGTGCTACAGGAATCACAGTTAGGGTTTAAGCAATCAGAAAAAACTGTAACACAACTGGATACAAAAAGAACATCTTAGAAAGACGGAGATTCTCTGGAGTAGAGAAAGCAAGAAATTCACCAGTCTGCAACAAACTGTGTCTACAATGTGAAACTATTTCAGAATAAGGTTTCTCAATGTAAAATTGCAAAGACAGTACATAATGTCATCAAAACAGACAGAGAATCTGGAGAAATCTCTGTAAGCAACAGACATGGATAAAAATCAATAACGGATACCCGGGCTCTCAGGCAGCACTGCACTAAAAGCAGGAATGATCCTGTCATAGAAGTCACTGACTGAGCTCAGGAACACTTCCACAGAAGACCATCTTTGAACACAGTTCGCAGACAGTGATTTCTGTGTTCTATGTGAATAAAACATGTTTATGAGATTTGTAAATCATTTAATTCTTTTTTTATTTACATTTTGCACAGTGTTGCAACAGTTTTGGAATTGGGGTTGTGTTTGAAAGTGCTAGTTTTCCAGTCATTTCACATATGCCTTATTCTACGCTCCCCATGTCTATTACACATCTATTCTTGGCAGGTGTTGAGCCGTAGTACCTGCCTAGCAAACTTGAGACCTTTCTGGCTGTTCAGCACCAACTTCTGCCATATGATCGTTTTTTTCCAACGCCATCATTCTGTTTGTGTTTGTGTGTATTTCTGTTATCCAGATGGAGAAGTTGGCAGCACATGCTGACACTGTGCTAAGAGTAAAAGTGCCTGTCAGTCTGCACATGCCAAGTCCTACATTATATCCCTGCACCAGAGCCCAAAGACACACGCACACATGCACAGGCGCACACACGGTAGAAGTATAACTGTGTGCAGCACACAACGTAATTTTTTTTCCATGGGAACATGTCTTGGATGACGAGGAAAAGAAAGAATCAGAGAGAAAAATTTGAGGACAAAGTCTAGAAGAAATTTATTTCATATTCATAATACTCTCATACATCTTCGTCATCTTCAAATAAAACAGGCAATGAAAATTACAAGCTCCAAACTGGGCTTAATGGTGAAGGTTACATAGTGACTTAGGACATGGTGCAACTCTTGACAGAGCCAGTAAGAGCGAGAAGCAGGCCAGAAGAGAGCGGGAGAAAGGTGAGCGATTGCAACAGGATACAAACAACGGAATGTAAATAGGTGATATAAATAACTCCCAGCTTGCACATGCAGTTCCATACTCAAGTGCATGGACACACACAAATGCATATGCACTAAACTTACACCTTGAAAACAATAAGCGACAAAAAATATGCCATTGTTCTGTTCCTTGAATACATCCTGCCTCTCTGCTCAGTAACACAACAGAACATGCAATGGGGCTTCTTCTCGTTTGAAGCTTGACTGGATGTCAAGTTCTAGATTCATCTGAGCCTCATGACAATGTTCATAGCTTTGAAGTCCCTGAGACACAGCCCGGTGTGTTTAGCCGCGTAGTGACCCAGTCAGCTTATTGTAGTCACAGTGACTAATGATGTTAATCTTCTCTAATGCCATTACAGCTCACAGATTTAGCTTAGTTATGTCATATTATGTCCACGTTCAAGTAAAGAACAAGTGTTGTTCTTGCTCCTAATTTTGTTCTTTGGACTTTGTACTGGAGGGTGTCAGAGATCCTCATATGGGACAAATCAAATCTCTATTACAGTGTGATACATCAACACTGTAGGGAGGTGAAATAAAGACATAATTTCTAGGTTAGCTGGTATTCAATTAGCCTATAGGTTTTTATTTATGTTTTCTGCTATATTCACGATTGTTAGCAAACTTTCTTTAAGGCTTTTCTTACAGTTCTTTGTATCTGGGACTAGGGCTGTGCGATATGACCAAAATCTCATATCCCGATATAAGAATTCTATCGTCCTGATAAGATATAAATCACAAAAATGTAACATTATCTGTTAATTCTGTGAATCTCGGGCAGCTCGACTTGCGGGAAGTCGAGTGTTTTAGCCACAGCTGCCCTGGGGCAGACTGGCAGAAGCCAGGCTGCCATATCGCGCCATCGGCCCCTCTGGCCAACACCAGTAGGCGGTAGGGTAAATTTATTATATCATATTACATTATATCCTCTTTCACATTAGAGCCACGACAGGACCCACTAGAACATGGGAACAAGTAAAAGTGAAATATAAGAATATTCTACAGAATGGTAATATTTATCACTTATATTGCTTTTAGTCTCTTGCAAAGAGACCCTGAAATAATCTGTTTGTTTGTTTATAACAGCAACCAAGAAAAGGACAGAGCAAAAAAAGACAGGTGGTGGTCCTGCACCCCCTCGTCAACAAGTTGGTTAAGTAAATAATACCCTCACGGGAATATCAATATCTCTCTATGAGCACACTGTCGCGCTGAGCTAAAGGATCCTGTCTATCCCGCAATATACGCTGAATTCTGAGGACTCTCCTTGTCAATCTTGCACCTTCCGCAATGGGTGGCTCGCGTACACGGACAGGACATGGCTGCGACAGGCTTCCCAAATCCACCTTCGCTTTTATAGCCGTGGTCTCTCATCTTGATTACACGACGTAATTTACAATTACTACTCTAAAATATGAATTACATCTGAAATAATCAAATACATGAAATAGAATGATTAATAGTACATTTCCCTTTTTTTAGGAAATGACCTGTATGTATCTGTGTGACATCAATAAAAGGATCAAGTACTGCATTATCTTTAGTTACATTGATAATATTTATTTATGGACAAACAGTGGTAAAATATCGCTGTTGCTTTCGTATAAATGAAGCGGACATACCTGAGTGGCCGCGATCTAATCCTGTTTACATAAAGTAAACCTGCTCCCGAGCAGGTTTACGCTTACGGATCTGTTGCTATGACAGCAAGTCCCGGATGAGCTTCGGAGAACCGAAGGATCCAGGATCGCGCGAAATCGTCAACAATCAAATCCAGCTAACTTACTTAGCGAGGTACGAAGAACGGGCCCCTGGTAACAGTTTCACTCCTACTGTGTGATGAATATTTGTGGTTTTCCAAAAAAAAAATCCATCTACTGTATTTGTATGTGAGTAATGCAAAGTGAAACTTGGCTTTGCATTTGGTGTGAACACACCATAGCTGTCATTTTTCTTCTTAATTATTATCTCCCCTGAAAAAACACTTTATTTTCATTTAGTTTTTTTCTTTAATTGGAAGCTTTCTGTCTTAAAGCAACCTTCCCACTTTCACAACTCTCAGTCCTTTATTTGCAGTATGAAGACTCCATATAATGAGCACAATTTCAAAACAACTCTTCTGATTCTTGTGAATCAACAATTTGTCGTGTAAACGTATTTAGTGCGCAAAGTAAGACCATTTCCAATCACATTAGAGAACGAGGCACAGCGACTGCAGTTATCTATGCGAGTGTAGCGGGAGATACACCGCATGAGATGCATTCTCGCCACTGGCAGCACTCCGGTGTAGGAAAGCGTGCTTGCCTGGGTAGTGAGTGCAAAGAGTCGGGTCAGATGGCAACTGCTCATTTGCTGCGCATGCATCGGATTTACCTGCTCTAGTGTCACATGCGCTTAATCAGACCACATGGACCTTGAACTCTGGACATGGCAGAGAAAAGACATTTTAATGTCCAAGCTGTCAGAGTCAGGTATTTGAATTCTTGTCTCTCTGCCAGGAAATGCAGACAACAGTCCAGGACTGTTGCTGATGTGTGAAAATGTTTTTTAATCTATCCTCTGGTATTCCTCCATCCATCCTGCAGCTTATGACACTTTCCTATTCAATGTACAGATATGAAAATCAGGGCAAATTTTCCTGCATGCAAAATGTTAAATTAGTCTTCTTTGCAGCATTGCTTCCATCACACAGCACTTTCCCAACCATGAATTCCCCTCAGCTTCTGCTATCTACAATATGCATGTCTCTCTTCTGCTCTTCCAACTTTGTGTTTAACTTCAGGCACCATTACCCACACAAGGCCCCAACTTTGAAGCTCACACCCACCGCTTGTCGTTGAAGCAGATGTAACTGTGGATTGTGTGTACAAGCCAGATGGACCAAACCTCTGCACGGTTACCACTAGCTACCACCTCTGTGGTAAGGAACACAGCCCTGTTGAACAGAATCAATCTATGCGCTTAAGGAGTGAGGTCCTTTTGAGCCACACAGACAATCAAGGAAGGAAGGTTGTGGAAGAAAAGAAAAGAAAAAGGAAAGTGTGTGTGAGTGTATATGTGAGCAAGGATAGATAGAATGAAATGACTAACACAGCCTATAATCACTATGGTAAGCCTTTAACTACATAGGAGCATCTCCAAATGTCTACTCTTGGCTTGTTCTGTGGCTCGCCTAACAACAGACATAAATATGCTGCAGACACAGAATTCCAGGAAGACTCTTTTAAGTCCATAAGCAGAGCAACAAAATGATTTTAAACAACTCCAAAAGCATAATGCTGAGGGTGGCTCACATACTGCACAAGACTGCATTCTTACTGTAAGCGTTATTTTTTAGGTATATAAAAAAGCCCATGCAAAGCATTTTCCATTTAAGCCGTAGTGAGAAGAGCAGCTGTCCAGATTGGAAGTTGTGCAGTGGTGAGCTTGGGAAAGGCACAGGCTGCATGTGTTTGCTCATGCTATCACAGGCTGCTTTGTGTTTACAGATGTTTTAACGGTTGTTGAGGAAGACCAGGACTGAACTACCACAGTGGTCACTGGGAACCATTTCAACATTTGAGGTGAACCAAACAGAATGTTCAATGGTTTTGACATCACCTGGTTATCAGCAGTTTTTCCTGAGAGCTTATCAGAATGGTACTGTAAAAGTGACAGAGATAAAGATATTTGATCCACTTTGTTAACAACGTCAAAAGGCCCAAGGGCAAAGACACAGAGCTCAAAATGTATCCTCAGACATTAGTCTCAGCTACACCAAATTTATTACCTGAACTACGTACCTTTCCCTGCTTCCTCGCCTCCTCCTGCCACATCAGAAAATATATGAAAACAATCACGGGAAGGCATAGAAATTATAACCCGTAACACGAACCTCAACTATAAATAACAATTCAGGCCCGAGGCAAAGAAGATGGACTGATTTACAACAAAAATCTGAGAAAGAACGGTTTCTTTTGCACCAGTACTGGCATCGGGAAGAGAAATAACAATATGTTCAGCACTTGAACTTTCAAACTTGATTCCACTTATTCCTGCTATAAAAATCAACCTAGAGAGCCTGTGTACCATCCTGAACATGTATGACTGAATTGCAACTTGCCATAATTAAATATAAAGTAGTTTTAGAGCAGTGAACAGACCGTTGGAGGGGGCCTGACCCCCGCACACTAAAGAAGTCAAAGGTGGAAAGTTACTTCTAAGACATTTTAAAGTAGGAATCAATTATTTTTATAGGAAAAAAAACTTTAAATGAGGGAAAGAGAAGAACTTTAGCTAGATAAAAGATGGTGAAACGTTAATTTATTGTCACTGTGTTTCAGATTGCTGCAGATTGCATAACAGCAAATGGAAAAAAAAAATAGAAAAGACGCACTAGTGTGGACTTGATCTTAATTTGACCGGAGAAAACACGATGAGTTGGCATTCTTCGGTGGATTCCAGTGGTATTTTTCCATCTGTTTCTCATTAAACCCATACAAAGGAAGATGAAATGTCTTAGTAAATTGGCAAGCTATTTCCCTGTTTAAGAATACCGAAGATATGGCAAAATTACAAAACTAAAACTACTGCTTGATTCCATTTATTGGTTACGCAATCAATAAAACTGTGTACTGATAAATAAGACAATCAAGCTGTGTTTTCTTGAACATAATGATCTGCAGGCTCTTTGTACTCTCTGCTTACAGCAATCTGAGTTTGCATTCTAAAAGCAGGAAAACACTGCACACTATTAAATGTCACCTACATCAAAAGCACTGTAAAAACAAGAGGGAAATAAATTGTCCAATGCTGTCAACTGCACTATTAATAACTTAAAATAGCATATAAGGCATGCCATACCTTCCATAACCATGCAGACATGATGTGCTGCGATGCTTAGGTGCTCTTTTTCAAAGGCAATCCAAGTATAGAGAGAGATTTTACTAATGCAAATCTAAGGTAATGATAAATAGTTTGCATGTAATACGTGCACGTGCAAGTGCAGGGCCAAAATCAAACAGTTTAAATTCCACTAATGTTTCTCCAGGTAATATGCATGCTTAACATTCTGGCAACAGGTGCTGCAGCAGCCAGCAGGCTGCCCAGAGATGGCCTGGAGATCTCAGGTCACTGACTCATGCTGTCTGGCTCACTTTTTAATGGCAATGAACAGATGCACCTAAGAATATACTCAGAGCACACTACCTTGCCAAAATATAACTGGTTTGCACGCTTTAAGCGTCATTAAATGTATGCAAATGTATTGAGCATCTGATTTCAATTATAGGCCTTTCTCTGGATCAAACAAAAACATTCAATCAACAGATTAAGACAGAATTAAGCTGCCTGCTGATGGTTAAGCTGCTAACTCAATCTTTTTGGACTACAATCCTTACCATAATAAACTACAGCCAATTAATTTGGATGGAAATAAAGTCTTTTCATCCAAATGTGCACAACTATAATCCCAATAGATGCCTTAAATCCACAATGTACTGATTCATTGCTTGAACAAGAGTCAATTCTGTTTTATCCAAGCTGAACCAGGTCCATCTGCAATAAAAAACTTTGGTCACAAAATGCCTTCTTATCCGTCTTCCAGAAGTAATCCTCATAAAATACGTCCAGGAATGCAGACACTGCTGCACAAGAGATTTTCCTCTTGACCACCTTCGACTGATCACTTTTTGGGGGTTGCTAGGAATTTCTCAAACCTGTTTGTTGCAGAATAAGCACCATTTTTATTTTCCAGGTTTGACACTTTTACCTTAGTTGTAGTTGTTTCTATCATTGGGCTAAAATGTCAATTCATTATTTCACACTTATTTTGTGGTTGTTTGCAAGTTTTTGGTTTTAAAAGGTAAATTATGGCAACATCAACTCATTCCCTCATCTGCAGTATTCTTTCACCTAATTATTTCAGATAGATCAGTGGCACCTGGGTTAGCTGGCTGAACATCCTGCATCATCCTGTCCCTGGACTTTGACAGAGCAGCCCCAGTCATATATTTACCCCGAGTCTATTGATCACTATCCTGCCTGACAAGCCAGATCAGGAAAATGCAGCGTTTGCTCAACAGTGAACCTTTCCACATGAATCTGAACAAACAGCACTCTGCAACTGATGTCTGACAAAAGACGTGATAACAAGTGTCAACAACATGCTGCACGCAAAACACACTTGTTAATATTTGATGAGGTGAACATAGAAAGAGAGAAGAATTATTTTTTTCTCACATGTTATTTCTCACTCTAACTGGTTGTGACACAAAGCTGTAAGAACACCAGTAACTTACCTGATGATGTCGTGTGGTCCCAGTCTGTGAGAAATGTAGATCCTGGAGAGGGCAGCCAATCCAGGGAGGAAAGAATGAGAAGAATCAGGAGATTAGAGGCGAGTGAGAGAGCCATGATGCTGTGGAGAGACAGAGGATAGAATAAGAGAGGACAGAGACACTGTGATTATAATTATCAGCTGAACTCCATGGTGACACTCCCATGTGAACTAGCCTCCTTCCCCCACTAACGCCATCTTTTTCTCTCTGGCCTGTGAGCACAATTTGTGACCGCTATTTATTTCAGTTGGTGTACATGAAACCAAACACTGGACAGGATGTAAGGAATTATCACGGGAGTTTACAGCTACGGCATTTCAAAGCTGAAAATATGAATGGTGGGGTTTACGTGTGTTGTTTCGCTTTGTGTGAACTCTAAAAGAAAACATTTTTTATCATTTCAGAAAAGATCTCAGTAACATTTCTATTAGTTACAGCTACTTGAAATAACTTTTCCATGACGTACACGCTACCTTCTGACTGTTTAGATGGTTAAATCCATTCGTTTCACAGTCGATTACATCATTAGACAGATATATGCTCCTGAAAGCCTGTTATTAGCGCTAGGGCAAGTTTTTAAAACATTACTTAGCTCCATGTTTCTTTGGTTTATTAACGATAAATGTGTCAGTATTGGAAAACTGATGCACTATTACATTTAAAGTTATTAGTGGAAACAGATGTGAGTTAAAACTTCCAACAAATAAAAAGAAAAATTAGCATTTGTTTGGAATAGCTGTCACCATTTGAGTGAATAAAATCATGTTCCGATCCATGCTTAATCATCCAGGTAAGGAAATTCCGGAAACTTGATTCTGTGATTTGCAGTGGGAGAATGTCACATCCGCTTGAACAGAACCAACTTTCTGGGAAATCATGTTCCTTTTGTATCAGCTGGGAATTATAGATCTTTGCTAAATTAGAGTTATTAGCATTTTCTGTAGGGTCGGTTTCTGGTGGGTAAGCAAAAAGTAGTTATCTAAATCCACAATGATGCCAAGAATGTCAAACCCAACAAACTGGCTTTTCAAGACCAAAATATTTTAGATAGAAACCAACAAGTAGTTTGACTTTGGCACTTTGGATCTAATTATGAAATCCTGTATGGCAATTAATGGCAATTTTAATGTATGACACAAAAAGGGTAAAATATCCTTAAAAGAAAAAGCTGTGGAGGCTTAACTTGTAGAAACTGTATTTCCCAACAAAAGTTCTAACACAAACTCTCCTGCCATCTTTGTAAAACATATATTTTAGTAGTTTATTTATTTGAAAATATGATGGCAGCTAATTCACAAAACGCTCAATAAGTCAGTGTTAGAGACAAACTCTAAATATAGGCCAAATTTTCAGTCCGCACCCTTGGCTATTTACAGCTGTGGCTCCACGACTTTACTGGGCAGCAAACAACCCCATCCCCACAGGATACATTTGCCTAAATTACGTGGTCCAAGTATCTTAAGATTCCTGAATCCAAGCTTATCTCATTTTATCTTATCTTCCACACTATCTTATGTAATCTTGTCTTATCTTATCTTGCAGATCCCACAGGTTACAGGAACTGCTCAAGACTGGAAAAGTCTGGTATCTTAAAAAACCCTAGCGACAAGAAAATGTCTGGATCCAGCTCACTAGCCCATATTTACCACACTAGTCATCCATTTACTTGATTTGGCTTAGATTTATTACACATTAAAACAAAGAGTCTAGATTTAAGGGAAAACAACATCTCAGTTTGACAAAAGAAAAGGTTTTCATTTCAGGCTTTTAGTCCAAGGATAGACTTAATCCATGTCAGTAAATCTGAAACATGAAGCACAACTAAAGCAAGAACAAACGGAAAAAAACAACAAAAAACTAAACATTGCAACATGGACAAAAAAAACAAGAATCAACATAATTTTGCAACTCTGGTTCGTCACATGTAGCAAATTTTTTAATGAATGTGGCAACAGACAGGTCCACTGTAAGCAGTCAGTCATATTTGTGCTGATGACTTCCAAGGGTCCAGAGGTCATATAAAGCCAAGTTACACAGTGCAAGAATTTATGGCAGAGAACTGTCAAGAGGCAAGCTCATGCAGACTTACTTAAATGTTTCTCAAATGAATTTCATATTTTTGGCTTCCGTTCTGTTGAACAATTATTAACCCGTCCGATAAACACTTTCAGATAAGAAATTTTTTTTTTTTTGCTTGTTTGTTTGTTTTTTCCCCCTTGGAAAAGTTAAGTTCATTGCACTTCTTTTTAGCATAATTTTTTTTACTTCTTTAACATTCTTCCAGTAAAAGTACTAAATTGGAGCAAAGGTGGCCCCTTTACCCCAAAATATGTCCTGATGTTAATCCGTACTATAGTCTCACCCTTTCACATCTGGAAGCATCTGTGGACATCCTGGCAAGGCTGGTGCTTCTTCTCCATCTTGTGCAAGCCTGTCCCCCGTTTTTCTTCCTCTCTCACCCAATTACAAACTCACAGGCTGACAGGAAGAGTTGTCTAAGCCAATCAGAAGAGAGGGAGGCTAAACCCAGGCCTCTTGGGGTCCCTTGGTAAACATTTAAGGCCTGCGTCCTCAACCCTCCTCCCACTACCTCTGCCCTAAAGCATACACACACACACACACACACACACACACACACACACACACACACACACACACACACACACACGTGCATACAACATGAACACATCACACATACTAAGGCACACAGATGCAGACCTTGACTTGGCACCCCTCTGCCAGCACCATGCCTCTCCTATGTTTCCTTAAATCTACTATAATCATCTATGTTTGTTCTAAAGAAGCTGACAGGGGAGGCAGAAGCCAAAGAAAAAAAGGTTAGGGGGTGAAAGGACACATCGTTTCTGTTAGTCCCTTCTATAACTGAAGAAGGACAACATGTACACAAACACTCGCAGAGCAATGTTGCAAGCTAGAGTTTAGTTTGAGCTTCCTTTAGCGAGAAAGCAAAAAACAGAAAGACTGTGTAGTTGGCGCTCTGACATTTTGTAGTCAATAAATATTTTCTATGGACACTAATTTCATACTCTAAATTTACTTATGTGCACTGTTGTGTTTTTGAATTGTGTCTTAGGGCAGGGGAGTAAAAGCAAGTCATTCCAAAATACATTTTTTCTTTTATCTTCAGTGTCCACAATAACTTGTTTTTGTATTAAAATGGAAAAAGAACCATACTTTCTTTTTAAGGACTCTACATCCAAACCATAGACTGTATATAGAATATGGGCAACGTAATAGTAATGACATTGTTTTTTGGACTACTGTGCCCTAACGTTTTGTCTTTATCATACTGGCACTCCTCAAGCTCCTTTGCAGACATAAATGTCCAAATTTATTTGGGTAAGAGGATAGAAGAGTGTTAATTTATCGGACAAAACCAGCACCCTGGAAAACTAAAAGCTCAATAACCCCAAGAGGCCCGCTTAGTTTGGTTTCATGTTAATGACATTCGCAATACAACACAGAAGTCAGCAAAACAGTCTGTGCTCATGTCCACATATAATACAACAGGAAATTTGAAATGAGATTTAGCATTTGGTCATTACAAGAAAGAAATTCTGCCGTAAGGTCTTCAAGGCCATCATGAAACACTGATTCGGATTACGAAGAAAAGAAGGAAGATTATTTTATTCACTAACAGATGGGGGGGGGAGGCTTTGGGCAATTTGACCTGCATTTTTCATTTTCCCCACTTCAGTGTTTTATTATTTCGTGGGGCATTAAAGAAAAACGAATGTTTATAAGCTCTAAATGGCCTGAGGTGATTCAACTTTGACAGAATGCAAATGAATTAACATTTTCACATTTCCACAACAAAAGTGGAATTTTGAAATCATAGCTACTCTGCTAAATGCTACAAAATATTTATAACAATTGCGTGAGACATTAAAAAGTTTTTGAGCACTGTGATTTAAAGAGTGGATTTGTGTGTATCCTGCCCCAGGATGCAAACACATGCAGTAAATTATGCATAATTTTATTTTTGCAATTGGATTTCTGATGTCCCCTGAGCAGAAAAATACAATCAATCTTAAAAATCTGTGATGTAAACAACGGAATTTTTGTGGAAGAAAAACGTCTACAGGGCATCTTTAACTGCATACAGTTTTAATCATGAAATAATGATAGCATGTCAGTAAAAATCATCACCCTGGGAAGCTTTAAAACAAATATAATTTAGATGCCAGATGCCAGACAACTACATCGTCTTCAAAACAAGACAAAGTAAACATAAACAACCAAGAAAAATGTGGAATATAATGTTATGGAGCCGGGATTTTTTTCTCACCAGCAACCCAACAGGCTTATTATTTATGGTTTCATAGAGCGTGTCACTGTGTCTCAACATGGTTTAGCTATACTTTGTGACTGAAGGACAATAAATAAACATAATTTGGAAAATGTTGTGGCAGAAATTATAGTCATTTTAACGAAATCTATTCAAACAATGACTGTGTTGTGCGTTTGCCCACTACTGGTTCCTGTAATACGTATCAGCAGGAGTGTACTTCTCCAAAATCATACGTCAGTTTCTGTGCCAAAGCTACGGGGTTTTCTTTAGAGGGGTGGAACAACACAAAATGATTATGGTGGAAAAAATTATTTTTACCACAGGCCTGATCGCTTGACAATCATCATCATGAAAACAAAAAATAAAAGAAAACTAAACTATGCTGTTTTGAGATATTTCCAGTTCACTTAGGCCCTGAAAAATCTTTAAACATTACAGCTTTCACCAAACTAGCATAATTTAACCAGGTATAACAACTCCACAGGAGCATCACGGTGTAGGAAAAATGGAACCACAATGCATTATTGTGGATGATTGCAGTGCAATTTCAGTCTCGGGTTCAGAATTGTTATATCTCTAGATAGCATGCAAACATTTTTCCTTAACTTCAACCCCAGCCTCAACATTTTAGTAAATGTAACACTTCCACATGAGTCTGCACATTACACCAGGTAGTGAGTGAGAGTCTACCTCGGCAGAGCCAATCAGACAAGAGTAAGGACCTGAAAACAGCAGCAACCAGCTCCTCTAAATAAGCCTTGTGCTGCTGGATGTATTTACATACATTTGTCTGGAAATCAGTATATTTGTGAAGAAGCTAGGTACATATAAATATATATGTAATTTTTAACCTATGCACATATATGTTTGTGTGTCCACTTCCCTATATAAATATGGCTACTGGATGGTTCTAACGTCCCCTGCTCTTATTTCATAAGAGAGTGCGGAAAACTCAGAGTCAGCACATTGGCATGAGAAAAGTCTCTGCTGGAAGCAGATCAGGTCACACATCTGCAAACCCCGCTCATGTCTATGTGTGTGGGAGACCAGCAAGGGAAAGAGTGGGTGTCTGTGTGTATATGCATGCATATGTGTATAAATAAAATCAAGCATGCGTGTCAGAGAGAGAATGACAAAAGTAATGAGCACAAGCACGAGTCCAGCAGAGTCAAATTGCTTTACAAAATTTCCAGTTGTGTTTGTGCGCACGCGGGCATACAGCGGTTTGTCTAACGCTATCGACTATGTTTTAACCTGTTTTAAAATCAGGTTTTTCATCTTTTACAGGTGCCTGACGGTGGTAAAGCTGCTACTAGTCAAATTTGGCCATTTCAGAGACAGTTTTTAAAAAAATTAATCAGAACTGGAAAATTAACTGTGCCATTAGGCTTTAATGATTTATTGTGATTTACTGAATAGTTCAAATTTAGTGGTTGAGGTTTTGGAGTTCAATCTAATTTGAAGGAATCAAGTCTCTATCCAGTCTAACCCCTTCCAGCTCTGTTATTTGGACTAATTATATCTGTGCAACATGTACCTTTCCCTTTTGGTCTAAATCTGCTGTTTCTCTCTGTATGTCAGACACACACAAGCACATTCTGAAAACCATGACTGAAGCCCAGGTGTACATGGATGTGTGCAAAATGTAATGGTTTCCAGAGTGCTGTTGAGCTGTCAGAGGTTTTGGAACATAACAGCTGTACTTAATGTTGTGTGTGACGACAGCGAGACACAAACCGATGGCTGTAATAATGTCTCTTAAAACTACTCGCCTCATGTTTTGAAATTTCTTTTCAGCTGCACAGTAGGGGCTGGTGTGTAATTGCTGTAGTTACACAGCTTCTCACCACATGTCTCATCGTTGCTTTTCTCTGCATTAATGCAGAAGTGATCAAATAAAGCATCCAACTGAAGATGCTTTAGCTACATTAGGATGAATATTAGCAAGTTATGCATCTATAAAAATTGATGTGATGTTTAAGACACACTGCCGACGATTTTTTTATATCTGTATTTATACAGAGAATCGATTATGGGTAAAACTTTAAAGTAAAATACTGTTTTCAAGCAACTGCACAAATGGATTTATGAGATTCTGAAGTGAAAGTAAATATGGTTCTTCTAGAAAATAAAAGGCACAAAACACACCAAAAACACACAACCTGGACTGCTCAAAGTGCAGATGGCCACAAATTTTGGGTGATGAATAAGAAGAAGCAGAGCTGGAACTCTGCCTTCTGTGTATCTCATCAGAGTGCAGTGTGCGTCCTAATCAAAACTGCAAAATGAGAAACATTGTTCTCCTGTGGTTCGTAAAACGGTCAAGCGTTCACTGATGAAGAGCAAACAAACTGAGATTAGAAGCTTGCGAAACTGGTAAATGCATGTGCTGTTAATAAAAACGCAATAAGGAGGAAAAACAAAGTCCCAGACTACTCTTTTGGCAGGTGTTTGGATGGTGGTCATTTTTCTGGAATGATATAAACTCGGTTAACCTATTAGTGCAAGGCTAAATCAATTACCATTTCTTAATATATTGTAAACAGTGAAGTCATTTAGTCAGTAAGAAGCTTGATTACATGAATGTTTGCAGTTCCTCTTAATATTATTGTACTGGTTTCATATGATATTGAGTGTCTTTGGATGGTGTTGACTCCAACTGAGCAGTTTAGGTAAATCACAGCTCAATATTGGTGGGATAAAAGAGAAAATATTTAAAAAGAAAACTGCCAATTTCTAGAGAAAATCATAATATTTGTACTCGACATGCAGTACTTCTCAAACTTTAGAAGCCAAAGAAAGCTCACACTCCACAATCATTATCAATAAAAAAGATCCCAGCTTAATTTCAGATGAACTAAAAAGTTAAGAATCACAGCATCAGCTCTTCCTTTTGTTTATTCCCCCTTTAAGTCATATAATTCACTCCACGTTTTCCCCCAGGTGTGCCACCCCCACCACCCACATGCCCACCAATGAAGCCTGTGCAGAACCACTGTCCTAATGTCTTGCGTCTACAATAACAGATATAACTGTACAGATATCATAATCACTCAATTCTGAATTTGATGCATGCAAAGACACCAAAGAAAACAAGCACCTTCTGAGCATTTTAGAATAGCTTGATCACTTTTTAAAGAACCAGCGCTTCTGTCTCATTCCAGATGTTTGTATTTCTCCACTGAGGTTTCGGTATTTGTCAGCATGCTGTTTAACACAGCGGGACTGTACTGTACAAACACCCCGGAGCTGTAATTAACGGGACTTAACGGGTAACAATAGAAAAGTATACATCCGTCACATCCAGCTATGGCTGGCATCCCATCCCAAGCTCTCCAAATTTCTCTTGCAACGCCAATTTGCAGCACAGGAAAAAAAAAATCCCATTCGTTGTTGATTCTGCTGTAAGCTCTTAAAAGTGCGCACCAGAAGAACAAATGAGTTTGTGATGGGTTGGAAAGATTTTCTTTTTCTTTTTTTTCTTTTTTTGCGTAAAAAAAAGAAGTGCTGCATTTAAGCTAAGCCTCGAGACGTGCATAACATGCTTAAAATGTGGAGCTTTATGGGCACAAACAACGCATTTCACTCTTTAAAAACATAAACTAACTTACTTCATCCGAAGCGTGGAGCTGAAAACTGCAAGCACGGCGCAGATTTACTTTTCAGAAGTTGCTCATCTGATGGCCAGCGCAAGCACTAACGGGTTACAAGTCCTGCTTCTTCTTCACTGCAGACTGCTCGGCCCGACTCAGTCCTCACCGGGACGACTTTTACATATCACTCAATCTCAGGATCGGACGCGTGCTTTCCTGGTGCGGTTTTTGCCTTATTTGCTGCTCATCGTCTAGACCACTTGGAGGGGTAGAGACACGCTACGTCGCTTAAACAGAGAAAGTGGGCAGTGTGTCTCGCGTAGCGATCAAGCGCCCTCATCCGCCAGCAATCCACTCTGCTCTGTTGACCACCACCACAGAGGGGGCAGCTAGGGAGAATGACTGCCGGGCCAAACTTCCAAAATAAAACCCCTTTAATACGCTGCCATGCTTTCTGGTGAGAGCAAAAGTGAAGAGAAAGTAGCGACCTGCACGAACAGCTTATTAGAGCAGACGAACTGTACTGTAGTTGAATGGGTGTGTTTAGAATAGTTGTTTATGTTAATTGTTAATGTTTTAGATATTTAGGAATGCGGTGAAATGTAGTTTTCTTTATTATTTAGATGATAAAGTCTTAGAAGAAAAAACGTTTTGCTTTTCTTTTTCACGTGTAATGTATATTCTCCCCCCAAAGGTTATATAACCATCAGAATAAGCCACAATGTATCCTGTCCTTGTGTGCGAAAGAGACATCGTTTAACTACAGGACACTTCCATGGTGGGGGGACTCTGTCCTAAACTGTAGCCTGTGGAGTGTCCACCAGAGACGTCACGCCAAGAGAGGCTCGGCCAGGATTTCAGCTGTCAATGGGCCTAAACCCCCACACCCATAAGCAACCAGTTAGTAAGGACGACCCGCCCCGACACGTGAATAACGTTTCATGCGCCAGCTGTTGCTGCTGGTTTGCTTTCCCCCCTGAGCACTGCATCCATATACGCTGTCTCATTATCGCCACAGAGCTTTTCATTTTTTCCAACGTGTTCATGATTTCACTTCCAATCGATGATTACTCAAATGCGATCAATGCAAAAAAAGTTCAACTGTCTCATTAAAACTACCCAAGCCTAATTTTGGAGAGCTGCAGCCTGCAACACACGAGTGTCCACATACCCATTATGAAAGTACGGATCACAGGCTGTGTAATGTATAAAGCTGAGCTAACCCTTGCTCTCTAAAACGGCAAGGAGCTTCAAACTCCAATTACCAATATCATGATTGGAGTTTTATTAACAAAAACTGAATAACCTAGGCAAGAGGGGCATTGAGACAAAGAAAAAGACACGGAGGAGGGCACAGAGGAGAACGAGTGCTTGTATTTCCTTGGTCCCAGTGCTTTTTATCTTTCTGCCAATGCACTGATGCAGTGTTGACATAATTTGTGATGTGATGAGAAAGATATGGAATTGGCCTGTCTTTACAGAGCGGAGCTGGCCTTTTATTTTTATATCCTGTCCTCTTCTTGTTTATGAGGTCCACAACTTATAGCTATGGCTTTTCCATGTCGTTCAACTGCAGTGCGCATAAAAACACTCAGTGAGAGACCAGGGCTGCTCCCATGCAACATAAATACTGTGAATTATAAACTAGCAGAGGAAAAAAGCTCGAACTGAAATAACTTTAATGAGGTTTGCAAGTGTTGTGCGCCATTATTCACTGCTGATCTTTCACTCGACACGTTGTGACATTAATTAAAGAAACAGAAAGAAGAAGAAAAAAACTGGCACTGAGCATGTACTGTATTGGTGAGTTACAGTATATGACAAAGAGCTGTGATTGGAGGAGATCGGGGGTGTTCAGTGAATTACTTGCTTTGTTGCTGAATCATGTGGAGTTACGCTGTAGTGAATGTGACAGGATAACAATGCATCTGTCCCACAGACTGATGCCACTGCAAGGGCACCGGAGGGGGGTAACAGGGCTGGAATTAAGTTCCCACCATGCAACCACCTAAGCTCTGCAGGGTGTTTAGTGAGCAGTTTAGTTTTAGTCATTACAGCAGCAATCGAAGAGATGTTACTCTTTAACAATATATATCATTTGCCACTGGTTGTTAGAATAACACTGTTGAGTTTTGTTTTATTTTAGGTTTGTACTTTACACCCAAATTGCTTTAGCTTTCCTAAAACAGTTAGATACTGAGCTCTATACCAAATTGCATTCAAACTCTGATGAGTCTGTTTCCGTAGCGCACTAATGTCAGTGGCTGCTTTGACATGTCAATAATATTTATAGTAAAAAAAAAAGTAAACGTAAGAAAACAGTGTGCGGTGCAGAAATCCAATATGTCACTTAGTGGAATGACATGGTTCATTTAGTATGTGGATATTAATACAGCTACAGTATGTTTTGCTTTCTTTTGGATCTCTTTGAATGCCTTTTCTGGC
This sequence comes from Mchenga conophoros, assembly GCF_057382185.1. Classification (NCBI taxonomy): domain Eukaryota; kingdom Metazoa; phylum Chordata; class Actinopteri; order Cichliformes; family Cichlidae; genus Mchenga; species Mchenga conophoros. The sequence continues at coordinate 25,599,414 of NC_140537.1, read as the reverse complement.
TGTTGCTTTAAAACTGTGTTCGATCTGCGCTGACTGCCTGAAACTACCTTTGTGCAGCATGTCACAGCTGTATTCCTGTGATCGTTTTTCTGCAGTATTGTCTTTCAATAGCCATGTAATGTATGTTTGGCTGTCTGTTTTTATTTTCCCAATAATGGAAGTGTGCCCTTTGTGTCATCCCCTTCAAGTCAACCGTAATGCATTTATAGTTTCACAGCCAACTGTGGCTATATACAACTATGCCAGCTCCTTGTCACCTATTGGATTAGGATAAAAGAGAGGAGATGGCTACAGGGGGAAAACACACACACACACACACACACACACACACACACACACGCACGCACGTACTAAAAACAACAGAAAATATACAGAAGGATCACACTGTTCCTGGTGCTTTATCTTCTTTAGTACAGAGTGAATGATGATTTGAACAAGCTCAAAATGATTCACAAATAATTCACTATTAATACTTCTACTAACCTGCCATGCATATGACAGCGGGAGGTAGGTGGGATGGACAGTGAAGTAGGAAGGAAATTGAAGTGAATTGGTGAGATTGCATGGGTTTAGTAAAACCCACAGAGTATCAGCATGAGAACCTCACCATGTGCAAAACAACACAATTAAGAGGGACGCTTAGCTTAATCAGTGAATGCATCATGCAAATGATGTTTTTTCTTTTTTCTAAACCTACTTTAATCTTGGCTGTTATCATAGAATACAAATCAGGGACTTAATTCTAATGAAAGGAGAAGAGAGTGAAGAAGAGGGATGATAGAACACAGAGTTGCTGCTATAAAAGAGAAGTTGGAAAAATACAGCGTGTTTAGCCCGGTGATTTGCAGTTTGAGTCAAATTAATAGTAATAATAGATACTTTGTACATTAGTCTGTATGTTTGCACTGGCATGTTTACTTATATTGTTACCTATTGTGCTTATATTAAAATGCATTATTGGTGCTTGTTTTTAAGTTTGATTAAGAAAATACGACAAAAAACCATCTAACATGCAATTCAATAATTACTTGTGCACCACTATATACAGACTGGAAAGTAAATATACAGAAAAGCAAAATATGCAACATTATGATTAATACAATATGTCAGATGTTTATTTTAAAGGTGTTGCTTTTTGTGGGTCCATAGAACCGGTTTATACAACAAATTTTTTCAATTCATAATGAACACCAAATTTTGAAATACTTATTAGCAATCTTGCAGCTCCACCATGTTCTAAACAGGTTTCTCAAACTTCAGTGATTGACTAATGTGTGTGCTATTTCTATCAAATTAAATAATGAAGTTTTCCCCTTTTCTGGTTTTGTTTTTATCTTTGTCAAATTTAGTTTCTGACCATCAAAGAACTTTAAAAATGAACAAAGATGACCCAGTTAAATACAAAATGCAAAATCCAAGCAAGTTTCGACAGTAGATCCAACACATCCTGGCAGCAAAAGCACACCAAACTAAAGTAATGGTTTACTTTCGCCTGCATTCACAGAAAAGTTGTTCATCACCAGAAAGAAGCTTCCCCCCCTACCCCCACCCCCCCTTTGTTCATTCAGATTGCAGTGGCAAACTGAGTTATGAACACTGATAGATCTCTCCATAAGGCAACACCAGGATTACTAACAAAGGATTCTGGAAAGTTTTTTCCTGCATACCTGCCCTCAAAACAGATCCCCATGGTGTATGCACGATTTAGATTTAAATTGATGACTTCATTTATTAGAGAAAAAGTTATCGCCCCCTTGTTAAATTGCAAATTAATTGTGATTAACCGCATTTCTTGGAAAGATGAGTTCAATTTCATCAGCCACACCCAGGCTTGATTGCTGCCAGACCTGCTGAATCAAGAAATCACTAAAACAGAATTGTGAAAAAGCAACACATCATGCCATGATCTAAAGAAACACAAGATCAGATGAAAAACAAAGTCACTGACATATATCAATCTTGGAAGGGTTACAGAGTCATTTCTAAAGCTTTGGGAATCCAGCAAACCGCAGTGTTTTGGTGCTTCGGGACCTGGATGGCTTGCTGTAATTGATGGAACAGTGAATTCTGCACTCTACCAGAAAATCCTGAAGGAGAATATCCTGCCAGCATCTCATGTCCTAAAGCTCAACAACACTTGCAATATGCAGTAGCACAAAGATCTGAAACACACCAGCAAGTCCACTACTGAATAGCTTAAAAAATAAAAATAAAAAGGAAGGTTTTGGAGTGGTCTAGTCAAAGTCTGGACTTGAATCTGTTTGAGATGCTTTGGGCTGACATTAAACAGACTATACATGCTCAAAACCCTCAAATGTGGTTGAATGAAAACAATTCTGCAAAGAAAAGTGGTCCACAATTCTGCCACAGTTAACACAGAACACTAAATTGCACTAGGTTACATAAGCTAATTGTCAATTCATGAAATTAAATTACTTCCAACCATTTTTCCTTTTTAAGACTATGATATAATAAAACACTATAAAACTGACACACACTAAGACACACTTCTCTACTTGGCATTTGACCAAGCTTAAATCCCAACTGTGACTCCATTTCTACATGCATGACTTTTCCCCTTTCTCTGTGCACAGTATTTTCAAAACATTCAGCATCTATCTCTCTTCACATCTTACTCTTCACACGTGTAGTATGTCTCAACTGCCCTAGTAGTGTTGCAGAGTCTGTCTTGCATCTGTAAACTGTCTTGGGTCAGTCAGTAGAGGCTTCTTCTTCATGACATGGAATCCCCGAGGCCACATGTGCTTGTAGAAGACAAGAGGCAGCTGGAGGTCTGGTACTCATTCACTCTTCCAAAACACTCCCCCACCAACCAACTATTATGCAGAGATGTGTACTAATGGTTCACAGTCTGCAGCTTGAGTAAACAAACCTTGAAAATATCCTTTCCAAGCAAGTTTCGACAGTAGATCCAACACATCTTGGCAGCAAAAGCACAGCAAACTAAAGCAATCGTTTACTTTCGCCTGCATTCACAGAAAAGTTGTTCATCACCAGAAAAAAGCTTCTTCGCCTCTTCGTTCATTCAGATTGCAACGGCAAACTGAGTCATGAACACTGATAGAGCCAGTCTGTGGTAGAGCTCTCCATAAGGCAACACAAGGATCACAGAGCAATAACAAAGGATTGTGGAAAGTTTTTCCCTGCATACCTGCCCTCAGAACAGATCCCCAGGGTTTATGCACCCAAATTGCACCAATCATAGCCTTATTCTAACACTGCAAGCCTATGAAAATGACTACTGAGACTTTTGACGGAAGGCCTGCAGAAAAGGGTAGGGGGGTGCACTTTTGTCCATGACTTAACTAGAACAAAAGAGCATCAGTGAAGCACATTATCTTGTCAGGCCTTACCTGACAGAAAAATGATCCTATTGTTGCCAGCAGAAGGTGTGAACGTCATCACCAGGTAGACGGAATATGACAGTAATGGTAATTTTCAGAGAAAATACACACACGCGCGCACAACTTAAGCACATTAATGGAGAGACGTGATGATTTAAGTGCTGCAATTCTAAAGGAATTCAGTTTTAGAAATTTCTGCTTAAACCTCAACGTTGTCAATGCAGATTCTATTATATATGCATTTCATGTGTACCAGACACAAAATAAGCAAAATAAGCAATATGTGTGCTGCCATCGACATTGTAGGAGATGCCCATCTAAACTATTTGTCTGTAATAATACAAACTATCTCTGGGATTGAAAACTTTATGGTAAGAGAAAAAATTTGTCTTGTGTTCTGTATGTCACTAAAAACTGGATCCATTATTAGTTTGTCAGAAATCTTAAAAGTGGCATGATAGCAGGTAAAAGTCAAGATATTTACAATTCTAACAAAATGAAAATCAAAAGTAGTAAGAAATGCTACAGTAGCACCTCCTAGCTTCCAAAGGGTATTCTGTCATGATTCAATTCAAGAAAGAAATTCAATTTTGCCATCACTTACATAATATTTAAGGACAAAATGTGACCTAGAGATTAATAAGAATTGTCCCAAAAAAGTTTATTTATCATTTGAAAAAGAAGGATTTTCATCACAACACCGGCAATTCTTATATGTAAAAGAAAAGCAAAATGTGCAATAATAACAAAAAAAGATGTAAACAATTAAAATAATAAATACAGCTTTTATGAAAAAAATATATTGCTGCATTGACAGAAATATTCTTATGAAGTAAGGCTATTGTTAGTGCTCCATTATTCACAAGGAGTCACTTCAAGTGATCTTTCACTAGTTAAGCGAATGTGTAAGCCATTACATTATGGAGAATTAACAAAATTTGAGTCTGAGTAGTAACAAAATAAATGGTATGCCAATATTTGCTGATGTAAATTGGGTGGCTAGAAACCTTTGATCAGTAGGCAAAATATTTTGTATGAAAGTTGCATAAGCAGATTTTCTATAGGACAATTCTATAGGAAGTTAACAGAAATTACCTTTACACCAAAGTCATTTTACTCCATTAAGATCACAAAAAAGCCTTAAAAATACCATTTATCAAATGTTAAAGCATTCAGCCACATGACTAAGTGGTAACTCACTATGCCACTCATGATATGCCTAAATTAAAGCAGCATTTATGGTTTTAAATGATTAAGTGGTAATTAATTTGATTTGAATGTTTTTCCCAATTTTGCAAATAAAGTCTGTCTGCCTGTACATTCCTGTTGCTTTGTTCCTTCATCCACCACAAAACCATTAATGCAACTTCATTTATGCATCGCTCTTAAAATAGTGTTAAATGAAAGTAGTTTGTCGAGTTAGTGCACAGCTCCTTCATATTGATCTTTCTGCAAATAATACCAAAGTGTCTTTTAGGTGTCCAAGATCACTATTTACCCAATATTTTCTTTTGCTTCTAGTCCATATAATTAAACTGCATTGGCAAACCTTCAGTCCTGAACCTGAAGGACTCAGGAAATGTCCTAGTGTGTATTGGTGTCAAAAAAAAGAAAAAAAGACCGATGTCTGCAGTTCTGATCCATCGTGCAACAGCAGGTGTTAGTAGAGTTTGACTCCAGAACATCTCAGCAGCCAGGAAATGCCATCCAAAAGCCCAGACAGGGATTCTGCCACTGTATCCTGTACCTGTTTATGAAAGAGAGAAACAGGCTGAAAAGCTCCACAAGCTGAACTCTGGATGGAAAAGCTTTCACCTGATCAAATATCAAGCAATTACCATCCAGGGGTTAGGCAGGTGGGGTAGGCCAAGTCTCTTTGCCATGTCAACACAGGGAGTTCGACACATGGATCTGGTGCTGGGAGTCCGAACTGTTTCTGGTTCCTCTCTTGAGATGCATGAGAGCACCAGCAGAGGTTTGGATGTGGAACCCCTACTGCAGTTTAGCACAGCTCGAATCTGGACTCCTTCAGACTTCTCACCACCTATTCACAACATGAACCATGAACCTACTGCAGATGTTCTGCATTGATCAGTCATTGAGTATGATGTGTCATTGTACTACACTACAAAAAAAGATGTGTTATTTTACCTCTCTCAAGCTCTGCATTGGCAACATAGATGAACCCATCCACCACTTGGCACACCTGCTGAACCTGAGGAGCAGGAACGCACACTGGGTCCCCTGAGTCGTCATTTCCTTCAAAGGTAAAGAGTTTATTGCTGATGCTCTCCTGTTGCACTCTGGCTCTTTCTCGCTCTGCCCTACAGACACAAAAACACAAAGATTAATAACTGCAAAAAGGATGAGAAACAACTGTGACTCATTCAGCAACAAACAAAGTGCTCACCTGTTGGTTGAATACAGAGTGAGGATGTTAAATTTGTGTTGGTTATTGAACATGTAACTTATCCCCGAGCCAATACCTGAAATAAACAAAGGTTTACGTATGTTTGTTTGTATTCTTTGGGTAGATAAGCTGTGTGTATGTAGTGATCTAGTGCCATCTAGTGGTAGACAATACACATAGCAAGTAAACTTATCTGTTGATTAATTCTGTGATTAAAATGCACTGATGTAATTTCTGTAACACATCATTATTACACGTTACCTTTAAAATAATCACATTTTATCTAATTTTATCTTTTATCTAAAGGACAAACTATGATTTACAATTGATTAAAAGGGAAAATCAGCCACTATATTATGCATTATGATGAGAAAAATACCATGAGAAGCTTATCCTTAGATCAGTGTTATCTTACCATTTATCTGTCTGTGCGGAGTGCCTGACACAGGAAGTATATCTGGAGCATGCATAAGCCTTGTGACTAAAGAGACATCCAGCTGCTCCATGCCAGGACCAAACATGGCGTAACGCGGTTCAGACGAGGGTACCAGGGACTGAAAAAATGAGGTCACCACCTCATATGCTGGTCGTGTAGGAATCCACTGCTGTCTGGAGGATGGGCAACCTTTCAGGTATCTGTTGATACACAAGGTTTGCTCAGAAATTTTTCCAGGAAACTGACGGTAATGCAGGATAACAGGGGGATACTCACTCTGACATGTAGTCAAATTTTAGTTTTATTCCTTCATTTCCCTCTTCTCTATCATCCAGGCTCTCGTCTTCACTTATTAGCGGTGCATCCAGCAAGTCTGGATGGGGTATGGTCACATGATCAATGGAGGGCCAGTATGGCATATCCCGCAATAGGAAGTATCTCCACAGTAATGGATCTCTAACCATGGCCCTCCAGTAACGACTTGTGGCTCCAAGGTGGCAGAGATCCGCAGGAGACAGAAAGGTCATGATCAGAAACTGTACATCCACCTTCGGGAGGAATGGCGGAGCACAATTATTTTGATTTTCCTAGATCAACAATAAATATTTCTAGATTAACCTCCTAGACCAAAATACTCAATTGTGCTCTACAAGGGCCTGATATCCACTTAGGAGGACATTATACTGCTACTGTTCTATCAAAATTTTAAACAAATATCCTCATGTGGCTCTTATTTTTCTTAAAAACAAAAATAAGGTAAAAAGAAAAAAAAATCTGGTAATTCTTTGTTTTTACATTCATCGGGCCCCAATATCTGCCCAATATATGTCCAAATATCAAAGTGAAATTGCAAATGCATGCCGTGGAAGAGTTCGGGTCTTAGGAGGTTAAAATTCCTAGTTAAACCAATTATGTGTATTTGGTTAAGAAGTAGGAAAAATACAGATTGGAAGGGGATAATGGACAATCACTAATACAAGCAATTCTATAATCAGCTGATATACTTCAAAGATAAGTCAAAGGAACTCAAAGTATGGCAGTGTTCCTGCTCAGAATAGTGCAGTCGAGGCATGCCAAATCGGGGACGGGAGGCAATTACGACTACTTTGGAAGCCTACAAGTTGAACGCGACACTTAGACTGAGCATCTATCATTTTTTCTATAAACAGCTTTCAGACTGTGTGTGTAGAACCTGAAGAGAGCAACACTATCCTTTTAGGCTTGTCCTGTCTGAATGAGTGACATATAGGCTACATAGGTAGACGTACACAGAATTCTCCTATGAATGATTCGACTTACCGGTAAGGTATCCAAAGATCCATACTGTTGTTCTTCTTTTCCCGAGTCTCCAACGGTCAAATCGGCTTCAACAACTTTATCAGGGAAATAGCGGTCTCTAAACCGCCTGAGGCTGCGGATCACCAAAGACTCCAGCTGCTGGATCTTTTCAGCCATGTCTTAATTTGTGTCATATGCGAATATTTACTGTGTACAACTAAACACTATGAACCAAGGAAATGCCAACACCGATGTTTTCCTGTCACTTCCTCATAGCAGTGGAGCATTGTGGGTATTGTAGTGCAGTATCATCAAACAAAACAGGAATACGTAGTAAAAGAAAATCTGGAAGGCAAACTAGGAAATTTTTCTTAAAACAAAGCACGTTTATTGTCAACAAGGACATTAAAAAACAAAATGATAGATTTTTTTGCCCAAACAACACAGTTTCTCTATTAATAGTTACACTATCAATGTTATTCAAGTTGCAGAAAAATGGAAGTTGCAATAGATGAAAATACAAGTGGTGCATTACAAAGCTGGTATGAACAAACCTGAACATACTTTGAATTGGTCATTAATACGTCACTGACAAACAGTTCGAACACCTTTCTTTGCCTTCTGTGTGTATACTTTATACACAAATTCAAATAATGCATATGCTATTTTAATATATATTAAAAGCATAACAAAATGGCAACAAAACAATAAATAAATGTTAATGTGCAATGTCTCATTTCCAGCTGTATTATCTTTAAACTTGTTACAATCTTAAAATGAAAAGTCAATTTTTCTTTTTTATTATTCATAACCTCTTTAGTAATATTAATGCTATTGTGACACATTCTTAGAGCAAAACAAATGCCCCAATCAACAGTCTGGAATCAGAGTGGCCACTGCTTTTTCAGCAGGCCAGGGGCAAATAATTATTCAACAGCCTCTTGTGCAGCCCTTCTATTACAATGCTTGTCTTATACTCTAACTTCTCATTCATCTGCTTTGGCCTGGGCTGTTTGGCATAGGATTAGGTTGCCTGTAGACACTGTTCCAGCATCTCCTTTCTTCACATTCACTCTCTCCCTGTGCCTTCCCCATAAACTTTCACAAGACTGCACCCCATCCGATGGGCTCCATTTTTATTTGGGATTGACACATTTGAATATTGAACTTTGATCTGTTCCTGAGGGCAATTGTAACAGAGAAGCTATATTTTTCACTGTAAAATACTGAGGATTTCCTTGGCATTCTCTGTGTTCCAGCCCTGCCCTTGGAGAGGGCCCTCACAGGCAAGCACATATTTGTTGAGGATCTGTGTGCCAATGTCCCGAAACTGGAGGCGATCTTCTTTGTGCTCCGTAGTGTCAGCGCTGCAGTCCTCGTACTTGACTGCCCAGAAACACATTTCGCCAATGTACATCATTGTCAACAGGTGTGTGTCTGAGAAAATGCCTGACCCAAAAGATAAACCGGTAGTTAGTAAGACCAGTTGGCGACAAAAGAACAGATTGTTAAAAAAATTTCTGTGTCAGTTTTCAGTTATCCAGGTCATTGTAGTATTAGAAGAAGAAAAACAAAAAGTGATGGATTTCTTTAACTCTGTTGAAGACTTTTCACCTCTCATCCCAGAGGCTTCTTCAGTTTGGCTTCTGTATGTAGAGCCCCAGGTATTTAAACCCTAGTGGGGGTTGTCCCTTAGGAGGTGGTTGCTGACCACTATTAATCATGTGAATCATCAAACAAGCCAAGGTGAGCCATATCCAGTTTTTGGGGCAAGTTTTTTCCGAAGTGTCACCTGAAACTTCTGGTGGTAATGGTCCACGCCTTTTTTCACATCTATACACCTAATTCTGTACCTGTACCCATTATTACGTATGGGACTCTCCACCTTTTGGTTTTAGAATTGAAAAGCCTCTGGGATGAGAGAAAAAGCAGCTGACCTTCAATGAAGGTCAGCTGCTTTTTTTTTTTAAATTCTCCTAAGATTTTCAAAGATGGGTAACAAATTAGAAGTAAAAAACTCCTTTACTAAGGAGTTCAGCCCCCAAACCACATTTAATGATCCCTGCCAATGATTACTCTGGGATGTAATTCTCAGTAACTATATTTATTTGCCAAAACTCTTGTCTCCAAGGACAGAAGAGATTCCAGCGAAGCTGTCAGGTTTCTCCCTACCACAATATAACACAAACATCCGATCACATAACTGTGGAGGTTGTGGGTTCAAGTGTATTCCTTCATTTATCACGTCTATAATAAATAACACATTTACCTTCAGATAAGATGTTTGCTGTAGCAGTGTCATGTAGCACCACACCATCATTGAGCTTTACAGAGTTTCTCACCTGCAGCATCCGCATCAGGTATCGCACACCTTCCTGAATACACTGGGTCAAAAATGTTTTTAATGTTAAAAAAGAAACATAAAAAAGTGGTAAACTATTGGTTTTAATCAAAGTAAAGTTGTACAGCTAACAATGAATGAAACTCCTTAGATCTCTGCATTGTTTGTTACCTTAAGGAATGTTTCCTTGTTTTTCTTGATCCACTGCTTTCGCTGATGAAGGGTATGACAGTACATATACAGCAGAGCTCCACGTCTCCAGTAGAGACATTCTAACAGCTCTAAACCCAACACAGACTGCACCTAACATAAACCAAAAGACACGAATATCAATATCAGACACTCCATGATGCCTCATCCATATTTATTTCATAAGCACTTTAAAAGCATGTGTCCAAGTGTGAGTAGCGAAACCACAAATCAAAGGGAAAATTAAAGTTGAACTGACGTCCAACTGAAAGTAGGATAATTACTGGATAGTTAACCAGACCAAGAAAGAAACACATGGACACAAAAAAAAAAAAAAAAAAAAAAAAGAGTGTCTGCTCCTCTTTTATATCCTTTGGGTTGTGGGTTTGTGTCCTAGTAACCTCTATAGTCTTATATTGTAATAACCAGACTACATGACAGTTTGTGATTTGATACAAAGTACACTATTCATAAAATGGAGTAGAAGACAACACCAAAATCGGTTTGAGACAAACACAAACCTCTTGTGCTGGTGCAAGCCGTGCAGCCAAAACTTCAGGTTCAGTCAGATCTTGAAGAAGCTGCTGAATTTTAAATGGTGAACAGTCCTCAGGGAACTCCTGGTCCACCAGTTTATTCTCTTCATAAAAAGTGATGTCTAGAATCACCTAAATGATGAAAAATAAAATAATTTACAAAAAAAAGTAAAACTGAATGATGTGTTAAAATTGTCTTAAACATTTTGCCTGCACCATGTATAACTTTGCAAAATAGGATAAAGGCCTATAATAAACCTGCCAGCTGTTGCTCCTTCTTTAAACCAATTAAGAAAACTATTTAGGGGGGGGGACGACAACAACAACGGTTAGAGATATCTGTATCTAATCTGGAGCTGTAATACAACATAAGCACGCACAACATAAATGAAACTGAATTGAATTTAGATCACGTAAAGCAATTTCCAATAATGCAGTCACTGATTTTACTGTCCCATCAGATCAGCTGCCTACTCAAAAATATTTTTTCTGTCTTTCAAAAAGCTTTAGTATGATGGTTCTTGAACCTCCTCAGAGATACATTTAGGGGAAAATATAGGCTAAAGGCTGAAGGATAGAGTGATGAGAATGGCAGGAAGTACAGTACGCAGAATGGAAAGCACCCCAAAATCACATTGATACAACTGTAACAAATGTAAAACAAAACCACCATCTTCAACATTTCTTCTTCCCTAACTGAACCATCTCTTGTGGGTTGGTATGGAGTTAGAGGTTTTGTTTTACAGTTTATGGCAAACATTTTACTCCTAAATTTTTAAAGCAATACGCTTCAGAATATCTTTAGTAAAGTTAATCTAGACCAGTTTGCATTAGACATTATTACAATGTCACACAGAGGCTGTAAATCGTTAAAGGAACAGAACTAAAACACTCATAATTAGAGGGTTTTCATTTCAGACAAAGTTTCCATGTTTTCCTGATATGAGCTCTGTAATTATGTCAAAATTTAGATAAGAGCTAAACAGAAGACAGCAGCAACTGCAAAGACGGCCCTTTCAATGAACTCATTATAGAAGACACTATGTTAGCAACATTAGTTGCTAAATAACAATTATTTTGATAGCAGACTAATGTGCCTCATTTTTCTTTGATTAGTCAACAATTATTTCAGTAACTCTTATCTACACTTCCTGTAGGCAAACCTCTTATTCTAGGCTCCAGTACCTTACCTGCTCAAGTCTGCCCACCTATGAATACCCTGTTGTCTTGTCCCACAGCAAAAATAATGACATATGAATTTGAAAATAATCAAATGGTTCTTTTAACATTACTCAATAGAACCATCAGAATAAAAATGAAATAAATCAAAATATTAGGTAATATAAATTAATTTGCTAGTAGCATTTAAACAAAGAAAAAATGTGCAAGTAGGAAACTAAAAATAGTTTCTATCCATAAGTTCAAATAAAGCTTTGAGATCTTTGAGATGATGTTCCCAGCTGTTAATAACCATGCTGAAGATGTTCTCTGTCCTGACTTTAGCCATTTGACAGGTGCATGAGCCTCTTTATTGGACAAAGTCACCCGTATGCCTGTGCTCAACAGTTAAGAAAATACAATTCTGCGTCAACAAATTTTTATAGTCGATGGCAATGATTATGGTGATGAATTGTTGCAGCCCTAAAATTCACAGGAAATTATTTTCAGAGAGTATAGAAAATTTCTTAGCGTTTATTACTGAATAGACGGTGAATTTTGTGATTATGTCTGTGACACAACATTTATGTTACACTACTTTACAAACTTAGCTACAATTCTTGACATGTAACTAGCCTTTGCCTGCTCTATGTTCACTTACTCAAGCCAGAGTCAATATAGATGTGCAGACAGATTTACTTTTTTTTATATAAACTCCCTTATAGTACAGCTGCATTTTATAACTTGCTTCTAGCTATACATGACAATTTAGTCTGTTACACAGACACTAAACCAACAAATATGGGTATTCAATCCCCTGGACATGTGTGTACAATGCTAAACTTAAACTGTAAAAGTAAAGAGACTGGAATGTGTTCAGTTTTTACTTTGTAGAGATGATCGATTTTTAGTGGCTGCATAGTGTAGTGGTTTACACATCCATCTAACAAATAAAAGATCCCTGGTTTGATTTTGGGAGGAGACACAAATCCCCTTGGGGTTGCAAAAAAGTAAAAACTATATGTGTGAGCAACCAACTGTGGTGACCCCTTGTGAAAATGGGAACAACTGAAAGCATCTTTAAGATATGCAGGGTTTTTATTAAAATGTAGATACAACAGTAACCTACTGCAAACCTGTCACTTTCTGCTTCCACCTTCTAAGATGATTTAGACATTTTATATTTGCGTTTAATACTGCTAAGCAGTGTAAGTAAGAAAAATTTCCTTGTGTTCAGAGCACCTTAGTTGGGTATTTTATCCTGTTTTCTGTGGTTTTGGGGACAAAAATCACTAGTAGTTTAAAAAAAACCCTCATGTTACTGACTACTTAATAAAATAACTTACTGAAACGCAAGAGAGTAAATACAATTTGATGGAAGGAAGTACCTGTGTGTAATCCTGCAGCAGCTTGGATAGGTTGCTACTCTCTCCTCCTTGTCTGTAAAAGCTTTTCAACTTGTCTAGTATGGCAGATGCATTCTGTAAATAGTCATCATCTACGGAAGAACCATATGTTAACATATTACCCAAGTACAAATCTAAACTCATGAAAAATCCCGAGTTATCGCGATTGTTGATCGGGACTTTATAATCATCCACAATTCGACTCATGACAGGAAAAAAAATATTTTAGCATAAAACATAAGCTGACTAGCCCATGCGAGCATTCACAGATAAACATAAGGCCAAAAATGCGCACTAACACGGTGGCGTTTGAGGTTCAGATACAAGTTAAAGTAAAAAAGTTAACGACACCATTTAACATGCAATAAGGACAAGGTAGATGCTTCGTTGCTTTATTGATGACAGTCGTTTAGCTAGCATTACCAGCCATCATGTGTCATACCTTCACATATGTCAACAATACTGCATTTTAGCTAACGTTAGCAGTTAACTCAAAAACCCTAGTGAAATACAAACATAACTCCGCGAGTTATGTACATTCTCCTGCAACGTTGCTAACCACTAATTATAATCAACTAACTGCATATGCACTGATGTGTTCAGAAAGGTTGTTTTGTTTTGTTTTTTGCCAAAATGCAATATTTCATTAGACAGCAGCTGTTGTCATGGTTGCAAGCTAACGTACGCTGGAAGTTAGCTTGATTGCTTGCTTGCTAGTCGATTCCTTAACCAAGACTGTTTGCCACGTACTAAATGAATTGCCGAAAGGCAAACAAATAAACAGTGTAATCGGTACCTTGCTTTTCAGCTCTGAGACTCGAACACTTGATGTCTAACTCAAATATTCTTCTCTCCAACTCGAAACCTTGTCGTCTGTAGTCGTCGGCCATGACTAAAAGTACCAGTCACGGGAGCCACGGATTTTACTCACGTGTTCAAAGAATTTTCAATTTCCGTTTCTGTGCATGCACGCGCACGGCCATAGGATTATATCAGTAAGTCGTCCCTGCGTTTGCAAAAACGTTAACTTTAACCTGTAAACATACGTGTACTTTTAGATAGTGTGGTGGTGCTGACAGCTGAAGGGAGCGTGCGTGCTATAAAGTTAGACGTCAGCTGAGGCGACTTTGGAAAATAATAACTCAGACAGTAGGAAACAAACTGTTGGTAGCCGGTTAGAATAAAAAAAAAAAAAAGGGGGGGGGGGGGGGTTAGTGAGTTTTTAGTTATTTAGTCCAGTGCAATGAGTCCTATGCCAGAAACCGTTTCTACACAAAGTGGAAAGATAAATTTCAAAGGACGGATGAAAAAAATGATCTGTGGGTTTTTGCTTGAAATGTCAGGGATGCATGCAGAGGAAAGATATGAGAAATGTAGGGATGAGCTACAGATTTCTGTTTGTTGGAGGGGGCATATTGCTGGAACCTGTGGATACAAATTAAATGAGGAAAATAGAAGGGGAAATTCTGTGCAACATGAGGCAGACTGGGAAAAATTCAGGTATTGCAAGAAGTGTGTTGCAAACTGGTGTAGGACATCTGCCTTGTGCCTCCTCAACATTGTGTTTTCATGGGGCAGAAGGGGAAATAACTAATAACTAAATTCTTTTTTGAGCTGGGTCACCACAGTGGATCTTCATCATCCATTTCAATCCCTATCTCCAATTCTCTGCTGTCACACCAACCCACTGCATGTCCTCTTTCACTACATCCATAAACCTTGTCTGTGGTCTTTCTCTTTTCTTCCTGTTTGACAGCTCCATAGTCAGAATCCTTTAGCCAGTATATCCACTATCCCTCCGCATGTGTCGAGACCATCTCATCTCACCTTTCCTCTCTAACTTTGTCTACAATTGGCTCCATCTCTTGTATATGCTTTTCTCTCATTCACACACGTATTCAGTCTTGCATCTACTGACTTTCATTACTCTTTCCTCTAGCACGCACCTCCACCTCTCCAGACTCCCCTTTACCTGATCATACAGATTTGATATTGATATTTGGTAGCAAATGATCAATAGGGTTGTTGAAAGCTTCAGAAAAAAAATTCTCCTGGTGGAAATGTAGGTAGCTGCAATTAGGTTGCTTTGTGCAAATTAAACACTAAAGTTTTATCAAATTAAAAGGCCTAGCCTTTTTGGCAGTTGAGTTCTGGAAGTTTCTAAAGAGTCGATATAGGCTTTCCAAATTCAGAAGAATTGGGTTTTAATGCATCATGATTTTTTTTTTCTATGTCAAAATTCTAATGAAAAAAAAAAGAGAATGCCTTCTCAACACCACTGTGCATTTAATTATGAGCTATTGTTAATCTCCGTCTCTCTTCCACAGCATGTCTTTTGTCTTGTCTCCTTCCCCTCAGCCCCAACCCTGATGGCTGCCCCTCCCTGAGCCTGATTCTGCTGGAGGTTTCTTCCTGTTAAAAGGGAGTTTTTCCTTCCCAATGTCGCCAAAGTACTTGCTCATAGCACGTCGTCTTTTGTGAGTTGTTGGGGTTGTTCTGCATTATTGTAGGGTTTTTACCTTTCAATATTAAACACCAGGAGGCAATTCCTGTTTTGAAATATGGTTTCGATATAAATAAAATAAATTTAATCAAATGTGAAACTGTCTTTGTGTGCTAGCAGATGTTGGGGTTGAAAGCACTGATGGCGTGGATAAGATTAGGTAGAAAATGTAGATTTGCATGTGCCATTTGGCAGGATGCTGTGCCACTGCATCCTTAGTGAGAGGCTGAATCATCAATGTGATAATGGGATGCAGTGGGGAAACAGAGATTGGAAATTGCTCTCATGCATTGCAAGCTGTGTCAGGGAAATTAATGTTTTCTTCGTGGACCTTTGAATACAGTATAGCCCTACTAAAAAAGAACAAGAGAACAAGGGTAGTATTGGGCTTTCTCAAACGCTATGACGCTACAACACCAACAGTAGGCGGCAATGCACTAAAACATGCCTAGCTTACCAGGTGGGGGAAAGATAACGAAGAAGAGCTTCTCCTTTCATCCTCTTTGAAAACAGCCAATAGCGTCGTGTCGCCGAGCTGGGCTTGCGTGTAGCCATATTTTGTGACCCTCAGCTAGCTCGGTTAAAGATCCAGTCAGCGCTCACCCTGCATCTCCGCCCACCCCAAGTTTGTAGCTCCAAATCATGGCGGCCCTCAAAGCTTTGTGCAGAGCGGAAAATATACTCTTGAAAACCCACCACAGAACCAAAATAAACTTCGCCATCCACCAATTGAGCAAGGTCAGTATAACAACAGCGACGTTACACCTGTTGTAGGAGTGTTGAGATGATGTTGCTGCAAAAAAAGAGACGACAGTAGTAAAATATAATAATTCAACTGTCATTAAAGTATTGGTTACATTTGGAATGAAACTATGAACCAAGCTTCGCGTCGTTTATACTGTTTCAGTTTGCGTTTATGTGTTATTGTGGGCTGACCTCAGCCTGCAGGGCGCACAACCTTGCGGATACGCGCAATACAACACATTTGCCAATCCTTTCAAAAACTGCTGCTAAGATCTAGAAATGCATGAATAAAGCGAATCAGGTTATTTGATCTGACTAAGGTATGTGTAGTTGGATGATCACAAGTGCGCGTAACTCAACACCAAGTAATCATAGATTTAGGTCTAAACACCTGCCACACGTTTTATTCAGTGCGGAAAACTTTCAAAAACATGTTCCAATATTATAGAGTCGTTAAATGTGAAGCTCGTTTTGTTAACTAATAAAAAAGATTATTTGTAACAATGTATTTGTGTGTAATGACAAGAACATTGTGAACTTAAGCTTTCTCTTGAATGCTAGTTAATTATCACCCACACAGTGTGATTGCAGCAATCTGCGTGATAGCTTAGATTTTAACTGCCCTTCATGGTTGAACTTGCGTTTAACTACTGTCTGAGATATGAGAATTTACAAAAGACAGCAGCTCGCATTGGCCTGACACAGGGTTTTAAACACATGATTTTAAACCTGAATCCTCTGCTGACTGTTGGTTTTTGGCTCTTGGCTGTGCGCTATCATAATCTCGCCTGCATTTGTTGCAGGATTTGTTCAGCAGTTAGGTTTACTTTTCCTTTCTTCTACAGAATAAATTGGATTTGAACTGTGCAAGCAGGTCATTAGGTTTTAAGCCTTTATTTTTTTGTGCTTCTATTTAGAATTTACATGTTTGTTTGTTTTGGTGTTGCGGAAACAGCATTTTTTATGAATGCAAATTTGCTGTATTTCATGCTCTTGTGCTTTCTACAGACCTGTGGCTCTTACTTTTCCACATCAAGTCAGAAAAATTCAAAGTTCTACTCGGATCCTGTAGAAGCAGTTAAAGATATCCATAATGGAGCTACCATTCTTGTGGGAGGTAATGTATAGTACTTTCACAAACATGTTGTAACAATGTCAGATAGGACTTCTTGGTTTATGATGATTTTGTTCACCTAACAGTATGTTATGCTTTATATTTACATACACTCACTGGATGCTATGAGGTACACCTTGGTATTACTGTTTCTTATAGCTTCATTTTTCTTCATGGCATAGACTCATCAAGGTGCTGGAAACAAAAACATGCTCCACATCCGTGATGCAAATCTCTCATTCCATCACATCCCAAAAGTGCTCTACTAACTGTGGAGGCTATTTGGTTACAGTGATGAGTACTCATTGTCATGTTCAAGAACGCAGTTATAGGTCATTTGAACTTTGTGACATTGTTTGTTCTCATGCTGGAAGCAGCTATCAGAAGACCTGTGGTCGTAAAGGGGTGGACACAGTCAACAACAATAATATTCCTGTATCTTGTGGCATTTAAATGGTGCACTGTTGGTATACCAAGGGCCCTAAAATGTGTCAAGATAATATTTTCCACAATATTATACCACCACCAGCCTGAGCTGTTAATACACAGGATAGATCCATGGTTATCTTTTTTTCTGACTCTACCATCCAATTGTTAGGAGACTCATCAGACTAGAGAATGTTTTTTCAGTCTTCTGTTATCCAGCTTTTGTTGAACCACTGGGCAACCAATGGATATTTTCTTTAAACCCTAGAGATGGTTGTGTGGAACAATACTGGTAGATGGTAGATCAGCCGTTTCTAAATTACTCAGATCAACCTGTCTGGCACCAACAACCATGCATTCAAAATCACTTAAATCACCGTTCTTACCCAGGCTGATTCTTGGTTTGAACTTCAGTGTGTCATCCTAAATGCACTTAGCAGCTGACATTTGATTGGCTGATTAGATATTTGTGTTAATGAGCGGTTGAACGCATGCACGTAAGAAAGTGGCAGGTGAATTCATTAGAATAAATGTAATGTCTAATTTGCAATGAAGTGATTCCAAACTGTCTGTAGAATGCTGGTTGAGTATCATCCACACACTGAGTGCAATCCACTGATCTTATTTATAGTCCTGTTCACAGTGACATTGTTAAATGTTTTCCATTGTGACGCACTTCTGTCTAAGAGAAAAGCAGATGAACCTTCCCTCAGTGCAATATAAGAATATTTCTAAACAAGTCTAGAAATACCTGGACTTGATCCAAGCTGATTGCACTTTGGTTTTTCTGTGTGGTTTGACATAGTTAACAAGATCATTGTTTTTGTATTAGTTTACTGTCCAAATCTGGCATGTCCCTAATCCTTAGATATAAATGTGTATTTAAGACATTTTAAGGTCCTTATATGATCTTAAAATGTCTTAAATATATGTTTGCGAATAAAATTCCTTCACACCATGTAGCTCAACTGTGTCATCAAAGGCCGGGGTATCTTTGGACTTTGATCCAAAGTCCATGAGGAGAGCACTGAATCACAGTTCAAATCACAACCTAATTCTCACATTGCTATGAACGAATTGGCCTAAAATATCTGGTTAACACTTAACCACTTAAGCATACAGCACTTAATTGTAATTTTGTAACTGGTCTTAATCAATTGTTCTCCAGGCTTTCTGAAGGTCTTTTAAAGTTTTCTTTGGACATCGGCTGCTTTTTCATTCGTTTTCATTTCTCTGAGCATTTTCAGAGAAATGTTTTTTATGCTTTAAGCCAATTAACTGGATTAGACATTTCTTATTGTTTCCTAGCAAAATATAAGGAAATTAGCGATGGCAGTAAATGCACAGACATCAGCTGAACAAGTGAAGATAAAACACAAAGTCATAACATTTACTTACAACGTAAATACACTGATACATACTTTTGGCAGTTTTATTTAAAGTAGTGTTTAAATGTGTATCGTTTTTCTTTTCTCACAGTGATTCTTGTTTGCAACGCTTACTTTTTTGTATTCCACCTCAGGCTTTGGATTATGCGGAATTCCGGAGAATCTCATCAACAGTTTACTGAAGACTGGCGTTAAGAGCATCACTGCAGTCAGTAACAATGCAGGGTATGTGTGGAAGTGTACATGATTTGTACGTGCTGTTTTAGAATAGTACCATTCATTGTTGTTGGGTTGTTTTGGTAGAATTAAATAAAAACAAAAACATTAGAATTATTACTTTGGTTTAAATCTTTTAACCAAACCACATCCTTGCATATGAACTTGAACGTTTTGCTTATTGTCTTGAATAGTAGTGTTTCTTTGTCTTGATTTGAGCCTGTGATGGTGTCTAATTGCAGCATTGGCAACCTTATGACTGTAACGCCAGACAGGCAGTGTTGTGCTAGCGAGATGCCCAGAGGCTAGTAGATAAGTCATTGGATAAGGTACAAGGAAGAGGTGTGTGTGGTCAGGTGATCTTGTGTGTGATGTTTGTATTTGGTCTCAGTGCAGATTCAGTGTACACATAACAGTCAGCTGATGACCTTAATTACCTTTATTATACGTTTTGTCCTTTTGTACAGTAGCAAGAACTAACTGAAGGTTGCGTTCAGTCTTTTAACTCAAATAAAATTCTAATACTGTTGATAGAAAAAAGGAAAAAGAAAATTGCAGCTTTCTTTTGTAATCAAAACCTGGCGTGTCACAATCCAGTAAACATTTAATTGTAGTGCTTATGCAGAAATAGTGAAACTTGAGTAATTCTTACCCTTTTGTGTCTTTGTATTTATGCCACATACAAAACTATTAAAGGGTAAGAATTACATGTGTATGTTTTCGTATGATCATTTTATAATAAAGCCTTCTTGGTGATCATATATCCCAGTCATGGGTGGGAAATCAATTTTCCCAAGGGGCCACATGAGAAACTGGATCTGGGCTGCACCAGGAAGCATATCAAGAGATAAAGTTAATATTGAACAGAATTGAGTTCAGCTTTTATGGTTCGGCCCTGCACAACAGTCCCAGTTTCTCATATTACCCCTTGGGAAAATTAATTATATCAGTGGCAGGCAATCAAGTACTGTAATAAAGACTCCTTTTTTTTTTAAATGACAGTACTGCATAAGTGTGTTTGCTTGTAAAGCAGTGTGAACGAACTATTTTTTGAATGAAAACTAGATTTACTATTTGACAACTAGGCATTGCTAACCTTATTTTGGCAGCAGTGGAAAGAAAGTGTAAGAAGTTAACATGCAGAAATATTGGTTGTGTTGTGTCACTTTATTCTTTAAAGTGATCCCTAATCAAGGATAAATCTTTAATCTTTTGACTTTTGTAGCAATATAGAACACATAAGTGTTTTGTCTCACTGCTTTTGGGTGAGAGGAACGAGACCCTCATATTTCACTTCTCATGAAACTGACACAGCTGGCCCTTTATGCCCTCGATGAGTTGAGAAGGATTCAGCTGTACAAAAGGAGATTATTGGGCTGTTACAGAACCGCCTTCCCTTGCAGCTTTATACGTACTGTGTAATCAGCTGCTTCAGAATTTGACACAAACCAAATAGATTCTGTATAAAAGGCAGTGACACTTGTGCTCAAGATCACTGCTGGAATCTGCTCTCATGAATGAGCACTGAGTATTTGCCTGAAGAGCTTATAGTCCTCAAACATCATTCCATACACACCAGCTTCACACACAAAACATTAACACGAGTTAATAGTGCCAAAACCTTTCTTTAGTGTTTCCATTGTGTGTTGCATCACCAGTGGTTTGTGTGCATGTGAAAGTGCACTTTGCAGTTATCTGTTTTTGCATTCTGATAAGGCATGGCCTTTATATACTTTAAGATAACCCGAGATTAGAGTTACAATTAGAGAACAAAGCAGTGGTAGTTAGAGATTAGAGCAGTGTAAGTGAGTTTTTAGTTGCCTGTGCATTAACATAAAGCACATGTTTAAAGTGTTTTGTGTTGCAAAAATACAGTTTGGACAGATTGAAACTAACTTGATTCGATTGCCATCTGTTTTTCTTGTTTGGTATGAAAGAGCTTTAAAGCCACAAAAAGCCAGTCCTCTCATAGCTGATCAAACAGTTGCTTGAGGGACTCGGCAATTTATGTTTGTCAAAGAAGGCTAGAAAAATGTATTCACAACTGTTGAGTCATGAGGATTTGTCCAGGTATGGTGGTCTAAATACGTGACACCCTATGTGCAGCAGGTGTAAGACACACTTCGGACCAGTGTGAGCTTCACAGCTTCTTTCAAGCACAATTATTCCGTGCGGTTTTGACAGACAATAAACAAAGACATGCTCAGAAAAATCTGACTCAGTGGCAACCCCAGGCTCAGCAGCTGTGTTTGATCAAATGTACTGTGATTATGGCTGTGAATAGGCCACAGCTGGACTGTGACTGTCTTTGCTTTGTCTTAAGATCAGAAAAGGGAGCCATATCCGTTTCAGCTTGACTGAGTTACAACCTTGAATAACCTCTCTAAGCGTTTACGTTAATAATAAGAAATGGTGGAAATTGCAGGAAGATAGGACGTTGATAGTTTCTTATGAGGAAAAAGAAGCATAGTTGCTAGAAATAAATGAGTATTGACAGAAAAGTGCTTTAATGTCAAATAAAAAATGAAAATGTATTCATTTGAAATATAATAACATGAAATGTAAAATAAAACACAACAAGACACTTGTGTGTACCCTTTAGATCAGCTTATATTTATAAAAAACTGCTTAAGTTAATTTAATAAACAAAACAAAGCTTAGTAAGTTAGTGCTGTGTGTGTTTTCCTTAGAGTGGATAACTTTGGCCTGGGCCTGCTGCTCCAGACTAAGCAGATCAAGAGGATGATCTCCTCATATGTTGGAGAGAATGCAGAATTTGAGCGACAGTATCTGTCAGGGGAGCTGGAAGTGGAACTAACGCCTCAGGTTGGTTTAAAAAAAAAAAAAAAAGTCAAGTGACAAGGCTTATACAGTTTTTAACAAACATGCTGTGGACATGTATCTGGATTTCTCTTGTACGCCTCTCATAATCTGTCACTTTTTCCCCCCACAGGGTACTCTTGCAGAGAGAATCAGGGCAGGGGGAGCTGGGGTTCCAGCCTTCTTCACTGCTACTGGCTATGGTACTCTTATCCAAGAGGGTGGCTCTCCTATCAAGTACAACAAAGATGGTAGCATTGCCATTGCCAGTGAAAAGAGAGAGGTGAGAGTGCTGTAATCCCTGTTGTAGTTTTGGAATTAAGTGCTGTAGCTGAACTTCGCGGGTTACATGATAGTAGCCTTGAATTGTCCTCATAATGCACAGATTCCCAAGAGCTCTGGTCTGATCTGTTGTAGTGCACAGCAGCACTGAAATCCAGTTTCTTTATACAGTAAATTACACAGTGAGTTGAATAAATCTCCATTAGGTACTGGCATGCGACACATGTCTTGTGACTGAGGAAAAGAGCCTCGTCAAAATTGATATTTTAAGTGTAAAAAATATTTTGGAGATTTCACACAGGTGGTGTAATGTGTAACCCTGAATAGTAGCCATTGCAGATTTATTTAAATGCCACAGAATCTATAGCATGACAAAGTTTAGACAACTACAAAGACCAAGTCTAAAATTAAAAACAGAACTTTAAAACAGCTCACTGTTTAGTTCATCCTGTAAGTAACTTCTCACCTGGTTGTACACAGGTGAGGGAGTTTGGTGGCAGGCACTACGTCATGGAGAAAGCCATCACTGGAGATTTTGCACTGATCAAAGCTTGGAAAGCTGACAAGGCCGGGAACATTGTTTTCAGGTAATTAATGACATGGATTGTTGTGTTAAAGTTGTGTTAAGTTTGAGATATTTGAACATATGAAACCATAGTGCATTTTAAGCCTTTATTAACTTTGTCAGCTCTTGTTTGCTCTCAGCCTGCAGATCTACTTTGGCGCATACGTCGTCTTTAATTATTCAGACAGAATATTTTTGAACTGCACTGGGATTATCACTCATTACTACTAATATAGCTCTGTTCAATTATATGCATTGATGCTGCAAAAGTTAGAAAAATCTAAATAATGCTCTCAATTTACTCTTGTGTTTAGATATTGTTTTTAGTTATAGCAAAGTTTAGGTTATGCATAGGTCCCTACATGAGTAACATTGAACCAATCCAGTGCATGTCCAAATTGAATGTAGTAAAATTCTTCACCACAAGAGAGCAGTGTCCTCTGGTACTCTGAGTCTAAACAGGATATAACATAATGGACACCACATTGAGAGATTTTGAAATCACTTTCTGGTTTATATATTATATTTGCTGCCACTACATTTTATTCAATATGTATGTCTTGGTTTGTGTTAGGAAAACAGCTAGGAACTTCAACCAGCCCATGTGCAAGGCAGCCAAAACCACAATAGTTGAGGTATGTAACTGCAACATCACAGTCACATGCTTTTTAAAGCATGTGCAAACTTCCTCTTCAAACATTTCCACTAGTGGATTGGATGTGAGTGGAATATACACATAAGTTTTACTTTATTGTTTTACTGCATCCATTGTTTAAGTTTTCATTTTCTAGGCCCACTAGCTGAAAAAGGTAAACTTGTAAATAAGTTGTACAAATCAACCATCAAACACAGTGATGAGTAAACACTGTCCAAATTAAGACTCTCAAACCCTTTTGGGCTATTCACAAATCAACAATAACAAATAAAATAAAATAAAAATAGATAAACAAAAACAACATTTAGAAAAGGAAAAAATTTGATATGGCATAAAATATTTCTGGTTCTCCCTTTCTCACTGTCCCTCTCGCTCACTGTCTTTCTCTGTGTGTGCTGTCAGTGTCAGAGGCACAATTCTTCAACGTGCTATTAATAGTATGCATGTCAGGAGCCTGGTCAGTAAAAACCAGAACTATAAGTTAATGGCAGTATTAACTCTTCACTAGAATCAACTTAGCAGGTTATTAGAAAATAGTTTGAAACTAGCCAAGTGCTCTTGAGGTACAAACGGGGCCGGGAAGAGTTAACCAGTAAGATGAGGGGAGGAGAGTGGGGAGGATAACAGCCAATATGAGAGAGAAGCCAGTTTAGATCAGATGTATTTAATTAAATTCTAAATCAGTTTAAGTGTTATGTAATCACAGTGTTATTAGTTTACAGTATATTGGTTATTTAAAATCTAGTGCTTAGGTCAATAATTTATTTAAAATCTAATGTTGCTGAAGACCACTGAAATAAGTTTCGCCAGCAGAAAATGCTTCATGTTGTGTTGGGTAGAAACAAAACAACTAAAAATGTATAATAGAGGTAAAAGGTTATGTGTGTATGTTTGTGAACTGAAATTGTCCACTTGAACAGGGGATATTCTTAGAGTCCTGGCATTAAAAATAAATGCAGTTTTTAGAGCTATGTGACGAGCATCAGAGTGTGTCCACCTATTTCTGGGTTGTCTGTGACATACGTAGTTTCCCTGTATAATATGGTACGGTCTTCAAGGTGCCCTGAGATGAATTTTGCTGTGAATAAAACTGAAGTGAAATTGAATTCTGTCTGGTTACCCACCTGTCTAGCATTTAACCGTTTAGAAAAATGTTATTGCGTATCTCTTCCCTCCATGTGTATGTGCGTTTGTCTCTTTCTCCGCCTATCTAACACACAGCTTCACACCTCGCATATAGACATGGCTTGCTTCAGAGAGCAGCAGGGAGAAAAACTGTGTGAAAAACCATGAAAAAACTGGCACTTTCTGAAAATAAATTGCTAGAAAAGAGTGCATTTTCAATTATTCCATTGTTGCTGGACCGGAGATTTAATCTGCTGTTGATTAGAAATGTCTGAAAACATAGGGGTACATTTTTATCACTATGGAGCTGTTATGTGTTCTATTTACCATTGCAGACCAAATTTCAGTGACCAGCCAAACCTTTGAGTATTGATAATAAAGAACCCATTTCATTTGAACCATTTACTATCCATTTATGAGTAATGCTGTTCAGAAACACTCTGGCCGTTAAGCTTTCCTGCAACATCTGATGAAAAGCAGCCAACTACCTGCTCCAGGTTGGGAAGGAGTTGGGGAGTGAGGCTAGAGTGGAGCAGGAGATTGACAAGCGGGTTGTGTCTGCAGTAGTGTAGATGTTGTAATGGTTTGTTAAAGTAAAGAGAGAGCTGAGGGCGCAGGCACAGCTGACGTTTTACAGGTTTTACAGGTTTATCTCTGTTTCTGCTGTCACCTGTGGGCATGTGCTGCATGTAGTGACTGAAAGAATAGAATCACAAATATGAAAGGTAGAAATCCAGTGGTAGAGTTAAGATTGTTCATGCATCTCAAGATGTCATGCTTTAGGCATGTTCAATCCAATGCAGAGCCTGGCTTTGGGTGCCCTATTATTCACCCAGAAGAGTAGATGCGGTGACCAAAATCTGGATATATGATGGTAAATGAACTGATGGAATAATGACCTAATATTGTGTAAATATCAGTTAATTCTTGACAATTGGTATAATGCAGTAATTACCGATGTTCAGTTCAACTCAATTCAATTTTATTTATATAAAATTCCGAGCTGAAGCCCCCTGTTGGGCAACAGAAGTACTGCAGATGGGCCGCAGTAATAACAGATATTTAGTTTGAAATTACAAGTATGGTCTTTTCTTATTTATATACATTTTTTTAGTTATATAAAAAGTAGTTGGGTCAAACATTGGCCTTAACACTTTGGATATTACTGGGTAATATTAGCAATGTATAGCAAACAACTTTTATTGTTTGTTTTGGAAAGAAAAATCACTTTCTCTTGTATTTTGATTAGAGTGAAGAGTTTAGATTGAGTGTGACCCATGGGGATTTTCTGGTTTTTAAAGGGTCGCACTCTTGACTTACGGATTGACTGGTATGACTGGTTTACTTATTGAAACATGTTTGTGATGGCCTATTACCACTAAGAAATTTACTACAGCTATTGGATTTAATAATAATTTAAATAATAATAATCACAATGCTAAGATCTAAGTATAATTGGTTGAACCGAATATTGCGACTATCATTTTGAGCCTAGAATCACCCGAGTCATGTATGAAGCTGCTGTTGTTGGCAATTATAGGGCCAGGCTACAATAGAAGTGTTTTCCATAAGATACATTTGTGACATTTTTACCAACCTTTTTGCTTACCTATAGTGATGAGTAGCAGGCATTGGATGAAAGACAGGTTGATCAACGTGAAAAATTGAATGTGGGATTTGGATCACAACATAAGCTTGCAGGATGTACTTCACATTGCAAGATCTGAAAACAGTTATGAACATGAATGGCATCTGCTAATTGTCATGAATTGAGAAATTTAAAAAAAAAGTTTACTCTTAATGTTTAGAATGGGATTATTCTAAATTATTAATATTTTACTCTTCAGCAGAGTACTTGACATATATGGGTAAGCTAAAGAAATGTCATTTGAAGTGTTCTATTTAGGTAAAGAACTGATGTCAGTCAATTAACCTCTCCTAAAGTGCTTTCTCCAATCTGACACAAATAATTTTGCTTTAGGACAGAAAACTGCGCATCTGCATCTGAACTTAATTAATCTTTTTTTTAAATGGAATTTGACGTTGCCTGCCAGTAGTACAACTAGACTGTGTCAAACAACTGCCAGTTTCAGACTAGTCTTTGAAGTTTTTTCTACTTTACTCCTTTTTCATATTGTGCTCTAATTACAAAACGAGTCATCCACATATCAACTTTTTTTTTTTAATCTAAGAGGCATTCATTGTAATTTGTGATGTGGTCTGATAAATGATATCAAATAGAATTTACATGTTTTGAATCTGAGTCTAGTCCTGCTTTGTTTAACCATTTGATTCACTTGATTTTCTTTCTTTTTTAAATTTTTTATAATATAATAATGACACTGACCTAAAGTGAGTCCCCTTCCTCATTTCTGCTCACCCACTTTAAAATGAGTGTGCAGAGTGATAAATAATAACAGGTTCCTTATGTTAAATAAATGTCTAACTTAAAATCCCATTATGGTTCTCTGACTGCTTCGTTCTATCACAGTAATTTGTCAGATGGCCAGTTTTATGGTCCATTTTTTATGGCAGTGGAGGTAACATATTAACATTATGACAATTTATTGAGGACTATAAAGTGATTGGCCCTATTAAGAGCCTTTTTGTCTTGCATAGTGCATATTGGCATAGAGACTAATTACTTGTCTTATGCCAATACATTTCTCCTCAGGATTCAGGACATATTTGATCATAAATCTGGTGATTTTTGGAATCAATATTGACCCTGTTGTCTTGGTGTAAGGAGCAGACAGAGTGAGGCGTTTCTCAAGCCATTCATTTAACTTGGTCAGCTTTTTAGCTCACGCCATTTCACCAAGCTTGTGTTGCACATCAACTACTGTATTTTTCCACTGAGCTACCTAATAATAAAACTACCCACCTAATACTGTGAAGGGCCTTGCCCCCATAGCTCTAAGCTCTGGTGCATGGACACAGGGGATCTAGGGGTGTATGACAGTGAAACTATGGGTTACGAGGTGGGACTTTTTGGGATTAGGCTTATTCTAGAAATTGCCACAGATGTTTGATCAGATATGTGCGTATGGAGGCTGTGTCAAAACTCTGAGCTCTCTGTAGTCTTCTTTCTGTATTTCCCAAGCAGTTTCTGTGGTGCATGGGAGTGTCTTGTCTGTATGGGGCCTCCTGCTGGCGCAGGGGGAGTGGGATTGTCATCATATTACACTGGTTATCAGTGTTATTTCTGTCATCTTGTCAGTTGTTTTAATGTTGTGGCTTATTGGTGTATAGAAAGACCAAACTGTTAAGCAATTACTGATGAAAAAGGGCAAAAATGCAGTCAAGAGCTTGGCAAAACCCGGGGAACTTCAGGGAAATAATTTCCACACTCTGGCAGTTGTAGCTATACCTAAACAACTAGATTGTTTTATTAAATGAAAGCTAGATTATATTAGTTTAAGTCTTGAAAATACTTAATCATCTGTGAAATTAAGTCCAGTAATCATAGCCAGACTAAAACCCAAATCTTATTAATGTGATTCTGGTCATTGGCTTTAATTAGTTACTAGAACATCCACACAGTTAAGTGTTTCAAAATGAGTTTCATAAGCATAGGCGACTTTCTTCTTCAGCAAAAAGCTTATGTCCATTAAATTGTTGAATAAAGTTTTGTTTAGCTAACCCGTTCTTCTTTAATTTTCTTTCCTGTGCTTGAAAGGGATTGAACGGCGTTTAACTCGCAGACTAAAAGAAGAAACCTGAAGTATCTGGAATATCTATACTTAATATGCACATAAAATTATAGCTTTCATTAAAAGCATCTCTTTGAACTATTTACATACTGTCAGGAATCAAAGTCATCAAAGTCAAATTTACTGAGGCTCAATTTTTTTTATTTTTTAGAAATTAACGGCAGTTATGGAAAGCAAGTTCAAATGATCTCCTGGTATATATCAATAATCCCGCGGTGGTACCCGGCTGAGTTCATTTCACGCATCTTGGAGATAAATTGATTAACATCTTGTTATATTCTTTAATGGTTCACATTATTGTAACTCCGTCTCACACATAGCTAACATTAGTGCTCCACGCTGATCGTTGACCGACGATTGTAGTTTATGTGCCAGTTTATGCCGTCTACTTTTTTTAATGGAATTTATAATCCTGGAGATTGGAAGGGTGCCAGTAAACAAGATAACACAAAAGCAAATTACACACACAAAAAAGAAAAATTACCATTATCATCACTGGCTCCTTCCATGGTTGCTAGGCAACCAAACTCTGCTGTTCTGTGTTCCAGGGTGTCCAGCTGGTCCGGTTATTCCCTTATCACAGGTACAGTGAAAGGCCCCAGTGCATTGTGGGATTCAGTGCACCAGAGACTGAATCAAGCAGTGGTTTCTGCAGTTGTTCGATCATCAGTCACAGTAAATGACTCAGATGTTTTCTTGTAGCAGCGCAGTGTAGTTGTGTGGGTGTTATTATGCACGCACAGCAATCCAATCATGCATGAATTAAATTAAGGTATTTGAAAGTGTGTTTTGTTTTTTTGTTTTTTAGCCAGGCAAGAAGTCTAATTGGTAATAAATAACCCCCATGCTCAGATTTCCAGGTCAGCCTCCCACTGGATGTTTGCTGAAACAAAAATTGCAATAACTAAGGGTTTAAACATTGTTTGTGTATATTGTTTTACTCTTTGAAATTTACCTTTTAATTAAAAAAGGAATTTAGTTTCAATCATAGTTTGGGAACA
The DNA here is from genome assembly GCF_057382185.1 of Mchenga conophoros. NCBI lineage: Eukaryota > Metazoa > Chordata > Actinopteri > Cichliformes > Cichlidae > Mchenga > Mchenga conophoros. The sequence continues at coordinate 25,569,743 of NC_140537.1, read as the reverse complement.
TGTTTTGTATTGGCTGGATAATTAGATTTTTTGTGATTATCCTTCCCTTTTTTTGTAAACACTATATCTGTTAAATTACTTGGCACAAATATTCCCTTGGAATGAAGATGAATTGGCGGTTAAAGGTCAGAGATTAAGGTCACTGTGACCTCATGTCTGGCTGTTGTTGTGAATACAATTAATTCAGGAAATCGTTCACTTGGATTCGAGGGTGATTGGTATAGAATTCGTTGGTTAAAGGTAAAAGTCACTGATTATAAAATGTCTTTGGCCATAACTCAAAAATATGCCTCATATTTGTGATATGATCAATATATCTTTTATAATTAAATGATAAAGTGATTTGTTTTATTTACTGGAGGCTCTAGACAAACATGGTTGTAAACTGCAGCTTTACTGTTTTTGGAGAGTTACAAAGCTGCAAGGTGTCAGTTTTAGTTTACTACTGTGTTTTTCCTTGAAATGATAGGGATTATTGCAATAGACTGGGGACTTGCTGGTGTAACCTGCCTTTTCGCCTAAATGACAACTAGGATAGGCTCCAGGTCCCCCTCTCTCACAACACTGAATTGGATAAGTGGAAAAAGATTGATCGATGGATGCATGATGGGTATTATCTTAAGCCGCTGCTGTGGTCTTCTGTAGATCAGAATGCCTTCTGTCTCCTTTAGTAACTGTTGAAATTTCGATTACTTGATACAGGCAACATTCCTTTTAGCTATTTTGCATAACTTCTAATGCCTTGTTGAGTTTTCTAGTCTTGTTCTTGACTTGTGCCCTCCACTGACATCATTACTCAAGCTACTGTTCTCTAGTAATTAGAAACCACTTGTTTTCTCCATCATTTCCTGCCTAAGGAGGTTCATGAATTGAATTTTATGTGCAAAGATGTGCAGTTTATTCTTTATATTCCCATTTTGCACAGCTTATGGGGATTTAGAATATACATTTGCCACAAGGTGAAATGTGTTATTTGAATGCTAATTGACTAAAAATCTTTAATGTAGATTGTTGTAGTCATACTTGTTTTGAACTGATATCTCAAAACATATTGCACACAGCTCAATAGCAGCTGGCCAGCAGTGTCTTTTGTTTAGTTTTTTGTTATTGTTCCAATTTTGAAGTTTTCTCCTGAACATAAGAGAATACATCATGCCTCATTTTAAAGGCTGGCATTGACATTTCTAGGAGTAGGTCTGCTTGACATAAACATTACTTCAAGAACATTGCTGACATTTTTCATGGCTTATATAAATGCATCAGAAAATGTCACTGACAGTCTATAATATACTTTACTGATTGACAGTCAATAGGGTCTGATGAACTGGTTGAATGTAAAAGCAGAGGGAGACACTGTGAAAGTGTGATAGAAGACAGATTTGCTGAACATATGCAGAAACCGAATGTCTGACTGTAAGTTTAAAGTTTCCTCGCAACTGCCCGTCATCTGAATCTGAAGCACATTGCAAGAAGGCTTATGTGTTAGTTGAAATGTAAACATTGCCATTTGAGCTGTGAGTGCAGAAATCCATTCCAAATGATACAAGGTGCTTTGGTGAGCAATGTGTGGCATCTGAAAAATGTATTTTTAGTTCTGTAATGTTGTCAAGGTTTACATTGGCTGGCTATCTGCCATTTCCTGGATAGCATAAAATCTGTCACAGGCAAGGCAAGCTTCCACGGAGGAGAAACAGATTGCTCGTGATGTCAGTGCACTAGGTCAGGGGATATAGCCGGAGCTTTGCCCTGAAAGTGGAAACCATGCGTGGCCAAGTGCACAATAGGAGGAAGATTGAGAGGCTATAAATAAACACAGTAATGAGAGTGTGGCGTCACTGTCATCATCATGCCCTGTTGCCGGTTGCCTGTAGCCACACCTTCTTTCCCTTGACCTTTTGACTGTCACGTTTCAGTTCTTGCATCCCTAAATAAAATAAAGAGATGTAACGAAATAAAAAAATTTAATGCCAAATTAGTTTTTAGTTGTTTTGATAAGCCATTTGATTGGGGAAGTTAGTTAGGTATACAGTAGCCTGTATGCTAACTAGTTAACAAACACATGCTACACCGAAATCTCTGATCTGTCTTTTTCTTAAAATAACATTAGACATTCAATTTTAGAATCTTCTCCCTCAAGGTCTCGCAGTGCATGAGAGCACTGTGGGTCACAGAGGGGTGCAGCTGCTCCCTGGTGCAGAAGGAGCATATACTGCAGAATTTTCTCCAGCTGCCACAAATCCCATGTTTAGAAAGTCTTGGTGACTTCTTTGAGTGTAATATTTAGAACTCTGGCTGAAATGACACTGATAATTCCAGTTTACTGTGTAACTATAGTGATTTATCTATAGTTTTGCTACATATATTAGCAAGTTCTGCCACAAAAAACTCCCCAAAACATAATAACACATTAAATCGAGTCATTATCTTTAAAATGGAAGTCAAGTTGAGATTTAAGAAAGGATAACCATGCAATCAAAATTCACCTTTGGAACCAGTCTTAAGCTAGAGTCACACTGGAAGACCATAAAAAGTGAATGATATTCAGTGACTGCAGGGTGAATAACCACTGGCTAAGCAAAGTGGGTGTTACCCACCCAGATGAATTTCCCTCAACTTCCAGGTGACAACGCAGGATACTGTTGATTGATGTACGACCCGATAATAAAAACATTTAAGTGTTACCTAGGCAACAGGAGCCTGGAATGTCTGCAAGCGATCAGCCATCAGTACGAGCATTGCTTCCAGTTTGGACGCAGCTTTAAGACAATATTCACAAGGTGTGTTCAGTTGGCAAAAATACTGACTCCAAATGTAAGTTTTCACTATGTGGGGAACAACTAAACAACAGTATATCACTACACAGCGGAATTACTGTCTCTGCTGTAGATGTCTGTAGATGCTGTTGTTGTAACTCGTATATAAGAATTTGTATTTGCATAACAATTTCTATAAAAATGGCACAATATAAGGAATTTCCATTTATTTACAAGTTATTTCAGTAGTATAGGATATACGATAGTATCTGTTGTTTGTTTTTATTTATTTAATGATTTTTATTTCAGTAGTATAAAATTTCCACGATAGCAGCAACAGGTATCTGATGTGTTAAGTACAGAAGGGAGTGTTGTCTGCACTCTTATGGTATTCTAAATGGAGAAATTGGACCATGCTGTGTGTGTACACTGAGGAGTGGTAATGCAGCTGTACTTGTGCACTCATCACTTAGGCTATTAAAAAGGGGCAATTACCAGTGCTCTTTGTTTATTCCACTCAGTGCCTTTGTAATCAAGGGTGTGATGAACATTGTAGCGTCTCGGACCTATTATTGTGTAACCTTTTTTTTAATACTGTGCACATATTTTCACTTGCTGCAACTATTGTAACCACTAAAACGATATAACGTAAAATCATTTCTGTTATATTTAGTTTATCTTGCAGTACTTTTTGTTCAATCAACTTAAAAATGTGATCCATCTATTTTATTTTTGTTATTCTTTTTAAATGTTTATCATATTTCATTAGCTTGGCATAGTATTTCAAGTGTCGTTTAGTGAATGAAGAGCGAGGGGTGTGCACCACATCACCGTTTATGGTTTATTCTAGGAATTTGATAGCACTGCACACTGATCAGTGTGAGATTAACGAGATTTGACAAAGCTCACAGCCTAAAAAAGCACAAACTCATGAAAAAACGCTTGCCACGTCCCCAGAGGGCACTTTGATTCCCTCTATCCTCCTGCCAGCTCACTTCATGCCTCGCTCCGCTCTCATTGATGTGAAAATCGTTCTACAGATACGGGAATATCAATGTCTGTCCATGTGTGCCTGCTTGCTAGTGTTACGCACCTGCTCATTGTGTGTGTGTTTGTGTCTGTGTGTGTGTGTGTGTGTATTATTTTATTTTAGTGCTTTATCCTTTCACATCCGTTGAACCTTCTGTCTGAACTACATCTGAGCAGTGGTGTAGCCGGGACACATCACATAGATGAAAAGAAGAGAGGCTTTTTTTTTTTATGTACACAGCACATTTAAATTGTATGAGCTTGTTATTGTGCTTTGACTTAGCTTTGGGAGGGTAATTGAAAATGGAGCTGAATACATGGTTTGTTTGCATGTGTGAGACCAATGAAACAATATGAGGAAATCCAGCCTCTTGGGTGTGAATTCTGTGTTTGTTTGTTTTTCGTTTTTTGTTTTTCAGGGTCTTACAATTGTATATACTTTTCTAATTAAGGGATTGATGTTGTTTTCATATGCATCTTAAAATTCTTAGAAATTTACACCCCAGATATTTGTTGTAATCCTCCTCCCCCAGGTTTCCCTTGTCATAAGACTAAAACATTTTTTTTTAATAACATGACAAGCACAATCTTGCTTAATGAAGATGTCTAAGAAAATCATGCTTCTCACCAAGACAGATCAAGCCCCCAGAGAAAGATGTGGGTGAGTGTGTGGGACTGCTGCATCAGTCTCATCTTGCATGGCCTCGTTTCCACTCTGGAGCATCAGAGATTTACCATAAACCAGAGTAGAACCAGCAAAAGAGTCTAAAATCACTTTATGGTCCTGAGTGGCCCTAGCTCATGAGAGACCAAAGCCTGTGTATCCATGACAACGCTAAGATGGGATCCACTCTCAGCCATTGACTCCTCTCAGTCAGGGCTGAGTGCTGAGGGAGGAAATAGAGATAAGGAAAGATTCAATTCAATTTGCTCTGAACGGCTGCTTGCCCCTCATGTAAATAGAATGAGCAGGTTACACTCTGAACTACACAGGAGTAAAGCACTGAAAAGTAGAAATGAGGGCGAGAATTATGTTGTCACGGCTGAGTCGTCTTTGGTTCCCAGAGGTGTGGGAACACTTTTATTTTTTTCCATTTTTCATTTTAATTGTATTATTTCAACCACTTGAAGAATCTCCTGGAAGAAAGAAACAGCACATCCGTCCCATTGAAGTCTCATCTATTTGATAAAGGAAAATTGGTTCTCAAAAAAAGGCTTTTTGTCAGTCCCAGCTTTGTTTGAGTCCTTTATTTGAAATCTCTAGGACTGTAGTGTTTAATGCTACAGCCTACTGTAAATATGGATACTGCAAAAAGACCTAGAGAAGACCTGCATGGGCAGCAAGGCTTAATGGATCCCACACATGCCGTACAAGTCTCCCTGAACACCTGTGTAACTGCAGGCTCAGTTTATAGCAAGGAGGAGGAAGCGGGTTTGTTGTTAGGTTCCTATCCTAGTCATGATGACCCAACTCTTTTGAAATCAATAGCCATTTCCATCACTGTCTTGTTAGTCAGACAGAAAGAATCCCAGATGTATACTCCTCTTCTGCTGCTGTACACTTTCTAAATAAAGGTGGTGCACTTTCTGTCACAGTCAGCAATATACTGCCTGCTACATGTACACGATTTTTATATTGCTGTCATGTTAAGTACGACAATGATCGAGATGGTTTATTCCATATTATCAGAATAAACTGATCTGAAATTTAACCCTTGGAAAAAAGTTTTTGGAACTAACCATTGTTTTCCACGTAATGGTGAAAAGGTTCCTTTTGACCTCTATTTTTAGTTTGGCCAGCATACCCACAGCATGAATACAATCTCCTCCATACACCCCTACTCTCGCTGCTTTTGATCTTAGGATCAAGCTGCATCCCCTGGGCTTGGTGTGTCAGACGATTCCTATTTTCTGTTAGCCAAGCTGACTTTGGGTACACAGACAGCTTTCACTGGGCTCAGTGGAGTTGCTAGAAGAATAAATGCAACTTTTCCACAAATATTTACTGTCTCTTCCCTGTGAAAGACATGATAGTAGAATAATTTCAAAACCTCTGAGGCCATATTAGGACAAATGTTTTCTTCAGCATTAACGCCACTGATGTTTGAAGCTCAATTATGAATTATATTAGTAACAAACTTAAATTGTCTCATTTGTTTTTACATTTATTTACAGTACTTGCATTTTTAAAGCCTTAAGAAATTGTATAGTAACCCAAAAATCAAGAAGAAATCTTCAGATTTGCCTGCAGAGTGCGAAAATATCTACTGGATTTTTATCATTTCACCTTTTGAATTTCATAGCTTGGTAGGCAAAGGTTATTTTCTGGTGGTGTAATTCCATCTGTGCATGGTTTCTTTATCCGAACTTTAATCTCAAGGATCATGGGACACCTTGCAAGTGAAGTCAGAGCTCATCACTCTGTGTCTCTGTGTAGGTGGAAGAGGTGGTGGATGTCGGGGCTTTTGCTGCAGAGGATATCCACATACCCAGCATCTATGTCAACAGGGTTGTCCAGGGCGCCAGTTGTGAAAAAAGGATTGAGGTACAAAATGATACATTAAAGAGTTCAGAGAAGTAGACACATTACATTTGGAAGGCATGCAAAGCATTCTGGATTATGAAATTGTAATGGAAAAAGAAAAAAGATCAATCCTGCAGTGATAGAACTGTAGAGATGAACCTTTCCCAAGCCTTTTCGCATTTCTTTCACTGTTCAGAAATAGCCTTTGTTGTTTTATTCATGTGTCGTGTTACTCAACCAGAATGAACTTTTCAAGATTATATTATATTTCCATATGTTTCCAGAAACGCACAGTAAGGAAAAGCCAAGAAGAGAAGCCCAAGCCAAAGAAGGAATCTGACATTGTTCGAGAGAGGATCATTCGCAGGGCTGCTCTGGAATTTGAGGATGGCATGTATGGTATCCTTTGATGGAAATGCAAGCAGTGAGAGGATAAAAAAATCATATACATTTGTGAAGCAGTGGCCTACTTTTAACGCCCACCAGGAAAACCAAACCAAAAAGTATCCAGCTGCCACAGAAGAATGCTTTACCTTGGCTTCCTTTATCATCAAGTTGCATAATAAATGATGCACATAATGTGCTATGCTTTTTTTTTTTTTTTCTCCCTGTGGTCTTTAGTTACATTTTATCGTGACAGCTTCTGCCCTTCCTTGTGAAATCATCTTTAGTTTTTGATCGACTGATCTGTGATTAACCATTCAGTGTTTTTTGGACTTAACATGACTGTTTAGTGACTGTTTAAACAATGCATGCATTTGTTAATCTTAACACCTTTTTCCCCTGTCAGAAATACAAATATCGAAGCTACTGTCTTTAACAAAGAATAATACAAGCTAACCTTGGTATTGGTATCCCCATGCTGGCCAGCAACTTTATAAAACCAGACATCACTGTACACCTCCAGAGTGAAAATGGGATTCTGGGGCTGGTAAGACACCTACGTTTTAGTTTTTTTTGCCTTCCCTCAGGTTTCAGCGCTTTGAATCTTGACTAAACAAGCTAACGAGCTACATATTTCTTCATTCTTTGCAGAGACGTTTTTTTTGAAGTGGCAGTAAGCATGTTTCAAACTGAATAGCCATTTATTTAACCAGCATCATTCCTAGTTGGGGCCCTCATTTGAAATGTGTTTCGATTGTTACGTAAGAGATTGTAGCAATTTGACGCTTTTTTTCGTCCATTTTTCTTTCTCATTATTTGCCAGCTGAGCCTTTTAACAAAGGCTGCCGCTGCTATAGAGTGGCTCTCCAATCAGTTGTGTTGACAGAATGTAGGCGCCTATGGTAATTTCTTATTTGTCAATGTTATATTTATGACTGCCAGTTTCAAAAAGGTACCGATCTCTCCACCTCCTCAGTCTCAAAAGATTGCTCTCTTTGTTGAAAGCAGAGAAAATCGATGCCTCATCTAATCGGAGAAATGTGATTGTGCCTCTTTCTTCAAAGACCATGGCCAGTCAGGCTGAGTGACATGTGTCCTGCCTGCATGTGTGCATTTTTTTCTTTTTACCTTTTATTTCTTTTTTTATAGGGTCCCTACCCCACTGAGGATGCAGTAGACGCAGACCTGATTAATGCTGGTAAGGGTTATCCTAATGAACATCTAATTTCCCACGTCCTCTGACAAAATTAGGTAATTTATTTAAGAGAGTTAAGTATGAAAACTGGTCTGGTAAAATATTAGGGAAAATAAGCATTTTATTTTACCATTTTTTCCCTGCCTGCTTCATGCTTGGCACAAACTTACTCAGATAATACTTGTTTGTTGACATTTGACAAGTGTCCAGTTATCCAGCATCGTTTTTCCCTCTCGAATTCAGCCTTCCATTAATTTTTTTTAATGCCATTGTTGTATGTTTTTCTTTGTTATTTACTGTCTTCATGTTCATCTCTAAAGTGCGTTGCTTTTTGATGTGTTGAGTGTTAAATTCACTGCTATGATAAATGAATTGCAATGCTTTGTGTTGCTTTTCTGCAGGGAAGGAGACTGTCACTGTGCTCCCTGGGGCAGCGTATTTTTCCAGTGATGACTCATTTGCTATGATCCGAGGGTAAGTCCATCTATTATTTACTGAATTTTAGAGTCGTCATAATTTCATATTTGCTTATCACCTGCACCAAACACCTGTAACTAGAGGCCAAAACCATGACTCACAATGCTGGACAACACTGTCATCAGTACAACTACACAGCAGCCTTCCAAATATTCCCAAGGTCTTCGGTTCTTATTGATTTGCCAGCTCACTGTGATTGCCCACCCAGACTCCCTGCGGTATCAATTCTTTTTGTCCTCCCAGCAAGAATTCAATATTGCTCATAAATAATACTGTCCTGTCACACTGGCAGGTACCGAATGGAACAACGCTAAATTTGTCCATGTGTGAGTGTGTCTGCTATTGTGCAGATATGCTGGGAAAGAATTACTCAACATATGGTGTGCTGTGAGCCACATTACCTCAGACACCACACTTATTATGTTACACTTGGGCATTTAGACTTTATCACTTCTTAGTCTGTATGTGTTTGTGTGTGGCCAACACCCACCATGAGCTGCTACATTCTTTTGCAGAAACAAAAAGGATTAAAGTGCTTTATGATTATACAGTAGGCAGCAGCACTAATCCGTGCAGCTGTAGACATCCTAGTGATACCCCTAACTGCCTGTTGCAGGACTTTACTTTGGACTTTAAACTCCTTATTCTGAAGCAGAGATTGCTTCTAGTGAAGAAAGTATCACACATAAAGAGACAAGTAAAACTTAATTTGCTAATATAGTGGATTATAGTGGTACCTCTAGCACAGGGGTCGGCAACCTTTCTGATGATGAGTGCCATCTAAAATTTCCTCAGAAGTCAGTGTGCCATATAATTGCATTAGCAATAAATTTAATAACGCTCTATACTAACAGTTACACACTATATAGACCAACTTTATAGAATTATATTTGTTCGCAGATGTTGGCAGCTATCAGCAAATAGTTATCAGCTATTTTGAAACAAAAAAAAGACACTTTTTATCCATAACAAGAACTCCATAACAGCAAATGAACTGTACAACAGAAAATGCAAATGCTATTTATGGTCTCCTCACAACAATGATAAGAAAAATAAACTGGGCCAATATGGCATGTTTGTTAATACAGAGATACACATGTTAATGTGATCTCTGGTCTCCCACTCAGAGACACAGGTCTCCGAGTGTCCAGCGTTCAGACGGCTACCTGAGGACACTCTTCGTGTGAGAGAAAATCTGCTCACACAGACATGTAGAACCAAACACTGTCAATAAGGCCTCTGCAATATTCTGAAGAAAGTTAAACTTGTCAGGTAGTGATGTCCAGCAGGTGAAAATGCAAGCTCAGTGAACACGCACAGCTATGGATTCCAGCTGCATTCGTCGTTCTGCAAACTTTGATCCCCACAGAGTGTGAGTCTACGGATGTATCATTGTATTTCCGTGGTGCTGATGCTGCGCTGGGCAAACAGCTCCTGAAGAATTTAAAGTGTCGGAATGTAGAAATTTCAACGTTGCTTGAAAAAACTACCAGCTAGCAGTGTCCCTCTCACCGGTAAGCTAAGTTATTTTTAGCCAATTACAAGTTGAATCTGATAGTTGGGGTTGTTAGCTAAGATACCGTCATTAAGAAGCAGCACAACTAATGTGTGTATGAAAGTTAATTTGTGATGTGCACCGCTGGCCCAGCCATTTATTTTTTTAATGCACCTTCTCAGATTAATTCACTGCGTGTCGTGCCCAGGGCTGGACTGGGACAAAAAATCAGCCCGGGCATTTTGACTAGAGACCGGCCCACCAGGTATTAAAGCCATAAAGCCTTTGAATGAAACCAAACACTGTTGTGACAGTTATGTACACTGTCTTGTTGGTATATGTATGATTTCTATACATTTTACGTCAGATAAAAACTTTGGTTCTAAGATTCAGATAATAATTTTTTAAAAGCTAGACATTTTAAATGAGAATAAGAAAGTATTTCTTTGTGCCCCCCTTTCCTTGCTAATGCCCTACCTGGCCCCCTGGCAAAACTTTGCTAGATCCGCCCCTGCACAGTTACCAGCTGTCAGCTGCTTGGAAAAGGATCCTGGTGTTATTTGTCTCTCAGAAACAGTTCATAACTTCCCTTCAACTCATTCATGTCACCTAAAGGTAAACCTGTTTCTCCATCACCTGTTCAGCTCTGATGATTCAGTAAGGACATCTCCTGGTTTCATCTTCATGTTTCCCTCTCACCACATATCCAAGCCGATATCATGACCAGCAGCTTTTACAGCTGTGGCTCTAGCAAACATCAGCTGATACTAGAAATTAATATTAAATAAATTCTAACAACAGCTGATCAAGCTTAAACGTGCTGCTGTTGTTTAACACAAATAACTAAAGCTTTGTGTCTTTTTTTTCATTCTAGCTGAAGTACGGGACAAATGCGAAGTACGAAACCCGTAATATTTTCTCTGAATACGAGACGATTCCGCTTTTTACGGGACAGTTGGCAACTCTACTAACTAACCTTATGAATGAAATAAAGTTCACTATCAGTAACATCATAGCACCCACCCAGCCATTGGCTGTATAGAAACTCGGTCATGCTAGTTAGTACGAGTTATTGTAACTAACTGTAAAAAGTCAGTATAACGAAAATAAACTCCACCTAAACTTGGCTTATATCTGACTCAGATAGACTGCAGGTCATAACTTCTTACCTGAAGTTCAGTTCACCTGACACTCGGACCGGCAGCCGCCTCGGATCTCTCCTCCTCCTGTCTCCCCTTTCCCTCATCCACCTGCTGGCTTCTGTAAAAGCTCCGCCATAGTCACCACCAAACAACTGAGTTATTTCTACACATCAACCAGCATCCGGCCAGTCCACCACCTTTCATTGTTTATACCGTTACAAAAACAACAACAAAAACATCGGCCAATGAAAACAAAAAGTCACCATCACCGGTATGCCCGATGGCCAGTCCAGCTATGGTCGTGCCATCAGTTAACCCTTTGCGTGCCAGCTGTGGCACGCGTGTCCAGGTTTGCCGACCCCTGCTATAGCAGATAAGTGTTTGTTTAAAAAGATGTGAATAAAACATTGGAACAGACCTTTTATCTATGACAAGTACTGCTATCAAAAAAAGGCTGAGATGGGAAGATTATTATTGTGAAGGCATTTAATGTGAGAATCAGTCTGATACGCTTGTATGGTGTCTTGTCACAAAAATGGAGTCACTCTAGCAGTACTGTTGTGTTTTATTTTATATCTGATGGGCGGATTTGTGAGTTCATAAGTGGAAGTGATTCTGGAGTTGACAGCTGTCTTCTTCTGTTGTGTCATTCTCATCAGGGGTCACATCAACCTGACAATGCTGGGCGCCATGCAGGTGTCAAAACATGGAGATCTAGCCAACTGGATGATCCCAGTAAGTTTGCTTTTGATTGCCCACAGCTGTTAACTTTTTTCCACATTTGTTGTTTCTTCAGCACCTGCTGTGGTTCAGCACAGCAGTATAATGAGCGTGCTCCAAATGTTTAATTTGTTGAGGGTTTGCTGATAGGGTTTACTGATATTTTTGTAATTTTATTTAATTATTTTTATTTATTGAGTTTGTGTCAGGTGGGTGTTTGATAATGTAAAAGTTGTGGTACGGTTTTATTGTTACATTATTCTAACTGTATACATACATCCTTCTGTCAGTATAGTACATATTCATACTCATTCTTTGTCTTTATCTGGCTTTCAAGATCTAAAACACTGAATAATCCATCACTATATAAATAATTACTTGTTGTAATATTAGTTCAAACATGTAACTACTACGAATTCTCTTTCAGAATACTTGCAACGATACTTGTATCAATATTGAACCGTTCGATATAGTGGTTTCAGTTCGGTACGCATATGTATCGAACAATACAAAATTTTTAATTTACTTTATCAACTGTTCTTCTGACGATGCTGTCTGTGTTGAGAGCTCAGTGGATATGTGTTCGACTACTCCGCCTAGACTGCACTGTCGAGGAAATGCCTTTCACTCTCTTGTTTGTGAGTGCTGCAGCATAATGGGTGTACAACATTATTATTAGATATTACATCAGGTCAGTTGGTACTAAGACCACAGTGGCCTCAGACCTTGGGAATGATTACTAATGTCAAGAACCCATTAAAAGCCTCTTTGCCATGTGGGAGTCCTCAACCAGAATGCCCCCTGGCCACAGAGTTTTTTTTTGTTTTGTTTTGTCTTTTTGCACTGAAGTGCTGACGTGTACGTGCAGAGTTGTTTCAGCATGTACATCATTTTATAGACACATCTCCTCTAAGCGACAAACTAGAAACGGGCACAGTCTTGGAGACATGCAATTTTACCATGCAATTTCTTGTGTTATTTCCTTTTTTAGTTTTTCCTCTTTAGTCTAGCCCTCAAAGGGTTGATGGCTTTGGTTTCCACTAACCATTGTTACATCATTTCAAACTAAAACAACGTATATCAGTAAAGATTTTGAGTTTCAATATTTCATTCATCAACAGCCGATGTCCATTTGAGTATTCCTTTAATTGTTTTGAACAGTGTAAATGACTGCATAACAGCTTGGTGAATAGAATACTGTTGTTGATGGTGATTTGTAAATTTTGCAACTTAATTTAATTTTGACCACTTCACTCATACTTGTTTGTCCATGGTAATTGCTAATTAACCAGTGCTTGATTAAGTATGCTATGCAGATTTTGAAGCCCTGCAGTGGAGCTGCTCATAGACAAAGAATTTATTTATTTTGTTCTCTTGTGTAATTCTGGACATTTTGAAAAGCGAAACAATGCGGAACATTGGCACACATACTTCTGTCCTCACCTACGCTTCAATCTTCATTATCCCCTCTTTAGAAAGGATGGATGACGAGAATTACATTTGCAACCCTTTGTAATAATGAAAATTATTCACTATCTAAAGATGGGTGCATAGCGTGAAATTGGAAATGTTTTACGTAGGAGTTGGGGATGCAGTACTCTCAGTGAGATTATGTTGATTTCAAATGCTTTTAATATGCAAAATGCAGATGAACATTTTCCAGTTGAGGGCTTTGAAACGCTTTTACATCTCCACTCAGGCTGAAACATCTGGAAAAACAATAGATGAAGTGAAAAGGGGTAATAGAATACAGGATTCGGACTTGTTGTGCTATTTTATCTTTGGCTGCGAGAGCTTTATCAAGTTGTCCTACATGGAGAGGTCTTTCACAGGAGATACACAAAATACTTCTTGTTATATGCACATCCTTCCAGGTTTCAAAATGAGAATCAAGTTCAAGTTCAAATTTTATTCGCCACATGCAGTGGCAGGTTGCCCTGCAGTGGAATGAACCCGCCCCCCAACCTTACACACACGACACAGACATCACATGGGGTTACAAGTCAGAGAACGGTTGCATTACAGAAAAAACACTGAAATGTACACTACAATGGGAAAGTACAAGTGGAAAAAAAGAGACCTCTACTCATGCTGGGCTATAGGAGGACAGTATGAGAACAGGAAACAAAAAAACTCCTCTGCACAGAAAGCACATAAATGTCCACAGTACAACATTATAGAGCACGTGACCAGCAACAGGGTTGGGTAGGGGATAAGGAGTAATCCCAGGCAACACAGCAGCCATCCTGCCACTGCGCCGACTCTCCAGCGCGGGCCCAGACCCGCCTCGTGTTCCCAGGAGGCAACAAGCATCGAAGGCATTGGAAGGGGAGGGGGGATGAGTGAGTGCTTATCAGTGTAAGTGTATGTGTGTGCGTGTCCATAGTTCAGCTGAGACAGTGTCCTTCGCCCTATCAGGCTAAGTAAAGTCTACCAGCCAACCCAGGTGGCCTTGCATAGAGTGGGAAGAACAGTCAAACACAGTCGTTATCAGGGAGTTTTCGTTCGGCTCCAGCCTTGAGCCCATAGCTGGCGCCGAGGGGATATCAGCATTATGATGTTGATGTTGTTGATTTTTCTTTTATGCGAGCAGCTCATGAGAATTTCAAAGCTGTTCTTTAACACTCCGACACTGGTCTCGCAATCTCCTGTTGGAGAACCGCGAGCTTCTCCATGATGTTATCAAACTTGCGCTCCGTGGTCTTATCATTCTTGTGCTCAGAGAGCCGATTCTGAGAACTCACGACTGCAGTGAGCTGTTCCACGATGTAATCCAGCTTTCGCGCAGAGGTGTTGCTCTGAGCAGACCTCTCCTTGATGTAACCCAATATACGCTCAGAGGTGTTATTCTGAGTATTCACGGCAGCTGTAAGCTTCTCCAAGGTCTTAACCATGCTGCACTCAGTGAGCCCATTCTGAGAATCATGTCTCTCTTTTATTTACTTATTTTTTCCAATGTTATTTTGACCAAACTCTGTCGTTAGTTTTACTCGTTCCTTTAAAACTGAAATGAATAAACAAGCACTTCAAGGCAATCGTATAAAGGTTAACGAAAGCATAAACATTTATCTGGTCAACAAAAACATTTTAAAGTTAAATCACTCACAAAAAAGCTGTTAGTATTTGCAGAAAGTTTTTTTCTGGGTTTTACTGCAGTGTGAAGATTAATTGGATTTTTTAAATTAAATAGTTTAATTGATATAGCTTTTAATTGATAAGGCAAGAGAAACAATTTTTTTTATTAGATTTTTTTTTATTATGCACAACTTTGGCTGTTATTATTATTATTATAAGTATAGAGTTGAAGAAGAATTCTCACTCAAAGTGATAAATTGTATCTCTCTGAGTATGTGAATAAGTTCAAGAAAGAGTAATAAGGTTTAGAGTAAGTTACAGTTTCATGTTTATTGTGATGCTACATATGTTTATTTTACTAAAAACGTGCCCACTCAAGTGATGGTAGGTTATGTTGCGTCTTCATATTGAAAATAGGTGCTTTGGTAGAATGATAAATGTGTAATTTTGTTATTGTGATTTTGTCTGGAACACTACGATCTTGTTACAGTAACTAAGATGGTTGTTTGACAGAGATATTTTTAAACTCTTTTTTTAATTTAAGGAACCAATGGCAGCGTAGGAAAAGAACCTTGTGTCAGAAGTGAAGTTTTAATTGTATTTATCTATTTTTTTTTAAATATTCATTTTATTTGTTACTAACTATGAGTCTATTAAAAGCCTATGATTATGATTTATCCTTTCCTTTGTTTGTTCATTGAAGTTTGTATTTTACAGAACAGAATTAGAATTGATCATTGTTGAGCTTAAATGGAGAAAACAGCCGCTGCCTCAGACATATATTCCAAAACCCCAGAGGCTCAGTATAAGTGCAGCTAAGTGCAGCAATATTACAAACTACTTACTATTAAAATGCAGTTACTTTCCTAAGTGCTCATAAGATCTGGTGGCAGCTTTAATGAAGCTGCTTAAGAAGATTTTTCTTTTTTATATATTTATAACAACAATTTAACTTAGACATATAAATGGCCTGCATTTGTATAGCGCTTTTTAGACATGACTGAAGGCTTATAAGTTAAAAATGTCCTAATGGATATTTGTAATCTCTCTGTGTCTTCTTGTGTATATATTTTTTAAGTTTTACTTTACTTGGGCTTCTCTGCTTAAAATTTCAGCTTTACAGTGAAATAAATTGCATTACTTATAGTGGATTGGAGCATATTTACCAATTATACACTGTAAACAGTTGTGTTTTTCGGTTGCTTTGAACACGCTGTGCATTGTCTTGCTGTCAGTTCCATCTCTCTGATTCTTGTCATTAGTTGTCTGGGTAACGAAGGCTTGTGGCAGTCTGTTGCTATGTTATTAAATAGAGAGCCGTTTGTATCAGACAGTGGAGATTGTCAGAGAACTGGAAGGGAGAGAAAGGAAGCCAGTTGGTAAGTGGGAACTCTTGGATTGTGAAGGGGGTCATTTTCTGTGGTGTTTCTGCCACTGACTAGAAAGCGAACACTCGCACAACAAATGAGAAAATTGTATGCTGTAGCCATGGCAACACAAAAAAATGCAAGCGTGCCTTAACCCTTAGATGATCCTGGGGTTTTTGTGTCATTGCGTTTTTTATTTTCATGCTATTTTGGCTTTGCTGAATTAGTATGGCTCATATTTGCCAGAGGATATTCATTTAAAAAAAATGTTATTATAAAATTGTCATCCCAGTTCCTTAAATTAGCTGAAAAATCCTAAGCGATGCAAAAACCTCCACATTTTATCCTAAGGCCAAAAAATGCCCCATTGAAAATCTTTGAAAATGCATTTTTTTTATCACACATTTATCATGACATCAACTAATTCATTCTTTTAAGATAACCTAACCCTCAGTTTTTAGTTTTTATATTTGTCTCCCAGGTGGCGCTTCTTTTTGTTATCCAAGGCATGTACCAAAATTTTACATTTTTCTGTTTTCTGCTAAAATGATAAATGCGCGAAGCTATTGATGTTGGATAATTGTGTGAGTGTGTGTGTGCATGTGTGTGATGTTCACCTTCAAGTCTTTTCCCTTAGAAGGCCACACTCTGTGTTATAAAGTAATTCAGTAATAATAAATGATGAGTAACCTTTCAGATCTTCAAAGATATCTCAGCAGCAAATAAAATAAAACAATAATTGGAATTTAATGTGGTTCTTCCTCAGGTAGACTATGCAGTTGCACTGCATTGTTAGAAGTACAGGCGTTTTGGAGATGCAAGACTTTACAGCACACAGGAGGCGATTTATGAGTGTAAAGATGGCGCCTCATCCTCCTCTGGGGACTCACCTGAAAGTGAGA
The DNA here is from genome assembly GCF_057382185.1 of Mchenga conophoros. NCBI lineage: Eukaryota > Metazoa > Chordata > Actinopteri > Cichliformes > Cichlidae > Mchenga > Mchenga conophoros. Next base: position 25,552,680 of record NC_140537.1, on the reverse strand, counting down.
GAAGAGAGGAGATGGTTGAAGTCACAGGGTGAACTTCTCTATAGACTTGTAGTCAAGACCGCCTAATCCGAGACCAAGACGAGACCAAGACCGAGACAAAAAAGTCTTTAAACTGCAGCCAGATGCTGCTTCGTTTACGGGTGTCAGGTATATTTATGTGTCTTTGCTTTCGCACAGCCCTCCTCACTGCTGTCTACTGTCTCACTCACTTACTGAGAGGACAGACGCATGCTCCACTTGACTGTCGCGTTTCTCACCCTCTCGGTTTTTCACATAATGATATTATCCTATATCCTCGCATGTGATTGGCCACAATATGGAGGGATTGTAGCATAGCTGAGCCACTGTGTGACAGCTGAGCAGCGAAAGGAAATTAAGTGAGGGTAGAAATGACTGAAAGATTATTAGGCTCTGTTTTGAGTTTTGTTCAAAAAAGAATGACTTCATATAGAAAAAAATATATATATCACATATGCATGACACCTTAAACTATTTTTTTAATTAAGCAGCAAGGCAGAACAAAGTCAGGGCTGTATCAAGACACAGGGACTAAACCCCAATTCAACCAGACCAAGAACTGATCTGGAATTAAAACAGGACTACAACAGTTCAAAATCAGGAGTATTTGGGACTTAACCAAGACAGACTATAAAAACTAGATGATAGTAGCACTAAAAATCATCATAGACCTGCACTACGCTTATTTTTTAATTCTACCAAAGTCCACTATTTAGATTCAGAAAAGTTTATGTAATTATTTAGCCTTGTTGTGCAAACAAGCCTGCATAACTTAATAAATATAGAATTTGAAAAGTAACAAATGGTATCTAAAAAGTTACATTAGGCACTAGATACATGTTCTGATGAGTTTTGATCCTGGGACACACACACCCTGCCACTAGCTATGCACTGCTGCTGATGGATGAAATCTTGCAGCAAATTGTGGCCATCACAAACCTGCATGGGAAACACTTAGTGGCTTATGGACACAGAGGAACTGCAGGCTTATGTAGGGATGCTTGTCACAAACCGGATCACACAGCCATGGCAAAAACCCGGATTGTCCAAAATCTATTTATTTTAAATAAATAAAACCAAAAAAAGAAACCTTATACAAACCATGGCGTGTGTAGTCAGTACAATCAGTGGTGTAGATGAGTGCATGGTTGGAAGGATTGTGTATGCAAAGTTTGTTTGTTTGCAAAACCAAACCAAATGCAAGCAAAATCCAGAGGGATGTCTCAGGGGAAAACGCCACCCAGCAACTGAGCTCTGAAAGCTTTTATAGAGCACTGGCACACCGGGCCCAGGTGTTGCCAGTGTCATTAATTGGGAATGAACCACTCCATCCCTCCAATGCCTGCAAACGAGACATGCCACACAAAGAGGCCAAAAGGACGGCAGGGTGGAGTGGGTCATCACAGTGCTCATTTTGGACAGTTTTTGCAGGTCAAAAAATTAATTAATTAATTCAAATCTGTAGGGTGGTGCTATGATGAGCCCCTCTCATCAGCAAATGTAAGGGCAGTGATTTTTGCACGGACAAAAAAAGAAGAGCTGGCAGCACCATGTGGGAAGCTTAGATTCAAAGACCTCAGTCTGTACATTTGCAAACTGTGCTCTAGCTCAGCTGGAGTCCCTCTTCTTTATACAGCTATAATCCAAAGGCTATAATTAATATTTTATATTTATATTTCAAGCTGAAGCAGTTTTAGAAGACTATCATTTAAAGTATTACTATACAGTACTTTTACAGCCGTTGGTGTTGGGTTGAGTTTTTGTAAATATCGGACACTGTAGAAAAAAATAAGAATGCATTCAAATCAGTGTTGCTGCCAATCGTTGATGCCGGGCCTAATAAAAAGAATAAAATAATAGTCAAACACTCCTTGAAATAAAGTTTTTAGACATTATTTGTTGTTGTTTTTTTCTATAAAAAAACAGTGGAGATATCTAAACATAATGGCATTTAAAGAGTGAAAAAATAAGGAGTTAAAATAAAAAGAATTAAAATTAATTTTCAATTCATCATTCAAAGTTGAAAAATAATATTACTATGTAATATTTTTACACCTGTTTTGGGAAGAATCTAATGTCTTCACAGGACAGATGACATTAAGTACTAGGTTGTCCCATGCCCTGCTGTCCCATGTTCCTGGAGAGATGGACCAACAGTTTTGAATGTACAGCAAATCACAGTGTAAAAATGTTATAGAATACAATAGCCCTTTGTTGTCATTCTACATGTACAATTAAATTATATTTCGTTTTGTTTTTTATTTAGTTTTTTTTTAGAATAGAATATATAGCCATTTCAAACTGTTCCATACTTGGTCTAAACAGCAATAGTCTTAGTCCTCTGGCACCTGGGGCTCACTTTGAACGGTGGTTTAGTGAGATAGACTGTCATTGTCTATGCTTTTACATATTGTGATAGGTGTCATCTTAGCAAAGCTTCAACTTAAGAGGTCTTATCAGGTTTCTGCACCAGTTATACTGCTCCCGGCAGCCCCACACCCTCCACCCCACCATTAATCACTCATTGTTATAGTTGTGAGATGGTTTTCGTGAGTCTGTGTGCTATCTCGTGTTAGAATATTTTTACCAGGTCTTTTGTTAAGTAAATTATTAAATGAATGAATGAATTAGCCCACCTACTCCCGTAAAGCCTGTTCCCACTGCACTGGGAAGAACAAGATAAATAACCTGCCATCTGTTGTTGGATTGAAGTTCTCAAACTTTTCATGCTGAATGTAACTTGAGAAACGCACAACAAACCTTTTGAGGGATGAAACAAATCAATATGTCGGGTTCAGCTACACTATACAGTAAATACTGCATGTGTGCTTACTGGTAGATTTGTAACTTACTTGCAAGTGAGTTGTCAGTTTGTTCATATAGGGCAAACAGTATTATGCAGCAATGGAAATGAATGGCAGGTTTTCTCCATGTTTCCTGTCTATTTTATTTTCTTACACATTTAGATTCAAACCAGTCTCTGGTTATCACCCTACATGTGACATTAGTTGTCAGTTTTGATTGGCTGTTTAATTTTTTATCAACCTCAATGACTGTACACATCCAATCAGGAAGATTCATGTTATTTAACATTCTGATCTTGTGTGTTATTTGGAACCAGGCTGACTGGCTGCTGTAGCTTTTATTTTGCCTGGATTTTATATGATGAATAACATCTACAGTTGAACTAGGCCATTAATGTAGAACTACTAAAAATCTCAAACCTAACACAGTCTGTTCCTTATGTTCATTTATGTAGAATTTGTTGTTCTCTTCTATATACAGTTGTACAGCTGTAGGGTTTTTGGGAGCTGAACATTGTTTAGAAGAGAGATGTTTCGTGTTTTTGTGTGTTTCTGCTACTGAATTGTTTCCTGACATACTTTTAAGTGTCCTAGTGGCCCTGTGGTGCTACGATTATAGCAGACAAATGGACACAGTAAGAGTGGTGAGGAAATTTAAAAGGAACCAGCCTCAGTCAGACCAACAAGGTTAATATCATTAAAGCTTTGTTAATTAAATGACTAAATTACTCTGCTCTTGTTGGCTGCTTAAAAAGAGGATATTTCCATGGGTGTTGTTCTGAAAGTATGCTTTACAGCATCTGCTGGTCAGAGGCTCAATGCTGTGTGTAGCTTTGTCATCTTCATAGCGTTGATTTTGCAAAACACAAGTCTTTAAGACGTCTAACATTGAGAGGCAAGTTATTGTGAGAGTTCAACATTCGAGTGCCACTCAAAGGTTAGGCAGTTTACCGGAACATAAGTCAACCTAACGCATATATATTAATGTAATGTCGAACTTCAGAGGCAAGTTTTAACTGAATTCTAAGGAAAACCTGTTCCAGACAAGGTTGGGCTGACCCCTGTTAACATGGTGAATGTGCTAAGTAAGTAAAAGAGCCAGCCTCATGACACAAGGTTCAACATGCCTTGATAATACAGCCTTCTGGGTGGAATAGATTTGCTTTTCCCATCATAACTCTCCATTAATTTGATTTTTTTTTTTACACTCTTACAGATCATGTTAATTTTGAGTTTTGCTGCATGCAGCAGTTTAGATCAAAGTAGGCTCAGATAACCTCGTGCAAAGCTGTGAATGAGAGGGAAGTAAATGCCAATCCTCCTAGCAACATAGGTCACTGACAAACAGAGCATCAACCTTTCTTTAATTTTCCACATCAAATCTTATTTTCTTGCACAATTTATATACAACAAGGTCACATTTTGCTATTTATCGTACTGTTTATTTTAATCTTTGTGTACAACGCTTTGCGACTACCTGTCTATGAAAAGCGCTTAATAAATAAACTTTACTTACTTACAATCATTTGTGACACATTTGACTACTTCCACAGAAAGCTGTTGATCCTCTGCTACATTTTTGGTTACAAGAAAATACATCAAATCATTTTCGCAGTTAGGGATAAATGTACTGCCCCATAGCAAAATAAAAAATTGATTTTTCCATTTTATAATTTCCTCCGGAGTCATTGTCTTGATTTTTACTAATCAAAACCATACTAGAATGTTAATACTTGTGTGGTTATGATCTCAAAAGACACACCCTTTCGATTAACAGCCTATGTTGTTAAATGGAGTACATTAGCAGATGTCTAGTTCTGGATGGTAGCTGTAAATCACAACTTGCATTTAGCAGGTCAGACAGTCTTATCCCCTTAGGCCTGTGTACCCATCACCTAAGCCCACTGGCTGTCATAAAGTGCATTAACATTGATTATATGAAAAACAACACTGTTTAATCTCAAGTGTCTGTGTAATAAATAAAAACGCTGAAGGAAAAAAGCTGGTGAGACAGTTTGGAGATTAAAAGTCAAAATGGATACAGTTGTATTAAACCTGATATTGGTAGTTTATTTGGGGGTATTGATATGCTGTTACAGCAGGCACTTTCAATTGGACGACAAACAAGTAAATGAAATTAAATGCTGCCTCTTCAATATCCAATATTCTAACCCACCTCCTGTCTCCCAAACCTCCTTTCTGTTCTCAGTTAATATCTTCTCTCCCCAGCTGGCCTTTCCCACAGGCAAACAGTATCCTTACAATGTGTCACCCTTGGCATACATACCCTCCGGTTATTGAGCAAAAAGCAAACCACGCTCTACACATGATTGATGAGGAAATGGGATTCTAATTCAGTTATTGAGCCGTCACCCTGCGGCCATATGTGCACATCAACCTTCCTTATTCGGAAACCTTCCTTATTGTGGCCAATGTTTAACTTGAAGACAGTTTTTTTTTCCCCGGCTGGCGGATCTCAGATTCCTTTTTTTAGCATTTTTCTTTCCCACCTTTTAAAAAAAAAGAAAGAAAGAAAAGAAAACGGTTTTGGTTTTATTTGTTATTGAAGAAAATATCCATTGTGACATGACAAAGCTTCAGTACACTGGATTCCTGCACAGAATCATTCAGTTATGTTTAGTGCAGTTCTAATGCAGAATGCTTTTTCTTCCTGCTCTCTGCATTGCTTACATTCCTTGCAGTTGTCATTGTGTTTTTCTGTTGAAAATAACAGACCGGTCATGAGTCGTTATGGCTGAATTATTTTAACAGCACAAGTCTTTACCTGTACTACTAATGAGACATTCTGTCTTGAGAGAATCCTCCATTCACTGCACCAGAATAATTCTTATGCTGGTTCTGACTTCAGAACATTGTAATCCTGTTGTTGCTCTGTCTTTCAGTACATTACTACAGCACAACTAGCCCCTATATATCTTCAAAGGGTCACACTGGAATCCTTTATCTTGTGCAAAATCCTAAAATACTTAATCCCTTCTCTGCCCCTTAGTTCTCTGCACGTGTCAGACCTCCAACTCTAAACCCAGGTATGGAATTTGCAGTCCTCAGGCAGAGGTTTGTTAGGTAACCTGCACACCAGCCTGTGACTAGAGGTTTCAGACCTTAGATTTTGGCGTGGTTCCCCAGCAGAGATCTGCACTGCATTATACCAAGAACTCATTGCGTCAGTAAATGGCAATGTGTGAATGAAACTGTTAGAAACATTAACATAAATGTGACCCGTGTCTGAATTTTAAAATGCTGTCACTTCAACAGATTGATACTGCTTTCAACGTTACTTATGCCGTGACTGAAAAGGCTTAAGAAATGGTCAATGTTTTCTTGTGGCACTTGTTTGGGTTTTCTCAATAAATGTGAAGCATCATTATTAAAGGTAGAATTATTTTTACTTTGTGATTCAGTCTATACAAAATGGAGTTCTGGGGACACACATGCCGTAGGTGGGACTATCAGAAAAGGTGGCTTGGAGTACTCTGCTGGTGTTTCTTTTTCTTTTGTTTCTTTTTCTCTAATGCTGCATTACTTTTACGTTGGAAGTCAGGTATGCGTTCCAATAGTAGTAGTCAAGAACGCAAGAAAAGACAGGCTTTGTTTTGCGCCCTTGGAAGGTAGAGCCATTTATCCATCACTAGCAATATACTATAATGTTAGGGTTTTCGCACTTACAAACACCAATGCAGCACATTTATAGATGGAGCGTGTTAGTACTTTGTTTATGACTTATTTACAGAGTCACAAATACACAACAGTAGTAGTACAGATTGCAGGTTTTACTTCTCAGTTTCTGCCATCTTGAATTGCAAAGTCAGGGTTTGCGGGGCTTTTTTGAATTTGAAACTTCAAACTCAGAATCAAGGGTTTCTGGCTTCCCACTTCAAATGGAATGCAGCATAAAACACATTGGTGCCACTAACTGGTGTGATCCTATAGATAAATGTAGCTAAATGGTCTTTCTCTCTCTCCCTTTTTTTCTTTTTTTTTCAACGTATGTGTAGCTGTTTTATGGTCTATTGTCAATTAAGCTTAAATGTAAAATGTTTTGGTAATCCTAACTAGGGATTAGACCGACTATAATTTTGTACTATACTCTCTAGCTAATGTTGTGAAAAATCAGTCAAGTGAAAATATCATTCTGTCCAAGATTAGATGGAATAACTAAAGTCTGTTTGTTTCTCTTCTATTCTCAGGGTAAGATGGTGAAAGGAATGGGAGGAGCCATGGATTTGGTGGCAAGCGCTGGAACTAAGGTGGTGGTCACCATGGAGCATTCAGCTAAGGTGTGTAAACATGTAGTTGGGCCAATATGCTCGCTGTGTCACGCAGTGATTTTTAAGTCAAATCGCGTGTCGTGTGACACAATCTTTGTGGTTTGTCAGCCGCCTGTGCACCTCTAGATTTGTGTAACTTGGCGTGTTGCGTTTTGGCAGTAGGAGCTGGATTGAAGACACGAGTGTATGATCGTGACACTTTTTACCGCCAATTTAAGCTCAGCGATATACAGATATACAGAGGGAGAACAGTTTAACAGTTTAAAAACTTGCAACCCCCCCCCCCCTTGACTTCTGGTTTTGACTTATTTTCCTCCTATATCAGCGCTTATGTATTGTCCGAGTGGCGACACCTATCATTCAGGAGAATACTGCAGTGGCTTAAAGTGACTGTGAGACGAGGTTGCGGAGGTGATAGAAGCGACCATTGAGGCCTTAAGGGTGTGTTAGCATGAACTCTTATTGTGGTTTTTCTAGCTAACATTGCCTTTACGAGTCACTCAAGAGACTTGTTTCCTTTCTGTGAGTGAAATTAAATTAACAGCGTCCTTTTCCCGTGTTTATATCTTCACCAGCGTTACTTGTATCTGCTTCCTACAGTAATGAATGTGAGTGCTAGGGCTGATTAAGGATAATTCTGCTAATGGATTGCTTAATATCCTTTTACTAGAGAGGGCTGGCTCATTCTAGTGAGGCACACAATCCACCTCCTGTTTGCTCATCTTCAGTTAATTTAAATACAAGTCTAGAATTGGGCTTAGTGTTTTGAGACGAGCTGATAGTTAGACCGGGACTGCAGCAAGAGATGACTAATCCCACAGGGGTTCTGGCACTTGCAGTACGCAATCCAGCTGAATTGGTTTACTTTTAGAAAGTCCAAACCAATGTGATGCAAGGGCAATGTAACATTCTGCATTTACAAAAGCATGCTGTTTTTTGCTAATGGGACTCTGTCTGGCGCCCAGCTAAAGTCCAGATGGTGCAGCAGGTGAGCATAAATTTACTGCCCTGAAGGCTGCTTTCATTCATGATGGGGAAGGGGAGTGGGAGAGTGAGAGAGGGTGTGTGATGTATGCCTCTTAGACATCGTTGGAGGCTTCTCTCTCTCTTTCTCTCCCTCTCTCCTTCTTTCTTTCTCTCTCCCTCCTTTTCCTTGAAGATGTCTGATGGAGAAACTGAGGCACACACTGTATTTGTGCTGGATGTCCTTTAGGATCAATATACATACCCAGCTGAAACACTGAATATACACATATATGTACAACATAAAAGATCCCTTCCAAAAACATCCAGATACTAAATGAAGGCAATGATGTTGTCCTGTTCTTTTTAGGGAGGAAAACACAAGATACTGGACAAGTGCAGCCTGCCTTTGACAGGGAAACAATGTGTGGATCGGATCATCACAGAAAAGGTGCACTTTTATCTTTTTGTTTCTATATGTACATAATAGATGCAGATGTGCCTCCATGGATGCAAATGTGAATAGTGGATGGATAGATGAATGGATGATTGAGCTGTTCGTCATAAACTTCGACTGCTTACTAAGGTTTGCTACATAGACGGTGCAAGTGAGTAAGCTATGACTGAACAGGACTCCTGGCCTAGAAAGGATTTACATGGGGGACATGAGAGTGTTTTGTAGAACTAGTTTTTTAGTATATCTTCTAAAAATTGGGGTTTTGGAATATACTGCATTATATGAATTAGATACCTGTGATTTGAATTTATTTTAATGTTAATAGAATAATGTAAAATTCATTTTTTAATGCCACAGAATGGTCAACCCACAAAAATCCATCTAAATCCCCTGCTCGACTGCAGCTGAACACAGATTTATTTCAGAATCTATTTGTTAGATGATGTCATGAGGTACAACTGTAAACGCCACGCTTGTTACTCAGAGTAAAAAGAAGGTCCACCTCTACTGATGTCAAATACAATGTCTGACTGAACAGAAATGTACTATGTGTAAATAGTGTTGCAGACACAGGTTGGAATCACATTTTGTGTCATTAGCAATAATGAAAAAAATAATATTGCACAAAAGTCCACAAAGCACACGTAAACTAGAAGATCTTCTCCCAGGAGAAGCTGAGTGTTGATGAAATTTAACTATTCACCATTGATAAGTGATTATCATTTTGGCAGGCAGTGATTTCAATTCCTTTTCTACCACAGCTAATTAGTATTAGTAACAACGAGGGGTACACAGAAGTCCTTAACGAATAAAACACAAGTGCCTACACTGTGCATTACATCACACTAACACACACACACTAACTAACTAATACCAAAGGACTAAAGCTGTGCCGCAAAGCACAAGCTATATGCGTTGCATGATCTTGGAAAATGTGCTTAACATAAAAACAAGAAAACACAAATGTTACCCAAAGCCTATTTTTAAAAAAAATTAAATTATACTATTATATATTAGGCCTATAAGAAACTGAATCCACATTTTATACCCAAAATTGAGCTGGCACACTAGACTCCAGTGAGAAGTCAAAAATGAATCAAGCATAACATTAACCGCTAAAACTTTTTTTTTCTTTTCAGTAAATTGTTGTAATTTGGCATATCAATCAAAAAATAATTATGTGCTTTACTGTTTTTTGTAAGCTTTTTGTAAAACAGTAAATTAGAAAGTTCATGGATAACAATAATACTAATCTTTTAGCATTAAAGATATCATTAACTTTTACAGAATCATAAAAAAGGATTTGGGTAATTACCTTCCTGTTAATTTAGGGCAGCTGTGGCATAAACCTTACGTTTGGTGGTAGTTTAATGAATTTGTTAAGCACAAGAACACAATTCAAAAATGAGCAAACAGAAGCAGCAGATACATTGCTATGATAAAAGAGAGTGACACTAGTAGATGGAAATTGAATTTGTTCATTTAACCCTAATTCAGTCTATTGATTTTCATAAGCAATCACGTGATTTTTTTTTTTTTTTTTTAAACATTTAATTTGTTATGGTTTTATGATTTTCATTCTTGGGCTTGGGTTTCCCTTTAAATTCAATTAATCTTTAATTAATCTTCATCCTTGTCTGTTAATGTTTGATGCAGCTGAATGTTTTGCACCCTGTCTTATGCTTAAAGGGTGGCACACAGTCAGAACAAAGACATCTGGTTCTTGTCCGTAGGCTCTTCAGGTTCCACTGACAGACTCATGCACCAAAGAACCTATTGGTCTCTACAACTGATGGTGGAAGCCATTGAGCTGCATCAGCAGCCTTTTATTGCGACAGGCTGAGACAGAAGCATTAGTTTTTAGCATGCCCATCGATCTGTCGGTCAGCGTTACTCTCCTGAGCATGATGTTTCAGAAACATTTGGAGGGAATTTCTTTAATTTTGGCACAATTGTTCACATGGACTCAGATGTGAACTGATTTTAAATTGCGAGGTCAAAGGTTAAGTTAATTTCTCAATTAATATGCCAATTATGCCAAATTACACACAGTGTCTAATAGGATAAGATGATGTTGTCATGGAATTTCACATTCAAAAGATCAAAGGTTAACTTCATTGTGCCATTGTCATTTTCTGGAATATTTTCTTGGGTAGATTTCAAACTTCCATTAGAGCTGAGGTATAAGTCTCTGAGCTTGCTTTTGAGTGTGTTGGTTCTTACGTGATTATGTTAATTATAGTTTATGTTCTCTGGCGTGTGCGTGATGAAAGGATTTGAAAACGTTTGCTTATCTGATAGAGATATCACAGAATTTAGGAACGGATGACAGTTCAAAGGAATGTAAAAAGGAGAAAGGAAGTGGCATAAATGCTGAGTAGGAAAAAGGTCTGTGGCAGTTGAGGAAGAAAAGCACAGTGAGGGATTCCAGTAAGTAGAAGAGCTTGGTGTTGATGCAGTTTGTGTCCTCATGTACTCCGGTCAGTTCCGTGTTACCCTCTGGTGGTTACTGCCTTTAGAGGTTGTTCATTGAAAACATGACCTGTCAGGGGCAAAGTCAGACAGTGTGTCCGTGCTTCCACCCCCAGTTCTTTTCTGCTCGACTGGCTGCTGTTGTGATTGCACAACATTTCTCAGCAAGCAGATTTCTGTCAACATTTATAAAGGTTAAAGCTCTTTGTATTGACCCACTAGCCCTGGTACCACCTCCTTCTTTTCATCCTCCTCATTTTAACTTATGCCGCTCTCTCTTTCACTCTGTACATAAGTACTCTTGTATTATATTCTCAGAAATAGAATGAAAGAAAACAATATATGGTGGCATTCATCCATTCCTCTTAGCAAAATTGCAGCCAGTGCTCAACTTCCTTCCTATTTGACACACATATATCAGCACATTTATATACGTCATTGTCTCTTTTGAGACGGAAGAAAATAAAATGAGTCTGGCTTGTTTGAGTTCACATTGATAAGATCAGACTAGAGTAGATGAGGTGTGTAACTTCATGTTATAGATTTCTACAAGCCTCATCTCTAGATTTCTGGTGTTGGCCAGAGGGGCCGATGGCGCGATATGGCAGCCTCACTTCTGTCAGTCTGCCCCAGGGCAGCTGTGGCTACAACCGTAGCTTGCCTCCACCAGTGTGTGAATGCGAGAGTGAATGAATAGTGGTATTGTAAAGCGCTTTGGGTGCCTTGAAAAGCGCTATATAAATCCAATCCATTATTATTATTATTATTTCATGGAACATTTTGGCCATGCTGAAACCATGAAAGCAAAGTTTATATATAATTTTCCTTTTTTATGTTTTATGGACCAAATAATACCAAAGTAACTCAACTTTCCTTATGCCTACATGCTAACAGATTGTGAGAGGGTGAGATTAGTGATGATGTGAGGATGGAGGTGCTGCAACTACCAAATGAACATCAGTCTTAAGTGACCTTAAAATGTGTCCCACATTGCAAGGTGTGGTATTTGTACATCTTGAAGGATGTCTATACTAGAGATGGCACGATACCACTTTTTTATGTCCGATACCGATATCATAAATTTGGATATCAGCTGATACCGATAGGAATCCGATATAGTGTGTTTTTTAATCAATAAAACTGTTTTTTAATATCTTGCTGCTTTTTGTATAAGTTCATACTCAAGTTAAAAATAAAAAATTAAAAAAAACCCCAAAAAAACACTAAAGCTATTCTGTTATATCTGTATGAAAAAAAAATGCACTGCACCCAAAATATTTCATAGTTCAGCAATACTGATCAATCTAATAAACTTAAACCTACTCCATCCTCCCTATTCTGGTATTTTAAAGAGTAAGCAACCTAACTAATAGGGCTCTAAAACTCCCAGCAAAAAAGAAAAAAGAAAAAAAGAAAAAAGGGAACCACCCCCCCACCCACCACCTCATGATGCTTAATCGACGTGATCAACTTTAATTCGATGCAGTGTGGGGGAAAAAATGCACAGAAATAAATTATTTTTCAAGAATAATTAAATAGATTCAACATCTTTCTTCAACAAAACTGCAGACTGCACAGATGGTACCTTCCCAAAGGAAAAAGTACTATAGCTTACTAGGGTATGTTAGACTTAATAGTTACTATAGAGAATAGAATAGAATAGAATAGAATAGAATAGAATAGAATTCAACTTTATTGTCATTGCACATGCACAGGTACAGGGCAACGAAATGCAGTTTGCATCCATCCAGAAGTGCTTTAGTGATATAGATATATTACAATATATATTAGCAATAGTATAGATATGTAAGTATATTACAGAAATGGGTCTATTATGGTATGTTATAATGTACACGGTATGAAGTATGTTGTGAATATTCTATAACTATAAGTATGTACAGGCTGTATACAGTAATGGACTTCTATTCATTTTACATCAGATTAAAACTTTGGGTGTAAGATTCAGATAATTATTTATTAAAGCTAGACATTTTTAATGAGAATAAGAAAGAAAAGTATGCCTTTGTGCCCCCTTCTCCCTGTTCATGCCCTATCGGCCCCCCTGGCTAAACTTTGCTAGATCCGCCCCTGCACAGTTACCAGCCATCAGCTGCGTAGAAAAGGATCCTGGTCTAGAAAGTAATATTTAATAAATTCTAACAACAGATTATCAAGGTTAAATGTGCTGCTGTTATTCAGCCGCTGGTTTCCTCTTTCTGGTGCAAAGTGGGAGATAAACAAACAAGAGCGATGGACTCGCAATAGAAAAGCCGATCAGCTGATCACTGATCAGTTTCATGATTGAAGTAGCAGCAGGAGACGGAGGGGGAGAGAAGAGGCAGTCGCTCCATATATCGGTTGTTCAGCTTAACGCGGGAATGCTTTATAAACATTCAGAGATGAACTTACACACTTGCTTTGCTTCTCTCTGGGATCACTTCCTCGGAGATGAAATGCCGGATTGGTAGCGAGGCTACAAATACACACAGCCGCTCTATCACGTGAGCACACTGCTCCGACGTGCTACGGTTAGGAGGAGAGTTACGCCGTGTCGCAAGTTTTGTGAGGTGCTTTTTTGATATTTAATGGATGGGATTACATTTTTTTTATTTCTCTCCGATATCCGATCCAGTAATTTACGTCAGTATCGGGTCGGTCCATCTCTAGTCTATACCTGTGTTTCTTCTCACTAAACTCGTCTATAGACCTCCGTGGTTCTTGTCTCTTCGAGGTGCATATAGGGAAGTGGAACATCCTACATTAGAGGCAGATTGCATGAGTTAGTATATTAAAGGGCATCCATTATCGTGCACATCGTGCACAAACGTCAGCAAGACTAAGGAGCTGATCGTGGACTTCACTACAAAGCAGGCGAGGAATTACAAACCCCTCATCATCAGTGGCACGCCAGTGGAGAGAGTGGACAGTTTCCGATACCTGGGTGTCCACATCACTCAGGACCTGTCATGGTCCTGTCACATCAACACCCTGGTTAAGAAAGCCCGTCAGCGTCTCTTCTTCCTCAGAAGACTTAGAGACTTCCATCTGCCACTGAAGGTGCTCAAGAACTTCTACTCCTGCACCATCGAGAGCGTCCTGACGTCAAACATCTGCACCTGGTTTGGGAACAGCACCAAGCAGGACAGACGAGATCTGCAAAGGGTGGTGCGCTCGGCAGAACGCATCATTCAATCAGAGCTCCCTGACCTGCTGTCCATCTACACCAAGCGGTGCAAGTCCAAAGCTAGGAAGATTATGATGGACCTCTCCCATCCCAACAATGGACTCTTCTCACTGTTGAGGTCTGGGAAGCGCTTCCGCTCCCTTAAGGCCAAAACAGAGAGAATGAGGAGGAGCTTCTTCCCCCAGGCTATTCGGGCCCTGAACCAGGTGTAGGACTGGACTCTCCCAAACACGTCACTATAAGACTGGACTCTCACACACGTCACCACACGCACCACCACACATTTCCTATAATCCTATAATTCCTATAATTTATAATCCTTATCTTTATAATCTCATCTGCTATTTGCACATTCTTTACTGTAAATTCCTAAGTTAATTTGTAAATTTTTGTAGTAAATTGTAAATATTGTAAAACTTTTCTTCTGTCATTTAATGGTCGGGCATTGTACAGCTACAAGCATTTCACCCCCATGTCATACTGTGTATGGTTGTGTGTGTGTGACAAATAAAATTTGAATTTGAATTTGAATTTGAATTTGAACATGTGATCTTGGTGTGACTTTCAGATAAAGGAAACCTCTTGAATCAAATGCATTAATTTTGTCCATGTTGTGTGGTCAAGTTTGAGCAATATAACATTTGCGTACTCTGGGAATTATCTAGTATTCTGTGCCTGTCAACTGATGTTGGTGTCCTTCCTTAGCTACAAGTTAGAAGATGCTTGTGAAGGCTTCAGCATGGTACTGCATTAGGCAGAGCCTAGTTGTTAGCTGTGTTGGGAGCAGTTTAAAAAAATATTTGAAACATCCAGGAATGTAGACCTAATTTATATTTGTGCTGTTGTTGGTTCTTTTGCTTTTCCCATGTATCTGGGATAAAAACTTTTAGCATTGCACATGGTTGATGTATCACCATCCACCTGCCCTAACACATACTGTGTGCCGTAGAGAGAACTACATAGATGCAACAGTTCTATCTCTTATCTTCGGGAATATTGGTGAAGGGAGAGAAGATACACAACAGGGATTTTATTTATTTTACTTCCAGCAATAGAACTTTTTTATTTGCATCAGCACTAGTTTTCTCCTCTGCTCTCTGTTTTAGTCTAGGTGTGTGAGTTTATGTGCATCTATTTATGCACCTGTTTTACTCCACCACACACAGAGCAGAGAAGATCAACCAGACCAGTTATGCTATCATGCCTGGTAGTCTTCCAGACCAGTTTCTTCTTCCTGGTGTAATTTTCAGCATAATCAAACTTGCTTTTTCACAAGTTATAATTTCACCAGCAATAGTTGTAAAAGTAGGTCAATAGTCTGCTCTGCTGCCATTGTTCTCCATAATAATAACAATGGTTAAAAACAGCAAACACCAATTGTATATGTAGTTCCTCATGTTTAGAGACTCAAAGATATTTCAAAAAATTAATATAATTATAAATATAAGGATTGTTTTTAATATAGTACTTGTATAAAAACTTTCACAGCTGACGACTTCCTGAAGTCTAGAACTTGTCAACTTCAACAAATTCTAGACCTTTACTGCCGCCTCTTTCTGTTGCTACTTGTTTGTGGGTCTCTCTATCCTCTTTTAGGTTCGGGTCATATTGCATTTACCCTGTGAACAGTGTTGGGAAGGTTACTTTTAAAATGTATTCCATTACAGATTACAGAATACATGCCCCAAAATGTATTCTGTAACGTATTCTGAATACTTTGAATTACCTAATATATTATCATGCTTTTTACAACTACATATTTGTACTATTGTTGTGTGATTTATTACTATTACTGAAGGTCCACGGCTCCGAACCGTAGTAAAGGAACCTCTGACTAATACGGCGGGGTCCCTGTCGGCTCGTAGCCGAAAAATAGCTTTACTTTGTTGTCTGGGTCAGCTTTGCTTGCGAGAGGCAAAGAGAGGCGTTGAAAGGCTGCTCCAACGGAACTTATTGTTTCGGAGATAAACACGAACACAGCGTAAGTCGAGTCTTAATAGCTTACTTACAACTGGGCTCGTCAGGCACTCTTCTTGGCTGCAGTGGTTATTATTATATTTACATGCTTCCAGCTCCCGTTTCTGCTCGGTGACAGCTCCGACTTTTCCACTTGCCTTTTTCTCCCTCCTCGCGCTCACAGAAACATATAGAGTGTGGCAGTCCATTCTCCCTGCAGCACGGACTACACTGCCCATGAGGCTACATTCTTTAGAGCTATACCTGTAGCATTCTGCCTGTTAGCTTAGCACAACAACAACAACAACAACAAAAAGCTCTCTCTCACCCAGGAAACACAGAGAGAGAGAGAGAGCGTCACCCTGTAACCATGGCAACCGTAACGCTGCCGCCTGGAACAACAGAACGTAGCTGTCAAACAAAACCAAACAGTCCTGACCCGCCACAATATGAAACAGGAAAGTACCGCCGTGTAATCCATTTACAGTGGGGCAAAAAAGTATTTAGTCAGCCACCGATTGTGCAAGTTCCCCCACCTAAAATGATGACAGAGGTCAGTAATTTGCACCAGAGGTACACTTCAACTGTGAGAGACAGAATGTGAAAAAAAAATCCATGAATCCACATGGTAGGATTTGTCAAGAATTTATTCGTAAATCAGGGTGGAAAATAAGTATTTGGTCAATAACAAAAATACAACTCAATACTTTGTAACATAACCTTTGTTGGCAATAACAGAGGTCAAACGTTTACTATAGGTCTTTACCAGGTTTGCACACACAGTAGCTGGTATTTTGGCCCATTCCTCCATGCAGATCTTCTCGAGAGCAGTGATGTTTTGGGGCTGTCGCCGAGCAACACGGACTTTCAACTCCCGCCACAGATTTTCTATGGGGTTGAGGTCTGGAGACTGGCTAGGCCACTCCAGGACTTTCAAATGCTTCTTACGGAGCCACTCCTTTGTTGCCCGGGCGGTGTGTTTTGGATCATTGTCATATTGGAAGACCCAGCCTCGTTTCATCTTCAAAGTTCTCACTGATGGAAGGAGGTTTTGGCTCAAAATCTCACGATACATGGCCCCATTCATTCTGTCCTTAACACGGATCAGTCGTCCTGTCCCCTTGGCAGAAAAACAGCCCCATAGCATGATGTTTCCACCCCCATGCTTCACAGTAGGTATGGTGTTCTTGGGATGCAACTCAGTATTCTTCTTCCTCCAAACACGACGAGTTGAGTTTATACCAAAAAGTTCTACTTTGGCTTCATCTGACCACATGACATTCTCCCAATCCTCTGCTGTATCATCCATGTGCTCTCTGGCAAACTTCAGACGGGCCTGGACATGCACTGGCTTCAGCAGCGGAACACGTCTGGCACTGCGGGATTTGATTCCCTGCCGTTGTAGTGTGTTACTGATGGTGACCTTTGTTACTTTGGTCCCAGCTCTCTGCAGGTCATTCACCAGGTCCCCCCGTGTGGTTCTGGGATCTTTGCTCACCGTTCTCATGATCATTTTGACCCCACGGGATGAGATCTTGCGTGGAGCCCCAGATCGAGGGAGATTATCAGTGGTCTTGTATGTCTTCCATTTTCTGATGATTGCTCCCACAGTTGATTTTTTTCACACCAAGCTGCTTGCCTATTGTAGATTCACTCTTCCCAGTCTGGTGCAGGTCTACAATACTTTTCCTGGTGTCCTTTGAAAGCTCTTTGGTCTTGGCCATGGCGGAGTTTGGAGTCTGACTGTTTGAGGCTGTGGACAGGTGTCTTTTATACAGATGAGTTCAAACAGGTGCCATTCATACAGGTAACGAGTGGGGGACAGAAAAGCTTCTTACAGAAGACGTTACAGGTCTGTGAGAGCCAGAGATTTTCCTTGTTTGAGGTGACCAAATACTTATTTTCCACCCTGATTTACGAATAAATTCTTTACAAATCCTACCATGTGAATTCATGGATTTTTTTTTTCACATTCTGTCTCTCACAGTTGAAGTGTACCTCTGGTGCAAATTACTGACCTCTGTCATCATTTTAAGTGGGGGAACTTGCACAATCGGTGGCTGACTAAATACTTTTTTGCCCCACTGTATTTCAACAAAGTAACTGTATTCTAAATACCACCTTTTAAAACGGTAACTGTAACGGAATACAGTTACTCATATTTTGTATTTTAAATACGTAACAGCGGTACCTGTATTCCGTTACTCCCCAACACTGCCTGTGAATCACCAGGGCTATGGGTTATGGAGCATTTGGCTGAATGTGAGCAGAGAATATAGCCCTGTGCACTTCAGAATTCATCCCGCTACTTCTGTCAGCATTCACCTCACCAACTAACACTTCCACTGGCAGCCATACATGCTCATGCCATAACATTGCCTCCACTATAATTGACAGATAATGTTTGACAGCTTCAGATCATGAGCTGTTCCTAACCCTCTGAATACTTTTCTCTTCCTACCAGAATGGTGTGAGATAATCTAAATTTAATCTCTTCAAAGATTTATTTGTTTTTTCAGAACTGTGCAGACTCTCTTCGATATTTATTGGTAAAGTCTAATCTGGCCTTCCTGCTTGTGATTGTGCAACTTGTCATAAATCTTCTCTATTCATATTTATGGAAGCATTGCTTGAGAGAAAATGCATTAGAGTTTGCATTAGAGAAAATGATGCACCTACATCCTCAAGAGTGTTTATCTAAGGAGAGAACTGGCCATGAAACTGATTGTCACTCCAATGTCTGGAGGACTATTCCTAAATAGTTCATAAAATATTTTTTAAACCCTGTGAAGTAAATTCTGCAGTTTACTCAGAATTTGCAAAATTATATATTATACCACTGTCCAAATACTTACAGACCTGAATGTAAGCTGTAACCATTGGTTGGGTAAATTAAATACCGCATCCAACCAGTAAAAAGGTGGACTTTCTTTCTTTTCTTTTCTTTTTTTTTTTAGCCCAGAAGATTTTATAATCCTGTTTGTGGACTGTAAGAAAATCTGACGATCACAAGAGGCGATAGAAGATATGGACATAAGTAATGCATAGTATCTTTAATAAAGCCGATAATGCTCATCTGTACTTTATTGTCCATTGATTTCTTTTCATGCATGATTCTGCTCCAAATTGTTTTTAAAATAAGAGCAGAAACTAAAACCTTTAAAACCAAATACACTCCGCGCACAGACACATGCTGACCTAGCACATATATTCACACAAACACAGCATCCTCCTTGGCTCAACATGTCCAGGAGGGATAGCAATTCAAGTGTTGTCCTAAATAGTGATGTTATGATTTAAAGCTAAGTGTGGTAGGAAATCGATTGCCTCAAGCTGTGTCTCTGCTGCTGGAATCATTTTTGTACCCCATGTTGCCACTTCTTCACTCTTTACTACTTTGCTTCATTTAACAGTTAGTTGACTTACAGGAGTTTATTGCAATGATTTTGTGTGAGTAATTCTTATCACCTCTGTTCCCACTGTTGCTTTACATGCTGCCATGACAAAGGTCTCCACACTAGCTTTGAGTATTTTTCTCATCTTATCAGTTAAATCCTTCTTTAAAAATGAGGAAGTAAAAAAACAATAATTGCCCATTCATTTACCAATGAAACACAATGACTCCTGAATTATTCAATCATTTAATGGGAGCATAAAATCATTACCTTTGGCATTACCTAATGACAGCAATACCAGTGATGGCAATTATTTTTCAGCAACCAAATTGAAATTCTTTTATGGTCCTCCTGTGAGCTTTTGTCTGAAAACATCTCAAAAGCTACTTCTTGTAATTGCTGCAGTATATTGACAGGATGCTGGATAAGCTGTTGTTTATTTGTTGGAAGGTCAGGTGCTAATTTCTCCTCCTTTTCTCTTGTATTTGTCTAAAACGTTAAGCTGACCGAGAGAGTGTGCCTTAGTGTTGTTGCATGACATTCAGCCCACGTCTCGCCAGACAGCACATGGGGAAGACTACCGGCTTCTTAATGACTAACTTGCATCAATCTGGTTAATGATGGTGCTGGCTTTGAAGACTGTGAAGAAAGGTGACTCAACATTTTTATAACAAAAGGCTGCTTTGCAAATGGAGGCACGGTTGGTTATTCATTAGTATAGTGTGGCTATTATAAATGAAATCAGCTCCTAGTTCATTTTAAAATGTGCTTACCCAAGCCATTATGTGGCAAGCTTTTTTGCATTGTAAAGCAAACAGGGAGTTTCACATTGACATAGCGCAGCACCTATCATACGAGTACATTAGTGCTGCATCTTATATTATACCCTTTGGCACATTTTGACAATTTTTTAATTTGCCCTAATCACTAGCGACATGTGTCACAATTAGAGATACATGTCAGTGTCTGTGTTATCCATAGACCCCTGTTCCTTGTGACATTCCATCTGTCTTGCTAATACTGGAGTGAGATATCTTCCTCCTGCCCTGTTACTGTGTGTATAGTTCTAATGAGCTGAGAGTCCTGACAGGCTTAGCCTGAATGTGAATATGACTTAGTCTGTCAGGCCCTGCTTAGGGAAGTAACAGGGCCAGCCTCGAAGAGTGTGCGTGTCTATATAAAGTATTTTTGCGTTGTTTGCATAAATAGTGGCATAGGATAATGGCATTTTGCCCTGCATCAGTTTTTAATAGCTATCATATAAACGGTACAGTACGAACCCCTACTTAAGCTGTCATCTTAGACATGTGTTGAGAAGTTGCAGTCTGCTAACTGACGATAATGTCACATTCAATTTGAAAAGACAAATTTGACACATTTTATAAAATAGCTTGTAGTACACACAAAAGAATGCACAAGTATATGAAGTTAGCCTAAAAGCTTAAGAATAGAATAGCAAGAACAGTAATATGTTTTTGTTAGGTTGTTTAATTAAAAAAAATTTACTCATTAATATACATTGTTTAGTGTGTAATTATATCTTCCAACAAACCAATGCCTTCTCATAAACGAATAAATTAATCTATTAAAAATACACAGGAGTGGGCGCCAGATTGTGGAAGCCACCATGTTGCCTCACCATCTTAAAAACATGTAGATGGGCTACATACGGCCACATATGTGGTAGACCTTATAAATAGCTCTTTTTAACTGTACCATTTAGCATTTGTACATCTCTTTCTCTCTATTTATGTCTTTCTTCTCTTCTTAATTTGCCTCCTCCACCATTCTTTTCTCTCTGACCTCATTTCCACCTGTTCCTCCCAAACTCAAACCTCATGTCCAGAAACGAAGTCAGGTCTTTAACACAAACATAAATATGCTGATTTATTCCTGATTGTCATACTTTTGGTCAGCAGATTAGACATTTGACTTTTCCATCTCCAGATATCTGACAATGAACCTGCTAAGTAAAATTACTACCTGGTTAAAAGCTATTATTATGTAGGCTTGAGGGTCCTTAAAATCACACTTCACCTCTAGTAACCAGTTTGAATACATCCAAATATAGAATGAGAGTTTATGCACAAAGTGTCCAAGTCCAACTATGTTAGATCCACTTTCAATAACAACAAAAAAGTTCAGGATATCCTCAACAACTCACCTGAGTATCGCTCTTATAGGATATAAGTGATTTTTATTGACTCATAGACTTCTATCAGACTACTTTGACAAAGTTTAACATGTGTTTTAGACATGGACACATATTTGTCTGACAGATGAACAGGAGGGGTAAGAAAACAGAATTCACTTGACTACAATCTATTGATACCTAGTGGTGAGATCTTACACATCACAGTAATCCGACATCATCCAGACTTGTGCTTGCTGGAAGGTTAAAGACTGGCTAATGTCCACTCTCATTAGCTTTGTGGCATGCACCTGTTATGAGCAGTGTCTGGAAACTTGGCTACAGTGCATGTGTGAAAAGGGTTTTGGCTTATAAAAGA
This sequence comes from Mchenga conophoros, assembly GCF_057382185.1. Classification (NCBI taxonomy): domain Eukaryota; kingdom Metazoa; phylum Chordata; class Actinopteri; order Cichliformes; family Cichlidae; genus Mchenga; species Mchenga conophoros. Next base: position 25,530,632 of record NC_140537.1, on the reverse strand, counting down.
AGGAAAGCTATTAATGGGTCTTCTTTTGGCTACTTTTCGGTAGACAGAACATTAGTCAAATTTTCTTTAAATATTCACATTTACTGTATTTTTCCCTTCGGCATGTAAGTTTGATGGGATTTAACATGGTTATTTTCGGTTCTGTTTTGCAGGGCCAATGCCTTTGGCTGTTACTGTATTTCATTACAATCAGATATTGACATCTCCAAGGGCCTCATTTATGAGTGCACTGTGTGCGCAAATTGTGTTGGCTTGTTTCGAAGCCTGGAGTCTGTTTATCAATTTTTATGTGTCTATTCACAAATTCTCAAAGTGCACATTCACAAATTCCTAAATGTAGACAAGTGTGCATAAGTACAATGTAAAATCATCACAGCAACCACTATTTTGAACGTTATAGCAAAATTCATATTTTAATCAATAACACAGTAATCTGTTAAAAATGATGCACCAATTAAAATAAAACTGCTTACTGCTTTGTAGTAGTCCAGCTTCAGATAGCTGAGGACCGCTCTCTGAGGCCTTTCCTAGATGTGTCACCAATAATTGCAGCTATTTTGTCATCTGTTGAATGGATGACACTAAAGTGGTACTCTGGCCCTCTGCCTGTGGCACTGATGTGTTTTTCTGGAGGTTGTCTCTTCTGGGTCCTTTTTGATAAATGAGGACCCCACATCCTTGACTGTGACCCAGTGACCGGACGCCATAAGGCTCAAACCTGTCTATCACAGAAGTGCTCATTCTGCCTGTTTTGTGTTTGTCTCATCACCCTCTCTCATCTCTCTCCCTCTAAATGTCCCATCTTTTTCCCTTACCCCCCTTATTCCTCTCGCTCATTTCTATCCTCTTTCTCTCGTTTTTTTTGCCAGGCTGTGTTTGATGTCGATAAGACAAAAGGTCTGACCCTGGTAGAAATATGGGAGGGACTTACTCCCGAAGATATCAAGGGATGCACTGGCACAGATTTTGAGGTGAGTAATGTAACAGTTAGGCTACTAGCACTATGAAGTGTTTTTGGACTTGGGTTTATTAAACATGAAACTTCTACTTGTCCTCTGTCTAATTTTTTCTAGGTGTCTCCCAACCTGAAGCCTATGCAGCAAATTTAGAGGAGCTTCCACTGGCCTCAGAGATGTGTTTTTGGTTTGTCACTTCATTTCTCTGTGATAAACATCAGGTTATTTAACAGCCTGAAATGGGTCAAATAAGCTTTTAAAAAACATACCTGGTTCAGCCAATGTTTTCTTGGCAATCAGCATGCAGCTGTCAAATATTTACCTCTGTATTATTAACTAAATTTGATTAACAGAAGTCCCTTTACACTGTTATTTTCGTGCTCTTAGAAGGAATGAAGAAAATTGCATTGTTACCTATTACACATTTAAGTTATTAATTTTTTTTTTTTTACTTACGCGAGTCTTTTACGCAATCATCAGTTTGAAAATTGCTTTAAAAATATTGATATTATTTTGTTTTTCCAACTTTACTATTATTTTTACAAGAAATGATGCAAAAACTCTTTTGAATCAGATTTTCTGGGAAATAAATAAGAAAGGTCAAATATTTGAACCGTGAGACAATTTCCAGTGTTTTGGCTCTCGACACTATAACAGTAGATGTTAAAAGTAGCAATCGGTGTGCAGTTAAGTGGAAACAAGCAGTAATTCAAGAATCACAATATATAATATGAAACATTGCAACTTTTTATATCAGCTCCAGACCTCTCCCGCCTGCTTCATTGGTGAAGGAACAACAGTGGAATATGCGACACCATTTATTATTTGGTTGAACGACTACATATTATCCAACTGTAACTTGAATATGATTGATAAGCTGAAAGGCATGCCTGTGTCTCACTGAAATGTAATGAATGAAAACCAATGTCCTATAGGTCAAGTGAGTATTCATTTATCGTAGAACAAATATGTATGGAGTTGTTTTAAATTGTGCTGTGACATGAAACGGAAAAAAAAGTTCGTAGATGAGGCTTCCAGTGTTGAATATGTTTTGTCTTTTTTTTTTTTTTAATAATGAAGATGATGAGCCATTATTTTACTATCAACCTCTGCCGTAATGTAGACTTGTCTATTTTTCTCAACTTCAGGTGTTTTGAAGCAGGTGGGCTTGTCAGATATTTCAACCAGAAAACATGAAGCCTTAATAATTTTTACAGAGACATTTGCTGTTCAGATGCAATTGTGTGTAAAATAAAATACAAGCTGGCGTGCAGAGTGAAGCAAACTACGTTTTTCTTTCTTTTTGAATAAGAATCTTGAAACCAGCAGATGTGTTTTCAAGTGATTTAGCTCATCGAGAGTTTTTGACGCACTACAGGTTAAAGCTTTGTGTGTATGGATGGTGGGCTTAATGTTTACATTCTCGATTTGATTTTTCCACTCGGGCAGAGAGGTGCTGGCATAACCAGAGGCCCGTTACATAACCTGCGAATTCAGCCAGTAGGCTTTTGGGTTCAAGGAGATCAACTGGGTTGGATCATCAAGCAGAAAAATGGAAGAAAGTGACAGGGGCTCCAGCCACCGGCTGTTGATGTTAATCCAGCACACTCCTTCATGAGTCAGACCAAAGCAATACTCCATAAGCCTACATTTTGTAACCTAGTTCTCATACTTGTACTTGAATTCACTGAAGAGGGAATTTGAAGAACGCAGCGGGTTTTAGTAGGAACATGTTTCTGAAAAATACAAATGGATGACCTTGCGTTTGAGGTTTTCAAAAGGGGATATTAAAATGGGTTTTCAAGATTTAGTTAAAGATAAGATAAGATAACCTTTATTAGTCCCACACGTGGGAAATTTGTTTTGTCACAGCAGGAAGTGGACAGTGCAAAAGTTATGAGGCAAAAATTAGAATACAATAAGAATAAATACAGTACACAACTGTACAGAATAGAATAAAATAAAATACTATATACAGTAGAATAAAATAAAATAAATATACAATAAGATAAAAATAGAATACAAATACAAATACTATATACAACTGAGTAAAAATACAACGATGACAGAAAGGATTATTGCACTTAGTGTTATTGCATATGTATGGATGTGTGTGCTTGATCAGTTAAAGTCTTTATTATGGAGTCTGACAGCAGTGGGGAGGAAAGACCTGCGAAATCTCTCCGTCCCACACCGTGGGTGCCGCAGTCTCCCACTGAAGGAGCTGCTCAGTGCTGTCACAGTCTGCTGCATGGGGTGGGAGATGTTGTCCATCAGGGATGACAGCTTAGCCGCCGTTCTCCTGTCACTCACCACCTCCACTGGGTCCAGAGGGCATCCTAGAACAGAGCTGGCCCTTCGGATCACCCTGTTCAGTCTCTTCCTGTCCCCAGCAGAGATGCTGCCGCCCCAGCAGACCACGCCATAAAAGATAGCAGAAGCCACAACAGAGTCATAGAATTTCTTCAGGAGTGGGCCCTCCACTCCAAACGACCTGAGTCTCCGCAGCAGGTACAGCCTGCTCTGCCCTTTCCTGTAGAGGGCGTCTGAGTTATGAGTCCAGTCCAGTCTATTGTTCAGATGAACACCAAGGTACCTGTAGCTGTCCACAGCCTCAATGTCCATACCTTGGATGTTCAGTGGTTGCAGTGGAGAATGCTTGTGCCTGCGGAAGTCTACCACCAGTTCCTTGGTTTTACTGGCGTTGATCTGGAGGTAGTTCAGCTGGCACCAGTCCACAAAGTCTTGGGTCAGACCTCTGTACTCCTTGTCGTCCCCATCAGTGATGAGGCCGACTATTGCAGAGTCATCAGAGAACTTCTGCAGGAAGCACTGGGTGGAATTGTGGGAGAAGTCTGCAGTGTAGATGGTGAAGAGGAACGGAGCCAGAACCGTTCCCTGTGGGGCCCCCGTACTGCAGACGACCCTGTCCGACACACAGCCCTGAGTCCTCACATACTGTGGTCGGTCGGTGAGGTAGTCCAGGATCCAGGTAGTGAGGTGATGGTCCACTCCAGAGTTCACCAGCTTGTCCTTTAGAACCGAGGGAAGAATGGTGTTGAAGGCACTGGAGAAATCAAAGAACATGATTCTCACAGTGCTTCCAGCGGTCTCCAGGTGAGCAAGGGAACGATGTAGGAGGTGAATGACGGCATCATCATTAAAGGGACAGAAGTCCTTTTTTAAGGTTCAGGTTTGTGGCAACCAACCCGGTTTGTGGCAACCAACCCGAAATATTGTTGAAAGCTGACTCTGACATTAACAGCTGTCATGAATTAGACATTTTATTTTATATGATGGCAATTCAGATCCCTTTTTTTCTTTTTAAATATGTATATTGTTCATTTGAACACTGGGTTTAAGGTCAACCAAGGCAAAGCCTATTATTTGAGAGACCTATGTTTATATTGGGAGACATGGCAGTGATTAGTGATTATGCACAGTATTTATGACAATATTGATCTTTTTTCTGTGCTTTTGCTGGCAATGGTTTGATAAACCGTTCCTCTCGTGACACTCCTCCAAACACATAATTGTAGAAAACACAACCAGATGGGAAAACGACAACAACAAAAAAACCTGATTTTGGCAGAGAAGTCAGTCATCTACTTTGCTGTCATTTAGGTAATAAATTCCGTGGAGTGTCTGGACATGATACAGACCATGAAAGAAAAGGTTTTGTATATTCTCCATCTTTATACCATTACAACCTATTTTCTGAATGACTCGTGTTAAGCTGGCCAGCCAGCTGATTGTAATCACACTGATTATGCAGAATGGGTCATTTTCATATAGCTTTCAGTGATTCAAGTGCATGACCTTAGCTCAGACATAGGTTAACTAGGAATTAGAATTTAATCTGTGACCATCTTATGTTAAAACCCTACACTAACTGAACCTTTTTGGATAATGCACATATCCAGTCCTCTAAAAAGATGGCTTTAAATGTCCAAAATGTTCTAACCTCAGTAAAAGCATGTCTTGAATTATGGAATCAGCTTGGCAGACCTTTTTACATAGGCTATTCATATCCAACTATGTGGTTCCAAAATATTTAACATGCTGCTCTCATGTGGGGGTATTCTGGCAACCTTATGGGTTTGTGTAGTCTAGCATTCATGCTCTGTGCATTAATGCTAAAAACATGAGATGATTATATGTTGCCTTTTATTTTGTAAGTGACTAGTACTGAAACATACCCATTGCGGCGTTTAGGCTATGTTACTATTGGGCGACTAACCACCGAATGTTGCCATATTTAGATCCATCCAACCGCATTTTCATAAATGTGCAACACGCCTATGTGTGCTGCTGGGGGGGCTGACTTCTCGGTCGCGCAGTTGTGTCTGTGTGTGTGCGTGAGATAGGGATGCTGAGAGAAAGTGAGGCAGGGCGCGAGTGTGTCTGTGTGTAGAGAGAAAGAGAGAGCGCGCGCTCCAGGTTGGCGCAGGCACCGGTCAGGGAGAACGGAGCGTTGTGCAAGGTGGAAGCATGGCTTCGTCTCACGGGAGAAGCGACCTGCGGTTCGCAGACTGGATGGCAAGTTTACCGCAGAGCATGCACACTATCCCGCTCACCAACCTGGCTATTCCCGGTAAGTGTTTTTTTTTTTTTTTTTTAAGACCTTGTCCAAGTGTAATCGGATGAGGAGGATGCCCGTGTCTTTTTAACCTCGCGCATTGCGTACAGCTTTTCTAGTAGATTAGAAATGCACAAATTGACAGTTTCAGATTTGTGTTTTACCGCTTCCTAAACTTGAATTGTGCATTTAATACAACCGTCACTTTCGTTGCACCTCGTTGGAACAAAGGGTAAGACCTGTTGCGCAACCAAAGAAGTACTATGTATTTATAATAGTTCAGTTGCTTGTGTTGCGATCACCTGTCTAACGGTTATCAAAATACCCAGCTGTCGTGTTCGTTCTCCGGCCGAGTAAGTATGCACTTAGAAAATAATGATAATAAAGAAAAGGGTCATCTAGAACCACTCTATAGGTTCAGAATAGATGAGCCACGCTGCTCTGTTTGTGCTTTTATGCTGGGGTGGTGGCCACAGGGAGACGGAGTGGGATGGGTGCCGTCTGCACACTCAGGTGATCACAGCGCATCCCATTGAAAATGTGCTGTCGGACCTTTATCCAATCAGTGTGCCGGTCTTTTTAACTCCATTCAAATGGGAAATGCTGGTTGTATAGCCCACCACTGATCTGACTGATAGAATGTCTTATTAGCAGCCAGTTAAATCCATATTCACTGCCTAGCGATTATCACACCTCCACACAAAGCGATTCGATTCTTCATTCTTGTGAATTTCTAATCCTTTGTGCTTCATTCCCTTTCCCCCTCCTTTCTGTCTCACTTTCACTCTTCCGCTCTCTGTCTTTTTCTTGCTGAACTCCCAATACCTGAGGTGTTTATTGGTTGGCATGTGCAACATTGCATTTCACATGCAGATGGATTAGTGGTTGATGTCCAGGGCACGGCATATGACCAAATATGATCACAGCTTTTAAGGATGCCAAGACACATGCAGTCAAATTAGATGTAATGGAATACAAATAAGGACTGGAACAACATAGTATGCATAATCTATGCTTGTAATTTTGCTGAATCATGTGCTGTGCGGAATCACAGTTCATCCATGCCAAGACAGCATGGGAACATGCTCTGTCCCTTTTAATTAGGCATTAATATCTCTCATTGGTTCTGTGGCCTGCAGCTCAGCTGAGGATAGCTCAGTTTATCCTTCATTTGGATACAGATTCTGTAAACATCCACCAAATCTTTGCACTTTCTTGTGTTTGCCTGCACATATTTGCCAAGAAACTCCAGAACACACAGGATTTCTATCCAAGCTCATTATAGCAACAACCATGTGTTCCTATTGGAGTGTACGTCCGAGTTCTTTCAAAAGTGTGCATCTCATATCACATTCTTTTGTCTCATCATTGAACGCAGCATTAAGCCTTTGTTCAAGCAGGAATAAAACTGGGACAGACAAGAAACAAAAAGGATGGGCGATTCATTTCCTCAAACAAGTCTCATAGCTCCACTTAATTGGAAGAATATTATTTCCAGGATGTTACTGGAAAATGCTGCTGTACAAAACTTATTATACAACCGCTGCTGCCTGTTTCTTAGTTTATTTTTCTGTGCTCACTTTTTCAAAATAGCAATTCACCTACCGCAGAGCTTGAAATATCCAGGGAAAAGTAGTACTTTACAGTGTAGGATAATGTGATGGCTGCTACTCCGCTGTTGCCAGAAAACTTCACAGTCTAGCTGTTAGCACACATAACCATCTGAATGATTGACAGTTTATTTTAGGGTACTGAGGTGGCAGATTCATTACTGTCGGATTTTTTTAATATATATATAATGTTTTAACAGCATTTGCTGTGCTTCAAGTAACTGGTTAATGAGCTAATGCTGCCAAATTATTTGTGCATATAGCACATTAAAGATACTCAAAGTAGCAGGTGTTTGATGGCTACAACAGCTGTATAACAGATGTGTAACAGATTGCATGTGCTTACCTGTTACATTTGAGTGGTTCAACCTGCAAAATCTTGTTATGAAAGCAGTTTATATGCTACAGTACATATGATGCTGACTGTGGTTGTTCACTCATTTTAAATTCCTGCTATTTCTTGTTACTTTGTGTGATTGATGGACAATTCAAAAAATTACAATGAGACTGATCCAGTGACGGTAAACTTAGCAATGTCACCTACCTCTGTCAAGTGAACTTAAATACAGGTTATTTACAGTATTTAAATATGAGAGATATTAACAGATAAAAATCTGTTTTCATTTAGAGACACTTAATGAGATTGCACGGCTAGATCCATAAAGTTTTGGACACAGACACAATTTTTGTTCTGTCCATCTGCACTGTAAAGTGTCATCCAATGAATTTTGCTGTGCAACGTATTCCCATGCATAAGGAGCCTCCAACATATTTAATAAACGATGTTGTATTCTATGAATCTTGGACAAAATATCAGGTGTATGTTCTCAGAGCAGCCAGAGTAAGAAATGAGGGTTGAAAAAAACACAGCATTTCTTTATCCTGAGAGATGGTTGCAAAGGAAAGTATTCCTTAACGTTTTGCTCTTCCAGGTAAGGGGCAAAACACTGCAAAGTCTGATCCTGAATGCCAACAACATGGTCGAGACAATCTGAAATAGAGGAATGATCAATTTTGTCAAACTTAGCAGGCCCAGCTGAATTGAAATTGCATGATTTACCGAGTTCAAAAACACATGTGAATCATTTGACACTTAAAGGAGAGCTGACTCAGTGTGGTTGTGAAACCTGGAGAAGATTTGTCCAGAAAAAAGAAATGAGCTGTGCACAGAGCTTTTTCTTTCATTCTAGAATTACAGTATATAACAATAGTACTGAGGAAGGGTGTTATCTGAGGGAGTCAGATTTAGATGTTTTTAACTGGATGACACTGGGACAGCTCTTGTCCAGTTTATTTGGAATAACTGCACATTTCTAATTTGTTTGTTTGTTTGTTTGTTTTATGCTATGACTCATGACTGAGCACAGTTGCGTTGTGGCTGTTTGATTAATTATGTGAGAATAATACATGCTCTCATTTTCTTAATCCTGCTAATCCACTGCAGACTACGTTGTTTGAGACCTAAGAACATGGTAGCACTTAGGCATGACTCAGCTTTCTGCATTGTCCCTACATGCCACTTTGGCCTCCGGCTGTGTCGACATATCGCATCTATAAAAGTCAAATGGCTTGTGCCTATACTAATTGGAACTAGGTTGAAGGGCTGTGCAGGAGAGGAAAGAAAGACGTAGTAGAATATTAAATATTTGGGTCATTGAAGGGAGAGATGGTGAGGGAGAGGGAGCAGCTACCTTTCTTGTTTTACCCAGGCTGATTAGTGTTTGACTCTTTTCCTGTGGCTACTGTTAAATCTGCCAGGTGAGGGCTGCAGACTGGCTGGCATTCCTCTCAGCAAGACGGTCAGCAGAAAGGTGTGCCACCAGAGATACTGTGAATTTCTTTCTCTGTCACCATGAAACGAGCTTAAGAGGGGGAAGGGAAGATCTGTCACGTTTTTACTACCATAGTAATTAAATGGATTTTCAGTACTTTGTGTGGTGGTAGGTGTATAATTTGAACTATGTGCTCACTGGCATGTACAATATCTGTGTCGTGCAGGTGTGCATGACAACTAAATGAATCAGCACTATAGTGGCAACACAGTATTAGTCACTTATTATGAAATGCTTTTTATGGGTTTATTTAAGCACCTAAAATATTCAAATGTATTGTCTTAATAAATTGAACTGGTGAGTGAAACCATATCGTTCTGGATCGTTAAAGCTACATTAATTAATATTCAGCGATTATGAATCAGAAGAACTGCAAAATAGACTGCTAGCATGCAATTTATATACATTATACATTTATTATTTATATTATTTTTGCCTTAAACAAAGACTTTAGAACTAGCAGCTGTAACCCATTTACATAGACTTTCTCAGTTACTTTAGAAAGCGATGCAATCTCAACTTTTAGGTTTTTTTTACTGTTTATTTCTTATTTCAGAGTACAATGATTAAATGGTGCATCATTCTATTGTGATAATTTGGTCAACACACTTTTTAAGTACTTTATTTACTTCACACCCATGGCCGGTTTCAAATCACCAATTAACCTAACGTCTTTGGACTGTGGGAGGCAGCCTGGAGAAAACCCACTCAAACACAGGGAGGACATGCAATCTTGTCCTCCCTGTGTCCTCCCTTGCTGTGAGGCAAAAGTACTAAGCACTATAACACCGTGCCGTCCCATTCCATTCCATGCAGATAATATTGATTATTTTAATACCGGGGAAGAAGGCTGATTTACACTTCTCTATACTACATTTTCAGGCTCAGGGGAGCCATTCTTCACCTCCTGAGTAACAGCTCAAGGCTTTAGGTAAGCAATGAATAGCATGAATTACCAAGGGGGATGGGTGAAGGCAGTGGTATTAGGTTAAGATAGTCTTGCGAGAAATAACAACCAATCCACTGTAAGAAGAGGCATCTTGAGTTTCAGTGGTTCCCTCTGGATAGAGAAAAAGGCTTGCCCTGGACTTTTAGCTGTAAAAGGCCATTAGTCCCCTGATTAGATCACTTTGACGCCACTTAAACCCCTATAGAGCAAGATGGATGAATGGTATTAGATGCCAAGATAAACACTGGTAGTGCGGATGTTTGAAGAGGGGGAGTCAGTCAACTCAAAGCCACTGAAAAACAGGATATAATGTGCAATACAAAAGCAAAAGGGGGGTCTTTGTTAGAGAGAGAGAGAGAGAGAGAGAGAGAGAGAGAATGCCCATCTTAGAGCTATTTCCTGCCATGGCTCTTTATCTGTGAATCAAGACCCTCCTTAATCTGAGTGAAATTTTGTTTTGCCAAAGATATTGTGTGCATCTTGCTTGTTTGGAGCTCATGAGGATTTTACAGTTAGTAGTTTTGCAAAAAATTCCCTCGTTTGCAGTATTGTATTATGCTGATGCATGATACTCATAATTAGCCACTCATTAGCCAACATCATATATTTGTGGAGTTTTCACTTTTATAAGTTGCTTAAAGAAAATTAAAAAAAATATTGTAGAATCCAAAAGAAATGGTTCAGTGTGGAATTCTCCACTGGCTCGTTTTCCCACCATTTGCAGATAATTGCATTTCCAGCAGAGACACTTATCTTAATAGTCACATAGTCTCAAAGTCAAATAATTCAGCCTCATCAGAAATACAGTGTGCACACTAATGCTCAAACAAGATGGAGAAAATAAAGTGTTAAGACAGGAGAAAAGGAACTGGAGAGTTTGAAAAATAGATGCAAAGAGTAACACTTGCAGAATTACTGTAAAAAAAAAAAGAAGTGTAAATGACAAAATTATGTAGAGTCAGAAGCCTATATCTATCTTGTAGTAACATTTAGCTCATCTCCATCCTGTCAGTTTTCATTCTCTTCTCATTTTTTTTCTTCTCTTCTCCTCTTTCCTCTACTCAGCATCCTAAAATAGATCTAAAAAGGGTGGAGAGTGGTAATGTTTTGTAATGAAAAAGGGCACAAACCACCAGTGGTTCTCTCTGAATGCTCTGCTCTCATTCAGTCAGAATGACTCAGTTAACAAAGGTCAATTCTCTAAGGTAACAGTAGCAGCACCCAGCACCACTGTCATCAACATTGTCATCATCATCACTCTGTTTCACCTTGTTTAAGTCTTTTTTGTTGTCTCTGTGGCACTCTTGTTCATCTTCTCTCTTTGCAGTTTGAGACTCTTCTTCTTGTGTGCGGCTGATATTTACATGTCGGAGAAAAGAGTTCCCTGAGTTTGCTTTCCAATGAAAGTGCTACACAAGTGACATCTACTTGTATTATTCTGGGATATGTTTTTTTTCAGGGTGCTTTAGTTTTTTCTGTGTACACATCTTCAATTTTATCAAAGTTAAAGTGATCAAACAGCTTGACAGTAGTTTGTTTGGATATTGTTTGCGGTAGGTAATTCATATCAAACACTGGACTCTATTCCCCATTAATGCCTTTCCCAGTAATTGCATATTTTAAATACAGAGAGGAATGTTCATTCTCATGGCAGTAGCATGAAGATTTTGCGCATTTGTATATTATTGTAATTTACTGTCTGCATTTGGTGACAAAGATTATCCGGTCAGTGGTCTTTTTATTGATTTACCTGCTGCTTTTTTTTCATTCATCATGACACTCGATAGAAGTATCACAGTCACCGCACATTTGCACTCTGGTAAAAGCTAAGAAACAGCTGTACTTCTTAAGCAAACTTAAGTGGGCTGAATTCCTGTGTCAAGTTCTTGATAACATTTACAGAGGATCAGTGTAAAGCCTGGTAACTGGAAAAATCAGGAACTGGCACGAAATGTGCACATCCCAAGACCTGGAAACTGCAGGTGATTAATACTGCTCCGAATGTCACCAGTACCAATCTATGGAACATAAATGATAAACTATATAAGACAATCCACCCCAGTCACAACCTGTTATGTTGTATTTGCTTCTAAAGCTAAAATGAGAAGTATAAGAAGTTTAAAATCTTACACTTTGAAAGGAGAAGTTTTTTTGTCTCTGTAGACAAGTTTGAAATGACTCAGTTCTGAGCTGCTGTTGTTTGTTTTTGTGAGAATGAAAACTAATTGTGTGGATTGTATGTTTCAAAAACTGAAATGCTTCCACACATTTCCAAATGAATGTTTTTCCCTTGAGAAATGGCAGACCATCAAGGTGGAGCATAAACAATAATTAATCACATTCAGGGCTCAGGCATCATAATAGTATTGGAGTGAAGTTCTCACATTTCTGCAAATTCTCACAGATGTTCTGCACATTTGGCAAAAGATTTGGCCCTCCAGGGTTGATACTGTCTCAGCTTTTCCTGTGAGATTGTTTCTCTCTGCAACATGGCATCAACCATGGGCTTTTTGTCATACATATTTATAGAAGTATTTGTTAGCAATGCAAAACAAACCTCATTAGTTTCCCTCAGGTGCTAGGCTTTCATTAAAAACTAATAAAATATAGTTTGTTGCTAGATCCTTGGGGACTGTTAGATTTAATTTATATCTTATAACTGTTCTTCTTTCCCCAAACAGAACAACGCGTATCTCAAGGAGAGTGGCCTATGCAGCTTGATGGGTGTGTAGCTATTAGAAGTGTGTGTTGCAAAACTGAAACAATTATTCAGGTTATTGGTTAAAGGGCAGCAGCCACTTCAAGTGTAAATTAATTGTTTCAGTGATTTTTTTTTCTTTTTAATTAAAGAAGGCCAAACTTACCTTTTCAAACATCTCATATGTGAAGATTTGCTTACTTATTTTTACTTGTATACATTGTGAAGAGGTATTTGCCCCCTTTCCTAAATGTCTTCTTCTTCTGTTATTCATATTTATCAAACAGATGTTAATTAGACAAAATTAAGTTGTAATAGTTGTAAACTTTCCCAAGACTGGCCAGCCTAAATTACTCCAAGAGGTCATCAACAACTCATCCAGTGGTCACAAAGAACCCAGAACAGCATGTAAAGACTCAGTTATGGTCAGTGTTTATGCTCTTTGCCAGAAAAATCCAGAAGGAGAATGTCCAGCTTGGTTGTGGAGCAGGACAATTTATTATCGTTTTGTTTATTCGTATTGTTGCCTTTGCTGCTTAACTAATTTCTCCTTGCGGGACCATAAAGTATTGCATTGAATTGAACTGATCTGAAACACACCAGCAAGTCCACCTCTCAGGGCAGGGATAGCTCAGTAGGTAGAGTGGTTGCCCCATGATCGGAAGGTCGGGGGTTCGATTCCCCTTAACAGCTACCCTGAGGTACCCCTGAGCAAGGTACCGTCCCTACACACTGCTCCCCGGGCGCCCAATGGCTGCCCACTGCTTCACTGAGTGAATGGGTTAAATGCAGAGAGCAATTTCCCCACGGGGCTCAATAAAGTACAATAATGTACACACTTCTTTCAAAGGCTCAAAAACCAACTTTGGCCTAGTCAAAATCTGGATTTAAATCTAACTGATATGTTTGGCATGACCCTGGTTTCATGTTCAGAAACCAACCATACAGTCATGTGAAAGAGTCATTGTCTATTATCACAAGTGGCTGATCAAATTTCTTGCTACCAAGGGTGGCATCGCCAGTTATTACGTTTAGGGGGCAATTACTTTTTTCACATGGGGCCATGTAGGTAGGGGTTGCTTCTACCCCGTGATAGATGAAATCATTATTTAAAGACAGCTTATTGTATTAACTCAGGTTATTGTTGTGTAATATTACAATTATTTAATTATCTGAAACATGTAAGCATGACAAATATGCCAAAAAAAGATGTCAAGATGGGGGCTTAAATAAATTACTTAAATTGTTTGACTTTTTCCACCACACTGCAAGGGTCATTTCAGTAACAAGCGCCCTAAAGGCATCAGCAGTAGCGTAGTTTTCAACATTGACTGAATGACTGGATAATGAAAATAATTTTGCGATGATTATGATTTGTTGTTGCGCAACTTTGAGCCCTAAAAAGCAAAGATTTTCTGCAGAGGCAGCTGTTGGAGTCGGTTAAGGTCATGCTCTGCTACGCTGTGACCCTGGTGGTGCGGCTTAGCCAGTAGTGATGCGACTGCTGCCCTGCCCCAGGATTCAGCTGTCTACTCAGCTTATGGTCATTCGCTGTGCTGACTGTGAAGACCTAGCACCGCTATATAGATAGCTGAAGGTCAGTTCAGGCTCTGTGTCAGAGGGGTGGTGGTGGTAGAAGGTGAGGATGTGAAATGTAAAGGGGATAATGAAGAAGTCTCAGTGATTATGAGAGGAGCAGGAGATGTTAACTGCTCAAGCAGAACACACAACCTTCAGGTCTATTTTACAGCTGATCCTGAGTTTGTCTCAAGGAAATAGTTAAATGTCACAAAGGAATCACCATTCAGTGTACAGACTGGCTTACACAAATGTATTTTTTTCACCATTTCAATTTTAATACAACTAAGAAAACATCAACTGTATCACTGTTAATAACAAAATAAATATGCTTTTAGAGGTTTTTCACAGATTCCACTGCCTGTGACTTGTTTTATTTCCTGAGGCTTGTAGATGTCTGTATCTAAGATTTTTGCTGCCACTCCAAAATGATTGTGATCCCCAAGGCTCCAAAGATGACATTTGGAAAATTTCACAGCATGTATCTTTTCAGATACGGTTCCAGAGCTTGTCGGGAAAACTCTGACAGAAGACATAGATCTTTAAATTTTGATCATTCAGAGATATTGGTGAGAAGCGTAGTTGTGTGGAAGCAATTTAATGGCAGGTTCACTTGTTAAGCAAGTGTGTCTGAATTTAAGCAGGAATCCAAAACCAGGCATTTCACAGTTAGAGGTCTATCCTAGTTTAAAGCTTAGTTTAAAGTCTTCATATCCAGAGTGGATAAAATAGTTGTCTTCCAGGTTGTAAATTTGTTAATTTTTCTTGATTCTTTATTTTGCCTTTAATTTACACCAAAACTCAGTTTTATCGGAAAAGGATAATATGTAAACGATAAAACTTTATTAGAGAATGACCATCAGGAATCTGATTTCCTTGGGATTCTGACAGGGACATAACTGGATTTAACTTTGAACTATTAGAGTATAAGTAAGATGGATGTGTGTATGTATGTATATATATGTATATATATATTTTCTTCTTCAAGCTGTCCGAGTTCATGATTTGCAACCTTGGATGCTGTTTTTCGTGTAGTTAGTTTTGTTACCTTGGTTTTGGGCTATTTCTCAGTAATGACCTCAACTTTCAGTCGTCTCCCACCAGAAACGACACCTGCAGTAGTCAGTATGCAGACTCATGTTTGTGTTTCCCCCAGGATCCCACGATTCCTTCAGTTTTTACATCGATGAGGCGTCTCCAGTGGGCCCCGAGCAGCCAGAGACGGTGCAGAACTTCGTTTCTGTTTTTGGCACGGTGGCCAAGAAGCTAATGAGGAAGTGGTTGGCTACACAGACTATGAACTTCACGAGCCAACTGGAGGCTGGGATCCGGTTCTTTGACCTGCGCATCTCCACCAAGCCCCGTGACCCTGAAAATGAGCTGTACTTCGCCCACGGGCTCTTCAGTGCCACGGTTAGAAAAGAGTAGAGTTTTGATGGTTTTTGATGTGATGACTGTTTAGCAATGCTTGTGGTTGCTAAGTGATATCTAACCATCTCTGTGTGTGTGGCAACATATTTATATTTGAGTGTAGACTGAGAGCCTAATTATACAAGGTCCTTCAGAGATTTGAAGTACACAGTTCACAGTCTGTATGTCTACATTTAATATCATCACTAAAGATTTTAATAATGTGCATATTTTGTTTTTTTTGTTGTTGTTTTTTTTTAGGTCAGAGAAGGCCTAGAGCAGATCAGCAGTTTTCTGTCAGCTCATGCCAGAGAGGTGGTCTTCCTGGATTTCAACCACTTCTACGGCATGCAGAACCTGCACCATGAAAAACTGGTGACCATGCTAAAGGAGGTGTTTGGAGAGAAGCTCTGCCCTGTTGTTTTTGCTCAGGAGGTATAAATACACTTAACTTTTAACAGGGAGGAGGAGGGGTACGTGAAGTAGGAGCAGCTGAACATTTTTCTGATGCTTCTTTCGTCTTACCAAGAACATCTTATTTAGCTGAGTTCAAAAGACCTCAAGCAATTATTGTTTTCTCAGCACCGCACAACAGTGATTTTGTGTTTTGATCAGTACCGATGTAGAATTATGGTTATTACATCTCTAATCATAGTTCATTTTTTCACTCAGAATAATAATAATAATAATAATAATAATGGATTGGATTTATACAGCGCTTTTCAAGGCACCCAAAGCGCTTTACAATGCCACTATTCATTCACTCTCGCATTCACACACTGGTGGAGGCATGCTACGGTTGTAGCCACAGCTGCCCTGGGGCAGACTGACAGAAGCGAGGCTGCCATATCGCGCCATGCCCATTTGCTTAGGAGACAAGTAGAAAAGTCTCCCTAAGATGAGACTTTGCTCTTTGAAGGTTTTTCAGGGTTTTTTTTGTCTTTTCTCCCATCCAATTGCGGCCCATCTTCATCTCCCACCCTCCCCTGTAACTGAATAACCTAAAATAAGCAGTACCAGTTAGCCCTACAATTCATGAACTACCACAATCGCTGACACCACTCTAAGATGAGCACCTTCCTGTCAGGTGCAGCAGCTGAGTGAAAGAAAAAGAGGGCAAAAAGGCCAAGAGTGACTAGTAGGTTCTGAGAAAACAATGAGCTTCTCCTCAGTGTTTAATTTTGTAGACGGAGACCTGAGACTGTAAGTTTATCTGCCATTCCCTTGTCATCTCTATAGCCCACATTTGCTTTGCTATTCAAAGTTAATCCACTTCAGCACTGTTTTCCAGCACTTGTTTGGTCTATTTTAAGAACTAATATTCAGCTGCAAGCCCATTTTTCAAAAAAATAAATCAGCTCAAATAATCAGCTGGAAAAGAAGATGTGAAGTGTATGCGTCTTGGGATTCTGATGAAAAGGTGTATTTTTGCTGTAATTGACACTCCCTGAGGATCATCTAGCTCATTGCTGTTACCGGTTGCTTACGATTAATTAATATTGCTATCCAGCATTTCTTTCATCGGATGTAGCCAACAAAATGTGCTGCTGATGTCCAGCTATACACATAAGCATGTATTTGTAAGAATGCAACTTGTGGGAGACAGTCTCACTGTTTTTACGTCTGCAAAAATGCTTTCAGAAATGTATCATCACGTTAGAGTCAATGCAATTCACTTAAAATAGATTTTATATGTAGTTTGGTTCACTTACAGCTCTCTGTTGGTGTTTTATTGAGCCACTGACTTCAAAAATAACACATCTGACACCTTCTGTGATAAGTCAGTACTAAATATTGAAGATGCATCACTCTGAGAGAAATTCATTCATTCAGAATTAATTCAGAACTAAGCTGTCAATAAATCAGCTACCTGTTCAGGTTGTTTTATGTTCCTCAGTTTATAACCTCTTGCTACTATGAACACCTCCCTCCCTCACTCAGGTGAGTCTTCAGTATCTATGGGAGAAGGAGTACCAGGTGCTTGTCTTCTACCACCATCCCATGGCCCTGGAGGTGCCCTTCCTGTGGCCAGGCCAGATGATGCCTTCTCCCTGGGCCAACACCACTGACCCGGAGAAGCTGATTCAGTTTCTGCAGGCATCTATCACTGACCGCAGGTACATTTCATATTCATGAATCCAGTGTCTGCTACACAGAGGAAGAAATCAGATAAAATCTGTTGTGTTCCCCGCATAAATTTTTTTAATCACTTTAATTAATGATCCATGTTTCATTAACTTGGTTTTATGTTTTGTAACTTTGCAAATGAGCCATAAGGATTAAACACAATGGATCTTTTTTATCATGATGTAGATATATTGCAGTGCTTAGAGGTCTGTACAAATAATTTGACTTGCTTTTGGCTCCTTTGCTTAACTTACTGATTTCATCAGCATGCTGCTACAAGTAAGCAGGCTTTAAAAAGATTAATTGCAGTTAATGCAAAGTAATTAATTCAAAGGTAAAGCAGTGAATTATATAAGAAGTAGCACTTCTGTAAAGCAAATATATTATGGTGACTATTAAAAAGGAAGAAAGTTACAGCAAAGATAACATGTAAACCCTCAACGTTTCTCTTGCAGGAGGAAGGGGACATTCTTTGTCTCCCAGGTGGTTCTGACACCAAAAGCCAGCACTGTGATGAAGGGTGTGGCTAGTGGACTGAGAGAGACAATTACAGAAAGGTGTGCATGCTCATTTATGTGCATGTTTTTGTGCTCATGATCGCTATTATGCTAGGCCTAGCAAAAAATGCATTGTTACCACCAGTGGTGGCACACAGTCTTCTTCCACACATACACAGACGCTCAGTTTTGTGACCAGAGTTATGGAAACACCTCAGGCACCAGAGCCCACAGAAGTGATTTAGCCATAACAGCTCGCAACAAAAAAATCACAAGCGTGTGTACCCTGACAGATACACACTTTAGGAGTCAAATGTGAGTCATTGTGGCATTTTGTAACTACAACCAAAGGCATGGTGGTTTCTACAGGTATCCCCAGGCATTTGACACTGGCCTAATTCGAGTTATTGTTTTTCTTTCATCTTTTTTTTGTCTGGAACAACTGCCATAAACCAGAGGCAATTTTTCCTCACGTTATGTCTCCTCTTTTCAGTTATGGTACACAACTTTTTTTTAAATTATATTAATTTACCCTTAGCTTTGTCTGTGTTTCATTCCCTCTTAATGTCCCCAGTTTGTTAAAAGCATCAACAGCAAAAGCATCAATTTTCCTGGCATGAATTATTCATTTGATAATTCCACTATCAGCCTCTCTCACCAGGCATTTAGTTACTTTGATGTAGGCATCCTTCAGAATCCCATCCAAGCGTTTTGCACATAGACTGCCAGCGTTGGACTCAGCATAACAAGAAAGCAAACAACGAGGAGACAACGCGTAGATTTTATTTTTAATTTTTATGCAGAAAGCTGCTCTTCTTTGTTGCTCAGCTCACGTGAACATGTCCGGCATGTTCAGAGTGTCCTTCACGCAGCTGGTGTCTGGCTCGCAGACATCACATGCAGCATCACAGGGATCTTTTATCTCAGCACGCCCCTCTCTGTGTTTAACCAACTGTGAATCATCCCTTCCTCTCTTCCTTTTTTTGACATCATTTTTTTCCCCTTGCACTCTTTCCACTAACATGCTTTTTCTTTTCATTTATCCCAGGGCTTTACCAGGTATGATGCAGTGGATCAGATCTCAAAGACCCGGGGAGAGCGGCATTAACATCATCACAGCTGATTTCGTGGAGCTTGGAGAATTCATCAGCGCCGTCATCACCCTCAATTATCACCTGGATGACGAAGACGACGATGCGACCTGAGAACCCGCAGCAGGCGTCAAGGAGTGCAGTCACCACCACTGATACTAGTGGTTGCGTCTGTGCTCACTCTTTTCTCTTTGGCATTTATTTCAGGAGGGGGAGCTAAACGGCTCCTTTCACTTTATTTAGGGCTATAGTGAGATGAGCGGTCAAATGGAAAAAGGAGATTGAGGAATTTCAAGTTGAGACTGGTAGACATAACGCTGATGTTCGGTTGGAGCACTTTGAGAGTGAGGTTTTGTTTTGTTTGTGTCCAGTTTTAGGGGATCCAAAAGATTTTTGATTATTTTGTTTGTTTTTTCAGGTAAAATGTTTATTTTCTTTACTCCCTGTGCTGTAAAAATCCCTGCTTTGTCCACTGATCAAATGCACTGTTTTCAGGCTTACCACTTCATCACGGGTAGGTTCCTCAGAGCATATCAACCGTCTGCTAAATGTATTGGTACATCAATCGTGGTATTCTAGTGACAGTGACAGTTTTTTCAGAGGCTGTTTATAATAAGTCTGTGTATCTCAAACTTTAGGCCGGTGTAAGTAGCTAGCAGTTGTATGTCTTGTTTGGCAAATCTGTCCAAGTGAATTCTCTCTCTTTTGTTTTTAACAATATGCATCTTTGGTCAGATCACTGCGGGTGTTTTTGAAAACGCCTCCAGCAGCTTGAATGCAGAGTGTGATTAAAAAGTGTTGTTCCAATGTGTTTATTCAATACATAGACAAAAACGAATCATTCCCATTTCTTTTTGAAACTGTATTCCCTCGTGGGATTTTCACCCAGTAAGTCTCCACTGAAGCCAGCTTGCAGCAATGGCGTTTATTAGACACCTGTGTACTCTAAAACTATTTATCGATAGATTAAAATGATTCATGCAGTAATTCAAAACCATATTGCAAGAGAGAGTGAGAGTGCAGCTTGGCTGGCCGACAAGTGTTCTAATCATGTAAGATGGATACACAGCGGTCTCTTGTGCATGAGCACTAAAACAGTAATTTTCACATTATCTGTTTGATTCATATTGCAAGACAAGCATCAGTTCTCACTGTTGGAAATGAAGTTGATGAAGCAAGACATTTCTAATGAGAAGGCATTCAGTGTGACTTTTTTTTTTTTGCATTCTGTCGTGGGTGTTGAGTCGTGATAGCCAAGTATAAAAATACAGTATATCTGGGTGCCACCGTCTGCATTTCCTTTGCTCATTGCTTGCCCCCAGTCTGCATGTATCTGCAGATATATGTCTGCATATATATATATATATATATATATATATATTAGGGGTGCAACGATACACAAAATTCACGGTTCAGTTCGATACTTTGGTGTCACGGTTCGATATTTTTTCGATACAAAAAAAAATGTTCATGCCTTTTTAATTTGTCATTGATTAAATTTTCACGGCACATTCCGCACCACATCTCTGTGCGTCCATCATTTGTTTGAAGCCAGCTCACCTCCTGCAAATACTTTTCCGCTTCTTTTGTGGTTCGGACTCCTGACATTTCTTTGGAGGTGGAGGAACATCACAGTAATTGCTTAAAGGAGCTTCTTCGACATCTTTAAGAGTTCTAAACAAATGTCTGTCCTCCTCCTGAAAATCTTATGTACGCAAACACGCGTTGCAACTTCTTATCTTGTGCACGTTTTTTATTTTGACAGCGAATGCGCACCTGCGGACCACTTATGTGCAGCCCTGGTTATTTAGCTCGTCATATTGCAGCCACAGAAATTCTTTTGTCCATGAAACCATAAAGCTGCACTTTATTTTTGCCTTATAGTCTGATTTGTCATAACTTTTCCGTTTTGTGGTAAGCTTTTCTTTGGCTGTCACTTCTTCACCCTGACCTGTCTTATTTGGTCGGGACGTCGTCGATTTTGCGAGCCCTGTATCTGATTGAGGAATTACTCATCTTTGGAAAAGAGAGTTTATTACAGAGAAATGGCTCTTTCCAAAATAAAAGCTATACTATAAGCTTCTTCTGGGCTATACTCTCAGCAGCATATTAAACATATCAGGTCCCCATAAGGAGAATCATGTGCTAACGGCTGTCTAAATGACTTGGGTAAAGTTTGTAGCATGCGTGCTTGTTGTTTTTGTCTGCTTCCACTTGTCTTTGCACTAGGATGATGTCGGCGTAAATGTGCAGTCATATTCGTTGTGTTCCCACTAGTGCTGTCAGCGTTAATCTCGTTGAAATGACGTTAACGCCACAACACAGAAAATCTCCGTTAACGAGCTACCGCGGATCGCCCCGTGCGTGGGGCTGGACGGCCAACACGTTAACGAGCTAACTGCGCTAACACACTAGCTCCCACCCATGTAATTGAGCATTGTGGCACATCCAACATACTGTTTTACTTTAGTCCATGACGCGCTTACCTTCAGGGTCATACGTCACATGAAAACCAAAATAGTTCCAAACGCCAGATCTGAATGAGGGTGGGGAAGGTTCACTTTGCCATGTTGCAAGGAGAGCTTAACTTCTGTCTCGCTAGCTTGCCCTGCGCTCAGTGAATCTGCGTTCGAGTATTCCGCCTAGGCTGCACTGTCGAGCGCAGATCCACTGAGTGCTCAACACAGACAGCATCGTCAGAAGGAAAGTTGATAAAATAAATTACAAATTTTGCATTGTTCGATACATATGCGTACCGAACCGAAAGCACCGTATCGAACGGTTCAATATCGATACGAGTATTGTTGCACCCCTAATATATATATATATATATATATATATATATATATATATATATATATATATATATATATATATACATATATGAATGAGTCACCCTGAGCTCCATCACTATATCATGTATTTCATAATACTAGGTGACTGCTTCACAGCCACTCAGAGACTTATTGTATTTAAAAAATAAAAAAAAAATCATAATTTAGAGTCAGGGGTCCTGATTTGGCAATGATGTTTTATCACTAGGAAAATAATACAAGAAATATTCAGTTGAGATATATGTGCAACTCTTTAGCATCTTCTTATCGCTCATGCTTATGAATCCCTCAATTTCTGCTGTATCAATGTTAGGGCAATACATTAATTTCTTATTTATATTTGGTGCATGTCATTCTTTCGCTTCCCGGGTTTAAATCAAGATGGAAAAGTACAAAGAAATGAGATTCAAAAAGACATCTTTTGTTGCAAGGTTTTATGCATGGAAAACACACACACACACACACACACACACACACACACACACACACTAGTCAAATATCCACACACCTCATGGTCTGTGTGGTATTTTCTGTAGAGAATGTATTCTGCCAGGACAGTGTTAAGAAGTTCAGTAATGTAAAGCCAAAAACAGAAAACTTTACTCTTTGGATTGGTGAATGTATGTGTCTCGTGCGTATCTGTGCCATTTCTAAAAGTTTCATGTGAGTGACTGAGTTTCAGCTAGAAAGTCATGTTTGTATTATTATGCTTCAATGTGAAAATGAGTTCAAGTTTTAGAGTTTAAAGATGTGGTTTCATGTTAAAATGTTTTATATCGTGGAGAGTTTCTACATACTGTAACTGCAAATAGTATACTGCCGATAAATTGTAAGATATTTAGATTATTATATCGTCACTAACAACATTTTCTTCGTTTTAGTGAACTACCACACCGCCCGCGTTTGTCATATTTATTTTACACTTTACTTTTTTTTGCATGAACTGAAATCTTCTACATACTATACTGTTTTCTGTACACCTAGAGGGTCCATGAGGTTTGTGCATAAATTTGATTATTTTCTGCATATTGTTGTTAGGAGCATGCGTGCATCTCAGCTGGAAATGTTCCTTCCCTTTAAGACAAATGTCTAAATTAATTTATTTTTTAAAGGTTGCACTCTTACTAGCCCATGCAGATCATGAATGAACCCACACAAATGAGCAGACTTTAAAATGCTTGCAAACCGTGTTGTAAGGACATTTGTGTCTCTCCTGGTCCAAACTGTTGTCACTGCCTTTATGTTCTGATGTGAAGAGTCCTTTGCTGTTGTAAAACTCGGAAACCTTTGTTCAAAGTGACTCTGTTCTAAGTGGAAAATGGCAGATCAAATAAAGCTTCTATGCCTATTAAGTGAAGTATCATTTCCTCAGGAGTGTCTGGCTTGTTGAGTGGTTAGTGGTTGCTTGGTTGCTTAATTGCTTGACTGAAAAACAAAATCATTATTATGGCCATTATAATAAAATTCTAATCTAATTCAATCACTAAATGGCGGTACTCTAGATCTAATGTAGATTTTCAGCTTTTAAGCCAGCATAGCTGCATTTTTTTACTCGATTTGTGCAGAGGAGCATCTTAAAATCATCCTGTTTCCAGGGTGATGTGGATGGAGGTGGGTGGGCAGCGGCACCCAGGGTGACCTTACTGAGACTGTGTTTTGTAATTCAGCATCTGCCATTCTGCAGTAAGGCGTTGCTCATGAAGAGGAAATAAAGATAACTCAGGTGGAGAGTAGCCCCCTGCATCTGTGCACCTTCGAGAGTATCTAATATGATGACTAATATGATGCACTTATTAGTTATTACAATCTTTTTTTGTTAGGTTAATGTTTTTAAGCATGTAGTTATTCGCTTAAAAAAGGTTAGTTTTGATGCAGTTCTCATGTTAATGCTGTTTTACTCTTATTAACAGAGGTTAATTGACTGAGTGCACTCACTGCTGTGAGCAGTCATCAACCTTCTTTGGAAGCTGCGGTGTGCAATAGCAGAGTGGTTTTGATAGCCACAGACTAGCTCAATGAATGGATATTAAGTGCTTTGATTGCACATTACAGTAGTTTTGGGAAGGAATGGCACAGCTACTTCCCTTTCTCTGTTTATATTCCTTTCTATGTGATATGAGGATTCTTTAAATGTTCTTGTAGTGTGCTTTTTATTTGTTTTCTAAACCATGTTAATGGACTGATGGATGACATGCCAAGAAAAAAAATGAACGGAAATAGTCTTGGATGTTATTGCTGCAGTCATTTTCCCCCGAAGAAATGATAAAAATGCCAATGTGTTGTTGTGCTTAAAAATGTGTGCATGTTTGGGTCTGTCTGTCTTTTTTTTTTTCTGTCACGCACGCACAAGCAAATAGACAGATGAAGAGGAGGTAGAGGTGTAGGAGGTAGAGATGATGGCATTCAGACAGTTTAAAGAGGGGCAGCAGTGAAATGCACAGTTTCAGAAAAGTTTGAAATGTGTGGAGGAGGAAGAATAATTTTACCAGCCACTCTTGTTTCTAGTTCTGAAGTCCTGATTGCTGTTTCTCTGAGGCATATGTATGTATGTATATATATATATATATATATATATATATATATATATATATATATATATATATATATATATATATATATATATATATATATATGGTAATGTATAGTAAATCCTTTGAATGGAAACTGTTCTCTCAGGCATGAAGAGGAAATAAAGAATGAAGAAAAGTAATTGGAATGCTACAAACAAACTAAACACAATTTTTCCTTGTCCTAAAAACGCAAGGAATTAGGAATTGGAAGATATATTTCTAGCCTCAGAGATAAAAGCAGACATGTATCCTAACTCGGTTTTCACAGCTGAAAAAAGGAAACAGAATATGTGGTCAATCGTTTATGGGTGAGGCTGAGATGCACTTCACCCTACAGTGTAAAACATGCAACGGAGTAAAGAACAAGTTCAACACTGGGGCAATGGCGGGACGGTAATTAGTACTGTTGCCTCACAGCAAGGAGGCCCTGGGTTTGAATCCACTGGCCAGCCGGGGCCTGCTCCCTCTCACAGCCCAAAGGCAGGTATGTTAGGTTAACTGGTGGTTCTAAATTAGCTGTGCTGTAGATGAGAATGTAAGTCTGAATGACTGTGTGTCTCTTGGTGTTAGCCCTCTGATAGATGGTGACCTGTGGAGGGTGTGACCAAACTCTTCCCCAGACAGATGGTTGGATGGACAGAGAGAGAACTTAATGACCTTTGAAATGAGACAGAGGAAGCAAAGCTTTCTTAAAAGTCTTGTGACAACCAAGAGAGGGGGCATGAGAAAGAGAGAGAGAGTTGGTCCGTGGCCACTGGTGGTTTATGACCTTTTTAGTCACAACTCATTTTTAAACAGTCTGCATATAAATATGCCACATCAGCAGACAACCCATATACTATAGGGTGTTTGCCTTTTTCCTCCATCTTTATTTGTATTTAACAATTCTGGTTAACATTAGATGGATGGATGGATGGATGGATGGATGAATGGATGATGGATGGATGATGGATGGATGGATGGTGTTCAGTTTCTTATTACCGCACATGTCCTTGGATTTATCTGATGACCCCTTTAGTCACTAAAGCACCAGGCTAGGAAGCTCCAGCACATGTATAGTGGGCCTAATTCTTTTAAATAGAAATAATTATGGATGATTTGGGGTTTTTTGACCATTCAAAATCTTGTAGTATACTTAAATATGTTTGTAACACAATTTGGACATTCATCTGGAGATGAGTATGGATAAAAGCTGCATATTCATTGACTGATACACCCTGTGTGTGCAGCTTACTAACGTCTCTGGCAAGCCAAACTTCCAGGGCAGATGGCGGTCAAAGATGGCTCTCTGAACATCATGAAAACCACACAAGCAGAACTAATGAAGGAGGGCATGGTCTGGTGGCATATTGTCTGAGCCAAATGTTATTCTAGCCTGAGGTGCTGGGATTTGGCTTGCTGCTGTACAGTAGCTGAGTCATTTAGCATTAGGTGGTCATTTCAGAAATACTGGAAATTACTTTTACATCCATTATTGAAGTCCAGGGGAAAGATATGCATGACTTCAGTGTGATTGCCTTGAGTTTATGTCATAAACTGAGGTGACACGCTCAGACTAAAGTATTCTCCTAATTATATATTTCCTTTAATGGTTATTACTACATAATTACCCAATATAATTTCACCTTCTTGTGCGTGAAAAATAAAAATCTTGGGTGGTCAGTTTAAATCCAGCCCACATCTGCAGTAACCTTCTATGCATAGAGTTGGCAAAATTCAGATAGTGAGGCTATAGCAGCATTTGTAATGGATGTTTCACCTTTGCTAGCCACAACCATCACCTTCATCTTAAAACTACATCCTAAGAATGACAAAAGCATGGACTAGTTTTTCAACATTACTCTTAGACTGGATGTTTCTTTTTTTCAATACCGATCAGATGAAATAAGGTAGTCCTATAGACTTGTTTCATAAATAAATATAAATTTCAAATGACAGGGAAAATATATAATAAAGATCAGTTCATCACATGTAATTAATAAAGCATTAATTGAGGGTAAGACATTTTGCATAGTTCTGTAGGTATGGTATTTGCATAGACATGCAGATTAAAAAAAACATTATTAGATTTTTAAATGAAATAATTACCAAGGTTGTATGAGGGTGTTTGTTTTTTTTAAAACTGATGTAAACTCCTCCATAGCAACCAGTTTTAGGATCTAGAGGAAAAGTTCAAATATGTAGAGGAATACTTGTGACTTCTTGACTGACAAACACAAACAAAAACACACACTAGCTTCTTTGGATACTGACCAGGTGCAATCATAGAGACAAAATCTTAAATATCTCGGATACATTTGCAGAATGGATACTGGTGAGCTGCTGGAACAAATTGCTTTTGACATCAGACCGACATCACAAGTGATGTGGAAGAGGTTTGCGAATCTGCTGGGACCAGGTGTCAAACGGATCAGAAGAAATTTGATGTCTAAAGCAGAATTAGAACTGCTGCGGTATAAGATAATGTCCAGACAGTAGTACAACAAGAAACAAGTGGCTGAAATGAAACTGATGATGAAAGAGCAGATCACTCTGATCAAATAACAGTAAAATTGTGTTTCCCTGCCTGAACAGAGAATCGAGACTTATTCCAAAAAGGAAACTTAGTTTAAGTATCCCTTTACACACAAAGATCCCACAGTGTGTTTTAAATGACAACATTTCATCTGTAACAGTACCTAATGATCGGGCATTATTACACATGGCTAATAATCTGTAATGCTATTGCAGATAAAGTAATACAAGGCTCCGTAAAACATATCATCTGTGTCACCGCTGCCTGCTCTGCTTTGTCCTGTTGCTGCTGCTCTCCCTGCCTGTGGCTTTGCAGTATGCACGTGGAAATGCAGGGAGGCCTCACAACAGAGAAACAGCAATCAGGACTTAGTGGTCCTGACTTCAGTAGGTAAATATCACACAATTTCTACTTTGTTCTAAAATTGCTGCACCTGGAAAATGACTTCTAAATAAGGAGGTTACCTTGGGGGAGCTTTTGAGTGGATAAAGGGCTGAGATTTTGGGCACTAAGTGTTTGCTCAAGCTTTTTTTTTCTGCTTTATTCCTCTGCTATTGCTATATTCTCATCTCCAACATGTCTTTCCCTTTCCTGTCATTTTACCTCAGTTTCAATCACACTATGCGTTCATTTGACAACCTTAAATTGTAATGTGGGTTGGTTATTGCTAGAATTGATAGGCAGCAGGAATCAATGCACAGCAACACAACCTCGCCTGCCCTGCGACTGCTAAAAAGCATTTCGATGCAGCACTCAGTTTTTGCTATTGAGCTGCCACTATGTGATGAATATGAAGCCGTGATTGCCTGAGACAGCAAATATATATTCATCATTAGTGAGAACCTTGACACATATAGGAACAGCTTTTCATAAACAGCAGAAAATCTCAAGTTTGGCCGTGAGATATGTCTCCTTGAAGCTGCAGAGCTGACTGTGATGGACATCACCCAACCTCTCTCTGTCTCCCTTACCATGCATATATGCCAGGAATATTAAGATATGAAGATATAAGATATAATCGAGCTCAAGCAGAATGGCTGTGTTGCAGTTTTCCTCAAAGGTGATAAATACTGTGGAGATCAGAAACAGTCACAAATTTGCTTGAATCAAATTTAACCCAAGAGGAAACAGTTCTTAAATCTCTGTTGCCCTCCAGTGTTTGGTGGGATAAATCACATCTCAGTATGCATCACTACTGTATGTCTGTTTTTACTGTTTCAGAGCTGTAGATGCAAAAAAATCACTCATCTGAATAAGTTAAAAATGATAGTAGTCATTTAGATAACAGTTTACAAGGAGAAACACTGAAGCGTGGTTAGTAACTAAGGAACAGTTGATAAATAAATCAATAAGTCATTAATCAATGCTGCTGTAAATCGTAATACAACACAAAAGGGTGATGCTATATTATTGGGTGACTGGTCAATCAGTGTTTCATAAATATCAACGAATAAATCTAAATTCTCAGGCATTAATTAAACGATTAATGACTAAATAATTCTGAATGGCACAAAACTGTAATTCATCATTGTTTCATTAATTAATATGTGTTGCCTTAAGTAATGAAGCATTTTCTTAAAGGAAGACTAAGCAATGGTTAATTAATCTTGTGGTAATGTGGAACTATTATGTAACTTGGTGGTTTTCTGAAGACGGTTTGTATTAAACCCTTGTTTTTCCTCCACTGATGAGTAAAAGCATCTGTTGTGAGAAAGGTCATTCTTAGTAGAGGAAGCTTTGTTCAGTTTCAAAATGACTTCTCTGGAAGAACTTTTTGGCATGAACTTCCAACATATTATTTTCTTGCCTCTTTCACAATATGGACAGGAAGACATTCCTCTCTCTCTCTCTCAAACACACACATGCTCATAAATTTTCCCTTGAAATCTGATAAGCTCCATGTGTTGTATTTACAACAGCTGGACTCCCTAGGAAGAACGAAACATAGAAATCTTGCTCATTATCCATCTGTTGCTGTGCTTCTCTCAACATGAAGGCAAGTAGATTTTTGCATGGATACATTTTTCAGTTTTCTGTAAAATATGTCACTGATGTGATTTCAGTAAGAGTAAGTTTGTATTGTCATTGCTGTGATATTTCCGTGGGTGACTGCTATTACCAAAGCTTTTCTTTTGTTTTGCTTTCTTTAACTTTCTTTTCTTTGCTGTGCTTTTTTGTGTTTTCATTTTCCTCCTCAGAAAGTTGCACAACTCTGTGCAAGAGTCTTACCATGGCTCCTCTTCCTGTTCACTGCCAAGGGGTAAATCTGGTTTTCGTTTTGTGCTTTAAAGCATAAATATATTGTGCTTGTTGAACTTTATACGTTGTCATTTATATCGTGTTATGTTGATTTAAACGTCATTTTCAAGAATGTGTAACCAGGAAGTTCATTGCCAGTGGGGTCCTTTTGGCAGTTGGTCAGAATGTGATAGCTGCACCAAATTACAGGTCAGGGAGATTCATTGGTAACTAATTTCTTACCCATACAAATTTGCATGCATTTTCACGTACTGTATACAGTACAGTACAAGAAAGTGTATTCATAATAAAGATTTTTCACCATCAGAAATACTCAAGATTATGTTATTTTTAAAACTTGTGAAGATATTTTGCCATTAATTAAATTATTATTACTTTATATAAATATTTCTTTGTCATCCTGTGGATGCTACAGACAAGAACCCGATCCATGGTTGTCTACGCTCAGTTCGGTGGAAACCGTTGCTATGGAGAGCGAAGCGAGACGAGGCCCTGTGAAACCACACAAGGCTGCCCTATAGAGGACGGATGTGGAAACAGGTTTCGCTGTCGATCGGGTAGGAATCGAAACTGCCCGCACTTCCTTAATCCTACTGAAGTGGTTAAACAATAACTATCTATCTGTCTTTTGACTTGCAGGGAAGTGTGTTAGCCAGTCTCTGGTGTGTAACGGAGATCAGGACTGTGAGGAAGATGGACTTGATGAGAGTAACTGCGACATTTCAGAATACATTGTTTGTTCAAACTCAGTTCCTCCGCCGAACATTGAGATCCTAGGACTCGGGTAAAAGAAAAGTCTTGATCTAGATGTTTATTTTTTATGATTCATTGAGACATTAATCTATGTTTCTGTAGGGTTGACGCTGTGTCAGGAAAGAGCAGAGAAAGTGTCATCAATACTAAGAGCTTTGGTGGCCAGTGCCGCACCATCTTCAGCGGCGTTCACAATTCTGTTTATCGACTGCCCCTTAGTACTCTTCAGTACAGCTTTTTGGTTGGTACCTGTGGAAGAACTTGAACTGTAGTTCATACTGATACTTCTTTGGTCACAATTTCTTTTAAAGTACCCCTTGGATTTGTATTCTAGAGTTAAGGAGTGAATATAGCAATATTTTCTACCTATTCTACTTTTTTAATCTATTCAATCACACATTATTACCATTGGCTTGCTGCCTTTTGCTCTTTTTTTTGTTGCATTAGGCATTTGGCCATTGACTCACATTTGGTGCCCTCAACTTGACATACATTCACATCATCTGCAACATCTCATCATCTTCTCTTTATAAAGTTAATCAGCTCGTTAGAGTTTGTCTTGCTGCTGATGGTGTTTTCTGATTTGTGGATTGAAAAGAGATGTCCAAAGTCCTCTCTGGAAAAACAAACTAACAAAGTGTAAATATATATGTCAACACATTGAAACAATAATTTTAAACCTGTTTTTATTCAAAGTTCAGATTTATGCTCATTTTTAGACATACAGTGACTCATTTGTATGACTCATTTTAACATAAGATTTCTGTAAACACAAAAAATTCACCTGTTTCATCTTATTCACCTGTAGGGTCTTCCCCTAAATCTAGTTAAGTTGTCCAGGTGAGCATTTCATATCTCTAAACTAGAGGAAACCAGACATTGTAACCCCTGTCCCGATTCCAGGTTAAAGTCCAGAATGACTTCAGTGATGAGATGTACACCAGCAAATGGCACTATGCAAAGGATATTGTCAAGAGGCAGACAGTAACCGGGACTACCACGGGATATCGCAACTATGATTTTCATGAACAACACGACAAGACTCAAGTGAGTAGAAACCTAACACTTTAAATAAAAAATGCCTTTGACAAGTCATCTCATGTTGAAACGGAACCTTTTTTTCCTCTTCTTACAGACCAAAAAGCTTTTAGTTTTAAAGAATGACATCGAGGTAGCTCAGTTCCAGACTAACGCTCCTCGGTACATCCCGATATCCGAGGCGTTTTGGAAGGCACTGGTCAAACTGCCATCTGTCTATGACTACTCGGCCTACAGGAAGATTTTGGAAAGGTTTGGAACGCACTACCTGTCTGCTGGAAGCTTAGGAGGCTCCTTCAAAGTTATTGCCACAATTGATGAAGAAACTGAAAACAATATGGGTAAGGATTCATAAAACACTAGTGTAATGGAAGAATTTAAAAATATGGTCTTAGTGGTTAATTCTACCCAGTATTTTAAGGTGCTAAACAACAAGCCACTGCATGTGTCTATTGCTTGTAATAGTTGTAATATACATTTTTTAAAAATGCATTTGACTAAAAATGCTCAAAAATTTCTAAAATGTGTTTTTAAATGTAATCAGTTTGTAATGTAATTAAATTATTTATAATATATATATAATTTACATATATATATATATATATATATATATATATATATATATATATATATATATATATATATATATATATATATATAATACATATATATATGTAAATTATATATAATTTACATATATATATATGTATATATAATTTACATATATATATATGTATATATAATTTACATATATATATGTATATATAATTTACATATATATATATGTATATATAATTTACATATATATATATATATATATATATATATATATATATATATATATATATATATATATATATATATATATATATGTGTATATATATATATATGTATGTATGTATGTATATATATATATATATATGTATATATATATATATATGTATGTATGTATGTATATATATGTATGTATGTATGTATGTATGTATGTATGTATTAATATGTATTTTCCTTATAACATAAGGTGGTCCGATATTATTTTTAAAAAAATCCAAGTTGTAATTGCAGCTGGATTTAACTATATCACACAGCTGTAGTGGTAGTATTTTTCCAATGCCAAGTAAAACATCTGGCTGATAAAAATGCTGCCATAAAGCCCTGCTTTAGTCCTGCCTCACTTTTCTGACACTGACTTTACGTTTTCCTTTGTTTTCAAGTCAGCGAAAGTGAGCAGTATGACGAATGTTCAAGGACTAAACGCTGGATTCTCATATTCCCCATCACCACAGTGAAGTGTAAGCGAGGCCAGAGCACTCACTCATCAGGCACAGGTACAATTTGGATGATAATTTTACAGATACCAGTACCTATAAAAGCACTTTACCTCTATAAGTTTTTCTGCCATCCACTATCTCTTCAAACCTTTAAAAATAGGAACCAGGAGGAGCAATAATCTGAAAAAAGTGGATGTGGAGGGAGGAGGTGTCTCACATATTGCAGCGCTGAATATGATGAACCTAGATAATCCAGAGAGAAACTGGGAAATGTACTCAAACTGGGCAGAGTCTGTTAGGTCGTTTCCAAAGGTCATAAAACAAAAGGTAAAGAGAACGTAAAATAAGCTATTTGTATGTTAAAAAGCAAGATCATAATGTTTAATGAATCTTATATGGATTTCATCTTATCACTTAATGCAACCTTGCATCGCTTTTATTTTACTATTGTTTCTCCAGCTGCGGCCGCTGTCAGAGCTGGTGAAGGAGGTTCAGTGTCCTGGTTTGAAGAAGCTCTACCTTCGCAGGGCCATAGATCAGTACCTTGCTGAAAGTGCCCCTTGCCACTGCCGGCCATGCAGGAACAATGGAATGGTTGTCATGGATGGAGATGAATGTAAGTGCATCTGCAAGCCTAACACGTCAGGACCAGCCTGTGAGCAAGGAACTGAAGCAGAAGGGCAGCAGGGTGTGTATTGTCTTTCATACAGGATCTTTATTACTGTAGTTTTTTAAGCTCACCAATGTTACTTTTAAAGTCTAAAAGGGGCACATTGCAGTGAAAACCCCCTTTAAAAAACAAGTGTTCTTTTTCCTTTTAGCTTTTAGCTTTTGTGTTGTGATTATGCTTAGAAATGCCAAAATAGCCCTGTGGGGCTGGCAGATGTGAGATTGGTGTCAGGCTTACTTTCAGGATGAAAACAAGGAAATTAACAAACTGTTAAATTGGGTTAAGTCACTATCATGGGTGGGGGTAGGATTTAATCGAGGCTAATATCAGACAGACTTTATTATTGTCCTTAATTTCTTTCTATTTCTTATTTTCCATTTCTGGTCATTAAGGAGTGATCCATGGTAGCTGGACCTGTTGGTCTGCCTGGTCATCGTGCTCTGGGGGCCGAAGGTCTCGTAGTCGTTCCTGCTCTAACCCCTACCCTCAGAATGGGGGACAGCACTGTATCGGAGAACCAGCTGAGACGTCCGACTGCGAAGATGAAGAGCTGCAATACTTAAGGTGAGAGCTTAAGTTTGTTTTGTGGGTTTTATGAGTTTTTTGTTTGTTTGTTTGTGCTGCGTGAATTTAGTGACATATTTGTAACAAGCACTGTGTTCATTGCATTGAGTTACCAGTAAGAGAAAGTGTCAAACTGATTTTCATCAATATGTAGTTATGCAACACATACTTTTTCTACAGAACTATGGAGCCTCAGTGCTTCGACTATACTCTCCCAGCAAGTCAGAAGTGTGGAACCCCACCTGCTCTGATCAATGGCTACATTCTGGTAAAAATAGAAATTTTCACCATGGTGTGGAACAAATGATTACAAACATTTAGTATTTATTAACCAGACTAACTGCTACTTTTGTAGTGCTTGAACAGTGTTTTGCACAAAGTCACAGTACAGTGTTAGAAAAAGAGTTACGGGAAGAGACTTGAAACTGAAGCTCTAGTATCTCCTATCTAAGTGAAAGAGAGTCTGCCTCAATGTTACTGAGTTTATTAGTTATCTTTAAATATTTTGCTGAATTTTATATCTTCTCTTCCCCATAATAGAGATGTGTTTTGTCCTTGTGTCTCTATGTTCTCCTCTGTGCTCATCCTCCAACCATTTTTGGCAAATGGCTGCTCTTCCTGCTGCCACTTGTTCCTCATAGGGGAACTACAAGTGGTACTGTCTTATAAAGTGCCTTGAGGCAACCCTTGTTGTGAACATAAATAAAACTGAACCGAGCTGAGTTACATACCCACATCAAAGCTAAGAAGTTGAACTTGATGATCTTATCTTTATTACATGTGTCACAGGATCCAAAGGACATTTATCTTGTGGGTAGTAAAGTTGAATACACCTGCACTGAAGGTTTTTATCTTGTTGGTCACAGCACCATAGAGTGCACTGCTGATCAAACCTGGTCTGCCCGGCCTGGATTGTGCACAGGTGAGTAAATAAAGTTTAACATTTAGTGTATCATAATGATGAATTGCTGTGTCACATTGTAAAATTACACATTTTCTTCAAGTTACAAGTTGCCAGATTGGACTCCTTGCAGATGGTGTCATAGCCTCTCCTTTAAAGGAGACCTATGGCATAGGAGAGTTAGTAACATTCTCCTGCCCAGCGGGTAAACGGCTAACAGGCGAAGCCACGGCTATTTGCAATCCCAGTCTGGATTTTTCACCAAACCCAGCAGACGTCAGGTGCATCCAAGGTAAATTTTACATCAAGCTTTATAATCCTTTAGCTCTCTGCTAAAGGACTGTCCTGGACTGCTATGTAACAAAATGAAATATGATGAGCTCTATATTTAGTCATTCAGTGTAGAGAATCAGTAGACAATGTGGAACAGTGATTTCTGTGTATTCCACAGACAGCGCACCAGAACCAAGCATTGCTCCTGGAGTGCAGTGTAAACTGTGGGAGAAGCCTTCCAGAGGAAAATGTGTTTGCAAAATGCCTATTGAGTGTGGGTATGTTTATTCTGCTAATAAATAATTTGGTCATGTCAGTTTTGGCAAACTGGCTAATGATACTGATTTACTGTGTTTTTTGTGCTTTGTGCCCACCGGCCAGTTCATCTTTGAAGTTGTGTGCCACAGCTGCTGTAGGTAGAAAATCGGTCCTTCTGGATGTGTGCAAAATGAATGCATTGCAATGTATGGGGAAGAAATATATGACAGCAGAGGACAGCACCTGCATTTGGCCACAGCGTGATACAACAGGTTGCACCGGCTGCCACATGTGGGAGAACTGCGATGGTATGAACATGTGAAGTGACAAATGATCTATTATAATGTACAGCAGTTTGTAGTAATTCATGCTGTTTGTCTTCACACGATTTTCTCAGATCAAGCCAATGACTGTCGCTGTAAGGACTCTGCAGATTGTGCGAACCCTGGGTATAACGTGTGTGTCCGTGTTGGAGAGGATGAGACTGCGGCCACACAGACCATGAGTGAATGTGAAGCAGGACTTCGGCGATGTAAGGGAGAAAAAGTGTTTGTTGTCAGTATCCAGCC
Organism: Mchenga conophoros; assembly: GCF_057382185.1. Taxonomy (NCBI): domain Eukaryota; kingdom Metazoa; phylum Chordata; class Actinopteri; order Cichliformes; family Cichlidae; genus Mchenga; species Mchenga conophoros. The sequence continues at coordinate 25,494,830 of NC_140537.1, read as the reverse complement.
CTGCACCTCCTGAGCATTCAGGGCAGGAGCTGATTGACTGACCTCTCTTATTGGTCTTCTTTTATTATCCCACTTTGAAATATTCCACAAATTTTTTTGTGTAGCCAATGTTTTTTGTTTTTTTTATGCTAAGATTTAGCACACTTTAAAGGCACATTTTTTGCATGCGTAAAAATAGAACAATACTGTATTAACAATAAATAAAAAGCACATCAGTCATGTTTGATCTTTCTTCTTTTGTATTACTAATATTGAGACCAAGAGATATGTAATATTCTCACAGACAAACATAGCATAATGGACTGTTGGTTGGGTTTGAGAGGTAATGTTTGGAAATCTGTTTTTCAGGCTCGAGAAAGTGTAGGGCTTCTCACAAAAGATGTCTTGTGCTTACTAAACCCGACAAAGCTCATCCTGCGAAGCAAACCCCTGCTGACAGTCTATTCCTGCCTCTGGCTTGCAGCCCTCGCACAGTGTGAATGCACGTCTGCATGTGTGTCTGAACCTGTCCGTGAATAGCTGTGAAGACACCAACTACTTAATGTTTTATCATCAATTCAAGAAATACTTATGGTCAGCAGAATGATTTTCTAGGTTTGAGATGTTGATCACAAAGACTGATAGGTGGGGGAAAGGTGTTAAAAGTGCATCTGAGCTGCCATTCTTGAAGGGATAATGCATACAAATTGATGGTTTTTGGGTGAGATGTGGTAAAAAAAAAAAATTCCTATCTATCTATCTATCTATCTATCTATCTATCTATCTATCTATCTATCTATCTATCTATGAAAGAAGGACAGAGAAAAAAAAGCACAAATAATGGCATACATGTTTGTTCTTTGAATGCAAACCACCTAATTTGCATTTAACACAGTCAATTTATCTAATTAATTCAGTGTAATTTTACTGTTTGAGCTTTACCAGAACGTGCTAGACAAGTTTGTCTCTGTTGATTGTTTGTCTCCACCCGGTGGACATTTCAGTTCATGCAAGACAATGACAAACACTGGTGGATGAGTTTCAATAACAAAAGTTTTATTAACAATGTAAAATGACCTATATCAGCTTTGACTACTGTACCTTCAGCTTGCCATAAACAGTGATCACTATATTTAATAAGCTGCGCTCTGTCTGCTTGACTGCCCAAGAGAGAGAGATGCTCTCTGCTTATACCAACAGCTTCTTTACTAACCACCTGCAACCTTGAAAATAATTCAGAGAGCATTGCGTAAAGAGTATGTGTATATACAAGTCTAATGTCTCGATTTATAGATAGATATTGTGTGCAAAGAAGTTTTCTTTTGACTATTGTATCTTCTATTCCATTTTGAAGCTGGAAAGTTTAAGTTGGGTACAGGTTCTTGTTTTATGGAAGACTAAATTAAGTACATTGAGAAGAAAAACAGCAAGGAACAGAAAACGGAGACTGTAATACACAAACGTATTCTTCACAAACCTGTCATTTCAGCTTAGACAAACGACAGTAAAACTTTGTCATTGCAAGAGCCGTCCTCAGATGTGTGAATGGCATCTGTTCATAATTTATCACATTATTTCTGACAAAATGGACATTTAGATTCCCTTTTTTTAAAAAAAATAAAAACATAAATCCACATCATTCACTCAGGCTTGTGGAAGTAACAGAACATTGATATTATCATTTCAGACAAACTCTCATTCCCTTTTACATCAGACAAGCAGATATCGCACTTCGTTTACCAAAAAAGGGGAAAATCTGTTGCAAAATATCTTAAAATATATGTTCATGACTTTTGTTTTCATTACACTGCAGTTACAATTCTTCTTCGTATTACAAAATAAAATTATAAAATGGGCAGCCGTTAAAAAAAAGAGAAAGAGACAATTTATTTGAAAATGGCAGTAATAGATTGGTGGGAGACACAAGTGGTGAAGGACAGTGGGTAATGGTGTCTTTGTTGCCGCCTCCTACCCACAAAGGCGGGGCCCTTAGCTGGTTACCAGGCAACAGAGCCCAAAGAACCGCCTCTTCCTCTGTCGGACTAGTGGGTAGGGAGTCAGGTTCAGCAAACTGCTGTCATCTGGGCGAAAGAACACACAGACACCACAGCCAAGTCATGCATTTTTCCTCATTTGAGCTACGATGCAGTCCACTTAAACCAGTACCTCTGCTTCACAATGAATAATTCTGAAAGTGTTACTGCTTTTTGCATTTTCTTTCTCACCTTGGTTCTTCAGTGGTAAAGGCATTGTCTCCCTGAGTTTACTGAGAAGGTTCTTCATCTCCCTCATATCCCTGCAGTAAGGCAAATGGCTTTTTATGTTGTGTACATAAAGTATCCATAATATATGCAGTACATACTCGCATTCAGAAAAGCACAAAATCAGGTTTCCATTATTGGATTTTCTGGAGACTTTCCTCCCTAACTCGAACTCTTAACTTAATGTTAACCTAGGGACTGTATTTCAATTTATTTCATAATGTATTTCATAGCAGGAGTCGTAAACACACACGGTGTCTAGAAAAATAAGTAGTAGTAGTAAAATAAGTGTGTATACTTTTTGTTTTGAAATGTTGAAGCTTTGACACAAATATCTGATTATTTTTGGTATACTTCTATTGTTTTGTAAACTCAAATCTTAAATCCAACTGTGAGGTAAAACTATAGACCCACACAAACTACATAAATGTAATTTCAAGAAAGCCTTAGCTGATAAAAAAATATAAACATCCCAATGAATCTTATAATACAACATGTATTCCCAGTGTATTAAAATGCAATTTAATGTGATACGATACTTTGCATTATGTTCTTATAGGAAATGTAACAGATTACCCACCAAAATATATGTGAAATATTTGTTAAATCATAATAAAAACGCAAGTGCAGACACAGCACCTACGTACATCCCGAAGGACACAACAGAACACACTTTGTTTACCTACTTTTCTATGTTTTCTATGTCAGTGGCCACCAGCCAGCAGAGCTGAGGACAGTCAGTGGGGGAGGAAGAGGTGTCCTCCAGAATGGGGATGTCTGAGCTTTCCTCCGTTTTACCATCTAAGCCGGGAGGGCCACACGAGTCGTTACCTAAAGCACACAGAGAAATCCCTTAATCGTGTTTCCTCACTAGATACTGACCTAAATTATTTATGTCATTTGTACACAGTTATTTGAGTTTACTGATCGGTTTAGTGATGGCATTACTGGAATGACGGTGACGTTAGAGATACAAAATCCCATTTGTCCACATGTTTCTTTAAAAAAAATTAAAAACAAAACAAAGCATACTATCTATAAACTATCCATGAGGCTTGTCTGTGTATTAACCTTTCCTGTGGAGCTGCAGCGATCCCAGCAAGCACACAGATTTGAGCATCTCTGTGATGTACATCTCCAGACAGCACTGCAGCTGGATGAAGAGCCTACAGATCTCAGGGTGGATTTCCCCGTCCTCTGGCCTGAAATGGCACATGAAGAGAACAAAGCTTACCAGCCAGGTGGAACTTGGTAGACAAAATAGTCTCTGCAAGTCTCTATGAGCATTACAGTAGTTGTTAATTCATCCGTGTATGTGCTAATCTTGAGTCTGAAACCAGCAGCAGCTTAAATAAATATTAGTACTAAACCAAAAAGTTAAAACGAAGAAAAATATATTCCACTCTAAGGATGTGTTACTGACATGTCTAATTTGTTTGACTCATTTAAACTGTAAATGCAATATCTGTTGAAGAAATATGATCACCTACATTGGTAACTTATGCACTGCCTGTTCTTGTAATTTGAGGGTGCACATCTGTGTCACATCTGTGACAAATGCGAGTCACATGCTTTTACTTGGAAATATCTTTACTTAAGTGAATAAATGAGGGCTGGACCTGGTGATACTCGTGGTATTTTCTGTGCGTGATTACAGAAAATCTGTAACCTGAAGAATAACAGCAAATTCTTAATACCAGGTTTTAAGGCCAGAGAGGTTTATGAACTCAAATATGCATTAAAATGTTTGAGCAGAGTGTTTCCTAATCAAAGCTTAAAGTAAGCCTATAGAGTCTGCAATGATAATAAACATACTGTGCTTCTTATCCATGTTTTTTACAGCAAAGTTCAAATTGCTGCTGTCTCTGTGATTGTGCAAGCGTCTATATGTAGTGCTTACTTAACTCCCTGAGAATATATAAATAAAATGCACTGAAGAGATTCAAGCAACACAAAAGCCCGTCACAATATTTTTCATTCAACCGGAGCTGATCATTAGCTTTTATGAGACATCGCAGTAGCTTCACAACTATATTAATCGGGTTTTCAAAGGGAAACAGCAGGTGATATCCAGTGGGTGTAATATCACATGGGAAAGTGACAGCGATAAAAGGCGTGAAACTTGGTACAAATCTTTCTCACACAAATCATGCTCTAGAATTCACCTCTTCCAACAGCAAGCTTCTCCTTGCCATCACCGTTTTGTCACAGTGCCGCTTTACTGTTGCTCAAGCACAGCTGTCACCAGTGCTATCCCTCTAATCAGCTTTCCCCCTGCACATCGGAGGGACCTCGCATCATTCAAACCATTCTGACACACTGGGTTTATTTTATTAAAGGGGAATGAACTGGTTTAATTCAAGCTCTGTCTCTAGTAGCGGAGACAGACACTTAGATGGCCGAGAGAGCTTTTAGGGAAGGAGTTTTTAGAATATGTGCTGGTGATAATAATGGCAATGATGCAGATGCTGTTATCAGTGAGAATTTAAGAGTTCTCTCTAAAGCTACTGCACCATCTCCATTTAGCAGCAGAAGCTGGAACATTTAAGAGCACAGTTTCAATGGCTAATAGTCTTTTTTCTGCAGATACAGGTATAACTGTATTTAGGTGTATAATTATGAGCCATGCAGTTGAAAAACAACAGTGAAATGGTTCATTTTCCACCACTGCCCTGCTGCATTAAGGTATATTATTATTTAAAGCAACTAAATGCTCCTATTCAAATAAAGTTACATTCATGATTCATGCATGTGCACGATGGGAGATGTGCACTGAACATATTCAGTGTCACGCATCAAACATGTAGTTTTAAAACCCCACTAGAGTGAATTAAAATAGAAAAGAATTCAGCTTAACACTTTTTAAAACTGGACCTTGTAAAAAATATGGTGACAAATAATTTCTAATAGAAAAGGATCTCTCGTGGTTTAAATATACAGTATGTCCAGTGGTAGGAATATGCCCCTTCTGCAAGATAAATCATGATGCTGTTATTGTTCCAGCAGCACCCAGGCTTTGGCAAGCAGCTGGCACTGCAGACGTCCTCCAAATCTCTCTCACCACTGGCTTCAGTCTGTCCGATTGTTATTTAAGTAAGTTTGAGTGTGCCAAGTTGGCTGGCATCTTAGCCTCACTGAGGATGTTAAAATCCCAAGCCTCCCTTTGCCCTTCTTCTACTGGCGCTATTGTAGAGGAGATATTGTGGGCCAAAACAGCAGTCCTTTTAGGCTCCTAAAACAGCTGTTTTCCTGTATCTTGAATCAAAGCTTTCATCACAAACAAACCACTTGAAATCTAATTTAACATGAAAATCTACTCAGAATCACTAAACAGTGAACAAACTTTGGATCCAACCACTTTAATTTACTGTTTCATTGTGATATCATTTGTTTTTGATGAGCAAAAGAAAAAAAACTCCCAAGGATTCCGATTCTTAAAAAAAATCTGTACTGAAGAAGCCATTCTCTCAATAAATTACAAGAAAAAGAAGAAAAAAAAAACGTCATTGGCTCCACATTATTGATACTATTATCTCAGATATTAGTCCCGGGAAGCATTCCACTTTCCCTCCACTTTGTGCATTAACGTTTTAGGTCAGCTAATGGGAAGTGATCAGTTACAGTATGTTGTTGTGATTGCTTCCTGGTAAAGCTCTCCTTCTAACAAATTAGAAATGTCATGATTTTTAAAAGCTGATCTCATGTTCTGTTTTCCCACATACTTTGCCCACCACGAAAAAAAAAAATCAGTCCTTTAATGGGACAAGCATTAGATGGCCTATCGAAAGAACATTCTTATAAAAACACACACAAAAAAAATATTCAGCAGCTCAAATGTTGATACTTGTGCAGGTTTACTTTGGTAAAATTAGCTACTTTTTTTTAACTTCCGGCGCTGCAGTGTTGCAGAGCGTTCAGCCACTGATGGCTCTTCATTTTCAGGACCACGGACAGCGTCTGTGCCAACTCACCCCGATATCAAGGAGAGACTATGGTGTGCCGCTCGCGCCATTTCGCAGCCTTTGGTTCGGGTCCTCAGCATTTCGGCCCGTAACGAAGGACAGTCGACAGTGATCTCGCCAATTGAGATGACCAGCTCACGGTACAGAGCCACAAGTGTATTGAATTCTTGGACGATCTGCATTACAGTGAGATAATAAGTCACACAGACACAAAAAGTTATTACCTAACGAACCAGACAAGTAAGCATCACACAAATAAATTGCAGGATAGTCTTTATCCTCAGTCCGACCTGTCAACATGAAAACGCGTCAGCCAAGAAGGAAATGCTGAGCAGCATTTTACAGCCCCCCCCCCCCCCCCCCCCCGCCAAAAAAAAAAGACTAATGGGGACAAATAATGCTCCATGTGCAGTTAGACTGTCATGTGCTTCATTTCGAAAATTGCAGCCTTGCACATGTGCAGTCACCGATCCTTGCGAAAAACGCGGAAAGTGAAGCACAGCCCGCAAAGTAAGACTGCACGATAAACCAGCTGATTGTTGAATTGGTTGGTTTTCCATCATGCTAAATTTGGTTGTCTGCACAACCACGAAATTTGAGCTTGGGGCACAAGTATTCTGCTCTTTTTGTGCACCTCCTGCATAGCATCCTGCTGTAGTCCTGTAAACGAACAGCGAGGCTCCATGACGATCACTGATGTATGAAAGGGTGAAGTAGGCTTTATCATTCCTGTCAGCTTCTGTCAAAGCACATATGTGCCAAGATCATGCACTCCACCATGGGTAATCTTGTCATTCGGGCAATGCTGAAATCATTCCAAATCACCAGCAGCTTTCCACACTTTAAATGCAAATCACACAGTCAATCTGCACGCCGAGGTGTTCTGTTTGGCTTCACTGCCGACAAAGCAATGCAAATGCATAAAGCTATTTTTAGGCTGCTAGACCGGGTTAGAATCTTTTTTTTTTCTTTTTTTTTGCAGCTATTAAGAGCTGTCGCCTGTGCGGCGTGCATGCACGGGGTATTGGAACATCCTTAAACAAAGAAAGGTTGCGATAATAGCACAGCACTCCTTATCAGAGGCACCATGCAGGCACTAACGTGCCGCAAACCTACCATTCTGCAGTCGGCCACGGCGCGCTGGGCTTTGCGGGTACTTTCGGTGCTCTCCCTCCTTTGTGAGTCTCGATAAGGAGGCTTGCCGATCTGGAAGATGTTCCCGGCGGATCTGGGGCGATTTTTGCGCCCATTCGATGCAGAACTCATGCATACACATCCACTATTAAAACAGCCCTAAGACAGAACGATTTGGTCTTATCCCCCCAAACTCCACCACTTTCTCTCTTCCTGCCTTACCACCCTGCACCTTACTGTTCACCTTATTCTCTCCTCGATTTACGCTCAGCTCACCTTCGCCAGCTATTGGCTGTGTTGAAACTCGAACGCTATTATTGCTCTATGTCTTACGTTCTTTCCCCCTAATGTGGGAAAGGTAGCAATTTTTTCCCAAGAAGAGCCCTAGAGCGCAGGTAAAGTACCGGATGAGAGCCCGTGACTCCTCTCCGCATTGCCTTGACTGCGACGGGGCGCAAGTCACCTTCACTCCAGCAGCACACGGTGCACAGTGAAGACTTCACACCCAACCCGGACTCCAGCTAGCTGAGGTGTCTTTTCTGACGCACCGATGTCAAGAGGGAACGATCGCATTCACGGATATTCTCCAAATGCAACCATTTTTTATGATTGCGCGTTTCCATTAAGCACCAATAAGACGGACGGTAACAGTCTTTTCTTAGCTATACAACCTCCTATTAAGACGAAATAACACGGCCAGTGTCCACGGCGACAATTTCACAGCGTACAACTGTGCCGGAAAACGTCGAAAAACTTAATTCCTGCTCTCGCGGTCTCAAGTCGGCTCCCAGTCTGTTTCCTTGAGTGTTTCCAGCTATTAGGAAGGGCCTATATCTAACCTTGGAGAGGCAGTAGAAGAACAGTTGCTACAGGCCTGACGTGGCTGGCAACACTGCGCACCCAAAGGACGCGAATACTAATAGGGCCCATCAACTCAACCCCCCTCCTCCCCCATGCTGACATATCAACTCCTGTACGTATGAAATTGAGGTCACTGGCCACTTTACCTCCACCACAAGTACCGAGTGGAGACAAAAAAGAATGAATTGAACACTTCCGTTAAAAATGAGCCTAAAGTGATTCTCTTTAGTTTTTAATATCACAAATTATTACTGCGTTTATACTCACATGCAGGTTAACTTAACAAGTGCTTAAGTTTCTGTTGTTACATGTGTGTCCGTCTACCTTTACAAGAATATAATTAACATAAAGAATGAAAAGGGTGGGCTATAGCTATATTACCGTTACTTAACTGGAAAAAAGTGCACGTTCAGCTTGTAGATAGTGTATCGTTTATTTTACATTTTGGATAGTTCAAGATTTAGCTTCGTTTCGACTAATAAAAATGCAGTTTTATCATCAGACCCTAAAACACAGTTGGGGTTGAGATATACATTAAAGTTAAAAATGCACAAAGACAAACTATTTTTTTACTATATATATTATGAGTATATAGATGTGTAACTGATCAATAAACGTTTTGTGTGTGTGTGTGTCTGATTACACCACAAAAGATCATCCAGGAAATACGTTATTTCAGCATGGGCACCGCTTTACTATAAGAGTGCCAGAATCAATTACTGGCTGTTGATGAGTGCTTTTCTCTCCTTGCTTTTCACAACCACAAATAGAAAAGTTTGCAGCAGATATTGTGAATAAATCAGTGAATGTGTATGGAGTGCTCTTCCTGACATGCATTACCATGAACACAAAGGAAGACTTGCGTGTGGAGTTGAAGACGCAATCACATATATTAGTGGCACAAAAAAGGCAAGGCAGAGAATTAGTTTGTGATATTTACTGTATAGTGACAATTAGTTTAAAGTAAGTTTTTGTGATCAATGTTTTCAGACAAACAAAAACCCATAAACATATCAGTAGTATGAACAACTACAGTAAAAGTTCAGCAAAAAACAAACAACCAAAGAGAACCATAACAGCCACACACAAAAAATGTAAAAAAAAAAAAAAAAAAAAAAAAAAAAAAAAAACTTGTCCAAAAGGAGGCAAGACAAAAAATGGGAGATGAACGGCTAGAGAGCAGAGACCAATGAAGCAATCAGTTCAGTAAAGATTTAAGATTCTCCACAGCTTGGGCCCAAAGTTTAACTACACCTTCTTTAGCTCCACAGATTTAGGCTATGGAGAGTTTAAGATAAGCACATCCATGAAAGTGAGCAGCCATTGCTGCCAAATGAGCATTTGAAGTTTCCATCTTGTGGCAATCAACTTCTTAGCAGCTCTGAAACCAGCTAAAAACACTTGTCTCTGAGCCTTATGCAATGTAAGTTGATCTAAATAATTTAAAATTGAAATGTATGGGGAAAGTGGACCAGAAGTATGTAATAAACACAGATTTTCTTAAACCATCATTTACAGCAAGCTAAGCGGCACTGACTAATGTCTAGTTTTAGAGCTGTGAGCAATGCATCCACACTGAGATTAAAAGCCTGGGGCATACTTTATATGAAGCTGCTATAGAAATAATGGAAACTTGTAGAAAAAGTTCAAATAAAGGAGTTTTTTATATCCCAAACTAAAAGTTTGAAATGTGTAAGATGTGTGAGATGTGTGAATTCTTTGGCAAAAAATAAAAATGACCTAAAATGTCTTAAATAAAAATTTGTTGCATCTACAAACCTGTATGAAGTTTAAATGTTATTTCATATAAATTGTAATAAGTTAAACTAAACATGCATGTAGCCAATATAGACTCACCAGTAACCTAACATCCAAATCTGTGGAAGGAAAACCAGAGAGAAGGGAGGGAGCATGAAGGGAAACAGGAAAAACATGCAAACTAAACAGAAAGTCCTCACCTGACCAGACCATTTAAAACCAGAACCAGCAGTACTGAGCACTGCACCACCATCATGGTGCCCCCATCAGGTATAAGCATTATTAGCATTAGTAATATGTTGGGGAAAGCATTCATGAAACCACAAATGAATGTTCCCATACCTTAAAGCACATTTTTTTTTGTGTGTTTTTCTAACGTTTCGTTTCGTTTTTCTTATTGCGATATCCAACCTCTACAGTCTTATTAGACCCTCATCAGTCTGTTTTCTTTTAACTAAGATCTGCTCATTATTTTGGTTAATTCCACTTACAGGAATACAACAAGGATGCAATTTAAACTTATTTTGCATTGAGTGTTTGCTGCATTACAATATGTTTAATCAACAGTAACACATCTTAAAAATGAAGTGTCTGCAGTGGATGGAAGTTGGTAATTAAAAATTTCACATTGAAATTAATATGTCCTTGGACATTAGAAAAGTAATCACACTGGGAACAGTTCAAGTGGCTGTGCTGTTAAACAAAAGTTTAGGCATTGAAAAGTGTAATGGGATCATGTTGAAACACTGCAGCCTAACATGTTATATTAACATGCTGTTCGTGTTGTTGAGACACAAAACTGAGAACACTGGATTTTCCTTATTTCAGTGATTTATTAGAGATGTGAAGCTAGCACACTGATGGTTTTCCTCTACTACACCTCCTCACCTGCTTGAAATTCACTCACTGCGTTTTCATTAAACCTTACAACTTAAGTTGACCCCCCTTTGCATGCTCGCTGCATCATGTTTATGTTATGTCCTCACTCCCCTTTACCCCCACCCACCCCAAATTTATCTTCAGCCTTACCTTATTTCTATGTTACCCCAAAATTGCTGCCAGGGCATCAAAAAGAGGGGAAGAAGAAATAGCAAAGAAAGCAGAATATGAAGAACCCAATAACCCAGTTCACTGAGTAGATGTAGATGATGACCATGTCCATGTCAAATCGCCAGCCACGAGTGTCATCCTCGAAATCCATGGTGTCCAGAGGGTAGCCTTCTCCGTGGGGGAACTGGCGTCTAGCAATAGGACTCGACTGCCTCTGGAAGCCTGGTTTAAATGAGAAATAAGTCATTTTGTGTAGTTAAAAAAGCAACAATTTCCTCTGGGGTAATTAACACACATAACCTCAGTGTTTTGATAAATGTTAGACGACAGATTTTGATACAACTAGAGCTGCTATTGAAGACATTTACAAATTCATACAAATGAAAAGTGCACAGGATTATTTTTAGTCTTCTGTGAGGCCTTGAGGTACAATTACGATAAATAGGTAGCACAGCATACACGCGTCATATTGTCAAAAGTCACAAAACAACAGCGCTCTTTAAGTGCAGCTTCATAAAATACTAGCTATGCTTTATCTTTATATAGTTTTGCTGTTGTTGCAGATGACGTTGCTTAAATATGACCCCACTTTAGAGGGAATTAAAAACTTGCCTCCAAAGATGCGGAAGAGTTTTCTGCAGCTCGGGAGAGGCCACTTTGCACAGCTTGCTTTCTGAAAGTTCTGTTTCCGGGAAAGGTATTCCTTTGGAAAGAATGTTCTTGCTGTTTGGTTTAGCTCTATATAAATACATATTTTAAAAAAGACACAAAGTTAATGCAATAAAAAAAACCAGACCATTTTAATCACTTCTTCATAGCTTGGCTAGATATGTTTGATTTACTCAACACATTCACTAACAGCACATATAGCGTCACTTGCTTCTCTGATTATCTCCTTGTTCTGTGACCTTGGCTCTGGTAATCAACACGACAGTCTAATCTTGTCATCTAATCATTAACAAGAGCCCTCAGTGTTTCTACAGTCCTCCTCACCATCTAATCCATGCTACTATAGACATCTAGAAATAGGCTGGGATGAATAATAAAAGTTTTTCAGTGATTCATAAATTTGACCAAAATCAAACCAAAATTGTATCTAATAAATTATCCCAAGGTGACAAAATACATTTGTTAGCACACACCACAGAAATATACACAATACATATATTATTACAGTAATAACTACTATTATACTGCTTAACATTGTGGTGAAAAGGTTTCCCTACAGCTTTAGGGTTCCACTTTTTACTGGTTTAAAGAAACCCTAAAACATCTGCTCCTATTATTACAGTTCATTTCCACCCACGGGGAATACTACTTCTTATTTCCATTAGAAAGCACGGAATCAAAGTGCTCAGACTGTGTTTGATTTTGTCTTCTCAGTCTAAGTGACTCATCTGGTCAAAGCTGAACTTAGGTCTACTCTGCTCCCTGTGGGACATCTGCAGCTGGGCCCTCTGAACAATCTGCAGCTTAGATGTTGTGTAGCAGCCAACACAGGAATAAAAATATAGCTGAAATCGTTTGTCCTTAATGTCAGATTTTTACATGAAGTTGTTTTTTGCTTTATTCAGTCTTTAGTGCTGAGGAAGTTTGATTAAGTGATTATACAGTAAGTGGTCCTTGCTCATCATCTCACCTTTTTGGAAGAAAACATGTGTGATGATTGTTCTGCACAGGGGGCAGGGGGTATTAGTGGGGCTGTTCTTAGCCAGCGTCCTAAGACAGGGCTCACAGAAGATGTGATTGCACGGGTGGCACATGTAAGGACTGAAGTACACATCCAAGCAGACAGCGCAGATGTAGCCCTCTCTGTCCCCGGTAGTCAGGGCCTCATCGTCCTCACTGCTGCTGCTGGATGGGTTTCCTGTTGAACTCTGGGAAAAAACAGAAGTAGAAAAGAACATTTTAATTGTTAAAAATATCTTTTCTTGTGTGACCACAAACCTGCTTATGTTTGCATGTGTGCATATTTAAAGCTCCAATATTAGAATGATAAAAGCCATTTTTGCACAGTTTTGGCTATATGGACTAACCTCTGAGACAGTTATATTAGTATCTTGCCTAGGATTGGATAACAGCAATAAGAGAGAGCAATCCAGAGATTTGACCCTTCACGTATGAGATGTTAAGTATAAATTATCACTACAAGATGCTACCAGTTAGCATTAAATATAAGTGAAAATGTCCTCTTTCACAGTTCTCTTCTATTTGAATTTCTTTTCTCTTTTGATGAATGTAACCCTCTTTGACACCCATCCAAACAGCATAATAATATGTGTGAGGACATGAGGGTGTCAGGTGTGAGTTCAGTCAAGTGAAATGTCTGCCTACCTACATTTTCACACATCTTACTGTAAAGCATAAACATTGTTTGTTAGAGAGAGCATTCTGACCCATCATAGGCATTAGTTCAAACTCCTATTACTTCATGGAAAACCAATAGAGGTGCATCTTAGGATGTGTCACTTTATATCTGTTGCAGTTTGTCAGTTAAGCCCTACTATGAGCCCTCTTAACCTCTATTGGATAAAAACAGAAGGTGGGTTTTGGATCTGGTTAGTATTCTCTTTCATCATGCAGAGCATCTGCTACACTCTTTCCTTACTTCCTCTTTTCTCCTCAACAGTTAATTTATCCTCATCACTCACTTTTTATGGTTCCAAATTCCAGCTATAACTCCATGATGTAACAAAAGCTCTTTTTTTAAAATAGTAGCTAGGGCTTTCCAAGTCACCCACCGCCTCCTCAAACACGTGTTGTGTTGGCAGACCCCTGAGAATTGAAGCTTCACTGTTTAAAAAGAATCCTGGGGGTGTTTCCAAAGTAATTACTATTTTCTCACCCTGGGGGAGCTCCAGGGACTTCCCAGTCACATCAGCCCATCCTCCCAAGGTGTGTCATTAAAGAGAGGAGAGAACACAGAGCACAGGGTGTCTAAGTAAGCATAGATGCTGAGGCTCTCCTGGCAACATGTATGGTGACATGCCAGTTTTGTCTAGGTTACAATCATATACTGGTATATAAATGAATAAGAGTGTGCTCTATGACATACAGAACCAAAGTTTAGACTAAAAAAAACTGCTAATTTATAGATAAACCTATAACTGAGTGAAGCTCTATTTGATAGCGCTGCTGCACCACAAACAATTTGCATTTCCTTCACAAAATGCGTTTCTGCAGAACAGCAGCTAAAACCACATTTTAGCTTTTTTCCAGCAGCTGGAAACAAGCCAACACTAAACGTCTCTGCATTACTCAGGATGAAATCACATCCTGTGGTTTGTTTTTATACAACAGCATCTCCTCTAGCTTTGTCCTACGACACTTTTCTCACAAACAAATTCAAACAAGCCAGCACAAACCAAGAAGGCAGCAACATGAATGCAGTAAGTTAAGACAGTTTAAAAAGGGGATTAAAAAAATGTAAAACATTCTGTATTGTACAAAATATTGATAAAACTTATTGTGAAAATCCAAAATCTAAACCAGGGTATTTGACCAGTGTGCCCAATAGCAGCGTGTGTTCTAGGTTTTTATATTCTCCCAATCGAGAATAAGTGCAAAATTTCTGAAATTCAATTTTCACAGAGCTGATAAATGGAAATAAAGCTTCAACATGATAAATGAGCAAGAAATGGGTACTGGGTAACAAAAGTAATTGTTTAAAAACATATTGAATATATGTTGGGTTTTCAATGTCTTTATCAGTCTAAGGAAAAAATGCCTTTTTCCTGAAAGTTAGCTGAGAACATCAATATATAAGGGTGTGCTAGGTGTGGAGCAGGAGCAAGGTGATGATTGGCTTAGCTTAGGATAAATGGAAGCAGAAGGAAGAAGCTAGCTGGCTTCATCCAGTGTACACCAAAATGCACCCGCCTTCAAACCTATTTGAAAATCCGTTATTTTTTTTTATTATTAGGACATAATAAAAAAAAAAGAAGAAATCATTTGGTTTTTGCTAGAGTCTATCAGCTTCAGATGAACGACAACACATTATATGCTACAGTATCGTTATCTATTTATCAAGCCTATACAGCAATGGAGACACAGCGTATGAAAAACCAAGCATACCCTATCATTCAGTAGTTTGCAGAACTATTATTAGCGGCAGTAAGTTTAAATAATGGCTTTCTGTATGATTTTATCAGTCTCTCAGATCATTGTGGGGGAAATCTGAGCCATTCTTTTTTACAGCGTTGCTACAGTTCACTCAGATTTGCAGGCATTTGTTCATGCACAGGTCCCACGACAGCATTTTATTTGGGAGTAGGTCTGGACTTTCTTCCTTTCTTTTTCAGCCATGCTAGCAGATTTGCTGGTGTGCTAAGGTCCTGTTGCATGACCCAGTTTATTTACACACCAAGTCCAATGAATAACAGATAGGAATATCTTAACTAAAAACAGCACAGTCTGTAGGAGGACAAAGGATTAGGAAATCGATCATACGAAAGTGTCGAAGAAACTAATTTGACTTTTGGTAACAGAGCAGTCAGAGTAATTTCAGTCTGCCAACGTGACTGCAGCTCTGCAGCAGCCAATCAAAATGGAATCTGCTCTTTTGTCTGGTTGGTTTTGAAGGGCTCTCTGCCCAAGCCTCATCATGCAACTAATTCAGATGTAACCCCACTTTAAACCACGCACACAATGGCTATTGAAATGAGCTGGTTGCTGATATAGCTTTCGAGAGCCAGAGTCTAGATGAAACAAACAGACACACACACACACGTGTATGCTGTAATATAAAGTACCATGAGTAAAAACAGTGAAAAATAGATGCAGTGCAAAAAAACCAAACAAACAAAGCCCCAACAACAACAAAACAGAAACAGGCCTAATGTTTGTACCTGTTGTTTTGTACCACGTGATTATGTGCATGCAGCCTCTGTTTCTTTCTTTCTTTACTACATATACCTGCCATGTTGTGCTATAAATACTTCTTTAGTAAGAGTAAGTCCTGAGTATAAATCTCAGGACTTACTCAGTTAAAAACATTTGTTATTTGGTGTGTCTTTAATCCTTAAAGTCCATAGAGACTACATATTAAAAAAAATAAATTATCCTGGGTATTAATTACTGGATCTAGTAATTACTAAATCATTTAGTGATCTAATAACTGCCTCTGTGACTCATCTCGTGGTGATACTTAAACCTCTGTGATGTCAGTGTGCAGTGCCAGTCACCTGTCTGCTCTCTTGCTGTTGATTTTGTCTCCATTTCTCCCTTCTTCGCTGTCTCCTCCTCAGACTTTTAATCCTGTTCCTCTCCCTTTTACTCATCCTCCTCTCACAAGGAACACAAGGTTGTGCCACTGCTGAGGTCACGCTTTGACTCATCACCCTTACCACCCCGCTGCCTCCTTCATCACCATCCTCCACGTTCTCTTCATCACCCTCATCCTCTCCCTCCCCTCTTAGCTCATAGAAGGTCAAAGATCGCCCAGGTGCTGACCCTGGTCTCACCTCCACCCAGAATGGATCTGGCTCCCTGAATGAACTTAGTGAGTAGAGGTGCAAGTCTCCTGCTGCTGGTCTGGATAAAGGTCTCTGAGGTGACTGGGGTATGGACCTGGTATGAGCAGCAGGCCGACGGGACAGTGCGTTTGAACTGGAAGTGAAGGTCCAGTTGCAGCCAGTGCTCTGGAGTCGAGAGCAGGTGTGTCCTCTCTGCAAGTTGCTCGATCCTTCTCCAAGTTCCAAAATGTTGTTTAACTGATGATCAGAATTATTACTTGACAAACTTCCAATGCTTTCTCTTCTCTGTCTATACTGTGCTTCATCTCCATGTGTTTCATCTCTTTCCGCCATTCTTCTTTCCATACTTTTCCCTCTTTCTCTGCCTTCCAAATCTCCAGCAGTTATTGTCTCCTCGCCCCTGTCTTGGTTTTGCTCTCTCCAGCTTCCTTTGTTGTCCTCACTGCAGGTCTTTTTGCGTGCTTTTCCACCTGACAGCGCAGGTCTCACCAGCACATTGCTTGACCTTCCCTCGCCTGCTGGATTTACACTCCTTTGCCTAGATCTCTCCACTTTTGGTGTGTGAGTCTCATTAGTACTGGTTTCCTCACCAGCATCCTCAGCTTCGCTACATCCAACTCTGTTCGAGACATTTACACTAGAAGCTCCCACATGGGAGCTCATCATGGCTCATTCGAAGCACCTCGCCCACCAGTGGAAGACATCTGAAGCAACTTCACCCAGTTAGCCTGGTTTTTCCCCTGTCATCCTTTTCCTGCTCTTCTTTCCCACTTCTTCTGGATGTATAGATTGAAGCTCTTTTTAAGAGCTACAGGGACTGTTCGAGTGCAGAGGCGGTGAGCAGTGGTGCTCTCTATCCTGCCCCTGTTAGCCCACTGGGGCATTCCACTCTGTTAACAAAGACAAAGTCCCCATAGTGTGCCCCACTGCAATAGGTGCACTGTTAACAGCCTTGCTATTGTCCTTCATGACCTATAGAAAGCACACCACTATGGAACCAGCAGACTCACAAAAACCAAGTGAAATAGCCAGAGCCACCTTTTTTCCCCTCATGCCCACAACCGTGGTGTCAGCTTTTTTCACTTACTGGTTGATAAGCACAGCACAGTGTGTGTGTGTGTGTGTGTGTGTGTGTGTGTGTGTGTGTGTGTGTGTGTGTGTGTGTGTGTGTGTGTGTGTGTGTGTGTGTGTGTGTGTGTGTTGCTGCTGCTGCTTCCTTGTTAAAGCATTTCAGTGGTCTAGCATAGCAGAATTTATTTTTCCTGAATCCAAAAAAGATCTGCATGAAAAACATTCAATTAAATGCATTTTTATTTATATAGGCAAAAATCACAACAACAGTTGCCTGAAGGTGCTTTATACTGTAGGGTAAAGATGTGACAATAATACAGAGGAAAATCCAACAATCAGACAAAATCCCAACAATTTATCAGTTCTTGGTTACTGGAATTTAAAGAGCCTGCTTTATAACTGAGGTTCTATTAAAAAGGTTATTACATGAAGTTTTATATTAGTATTTATCAAAATAATCATCCTTTCCACCCTTTCCCATTGTGAAGGTGGCTCTTCACACCTCCCTCACCTGTTTTCTATTCCTTCATTCTCATTGTATTCTTGACATTTCCTCTCATCTTTTGCCAAGTTGTTTTGTCAGTTTGTTGCGTCAGTCTAGTGTCTTGTCTCTTTAATGTATTTATCATTTCCTGGCAATCTGATCTTTTATCCATCACTTATAGAGCAGTTAAATGAAAGCACTAAATTTATCCTCGTTTTTTTTCAGCACTTAGCTTTTATTACATGCTTTTATCATTTTTGCAGTGACTGTCATGTCTAATTGTTTATCCCTTTAAAGGTGTCTGTCTGTGATAAAATTGTCATTTTAATAAGTACTTCTGTTACTTAGATTTTGGTTTCGCTGACATTCTGAGAAAATTGAGTGGCTCCCTCAATGCCAAGCAGTCAATCTGGAATTACATCAAGAGACAAATAAAAGTCAGATGTTATACAAAAGAACAGCGGCAAGCACTCAAAGATGCTTTGTACAACCTACCTGCCAAGTACCTTGAAAAAGGAAGAGAACAAGTGCCATTTATGGCACAGTGACAACCCCAAATTTTAGTTTGATTTACTTTTTTGTTCTTTCTGATTCACCACTCTTTGGTTGAAAGTGGTAATATGTTTTAAAACATCCTTGCATACCCTCCCCCTTCAAATTTAACACAAGGCTATATTTACCTGTGTCGTGTCAGCTGATTTCCACACACACTGGAAGTACTATACAGAAAGAGCATGAGACTTTCTAATCTAATCATTGTACTGGTATTTCAGAAGCTTCAGAGGGATGGGAAAACAATACATCCATTTTGATTTTAAACTCCAGTATAACCAACACAGCAGATTCTCGCAGTTAAAGTCAAAGTTAAGTGTCTAAAAACTGAAACCATCCAACAAAAAGAATGCAGAACAAGGTTTTTTTTAAAACAGAACTTTGGAGTTTTTTCAAACATGTTGAGTATTATCTTTGGTGGGGAGGAGGGGGGCACCTGGAGGCACAGGCTGGGATGTTGGATGAGTCTTATCCCAAATTAGGATTGTAATTGTAATTTGTAGGAAAAAACGTATTTCAACAAATAGAGAAAATATAAATTGCCCACTATGTGCTCTGTTTGTACACATTTTGTTGTCCATTTAAGCTTTTGTCATTTCTAGCTTTTGCAATTTTCACTTCATGGCCCTTTTCCTAAATTGACATTTTGCATCTAAATATCTTTTCTTTTTCAATTTTTAATTATCACCTGGCCTTAGGGCCTCTGTGTGGAATTCCAATGAGAACTTTTAAGATTTTTTTAAATACGTTTTTTAGACTCACTCATCTTTCATACAATCACCTCATAACAGACACTCACCCACAGCCTCCATCCCTCCCCTTTGAGAAGTTCCTCACTAACTGCGTTTATTCAGACTCCACTCTGACTCATAGCTGACATTATTTGTTGGCTCGAATACACTTGAACACAAGGCAACGGCTACAGCTGTTTTCAAGGGAACCCCCTCCTTCCTGTAATGTACTCACACAACCTACCCTGAACTCATATGCGCTGATGGAGCAACGTCCACCATTTGGTGCAATATCATTCGCGTACAGCAGAGGGCAGCAGCATTCCTTTCAGGACTGCAGAGGAGCTGTTCCTGGTCCTGAAACTATTTTCTCTCAGCGCTCTGGACATTTGAACTTTTCTCCCTTTCACATCAAAATTGCAAAGCTCCACTCGTAAGCACGCTTTACGAATTACTCGGTTCTAGTTCAAACTGTTTTAAAATATTTTTTAAAGATCCGTTTCAAACGAAGTTGCTTTACACAAAAACTTCATGGGAACCGACGATAGATACTCTTTTTTAAAATGTATCCGTCTTAGGTAGCCCAACGACAAATTTGCTTCATTTGATAGTTAATTTTCTGATATCTCGTTATATTAAAAAAAGAAAGGAAAAATTCCTGGTTACTGGTTCTGGCTGATACCAACCCTTTCCGATGAAGGCTAAAACTAAACTTTAAAAAAATGAATAAATAAACAAAACAAAACTTTTTTCAGTGAGTCCAAAGAGTAAAATAAAGGAGATACAAAAAGGACAGTAACTCTCTGCACCCTCGGCGGCGGTCTGTGATGAAAAACTGAGCAACAGGGAGAGTAAAGGCACAAACCTCCAGGACGACCTCCTCCCGGTCTGACGTACCTAAAGCTGTTGGTATAAATGAATTCACGGCGTCACCAAGCTCAGATGATTCGCAGTACCAGTGTGCGCACCCGGCTGTCAACACTCATGGGCTACAACATACACAGCCCCCTCACACGCACTCACAAGCACGTCTGCGTCATGCGTCCTGAGAGCGACAGCACGAGCCCGGTAACTCCGATGGACCCGGTAAAACGCACAGCGGCAGCAGCAGTCTGAGGGGGCTGACTGACTCCTGCTTATTCTTCCACTACTCCCCACTACTTTGGGAAAAGTTTCGCTCTGAGTGTGGTTGCATTATGGATTTTATAACCACAAGCAACAACGACAGCAACGCGACCAGTGTTTACCCCGGTGGGGGGGACGTGGTTGCCGACTGGAACGGGGGTGAGAATGGCACGGGGTCCGGGTCTCTTCCAGATCTGGTGCTAAGTTACCAGATTATTACCTCAATGCTCCTGGGGGCCCTCATCCTCTGCTCCATATTTGGCAATGCGTGCGTCGTGGCAGCCATCGCCCTGGAGAGATCTCTCCAGAATGTGGCCAAC
Organism: Mchenga conophoros; assembly: GCF_057382185.1. NCBI lineage: Eukaryota > Metazoa > Chordata > Actinopteri > Cichliformes > Cichlidae > Mchenga > Mchenga conophoros. The sequence goes on along the minus strand of NC_140537.1, from coordinate 25,474,068 downwards.
TATCTGATCGGATCCCTGGCCGTGACAGACCTCATGGTATCTGTGCTGGTCCTGCCAATGGCGGCCCTGTATCAGGTTTTAAACAAGTGGACTCTGGGGCAGGAGATCTGTGATTTATTCATCTCTCTGGATGTACTGTGTTGTACATCATCCATCCTGCATCTGTGCGCAATTGCTTTGGACAGGTACTGGGCCATAACGGACCCTATTGACTATGTAAATAAACGGACACCAAGGAGAGCTGCGTTCTTGATTAGCGTCACTTGGCTAATTGGTTTCTCCATTTCTATTCCGCCTATGTTAGGCTGGAGAAGCGCCGAAGACAGGGCAAACCCCGACGCCTGCATGATCAGCCAGGACCCGGGCTACACCATCTATTCTACGTTTGGAGCTTTTTACATCCCTCTTATCCTCATGTTAGTTCTATACGGACGAATATTCAGAGCTGCTCGGTTTCGGATTCGAAAGACAGTGAAGAAAGCAGAGAAAGCAAAAGTGTCAGAAAAGTGCTTGAGTGTGTCTCCGGCCATCTTTCACAAGAAAACCAACGGAGAAACCGGCGGCAAAGGCTGGAAGCGCGGGGATGAGTCTAAATCCAGCTCTCCGTGCGTAAATGGCGCGGTGAAGCATGGAGACGAGGGCGAATCATTGGAGATCATAGAAGTTATCAGCAACTCAAAGACGCACTTGCCTCTGCCCAACACTCCTCAGTCCTCCTCGCACGGCTATGAAAACATGAATGAAAAGAACTCGGGGGCGAAGAGAAAGATCGCGCTGGCCAGGGAACGTAAAACGGTGAAAACACTCGGCATCATTATGGGAACTTTCATCTTCTGCTGGCTGCCCTTTTTCATCGTTGCACTGGTACTACCTTTCTGTGCAGAGAGCTGCTACATGCCCGAGTGGCTGGGCGCAGTCATAAACTGGCTGGGCTATTCAAACTCTCTCCTCAACCCCATCATATATGCCTACTTCAACAAAGACTTCCAAAACGCTTTCAAGAAGATTATAAAATGCAAATTCCACAGACCATGACCAGAGTAAAAAAAAAAGAAAAAAGAAAAACGTTTACGTTTATTTAAATGCGGATACGTTAATCAGAGAGCGGGGATGTTCAGTGACTGTATAGAAACAGCAAAAAGACAAAAACAACAACAACAATACACAGACTTTCATTCAGGGACAGTCCCTTTTAGTCGTGTCTTAAGGATGGTGTAAAAATAATCCACCGGTGAAACAAATCAATATAGAAACTTTCGCTGTTAATGTACAAGCTCATGTTTATTCAGTGTTGTAGCTACAGTATATAGCTTATATGCGACGGCAGCCATCGTTGTATTGCCATGCAAGACGTGTCCTGTGCTGTTTCCATGCATTTTATCATGAGGCACGCGGGGTTTCCGTCCCATGTCATGAGCTGTGTAGCACTGAAACAATAAAAGCAATCAAAGTTTGTCACGAAGAAATATGAGTGAATGTTTGTTTAGAAGCAAAAACGAGAAAAGAAGAGAGCAGAGGCCCATTATGAAAAATCACACTTTCACTTATAGGACATGGCTCGTCATATATCTTCATATAGATAATAAGGAATGAGTGATTTTCCTATGTTCTTGAGCACTCGAAGCAGTGGGCAACTTATCAGTTTGCTTTGACAGGCCAACACACTGATGATGATGAGTGATGCTCAGGTTATCAGTGCATGGTGTATTTAAGGTCTTAAAACAAATGGGTATCAAATGAAGCCCAGTGTCTAGCCATCAAATCCACCTCAGAGTTGAAAGCAAAAGAAGATGGGCATTTTTCTTCTAAAATGGGAACTGGTATTGCATTTATGATACGATGCATTCTCAATCTCCCTGTGGCTCTTCTCATTTTGGCCTCCTCTCTTCTCTATTTCTGTCCCTTGAGTGTTAGAGAAAGACAGGAAAAACAACAGACTGACAGTGAAAGTAAAATTACTCAGAGAAAAACCAAGAGAGGGAGTCTAACTCGTTTCTCTTGTATAGGATTGTTGTGCAGTTCTCCATCGAGGCTTATTGAGAACTACATAGACAGCTTGTTACATCATCAACCTCAAGAAAATCTGTGCTAAATTTAGTCCACACACACGCACACACGTACACACACACACATACACATGTGTGCACACTCATAATAGCACATAGTTTAGAGGGTTACTCAGAAAAATAGGCCACATAATAAAAAGGGTTGCAGGAAACCTCCTCACTGTATAACTGCTATCATCTATCAAGCAAATCTCAGACACAAATCCACTTACAGTTGATAGAGAGATAAATGCTGTCAGGCATTAAAAGAGGAAGGAGGAAAACAACTTTCAGGAAGAAGCCCCAATCAGGCCCGCTTCCTTCACAAGATGGGTGGCTATCTGAAGCATTGCCATGGCAACACATCAAGCCCAAGGCATCAAGGTTGGTCAGATATGAAGGCAGGCTGGCTAGGGACAGACAGGAATGTGAGACATACAGTAGCATGACAGTTTACAGGTGACACCTGTGGCATGACAAGTTAGCTCATACTCTGCTGGGTGATCGTATGTGAGATAAAATTACAGTGTATCTAATTTTTATCACTGCAAGGAGCCTTTTCACCAAGGATTGCTTTTTAAGTTGGGATTTTCACTTTAAAATATCTTGAATAATTCCAGTGAAAATTAGAACTTTCTTTCCTCTACCTTCTCTTACATTCTTCTCACAAACTTGCCTCTCTTTGAGACTATGTTAGTGATTCAAAAAAGTTTTATTAATGTTTTAATACCAATGCAAAGAATGCTGGTGTATCAACAGCTAATGAATGAAATATAATCCATTAAAACAGCTGCAGTCCCACTTGAGGATATTTGATCACATGCATGGAAAGAAGCAGCACATTGTTTTGTAAACCCCCATTTTTACACACGTAAAAGTAATAAAGGTCTAACGTATGGGCCAATTGTTGAATTTAATTTAAGGCTTGCAATTACATCTCACGACCTTCATTAATTAATGTACATTGCAGTGGTAGTACTATGGTACTAGTACAAGAAAGCAGTAGTCAAATAAATGAAGACTCTATCAAATAATAATGATTATAAGCAATTAATAAATATATTTTCTAGATATAATAAATATCTTGCAAAGAATTAATAAAAACAAAACAAAAATGCACTTTATTTTTCATTTTATTTGAGGAATGTTTTATATGAGGAAGCGCATATCAATACCGCACACCTACTGCTGCACTGTAAAGTAACAGTTACCAGGCTTGTTTATGAGTAAGAGAAAACACACTCATAGTGTGGAGAACGCTGCTTTTGCTTGTATGTGTAAAATCTGGTGGTTTTTAAAAGGGAACTGACAACACAGGCCAATAAAATTTATTTCACATAAGTGATCAAGTATTAAATCAAAATTGTGAAACAGAAATGTATTCTCAGTCTCTTGCCTGTCTCTGTGATGCATTGATTACTGTTCTGATAACTGATATTATGTCATCATAAATGATGATGGATGATTAAGGCTTGTATGCCAAAAACACAGGGGAGGGCTTTGTTTTAGGTTAAAGATGAGAATAAAGCCATTTAAGATATTATTAGAAAAGAGAGTTCCTTGGATTCTTTGACAATTTCATTTCCAAAGAGCACCTGAAACAATAAACTAATAGGACAGGAGGATGTCATACAACCCCTCTGTCTCTCCATGCCCGGGTTTCTCCATCTGATCACTTTGCTCTGTGGCCGGTTAGAGTACCATGAATGCACTTAAAATGCTTTTGGGAAAATTAATCCTCTACCTATGACCTCTAGGCTCATAACAGGCTCAGAGAAACACATACAGATTGTGGTGTGAGCCAATGAGCAGAAATGAGTATATTTCACAACTATGAGTCACACTGTGTGTAAGACTATTACTGTATAATCATTACATTTTGCTCCTGCTGTATGGGATTACGAAGTAGATGACCTTCTTTGAACTATGCTGTAATATCAAAGGAATCGGTTGTGGAAGTGCATTAATCCCAATCACTCTGGGAATCTTAAATGTAATATAGGTATGTGGGTGCACTGTGATGACGCAGGAGCTTTCCTTCAACCCAGCAGGAGAGGAGAGGATGCTTATATAAAATGCTAGCCTATCGGTAACAGGGGGATTAGCCTTTACTGCTTTAGCTGCCCTCAAGACTAAAACTGTGAAATTTAGCTGATTCTGGTTTATTTTGTAGTTTGATGCTGGTTCTATAGAAGCATTTCAGTATACTGTAGGTTAGAGAGTAGCCAAAATCAGTTGTTTCAGCTCTTCTTAAACACAGAGAAGTACTATGACCCATGTCCTCTAACAGCGCATGCTATATCCAACATTTATAGAGTTTATATGGAGCGTTAAGCAAAAAAAAAAAAAAAAAAGGAAAGATAGATAGATCAAGACAGGTAGATCAAACATCTGGCACTTAAAATTGAACATACATTTATTTAAACAAGTTCTTTGAAGGTGGTACAGTAATTTGGAAAGTGCATAAACTGTAAACAAAGAAGTAGACCTGCTGTTAATTATTAATTACTACCTCTTTTTTCTTCTTTTTCCCCCTGATATTTAAGTTGTTTATTTTGAGGCAAAGCAGCAAAAACACTGGACATTTAAAAGGCTAAACAGGGGTTTGGTCATGAGAAAAGAGGTGACCACATGACTGAAAACAGCAGTCCCTTTCAATCACCCAGTGGGAAAGTCTAAGCCTGGACTGTGTACTGAGAAAAGAAACATTTTAAACACACAATTTGCACTAATAAATATGGACCATTATCTAAGGTCAGTTTATTAGCTTGTGAGGGATTTCAAAATGGAAAACGGAAAATAAACCAACGTGTTTAGGTTGCATTCAAAGGAAACCCAGCAGTGAATGACATGAATTAAGCGGAAATAATTTTACCACTTCAGGTAAAGACAGCAGTTCGGTGTTTGATCTGTTTATGATCATTCTCTCAATAAATTCATAAAGTACATGAACATCATTTGATGTATAAACACACATGAAGGTCAGCGTTATTATATAAAGCCAATCAAGCCGTCAGAGCATTCTCCTTCTGATTGACCTCATTAACATGAGGATAACACCTCTCCTTCCTGGAAGGACGCAGAAACACCTCTGGAGTTGAGTCAGGAAGGGCATCCGGTGTAAAAAAAAATAAAAATAAATCTGCCAAATCAAACATGTAGAGCTACCCACTGTGGTAACCTCTTGTGAACGAGGGACAAGCTCAAAGTGGCATTATATTAGAGTATAACACAAGGTGGAAAAATGTATAGGCTCTACTGCATGTTAGTTCTGGTGGTGTGTTTGCTTCTGTAGGAACAGAGCGAAACAGTGTCTAAGTGGATTGAAAGGCAAATTATAGAAAGAAAAGCATGCTGAGTTGTAGAAACGAGTGGATGAGCAGAAACTAAAATAGAAAAAGAAGACTTACATAATACAAAATCTAATATAAGCCCAAAGATATAGAAGACTGGGTGAAGGCTTAAAAGGGAATGGTAACAGGAAAAGACAAGGAGAAAGTAAGAGAGACATGGATATGACTGAGCACTCAGCACAACACGTTTCTGCTTCGCCCCCTCCTACTTCAGGGTCTTTTTGATCTGTCATAGTTTTTTCAAGGATCTCACATCCCACAGCCCATCACACACCGGAGGCTCTGAGAAATAACGCCACAAAACCCCCCTCTGATGTGGAGAAATGAGGATTTGGGTCTGTTAAGGTATGGGTTTTCTTTTCTTTTCTTTTTAGAACAGAGGTTAGTTAAAAACAGAACATTCCTGTTTCATAGGGTAGTCCAAATGTTGATGGATGAGACTGTCTCTTGCTCACGCTAGCACACTCACAATAACTCATCCCAGTGATGGAGGACATGTGTTCAAGGACAGCAAACACAAAAGAATGTAAAAGCAAACAATATCTAATCCATTCTGCCACTTTCTGCTTTAAAAAAAAACAAAAGACCCAAAAGTATAAGAGAGATGAAGAGTCGGACCCCATTGTTAGTATTACAGCCGGTGAGGAACACTTCACCTCAGCGTTTGAAATTTGAAAGAACTCTTCTGTCTCTCCTTCAGCAAGCGCCAAACATTTGCTGCCGCCGCTTCATTTGTTCTCCTTTCTGTTTGCTCCTCTTCTCCCAGAGGATCGCGCACTCCTTTTTAATAAGTGATGTTCGGCTAAAACTCTGATAAAAAACAGTGGACAGACTCTGCACCAAACATGCCTCAGTGACACAAACAGTGACTGCGTGACACAGTCTCTGAAGAAGGCCACTCTAAACAGAACAAGCCCCCCTTAGTTTGCCTGGAGGCAGTTATGACTTTGCACTTGTTTGTGTGTATGTGTGTGCGTGCACACGTCTACTGTAGCAGGAGGAATCACAAAGGCAGTTTTGACTTTAGCAGCTGTATCTGTCTGTCTGTTTGGAGGTGGATGTGTGTCACAGACACAGTCAGTCTCAGGTACAAACATTGACAGGTGTCTACCAAATGCATGAGTTTAAAGAGGGATTTGGTTTGAGGAAAGCGTGGCAGTAAAGAGGTAGGAAAGTCCTGGGGTCTATAGCCTCTGAGTGTTGTTGCTGACCATGACCATTCTTTTTATGACCAGAGTACAGATCGTTTGATGTGCAGGGTAACGTGCCATGAACATGACTTCAATGTATTCAAATGGCCTCTGCTATCACCATATCTCAGTCCCACAGAACACATTTGGGATGTTGTGGAACTGGAGATTTCCATCATGGATACTATCATGTCAGTATGGACCTAAATCTCTGAGAAATGTTTCCAACACTTTGTGGCAAACGGGGGTTCAGCCCAGTATTAGCAAGCTGTAACTAATGAAGTGGTCTGCAAGCATACTCACAAAATAAATAAAATAAACAAAACAAGTGTAAAAGCGGGGACTGATTTCTATCTATCTATCTATCTATCTATCTATCTATATATATATATATATATATATATATTTATTTTTTTTTAACCCAATAGATATGCCTGTCAAGTCAATGTCTTGTTAAAATAATGTGATTTGAGCCACTAATAATCCAAATACTAATATTTGAATTTTGAGAGACAGTTGAAGGGTCTTTAACTCACTTCCACAAAACAGGAGTTTTTGGACCGCACACTACAGGAGATGAACTCAGCGTCAAGGCACTTGACACCCACCATTCACCAAACACAGGCGTAGCTGCCATTATCCACCAACAAAATGTTATTTATCATTTGAACAGTTTTTAAAGGTAGAAATCATTCAAAAAAAATTGTCTGTCTTTTTGACTGATGAAAATAAATGCTCACTTCCTTATTTATGCCACAAAGAAAGCACCTTTTCTCTCTACAAACAGTTTGCCAACAAACTTCACTTCCTTAAATCAGAGGGCAGGAAGACAAGCACAGAAATTATTAATTGTCCAGTAAGTTCTATTGTGTTAACCATCCTCTCCTCAAGAGAATTACAGCTGTATTTCATCAACCCTTTTAATAACAATCTCTAAAGGTTTTTTTTCTACTAATAGCTACAGCTGTCAAAGCAAAAAATATTTCCCTATTTTTACTTAAAACGGCACTTCAGCTGCCCGACAGCTCATGGTCTGCTTTGTCTGGAGTGAAAGGGGGTCATACTCTTTTCACCATGGAGGATGCTGTTGGAATTCATGCAGATAAATGCTTGGCATTGTCTTGCTGAAATCAGTAATGCCTGACTTGAAAAAAAAAGAGTTCATATCAGGCATTTCTCACTATTAATATTATGCATTTTTAGGAATGCCTGCTAAGGTGTCCCCATTGCAACTATTAATCTATTAGCGGGACAGCTGTGGCTCAGTAGGTAGTAACGGTCTTCTACCACTCAGATAGTTCCCCATTGGCTACCCGGTTCCTCCAGTCTGCATGGCGAAGTATGCCTGGGAAAGTACAGAATTCCCGATGCATCCATCGGATTGTGAGTGTGTGTGTGTGTGAATGTTCGGCAAGACGAGGGAATAGAACCAAGCTCTTGTATGAATGTTGGTGTGACTGGCTCATTGAGACTTGTAGTAAAAAGAACTTTGAGTGCTGGGTAATAGTAGAAAAGCACTAAGCAAATCCATTTTATCATTTTCCTTCACACATGCTGGATTTTCGCTGGGTGCATCCTAAAAGAGGTGGGGGTCAGCGAAAGCATTGTTTGGAGATTTAAAACCCCAACAATCAGAAAATCACCTTGAGGTGACCGTTGCTGTAAACTGGGAGTAAAAAAATTAACTGACCTGACTTGAATTGACTCACAATTAGCAGAATCAGACCTGTTTGTAATAGAGGGCCCTTTGAGGGCAGAAGTTCATGGACGTTCAGTATCGGTTTTTAGCCTTGTCCCTTGTGTACAGAGATTTCTCTGGATTTACTAAATCGCCTAATTATATAATGTAGATGATGAAATCCCCAAAGTCTTTGCAATTTAACGCTGAGAAACATTCTTAAATTGTTGACCTTCACTTGCAGTCTTTTTATTTTTTTATTTATTTTTGTTGAGCTTGGATTTAAACATCAATACTCGGTTAATTATCTCAGAGTTCTTCATGAAAAATACCACATAGATGCTGTGAGAGTATTTCTCCCAGCGGCTGGATGCAGCAGTAATTCCCACAGAAGATCACGTTAATATACAGTAGGTGTTAATTTGGACCATGCTGCCTGTGGCACCTTGTTAATGGCAACTGAAAACAGAGCAAGAAACAGAGAGTGATAGACTGAGTGAGCGAGAGCTCTTGGAGAGGAAAGATTACTTGGCTTATTGCATCATATCCAGCGCCTGTCAGCAGGCAAAACATGTTGCCAAGAGCAAGATCTATTGCCTTAAAATGAACCCTTTCACACAAAAAACCCCCAGCGCCCACCGTCTTCGTTTCATCTGCTGCCAACTCTTGCGACGCATTTTCACAGCGTCTCTCCGTGTGTCCTGTAAATATGCTCACAGTCCAAGTAAAAATAACTTAACATGTCAGCTTTTTTGCTTCAGGGACAACATTTAACCTGAAAGACAACACTGCTTTTTGGGGCTTAAGTGTCTCTGCCTTGAGCAACAGTGGCTCCACGGCTGCTTCACAGATCTTTAATAATATCATCTCCGTGCTCGCTGCTCTGGGTCCTCTGAGACAGCATCTTTGCTTTCAGTCATGTTGTTTTAATTGCCAACATGATACTGACACTGGCAGAAGATGTGCACATTAATTGGGCACTTACAAACACACATGCACACACACACACGCCAGGCAAAAACACACAGTAATTCATTTAAGCTCCACTGATAGTTCAGATCCCATCTAATTAGGTGTCTTTAGAGCAACCTTTACCTCTTATTGGTCACAACTTAGCAAACTGCTGAGCGATTAACAGAGCGGAGCGAGCTACTGTCGCTGATAACTGCAAGAAATATTACTTGGACTACTTGTGTGTGTTTTGTGAGTTTGTTTCTCTTTACTTGTATCAGCCTGCCAGATGAAAACTAGCCTTCAGGCTAAATCTGACGGTGCTGATATATATGTTATAAATAAATTAAGAAAGTAATGCAGTCTAGATGAAGCAGCCTCAAAGCCTGATTTGGGTTTGATTGATTTTATGATGGTCAAAAAGATAAATAAATAAATGAAAAGTAAAAAAAAAACCATTGAAATGATTCAGTGTCAAAAATAATCACAGATGAGATAAAGCTTCATGCATAGAGAGATACATATAATCGCTAAAGTATTTGTGTTTATAGTTTTTTCTTCTGTTTTTGTTTCCACTAAGCTCCAATCGAATCACATCTTTTTATTACACAGTTGTTTACAGGTTTATTGTTTAGATTGTTTAGTGTGTGTGCTTGCTGAGCAAAGAAGTTTAATGATTTTTGAAGGAGAGATGGCTGGCTGGCCGCCTGAATAATCTATAGTGAGAGCTACATTTCCAATAACCACTATTAGAGTCAGGTAATGTATTCTCTTTATTTACTCAGTGCTTTAAGGTAGTTATTCCAATAAAGTACACACTGAGGGTGGCGAACAAGGAGTCATATATGCCTACATACTGGCAAAAAAAAGAAAAGGTGGGTGGAGGGACTGAGAGAGAAACAGAAATAAAAAGACATGATTTTTTATTTTTTACGTGTGTTTTTTCCCCCTGTTCACTTCTTCATCAGCATCGATCATGTGGATTATCTGAGTCTGGACTCGTAGCTAAGCTAAAAGCTGCAGATGAGGAAGCTGCTGCAGTGTAAAAGTGCGTATGTGAAGTTATTTCTTATCAAGCTGTATTGAAGTGTGTGTGCTTGGTAATCTACGCATGAGCAAGCATCCTCGAGGTGTTTATATACCCATATGGGGTTGCTGTGTGTAGTATATTTGTGCTCTCTGTAGAGGTTTGCATCGTGTTTAGATTTTTATGTATGTGACTGTCACTGTGTGTGATGTGAGTGCATTCATGCATGTTGTGCGCTGTACTCTAAGGTTAGTGGACAGCAGCAGAAGTACCTGTAACAGAGTCCATCCATTTGTCTCTGCCACGGCCCGACTGCAGTTTATGTATCTAAAGGAGCGCTCAGTGACACTTCATCATTCACAAACAGGGCCTTTAACTGAGGCCATTTAGATACATGCAGTAACAGCAGACACCGGGTTTATCTTATGAACAGCATATGAGAGTATATCCCCAGACATCCCCAGTCAAGTATGGTTGTTTGTACAAGCAGCACCAGGTGTGTATTTGCAACTGTGCAACAGTGTTAGATGAGAGACATGTGGAAGACCCAGATATGAGGAAAAATAAACATTGACAATGACAGTGATACTAGTCTGTGTTCAATACTCAACCATGATGTCAATAATTCTGGGATCTGACCCTGAGATGTTCCCAAATAGTATGTGTATACCTCCAGAGTGTGCTGGGTCTGCCCAAAGGTTTCTTCCCAGTAGGCAGAGGTCCAGGAAAACCTCCACAGGGAAGCATCTTAGAGGCATCCTGATCAATACCTGCTTTTCAGTAGAAAAACATCGAATTCCTATCCCAAATCGCCTGAGTCCCGATCCACAGAGAGTTTCTGTTAGATTGATTTAACAGTTTTTTTTCTTTGTTCATTTGTAATTTGCTGCTCATTTACTTCCATGACATAATAATGTGATGAAGTCTTTTAGTCGTCTACATCCCAGCCTAACCCTCGTGTTTTTCTCATCCTGTCCCCTCTTCTCCTTCCCCTTTGTTGTTCTCTTTTTTCTGTGCACTTCAGTTTTCACCTTTTCACTCCTCTCTCACTATTCAGTAACTATCCTCTCCTCTTAGCTTTTCACTGTCTGTTCATTTTCCCAGTCTTTCCACTTAACATCAAGAAGAAGAAAAAGCAGGTCAGAGAAGAGCAGCACCCACTTGCTGTCTGGCTGGCAGAAATCCTTGACCTTTTGCTCCTGCTCCATTTTTCTGAGCAGTGGAACCTGTCAGATGACCTCTTGTCTTGAATGTTGAGAGACCCTTTACAGTTTTTCTCAAATGCTAAAACACATGTCACAAACGTTACCACCAGGTCCCCCAATGTCCAAACACAACACCCTTCTCTAAAGCTACATAAACACAACCACACCTTCCCACTGCAAAACTCAAACTCCCACACCAAGAGAGCAGCTCGAAGCTGTCAAAACTGTAAACACTATACACAGCATTACACACTACAGCAAAACAATTGAAAACACAATGCTCAATTTGTGAGAAGGTTCTTTGTTTCATAACTGCCAATGCATATTTTAGAAACTATACAGTAACGGATCGTCGTAGATCTCTGCAGAGGATTAGGCATTTAGATTTGTGAGTTTCATATGAGTAGTATAAATCTATAGAAAATCCTGCATGTACGTACACTACTGTAACACAACTCAATGCAAAAACAGAATCTATTGCACACAACAGTAATCTTGAAAACATGAACAGGGTGTGAAGTTTTTTTATTTACGTTATTCACACCACACACACCACAATCACTGTGCGGCATCATGTCGCTGAGCTGTTGCTCGCATCTCGTCCGTAATGATGGTGCGAGGTTGTCTTGCTCTCCCTCCTGGACCTTCTCCTCTCCCATGTTGGCCTTCTCCTCTTCCTCGTTGGTCGCTCCTCTTCCTCCTCTCATTTGAACTCCTCTTCCTCATTGGCCTGCTCCTCTTCTTCCAGGGCCAGCTCTTCTCCCTCCTCTGCATCAAATTCCTCTTCCCCTGACTCTGCCTTCATCCATTGTGCTTGTTTGGAATCTTCAGCATACTGTGCACTCTGAACTTGCTTTTACATGTGGGTACAGCATTAGCAACAAGTGTCTTCAATTTTGAGTCATTGTGTGTAGTGAATGACGCCAGGTGTGTTCCCTGTGTTCAAAGATTGGTGACTGTGGCAAGCATTTTGCATCACATGGGCTTTCATTTGAGAATATGAGCAGAGTTGTTTTGCAACATGTGTTTTAGCAAGGAAAAATGTGTTTAGATTTATGAGTACAGAGGGTTGTGTTTTGTGACTTGTGTCTTCATGTGACATGTGTTTATGGTACTGGAATATGGTGGCTACATTTAGTAAATGTGTTTAGACTACTGGTCATTTGGGTTACAGGATTGGCTTTTGTGTTTTAACATTTGAGAAAAACTGTAAATGTTATTGGGAGAAACAGAGATCAAGATAGACAGAAGGTGAAAGATGTCATGAAGGGAGGTATGGTTATTTTGTACGAAATTATCTACTCTTGATGATCATTCTAACACCTTCATAGTGCTGTCTTTGAGTATTTTACAGTAATGTGCAAAAGTCTTGAGCCACCCATTATTTCTTGGTATTTGCTGTGAAAATGGGAATTAGTGGCAATGATTTTTTGAAACACAAATATGCAAAGAGAAATGACAATACAGGATATAAGGATATATAACATATCAAGACTGAAAGTCAGTATTTGGTATGACCACCTTTATTCTTCAGTACAGACTAAACTCTTGTTTTCAGGAATAGTTCTCCAGGTTTCTTGGATGGCTTAAGTAAACATCCAAAGCTCTTTTTTTTTAATGCTAGCTGCTTTACTTGCATTCTCTGTCAAGATGATCCCACTCTGCATTGGCGGTGTGTTTGTAGACACTTCACATTTACATGCTGTTCATCCGCTCTAGATCTAAATCATCTTTTTGTCATCCACTTTTCCAGTTTCCTCAGATTTTTTAAGAACTCACTGCACACTACGCCAGTTTTTTGCTAATACTGATTAAGCAGGTACATTTTGTAAGCTTGAATTTTTCATATGTCAGTGTTAAGTGGCTTAACAAAAAAAAATCTTGTTACAATGTTCAGGTATAAGGACTTGACTGATAATGAGAGAAAAAGCAGCTAAAGTCCAAAGAAAAAAATATGAAAGGCATTTTAGAAAACCTGGAGAACTATTACTCAAGATTTTATTTTTAAAGTACTAGAAAGTCTCGCTCTGGGGAAGCAAAATATAAAGAAATGAGGGGTAGCTCAAGATCTTTGTGCATTAGTGTTAATGTGTTTCGGTTCAGCTGAAACACCAATACTAGAGAAAATGAAAACATCGCTTGTTGGAGATTTAACAATCAAATCCATTTTTTTTCCAATTTAAAGTGTAATTTTTCTGCAGCTTTTTATAAATCAGTGTAAATTGGGCAAAAATTTAATTGCAGGTCGAAAATTAGAGTGTTTCAATGAAAAAACGATGACATGTAATATGTACTAAACTATGTTTATCCAAACATCATAGCAATTTATGATTATCATCAAAAGTTGTCATCACTGAGAGTTATCTAAAATATTGGTGTTAAAAGTTTTTTTTAAAAAAAGGAGAATATTATGATAATTTAGTCAGAGTTAATAACAACACACGAGAGATAATGTGTGGTTCAGAAATACGCGGAATAATGATTGTGATCAAACTCCATCAGCTTTTTTTCTGTTCATTTATTTACTGCAAATGTTGTTTCTATGGGAGACATGAAAGCCTTAGTTGATCTGCAGTCAAAAACACAGTGAACTATTTTTGTAATGCTCATTATCAAAGCCAGTTTAAATTTCAACGAAATTTGATTCTTCGTTTCAGTCAACAGAGTTTTCTGCAGAGCTGTTTGGGTGAAATGTTGTATTAAAATGTTTCAAACTTGCCTACTGAACAAAAAAAAAGTTGAAATTACTGTCATTGTGAGTTGCTTGTCTTTTTCTGAGTACTGTTCATTTGATTAAATCCTTTTTTTCTGTGCATGCACAGATAACCTTTTTTATTATTATTAGTAAAAAGGCAACAATGTTTTTTCAGATAAAGCTTTGTTTTGAAAATTGAGCTATGATTAAGCCATCAAAGGCTGAAATTATTAATTTTCCAAATGGGAAGAATGAGTTAAGATGAGCAAATTTGATTGAAGTGGAGAGAAAGATTCCCGCTGGGAAAATGCTACATAAAAATGGGAAAGGATAGGGTTTATACAGTATAGTGATAATATATGCCTGTCTCAGCTGTTATTGATTGCGCAGACCCAGGAGAAATATACTATCAACATTTGCAGAGTCAGTACAAATTCTGCCTTACCAGTAGAGTGATCCTTACTCTTAAAGCATCCCGAAATATTTTCAAATCTTACCCCTCAGTGGAGATTCACAGCTAAAATCGCTGAAACAGCACTTTGTTTGTGAATCTATAATTATAAGAATCCATATGTGCATACTAATAATGAAATCATATTAAAAATGTCCAGTGACTTTGAAACTTTCATTGATTTAGATTTCACGCAGTCAGTTTGTCAGACAGCTGGTATGTTAATGCTTATGTTACTGCTTTTCTCTCCAGGGTATTGTGATAAAGTGAGCAGGCAGACGGTATATAATTTGGCGAAAGAGGTCCTGTGATCAGCTTCCAGTATGAACTTCAACATGTTGCCAGAGATTTATCTCTCATCAGCACACAGGCAGCATTCAGAGGCACTGGATTACATAAGAGGAAGAGCTCAATTACCGAAGACTGTAAAATATGGTGCTGCATTTTTGATGCAAAAGGCCTCGGGAAAAAAACAGCAGTGGATAACAAGAAAATGCAGACAAACAGCGAAACCGCCAGTTACCGCGAGGAGGTGATGAAAGCAGCGTGGAAAAAAGGGTCATGACCACATTTAATGAGAAATGGCAAAAGTGTCACAAGAAAACAAAAAAAAAAATGCTTTTGGAAAGACTGCTGAATTTGAACTGCAGAAAAGTCAAAAACATTTTACTGCTTCTGTTCAGACAAAAACACACCGGAGGGTTTAAGTTCACACAATCTTCTGAAGGTTGAGCCGCTTTGTAATAGAAAGCATTTTAACTGAAATCATCACAAACTGGTATGTGATGCACTAGCCCAGCATCCAAAAGGCTTTGCGGTGGGTGATTAAAACTCCCAAATACATCACCAACACTTCGACGGAGCATCAGGATGTCGATGAGGTGAGTGTCTGTGCAGACCCCAAGGATACTAAAGACAATACCTGCGCCGGCCACACTGTGTTTACTCTGCATATAGAGGCAGAGCAGTTTCTTCCCCTAGAACCTGAGACTACATCACCAAACTCGTCCTCCACACATAAACAGAAACATTACTGTTATTTATTACCAATATATATTTATTATGACTAAATTAATTATTTATTTTGTTTTGAAGTGCCGAAAGCATCTACATCTGAAATTTATAAGTGTAGTTTATAAATGAGTGAATCATAATTAATGTTTTTTTTATTTAAAAAGTGAATAAATAATTGGCATTTATGCCTGAGGTGATGCTTAAATATTGTTCAAGCAATATTTAATGTCTGGAGTATTACTTTGACCAACGGGTTATAAATATTATGGGTTTGTCATTGTGGGTCTTAGTTTTAGTCACTTAGTCAATCACTTAATAAGTTTGCTAAATATATTTTGACTCATGAGGAGTTATGTTTAGCTCTCTACAGTCAATAAGTGGGACAACTTACAGTTCTGTTGCTTACCTACGATAAAATTAGTTATGGTTATTATAAAAATAAAAAATCTGGCGACCGCCAGTGCTACTGCTCATCCTCTCCATCTATGGTATCAATTTCAAAATCCTACGTCGACTTGTTCTCAAGTTATCACATTTACAAGACTTGCAGAAGATGTAAACTCCGACCATTTTTTTCTATACTTTGCGTTTTTCTTAGTGACCTTGTCACTGCAGACAGCATGTGACAGCACCTGCAGCCCGTTAAGGTTACAAAGGTAGACCAGCAGATGTTGCACACAGCACAACATTTGCAGCAACTGAATGACAATATTTTATTCTTCCTAACTGACTTCATACTGTGATAATTAAATGTTTTATTTATTTGTTTGCCTGTTTTGTTTTTCTTTTTGTATTGGGCAAAAGGTATTATTTTTATCTGCACATCTGTTTGTAGCTTCATTTGAACAAAGGGCATGGGTTCCCTCTTTTGTTCTGCTATATTTGAATGAACTGAGATTAGTGCACTACATAACATTGCATGGGGAACACGAGTATGTTTTATATTCTTTCATACTGTAATGTCTTTCCAGTTGTTTTCCCTTGCCTTACTATGTGCCTAAAATGATTGGATTCACCAAAATTGCATTTTAAAGCCTTCAAATCCCTAGAAGTGAGAATCAAATAAACAGATATATTCAACTACATTTCAGTAAATCTGGACAGAGACATATACATGTTTGGAGATCATCTATGTCCCTCAGCAGAGAGGAGAATTTTAATTCCCGGCACACAGACACTGTTAAAGTCTTTTTTGCATATACAGTGGATACAATATTCAATCTGACAAAATATGAATTATGCAGAGTGGTTTCCTGACTGGTAATTTATTACAATTAGTAATACTATACATCTTCTTTGATTGGCTTCCCTGCATGTAAGCCTGGATTCATATTCCCTTACATATAAAACAACAAACGCTAACATTTCTCATGTCATCATATAACAGATTTTATGTTATGCTAAAGAAAAATTGCAATACATCAGGTGGGATTAAAGTGACGGCGACAAGTTAATGGAAAAAATGTACAGACAGTGGAACAATATCTGATTCTCCTCCTGCAAAACCAGGACATTCTCTCTCCCCCTGAACAACACTGAGTATCAATAAAGTTGAGCCTCAAGACCCTAGAGGACTCGCCTGCTCTAATCCACCAGGACTAGGCTAGGATTAACAGAGATGTGTGAACAATACACTGCACTGATTGCAAAACTCAGCCTTGCAAAATGACAAGAATTCCCTGAGTGAAACTCCATGGGGAGTGAGACTTCTGTAAACTGGAAAGCAGCTATGTTAGGTTTTTAGACTACTTGCTGGCTGTGTTAGTGCACATTATCCATGGATTCATATGGTGTCTTGGAAAACACACTCAGATGTATGGGCCCACATAACACTGAGGCTTTTTTCTGGTTTCTCTAAAATTCCTTCGTCTGTTTTTTTTTACTGGCCTGCTTTCATGTGCACTTGCTCCATTTACCCTCCAATCATTATCATTTACTGTTTCTCCCTGCCTGTAATTCTCTTTCAGGCTGCGGTCAGTTTGCAGTGCTTCATTTTTTCCCCTCTCTATCACTTACTCTGTCCTATTTTTCTCCCCTCTTTGCATCTCAAATCAAGTCAATTTATGCAGCCCAAAATCACAACTCTGCCTCAAAGGGCTTTACAAAGTCTACAGCATACAACACTCTCTAAACAATGTTTGATGACGCACACATCCATTCTTGTCTATCTGCAAAAAATTTTTTGGCAGTTAAACAATGTCAACTGACTGCAGATGCTTTTCTTGGGGGTACAAACAAAAGGCAAAGGTAGAAAGATCCAAAAATGAAAGAATGAAAGAAGAAATTATGATTTAGAGATATAAAGTTAATATATAATACACATTTATATGTAAATGTAAATGTGGATTTGGATCAAATTCCAGGGAGACAAAACCGGTACAATATGGAACACATAATTTCCTCCCAACCATAAAGACTGGGAGGGCAGAGTACACAAAAATGCAATACACAAAACAAAAGGACGTGGATCTGAAATCCAAAATGTTCTGAACAAGCACTGAGAGCCACTATGATTACTTCCATTAGTTGAGTTGTTAGAATTTTTTATTTACTCCTTCTCTGGATAATTTCCTTTCCTCTCCTCCACATCCTGCTTTAAACCTAGTCTTTTCTCTTTAGTGCCATTAACATGCAATGCAGGGAAAGAAATGCTGGACAAGCCTCCAGAGATATATTCAAGGGTCCATGTATAACCAAGAACAAAAATGTCTGCAGAAAGGGAGCAATTTCACACAATATGGCTTCATGCTCATTTACTCAAAACGTGTAATAAATCCTCTTTCTACAGAGTGTGCATTCCTGATAAGTTCTTATATATTTTGTCAACAAATCCCTCACCATTTTACTCGGCGTTAAAAGTGAACCCTACTGTGAACAACACTAAACATTCTCTTTGTATGAGCAGTCTCATAGTCCCAGTTATGTGCTCATCTGTTTTACCGGAAGCTGTTCTTCCTGTATATTTCAGAACATTAATATGCCTGACTCTCATCACCTTGTAGATATACAATAAAGTTAATTCGGCAGCAAGTCAAAGTCAAACCTTCGCTGGAAGGCCTGCATTCTCTGCCATAATTGCATTTGGCAATATCCACTGGTAATAACTGCAAAACGTGGCCTGGCCAATTTCATTTTTGCATTGGAGTGTGAAGAAGATTGTAATTCAAAGTGCTTTGACGTATAGTGGAGTTTAGCTTGGTCAT
This sequence comes from Mchenga conophoros, assembly GCF_057382185.1. Taxonomy (NCBI): domain Eukaryota; kingdom Metazoa; phylum Chordata; class Actinopteri; order Cichliformes; family Cichlidae; genus Mchenga; species Mchenga conophoros. The sequence goes on along the minus strand of NC_140537.1, from coordinate 25,455,256 downwards.
CAAGTCTAATATAGGAATAGAGGAGGGGGACTGCTGAGCTGATGGATCCAGCAGAATCACAGGCCCTGAAATAATTCACATTGTTGTTCTATGAATTTATTACTGATAAAAAAAATTGTGAAATTGTATATAAAGCGTGATTGCAATATATGAAAAATGATAGAAAACTGGCAGATTTGAACAGAAACTGTTAAAATGTTCATTTTATGAAACTTTTGGCTGCACTATCTGCCATCTACAGGGATTGTCTTTCTATCCATGTAGCCAGTGTGGGCATTTATATCTCTCCTGCATGGTTAGGATCAGTGCTAGCACATAAAAACCTTTTGAACACAGGAAACAAAAACCCACTGATTTGTTTTTTTGTTTTTTTCCCTACATAAGCCCCCACCTCGCTTTCTTTTCAGTCCCTGAACAGTTGGAATCCATTTAAATACCTGTCTCACTCTCTCTATGTCACTAACTCGCACATAAAAAAATATGATCCTTCTAGTTTGCCTCTCATCTTACTTTCCAATCTCCCTCACCATGTCTTTCTTTCCTTCTATTTCTGTCTGTCTCTCTCTGCCTCCCTTTTCCCTCAGCACCAGATGTGCAGTATCTCCACTCAAAAGCGTTTTCCTCATCCAGGGTACAATAAACAGTTGTTTGCAGTGTGGAATAACAAAGATTGTCGCCATGGATACTCCTCCATCCCGTGACTGCTGAGTGGCCCTTTCCGAGTTCTAAAAGGAGCAATTATCTGATGACATCAAAGACAGGTGACGACATAAAAAAGCAAAGCGAGGGAATTGGTTCCAGGCCATTTATCAGACAGGTGGAGTGGAGAAGGGGTCTAGTTCACCTCATTCAGTTGGGACAGCTGATATAAGGCAACAAGCCTTCACCTCAAGAGGCCCAAGACAGTTATGTAAACACAGCCATTCTGCTTGAAATGACCTGAATTTCATGAAATTCAATAAGAAGGACCCACAGCTCCAGTGTATTCTATAAATGCAGGCTAGGAGGGGGAGGATTACTGCTTTATCTGCATATTGCACCAAAGCTTTGACAGGATCACACTGCAACAGCTTTATATTATTGCAGTACACATAACTACAAACAACAATAGCTCAAGCACTGTGCAAACTTCTCATGTTCAGTAGATGAGCTCAGCCCATCCAAACAGAGAACTCTTTGATTTCAATACAAAAGACATGATCTAGTTTATTTTTAGATAAATGCATTTTTGTTAAAGCTCCGTTAATCAAATGATCTAATGATGTGTAATGTGGAAGGAACAAAACCAAAGACAATTTGTACTGTGTCATGCAGCTTGGAAAACAGTTTTCAGCTCATACACAATTCCCAACTTCAAGTTTTGGGAATAACTTTATATCTCCAAAGCATATGGCTTCAAGTCATTTTTATTAGTTTAAATTCTGCCACTTTTCAGTCCAAGATCAAAAACAATGTTACCATTTGCTGAACATAAAGGAGGATTTAGTGGCAAAACAGAACAAGATTCCCTTTAAGAGTTGGTGAAGAATCAAAATCAGAACTAAAGGACGTTGAATAATGGAGCTGCAATACTACATTATCATTTTAATGCAGTGTGGCCGGCATTAAATCGGACACCAACACATGTGTGCAGTGCGTCATTAAAAAATTTGAGGAAACTGCGTAAGTGAAGGACAAAAACTATTTATGATAGTTGAACAGAGGCATGCCAAACACAGGAACTGAAATGAAAAGGCAACAGGTCTCATATACTGGTTTCAAATTTCTGGTGCAAACTGGCAGTTTTTGGTTACCCCCTCCATGAATTGCCACCTAACCATGGTGGAGGTGTCTGTGCGTCCCACATTGAAGGCTTTTGCCTCTTGGCAGTGACTCCCAAGGAAAACTAGTCCTGGGTGAGGTGAAAGACAAAGAGCAAGTCAGTCAAAGACTATGAGAGGAGGCACTGTAGGGGTGGAGAGAAATGCTGAGAGAAATACTGACTTTCAAGCACGTTAGAATTGTACAAACTGTTTTTGCTTGATATGTTGTGTTTACGTGTCCACACATGTTTCATATTTCCAGTAAACCACTGCACCTAAGAGCTCAAAGCTCAATGCTTTTGCACAGTCGCATACATGTGACTTCACATGAAGTCAATATTGTCATTATCGATTATTATTAATCATTGCAGTACGCTTTTTCTCTATGTATATTTTAAGTTATAGAAACTGTAAATATTTTAAAAATTAAAGACTATCTAAATTAAATGAAGAATGAGTTAATTGCATTGGCAACCACCATGATATTAAGCATAAATTATTTAACATTTTAATAATTATATATATACTGTGTTTGAGGTAATGATAAATAATCCAGTCATTAACAGATTACATTAGATTTTGAGGGGATTAAAGGAAGATGAGATCATTTTCAAGACTGAAGTGAATCAAGTGATTCCAGTGTTCATCGCAAACATTGTCAAATGTGTTTGTGAATAAGGTGTTATCATCGAATGCATACATTTACCAATGCATATTGATTTATATGTATTTCATTCACATTTATGTGCTCATCACCCCTGCAAGACACAGAGGAAGAAATATTGGACAAAAATTGTAGGTGCACTCTGATGTGTGTTAGTATTTGACTTGGACTTCCTACCAAAATGAGGTTTTTGAGAATACAAAATGCCACATCAGCTCATACATGTATCTTGGTTCATCACCTTTCTATTATCCTGTTGTGTAAAGGCAGAGCTTGCGGAGGATCAGGGCTGATGTTTTTGGTTTAAAAATGACTCCTTGAAAGCAGTTCAGACAGCACTGTTATATAGAGATTTCTTACAGTATATACACTTAATGATGAGCTTCAGCTAAACACCAAAGGCCTCAGGGCAAATCAACATTGAATGTTCTTGACATTTTCACTTAGCATTAGGAAATTGATTGCAATGTTGCTCCCTTAAGAGCCAGACTGGCATTTTCATATCATGGGAGCTGAAAACTCTCAGAAATAATTTATAGTCCATGGAGATGCAATCTCATTATAACCAAGAGATGTTGATCTTCTGCAAAGTTCAACATGAAATATTAATTGCATTTGGGTCCCTGAAGAGTTTTTCAGAATCAGAATCACTTTTACATGTGTGACAGAAATAGTTGGAAAGCGACTTAATGGCACACTATGCAGAGAATTATTAAAAACCAAAATGATCAGCGGTGTAAGGACATATTAAACTAGAGAAAGGAGGACAGCTCGAGTAGCATTGTGTGGCACATTGCAGAAATGAGGAGGATATTAGAATTTGGATGGTGGAGTCACCTAATAGAATGACAGCCTACAACTGAAAAAAGTACAGAGGATTTCCCACTGGAATGTGAAGAGCACAGATGAAATGACACTGTGATTACCATAAAAAGGATCAGTAGTTGCTTTGGTATGTACACATGTGTACATACTAATGTCAATATTTCTCTAACAAGCCACTTTTTGTAGTGGTTAGAAACAAGGCAATTTCATTTGGAGGTCAGGATGCTCGGTAATAGAAATTGTTGATATTTGAAACACTTCTTTCAGTTACCTCGAAATTACAAGAGGTTTCCGTCCAGAAGCTTCTTGAATCAGAGTAATTTACACAACAAATTGGTCAAAACAATTGAGGTATGGGAGGCATCAGGGATCGACCTTCTGTCTCTGGTCCTCCTCTTTTATTCTTCATATTACATTGGTCTTCTTTGTATGTGTGTACAGAAGTCCAACACCATAAAAGTCATGAAGCAGAGACTAGAAGGCTACCATTTTTCCCCTTTTTACTCTCCCTATGATTGTTGCCTTCTTTCAAATGTGTTGGCAATTTTGACATCAACACTTCAGAAGCATTTGAATGATACATTGTACAAACAAGTTTGCTTGGAGCATACTGTGACAGAGAATCTTAACCACACAGTACATGAGAAATGTGTAAAAATGCAGATATATAGATTGTCAGCGGTCTATATCCTTTCAGTGCTGCTGTTTTGATATGTAATGGCAAAGAAAACTGTTCTTGAAGTGAAAGTGTGAATCCAGGCATCCATCCATTCTCTACTCGATGTAAAAAAGGAAAAAAAAAAACTGCTTGTAAAGGAATCATTAAACAGGAAAATTACATGACATCATCCAAACAGTCTAAAATACTTTAATCTTTGGTCGTCCACCTAAATGTTTGTGTGGCAGGGTCGGTATTTTATATTTCAAGCTGTAAAGTGTAATATATTGTGCCATGGTCCAGTGCACCGTGGAGATACTTCACAGAGTGGAATGAGGCTTGAGGAATAACGATGAGGGATGGGTACCTCATATTTTTGTAGCTGTAGAGAGTCATATAGTGCAAGGTCTGGAATTAACAGGGTTGTGCAGACGCTGTGGATTTCAAAGTATGAGCAATATCCACCACACTCATGACAAATAGCATGGTAATAAATGGTGACTGTAGTAATGTCTATAACAAGGAGTTTAGAGATTGTAGACGGCTGTGGGGTTTGAGTCACAGGAAAAGTGTGATAGGATCAAGACAGCGTCTGCATAATTCTTAGCTATGGACTTCTAATGTACAAGACTAGGCCACGAATCCCACCATCAAATGCAAAGAAAGTTATATATTAAAAAAGAAAGGAAAGAAATTATGTTGTTCAGTTTCTTTAACTATGGGTAAATAAACGCTTTACTAAGTATTTCAAAAAAGTCTTTACTACATGCAGTTAGTGCATAAAGCATTTCCTAAAAACCAGGAAATTACAAGTCTGTGTATGTTGAAATCATTAAGTGCAAATAGTGGTATTTTTATTTGTGCAATCTAAACTAAATATCATTTAAGAAAAGATTACGTTTCTGTTTTTCATCTTTATAGTTCAAATGAAGCAAAATGAAGCATTTGTAATTCATTTATTTTTTAATCAAAGGGTTTCTGTGTTTCACATTCATGCAAACCATCCTCTTTAGTGCTGTTGAGAAATGATTCTTATTTCATTTAATTTGTTTATCTTTGAGTGTTTCATCTTGCATAAGTATTTCAAAAAGTTGTAAAAATAATACAATTCCTTTGAAATACAGGATAGAGACCCAGAGCGTCAAATGCAAGTGGTTATGTTGCAACACAAGGGCCAAAAACAATGCATAGAAAGATGTGCTTTTAGTACAGTTGTTCTTAAATACAAGACTGAAAAACTTGAATTCTTGAGCCTGAGAGCTGAGACCACATGCTGCTGGTAATGATGCCCATGCTGACAGAGTTCACTGTGTGGTTTCTTTCATTGAAGATGGTGCAGTAGTTCTCACATTTTATACTTGCAGCACAAAGGCCCTTACTACCCAGTGGATTTGAACCCAGGATCCACTGGATCCATCGGCTGCTCAATCTCAGCAGCCAATCAGTGTGTAAATGTGGGTGTGTTTGTTATAACTCTGGTTGTGTGTTTCAGATTAGGGGCCTAGCTGCCTCTCCCACTTTTCTTGCTGACACACCTGGAAGCAGTTTGGTATTGACCACCTGTCAGCGACTCAGTGATTACTTACATGTTACTATTTACTTTTTTTAAAAAATGTTTTTGATTTTGATCTTTTCGATCATATACTTAAGCCCCTGTCCTTGATACTCAAGTGAACAAATTGAAGTACTTGCAGAACTAATAGCCACAGAAGAATAGGCAAAGGATGTTAAAATGATGCAAGCTCAGAAAGCCAAACTACATACACTTAAATATGAAATAAAGCCAGACAGAAATGCATCTGAAGCGCCATGAAGATAATACAGTTACAAAAGTTACAACTGGACAGTGACATAATAAATAGCAGCATCTGGAGTACAAACATATAGTAGTAGGTGATGATGGCATGATGGTGAAAATAATCGTGAAACAAAATCAGGCTCTTGAAATAACAATGCAACATGTATTAAATCCATGTGCTGTGCTATTTCAAATTCAACAGCCAATCTCTATGGCCTCTTTAAGTCAAGAGATGATCAGCCTAATTCAAGCAATTACAAACTCACCAAGCTTAAATTGCCTACTTGTTCCAGAACCCACTACATTTACTGGTGATCCTCAACAATTTGTGGAATGAAAAATCTCATTGATGGTTCTTATAGGTCATAAACCTCTCCCAGCGAATGAGACAATGCTTTATCTAAAGCATTATCTTGCAGGAGAGGCACATAAGGATGTAGAGGGATTCTCTTACACAAAGACAGAGAGCACCTATCAGAGTGTTTTTGCAATTCAAGAAGGGAAGTATGAAAGTCCATTTGTCATATGAAAGGCTTTCAAAATCAAGTTGCTTAAATGGCCCAAGATAGCTCCAAATGATCTGTTAGCACTTTGCAGATTTTTTCTAAGGTTCTTCTAAGGTTGCGCTGAAGCTATACCTCATGTCAAAGGTCTTACCATCCTTGATTACTGTGAAGAAAATCACAAGTTACTTAGGAAGCAACCAGAACGTGTTTTGTACAAATGAAGCCCAGTAGTTGTGGAGGAAATAGAGAAATTTGTAAAGTCATTTGTAATCCAGTAGCACCTTCATTCTTAATGAATACCAAAACCCAGAGGAGAGATTGCCTAAGAGAGCTAGAGCACTAAATACAAACATTCGATCACCTGCAGTTATGAAAGTCATGGTATTGCTAAGTGTTCAACCTTTGCAGCAAAGAACACTGATGATAAGAAAGCTTTGATTTATGAGAATCACTTGTGCTTTGGATGTTTGAGGAAAGGGCATATCATCCAAAGCAGTACAAGGTGACATGGATGTGGTATAAGTAGTAGGATGTCATCTACCTGGATTGCATGAGGAAAGAGACAGATAGCTTGTGGAAATTCTCACCTACAGTATTTGATATTCAACACACAAGTGGTTCGACATGATTTATTGGCAAACCTTAATGTTGAGGCGCAATTCGTCAAGCTCAAACGAAGCCCAGTGACATCTGTACAGAAGAATTCATAACCGTTGATCATATGTCCCAGCTAAGAAGACATCAGTTCAGTGGCATCACCTCAGATATCTCAAAACTATCAGTGCTATTTAGAGCTGGGCGATATGAGATTTTTTCATATCACGATATGTTTTTTTCATTTCAGGCGATAACGATATCTATCACGATATAAGCCAAATAACTATATTTGTAAGATTTAAATGTGCCGTTGCTCACAAGTAAAATGTGAAATAATCAGCAGCTTGTTTTTATTTAAATATTTATTTCCCATAATAAGTTCAACAGGGTAGATGTACTTAAGGAACATGAGACTTTTTCAGATAAATAAAGGCAAATATTGCAAACTACACAAAAGGCAGCCGCTAAAGCGTTTAAGTTTCAAAACAGAACAAACGAAACAGACTAAATTGTTAATTCCACTTAGAAACAAAATATTAATTCTAAAAATAAATCTTAGTTTGTGTTACGGCCCTAGCTGGGCCTCCTGATACTGCCCTTGTGTGGGCGTGGTGTTTTTCTCCGCCTCCTCCTCTTTTGCTCCACCCCCCGTCTCTCTCTTGCTCTTCTCTCTCCCCAGGACACAGCTGCTGCTCATTGGACTCATTTACCACCTGGGCCCAGTCAGCAATCACCTCTCGGAGGTCATATAAGCTGGGGATGAGCTGTGAACAGGGTGGGGTGTTCTCTGGTGTCTCTGCGTTGTGTGTGGTTAACCTGCTCACAGTGTGGAGTTGTGGAAACAGCATAGCTGCTTTGCGTGAGTAGTGTGGGCTTGTGAGCCTAGCCTGCTCAAAGTGTGGAGTTGTGGATGTGGTTAGCCTGCTCAAAGTGTGGAGTTATGGAAACAGCATAGCTGCTTTGCGTGAGTAGTGTGGGCTTGTGGGCCTTGGCAGCAGTAAAGCCAGCTGCTGTTAGTGACAGGGTGAGCTTGTGGGCCCCTGGAAGTACCTCCTCGTGGTGTGGAGTTTTTGTTTGGTTGTTGTGTTCTTTGTTGTTGCAACCCTTTTTCTCTTTTTCCAAGTGTTATTGGTAAAACGGCGTTGCCGGCTCTTTATGTTAAGATGATCTATAATAAAGACTATTTTATTTACTGAAAACACTGGTCTGTTTTCCTTTCATTCTGTTCTGGACTCATTTGTTACTGGTCCCCTCACTCACATGCCTAGACCCTTTCGGGGGGAACGTAACAGTTTGTTTTACAGAAGATCAGACAAAACTGACTAACTTTTGTCAATATCAAATAAACTGAGAACTAAAAGGAAATTCTCAATCTCTCCTTGTTGTATAGCTTAGCTTTTCAAACAGTTTTAACAGTTACTTTAGTCTGACAAAAGCCGAATGACGAATTAGCGCTTCCAGTCAGAGACTGAGGCTACGTCCACACGTACACGGGTATTTTTGAAAACGGAGATTTTCCGTTTTCGTTTTAAAAAATAATCCCGTCCACACATAAAGGCAGAAATGAAGGAAAACGCTGCTATGAACATGCCAAAGCAGCAGGTGGCGCTAGATTCCTAACCGTGCAGAAATGTTGGCCAATCAGAAGTCTAGAAGCCTCGGTGGGAAAAAGTAAACAAAGCTGGGGCATAGAAGCAGAACCGAGTCGTATGTGTGGAGGGACAGTAACTGTGTGTATATGTAAGCATTTAAACACTGCAGAGAGTAGAATTAACAGTAACAGTATTGTAGAAATTCATTTCACCGAAACAATAACGTGGCGCACAGTGTGACGCATGCACCAGTTTATTGTATTTCCAGACTTGCTTTCGGCACAATTTACAGTGCACGCTACTCTGTTTTTTGTCAGACTTGAAATAGCCGAAATACCTTCACACTACGGAACTTCTATGGCTCTTCCGTTCGACAATCTCTCCGGCATTGGAACCATCATCTGTTTTCTCTTCGGTCACGCTCGGTTGATTTTTCTAGTCGGCACACTCATTTCCTCCATTACGCGCTGGCTCCATTACCCGCTGGCTGCTTCCCAAACAAACACACGTGCGGCTTGGCACTTGTGCTGTACGTAACAAGTCACGCGACGTGACGCTGCGGCTGTGATTGGTTCGGCTCTGCGCTACTTAATTTGGATTGGCTGACCTTTTTTTTTTTTTTTTTTTTTTTTTGAGGACAAGAGCAGCGAGGTCTATCGCGATAGCTTAATTTCTCTATCGAGTAAAAGTTATATCGCGATACATATCGTTATCGTTCTATCGCCCAGCTCTAGTGCTATTATATTAGAGTGGATCTTCACTCGACAGTGCAGCCTAGGCGAAGTAGTCGAACGCAGATCCACTGAGCTCTCAACACAGACAGCATCGTCAGAAGAAAAGTTGATAAAGTACATTAAAAATTTTGTATTGTTCGATACATATGCGTACCGAACCAAAAGCACTGTATCAAACGGTTCAATATCGATACGAGTATCGTTGCACCCCTACTAGGAAGGCCCATAAAGAAACTCGTTGTTCTTCTACAAGCTGAATGGTTAGCAACCTACCTTGGACGTTTAAATACACATGATGCATTTCAGTTATTGCTCTACTCTACCAACTACAACTACAGTATATTGTAAATATACTAATGCTAATTTGAAAGTTTTTTAATATGTTCATTTCTTATTCTAAATGCCTTCCTGCAAAAACGGATGTCTTATTTCACCTCTGTATCAAAAAAATCTACAGTAAGCATGTGTTGTTCATCTTTTTAGAGAACAGGATTATTGTCCTTTCTTAAGCTGTGTGACTTAGTTTCATTGTATGCATTTAAGCGTTCATTTATTTTGTTTACAGTTTTCACAGTGTGTCCATGGTACTCCATGGTGCGCAGCTTGCTTAAATGATGTTGCAGTCCAGAAATAAAGAGGTTACAGCTGTGGAGACTCTACTGTTAATAGTTATTCCAAGGCCTGCTAAAATAACTTTTGATGCACTTCTCTGCATCACATTTTTAGGCTCTTGCATAAGTCTTTATAGTCATCGACTATTGTTGTTCTTTCTCTTCTTCTCCTGCTTAATGAAACATAAAAACTTTTTTTTTTTTTAAAAAAATCATATTTGATGGGGATGGGTTAGATAACGTCTTGGACTAGTTAACTGTTACCCACAGGGCTTTCTTCTTTTCCTGCTTATTTCTCATGATGCAATTTCTCATTCTTGTAACCGTCTTTCTCTTCTCCTTCTGCTTAATTAATCTACTGTGATTTCAGTTTAAAACTCAAAATATAAAAACATTCAGGAGGAAATGAATATTAGGCTCCACACCTTGGGAAGGAAGGAAACTTTCAACCAAACATACTGACAATATAAAGTTTGAGTTGTTAAAAGTGTGTATTTTGAAGAGAAAGAAACCCCTTTTTTTTTTTAAATAAATAAATAAAAATAGGATTTTCCATAAATAAATAGCAACTGCACTGATTTGCAAATCATTTAAATCCTATGTTTAATTGAAAATAGACAAGAAAAAAAGCTGATATAAATATTTTTCCCATTTAACCAAAAGTAAAATGAGCACATAATGAACCACACAAACCTGAGTTACTATGGTTTGTGGCAGGCAATTTACTGTGAACTGGGTTAAATTTAACATCTAAAAGCATGCCTTAGGGATGGGGATTGATAAGAACTTAGTGATTCCATTGTTGATATCACTTATTGATTCTCATTGACTCTGCTTTGAGAACCACCACCACCACTAAGCAGCTCATCAAAGATATTACATTCATGCAAATTAATTGCATGATGTGTGGTCAAATGTTTGTGCATGTTGGAGGTATTTCTCCCCTTTCTTGTTAGCAGTGTTGCGGAGGTACACAAAAAAAGAAATGAACAAAACACTCTTCTTAAAAGTAATGCAGTACGTTACTTATTTCTTCAGAGGTGGAATTTCTCACCATAAAATGACCTTAAGAACCAGTTATTGATTTCCATCCCTTGTTATGTGTTTTGATGTGTGTGTGATAGTTGCCACTGTCACATCTGGATGGCTCAAAGCTCATGGCTCATCACCATCTTGAAGCACCACAGTCAGTTTGAAGGCTGCAGCTGACTGCAACAGGTCTCAGACTTAGTCCCGTCCTAAAAAAAAAGACTAATTCAAAGGCAGGGAGATTGCAAGTTCATCACACAATAATTTTGATCTCAGAGTATCATTTTCCATAGTGTGACTGTAGCCGTACCTGTATAACAGTAACTAAAACTATGAGTTACTTGACTGAGGGGAAGCATGATTGTTGAAAATAATAGGGAGCCAAAAATAGTCTTGTGTTCCACATCAGACTTAAGAGGACATTCTTCTGCAAAACCTGGATACTGTTCAACATTAATGGGGCCTTCACCAAAGTGAAAGCATGCAGTAAGGCCTAATTCACCCTCATATTATCATGGATGCAAGCTTTTGAACTGTGTGCTGATAACAAGCGGGATGGTCCTTTTAATCTTTTCCCCGCAGCAGTCCACCTCCATGACTGAAATAGAATTTCAGATTTTGTTGGACAAGACCACAGGGCAGTTTAAAAAAAAAATAATAATTTAAATTTTGCCTGAATCCATCTTAAATCTGCCTGGGAAAAAAGACAACAGCAGGATTTCTATTTATATAGGTTTTTCTTTCTTTGTATGGTAGGTTTTAACATGTATTTCTGGATGTTGGAATGGACTGTGTTACTGACAGTGACTTTCAAAAAGGGTTTCTGAGAAAATGCAGCGATTTCCTCGACAGAATCGTGTTCATGTTCAATGCAGTGCAGCCCGAGGTTCTTAGCACCATGGCCAATCAGTGACAGCTTATCTCATATACAAGAAAATCTCTGCACTCTTGGAATATTTCTTTGACTTACTTTAGATCAAATCTCCAAATTCTTTGTAATTTTATGTTACACGCTTTTATATATATAAACCAATATGTATTTATACATATATTGTATATAGAGTCTTTCCTCCAACATTTTTAAATTTATGTATTTATAAATGTAGAAGCTTCATTCAGCCCAGCTTTAGAATTTAGAAACCCGGAACCATGTATACAGCCACTGCTGTGACTGTGTTATAACTGTGTAATCCTGCAGCTCTTCATGTTTAATCCATGGCTTATTCATGTCTTTGCAACACACATGAAACAAGCAAACAGCTATCTGCTGCAAGTTCTTATGGACCCCTACTATGCATGATGCCTCATGCTAATTAATTTTCCAACCACCTCCATGTTTCTACATCTTCGAGTAAACACAAAATTGTAAATAATTCAGAGGCTAAGCATGATCTCTAGAGAGGTGCTCTGATTATCCTGTAATTTACATGTGGTATTTTTTATTATTATTATTATTATTTTACCTATACTCAAATCTAACTCTAATATTAAGGTCTGTATAAACAGAAATAAACAAAATGAAAAACATTTGACAGTGTCTCTCCGTATCCTCAGATTTATTCTGGTGAAGAAACACAAGAAATACTCACTGTGGGAATTCTAAACACGTCATAGTCACAAAAAAGTAGACCTGTAGATCTTTGTGTATTTAGAAACAGCTTTATAAATAGCTGTGAAAGGAAATGATCCATATTGAGGTCTTGCTTAAACCTCAGCCTTTCTTTAATAAGAAACTGTACACTAGCAAGCTGGAAGCTCAGACCTCCAGAGAGCCCTCAGGGAATTTTTGCAAAGTGTTCTATACGTTTGAAGTGCATACAGTTGTTCTCTAGATAGCATCTCTTCACTTTTATGCAAGCTATTGCATTCATAATTCATACATTGTAGATGTGGCTTTAGGAAAAGGGGGTGAATAAAACACATAATTCTGCTCCATTTTCACACTCTTCACACTTTAGTGCCTTTTAAGTATTATTCAGAAAACATTCCCCATCCTGGTCCTTCAGTTTATGAATATACAGAACTGTGTCATCTTTATGACTGTCTTTACATACATGCCTATTTTTAAGCGCTTTAACTTAAAAGTAAAGTGTTATGTGAAGATTCAGCAATACACAAAATATAGCCTGACATGTGAACGTATTTCGTTCGCATGCATTCACACAACACACATTAGCTCTTCAGGCTCCTTTGCCAGAGGACTTAATTCACCGTTCCATCCTCTCGCCTCTCAATTAAAACCTATCCATAATCGCTCTTCCTATTACTCTTCCTGACTAATCCCTTTGAGAATACTTCTTTAACAATCCTTTCATCTTATCCATGAGTTAGTCATGTTTTCCTTTATCTCCTGTCTGTAATCTTGGCTCCGGTTGCACACCGTATTGTATCCTCGCATCTCACTCTCGGCAGCTCAAAGAAAGACAGAAAAAATACACAGAAATCACAAATTCAGGTTACTTTTCTCTGACAAACATCCTTCTAAAGCAAATGCAGATGGAAAAAGTGGAGACACAGTTAGCTCCCAAGTACTATTCCTCTTAGAGAATGTGTTTAATCAATACATTCATCTAAAAGCATCAACCAAATGAAAAGTAATCTCTGAATGCCCTTGGGCACTAACTACCCAGCAAAGTATAATGAATCAGGTTTTTGAGTTCATTTTACTACAATATCAATGCCGCTGCACTGAGGATAGTGCTTTAAATGATTTTGCACAGCAGATACAGTTATATGCATGTGTCAGTCTCACCTGTTATCGAGTTAAAAACTAATTTACCCCGAATGAAATTATTTTCTAATTGATCACGTATTTGAGGCTCCCTTTTAACGTCTTCTGCAGTGTGCTTTTCAGATAGAACAGTTTTCTGGTCTGTAACATAAGCAGGCTGTACTGTCCTCCCTCTTCACAGCAGTGTTAAAATGATTTACTGCCTGACTTGGTATAGCCCAATTTCAAGGCTGGCTCACAGGCCCAGCTCATCTGATTATTCAGATTATCAAAGTCCTGCCAAAAATCAAAGGGGACTGTGTGGAAGAAAGTAAGTGGAGACAGGTTTGAAAAAAAAAAAGCAAAAGAGAAATGAAGTATTTTTAAACCACCTCCCTAGATAGAGTCAAGAGGTTGACAAGTTTGAGGAAAAATTGATGTTTAATCAAAAAATACATTCTTTGGTCTAAAATTGTAGGGTTTTTTTAAGCTGTTTGCTTATAGAATAATAATGACTTCAATTAGTTTTGAATGCCGCCTTTTTAACTTCTTATCTCTCACGGTTACGGCAGTGATTGATTCTCAAGTGGTTCTGTGAAACTCAGGATACCATTGCTTGTCCTCTTCACCATCTATTTTTAAAGGCAAAGATATTAAAAACATAAGAAGACCGGCAGGAAAGTATGTGTATTCTGTTGTTTTGGGAATGTTATTTATGTTGAACAAACACAGTAAATTATTGAAGAGATCTGGTTCATGTAGCTGTAAATCTATTACAAAAATATCTCTGAACAAAACATTTAGCATTTAACCCTTTTAAGCCTTTGAAGAATTTCAAGTTGCTATGGATCAATACAACCTTTATATCCCAAATTTTAATAATATGCATGTATTAAGTCCATATAACTACATAAATTGCTACCAAAAAAGGGTGCAATAAACAACAAAGAAAAACTTTTTTTTTTAAACATATTTTCCTAGTTACAGAAATGTCAAAGGTATATCCCTCCAAACTGTAAATCCAAAAGAGTTGCACAAAATAGTTCCCAATCACAGGAAATTTATTTTGAGGGTCTTCATAATTTCATTTTGGGATACGCTAATATTTATAAACTGCATCAAAAAAACAAAAATAGATATTATTGCGTACTATTTGGAAAAAAAACAAAACAAAACAAAGCAGCATTGCACTGTTGGAACTATTTCCAACAGTGCACTCAAAGTTCTAAGTGTCCCAGGAACTATACAAAAGTCAAACATGACTATAGATTGCCGAATCTACGAGGTGCACCTAAAGGCAACATGAACCGTGATCGGATATTGAACCGTACACAATGCTGTAGTTGCACAAATTTCTTTCAAGCATGGATGGCACGATTGCAGCCTTTTAGGGGTTAACCCCAATGAAAGTCAACAAGTAGCTTGTTGGTCAATAAAGTGGTTTTTATGGTTAAATGGCATTTTCTACGTTAACTAATTGTGAGGGGAGCATTTACAAGGTCGTAGTTTACAGACATATTTAAGGTCATCTTAATGCCAACAGATATATTCAGTATACTGTATATTTTAAGCACAAGCTGATGTAATACATGCAACGTATCTATACCTGTCATACTGTCATAGCTCTATCAGTCCCACAACATTTTACAGAATGACATATTTGATGAGCTTTTAAGTTGTTGACAGCTCATCAGATACTGAATTTTCCTTCTAAACTTTGCACATAAATATCAATAAATATTCAAATGATCCATTTTTACTCACAAAAAAATCAAACTAAAGAAAAAACAAAAACTGAATTGTGTTTTTTTCCCTTCTTTCCTGGCTCATCACTCATTTTCATCACAGCTCAGATTTACATGTCTCTGTATATAAAACTGTATATAAAGTAGTTCAAAATAGCACTGCCTACATTTGTATGCTGCTCACACACCAGTGCTTGAGTGTTAACAATCTTATGATGTCATACATTATATAATAATAATGCAGTCATCCTCCCAGAGCTAGTAGTATATCATGAATATACTACTGGTTACTAATATCTTTGCATTTCATTGGATTTTTCAGACAGAATTAACACTTGGAATAATTGACATTACTGCATTGGCACGTTTATTTAATTGAATGCACATCTTTCACCACTAGACTGTTATTGCTGCTAAAATGATGTGTTAGTAAGAGGTCATATCTGACCATTGCAGTGTCATGGATGATAAAAAAATAAAAACTGCCTGAATAATACAATTTGGACCTGTCCATTATGAGCCTATTTAGCATTCCTCTTGAGTAGTGTGCCAAATAGGCTGTAACACGCCGCTGTTTTTGTTGAGTCAGCCAGTCCTCATCTTGAATCCTAATATGCTAAAAGTTACCAATGTTATAACAGATTTATCCCTTCTCCAGAGATTATATCTCCAGTATGATAGCATAATATTTCCTGCAGTTCAAAACAGAGATGTTATATATGTGTGTATATATTCACAGCCAACAGGCAAATATTGTTATTATCAGTCTATGATATTTCATACCATTTCTCTCACCCCCGTGGTAATTTTTATTTATTTTTTCTGTCTTTAGGTCTTTTCTCTAAAAGTGGATTAGTACCCTTTTCACAAAAGCTCCATGTATCTGTCCGACGCTGTCAGGGTTGACGGATGCACCTCTCCTCTTTTTTTGTGTGTATGAGGCAGAGACAGATGCCCACGCATCTGCACCAACCAAGCATGGAACTTGTGAAAATACCGGAAAACTGATCTTGTGCAATTGATTAATTTGGTTTGAGAACTGAACCAGGTGTAGTTATTAGCTTCAGAAACACAACAGGTGGTGAGGCTGAAACTACAACTTGGCTTGTTTACATTTGTTTTCTCTTGTACTTTGCTGTCATCCCTCATTATTCAACTAATAACTTCATATTATGTCAGCACTCTATATCAATATCTATTATTTCTTAAGATCCAGAAAATGCATTGCAGCAGCAGCCTTGAAGGAAAGTGTTTTACTTTAAAATCCAATTACTTCTCCTAGTTATCATTTTGTGTGCGCGTATTGGAGTTCTTCGTCAGGAGGGTGAACCAATTTGAAAATGGAATGGGACCTTGATGGAATTGTTGATGTGTGTATGAATGCATAGATAATTTAGTGCTGATTTTGCATGTGTATGTGGGTGTGTTTATGCAGCAGTCTTTACAGTCTTTATCTGAGGTTCCCAGTCAGATGCATGTCCTGCTGTAGTGGTGACTCTCCAACTGCCTGGATGGTTGGCTTGATTCTGATCAGTAACCGGTCGATGGCCGTGGTGTCACAGCGGATTTTTCTGGAGTGTGGAAAAAGTGGTTGGGCTTGGGGATTTGGAGGTGAACAGACCTGTTAAGATCATTCTGCTGTGACAGACCCTTTGCGCTCATCCTCTCTACTCTCAAGTAGTCAACTCATTGCGCTCTCATTTCACACTTCAGGGCAAATGGAAAGGGGGGAAGGAAAACCAAGAGTGAGGGAAAGTAAGGATGAGGGGAAGAGGAGACACTTTTGTACAGTGAGGCAGAATGATGGGATCGAGAAGGAGGTCCAAAATGGGGCCATGGACTTGTATGTGTGTGTGTGTGTGTGTGTGTGTGTGTGTGTGTGTGTGTGGACAAGTTTTATACTAAGCATTACCCACAAATCATATCACTCTGCAGAACAGAGAAGAAAAAAAACCCCAATATGACAGGATGCAAACGTTATTGTCATTCTCATAGCTGCAAGTTAGGAACCTGCTCACAACAGCCTGGTCACGTTTTCAAGAAAGAGGTATTAATGCTGAGTTTTCCAAATGCATTTTTTGGCTCTCTGAGTACTACAAGGCAAGTGCCCTCTGGCTTCATTATATACATTTCTACAGCCAATGTCTCAAAAATTGGAAAGGCCAGAGGAACAATATATTAACTTGATTTACGGGTAACCTGTCAACTTAAAACGAGACATTTGCTTTTAATCAGTGGTATGCAATGACTTTGACAGAAAGTCAATGCACGCCACTTCCTCCAATGTTTAACAAGACAAATTGGCCCAGATTAAAACTCCGATTTTCTTGTTTTAGAGTCAGTGGTCAGAGGCCAGAGGTTTAACTAAAATGCACATGCACAAACGACCAGAACAAATTGCTTGTTATCAGGATACAGACACATCAATGAAATTTGCAGACTCCAGTACTGTAGTCAAGCAGAGTTAATCCTGCCTCCAGAGCAACCAGAGCCACACATAGGCAGTTATTTAAGTGTGGGTGCAAACAGCTAAGAAACTGTCTGACAGAATGCAGTTTGATATTAAAGAAGAAAGTTCCTTTTGATGCATTTTAATGAATTAATATCTATTTTTAAATTTCACTAGACCAGCACTGGTTGCCTTGTTTGCCCTGTCAGAATGCCAATGCTTTTAATTGAGCAATTTCAGGCCTTTGCTCAATTAACTGAATCTTTCACCACAGTGTCTCTAACACTCAAGCACGGTCTTCTTTTGTTTACCACTTGAGAGCTTGGGGTTTCTGAAAATCAAACTTCAGATCAACAGCCCTCTAGCAACATGCCCATTTTTAACCTTTTGACTTGAGTCTGTCTGCATGAATAACTTTGCTTTGCTTTGCTATGCTAGATATCTTCAGAAGGTGAAAAGGGGCTGTATTTTCTTTGGCACACAAAACAAAAAGGGAAACCGTGTTCTCTCTCCAGGGCCTTAAGGAGGGTCTTAGAAAAATGCATACACTATCGGTCTTAGAGCCACAAATCGACCACGCCCAAAAAAGTGCTATAAAAAATTTATATATTAATATTTTTTTCCACTTTAAATTAGCCAATCTTTTAGACCTACTTCTCCTTGAAATATTCATGTCAAGTTTTAATTACATTTCGCGGATTTTAACCCTTTATATCCCGGTTTCGTCACATGAGCGCACTGCTTTTTTTGCCCCAAAAAACAAAAAACTTGAATATTTTCCAAAAAAAACATTTGAGGTAATATTCAATTGTTATTATAATTAGGCCTTTAGATGGACTAAAGATTGGCACCAACAGTCATTTCGATCGCCTTTTATTTTTTTTCCAGGAGCGCATTTCATAAAATGCACACTATCGACCACGCCCAAAAAGTGCTATAAAAAATTTATATATTAATATTTTATTCCACTTTAAATTAGCCAATCTTTTAGACCTACTTCTCTTTGAAATATTCATGTCAAGTTTTAATTACATTTCGGGGATTTTAACCCTTTATATCCCGGTTTCGTCACATGAGCGCACTGCTTTTTTTGCCCCAAAAACATAAAACATAAAACATAAAATATTTTCCAAAAAAAAATTTGAAGTAATATTTTATTGTTATTATAATTAGGCCTTTAGATGGACAAAAGATTGGCACCAACATTAATTTCGATCCGGTTTTAATTTTTTTTCCAGAAGCCAAAAATGTCCCCAGGCGGCGCTGCTGCTCCTGCTCCCCCGGGGAGGAGTGCCTCTGCCGCGGGTGTGTTTCGCGCAGCGCCGGAGCATATGGTTCGGTTCCCGTGTCTGCAGCACACACTTCCGCTACCACGTGAAAACAAATACGTCATTTCCTGTTGATTAAAAAAAATTAATGCACCCTCAAACGATCCTAAGGTCAGAAAATGGTCCGGAACGAGCAGCGGGCCAAGCTGCTGCTGTACGCGGGAAATTAGTCTGCCTTTTCCGGGTATCTGTCTCGAGCAGGCCGCTGGAGAACATGTGTATGTTCCAGCAGGCGTCACATGTGGAGCAAGGGCGCCACCCGGTGGACAAATAAAAAAATTACAACTCTAAGGCCAGTACTGCAAGCGGAAGCGGAAACATAACCGATCACGATCGATTTGACCGTAATTTTTTTGCCGTGAAAAATAGCGTTTATAATGGGTTTCAATGGGGCACAAATCGACCACTAGGACCAATAGCGTAAGTTTATCGCTAGCTTAGCCACTGAAGCTAATTTCCGGAAGTCATACTGAAATTTTAACAGTAAATGTGACCGAACTTTTTTTTGCAGACTTTCGCTATATTCCATTCAACACTGTGCAAATGGCATGTAATCGAAATTTGAAAATAGCCACAAATCGACCCAAGACTCTCCAGGGGTTTTAAGCATCTGACCAAATACTTTTCTTTTCTCATTAGATTTGCAAACTGGACTGTATGAAAAGAAAATTGCAATCTAAGCACGTTCAGAAAAAGAGCTGTTCATTTCAAAGGCAATGCACTGCACATTTCATATTCTGAAATTAAGATAAGCAAAAGAATAATCACAGTAATTATGTCATTCATAATTGTTTTTCACCAATGACCTGTTTTAATTTCTTCACTTGAAACCGCCTGCCTAATAAGATAATATCTGTGGGCTGCAATAGAGATACTCATACATTTTTATTCTAATAAATGAATAGTTTACAACAAAAGCTACAGTTGAAAAGCAGCAAATCAATTATTATCATGAATAGTCTTTACAGCAATATCAGCATCTGAATGAATCATTTCTTTCTAGAAAGACCACTTGTCTGTAAATACGGAATATTTACAGCAGACATTTCTCAATAGACATGGCAGCTCAATGTTTTCACAAGCTCATCAGTTTCTGTTGAAACACATCACAAGCCATGCTTTGCATGATTATATAAATGTATTTGTTATTGAAAAGAAAATGGAAAATGTATGCTTTAATCCATTATTTACTGTAAAATGAAATTTTAAAGAGCTTACAACTTGTAAGCTTCTTTAAAAAACGAATGGGGTAACCCACTTACATTTTGAAGCAATAATTCAGTTTCTTTAAAAAAAAATAAAAATACAAGCAGGATTATACATTTTTTTATGCTCAGACAGGAACAATTTAAAGTCACAATAATTGTTTACTCACACACTTTGAATGCATTTTTAATCACAAATAGTTTAAAATTTCACCTTGATACCCACACTATGAAATTCATTTGTCCTGCTTTAATTGGTGATGCCCCCATAAAAAATAATAAATTTAAATTAAATACCATTTAATACCAGTTACAGTATAAATAAAAAAGACTTTACACCATAGACTCACATCTGGGGTGTAATTTAATTTTGAACATTATTTTAACAATCATGCCCCTTGGAAATTCTCCGCTATCAACAAATTTGAGCCAGTGTGGCTCCTAAAATAGGCGCATTTCTGCAGTCATTATTTAATCTTAATCTCTTCTAAAAGACACATTTTTTGAAACAGTGCCATTTCCCATAAGTAACATACTGACTTAGACTATGAGCTGTATACTGCCTTCTGCTGCAAAGTGGGTTAGACGGCATGTATTTCAGATGGATTCTTTGTGTCTTGACAGTGGCAGTTATCCATTTTATTTACCCAACTGAAATCATTTTAGCTATCTTTCATCCCAGAAGGGTAAGGCATGTCAAAGCTGCTTTTGTGTTTGGACGTGGTGACACATGGAAAGGACAAGGCTGCTGTCTCATCTTAAGCTGCTTCCTTTTATTTTGTAGAACAGACAAAGTGTATTTTGGCAAAGTGGAAACCATCAAGATTTTTTTTCCCTCGTGAAGCTCTTTTTTATAATGAACTTATGTATCTATGGAGAAAGTCAAAGATGAGACCAAGAAAAAGAAGCAGAAGGAGTAAAGGAGAGAGATAAGTGTGTGTGTGTGTGTGTGTGTGTGTGTGTGTGTGTGTGTGTGTGTGTGTGTGTGTGTGTGTGTGTGTGTCTACAATTTTTCCATAAAGAAAAAAAATATAGAAGAGGGACTGTTCCAAGCTTCAAACGACAGGGTCTGCTCTTTGTTCTGTGCCATAGTGTTTGCACTTTTTATGAAAAGTCTCTCTATGACTCAAGAGCTCCCAGTCTGCTCTCTGCCTCCATCCACTTCGATTTATTTCAGGGTAGACTGACAGCACTCCACTCGATCAAAGGGATTAACACCGAAACAGAGCAAATCATAGAAATTAAAAAAAAAAAAATCAGCTATTTTTGAGCAATATTAACTTGTAGCTATGTCATCTACTAATGCCACTTTACTTCTTGCACACCTCCGGGTGGAAGTGTGAGATATGAAAGCTGCATCTTTGTAGTTGAGAGATACAGACACAGACATTTAGACGGAGATACAGAGAGGGACGGAGATGCGGAGGGGGCTGCTGCTTCCCTCAACCAATGCTTTTAGTGAGAGTGTGCTATAATTTCCTAAAACAGGGAGAGTGACTGCATCAAGCTTCAAACAGCAGGACCTGCTCTTTCATCCATATCTTTTTATGAAAATACTTCTCTGTTCTTTAAGAGTTTTCAATCTGCCTTCTGCCTTTATTTAGAGAATTTAAACAAATAGACCAAAAGTGCAAAATGCCTGAGATACAGCATTATAAAGCACACAATTACATTTTACGCTGTGCAATTAGAAGTGCACTCATTTGCATGTTTACTAGAGGCGCAAAAACTAAGAGCAACTGAGTTTGTCATCTGCAAAACAGGAAGATGCGAGTGATAAGAATGGACATAAAGGGATAGCTGAGGTTGGAGTGAAACTCACTGCTTTAGTCTCATAAAATTCAAGGACTAGGGAGTAGCACAGACTGTGAAATTGTCAGTGATTGCCTTTTGCAGAAAAACATTGTTGCATGTCAGTCAAGTTCCCCTCACTGTGATTAGTGAACAAACTAGGGCTCATCTGCATATTACACAAAATGTGAGAGAGTTCTGTGGCAAGATGCAGTGTCCCAGCAAGTCGCAGTGAACTATTCAATAAAAACAAAAAATATATGCTTCCAGATATACTAAGAGGCTCTGGGCATTTTGGCAACAGATGCAACCAGTGACATCAGACACAATCCATTTATTAGCTGTAGAGAGGGTAACTGGGGTAGCTTTCTTCTGAAATAACAACTATACTTTTATTTGTAGGCAAAGCATGTTATCAATGCTCCTCTCCCACCCACACACAAACAGCCTATAAATAGCTTTATCAGTATTAATACAATATTATCTTCTATCTAATGTAGTATAAACCTATTCATTTACTTTTATGTATTCAGTGCATATATAGCAATAATAAATGTTGCTTTCTAAGCTATAAACTAAAGTTTTGTAATTTTGTGTTGTTTTTTTATTTTGCCTACATATAAAACAACATGCATTCCACAAATGCAGCTATGAATTGTTTCAGTGATTTTGCACAGGGCAGCATGTATCCACACAGATCTATACAGCCTATATAGGCTTTACTCTTAATGTGTGATTTATGAGAGGTATTAAAGTGAGGATGATGGGAAATCAGCTATGTAATTTACTTTTGTCAGAGTGTGCGAGACTTGTAATATAGCTGATTGATTATAGGATCACGGTCAGGGGCGTGGGATTAATAAAAAGCCTTAATCACTCTGAATTACACTCAAGAGACAGGTTGTAAATCTGAGAGTAGAACAAAGGGGGTGAAAATCATGTAATACTGTGGTACAGTTACATTTGTCAGTTGCTGATGGACTGTAATTTAGAGGCAGTCAAGCAACAGAACACATTAGTAATGGCACTATGTCAGCACTCAGGCATATGTGGCTGAAATCAAGATTTAAGGGATGGCCAAGGGATCCCATGTGGAAAAGATATATATAAATCTTATAAATTTTGCATCTGTCTTGTGTGAAACTTGTATGAAAAGCATACAAGAGTGAAAACAGATATAAGATTATATAAATGACACTTGTATGTTTTGGATACTTACTAAAACAATATATGAAAGTAATGAGAAAGTGGCCACTTTCATGAGTAAATCATATAAGTTTTTAATATTTCTTTTCCATATGGGATGTGTCAAAATAGAAAGAAGTGAGATAAATTGTCACTTTGGCTAAATGTCATTTGTGCTAACAGTGTAATTATTTTGACAAAAAGATTGCATCGGTAGCTTTTTTTTTTTTTTCCTTTTTCCTTATGTAAATATAATTTTTTACAAGAAAAAGGAAGATATTCCATTCTTCAAGGGGCTTAGATGACACTAAAGACATGTCAAGAGTAACAGAAGAATATTTCTTAATATATGGAAATAGAAACGATGTTGCATGCTTACAGAGTGAGCATTTTGAAGTGTCAGCGGCATCCATCAGCCACAGACAGCTGATTATCCATCAGTGTCCAGCATTTGCTGATGAAGTTGGAAGAGAAATAGTGGTGGCCAAAGACAATTTTCATCCTAATTATTCTGTCTGTCAATCTGTCAGGCAAGGCTTCCAGGTTTAACGCTGCAACTGCACTGAGGCACTACTTTCACCCAGCTCAGTGCACATACAAAAGAAGTGCACCGGTGGAGCACAAGCATGCACAGACTTATATACACACAGGAATGAGGACACACAAGCTCCTGACAGATATGCCATCCTCAGTGTGTAAAAGTACAGACAAGCAAAGGATAAGAGAAACAGAAGGTAAGCAGTGAAATGACTGACAGATTTGGCTCTCTTACTGACCCACACACCAAATCGTTTTACGCGTAACTCACATCCCCACAGGGCTTTTATCCAAATCATATCCACTGTGTGTGTTTCACAGTACCTGAGGCAAATTATGGAAGAATGTGTTCTCTTTCCAGAATACAAATGAAATGCCTAGGACAAGATTTAATAATATGTGTCCCGTTGGCCGTCTGCCTGACACAGGAGCTGCCACCATTAGATCATAAGTCTATATCTCAGTAGTTCTGGCTCAAAGCTTTAATTATGATTTGGTGGGGCAAAGGTGAAACTTTGAAAAAGTTCAAAAGAAGTTGGTTTT
Source organism: Mchenga conophoros (assembly GCF_057382185.1). Classification (NCBI taxonomy): domain Eukaryota; kingdom Metazoa; phylum Chordata; class Actinopteri; order Cichliformes; family Cichlidae; genus Mchenga; species Mchenga conophoros. The sequence goes on along the minus strand of NC_140537.1, from coordinate 25,430,947 downwards.
CGATTTTTCGTGGAGCTTTATTCAATAATGAAAAGGTCCTCAGAAGTCAAACCCTAACAGCAAAGTCCTGGTCATTGTAATTAGATTTTTTAGCGATGCTTCACCTCATGACTAAAAATGGATTCATGCCTAGAGGTGGACCTTTGTGCACTTACATTTGTAGGGGGATAAATCATACATATTTATGTTTTTGTTCTGCTCTGCTTCATGTTAACACGGAAATTTTCCAAACAGACCAGACAAATAAATATGCTAAACAAACTTACACCGACTGCACACTTTTGGTAACTCTCATCCTGTATTAGCAGCTAATTTTTTCAAGACTCACCTAGAAAATCAGCTGACACAGTTTATGCAACACTTTAGTGCAAACACAACATAACTCTGTGTTATTATATATAACTGGATTATGTGTACAGTTTAAGTATAGCATATCTATAGATTTAGGCTTTGACTTAATTGTTTCTTCTACTCGTGTAATTCCAAAGTGACACAACAACACTCACCTCAGGTATGGTCCATCAACACCAGAGTCTGCCTCACAGATAAAAAGCCAGTAAAGGAACTTAGAATTGACTCAGTTGGGTAAATGTAAGGGAAAAAATCATGAATTTCATCTATTGCCTAGAACAAGCCCCAGGGTTTGAATACCTTTAAGAAGTTCTGTGACAATGATCCGTTAAAATTCTGAAATGACCACTGTGGCCATAGGGGACTTCAAAAGGATTGTCAGGAGACCGCTCAACCGCTGGGTCGATTTTTGGTCTTATAAAAAACAGACTAATTTAATTTGACGGTGATCACATTAGTTAATCTGCTCTAAAAGTAGACATTCCATTTTCTACAGCTGTGCTCTAGTCAGATACGCTTTATTTTATATTCAAAGTGAAATGATTAATTAATAAGATTAGAGATGCTGAATCAATAGCTGCTCAGACAGTCTGACTGTTGTATAATGTATCTGCTATGGACATCTTACTTTTCAGTATCATTTAATGCAGAGTAACCTGATAATGAGATAAGACAAAAGGAAAAAACGGACAGACACGCAGCGACCAATTAAAAACTGTACCCCTGAGCCACAGGCAGATGATAGTGATACTGAGGAGATAGGATACTAATAACTGAAATTCATTTATCTAATTGCTATGAAAAAAGTAGACTGGTTTAAACATGACTATTGGCTTGAAAACTATCTCTAGTGTTGCAGTGAGCCAACATTTTACAGCTTCTATGTTTTTATCCTCAGCACAGGAATAAAAATGTACTTTTCTTCTATAGTATTCTAAATAAAGTGAGTAATCTTAAATATGAAAGGACCTAAAACTGATCCGTGTGGGATCCCACAAAACAGAAAACAGTATGGAGCAAATGGGGCAAATTCAGTCAAATCAAATTCCTCATTTAACTGGATTAAATATATTAATTTTAAACTTGCCTAGTGATATATAATCAGCACTGAAAATGCAAATAAGCAGAGAAAAATTAATATGTATTCCAATTTTGCCAACCTCAGTTTAAAAAAAAAAAAAAGCAGCAGTTCATTAGGCTACACTCTGGCATCTAGCAAGTGTCATGATATTGCCTAGCAGGCTGCTGTTTGTAAACTGCAGTGGGTTTAGCACCGCTACAGTCCTAAACCCTTTGATCTCCCGATTTCAAAACTGAAGTCAAAATGAGAGACTAGGAAATAAAAACCTAGAAATATTTATAACTTCAAAATTGTGTTAGATGACAGTGGGAGCAGTTTACAAAGAGTGTGTCTAAAAAACAAAAGCTGGCATAAAAACAAAATCCAATTTAAGATTTAGTTCAGCAAATTACAGCAAACGCTGTATTCAATATTTTCTGCAATATTGCATTTGACATATTATCTGTAGGGACAAACTCCTGTATTTTTTATGGCAAACTAAATTATATGGTGTTCTTACTGAAACACACCCAATATGCTGAATTAGTTGAGAAATAAAACCCAGCTCATTAGTTTCATGTGAATATTGCTCCAGAGGTCTTGTGGTTTGTTCAGAAGCTGTACTTCCATGTTCTGTTTAGAGAGAAGAGGCATTTCCCTGGCAACCTCCTCTTCAGTTCCCAAACTCAAGCAAACAATGTGGCATCACCGAGAGTTAAAAACTGTCTTTAATAAAATGATCAACATAGCTGCTCAACCAGGTGTAACATTAAAGATAAACATCCAGGCATCCATGAAAAACAGGATTTATAAAGTTTAACAGAGATAGAAGTTTGGTGTCTGGCAAACCGTGAGCCAATGGGCGGCAGTTACATGGTAAGGTTTTAAAAACGTAGCTTTAAAACGTGCTGCGGATGAATAGTGCTAATAAAAATCCAGAGAGGCCAACAGTGATCACTGACTATTTTTAGGGGTTTGTTTTTAAATAGAACACGATACAAAGCATTTAAACACGTTAAAAAGACAACAGCCTTGATGAACGCAGTGTAGTTTGGACACGGAAGCATGATCATACATCATTATCTTTTTCAAATTGTACTGTAATGAACATGAACATTAAACATGATGAATTTGCTGGAATGTCCCAGCTCTCTGGGAAGAATCTCTGGGAGGATTGCCAATTTGTGAATAATCTTCCTCAGTGTAGAATGATGGACTTGAAATTATTTGGAAATGCCTTTCCAAGACTCATAGGGAGCAACAATTTCTTCTCTAAGATCCTTGCTGAAGATTTTCCTCCACAGTACCAGAAAAGCAGACTCCCAAAACCTCCCAAAAGGTGCTCGCATTTGCTGGTCTTCAGCTAACCAAGACACCAAACAAATGCTTTACTAATTCACATTATAGATCCATTTACCCAAGAAAAATGAAGTACACAACAATATCCTGTCAGTGAAGCTGTTGTGAATCTATACTGTGTGTGCATGTATTGGTGAAACAACATGATGGATTCATGCGTTTCAATTTAGATGTTGATTGGCTCTTTGGTGAAATAGTTAGGAAAAAGGCCCATTTTAGCGTTTCCAAATAATCCATTATTTTTCTGTGTCTGTTTCAATTTCCTTTTAGGACTCCTGATTCCTGCAATCTCGATCACTTCAAGAAGCTTTTGGAAATATTGAATAATAACCATCTCAAACAAAAATTGACAAAAACCAAAACAGCCTACTTTTTGTTTTCATCTGAAGCTACAAAATTGCAGCTGCTAAAGAGCAATTTCAAAGGCAAAAAAAAAAAACCAGATTTCAGTAAGACGTCTTATCTTGATAAACACATCCCCAGGTGTGCGACTTCCCTCAGCTTAGCACAAGAGGGTCTGGTTTGCACAAGAAAATTACCAAACAGACACAAGCACACATAAGTGGCACTGCAAGCATATTAAAGTTAATGTTGGCATTGCAGCCTGTATCTTAAAATGAAAGGTCATCGCTCGCTCGCTCGCACGCGCACACACACACACACACACACACACACACACACACACCCAACTATATTAAGTGCAATCACATTAGAGGAAACAAATTCTGTTTGAACCTGAATATGAGATGAGGATCTTTCTACATCTATTAGGAGTCTTATTAGGTTGAAAGGTTGCAGGTGAAAACACTAACCATTAATGCAGTGGTTCTAATGTTATGAGGCAGGTTCCAAATAGGTTGCTGATGATAAATGCTAATCCTTATTTTAGTAAAATTCAACTCAATTTCTTTCTTTCTTTTTTAATTGTTAATGAATGATTTTAAAAAAATATGGGACGTGAGGCGTGTGAACATGGGTGCCTTTGTGAGTCTGAGCAAGTGTGTGTATGTTTGTCATGAAGGACTGCTAGAACCCACAAGTATGAAAACACCCATTTCTTCTACACATTTAGACAGTTTAGGTTTGAAGAGTGGATCAGATGGGTATCATGCATCACAGATAATAAACAGCAGCAGGTTCCCTGCATCAGCAGATAGATGGGCATTGTTAGCATGTTTATCTAGAAAGTTCCTGAAGCTGTCTATTACCATTTAGCCACTAAATTCAGGAAAACGTGGAGCGTGCAAACTGGGGAAACTGCCTTCATTGTCATCATGTTTGCCATCAGTGCTGCAGTCATTCACAAACATCATTTGTTTGCCATAATCTTTTGACCAGAATAGCTTGCTATCTGACAGAAGGAAGTGACACAACACTTCATAATTCTAGGAGTAGCACGGAGCCATACAAGCATAACTAATATAAAAAAAAAGAAAAAAGAAAGCATTTGGTTGGTAGGTGATGGAGCATTTCCTGTGATTTACAGCGGTTTGCCACCATCTATCAATCAGCAGTTACAGTGTGGACTGCAATTGCATCTAGCCGGAGTGATTGTGAACAAACTCTTCGATCATTTCAGGAAGGAAGGATATTTTATGCTCTCAGCGAAGGTCAGCTTGAGGTGTGTGGCTTTTTAGTTCAATAAAACTACACGATTCTCCTTTGATGTCAACACCATCCTCTCAGAGGAGGTTTAGCTCGAGATGTGTGTGTGCTTGGGAAACCCAGAGACACACATACCTGAGCTGCAGTTTATGTTAATATTATAAAGACTGTGACAGGGCCAGAGTCTCCATTTACCATCATTGTGTGCTGTGAATGTGAAGATGATTAGACAAACATGTGTGCCTTCAGACTGGACAGGTGTAAACACAGGGTAACTCATCATCTTCTCTCAGTCTTTAAGTCTTAATGCAATGTACACCTAATGTTGCTGAAGGCTACATACATTTCCCAGAGGAACCCACCCGAGGGATTAATAAAGTTCTATCTTATCTTATCTATTATAACTATTTTACTAAGGCAATATGTTGATCTTGCCTTAGTAAAAGAAAACAGTAAACAAGAGACACCGAGCCATGTTCATGTAGGAAACATTTTTCAGCTGTTGAAATTTAAGTAACTAAATAACTAATTACTTTTGAAAAGAAGAAATCAGTAAAGTAATGGGATTACTTTTGGGGGAAGCAATCAGTAATTAGTTACTGATTACTTTTTTTCAAGTAACTTCTTCAACTGCTTCTGAACTGACTGGAGTGTGTTCTCCAATTATAGGGCGATCACACTACATATGCCAGCCTGAGTGGGATCCCAGTAACTTTGGTCCAGGCAGGGTGAACTGGTCCCTTTATTGCTTCTTACCTGTACAGTGATGCGAATGTTGCACTGGTCCTTTTATCTGGTTACCTACGTACCTATCCTCAGCTATGGTCACAAACTTTGGGTACTGGCCGAAAGAATGAGTTCATGGATACAGATGACAGAAATATGCTTCTTCCAAAGGATAGCTGGGCTCCTCTTTAGTGATAGAACGAGGAAATCAGTCATTCAGGAGGGACTCAGATTCGAGCCAGTACTCCTCCATCAAATGAAGCCAGTTGAGGTCGTTTGGGTATCTAAAAAGATTCCCTATGGGGGTCTTTTGGGTGAGATGTTCCTGGCACGTCCTATCAAAAGAAGACCCTGAGCTACCCACTCAGGAGAGATTAAAGATTACAGAGACATATTTCTCAGCTGGCCTGGGAACACCTTAGTGCTCCCCTTGATGAGCTAGAGAAGGTGGGTGGAGATATGGAGAGGAGGTGGGTGGGGATATGGAATCTGTGGGAATCTCTGCTTATGCCTTTGCCCCCCATAGCCCAACCCTGGATAAGCAGTAGAAGATGGATGGAAATATAAAGCTGTGTCAAACACAAACAGCAAGAGCTCACAGGAAACAGTGAGATTTTCATTATTCTGGTAAAACATCCATTGCCTAAGGTTAAACTTAATTTGTAAAATCAGTGAGGAGTATAGTTTAGAGGAACCATTAACCTCCAGTTATAAACACTTTAAAAAGTTTAAAATCTGCTTTGAAATAACTTTTGGAAATAGGCTTTTGTGGATGTCTTTATAAATTAACCTATTTTGCTTTGTCACAAGGTCAGATGGACCTTTAAGACCATGTCATTGCAGATCAGATCACATGAGATGACCTGACATATGAGTGTCTGTGGATAGTCTGAAACAGTCATTCTAGTAATTTTGTCTGTATCCTCAAATAGAATAAAGGATTACTGTCACAGGAAAATCCCAGGGGAGAAATAATGCATCTAGAGGACAGCAGAAAATACCAATCCAACTAATATTAACCAGTGATTCATCTCAAATCCCTTGATAATGTGTGTATAATTTTTCTCCCAGTCCTGTGCTTATGTAAACTGATTATTGTTGCTATTGCTATTTTGTGCACTATGAAATAAAGTCAGTATATACCCTACCCATCTAAACACTGGAGCACACACAGAGACTATATACTGAAATCTACTCCATCTACCACATGCATGTAAAAGTACACAATAAGCCTCTATGTGTTATCAAAGGAACAAATTACTTGAGACACAAATCTGGACAAAACGGGGGGGGGGGAGGGGGGGAGAGAGAGAGAGAGAGAGAGAGAGAGAGAGAGAGAATACATGATTCAGAAATAAATAATAAACCTTTAATCTGTGGCTGAGTGTTAGCTTGACATGAACCAAACATGTCAAGCTAACATGAGAACAAAACAAATTCATGTAATCTCAAACCTTGGCAATGAAAATGTGTTGGATTCATAATATTTTGTGTATTTTAAGAGCAACAGGGCCCGTCATTGTACCCCTGCCTGCCTGATCTTTGTGTCATTTCTTTCGGGGAGAGCTAAGGGTGATCTTGAGCTGACAGTGTGATTCACATTCGGTGTGTACAGTGGCCTACGGCGCTCAATGTCAAATCGATTGTTCCCGTATGACATCGACCTACTAATCACAGTACAGCTTTCTGCTCCATCCTGCATGCTGTGCCAGTTTGACCATTGTATCACCACATCAGAAATTCCAGGTGTAGGATTTGAGTGTATTTGTGTCCTCTGGGTGCGTGTGTGTGCATGTGTGTGTAGGTATAGGATTCTGTATAGGTGTACCTAATATAAAGTATGATGGTGAGAAATGGGTGATGATAGAAAACTTGGCCTATCCTTGATACCTGCTACCTTAAAAGGGTTCGTTTACTGTCAGTGTCAATCCTTACAGCAAGCTTAGTCTGACTACACACAATAAAAAGCATCAGTGACCACTCTGCTCTAAACAGATTTAATGGGCTGAAAACTCAATCATGACACTTCCAGCTCCACACAAAAAGAGTCAAGGAATGATTGGAAAGCACTTCATGCATGTCAATGGACTGAAGTGTTGTTTTCCCTCAAAGGCTTAGTTTCTGATTGTTCCTTAAATCCCCTAAAGCTGATTTGACCTCATGCTGCCCAAGAAAGACCAACTGCTGTTAACCTTCCACTGTGCATGAGTGTTTATGTAAGTATCAAAGGAGAACATTGATGCAGGGGATTACGTGTGCCTGAGCAAACAGACTAGAAGACAAGAAGGAGGAGGGGGGGTGAATGGAGGTCGTTTTGTGTCCGTGACTTAGTTTGCGTATTTAGCAGTTCAGAATACGGCCGCATATTTTCACAGCGTCTTCTTGCATCACTGAGAGATCATCGACAGTCCCGTGAACATAGAGCCTCTATTCTGATTAGCCTGCATTCAAATCCTGGCAGTTCAACAAAAAGCATTTTTGTTACTAGTAAAATGTGTTCAGTTCACTCAAAATTGCAGCAGATGGTCAACTACAAATCTCCAAAATTATGGGAATCACTCAGCGGGAATGCATGCTTTTGTCACTCAAAAAAGAGGATGCTTCACATAAACCAACTCTAACATAAAATAACACCATTAGCAGTCACCTTGCTTTTGTATATGAATCTGTTATGATAAGCAGAACAAAGAGCTGCAGCTGCAGAGCTGTTCATTGTTATGTATTTCATAGCTTCTGACAACTTTCATCAGCGTACTTCAGCTTTTAATGTATTCACTTCTGAGATTGCTTTTCCTCTTATCTCAGCCCTCCTTCTCCTTCCTCCGCTCGCATCTTTCCACAGAATCACAGATGACTGTCAATGAACTTCCTACTTACAATTTTCTTTGCCTTCTAACCTCACTAGGCAGAGCGCAGTTAAATCATTTTAGTTTAGTTTTTTTTTTCTACCCCCTACTTGTCATTAGTAGAAGAGGAGATGGAGGAACAGAGTTTAAGGTGTGATGATGAATTCTTTTACAGAGAATGTAATCAGAGAAAGGACTTATTGCTTCTAATTGAGCAGCACATAAGCTCAGAGGTCATTTGGTTTTAATCTCTGCCACAGTTCCTTGCAACAAACTCAACTGCAGTAATTCCCCAGACGTGTCACACAGTTTTTTAGCAGGTGGGTGGCCAGCAAATATGCACTCAGTTAACAGTTCTGCTAACAAAAGGCTTCAAAATAAAAGGCAGTTGCACAGAGGGATAGGAAGAAAGACAATGAAAAGAAGGGCAAATGAATGCCAGAGAGAAGTGGGAAGAACAGAAGAACCACAATATCAGTATTCAACACGTAGAAAAGCATGAATGCACATAAAGACTGTGAAACAGAAGCAAGCAGAAGTGGATTTAGTGTTGACAGAGGACTGTGCAAGAACATGTTTCTTAGATCATTTACAATTTGGCAGAAAATTGAAAATTACTGTTAGTTGCAACTGTGAGCTCCCCTGACCCCTTTATATCTTGATAAAACAACTCTCTTTCATTTTACAAGCACTTGAAAAGCACAAGTTTAAGAGGATAAGGTCATGACAGCCTACATCATAAATCTGAGACATATTTCCAGAAAGAAATTCTCTCCAGGATGATAAAATGAACAGAGCAGCTGAGTATATTCTATGTTTTTGCCGATTTTCTCAACACTTGACACTCTCAACACTTAAAGAATATTAAACCCACAATTTTCAGGCAGACAGATCTATGTGTGTCTACAAAGATGACAGGCTTCGCAAATATTGCACTCTCAAATTATTGTTTTCATTGCTATTTTTTTTATGTATAAGTCAGTGTTTTAGATTTGACTGGTTTCCTCTGGACGTTTATCTATTGACTGTAATCATCCGCACTGAAATTGAACTGCAATGTTATGTCAACCATTTTAAATACAACATAAAAATGAAGCCTACATACATTGTCCATGATAAAATAATACATTTTTTATAACAATCTATATTGGAGGGATGGTGGTTGCCTTTGATAAATGAAGCAATATATACGGACAATACACCAGGTTTATGGACTTGTCATGGTTATGTATTATTCATACAAAACACATACTTTTAACGAGTTCTTTCATTAGTGCATCACTTGAGTTATTATTTTTCTGATTGAAAGTAAAATACAATATCATAAAAAAAGTACTATTTTGTGAAATATTTATTTATCCTCACTGGTCACTTTGTTAGGTACACCTGTTTACCTTCGTGATTATAGACAATCATGTGGCAGCAAATGAATGGATTTAGGTATATGGACACGGTCCAGAAAGATAAATGGCAAAGAAAGGTGATTTTGATTTAAGGACTTTCAGCGTGGTATGGTTGTTGGTGCCAAACCGAGTGGTCTGAGTATTTCAGAAACTGTTGCTCTCCTGGGATTTTTCCACAAATCTGTCTCTAGGGTTTACACAGGAATGGTGTAAAAAACAGTTCTATGGGTGACGAGGCCTTGTTGACATCAGAGAAGAATGACCAGACTGCTTTGAGCTGATAGGAAGGCGACAGTAACTCAAGTAGCCACTTGCTACCAGGAGAGCATCTTCTACTCCAAGTATAGCCTTGAAGCAGATGGTCTACAACAGCAGGAGATCACACCAGGTGTCACTCCTATTAGCTAAGAAAAGGAAACTAAGGCTACAATTTTCACAGGCTCACCAAAATTGAACAATAGAAGATTGGAAAACATTGTTTGGTTTGAAGAGTCTTGATTCCTGCTGCAGCATAGTGCACAATGGTAGGGTTTAGAATTTGGCATAAATCGCATTAAAGCATGGATCCATCCCGCTGTCCAACATGTCCAACATGCTGGAGGCATTGTGGACATGCAACAGCAAATCATTTTCACATTTTTTGGGAATGTCCCTGTGTGGTTCCATTTTGGAAGGAAATACATAAGGTCATGGAAACAATCTTCCAAAAGAAAATACAATTTCATTTTACATTATTGTACCTAGGCAACCTAGAGAGTCTTAATCTATGCAAACCGGATAAATATTTTTTCAGTGTGCTGTCGGTAGCTTGCAAAAAGGCCATAACTCGCCTTTGGATTAAAGAGGATTAAAGAGGACTTCGGTCGTTGCTGTGCTTTTTGGAAGTCGAATTTCCCAGAGGAACCCACCCGAGGGATTAATAAAGTTCTATCTTATCTTATCTTATCTTATATTCCTACCATAGATGAATGGATTGATGTGATATATAATATTTTTGTTATGGAAAGAATAACTTTTAGGCTAAAGTGCTAGGCGGACTCATTTGAAGAATATTGGTTGAAATGGTTGAAATATGTACAAAATGGGAGGCCCGATTTTGTATAATGTCATTGTATTTCTTGGTTTGTTTGTTCTTGTGTTTTGTTTGGTCTTGTTTTGGTCCATTTGTCTCTTCTGTTGTTGTTCGGTTTGGTTTTGCTTTCCCCCTCACGGTGATTAAATTGAATTTGTTGTATATGTTGTATAAATAAGAAAACTAATAAAACATAAATTTAAAAAAAAAAAAAAAAAAAAAAAAGCATGGATCCATCCTGTCTTGTATCAATTCAGTCTGATTTGATGGTGTGGGGATATATTCTTGGCACATTTTGGGCCCCTGATTACTCCATGATGCCGCAGCTTAGCCAAGTATTGTAGCTGACCATGACCACAGTGTGGACCTCTTCTAAAGGGCTGCTTCCAACAAGACAACACATCATGTGACAAAGCTCAAATAATCCCCAACTCATTTCTTGAACATGACACCGATGCCAGATCTCAATTAGTGGAACGGCAGATTTGCATGGCTGTGCAGTTGACGAATCTGAAGCAACTGTGTGATGCTATCATGCCAGTGATGTGAACCAAAATATCTGAGAAGTGTATCCAGCATTGTATTGGTAGCTCTGACAGCAAACATGTGCACACTGTACCAAGAAAACCTTAGTGAACGCCCTGACACCAAATTTAGGCATCATAGATCTAATACTTACCAGGTAACACTTTAACATAAAGCCCATGTGTCTGGGGAAAGAGCTAAAAGTAGAAAACAATATGTCATTTACACATGATGCACCATCATGTAGGAAACACAAAGAGTTCATACTGGTACAATAATTTGCTAGAAATTATAAAAAAGCTAAACCTATTCATGTATAATGACACCTCTACTGTGTGACACACACATCAGCCAGACAGCACACCGAGCCATAATATCATAAGCAAATGCTTTCACAGATCAAATCCTTTCCTGAACTTGTAAATCTCCTATAATGCGAAATTGAAACCACAGGCAATCAGGTAATCCAACAAGGCGTCTGGACCTCCAGGGCACCCATAAATCTCTTGTTGAGATTCCTCCCTGTTGTGGGCGCACTACAACTGACGTGTGAAAGCCAGAGGCAGCCAACAGTTTTTAGAGTGATGTTCACTATACTGAGGAGAAAGCTGGAACATTTCCATGTTGTGATATTAAAAAGGTGACAATGTGAGGTGCTACACCACCGTGAGCACGTTCTCTTTTGATGCTGCTGCAATTACAGAGGAGTTCTACCACACTATTAACATCGTTTTGATCCTGGATTGTGTACCTTTACAGAGAAATGCCTGCATAATATTCATATATGCAACCTTGTAATCTCTTTCCCTGGTAGGAAACATAATGACAGATTTGCCATCCAATATTAATCAGCCACCAGTAGAGAGAGACAGAGAATGAGTAAGAATAGAAGGGTCGAAGGGAGACTGGGATAAGAACAGGAGGACGCGGTGAGCGTGTGTTTGTGCCTGTGTGATGGTGATTGCACACCCCACTTTCACTCTCTGATCACGCACTCCACTTACAGGTACTTCGGTGAACCTGAAACCACTCTGTCAAACATTTGTCAAGAGGCTGTCAGCGTGATTATGGGGAGCCACATCAAACAAAAGCTCGCAGTCATTGCAGCTGCCGTGTCACAGTTAAACTTGCAGCCCATCAGATGTGAAATTAGCCAATGACAATTTTAACTCCTGCTTGAAGAGATGTCATTTAGCTAATTACCACCAATGTATCCCTTCTACGGTGGAGATTAAAGTCTCATTTTGACTATAAACACTACTCCTGATACGATACATGAGCAGCTGCAGTGACAGAAGAAAACTATCCTCTGAGTTTCTCCACAGGGTGGTCACTATAATAAGAACACCTAATGGTAATTAATCAGTCCAGTACAAAAGCACTGCAGAAAATATTTTGGCAATGCTTACAAAGTCAAATTTGTGTTTGTGATTTTGACTGGGGTATCACTTCACCTCTAATTTATCACGCTGTGTAACATGTTTCAGAAACTGTGAGCTTCAAAGACCTGCAACATCACCACATTCTCCAGGGGGATTTCCTCGTTGTTGTGAACATGGACAGGGGATTCCACTGCCGATGTCTATATCAAACAAAAAACTGTACAAACACAGCTTTTGCTGTTACAGTAAGGCTCTTTGCTTTTCTTTCCCACTAACTGCATTTGTGACAATTCACAGACACGTCTCTTGGACTGCGAATCTATTTTGTTCATGTGGACAGTACTGCCACAATACCTGAAAGATCACAGCACACGCAAGTGGCTTGCCGCTGCGCTCGGCTCCACTTCTGTCGTGCACAGCTGGAGCTGAACAGGCTCAACACGAGAGAGGGGGGTCATTAATCCCATGGCAACAGCTTCCTCACGTTTACTCACAGGAATGTGATTCTCAGTCATTTTTCTGTGATTATGCGCTTCTAATGTAAGTGCTTTTTTCTTAATTTATCTTGTTTTACTAATAGTCACTTAGTCCATGAATACCCTCCAATGAAAATGCTTAATAGACTGTGTATATATACACACTCAAGTAATCCTTCTGTTCCCAAGAACGATATTACTCTGACTTCTGTGCCTTTTTAAATTTTTTTTTTTTTACTTTATTCACCTTGCTCTGAGTGCCATTAAACAGCGAATAACCGATAAGAGGACATTTTAGTTTATAATACCACTGATAAGGGCCTGTCTTTTCAGATACAGGCCTTATCTACTTTCCTTTATGGCTACCACTTATCAATGATTCCTTTCCAGACATTTCAGGGGATTACTTTAGAATTATTTCACTTCCAGAATTCCATTCGTTTACACTATCTTTTCATGGATAATACAATGACATTGACAGCCTGAAACATCTATTTATGGGGAAAATGAACTTAAATAAATTTCTTCTTTAGGAAAGCACTGGTCCATTTGGTTTTTTCATGTTTAGAAAAAAGGGGTAATGCTCTAGAGTAGTTAGGGATAGTCAAAGTGTCTAGTTTTGAGTTTCAGCTGTGGTCTCAGTTCTTTTTAACTTAATGCATACAAACAACCTAAAAAGCCTGATGCTTTTTAGGTTGTTTGTATGCATAACATGCATTTTGACTGCATCTAATCATCTCTTCCTAATGAGTTTCAACACCCTAATTTTAAGCCTTTGTGAACAAGCACATTTGCCAACTGTCTTAAAGTCAAGACTGTTTTTTTGCTTTGCTCCACACATGGCACAAATCTGCTGTGGGAAAATCATTGTTCTTCTTGTCGTTATTACTCTTGCTGTATGTTTGCGCTGACGTTGGAAAATGATCCCGCCTGATATTGTGCGGTGGGTAAAATTCCAAACATTCAATGCTGAAGCACTTCCACAGTACTACATATGCGTTTTACATTAAATAGGTCATAATGTGTTGCTTTTCAATGACTTCTCTAAATGAAACGACTCTTTAATACAGTGAGGAAAAAGGTAGTTTGTTATCACTGTGCCCTGGGCGCTGGACTCAAACTAAAATGTTGCTTGACATCAACATTAATGTGCAGCTATTGGGAGTCTTTTTGTTCACAGCTGAAAATGGATTACTTCCCTCCAGAAACCTTGACTAAAAACATTTTCATATCATCGCCTTTCCTAATTTTCTCACTAGCGTAAGGCGAGAAACACTCTTTTGTTTTACCTTTAATGTCAGCCGATGCCATGATGGCTTGCGGAGACGGATTAGTTTGTCAATACCTAAGTCAGGAGAAAAGAAGATCAAAACAACAACACATAAATTAAGCGACTCAATTAGAAAGAAAATAGCCTACTAATGCTGTACAGGTCACAAGAACCCCCTGGCTTTACAGATGATCGATACAGTGGTCAGTTCCATATATCACTTATCTTCAGTTGAAAGAAAACCTTAACATAATGGATCTAAATCCATTTCAGGCCACAGGATTGTAAATTGAATGAATAATAATTGAATAATAAATAAACCATTAGCAGCCCAAATGCAGGTTTTCCAAATAGATTCACCTGAATAAAGACTAGTATACAATAACATTTCCTAATTTAGATAATAAATAATATACGAAATATACGATGAGCAAAAAACAAAAACTGCTTTAATATACGAGTTGTTTCTGGCACTTGCTAAGGAAATATTTTACTCTCATAAGGTACTGAGGGTTGATAACCAGCCAAAGGCAAAAAGTCTTGAGTCATATCCTGAGATAACTGACAATGTGTTGATAAGAGAGAGAAAGTGTGGCAGTAATATGACTGCAGTATAACTACTACTCTATTCTATATGAGCAAGAGGGAGGCAAAAGATGAAAACAAGACTGCATTATTACTGGAGTCCCCACCTGTGGGTTTCACGTTGGCTTCACTTCTTACAGCCTGCAGCGTAAAATGTACTGTGATACTCTGAGGCGTGAAGTAGAACAGTAGAACTCCATTTCCTGCGTTCCCGTCTCTGGTCTTTGACAGAATTCCTGTGACATTTTGTCTTGTAGTTTCAGCTCTCATTAAATATTTATTTGCATTATGCTGCCGTACTGCTGATGAGTAGCAGGTTGTGAAAGCCTATTTTTACTTGTAATGATGATCTAAGAAGGCATGTACTCGTTTGCACAAGTGTCAAATAGTGGCACAATCCTGCAAGATTTCAGTTAGCGTAAATGAAAAACAAAGACAGAAACATTGTGTTAAACGAAATAAAACACACACACGGCTTTAGGAGGAAAAATGAGCTAAAAGTACTGAATAAAGAAAATGTGTTAAGAGTTCATCTCTGTCAGTTTGGTCAGGTTTGTCCTTACAACAAGGATGATGAGGTTTTGGTGCATGTTTGTTAAAACTGGGATGTCTACATAACTGAGTGAGTTGCCTTCGTGAAGCGTTATGTTTGTATAGGAATACATATTTTGAACCTCTTAAATCCCGCCCCAGATCAGGGGATGAAGGGAGCTTTAATTATCCACAACAGCATTTTTGGAGCCTTTAATTATTGAGTAATTACAACTGATAGGCAGGTTAACGCATATTACTGTCAAATTAGTTCATTTTTTTCATGCTCTGCAATCTGGTGTCCCTTTCTTGGACAGTATGGAGATATGAGTTATAGAAAATAAGTACATCCCACAGCTGCTTACACTTCAGAACATATAGTTCTCCTTGTCTTTGCTGTAATCCGTTCATGGTGCAGATGTAAATAAAGCTCTGGTAACATTTAGCTAGAGCTCCAGAACAAGACTGAGCATGAAATGCAAATTTTCAAACAGCTCTACAAATATCACCAAACACAAAAACTACCTCTGGGCAGTTTGTCACAAAAGGTGTCTGCTAGCTAATGTATTGCTAGCAGACAACTGCTGAATTTGCCAGTGAGAGAAAAAAACATGTTGTTGTGTGAAACAGAGGTAAAGAAAGATGCAAGACAGAGAAGACAGGAGAGGAAGAAGAGAGATTTTTTTTTTTTTAAAGTCAAGTTATACGTTTTTAAATTAGATATTGGATCTATACATAACATGCTGCTGAATTATAGCTTCTTTTTTTTTAAATGATGCACATTTTTGGACTGGAGCAGAGCAACCTATAGTAATTGTGGTGAATGTCTGGTCACATTACAGGTGAGGACATCAACTTCTAGTTAAGGTGATGATGCTGATTACATTCACTCAATGAATACTATCTTTTCTGCTAGCTTTATAGCGTCTAGGCGTTTGCCATCATCCATACAGCTTATTAAAGATTCGTTTATATCTTGTCGACCTCAACTGGGTAAATTCACAGAGTAGTGAAAGTTAAAAAACAAATCAAAATTGATAAAAACTAAACCAGAAATAAAGTTTTATAAACAATAAAATAAACATAATTAATATGAGCAAAATAAAATTCCCAAATTGGTAATTAAAATGACTTGATATGACAAACTACAAATCAACAATTATAAAAATACAAAAATACTTCAAACTGTGGAGCTTTAATTGCATTGAAGTAGGCCTTCATTAATTATTCTGTTTTGCTTTAAAAATCTAAAGCGGTATTATTAAATTCATTCTTCAGTTCAACCATCACTTCAAAGATAGTCACTCTGTTATTCAAAATGATTTTTGCCCATTAACTTAATATATTAATTATTAATTTACCAAAATAATAATTTGGTCAGGATGCTAAATGGCATTATCATTGCTGTGACTAATGTGACAGAGTCATGTCCACTTTACACACACTCCCCCCACCTGGCGCTATTTCTACACGAGGTAATCGATCTCATGTCAGTGCTCTCTGAATAGGGAGCACTGACTGGTTGGTTGGTTGATTGGTAGGTTCCATACAACTGTCACACTTGCCTAAAAATCTCATTAATCAGTGGACCAAAGTGACACTTCAATCAGCAAACTTTTCATATTCCTGTAACAGAAGCGAGATTTCGAACACACACAGATGCGCACACAGGAGCACACGAGGACACTGAGTCATCAATACGATGAGTGCACATACACCTACTTGAAAGACATGCAGTATGGCCACATAATGATGGCACATGCCAAGAACTTCAGGTTTTAATTACAGGCTTCCACTGGCAGACAAGAACCGCCACTTCTAATCAGAATCAATGCATAGACAAATGGGCGCTCACCCACATGCTGTCACTGATACTTTTCTTCTACATAACCCGCACACAATCAAAATGACACAATCAGGTAGCTGTTGAAGCATGGCAAAGGAAGGACATATTTAAAGTAAATATATTTTGCACATAGTCAACGTCCACTAAATCCAATAGGTGTTCTATTAGAGTTATAAACTATAAAACTATAAACTATAAAAGTGTGATATTGACAGATAGGACTACCATTAACTTTTCAAGGCCACATTCAACAAAGTGCTATTCTTCAGAGATTTTGGTCCACAGTGATGACAGCCTCGCACAGATGAATCTCTTGTTCCACCACATCTCTAAGGGGCTCTAATGGATTGAGATCTGATGACTGTGGAGGCCATTTGAGTGAACTTTTATAATACCAGTTTGAGATGATCAATGTGAGCTGGCATGTTATTCTGCTGGAATCAGCAATCAGAATACGGGTACCCTGTGGTCAGTGCATGCATCTTTAGAGTTTTAGGCTCTAAAGTGGAACATGGCTTTGAGGGATGTCGAGTGTGTGAGCAGACTTGTCACGAATATCCAAGTTATAGACAAAAACAGGTATGTGTAAAGAAATAAACATGATTCTGCAATGCATTTCAGCAGTTTGACAAAAATGTATCAAATAGTTATATTTTATTTATTTTTAAGCTAATACAATCAAAGTGTAAAAATTGTACCCTTAGGACTGTGCCAGGGCTGCCCCTTCAGTCATTAAGATCAGGTAAATGTTTGCTGGCTGTGGCTTCATACTTACTATGATTAATGAGACTGGATATCATTTCCAGAACCAACTTGGAGCAAGGAAAAAAGGTAAAAAAAACAAAAACAAAAAAACATTAAAGATATTTAAACTTCGCTTGCTATCTTTGAAAAAGCCTTCAACAGCATTTTTGTAAGTTAATTGCTACCAAATGTGCAATGCAAGTATTAAAACAGTCTACACTGTAGTTTTTGTCTCTGAAGAGAATTTTTTTTTTTTTTTTAAAAAGGTACCAAAACAGTGAAAATAAATAAAGTGAAGCAGAAAACTTCACTGCACCGATTAAACAGGGCTTCTAAATTTATTTTGCTTTTTGATATTTTACCTCTTTTTCCTCATTCAGAAAAAATGAATATCTAAAGGATCCTGGGTAATGAAATGATAAATGTACATAAATTAGAAGACTTAAATGAGAAAATTAGCAATTACCAAAGTTTTAGAGTTAACATGCTGCTGTGTAATGATAATCTTTGAAGTGGGAAGCTAATCCAATGAAGAATGCAAATTATTGATTAGAGCTAATCCTCCCTGGTCTCCTGCCATGCATACCACAGGATAATTAACAAAATGCTTTGCGGATAAGTCTACCTGTGGTTCTTATCCGTTTCTACAGAACTAACTAGTAGCAATAGGATGAAAGAGAGTGGGAGAAGAAAGATGAATGGCCGAGTCCCTTGGATTAATAGTGCTGGCAAGGAAGAAAGGCAGGGTGGGAAGTGAAGATGGGTGCAGAATCCTTAATCACCCCTTCTGCACTCTATAAGCCACTCAAGTGACCAGTAGCCAGAAGTACATTTATTCTCTACCAATTAAGACAAATGGGCCAATTCCTGCCACTGCTGCCTTTTAGCATTAAAAAATGCATATTAAAAAAAAAAAGCAAAAAGCTGTAGTGCTGTTTTAAATGCAACTGAAAATAGAGTACATCAATTCTCAAATAATTTAAACCCTATATATAGATAGAAGAGTACAAAGTGGGCGTATAAAAATGTTAAATTTCTTGGCATGTACAGATGAAAACAGAATTAATGGCACAAGTATTTTCAAAGTGCTGTTAAATAGAGCAAAGACTTTTTAACACCACTTTTTCAAGCATCCTAGTTTTTTTTTTTTGGACGTCCTGCTTCTACTGATGATCAGTCAGATGTGATGCATTTAGTTCGCTAGACATGATTGGAAAAGGCATGTCTGTCTATATGAGGTCCCATATTTGACATTGCATGTCGGGGCACAAACCAAGCCATGACATCCAAGGAATTGTGTGTAGACCTCTGAGACAGGATTGTATCGAGGCAAAGATCTGGGGAAGTGTACAGAAACATTTCTGCAGCATTCTGAAGGTCCAAAGAGTGGCCTTCATATATAAATGAAAAGAAGTTTGGAAACATTAGGACTCTTCCAGGAGCTGACCACCTGCCACTCTGAGCAATCTGAGTAGAAGCGCCATAGTCATGGAGATGACCAAGAACCCGTCGATGACAGAGCTCCAGCATTGCTCAGTGGAGAGAAGAGAACCTTCCAGAAGGACACCCATTTCCCAGTAATCCACCATTCAGGCAAAATTCTCATGTCGGGTAAAAACGAAAAGTCTTTGGCCTTAATGTCACACGTAATGTCTGGAGGTAACCAGACGCCACTTATCACCTGCCAATACCATCCCTACAATGAAGAATGGTGGTGGCAGCATCGAGCTGTGGGGAAAGATGAATGCAGCAATGTACAGAGACATCCTGGATGATAACTTGTTCCAGAGCGCTGTGGACCTCACACTGGGGCCAAGGTTTGTCAACAAATTTTTGTCTTTATTTTTTAATTTTAAATATTTTTAAATACATTTGCAACAATTTCAACCAAAGTTTGTTCACTTTGTTATTATGGGGTACTGCATGTAGAATTCGAGGTGAAAAATGAATTGAATCCATTTTGGAATGAGGCTGTAACATGACAAAATGTGGAAAAGGTGAAGTGCTGGGAACATTTTCCAGATGCACTGTAATCGTTCTCCAGGTTGTGCTTTGCATACAACAGTTTGGCTTGAACGTGTCAATGTGTGCAGGATTCTAGTGATTGTCTTCTTAGAGACTTCAATTCCCAATAGGCTAAATCATTTACTAGTGTCTCGGAAGTTGTTTTGGGGTCTTTAGACACACTTCACTCCTCTTTTCATTACAATCTTTCAGAATCTTTGACTTCCTACCTGCCAGGCTCATTGTTATGGCTGAATAATATTGAATTCCTGATTATACTTGTCACTCCAGCTCTTTGTATATCCACCTGTTTTGTGAGCGTCAACAATTTCCACCCCAAAGTTTTTCTGAAGTTGTTCTTTTGCTTTTGATGCTTTTTCAAGTGACAGCTCAAACACTTATTGATGTTTTATACTGTGTCAAATAGAATCCTCAGTTTTTGGTTGATTTTACAAGCTTTAAGCATTTCAAAGTTAAAGTGTAGCCATTCCACAGCAGTGGTTTGTGCTATAGGTCAATAATGATAATGTGCGCAAACATTTTAAAATAGTATGTTGAAAAAGTGTAATCAAATGCTTTAAACCCATCGTTGGGGTCACCACTTTTGAAAGCTTGTTCGAATTTAGTCAGCTAATTTTACCAGTTACCTGAGATTTTCAACCTGGTGTTTGTTTTTAAGTATTACAGTTTTGTCTCACACAGATCCATACAGTATGCACACCAGTCAAAAGGCATATCGTGGATGACTTTCTAATAATTTTGGTGAGGGTGAACAAATTTTGTACAAAAATTTATTCAATTTATTCCCCAGAATGAATTGTAATAATCTCAGTCATCACTTGAACTCTCTCATAAAACTATCATAAAGTCATATTTATTCTGTGCATTGGCATCACTGCCCCTCCCTGAGCCTGCTTCTGCCAGAAGTTTCTTCCTGTTAAAAGGGAGTTTTTCCTTCCCACTGTTGCCAAAGTGCTTGGTCATAGGGTGTCATATAATTGTTGGGTTTTTCTTTGTATGTATTATTGTAGGGTCTACCTTACAATATAAAGCGCCTTGAGGGGACTGTTGTTGTGATTTGGCGCTATATAAATAAAACTGAACTGAATTGAACTTTTTCTATTGCTCAAACCAAAGAGCCACAAGCATGGCTGTAGGATCTAGTTCTATTTCCCACTAATTGCCAGTTCATTTCCTTGTACTTTCTCAGTAGTTATTGCCCCATTTTTCTAACTGACAGCTTCCTTTAAAAAAAAGAAAAAGAAAAAAAAGAGCGTCTACCAAACTGACTTGAGTTTGCACATCAGTCATGCTGTACTCTCAAGAGAGGACGCATCTAAACCTTATGCTTACCATCATATTTCAGTGTCCTCAGCCTCTCCCACTCGTGCTCCTTTTCACTGCAATCAGTGGCTCAGTCCTTGAGGTTCCAGAATTAAGGACAACTTCCAAGTCCATTGCATTATCTGCAGGACAATTATGTCTGATCTGCTAGAAAAATGCACTCAATAGAATAAGACTGCAAAAAACAAAAAAACAAAACAAAACAAAAAAAGTACATCAAAAACTCAATAGGGACTACTGTTTTCAGTTACACAAAATAAGCACTGGGAATACAAAGACAACTATTCTGGCTGATTACTGCATTTTATTGAAGGCTTTGGAATATAAGTATTTTTCCCCATGAAAACATAACCAAGAGTTATAGCTCCAGAACTTCCTCTACTATGTCGTTTTGAAAACAAACTTAATAATTTCAATCAAGAGTTAACAAGTGAAGAAATCTTCTACTGTTGAACTAGTTAAGTAGTCAACATAATAGTAAAAAGGTCTTGTGTTTCACGGGCAGGTAAGGCTGAAAGCATAAGGCTGTAATTCTGACTGCTACTCAACTCTTATCACAGTGTCAAAGGAGCTAATGTCAGGGCCATCGCTTTCTCGAGAAGGTTAACACGCACCACGATGAAAAAAGAAAACAAATTGTTAAACCATAAAAAAAAAAACTTATGTAAATGAGTCTAAAATTGCGACATAGTTTAGACAATGTTTCCTACTGTGTGTGTAAAAATGCAACTATTAAATACTTAAGTGCCAATATTCAGTAATTTATTACTTTTCTTTATCAAATAGGTTCGTTCCTATTTATTAAGCATTTTAAGATAGAACACAAAAACAAATGACTCCTCTCAAATCAAATATATCAAACTGTCACGCCAATTACAGGCCAATTCAGAAACAAAAATAAAAAGACTGCAGGACAGCTAACTTCTTTTCCACCAGTGATGCATTGTGATTCTTTTCAATGGCTCTGAAAGCCACTTGATAACAGCCGCACAGGCCAGAATTAAATTCTTCCAAATTAAAGTGAGGACGAAACCTAACAGCATGTCACATTTGGAATAAGTCAAAATGAAGATGTGGCACCAAATCAAGATAAGGCTCTCAATGCGCCTAATGCAACTTCAGCCTAGTATGCACAATCCTGTCGCACTACTCTGAGGTCTTCTACAATTGTGTTTAAGTATACTGACGTGAAAAGAATGAAAAAGATGTGACCATTTTGGTTATTAAAGTGCTCCAACACACCATCAATTAGCAGCGGTATGTATATATAAACATAGTTCAGCACTTTTACAAATCAACCATTTAAAAAGCCCCCATTCTGCAATCAAAAAACAAAAAACAAAATTCTAAGCCACCATACAAAGAAAACCAAAAAAACACTTTAGTTCTCTCAGTAGTTACTTCAATTTGACCTCAGGTTATGACAAAATTATTATTAAAAAAAATAGCTGTAGAGAAATTAACATGATGTAAAAACAAACTACAAATAATGTCAGGCAGAATATCATCCATACTTTACATACATACAAAATTACATTTCATTTTTTTCTCTTTTAAGAATAGATTCTGTAAACACTGCTTCAGGTCCTTCAGGTTTGATTTATCCCCTTTTCTGCTACAATCTGTATGTTTTTCCATAGAAAATAGTCCGAGGCTCCTGTTCTGGCACTGCAGATGATTCTTCCCCCACCCCCATACTCCCCAACCGTCACAACATTAATTTAACTTTTTCAATTTTCTACCTATTTCACAGCAAAACCAAAAAAAGTGAGGAAAAATATAAGTATTGAGTGGAAGCTCTAGTGCGTTGATGTTGTCATGTAGGTGTTTTAAAAACGTGAAGATACTCTGACCCACATAAACCCAGTCTTTATAAAAAAGGGAAGGACAAGAAATAAGATAATAGAGAGGGCGGCGGGGGTCGGTGGGGGCATGGGGTGTTAGCTGAGGACAGTTGACTAGGCTAGGTTTTGAATATAGATAAGGCATAGCATGGGCAGAGGTTGGGGAGGTTTGAATTAGGAGTCCACATGTCAGGCAGATTGTTAGCCTTTCCAGTACATTTTCAAAAATGGGGTCAGAGGGTAGCATTAGGCAAGGACGTTTCTGTAAGGTAGTGAAGACTTTAGATGTGATTTAGAGGCCTTGGAGGAACTCCTGGAGCTGCCTGACGAGCTCCGTGTCCACAGTTTCCATCAGGGCTCCAAAGCCCTGGTCCCCCATCAGGGCCTGCTGCGCCTTCAGCTTTTCATAGACAAACTGCTGGAGAGAAACGCTGTGCACCGGATCCTCCAGGGCCAACTGCAGGAGGACAAAGAAAATGGAGAGTGGAAAAATTAGTGATCCCACCTGAGAAAGGGTCTGTTAGGCAGCGCTTTGGGAGAAAACAAAAACACCAGCAAACCAGCTGCTCATGGTTGTAATGTAGGTCTTAACAGTTCCCATACATTCATTTCAGAGGCTGTTCAAGATACAGTAAGTAAATATCCAATTTTGAACTGAAGGGAGGATTAATGTTCTGGTACAAACTCAGATCTGGATTTTTGATTTTTTCCTCTCAGACTCGATTTCATTTCCATGATCTAATAACTTTTGGAAGAGATGCTGCCCTACACCAGGCTATTATTTTTGGTTACTGTCTCGGTATAGAAGCTTTTACTCCGGTTTTCAGAATTTTTAATGGTTTAGATGAATACTTAGCACTCTGAAGGACAACTACACATTTCCTTTTTACGACGCAGGATTATTGGTATTGCACACTATAAATAGTGGAGAGATACAGAGCAATATATACAAAGTATGTGACAGGAACAAAACAGGATGAAACACAAAAATTCATGACTACAGAGAGATACTACACCTAGAGAATAAGGAAAGCGTATCTTAATTAGAAAAGAAAGTGTAATCTTGATTCACTTAAAGAAAGAATATCAACATAATCCATAAAATGACCTGCCTGACAAAAAAGGCGAATCCACTAATTACTCTTAATTTTATTAATGCCTGCTATGTGTTGCAATGTGTGTAAGTAGGTGTGTAAAGGACTTTCACTGAAAATGCACTGTGGATTTTTTTACAAAAAAGGAGGAAAATACAACAGAAACCTTTTACGTGTGGCGACTCTGACATATATAACTAACAGAAAACGTACACAAGGAAAAATAATTCAGTATTCACAGTCACTGTCATTCATCTTATACCGAAGAAAGCGCTGGAAAAATAATAATTGACAACAGTGTAAAAAAAAACAAAAAAACAAAAACAAGCACAGAAGACTTGAATGGTGGACTACAGCTAACACATTTCTGTAAACCTGCACACTGTCATTTATTTTCTGTGAAATGAAGCAGAGGCAAACACAACAGATGGCAAAAGCCTGAAAGCCGGGACTCGGTCTGCAAATAAATTAGAGAGGTATACAAGTTCTGTTAACACCACTGCACAAACAAAACTTCCACGCATGCAGTCAAGTTTTGAAGATTTCTTTTTGTGTGCGTCTAATAAAATGTATAAAGACAATTTTAGTCACCCTTATATGTTTTTAATCAGTGTGGGTACCTTACTATATCACCGTTTGTAACATTTCCACGTATTCTGGCTCTTTTTTTTTTGCTATGATTTCCCCACAGATTAATTATCATTGTTGCTTCAAAGCAGGTGAGTATCTTGAATTAAAAAAAAAACAAAAAAAAAAAACTCTCCTTGTGATCTCCTTTATCACCTAGCACAAACTTGACATTTTGGCGAGCGTGTTCACTCTTAATCACATCAGCCCACAACTGAAAAACAACTCTGGGTCCTTAGAGAAGCACAATATTGCAGTGGCAAATCTTAGTCTCTAGCCAATCACTGGAAACAATACTTGTCATACTAATTTGGTCTTCGTCATTACAATGCTATCAAACTAGTAAAGAGTGGATGTTGCAGAGTGGCTTAATGGAAAAGCTTTCATCTGAGCTGCATAATTACCTTCTCTCTGTATACCACAACATCTTTAAGGTCTTTTTTGTGTGTATGGGTGTGTGCGTCAGAAGCCACATATCATGGCACTTGAATACATTTTTAATCACCATGGTCCTCTTAAGCATCTACTAACTAGGGAAAACATTATTAATGCAATTCTTCATATGTCTCAGTAAATATCAGATTAGTTTGGGTTAAACAGGAATAGAAGCAATTAAGTCTGTATGTAGAGATTACAATATTTCAGCAGCAATGTAGCCCCTTATCAGGACTGCACACTTCATATATACTAAATGAGCTTTTTAGAAAAATGCCAGAAAAACAATTCAAGTCTTTGCATATGATAGGGTGTGGATGAAAGTTTGCTGAAGTAGTGTAAATTATTAATATTATAATTATTATTAAATTTTTATTATTAATAAAGATTAAAGAGAAATTGATAAGTGAATAGAATTAAGAAAATAAACAGAATGTACACTCGCCAAGGTACTTCATTAGTTAACCCTGTTCAACTGCTAATCAACCCAAGTATATAATCACCCAATCACATGGCAGCAACCTTATGGATTTATGTAGATATGGTCTTGATTGTATGGTTGAAGTTCAAACCAAGCATCAGAATGTGTAAGAAAGTTAACTTAAGTGACTTTGTATGGTTGTTGGTGCCAAACAAGCTGGTCTGAGTTATTTGGAAATTGCTGATCTACTAGATTTATAATAACCACTCGATATAACCAAGGTGTGCAGAAGAACAACTCTGAACCTACAACACACTGACCCTTGAAGCAGATCAGCTACAGCAACAGGAGACTACACAAGGTGACACTCCTATTCCTGTCAGAGAAGAACAGGAAACTGAGGATAAAATTTGCAAAGGCTCACCAAAATTGGAGAACAGACGATGCCTCTGATGAATGGAAAAAGAGAGATACAGAGAAACCCCTTTCCCGCATCCAGCACAAAGAGGAAGTAACATAAGTGATATGAGCAGAAGAATAGTCATTTTCTGTTGTAACAGAAATTTGGCATAAACAACATGAACTCATGGGTCCTTCCTGCCTGGTATCAGCAGTTCAGGCTGTTGCTGGTGGTGGAATAGTGAGGTGGGGGGCGGGGTATTTTCCTGGAACACTTCGGACCCCTTTCAACCAAGTGAACATTGTTAAAATGCCACAACTAACCTCTATTATGCTGCGATCATCATCTCTTTATGACCGCAGTGTATCCATCTTCTGATGGTTGCTTCAAGCAGGATAACACATCCCTGACAAAACTCCTCTTAAGCTGGTTTCACAATGAATTCATCACAATCACCATGTCTCCCATCCAATAAAGCACAATTGGGCTTTGGAGAAACAGTAAATCAAATTGTGGATGCGCAGGAATAGCACCTTGTTGAATATGTCCCACAAACGAAACAAAGCCGTTCTTAAGGAAAATGGGGGGCCAACCTGGTAATACTGAGGTGTAAATGTTTCTGTACCCCAAAAAATAAAGTTCTGAGATAGAGCAATGGACTGTATTTAGGACATGCTGTGTTGAGACTGTGCACATAGCAACACTGATCAAAAGCAGTTTACAATGTTGCCACTATCAGTATAAACAGTATGCACGACCCATTGTCAACACAGGGGGAAAAACAAGGGCGGAGATGAGAAGACAAGAGAAGAGGAAAAAAAATAACGGTGACACGAGGCAACAAAAGGTGTAGATGTGATGGGTACAAAGGAATGAAATGTGATAAGGGAACGAGGAGACAAATATGACAAAAGAGGGAAAGAATCGTCATGCATGGGAATTAAGTACCAGGAACTGGCTAAGTAATGTGGTTCAAAGAACCCCATAAAGGCAGCGAGTGATAAAAACAAGATGACGTGGGATGCAAGAGTGGGCAATCATAGCTCTACCTCATTGTTCAGGACAGAGAAAAGAGATGAGTGGGAAACATGAGAGAGTTGAAGAGAGACAGCTGAAATGACAGGGGCTGTAAAAGCCCTCATCTCTAAAGTAATCCCGAGACTACTGTTGTCCTTTTCCAAAGCAAACGGTTCTCAGTTATTTCTATAAAACCATCAGTGTTATTTAAAATTGGCCAATGAGGGACTTTAAACACACTTAATTCACACAACATCATGTGTACCAGGGACCAAGATCCTTAAAGCTCTCTGAATGACAGGCTCACACAAAGACAAATGGTATTAGTACAATGATTGCCAATATTGGTTTCGGGACTGGGATTAGCAAGGACATATTGCAAAGATAATAATCTCACAGATTTCACAATAGTAAGCCTTTTTTTTTTTAGATCCTCAACTTTCTGATCTCTCAGACCTGCTCTCCTATTTCCACTCTTACAGTTTACTACAACAGACTACTCTATTCAGTCGAAAAACACATTTGTACTGTAGCAGAGGATATGAAAGGAAACTAAGTCAGGCAGACAAATGCTAACTGGAGTTAATGATGCAATAACCTGTACTTTTCCAGCTTTTATCTCACATCCCGTGGTGCCTCATGTCTAACTGCAAACACACAAATACCCCGCAGGAGCGCGAGTGTGTGAGCACATACACCGACTTCTGTGTGATGTAATGAACGGTGGGCCTGCATGATGTATTGAAGTGTAAACTAAGAACTGTATTGTGTAAGGAGATGCTGACAGCACCGGGCTTAGTGGATTACACTGCGGGCAAATGTTAATTTCATCAGCTAATTTACAACACATCATCTGCAGCCTCGCCAGCTCATCGCCTTTAGAATCTCTAACTAGACATGTAAGCTGCTCTCAAGTGGTCAAATTTGACTCAAAGCATCATGCTGTTTAAGAGAAGCTATTGTCAACTCAGGTTTTAATGGCATCGCCGTCTTAAACAAATACCATCATATACATTAAAAAAAGTAAACTTATATTCTCTTATTTTTTCTGCATGTAAATTTTCTGTCATGCATTATCAGTGTTTGGGTTATAATGTATTATGCATAACACTTAAAAGCAAAAATAATACAGTATTTATTTGGTTCAAAGTGAGTAATCCATTGGACACGTTTTAGACTTTTGCACTACTCCGAGAGGTGCGCTGTCACACACTTAGATTGATAATTCTACCTTTAAAACTTACATTTTCACACACATCAGCACAAAGCAGTTTCCTAATGACATATGGAGATCTTTGCACTTCCTGATTTGTAGATACTTTGCCATTTCTATACAGCTTTCTGTGTTAATCAAAGTTAGGTGATTTTTACACCATCTTGCATAAAAAGCAAGAAACAAAACAAAGACACAAAACCACATTGTATGACTTTCAATATAGAGATCATTTAACTCATGCACTGCAAGTGACACATATTTGATTAACATTTGCATTTTGAGTGCTGAATTTAGGAGCAGTAATACGTTAGACAAATGTAAAGTGATTACATTAATGTGCTTCCCCAAACATTGAGGATTAAATGCATTTTTCATAAGCAACATTATTTCTCTATTCATTATTTCATTATTTTTCTCTTGGCAGGTAGTCCAAATCTGGTGTATAAACCTTAGCATGGCAATTTCAGCCATTCTGTTAATAAACAGAAGGGAAGACAAAAACAATCCCATCAGGACACAAATACTGCATAATGAAGGTGATTTTGTAAACTGGAAGCATTTCTCATTTATGTCATTTGTTCAGTTGCTTGATGGGAGTGAACTATGTGAAATATGATTGGTTCAGGTCATTTGAGGCAAGGTTTCAATTTTGGAGTTTGTACTGTGAAGAAGATAAAACGGCAAAGTAATTGGGGGCTCTGGATAAGTGGGGAAAAGATAAAGTAAGAAAATGATAGAGTAAGAAGTGCAAGTGCAATAACCAAAAAAGTAAACATGGTTTGCCAAAACAATAGGTATAGTAAAAACAACTACAAGTAAAACTGACTGAAAGGATGAACTGAAAGAAAAAAAATATGCATCTGTATTAATATTAGGTAACCTTGCGCACAAGCCAAAAACAAACAAAAGAAAAACCCCAACAACAAAAATCCCTCCACGACATAAAAAGTAGGAAAGAAATATGAAACCAGTAAAGTTTGAGGGGAAAAGAAAAGGAATAATGATGAGAGAAAAGGACAGAGGGAGAGTGACATGCTTCCTGCTGCAGCTCACTGATAAAGAAGCAATGGTCGCCATGCCACAGAAGAAGATAAATGAGAGGGAGGATGAATAGAAGAGACAAATGAGATGTGAAGGAAGTGGAAAAGGTTTGGCAGATGTCTAGTGAGAAGATATAGAGGGGAAAAAAAGAAGGAGACAGAATAGAGAAGTAGGCGAGATACGCTCTGAAGGAAAAAACTAATTATGACGATAATGATAATAATAATGATCCTAAGCACCCACGGCAGTCCGCTTTTACCTCATGCAAAATACCCAATAAAAAGCCTACATTTGTTCCATCTGTTCTGACATTACTTAGAGAGGTTGCCAAACACCTTTTTGCTTGCATCTTTTTTCTGCAACCAGTGTTGTCACACGAACAACTGTTTTCAAGGTGGCACAGTTTCACAAATCCATGCCAAAAACATGTAATTTAGCCTCTACTCAATATTTGCTTGGAAGTTATTCATACACCTTTGTCTGGGAAATAAGCTAATCTGCGCCAGCAGGCTGGAGAAGAATATAGCCTCAGCACACCTGAGAGAGTTTGGAACATGAAATTATTTGATCATGTCACCCCACTTCTAGGTGTAAAGTGGCTTACCTAAACAGAACAGAGAGCTACTTAATGTTATTGTATGCAGCTGTTCTTTAGTTGGAACAGAGTGTTTTTTTTACTGGGAAAAGGGCTTTCCATACCTGACACATTGGACCACCCTAACTTTTGGTGGCATTGATTAAATAAGATGCTTCTCCGCAACGATTCTGACATGATGGCATCTTATGCTTGTTGCAGATTTGTTGGTTGGACACTGATGATGAGAATCTCCCATTCCACCACAATGCAAAGATGCTCTGCTGGATTGAGATCTGGCAACTTTGTTGTCCGTTTCAGTATAGTGAACTCACTGTGTTCAAGAAACCACTTTGAGAAGATGGCTACATTTTGGTCCATAAAGGAATTTATGAGACACTCAACTGGCCCAAAAGTGTGCCAACAAAATATTCCCCACACCATTAAACTACCAGCACCAGCCTGAACCATTAACACAAGTAAGGATAGATCCATGCTTTTACAGGTACACTGTTTACTCCAAATTCTGACACTACCAATCAAATGTTGCAGCAGATATCAAATGATTTAGTACTTTCCTGCTTATATACAGTACTTTATGTGACAAGACATAAGTTTTTAACTCACTGTGTGTTCACGCGCAACTTTTCTTATAATCATTAGTTGATATTAATCTCTGGCTCTCTTCAATAGCGCGTCGTTATCCTGTCTTCGTTCTCTCACCTGAACTGGTCGCAGCAGATGGGCTCCACTTCCTGAGCCTGGTTCTGCTGGAGGTTTGTTGTTATTAAAAGAGTTTACATTCCCACCAATTGCCAAAAAAAGCTTGCTCAAAGGGTGTCATATGATTATTGGGGTTTTCTCTGAGTTTTTTTGTATTATTGTAACATCGTTATCTTACAATTTAAAGCACCTTGAGGCAACTTGTTTTAAATTTGGAAATATAAATTAAATTGAATTAAATTGAAACGTGACATATGTTACATGCAAAATACTTTTGTCTCTTTTTTTGTTTACGTTCATCAGTGTCTCTGGATGAACAGACCTATCACTGGGCTTGTCTGTGTCAAACAATATGTGTTGCATTAGGCATACGGTGCAAACAATGCCAACCACTTGTAGTAAATTATTCACAACTTGGCAGCTTAAAAGTTTTAAGCCATACATTTTAGTATCTGTGAATAATATCTGCATACTTGTATATGATCGAATCTATATACAAAAAAAGTCCCCAATTTATCACAGGCATATTTTCTTATGTGCTGCAAAAGATATTTTTCATTCTATAGTTACTTAAAACCAGTGGGTGAGCTCATGGAAAACACCATCAATCTGAATAGACAGTTTAAAAAAAAAAAAGAAAAAGATGATCCAGTTTACATTAAAAGACCAAACTCGAGATTAAAATCATTCTATAAAGTGTAGCATAATCATGATGTGTCAAAAACCTTCACTGCTGATAAAAAAAATGCTGCCATGAATGATGGTCCTTCAATACAATAATCATAGGCATTGTGGTTTAAGTAAATCCCACTTAGAAAGTATGATGCTTATAAGCACGGAAAGACAAAATCACGTAAAGATTAATTGTTGAATTTGCTCTTTTCATGGGATTTTTTTTTCCAGTAAAAGTGCAGGATAATGGGGCATTGCCCTAATGCAAGGCGTCACATCAGATTGAAGTTGAGACTGATTATGAACATCAAAGAATAAGGATAGCAAAGAATTGCTCCTATGCCAGTAATTATGGAAGCATATATAAGAGTGTGGCTAATGGATATTATGCAAGAGAGGGGGTCTATATGTGTGCATGTTTTGTTGGCAGAGCTACGCTGGCTTGGTGGGAATGGGCCTGCTGAATATCCGAGTCTGACACTAATCCTATTACCTCTACTCCAACTGCTGCAGATATCAGCTATTGACTGTTGTCCCCACATACACTGTCCTGATTAAAGGACACCTACATACTTATACACGCAAGCATATATCTTAAGTTATTGGGCGGGGATAAATAAACATACATAGAACATGTAAACATAGACATGTTAATTCCACATTTTAAATGTAAAAGATGTAGCACTAAAATCTTCTTTCCACAGACATTCCAATTCGATGTGAATTTTTAAAGCATAATTTCAGCTTGACGATGACTAACACAAACTCATATGTGTCGTTATTCACATTCAGCTCGAGAGCAATTCAATTCCAACATTTTAAAGCCCACTACAGGCTTTTTATGCTCTTAAAGCATAAACATACAGTGGCTGGAGGGGAGTCTCTTAGCATCGGAGCAGCCAGTCCTTGTGTTTGCAGTAGCACATTTATTCTTCCTGTGAAAACCTCCAGTACAATCTTTCTGTCTCATAAGTGTGTTTTGATGCATATAAAACACAAACATGTGCAGGAAATGTCCACTAGTCCCAAAAGCCCTAAATAAATCCAGGACAGGAACAAATGGCACAGTAGATGATACTGAAGAAAAAAGTAAAAAAAAAAAAGAAGGTTAAAATAACTAATTAAAAATAAATTTTGCATAATTTGAGAATTTTGTGTATCCAAGTATGGGAACAAAACATTCATAAATAGAGTGTCCAGATCTAATGATCAGGTTAGCTCTTATTTACAGAAGAAATTTAAGTGTGAGGGGGAAAAAAGTATTGCTTGGTGATATAAAGTCAACTCAGTCAGTATAATAATGGCTATAGACATCCTGATCTCACCAACCTTGCAGCTGAGCAGAAGCAGACTGTCCCTTTCATTGCACCAATGGCATTTTGTCTTGACTTGTATTAAACGATACTGACTGCACTTGCACCACTGGACTGCCACAGCTCCGTTTAGAAGTGATCAGTACCTTGCTTTTAGTCAGTTGGGTGTTTTTGTGTTGCCTGCAGACTCTGTCTCCCACCACTTACAATGACAAAGATTGATTTTTTGTAATTTTTCTGTGTACCACCACAGAAGAGTTTAAATGAAATAATCAAGAAGTGAAGTGCAAATTTTCAGCTTTAAGGGGGTTAACTGTTTAAAATTTAGACCGACTTTAATCAAATCTTTAGACTAGTAAATAGGAGAAATTTCCTGACCAATTGCTTGTTTACGTCTCGCTCAAAAATACAGATGAATTTATGCTAATAAGGCATTTTCAGTCATGCGTTGCCCAAAAAAAAAAAACCTTTGAGACCGCATTGCTTTCTACTACTTTAGCATACAGTATTGCTAAGCTAATGAAAACCTCAGACAAAGAATCTGCATTACTTACAAAAACAAAAAAAAAAGATCATATATGGCCAATGCTATAATGCTCTCCAAAGGTCACAAACTATAGACAACTACAGACAGCAGCCTTTACGGAAAAGCGTCAGAGCCATTAAGCACTTTACATTTAGTCATCCAGTAAGCATTTGCAATGACGTTTAATACATAATATCAGAAAAATGACTGAAGACATGTATGGCTGAAATCTGAGTCTTGGGGGATTTTAACACTCATTGCTTGACTACTGCTTCTGACCATTTAAAAAGGGTTCTCTACAGCCTTATTATATCTTAATCAGGGAGCCTGGCAGACCTAATCTAAAGAACCCCTCAGGATCAACGCATAACTTCTTAATATAAATAATATGAATGTAATTTCAATTTATATAGGTATTCTAAATGATACAGGCATTCATCACACACAGTGCAGTTCCTTTCAGGTTTATGTATATAATTCCATATATCGAGCCTGAGTCGCATCAAGGGACTTTAGGCACTAAGGTAAGAACTCTACAGTATTTTGGAGAAAAAAACCCCAAGAACCAGATGACCCCTATGAGCAAGCACTTTGTAATAGTGGGAAGGAGAAACTCCCTTTTTAACAGGAAGAAACCTCCGGCACAACCAGGTTCAAGGAGGGACAGCCATCTGCTGTGACCGGTTGGGGGCTAGGGGACAGAGAAAAGATATTAAATGCTGCGCTGGGGTTGAACATGACAAGCATAGAGATGAGTCCACTGTCAGAGGCCATAAGGTCATTGGTAATCTTCACTAGTGCTGTTTCAGTGAAATGCTAAAACCTGACTGAAACTTCTGTTCCTCTGCAAATGATCAATTAGCAGTTTCAAAATTTTTTGAAATAGGAGGACGCCTGAAGATTGGTCTATAATGAGCAAAAACAGCTGGATCAAGTAACGGCTTTTTAAGCTGTGGTTTAATTGCAGCCACCTTAAAAGCTTGTGGTACCTTATCCAGTGATAGAGATACATCAATCATATTTAACATTTTAGCGTTAATTAATGATAAGACTTCTTTGAACAGTCTTGTACCGAGGTGGTACTTTTAGACATGTTGAAAATTTAAAGGAAGAAATTATTTAAGTTAGTTTGCAAAGACTGACAGAAAAGAAAGAGTCTAAATAAATGGCAGCAGTTATTAAAGTTGCTGTACATGTCTGCAGGATGGCTGTGAAGGTTGTGGCAATCCACAACAGCAGCTGTAATGGCAGGCTATATTAGTTTTACAAATAACATTTCATTACAAGTGTTTCAATATATATATCTAGCATTCACTAATAAACAAAGACTACAACAAACTATGCAATACCCAACACATCTACATAATTTAATGTAGGAGATTCTTATGGAAAATTAAACCTGAGGCTTGGGTAATGGATATCATTAGTTACACTTTTAAAATGAAGTATAAAAACTGAGCTCTCACTGTAAGCAGCTAATTGCCTACATTTTAAAACAGACAGACAGTTAGCGACAATATAAAGAATTTATTCTTTTTCTTTATAAACTTCAGCAGTTCTCTCCAAGTATGTATTAGATCATGCATGAACAGAAAAGCATGCTAGTGTGCATACTACAAAATCCAGCTGGAAGCAGGATTGTGTACCCATGTAGTTTCACAAACTGCATTTGACCTTTGTGAACTTTATACCATACCTTATAGAGTGAGGGTATGGTGTTGGAAAATAACCATAATTTGACCAGTCAAAGGAGCTTGCAAAGAAAAGCGTCTGGGCTTCTTTAAGTTGCTTGAAGACGTTTCACCTCTCATCCGAGAAGCTTCTTCAGTTCTAAGGTCAAATGGTGGAGAGTCCCAGATATAAACCTAGTGGGAGTGACCCCACAGAGGGACAAAAGGACCCCCTGATGATCCTCTAATCGCCTGAGCCAAGGTGGGAAACTGGGCGTGGGTCCCAATCAGCCAGAGTTTCGGGTGTGTTCATTGTGAAACCTGGCCCCACCTTATCATGCGAATTCCTGAGGTCAGATGGCCCAGGATGTGAGTGGGCGTTAAGGCGTCTGGGAAGGGATCTCAAAACTGGATTATAGATGGCAGAGAGTTGGTGTCGTAAACCCCCGCCTCTGTTCAAAGATGGTCGCTCACGGTGGACATAGATGGCTTCTTTCACTCCTCTTTCAAAACCATCTGTCCTTTGATGGTTTGAAAGAGGTTTATATCTGGGACTCTCCACCATTTGACCTTAGAACTGAAGAAGCTTCTCGGATGAGAGGTGAAACGTCTTCAAGCAACTTAAAGAAGTCCAGACGCTTTTCTTTGCAAGCTCCTTTGACTACGATGACCTGGATGACTGAGAACCTTCACAGACACATAATTTGACCACTCACCTCACCACTGAACACCCACCGCCTGACAGCAGCAGCTGTCCACAGCAAGGCATGATGCCCTGCCACATTGCAAAAGCTAGCCAAGAAGGGCTGGAGGAACAAAACAAAGAGCCTAAGGCATTATAACTCTGCCTCCCAAGAGATCCCAAGCAAGGCGAGTATCCACTCGTGCACTGGAACGCCAATCAATCCATGAAGACTCAAGCCCCTAAAACAAGTCCCTAAGACTTCACTGCCAAAGTTCTTGTGCCAGCCACCAGACAACACAGCTAGAAATTCTGTATCCATGCCTTAAAAGGAAAAGCTGTTTTGGTGGCATGATTGGAAAAAACAGAGTTTCAATATTATGATGGCTGTATGTACATTCAAACATCACACAGGCAATCTAGTTAAGAAATTAAGACAGAAATGAAACTTTCCTATCGTTTGCAGGAGAAAAAAAAAACAAAAAACGAAAACAGCTGAAGCTGTCTCTCTGTTTAGGAATACGGTGATATGATGTATAGGGCATCAATTCCTAAGGCCTTGGATGTTGATTATCATTATGCCCTTAGGCTTACTAATAGTCATGTTTATAGTGCATCATTAAATCTTATAAGAAAGACATGACAGGCATATCTCATTGTTTATCTGTAAGCCTCTCAGTGGGAAACTGTGACTTTACATCACTAATGCATTAAACTTGTGCTCAAAGCTATATGTCCATGAGCTCAGTTTATTAAAAAAAAGAAAACAGAAAAAAGGAGTGCTTTGGAAACCCCTCGGTGCATTCATTACTAATAGCTATGTCCCCAGTACCAGGACGTATACATTGCACTGACAAATTAGAAAACTACTACAATAAAGAACATAAAAGAAACCAAACAACATCAGACAGAACAGAGTTGAGACATGAGTAGAATAATCGCTGTAAAGAAAAAATAAAAACAAAGATAAAAACACCACATACACAAATGTACACATCTCTCTCTACTTTTCATTAGGGCATGGCCTCTTGACTTCGAGAGCAGATTATTCCTTGATTGCAGTAATTTCCTCACCTAGTGAGGCAGCACGAACGGCAATATCGTAATTAGTACTGTACTAAAGGGCTTAATGTAAGAGTTCCTCAGCATTCTGTCATACAGGTGCATACTAGAAAATGTGTAGCTTAAACAGGCATGAGACTCAACATTTAAATCATTATTGTGTGATTTTTCAGAAAATCAAAGGATTTGAAGAGCAACTCCGAAGAAAACAGTAATAACAATGGCCCGCTAACATGCTCTACCAAAAATTGTGCTTTGGTGTGTATCTGACGGACGAAAGCCAAACCAGTTCCACACCACTGAAGTTGCAGCATTTTTACAAACCAATTCTGGTTCATCTGTTTCATTCAACGATCCACTTTCGCCTCTCTCATTCTTCGTCGGCGCCAGGCTTTTTCTGCCATGTGCGTATGAAAACAAAGGCACTGCGCATGCGTGTCTTACCCATATTCTATCGCGATATTTCTTTTTCTTATCATTGCCTAACATTATACCGGTATTACCACGAACGGTATGATATGGCCCAGCCCTACTAGCAGGATCAGAAAAACATTTCTTTTTAGTGCTCTAAGCAGAAGGCCATGAATTAGAGGAATCTTTGAACCAGGGCTTTGAGTGACAAGCTTGGTCAAACAGCGATATGAGACATCCTGTCTGAAATCTGGTGTGCCATCTGGTATGCACTAAAAGACCAACTTCTGCATTTGTAAGATGGCACTAAGAGGGGAAAGATGCAGTCAGCAACTTTTTCTGTTTAAAACTTTGTAAAATGTCATTAATTGAGGAAGCGCACAGAATAACAAATCACCCAGACCAAAGTTGAGTATTTACAAGGAACTTTTTCTCTTAAGTGGTTGTAGGCTTCTCACATGCATGGAAAACAACAAATATTTGTATTATTGTTATTACCGCTACCGAAGGAGGTATTTGATGTTTGTTTTTTTTAATCGTGTTGCCTTAAAAAACAGTTTTTCTTTATCAGTGTGTTTTGCTTCATGTTCTGTATTACCCTGCGAACAAATTTAAGTGTAATATCACCAGTGTTGGGACTAACGAGTTATTAAATAACGCGTTACAGTAACTACGTTATTATTGTGGTAACGAGCACGGTAACTAGTTATTATGCCAAAATCAGGAACGCGTTACTCGTTACTGGGATTTAGATAGGGTCGTTACTCGTTACTTCGTGTGGTGGCATCGCGGAGCTTCCACAGATTCAGTAACATTAGCAAGTGGTGGAGGCCAGCAGGTGGATGAAGGAAAAAGGAGGCAAGAGGAGAGACCCGAGGCGGCCGCCGGTCCAAGTGTGAACTGAACTTCAGGTAAGAAGTTATGACCTGCAGTCTCTCTGGGTCAGATATAAACCAAGTTTAGGTGGAGTTTATTTTCGTTATGCTGACTTTTTCCGTACTGCGTGATAGCTAGCTTGACGGAGTTTCTATACAGCTGGGTGGGTGCTATGACACTGATGTTGAACTTTATTTTGTTCATAAGTTATTAGAGTTGCCAATCGTCCCGTCTGGTATTCAGAGAAAATATTACGCGTTTCTTATTGAGGTGAAAAGGAACAGTTTGTCCCGTAATTCAGCTACAATGAAAAAGGCACAAAGCTGGAGTTATTCTGTGTTTACGCTGCACAGCTGCCCCTTCTTCTTTCATTCTCCCCCCTCCCTCACCTGTTGCTACTTCAATCATGAAAACTGATCAGTGATCAGCTGATCGTCTCTCTTGTTTATCGCTCACTTTGCGCCGAAAGAGGAAACCAGCGGATGTCGCGCTAAACAACAGCAGCACGTTTAAGCTTGATCAGCTGTTGTAAGAATTTATTTAATATTAATATTAAGTGCATATTAGAGCATGAGGGTGGGAATGGATGTTTGTATATGTGTGTGCCTGTATGTCTGTGTCTATATGTCAGGTTGGGTATCAGACGCCACCTCTCTGGGGACATCTCAGGCCCTCCAAGGTTTGGAGGCCTATCTCCACCCACCACCACTTCCCCTGCCAGTGGCGGACTCCCTCAGGTATCGGTGCGTTGATGGTTCTTTGTGTGTGGGGGTGGGCGTCCGGGTACACACCGGCTCACTCCTTGACGGCCGCTTATCGGGGCCTGGAGCCTGGGACTCGCTCGGGCCACTTCGGAGGTGGGGTGCCCCCGGCCTCTCGGCCTGGGGCTCGGTCACTCAGGCACGGCTGGCTGCCAGCGGAGCTCACGGGCGCGTCACTGCAACTCCCCCTGGGTTCTGCTCCGCGGCTGCTGAGTGAGCCCTCATCTGGGACTCTCCTCAGCTCTTACTGGGACAGTGGCGCGGCTGCCCCTCTGTTGGCCTTCCTTGGTCTCTTGTGTTCTGGGGGCCTCTGGATGTCTGGAGTTTTGATCTCCTCCATACCTGCTTCATACCCTGGAGGACGGGGCTGTGGCCCCCCCACACTCCCTAGCAGATCGTTACATGGAGAAACCTTTGGAATGCAAGCATGCTGATCCACACAGGTATGCACACGGGTGTACACACGGGTATTCACAGACGCGGACTACAGCTTTCTTGGCTGCTGCCTCAAAGCACATTGTGCGCTGTCTATCTTGCGTGCTGCACAATATCGTTTGTTATTTAGTAACTACTGCTAGCTAGTTTATTGTGATGGT
The DNA here is from genome assembly GCF_057382185.1 of Mchenga conophoros. Lineage (NCBI taxonomy): Eukaryota > Metazoa > Chordata > Actinopteri > Cichliformes > Cichlidae > Mchenga > Mchenga conophoros. The sequence continues at coordinate 25,391,857 of NC_140537.1, read as the reverse complement.
GCCGTTTTTTTTTTTTTACTATGTTGCTCTTTGTTGTTTGCTTTCTCTTCTTTTTTTTTCTCCATACAGGTGACCCAGGTGTTTTGTTTTTTTTTTTTTGTTTTTTTTTTTCTTTCTTCCCCCCCTTCTCACCGTCTCTTCTCCCCTTTGGTTTTCTTTCTCTCCCTCTTTCTTTCTCCCTGTCCTGTCCCGTTTGTAGCAACTGAAAATAAAATAAATTCATAATTATAATAAAGGTCAATCAAATGGACCAATATGGCAAGGCCATAATGATCCACTTGGTAAAATAAATCCGCTTGGCATCTTTCTTGGCCTTAAGACAACAATTCTGATGGCTAAAGATCCAAACGGGACACAAAAAAAAAAAAGAAAAAAAAGAATTTATTTAATATTACCGTATTTCCCGGACTACAAAGCGCACCTGTATATTAGCCGCACAAGCTAAAATCAGGGGAAAATCCTGTTTTGTACATACATTAGCCGCACCTGACTAAAAGCTGCAGGTGTTTCAATGTTGACTTATCATATGTAAGAGAATATGCACAAAGGGAATTGTCAGGAAAGAGATGGCTGTTTGGAGACATCACTTTTATTAATATTTTGAAAAACAAGTTATGGGTACATATTTGCATAACTTTTTAGGTATATGTACAAGTAGCGGTAATTACAAGTACGAAACATGTACTGTGCTTCATAAATGAGTAACAAATGTAGTACATAACAATAACCTACAGCACACCAGAAAAATAGATTCGGACTACCTTTTAGGCTCAGGTGCAGCGACACGGCTTTAACAAGAAGAAAAGTCAGTCATTCACCACCATCTTCCCCAGTGTCGGATGTCACTTTCAAAACCAAAGAAATCCTCGTTGTCAGTGTCAGAGTCGAACACCCTCAGAAGGGCCGTGGCGGTGTCCTCCTCTCCATCATGCAGCAGTCCAGCCCTTTGAAATCCGTTGGTGATCATGGATGTTTTCACACTTTTCCACGCTGTCAGAATCCACCGGTGGAGTTGAGCACAACTTGCCTTTCGCAAGTTTATGGCCGCTTGTCATCCACGCCTCCTGCTGAACGTGTAGCGCTACTTTGAAGTTTGTTTTTCGCGCTACTTGTACGGCACTATGTTGCCTGGCGGATGGACATGTGACCAACATACTACTCTTGAACCCCGATGTGTGTCCGATCACATGCCCTTCTGCCAGGCAACGTAGTGCCGTACAATAGCAGAACAAATAAAACAAATCGTCTTACGATATGACAAAAATCATGGACAATCCATAGAAAAGCCACACCTGACTAAAAGCCGCAGGGTTCAAAGCTTGTGCAAAAAGTAGCGGCTTATAGCCCGACAATTACGGTAATTTCTAGTATCAGCTGATGTTTGCTGGAGCCACAGCTGTAAACCTGCTGGTCATGATGTCGGTTTGGATGTGTGATGAGAGGGAAACATGAAGATGAAACCAGGAGATGTCCTTACTGAATCATCAGAGCTGAACAGGTGATGGAGAAACAGGTTTATCTTTTAGGTGACATGAATGAGTTGAAATTATGAACTGTTTCCGAGAGACAAATAACACCAGGATCCTTTTCTAAGTAGCTGACAGCTGGTAACTGTGCAGGGGCGGGTCTAGCAAAGTGTTGCCAGGGGTCCATGTAGGGCATTAACAGGGAAAGGGGGGCACAAAGAAATACTTTTCTTTCTTATTCTCATTTAAAATGTCTCTCTTTTAAAAAATAATTATCTGAATCTTACAACAAACGATTGATAGATTGATGCATATATACCATCAAAACAGTGTACATCACTGTCACAACAGTGTTTATTTTCATTCAAAGGCTTTATGATTTTTCCTATAATGGTGGGCCAGTGTCTAGTCAAAATGCCCGGGACGATTTTTTTTTGTCCCAGTCCAGCCCTGTATGCAGCTCATCTGCAGTCTGGTGTTGCCTACATCTTCCTATTCAGAAGGCAGAATTTCCGAGTTCTGAGTACAATCGAAAGCACCACGACTGCAGTTTTTGTGTTGGATGTAAAAGGTGCACATGACGCTGTGACGTAGGCTAGAATCATGGCAGCAGTCAATGACTGTCCAGGCGTGGGATTTCTCTCGTGGAAATATGCACATTATCTTTTCCTTTCTATTGGTAGGTGGCACAGTGCACTTGTGGCACGTAAGCAAGCTAGAAGACTGGCAAAGTTATGGAAGCAACACATTAACAAGAGAATTCTGAGTAAAACCAAAGTTACTTTCCCTAGTAACTAGTTACTTTGAAAGTAACGAGTAACTTGAAGTAACTGAGTTACTTTTGAGAGAAGTAACTAGTAATGTAACTAAGTTACTATTTTAAAGTAACTTACCCTACACTGAATATCACATATGTCTAGTTTAATCTCCTAGGACCTGGGTCCACATATGTGGATATCACATTTTGGGTTGTCTAGACCAGAATACTAAATTTTGCTCTACAAGGGCCTGATATCCACTTACGAGGACATTACACTGCCACTGTTCTATCGAAATCTAAAGCAAATATCCTCATGTGTGGATCTGATTTTTCTCAGAAACAAAAATAAGGTTAAAATAAAAAAATCACGTTCTTTGTTTTTACATTCATAAGGTCCCAATCAGCCCAAATAGCAAAGACAAATTAAAAATGCATGCCATGAAAGAGTTCGGGTCTCAGGAGGTTAAACATCACTTTTTTTTTTTTTTTTTTTTTAATCCCACTAGAGCTCAATTCAAAGTTTTTAAAAAAGCACACTAGTGTTTCTAATAAAGCCTTTGTTGTGACAAATAATCTTCAAAATCGAGCTAATTGTTTAAGATGCCTGCAAACTATCTAAGGAGAATGTGCTACACTGTACCAGACACTTCATACTTAGACCGTGCCCTTTTAACAGCATCTGTTGTGCCATTACCCATCTTAAAATTGTAGCTTGTGACAGAAAGTATTACATTATAATGGACAGTCTATTCCTCAATTCCAGCTTCACACATAATGGCAGCATGATTTTGTTAGCAGCATCATGCTGTAAATCCCCCATTCACTTTATTCAGTGTTCACTCCATAGCTTAACAATCTTTAAATAATTTGTAAAACACTCAAAACAGCTACTCTATTCACAGATCATACTGTGTATACAGTATACTAGATCCATAAGTGCTGTGCTTTAGCTAGCAGAGGGCAAAACATAGTATCTGTCACATTATACTGAGGGCCTTTGCATTTAATTAACGTCATTGTGTTAAAATTTGCTAAAATACACAAGATGACACTCGCAAGATAGTCGTCAATGAATAAGCATTCATGGAACTAAACGGCTAAATTATTATTTTTTTAAAAAGATAATTTATATATTGGTTCCCTTTCTTTAAAGCTTTTTAAAAGGATTAAAAGGAGGACTTTTTAATACTTCTAAGAAAATCTTCTACAGTCAAAGACTAGTACCCGTTCACATCACCAAATATTGCGTTTCCTCACTTCGGATGCTCTGTTAGACCTTTAGTGCAGCCACCTTCAGTTGCTGGTTGTTTGTGGGGTTTTCTGCATTCATTTCAGTCTTCAGGAACTGAAAGGCATGCTCTATTGGGTTGAGATCAGATGGCTGACTTAGCCACTGCCGAACATTCAATTTCTTTGCCTTTTAAACTTGTTTTGGGTAATTATTTTCATTGTGAAGTGCTGTTCTATCTGTTTTGCTGTATTTGGCTCAGTCTGAGCAGCGAATATAGACCTGTACACTTCATAATTCACCCTACTTGTATCAGTCATATTATCAATAAACATTAGTGACCGGCTTCCACTGACAGCATAGTGCATTTAAAAAAGTATCAATTCCTACAGAAAGCTACAAGTGAGAGAGGCAAAGAAGGCAGAATGGCAAATTAGGAAAAAAGATTTAGAGCAGTAAAATCATCAATTAAAATAATAAAAATAAGAATTACAATTGCATATAAAAATAAAAGAAGAAAAAATGAATAAACAGCCAGAGTTCTTTGCATAGCATAGCATTAACATGGTGATTGGTGAGAAAAGTGCAATAGTGTGAATTACACTGTATTGTTCTCATACCAACCAATCAAAATCATAGAGATTTGTTAGCGCTGTAATGAGCCATATGCAGAATGAATAAGCTTTTCACTGGTAATTAAGATACATAATGATCGATTTTACAAGTGAATTGTCAGAGCAAAGATCAATTATCCTCATTATTTGAATCAGACTAATTAACTCCCAATAAATGCAGAGAGCTGACAGGTTTAAATACTCAACATGCTTTTGGGTGCATCATCTGATTAGCAGAGCTGAAATGTAAAAACAAAGACTGGCAGAGATGTCATAGGGCAAAATCATTCTAATGTTCCCTGTGGTGCATGCATAACGTCATAATATCTGGCTTCTCTTTTTAAGAGCACGGTCTTATTAAAATGTTAAAATGGAGTAGAGTCATCAGTATGCCAACACTAATGATAACTGTTTAGCACTAGTCTAACAGGGATCTGCGAATCCTTTAAAGTCCTGAATAGCATTACAGATGTAAATCATGCTGTCAGATTTGATCTCTGCTGAGGTTGAAAATTTGTGTATTTATGCTGCAAATGCACGAGGTCAGACCTCTTGATCTAATTAGAGTGATTAAAAAAAAAGTCTGTTCAGCCCAAATATGATGGCATTTATGTTTGTTTCATGCATCATTTATAAGAAACATTACAGGTAGCTCATGGATGAAAAAATCTCATGTTTTTATCTGCTGTTTTAGCCTCATTAGTCGAGCAGAAGCTTGTGTGGATATCTAAGAAACTGATTTAATGCAAGTCATGGAAATGGAGGTAAACTGCCTTCTGGTTACCTTCCTAATGCTTCTCATTTTCTCTGTGACATTCAGCTGAGTGTCACAATAGAAGACATATCAAATGTTTAAAATAAGACATTTGACTGTTTCACAAAAGATTCATGAAATAGTGAACTAGGTCATGGCAGCAACATGCTGGAAAAAGGCCGGGACAGGGGGTAAAAATAAGTGGTACTAAACAGACACCACTGGAGGAAAAATTTGAAACATTTTGCCACTAATTAGGTTAACTGGCAACAGATCAGTAACAAGATTGTATACATATAGATAGCATCTTAGAAACGCAGTTTTCTTCAGAAGTAAAGATGTGCATTGGTTCACCAATCGGAAAAAGAAAAAAAAATCTCAACACTGGACGCTCATGATCTTCAGGTCCTCAGCACTCAATTAAAAACAATGAGCCTATGCAGTGATTTTTTTTAATCACTGCATAGGCTAAGAAGAGAAGGAAATCATTGTGTGTGTGCCAACCGCAAATGCAAGTCAAAGCTCTACCATGCAAAGAATAAGTAATATGTGAAAATGACCCAGAAATGCAGTCATCTCTGACAAAACTGATTAAAAATGCACTGAGGCAAAGTGGGAAATTGTTCTGTGGGCAGATGGATCAAAATTTGAAATCCACTGTAGAAAACATGGACGCTGTACCTCTGATGGTATGGGGGCACTATCAGCAACATGTGGTCCGATCCAGATGTCTTGCATATTTCAGCAAGATACTGCTAAACCACATACTGCATGGCTTTGGGGTTGCAGATCAATCTGTATATTTACTTTAACTTACCAATAATAACTTACTCTAGTCAACTATCCAAACAGAACACAATGACAGCATTCCGAGTACTGCCTTACAGACACAATGCAATATTCTGCATATGTCTCGATAAGCCTATTAGCTTTTCTATATCGCTTGCCAATTAAAAAAAAAAAAAAACTGCAATCATGTCAACTCCGACTACTCTCATGGACAATAAAGCTGGGAACCGACAGAGATGAAAACTAATTTTGATAACTCTGTATGTCTTAGGCAGTACAAAGGAAAATCTTTATATCTTGTGCTACAAAATAACAGAGAGGTCTGTTATTCAACAAAACCAAATTATGCTGACACCAATGGTCTGCTTGAGAACAGGAGCAATAATAAAGCAAGAATGACAAGTCTTCATTACTAATGCTTTGTGTGACTCAGAGTGAATTGATAACACACTGAAACTCATTTCCTATAAATATATACCTCTGGAAGACCTTTGGAGGCAAGTTGATTGTTCTTTAAAATGAAATAATGAAAAACTGTTGAATGACAAGATCAATTCAAAGATTCATTGGTAGCTCATCAAAGCTTTAAATAATACTTTTGGTTAACTCTGAGAAATGAAAACCTGTAATGTGAATTTTAAATGCACCAACTTTCTTAATTTATCATCTTAATAACTCAAGCATGTTTAATTAATTTTTTATTTAAGGAGCCAAATTAGTTACTTGGCTAATCTGCACAAAATAAGAAAACGTTCAATATTAATAAGTATTCTCTTGAAAAACTGTTTTATATTCATTTTGAGCAATACCAACCACAGTGCAACAATGTGATAGGAATATTTTTTCCTTATCTACGATTTTAAACCACGCTGGACAATATGTCAAACTCCATACACTTTAAAATTGGCAGACTTTAGCTAATTCAATTTTTCGCCTATTTTGTCAAACATAACAAAACAAAACAAAAAACAAACACCAACTACATTTTCTCAAAAATGGCAATTTGAAAAAATAAGTAAAGAAAGAAAGAAAGAAAGAAGCCTGTATGCCAACTTGCTGTCCCACATCTGAGTATGACAAACTGGCATTGGCTAAATCTGAAGGTGTTTTTTGTAAAGCAAAATCTTTTGTTTTGGTACAAAGATGCAATGAATGCTTCTTACCTAAATACAATATATACAATTTTATTTCTATTTATGAATGTAATTGCATTTGTGTAACAACATTCAGGTAGAGCTGCAGTCAAACTTCTGCTGGCCCGAGATTGACTGTAGCATTGTCACTTTTCACATTCATAGAACAACTTTGAAAATAATTGTTATATCACTATCATTTTTACCAAACCCTTCCAATACCAACTCCAGAATAACGCGGTACTGAAGATCAACTCATTAGCCTAATAGCCTGGAACAAAAATCTCATCAGTTACACATCTTGAGCAAATGCTATAAATGACTAAACCTAGCATTCTGTTCAAATAAATCGAAATTACATCAAACAAAACATTTGCTGTACTCCTCAGTAAAGCACACCACATGAGACTTCGAAAATGAGGATATGTAGCTGGTGTGAACCTGGGATGCTACAACGCAGCTGTCATATAATTACCCATAAGAAGTAATATGCATAGTGATATGTGGAGTCCAATTCCAAGAGCTGATGTCCAACATCAATTTTTCACACCGGGGGGGGGGGGGGGGGGGGGGGGGGGGGGAGTGGAATGTGGAAAACATGCAGGGGAACAGGTTTTCCGAGACTATGCAACATGTAACTCTTATTGTGGCCTCCTGTGTGTGTGTGTGTGTGTGTGTGTGTGTGTGTGTGTGTGTGTGTGTGTGTGTGTGTGTGTGTGTGTAAGTGAACACACTTAAAGAAAAAAAGAAAAAATTAACTTCGCCAACTTTTCTTTTAGTAATGTTATGTGTGTAGTATCCCAGATTCTCTAACTCTGTGCTTTCCCTATAACAAGTCCTATTTAATTGTACTGTAACTGGGTCACAATTTTTTTGGCAAATCATGTAGTCTGAAAAAAACAGAAGAAACAAAAACAAAGAAAAAGAAAAATATGAATAAAGTAGCAAACAGAGCATTTCCTTACGTCCCTTGTCCATTTCTCGAGGTCAGAGCTATTTTGGCAGTAGGAGAGGAAGCTACACAAATTAATGTTGCGGCTCATTAGTGTACACATTCCTTCCTTAGCAATTACTATTGATTTGCCCTTGAGAAAGGTACCTGCCTACAACACACACTATTACAAATAGTACAAGGGTTGCTTATTTAAGCAGTCCATAAAGATGGAAATTAAACCTTGTGGTATTTTGCTATGTAAATAGGTATTGAATTTTTTTTTTTCCAGTTCTATGGTCCAAACACTACAATGGAGGCAAATGGAATTTTATTTGCATTGCTCAAAGTATTCAATCGAGTGTGACCTTCCTGGATCACTATTCAGTGACTAGGTTTGGAAAACAGCCAGCTCACTATATACCTACTTATTGCTGTAGATTTGTTTGCAAGAGGGCAGACGTATTTTTTACTTTTATGTTGTAGTTCAATCAGTAATTGACATTTACTTACATAAATGCAGCACAATAACCTTTATGTGTGCTGTGCACATACATTAGCGTAGTGTAGTTTAAAAAAAAAAAAATAGACGAGAGAGAGTAATTGGGCTCAAGTGTGTGTGTGCCCCCATAACACAACAAACAGAACCCATGTCATTAGTACCCACTGGACTAAGTCTTTGATGTTGCCTATCCTTCTTGTTGTTTGATGGTACTGGCCTTGTAGATGAAGCACAGGAATCAAATAATGCATTATGAACAGAAGCCAAAACACAGCAGCAGTTAGCTTAGTCTGGTTGTCTAGAATACTCAGATTTCATGGGCGAACATGTAAGTCCAAGGTTCCATCAGTAAGAGTTGATCTCAATGAAATTTAACTTCGTTGTGTGTTGCAAGTGATCCCAGTTTCCAAAGTGACAGGTCCACTGGGTGAGTTATTAGGCCGATAGGGCTGGAAACAACTATGGATTTTTTTCCTTGCCCATCGGGATTTGTTAACATATAGAAGGCCGGTACACCGCTGATAAATGCAAGATAATGCAAGATATTTAGGTTTGGTAAACATATTGGCTGCCTGACAAAATAAGAGAGTTTAAAATAATTTTTAATGTTTCTCTGGGTTTTTAATGTGAAACGTTTTCATTTTTATATGCATTAAAAAGTCATAAATTAGTAAATGAGTTATACTTTTGATGTAAAAAATACAACGGGTTCAGTTAGTTTTGCTCACTTTGTCAGTACAGGTAATAAATTGGGTCTTCCTGAACTAAATGGCAAGCAATACATTAAGGATCGGTAGAATCAGTAGGAGATGAAGAGATGGCAGGAGCAAGATTTGTTGTTATAGTCTTGTGCATGTGAAAGAAAGAAGGAGGAAGTCAGAATACAAGTGTGTAAATGTGAGGAAGACAGGTGGAAAGGTGAACAAGCAAGGAGTAGATATAGTGAATGCTGATGAGTTTAAATACCTGGAGTCAACCACCCAAAGCAATGCACGGCATATAAGAGGGATGAAGAAGAGAGTGTGGAGTGGGTGGAAACAAGTGTCAGGGGTGATTTGTGACAGAAAGACAGCAACAAGAGTGAAAGAGAAGGTTTGCAAGGCAGCGGTGAGATCTGCTATGATATATGGTTGGAGACAGTGGCAGTAACAAAAAACAAAACAAAACTGTGAATCCGTGTTTGGAAGCAGCTAAATGTAATTTGACAAGACAAAACAAAACACCAAACCAATACCTGCAGGCAGATGTTAAATGGCTAACTATACTATAATGTATAAAGACAGATAAATAGCAAAAAGATGTGAGAAGAAACACCATTTAGCAAAAAATAATAGTTACAAAAATGAGATGAGATAACTGTAATGTTCTTTAATTATTCACTCATTTTTTATATTTAATCTTTAGCATTTCCACAATAGTATATTCATTAAATTATTCCTTTTAAGAGACACTGCTGACATTTCCCTTAGTTCGCTAATAGTCATCACCAAGCTCAAGTACTGAAACTTTCACTTTCTATAATGGGCTGACAGGGGCTGGTGTGAAATCAAGGGTCCCCTGCACTGACAGCAATCAGTCCAATCGAGACGCTTCATGATTGTGATTTGCTTCAATGAAGAATGAGGAACCCCTATAAATAACAAAAATTACAATACGACTGGTCCTGCCATTTACTTCTATACTATCCAGTTTGAATTCTAATCTCACTCTCCATGGGAGATCAATTTAGGTGTGATAGTCCAAGTCAGAAGTCCAATTTTTATTCGCACTCTGCCCCTGTGCGGTGACTACTTTAGAGAAGTACAAAGCTTGACTACATTGCTCAAAGTCTCTTTTTCAGGCACTTTGAAAATTAAGAAAATAAACAGAGTTCTTTTCATCCACATAAAAAGGTAATGACTCAAACATAAGCTCAAAAGTCCAAGGAAAAGAAAAAAGAAAACTAAGAAAGAAACTAAAGTAATTATTTTGTTTAAAGAAAATACTTGTCTATATCTGCTTGAAGAATTACTTAATCTTCCTTCCTGGTAAACAGGACTAATCCTAAGCCAACTCTCATCTCTTTGTAGTGTTTCCAAAGAGAGACTGACTTCTTTTTCACTCATTTCCAATCCAGTCTTGTACCTTACCATTTTTATAGAAATATTTTTTTCTTTATTTGTTACTGTGATCACTCAGGTGATCCCAATAACCCCTACTCAACACTGTTTTTGAATTATTCAAGCACAAAAAGGCGCCTAACAATTGGATGAACCAGCGTTGTCTCTAAACAATTTTAGATTGTATCACTAGCCTCAAAAACCACGTTTGTTCCCATTTCTTTAGATTAATCTATAAAAATGCTAAACATATGAATTTGACAGTCATCAAATAATTTTTTTTCACCAACAGAGTAATTCTCAAAGAACTGTTGGCTGAAAACTTCTATTTTAGCATGGTGTGCAGTTTGCATCTAGGAAAATTAAGGAAACTGGACAAGTGGAGAATAAAAGATGAAGTGGCAGACCTAAAAAACTATAGTTTTTATCTGAAGTTTTTATCAGTATCTGAAGAAGAAACCAGATAATATACAGAATGAAAAATCTAGCAAAACAGGAGAGTTCAGGCTGTGTTGAATAAATGTGTTCATACCAAATATCAACTTTTAAGCGCATTAGAATTGCTACAATAGAAGTCTGCTTTTCCCTTATAAACTCCATTTCCATGTCCTGCATAGCTCCACATGTTTAAACAGGTGCAGAACTTTTCGTTTTTCTTAACAGAATAGAGAAATAAGGGATGTTTCAACACTTTTTCACTATACTGCAAGAAACACTAGAAAATGTGTCAGTGGTTTAACAAAACAGAACTCATTCTGCATTATATATTTTCCTGTAATTAACTGACAGCCACTGTGATAAATCAACACTCAGTATATGGTATTGGAAAGCAAATTTATCTGCAAAGGTTTTCTATGCAAAATGGTCTCAATCAATTTCTTTTAATGTACTTTGTTAAAAAAACCATTTTATTCAAAAGGGAAAATTCTAAATTAAGGGCTAAATTTAGGAAAACATGACTATCCACACGCCTGCACAGGGTGGCAGGAGGAGAGATTCCACCTCTCTATCGGACTTCAGTTCCAATAAAACATGCATGGAGGTGTGTTCAGATCTATTTGGGCCTGCTTCACCTCCTCCACTACCTCAAGCTTCTTCATCTCTAGAGATGTGACATTTCATGTCTTAAGTGCCAGTATCCAGGGCTGTTTATGCGGCACTGACCCAAACAAACCCCTATGCTACCCAGTGATGCAGATGGCAGACATATGAAGCAGCTTCTGATGAAAGCTGGAAAAAATAAATTCACTCAGAAGTGGACCTGAAACATAATCAAGCCACATGGAGATAACGATTTTAAATTTCAGCAAAAAAATTATGGTTTTTCACATTAGCTGATCACTGATTTTCAATGTCAACTGATGAGAAAGAACATGAGAGAGAAAACAATGTAAAAAAAATAAATAAAAATAAAATAATAATAATAATGATACCTGTGTCTCACAAGATCTTTGAGACCAGCAGAAAAATATAGACATTTATGCACATTTTTGTTTCATACAGATGCAGACACAGTTGCTAAAAAGTGTCACTAGTCTCCTTTCTCATCAACTTATGCCTCACATAGAAAAGTCCATCATGCAGGCACTCCCATTGCTTGCACACATGTATTCATGCACGTCTCCAAGCACACACACTCACAAACATTAAAAAGCAGAGAGAGGTGCGACTTTAAGTCTTCTCTCCTCTCTTCCCTGGAGCAAAAAGTCAGGGTCTGGGCTGAGGTGATAAGTGCACTGGGATGCTGCCAAGCAAATAGCACACACACACATGCAAAGAAAAGTAAAACAAGAATATAAATATAGCTATATTTACTCAAACACAAATAAAATCCCATTTGTACAAAAAAAAAAAATGTAATTTTGCCTAAGCACACATTTAGAGAAGACCACTGATACCAACAATATAGCTAAACAATAGTGTGAATGAGTGAAGCGATTCGTGAACTTTCACAGTGTAAAGTGGTACAGGAAGCATCCTCAGAGGATGCATGCTCATACATACATGCACCACTTAATTGGTGTACATCTCCCACCTAGGGGCCACATATGGGTACTCACTGACATTCATGCTTATCTAAAGACTTGCAGGAGGCTTTGAGCTTGCTTTGAACTGCTGTCTGACAACATACTACATAAAGTGACCGTTTTCCTTTTCGCTGCCTGGAATGAACCCTTTATGCTCTTCTCTGCATCTACTCTATGAGTTCCAGAGTGGCATAAACTATCACAAGAACAGATGGGGTTTTTTTTAATTCACGGGACACAGAAAGACACTCTGATAAACAGACAATTAAACTCAAAACAATAAGAAATAAATTCATTATTAAAGTTATTTGTCTATTATCCAGTAATGGAAATGAAACAAGAGAAAAACTGATTTAAAGATTTCAAAATTAGATCTGTACCGTGTATGAATTACACATTTCACTCACCAGTTTCTTCCTCTTGTCCTGCTCAGTTGGTGGCTCCTCATCATCACTCAGCTTGGGCTCTTCAAAATGGCTCATCAGCATGCAGCTGCAAACACAATAATATTCAACTCAATATTAATAACCGCAAATAAACCTACACAGTAGGAGACAATTTCAGAACAGGCAGCATGCATACACAGGCACTCCAAATGCTGAACCCTCTGGCACCCCTTTTTTCCTGAATGCTATTCATATTGGTTCATCTGCATGCAGAGAGAATTACAAGTAAAACCTTTGTGCACAGTATACAGTCTGTGTATGGTCTTTTATTTCCTTTGTCCTTACTTAAGCCTTATTGTGAGTAGAGATAAGGTGGGGGGGTCCTGAATGTCCCACTGTGATTGTGGTGCGTAGCTACTGATAACTCGTGATCAGAAATTTTAACTCTATTCCACCTAAACCAATGACATTCAAAATGACAAAAGTTAATTAACTCACAATTCTGGGTAGACAAAAATGCAGACTAGTAAATGGTAACTCTTCTGGGCACGTCATTAAAGAAGCTACAGTCAACTTCTTGTACTGTTAACACTGAAAAACTGTAGCATGCCAAATTGACTATGTTATTTTACTGAAATTCATTCATGGCCGTAAGGACTTCTCATTTCACACTATGCAAGAACAATTCTAAACCACTCACGAAAACACAGGTCTGTTCGTTTAAAAGTTTACGTAATTCCAAAATAAAAGGGGAATGATTGTATTACTCACTGTTTTCTGTCTCAGCTGACTGCATTTATAAACAGCAAACAACGCTCAGAGGAATATGTTCATCTACAAATATATTACTGCTCGTGTCACACCCAACAGGGACCCAAAACGATTCAACATATCACTGGCAAACAAACGCATACAGTAGACTTTGCTCCCAGCTTTTCAGTTCATTTCACACCATTAGATCTTAGTATGGTGCTGAGCATCTTTCACAGCAGTGAATAGGTGTCTATGTTTGGTGAACATCTGCTAAGAAACTGCTGAGAAAGAGACCAAAAATATTGAAATATGTAGAGGAGGTTCAAAGTGTAAGGAGCGCTGTACTCAGTAACTTTTCCCACAGTGAGAAAGTGATGGTAACTCAGACACGGGCATTACTGTGAGGCTTTATCAAGGTGCAAATACAACCAAGTCAATCTCTCATTTGCTTTCCTTGTTTTCCCTGTAGTGAGCCGCTGCCCCCATGAAATTAATTTTTATCTCAAAATATTTCTTCTGAGGTTTGCATTTGATGAATTCCAACTTCAGCATCGCATCTGCATTTGTAGTGCTTCAAGCACTTTTGGGCGTCTTCATTCATTATGCATGAGTTTTGTCAAAATTACAAACTCCATTCATTTGTGAAAAAAATGATGGGAAGGTTTGGACTGTATAATTTCCACGTTTATAAGCACAGTTTTTTTCTGCTCTTCATTTGTCAGGGGAAAAAAATATGAATACTTACTCTTTGAAAGTGCCCGTTTCAGGATCTTCTGTCATTACATCATGTAATGCCTCAACACAAATGTTGACGATGCCACAGAACTTGTCCTGAATCACGCTGATAACAGAGAACAAAGCTTCATTACTCATGCTGATCTCACCATCGCTTTTGACATCATCAGTACATTTTCACTGGAAAAAAAAAATGGGACAGTGTTATTTTGCTTTTACTTTATTAGTTACACAACAAAGCCTTATCATGTTGTCCACACAGTTCTCCAGAGGAAACAATTTTTTCACATTATATGCATTTCATATGGGCAAAATTCATAGTAATTCTATCTTACAATAAAAACTAGCCCAGTTGCTACTTCTAGATAAGACTATCTATCAACTATCCTATCTGATTATTGGTTCACAGTTATCACTTATATCACTATGTCTGTATTTCTACATTAAAAAAGATATATTGTATCATAACAGCCATTTGAAGAGCCTCTAGTTGAACTACTCCGTTCCTAAAACTAGCAATTAAACTCCAGAGTTTAAAACCCCTTTACATATAAAGCATTTAGAGACCAATCACACAACTACTACATGACTCCAACAGAAAATTTTATATCTCATGAGTTCACACTTGCTTGTAGTTCCTTAGTTTCCAAAATAACAATTCACTACCATGTACCCAAGACACTGTAAGATTAGGCCTAAACTCTCAAGTCTCATATAATTTAGCATGGTTTGCTGAAACAGCCTCTTCCTGACTCACTTCACTCTTAATGCACTCATAAGCCATTATCGATTTAACACTCATTAACTGTGTCTTCTCTTTCAGTTTGTGTTTTTTTCACTCTGTTGTCATTTGTTGCCTGCCATTCTGCAGATATATCTGGCTGCAGAGGTGTATTTTCCCAGTCCTCACTTACCAGCCCGGCCAACCTGTCAACAGCCTGTCGTATTGTTTCTCCTATTTCTACACTTTTCACTTTAAAATCACCCCAGTCGGTTGTAACAAATGAGAGTCCTCCCAGAGCCTGGTTCTCTTGGAGCTTTACTTCTGTTAAAAGGGAATGATTACTCCCGACTTTTAGAAAGTCTTTACTTAAAGTGTATCGTCTTGTTTATCTCTGTAATACTGTTAGGTCTTGACCCTTCTATCTAAAGTGCCCTGAGATAAGTGACTGGCACTTTGGGCTATATAAATATAACTGACATCAACAACCTTTAAAAATAATATAGTTTATGAAACCCAACCACACAAGCTTGGAGACTTGCCACAGTCACTGGTGAACTATTTGAGTGAGTCTCAGTGGTTAGTGGTAGTGGAAAGAATATACTTGGGGGGTTTTTCTCCCCTACATCAACAAGAATGAGAAAACAGGGAAGGAAGTGTTAGTGTGAGTGAGTATAGGCACTGATACATCAACTGTTCCTTCTTCTGTCAGTTCATATTCTCAGCCAGGTAGACCCAAGGCAATGCTACATAAAGTTCACTAAGCATTAGGACAAGCCATAACCTGGAAAATCAGAATGAAAGAAGTAAGTATACACAGATGTGTCCCTTATTTTGTAAGTGTGGCAATTTTACACATACACATGGTACCAAATCAGACTAAATATTGATATCAGTGCTAAATAATCTGAAATGTGCTCAATTACCTAGTCACCATAATATTAATTAGGAAATAAAGATTACTGGCCTGATGGTTTAGGCAACTCTCGCACACACACAAAATCATATCTAGCAGTGGCTCTACAGTTGATCCTTTTGGTAAAATATACCTACCAATATCCTGGGAGGGTAAAATAAAATCACTAAACATTTGTGCCCCTGGTTATGAATAACAGTCTTAAATTGGTGGCCATGGCAACAACTGGAAATAGGCTTTGCCTTTAAGATCATTTTAACATGTCTGTCAATTCTAATTCTATCAACCAAAAACAACTCCCAAGTGAAAAACTAATAGCTGATTAGTGGTGCTGCTCAGTGCCTGTCATTTAAATCACCCTTAAGTGAAAAACTTCACAGTGATTACATGATGGCTTGCATGCCAAAACAAACTATTTACAAACTAGTTCGCAGAGATCTTTGAGAAGTAGTCACTACTCTGTCACAGTAAATCCCATTCACTTTTCTTTCCCCTAGTGATTTCTTTCTTGTAAATCATATATAACATATTACATATATAACACCAGCCACGTTATTAGGTATCCTTTGCTAGTGCTGGGTTCAACACCTTTTGCCTTCTCAGAACTGCTTAAATTCTTTGTAGCATAGATTAACTAAGGTGCTATAAACATTCCTCAGAGATTTTGGGCCATAGAGAGATGACAGCATCAGAGAGTTGATATTTTCTCTTATTCTCTGAAAAACCCACACATGGTTATGTGGGAAAATCCTAGTAGATCAGCAGTTTCTGAAACACTGGGACTAGCCTATCTGGCATAAAAAGTCACTTAAAGTTAGGGGAAAAGCTGCAAAATTGGCTAATTTTTTATTTTATTTTATTTTTTTTTAAAGGAACTTCACCATAAATTCCGTTTTGGAACCAATGAGTAAAGCTACAAAGCCTAAGTACCAAAAACTGTAGTACCCTGAATGGTATGGAGAGAAATTTGACTGCAAAATGCTGCAAAAGCATCCGATATGATCCACGAGTGTAAACCAAGATTTGTGAGCTAAACTTAATGAGTTGTGAGTAAATGATTAGCATTTATTCAGCTTTATGATGTACGTATTTGCAAAACAGTTTTACGTGTGGTCAGATTGCTTCATATTTGTGCTTGGATTGAACCGCATGCTTGTGAGTCCTCGTAAGTTACATACAAATCATTGAACACAACAGTAAATCTTAGTTTATGCTTGTGGATCTTATCGTACGCATTTGCAACATCTTTGAGGCAAATTTCTATCCAAAGAATGGCCTACTGAGGCCTGCTCCAAAAGCAAGTAAATCTCTACAGGCTTTCATATGAAAATGCTCAACGTTACATCTGGGGGGGGGGGGGGGGGGGGGGGGGGGGGGGGGGGGAAATTAAGGTGACAGCTTAATAGAAAAAAACAAAAACAATTAAAAAAAAAAAAAGACGGCTTGCACATATAAACATGTATCATTACCATCATCCTTCTGTCAGTACGGCACAGAAAATGTTCAAGTTCAATGTAAGAGGGCTGGTACTCTGTGTCTGTAAGCACGTATCCACGTATTTATCTCTTCATTTATCATAGCGAGAGGTGTTGCCCAGAAAGTGTTTACGGTCGGGACAATAATCCACCAGAAGAAGAGAGACATAAACAAATGTGTTTCATGCTTTGGCTAAAGGATGATGAATTACAGATTTAAGTAACATCGCTTACTATAGCTTGTGACATTAAGTCTTAAAAAGAGATGGAAAGTCGTTTCATTTCTGACAATATATTCTCGCCCCCATATGCAAGTCTGAAAACCCAGCTGTCTGCATTGGCCTGTATAAGGTGTGTATATCAGTATCCGCATTTGTGGTGCTCGGCTGACATATAATTGGCACCCAGAGTGTTAAAGCAGGCGCCCGTTAAGCTGTTGTGCTGTTCTGCATTTTATGGCTGTAAGGAGAAATATATACAGGATAATTTCACCACCTATATCCGTAATGATGAACAAGAGTCTACTAAATAATTTTCCAAGAACATCATTACTTTCCCCCTGTTGTGCCCTAAAGTCAGCTATGCAGTTCAACCCACTTTTCATGAGCTTAAAGCAAAATCAACACAGAAAAGAATTCAAAAATGATTCTCACCTGTTGTCAGAAGGCAGGAGGGAAAGCAGAGCCAGCGACGACAGCTTCCTCCTCTCAGGCTGAGTGATGTTGTCCATTCGGTCAACCCACATCTCTATAACATTGCCCAACAACTGGTCCATCTGATGAGCGGAGAAAAGGAGGAAGAGAAATAAGGAGGACAGAAAAAAGGGTTATTTAAAAAAAAAAAAAAAAAAGAGCAGCAGCAATTTGTACGGAGATGCGTCTCAACCTTCGCTATATTTCTGATTAAACTTCCTGTCTTGTCCTCTGTGGTGAGAAAAAACGAGCATGGTATGATGAGAGACAACTTAGAGAGGAACATCTTTGCATTTATTTAGATTAAGGCTGCAATCTCAGAACTAGGCACAATTAATTTCTTTGCTCAGAGTTTCACAGTAGAGGAGGACAACATTTTAGGGCTTGAAAATGTTACCATTTGCAATTCCTTGGCTCATTACTTTCAGCCTCGTTCACACTGATTCCCTTTTAACAGGCACTTTGCATTTATGTCTCCCACAGACATTCATCGAGTCTGTGCTGAGGAGAGAGAAATGAAGGGCAGACATCAAACCTCACCTCCTGGTTACACTCAGAAGCCATTTGACTTAGCAAAGACGAGAAAAAACTGAAGTTCTGGAGCAGGACACGACCCATGATGCCCAGGTAGGTGGACATCACCACGGGATATCTCTGTAGATCATAGACACGCAATCATGCATACAGATGATGAAAAATAACCACGCATAAATGGTTTTACATAAAACACGAGTCATTAAGCTTGATAAGAGGGAAAAGATGGACCCACTGACACAGCAGAATCCTGTGAATGTGTAACCTTTAACTGAGCTGACTTATCAGTAATTGCCACTATACAGTCTTTGAAGAATTCATTTCAAGTGACAGTAAAGGACAAATTAGAAGAAGGGCCGGGACTATTAACACTTAAGAAAGAACTGAAACCTTAAAAGACAAATTTAAGGTTAAATATGTGGTGAATAATGAAAAACATATTTTTACAGGTTCCTCCTTTTACACAGTTCCAGCGTAGATTCGAGCAAGATGCAAAGGTAAAACTCACCTCACCATCCACAATACCTCTGAAGACAGCTGGCAGCAGGGGCTGAAACATGTGGGCTCCCAGCATGGGGCTAACCTTTAAAGCTATCTCTACCACCTGCAGGGACACAGGGCGAGGAAGGATGAAGGGCGACCCTCAGAGGGTGGAGTAAGCAAAAGGAGCAGAGAGAAACTGACAGGAAAATCTCAGGAGGAAGCCAGAAAAGGAGCACAAAGGGTCAGCCACATAAAAATGTAAAGAAACTTCTGTCGTTATGGGAAAATCCCTCTTTTTTATAGATGGTACAGTACGCGAAAGACGCAGCGTTTTTACATTTTGTATTACTTTCCCAAGAAAACTAAATGCTGCTTCTTGTATTCATAATCAAAGACGGTGATGCTGCAGGTAAGAGGGTCTAGAGTGAGCCGTTTGATATTCCTTATGTGCCATTTCTCAAATTCTTTTATTAGTAATGAGAAGTCATAGCTCCTCTTGCATTATAATGGGGTGTCAGTTAATAAGCAGCAGTGCTTGCGCAGTTTGTGTGAGTAAATGTTTATGTGTCTCCTTTTACTGGATATAAAGGTGCTTTCAGCGCACCTGCTCTTCAGTGGCCACACAGGCACAACAACCTCTCACAGTGGCTGAACTCAAAAGCAATGAAAAATAAATCCAGACAATAAAAGAGAACGAGACACAATCAGCTGTGATTTTGGAAAAACAACATCTACGTGACTTGACTTTTTGTGAGAGGGGAGGAATGGGAGTACCTTGAGCACCTGCACCCGCCCTTCATTTGTGATGTCTTTCAGCAGGTCACAAAACGATCGACACAAGGATTCTGCGTAGTTCTGGGGAGGGAATAATCGGGGTAGATGGTTCAGTTCTGTAAAAACTTATGCAGATCAGCATGCCAACATGTATTATGACAATATAAGAGTTATGTGAAGTCCAAGTGTTCTTTTGTTGTGTCTCACCTGCAGAAACTCTGTAGCTGACAAATATATGTAGCCATTAACAATGTGGAAGCAGGTACGCAGGTTCTCAGAGCTCAGCTCTAAAACAGAAATGTAAATGTTGCACTTTACAAATTGGACAACAGGTAATTTTTGGAGCATTGCATAACAAACAGAGGGATCAAAGACACTGCGAGAATATGGTTTTTGTTTCTAAATAATCTGAGGTGATACTGCTGAGTGAGACTCTTAATTCAGTTCAGTTTTATTTATATAGCACCAAATAACAGATGCCTCAAGGTGTGACTGGCAAAGACCCTACAATAGCACAATATTTGCTGTGGTTTTCTCTATATTGTGGGGTCTTACAGTATAAAGCAATATAAAGCACTCTGAGGTGACCATTTTTGTGATTTGGTGCTAACAGAATTTTTGTGTGTATCTGTGTGCATGTTTAAGTAACTATGTTTCTCTGTAAAGTAACATCTGGCAATAGCAAAGAAGCAAAGCATTCAGCCATCTCAGGTATAATAGTAAAAAAAAAATCATAATTATAAAAATTAAATTAAAAAACAACTTTATAATAATACAATTAATCTAATTTATTATTTTAGAATAATTTAAATTTCTATAAATAAATGTGCTGTAGCCCATGCCCCCACTTTAGACTCAAATCTGCTTGCTGCAAGTATCACTGGAACAACAAGTGGGATTGCTGCAGTCAGCTTTCAGCGAGCTACCCAATTCAAGCAGTGTATTAACAGTTCATTTTATTTTGACTTCTGTAGCTTTATTGTAGATTTTTGCTGATTAAAACAAAATGTAGCTGCTTCCATTCAACATTAAGTTCGCTTTTCTTAATGTTGAAGCTTGCTGAATAGGTGGTTTGAGTAAGGACTCCCGCTAGCTTTTTCCCAGTAAAGTTTGTAATGATGGTTACAGTAGCAGGCACTGCTGTTTTAAATACTACAAACACACTTTGTTTCACTACACCTGAGCTAACCAGTTTGGAAATGGCTCTGCATCTTTGCTGTTCACCCTCTTTTTAGACAGACACTGGTTCCATATCACTCACACACACCCCCTCATTAAATTTCTCTTACGGGTCTGTTTTAGTCGCAAACCCTTACAGTAAATGAAGGGTTGAAGCAAAAAAATCTGCTTCTTTGCGATAAAGTTATTTGAGTTACTTGATGAATCGTCTAAGGCGTAGTTTACAAGATGAGACAATAAACTCCTTAGTTATCAATAGCTTTTCTTTTCTGTTAAATTAAGTGCATTTAGTTTAATTTAAGACTGATGAAAACAATTTCAAGGATATCAAGTTATATAAGGTAAAGACAAACTGTTCAAACAGAAGTCTTGTACAAAAATAAAGACAATTAATTTATACTAGCAACTTCAAATCAAAATAATAAACCACCAGTGCTATCCCCTCTGCCTCCTAGTACTCACACCAATGTATCAATTTCAAAATCCTACGTCGCCTTGTTTTCAAGTTCTCGCATTCACAAATTTTGGTTTCCATGCTGCTCGCCCGGCAATTGACGACAATACCCCATCAGCCTTTTACGGTTATAAACTGTAACACAGTATTGTTACAGTTTTCCTGTGCAGTATTTCCTAGTACACATACTTAAATATAGCGTTGCTTAGGAGGCTGTGATTCCTTGTCCTTTTAAACAAAATCCTACCTTTCTTTTGACTACATCAAAACACCTAAACCTGATGTGTTTACTTGTCAAAGTTTGTCTGCAAGAAGATTATAGTAGAATCTGTGATAAACAATGATAGCGGGCCCACTATGAGCGTGCCTGTTTGTAAAGATGATATTTATGCTAATGCATGCAACATGTTTTCTCCAGCCAACTGTCAGACATAATAAAGTAATGACGATAATATATTCTGCCATCTGTTATCTTCTCAGATACATTATGTATTCCAGGAGCAATTTAGTCACTGCATCAGCCAAAAACAGTATAAGGCTATACTATGCCAAACACATGTAATGAGAATTGATAATGAGTAGACAATTATTGAATATAACACAAAGGAGACACAGGTTAGTGCAAATTATAAGGAAGGAGCAAACAGAGGAATGTCTAAATAGTCAAAATAACTATTTTAATATGTCATTCTGTGTAGAATTGGTACTGGAGGAGAGCATTAAGAGGAAAGAAATGCATTCGTTTGGTCAGCCCAAGTCATAAAAAAAAGAAAAGAAAAGTCAAGGCGACAGATTTCTTAATAGTGAATGAGCAAGGAGACGTCAGTTCATTGAACATTGCGAGCATGGCAGGTCCGCAGAGAATGGATAAATGGGTGTGAATGTCCAAGCTTACTTAGAGACTGGATTTACATATTTTGACATGTGACAGTTTTTATGCATATTCTTTTTTAAGTTAAAAATATATATTTTAGTAAATGTGCAGTAACTCTATAGTTACCTCTAACCCAGTAAAAAACAGATATTGTGTTGCTGGTTTCCCAGATACTTCACCAAATGACCGAAAATGCTGGAACTTTTCCTCTCCTTCAAATTCCATTATGCAGTTATTTAGTAAAGGACACAAAAGAGTTCATTTGATGGAAGCCATTATTTTCATAGCCTAAAAGCGAGCAAAATCAATATTTCAAAAATAAATGTATTCAAATAGATTTAACTTGGACAGAAATTCTTTTGTTGTGTCTAAATCATTTTATTCCCATCAAGGTAACCTGAAAGGAAAGGAAAACATGTGGGTGGCTAATCCATCTCTGTGCTGTCAGTGACACCAATGATTTTATTAAACATTACTGAATCAAATTCAAAAGAAAGCAATACCTCCGCTTTCACAATACCTGCTCCAGCTGCAAATTATAATTTGTGCCAACAAGACAATTACTGCATAGACGTTTCTGTACACAAACAAATATAGGGTAAATAGAATAGCCTGAGCACATGCCAAACTAAACATAACTCTTTAGCAAGTTTATTTTGTTGTGACTGCAAAAATAAAACTACTAAGTAAGCAACTATGTTCAAACAATTGATGCAATACATGAAACAAGACACAAAATTAAGGTTGGCTATAGTATGTACTTAAATATCTCATACATGTTTCTCCAAAATATGCCTCAACTCACACTGCGTAACTGAAAACAGTTACAAGTTGCCAAAAATAGGTTGATTTAAACTACTGGTGGGCTCTGGCTGGTGGCAGAGCTCTCACAGCAAACCTCCAGTGAGAACCGATCAGCATCTAATATAACTGCTTTGAGCTGAGATTCTACCAGCAGGTCTCTAAAGGCCAAGACTGGAACAAACATGGAAAGGGGCTTTTATGAGTGAGCTTAGCGTGAATACCCCAGGCGCAGTTTAAAAGCTATTTCAGTTCATATGACAGGGAAACTAGTGGGGTGTACTAAAAATGTGGCAACAAGGTTAATCTGGTTTGATATGTAACCTTGAAATGAAGGGCTCTGAGAGGAAAAACAAGTTTTCAGAAGAGACGTGAATGTTACATTAAGCATTTGTCTGTTATTTTACAATCCACCAAACAGAGTAACTTTGAGGGGAAAACCAGGTTGTTTCACCACAAATCTTCCCCAAGAGGGTAAAAAACAGAGTTGTGCATTGTAGGCATTGATTGACAAGAAATGACTATTATTTGGCATTCCAAATGGAAGCCTTCTGCCACTTGGCTACACCTAGAAATTCTGTCCATCAAAATTATGGACAGAATCGGCGACAAAGGGCAGCCCTGGCAGAGTCCAACACCCACCAAAAACTAGTCCGCTTTATTGCTGGCTATAGGGACCAAGCTCTTGCAAAGGCTTTATAAGGACTGAATGGCCTATAGCAACGGATGCAACGAATCCCTTCACCAAGTCCACAAAAGACATGTAGACTGGTTGGGCAAATTCCCTTGCCCCCTCGAGGATCCTCGAGTGGGTAAAGATGGTCCAGTGTTCCACGACCAGGACGAAAACCACATTGTTCCTCCTGTATCAGAGGTACTACTGACGGATGGACTCCTTTCCACCACCCTGGCATAGACTTTCCCAGGGGGGCGGAGGAGTGTGATCCCCCTATACTTGAAGCACACCCTCCGAACCTTTTCTTGAAGATGGGACCCACCATCTCGGTCTGTCAATCTAGAGGTACCGGCCCTGATCTTCACACAACATTGTACAGGCACGAACCTCATCCAACCCAGGAGATCTGCCACTAAGGAGCTGTTAAACTGCTTCAGTGACCTCACTCCCGGAGATAGACAAGTCACCCCCCTCTACCCCAGACTCTTCTACGGAAGACATGTCAGTAGGATTAAGGAGATCCTCGAAGTACTCTTTTCACCACCTGACAATGTCCTCAGTTGAAGTCAGCAGCGCTCCATCTGCACTATACACAGTGCAGGTAGAGCAATGCTTTCCTCTCCTGAGTCGCCTGATGGTTTGCCAGAATGTCTTTGAGGCAGTCCAGGGAAAATAAAATCAATTGATGAAAAACTATTTCTTCTAAACAGTCTAGTTCTAATATAAACAAAGAGTAGACTGTTCTTTTTTCTATGCCTGTGAAAATACTGTCACCCCCATTATCAAACTTCAGTGACACCATATGAGTACACTCAAAAATACTTAATCTTACCTGCAAGCACAGTTACACATGCTGCATTGTCTTTAATGCCAAAGGCAAAATAAGAGGTAGATAAATGCTTGTGACATCTCTCCAGTCCCTGTCCCTCCATAATGAAACCACCACAAGCACTCCTGCCATGTCAAGCTGATAAGATGTGTACATATTCTGGTAATACCCTTTGAAGAAGAGTTTTGTGTAGCTATCAACATAAGAGGAAAACACACAAATTAATATTAAAAGAAAAAATAAACAAAGAATGTCATTCTTATTCTGGGCAGCCCAGAGTACCAAGGCCTGGACTTGATAAGACTTTCATCATTCACATCCCTCACGATTGCAAATGAACTCAGGCCACCCCCAGTGCCCATGTATGAATACAAACAGCCTGACAAAAATAACACTGCATCTTTCTGGTTATTGGAAGTAAATTCACTTCCATCTCCACACAGCATCCCCAGACAATTTCGGTGTGACACAAATACGGCAGGAACAAAAGGATGGAGGATTTAGTGTGTCAGCTTCAACATATCGGCTTCTTTTTACATCAACACAACAGCCCGATAAATGCTATTCTCTACCTTTGTTGTTCTCTCCTGGGTTCTATGTTGTGACTGGTCCTACAGTGAGATATGAAAAGTGCAATCCTGAAAGCACAATTATGATGGTCTGGAAATAAACACTCAGGTTCCAAATGAACAACAAAAAAATGTCTGCAGTTGATAGTAACCAGTGGTAACCCTCAGCCTTCTAGCAGGTAGACCTATGGTATGAATTTGAAAATCCTAGGTGATTTCCTTCTGGACTTATCCTGTTCCAAAGATTTTCAGAAAAGTTGACCTCTGAGTAGGGATGGGTATTGATAAGATTTTCACGATTCAGATTCTATTTTCGATTCTGTTTAACGATTCGATTCTTTATCGACTCTCTTATCGATTTTTTTTTTAAAAAGGAGAACACTAAGTTCAATTAGCTTAGAACTTTGTTTTATATCTTCTCTTTGAAGAAGATAGAAATTTAGGAGTAACATGGCCTTACAAACCCAACAGTGAGATCTTAAGAGATCCACAGCCTACGGCTCTTCAATGGGGTGTCACAGGGTCCCCAGGAAAAAAAAAAAATGTAAATGTAAAATAATAAAATAAATATTCTTCTGTAGCAATAACAAAGTATAACATAAATTATTCAGTAGCAATTACACAAGAATATCCAGTCCCTGCCTACAATTAAACACATTCAGTTACCGATAATCGGGGGCATCTGCTGTGGCAAATGGGTGCAAGCCTTTACCACAAACTTAGTCACTGCTGGGTGACATTCGTCTATCCTGACCTGAAAGGAGACACTAACGGTAGACTGCAGCAAGAACTGGCAGCATCTGAGCCAGCCAGACTCTGTTTGTCTCTCTCATCATGGTCACCTAAATGCAGCGCACAGTAATGGCAGGTTTTGTAATAAGGCAGATCGTGCTAACATAATATGCACTGTTAGTTGATTATTTACCTGCCGCATTAACGGGAGAAGACGTGCAAACGTTACCGCCGCTGCTGAGATTCACGAGTCCGGAGCGGAATTAAAAACACGACATTCATTTAAGGTCATCGTGTGTTTTGTGAGCAAATGCTTTTGCGTATTCGTAGTGTTTCCTCCCTTAAATGAAATATCTACTTTTCAAATATTGCAAGTTGCCCTGTTGTCATCCGTTCTCGTAAAATATAATCAAACTTTTGAGCGTTTGAGCCGCTAAGGCGCTGTGTTTCCTGCCAGGTAAATGACGCTCCGCAAAGTGGTGACATCATTCGGGGCGACTGGAATCGATAAGGGAATCGTTTGCAAAAATGGCAAACAATTCCAAGGAATTGAAACATACCCATCCCTACCTCTGAGTCATGGTCAAGGTCAGTGAGATCAGAACTAGTCTGGGACATAGGAGATACACCTATACTATTAGTTTCAAACTCCTACGTTACTTCGTTCTCGAGTTATCACATTCACAAACTTAGGTGTCCATGATGAAGGCCGCCTGTTCGATACGATGACGCCACTATCCCATCAGCCTTTTACAGCTAAGGGGTAAAAAATACTCTTTCAAATGTTTTTGAAGAGGACAATGCACTTCCTCAGGTTTCCAGCAAAGCGCTCACCAAAAGTGCAGAACACACAGCTGGGCACAAGGAAACTTTTTTTATTAATTAGTAAGATTTGGATGCAATTGAATTATAGAGAAATTATTTTAATATTTTCTCCTTCCATGCATAGAAATGCCCATGGACAAAATATTAGAAAAGCCTAAGGAATACAAATTAGTCTAAATCAGAATAGGCTGTTTTGCCAAACACTATAAAAGCAATTAAATTTTAACAAAGATGTGGGAAGGGAGGACACAATCACCCCCTCCACGCACACACCGTTATAATCAAATAGTCACAAAAACAGATGCTAAAGCACTGATTAAGCTTTAGTGAGTACATCCTTCATAGCCCTGGGCATATGCTGCAAAATCCGCTTCAGTTATCAACATTAGCTGGGAAATGAGACTCACATCTGACTGCGATAACAGTCCCTGAAGTACCACTAATGGTTCCTGGGTACTTCTAAAACGTGGTCATATTCCACAATTCCACTATTCCACAATTTTCAGTTTATAATCTGTGATTAGGGTGAAAATGTTTGCAAAGTAAGGAAAGTGAACAGATAGCAAAAAAGCTGTGCCAAAATCTGCAATGAAGCACAACAAGAACAGATAATGTTTGTTGGGCTTATTCTAGTCAGCCAGCTACAAAAAGTTGGAGATCAGTAAAGCCCTAGGCTCGGGGGGTTTAACAGCCTTCAAATGCATAAAACTTCACAGAAAAGTGACAAGTCATGATATGTCTGTTATTTCAAAGTGTTAATAAATACTAGACCTTGTTAATGCTCCGAAATATTCCAAGGTGAACGTATGAGAAGCGCTCTCCAAGCTCTATAGCCAGCAAAAAAAAAGTCTCAAACATCTCACACTGGTTAATGCATGAGGAACTCCAGGTTAAACATGGATAGTATATCTGAAGTTATTCGACTGTAAGAAGAGCCCTTGTGGAGTATGACATCAAAATGGAAGAAAAGATGATAAGATGTTACCGTTTCCTCTATTAATGCATCAAATAAGGCGAAATATTTCCAACGTATGTGATAGCTATAATCAAAGCCATTACTTACAGTTAGGAAACCTGTAATAAAGAGCTTGTCGTCTAATGGGGTTGTTCAGATTGATCCAGGAAACATTAACAGGGCAGCTAACTGTGAGTCTACATTATGAGAAATGTTAGCAATTCCCTCAGAGTACTTTCATAAGCCCTTAGCAGGATTGCTTTATTCGTCTGTGGCTGTGCCTGGCCAATATTTTTGCACAACAGCTATGATGACACTGGATAATTGTGCCCCCCCCCCCCAAAAAAAACCCCAACAAAAAACAAAAACAAACAAACAAAACCCACAGACAATGATATATCTATAGAATATGTTGGAAAAAAAAATGATACCAGTGAAATTCACTTTCATCTTTGTTTACTGTGTCCATCTATCTGTTCTTTTCCGCTTATCCGATTCAGGCTGGTTGGGGGGCGGGGTTGGAAACTACTCGAGCTACTGTACAGAGAGGGGTAGGGTTCACCATGGATATGCTGCCCGACAGTCACAAGGCTAACACAGAGAAACAGACAACAGTTCACACTCACATTCATGGATGATCTGATATCCTCGTGTCGGTGTTGTTCCCACATCATAATAAATGTTGTTCCAGGTTCAACATTGCAAGTGACCAATCACATTGTTGTGACATCATACTTTTGCAAGCCAAGCCATTCATTCATTTATGACATTCCAGTGTTGCAAGGACAATATGTATAATGCTTACCGTTTATTAAAGAATAGTATCCTGAAATGAAAAGAATTCAAATTGCTGGATCGGCGGACAGAGGCGGTTTCTTGCACGTTAATTAGATTCTTTTTTTAAGGTGTTTTTTCCAAAGTCGCAAAAGTATGATGTCACAACAATGTGATTGGTCACTTGCAATGTTGAACCTGGAACAAAATGTATTATGATGATGTGGGAACAACACCGACACGAGGATATCGGATCGTGCCACATTCATACGTAATTTAGAACCAATAATTAACCTAACACCACTTAGTGCACATCTTTGGACTGTGGAATGAAGTGGGGGTACACAGAGAGAACCCACGCAGACATGGAGATAATGAAACTCCACAAATAAAGGCCCCAGCCAGATGGTGGATTCAAACCCAGGACCTTGCTGTGGACAACAGTGCAAACCAACATACTTGAGAAAAATTAATTACCATATTAATATAATCAAAATATGAGTGTAGTCGATAACAATAACTGTATATTGGTATCCAAACAGAATAACTACACTAATAGTTAGTGCCTAACAGCCAAGAAAGGAACTTTTAAGCCATTACCAGCTAGGTTTTAACAGAGACCTAGCTGGGTCTTTAATATAACATGTCTTTTTCATTTTAAGGCCAAATTAACTTTTTTTCATCACAATTTTCAGAATGATAGAAGGCAAATGTGGGGAACTGGTTGGTGCCATTACCCCTTTTTATGCTTACTGCTGGCCATCACCTTGTACAAACACAAAATGCCCACAACGGTGAGCTAACACTTATCAAGTGCAAACAGATCTTTCATCTGTCAGCGTCTCTGACTTGACTGTGTGCAGCAGTATGTTATTACTTCAGCAAGGTCATGAAGCAGTTCTGTTTCAATTTATCAACCAGGAGGCAGGCTAATATTATACTGACACTACTAGTTTGATTACCAGTCACTCATCTGGCAATGTTTTAAATATATGCTGGTAGTAGTATCCTAAAGCTGAGTATTTGCAGATTTTTTGCTTTATATAACTCAGACCTTCCCAAAATCTGTGTGTGTGGGGGGGGTGGGGGTGGGGGGGGACAAAACGCTTGGACACTGCTAGCACAGGGCGCCCACAAAAACACAAGGCAAGACATGAAGCATCGCTGAATATGTTTCCAAACCAACTTCATTCTAAGCCAAAGACTAGAAAATATGGTGAAGCATATCTGCCCTTTGGGCTCCCCTGCAGAATTGGTTTTCCCTTCGTTGGGAGCACGCACTGGGCTCTTCAAATCACGGACAAACAGTATCCCACATTCTTGATTTTTAGTTCACAAACACTTGTGATGACTAACTACTGGTGACATTTTGGAGATGTTAGCTCTTTATACAGTAAAGTTACAGTGGGATACAAATAATATCAGGCTGATGCTGCCACAATTTGTTCCCCCGGTTCAAACCACAGACAAACAGTATCCCACAGTTGTTTATGTTTTTAAACCCATTTTGCACAGAGAGGCATTTTTTGAAAAATGTATTGATAGCAATGTTGAATATTATTACACAGGAAAAAAACAACTACAGTAAAATAATCACACCGTGATGCCTCTGCCTTTGTAAATAGAGGGACAGTAACTGTGTTTGTATATGTCTGTGAAGGTTCTCAGTCATCCAGGTCATCGTAGTCAAAGGAGCTTGCAAAGAAAAGCGTCTGGACTTCTTTAAGTTACTTGAAGAAGCTTCTCGGATGAGAGGTGAAACGTCTTCAAGTAACTTAAAGAAGTCCAGACGCTTTTCTTTGCAAGCTCCTTTGACTACGATGACCTGGATGACTGAGAACCTTCACAGACATATTGCCTTAAATTTTGGGAGGAACACCCTTCAACTGGTGCGGGAGTATGAAAGGGAAATAATCCAGTTTTTGAGATCCCTTCCCAGACGCCTTAACGCCCACTCACATCCTGGGTCATCTGATCCCAGGAATTCCCATGATAAGGCAGGGCCAGGTTTCACAATGAACTCACCCGAAACTCTGGCTGATTGGGACCCACACCCAGTTTCACACCTTGGCTCAGGCGATTAGAGGATCATCAGGGGTCCTTTTGTCCCTCTGTGGGGGGTTACTCCCACTAGGTTTATATCTGGGACTCTCCACCATTTGACCTTAGAACTGAAGAAGCTTCTCGGATGAGAGGTGAAACGTCTTCAAGTAACTTAAAGAAGTCCAGACGCTTTTCTTTGCAAGCTCCTTTGACTGTGTGTGTATATCAACGCCAGTAAAACCAAGGAACTGGTGGTAGACTTCCGCAGGCACAAGCATTCTCCACTGCAACCACTGAACATCCAAGGTATGGCCATTGAGGCTGTGGACAGCTACAGGTACCTTGGTGTTCATCTGAACAATAGACTGGACTGGACTCATAACTCAGACGCCCTCTACAGGAAAGGGCAGAGCAGGCTGTACCTGCTGCGGAGACTCGGGTCGTTTGGAGTGGCGGGCCCACTCCTGAAGAAATTCTATGACTCTGTTGTGGCTTCTGCTATCTTTTATGGCGTGGTCTGCTGGGGCGGCAGCATCTCTGCTGGGGACAGGAAGAGACTGAACAGGGTGATCCGAAGGGCCAGCTCTGTTCTAGGATGCCCTCTGGACCCAGTGGAGGTGGTGAGTGACAGGAGAACGGCGGCTAAGCTGTCATCCCTGATGGACAACATCTCCCACCCCATGCAGCAGACTGTGACAGCACTGAGCAGCTCCTTCAGTGGGAGACTGCGGCACCCACGGTGTGGGACGGAGAGATTTCGCAGGTCTTTCCTCCCCACTGCTGTCAGACTCCATAATAAAGACTTTAACTGATCAAGCACACACATCCATACATATGCAATAATACTAAGTGCAATAATCCTTTCTGTCATCGTTGTATTTTTACTCAGTTGTATATAGTATTTGTATTCTATTTTTATCTTATTGTATATTTATTTTATTTTATTCTACTGTATATAGTATTTTATTTTATTCTATTCTGTACAGTTGTGTACTGTATTTATTCTTATTGTATTCTAATTTTTGCCTCATAACTTTTGCACTGTCCACTTCCTGCTGTGACAAAACAAATTTCCCACGTGTGGGACTAATAAAGGTTATCTTATCTTATATGCAAGCGTGTAAAGCCTGCAGTTAGTCAGATTAATAGCATTTTGTCTCTATCTGCCATTCTGCAATTCATCTCATGTAAACAATAATGTGGCGCACAGCATGACGTGAAAAAAGGGACATACCTTTGACGTTGTGTGACGAACTCTGTATTCCTCGTCCACACGTAAATGCAAAAAAGGAGTTTTCAAAAATCTCCATTTTCGGTGATTCGAAATGCCGTTTACGTGTGGACGAAACAGCTGCGTTTTCAAAAATACCCGTGCAGGTGTGGACTAATAGTAGACATTAGTAGTTTATTTTCCTACTACCTGTAATTTATTGCAGATTACTTGTATTTGCTTAATTGTTTACTAAATGTTTGAGGTGTGAAATAAACCGCAATGGAGCAAAATATGGGTGTGTGTGGTTGGAGGATGTGTTTGTGTGTGTGCACGCGCGCGGGGGGGGCGGCGGCGAACATTTTTCTTGTAAAACAAAGGGGGGCCTAGCAAAAACAAAGTTTGGGAACCACTGATCTAACTGTACATTCATCATCTTAGAATTCAATGCACTCACTATGTATTAACAGACCTCTCTGCATTGAATCATATCTGTTATTAACCTCTGTCTCTCTTCCACAGCATGTCTTTTATCCTGTCTTCCTTCTCTCACCCCAACCGGTCGCAGCAGATGGCCGCCCCTCCCTGAGCCTGGTTCTGCCGGAGGTTTCTTCCTGTTAAAAGGGAGTTTTTCCTTCCCACTGTCGCCAAAGTGCTTGCTCATAGGGGGTCATATGATTGTTGGGTTTTTCTCTGTATCTATGAAGCACCTTGAGGCGACTTTTGTTGTGATTTGGCGCTATATAAATAAAATTGAATTGAATTCAATGCAACCATCTATTTTCTTTACTGCTTATCCAATTTAGGTTTGCAAGGGAGCTGGAGCCTATCCAGGCTGTCACAAACAGGGACACAGGGTACACCAAGTCTATCACAGGGCTAACACAGAGAGACAGAAACATTCATGCTCACACTAAGACCTACGGCCAGTTTAGAATCACTAAATACATGCATGTTTTTGGACTGTGGGATAAAATCGGAGCACCTAGAGACAACCTACACAGGAACGATTGATGGCAAAAAGCAAACACTGCAACGCCTCATTGTACAATTTTGGATGACCATTTGGACCAAAATAAAGCTATTTGAAGACACAGGCTAAAATAACAAAAAGATTATGAAAATTAGCATATATGGCTACAAGAGCTACACATGACTTCCATATATCTCTTGTTATGAGAAAATAAGCAATCACTGGTTTTTAAAGATCTCTACATTTTGTGATTTTCTGTTTTATATCTATTTTTAATCCATCCATTCGCTACCGCTTTTCCTTTTCAGCGTCGCGGGGGGCGCTGGAGCCTATCCCAGCTGTCGTAGGGCGAGAGGCGGGGTACACCCTGGACAGGTCGCCAGTCTGTCACAGGGCTAACACACAAGGACAGACAACCATTCATACTCACATTCACACCTAGTGACAATTTGGATTTTCCAATTAACCTATCCCCACAAGCTGCATGTCTTTGGACGGTGGGAGGAAGCCGGAGTACCTGGAGGGAACCCACGCAAACACGGGGAGAACATGCAAACTCCACACAGAAAGACCCCGGCCTGATGGTGGAATTGAACTCAGGACCTTCTTGCTGTGCGGCTATTTTTAATTTTATTTTTATTTTTAATTAATACAACACTAATGTGTTTGTTTCCGACCAAAACTACGAACCTTTCGACCAAAACTTTGAACTGCTGAGTTTCTCAACACTGAAGGGACAAAGTAAAGTACATTAAAATGGCTACTTATCTCTATTTCTTGCTGACATTAGTCAGTGTAACGCCAGTAAGAGAGAAGAGAGAAACTTCTGTGCTTGTGCTCCATCATCACAAGTCAGAGCACCACACACAGTTGAAACGTGTCCTAGTTCAGAGTGTGGTGGCAGTGATACAGAGCGTAGTGCTAGTCTAACAATTTAGCCAAAGCAAGGCTCTTGACATTCTAATTAGGGAATTTTCTCCTCCAGTTCAGCAATGATGGAGCAGGGCTCTTTATCAGGCAGGCCAGGCCACATACCTGGCAAGCTCCAACATCCTAGTGAGCCAGACTATCTCAATGGCCCACATCCCTCCATTGCTCTCCATGGGCAAAATAAATGAACCACCAGATGTTCTAGTGAAAACTAGCCAAAGATGATGACTAGCTGAAGACTGATGAAAGAGATAGATTACAAAACACAGGCAACTTTAGTTCTTGTATAAGATTTGTCATTGGTATGTGGAAATAAATGCATGTTTTAAAGGAAAAATGTTTCTCTATTTAACTTCTTGTTCTTCCCAGCGTTAAATCACAGCTTTTCAAAGTGTTTCCTGATTTGTTCAAACCTGTGATCATACCTCTGAGCTATCATCTTTGAACATAGCAGCTTTGAAATTTCTATCTGACACTTGCACTCACAAGCACATTGAATGCAAATAATGAGCTTTAAACATGCAAACATAACCTTGGGAGAAACTGATTTTCACAAGAACATAAGACAGAGACACCAACAAGCTGTAGAGAAAGTACTTAAGGCTGACAAGTGGCAGTAATTTTAAAGTCTTTTCATCTCGGTTATTCTACTCATTAACGTAGCAGCAAACATAGCCTAAAATAGCGGCACACATGCACAAATGCTACAATAGTGAAAACATCTACTGATGGCAAAGTACTTAAAACCAGCGCGCTTGTTAAGAGTTTTTGAAAATTTGATAACAGCTAAGATAACAGGGGCCTGACTAACTGAGGCCCACTGATCACTCTTGACTTTAAAGACAGCAACAGAGAGAAGACAAGTTCAGATTGCTTAATCGTGACATGACTGAAAGACTAAAAACTGGATCCTTTATCTCATAGCAGATGCAAGAAGAAAGAAGTTGTCAATGAGATGTGGCTGAAAGCTTAATAAGAGCTATTAAACAGCCCTTGTGTTAAGAATTATCAGTCCTAATATGACAAAACGGTAAAACAGCTAATATGTGCAAAATCAATACCTAATCTACATCTATTTTAGATACAGAAGCAGTTTAACATGAAAAGATGATTGATTAGAAACTTACCAACACCTTTTGATATTAGACATACGTATAGAAAACTCCAAAGATTTAGCCCAGATCTTTTTTATGAATATACAAACATGACTTGTATTTAAAAAGCAAAAAAAAAAACAAAAAAAAAAAAAACAAAAAAACACAATGCATTTTCCCCTCATTTATTTATTTATTTTAATACTAATGGACTCCAGTTTCCTTGTACCTGCAGAAATGTGAAAGCTTTTTTTTCCTTTTCCTTGCATTAATATGTGTCTGGCATGGCCAGAGTAAAGTGGCACTCATCATCACTGAACCAAATATTGACAGAAAGGTGAGCAAGGTCTCCGAAGTAAACACAGAAAATGGGAATAATTATAAGCATATTTGGGTCACAAAATGAGTCACATTATATTGACCAAGATGGATGTTGGCAAAGCAGGATCTATTCTTAATCTATTAAGATCTATTCTTAAGGGAGAGAGATTGTTTCTCTATTGCAGCCTCTGATGAGAAAGAATTATTATTTGTTTTCAGCGTTTTAACAGATGAGGCTGCTGTTGGATCACTGGGAGGATGGACAGATGATATAATATGGCATTTCTTCTTGCAAAATCACTTTAATAACCAATTTGTTATCTAAATAGACTATTAATTTCCTAATTTGAAACTAATTGCTGTAGCCCACATTTGAGCCCTTATGAGTTAAACTGCATATTAGGGAGATAAATGGTGCTGAATGGAATTGTGAAAGTAAACCTTTCATCTAATGTGGAATACCATTGTTAGGGCTGCGCTTCGCAGGCCGCGCTGGTTTAGAGACTTATTCCCGTGAACAAAGCAAGACAGAGCTCAATCCATTTTAACTTGCGAGGGGAGCTGATTGGACCAGGATCTTGGAGCTGCAAGCTCCTCACCTGATGTGTCTATGAGCATGTGATGTGATCAGTGATATGTGTATGTGTGTCTGTGTAGGAAACAGAAGTCAGCCTTCATCCTAAAGATCTAATCATCTTGCTAAAGATCTAATAATTTTGCACAATGACAATCATATTCATCCACAATTCTCTAACAACCATCACAGCATTTTCTCATATACCTTTATGACTGAGCTAATTTTTCTCCTGGAATTTGTGTTTCCACTTCCATCTGTCAATCTCCATTTCTACACAACCTTATCTGTCCGTGTGTATCTGTCTCTCATTTCCCACCATTAAACCTTCAATTTTTTGCTGTTCTTTAATCTGACACCCTCTTATCGATATTACAGTCTGTCTTCCCTCCTTCGATACACCCATTAAGCCCACTTAAACCAGTAATATGGCAGCTGATCAGCACGCGCTGATTATATGACAGATCTTCGTCAATCAAGTGGAAGCAATCAGGGCTGACGTCTTTCAATCACACAGTCAAGACTTCTACAAGTGCATAAATGTTATTTGCATTATTAGTTCATCTTCTGTGCTGAAAAATGTTCAGGAAAATGTTCCTGAATGATTGGACTCATTGTGATCACCCACAAACTTTAATCTGAATTTAAAACAGTTTTTCTATCACTAGGATTTGGTATGCTTTTTCACTTCTCTTTTTTGGTTTCTTGGCAACAGTAGTTGTTTTTGTCACCTTCCTGCCACCTCTCTGTAATTGGTCTAAAATTTAACATAACTAGCAGTGATGCCTTGAAAAAGAAAAAAAAAAAAAAGCATCCCTTTTCCTGCCGTTTTCATCTCCTTGGTTTCCTGTTTCTGTTCAGCACTAGATAAGGCCGTCTCTTATCTTTCATCCATGTCCACGCTCCTCCAATGCACAAACTTTCTTTTATGTGACTTTCTCTTTATGAATTTTCCAGCAATCACTTTTAAATAATTCCTTTTCATTCACCACCTCCATGCCAACTTTTATCAAGCTTTCCCCTTTCCTCATCCTCTCTAATTCCCTCATCCTCTAATACATCAATCCATAACTGTCAACCCGAGTCCTTTGCTCTTGTCTCATGATTCCCCAGCCACACTGTAAGTGATCAAATGCTCCACCAAGCCAATCAAGCTACACTAGTGGTCATATCACTCGTTATGTGCAGAAGCACTAAATCAATACTATTCCTCATCGCACGCAAGGCCACACACATACACCACTACAGAGTAGAACATGTGAGGTGTGTCACAGTGCTGTGGGCCCGTGATAAATCATCCAGCCAGTTCTATTCAGTCTGCCACCCCTCGCAGCTGCCTACAGACCAAGAGTAGTGACTCTGATGCCTTGAGGCAACTGCAAAGCCGCAACTCTGATCTTTACAAGCTACAATAGCCTGAGGTAATCAAACTATGAAAATTAAGTCCACGGTCATGGATTGCATCAACCTTCCCCATTCTCTGTGATTCTCAACTATTTGATCTGACAACACTGGCTTGTTTTGGGGGGGGTTGTACAGCAATTTTACATCACTGTTATGACCATTTCTGGAGTGAAATGTTTTTTGTCTCTCTCTTCATAACAACACATATACAAATAAATATAACCATTATACAGGAAACCCACTCTAAAATGCATTATAGTCACATTATTCTTCATATTATTGTGACAGCTTCCTTTCTAAACAATACTGTGATCTGCATATAAAATGCCATTAAGTTATTTTGGGGAGTTTGTGTGTGGTCATAAACCAGGCCAGGCAAACCAGCAAACAAAGAAACATCATGTGAGCTCACCTAGCAAAGCTGACATGTTCTGGAAAATTCTGAGCAGCTCTGGAGTGATGGCTGGACTGTTCTCCAAAGTCACCAACCTGCATGATGACATGATGAGAGGCAAACAAGGGCAAAGTAATGAGATGAGAGAGAAAGAGAAAAAAAACAAGAAGTAACAAAAGAGATGTTCATTAGATTAGAGATGGCAAAAGAACATGGGATGAGAAACAGCAACACGACAAATATTACAGGAAGAGAAAGAAGGTCACGGGGATTTAAAACGGAGGAAAAACGAGGAATTATGAAGGTTGTGTACAAAGAAAAAGACAAAATATCATAAAAGCAACATCGAATGGCTAAATTTTGGCTATAAATGAAGTCCACTAAGAAAATGGAAGTTGTAGTCTATATAAAAAGAACTAATATTAGGGATCTAAAAAGAAAATGTTTGAATACACAGTTCATTCACATTTGTAGCTTACTAAATGTGTTATTGACACATCATCAGGATATTATAAGCACAACATAACCTTAGAAGCAAACAATAACAACAAAACAACCCAATTTCGACTGTAAACCAATCAAACAAATATATAGGGCACCACTGTTTATCAAGTAGACTAAAAGATAGGAAAATAGATATAAGACTGAGGGTTTCTACTGCAAGACAGACACGGCATGCTGAATGCTGAACAGTGAAGCTCTCCAGCGCGGCAGACAGGAAAAGAGAGATTAAGTAGGACGTTAAAAAGCAAATGGATGATAAAAGAGCAATATAGGGTAACCCTGACAAATTCTCTTCTGCTGAACTGAACCTTTTGGAGGTAATGCATTTTCAAAAGTGAACATAGTGTATTGTAGCAGGCACCTTCATTAAAATGGTACATTCCCAAATATTAAGATAAAGTTAAGATTGTGGTTGAGCTGCATGAATTAACAACACCTGCATTTAACTCAAGAATAGATGCCTTTGAAAAAGAAAACTGAGAGTCAGTAAATGAGGCTGATGTTTAACATGAGAAAAGGACTCCGGTGAAATAGAGTGACAAAGACAGCTATATCCAAAGTATCTAGTGTCCTGATGGGAGTGTGTACAAGTCATAAATGTTAGTGTACTGCATATGTCTCTATACCAAAGCTCCAGCCCATCCTCCAGCAAATACACATGTGGCGGCTGCGAAACATCAGTGCTCAACTGGATGACAGGAAGAAGAAAAGGGTACAGGTTCTTGCTTTCTGCCCCGAGGCCCTGTGAGAACACAAAGATACAGGAAGTCAGTTTGTGTGCTTCAGTTTAATGGGTTTTCCTTGCAGATAACTTTAGCAGAACGGTGTGGAATAGAGACACATCGGCTTATCCAAAACCTGACACACCCTTCCCCAGCAACTAGTGAAAGACCATACCTCAGTGAATCAGGTTAACAGGGAGGAAGCTCTTTGTAAGCACAGAATGTTTCTTTGGCTGCAAAATACTTGCCTTAGGGTGCAAGAGTTGTTTATGGATTTATTTTTTAAAATCCTCACTTTATATCCCTTTAAAACACTATGGACCTATTAAGTTCGATTTCTGGGAAAAAAGCATGTCCTGGAACTAAGTCAGAGGTCGTTTCTTGGTCGTTTAGATTTTAATGACGTTTAAGATGACACAAGAGTAAGAAATGACGCAACTTCCCCTTGGGAGATTTTTTTCTTGGCAAAGTGTACTTCACAAGCCCTTTGTTACTAATGCACTGGACATCTGTATGTGGCCATACTGTAACACAGAAAAGGGGAATGAGCAACCGAGTAGTGTGTCATTTTGACCTCAATAGTATCGCACTGCTTTTAACTAATAGGGGGCATAAAACAGTGCTACTGGAAGCAAAGATGAAGACTTTAAAACCAAACTCATATTTCAAGGTACATTACCGCAGCTATAATGCTGGATTTGACTGTAAGAAAGGACACAGCTCAACACACATTCAGCTCTACATGATTGTTAGTGTTGTTATTGTTTCTGGAGGAAAATCTGGTCATCTAGTAAAGATTCTGCATCCCTTTTTCCAGATGTGTTTGGGTCAAATGCAACAGCAACATATCCAGAGTATGACCAACCATTTGATTAATGTTTCAACCAGGCTATAGACTATATCAATTTGGCAACACATAGTATAATTGAAATAGCTAAACTGAATGCTTCACTCAACATATCACAGAGAAACAGAGTTTGCATTTTCAAATTATTAAAAAATAAAAAAATAAAAAAGCAGATTCCCTGTACACTTTCCTGGCCAAAAAAGTCACACATGTCAATATTTAGTTGAACCATCTAAAGCTGGCATCGTTTCAATAAGCAAACCCCTGCAGTCTTTATCTTTCAAACTTGGGCCGTCTACCAGAGGCCTGGGAGCTTCAGGGTCCTGCGAATTATCTTTGTCTTTTCTAAGCTGTGTTCTTCTGGACGAATCTCAGATGTGGCTCTTGGGATCTGCTGGAGCCATTTGTCCAGTTTGGGGATCACTGCCCTGAGTGCTCCGATTATCACAGGACCACTATTACATTCTCCTTCCACATCTTCTCTAGCTCCTCTCTCAGCCCTTGGTAAATCACAAGGTTCTCATCTTCTTTCTTCCTGATGTTGGCTAGCACTTGGGAGTGATACATCTATCACTATAGCCTTCTCCCTCTGCTGTCAGTTTAAATATTTAATCGCAATTAATTGCGTGATTCCCTACAGTTAGCTCGAGACTAATCATAAATTAATCACAGATTTCTTTATCTTTTCTAAATGCACCTTAACAATATTTTTTTCACGTTTCAATATCAGCACGGAGGTGGACAAACAGACCTGCTTTAGTCACATGTATATTTATGTAATACTGCTCAGAATATTCTCCAGAAAAATCTCAAGGGTACTGCATGCTCAAAAAAATATGCCAAAAGTAGACTTAAGCAATATAACTCACAATATAACTGCCTGCAAGACATAGCCACCCATGTAGCTATGGCTGTTGAAAGTTTGTCCCTTGTTTTAGATTGTTCAGGCGCCTCAGTTGAAAACTGTCCAGCATTGTCTGCATCAACATGTTATTATCACATTAACGTCAATAGCCCTTATCTCTGTGTGCGTGTGTATATGTAAGCATATGTAAGTATATATGTGAATACACTGTCTGAGTGACTTCAAACAATAACACGGTTATTGAACTGACAAGAAAAAAGTCATCCAAATTCAGTTCAAAGTTTGTTTCATAAAAGGCAAAAGACAACCTTCCTTTAAGCAAAACTGTCAGCAGAGTTAGACAAGTACACAAACACGCACACACAGCAAAAAAATAAATACTTACATAAATCAGAATACACACAAACACACAAGTCAAGCACTCAAAGTTACCAATTATAGTGCCAACAAACACGATTGTTCTAAATTATGGATTATGCCCTCTGAAGCATTTCTCACCCTTGATACCTCACTTCCATCTTTCTTCACACATACA
Organism: Mchenga conophoros; assembly: GCF_057382185.1. NCBI lineage: Eukaryota > Metazoa > Chordata > Actinopteri > Cichliformes > Cichlidae > Mchenga > Mchenga conophoros. The sequence goes on along the minus strand of NC_140537.1, from coordinate 25,351,001 downwards.
CACAAACTCCTCTTGATGAAAACTTAACCACTATCTGACACCATGGCCTTTTAAAGCACTCTATCACTTTAAGCTTTACACATCCACTCTGTGTATTTATAGAGAACACAAGATCATTTGGAAGAGGATAAGGGAAAGATGCTGTTGATGATGCTAAGTGCTTGGGCACAGTCCCACTTTGGGGGTGTCAGCTCCTTTTATGCAGTTAAAAAGCAACTCCCCATAAAAAAGATCAAATACGAAGAGCCTGACTTAGCATGAGGTTGTGGTAAAGTTAGGATTATCGCAAGCTTAAAGTAACTGTTAAGATTAGGCAAGTACTGGTTATGGTTAGAATACATCTTAAAAGTCTTCAGAAGTGCTGAAAAATGACTCTGTGCGTGTAGCAGGGGAATAATCTGTGTGAAGGACGACAGGATCCAAAGTAGCATTCCAGATCTGTCAGCACTGTTTTACTGATAGCATGACATTAATTTGGTCTAAATATGCCATCTCTTACATTTATGTGGGTGTAAAACGAAGACAGCATTTCTCAATCCCCAGATGGTGCAACCCTTCTCTCTCCATCAAACAAACAACAACAAAAAAAACCCTCCTACAGGCAAAACTGAAGTTTAAAAGCAAGTAAGCCAATACGCCGGCTATTATGCTGTTGGATCACTGACTGGCATGAGTTGGTTGTGCCAGTTCCAGCTGGTCCTAAGCCAAACAATCCATACACACTTCTTTGCAGGTACAGGACTGGGTACATTAGGACAGGTCCAGGTACAAAAGGGTTAATAACACAAGATACTCTGCTGTACCTTACATTTTAACTTTTAAACATTAACATTTTTCTGCATGTATTAAATGAAAAAAAAAAGAAATTAGCATGTGGCAACACAGTTAGATAATCTAAGGCCCTTCAGCTGCAGATTTTCATTTCGTTTGCCAGATGTGTACTCTTGTTACTCTCCCAGAGGAAACATGTTTGTATCACCAGGCATTTCATTTCCCACCATGAGCTAATGCAGCCACACAGGGGTCCAAATCTTATTCAAGTCTGAGATAAGCACCTTCAGTCCATAACAGCATTCTTCTTGGGACAAATGTTCTTCTCACTATTTAAGTTTATGGGGTTTCTCATTACTGATATCTCCAAATTAAGTTGCAGATATTTGCAATCTGCAGCTTAATTCTCACAACCCACAACTCCTATTATCTCCTGATATCTTTAATTCTAATAATAATCAAAATCAGGTGGATATCTTCTGACTTTGACTCTGCTCATAGTTGAAATGTAATTAATTATTTGAAAGAGGCACCAGCTGTGACCCTGGGGTCCTTTGGGAAATTAAACAACAGACCACTGAATATTAATATTGAGATTTTTGCCAAGAGTGTTTTGAAAGGATCTTGAGAATGTGTACCTACAACAAGGATTAAAGCTCTGGGGATTGTGAAATCCACGACTAAACTGAAATTTAGTCAATCCTGATGTTTTGGATTTTTGTGTGTGCTGTTGTTGTTTTTTTAAGAAAACTGTGAATCACACTTATAAACTTAATCACTGTAAAGTTGATACGACAGATCAACTTGTTGTTTAACATTTTGACTCCTCATACTAATCAGTCAATTCACTCAATTTATTTGAATTGAATAGTGTGTGAATACTCGATTTGCAAAAACTGGACCGACTAATGCAAAAATAATAAATTGTAAATTTGAGATGCACCATACCTGTACCAGTTGGATAAGTGTAGTTAGTATGGCACACCGAAGCATGTTGTGTTCTTCAGATTGCTTCCAGAGCAGAGGCAGGTATTGAACTAGACAGCCTACATAGGGCCGTATCTGAAAAAGAATCACATTAGATGGCAAATAAGAAGCAAAGAAAATGCTCTGCAACTTAAGTTGCAGGTTTCACAACAGTTGCAACTCATGTTCAATTCACATCAGACTCCCGTGGATTTGCAGAAATTAAAAGTCTCATTTGGGAGCAGAAAAAGCGACAATGGTGAATTCTGATTCGCTGCTGTCTCAGCAAAGTGTTATGCATATTTACTGCATGCCCAAACAAACTTTGAGACTACTCGGGCATATTTTCTCTCAAAATTTTCTTAATATTGTATACAAACTTGGCATAAGAAAAACAAACAGCCATCCAATAAGAAAGTTTTGGGGGGGGGGGGTGTTTAAGTGAGAAATTGAGATCCCTTTCCTCTTATCCTCCCTGGCCTCCCTAGAAGCCCAAATCAGTCACTTCAAAACACATTTCAGAGGAAAAGCTGGGTACATAAAATACTAGACAGGTAGGTGAAAATTCATAATATTTTTTTTCTTTTAAGTCTGTTTGTCAGCAATGCGAAAATTAAATGTGCCAACTTCATAATCTGCAAAACCTCTTATGGAAGCAAATTTTGTTGACACATGTTGTCAGTGTCTGTAGCTCCACAGCAGCTAAGGCATTACATTTTACCAAACTATAGAGGATATGACACATGCACAGTTCATGAAAAAACTTCTGTCTTCAATCATCCTTCACAAAACACTGTTCTAATACCAAAATGGTATCATATCCATTTCCGTTCTTAGATTACATCAAATCTTTTGTTTAAATCATGTAAATATCTGGGTAGTTAGAGACTAATTGGATGCCATCACTGTCATTCCTGTGTGAAATTACAAAATGTGATGGCACACTGTGCAATTTAGGTGCAGTTACTTTGCAGCCAGCCAACTCCAGGACATTTGAGTATGGCACTGAATTAACAACTACAGAAACTATTCTGCCTTTTCTTGTACTGACTTGTGCTAGCCCTTTCTATTCCCTATAGTGGCTATGTGGCCGAGCTGAAGACCCCACACTGGGATTTTTTGCTCGATTACACCTTTATGAGGAGCCACCTAGGAGCAGAGAGAACAGTAAAAGAAAGAAAGAAAATGCTGTGGAGCCTTGAGGAGAAAGATAAAAAGCGAGAAAAAAAGACCCACAAAACCACCCTAGGATGACATTTGTGAGACTGACAGCATAAAAAGTAGCTAAATCTCATATCTGTTATCATGTTCATTTCAACTCAACCCATAGTCGTGGTTTCATTGCCTAGTTCCTCAACTGCTGCCACTCTTTGCGGGTTCAAAATCCCTCATGAGAACGGTTAGAATATTAATGGGATTTCCAGTGACATTAGAAGTTTAGCCAAGACCAGTGACTGGGGGAAGTCTTAACCAGATTGACAGTTTGCTAGGATAAAAGCCATTTTTGTGACAGATTTAAGTCAAGGAATTATTTAAGGGATGGCACTTAAAATGGATCTGAATAGAACGTAGGGGGGTCAAAAGGAAAGGCATTTTTTTCCAGGGCTGGCAGTTAAATGGATTAAAACAACTTAATGGATGCTCAAAAAATCTAATCCATATGGTTACAAAAGCATTGCAGTGGCAGAGGAGAGACTGTATCTTCATTGTAAATGAGAGCAGACATCAGAACAAGCGCTGCTTGAGGCTTTGTGATTTACAAAGAATCAAGATTTGGGCTTTATCTTTTAAGACAGATGGCCGTTTTACCTTGGTGGTGTGGGTATAGTACAAGGTGACTGGTGATTTGTATCTGTGATTTGATGTTTTTTAACAGCTTCACATGTCCCCTGCAGAGTCCAAGTCAATAAGTACAATTTGTGGAGTTACACTTCAAAGAGCACTGCCAGAATATATCTTTTCAGATGTCAAACACAAGGGCTCCTTCAAAGACACTTTGGAGTTTGCCTCAACTTTTCATACTGTAAATGTCATCGTGCAGTAATATAAAGATGCATATTACTTAAGGAAAACTTCTATCTGATATCAAACATCTTACCTGGATGCCTACTCTCTCGATGACGCAGGAGATGACATGGAGCACCTGCATTTTAGTGTCGCACTCTGTTACCTGCTGCAACAACTGGAAGAGCAGCCCAAAGATGGACTCAAGATACTAAACAGGGAGACAGAATTTAAAATGTCAGACATAAATACTGATGTCTAAAAAAACCTTTTTTGGTGTTTTCTAAAACTTGAATTTCAGAAACTTGTACTCACTGGAAGGAATTGTTCTGTCCGGAACTCAAAGTCATCGACAGGTGATCATGAGTTAAAGAAGAAGTCAAACTTTAGGGTAGACAGATGTTAAAGCAATTCACCAAGATACACTCAACCATTGTACATTTGCTTTTGCAAGGTCGCAGTCAGTTTACAATAACACTCAAAAGAATGATAAATTCATGTGCTGCTGAAGTTAACTACCCTTATTTTCAAATAGGCCTATCAAAAGGATATTGAGTTTAAGAGTTGTAGCCGTCTCAATCCGCACCTATAAGAGGGGGGAAAAAACATGGCTCAGCAGGTAAAATTAAGCATCACATTATCCATCTAAACCGATACAAACAAACTCACATCGGGCGAGAAAAAATAGAAACCATAAACCTAAAGTAAAACAACTTTTCAGAAATAAACAAAGCTAGTTTGCAAGGTACCATGTTAGCCTAATAAAGGCCATCGAAGTGGCTGCTCAGCTTTCTGTATCACAGCAGAATAATCTGGCAATGAGTATGATGGCAGAAGGTTAAAGGTTAGCAAAAAAACTTAAATGCCAGTCTACTAACATGTCTCAAGCTTTAAATTCACATGCCTGTTTGGGTATATTCAGGTAAGATAACCCAGAACAGTCATAGGTCATACGTCTAATGATCAGTTACAACTCTCAGGTTATTGCCTGTAAACTAACAAATGAGCACAATTTGGGTGAAGAACCCTTAGGTGATCAGTGAGAATTTGCTTAAATCTGTTACTGTAGGAGGAAAAGAAAATCTTGTGAATTATGGACAGATGGACTGTGGACACATCAGCATGGCATGAACTTATTGGTCCTTTGGCCAGATTTGCTAACCCAGATCTGAGAAATTCTTTTAATACAACAAATCAATATGTGTGATTTTGACTATTTTGTTACGGTTGGAATGTTATCGTTTTTAGCCTGCAAACATTTTTGCAAGGTCTGCATAGAAAATTTCCCCAAAAAGGTGCTTAAATTGCATTTTCCCTTCCACGATAATACAAATGGGGTTTCAAATCTGGATCACAGATCATTTCATATTCATACACTGACTGGAAAACTCAATTGGCCTCTGTCTTTCTGTTTGTGTTGTACAACACACACACACACACACACACACACACAAAAGTTCTTTATGAATATGGAGCACCCCATTGATCTGATCTTGACCCTCAGATTTTCTCTCAATACTTCTTATCTTGACTAAAAAATATTGACAGTTTCACAAGCATTACCATCATCATTTATGCACATAACACAATCATTTTCAAACAACACGAGTGCAGAGTTAAATAATCTTCTTTGATTTTTAGAGTTACTCTGTTAGGGTAAAGCCAGAAAACTGCAGAAATCAAAATTTTAATGAACAAGATTTGTGTTCTCCATTCTTATGACTCTCTCTCACTCTCACTCTCACACACACACACACACACACACACACACACACACACACACACACACACACACACACACACACACACACACACACACACACACACTCTTTGCTTCCACCACGTCAGTCATATCATAATTTATCCTCCTTATTTTCATGCATATTTCTACATGTATAAAATACTGCCAAATCCAAATAAAATGTAAAATTGTTCTGTTTTTTTTAAAGGACAATAGTAAAAAGAAAAGGCGTTTGCATTTAATTTTTAATTCAGAAATCACAATTATCTATAAAATCCTGAGCCATTTTTACTGAAGATTTTGGTCTCCATTTATTCTGCCTCATCACATCATGCCAAGTCAAGGTTTTGGAATTACTGGCACCAAACCAGTGGTATGATCACACTCACACTGGCACATTTTCCTCAATTATTAATTGACTTACTCAAATAAGCAGCATAACTTCTCCAGCTTGTGGTGTTTATACTTTTCTAACACTATGAACAGCTCATATTTCTGAAGCACAGAAAATAAACTGATTCTCATATTATGTTTTATTTTTAAAAAATGACATGACAGCAATAACTGTAAGTAAGCATAATCTAAGGTCTGCATCTCTTTGGTAATTAACTTACAACACACACACTTGACACTAGGCAGAAGCTTAGTCAAAATATAAGCTGTATGATATTTGTCCACTAAACAGATATGATACATTTGGCCATTTTAAATGAATACAATCATTTGTATAACAATAATAATATGGGCTAACAATATTATAAATCCATAGACAAAAATTTGAAGCATCTGTTCTATACTGAAAATACAGGTGACGAACAAAACAAATGGAAAAAGTACATTAATGAAAGATAAATCTGAAATTCAGACAGTCTGGTTTAGACACGAAGAAAAAACACAGCCCTTCTGTCTGCATGTTCATAAAATACTGAATATGGTTTTAATAATTCCGCATACATTAACCAGCAACAAAAGGAGTATGTTGATGAAGTGGGCTCTGCAAGTGCCATCAGCACTGGCCTTGTTGGCAATTGGAATACTTATGAGTGAAACTACATTCTAATTCAACAAAGCATAGAGAAAACCATGGGTTAAAAGATGGAGATAAAATACTCAGATGGGTCTTATACAAAAACATACGTATTGTCCGACACTGTTACATGAAACATTCACTTTAAAATGTTACTGATGTTCAAAATATCTGAGGGGTTAAGAAGCCAAAAATAAAAAAATAAAAAATAAATTCATCAGATTTATGCCAACTATAAAAGTAACTGAAGGTCTAACCAGGGAAAACTTACATTTAACCAACTCAGTGAATCTGACTAAGATAAAAGTAACGTGAAAAAGCAACACCAAATCCAAAACAATCATCTGGAGTAAAATGATAATGAGCATCATCTAAAAAACCTACATGCATATTAAGTAACACAAATACATATCCTCTTCTGGAAAATATTTCAGCCAGTGCTCACTGAAAAATTCTAAGTGTTAATTTAAAAAAAAAAAATGCTGGCAGATAAGCAACAGCCATTTCCACAATTTGTAGTTACCGATGAGTTAAGTTGCTTTATAATACATCATTATAATACAAATTAATGATTAGTGTTCACTTAAATACATGTATGTTGTAACGTGCGGTGGAGATGAAGCCAGCCGCGGAGATGTGCAGGTGGATAGCGAATGAGCAACAGCTTCTGACTTTCCAAAAAGTACTCATTTATTTACAATATCAAAAATAAAAGTGCTACCTCTACCACACATTACTAAAGAGCACACTAGTCCGCGTACACACGGGAGCATCCATTACAGGAGGAGTGCGAAGAAGAACAAAAAAAGGGGGTGACACCAGTCGTGAGACAGGAGGCGCCGCCATGTGGTGATACACTGCATTACAATAGCAACTGTTACAATGTGTATGTATGTGTAAAAGCTTAAGGAGTTAAAAGCTTAAACTCACCACAAGACTATTTTTAACCTTTACTAAGACTCTGTGAGTAAACAAACAAGAATGCTGCAAAAACTAGAACACCTTGAAGAAAATGAGGAGATAAAAAAAAAAAAAAAAAAAACTGTCACAATCCAAGTAATATGCATCTGTGATTTAGCTCATGAATGCCACTGATGGATGCTAATAAAGCATGTGCATGGATGGCTGTCTCACATATAAAGCTCCCGGAGTGTGCAACACTACCACAGAAGTCTGCGGAAACTATTTAAGAGAGCATGCTTGTGATAATCAAAATGTTAATCTGATCAAGACACCGAGGGCCACTGCCTTATCACCCTTTCTAACAGTAAATGGCACCATAAATTACAAAAAAGCTCATCATATTGCATTCAGTACAATGACTGAGGCCATTAACTCATCGGGAAAGTATTACAGGTCACAGATCATGTTGTTTTTCCCATAGACTTCTGCACAATTAGACTTCTTTATGCAACCAAATGGGCTTCCTTTTTCCATAACAATGAAGAGTTTGCTGCACTGCAGCATGAGCTCCTACATCTATCTTTTAAATACAATGCGACTATGACAAGGCGCTTCAGTCTAATTTTTGGACACAAGATGTCATAATTAAATAAGTGAATAACTTTCCAGGTTAATAAGGAAAACAGAGCAGCAACAAGGATATTAACAACTTAGATTGTTTATAAGTCTCGAGGTTTGATTAACAATTCATTCAGGTAAAGACTTTCTAATTGGCCCCGAAAGATACTGATCAGGAACTACAACATGATTAGTGAGCTGGTCAGTTATGTAAATGCAAGTTTGTACGAGGAAATGCCGCTGAAATGGTAACAGTACTGAAATTAATCTCTACTTTATATCACAAACGATTTACAAAACCCATTTACCTACACAGGGTGTAAATAAGAGTAAAATAGATAATACTGGCATGTAACTAAATTATCACATTAAGTGCGCATTCTTTTAAGTGCAATAAAAACCATCTGTGCACAACATCTGGATCAAAGCAGCCAAACGTATATAAGGTAACACCACACAAATTATGATCAAAGTTCAGGCTGGACCTTTAAAAAGCAAAAATCATTAGTGATTTCAATTAGGCTAAATTTGATATAGTGGCGCTACACATTTAGACTACCTAAGAGGCAGAACAAGACATGTCTGTTTGAACTATGACATGCTGCCTTCAAGCTACAATCACTGAAAACATTATCAAGCTATTTTTTCCCCCTCCTGTTTTGCCAAGAATATCACTATAGCAAATTTCCTTGATCTATCATGACATCATTTTGAGGCTCACTTCACTACAACTTAAATTTTGTTTCGGTAGAACAAAGACAAATCTGAGGCCAGCAGATTGTGCGAGTGTGAGTGGTGGGGAGTTGAAACTGTTACAACTGTTTTGATATTTGTACTCCCCAAGACATCTGAGGGATTACAGCAGTGCTCATCAATTGGCATATGAGATGTGCCTTTATTAGTCAAGAAGACTGCAGGCTTTTGCACGGCATAGATTTTTAGGTTATCTAAGTGACTTATATATCATGTTTAACCTGAGTAGCGAAAGACGGTGGTGGGTTTGAAAACGATTTGCCGGGAGTCCGGTGTTCTCACCAGCTCTAGTGAGCTTTGCCCCCGGCTAGCTATCGAGCTCGTCGGGACGCTTTGGAAAATATGTGGTGTCTTGATAAACTGAGCAGATATTTGAGGTTTACACAGCTACATTCTCGCCTGAAAATATGTTAAACGTTTATTTTGTGACCCAGAAAGAATAATAAGAGTAATATTAAAACTAACTAGCTGCCGCCATTGGAAACTGAGCAGGGCAGCGCTATGAATTCTGGGATAGGTTGGGCCACAAAGTATACACCCGACCCATCCTTCAAATCTGGGGAAACGAAGGCCGCATTTGTCGGAGTCTTCAAATTTGGACAGTCTTTGTCATGTCGCTGTAACGTAATCGGCCTACAATTGCACAGGAGGATGCGGTTCCTGAATTTGGACACAGCTACGATACCGGACACTGCTTCTTCTTCTTCTTCTCTGTTTCAGTCCGTTATTACACTCTTAAATCCTACTACTTATTCCTACGTCTTACAAAGCTTCAAACGACGCGTCGACTATTAAATTAGTCGTCGATGATTTTGATAGTCGACGTAATCGTGACTAATCGACTAATCGTGGCAGCCCTAAAGTACACACGTTTTTATTCTAAATTCTAACCTATAAAAATGACTGACAACTCCTGTTGCATGTACAGGAACGGATAGAAACACTCAGTTCCACAAAAAGTGAGCCCGTTTGAATGACATGTTCTAGATTTGTTCAGTGTCTGCTATTTGAATTGTATTTGAACCCTGAACAAACTTCTCTAAGAGCATTAAGTAGTGTTTCACAACTTAATAGAAGGTTGTTGAAATTCAAATGCGCAGTACATTTTCCAGTCTACATACAGACACAAATCTATCTCTGTTAATAGTGAGTAACTATCCTATTTAGCCACCTACTGGCAAAGAAAAGTCAGCAACCTGCAATGAATTTTACTCAATATTAGAGATGGACCGATCTGATATTACGTATCGGTATCGGTCCAATACTGACCTAAATTACTGGATCGGATATCGGAGAAAACTAAAAAATGTAATCCGATCCATTAAATATCACGAAAGCACCTCACAAAACTTGCAACACGCCGTAACTCACCTCAGAACGTTAGCACGTCGGAGCAGTATGCATCACGTGATAGAGCGGCTGTGGCATGCGGGACCTGTCGGTGGTCTGGATAGCATTTGGAGCTTCGCTAGCAACCCGGCATTTCATCTCCGACAAAGTTATCCCGAGAGAAGTAAAGCAAGTGTGTAAGTCCATCTCTGAATGTTTGTAAAGCATTCCTGCGTTAAGCTTAACAAACGACTGCCTCTCCTGCTGCTACTTCAATCATGAAACTGCTTAACGATCAGCTGATCGGCTTTTCTGTCGCGAGTCCGTGTCTCTAGTTTGCTTTTGGCCCATTTTGCACCAGAAAGAGGAAACCAGCGGCTGAACAACAGCAGCACGTTTAAGCTTGATCAGCTGTTGTTAGAATTTATTTAATATTACTTTCTACTCGAGGATCTTTTCTACGTAGCTGACGGCTGGTAACTGTGCAGGGGCGGATCTAGCAAAGTTTAGCCAGGGGGGCTGATAGGGCATTAACAGGGAAAAGGGGGCACAAAGACATACTTTTCTTTCTTATTCTCATTTAAAATGTCTAGCTTTTAATAAATAATTATCTGACACCCAAAGTTTTAATTTGATGTAAAATGAATAGAAGTCAATTACTGTATATAGTAACTATTAAGTCTAATATATATACCCTAGTAAGCTATAGTACTTTTTCCTTTGGGAAGGTACCATCTGTGCAGTCTGCAATTTTGTTGAAGAAAGATGTTGAATCTATTTAATATTTCTTGAAAAATAATTGATTTCTGTGCATTTTTTTTTCACACTGCATCAAATTAAGGTTGATTACGTCGATTAAGCATCATGAGGTGGAGCGTGAGGGGTGGTTCCCTATTTTTTATTTATTTATTTTTGTTGTTGCTGGGAGTTGGAACCCTATTAGTTAGGTTGCTTAATATTTATGCTAAGTACTCTTTAAAATACCAGAATAGGGAGGATGGTGTAGGTTTAAGTTTATTAGATTGATCAGTATTGCTGAACTATGAAATTTTTTTTTTTTGCATACAGGTATAACAGAATAGCTTTAGTGTAGTTGTTGTTTTAAACTTGAGTATGAACTTATACAAAATGCAGCAAGATATTTAAAAAACAGTTTTGTTGATTAAAAAACACTATATCGGATTCATATCGGTATCGGCAGATATCCAAATTTATGATATCGGTATCGGTATCGGACATGAAAAAGTGGTATCGTGCCATCTCTACTCAATATACATGAAATGTATTTTGTATTCAACATCATACCCCCACAACATGACAGATGATAATTGAGTGTCAGTTAATGGACACAGAAAATGATATTTAACTGCTACCTCTTGAGTGAACCAATCCCTGATCACATTTCTGGCTGTTTGGAGATTAAGTATTAAAATCTTAACTTTAATTAAAATGTTATCATATTACTAGATATAAATTATGTTAAAAGAAAACAATCAAGTGCATGAGACAGAAAGCATATCAGATGATTAAACTAATTTTACCTTACGGTGAAACTCAGTCCAAATTGGGGTTATGGTTTTGTCAAGGCCACAGCTAAATAAAAATGTTAGTGGATAGTAAAGGAAAAATTCAAAATATAAAATCTACAGTAAACAGTAAGTTGAGAAAAAAAGATGGAAAAAGCTTGTCACAAACTCTGATTACATTTGGCTTTTTTATGTAGAAAGATGGCAGCACAGTGGCTGTGGTTTCACGCTATTAAGCAGAAAACTGTGTTTGTGTAGCCAGCTGTGCACTTTCACTAACAGCCCATTTCAGTCATTATGAACTGAACAGGAGGGTTTTTTGTAAGAGAACCTGGCACTTTAATCACCAAGCACTTTTGAGTGGGGGAAAAAAAAACTGTATGTAGCTGCCTTACCACCAAGTCGGGATCTTGCATGAGACTTAAGATGACCTCATAGAGTAAAGGTCGAAGGTCAGATTTGAACTTGACAGAAATCCACTGCCCTATTAGCCAGATGACTCGTCGACGAATCAACTTGTACCTGCAGGACAGAAGAAGACAAAGTAACTTTTAGCTGAAAACCTGAACAGATGACTACTCTGTGCTCTTCAATTATATCGTAATATGGAGAAATTAACCAGCTGGCGCTATAATCTTAGAACCATAATGTGAATACACAGCAGTAGTTAGCAGACCATTAAAAACTGCTGGGCCTATTCAAATAATGAAATCTGCACTGTCATTGTTTAAAGCTTATTCAGAATTGTTTCTTGTGTTGTGTTTTTTTTATTTTTTATTGTTGCCTCCTGTATGCTGGAGGCTATGGCACAATTTGTGCTCTCAGGTAAATATCACTGTCACTTTATTACACCCTACAGATAAGTCTGAACTTGGAGTGTAAAGAATGTATTTGTTCAGACACATTCTACTGTATGTGCATTTGTTTAGCTGAATTCATATGAGCAAGAGACTGAAAGCCTGAGGGACAATGAATCTTGTGACTAATGACCAAGTAAGAGAATTGGCCTAGTTAGAAAACTAGAATACTTAATTTTAAAAAAATACTTGTGTGGAGTAGTTATGTGACAAAAGCAAGCTGCATGTCTAAATTGCAAGACGCTATACGTTTGGAAGTTATTTTTCAGACAATTATATTTGGCAAGCTCCTTTTGTATGTCTAAGGACCACCTTGACAGTAATGATAGGGACTGAAGGACAAGGGAAGAGACAGATGAGGATAGGGAGTGACACTCTTGTTGGCTTCCTGTCAAACATCCACAGGGAGGCAGAGATCATAGCCTGGGCCACCAGCCAGAAGATGCTAAACAACAGTATGACTCAGGAGGTGGAGATGGAAAAACAACCTTGCATGTGTGCATTACAGTCGTGCTGATGGAGGATGATGTCAGGGATCGATGGCGGTCAAAAGGTTAATAGTGATAGCTCACCAGTCAAGGCTATTTTTTTCCAGTTTACCCACTGATGCAATAAATCGATAATATTATCATTGTTCTGAGATTCATAATAATTTTTAAAAAAGCCAAGCTACAGTGTCCCACTTCCACATATAACCAATACCTGCAACACAGAGGGGGACGATATAGTAAAACCACAACAGGGTACATATTATATCGAGTGGATACACATGGATACCACAGTGGTATGATGCTCTGGCACCCAGCAGCGATGCCATCACTCACTGGAGATACCATGAGGGGCAACAGGACGACTGGACTATGAAGCAAATCGTCAGCTCTAGTGTGTATGCACAAAACAAGCTACAAGTCTTGATCTTAAAAATAAATAAATAAATAAATGTATAGCAAATAACATTAAATTAAAGGCCTGCTGCACAGGATCACAAAGAACTGGAGCATCAAAGAAGAATGAACAATCCATCAATGACCTTTAAAGTAAAATAGAGTTAACCAGACAAACTGGATTTCCACAGGTTTTTTTGAGGCAATAACACGTGATGGTTCCAAAATGAGAAAGCAGGTATGCCAATGCCACTGGCAGTAAACAGGCAACTGGGAACATTCAACCAGCTCTCAATAAATCAAAATGCTAGCATCTCTGATCCAAAGAGAGAGTGACACTGCATGTAAATTATCCCAAGATCATCTGTTACTATCACTCACACAAGTTAAAATCTGTGGCTATTGCTAATGTTTGATGTTCTTAAAACTCTGAGAATATAGTACCTTTATCCTTTAGACTTGCATCGCTTTTCCTTTTCATGTTTGAACCCTACTTACTTTCCACCAAAACCTTAATAACGGTCCCTTCAAATCTTGGCCCCAATAAAATTTCCATATTGCTTTCAACTCTGGAATAAGTCTAAGGGCAAGCATTTAATTAATGAATAAGCACACATATGAGGCATCAACAGGCACATCCAAGAATCAACAGGCAATGACATTGGCTTTAATTAAAGAGTCTGTCTGCATCCAAAACGAGGAACCAGCCAGAAAAATTGGCAATGTGAAAGGAGATGCATGATACTCAGACCACAGATGTCAGGAAAGTTTAGAGACAAAAACTGCGACCACAGCAGCATTGCCACACAAAAATGAGACGGCATCGTGAGCCAAGATTGGTAAAGACAATTTTTTAAAATCTGCAAATGCTAATATGTATGCATTTTTTAATCTTTAATTCTGTGGCACAGGAATTTCAGCAGAGTTCAGGGCTGAATTTGAAGAGTTATGATTAACAGACAAAGAAGGAAAGTCCATGTAAGGAACACATTTCCTGATTTGGTGATGATTTATCAATGTTTGATTTTTGGCAAGTATCTGCCCCGCACAAAGAAATAAACAACATTTCTGTATATAAGCAATATTTTTTCTAGATCATGTTGTAGAAAACCAGTTGCAAAATGTCTTTGAGTATCCAACAAATAAATCTTTAACCTTCTCAGCATTATTTCTGACTTTGTACTGACGTGACTAACAGACTACACATTTCCAGGGCTATGTTGCATCTGTGCATGACTGGAAAAAAATACTGAATATCTGCTTCAGCAAGGGAGATTACAGGTGGTACAGTCTATTATTAGTGCAGTAGCAAAGTGGAAGAAAAGATTAGAGAAGCAGATGGACAGACAGGTTGACAGAGGTATTTGTCAAAGGTCAGACATGACTCATCCATGCTAAAGCTGTTTCCTCCTCCACAACTTCACACAGCTGTCAGGAACCCTGTTCATCATTTCTGGCAAGCCCATGGGAAATCCGTGGACAGAAATGAGCCCAAAGGAATTTTACATTATTGCCGAGAAAGAAATCTTGCACAGTTCAGGCTACATAAATGTAATTTATTTCATACATTGCTGTGTGTATGTAAAACTTTATTTTCCCAATACTTAAAATTCCTAAGCAATGTAGTGTGAGACTTCCAAGTCAGAGTATGAAGAACCTTTTACACAGTGGCACAAAATAATTCCCTTTACCATTCCTGCAAAAAGCGATTCAGCCTGGATCTAAGGTTCGAGTGAACAGTTCCACATCACTGCCGTAAAGATTTAAGCACCATTTTTAGATTTTAGGACTCAAATTTAATTCACTTAGTCAATACCAAATGGAAGAGCTTGTTAGTCACAATCAGAGCTAATGCAAAAGAAACTAAAGAAAATGCAATGATATGACAAGTAGTATTAAAAAAAATAAAAAAAATAGCTGCTGCCAGAGCTACCCCTCATCTTCAAGTAAATGCACCTTTAGTACAAATGTGAAAATCCTACATCACCTCATTTCAGCTACTGTATTCAGAAGACTTTCACAAAACTTGACTTCTGGTCACCTAAAGGCCAAGGTTACGATAATCGAATGCATCCAAGGTTTTTAGTGGATGCACCTATGGAAACATTTTGAAAATCCTAGGTGTCATCTTTCTCGAGTGATCCTTTTCACAGGATTTACAGAACACTTAATCTCAACTAGTCCTAAGATTTTTAGATGTATGCCACCTC
The DNA here is from genome assembly GCF_057382185.1 of Mchenga conophoros. NCBI lineage: Eukaryota > Metazoa > Chordata > Actinopteri > Cichliformes > Cichlidae > Mchenga > Mchenga conophoros. Next base: position 25,335,412 of record NC_140537.1, on the reverse strand, counting down.
ATGAGTTACTGTATTCACAAAGTTGGGTGTCCAAACTGCCTGTGATAGCACAAGACTTCACGGTTGAGGGATAAAAATGGAACCCCAATACAGGCCCAATCAGTTCAAGACTACTTGAAAAATGGCACACGCACACACACAAAACATAAAAATCACATTTCGCATGGTTGGATCTTAACAACTTCCCAAGCAGAACTTCATCATGTAACTAGGAGAAATGGAAGTGAGTGAATGCTTTAAAAAAAAACAAAAAAAACAAAAAAAACAGAAATCAAACTTCCAGGAATTGGAGTTGGATCGTCTCAGTGTCTTGACAGACAGCCAACTGGATCCTCCGGCTCAGTGCTGGTTAAAATTTTTGGGTCTTCCACTTGACTTTTCATAACCCTCAGGATCATTTAAGAAATTCCAAATGACTGCCTTGCTGCGTCCCACCTCAGCAGCAATGGTGCGCTGTGAGAGATCCTGCTTATGCAGTTCAACAACCCAACCATGTTCAAAATGGAAAAGTTTTGGGGGTTTTTGCCTTTGCCATCAGAATGTCATGACACTGTGACTACCTGACAGAAGGTAACAATAAATCCACTTTTTTGCACAGATTTGACCTTTTAAAAGCATGTGGTCATAAACTTTTGATCAGCCTGTTTCAGTTTAAGCCTGGTTTTCAATTAATTGCATGCTCAAACAAATGTTTTGTCTCCCTCCCATTTCTTCTTGTCACATGTTGAAGCTCTACTTGCAACCTTGTTAAGATCCAACCATGCAAAATGTGATTTTTTTTTATTTATTTATTTATTTATTTTTGCCATTTTTCAAGTGGTCTTAAACTTTTGATCTGGACTTCATAATAAGCTCAGTTTTGTGAGTGCTTGTTTTCCCCAAGACTTGACCCCATGTCAACGTGTTTGTATCACAACGTGCTTGTGATACAAACCTAACAAAAATCAACCCAATGTGTCTAAAACTAGCAATAAGAGAACACCAAGACTTAAAAGGTAACAACTTTGAAAAGTCTCTTGGCTAACCAACAGATGCTTTTTACTCCAGACAGACACATCAAGCAACAAAGGGAATGTCAAAGTGCCAAAGTGTTTCACAGCCTTCTATGCTGGTAAAGCCTGGAAGCAAAATAATTGAACACAAACCATATCTGTTTAGGTTACAACAAAAGGTGTTTTTTAGACTAGTCCAAGTAAATAAAACAAAAAAAAAGCTCTCAGCTATGTCCAAATACAAGTCATGTGTTAGTTCTGAATATGTATGAGCTTCAAGATGCCTCACTAGCTCCTCTGTTCTTGTCAGGCACGCTGTCCCGTCACAGGTAAGACAGCTGTTTTGGCTTAGGCAGAAAAGGGAGGAAAATAGTGACAGCAAGTTAAAAATTAAAGTACTGTTTCTCATGAGGGTGACTGTACACAATGTGCATCTGTGTAGTCATTATGCCAAATACTGACAAACAACTCACTGGCTGCCTGAGGCTCAGCCATAGGTGTAAGCCACACACAGCAGCTTTGCTGACAGATTTGGGTGCGAATACATGCACTGTTACTACTTCACACCAAGTGATACAAGCAGACTTATCCAGGGCCTAAACTTATCATGAAACTTGCAAACTGCAAGAGGTGCAAGGGCCTTGTAAGAAAAAATACATAAAAAAAAAAAAAAAAAAAAAAAAAAAAAACGCAAGCTAGCAAATAAACATCTACATAGCTTCTACTGGATGAGCGGCTCAGAAGCATTAGATGGAGGGTGATTTGTCTTTAATACAGCCATCACAATTCACAATCAAATATCATTTGAATGCAAATTATATTCAAGTTGTTTTTAAGTCTTGTAAGTAACTCAGATCTCAGTTGTAAACACCATGAACTGTAGACTTTAAGTTTGCATTCTTAGGCAACACTTTGCTAAACGGTTAGGGACCCACAGCCCTGAAATGCTGATTTGTTTTAAAATGGAAAAAAAAGTTTGGCAGATTTCTGATCTAAAGAATATATTCAACCCTAAAGAAACAACTCAAGATGATAAGTGGCACAGAAACTGTATCCAAGCAGGAAACAGAAAATCCTGTGAGTGAAAGGACTTTGCCAAAGACATTGATTCAGCTATTGCAATGATAATGTTATTTGCAAGAAACGGGTTTTTCTTGCATTAATAACAATAATACCTGTCACCTGAACATATTACTGTGGATCTCTGGGATTCTATTATGTGTGAAAATGTGAGATCACAATATGTATGCCATATTAAACACTCCAACCGTGAATACCCAAAGGGCCAAGGAAGGCAGACAGTGCAGCATCTGGGAATGTTCTGGTAACAGTGACAAATGTGCATCGAGCAAGTGTGTCAGCCAGAAAACCTGCTTTGAATGTGACGTCTGCAAATACCAAACAGGTATTGTCCCCTCTGCTTCTTTCTTCCTACTGACACTGCCAAGTTAGAGAGCTATTTTAGCTATTCTGATGCTGTGCTTTATTTGTTGCTAGTAGTGGCTGGTGTGTGTGTGTGTGTGTGTGTGTGTGTGTGTGTGTGTGTGTGTGTGTGTGTGTGTGTGTGTATACTGCCCTAATCTCTTTACATACTCAAATTATCACAAGATGTAAGGCCCCCGCTTAAATAAATGGATACATTTTAAAGTTTTTAGATGTTTAGGTTAGGTCAAGCATGCTGATTAAAATTGAGCAAGTACATGTTATGGCTGGTTAAAGTTTCGCCCAAGCATTCATAAGATGAACTGCAACACAGTTCGGTGAAACCAAACCCTCTATTTCCTAACGAGTCCCTTTCCCCGTCTAATTACTTTACACCAAATAAAGTGTATGAAGCTACTAAAATGAAAAAGTGAGTTCTAAGTAGGGCTGCCACGATTAGTCGACTAGTCACGATTACGTCGACAACTAATTTAATAGTCGACGCGTCATTTGAAGCTTTGTAGGATTTTCTGAGATTAAAGTTATCGTTTTTACACAGCCGAATAAACATCAAGCAGACAACCGATTATCAGAAGTGTGAGATGCTCGAGAATATACTCCGGTGTCCTGTTATATTTTAGATAGCAAGGAGTTTATTAAACTTCACCGAAACAATCTGCAAATTTCATTAAAATTTAATAAACTATCATCTTGTCTTCATTTTTAGTTAGCACATACCTTAAACACTTAAAGCTGTAAGCTAATGATAGTTATATAAGAGCTGATGCATGCTGGTGCAATAAGCTGTACGTTTTACGTCCAATGGATGCATGATCTGATTAGTCGACTAATCGCAAAAATAATCGGTGACTAGTCGACTATCAGAATAATCGTTTGTGCCAGCCCTAGTTCTAAGAGGCATGAAAAACACAGAAATATGACAGTGATGGAAAAACTTTGCTCAACTGGCTAGGTGTTGCTATTCAGGGAAGAAAAATGGTATACTACACAATAGTGTAAACCTGCATGGAAATCAGAACAGAAGATGATCTAAGAACCTTAGACTTTAATTGCTTGTTTTTGTATACTCGGTCACTAGGAGGAAAAACCCCTTAGTTTAGCAAATAAAGTGATTATTATCATTTCCATAAGCACAAACATGTAATTAGTAACAATATCAAGTATTAAATATAGTAATAATCATATCAAAAATTGTAGCAATACAGTTCTTTAACAGAAAGGACTATTAGAACATTTTAAAGGTGTGATACGTTCAAAAATGTCACAAATCACAGAAAGTTGAACAAAGCAGAGATAAGTCAGGTGGCACAGGCCACTACAAGTAATTACAAGTCTACAATAGAACACTTCATGATCTGGACCCCACAATTCAGCAGTATCAAATCCACCTACACACCTTTGGGGTGAACTTCAAAGCAGCATCAGTAAAAAAAGAACTTCCACTTATAAACCTTGGGGAGCTGTGCAAAGCACTAATGTTTGCTTGGTTAGCTTTGATACCAAGAGCACGACGGCTCTGTGGTTCAGTAAGTGCCACAAGGGTGACAACTCTTTCAAATGTGGGCCTTTACTGTATGGAACAGCGACTTTCAACTTTATAGCCACGGAGTGCATATATAGATACACTATATAAAATGAGTAGTTCAGATCCACTGTATATCAAAAAACCTGCGGATCACACATATTTGGAAGTTTAACGTGTTTGGATTGCAGTCATAATAAAGTGTTCTGAATATACAGCTTTAACATCAGGTGGCTTTAGATCAACTAGGCAGGAACGTGTGCATACGTGTGTGGGAGGGGGGTTAGCGGGCTGTGATAAGGCAGGTTACAAACAGCAAGTTAATTGCAGTAACATTACACAAGTGTATTCTTATTTGTAGTACACCCCACTGAGAGCTGAGAAATAAATACTACATTGCAACTTGAAAAATAAGATAATATACTGACAGTGTAAAGACAAGCATCACGAAGATGAAGTCCTTTAACAGATGTAGGCAGTCATGCATGAGCACTTGAAAACAGAAACCTCTGACTGCTACAGAGAAAAACTCCACACACCAAGGGAGATCATCAAGCGTGTCCCTTTTTAAACCATCCATGATGAATACACATTCCCAACTTCAGAAGCCCCATCAAAGTACTGTGGGAACCATGTGACCGCAACACAGCTTCATTTGCACACCACAACAGAGAAATCAATGAGAGTTGAAAAGTTTATCTGCTGTCCTGGATGTAACTAACCTTGGCTTTGCTGAATCCGAGTACAGCTCAAGGATATGTTTTATATGACTTGCTTTGTTTTGGTGGACCACGAGTCGGAATATTGACTGACTGATTGATAAGGCCAGTGTCTTTTTATGATCACATTTTTACTGAGAAGATAAAAGACAATAATGAATTTTATATTGTAAGCAATGAACAGGCTGTTCCACTGTGTGCCACTCTTTCACCATCATCATGAAACATTGAAAGTATTTTATTTTAAAAACAAATACAAAGACACATTTTGTAAAATTTATGACACACATTGAGTGTCATGCTTCTTTGAGTAGCCATACTGCAGTGTCTACTGCTTTGATTGTGCATTCACACAGTAGTGCAAAAAGAACTCCGAGACTCATTGCTTCACCACTTCCCAGCAACTGAGGAGCACCGCATATGACATGTTTCCAGAGTTTTAGCCGAAAGGGAATTTCTTACTGGCTTCTAATTACTGTTCTACTTTGCAGTTTTAATTTCAATTTGTCACTTGCATCAATTTTAATGCCTCTACACTAGCAACAGCCGTAGCTTCAGGCACTGAGTTTTCAGATTCAAGTTGTGCCTCTCTTTCGCCCCTATCGCTCTCTAGCTCCATTAATTTTATCCACACCCTTTATTGGGACGGCCATGGATAAAATTCTTAAAATTTGGAAGAAACATTCAAGTGGATTAAAAGATGGCCACTGTGGCCTTGCAAAAAATGTTTTGGACCACAACTCAAGAATTTATATGCCAATTGTGATCAAATATGACACAGAGTCTATCAGGTAAAACTCATGCCATGCCCAAAAGGTCAGAGGTCTAACGTTCTTTGACAGAATCTTGTGCATAATTATTTTATAATCATCAATAAATAAAATGTAAGAATTTTGATGATATTTCACATTTGGTCAGATGATGAACTGTAATCTTTGTTAAGATGCAACCTGTGTGTTTTCTGGTTGGTGCAGTAATTCAAATAGTCTTCGACTAACACCATTAATGTGTGTATTTGCATGAGTGCACAAAAAATTGAGAAAAATTGAGAGCTGGCATTTGACTACATAATGGGTTTTGGGTTTGTTTGTTTTTTAATCATCTTCAGTGTTTTTCCCAGGAGTCTCAAAATTTAAAACCCTCCCTTAGAGTAAAACTGCATTCTGTATTGTTTCTTTATAGACTGGATTAAGCTTTAAAAAGAGATTAAACCCCAGGTAAAAGTGGAGGGGTTATCTGCACTTGCATAGCCTGGAGGAAGAATCAGTGCGACATCAAATACCATGCACTGTGACGTCAGCACCAACCCTCGGTGACCAACCTTCTGAGTGCTGCTTTGATTGTGTTTCGTGTGTGTGTGTGTGTGTGTGTGTGTGTGTGTGTGTGTGTGTGGCACTTCCATTGTCCTTCATCTCCACACCATCTCACCTCTGGTCAGTGTCTCCCTTTTCTAACACCTTTTAAATCCATCCATGTAGCAACTCATTGTAACTTTAGCTGACTGCCTGTAGAGCCCTTAAAGAGTTCTTTCACAGTTTAAACAAAGTTTTTCTATTGAGTGCTGCTGATGTCCGCATTTGTCTGCTGCTTGTAAAGTGATGTGAAAACCAGCAGTATTTTTTAACATAACCATGACGGAAAAAACACCCCAAGTATTTGTTACTTATGAGCTTTTTTGTATGCATTCAATGTGCTACAGGCTGTGAGAAAGCTGGAGAGGTTAATAGTCAATTAACTTGAGTACACTGGAAGGAGTGTTAAATATGCAACATAACAGACATTGAAACTGAGCTTGCATACAGTAAAACACCGATTACAAAAGAACTGCTAAGCTGCTTCACTATTATCATTTCAACCCTGAATGAGACCGATGTGGTCAAATGAGACATGTTCAAAAAAGGTAAGTATCCCCCCTCCGAGCCCCCCCCCCCCAAAATATAAATTATTAATAATAATAATAATAATAATAATAATAATAATAATAACATTCCTTTTAATAATTCAGTAACCATGTCATACAAAAATAAAATCCTTACAGAAGGCTAATAAATTACTTAGATGTGGTATATTTACCACTGTGAGGCCATTAGTGATTTAGGCCAAAAAATAATTTTATTGTTTAATGTTATCTAACCAGTAATAATTAGAGTGAAATTCCAAAAACTCATTTCACGGTCAAGTGGTCAACCTTTTCTAATTTAGTTAGATCTGGCTTTTTTTTTTTCATTAGTGCGTGCTTTAATATTAAAATTAATTTTTTTTAAAAAAAAGAAGAAACAATTAAAAATAGAATATTTAGAGAAGACAAAAAGAATACCTGTGATGGCTGACTTGCAACTCTCCAAGAAGCTGATTCTTGAACCACTGGTCAAAGTCCACATTGTCAAACAGTTCATAAGCTGCTAATCCCACTGCATTGTATACTGCAGAGAAAAAAGTTACACTGGTTACAATATTCACAATACGACTGACATGTTTCTCCTACAACAGGGGTGTCAAACTCAAATACACAGTGGGCCAAAATTCAAATCTGGAACAAAGTCGCGGGCTAACATTAATATTTATTGAAAAAAAAAATCTTCCTCCAGATTTAAGAATGAATCTTTTCTTATAGACTCGAACACGTTTTGCTGAAAAACTGAATATGGAACAAGCAAAGCTTAATACTAAACAATATATATATTAGCTGTATAATACCAGTAGGCCAGCTCTAATAGTCATTTGGTATGGCTTCGCGGGCCAAATGTAATTAGGCTGCGGGCCAAATCTGGCCCGCGGGCCAGAGTTTGACACCTATGCCCTACAAGAACCTTTTTATTTAACCATTGGTTAAATTCTTGTGCAACACATGCACAGCAGCACAGACAAACAGCTCTTGAGGCTCTTTGACGCAAGTGAAAACGCAAAATTTGACAAATTAAACTGCAGGGGACCATCACAAAAATGTAACTTCATCCAACTTAACATGGACATTTTAAAGAAGCGAATAAAAGCAAAATGGCTAAAGCTAAAGCTACAGAGCTCAGAGCCAGTCAGGCTCTGCCGGCCTTGACCAAGCTTGAGATGTTATTAGCAAACTTGAAAACTGGTAAGGTAAAACATGTCAGATAAATGCCGGTGTAGAGTCATTTGGGGTTACTGGAATGTAGCTGTGGTTTCCAACAAATTAATGCTTGTTGTGAAGCTTTCATTCTGCTAACAGTAGGCTGAATATGCTTCAAATATGCAGGCAAATATTAACATACAAAACAACAAAACAAAAAAAGAGTACATGTTATAGAAACATAGACATTATAATAATGATACTATAGGTTATGCTTCAGGCAGAAATTGGTGTAATGGTGACTAAAGGGCAGGGATAGCTCAGTAGGTAAAGTGGTCACCCCATGATCGGAAGGTCGGGGGTTCGAATCCACTGAACGGCTACCCTGAGGTACCCCTGAGCAAGGTACCGTCCCTACACACTGCTCCCCGGGCGCCTGCTTAGTGGCTGCCCACTACTTCACTGAGTGAATGGGTCAAATGCAGAGAAAAACAAGTAATTTCCCCATGGGGATCAATAAAGTATCCATTATTATTATTATTATTATTATTATTATTAAAATGAAGAGTGCAATAAAAGAATAAAATAAAAGATGATTAGAAAAAGAGTGACAGAATGAGAATATAATATAATATAAAAAGGGATAAAAGAACACACAATACAAGAAATAGTGGCTGTTACTATTTATAATTTATCTTCAGAAGTAATGAATTTTGAAATGGCAAAAAGCAGAGAACAGGACTGATAAAAAAAACAAAACGAAGAGAGACTGATCCGATTTACGGAAAAAGAAACAGACTTTTTCCATTATTTTAATTCTCTTGTATTATGTAAGGCTGAATATGGGGCAACTTGTGAAACAAAGAGCAAAACCATAAACCAGCAAAAACAAGGGAAATATAATCATTTAGGTGTCTATGATCAGTTTCAGAGGAGTTTAACACTTTAGATACATATTCTGTCATTTATTTTGAGAAAAACCAGGACTAATGATATGATGTACAGATGGACAGTGGAGTGGTGCAAAAGTAGCAATCTTATATTTTACTACTGACAAGGGAGGGACGTCTCAATAGGCAGCTAAGAGCTCTTTGGAATTGGTCTTTTTTGTTGGGGAAGATTTTTGTGTTAGAACAGTCAAACTCTGATACTCCCAGCATGACAGAGCAATAATTACAATGGAGTAAAAAGTACGTGAGCTTTTGACTGACCTGCATCCTTCATTAGCAACTGAACAGAGTCTTCCACATTGGTTGGGCCTGAAAAGACACAAATATACACTGGATTTAATTTCAGTAACAAGGCAGAATCAATAACATTAGCAATATAGCAGCATATCTATTGTCCCAGTATTGCTCTTTGACAGCGGAATGTATGTAAGGTATGTAACTGACAACTGGAAATTAAACAGGCACGTCACATCGGTCTTGCTTAAGCCATTTTGATGGGCTGTTCTTGCTCTCTAGTTGTATACTCAGGTTTCAAAATCAATAGATGTCTTCTTTCAACCATAGAATTACCCAAACTGGTGTTTTCCTTGCTCCAGCAAAACCAATTTCCACTCTGACACTTAAAATGAAAAGTAGCTCGAGAGACAGGGCAGAAGTGGACCTTGTAATCCACCCAAGCGAGCAATAGCACGACCAATTCAGCAACAGAACAAGAGCTACACACCAGTACCCCCATGAGATGAGGAGCAGTGTGCCAAATTTGCGTGTGTACATGACCGAGAGTTTAGAAAGGTGGACGTAATGACAGCCAATAGCAGAGTTCATACTGACTGTTAAGCTTAAATATTGAACTAAATCTGTGTTTCATCAACAGATGTGAATAGACTTGTTTGTACTATGCAAACTGCCTCAGACCATGTGTATGAGCAAATAATATATACTTATTTAGGTTTCCAGACTGATGTCACCTAAAATTTGGTCAAAAGTAAGAATATTAATATTTATTATTATATTATTATAAAGACTAAAAATATCTTCTTCCCATCAGCCATCGGGCTACTCAACACCCACAATAAACTCTAAGCTGTCACTAAACACTGCCGATACTTGGGTGGGGATACAAAAAACCATGTCAAGTAATATAAATATTCATATGAAAGGGCACGGAGAAAGCTCTACAACAGACATTTTATTTTTTCAATGCAATGCCCAATCACGTCACAAAGATACCATAACAGGCCTACATCATGTTGTAATATAAAGATTATAAAAATTTTAGTATAGCCCTTGCCCTTTGAGGGGAATTACGTTTTTTTGTCTTCATCCTATTCTTATGTTAAATGTATGAAAATTATTAAAAACACTTCATGATGTCATTTATCACTTGTCACTCTAGTTTCAGTTACAGCAGTGAGTTTCTTATCTTGACTGATACATGAGCCATACCTTCACCTGCTCCCTTCATACTCTTTTGGTCTACCTGGTAGCCCCCCCTGCACAAACTTTGATGTCAAACCTTTTTTTTTTGTGCCTTCAATATCAGCCACAGTGCATGTCTCAGGGGATACAGAACTCATCTCCTCTGTTACTGGAGCCTGAGCCTTGCTTTTTTCTTTCCCATTTTTACCATTGTCATTTCAGAGGAAACACGGTGGACAGTTGAACCTTCTCTGGCACTATTTTTTAATCTTTTTATTTTTTTTGTCAGAAATTCTCCTGCACAGAACGTTCCAAAGTTAATGTTTCTTTATTTAGAGAAATGGAGGTGTTGCAGATTGTGAGCCAATCGCTAATATAAGCAGTGCAGTAAGAACAAACTCCAGAATATTCCATGAATCTGATGGTAGTTTTGTGTGTTTACTTTTTCTTCCACACTTTAAGTAAAATTTATATGCAAATATTAGTGACTCAGGGCCAATTTCTCTACTTACAGCTGCATGAGTAAGGGAATATACTGTAGCTGAACAGACGTATTCAACACAGTCTTTACACAAGTATAACTTCTTATGCAAACTTCTTAAATTAAAAAAATAAATCACTTATTTTGTAAAAAGTTGAAATTAAGATTACTTGGCACAAAAATTATTGTTAAAAAAAATTCTTAAAGTTTGTGTTTTGTTTCTGTGATACTTGCACTTTTTTCCCCTAAAAAGGACCTCCTGGGATATGAATTGTCACATATTGGTGGGAGAAGTTGCACGTTGTTGGTTTCATTTTTGCCTTTTCTATTGTTTGTTTTAGTTTTTTAAGGTTAATAACCAAAAAAAAACCACTGTTCACCACAATCAGGCTACAAAATGATTTGTACAAACAGCCTCTAAAATGATGATAAACTGAATCTATTTATGCATTATAAAGATGTATGAGTGTGTTATTTTTAGCTAAATGTGTCCAATTGACTGGCTCCTGCCTATACAGTTTTCATTGCCAAGGTGTTAAAAATTCACTGGAATGAAATTAGACTATGTGATTTGTAGGTATAATGCTTAAACTGACCCTGGAGATTCTGAACCATATCCAGCAGCACTGGTGTCAGGGTCTGGCTGTAGTTGTGGAAGATATCCAGGAACAGTACTTCTGTGCAGGGCTAAATACAGAAATAAGTTAGAACAAATAAAAATAGAGACAGGTAGTTGACAGAATATTAACACATGCAGCATCACATTTAGCGCAAGTCATTACAGTTACTTTTTATAGGATCACAATTCTTTAGTCTCAACAGCACGTTGGGTTCTGCTGGGCATTTAGAGGTGGGATAAGGTGAGGAGTGCAGCTATCGCATTAATATTTGATAAGGACAAAAACAAAAGTCATACAAAAAGGTGCGACAAAAATAAATAAACAATACATTGTGTTCCAAGTTCAATAGAAATGCAATCAATATAACACTGTTAGGAGATTTTTGTGGGTGTTTATGCTCAATAAAGAAACGGCCTAGACAACTTCATTAGTTTACTGGGTTAGAAAAAGCATATTAAAAAGGTGTAAGAAAGAGGTCATGGTCTGTGCCGTTTGTGAAAACATCCCATTTGCCACAATATCAGTGAGAGCTTATATACTGGTAGCATAACCGGTCCTCTTACACGGTACTTCAATCAGCTTCATGAGAATAGGACAAACAGAACAGATTCTAACTGATACAGAAACGATCCGTCCTGAGGTTCACAATATGCTAAAAAGCTGTTCAAATGCGTTTTGAGAAAAGAACAAGTCTGCCACTAAGCTTAGTGGTTGCTTATTTTAGCCTATATTTACATGCACAATTTTTAAAAGTAAGTGTTCTACTTGGAAAGCAGCAAACTCTTTTGTTCATTAAAAAAACAAAAGTTTTAAATTACATATGAATCCATTGTAAATCAGCAGTTGCAGCATACATTTGTGGATCCTGAGGCTATGAGCGTATCTGTGGCAATTTTAAAACTTCTCTCAAAAACAGAAAAGCTTCATAATTAATTGCCATGCACATGTATGAATTGATGTGTGAATTCAGAAGTTACTAGATTCCAACATATATAAATAAAATCATCCTCTAAGGCATTCAGTTTTATAGCGCTGCATTTTAAACAAAAAAAAAAAAAAATCAGAATCACCGATGCATTAAAAGGTATGGAAATTCACAAAATTGTTGTTTTCTAGAAAAATTCAAAACTGAAGTAATTAGATGTTTAATAAGTTCTTAGACCATAATGCCACTTTTCTTCTGCTGCTGCATGCCTTAAATGCATAAAAACTTGTACAAGGCTTAGAGTTCACTGAAAGAATGTGTTACTGTACTTCAAAGAAACAGCAGGGCAGACATTTGTCATCTGAAGTGATGAAAGTAAGAGGAATGGGGCACAACACAGGAGAGGGATAGAGAAGAAATAGGACCATGGATAAAAGATTATGTCATGCATCAGCAACAGCCTCTAAAACTAACTAGACTCATGACAACCTTTAAAACTCCAGGCGCCACTAAATGTTTTATGATGCTGCCATGTATACAGTCAACCACCACAGAACTGCACAGCATTTCTGAAAATACAGCACACATAGAAATATGTAACAATACCGCTGCAATTAACTTTAATGAAACTGGCTGTTATGATCATTTAAATCTACATTTTTATGATCGTAAAGACAGACATAATTGATTTCGGTCTGTTCTCGACATTCAGTTTTACCCAAAAACACAGGGGATCGATTTATTTTTGCTTTATTAATTCCTCTAATGCTTATTTTTTTGTATGATGAGGCAAATATTTAATTTCCTTCTTTTGAGCATAAGATCGAACAGACTGTTCTTCCATACCAACTCAGTGTGCTATATATGTAACAGTTCAAAGTACTGGTACTCATATAGCACTTTCCTATTCTAACTGAGCACTCAAAGCAAAGCAAAACATTCACCTATCCATAAACGCTCATGAACGTACTGGTAGAGGGGACTGAATCACTGATCTTCTGATTAGTGGATGACCTGGTCTACCCTCCTGAGCCACAGCTACCCTATTAATTTACAATTTCTCTGCACATATATATAGATGCATATAAAAATATACTTACCCGCAGACTGTATTTCCAAGAGTCACCACCTGTCTCTTCCACAGCTGAAACAGTTACAAAACATAATTATCTGTTAGAAAATGTTGATTAGGAGGTGATGGCTGACACTGCACAACAGAAACATCGTATATATTATGACAAAGCCCTGAAATTGCAAGTGTGTTTTCTCACACACACTCTAATATGTGGCTCTGACTGACTATAAAATTGGATTCAAATGTCAACAGACTGAACTCCCACACTGGGCCCTTGTGGTTTTAGCTTTATGAAGTGTTATGTCTGAGTGGTCAGTGTCATTACATAAAGCCTGTGAGGACACTATGATGTTTTGAAAATATAGCAAGATCTCAAATGCTGCCTATAACTACAAACGCGCACCAAGAGCTATACCCTATAAATTATGTCAATTGACAGTTTTAAGGAGAATCAAAAATACGTATTATAAATCACAAAATATTGATTTAAATTGCTTTAAATCTGCAAACTGTCCAATTTATGGATGAAGGGTATTAATATAATATGGTCATATGATGGTAGCAATCATTTACCTAATGCTGTAGATTCTCCCTAATACATCAAAATTTAAAATACACAAAAAAAACAGACATTGCAAAATCCATACAAGTTCAAATTTGCGAGCATATTTGTAGATGTGATATTACCAAAGCTCTCAGGGTCCTCTTCCCACATTGCTAGCTCTTCCTCTGTGAGAAGGAAGTAGTGTGAGACAAGCCGACGTCCAATCTCTGTCAGTGTGGGGTGGGTGAAGAATGCCGTCTTGATTTTGTGAGCTTCCAGGCTCTCTGGTTTACTGTCTGAAGGATGGAGAAATACAACAATAAATAAAGGAAAAAGACAACATTTCAGTCGTAAGTCATCACAAACACAGACACTTTTCTTCAAAATATTGTTACTTAATACAATACAAACATTGTATTATAGCAGTAGTGTTGCTACAGACATTTAGTACGTAAGATTCCTAAATATAAATAAGGACTGCAAGGCAAAATCTCTTAATTTTAGGCAACGAGCAGCTGAAGTAATCCTCAAGTGTGACTCATTTTTGCTGTCTGCTCATTAACTTCAAAATCATAATTCATTTTAATAGTGTTTCTGGTAAAAAGAAAAAGAAAAAAAATCTGCTCTGTTGCTCATTTTTTATTTTGTATTAATTGTGCATGATTTAAGGTTACAGTACAAGAAGAAAATTAAACAGCCCTTTAACTTCCTCATTTATCTTCTCTGTTATAGGAAAGCAAACCTGAAGTCATGACCAACTCTGACACAACAACACAGTCAGATATTCGAATGAAACCCAGAACCTTGGATTGTTAGAATGGGAAAGTTCTCGAGTAAGGAACCCCAGAGATTATGCTAGCTGACACAAGAAAGGCCAACTGCTGTGCCATTTGCTAATGAAGCACTAGAAACCTCAGACAGCTTGGGAAAAGAAAAAAGAAAAGAAAAAATACATGGAGCTGCGATAAAGTACAGTGACACCGATGGCGTTATAGCCCTGTGCTATTGAAACTCGCTGTCAGTGACGCGTATTCAAGGGCTTGTGGCATTTCTGCTGACTTTTAAATCACAAACCTAAAATGAAATGTTTATTACCTACAGAGAGCATCATTTTCATTTTTAGTATTATCACGTATATTTTTCAGTTATTCTCCAACCCTTCAGACTCCTCTTTCCCCGAGACACTCATAACTTACCATCAATGTTCTTGGCGGGTTTGTAGGCATCATTCTTTACAATCATCTTGATGAGGTTCATGCACTGAACAATAAAACGTTCAAAGGTCACTCCCTCTCCTGCAGGCGTGAACACGTAGGTAACAGCAAACTCCAGGGAACGCTGGATTAGCGGTATAAATGCGCATGGATGGTATTCCAGGAAATCCAACAACTACGTGAGAGGAAGGGGTAGACAGAACACAAGGACAGATACATAAAAACAGTGGTAAATTTAAATATTTTAAAGAAGAAGCTATAACAGGCCAGCCTCAGAGGCAGAATGCACAACCTATTCATGAACAACTAATGCAGTCATTTATATCATCATAAATTAATAGACGGGTCAACTCACAACTTTAGTGTACAAAATGATGGTCTTTTCCAGCTTTTCTCTGCATGTGCTGTCTGAACCAACCTGGCGACCTGATATAAAACAATCACATAGCTTTGTTACTTAAAGCAGTATTACACTAAATATATGCATGCAGCATTCTAGGAACTCATTTCATTTAGATCCAAGATACTGGACTAAAAGGTAGGAAGCAGGAGCTGCATCTCCAACTCTTATTAAACTCTTATTTAAAAACAAAAACAAACAAAAAAAAGAAAAGAAAGCAAGCAATAATAAAAATTTTAAGAGCTTTATAATCCTGGATATTCAATGCACAAATGACAAAAAGGAGGAGGAAAAAACTGAAAACCGAATCACTCTGAATTAGTCGTTAGCTCTATTTTGGAAGAATTTATTTAGGACGTCTTTGAGATCAGTATTAGTATTTTATTCTAGTATTTTCCACTTCAAGGCCAACCTCTTCAGTGATTACAAGTTTATTACTTGCATCTGAAATAAAAATGTTTAAGATCTCAGAGCTTAGGCAGAAAAGCCTTAAAGATAAAGACTGCCTGCTAGATGACAGTGATAGCGACCTAACATTAACAGACATATCATCTCTAAAGATCCTGTGTTGGCAGTATAGTGGCATTATTTTTTATAGAGGGTTTACTCTATTGTGAAGGCAAAAAAAAAAATCTGAATTTTTAAGCAAGATCTTCAGTTTGAGGATTTAGAAATAATCAATATAAAGATCAGAAGAAGTCTCAAAGTCTGACAAGAAAAGCAAATAAGTAAGTGTCCAAAGTCTTTATAATTTCTAATGGCCATCAATTGGTGCACTTGATTTTAGTAAACATTTACCTAATGCATATTAAAGTACCAACCACATTGGAAATGACTTTTTCAATGATGCTTGACAGTCACTTTGTAAATTAATGTTTTAGATTAAAACAAAATAAAGCAGATATGATTTATGGCTTGGCTACCTTGTGACTGAAAGTTCCTACTGCATGTGTATGGTCTCCTCAGGTTCTCAGTCAGATTCACATTTTTGCTTCTTAAGAGCTTAGAAGGATTTTATATTAAAATCCAGGTCTGAATATCTTTAAAAGTATCTTTTAATTCCAGTGACATCTATGCATCAAATACAATTTCATCAGCATAAAAATGGTATTCTCGTATGTGCAGAATGAACAGCAGAGTGCCCAATATCTAGGGACACATTCATCAATCAACTTGGAATATGAGTTAAAATCACTATGAGATGTAATACACCAAAAAGAGATGCTTTTAACCGATGGTAGAAAACATAACTGACATTTTACTTATCAAGAGATAGGGGAAAGCCCTTTCAAGGATCTCAGACTGATGGACAAAAATTTAAAAAAATAAATAAAATAAATTGCAAAAACATGTTGCTCTTATTGTCCCAAGTGAGCTAACAATGCCATTTACATCAATAGCTGCAGTACAAGGAAGACAGGAAAGAAAAGAAAGGGGGGCAAGAAAGTTGACTCTCCAGCTGAGACTTCCTTTTCTTTAAAGTCAGATGCCCACTACACCTTGCTGACTGATAATCCCATGAGTCCTTTACAAGCGCTGATGCATATAATAAAGTACAGTAATATTAAAAATTAGAAAATAAATGACTCGCTCCCTCTGATGTACATTTTGGCTCCATAAAACCACTCCTGATTCTAGAGGCAATAAAGATGTCCTCTATAGTATACATTCTTGCCAAACCCATTGATGAAATCAGCTCTGCCAACAACAGTCTCATACATTCCTCCAACCACTTGTGAGCATGCAAGGTCATCGTTTCCTTCAGCTTCATACACACTAAAACTTCCATCAGCATGTACTAATTTGAAATGACAAAAGCTTCACTAAAAAAGCAAAATAGGTTAATTTTGCTTTGTTTACTTTTTTGGCCACATATTCTTGAGCCATACAAATTTTCAGAGCCCACTGCATTCTAACTGAATTCGTGCTCATGCTATTGTTTCTCTGATGATATGCAACAGTTGGTAATGTTAGATGTGCAAAGTCACCCACGTACTAAAGAACCAATATCTGAGCGATCAAAAATATCTTTAACTAAGCAAAGAAACATATTTGAAGAATTAAACATTTATTCATTGTTATTAAAAGATAAGCAGCTAAGAAAAAAATATATACATGTATATTACAAGAATATAGTGACTGACAAAAATAGACGGGCCATCTGAGTAAAAACCTCAAAGATAAAGAGTCTGACATCAGAATGGACCACAAACATCGTCCCCAAGATACCAGTGTATATAGCTGACCTTATCAGACTGTGCAGAGCTGATATTTCTCACCACAAGCACTGAGCTGTCTTTCCGTTTCCCCTATCTGTCAGGCCAAAATACCAACAGGACCATGATCCTGTCTCCACTGCCATCAGCAGGGTGAATATTAGAAGTGATAGTACTGGCTGATACTGCTAATGATATTTTTCAACATCTGCTGCTACGGCAGATGGTGGAGTTGTGCCTGAGATTTATCTCAAACTGATTGGATGCTATGACAAACTTTTATACAAAAGAAAAAGAGACCATAAATAGCGAGATGAGAAGAAAAGTAAGCTTACGCAGCTGCCAATGACCCAAGTAGTTCCCAGTGGATAGAAATCCAGCACAAGGGCATGAGAAACCTGTTTAACTGATGGAACTGCACTGCTCAAAAAAAACTTAAGGAACACTTGATCATCACAAGAAAATCAATGGCTCCATAAACAGGACTTTATGGAGTCTGGTTCTGACAGAAGCCACGACTTCAATTAGGTAAAACAGGCGGCCAACGTCCATGGTGCTGGGCTGTGAGCACAGGTCCCACTAAGGATGTTGGGACTTCATGAGTGTTGCATGAAGTCTTTTTCTGACAGTTTGGTCAGGAACCTGCACATTAGAAGTCATTTTGTCACCTTTTGTTGAAGAGCTGGGTTGATGCCGTTCTACAACCCTGTCCTACTCTCCTGAAACTGCTAGAAAACAAAGCGAGTTTTCTTCCAACACCATGCACTGGCTCCATGTACATTCTGGAGGAGCTAAGCTACTTGTGCAACCTGAATGGGCTGCAGATACTGTCTTATGCTATCAGTAGACAATTTATTTACACAATAGCTAAGCATACGTCAACTCTAGTATTAAGGAGGGAATATTAGTATTCATGGTTTATTGTCCACAGAGCCAGAAACTTTTTATTATCAAACAGAAAATAATGGAAAAATACACATTCCTGACAAAGAAGCAACAGGCTTTTTGTCTGCTGATCACAGACTAATCGTGAACAACCGTGTAGTCACACCTCACAGGCCCATCGTGATCCAGATGAAAGAAAACCAAAAAGGGGTCTTTGGAGATTAGATTAAAAGTAGATTCTAAATTCCTGGATGAATTTCTGTGACACTTTAGTACCTAGAACAACATGACCCAAAATTGCAAATACCTTCCATCAAAAGAAGTCCCCACTCAAAGGCTGTGATTAATTAAAACACAGGATACATTCCACTCACCCTCAGATTGTTTTGAGCAGCACTGTTGAAACTCGTTAAATACACTGTTAAATAGCAATGTTGTCTTTTTGAGTTTAAAAGTTTGTGAAGTGAAAGAAATACTGTTTTAAATTCAACTGCTGCTCATAACCAGAATATAAAACTACAGGTCAGGAAAACGTTGAAAAACGACACAGTAAAGAACTATCATCACAACTAAAGCAACATCAAGGAAAAGAGGCAAATAATAGGATAGGAGCGGCTGATAGGTGGGATTATGTCGTGCTTTTTTTATTCCGTGAACTTACTGTATGTTCACATGCGCACGCACGTGATTATCAAAGACAATTCATTATGCCTTTTAATTTTTTCAAGACATAAAATATTCATAGATTAGGATGTCTTTAATTCAAACTATTTTTTTAATAAAAAAAAAACTTGTAATTAGACATGTTCCAATACTTCAGAATATAAATTAATGAAAAACAAGGCTCGTTAGGATGACTCTCTCTGAACTTTTCATTTTCAATGCGACCACCTAACTTCAGAAATTATAAATTATCGGAGACTTTTCAGGAAATGCCTTCTGCGTGCACTACATGAAGCACCACTAACACGTTTACTGAAGTGTGAAGCCTACAATCATATACTTGAGGAAAAAGAAAGCAACATATACTTACAGCATTCCAAGAACTGTTTTAGCCTTTCAAACACTGCATTCAGGAAGCCCTAAAAAGGAAGAGAGGGTGAAAAAAAGTTTAATTTCTGACATTTTTGCATTTGAATTACTGATGATGGCTTCATTAGTATTGCTCCAGGGGATATATACTGACAAGGGAATAACTTTTGGTATCTGTGTAGGTGGGGATGCTTGCAGCTTTACTCAGGAGTATACATATATATATATATATATAAATAAAAAGGTGCCAGCTACTCGGTATGAAAGAGAATCAATTTTCTGTAGCCTGGTATAGTCATGGCTTAGCATGGGAAATTAGATGATAGATGGAGACAACTGTTTAGTTCTGCAATAATGTGCACCCTTGAGGTCAACAGCAGTGGCATTAATCACGCGTTCAGCCAACACAGTCTAGTCAACAACTAAAGGTCCTAAAAAGAGTGAGTGAAGAAACGGGGGGGGGGGGGGGGGGGGGGGGGGGGGTCACAAGTGGAGCACAGAAGACAGTGTGGAAAATTACAGAGAACACGGTTCACAGCAAGCGTTCGATATGCTCATGGTGGGATTTAGACAGAGGGGTATAGGCAAGGTGCATTGGGAGGATATCAAAATGGAGCATGTAGGAAATTACAAACTGTGAAAAGGGGGTGGAAAATAATTTTCAATCAAATCAGCCATGTCAAAAAATATTCTAGAACTAAAGAGGAAGGGAAATGAGGCTAATAGCAATGCCAGGGAAGAATGCACAGGATGAGGAGAAAAGCAAACAAATGTCAGCAAAATGAACAGAGATGGAAAATGGATACAGAGTGATAGTCATCAAATGGGTATGTCAGCAGTAGTGTGAGAAGTAGGAGATGAAAAAGGCAGATGAGTGTCAAATAGGCTAGTTCGCTTTGAGAAAAGATCTAAGGGAAAGGCAGTAAGTGGCAATTTAAGTAGTGAATGTTTTAGCTCTGTGATCAGGTATATGGGCACAGACCAGTTTTACAATGGCACAAGTGAATGTGCCTTTTTTTTAATGCAGAACTTTTTGGAATGGAGTGACACCAAGATGCTGGAAAGCTCCTGGATGTTATTCATCCAGCTTTAGTGTTTTTTGTCTATGTCGAACAAGCTCTATTGAAATTCTATTGCATCCTCACTCTTTTAGTGATTGTTTGACAATCAAGCCAGGAAGATTATCAACTGCAAAATGAGTTACAATTCATCACTGTGGCAGCCTGTGTGCAGAGTGACAATGTTCTTTATTCTTAGAGACGGTATTTTCCAACTCACTGCAGTTCTGCAATAATGCAGTCACTGTGGTGAGAAGAAAACAAACATAATCTTTTCAGAACGCTCATGTCATGTGTAAAGAGATTCATTGTAAAACAACTTTTTAATGGGACCACAAGTATGAACTCCATAAACGATGCCATAGAGCTGTGACACACTAAGCAGAGTTCAGGGGAAGTGCCAACTTAGAAGAGATGGCTGCACAGCTCATTCTTCTGAAAATGTGGAATTTGAATACACTGGACACTAAAATCAATGGCATATAGTAATGTGCAAAAGTATCAGTCCACCGCTTTGTTCCTTTAAAAGTTTGCTAGGGAAATGGGAACAGCAATATATTAAAACATGTACACAAATGGCAATGTAGTCTATAAGGCAAAAAAGGGAGCTTGCACACTTCTAATGAGCTTGAAGGTCAACATTTGGGATGACCACATTTATTCTCCAACACAGCCTGAACTCTTATGCAAGTTTTCTTGCAGCCTTCAAGTAGTTTTAAAGGACAGTTCTCCGAACTTTATGTCGGTTTTATCACACATTGCTTCAGTGATGTTGAGGTCTAGGCTCTGGGGAGGCCAATCTAGGATGATTGGTGTTCCATTGTTCTTATGCACCAAACTGGTTATTATATAGTTCTTTCCTAATCCACTTGAGCGCTCAATCTGCTTTAGTCACTCACTTATACATGCAGTAGAGCTGGGCGATAGAACGATAACGATATGTATCGCGATATAACTTTTACTCGATAGAGAAATTAAGCTATCGCGATAGACCTCGCCGCTCTTGTCCTCTTAAAAAAAAAAAAAAAAAAAAAAAGATCAGCCAATCCAAATTAAGTAGCGCAGAGCCGAACCAATCACAGCCGCAGCGTCACGTCGCGTGACTTGTAACGTACAGCACAAGTGCCAAGCCGCACGTGTGTTTGTTTGGGAAGCAGCCAGCGGGTAATGGAGGAAATGAGCGTGACCGAAGAGAAAACAGATGATGGTTCCAATGCCGGAGAGATTGTCGAACGGAAGAGCCATAGAAGTTCCGTAGTGTGAAGGTATTTCGGCTATTTCAAGTCTGACAAAAAACAGAGTAGCGTGCACTGTAAATTGTGCCGAAAGCAAGTCTGGAAATACAATAAACTGGTGCATGCGTCACACTGTGCGCCGCGTTATTGTTTCGGTGAAATGAATTTCTACAATACTGTTAATTCTACTCTCTGCAGTGTTTAAATGCTTACATATACACACAGTTACTGTCCCTCCACACATACGACTCGGTTCTGCTTCTATGCCCCAGCTTTGTTTACTTTTTCCCACCGAGGCTCCAATGAACGGAAAATCTCCGTTTTCAAAAATACCCGTGTACGTGTGGACGTAGCCTCAGTCTCTGACTGGAAGCGCTAATTCGTCATTCGGCTTTTGTCAGACTAAAGTAACTGTTAAAACTGTTTGAAAAGCTAAGCTATACAACAAGGAGAGATTGAGAATTTCCTTTTACTTCTCAGTTTATTTGATATTGACAAAAGTTAGTCAGTTTTGTCTGTTCTTCTGTAACACAAACTAAGATTTATTTTTAGAATTAATATTTTGTTTCTAAGTGGAATTGACAATTTAGTCTGTTTCGTTTGTTCTGTTTTGAAACTTAAACGCTTTAGCGGCTGCCTTTTGTGTAGTTTGCAATATTTGCCTTTATTTATCTGAAAAAGTCTCATGTTCCTTAAGTACATCTACCCTGTTGAACTTATTATGGGAAATAAATATTTAAATAAAAACAAGCTGCTGATTATTTCACATTTTACTTGTGAGCAACGGCACATTTAAATCTTACAAATATAGTTATTTGGCTTATATCGTGATAGATATCGTTATCGCCTGAAATGAAAAAAACATATCGTGATATGAAAAAATCTCATATCGCCCAGCTCTAACATGCACTTTTTGCAATCCTTTTCTACCCAAGAGTTTTCTATCTAACACTCCACAGACTCCAATGAACAGATTGGAGAGCAACTTGGGTCCAGTATCTCAACCAAGGATACTTATCGACTGGAGCAACCAGCCATCGAACCACTAACCTTATGCAGATATGCTTTTACTACACTGGCAGTGTGTTTAGGATAACCCCCATGCTGAAGAATGAAGCTATTGCCTACCAACAACATTTTCCAGACAGTATTTGATGGTGGATCCTCCACAAAGCCTCCACTGTGTTTTACTGTACACACTCAGTGCTGTACCTCTCTCGGTCTCCCCTGTAGATACTGACATCAATCTAAACTAAAGAAAATTCAAGTTCGCATTTATCACTCCATAAGACCTGTTGCCAGTTAGAACTCATTTTCAGTATAGTTCTTGTGTAATTTGTCATACCTCAAACCTTTTCTTCCTATTTCCCTTCCTTTCCTTTCCCTTCCAACTGAGACCATTTTTGTTGAAGCTTCAGTGAACAGTAGATGGATCAGCTGAAAGGTCAGATCCATTTCTCACTTCTTTTATCATCCACTTGAACCAGTTTTTTGTTTGTTTGTTTTTAGGGCACTGCACACCATGCCATGATATATCATGTTTTCAGCTAATTGCTCTTTGGGAATCACCTTATTGGTGCAAAAATATTAGTTTGTCATCTTTGGTGGGGTGTTTTATGCACTGAACTAAATAAATGGAAACAAATTATGTGCTTTCAGTAAAAGACAATTTAAAATTTGTTCTTCGCTATCCTATCTGTCATGTGTAGACACAAATCAAATCAAATTTATTCGTATAGCACAACACTAGTTGATCCCTTGAATTAGGTGTTTTTTAAAGCTTGAATGATTCAGAGGTCAGCGTTAAGTGGCTTTAACAAAAATACCTCCTCTGAAAATGGTCAGGTACAAGGACTGGACTGAACTGGACTGAAAATGACCAAAAAAGAAAGTGTCCAAAGAAAAACTTTCAAAGACCTTCACAAAGCCTGCAGAACTATTGCTCAACACCACTTCGTTTTGTTCCTTGGAAGCAAAAACAAATCCACACTATTGTATGAGGAGAACAAAGAAATTAGTCTCTATATTCAGTGAGCACTACAGCAAGACCAACTAACCAAGCCTTTTAGGATCATTCTATGTAAAGTCAGTCAGTTCCTGACCACTTCATAAGTGGCTAACTGTTTTATTTTGTTTTTTTTATACCAACTTTTGTATATTTAATAAAACAATGCAGAATTATAACATCAAGCTATGAATGGGTTGAATTTTTGCTGTATTTCATTTTTTTATTTTTTCAGTATTTTTGAGCCCTCATAACTTCATAAGAAGAGGACCTAGTTAAAACCGAGTGTCACAACATATTTTAAAAAAAAAGAAGTCTTTTTTGGTTCATAGCTATTGTTGGGTAATAATAATGCCTGAGCAAAACAGTACAAATTAAATGTCTAGAATGTAGACTGACAGGAACGAGCAGCATTAGTTTATCTGTTACTGATGACTTAAAATCTGAAAGAAAACTAGAAATTTTCAAGGGTTACAGATTTATTATTATGTGAAAAGGTGCTCAATCAACATAAGTTATAGCATATAAAAGGTGTCCTTTATACACATAATATCAGGCTCATCTTATAGCATGATTCTTATTATTTTGTTATAGAACATTTG
Source organism: Mchenga conophoros (assembly GCF_057382185.1). Classification (NCBI taxonomy): domain Eukaryota; kingdom Metazoa; phylum Chordata; class Actinopteri; order Cichliformes; family Cichlidae; genus Mchenga; species Mchenga conophoros. The sequence continues at coordinate 25,311,032 of NC_140537.1, read as the reverse complement.
ACACACATCAGCTATCAAAATCAATGAAGCAACTCAAGCAACCCAGTAACCTACAGACACTTCATTTCAGTTCCTGACAGAAACATGACCTTGAAAGGGAACTGGAAATTAGATCATGCAGTATGAATTAAAAGGGTTTTCTTCATCATCACACCCATCATCAAAGGAAGAGCAAAATGAGAGGTGACAACTCATCAAATTCTTAAAGAACTAATCAACACATAAGCATGACACATCCATAAACCATCACAACTCTCTGACAAACTTCAATAAAAAACATGGAGCAGTAGCTAAAAACATTCAAAACAATTTAGACTCCTGTTACTAGATACAATTTAAAAAATACTGGCAACTGCCAGTGCTACCCCTCAGCCTTCTAATAGACACACCTATGACATCAATTGAAACTCCTCAGTGCACTTATTCTTGAGTTATCATACTCACAAACTTGCGTGTCCATGCCGCCCGCCCGCGTGGTAGTGACAATTGCCCATCAGTCTTTTGAGCTGAGGTTTAAAAAGTTTAACACGTGGCAAAAGAGTGAATAACTATAAGTTTTCTATTCAGAAAAAAAAGGTAATTTCTTATTAAGTGTTTTTTTTAATTGATTTAAGAGACATTACCCACTCTGAATCAGCTCTTTTCCCCCAACATTAACTTTAAGTTATGTCCAATAAAAAGAAAGGAATAAAATTTTGGAAAAAGGAAACTTTTTCCTTTGTCTCCAAACAATCAAGGGTCTGACTCAGACTCACTGCAATCACTCTCAGACAGCTTTTCAAATAATTGCCATTGCCAACACATTGCAATCAATGTGAGACAGTCTGCTCCAATAAGCACAACTTGGCTATGACGCATCTCTGTGCAACAGGGGAGTCGACTCAAATGGTTGCTAACTGGTTGTTTTCCGATTATATTCCTATATACTGTAAAAGCAAGACTGCTGAGTGCCCATATCATTCTGTAGATCAATCTCCACCCACAGCAGCTACATCCCTATCAGAGGAGGGAATTCTCTTTGAGATCTACAAGACTCTGGCTGGACTCTGAATGTAAGTAATTAATGTGGTAGTTAATGTGAGCTTCTGCGTATGTAGACGGCAACACGTTTACAAAGGATTTTGCCAATTTTACTTATCACAAGCAGATTGCAAATTTGACCCCATTCAATCGCAAGACTGCACCTCACTGTGAGTAGTTGCAGACCTGGTCCCCATCTTTTCAGCAATCATTTGAAAGGCAACAAGATCATTGCACACAATGGCAATCCTTTTTGTCATGTCAGGTTCGAACCACTGTTTTTCCAAGTGTAAATACAGCATTAAACAGTTTAAGATAGTTGCTCTGTGCTTAGTCATAATGGCATTATGTTGTTTACTTGTTTCTGTGAGAACCTTCAACGCCTAATTATTTTTAAAAGATTACAGAACTTCTTCCAGTGCACACTTGGAGCCTAATATTAATATTTTTAAAGAACTTGATTTTAACATAGTGAGTTATATTAAAACATGGTTGCCTAAGTAGATTCAAGGTAGGCATATTCCTGTGTTTATTCAGCACCAGGAGAATGAAAACAGCTATTAAAGTAGTAATTACTAAGAAAAGCAACAATGTAAATTAAATATGAAATATTTACTTTAAAACACTACAATGAGCTGGAATAACCAGTGAAAGCATGAGGCAAACATCCGTTTAATGAAAATATTGTGACCATCTTATAACCTTCAGCCTGGAGGCTAAGTTGTCGTCTCATTAGTGGAGAAACAGGGCGCAGTAAACATTTTTTTCTGTCATAAAAATGTCCTTGCCATCTACAAGCATAAAAAAGCAGGAAAAAACAAATAAAGCAATAAAAATCAGAAATGACAGAAACATAACAGCAGAAGCACAAAGACAGAAACGGCACAGCAACAACAGACCACATTTTTAATGTTAATGACTCGTTGACCTTTTGTGACGACTTACATTGTATCAAAGACAAAAGGACAAACTGAATTCCCCTTTGGCAACTAACATTTATTTTTAATTTTCAGTTGTTCTGGCTTTAATAGATTGACAGAACCTATATATATGTATATCATAAATTACTAATAGCCAGCAATTCTGGATAGCTTCAAGCATATCTTTAATGTCAAAGTTGTTACTGACTGCCTTTACTTTCACAGAGTGCAACAACATACGACCCGCACCTCCAATCTAATCTACTTAATTGGAAACCCTGACTCCAAATAGCTTTTGGGGAAGTCATTAACACAGAGGTTCACTAACATTTTCCAGCCTGTACCATAGGTGATTACTCAGTGCTTTCAAAAAAAGACCAGAGAACAAAAATACAACAGTTTGGGATCTGTCAATTTAATCACACTGTGTGTATGACTATGTAACAAATGTACATTTTACTATGAGTTAAAATTCACAGAAGATAAACAAAAACTGAGAAGTTTTGTTGTTGTTGTTTTTTTAATGAAAAATCTGATGAGGTCACATCTGTCCGAGGCTATATTGTTATATATTTCAGCCCACAGGTTATACCAGTGCTGGCATCCTTTAGGTGAAAAAAGCATAAATCCAGGAAAATAAGAAATACTGCTCATCACAGTTTTACATGGAATTCATTTATGCTCTTTTCACTTGCCTACATATACAGTATAGCGATTTCAGGTAATTTTTTTTCAGACCCTCAAGAGCACTTACCTTCACTGAATGTTAAGTAGCACCTGAAAGCTTTAAATCAGTAAGCCTAAAAGGTTTATATCTATTTTTTCACTGCATTAGTAGATAATTTAGTCCTAAGTGATAAAAAAATAATTATCGTCAGTATAGTTAGCAGCATTATAGGACTGTACAATGTGCTCAAGATACAATTCGTTTAGGTACAGAACAGGTAAATGCACCAAAATGTTTTCCATTTTATTTTGGTACTTAAAATACATTAAAATTCCAAGCATGAATTTTCTTGGCTAAAATCAAATTCAAAAAGCCTTAATCCTTCAAAAAATAACCAGGAACATGGTTTATCAATTATTCTTGTTCAGCATTCATTATTATTCTTTCACCAAACAGGAGATACTCAGAATATGAAACTGGAGTTCAAAGAACTGGGACAGTTTGTGCAAATGATTCCATTAACTCTGAGCCATGAGGAAACCAAAGCCCTATCCAGGCACATGCTAAAGATTTTTTTTAAACCAGATTTAAACTAAATTGAATTAACAGTTTCATGGAGTCAAACTTTCTTCACACTAGAAGTGAGAGAAGAGCTCCGGACTCTTTGAACCGAGACAAGGCTCAAGGCACTTTCAATCATCGTGGCCATCCATATTTTGCACGCTGTGATTGGAGTCGTTTTTGACCCAAAACACCAACAGAAAAATATCAGCTTTTCCCAAATATGAGAGGTACTAAAGCAGCCACAGCTGAAATAACTTGAGACTCACCATTACTTCCATATTCTGTTGTGGCTCTTGAAATCCATGGACTGTCAGTTTGCGAAGCACTAAAAGGAGCACAAAAAACATCACTATGCAGGATTTTCACTAATTAAAAATTAACTATATTCAACATCTCCTCATAATTAGTGTTTCACTAAGTAGCTGCATATATTAATACTTCCATGTTTGCATGTTCAATTATCTATGTTTTTAATCAAATGGTGGGATCATGACGATTAGATTACCATGTTGTGCTAATAGGTGATTGCATGTCTTTGCATGATAATGCAGGTTTGTGGCATGCGTGCATGTGTCTGTGCAAGTGTTGCTACCTTTAAGAGAGAGTAGTGTCCTCTCCAGCGAGCTGAGTGCCGCAGCCTCATCTCTGGCGTAGATCTGCTGGAGGAAGCAGTCTGTGTGATGGCTCCACAGGGAGCATGCAAAGCTGTAGATGCCCGATGCCAGCTGCCAACATACACATTAACATTTTGGTCAGGCACACCTGGGTTAATCTGGGTCTCGAAAGCATTTGAGGTCATTTCACTCAACATAAATGCGCAAGAAATTCTGGGCTAATATGAGTGTAGCTTTGTACAAGAACCTACTTTTGTTTTTATTTACCTGTTTTTATTGTTTATTAGTTTATTAACATTAAAAATTTCCCTTCAGCACACCATCTTGGATCACTTTGCCAGTAAATTAATGTGACCACAGGTAAACATCAGCCACTGACATCAGAAAATGTCATTTTATTTGTTGATATGGTGACAACAAGGTCGGTGTTGGCGAGCGGCTATTAAATCGGCGTGTCCCTACATGGAACATCAGAAACTCAATTGCTGGTGATACACTCAAACAAACAGGAAGGAAAGATGGACCTAGGGCTGCTCGATTATGGCAAAAATGATAATCACGATTATTTGACGATATTTATTTAACCCTTTAAGACCTACTATAGAACCAAGTCCACCAGAGCTTATATTATTTTTATTTATTTTTTGTACATGCTGTAGTGCCATTTGTGGGAGCATTTCAAGTTGCTATACATCAATACAACTGTTATAGCCCATATTTTAATAATATGTATGCATTAAGTGCATAGTAATTACATAAATTGCAAAAAAGTGCAATAAACTACAAAAAAAATTGAAAATCGCTTTTGTTTTGTTTACATATATTTCTACTTTGAGAAGTTTAAGAGGTTTATCCCTCAAAACTTTAAATACAATAAAGTTGCAAAAAATAGTTTCCCACCACAGGAAATTTATTCTGAGTGTCTTCATAGTTTTATTTTGGAGATACAGCAATTTTTATATACTGCAGGAAAAACAAAAAACAATCCTATGATGCAAATTTGCAAAGAAAACAGCATGTGCATCATTTCACTTTGGGAAGTGTTACGAACAGCTGATAGGAACGGCAAAGCGTGTTTCTGGAATATTATGTTTTTGTTCCTGCAAGCGCTTTTTATGCAATTTTTGCAAAGCTATATGTGGAACGAAACCGTGACCGAGGACAAGCTGATGGCATCAGATGTAAGTACAACTCCTCCGGTTTCATATGCAAAACAAATTATTGCGCTAGCTTACACGGTTCAGGTTCTACAGGGATTTTAAAAAAGTTACACAAAACGGAGCGTGCTGCTCTGACCGGCTTTAAAGGGTTAACAATGACTTTAAAAAAATAATGTAAAATGGTGTGCAACACCACTGAAGTTTTTTTTTTTTTTTTTTTTTAACTCTTTTCAACCAACGGCAGTCACTCTCCAAATAACTTCTGCTTAGCTTTCCGAGCTTCCCTCGGGTCCTCTTAATCAGCGGTCTCCAACCTTTTTTGCGCCACGGACCGGTTTATGCCCGACAATATTTTCACGGACCGGCCTTTAAGGTGTCGCGGATAAATGAGGGAGGGGCTAATAATCGGCTCAGTCATTTTTAATGATCGTTGAAAGCCCAGATCGTAATCGTGATTAAAATTCGATTAATTGAGCAGCCCTAGATGGACCTGTGAATAACAGGTGTAATTTAGCTCCAAATGAACTTCCAATTATAGTCTCAGTATTATTTGGGCTCAAACCAATTACACTTTCGCCCTCCATGATAGCGAAACAAGATCATCAAAGGTAGATAAAAAGCACTCAGTTCTATCAGCCAAGTGTGACAATGTCTGCTTAGAACATCCAACAAATCTGCCAAAGGAAGAGAGTAAGTGTGTGTGTGTGTGTGTGTGTGTGTGTGTGTGTGTGTGTGTGTGTGTGTGTGGTGGGGGGGGGGGGGGGGGGGGATTCTAACCATTAAATCTCATTCAAAATTGACAATAACATTGCAGTGGGATAACAGTCAAGTCTTTGCTATTTGATTAAGATAAACAACAAACCCACATTAAAATTACTCTGTGGAAAATTGTGAACACCATATATCAAACAAGGAAAGCAAGCAACTTCTAGCCAGAGGAACTTTGCGCTCTTGGTAACACTCAAGAGTCAAGTGGGAAAAATCTGAGAATCAGTGGTTAAGTTGATGTTCGGCTGTTCAAAGAGAAATCCCTACTTTGACAGCACAGCATAGGCTTTGATATATTCTTTAGAGAAACCGCAAGATTGGCAAGTTTCTTCTTTGGAGAGATTTCTCTACAGCTTGTCGTTTTCCATTCCTCAGATCCCAGACTAATCCAACCCATGGAGCCTAAAAGTGATGAGCCAAGTTCAGAAAACAACTTCATATTGTTCTCATGACTTCCTCAGTCTTGGTGTTTCAGTAGACTAATACGCTATTGTTTATATGGGTTTTTACAGTTTCATTACATTCTGTGAATGCACAACAGGTAAATCGCATCAAAGCGTCAATACACAGTTTCCAAATGTTACAGACATTCAAAAAAATATAACAACCTACTCCAGTCGACAGGTGCATTGTAGTCTACCTTCTTATCCCCCTTTTTATTCCTCGTTGTGCTACATCTGTGTAAAAAAAACTAGTACATCCTTGCCGTTTGCATTTTCTACCCCATGAATCAAAAAGAACATAAAAAAATTAAAAACTATTAAGGTGCCTTTAAGTATAGGTCTGTAAGGTCCTAAGGCGAACCCGATTTCTGAATTAGTCCTCTCCCTAATGGCCCTCCAACACTACAGTGATACTTTTAATCTTTCAGCAGCGTTACCAGTCTTAGAATTACTATCCAATTACTATCCGAGAATATAATTACAGCATAAGCAAAATGTTTGTATGACAAAGTATACACATGATTATTAGAAGAAGAGAGGAGGAGGAGAGGAAAAAAAGAGGAGAGGAGGAAGAGAGGAGATTCAGTGTCAAAGTCATCAGTGCATCATTAAATGAGTGCGCTGTTTAATGGGGGCTCAGGCTGCCTTTGTTTCTTGTGTTGCCTAAGGGCAGAAATTTTGGCATACAGGACGCCTCTGCCTGGCATCCAACTATTTGGTCTCAGCCACTGCTCTCATGTCCTTTCACCCTCTGTTGGTCTCCATCTTCCCTCTGCTTGATCATCTCATTCCTCTAAAATCTTTCTCTCCACAAATGGCCTTTTTTTTTTAAACTCAAATTTAAATCAAGCATGAAAGAAAAATATTGTATAATGTACGCTGTGTTCACCAGAAACACCAGAAATACTTACTCAAAAGTTAATTTGTCTCAACGCAATATCAACAAAGACACGGAAACGCTGATAACCATTTCTAAACAAGTCAACCATGCTTGAGTCATGTATGACAAGGGAATATTTTTGCTATAAATCTTGTATTTAACATGCTTCTAACAGAAGCTAAACAGCATCTCGTAGAGACAAAACCTAAAAAGTCTCAGGATAATCTTAGTATTCATCTATTCATTTTCAAAATCTTCTGAAGGAGGAAAAAAATAGCAACAAAGAAAAAAAAGTTATATTGCAGAGAGCAGGAGTCTGCAACCTGCAACGTATAAAAATCCAGAAAGTTTCACTGTTTACCTAACATAACCTTTTATTCAGGTATATACAACTGATGTATAAAGAGCAAAACACAGCTAAAAAACACTAAGAATAAGAATAAGAAGCAATGGAGAACAAAAAGGTTGTAATAGAATTTTGTATCAACACTGGACCAGCTAATATTGTGGACTTACATCCTGAAAAAGCCGCCTGTCCTGCGCCAGTCGTTTGGATGCTAGAGTTTTGGTGACATGATAGAAGGTTAACAGCGCTCTGTGCTGCTGCAGGCCATCCTGACCCTTCACAGACTCGAGCAGAATGGGGATGAGCTCTGGCCATTGCCTGGGGCAGTCCAGACGGGCCACCTTGGCTATCAGTACTGCGATCTGGGTTGCTATCTGTTGAGAAAAAAAAAAAAAAAAATACATGCAGGAAAGAGAAGTTGACCAGGGGCAAAGCATAAACACAGCAGAAGGTGGAGCAAACTTGATGGGAATTTTATTACGTAGTTCTCTTTTAAAAATAAGTAGCTCGAACAAATAGGACACAGAATATCAAACTTTTTACAGTCAACACAGTGTACATAGTACATGCATCTGGTGACAGATAGGGAATCAGTTGCATGGATTAAGTTGATTTTTAAAATAGAGTGCTTGTGCCTGAGCTATATCTGCAATGTGCATCACATGATCTGGTAACAGCTTCACTTCTCATATTTTTTTTTTTTTAAATTGGCTTTCCACTGAGCCCAACAGCTGAGCAAATATCGCTCAAGTCTACTCATTACTCCAACACAAACTGCCGGTAAGACACTCAATACTTCGAGATAAATTTCAAGCTCAAAATGAAAAAGACACTTTATACCTCAAGACTTAATGGACATTTTATGATAAAAATCAAAACTCTTTATATTATTTGAACACACTCCAAATAGCTTCTTTTTTTTTTTTTTTTAAATGTGAAAACCTTGCGTGAGTTTTTGTTCTTATGGTTGTATAAAAGATTTATCTCAGAACGTCTTGCAGTACACAGTTCAGTATTTAAACTTGCATCCTCACAAGCATCAGTAAGTCAATTTGTACACAAGTTACACTCACTCTCTCATGCACAAGCATAAAGCACCCTCATGAAATTTGGACTCCACGAGAGGCTGTGACTAGAGAGACATATGGTGTCCAAATCGTATTCATTGCTTGCCATATGGACCCGATCAGTCCTGATGTTCGAGAGCTGTCCCACAGGGACATACAACCTGTAGAAACCAAGATGGATGGCCATCATTTAGGGCCAAGTTCCACGTACCCCCTGGGACAGATGTATTACGCTGCTTGACTCCTGAATTATTTGTTTGTTGTAACCTTCCCCACACAGCCCCCCAAAAAAAATGTCTATCAAGAAACTTCAAATTAAGTCCCAGTATGCAAAATTAGCAGCTTTCATCACTTTCAAATCTCATTCTATGGAGTCGCATTGTGACAGCCTAAAAAATCTTAATGCTGTCAGTCAGATCCTTTGTAACTTATCTGGTTTTGATAAAAGCACTTCAATCAAAATCAGTGTTTTATTCATCAGTATACAATGATCAAACATGTTTATTTCCCTCTCCCTCTTTATTTTCCCTGCTCACCTGATTGACAGGCTCGTTGAAGTTTGTGATTAGACCAGCACGCAATGACGTCTTCTCCTCTTCTGATAATGCACTGCGAACAAACCAATCAAAAAGCTGTTCAGAGGAAGTAGAGAGGTCGAAAGAGATGAAACAATAAAGCTGACAAAAAGACAAAGGCAGCACTTAATATAGAAAAACAGACACATTTGAAAGCGTCTATAGATAAATGAGTACAGTATTTCAGTATTACTTTAAAACAATCTTGCCCCACAGTAATTTTGCTTTCACAGTACTGCGCAAAAACCTTAAACCACCTTTCATTTCTTACTTCCAAGCAGCCAGACGTTCTTGCACATGAACAGTATCTGATGGTCATGTTCTTAAGAATCATGCAGTACCATATGGAAAGCATCAGATTGGCAACACCTTCATTTTTCAACATGACAATGATCCCAAACACCCTGCCAATGTAGTAAAAACATTCCTGGATATAGGGGTATGTCACCAGGGTGCAGAGGAGGCTACCCCCCCCCGTCCCCTTCTGGCTGCCTCTGCCTCAATTTTATCCCACAACTTAGACATTCACATTACTCACACTCTCATTACACATACATATAGGATCTTGGGGGTGGGCACGATACACGGAATCCAAAGTACCATCAGGGTGTACACCCCACCCCTGGCGTCGTTGCCCACCTCTCAATTTTAAATACACGTAGACATTGAGGGCTAGCAGGAGGGACTGCACTTACCTGCTGCTCTCTGGCAGGTAGCTCCATGCCCTCCTGGGTTTTAAATGCACCTTAGAACACACATGCATCAACCCTACAATGAGCGGGTGGAGGGAGGTTTGGAGTCTTCTCTCACCCCCATTCTCTGCGACCTGCTGGAGCGGGGGGGCTAGGAGGAGGAGTTGGCCGTCCGACTGCGGTCTGGAGTGTGGGGCCTCCCTGCTGCTGCGGAGTCGGGGCGGTCTGCCTCCCCCCACCGCAGGGAAAAGGGTAACACCACCTGGGTCTGGGTGCAGTTCCCCCCTCCAGGGGCAAGGGTACCTAGACCCGGTTTGTAGAGTACACTTGGGGAGTGTGATCGTGTGTACAGCGTAGAGCTGGGCGATATGAGATTTTTTCATATCACGATATGTTTTTTTCATTTCAGGCGATAACGATATCTATCACGATATAAGCCAAATAACTATATTTGTAAGATTTAAATGTGCCGTTGCTCACAAGTAAAATGTGAAATAATCAGCAGCTTGTTTTTATTTAAATATTTATTTCCCATAATAAGTTCAACAGGGTAGATGTACTTAAGGAACATGAGACTTTTTCAGATAAATAAAGGTAAATAAACGGAGATAAATAAACGGAGATTTTCCGTTTCCGTTTTAAAAAATAATCCCGTCCACACATAAAGGCAGAAATGAAGGAAAACGCTGCTATGAACATGCCAAAGCAGCAGGTGGCGCTAGATTCCTAACCGTGCAGAAATGTTGGCCAATCAGAAGTCTAGAAGCCTCGGTGGGAAAAAGTAAACAAAGCTGGGGCATAGAAGCAGAACCGAGTCGTATGTGTGGAGGGACAGTAACTGTGTGTATATGTAAGCATTTAAACACTGCAGAGAGTAGAATTAACAGTAACAGTATTGTAGAAATTCATTTCACTGAAACAATAACGTGGCGCACAGTGTGACGCATTCACCAGTTTATTGTATTTCCAGACTTGCTTTCGGCACAATTTACAGTGCACGCTACTCTGTTTTTTGTCAGACTTGAAATAGCCGAAATACCTTCACACTACGGAACTTCTATGGCTCTTCCGTTCGACAATCTCTCCGGCATTGCAACCATCATCTGTTTTCTCTTCGGTCACGCTCGGTTGATTTTTCTAGTCGGCACACTCATTTCCTCCATTACGCGCTGGCTCCATTACCCGCTGGCTGCTTCCCAAACAAACACACGTGCGGCTTGGCACTTGTGCTGTACGTAACAAGTCACGCGACGTGACGCTGCGGCTGTGATTGGTTCGGCTCTGCGCTACTTAATTTGGATTGGCTGATCTTTTTTTTTTTTTTTTTTTGAGGACAAGAGCGGCGAGGTCTATCGCGATAGCTTAATTTCTCTATCGAGTAAAAGTTATATCGCGATACATATCGTTATCGTTCTATCGCCCAGCTCTAGTACAGCGTCTCTTTATGTCTGTCTCCACGTTGGTTTAGTGTGGAGTAAGTGCATATGAGAGCATGAGGGTGGGAATGGATGTTTGTATCTGTGTGTGCCTGTATGTCTGTGTCTATATGTCAGGTTGGGTGTCAGGCGCCACCTCTCTGGGGACATCTCAGGCCCTCCAAGGTTTGGAGGCCTATCTCCACCCACCACCACTTCCCCTGCCAGTGGCGGACTCCCTCAGACATCGGTGCGTTGATGGTTCTTTGTGTCCGGGGATGGGCGTCCAGGTACACACCGGCTCACTCCTTGGCGGCCGCTTATCGGGGCCTGGAGCCTGGGGCTCGCTCGGGCCACTTTGGAGGTGGGGTGCCCCCGGCCTCTCGGCCTGGGGCTCGGTCACTCAGGCACGGCTGGCTGCCGGCGGAGCTCACGGGCGCGTCACTGCAACTCCCCCTGGCTTGTGCTCCGCGGCTGCTGAGTGAGCCCTCATCTGGGACTCTCCTCAGCTCTTTCTGGGACAGTGGCGCAGCTGCCCCTCTGTTGGTCTTCCTTGGTCTCTTGTGTTCTGGGGGCCTCTGGATGTCTGGAGTCTTGATCTCCTCCATACCTGCTTCATGCCCTGGAGGACGGGGCTGTGGCCCCCCCCCACACCCTCTAGCAGATCATTACATGAAGGAACCTTTTAAAAAAAACAAGCGCGTCCATGCTCACAGGTGTACACACGGGTGATCACACCCACAAACTACACCCTTTTTGGCTCCTACCTCAAAGCACACTGTGTTCTGTTGATCTTATGTGCTGCACAATAATGTTTAATATTTAGTATTTACTGTCATATTCCCATATATCATTGTGATGTTGTTTATTCTATTACTCTTGTTCTCTTCTGCTTGTTTTCTTTTTTCTTTCTCAGCAGGTGATCGATATATGCATTTTTTTTCCCTGTCCATTCTGTTGGTTTTTGTCTTTTGCCCTTCTCCCCTGTCCCTCTTCCTTTCTCCCCTTCTTTCCCCCAGTCAAGTCTGTCCCGTATTCAGTAAGTGAAAATAAAATAAACAATAAAAGGTGAATCAAATGGACCATTACGGCAAGGCTGGGATGGTCAATTTGGTAAAGTAAATCCGTTGGGCATCTTTCTTTGCCTTTAGACAACAATTCTGATGGCAAAAGAGCCAAACGGGACAGGCAGAAAGGAAAAAAATAATAATAATAATAATAATATTAAGTCACTGACTGGCATCCCCAGAGCCCGGACCTCAACATTATTTAAGCAGTGTGGGATCATCTTGATAGTAAATGAAACTAAAGGCAACCAAGATCCAAAGAAGAGCTTTGAATGTCCTTTAAGAAGCTTGAAAACTATTCGTTAAAACTACTTGAAGATGTCATAAGAAAGCTTGCATAAGAGGAGAGACTGTGATGAAGAAGGTGGTCATCTCAAATACTGACCTTCCATACTGTACTTCCATGTATATTTGAACCTTTCAATAAATCACTGCAGATGAAGAAATGAGGAGTGGCTCAAGACTTTTGCATACTACTGCACATTAATTGTAGACCTAATATAGATAAACTGTTACTTTTTTGCACAATGTCTTTATTCATGTACCTCATGTTGCAGATTTATTTAATTCATTTTGATCTTAGACACAGTAATCAGACTGTAGTGTGCAGGAATATTCATTCAAATTATCCACAATAAAACAGGACCAAGTGTTAAACCCAGAATTTTCTAGCTGAAGGCAAGAATGCCAACTACTGAGCCACCATGTCGCATTACGAGGAGCGAGTGCCAGCCGCCCTGGCATTGTTGAATGCAGCACATATCCTAAGAGACCCCTATTATCTCAATTTGGATTCTAGACGTGCAAATCACAGACTTTAATATTATGGCAATAATGAATATGACAAAATAGCCAACTTGGTAAGGGATTTATTAAAATCAATTAAATGTGCTACATTATTAAGTGAAGATCCTGTGAAATGCATTAATTAATTAGTAAACTTTGAATAAACCTGCTGTCCTCCAAACCAGATATACTTTGGAGGTCGCAAAATAGTCACAATTTGTGTGAATATGCAAGAAAATATGTTGTTTTATGATGAGTTACCCTGTTCTAATTCAGCTGCTGCTGAAGTTAGGCACATTGAAAGCATCTGATTTGAAGAACCGTGAGGAGTGACTCATGCTGTAACCCGTGGCAGAAAGAGAAGCGAGATGGGTGGAAGTCAAATTACTTGCAGGGAGATTGCAAATTAGTAATACAAGATTTGCTACACACACATATTTTGGGAATACGGGGGTGAGGCAAGCTTTAAAGAAATACAGGATGAAAGATTAAAAGATATATTAACGTAAGCAAGTATGCTCCTGAGCCCCATTTTGTCCTTGTAAGTCTGCAAGGAGCTAGAAAATCTGATGATTTGAGGGTGGAAAATATCAACCAAGTGAGAGACACAAAAAGATTTAACACAATGCACAGACTGAAAATTTCCTGAAAGAGAAACACTCAACTCCAAATTTTATTAGGTTGTTCTGGCTATTATGTGGGTGTTTCCAGCCACATAATATGTTGCAGGGAGATGTATTTTCAAAAATGCATTTGAATAAATGCAGAACAAGAAGCAGATTTGGTGTAAAAACCTCTCTAAGAACTGCAGGTTGCTCAAGTGAGTCACTCCCTCAGCAACAGTGGAGAATATAGGCCAGCTTTCTATTGTTTTACAAGCAAATTACTTAAATCCTACTTTAACAATATTTATTCATTCATTTGCCAAACTAGGGCACACTATAGTACAACTCCATAAAATTAACTCATCATAACAATTCAGCTAAATCAACCGAATTCCAACTAAAAATGTAAATCACCCGGTTCTGCATAAATGTCCTTTTCGTTTGTACAATGTTGGTTCTGGTTGCATCGAGGTCAGCGGTTTTCCCAAAGCTGACAGTACACCAGGGATGGCATAAATGTAACAAATAGATTTATCAGTTTAACATTAGGTTAAGTAAGAATTCTTCAGCTTTAAGTTTTTATGTTGTAATTTGAAGTCACTGGAACATCTGTTGATCAGAGCGGGAAACTGTAAACAGGTAAATTACTGTATTATCCATTAATGTCATATTTTTAACTGTATTCATCTCTGTAGTTTTAATATTTGATTATTATTTGATTGTAAAGCTGCTTTACCTTTTACATTTGTACCATCTTAATTTAGGCTTTTTCATTAAGTCCATTAAAAAAGGAAGTTGACCTTTTTCATAGGAGAATTTCTGGGCTTGTCACAGCAGCAGCACATGTGTTACATTAACACTGATGACGGCACTATTAGCTCCAAGTGGCACAGTCATGCTAAAATGAGCCAGGACACAGAGCCGAGTTGGTGCGGCCTGTAATGGTATCTAGTAACACCATTTTGGATGGAAATGGGCATTAGCTTTTTTAACAATGACTTGTTAAAACTATTTATCATCATCTACTACTCTACCCAGTACTGTAACTAAAAGTCCCTTCAGAAAGTGAGACAAAAATCCAAGGCTTGCTGTTCAATAATTGCTTATTTAAAGGACTGACGCAAAAATGTGGCTTTGCTAATGACTTAGAAACAATAACTATTGTAAATGTACCTGGACAAAGTATTTCAAAACCTCAAGTTAACTAAATCTGGCAACACACTCACAGATTAATTTTTTTTTTAAACAATTTTTAAATTAATTCAGTTAAAGTCTATTACTGTAAGCTGCTGTAACAAAAATGTTATGTCATGTTGCCTACACTTCATACACTGACACCACATGAACTGTGCTGAGTCACACACTATCCAACCTCTGGGTAAATGGCATTGTCCAAAAGTAATCGCATCAATAATCCACGGACCACAGCACTCCAAGTAAAATTTAGTTTACAGAACTACTGACAAGAGTGACTCAACTTTGGTAAGAGCAGAAAACTTACCAAACTTACAACAACAACAGAAATGAACTGCAACAATGCGAAGCAGTCAAAGAGTGGCCACAAGTGCTTAGGCAGAACCGATTACCTCCAACCAGCTCCTCTCCTGTGAGTTTAACAGCAAACGTCCATTCAAACCTTACAAAAGCCAGCTAGTCAGGTACCCGAAGAAAATTTGTAGGTTTTGACTACTAAAATCCGATCTTACACCAGACAAAAGAGACACAAAAGAATAAACCGAGCATAAAATCAAATCACAATGATATGAATAATCAGGACAGAAGGTAAAAAAGGGGGAAAATGGCAGCTGTGAGAAGTGATGGAGAGAGAAATGCAGATGTAAGCTAAAACTAGTGAAGGAAAGACAATGGGAAAATGGAGGACATGGAGGCTGTGACAAAACAGAAAATTGCAACTGCAAATATGAAACAAAAAGATTTGAAAATAAAGCCTCAAAATCAGGCAAAGAGATTAAGACCGATGAATAGACATGCTTCAGGAGTGGAAGAGACAAGAAAGGAAACGATGAGCTGCAGGAGAGAAAAGAAAAGGTCTAAAATGGAAAGGCAGAATAGAGAGGCTGATTAGCAGCAGAGAACGTGACACAAGCAAGCACTTACTGAGGTGCAACTCTCCTCCAGTATCTGTCGATGCCATTTTTGAAGTACAGAACCGCAAGCCACCTGACATTCACATCCAGCATGTGGTTATTGAAGATATTCTGTGGGAAAGAAACATAATCAGCTCAGCTCACAGTGCCTTGTTAGCTCAAATGAGTAGGACTACACAGTACTCTGATGGCTACAAGCCCTTTAAGATACAGCACCGTTAAAATCCAGGTCACACTGACTTTATGTTACAATATGTCTCAAGTGACCAAACTAATGCAGCTTTACTTATCATAAATGCCAAAATCACTGAGATTTAAAACGTAACCACAGAAAATACTGCTGTGTAAAGTAATTCTTCCTTACACGGCAAAGGCTCCATAAAGAGAGAACAGTAACATCAAAGATTGGAAACTTAGTCCTTTCAAGTTTGGGAGATAAAATGACAACGTGATTTTTCAAAAAGCATAACTTTTACTTTTGCTTTAATGCAAACCTAAAATATCCATCTGTTTTTTTTATTTAACTATGCAAGTTAAGAAAGAAACAAAATCCTCATCAGATTCCTCTCTGAAACAGTAATTCAGCTGCTTTGGTTCCCTTGCTCTTTATTTACTGACACCTTCTGTACCATCTCTGAGGTGAGAGATTAAGAGACCGCTATCATACTAAATGAGATGAGACAGCGCGCACACAGCACACCATGGCGTAATTGCCAGGGACCGTGGTATCAGGAACATCTCGTGAAAATTTAAATCATCTGTGACTCCAGAGATAACACTGAACTCAAAGCTAAGGATGACCCAAGATGGGATTTTTGAGATGGGGTCTAGCAATATGACCCCACCCCCCAATTCCACAAAACATCAAAGCACACACGCTTAAAGTGAGTTAAAGAAAAAGTTTGTGGTGATTTTCAGTATTACAAATGTAATAATAAATCACCTTGTGATTGTATGTCCCCACCAATTATGCTACAGTTTGTACCTATGTCTAAAAGTTCACACGGGGGAAAAAAAAATGTGTTTTACATTTTTGCAATGTAAGGTCAAAGTTAACATCTTGGCCATCCTACACTTGCAATTAAAGGAGAGAAACAAATGTCACATTCTGATGTGCATTCTCCTCCATTAATCTGAGGCCATCTGAATGCATCAGTTTCATGAGCAACATTTATTTCCTTTCCATAAAAGTTACAATCTTATTTGGCTGGCTCTGCTAGCATTCACTTATCACTTTTAAAATGGCACAAGTCTGAACTGCATCCAGGAAGAGACAGGCTCACAGAACTGTCTCACACATCGTTAGTTGCTCAGCTCACTCAGTCAGGCTTGTTGGAGAATGCCCTGAACAGCAATAATGTTAGGTGGGAATTTAAAACAAACAAACTAAAATAAAAAATAAAAAAAAAACCTCCATGTAGGAGGAACTTTCACTTTGTGCCTCGCCATCTCTCTATGTCCTAACTAACCTCAGGGAAATCTCATAGTTGGTCCTATACATATGAGATATGCAAAAAACCAGCTTGTTATTATTTTACAAAAACTACCAGGGTCAACTATTACTATTAGCCTCCCTGTTACTAATAGACAATTGTGTATTGTGTATCCTTTTTTTCTGGGTAACAGCCCGCTGTGACTTGTTGTAGCTTTAAACAAGTCTCACACGTTTCCTGCAAGGTTGCAAACCTTTCTTTGTCCATTTCTGTGCAGGATCGTCTTCTTTGACACTTTGCTAGTCATCCACTAATGTCTTGGCACTTGTTCTGGGGTCTTTAGACACAGCTTTCACTAGTTTTCTTTCTAGAGTCCTTCAAATCTTTTGCTTCCTTCCTCTGCCAGGTTTGTTCTATACTGTGTGGCTCTCTCTTCAATTTTTCAATACTTATACACTATATGCTCTGATAACTTTGTATATCCATCTTCTTATATGTAAGCACCAACAACTCTATTTCTCAAGTCTGATTTAATCTGATTTCTTTTGTTTTTAGTATCATATTTTTTCCTCAAGTTTTTATACAGTTTTTTAAGATAACCTTCAGTTTTAACTTGATTTTACAAGCTTCAAGCATTAAAACATCAGTTCACAGCAGTGCTTTGTGCTCAATAAAAAGTTTAGTTTTCCAGAGAGCTGATAATATTGCCACTGGTAATATTAAATTTTTCTTAAATAATTCTGTTAATGTGTGCAAATACAAGTATTCTATGCTTTCTAAAGAAAACTAGTATTTCTAGAAATGCTTCCCTTGTTTTGTTGAAAAAGCATTTGGGAAAAACCAAAAAACTTCAGAACTGCCTAAATTTTTTGTGGCACAGCTTCAACAACATGACCCCATTCCTCAGACACAATAGTATCACACAGTTGCACCAGATTTGTTGGCTGTACATCAATGTGACTCTCCCATTTCACCACACCCAACAGGTGCTATGTTGGATTACGATCTCAAGACTTTGAAGGCCTCTGAAGTACAGTGCTATATCAAAAGAAATCTTTGGATCTTTGTGAATTTGAGTGCATTACTCCTACTGGAAGCAGCAATCAGAAAATGAGAACGAAAACAGCCTTTACACAAAAAAGTGTGGTCAAAAAGAGATGGAGATGGGCAACCACATTACTCAGGTAGGCTCGGGTGTTTAAACAATGCTCAATTGGTACTAAGGGGCCCAAAGTATGGGGCAACCTTTTATTGTCAATTTTGGTGATGTCGTGTGAACTGTAGGTTCCTATTCTTAGCTGGCAAGTGTGTCACCTTCATATTGGGTGTTCAGATACTCTTCTGCATACCTTGATTGTAACAAGTGGAGCTATTGTGGTCTTCCTATTAGCTTGAAGCAGTGAAGCCATCTCCCCTGACCTCTGGCAGCAACAACGCATTTTTGTCCAGAGAGCGGCTGTTCAGTGGATATTACAAAGTTTCTGAAATATTAGGCTGTCTAGCACCAACAACCATGCCAAGCTAAGTCACTTGAAATCACATTTTTTCCCGTTTTGACATTGAGTTTGAACTTCAGCAGGTCATCTTGGTCATGTCTACATGCCTAATTGCGCTGACTTGCTGTAATATAATTTGCTGATTAGGTATCTACATTAGTTGCATCAGTTTAAGTGCTGTACCGGTAAATCTAAAAGTTATTTTCCTGAGCTAACTGGTTACTAAAGAGATGGAAGATCCAGCAACACCTGTAGTATACACAGTGTTGGGGAGTAACGGAATACATGTACCGCCATTACGTATTTAAAATACAAAATATGAGTAACAGTATTCCATTACAGTTACCGTTTAAAAAGGTGGTATTCAGAATACAGTTACTTTGTTGAATTAAAAGGATTACATGGCGGTCTTTTCCTGTTTCCTATGTTAGGCTGTCCCCTCTCTATTTTTGGTAATTCTACGCCGGCGGAAACCCAAACAAAACACATATTAAGAGGCTCTAATGCCTGTGTCTCAATCTCGCGGCCCATGTTACCCCCACTTGCGGCCCACATAATTAAAAATTATTGTACAAAAAGTGATTTAATATGAAAGCAATAGGCAGAGTGTTACAGGCATAGCCCTAAAGAATGTAGCCTCATGGGCAGTATAGCCCAGTTCTAAGTAAGTTCTTAAGACTCGACTGTACTCTGTGTTCGTGTTTTCCTCCAAAACAATAAGTTCTGGTGGAGCAGCCTTTCAACGCCTCTCTCTGTCTCTCACTAGCAAACTTGACCCAAACAACAAAGTAAGGCTAGTTTTTGGCTATGAGCCCGACACGGAGCCCGACACGGAACCCGACGTATTAGTCAGAGGTTCCTTTACTGCGGTTCGGAGCCACGGACCTGTTTTATATGCGCGCGGAATAGTTTTCCGTACGAGATCGCTGCAAAAAGTGCAGCCTTACCTAATGTCAACCTACTGTTACTCATTATATATTACAATTTAAAAATCTAGTTGGTATTGGTATGGCGAGTAGGGCTGCTACGATTAGTCGACTAGTCACTATTACGTCGACTGTTAAAATCGTCGATGACTAATTTAATAGTCGACGCGTCGTTTGACGCTTTGTAAGATCCCAAAAGACGCAGGAATAAGTAGCAGGATTTAAGAGTGTAATAATGGACTGAATCAGAAGATGGCAGCACTGCATGTACAAGGATGCCAGCTGCCATTAAACCCCGAAGAAGAAGAAGTAGCTCTGTCCCAGAATTCATAGCGCAGCCCAGCTCAGTTTCCAACAATGGCGGCAGCTGGTTAGTTTCAATATTACTCTTGTTAGTCAAAGGAGCTTGCAAAGAAAAGCGTCTGGACTTCTTTAAGTTGAAGACGTTTCACCTCTCATCCGAGAAGCTTCTTCAGTTCTAAGGTCAAATGGTGGAGAGTCCCAGATATAACCTAGTAGGAGTAACCCCCCACAGAGGGACAAAAGGACCCCCTGATGATCCTCTAATCGCCTGAGCCAAGGTGTGAAACTGGGTGTGGGTCCCAATCAGCCAGAGTTTCGGGTGTGTTCATTGTGAAACCTGGCCCCACCTTATCATGCGAATTCCTGAGGTCAGATGGCCCAGGATGTGAGTGGGCGTTAAGGCGTCTGGGAAGGGATCTCAAAACTGGATTATAGATGGCAGAGAGTTGGTGTCGTAAACCCCCGCCTCTGTTCAAAGATGGTCGCTCACAGTGGACTCCTCCTTCAAACCATCTGTCCTCTCTGTCCAAAATGTGAACATTGGCATCCTCGAAAGAGTGTCCTTTATCCTTAAGATGCAGATGGACTGCTGAGTCTTGTCCTGTGGAGGTGGCTCTTCTGTGTTGTGCCATGCGCTTGTGAAGTGGCTGTTTGGTCTCTCCAATGTAGAGGTCTGAGCATTCCTCGCTGCACTGTACAGCATACACCACATTGTTAAGTTTGTGTTTTGGCGTTTTGTCTTTCGGGTGAACCAGTTTTTGTCTGAGCGTGTTGCTGGGTCTGAAATGCACCGGGATGTCATGCTTGGAGAAAACTGAGTTTTTCTGATACACTGACTACATAGGGGATGACAATGTTGTTGCGTCTGTCCTTTGCGTCTGTCCTTCTTATCCTCCCTCGCTGGTGTCTGGTCTTCTTTTCTGTGCCTCTTTGCTGACTTTAAGAACGCCCATTTAGGATAGCCGCACGAGTGCTTCCTTTACATGTGTGTGTTCCTTCTTTTTTTCCTTCAGGCTTAGAGGTTACATGTTCTGCCCGGTGGTGTAGGGTCCTAATTACTCCAAGTTTGTGTTCCAAAGGGTGATGGGAGTCAAAGAGGAGGTACTGGTCCGTGTGTGTGGGCTTCCGGTAAACTTCGATGTTGAGTTTGCCGTTCTCTTCAATGTGCACAGCGCAGTCCAGGAAAGGCAAACAGTCGTCCTTTGTGTCTTCCCAGAGCTAATGATAGTTATATAAGAGCAGATGCATGCTGGTGCAATAAGCTGTACGTCCAATGGATGCATGATCTGATTAGTCAACTAATCGCAAAAATAATCGGTGACTAGTCGACTATCAAAATAATCGTTTGTGGCAGCCCTAATGGCGAGTAGCCTTCAGTAATAGTAATAAAATAATCACACAATAGTACTTTCATGTAGTTGTAAAAAGCATGATAATACATTAAGTAATCCAAAGTATTCAGAATACATTACGCTCATTGAGTAATGTAACGGAATATGTTACAAAATACATTTTGGGGCATGTATTCTGTAATCTGTAATGGAATACATTTTAAAAGTAACCTTCCCAATACTGAGTATACAGAAGACCTTTATTGCTTAAGCAGCACGTTTCCGCTTGTAGCCTTCATCAGGGTCATCATCAATTTAATACTGCAGCACTGATTCAATACCTGCAGCATCATCATCCGGAGGGATCCATCCTTATGCTTCTCCAAAGAGAGAGAGCTCAGCATCTTTAGTCACATAGCACAACAGTGGTAACTACATTTACTGCCTTTAAAAAAATAAAAAATAAATTAAAAAAAAACCCACCCCAAAATAAAGACCGGAATAATCAGAAGCTAACATCAAATTACTTTGTGTACCTCACCTCACAAAGCTGTCTTTACAAACTTACACATTACTAATTGCTGTGACTTACTAAAGGTTACTAAAGTGTGCATGGATGCATTAGCATAACTAGATAGATAATTTGCAAGATGACACCCTAAGTAGCTGTGAAAATGTTTTATTCTAATACGGTTAAAAGAGGAAGTCTAACCTAATGCATCTAATATTACGTGATGTACTGTTAGACCTCACCCATAGTACTCATTGTGCAAGAAGCATGGCTCATTCAGTAACTGTTGTAACATCAACAAATATCATCAATGTTTGAATAATAAGATCATGTCACTGTAAAACCCGGAATGTAACATATCCCGTGTCTAAGACGCAACAGGACTACGAGAGGAGACAGACAACAAAGGCTATCGTTAGTTTCACTATATTTCACATCGTGGAGAAGTAGTTTCAAAAGGAATTTTCGGAGAGACTTCCAACGTGAAAAGGAAATCGCATGCAGTGTTGTCTCACAAATCTACAGTGTATTATTGGCAAATATAAAGGAAAATAATAAACTGTTCCATGAATGTAATAATCATTCGAGCTTACCCTTGCAGAACACAACCTGAGCCAATTTATTTACAAAATGCAGAGAGAGATGAAAGTGAAATCCATCTCATTGTATTGTATTGTATGGTTTAGACAGCAAACAAAAATGTGTGAGGATCCACTGTGGATCCACAAGGGCTTTGTGGTGAAAAGACACCAAGTGGTAGGTGCCGGTCAGGGCATTGTTTACCAGCTTTGTCACCACACATGCTTTTGCATATTGACAGTTGATGTGGTTAAAAAAGAAAAAAAACTTGTTAGTTACTTTCGTGTGAAGGTGACTGGACAGACTGTTAAAACAGAAAATATCTTACTCCTCAGTGTCCTGTTCTAATGCCGAGAGAAATATTTCCATCCATCTGAAAACAAAGAAGCCCTAAAATGATACGTTTCAGCAGATAAATTAAACCCGGTGGCATCTAACTTTCAGCAAAATACCCTATTAAGATCTTTATTAGTTTTAGTGGTTTTGATGTAGACTTTATTTCTCTTCTTTGATATCATGGCCTCACCAGAAGGACTGAGTAGAAGCCTGGCTGGGTCTCCCACTGCCGGAGCTGCTCCTCCGCAGGCTTGAGCACAGCTGTGTCCTGACTGGTAGCTTGGGTTAAGGCCTGCAGCACCACTGAACTGGCACTGTCCATATCCATAGCTGGATATATCTGAAGGAAAACAAAAGGGGAGGGAGAGAAGGAAAGACAGACAGAAAGCAGAATTTATTTTTTCTGTCCGTGAAAAGTTCTGGTTGAGCTGGGAGTAAAACCTTTCAAAATTGTTTCAGTGTAGCTAAAGCTGATGCAGTCAAATTACATCTACAAAAAAAAATGTCAGTACAAGGAATTTCTGTTGCTTTGTCTGTGGCTGCATCTTTTTCCATCTTATTTTTATTATAGATCAAGCAGTGCTGAAATCACTGTCAAACTGACTGGGAAAGAAACAAAACCATCCGAATAAAGAGAAGCGCACCTAATAGAAACACTGACAGTCATCTCGGCTGTACAAAGAGCTGTTCTGTCCCAGATAGAATTCAAGCACCCCAGCTTCACACGTCCAAAGGTGTTTTTCAGTCTCAAAGGAAGTACCCGAGTCACTTTCACAGTCTGAATAATGAACTGTTGCCTAACCAGGCCTACACTGATAACATGAATCCTTCATTATGAGCTCAACCTTTCATGAAGGGATTAACAGATTTTGTTTCCCTTTTTTTAAAACACTCTCCTCAGTACAAAACAAAATGAGCCATTTACAATATGAATAAAAAAATACATTTATTAGTGTTATTCCAAATACATTACATTAAAAACGTTTTTAAATAATCCTTTTAACAAACCAGTCATATTAAATTGGCACCATACTACTAAGTGCCATCCGTGAAATCATTAGTAGTATGGTGGCTGACTTTTCATGACTAGGTTAGAAAAACAGCATAGGGAACAACAAGACTGCCATCTACAGTCCAAAAGTAAATATCCTGCACCACAAAACACTGTGTGCGTCTGTAACTACATGTGCATTAAGAATGCATCAGGAGCATTGCGGCCGGTGCAATTTTCACATTACAAAGTATAATTATTGTAGTGCACAGTCCATGCATTATACATTACCATTATTAATTTTGATTATAGTAAGACTAGTACCAGTCAATTCTTAAAGACATTAATGAAGGTCGACTTTGTGAGCACAGTTATCTTGATTTAAGATAAACATTCACCTACAAATTGATAAGCGTTTCCTCACAGATAAACTTTACCTTGGTGGGCCACCCAGACATAATAAGAGTTACCAAGTATACTTTAAGTAATTCGAGCTTATTCCCCCCCTTATTTGCCTGTGTAAATGATGCTATCTGCGATCAGTCTCCAGGTTGTTATTGTGGCAATGTGGTTTCTGCTTTCTCTGAGAGTGGAAGCAGAACTGCTGCGAACTGGAGGGTCACTCCAACTGGAAACTGCAGAAAGTGACTACTGATTCAAGTGCCGCTACAGTGAGTTTACTGAGCCTGCAGACCAGAATAAGGACTGTCACCAGCTGCAGTCTAAGACGGTGGAATTCGAAGTTCATCTGCAGGATGAAAGGCTCATTCTGCAGAGCCAACTGATTATAATATTCACTTATTTTTCACAAAGCACTTGACAAATAAGATTTTCTCCTTTTATTTACAGGGAGGGGTACTTCTACACTTTCATTTCCAACTCACATTCCACTCTTGTGACTGTTGACAACGCTTTCCTGACCATCTCCATGCAAACTGAATCAGAAATGGCAAAAAAGGATTTCACTCCAAAGAATCCAATAATTCAGTCCAATAAAAATCCC
Organism: Mchenga conophoros; assembly: GCF_057382185.1. Lineage (NCBI taxonomy): Eukaryota > Metazoa > Chordata > Actinopteri > Cichliformes > Cichlidae > Mchenga > Mchenga conophoros. Next base: position 25,286,426 of record NC_140537.1, on the reverse strand, counting down.
TTGTTTTGACATCTGTAACTTACGTCATATTTTTATTTCTATTTTCTTTCCTTAAGTATGGCGTCTTGACAGTCACCCTTCTATTAATACTATTTGCTAATTTTTGTATGTTTGTTTCACTTAAATGTTTAGATCATCAAACAAATTTAAATATTAGACACAAAAAGCAGTTTCTAAATGAAGGTGTTTATTATTACGGGGAGAGAAAAAAATCCAAACTTATATGGCCCTGTGTGAAAAACTGATTGCCCCCTAAACCTAATAATGGCTGGGCCACTCTTACCAGCAACAAGTGCAATGAGTCTTTTACAGAGAGGAATTTTGGCTCATCTCAACCCCATTGTAAGATTTTCAAGCATGAACTGCCTTTTTATTCAATATTCAAGTTGAGGTCAGAAACAGATGGCCGGATATTCTACTTAAGGATGTTTTGGTAGACAGCAGAATTCAGCAAGTCTTCCAGGTCCTGAGGCAATAAAACAGCCCCAGACCACTACACTACCAGCACCATATTTTACTTTTGGTGCGATTTTCCTTTTCTGAAAATCTGTTTCTTTTATGCCAGATGTAATGGGACAGACACCTTCCAAAAAGTTCAACATTTGTCTCATCAGTCCACAGAGACGAAAGCGGATCGTTGAATGAAACGGATGAACCAGAATTGGTTTGTAAAAATGGTGCAACGACAGTGGTGTGGAACTGGTTTAGCTTTCGTCCGTCAGATACACAACAAAGCACTATTTTTGGTAGAGCATGCCAGCGGACCGTCGTTATTACCGTGTTGTTTGGTAAATACGGCACACTTAAAATCAAACCTTTGATTTTTCTGAAAATCGTGCCCCTTATAATCCCATGTGCCTTATGTATGAATTCTGGTTGCGTTTACTGACCTCGAAACGATTTTATGTCGTACACGGCGCTCGAAAATCTGTCAAATGTTTTAGTACGACTTTGCTAAGCTACGAACCCACACCGCTTGATGGATTGTCGGGGCATTACGGCTATCGTAGGCAGGAGCCTCGCGGAGTGATACGTACTGTGCTTCAACAAAATATTACCGTATTGTGTGTGTATAGCCTCTTTTTAAGTTTTGTGGATATTATACATGGTTATGCTGAGGATATGTCGGCCAATTTCCACTGGAAATGCCTTTTGGTTAAACTGTCAGCAAGGAATTTGCACTGTTACGTTTTTATACAACTTTAATGTAAAAAAACAGCTGCTTGTTTAAGTGAAAATACATTGATGGGGTTTTTTTTGCACTAATAAAATTGTGGAGTTGTAAAGTATTTTCTCTAGTGTCAATTATATCGTCAGTTATATCGTTATCGCAAATTTTCAAATCTATATCGTGAGAAATATTTTTTGGTTATATCGCCCTGCTCTACCAGTCACTTTCTTTGAATCATGAACTCTGACCTTGACTGAGACATGTGAAGCCTGCGGTTCTTTAATGTTGTTCTGGGTACTTTGTGAGCTCCTAGATGAGACGTCGATGTGCTCTTGGAGTAATTGTGGTAGGCCGGTCACTCCTGGGAAGCTTCACCACTGTTCCAAGTTTTCTCCATTTGTGTATAATGGCTCTCACTTTGGTTCAATTGAGTCCCAAAGCCTTACAAATGGCTATATGTAACCCTTTCCGCCTCACAGATTTCAGTGACTTCGTTTCACAGGCGTTTCTTCAGATCGTGGCATGATGTGTTGCTTTTAGAGCTCTTTTAGCCTGTTTCACTTTGTCAGACAGATTCTATTTCAGTGATTTCTTGATTCAGCAGGTCTGCCAGTAATAATGCCCGAGTGTGTTTAGTAAAACTGAACTCAGCTTTCCAAAAAAATGTGGTCAAAGTTAATTCATGATCTAACAGGAGAGGCAATTACTTTTTTACAGGAACAGGTAGATTTTGATAACTTGCCTCCCTTAATCAGTGAAATCATCTTTTAAAAACTGGATTTTGTATTCATTGGGGTTATCTTCATCTAATACAAAAAAAATTGATGATCTGAAACATGCAAGTGTGTCAAATATGCAAAACACAGGGGAATCAGGAAGAGGGTAAACATTATTTTCACACCACTGTATGTAGACATAACACTGCTTTATCCCTTTAATTGGGTGCCTCTTTCGACATGAATGCTTCATAGGTCATAGTAAGTCGTTCAACAAAAATACCCTCCTCTGAAAATGGTCATGACAGACAGACCTGTAGCAATACTGGGGAACTATCACTCAAGGCCATGAAGGAAAAAAAAAAAACACTAAGAAAGTCCGACTCATTGGAAGCAACAGAAATTAAGGTTGGTTCAAGAGTTTTAGACAGTACTGTATGTTTACTGCAGAAACTAAAGTTAAATAGTGATTAGTCAGTAAAATAAAATAAAAAAATATGATACAAAAAAAGAAAAATGTGTTTTTGGTTTAATCTTCTCTTGTTTAAAGTTTAGTAGAGTTTAAATCCAGTCTAAAAGCTTTAAAAAAAATAAAAAACAGGGTGCAGCAACAGAAACTCAGCTGGTACCGAAATGACAATGAGTGTTATGTGGAGCATTCAAGCACTGAAATGCTTGCAAAGCAGAGGGAAAAAATTTGAAACTTGGATAAAATCCAGTTTTTGAAATGTTGTATAGAAGGGCGGATTTGGCAGAGAGCCTAGTCTTGGCTCCAGCAGTAGCAGCTAATAACGTTACACTCAACCCTCTGAGAAAAGCACAGGAGGACAGGCTCTGTCCCCAAACTCCTCCCCCATGCAAGACCAATACTGCTGAGGTTTGATCAAAAGGTAAATAAAGATGTTCCGCTCTCTGCAGTCAAATTTAACAACAAAACAATAAAATTATACTAAAATACAAAAAGGTTACATCCGTTGGACTTGGGGTTACCAAGGTAGCCCACACATAGTACCTAAGGTATACACCAAGTTTACCTTAGGTACTAAAAAACCATGTCGAGCACTGCTGAGCTGACCTGAGTAGGTACTAATGGAAGGGCTTTAAGTGAGCATGTAGTGGCAAATGAAATAAGCCTTTGGATGAACAATGACGGCATTGTGATTTTGCCAGGCAGTTCCTATTAAATACCATCTATTAAAAATGTTTATTTAGGTAATATATGCTTTAATATAATAACTTATTTTCCTATGGTTAGTGATGTTATAGGACAAATTTCTGGTGAGGAGGAATACATTATTAAAGCATTACTGAAACAAATTCTGATAACACAGAATCTGCAGATTGACTTCAATCAGTAGCATTATGAGTTTAAGTCGTGCTTATCTTTTCTGTAATGTAATAAAATATCATCCATTTAGAAAACTGACCTGTGTGAGCTGCCTGGTTTGCTAGGACATTGTCTACTGATATACTGATAATCTCACTGTCGTGGACGGCTGTTTTATACAAAGAAGGTTTACAGAGCAACATTTTAAACTATTTTAAAGTGATTTAAATATGGTTTCAGTGGCAATTTCCGGAGTGGAAACTGAATCTCAAGATAGTTTCAGGATTATCTAGCTTACTCTTGGTGGGTATTTTAGTTAAAGACATCATTAAAATGGTGGTAGTAAGTAGACCACTGTAATATACCAAAATTCTTTTTCATGACACATGCTTTAACTTTTACCAGAAAAAAAAACCACCACGGCCCAAAAAGAAACAAAGCACTTAAGACAGTTTTTTGTTTTCCCTACAGTGACATACAGTATGAGAATGTGCTCTGTTCTGATCACATACTGCTTTTTTTGTTTTACCACTGTAAGAGTCACAACCTTAAACAAACCTGGGGCAAGTCTGACTGCAGGAGCAAGACCAATGTGTCAACCTCAAATTGCTATTTAGTAGCTCAAAAGGTAGCTACTTCAATAATCTCCAACAAAGCACAAAAGAGGGAAAGAAAGCTGTTCCCGCTGAAGATAGAAGAAACAAACTTGTTTTGCCACTTAAGACAGAAACAGGCCACTGAGTACAGCCAAGCTACAAAGGAAGATTATACCAGCACCTAATGATGTGTGACTCAAACAAATCACTCCAATTACCACTGTTGTAGCCCTCACTAGTTCACATGAAGAGCAAAAGATGGACGTAAAATTGCACGGTGGAAAAGCTGGGCGTTTCGCATTCTGTTAAAAAGCTCAACGCAGGAGAGATCATCCCACGCAGAAAATATTTTCTAGTTTTATTATCTGACGATGCTGTGCAGTTTCTGAAGCGTTACAAGGTTAAGATACTTTATTTACTGTTAAGCTAAAGTGTTATTTTATACTTTAAATCATATGCTGTGTCACTGGATTTAAGGCTGCTGGCACCTTCTTTCAGTAATCACTCTTGACAACAGCTAATTGGAAAATGATAGAAAATACCCCTTAATTTACATACATGAAATGCTACTACCTGAATATCGTGATATGATTTGGGGGTTATATCACCCACGCGTAAATTGCCAACACATGAGGCTAATCCAGCGGTAGGCAGCTAAATATTGTTTTGCACTTGCCGTAGCTTCTGTCGCTAACACTAGCTTGCTGTCAAATGTTGGCTCGGTTGACAAGAAAGCTAGGGTGGCAACTGCAGGGGCTATCGGTACATTTACTGATTTACCTCCAACTAAAGCTACGGTAAACACACGCCTGGACATTTTACACTATATATAGCTATATGTGTCTACAGGCCTTTAGTCAAAGCAAGGATTTGTTATGATTGTACAAACGCAGTCGCTAGCATGTCTACGCAGTGGGTTAGTTTGTTTCTGAAGCACAGAAGGAACCAAAACAAGCTCAGTGGCGTGGGGTAATAGTGGGGCAGAATTTTTAAACTAATGTGATTCACATTTGCCTTTTACTACTGCTGTAGGATTATATAGTCCAACTTGCTGTAGTCTTGCCCCAGTGCGCGTCATCTATAATCAAAATACCGCTCACTCACTAAAGAACCGGGGTGGGCAGAGTTCATAATCGTGCATATACCCCAAAACACCAAAGCTAACTTTAGGCTGACTAGCTAGCAAGCTTGAACTTATTCTATCCAAACCAACGTCCGTCAGTAGTATTTGTCCTGGCAACCAATTAAATATTTCTACAAAGACATATGAAGCTGGACTCACCTAAAAGAAAAGCAGTAGAAAACAGAATCTGTGCTTGTAACAGTGGCTGCTAAAGCGCTGCCAGTGGTAATGTAATGAGAGGTGGAAACACACGCTTGTAGGAATGGCGCGGGGAGAACAGCAGGCGCGTGTTGATGACGTAGGATCAGCGGCAGGCTGCTTCATCATGAGTAAAGAGAGCCAATCGCTGTTTAGTATACTGACACCAAAAAATTTGGCTGCTGAATTTTTGTATTTTGTTTGTTTTTGTAGGAAGTATTTTAAAGTTAATTCCGTCCTGAACTGGAAACCAGTGAAGTTACTTCAGTACTGGAGTAATATGTTCAAATTTCAATGTGCCTGTAAGGACTCTGGCCACTGTATTCTGAACAAGCTGAAGTAACCCTACTAATGATTTGGCAAACAGTAGTCTAGCCTGCTTGATATGAATGCATAGACCCATTTTTCAAAGTCAGTCTCAGAAATATATTTTCTAACTTTTCATACACTTGTTAAGTGGTAGAAAGCTGTTCTGGCGACCTTATTTGTATAATTATCCAAACTGAGTTCCAAAATAATGCCAAGGTTCCTGACTTGCTCACTGTGTTCAGAGAGAAGAAGATAAACATGGACGAAATTCTGTTTCTGACATTTTTGGTGCAATCACAAATATTTCTGTCTTGTCTCTGTTCAGTTCTGAAAAGTTTCTATACATCCATCAGTTAATGTTATCAGTGCAGCTTATTAAACTGTGAACAGTAGTTAGATGATTAAAGAAAAATAAAAAGCACAACTGTGTATCATCTGCATAAGAATAGTAGGACATATTATTATTCTTTTTGATAGTGCCAAGCACATAAAGGACATTTTAGTATCTTGTTTAATATTTGTCTATTTAAACTTGCATAGAGACCATGCATTATTCAGATATACAGTTTCATGATTACTTAATTTCCTGATTTACTTTAATTATCTTTTTTTTCCAGTTCAGTACATTAGTTCTAGTATGTTTCCAGGGTGGGCTTTCTAATTTCAGTTCAGTTTTTGTTTGTTTGTTTGTTTGTTTGTTTGTTTGTTTGTTTGTTTGTTTGTAAGTCCCAAAAAGTTGATTCTGTTCATCTGGACATAGCGTTTTCAGTGGGAAAAACATTCCATCGCTCATCCAAGTGACGTCTTCAGTCTTAGCGATTTCCCTACCAGGATGATTGAGCATGCATCAAGACGTTTGTTTGTAAGTTTCTTTTTTATATATAATTTGACAATATGGTCAGTTTTCAGGGGTGATGCAAACACAGCACTTTGTGAAGGTGGCTTTGTAATATAAAATTCAATAAATAGATCAGTGTGTCCTCTGATTTTAAGTGTCAACAGATTTGACTAAAACTAAAGACACAGGTATATGTATTTCTTTTATTTTTGTGAGCAATATTGTTTTGTCTGTTTTTTTATTTTGTTTAAATATCTATTTGTTTACATCTACTGTTTGTTAAGGTTTAATTAATTATTATAATCATGATACCTTCTGTACTGTTTGTCGTTCATTATGATTCCCCAGGATCTCGAGCTGTTTTCTCAGAAAAGGCCGGCTGTCCTATAAGGCTTGTGTTTATGTGATGCTGTTTCATTAAATAGCATCGCTAATTTCTTCACAATTTGGCCTCAGTCAGAAAACCAAAGAAAAACTTCATTTTGTATTTGCTGAAAAACTCTAAAGGGCTACGACTCATCATTTTCTCGGTGGAACAACGCACTTTTGGGTTGAGTTGTGCCAAAACTTGATTTCCAGCATTTTGCCAAAAAGTGATTGCCTGTATTTAAACTGCTATAAATAACTTTTTGGCCTATATGTCAATTGTGTCCAGTCCATCATGAATGATATCAAGTCATCTTGAGCCACAAACGACATTCCTATCACAAGGTGAAAGCCGCAATCACTTTTTTGCAAAGCGACTTTTATATATCCTTTATTTATCATGTTAAAAGGTCTCACTTACATTAAAAAATTTATTTTAAGAGTAATCTGGCCAAGAGAATAGCAGAAATTGCAACAAATATAACAATAGGTCTATAAGGATATTTTAAGTGGCCTTAAAGGGTTGGATTGGTTATAAAGTAGGTACAATAACACAAAGTCATCACTTGAAAAATGTTAATTTTGAAATTTTATATATAACCCCATTTGTAAATCATGCTCATAAAGTCTATTTCCCAATACAAGTAAAGACATTAACGTAAAAAAATTGAAAAGAAAAAAAGAAAAAAAAATAAACTGGAAAAAAGAAATTGAAAAACAATCACTTTTTTGCCTGAAGGGCCACTATGCACCGGCCGAACAAGCAGTGACAGCAGTCCATTGGTTCATTTTCATGACTGACACTGGATTGCCCAATCAAATCTCGTAACGTGACCGGCCCCTCCCATAGCTATGCTGTGTGCTCATGGATCAAATGGCGAGAAGGTGGAGCTGGAAAGCTGAGAGAAAATAGTAAAAACAAAAATAGATGCAATAAAATGTGCCAAACTAACAGACATGTTAGCTGTCGGGGCTGCTGCACCGTGAACAGTAGTACCAGCAACAAGTAGTAACCAGGCCTCACAGTCAGAGGAGCGTGCTGCTGCTAGCACCAGCTGAGGGGAACACACACATATACACATACCAAAAAATAATCCAAGTCCAGTCCTGTTGACATCTCTGATCCCTAAATGTGGCTTGTATTCAAGGAATTCTCTAATCTTGCACATGGCATGTGGTCATTCACTGGGGGGAAAGGCATAACCCAGAGTACACAGGATAGTTATCTGTAGAGTGTATCTGTAGAGTGTAGACGAGTTTATCTTCTCACATAATCTCGAACTGCTTGATTTAGATTTTCTTACCACTAGGTGGCAGAGATATTTCAAAGCTGATGTACAGGCACGCAGCCTTTAGGTTATCAGGTCAGAATCTTGACCAATGTATAAATGAAAACTGCTTATTTTAAAAACCTGGAAGTTATACAAGACAAAGTGGACCACATTTCTGTCAGTCTATCATCGGTGACACCAGAGATAAACAAATCATGCAATCACACATTTATGTTGGCTCCCAAGAGAGTATTCATTCCTCTCTGTGGTTTACCACACAATAAGTATTATGCATTTACTGAATACTGATCACATCAAATAAATATAGTTTACCACATAAAGCAACCTACTCAGTGCAAGACACCAACTGACTAAATGTGCCCTATTTCAGTATTTCTCAAAATCAGAGTAACTTGATATTTGTGTGGAAAATGCTGGTCAAATAGCCTTTAATGTGTTCTGGGCAATAAGCAGACATATTACAGACATATCACTTAAGTATCTGAGAAAGTACAAGTACTGTGAGAAACTAGTTCGCCTTTTTGCACATAGCCCATTGTCAGGTGACATGCAGAACATGTTTTTCCACACAGTTATCTAACTGTAAATCATAGTGACACTAATCCCTATCAGTCTTCGTTTGAATTTCGGTGGCCATTTCACTGAAGGCTGTGTATTAACTGGGATAACTTACAATTATGGTACGCATGTCAAGAAAAAAGCTTTCTAGACATTATAACGACAAGAAAGATGATCACTTTTGACAAACAATGGATTTGTTGATACAAACAGAATAGAAGAGAAATATCCTTTATTGTCCCTCGTTGGGAAATTCACGTGTTACAGCAGCAAAGTGAAAGGCAGACAGAACTTGCAGATTCAAGTAAAGAATATCAAATAAAAAATGAGAAATGACAATTTTACAAATACTTGATCAGACATTGCAGCGCTAAAGGTGAGTGAGACTTTTTTTAAATGAAAATGAAGTCATAATGCAGCTGCTCAGAACACGATAAGATTTAATTACACACTTAGCACTCTTCCATACCTACCAGCCTAAGTTTGTGTGTGTGTGTGTGTGTGTGTGTGTGTGTGTGTGTGTGTGTGTGTGTGTGTGTGTGTGTGTGTGTGTGTGTGTGTGTGTGTGACTGTCTGCCTGTCTGTGTGTATATTGAGATGTTCTTTAACCCTTGTGTGGTGTTCGTATTTTTGTTACTCAGCCAGTGTTCATGGGTCTGGTGGACCCGCTAGAGTTTTGGCTTTCCAAATTAACACTATCAAACAATTTTATGTTAAATTACTCAACAGATGTTTACTTCATCCCAATTACAAGACATATGAACAGCAAACATGGTTAATTTTTTCCCTTTACCTTTGTTAGATCACATTTATGAATTAATGTGCTTCTCGTTTTTCTTTTATATAAAATGTTATAAATAAATCAGTTATAATCAAGTGGAGTGAGTGGAAAGACACAACACATTTACACGTGAAAAAATAATTAATTGTTTAATTTTTCTTTTGAAAAAAACTGAACACGGGTCTCACAGACCCGAACACCATACAAGGGTTAAATGGGAGGATCCTGTTCCTCGTTCCCTCTTTGTGTCAGTCTTTCCCGCTGAACAAAAACGTTTCTCTCACAGACTCACAGACACTTGACTCCTGAGCCTTCTGTACCAGAGAAGCATGGATTTCATGGAACTCTTTTTCATTTCTCTTGGTACTGGAGTTGTGGTGTACTATGGAGTGAGGCTACTGCTTTTCAGTAGGATGCTTTTTCCAAAACTGTGGTTTCCACTGCCAAAAACTTTCTTCACCTCAATGGGAGAGTGGGCAGGTGAGCAGCATGTTTATGCATGTCCACATGTATGCGTTTGTGCTGTGCGTGTCTGTGCCATGTGTAATGAATACCATACAATCTTCAGTAGGTCATACTATGATAAATAAATCCTGGAACTTCAGTAGGTTACGTAGTATCAAGCCAACATAGGTATCACGTTTTGTGATACAACACTACATTTATGTGTATACTGTATGTAATTAGAACTTTTAAATGACTACATTATTTGAATTAATTAATAAGCTAAAGTGTACATGGCAGAATCTGCAAGTGCCATGAACACTAAGCAGTGAAAGTGATTTAGTTGATCAACTTGTGTGTAAAAGTGCATTTAGTAGGTCACAATAGCGTGAGTCCCCTGCCCAAACTTGTTTTAACATTTCATCGTTACACAAGATTGCGCTTGTGCGCTGATATACCCAAAGGAGGCAAGTCCCGACGCTTAAAATACTTCTTTTTTTATATACTTGCAGGGCAGCTGATATATGTACAGAAAACACAATTCAAATTCAATATCAAAATGTATGGAACATCAAGCATAAACTGCATGTTTTTCACATAACATCCATTCTGAGATGAGCAAAATGATCCGCGTCATCATAGTTGACATTGGAAAAAAGCTGCATAACGACAAGTCATACCTGTGTGACTAGTTTAACAGGAAGAACTTGGTATAGTACAGGGAGTCAGAAATATTCCTCTACCTTACCACACTATAGCCTACTCTTCCGAAAAATGTAAAGAAAACATAACAACTACATTTATTTTATACACAATTACATGTAGTGATAAGCTTACTGACAAAATGCACCATATTCCATTCATTTTCAAACTTGTAATAATTTAGATTGGCATGTAGTTGTGTAAAAAGGGCTGTTAAAGTGCAAATTATGATACGCAAATTATATATGCAAACTGTTTCTAATTAAGAATAGGAAAAACATTTTCAGATTTCAAGAACAGAGAAGTAAAGCCAAACCTTCGGGTTGAAAATGGCAAATTACTGTTGAAGGTTTGATTTAAACCAATCATGTTTTTCAGTGTTTTCCCAAAACATTTTACCCTGAAGTGTTTTTGTAGTGAGTGGATATACAGGATTAAGAATAATAAGCAGGAAGCTTTTACATTCGAAGTGGGTACAACAAATCTAACATAAACACTCCAAATGAAACTACAGAATAGAGTCAACTTAAAGGCAGCTGAGGAAATGAGCAAATACTTGCTCTCTTGTCAATCTCCTTGTGACATTCCTCTGCAGGTCCAGAAGCAGTTTCATTCACTCAAGAGGTTTGCTTTGGCATCTTCTGAAGGGGTTATTCTCTCACAGTGCTCAAAGAAGCCTAATAAAAACACTGGGCTGATCTTGCTTTTCTTCCCAAAGCCCACTTTCCTTCCCACTTTCATTCCAGAGGAATAACATCTGAACAGCACGGCTGCATAAATGACACCCCTCTCCAATTATTTCTCCCAATAATTGGAAAGCCCCATTTGTATCCCTCTTCAGACCTTTTAAACATTTTTAGTTTCAAGAAGCCTAAGCGGTGTTGTGCATGTGCATGGATCTATTGATAACAAAGAATAAGTTACTCAAATGGCAATGCCCCATTTTTTAGAAGCTCACAAATAATTAGGACAATTAACTATTTCACTATCAGGTGAGGCATTTTCTTTTTTTCTTTCATAATAATTAGGCAGATAAGAGATGTGGGCTTTTCAAATATAAGTGCTGTACTTGTATTTGGTAGCTGTCCACCAATAAGATGTCAGTGCAAGTGAAGGAGGGAATCACTAGGCTGAACAACCAAAACAAGCTTGCCAGAGAGACACTAAAAATGCAGGAGTAACCTAACCATCAGTTGTGAAGGCACTGGGCAGCTCAGCAGCACCCAAACACAACATCTAACCAAGGTAAGAACACTTTTAAGGTGGTACGTGAATCATCATCAAGAGGTACAATCAAGAGATGCTTTCATGAATGTAATTACAGAGGGTTTACACCGAGATGCAAATCACTGGTCATACACAGAAACAGTAAGGCCAAAAAACATCTAGCAGAGCCTGCAAACCAGATAGATGAAACTCAACTTAACTTGTACCAGAACGATAGCAAGGGAAACTGCTCGTGATTTGAAGCATACCGCCTTATCTGACAAAGATGGTAAATGGTAAATGGCCTGCATTTGTATAGCGCTTTACTCAGTCCCTAAGGACCCCAAAGCGCTTTACACTACATTCAGTCATTCACCCATTCACACACACATTCACACACTGGTGATGGTAAGCTACATTGTAGCCACAGCTGCCCTGGGGCGCACTGACAGAGGCGAGGCTGCCTGACACTGGCGCCACCGGGCCCTCTGACCAGGTAGGGGCATTATTACGACATGTGTGTGTATGGTTCTAATTGTGAGTGAATCACTATTGTTTACTGATAATGTGACTGATAAATGTAGAAGGATGAATTATTTAGTGTGCAGGGCTATACGCTCTGCTTAGATTCAGCCATGTGCTGCATAACCTATCAGGCAGTGCAAATAGATAATGACCCAAAGCATGTTGCAAAAGCAACCCAAGAGTTTCTCAAGCCAAAGTAATGGGATACTCTTCAATAGACAAATAATTCATTTGATATTAGTCAAATAGAGCATGTTTTTTAGTTACTGAAAATAAAATCTGAAGGTAGAGAGAAAAGCAAACCGAATGTAGTTGCAGTTAAGGCCTGAGCAAAGCATTAGCATCTGGTGATGTCCACAAGATTTCAATATAACTTAAAATGATCTTAGTTTGTCCAGCTTTTTGAGTTTCTAAACACAGGGAACTATGCACAATGACGACTGTGATTCCTAAAAGTTAAACCACTTGAATTAAAGTTGAAATTCTGCCCTTAAATCACATTTATGTTATTTGATTTAAAATCCGCTGCGCTGGTGGACAGAGGCAACATTGCAAACACTGTGTCTAAACATTGTGTCATCCTTCAGTATTTATTTACTCAAATGGTAAATGGTAAATGGCCTGTATTTGTATAGCGCTTTACACATCCAGTCACCCACCCATTCACACACACATTCACACACTGGTGATGGCAAGCTACTCAACTCTTACAATAGAGTACAATGAACTCGCTGTGACATATTAAAGTGAAGTAACTGTGGCGAGCTTTGTGAGATCACACAGTTTTTGTATAAAGTGGACAAATATGGCACTTAGAAACACTGTTAACAATGGGGACAAATAGACTTTCTATTCCCTTGTTGCCCTTGTTGAGTGCATAGGCTCAACATTAATTTAATATTGGAAAATGTCTTAAGTTGGCTTCCAGTTTTACTATCCTGCTGGCTTTTAAATGACAGTCTTTCTTGCTGCATCACTCTCACACAACAGCACATTTGTCTTTGAAGAGAAGCCTCCACAGGCTGCTGCAGTTCACAGAGCTCATTTGCATAAAGGAAAATGTCACAGTCATGTCTGGTTTCAAATTATTTTGGGTATGTTGATTTTATTCAGTTTGTCACAGAGGAATCCAATTTTTTTTTTATAACCAAATGTTATATAACTACATAATGCTGTGTTTCTTCACTCTCAGAAAAATAATGGTTCTTAAATGGTTCTTTTTAAAGACTCTATGGTTCTTCAAAGAACATTACCAGCTAAGGACCCTTTTAATTTATGAAAATGTTGTTTCATATTTTTCATTAAATATCACAAATAGATTTTAAATATATTGTAGTGGGCTAGGGGAAAGGGCCGCTGGCTAGAGGACAACTTAGAACACGTATATCTGATGTTAACGTGTTCTAAGTTGTATTGTTGTAATGGCAGTGACAGTTATCAGGTGTTGATTTGCCATTTTTGTGTAAAATTACAGCTGCTGTGTTTTCTGTGTTTGGTGTAGCCAGCGGAGCACCGTGAGTTAGACTGCTGTGTCCGTTTACCACCTCTCACTGCTGTGGTGTATGACGGAGTGATCCTAATTAAAGGCTGTGCTCGCTGTAGTTTAGCATTACAGCTAATGCAGGAATAGCAAGTTGAATACAGAAGTCTTCGTCTACATGTCTGACCTTGCCACAATATTGTTTTGTTTAAGTTATTTGAAGGAAATGACACAGAAGAGTGATTTTCCTGTGACTGGCTCAGGTTTGAGTAACAGTGGAAATCATGAATTACAGATGCTGCAATCTGCAAAAAGGTGGACTATAATTAAATTGTGAAGGGACAAGAAGTTGTTCTTGGGTTAGACATCTTTAATAATCTATTGAAGTAATACACTAAAGGACCAGGGGTGAAGCTCTAGTGTAGCTGTCTGTCATTTTTGTTGCAGTGCATGTCATTTAGAAGCTTTCTCTTGAAATATTATGGTGCTGACCAGCAAAGGGTAGCTGAGATGTTATTCTTTCCTCATCACTTCCAGCCCTTCCAGTGCTGCAGTGTCAACAGAGGCGTTTAATCCTCTCATTGTGTTATGGGCGTGCAAAAGGACATCCTTTGAGCTGAACATTTCTGCGCAGGAAGGCCGATAAATGTCCAGCTCCAAGTTGGCTCATTTAGAAGAAACATGCTCATTCTAAATGTGCGACTGTTTTTATGGTCTGAAAAACAAAGTATTTCCCCAAGCGAAAATTGTTTTTATGGATGAAATACTACAAAGACTTTCTCAGAATCAACTGAACCCGTTCAGTTCATGTTGATAGTACAGATATAGACATACATCAACAAATCAAGAAAACAAGTGATCTGCTCTGCTAGTTTGCCAAAAAATATTAAAATTCATCAGACAACTGTAGTAAGCAGTGTTGGTCAAGTTACTTGAAAAAAGTAATCAGTAACTAATTACTGATTACTTCCCTAAAAAAAGTAATCCCATTGCTTTACTGATTACTTATTTTCAAAAGTAATTAATTACTTAGTTACTTAGTTACTTTTTAAAAACACGATTTACAACCTGAGTAGGTGATAAAGCGATAGATCTTTCAGCCCAATTCTACTTTTTCTGTATAATCCATCATACAAAATGTAATCAAATGGAAAAGTCCCTTTTTAAAACTTGTTTTATTAGTTTTAACCTTTTAACTTTATGCATCATGCAAAAATTTAATTATATGCAACATTCTCGGACTGGAAGAAATTTGTTTAACATTTAAACTTATTTTCTGCACATTCCAGCACATAAAATATATTTTTTTGTGTGTGTTTACACTCTTTCAAATAGATGCAAGTAAAACACAGCAGAAAATAAATAACATCAAAGACTAGCGGTCCTGTTGCTCTATTTTCACTTGTAAAGCAGGAGTGGCGTAAGTGGAGGTTTACCCGGTCACTGGAAGAATCCGCGAGTTTCTCTGTGAGTTTCCCATTACGTCATAGCACACTCGGTGCTTGCTTGGAAGTTTAGGGGGTTTTTTTCGCTGTAAAAAGAAGTTTTCTTCCCACGCACAACGGACACTAATGTTTTTGTCACTTTTTATGGAATCAAACTCAAAGTAAGGTCAGTATTTCCACGCTTTAAATGCTGCACGCTCATACTCTCTCCCGCACTCATATGATCCATTGTTGATCTGCACACAGCTGTTGTCACTGTCATGAGATATTCTCGCAAAAAAATCACGGTTTTAGTAACGCAGTTACGCAGCGTTCCTACGGGAAAGTAACAGTAATCTAATTACGGTTTTTGCAATAGTAATCCCTTACTTTACTCGTTACCTGAAAAAAGTAATCAGATTACAGTAACGCGCCCATCTCTGGTAGTAAGTCAGCTTATGAACGTAAATGACAACTTTGCACAAATATTACAAATACTATACTATATATAGTATATATGTACTATATACTATATACTATATTCCTTAGTGGAACAATTTCCCTACAGTGCAGCTTACTTGCAGCAGCTGTCTGACAAGTCCTTTGCTGTTGCGTCAGTAAAAACATCTGGTGTAGATACTCTGCCAAATCAAGCATGGGGAGCTACTTGCTATGGCGACCCCTTGTGAATGAGCTGAAAAAAACCTTCCCTAATCCATCCATCCATCCGAGATGGCTTTCTTTGTTTTTCTTTTAATTTTAAGAAGCATCAGTGCAGAATAGTTTTGTGGAGGTTCTGCATAAAAATATGCTGAAATTATTTATTGCATCTTGTAATGTCTTGATGCATCCAGGTAAGGAAATTCCAAAAAGTTGATTCTGTTCATCTGGACATAGCGTTTTCAGTGTTATTTCTTCAGTATCAGCTGACTGCAATTTTTTCCACCCTTATAAACAGTACATTTGCGTAATGACTATAACTGTCGTGGTCCTGGGTCATTTTGACCCAGCGCCCCCCTTTTTCTTTTTTTTTTCGGTTTTAAGTTCATTTGTTACTCTAAGGAGTTAGTCTATGGGTCCTTAGTTGTTCAGTTTGGATTTCCCCTCGTGTCTTTACCCCCTTTGTCCCCCTCTGTGTACTGGAGTTCTGGTGCCTTGTTTTCCCCTCCTTGTGTTCTATTCCATGTTTCCCCAGGCCGTCATGTCTGTGCTCTCCCTCGTGCTCCTCAGTGTTCTCTCTTACCCCCAGTCTGCGTCTCTGTGTATTTCCTGTTTTATTGTGAAGGTCCGTGTCTTATGTCAGTGTGTTCAGCTCACGTTTCCCCTGTCTCATCAGGTCAATTAGGTTCAGCCCTCCTGTTTGCCATTCTGCATTTTCCTCTGTGTGTATTTATAGTGTGTGCTCATCGCTGGTTTGTCTGTGTTACCTCCACGTGTCATCCCGTGTTCCACCACAGATGTTTTCCTCTGAGTTATGGTTTCATATTTGTTTAGGTTTGTTCTTAGTTTCCGTCCATCCCATCTCTGTTCTGTCTGTATTATCACCTCATGTAAATAAAGCCCACTCATTGCATCGTCAGTGCCTGCGATTGGGTCCTTTTCCCTTCAACCCCACACAACTCCCACTGCAGCAGTGACATAAACTAGCACTACTGGTGAACAATGGCCTGTGCAGTCAGTTTCTTGATCATTAATATGCAAATTTTTACAACCAATGATCAACAACTACTGATCAAAGACCACTGATCAATGGTCATGAGTGCCATTCACAGAGCATTGTGAGATGGGGAAAGATGTACCCTTAGGCCCGCTCCTCAATTCAGAAGGTGTGAATAGACTGTGGAGTCCTGGCCTGACAAGTTAGCTCTTCTGTGGTACATAGGACCATTGATCAATCATTGCTGATCAATGGTCATTACAATTTGCATCTTAATGATCAAGAAACTGATCTCACAGCCCATTTTTCGCCAGTAGTGCTAGTTTAAGCCATTACGCAAATGTGCTGTTTATAAGGTTGGAAAGATTTGCAGGCAGTTGAGACCAAAGAACTCACACTGAAAATACTACGTCCAGATGAAGAGAATCAACTTTTTGGGTACATCTTGTAATGTTTCTTCTTTAAAAATCATGATACAGGACAATCTGTGTTTCACATAGTTTATGTTTTCATAGGGATTATTCAAATGGTTCCTGTCCATTGGCAAGTATTTTAAATAAATGCTCTCCTTTCACCTCCACTGTATTTTGGTGGATGCAAAAATTGTAAAAAAAAAAAAAACCCCAAAAAAACAAAAACATACATAGTGTATTTCAGGTTTGTTGCAATTGAATTAAAAAATATTTGAGTAATCAAGGAATATTGAAATACCAGATTTGAGGTTAGTCTAGATAAAGTTTGTGTAAACTTAAATAACAGTAACTCAGTTTCTGCAGACAAAATAAAAGGACATTGACTAAGGCAGCCTATTTTTGCCACTCTACCAAGGGAACAATATAACACTATTTTTATTCTTTTGTGTTATAGCATTATAAAATCTTGTTACTATGTGAAAAGTTAATTGTTCTAATTTGCAGTTATAGTAAGAAAGAGAGCGCATGTTTCTAATATAGTGGCTTTTCTTCAATGACTCACCATTAAATCCAGAATCGAATTTAAATTTTTATGTACTCCTCACATACAAGGTCTTGAATAATCAGGCCCCATCTTATCTTAATGACCTTATAGTACCATATCACCCCCATTACAGCATTTTGCTCTAGGACTGCGGGCTTGCTTGTGGTTCCTAGAGTATTCAAAAGTAGAATGGGAGGCAGAGCCTTCAGCTTTCAAGTCCGTCTTCTGTGGAACCAGCTTCGAGTTTGAATTTAGGGGACAGACAGCCTCTGTACTTTTAAGATTAGGCTTAAGACGTTCCTTTTTTGATAAAGCATATAGTTAGGACTGGATCAGGTGACCCTGAATCCTCTGTTAGTTATGCTGCAATAGATCTAGGCCGCTGCGGGATTCCCATGATGCATTGTTTCTTCTTCAGTCACATTTTTAAATTTACTATGTGTTTATACACCCCTCTGTATTAATTATTAGTTATTATTATTATTCTCTGACTCTCTTCAACAGCATGTCTTTGTCCTGTCTTTGGCTGCCCCTCCCTTAGCCTGGTTCTGTTGGAGGTTTCTTCCTGTTAAAAGGGAGTTTTTCCTTCCCACTGTCGCCAAAATGCCTGCTCGTAAGGGGTCATATGATTTCGTATGAATATTGGGGTTTTCTCTGTTTTCTTTACAATATAAAGTGCCTTTATATTGTTGAGATTTGGCGCTATATGAATAATATTGTCTCCTGGGTGAGGTGTTCCGGGCATGTCCCATCGGGGGCAGGCCCTGAAGCAGACACAGGACACGCTGGAGAGATTACAGTGGCTTGCAAAAGTATTCGGCCCCCTTGAACTTTCCCACATGTTGTCACATTACAGCTACAAACATGAATCAATTTTATTGGAATTCCACGTGAAAGACCAACACAAAGTGCTGTACACGTGAGAAGTGGAACAAAACTCATACATGATTCCAAACATTTTTTTTTACAAATAAATAACTGAAAAGTGGGGTGTGCGTAATTATTCAGCCCTCTTTGGTCTGAGTGCAGTCACTTGAACATCCCACAGAGCACTGTTCAAGCGATCATTCAGAAATGGAAGGAGTATGGCACAACTGTAAACCTACCAAGACAAGGCCGTCCACCTAAACTAACAGGCCGAACAAGGAGGGCGCTGATCAGAAATGCAGCCAAGAGGCCCATGGTGACTCTGGACGAGCTGCAGAGATCTATAGCTCAGGTGGGGGAATTTGTCTGTCAAATATGGTGGTGGCAGCATCATGCTCTGGGGGTGCTTCTTATCAGCAGGAACAGGGAAGCTGGTCAGAGTTGATGGGAAGATGGATGGAGCCAAATACAGGGCAATCTTGGAAGAAAACCTCTTGGAGTCTGCAAAATACTTGAGACTGGGGCGGAGGTTCACCTTCCATTAGGACAACGACCCTAAACATAAAGCCAGGGCAACAATGGAATGGTTTAAAACAAAACATATCCATGTGTTAGAATGGCCCAGTCAAAGTCCAGATCTAAATCCAATCGAGAATCTGTGACAAGATCTGAAAACTGCTGTTCACAAACACTGTCCATCTAATCTGACTGAGCTGGAGCTGTTTTGCAAAGAAGAATGGTCAAGAATTTCAGTCTCTAGATGTGCAAAGCTGGTAGAGACATACCCTAAAAGACTGGCAGCTGTAATTGCAGCAAAAGGTGTCTCTACAAAGTATTGACTCAGGGGGCTGAATAATTACGCACACCCCACTTTTCAGTTATTTATGTGTAAAAAAAAAAAAATGTTTGGAATCATGTATGATTTTCGTTCCACTTCTCACGTGTACACCGCTTTGTATCGGTCTTTCACGTGGAATTCCAATAAGATTGATTCATGTTTGTGGCTGTAATGTGACAACGTGAAAAAGTTCAAGGGGGCCGAATACTTTTGCAAGCCACTGACTGAATACCTGTTAGGACCATTTGCCTGAGCATTTATAGTTTTCTTTCCAGATAATCACTAAATGGATTTTGTGCTTGTGTGTGCTTAGTTTATAAAGCGGATGTGTTTACTAATGTTACAGTAATAATCCTTATCTTCTCCTGGGGCATAGTGCAGATGATCACAGTTTTAGTGCCTCTCCCTTTAAGAACGCACTCTTTTCGAGTTTTTTTTGTTTTGTACTGATTGCTCCATGCAAACATTGAGAATCACACACAACTCACTTTGAACTTACCATAAGTGGGCTGGTACAAAGAAACTCCCATTTCTGTCAGTCGAAGGAAGTTTAACAACAGAAATTTGTATTATAGATGAATATAAAAAAAAAGTGGATTTTCTTTCTGTCATCTAATTGTTTATTTAATTATTTGGTGCAGGATGAATAGACATGAGGGACGTCTTTATCAACAGGAAACATTATAAAACTTATTTGAAAAAACTAAAACTAAAATTTCCAATGCTATCCAGTGGGCCAAATTGCAGTTTTTGCTGGGCCAATTCTGGTCCTCAGGCCTTGTGTTTGACTCTCCTGGCTTAGAGCATTTAGAGCAGTCTGAAACTTGAGCTTTTGGTTCACTGCGGTAACTTTTACTTATGTTGACTATATTATTTAAAACTTTGATCATGTTTAACATGAGCACCATATATTAAAATCAAAACGTCCACTTCTCATCACATAACCTCACCGCACATGCTCAGTTTGGTTATTTTCACTGTTTCATTGTCTTGAATGTAGTTCTTAAGTTGATATAATTAGGTTGTTTGTTTGTTTGTTTTTTATAGTTCAGTATGTATATCTACATGTTAAAGCCCTATTTGAACATACTGCTGCCTGTTTGTGTATACTGTGGTTTTCACTAAAGAAGAAATATAAATGACAAAACTTAGCGGATTGCATTTCATAAAACGGAGGCTCAATGTGAGGTTTCTTTGTCATTTGATACTTTCCTAATTAAGTAGTAAAAGTGTGAATTCAATTTATTTGTTCAGCTGAACAAATTAAAACGGAGGCTTAATTTCAGTTCCTGTTTCAGTAGTTAATAGGCAGTGTCACATTACTCATTTCCCCCCTGTGCTAACAACACTTCAAACCATGGGATCTTTTTAATGTTTTAATGGCTTTACACAATTTTCTCAGTGCTGTAAAACATAATTAGATATGAATTCTCATTTAGGTCTGAAAACGGTGATGAAAACAGCCTGTGGTCTTTGTAATAAGGGCCAGGAGGAAATGGGAGAGCAGTGAACACTCAGAAACAAGCTGTTCCTATCAGTTCTTTATCACACCAGGGGAACATGCTGTTTTAGCACAGTTTGTACAAACAGAATGGAGTGAGGATTAAACTAATGTAAACAAATAATAAAACAATCCTGGGATTTGGCTGAAAGCAGAGGAAGATGGGTAAGGCAGTGCATTACTGTACTGTTCTGTGCAGTACAGTGCCTCTAGTGGTCAGAATGGAAACTGCAGGAGATTTGATGAGGGATTCATTTGTAATTTTCAGTCTCTCCATCCTCCTTTCAGTGGTGACTGGTTCTTCAGAGGGAATAGGAAGAGCATATGCATTTGCAGTAAGTGACTGTTTAAATAACTCTGCTTGTGTTCTCATAAAACAAAACGAATACACATACTGTACATAATATCTTTTTATATTTTAGCAAATACTTATATGTATAATAATTTGAAATGAGCACACCATAGTTAAACTACTGTTCCTTTGAGGCACACTTGCTACTTTTTGCTGTGTAACTGTGTTTTCATATGTACTTTTCCACTATCGCTATTGCATCTCAGCTAGCTCAGCGGGGAATGAACATTGTAGTCATGAGCAGAACCAAAACAAAACTGGATCAAGTGGCTAAAGAGATAGGTATCTATGTGCATGTTTTATTTTCTTTGCTTCCTAAAATGTATGATATCTGCTAATATGCTGTTGATCCAGGCAAACGGTGCACAATATTTGTCTTTTCATTGTTCACAGGAGAAGCCACAGGGCAGAGGGTGAAAGTGATAGCAACAGATTTTACCAAAGAAAATATCTTTAGTGAAATTGAAGAGCAACTGAAGGACCTCAACATAGGAGTTTTAGGTGAGCTTTTATTTGTGCCTCCATACAAAATCCAGTTCCAAAAAAGATGGCATGCTGCGTAAATAGAAACACAATCCAATGATTTGCAAATCTCATGAGCCCATATTTTATTTACAACAAAACATCTTCATTTTTAAAACACCATTTTAAGAAAAACATTAGCTTTTAAGCACTAAGCTGGGGCAGAGCCATGTTTACTGCAATGTAGCAGCCCCTCTTCTTTTAAGAACAATTTGTAAATCTGCTGATTTTACAGACTGTGGAATTTTGGGAGATGAATGTTGTTCCATGTTTTGTCCGATATAGGATTCTAGCTGCTCAACAGCCCTGGATCTCCTTTGTCATACTTCTTTGGTGAAAGTTATGGAAGATCGGCAGGCCTGTCAGCACCCAGACAATGCAGTTGTAGTTGATGCAGAATCGAGTTGATCAATATTTTGCTGGAACATGCAAAGATTTCCCCCAAAAAAGACAACCAACCTGTTACCGATCAATCTAATCAGCCGCAAAACATTCCTCCAGTTGTTTCTTTTTAGTATCATTTACTTTTCCAGCCTTTTGCTGCCACCATTCCAACATTTTTGAGACATGTCATTCACAGTGAGCTAACACTATTCATGAAATGGTCATTTTAAACATTCAACATATTCAACAACTGTAAATGAAACACAAATTTATAAAAATTTGCAAATCAACACAGGCACTTTGTGTTTAGAGACAAAAAAAATGAGGAAAAAACCCTAATTATTTAAGAAAATAATATCAGTTATTTTCCGCGCTTTTTTCTACCCCAGTCAACAATGTAGGAACGCTGCCTTGCTTCATTCCCTACAGATTCCTTGAGAATGATGAGCTGGACAAGGTCAGTAGTACCTCAGCAGCTTATACTTAAAGGTGTTTAGTTTTTTGTGTATATGTTTATATTTGTTGTTCCTTATTAAAACCCATTGATGATTAGGCTCTAAAAAAATCATCCATGCTCACCTGCTAGCTGTGATTTCTGTATGACTCTCTTTATGGCTTTGGCAGATATAATAGCATCACCTGCATATGTGTGCAAATGTATAATAAACAGATCCAGGACCTTGTGCACGACTCCATGTACAATAAGTAAAAACAAAAAAAGAAAATACCACTACAACATTATGACTAACTATAGATTGTTTGGATTGACCCCATTTGCATAATTATTACTTTTATTGGTAGTAAGTTTGACAGCAGATAGCATCCTGATGTTGAACCTCAGAGGGTTCAGTTTATAATAACATGTTTTTAGAAGAGCATTTTAGCTCCAAATACATTTCTTTAGATATAAATAAAGAAATTATCTGAGACCCATGTTCATCTATGTTTTCAGACAATTACCAAAGTGATAAACTGCAATGTGAAGACGATGGCCAAGGTAAGATCATAGTTTTATTGTTACTACAAAACAATGAATTTAAGTTCATATTGATTGTTTATTGATGAAGACAGTATATAATCATCAGTATAATCTGAGAGGGTTTGCCAGTAAAGGAAGCGCACGTAAAGGATTTTGTAGAGCAGGGTTGTCAAAGTGGCACATACAGCCCACTATGATCTTAAGTGGGCCAGATCAATGAACTTCCCCTTTCTGTCATTTTAAAGAAGTTTAAAACAGATTCCTGAGATATGGAAGTATGATTTCAGCAGTATGTCTCAGTTTTCTACATAAAAACGACATAAAGTAATAAATTAAATTACAGACAAAGTTTCGGTAGCTTCACCCAGACTGTCCTGTAATTATAAAGCACAAAGTTTTTGTTAATTTGCAAAAAATGTTCTTTGTTTATTATCTTTTTTTTACTGTGCACCCAAACATTTTTTTTTATAGTTAATAGTGAATGAACGGGGACTTTTCTGTTATTTACATACTTTTGTATAGAGTTAAAATATAGTTAAAACTCCACATTTTATGCCATCCTTTACATTTTCTAAAGCTGTCCAGTGGTCGGATTGGAGTCTTTGCCGGCCCAGTTCTGGTCCCCGGGCATTTTGTTTGACACCCCTGTTTTTTAAGGATTATTTGTATTGTTCTAAAACAAGTTAATGCTTTTCATTGCTTCATATGACTCAAGTCTGAACTTATTTTCTTTTGTTTCCAGATGTGCAAAATTATTCTCCCAGGCATGGCAAACAGGTTTCCTACCCATGTTTTCTTCATTAGATGTAATGTGTAAAGTGATGGATTATAACATGCTAATTAATACTGAGGTTGTGCTCATAAGTGTTGTTTAATTATTTATATCTGTTTGTATGTTTATTGTATTTATAGAGGGAAAGGGATGATATTGAATGTTTCTTCTGGAATTGCTTCTATCCCATGTCCCATGTACACCCTGTATGCTGCATCAAAGGCAAGTTTCACATCAGCGGCACACTTTTAAGTCTCTCTGCCCAGGCGACGTATGATCCTTCACATTTTAATTTGCGTTCTTATAGGTGTTTGTGGAAAGATTTTCTCAAGGTCTACAAGCTGAATACAAAGATAAGGGGATTATTATCCAGGTATTTTGATCCTCACTCAGACATCATCTCAAGTTTTATGAAACGAAAGCAATTATTTTCTTTAAACTAACTTTAAAGTCTTTTATTTCTTGTCCTCTTGTCCTAAATCTTTCCCTCTCATGCACTGTTTTCAGTCAGTGGCTCCATTCGGGGTATCCACTCGAATGGCTGGGTTCCAAAAAGCTAACATGATAACTTTTTCACCAGAAGACTTTGTAAAATATTCACTGCAGTACGTCAGCACTGGAGACAAAACAAATGGAAGCATCTGTCATACAGTTCTGGTAAGACTTAGAGTCGCAAACATAATGCCAAAAACTGCCACCAAGAGACTGACCTGCAGTATTGTATGTGTGTGTGCATGTGTGTACAGGGCTGGTTGCTGCAGACTATTCCACTTAAGATTCTCTATGCAGAACCTATGATGCAAGGCTTACAAGACTACGCCAAGCAAAATCGAATGCAGGCTGGATTGGTCTAAATCAAAATCCATGTGTGACAGACATGCTGGTGTGCTTCAGATCATAAGTTCTTCTCCCCTTGCTTTTCTTTTTCCATCAACAGGTTAATCTTGGTTTCATCTGTCCGAAGACTGATATTTTTTTTTGTGGAGCTATGCAGGTTCGTTTAGATGCTTTCTCGGAAAGTCTAATCAGGTTTTCTTGTTCTTGACTGTAAACAGCGATTTGCATCTTGCTATAAACCCTCTGTATTTATGTTCATGAAGGCATGTCTTGATTGTAGACTTAGACGCACCTACCACCTTGAGTGTTCTCGACCTGGGTTGATGTTGAAAAGGTTTCTTTCTTCCTTTTTTTTGTTTAACCATCAAAATGATTCTGCCATCGCCTACTTTTGTAATCTTTGTGTGGTCTTTCAGGCATTTCGGTGTTCTTGAGCCGGTCAGTGTTTGGTCACTCCTGAAGTTTTTGCTATCTCTCGGATGATTTTGTTTGTTTTTTTTCAGTCTATGGCCTCCCTTACTTGTACTGACATCTTTGAAATTCCAGTGAACAGTTACTAAATCCACATTCAACACTCAGAATCCGCTTCAGAATAACACTGGAAAAGGCCTCGCCTGCCCAATTAATTTTTACAGTTGACTGACAAAACTGGTTGTGTACTAAAAAAAAAAAAAGTTATAACATCTACACAGTTAATGCATTGCCTTTGTCAAACAGCCCCTGAATTAAAGGTGAAAGTCTGCACTTCCATCACATCTTAATTGTTTGATTTAAAATCCACTGTCATGGTGTATAGAGGCAAAATTGTCTCACTGTCCAAATACTTATGGAACTAACTGTATTAATATGAATGCAGTAGTACTGTCTGAACTGTTTCCATGTAAAACACACATGTCTATAAATTACATTCTTAATTTAATCTCCACGTCTTCATCTTATAGGGACTGATGCATGTTGTTTGTTCACTCAAATAAATGAAATATCACCATTGTTGGTTTTAAACAATATTGTTACTGAACAAATGGTGCTTTTCAAGTTTACTTGAGTAATTAGTGTTATTTCATGTAATACTGTGCACTCAAAAACAAGCTTTTCAATTTGCTTTAAAAAAAAAAAACCCTCAGGCCAAGTTATTCCACCCAAATGCAAAGTAACTGTTAACTTGCCAAAGCACTGCTTTTTGTTGTAATCAGACTATTACTTATTTATGAGTGTTCTTGTCAATAGAAAAATGATGTCGTGTTTCTCCTTCTTTGCACCTTCAGTTTTACGGTTCAGATATAAATCTCTTACTCCACACAGTTAATAATTCTGATGCAATTCAAGGTTAAAATTTACATAACTTTCTCATACGTGACTAAGCACTGATAGCAGTGACAAATGTGTGTGTGTGTGTGTGTGTGTGTGTCTACATATCTTGTAGAGATATGAGTAATAAAAATAATAATGACACCTTATCTGCTAAACGGAAGGACCTGTCTTGTTCCATTAATTCACTCCTACACATCCGTACGCACGCACACACACACACACACACACACACACACTTTTAACTGTCATTAGCATCCTCTATTCTCCTCTGAGATTAAGAAAACATTTGCTCGCGTGATGGGAAGACGCAATCATCTCAGAATCAGACTCTTTTCTAATCCACAGCAGGAGTTCGGGACAGAGACTTATCAGCTTCTACCTGCATCCTCAGAAATTAGTTTGAAGGGTGTGCTGCAGACAGCATGATATACAGTGTTTAAAGAAAACAAAACCTTCCCTCATCTGTGTATGTATATATGCTGACACGCACAGCTGTTTTAATTAGCATGTGCTTCAGTGATGTCTGACCTAAAAGGGTCACTAATCACACGGAGACAGGGGTGTTTAGACAACCGTGATGAATGATCCTCCCCATGAGAGATAGTGTCGGGAATAAGAAAAAAGAAGGAGTGAGAAGGGGAGGAAGGTCAGAGTGACCCTGAGCTTAGATAGTCTATTCCTAGTCTGAATGTTTAAAAAAAAAGAAAGGAAAATAATGACCTGTTCACAAATCAAAACTCTGTTCACTTCTCTTGGTATCGATCAATGACTGTAGGAAACATATACACTGATTGGTATGGATATTCATGGTAAGAGAAAATCTCAGAATCTGTGAGCTCATCAGTTTATCTGTAATTGATACATATGACTTTGGTTTTGTAATATATTAAGACAGAAAATCCTCGATTTCCACTGTGTACATTCACAGCAACTACAAATAGTGTAGGAGCCAAACTCACGTCCACAAAGTCTTTTAAAATTGTCAAATTATCAAAAATGTATTGCTGCCTGATTGATCATCGCGAATAATGGCCGATGGTAAATCAAGTGTGTGGACGCTTTTAACGTATTCCTACCTGAGCTGTTTGTTTTTGTTGCACATCATTGTTCATGGTAAAGCTTCAATCTAACCTGGCCTGGACTGCAGATGTAAATTAGCCGTGTTGTTTAAATTTTTTAATGTTTTTTTCTTTGGTTTATGTATATTCGTTTACATGTATGAAAGGAAAGAAAAAAGAAAGAAGTATTTATCATACCAACACAAACAGGGTGACACAAGAGTAACTAGTAAATCATACTTCATGAAAAATAAAGATGTGTTTTAACTGAGTGATTTGATGTCTTCTCAGAGTTCTCTAAGGTCAACTGAATTTTATTTATGTAGTGTTTTTCATAAATACTACGAGCTGTAATAAATCATTGGAGTGATTTATTATTAATCATTCATCAGGCCCCGTTAGACCCTGAACTTGAGCTGTTAAGAATACGATGGGTGGATGTTGTGATCGTGTAAAGATTCGTCATGGCCACTAGAGGGCGCGAAATGTAAAGGTTTCATCGTGCCTTGGGATTCCAGAGCTATAGCGCTGCAGCAGAAATCCGGCGATCAAATGTAGTCAAATTACCATTTTTATCACAACACTGTTCCCCGCCACCGGGGGTTTCCCATCATGCGTGCTAAATTGAAATATCTGTGTAAATGCATCTACTTTCAAAGCTGCAGTCTGAGCAACGTGTGTGTTACCTGCAGCTGAAATCAAAGGATGTTTACCTGGGTTGTTCAACAGCAGGGACTTTCCTCACCTGGGGTGATCTGCGATTTATGGGTATGGGTGGCAGCACAATTATGACACCTTTTAATTTATAGTTTCCCTTACAAAGCCTCTCTAACGTCAAGTGCGGTTCTCAAAGCTAATATCTCACTTATTTTCCAGACAGTGTGTGGGAGAGCTTTCTACACACGCAGAATGAGGGCTTTAACCATCAGATAGGTCAGATTTTGGTACACATATTAAACCCAGAGTGTCTAAAGCCTCCAGCAGATAATGAATTCATTAAGGAAGGGGTCAAGAAAAAGGTTTTATCACAGAAGATGACCATGGGTGACATGGGTGGTCAGGGCTCTTGAAGACACCTTCTTGTGTGTACGTTTGTGTGTGTGTGTGTGTGTGTGTGTGTGTTGAAGCACGGGTAAGAAAAGGAGAGCCTTTGAGGATGCTCCCTGTGTGACTCCTTTCTCCTCCCTGGACACTGCTTGCATGTTGTTTCAGTAAACAGAAGGGTCCAAAGATGATCCAAGACAAGCACATTGCCACTGCAGCCCACCCAGAAGCCAAGGTCAGCACTACTAACCTTCAGACACATGCGTAAACTTACACACTAAACCAAGCTCACACACAAAAAAATTCCAAGTTGACTCAAGTGTTTAGTTTGAAACTAGAACTTTATCCACCTTTGTGCTTGCAAAGTAAAACGAAGGTAGCAATTAACCCGGATAAAGGAGTTTTGAAAAAGTCCATACACTTACATACTTGACTGGCCAAACAGCCCAGATGTATATACTATACCTTTAACTCCATGTTGCCTTTTTTGGAGTGATGCTCATCTGTATTGATGGGCAAACATTCATAGAAGCTGAAATATTTCTATGACATAATTACCAATCTTGTTTTTCAGATTTTCTTGCTGAGCCCATGAACATTTAATTCCCACTGAGCAGTTCCAGGGGGGTAATTATTTCTCCCAGCAGTTATAATACCTACAGCTTTCCTGCCATCCAGGACTGGGCTCTTTGAAACTCAAGAAGATAATTCCAATCCTTCATCTTCTTCAAAAGAGCAGGCTGTCAGGGAAGAGCTGGACTGTCAGCGAGGGAAAGCAAACAAGCTGAAAGAAGAGGGACAAACGAGACAGAGAGAGTTTTAGAGAGATGGATGGTTTGAAAAATAAAGGGCAAGTAACTTCTCTGAGGGCCCAGTGCTCACATATGGCTAGGCTTTGCTTGTATAGCCTCACTTCAAGGCGAAGGGCCCTGCAAACATAAACAGTAGAGAGTCTGCAGCTGGAGCGGGGAGGCAGCCGCTTGCTCACCGAGACCTCTCTACACTAAACAATGGATCAAGTGACGCACAGGCCTTTGGCAGTGCAACAGAGACCCGGGCTGCTTAGAAAAGCCTTTCTTCCGTGCGTTTATATCTCTACTCTCTCAATATTTACCCCATGGGAAAACACACAATTTTCCATTCCTTTTGTTCTGAAAGCAGCAAAAAGAGTAGCCCTCCCATTTCCATCTCTCCCACCTTCAACACAGGGCAGGGTCAGAAAGGATAAGTGTCCTTTTTGTGCAAATCTTTAAAAATATTATAAAATTTTTGACAACAGTAGAACCCCAGCTAAAGAATTTAATAACTAAATTATTGCAACAGCTCGATAAAGGTGCTAGGAATGAAAAGATTAAAGCTTAAAGCTTAGATTTGCACTGAATCTCCTACACTGATATTCCCACACATGGCCTATTTCCAGCCGTGATGAGGAGAAGCAAACAAAATGCGGATTAGTCTCCCTTACTGTGTGAGTCACTGCATTAGAAACTTAGTTTGTACAAGTGTGTGCATGTGTATCTGTGTGTGTGCATCTGTGTTATATCTCTTTTATGATGGGGCACAATGGGGAAAGGAAGGGCTCGGGAGCTAGTGAATTAACCCAAATTACAGCTAGCAGTTACCCAGACAACTGGATAGGAATGAGGGGCAAATGGTGTGTAATTTTGTAATGAAGGGGGAGTTCTTTTTCACATTTCGAGACCTCCTCTGCCTGTTACCGTAACAGGAGGACTCTGTATCCCTCCAAAACAGTTGTTGCCTGCTGAGTCACCTAAATGTGTGCTTTTTTTTTTTTTTAAATAGGCCTCGGATAGAAGCTATTTATCTGTTTCCACGTTATTATCTATGATGGTCAGCTAAGTTTCTTTTACAATTTCTTAATGGTTACCTTTATTTTCAGCTTATTTTTTAAATAAGCTATAGTGTTGCATGAACTTTGACGAGAATTATATACTATGATTTCCTCTATGAGCTCGTAAAAAGCCCCAATAAGTAATTTTCTTAGCCAACCAACAAGTTAGTTTGTAGAGTTGTGATGTTTAGATGAGTTTTACTGAAATAGTGAGAAGTGTTTTGCATTTTTTCTCTTTTCTGACTCATTAAAAGTTGGTTAGAAAGGTTAAGTAGAAGTGCAAACATTAAAGATCTGGTAAAAGAGGGTAGGGTGTTTGCTCACTGCTCAAATGGGATTAATTTGCACCCACACAGTCCTAATAAGACAGATTAAAAAGATTTTTGAGCACAAAACCTTTAAGGCCACAGTGAAATGCAAGTTAAACCAAGGATGTGAGTGTTTTGCATGATCAGGAATTTTTTACGCTGTACAGGAAATAGTGGCTGGAGGGACTTAAGTAAGAAATTCTGACACCCACAAATGTTGTATGTGGCTTGGCACACACAGCATAACAAATGCAGGAACTAGCACCTACATACACACACCTTCCTTTCCCACAATATGAGGTCAGAAAACAGTGCTAGGAATAGATTAATTTAATCCAGTCTTAAGTAATGCATTTAGAGAATTTACTATAGCATTTATTGTTACAGTTGTCCATATTTGATATTTTGTCATGTTTATTGAAACAGGTGCACACATAAACAGAAAACCTGTGAATAAGGCAAAAACAGACTTTGTACAATTCTGTTTGTTCTGTTCTCTGCCAAGCTGTCGCCACACTGCTTCGGTGATGTTAAGGTCTGGGCTCTGGGTCCAGTCCATGACTGATCCTTTTGCATTGTGTTTTTTTTTTCTATCCAGTTATGCTTTTACCACACGGGCAGTGTGTTTCATCAGATGCTTTCTGGATAGTACTACATGGTGGATCAAAATCTGATGGTACTTTTCTGCATTTAGATTTCCATCAGTTCTGACAAGATCACCAACACTACTGGCTGAAGTGCAGCCCCATGACAGAGCCTGTGTCATGTTTTACTGTTGTACCTCTCTCCTGAGCTCCTCTGTGAATACTGACAATTTGAACCAAAAATGTCAAATTTGTATTAGTCACTCTATAAGATGTGTGTAGATACAAAACTGGTTCATCCTTTGAGTTTGGTGCCTTTTTAATGCTTGAATGATTCTTATACCGACTTAAAAACCCAAGAACTGGACTGAAAATGAGTGTAAAAGCAGTCAATGTCCACATAAAAACTTCAGAAAGCTTTAAGAACTATTGCTCAAAGAACTATTTTGTACAGTACTGTAAATCAACATTTATCACATTCATACGCTGAAGACTTGGGATTACTTTTTTTCAATGTGTATGTTTTTTTTTTTTTTTAATTTCAGTGTCTTTAAAACAACAGATGCAGTTCGTAGCGCAGATTCTTTTGGTTGCTTCGTTTTATGCATTTATACATGAGCTATTTCTTAATCTGTGACAGCCTGCAGATGTTCTTCACACACTGCAGAGTGAACCTATAGAAACCCGATCCAAAGATGACTGCAGGCTGAGGTCAGAGTGGGTGACAACACTCATTCAGTTTTTTACAAATCAAATCAAACTAGGTGTGACAGTCTGACCTGTGAAAATAAACTTAGAGGTTCAGGGCCATCTCTTCGCTTGACTGTGCTGCATTTTACAGGCTTACAGACACTCAGGTTATTGTGGCAGGAAATATAAACAGACTTCTCAACCTTCCCTCGACACAAAGACAAGAAACTAATGAGAGGACTGGAAAAACAGTCAGCCTCTTTGGTGGGATTTCTTGTAGCTCCATCTGTGGGAAACGGCCTCCCATGGCAAGTAATAAAATACAATAATCCAACTGATTTGAGACATTGTCAGTTATAAGTCATGGCAGCAGAAGCAGATCTTTGTTATAATAATGTAGTTAGTACTAAGGACATGAAAGCTTTGTTTGCCACCGAGCCATGCTAGCTGACATCCATTAGCCTGGAACCACTGCAAGCCAGTTAGTGAGCTTCACCATTGCCAGTAAACACAAAAAGATAAAAACGATAGGGATCTGCAAATCTCAGTTTTGGATGAATCAGAAACAAAGAGAGAAAAATGTTTTGGGGACTTGGAAGAGAAAAGGCTTTTGATTCATTAAACAGGTGTGACGGATGTGTGGCTTCTAATTTAGCAAACATAGCCATGATCTACCCCCCCCCCCCCCCACACACACACACACACACACACACACACACACTTTACCGACCTGCATGATTTGTTGAGGCACGTTCAGTGATGTTCCGCACTTTCTCATTTCTGCTACACAGAACACAACACTTAAACAGAGCAGCTTTCATTTACATCAACGCAACAGCTGAAAGAGGTCAAACACAGCTGTGTGTAACAGAACAGTAATGTGCACTCCCAAACAAACAAGATGACCTTTTTTTTTTTTCATATTAAGGCAAAGCTTAGAGTTTGATGAATTTGACAAATGCAACTACAACGAAAATTTTCAGATGATGGGTGAATGGAAGGGCATGAATACTACCTGCCATCACTCATCTCGCTGCTCCACTTAAGTCTTGAATTGCTTATTGTTATTACACTAATAGCACAGCAGCTCTCCCCTCTGAGGGGCACAACTCAGCAGACCCACAGAGCGCTCAGATTACAGTGCAGATGACTGCAGGGAAACATCACCATCTACATTATGTAATGTCCACTCTCTTGGGAGGTGTGAGGCAGCAACGGGTGTGGAGTGACACAGACCTAACAGCCATTAAGGAGTTTTAAGTGGTATTTCTGCACAGTCACCAACACTTATTGGGTGACAATTATGATATCAGTCACACAAGCCTAGAAGCCAGTCGTTAACCCCTTAACAACCACTGGTTGGCAGAAAAAGAAAACGTGTAGTCCCAGATGCCAACCACCTACCAAATGAAAAGTTTAGTCATTTCACAGTTGCTGTATTTAGGAACAGCTGATCAGCCACTATACCTGTGTGATCGGCCAAAAGGGCTGACACTATGCAACCCTGCCTATGCTAAGTCCAAACCATAACCATGTTTGATGAGATCTGAGTCAGCTTCGCCCTGAAGTTCCACTTTTTGTTTCTCTGTTGGAAACAGTCCAGTGTAATGGAAATTATCTGTTGTCATCACATGATACATATATACAACTTACCACTGTGACGACAAAGTATAGTGCTTAGCCAGTGTAGAAAAAAAGAAAAAAAAGAAGAGCAGGGAAACTATTTTGATAAAAGTATATGCACGTTCAACTAAATACTTTCAAGAGTGATTACACTGAAGTTTATTTTAGTAACATACAAGAGAATTCTCTTTTTTAAAAAGTAAAAATAAAAGACAATTTAAAAGATTCAATCGTTTTAAACAAAAGAAAAGTACGAAAATTTGCAGACAAAGCTGCAAAACTGTTCACTAATACAAATTCAAATGCTATTTTTTCCACAGGAACTTGTCATTAGTTTTCCAGAGACTCTTGCTGTCCTTCTCCGCAGACACGGTTCTAGCTGCAAAGTTGGTGGTGATGCAAACTCTCTGCACTTCTTCTAAATCTGTTAATCTATTGATACTCTCCTCATTACCCTCATTCAGGATGTCCCAGAAGTCTTTGCGACTGCCCTTCGATGCCCGTGCTGTTGTTTCGACCTGGTGTGTAGTTTGGGTGTGTAAGGTTGCATCAGAGTGGGAAGTGAGTGCGGACGGTGAAGGCGTGGTAAGATTGGTGCTTACAGGTGCTACGGGTGGTGTTTTTGGGATGTGTTGAGTACTCTTGGGTTTGGGTTTTAGTAAGTCATCTAGGATCGAGGTGTCTCCTATCAGCTCTGTTAGGTAGGAGCGATTAGTAGAGATGGAAGGGGGCTGAGAATTTTCTCTCTGCTCCCTCTGCAAAGTTTCACTTATCCTCAAAGATGACTTCTGCTCCTGCTCTTTTCCTCGTGCTGTGGGTTTGGATACCATGGCGGAACTGCCATGGCTGAGGTCCGAAGAAGAAGGGGTATCTCTGTCTGTGCAGTTCAGGCGAGCAGAAGCCTCCCCAGACCCAAGACCACTGCTGCTGACTCGATCGCCGCCAAGACCACCACCAGCTATGTGGGCTCCAGAAGTAGAAACACTACCTCCCTTTGTCCGCTTGAGTCCTCTGGCACTGCAGTGCGTCTCGTCCTGCTCTTCTGACTCAGGACTTGGAACATCACTTAGAGGTTCCAGCACATTCCTTTGTGATATTCTTTGCTTTTTGCGAGGTTTTGGAGTATCGCCTTTTGAGTTTCTAGCCTTTTTTGGTGGCACAGGAGTTTTTTGCGATGTTTCAGGTTTAGTTCTGAAATTCTTTTGAGTGAATGTCAAATTTTTTGTGGCTTTTGAAGCATCCTTTTGTGGATTTTTGATCTCCGAGTTAGCAGCTAAGGGGGAGGCTTGTGCTGAAACAGGTTGTGGGAAGTTGTTTTTGACCGTATCAGCCAACTCAGGGAGGTTCAGTGAAGTGTAATACTGGTGAAGCAAGGCCAGCCTCTGGGTTGAATCTTTGCTCAGAATTTCAACAGCAAACTGGTGGACTGTGGGAAATTTGAATTTTTCTGCCATTTCCTCCAGCTGTTGCCTGCAAAAAAAAAGAAAGAAAAGAAAAGGGGTGATAATGAAGGAAGAAAGTGCAAAAAACCCATCTAAAAATAGAAAATTGTGTTAGATACTGAAGACGACAGGATATTTTAACAACTAATGGTTTCTCCTAACCTCTATTCACAAATGCACAGTAAGATCAAGGCTAGAATCTGGCATCTGTGACCATAAAATGCCTTAAAATCTCAAATAATACCTCTTCAAAAAGCCACAAGGCCTATACTATTAACCACATATTGAGTGAGGCCTAACTAATTATAAACATCCCATATTCATGCTCATATCCAGAAAGCAGTGCAGTGTGTAGTATTTTTCATTAGCTCCTAGGCACCTATTAAAACTCTGCTCTAACAATTATTGGGGACAGAAATACCTCCGTGGTGGTAAAGCAGAATTATAGTGGTGTTACTAGCATTTGTGGCTTTTACTGAAAAAACAAAACAAAACAAAACAATACAATAAAAGTAGGAGCAGTATAACCTGATGCGCATGTGGATTTTAATCATTAAACACCAAGGTTAACTGAGGCGATAGCAATATAAGTAGTGTGTATTTGCTTCCTGGTGAGCCTCCAGGCAGGGATACAGCCCTCGGGGAGTGAGACTGGAGCCACGAACAGTGTCTGTGTGTCTGCGTTTGAGTATTTAGAAAGGGGTGGGGGTGATGCAGCAGAACAGAATCGTGTATTTGAATGCTCTGCATGTGAACGTGTGCTAATACTTGTTAGGATATGTGTGTGTACGTATCAGAGTGAGTTTGGAAGTCCTAAGGCGATCATTTTGGTTAGTCCCAGGAGGGCTGCGGTTGTGAAGGGGAAAACTCCTGCACTGTTGGGCATGGTCATAACTGGGTAATCTTTGGCACGATGCTGGGAAATAGGTGGAAGGAAAAGCTCAGAGGTGGTCCCTCACTAAATACACATACACAATTACTGAGGCCCAGGTGGGGCACTCAACACTATATCTCCGGTAGGTTTTGGCCTCATTCCTCACTGCTAGAAATTGTTCTTTCTTTTCCTTTCCTCCCCATTACTCCTCTAGCCAACCTTCCTCTCACTTATTATCCTACTTTTTTCCTCCCATATCAGAATTTTTTTTACTCTTCTGTTGCAGTTTTTCCCCTACACCTTCATCACCTCTCCCTCTTTTACCCCCCGGCCTCTCTTATCATCATGTGATTTTTCTGCCTTAAAATAAGTTAAACTCTTTTACAATTCACTACCTGCGTATGGCTTTGGGAGTCTCGCCAAAGATGAAGGTGTTGTGTTTGGTGTGATGCACACTCTTGGTGGTAAAGGTGACTGGATGATCCAAACTGAGCTCTTGCAGCCTCATAGTGGAATGACACGGCTCACTGTCTGGCAAGCTCTCCGCCAAGCTCTGGCACAATCAAACAAGAGTAAAGTTTCAGAGAAATATTGATCCACTCTCTGTCAAGTTACCTAACAACAACATAGTTTATAGTCATTACCGGTGGACCAGATTTGCAGGCATGAAAGAGCATGTAAAAAATGAAGTACTGTGCTGCAATTAATGGACAGTCTTAAGTCACTGGTCCTAAAAGTCCTATAATTACGCTAAATCATAATGAACAGCATTTATTTACCCCATAGTTCTACTCTTTTTAAAATTAATTTCACTGATCAACTCGGTTTCAAATCAGCACAAACTGCCCAACAGTAATCTACAAGTATCACTCCCATGTAACAGAAAAAAAATGTGTTTTATAAACTGGGTGAAATGATCCTTTAACTTGCCATCAACACAGGGTTAAAGGTATGACGCTTGACTGAGGGCTCTATATCATACTATGTGAAGAATCAATGGACCAGATCAGTGTTTGACCTCTTGTTTGTACCTCTTGGGTTCCTAGAAGGTGATTGGCCGGGAGCTGCGAGTACATTTTGCGTTCAAACACGTCCCGTACAGCAGCTCGACTGATTAGCTCTTCTGCTTTGCTGCCACCCACAATGCGCTGGTTAGAGTGGGTGTACACCACCTCCTGTACACCTCCTTGAAATGAAAAAAAAAAGTCCATCAGAATTGGTACAATTTTGTTATTAAAAGTGTTTAAAGTAGCACTGGAACTAACCTAGCATGCAGTCAATAGTTCCATTCTTTTCTTTAGATGCCAGGGTTGTCTGACTTTTCAAAGTTGTAAATGAAACAGCCTTCGGCATCAAAGCTTCCTTCTCTGTTGTGCCCGTCACAGGTCTTTGCCCAAGTTTTTGCAATTTAACTCTGGATCTCTCCATGTGTGGACTTACATGTTCCTCCTCTGAAGATGAGAATGTCTCTATATCTTCTGTGTATTTTGATCTTCTTTTATCCCTTTCACTTGCACTTTGCCTCCTTTTACTGCAGTCTGTCCTTCCTCCCCCCTTCTCTGCTCCATCATGTAAATATAAAGTATCCTTTTTGGACCACGACTTTGCCTCTAAGTCGAAGTCTTCAGATTCATCTGAGTAACCACCAAACTTGTGTTTTTGGCGAAATGTAGTTTTGAGTTTATTAACTTTATTTTTTTCTACTTTAGAGTTTTTATTGCCATCTTCATCCACAGTAATTATTTCACGTATCTGCCGTTTCAGACCCGTGTCACCGTCTTGTCTCCCATTATCTCCATTATCTCTTAATTTTCTGTCTGAATTGCAGGATGTGTCCCTGGTTTCTGTTCCCAAATGGACACCGACATTTCCTGTGATGGAGGTCGACGTGTCTTCCCTTTTTTCCTCCTCAGGATCTTCCTCAAAGCAGCTTCCTTCACCTTCTGGACTCGTTTGTCCTTCTAGCGCTGGTGCTTCTTTGACTCTTTCAAAGAGTTTGGAGAAACCATGCTGTTGGAGACTCATTCGACCAGGACCTGTTGTAGCACTCCTGCTCCTATTGCAATCATCTGTACTGAGGTTTGAGGCCTTTCTCTTGACCCCCTGCTCCCTCTCATCCTCTTCACTGCTGAAGTCCAGCACCCCTGTGGAGACGTTTGATGCGTCGCTGTTCTCCTTCACTGGTTTATCATTTGGTACATGGACTTTTGTAGGTGAAGAACCTCCAGCTTGCTAAAACAGTAGACACAAGGTAGAAACAGACTGAGAAAGAAAGGACAAGCAGGGCAGGCAATACATTTCTCTTATTAGTTGCATCTTGTTGTAAGTGAACTGTAGCTTTAGCTCAAAAATCCACCTGTATCACCACTGAGTGACCCAATCAGGCAATCTTTCAAGTGATACAAAGCTATTTGTTAACTTTCAATAATGTGGTTTAAAGCTTCTATAATGATAAAAAGAAAAGGGTCATAACGTGTTCCAGTGTTACATGAATGAGTCTCTGGCTGCCCCCCAACTGATTCTAATTTCAATTTCATGAACTAGGTGACCCAGGTTAGCTCATATTTTTGCAGGTATCCAGGTTCTTTGAGTATGTCTGAATTCACTATAGTGTTTCAGGGTTTTCGTTATTTGTTTTTGGATTTTTTTGCAAGGAAAAAGCTGCTCTGACTGTTCTCAGTGGAGTAGTAAAAAGGACAGCATAGTGCACACTGCAGGCCTGGCTGGGAAAAGGATGATAAGGGGTACCACTGTATAAATAAATAGCTGAAAAGTGGAAGACAGACTTCATTGTGGTATGTGCCTTACATTAGCGCAAACAAGTAATGGCACCCAGCTGTTCATATGTGGTGGTGACACAACAAGAGCCTTATGCTTCAGTTTCACTAATAGAATAAAATGTTATCTGTTATCTTCCATAGCGTACTCCAGAGTCTACTGCACTTGATGTGTTTGCAAGTATTAATAGTAATTAATTGGAAGTGTGCAGTACAAGTTGGTCACTTTCACTCTCTCAGAACAGCAGCTGAGATCTGCTTAATGAGACTGTGTGGCTGGTAGACTGACGGACAGCAGGGTTCACGTGGGAATGGGAAGACAAGCGGTCTGCTTGGAAAGAATGACAGAGTCAGGGATGTTCTGAGTTTCTGAGAAGAGAAGACTACTCACGCCAGCTCCCTTTGTCTCCTCCTCCGTGTCTTTGCCTGTGTGTGTACTCATCATAACACCAGCCTCCACTTGCCCTTCTCTCTGAGAGGAATTCATCAAAACAAACATTTCAGTGAACAGCATCAACTCAGTTCTGTCACAACCATCAGCACAACAATATCTTTCACTTTTGGTATTTAGTATAACACTGTGAGAGACAGGTTAGGTCTTCTGCAGGATACCATTTTTATAACTGTACGTTTAAACATATCTTTAATTTGAAATGTAAAGGGAAATCCTATTTGGGCAATATCCTGCTTTTTAAAAACACAACAAGCAACCTAGAGTACTGTGACACTGTTGTATGTATAAATCAAGATTTCTGAATCCTGCTAACCACCCTTGCGGACGCAGCTACAGCCAATTATTTTAACAACACCTGAATTCAAAGATTAAGAGATGTAGTGCATTTATTATGCAGATGGAAATATGTACACCCAGTTTTCTCTGTGCTCTGAGATGATGAAACCAGGACAGTCATGCCTACCTAGTGTAGTTTAAGTCTTGATATTGAGTTGAAAATCAAAGCAAGTGTTAAATGCCTCCAAAGGCCCAAGACAAGAAACAGTAAAAGTCATTTTGGTTTGTGAAACCCTGAATTGCGACTGTGGAAATAAATCAGTGGGATGATGTGAGTCCAGGCGGGCAGCAGCACACACAGTCAAACAGTAAAAGGTCTGTCGGCTATCTAACCTCTAAAATCTTGCGGGTGAGACAGGTCCCTTGAGTTTGCAGCCTAAATAGGTTTTTGATCCCAAACAGTTCATCCTTATGGTCACCATGCCCCCGCACTGCTTCGAAATACCGCCGGGAGCTCTCTTTGCCAACTACAGAGGAGTGCAATTGCTGGAAAATGGGAGAGAATGTGGAAATGTAGCATCTAATTTATATACTATAGCTTCATCTGTATATACAGTATTTAAATTGCAGATTACATTATGTCTATGAGTTTACAGTAGTCTGGTACCTGTTTGTAAATTTGTCGTAGGTATATGACCTCTTCCACAGTCCCCAGTGAGATCAGCCTAAGAACAGTCACATCCCTGCATTGGCCAATGCGATATGCCCTGAGGAGATGTATAAAAAGTATGATGCTTTTCAACAGCACAAAGTGGCGCAATAACACCAAACATTCCTGCCTTGACTTTGGATGCAGTATGCAACAGTTAGGAATTACCAGAATATTGTTAGGTTAGCTAAAGAGCTGCAGCAAAACACTACTATGAAATAATATCTAGTCAGGTGGCAGCCTACCTGTCAATAGCCTGAAGGTCATTGGCTGGGTTCCAGGTGGGGTCAAACAGCACCACAACATTAGCACCAACAAAGTTAAGACCAAGACCACCTGCCCTAATAGAAAATACACATATTAGTAGGTTTCAATACCAAATACTACCTAGGATAAAATTAATTGCTACAAGTGTTGGTATTTCCAACTGACATGGTGGAAACCAGGCAGAGGTTGATGTGAGAGGAGCTGTTAAAGTCTCTGACGATCTGGACTCGCTCTTTGGATTTGGTGGATCCGTCCAGTCTGCTGAAGTCCAGGCCCACAGCCATGCAGTAGCTCTCCATCACATCTAATAGCTAAAAGATTCAATACACAATAAATGACCATTTAGGAGTTTATTAATCAGTAGAGTTGTATAGAAAATAGATCCTACACGTGTAAACTGAAGCAGCATATCTAAAAATTATCTGCTGGACTTCAGTCTTTACAACTTATACTTACAGATCTACAGTGAGGCTAAACACTGAGCACTACACTGGCCTGTATGGACACCATGATTAGCATTAAAGTAAAACCAAGGTCATGAAAATATGACTTCATATCATGCTTCCTCCCTTCTGCACACTCTGCCTGCATCCCACGCCCACATCAAAAATTAAGTACTTTCAGTTATGATGTGCAGACTGAGAAAAAGAAACTTAGGCTCAAGGTTATAACTAACTAAAACTAATATAACACCTAAAAGTGAGTGTGAAAGTGCTGTAAAATTAAATGAAAACAAAACCTAACTGAGATAACACAACAATACTTAACATAAAAATATTACTTTTAGACTTAAGCCTATGTGACCGTGTATTATCAGACTGCTCTGCACTTTAATCTCACCTACACGATAATGACAACAAATCTAAAACTATTAAAAATTTAACGAGTAAACCCACTCTAAAACTAATTCCAGAATTATAGCAGACGCAGTAGCATTTCAACAGAACCTCACAAAGACACCTGATGTATTCCTGGAGAGAGTGAAATTAAACTGAACAGAAAGCAAAAACTATAATAACTGCTGATTGATATACCTGAAGCTTAAATGAGTTATACTGTATCAGGTGACTACAACCATTAGACTGCACTCTCAGTCTAATTGTCTTCACCACAAACTTATAAATAAACATGATGTAATGAGAAAACCACGTC
The DNA here is from genome assembly GCF_057382185.1 of Mchenga conophoros. NCBI lineage: Eukaryota > Metazoa > Chordata > Actinopteri > Cichliformes > Cichlidae > Mchenga > Mchenga conophoros. Next base: position 25,245,283 of record NC_140537.1, on the reverse strand, counting down.
CTCTAGACCTTTTTTTCCTATAAGCAATTCATCTAACAGAAGACGCGATTAGCAAGGTTCAGGCTGCTCCTTTGTTCAATTTTATTTTATTGGCATAGCACCAATTCACAACAACAGTTGCCTCAAAGTACTTTGTATTGTAAGGTAAAGACCCTACAATATTAGAAAAACAATTGCATAACCCCCTATAAGCAAGCACTTTGCAACAGTGGGAAGAAAAAACTCCCTGTTAACGGAAAGATTTAGAACTGGTTTCTCAGGATCACTCTGAGACAGGATGATATTTGGCAAATGAAGGAATGCAGTCCTACACGTGTGTTTAATATGCATACAGAAGGACATATCCTGGTCACAAAGAACTCCAATACTCCTCATAGTGTTACTTAAGGTCAAGTTAATGCCATCCAGAGTATCAGGTTAGACACCATGTTTCCAAGATTTTTAGGATCAAGTACAAAAACTTCAGTTTGGGATGATTTAGAAATAGAAAATTAGAGGTAATCCAGGTCTTTAAGAAATGCCAGTAATTTAACTGGTAGATTTGTATCATCTGGCTTGATGAAAAAAATAATGCTGGGTATCATCTGCATAGCAATGAAACTGCACAGAGTGCTTTTTAATAACACTGCCTAAGGAAAATATGTATAATGTAAAACGACCCTAGAAGAAGACTCCCTATTTAAATGAACAAATTGGAATCTATCAAAATAGATACGACTCAGTATTTAATTCACTCATTGCACAACATATAAACCTGCAATCACACATCCAAAGTCACAGAAACAAAAAATGCAAACGCAGCTCTCACCTTGGTTGAGAGAGAAAAAATAAGCACTTTATCTCTCTTTTGTAGATAAAATTTGAGAAGCTTCTGCAGCACCTAAAAGAAAGCATAAACCTGTTAACCCCCTTTAGAAACTGGCAGTGAAGGGATCACGCAGCTGTTTTCGTGCTTTACCTTCATTTTTCCACTGTACATTGGGTCTGACAAGGCTTCAAATGCTTCATTTTTGCATCTATGCACAAATTCTGGAAACTTCTGGAATACCTTTGCACAAACAGCACTCACATACTTTTCCTAAAAATAAGTGGGAAAGTCATTTTAATGAACAAGATCTTGAGAGAATCGATCCAGAATCACGTGCAAAGCAACACAACTCTACCTGTTTCTTGCTGGTGCCTGGAGTAGACTGAAGGAGTGCTACATGGTTCGCAACTTTTCTCAATATGGCCAGGTAACTAAAGTACAGCTCCTTCATATGAACACCATCAGAGTTTGTCTATGATAGAAGGAAAATATTATTTAATGTAAGAGACAAAGCATCTTCTTGTTGATTTTTATACATGTGATTTTTATGCAAAAGCATAAAGTTTCCTTTCTGTTTTAATGGGATCTATTACTTAGTGTATTCTAGCAGACTATAATGAACTTTAAAACAGTTACTTAATGAAAAAAAAGATTAGGCACCTTCACAAAGACACTTTATATGAACTGCAGTTAAAATACATTGTGATATTTTGATGTGATACTTTAAAGTGGGTAAAATAAAATGTAAACAAACAAACAAAATATCCAATAAAAGTGATTTTGGTCTCAACATATAGAATCAAGTTGTGTGTCCCTGCAATTTACGAAGCACGATAGCAGAAGAGAAAAACTAACTTTATAGCAGCAGCTTCTGCGGGTGCGTCTGCTGTGACAGTCACATTTTTCTGATGACCTTAGGAGTAATGTCACATCTTCACTGCCGAGCACTGCCTGATACACTGTCTGCTGAAACTCTGTCATAGAGCAATATACCACCTTCGATGAAACAACACATACATACATATACAGAAGGGAATTAAGTCAAATAAATCTGATTGAATTAAAAAAAAATGTAATTATGAAAATGATAAAAGGACAGTAAGTGATAAAAGTGTTGGTCAGTCTGACGTCTAGTCTTACCCGGTCGTCCTTCTTGGGCAGCTGTTCTTTGATAAGAGCTTTAGTCCTTCTGAAGAACCAATGAGAAATCTTCCTCACCAGGGCTCTGACGGCCTTCCTCCCTGTAGCGAGAGCGCGTTTGGTTGCGCTGTGCCTCTGCCCTTGCTCAATTGGATCTGAAAATTTGTTCTTGAAGTGGCCTAAGCTACCAAGACAACCTGGTATAGCCCTGAAGAGAAAAGTAAACATAAATCTGAATCCCTGCATAGAAGTTAAATAAAAACATAATGCAATTCATTAAATTTAATTGAAAATGGGGCAAAGTCTACATATTAAAGTAAGATTTTTAACAGTAAGAATTAACGGTTCTTGTTAGTAAGATGGTAAAACCAGAGGCAAGCATTTGTGGAGGTGTGGGAGTGCATTAGTGTCCATCTCTGCACATTGATGGGACCATTGATGTTGAACAGTCATGGATGTTTTTCAGGGAAGGCTGAATTCAGGTGCTAAAATGGTCTAGTTAAAAATGCCTTCTTTAGGCTGCTCCTTTTAGGGGTCACCACAGTGGAGCATCTGACTACATCTCACGCTATAACTAGCATACTGCTCTCCAACACCAACCCTCTGCATGTCCTCCTTCACTTCGTCTATGAATCTTCTTTGTGGTCTTCTTCTCAACCTCCCACCTGGAAGGTCCACATTCAGCATCCTTTGACCAATATATACATTATCCCTGCTCTGGATGTTCAAAAAAATCTCAATCTTCCAACTTTGTCTCGAAACCGCTCAACCTAAGCTAAAATATCTTAACGTCTTCAGATCTGCCACCTCCAGCTGCACCTCCTGTGGGAATTAGTGGTGCTATCTCCAAATAATACAACACAGCAGGTCTTAAAACCATCTCATAAACCTTACTTTCACACTTACTGCAACATTTTGGGAACACATCACTCCGTACACTCATCTCCACTCTGCCAGCACTCACTTCTTCACTGTTATGCACTGTCCATTGCTTTGAATGGTTGATCCCAGGTATCTAAATTAATCCACGCCACTACTGCCGCTCCTTGCCTGTCTACCCTCACTACAGATTGCAATGCCATCTACAAATCTTATAGTCCACATAGACTTCTGCCTGACCTCATCTGTCAACCTGTCCATTACCATCACAAACAACAAAGAGCTCAGAGCTGATCCCTGATGTAATCCCACTTCCAGCTTGAACTCACATTTCACCAGGTTCTCGCTGTCCTCGTACATGTCCTGTACCAACCTCAGTTTTCTCTGCCACTCCTGATTTCCTCATGCAGTACCACAGTCCCTCTCTTGGCAGCCTATCATGGCCCATTAAAAACAAATTATGAAACAATAAAAACAACAGAGGAGGCCAAGAAATGTTGAGCAACTGAAATCCTACAATGGTCAAATACTTGCTGAGGGCTGTAAAAAGAAAGGGTATAGTGAAATAGCCTCCCATATCCAAACATGTTCCCGACTTGCATTGCTTTATGCCTCTCACATTTTTTAAAAGACAAGTTGTGATATAAATTTTAAGGTTGTAATTTTAACCCACCAATCCATAACACACCACAGCTCCTCCAGGTTGTTCTGTAAAATAGTTCCAGTGAGACCAATTCTGACCTGATGGAAATACAAAGTTAGCATTAGAATCCTGACTCAAAGTTGAGCTTGCTAAAAGGTTAATAAATTAATGTGTACAGCCTCAAAGACAAAGTGCATCAACACTTTCCACTATCAGTTATTTGATACTGACTCATTAGTAGTCCATACTAAATACAAGAACTCTGAAATAACAACACAAGCTCTCTAACCTTACATCTTAGCTCCTTCATGGCCTGAGTGATCTGAGAGTCTGGATTTTTTATCTTGTGGGCCTCATCCACAACCACACCAGACCAGTCAATCCTGTAGGGAAAAGGCAAAGATATAATCTAGGGCATAAATAGATAAGGCAAATTTATTTACGGCACAAAATTGATCTAAAATGCAACTAAAATGCCTTAAAAATAAATAAAAACTAAAATGAACAATTTCTTAAGGAGCCTAATTTATAAATAGTACTAAATGTACTATACATGTTTTTTAAGCGTGGGTCTTACTTATTAAACTGATCCAGGCAGAGACGAAGAGTTTCATAGGTAGTGAGGGCAATTTCAACTCGCCCTTTCTTAATGCGGGCCAACTCCTCCTCTTTCCTCAGTCCGTGGACCACCACACACTGGAAGTGACCCCATGTGTCCAGCTCATCTTTCCAGTTATAAAGCACTGACAGTGGGGCCACAATAAGGAACACCTTAAACAGAAATGTCACAGAAATGTCAAAATTGTGACTGTGATATTCCACTGCTGTCACTTGTTGCACTTTATCAAATACATAGTGTGTGTGTTTTTTTTTCTTGACAATTTTGTTAAAACACAGGTCACATTTTTATGTAAGCAAGCTTTAAAAAAAAAAAAAAACAACCTACTTTGCTGGGATTACTTTGCTCAGATGACTGCTGACTCTGCAGAAACTGGGGCCTGTTGTTTGCAATGTCCTCCCATGTGCCTGTTTTGTGCAATACAGCAGCCAGAAAACCAATGACCTAAGGTGAGATCCAACAGACGACAAGAATGAAAAGGAAGAGAGCCACAGGAAGCAAAATTAAAAACAAACACTGGCACTTTAACAGTTCTCACAAAAAAAATAACGTGCTTTGTACCTGTACAGTCTTTCCCAGGCCCATGTCATCTCCCAGGATGCAACCTCTGGAACGGATGTAGTTATTGTAAATGAACCTGATACCTTCCTGCTGGTAAGCTCTAAGGTATCTATTGATGGTATAGGGAACTCGGTCTTCATCAGCATCACTCAGCTCTAACGGGACACATAACTTGGGGTCTATCAGGCTGGTAGGAAACCAAGGTTTCTCATGCATGAAGTCCCTCAAACCAGGTCTCACAAGTTTTGAGACAGGTATGGCTTCCGCCTCTTGTTCGTCCTCTCCCACATCTTTATTAGTGTCTTTAAATATCACCCATGCTGTATCCTCATTAAGAGAGCTGGAGGTCAGTTTCTGGATAGTGGCTTCTCTCAGGACACCATGTCTTAGGTGTAGAGCCAGACAACTGTCACCTTCACGCCATTCTGCTGCAAAATCATTGTGACATTATATTTATTAATGATGTAGATGTATTAAAGAATTTCACATTAACTCCAGTCATTAAAATGACTGCAAATTTAAACTTGGGCAAATATAACACTAGCTATAACATATAACAATAATCTTCGCAAATACTCTTTAAGAAATTGGTCAAAAAAAGGAAAGAAACGTCTTTGCAGGAGGGGGTATTTACCACCAACTGCTAAAATATGGCTAATCACTAATTTGTGAATGTAAAAATGAACGTAAAAGCTACTTGATAGAAATATAAACATTATCTACGGAGAAAACAGACAGAATAGGAAGAAAAAGAGAACAAAAATACCTTTTCCAACTGCAGAAGTTGAAGCCATTAGGAGGAAACAGAGGCTGCACTCTCTGATCTTCTTCCGGTAGAGGAAAAGGCACTGTAGCTTGTTAGCCTGCTAGATTAGCTCAGCCATCATATACAAAAAAGGAAAACGGTTAAATGGAGACGAAAAACCTATCTGTGTGAGTCACGTGATTCCGAGTAAGTCGCTCATACTTTCTCCTCTTCCAAGCGTCCTTTATTTGGGGAAAAGGCACAACAGGCTCACAGCAGGATCAGCTCCACTGCAGGCTGCTCAGTGTTTATCTGTTTTCACAATCGATACCGCACTTTCGACAAATTTCACCGACGAATCTACATTTAATAAATGTAAATATAAAAATGTCGTTTGTGCAGCTTTGTTGATTTGATTTAAATCATTTATTAAACATTGTCTGGTTTAATGATTCGATCGATTTCATCTCTTTAACCATGCGTCTCTCTTGTGTGGAAAGTGCTGCTGAGGTTTTAATGTGCTCTATTCACGAAAAAAATGATAAAATTTAAATATCAAAATGAGATAAAACATCTCAAATCTGATTTGGAGTTAACGAAATATAATATCAACTAACAATTAACTTCATATGACATAAACAATATACAGATCGGTCACATTTGTCTCACCCTCGTAGTTCCCCGGTTTTTGGAGGTACTCTGAGCATCTCAGTGATTTTTTTTTAATTTATTCCTTTGCATTTTGCCAGGCTGACTCACATGTTGTGATCAGGGTTGATCACAATGTGTGAGTCACATTAACAGTGGAGCTGGTTGTAGATTTTCTGTAAGAACCCCCCCCCCCCAAAACAGCAGAGTTTGTACTTCCTGACAGTGATGAAAAGTTTAACCTGCCAAAGAGGATAATGATGCACTTTCTCCATCAGTGCCTGGTACCCTGCTGGCATGATCATTGACAAAAGCAGATGGTGGCATATAATATGTTCTCCTAAGACAATTGCTGCCTCCAGTTTCTACATGACCAGTACACCTGCAGTATCTGCTGGCAGCCAAAAAACCTTGTATCCGACCCCTCTTAAATCAGATGCAGACTCTTTGTACATGTACATGCCTTCTTGAGCAGGGGGAACTTGCATACGTTGCAAATGTTTAATCCAATATAGCAGGGGTGACAAACATAAGGCCAGGCGATCAGAATCAGTCTGTAAAAGGATGCAATACAGCCCCCTGGATGGCTTTGGAAAATGTTAAGGAGGGCATAAATTTTGGACTTATTTTTTTACTGTACTGATAAAGAACTTCCCCATGGCTATTTATACTACACCAAATTAATAAATAATAGTTAAATATTTAAAAAAAATAATAGAACAGTCTAATATAGAAATTTACAGTGAAACAATTACTTCTTTACACTGATGGAAAGGAGAGTTTCACTGGTCTGGACTTAAAGTAGGCTGTATGTAGCACATGATGTAAAATGAGTTTTACATCCCTGCATTACAGTATAGTGTGTTACCAGTGGTGTTGTTGGTGACTGTGGTCACGACTGCCATCAGATCATTAACAAACTCCTCCCATATAGTTTTGGGATGATCCTCGTCCTGTTATGATTATCCTCACCCTGTGAGGTACGATCTTGCCTTAAGCTCCAGACGAGGGTGATTGATGATCATTTTACATTTCCTCCACCCCTGAATATTCACATCATCCTCTGTCATCTTCTCACCAAGCTTCTTGTTAATGGTCTTGTCATTCTACCTTTAAATACTCTAGGAACAACAGTTAAGCCTGCAGTCTGAGAGCTCTAATGGGGTGATAAAAGGTCATTAAGATAAGATGGGGCCTGATTATTTAAGATCTGTTATGTGAGGAGCAGGTTTTTTAAATTAGATTTAAAATTGGATTTAACAGGCAGCCAGTGAAGAGAAGTCAATATAGGAGAAATATGCTCTCTACTTCTAGTCCCTGTCAGTAGTCATGCTGCAGAGATTCTGGATAAGCTGGAGGCTTTTCTGGGGTTTTTTTTTTAGTACATCTTGATAATAGTAAATTAGAATAGTCCAGGCTAGAAGGAATAAATGCATAACTAGTTTTTCAGTGTCACGCTGACGCAGGATGATTCGATATACAGGTTGAGACCAGGAGCATCTGTGATTGATTGATTGGCTGATTGCAATCATGGCACACAGCCAATCTGTGGGAACAATAATTCTGGCTGAGTTTTAGGGATGGGACTTATTTCCCTCAATGACATGCAAATCAGTTAGTAACTTTTATGTAAAGTGTTGTTTTTTTCTGGATTTTTAGTCTCCCTCCACTAAAATCAATCTTCTTCACTCACCTTTTCACTCACTGTGCATTTATACACCACTCTGAATTGAATCATTAGTTATTATTATTCATCATTGGCTTTCTTCCACAGCATGTCAGCATGCCTCTTCCCCATACCCCCAACAGGTTACAAAAGATGGAAGCCTTTTCCTGAGTCTGGTTCTGCCAGAGGTTTCTTCCTGTTAAAGGGAGTTTTTCCTTCCCACTGTCACTCTGTATTATTGTAGGGTCTTTACCTTACAATATAAATTTCCCCAAAGTAACTATTGTTGTGATTTAGTACCTTATAAAAAAACTGAATTGAATTGAATTGTCAGCGTTTTTCACAAATCTGAAAAGTCCCAAAAATCTGCCAAGAAGCCAGAAGCATTTGAATTTTGAGTGTATGTTTAATTTAGCACTGAGTGTGTCTGCTAATAATGTGCTAATAATGTGAAATGCTGATTGCCTATGGGGCTAGTTGAAACTTTAACATTTAGATATCACTGGCAATGAAGACATTCTTAAAGAGGAAACAACAACATCGTCACATCAGCCAATATTTCCCATTAAATGCCAGAATACCACACAGAGTTGGTCTGTTGAAAAGTAAAACCAAGACAGATGTCTTGCCTGTTGTCTGGGGCTGATATGGTGGCAATCAGTAAGATCTCTTCAATGTTGTCTGTTGCTGTGCAGAACTGGCTTGTAAACATACACCAACATTATCTCAGTTCTTCATCCCCAATTTGATTTTCCCAAAACGTTGGCCATGCTGCTCCAGATGAGGCACGACTGGGTCTGCTTCTTGCCATGGTACACTGCTATACAAAAATGGAACTTTTTGTTCCTGCTTTCTCAACATTGGGAATTTATAGGGCAGCTGCTGCAGATGTTCTCATAAAGAAAGCCCAAACACTGATGTCAAACGGTTTACATACTACACTACATCTCACACACGCTTGTTCTCTCACTGAATCACAAGGAACCTTTTCTGGCCCCGTTAGAAATTCACGACTCAGACAGATAGAGTTGAGATAAATAGATCACTGGCTTCTGGCAAAACCTTCTCATTTTCAAAATTGACTAATTGATTTTTTTGAGATATTGTGCCAAGTGCTGGATTTTGATTTTTCATTTCTGAAATCAGTTGCTGGTTTTCAAACTTAGCTTCTTCTTGATCAAATTGGAGGAGAAAAAAATATGTACTTTATTTTATCACTGCTCTTTTTTATGTTGGAAAAACTTGATAGAAACCCAGAATATATAGCAGCCTTCTTGGGAACCTACTTGCCTTCAAGAAAGCCCATGTTGTCTCTACTTGCCTTTCAGCTTGAGCCAGCTCTATAACCAGACACATTCTAACTATGTGTCCTGATTTCTGAACTGCCAAAGAAACATAAGATGGAAGTGGTCAGATCCAGCACTGAAATAAAAATAATAAAAATGTGAAAATAAATAGTGGCAAGTAAAACAGTGTGCATAGATTATTCATTCAGGTGTGCAGAGATATTAACTAATTGTAGCCACCCGTAAAAATGTATCTTTATCTGGTGCATAAATGTACATTTATCGGCTACTGTTGTACTATTTTGTGTCTATATCATCATGGAAAAAATGCAGCACCTAAAGTTGTGATTATAAATCTCTCGTACATTATACATCACCCAATAAACCAAACAATAGTAAAATTCCAAATCGATCTAGCTGATCTATAAGATATTTACTTATGTATGAGCAGTGTTGGGGAGTAACGGAATACATGTACCGCCGTTACGTATTTAAAATACAAAATATGAGTAACTGTATTCTGTTACAGTTACCGTTTAAAAAGGTGGTATTTAGAATACAGTTACTTTGTTGAAATAAATGGATTACACTGTTTCCCTGTTTCATATTGTGGCGGGTCAGGACTGTTTGGTTTTGTTTGACAGCTACGTTCTGTTGTTCCAGGCGGCAGCGTTACGGTTGCCATGGTTACATGGTGTAAAATATCAACTCCAGTGACATATTTACATCAGGACGCTCTCTCTCTGCGTGTTTCCTGGGTGAGAGAGGCCTTTTTGTTGTTGTTGTTGTGCTAGGCTAATAGGCAGAATGCTACAGGTATAGCTCTAAAGAATGTAGCATCATAGGCAGTGTAGTCCGTGCTGCAGGGAGAATGGACTGCCATACCCGTTATGTGTCTGTGAGCGAGGGAGAAAAAGGAAAAGTCGGAGCTGTCATCGAGCAGAAACGGGAGCTGGGAGCATGTAAATATAATAATAACCACTGCAGCCAAGAAGAGTGCCTGACGAGCCCAGGTGTAAGTACGCTATTAAGACTCGACTGTATGCTGTGTTCGTGTTTTCCTTCGAAACAATAAGTTCCGTTGGAGCAGCCTTTCAACGCCTCTGTCTGTCTCTCGCAAGCAAAGTTGACCCAGACAACAAAGTAAAGCTATTTTTCGGCTACGAGCAGACAGGGACCCTGCCGTATTAGCCAGAGGTCCCTTTACTACAGTTCGGAGACGCGGACCTTCAGTAACAGTAATAAATCACAGCAATAGTACATTCACGTAGTTGTAAGCAGTATGATAATATATTAAGTAATCCAAAGTATTCAGAATACGTTAATCTCATCGAGTAACGTAACGGAATACGTTACAGAATACATTTTGGGGCATGTATTTTGTAATCTGTAATGGAATACATTTTAAAAGTAACCTTCCCAACACTGTGTACGAGAAGTAACATGCATGGTGGTATTTTTGGCCTGCGGCAGTGACTTCTTCTGAAATGTGGCTAAATAGAAACTAAACTAAATAGAAAAAAAATTCCATTTTGCCAAAGAACTCTTAAGTACAATTGCAACGAGTTAGTTTTCACTTCTGTTAAGTAATAACTTTTTTTTATAACATTCTTGCTGTCTCAGCTTTGTGCTTTCTCGAGATGAATATTTAACATTGTAATCTCTTAAAACAGAAAAGAAATATTTTCTAATTTATTCTAATTAGGTCAGAGTGTTGCATTCTCTTGCATTCATGGTGAAATTTCCCCACTGGCTTTCCTAGGAACCCACCTGTATTGACTTAAGAACATGCACTTTTGTGGACAAGGTGTTTCCTGCAGCAGTAGCTTTAATCTCAGTCGGATTTATTCGCCTCAGTTGAGGTTTGATTCAGATAAAACAGTGTTGGACCAGCCATGGGTGAAACTTCTGTCGTACGTTGTAATCAGCGCCTAGAAAGACCTGAATGGAAGTCTTGTCCCGCACTCGGGAGCTTCGGAAATACTCCTGTGTTCCACGTCCTCTCTCTCATGAGTCAGAAAGTCCACTATGAGCCAAAAGCAATTACCACTGTGCCAAAAATGACAGTTTCAACTTCATAAACACTGATTGCACAGACGGAAAATTAGGTTGATAATTCATGCTTTTCTCTTTGTCGCAGTTGTTTCATTCATCTGTTTAATTCATTCATGGTATAAGTGTGTCCTGCAAAAGCTGAAATAGTTTAATTTAAATTAAGTAAGATGTCTAAGAGCAACATATCCACAAAGCCTTAATTAAATGAGTGTGGATTTTTCAAAAAGAGGAACATTTCTGACACGTTTTCACTTTTTTTTGTACCAGTTGCATTTGTTTCATAGTAATGGTCTTTTTGCTGTAGAGCTAATCTTTCTCTAACCATTCGTGGTAGTATAATCCTAGGGAATGATCTTACTTTTATGAAGACTTTCTTTCAATTCCTCCAGTTGTCAATACGTACTTTTCAAATTAATGAAAAATATCAGGAATTCCATGAGGTAATTTCTTTAAACTGGCCACAGAAGGATAGAATAAAGAGATTTTAGATGTGAAATAGCTAACAAAACATCTTTCTGTCATAATTTTTTTAATCCTCACTCTAAATGTGTACTACTACAAAATTTGACAGAAGTGAATCATTTTAATTCAATTCAATTTTATTTATATAGCAGGAAATTTCCCTTTGAGGAAGTGCTTTGGTGACATTGGGAGGAAAAATGTCCTTTTAATGGGACGAAACCTCTGGCAGAACCAGGCTCAGGGAGGAGTCGCCATCTGGCATAACTAGCTGGGGTGAGTGGAGGAAGACAAAAAAATCATACATGTGCAAATGGTCAAAGGAGAAACTTTACTGTGACATTGAAATGTTCCGCAAAACCCCCGAAAAAAACTTCTTGGCCATTATTCAACACCATTACTCAATTATTAACATTTCATAATGTTCATACATTTGGTTGGATACAGATCTTGGGTTCCCACTCTGAACCTGCGGTGACTGTACGGATCTTTTGTCTATGTGCTATGCATTTTAAATATGAATACATGAATATAAACTTTATTTTGACCAGCGGGGGAGTTCTGCAACTCCCAGGCAGTAATTGTAGTTTTGAATACAGTTAATAAGACAATTTGCATCACAGACTTCTGACATGATTACATCCTTAGAGACTGCACCACTCCAAATCATAGGCAGTATGCAATTAAGACTGTCATCTATGTATTTATATTGTTTTAAAGATGCCAGGATGTCTCAGAATCACTTCAAATTGTGTTGTCACAGCTGCAATTTTTTGAAATCCACCTATTATCTTGTCATTGTCTCATTTATCATTATGAATGTAAGAGCTAGTCACAGTAAATAGTGTCCATTTAGCAAGGCTGGAGACAAAAGTGCTGTAGTTCTTTTTAATAAAGTTATATAAGGCTCAAATAAACTTTAATCATTATCCATTATCTCATCCAAACTCCTCTTGCTCTCACACACTCGCTCCTCCAAAAGCTGATAATTAACCTCCCTCTAAATGTCAGAGTGCTCTCAGGCCTGCGGCCACACTGAAACGGTAAAAGGTAAATATACAAAACCACTTTTTGTCATTCAGATTTCATAAGTGGAGAATCCTTCAGCCTCTGTTGAGCAGTTTGGGGCCACAGACAGATGATGACGCAACGTATTCTGCTCAGCAAATTGATTTACAACGTAGAAGCCTCTAATGACCCGAATTTGATGGCTGGTCCCCTTTGTCCTGCAGTGAGATGGAAAACTCTGCAGAGCAACATATTTACAATCACACTGCCTCTCATTACACTGCAACCCCATAGAAGAGCCTTTTGTTTGTCCTCTTTGGCCACACTACCAGAAAGCCCATCAACCAGAAAGTATAACTGACTGTGGAGTCTGTTCATGTCTGTGTGTGTGTGCTCTTGTGCTTGTGTAGCTGGCATCTTGCTACAAAATTCTCCACAGGGCCTTAAAAAAAACAAAAAAACAGCTGATTAGATCGCTGACAACAAGAGTGTTAAACTGCAGGACAGAAACGCAATGGAAAGAGGGAAACGCGTCCGATTTCTGCCTGTGTTACTCCACTCTGGTAATAATCACACTCTTCCTGCCAGGCATGTTGGGCAAGCATGGATTGTCTGATACTGAAATAAAATAACTGGACCCTAGACAATATTTTCCCCACTTCCACTCTTCTGAACCACCCCTAACCCAACACTGACTGCAAGTCAAAGAACTGCATGACTGCACGTCTCAACAATGAGGCCACACAAAAAGCACAGATTCAGCAGAACTGGATGTCCATTTCTCAGGCGTTTAAGCATGCAATTATGCTCCCCTTTGCTCACCAATTCACAAACAGGATTAGGGGGGAGTACAACGTGGTATCTGTAGTAGTTCACTAAGTGCAGAAGGATCTGTGGAGACACTGCTATCTTGATTGGCAGGATTTTAAAGTTGTTGCACGTGAAATACCTAAGGGCTTGTGTAGTTGTGAGATTTCATTTGCGTGAGAGCTGGCAGTTTCATGCATAGTTGTATTTTTATGTATCTTGTGTTAATGTACTGTGTTTTTGAGTTTTTGAATATCTGCATGTGTTTATATATTTGTATGGGTATTCAGTGGGATGTTTTACTGTGGGGAGCAGCCCTGCTGCGGGTAGGCCGTGCATCCATGCATCCACACATATTCACCATATGGGGTCCAGAGGGGCTTTCAGGGCCAGGCCAGGCCATGCTTATGGACCATTTAGCACACATTGCTTTCTCCTTCATGGCTACACTGCATTTCTCCTGATACACAAATCAGAGGTGGAAACTTCACAGTGAATAGAGAAAGACTCCACAGAGAAAACAGAATGATATACAAATCTGTACTTATTGGAATACCAACACAATTTTCCATTTGCCTTTTATGCTGGTTCCTTGATACTTTGGATATTCTCTATTTAAATCTGTCAGCAGTACTGCGGGCAGTTAGTGTGACCTGTCAAAGCTGACTATTGTGAAATGTAATCATATACCAAGTTAAGAGAAATATGGCCTCGGGGTAGTATAGTATAGTATAGTAGTTTAGCACAGCCATTTCACCTTTTACTTGAACCCAACAGGTGATTTAAATGTGTCCAAATATACAGTGGACACATTTAAACGATTTAAACTCATAACTCATATAAAATGAGTAGTACATATATTCTACTGCATGTCACATATTGAGTTGAAAAAAATGTTTTTATTCAGTATTCTTGATTTGAGGAAACATTTTGAGATTCCATTAAGAAGTCTAAATGTAGAATGAGGCTGTTAAAAAACTAAGTACACCTCATGATTCAGTAGCTTGTAGAACCAACTGTAGCAGCAATAACTTAAAGTAATCGTTTTTTTCTATTACTTTATCATTCTCTGACATCACTGTGGACGACGTTTGGCCCACTCTTGATAATATTGTTTCAGTTCTCTGAATTTGCGTCATGCACAGCTTACTTAAAGCTGTGCCACAGCATTTCAGCCGAGTTAAGGTCTGGACTTTCACTGACCACTGTAGCGCTTTGATTCTTCATTTTCAGTCATTCTTTTGGAGATTTGCAGCTGTGCAGGGGTGTAATTTCCAAGGGGGGTTAGGGGGATTATGATCCCCGCAATAAACAGACCCAACCAATATAAGACCCCAATAAAATTATGAATTGTTCAGCACAAAGTTACGCCGATGCAGCTATGCTTAGGTTTGTTGTCCTGTTGCATGACACAGTTTGGACCAGTCAGGCAGATGGCCTCACATCTCACTCTAGAGTACTTTAGTATACAGAGTTTATGGTTGACTCATTGAAAAGTGCCAAGGCTGCAAAACAAAACAAGCTCAAATCGTTACCCCTCCACCACCATGCTCGACACTTGGTATGAGGTATTTGTGCTCATACGCTGTGTTTGGATTCCACTAAACAGGGTGCTGTGGGTACTTGCTGTGATTGATTTATATTTTAGCAACAGAAGAGCGTATAGCCTTATTTGATGTCAGAAGTGTGCAGACTGTCTAAAGAAAATAATTTTTGTTAATTTTGGGTTCACTATGTGGTGGTCTTTGGTTGGAATGCACTTACGTTTGTAATCCAAAGGTGTTATTTAATTTAATGAGTGCCTGCAGTTCAGTGATTTGATATTATTATCAGGATAAGTCATTTTCTGCCCCCAGAACAGCTTAAAATATATAATTCTATAACATTAAAACAGGGCACATTTAATCTTCTTTTTTTGTTGTTGCTACTTTTCCATATCTCCACTCTCCTTTCATCCATCCCTCACTCTTCTGATTTGTCTGTGTGTGGTCTAGAGACATTGTAAATCCCCAGCTCATGCATGGTGCCACCCAATGCGACGTTTAGGTCTCCTTATCCGCAGTATCAGCCCAACCCAGTCAAGGTCATTTATGCCTTTCAAAATTTCTCAAAGAAGACTTAATGATCTCTTTCTACATACATAAACAGACTGTATCTTAACACTGATATGCAAAAAACTCTTAACTTATCTGTCCTTGTGGAAAAGTTAGCTATGTTAATACAGTTTTTACAATTTTCCTGATGGATGGATACTCTGACAGTCATGTAAGATAACTTACTTCTTATCTATTTGTTCCTCTCGGTCAGTCATTGTCAGTACAAATCAGTAGAAGTGTTCATAAATGTTATATTTTATATGGAATTTATTTTAAATTATGTGTAACTCCAGTGTACAAATACCTAACGAAGCATTTGTGTTGTCTCCTAATTTATTTCCTAATTTTTTTCCACTGGAAAAATCCTTCTTTATATGACTCGACTGTTTCTTTCTTTTTGTCTGTTTTGCACATCCTCTCTTTTACCTGGATATTCCAGAAGTGACTACTATGCAAGCTATAGCGTTAGACACAGATGGTGGTGACAGAGAAGGGATTAATCTCATTCAGCTCTGAGGCCCTGGGAACAGTGGAGGCGTTGAAAAATAAAGCCTTAATTCCTGAGTTTTGGCCTGACTGGCTGGGTGGTCTCACAGGCACAAATATCATACTAAGTGACCATCCTCTCTACAGTTCACATCAGCCTTTTCAAACAAACACTGGGGCAGAACCCATTGCTAGAATGGCAATTGAGATATGCAACAGTGGGCATGCAACCTCTGCTCTGCCTGGGTCAGGCTGGCCTGAGAGAAGATGAAATGTGGGAACAGTGTGAGAGAGCTATAATGAAGAAGGAGCAAAACTGAACGGGTGACCATTTAAAACAGTGGGAACGAGTTAGACGGTATGAAGGGAGGAGAGGAAGGAGAAAAAGAAAGAGAGTCATGGAGAGATCTTTGCTTGCTCTGTGTGTGGTCTGAAGACCTCCAAGCTTGTTCCGGGCTGACTGTGTCCTTCCTGGGCTCAGAGAAGAAGGGGCCAAAAAAAAAGGAGAAGACGCCTGCACAATAAAAGGGAATGTTTGCCTTTGCTTGTGTAAGAGCACGAATGAGTAAACTTTTCTTTTATGTGGAATAAGCAGGCAAACACTGGCATGTTTGGCCCGCCATGGGGAGATTACTGTGTTATTTGCAAATATATCAGCTAGCCTGCCAAACAGAGCTCTTTTCACCGGGCATTCACCCAGGAAGAACGGAGCCTCGCTCTGTGACGCATAGTAGTTTTTCGAAACACTTGTGCACCTGTGTGGATTTTGGTGGATGAACTTGACAAGATGAATTTTCCAAATAGCCAAAACATATTATAGATATCCTTATATTACATGTTGGTTTTCAAGCTAGTAAAATAAGTGCATTGTAGGCGAGCTGTTGTGCATTGAATTGCTATAAAGCATGTGCTTATCTCCATTTAGGGCAGTAAAAAAATTTCAAAATTTGTTGCAAAACGCAAAAGTAGCCAATTTAAAGATGTTAAAACTCAAACTCATTTAAATTTAAACACAGTCATGGAAAACAACAGATATCACTGCACATGCACAAATACTTCAAATGTGTCTGCAAGTCACAGAAATGTGCACATGCATGCACAATATGTAAGCAGTGGTTCCCTGGACAACCCAATAGCTGTGTGAGCATAATTATATAAATGCATGAATATAGTACACGCACACACACTCACAAACCCAAACACAGCACACGCCCACATACATCAAATACAAATACTTGTGTTCAATTAAAATCAACACTGACTGAGGTCTCAAACCCTGAAATCATTTCCAGAGACATTTTGTGTCTCTCCAGTGAAATGTAGGTTGTGCCTCAGTCGAGGGGACTGTAAAGGCTCGGAGTGAGGAGGTCTGGCCCTGAACAGACAGGGTTACATATGAGTCCACTGCTGTGTGCCCCAAATACAGAGAACTGAATACCCTTCTTCAAATAAAGACTCTGATTAGACTCCATCAGTCATCTGTTAGCACTGAACCACAGGGTTTTTTCACCTTCAAGCTGGAGGAGAACAGATGTTGACAGATAAACACACTTATGCACAGGCACACACACACATTCACATGCACAGACAACATCCTGAGGCCAGATATGGGACCTATATGCAACCCTAATTCTGTTTAATGTAAATAAAAAACAGAATTAAATGATTTGAAAATCTCATAAACCCATGTTTTATTCACAATAGAACAGAGAAAACATATCAAATGTTTAAAATGAGACATCTTACAATTTAGTGAAAAACATTGGCTCGTTTTGAAATTAATGGCAGAAACATGTCTTAAAAAGTTGGAACGTGTGCAACAAAGGGCTGGAAAAGTAAGTGGTACTAAAAAGAAACAGCTGGGGGATCATTTTGCAACTAATTAGATTCATTAGCCAGTAATCAGTAACATGATTAAATATAAGAAGAGAATCTTTGAGAGGCAGAGATTTTCACAAGTAACGATGGGCAGAGGTTCACCAATCTGCAAAGAAAAAAAAACTGCATCTACAAATAGTGGAATATTTTCAGAATAATGCTCCTAAAAAATTGCAAACAAATAATATCATCATCATTCTGAGAAACTGGAGGAATCTCCATGTGCTGGGGACAAGGCTGAAAATCTGTATTGGATGATCTTAAAGCCCTCAGGCAGCACTGCCTTAAAACAGGCATGATTCTGTCATAGAAATCACTCTATGGGCCCAGTAACACATCCAGAAATCATTGTGTTTTATCCTGTCTTCCTCCCACCACCCTAAACTGGCCATGGCAAATGGCTGCCCTTTCCTGAGCATGATTCTGTTGCGGTATCTTCCTGTTAAAAGGGAATTTTTCCTTCCCACTGTCACCTAGTGCCTGTTTAAATGGGTTTGTTTGATTGTTGGGGATTTTATCTCTATTATTGTGGGGTCTTTGCCTTACAATATAAAGTGCCTTGAGACTGTTGTTGTGATTCAGTGCTACATAAATAAAATTGAATTGAATTGTCTGTGAACATAGTTCACCTTGCCATCCACAAATGCCGTTTAAAGCTCTACCATACAACGAAGAAGTCATGTGTAAACATGATCGAGAAACCCCACCATCTTCTCTGGGCCAAAAATCATTGAAAATGTGCAGAGACAGAAACGTACAGAGACAAAGATGAAAACTGTTCTGTGGTCAGATGAATGTAAATTTGATCATTATTTTTTGGAAAGAATGCATGCCATCTCCTCCAAACTAAAGAGGGGACATCCAACTTGTTGCCAGCACTCAGTTCAAAAGTCTGCATCTCTGCAGTTTAGGGGTTTATCAGGGGAAATAGATGGGATCTATACTTAAAGCTCACAGGCAATATCAAGTATGATATTCCTGTTCACTGACAACAAACGGTGTTTATGGGTTGTGTTAGGGTTTATCTGTGCTTCTGCAAAAATATATTTTGGGCAGAATCCAAAAAAACCCTCCAAAAACAAAACAGTGATTTATATTTTATGAATGATGTTATTTGTTATGTAGCATCTGGTTCAGGGTCATATCCAAAGTATTGCTATCTTCTTTTTCCCCATAGCACCTGATAGTTAACAAATTAGGGTATTTCCAGTGGGTCAGCTTCATCATCAGACAAAGTACTGGAACATTTGGAAAACACATGAGTATTTACATAGTGTTAGTATTCTCTACAGCACCTATTTCAACAGTGGGGGAAACAAACACATTAATTTTACATGCATGCAGAATCAGTTAGGATGAGGTTATCTGCAGGCAAACACTGAGGTATGGATGTAGTGTTTATCAAGTCAGGACTGCTTCTCAGAATTACAGCATGTGTTGAGGTCATTTGCCACAGCCCCACATGGATCCCAGTGCAAACAGGATGTCCTGTCTGACAGCTAGAAATAATCAGTCATTAGTCACTCTACCTTAGCAACGCACAAAGACACAAATACACAGTGCACACTGCTCACAAAGACTCTAGTCTGGTGTCTTTGTCACATCTTCAGCCCTGCTTTCATCTACAGATTCCTGCAAGTGGGCAAGCGTACAGATAACACATTATTTCTATATATCCAGACTTTACAATGGGATTGCGCCACCTGACGTAGTGAGCAAACTGGTTTTAGATTATGATAATTTACAAGATATACTTTTGATCAGCTGTGTTTTGTAGAAGAAGAAGAGTATAATGGTTAGAAGGCCATAAAAGGCATGGCTGTGAGGCTGTTACATGCACTTGTTAAATCCACTTGTCACTTTTATACACATTCAGAGACATATCCTGTGGTCCTTGGTGGGGTCATTCATAGCCTCATCTTTACTGTGGTAGTCCCTGGAGATGTAAACAGTTTGTGATGGGTCAGTGGTGTTTCTGCATAGGCACTGTTTGTCACCCAGCTATAGAGTCTAGGCAACAGCACAGCGGTAATGGTTTAACACTGCAACAAATCCTATATGCCAGATACGTTTTTATCAAATTTGAGGCAAAACAAGGTGTGTTGTAATGCTTCTATGTCATAGGAGGGGCAGATTTATTTATTTTTTTATTACAACCCATGGCTTGGTATTTTGCCATCAAACTGAATTAAAGCTGGAACAAAGGGGGAAGTCAAATTATATTATTTAGAACTTAGGAGTCTATCTATTTCCTATCTCCTACCACAATCTTACATGAGTTGAATGGGTAAGTGTTTTGGGTTGGAGGTCTTTACTTTAATGGCAAGTGGCAAATATTCTGATACTGGAAGGTAAAAATTAAAAAATTAATTAAATTAATTTTTTAATTTAAATGAACAAACTACAGAGGTCATTGTGTTTGGTCCCTGTGACTACTATGACTTTGGCCCTTTAGAAATATATTTTAAAAAGACCCTTTGCGAGGAGTGATTTTTGACAGTAATCTGATGTTTGATAAACACATCAATGCTGTAATCAAAACCAGTTTCTTGCATCTTCAGCTACTTGTAAAAGTGAAGCCATCTCTCTGTTTTAGAGACTTTGAGAGAGCTATTCATAACTTCATTTCATCTCGCCTCAACATTTGTAATAGTTTGTAATAGGTTGTAATAGGTGTCAGTCTGTCATCAATTAGCCGACTGCAGCTCCAAAATGCTGTAACACGATTACTAACTTGCATGCGCAAGTGAGATCACACATCCCCAATACTAGCATCCTTACACTGGTTGCCAGTTAGTTTTTGAATTGATTTTAAGATTTTATTATTCGTTTTTAAGGCATTGCACGGGTTAGTACCCTCATACCTTTCTAATCTTTCGAATTGGTACACTCTTGCAAGATCATTGAGGTCTGCAGATCAAGTGCTCCTAGCTGTCCCAAGCTCCAGATTAAAGCACAGAGGAAATTGGCCTTTGCTGTGGCTGCTCCTACACTGTGGCACAAACTGCTCCTTCACATCAGGACCTCCCCAACATTAGATACTTTCAAAACCTGTTTTAAAACCTTTCTCACTGAAGTCTTCTCATTTTATGCTTCTTTTCTTAAATTTTGTCATTTCTTCCTATTTTTATCTCTTTTGATTATTTGAAATGTACAGCACTGTCAACAGTTGTTGTTTTAAATGTACTATATAAGTAAATTTGATTTTTGACTAATTTTACATTAGTACAATGTAAAATATTAATCTAGTCAACTGAAATTTGCTTGATTTGTATATATTTAGTTTATACTAAGCACCTTAAAGATTAAGTATTTGAATAAATAAACCTCTTACTTTATACATTTCAGTTGCATTTTACTCCGAATTATCGGTTCATGTTAGCTGAGGTTGAAATTTTTTTTCTTTTAAAATGAAAACAAAGGATTTTGAATGAAAACAACGGAATTAGAATGTACAGAACAGAGTTTGAATGAAAACAACAGAATTTGAATCAAAACAATGGAAGTTTAAAACAAACAACAGAATTTGAATCGAAACAATGGAATTTGAATGAAAACAACGGAATTAGAATATACAGAACAGAGTTTGAATGAAAACAACGGAATTAGACTGAACAGAAAAGAATTTGAATCAAAACAATGGAATTTGAATGAACAGAACAGAATTTGAATCAAAACAATGGAATTTGAATGAACAGAACAGAATTTGAATCAAAACAATGGAATTTGAGAATAAACAATGGAATTTAAATAGAAAGAGTAGAATTAGAATGAAAACAAAAGCATTTGAATGAAAACAACAGAATTTGAGAATAAACAATGGAATTTGAATGAACAGAACAGAATTTGAATGAAAACAATGGAATTAGAATGAAATGAACAGAGTTTGAATGAAAACAATGGAATTAGAATGAACAGAACAGAATTTGAATCAAAACAATGGAATTTGAATAAAAACAACAGAATTTAAATGAAAACAACGGAATTTGAATGAAAACAACAGAATTTGAGAACAAACAATGGAATTTGAATAAAAAGAGTAGAATTAGAATGAAAACAAAAGCATTTGAATGAAAACAACGGAATTTCAATGAAAAGAACAGAATTTGAATAAAAACAACGGAATTAGAATGTACAGAAAAGAGTTTGAATGAAAACAATGGAATTAGAATGAACAGAAAAGAATTTGAATCAAAACAATGGAATTTGAATGAAAACAACGGAATTAGAATGAATAGAACAGAATTTGAATCAAAACAATGGAATTTGAATGAAAACAACGGAATTAGAATGAACAGAACAGAATTTTAATGAAAACAACGGAATTAGAATGTACAGAACAGAGTTTGAATGAAAACAACAGAGTTTTAATGAAAACAACGGAATTAGAATGTACAGAACAGAATTTTAATGAAAACAACGGAATTAGAATGTACAGAACAGAGTTTGAATGAAAACAACGGAATTAGAATGAACAGAACAACAGAATTTGAATCAAAACAATGGAATTTGAATTAAACAACGGAATTAGAATGAACAGAACAGAATTTTAATGAAAACAACGGAATTAGAATGAACAGAAAAGAATTTTAATGAACACAACGGAATTAGAATGAATAGAACAGAATTTGAATCAAAACAATGGAATTTGAATGAAAACTACAAAATTTGAATGAAAACAATGGAAGTTTAAAAGAAACAACAGAATTTGAATGAAAACAATGGAATTTGAATGAAAACAACAGAATTTGAATGAAAACAACGGAATTAGAATGAACAGAACAGAGTTTGAATGAAAACACCAGAATTAGAATGAATAGAACAGAATTTGAATCAAAACAATGGAATTTGAATGAACAGAACAGAATTTGAATGAAAACAATAGAATTTCAATGAAAACAACGGAATTTGAATGAAAACAACGGAATTAGAATGAACAGAAAAGAATTTTAATGAAAACAACGGAATTAGAATGAATAGAACAGAATTTGAATCAAAACAATGGAATTTGAATGAACAGAACAGAATTTGAATCAAAACAATGGAATTTGAATCAAAACAATGGAATTTGAATGAACAGAACAACAGAATTTGAATGAAAACAATGGAATTTGAATGAAAACAACAGAATTTGAATGAAAACGACGGAATTAACATGAAAACGACGGAATTTGAATGAAAACAACAGAATTTGAGAATAAACAATGGAATTTGAATAAAAAGAGTAGAATTAGAATAAAAACAAAAGCATTTGAATGAAAACAACGGAATTTCAATGAAAAGAACAGAATTTGAATAAAAACAACGGAATTAGAATGAATAGAACAGAATTTGAATCAAAACAATGGAATTTGAATGAAAACAACGGAATTAGAATGAACAGAACAGAATTTTAATGAAAACAACGGAATTAGAATGTACAGAACAGAGTTTGAATGAAAACAACGGAATTAGAATGAACAGAACAACAGAATTTGAATCAAAACAATGGAATTTGAATGAAAACAACGGAATTAGAATGAACAGAACAGAGTTTGAATGAAAACACCAGAATTAGAATGAATAGAACAGAATTTGAATCAAAACAATGGAATTTGAATGAACAGAACAGAATTTGAATGAAAACAATGGAATTTGAATGAACAGAACAGAATTTGAATCAAAACAATGGAATTTGATTGAAAACAATAGAATTTAAATGAAAACAACGGAATTAGAATGTACAGAACAGAGTTTGAATGAAAACAACGGAATTAGAATGTACAGAACAGAGTTTGAATGAAAACAACGGAATTAGAATGAATAGAACAGAATTTGAATCAAAACAATGGAATTTGAATGAACAGAACAGAATTTGAATGAAAACAATGGAATTTGAATGAAAACAACGGAATTGGAATGAACAGAACAGAATATTAATGAAAACAATGGAATTAGAATGTACAGAACAGAGTTTGAATGAAAACACCGGAATTAGAATGAATAGAAAAGAATTTGAATCAAAACAATGGAATTTGAATGAACAGAACAGAATTTGAATCAAAACAATAGAATTTGAATGAAAACAACGGAATTTGAATGAAAACAACGAATTTGAATGAACAGAAAAGAATTTTAATGAAAACAACGGAATTAGAATGAACAGAACAGAATTTGAATGAAAACAATGGAATTTGAATGAAAACAACAGAATTAGAATGAACAGAACAGAATATTAATGAAAACAATGGAATTAGAATGTACAGAACAGAGTTTGAATGAAAACAACGGAATTAGAATGTACAGAACAGAGTTTGAATGAAAACAACGGAATTAGAATGAATAGAACAGAATTTGAATCAAAACAATGGAATTTGAATGAACAGAACAGAATTTGAATGAAAACAATGGAATTTGAATGAAAACAATGGAATTTGAATGAAAACAACGGAATTAGAATGTACAGAACAGAGTTTGAATGAAAACAATGGAATTTGAATGAAAACAATAGAATTTAAATGAAAACAACGAAATTAGAATGAACAGAAAAGAATTTGAATCAAAACAATGGAATTTGAATGAACAGAACAGAATTTTAATGAAAACAACGGAATTAGAATGTACAGAACAGAGTTTGAATGAAAACAACAGAATTGGAATGAACAGAACAGAATATTAATGAAAACAATGGAATTAGAATGTACAGAACAGAGTTTGAATGAAAACACCGGAATTAGAATGAATAGAAAAGAATTTGAATGAAAACAATGGAATTTGAATGAACAGAACAGAATTTGAATGAAAACAATAGAATTTGAATGAAAACAACGGAATTTGAATGAAAACAACGAATTTGAATGAACAGAAAAGAATTTTAATGAAAACAACGGAATTAGAATGAACAGAACAGAATTTGAATGAAAACAATGGAATTTGAATGAAAACAATGGAATTAGAATGTACAGAACAGAGTTTGAATGAAAACAACGGAATTAGAATGTACAGAACAGAGTTTGAATGAAAACAACGGAATTAGAATGAATAGAACAGAATTTGAATCAAAACAATGGAATTTGAATGAACAGAACAGAATTTGAATGAAAACAATGGAATTTGAATGAAAACAATGGAATTTGAATGAAAACAACGGAATTAGAATGTACAGAACAGAGTTTGAATGAAAACAACGGAATTGGAATGAACAGAACAGAATTTGAATCAAAACAATGGAATTTGAATGAAAACAATAGAATTTAAATGAAAACAACGAAATTAGAATGAACAGAAAAGAATTTGAATCAAAACAATGGAATTTGAATGAACAGAACAGAATTTGAATGAAAACAATAGAATTTGAATGAAAACAACAGAATTTGAATCAAAACAATGGAATTTGAATGAACAGAACAGAATTTGAATGAAAACAATAGAATTTGAATGAAAACAACGGAATTTGAATGAAAACAATGAATTTGAATGAAAAGAACAGAATTTTAATGAAAACAACGGAATTAGAATGTACAGAACAGAGTTTGAATGAAAACAACGGAATTAGAATGAATAGAACAGAATTTGAATCAAAACAATGGAATTTGAATGAACAGAACAACAGAATTTGAATGAAAACGACGGAATTAACATGAAAACGACGGAATTTGAATGAAAACAACAGAATTTGAGAATAAACAATGGAATTTGAATAAAAAGAGTAGAATTAGAATGAAAACAGAAGCATTTGAATGAAAACAACAGAATTTGAGAATAAACAATGGAATTTGAATAAAAAGAGTAGAATAAGAATGAAAACAAAAGCATTTGAAGGAAAACAACAGAATTTGAGAACAAACAATGGAATTTGAATAAAAAGAGTAGAATTAGAATGAAAACAAAAGCATTTGAATGAAAACAACGGAATTTCAATGAAAAGAACAGAATTTGAATAAAAACAACGGAATTAGAATGTACAGAAAAGAGTTTGAATGAAAACAATGGAATTAGAATGAACAGAAAAGAATTTGAATCAAAACAATGGAATTTGAATGAAAACTACAAAATTTGAATGAAAACAATGGAAGTTTAAAAGAAACAACAGAATTTGAATCAAAACAATGGAATTTGAATGAAAACAACAGAATTTGAATGAAAACAACGGAATTAGAATGTACAGAACAGAGTTTGAATGAAAACACCGGAATTAGAATGTATAGAACAGAATTTGAATCAAAACAATGGAATTTGAATGAACAGAACAGAATTTGAATGAAAACAATAGAATTTGAATGAAAACAACGGAATTTGAATGAAAACAACGGAATTAGAATGAACAGAAAAGAATTTTAATGAAAACAACGGAATTAGAATGTACAGAACAGAGTTTGAATGAAAACAACAGAGTTTTAATGAAAACAACAGAGTTTTAATGAAAACAACGGAATTAGAATGTACAGAACAGAGTTTAAATGAAAACAACGGAATTAGAATGAACAGAACAACAGAATTTGAATCAAAACAATGGAATTTGAATGAAAACAATGGAATTAGAATGAACAGAACAGAATTTTAATGAAAACAACGGAATTAGAATGTACAGAACAGAGTTTGAATGAAAACAACGGAATTAGAATGAACAGAACAACAGAATTTGAATCAAAACAACGGAATTAGAATGAACAGAACAGAATTTTAATGAAAACAACGGAATTAGAATGTACAGAACAGAGTTTGAATGAAAACAACGGAATTAGAATGAATAGAACAGAATTTGAATCAAAACAATGGAATTTGAATGAACAGAACAGAATTTGAATCAAAACAATGGAATTTGAATGAAAACAATAGAATTTAAATGAAAACAACGAAATTAGAATGAACAGAAAAGAATTTGAATCAAAACAATGGAATTTGAATGAACAGAACAGAATTTGAATGAAAACAATAGAATTTGAATGAAAACAACGGAATTTGAATGAAAACAACGGAATTAGAATGAACAGAAAAGAATTTTAATGAAAACAACGGAATTAGAATGAACAGAACAGAATTTGAATGAAAACAATGGAATTTGAATGAAAACAACAGAATTAGAATGAACAGAACAGAATTTTAATGAAAACAATGGAATTAGAATGTACAGAACAGAGTTTGAATGAAAACAACGGAATTAGAATGAATAGAACAGAATTTGAATCAAAACAATGGAATTTGAATGAACAGAACAGAATTTGAATCAAAACAATGGAATTAGAATAAAAAGAGTAGAATTAGAATGAAAACAAAAGCATTTAAAGGATGTTACACCCCGGCCTAGGCAACCGGGGTGCAACGCAGGAAAATAAAAATAAGGAAAAACACACGAGAAAAAAACTAAAGCTCTCCACCAAAATCCCAAAACGAAAATATCCCATGACGAAAGTATTTACAACAGACTATTTATTTACAACAAACACACCAAACTATTTACAACACGGGGGAGATCGCGACCATGACATACTGAAACACAAGGCTTAAATACATAGAAGGAGCAATCAGGGAATGGACCACAGGAGGGAAACACAGCTGGGGCAAATTAGAACTGACGAGACAGGGAAAACGTAAACTGAACACACTAAAATAACACAGACTTTCAAAGTAAAGCAGGAAATACATAACAGTCACGCAAAAACAAAACACTGACACACCGAAACGTAACATTTCCCCCTACCCAAAAATCAAACATGTAACCCCAAGTGAAATGTTTGATCAAAACCGGATGAAGGCTGGTGGAGGCTGGAGCGGTCCCACGGACCCTCCAGCGAAGACGGATGAAGTCTGGAGCGGTCCCACGGACCCTCCAGCGAAGGCAGACGAAGGCTGGAGCGGTGCCTCGGACCCTCCAGCGAAGGCAGACGAAGGCCGGAGCGGTGCCTCGGACCCTCCAGCGAAGGCGGACGAAGGCTGAAGCGGTCCCTCCAACGGACCCTCCAGCGAAGACGGACGAAGGCTGATGAAGGCTGGAGCGGTCCCACTGACCCTCCAGCAGACGACGAAGGCTGGAGCGGTCCCTCAGACCCTCCAGCGAAGACAAACGAAGGCTGACGAAGGCTGGAGCGGTCCCACTGACCCTCCAGCGAAGGCGGACAAAGGCTGGAGCGGTCCCACGGACCCTCCAGCGACGACAAAGGCTGGGGCGGTCCCACGGACCCTCCCCCCAGCGAAGGCGGATGAAGGCAGACGAAGTTGATGAAGGCTGGAGCGGTCCCACTGACCCTCCAGCAGACGACGAAGGCTGGAGCGGTCCCTCGGACCCTCCAGCGAAGGCGGATGAAGGCTGGAGCGGTCCCACGGACCCTCCAGCGACGACAAAGGCTGGGGTGGTCCCACGGACCCTCCCCTCAGCGAAGGCAGACGAAGCTGATGAAGGCTGGAGCGGTCCCACTGACCCTCCAGCAGACGACGAAGGCTGGGGCGGTCCCCGGACCCCCCAGCGAAGGCAATCCCGGACGAGCCCCCATATGTTACACCCCGGCCTAGGCAACCGGGGTGCAACGCAGGAAAATAAAAATAAGGAAAAACACACGAGAAAAAAACTAAAGCTCTCCACCAAAATCCCAAAACGAAAATATCCCATGACGAAAGTATTTACAACAGACTATTTATTTACAACAAACACACCAAACTATTTACAACACGGGGGAGATCGCGACCATGACATACTGAAACACAAGGCTTAAATACATAGAAGGAGCAATCAGGGAATGGACCACAGGAGGGAAACACAGCTGGGGCAAATTAGAACTGACGAGACAGGGAAAACGTAAACTGAACACACTAAAATAACACAGACTTTCAAAGTAAAGCAGGAAATACATAACAGTCACGCAAAAACAAAACACTGACACACCGAAACGTAACAAGGAAAACAACAGAATTTGAGAACAAACAATGGAATTTGAATAAAAAGAGTAGAATTAGAATGAAAACAAAAGCATTTGAATGAAAACAACAGAATTTAAATGAAAACAACGGAATTAGAATGAACAGAAAAGAATTTGAATCAAAACAATGGAATTTGAATGAAAACTACAAAATTTGAATGAAAACAATGGAAGTTTAAAAGAAACAACAGAATTTGAATCAAAACAATGGAATTTGAATGAAAACAACACAATTTGAATGAAAACAACGGAATTAGAATGTACAGAACAGAGTTTGAATGAAAACACCAGAATTAGAATGAATAGAACAGAATTTGAATCAAAACAATGGAATTTGAATGAACAGAACAGAATTTGAATGAAAACAATAGAATTTGAATGAAAACAACGGAATTTGAATGAAAACAACGGAATTAGAATGAACAGAAAAGAATTTTAATGAAAACAACGGAATTAGAATGTACAGAAAAGAGTTTGAATGAAAACAATGGAATTAGAATGAACAGAAAAGAATTTGAATCAAAACAATGGAATTTGAATGAAAACAACGGAATTAGAATGAACAGAACAGAATTTTAATGAAAACAACGGAATTAGAATGAATAGAACAGAATTTGAATCAAAACAATGGAATTAGAATGAACAGAACAGAGTTTGAATGAAAACAACGGAATTAGAATGTACAGAACAGAGTTTGAATGAAAACAACGGAATTAGAATGAATAGAACAGAATTTGAATCAAAACAACGGAATTAGAATGAACCAGAACAGAATTTTAATGAAAACAACGGAATTAGAATGTACAGAACAGAGTTTGAATGAAAACAACGGAATTAGAATGAATAGAACAGAATTTGAATGAAAACAATAGAATTTGAATGAAAACAACGGAATTTGAATGAAAACAACGGAATTAGAATGAACAGAAAAGAATTTTAATGAAAACAACGGAATCAGAATGAATAGAACAGAATTTGAATCAAAACAATGGAATTTGAATGAAAACAACGGAATTAGAATGAACAGAACAGAATTTGAATGAAAACAACGGAATTAGAATGTACAGAACAGAGTTTGAATGAAAACAACAGAGTTTTAATGAAAACAACGGAATTAGAATGTACAGAACAGAGTTTAAATGAAAACAACGGAATTAGAATGAACAGAACAACAGAATTTGAATCAAAACAATGGAATTTGAATGAAAACAACGGAATTAGAATGAACAGAACAGAATTTTAATGAAAACAACGGAATTAGAATGTACAGAACAGAGTTTTAATGAAAACAACGGAATTAGAATGTACAGAACAGAGTTTGAATGAAAACAACGGAATTAGAATGAATAGAACAGAATTTGAATCAAAACAATGGAATTTGAATGAACAGAACAGAATTTGAATCAAAACAATGGAATTTGAATGAAAACAACGGAATTAGAATGAACAGAACAGAATTTTAATGAAAACAACGGAATTAGAATGTACAGAACAGAGTTTGAATGAAAACAACGGAATTAGAATGAATAGAACAGAATTTGAATCAAAGCAATGGAATTTGAATGAACAGAACAGAATTTGAATCAAAACAATGGAATTTGAATGAAAACAATAGAATTTAAATGAAAACAACGGAATTAGAATGTACAGAACAGAGTTTGAATGAAAACAACGGAATTAGAATGTACAGAACAGAGTTTGAATGAAAACAACGGAATTAGAATGAATAGAACAGAATTTGAATCAAAACAATGGAATTTGAATGAAAACAATAGAATTTAAATGAAAACAACAGAATTAGAATGTACAGAACAGAGTTTGAATGAAAACAACGGAATTAGAATGAATAGAACAGAATTTGAATCAAAACAATGGAATTTGAATGAACAGAACAGAATTTGAATGAAAACAATGGAATTTGAATCAAAACAATGGAATTTGAATGAAAACAACGGAATTAGAATGTACAGAACAGAGTTTGAATCAAAACAATGGAATTGGAATGAACAGAACAGAATTTGAATGAAAACAATGGAATTTGAAAGAAAACAACATAATTAGAATATATAGAACAGAGTTTGAATCAAAACAACGGAATTTGAATGAACAGAACAGAGTTTGAATGAAAACAACAGAATTAGAATATATAGAACAGAGTTTGAATCAAAACAATGGAATTTGAATGAACAGAACAGAATTTGAATGAAAACAATGGAATTTGAATGAAAACAACAGAATTAGAATGAACAGAACAGAATTTGAATCAAAACAACAGAATTTGAATGAAAACAACAGAATTTGAATGAAAACAATGGAATTTGAATGAAAACAAAAGAATTAGAATGAATAGAACAGAATTTGAATGAAAACAACGGAATTAGAATGAACAGAACAGAATTTTAATGAAAACAACGGAATTAGAATGTACAGAAAAGAGTTTGAATGAAAACAATGGAATTAGAATGAAAACAATGGAATTAACATGAAAACGACGGAATTTTGATGAAAACAACAGAATTTGAGAATAAACAATGGAATTTGAATAGAAAGAGTAAAATTAGAATGAAAACAACAGAATTTGAGTATAAACAATGGAATTTGAATGAAAACAATGGAATTTGAATGAAAACAAAAGAATTAGAATGAATAGAACAGAATTTGAATGAAAACAACGGAATTAGAATGAACAGAACAGAATTTTAATGAAAACAACGGAATTAGAATGTACAGAAAAGAGTTTGAATGAAAACAACGGAATTAGAATGAATAGAACAGAATTTGAATCAAAACAACGGAATTAGAATGAACAGAACAGAATATTAATGAAAACAATGGAATTAGAATGTACAGAACAGAGTTTGAATGAAAACAACGGAATTAGAATGAATAGAACAGAATTTGAATCAAAACAATGGAATTTGAATGAAAACAACAGAATTTGAATGAAAACAATGGAATTTGAATGAAAACAACAGAATTAGAATGAATAGAACAGAATTTGAATGAAAACAACGGAATTAGAATGAATAGAACAGAATTTGAATGAAAACAACGGAATTAGAATGAACAGAACAGAATTTTAATGAAAACAACGGAATTAGAATGTACAGAAAAGAGTTTGAATGAAAACAATGGAATTAGAATGAAAACAATGGAATTAACATGAAAACGACGGAATTTTGATGAAAACAACAGAATTTGAGAATAAACAATGGAATTTGAATAGAAAGAGTAAAATTAGAATGAAAACAACAGAATTTGAGTATAAACAATGGAATTTGAATAAAAAGAGTAGAATTAGAATGAAAAGAAAAGCATTTGAATGAAAACAATGGAATTTCAATGAAAACAATGGAATTAGAATGAAATGAATAGAATTTGAATGAAAACAATGGAATTAGAATGAACAGAACAGAATTTGAATCAAAACAATGGAATTTGAATCAAAACAACAGAATTTGAATCAAAACAATGGAAGTTTAAAACAGACAACAGAATTTGAATGAAAACAGTGGAATTTGAATGAAAACAACGGAATTAGAATGAACAGAACAGAATTTGAATGAAAACAACGGAATTAGAATGTACAGAACAGAATTTGAATCAAAACAATGGAATTTGAATCAAAACAATGGAATTTGAATGAACAGAACAACAGAATTTGAATGAAAACAATGGAATTTGAATGAAAACAACAGAATTTGAATGAAAACGACGGAATTAACATGAAAACGACGGAATTTGAATGAAAACAACAGAATTTGAGAATAAACAATGGAATTTGAATAAAAAGAGTAGAATAAGAATGAAAACAAAAGCATTTGAAGGAAAACAACAGAATTTGAGAACAAACAATGGAATTTGAATAAAAAGAGTAGAATTAGAATAAAAACAAAAGCATTTGAATGAAAACAACGGAATTTCAATGAAAAGAACAGAATTTGAATAAAAACAACGGAATTAGAATGAATAGAACAGAATTTGAATCAAAACAATGGAATTTGAATGAAAACAACGGAATTAGAATGAACAGAACAGAATTTTAATGAAAACAACGGAATTAGAATGTACAGAACAGAGTTTGAATGAAAACAACGGAATTAGAATGAACAGAACAACAGAATTTGAATCAAAACAATGGAATTTGAATGAAAACAACGGAATTAGAATGAACAGAACAGAGTTTGAATGAAAACACCAGAATTAGAATGAATAGAACAGAATTTGAATCAAAACAATGGAATTTGAATGAACAGAACAGAATTTGAATCAAAACAATGGAATTTGAATGAAAACAATAGAATTTAAATGAAAACAACGGAATTAGAATGTACAGAACAGAGTTTGAATGAAAACAACGGAATTGGAATGAACAGAACAGAATTTGAATGAAAACAATGGAATTTGAATGAAAACAACGGAATTAGAATGTACAGAACAGAGTTTGAATGAAAACAACGGAATTGGAATGAACAGAACAGAATTTGAATGAAAACAATGGAATTTGAAAGAAAACAACATAATTAGAATATATAGAACAGAGTTTGAATCAAAACAACGGAATTTGAATGAACAGAACAGAGTTTGAATGAAAACAACAGAATTAGAATATATAGAACAGAGTTTGAATCAAAACAATGGAATTTGAATGAACAGAACAGAATTTGAATGAAAACAATGGAATTTGAATGAAAACAACAGAATTAGAATGAACAGAACAGAATTTGAATCAAAACAATGGAATTTGAATCAAAACAACAGAATTTGAATGAAAACAATGGAATTTGAATGAAAACAACAGAATTTGAATGAAAACAACAGAATTTGAATGAAAACAATGGAAGTTTAAAACAAACAACAGAATTTGAATCAAAACAATGGAATTTGAATGAAAACAACGGAATTAGAATGAACAGAACAGAATTTTTATGAAAACAATGGAATTAGAATGTACAGAACAGAGTTTGAATGAAAACAACGGAATTAGAATGAATAGAACAGAATTTGAATCAAAACAATGGAATTTGAATGAACAGAACAGAATTTGAATCAAAACAATGGAATTTGAATGAAAACAATAGAATTTAAATGAAAACAACGGAATTAGAATGTACAGAACAGAGTTTGAATGAAAACAACGGAATTAGAATGTACAGAACAGAGTTTGAATGAAAACAACGGAATTAGAATGAATAGAACAGAATTTGAATCAAAACAACGGAATTAGAATGAACAGAACAGAATTTTAATGAAAACAACGGAATTAGAATGTACAGAACAGAGTTTGAATGAAAACAACGGAATTAGAATGAATAGAACAGAATTTGAATGAAAACAATAGAATTTGAATGAAAACAACGGAATTTGAATGAAAACAACGGAATTAGAATGAACAGAAAAGAATTTTAATGAAAACAACGGAATCAGAATGAATAGAACAGAATTTGAATCAAAACAATGGAATTTGAATGAACAGAACAGAATTTGAATCAAAACAATGGAATTTGAATGAAAACAACAGAATTAGAATGAACAGAACAGAATATTAATGAAAACAATGGAATTAGAATGTACAGAACAGAGTTTGAATGAAAACAACGGAATTAGAATGAATAGAACAGAATTTGAATCAAAACAATGGAATTTGAATGAACAGAACAGAATTTGAATCAAAACAATGGAATTTGAATGAAAACAATAGAATTTGAATGAAAACAACGGAATTAGAATGTACAGAACAGAGTTTGAATGAAAACAACGGAATTGGAATGAACAGAACAGAATTTGAATGAAAACAATGGAATTTGAAAGAAAACAACATAATTAGAATATATAGAACAGAGTTTGAATCAAAACAACGGAATTTGAATGAACAGAACAGAGTTTGAATGAAAACAACAGAATTAGAATATATAGAACAGAGTTTGAATCAAAACAATGGAATTTGAATGAACAGAACAGAATTTGAATGAAAACAATGGAATTTGAATGAAAACAACAGAATTAGAATGAACAGAACAGAATTTGAATCAAAACAATGGAATTTGAATGAAAACAACAGAATTTGAATGAAAACAATGGAATTTGAATGAAAACAACAGAATTAGAATGAATAGAACAGAATTTGAATGAAAACAACGGAATTAGAATGAACAGAACAGAATTTTAATGAAAACAACGGAATTAGAATGTACAGAAAAGAGTTTGAATGAAAACAATGGAATTAGAATGAAAACAATGGAATTAACATGAAAACGACGGAATTTTGATGAAAACAACAGAATTTGAGAATAAACAATGGAATTTGAATAGAAAGAGTAAAATTAGAATGAAAACAACAGAATTTGAGAATAAACAATGGAATTTGAATAAAAAGAGTAGAATTAGAATGAAAAGAAAAGCATTTGAATGAAAACAATGGAATTTCAATGAAAACAACGGAATTAGAATGAGATGAATAGAATTTGAATCAAAACAATGGAATTTGAATCAAAAGAACAGAATTTGAATGAAAACGACGGAATTAACATGAAAACGACGGAATTTGAATGAAAACAACAGAATTTGAGAATAAACAATGGAATTTGAATAAAAAGAGTAGAATTACAATGAAAACAAAAGCATTTGAATGAAAACAACGGAATTTCAATGAAAAGAACAGAATTTGAATAAAAACAACGGAATTAGAATGAATAGAACAGAATTTGAATCAAAACAATGGAATTTGAATGAAAACAACGGAATTAGAATGAACAGAACAGAATTTTAATGAAAACAACGGAATTAGAATGTACAGAACAGAGTTTGAATGAAAACAATGGAATTAGAATGAACAGAACAACAGAATTTGAATCAAAACAATGGAATTTGAATGAAAACAACGGAATTAGAATGAACAGAACAGAGTTTGAATGAAAACACCAGAATTAGAATGAATAGAACAGAATTTGAATCAAAACAATGGAATTTGAATGAACAGAACAGAATTTGAATCAAAACAATGGAATTTGAATGAAAACAATAGAATTTAAATGAAAACAACGGAATTAGAATGAATAGAACAGAATTTGAATCAAAACAACGGAATTAGAATGAACAGAACAGAATTTTAATGAAAACAACGGAATTAGAATGTACAGAACAGAGTTTGAATGAAAACAACGGAATTAGAATGAATAGAACAGAATTTGAATCAAAACAACGGAATTAGAATGAACAGAACAGAATTTTAATGAAAACAACGGAATTAGAATGTACAGAACAGAGTTTGAATGAAAACAACGGAATTAGAATGAATAGAACAGAATTTGAATGAAAACAATAGAATTTGAATGAAAACAACGGAATTTGAATGAAAACAACGGAATTAGAATGAACAGAAAAGAATTTTAATGAAAACAACGGAATCAGAATGAATAGAACAGAATTTGAATCAAAACAATGGAATTTGAATGAACAGAACAGAATTTGAATCAAAACAATGGAATTTGAATGAAAACAACAGAATTAGAATGAACAGAACAGAATATTAATGAAAACAATGGAATTAGAATGTACAGAACAGAGTTTGAATGAAAACAACGGAATTAGAATGAATAGAACAGAATTTGAATCAAAACAATGGAATTTGAATGAACAGAACAGAATTTGAATCAAAACAATGGAATTTGAATGAAAACAATAGAATTTGAATGAAAACAACGGAATTAGAATGTACAGAACAGAGTTTGAATGAAAACAACGGAATTGGAATGTACAGAACAGAGTTTGAATGAAAACAACGGAATTGGAATGAACAGAACAGAATTTGAATGAAAACAATGGAATTTGAAAGAAAACAACATAATTAGAATATATAGAACAGAGTTTGAATCAAAACAACGGAATTTGAATGAACAGAACAGAGTTTGAATGAAAACAACAGAATTAGAATATATAGAACAGAGTTTGAATCAAAACAATGGAATTTGAATGAACAGAACAGAATTTGAATGAAAACAATGGAATTTGAATGAAAACAACAGAATTAGAATGAACAGAACAGAATTTGAATCAAAACAATGGAATTTGAATGAAAACAACAGAATTTGAATGAAAACAATGGAATTTGAATGAAAACAACAGAATTAGAATGAATAGAACAGAATTTGAATGAAAACAACGGAATTAGAATGAACAGAACAGAATTTTAATGAAAACAACGGAATTAGAATGTACAGAAAAGAGTTTGAATGAAAACAATGGAATTAGAATGAAAACAATGGAATTAACATGAAAACGACGGAATTTTGATGAAAACAACAGAATTTGAGAATAAACAATGGAATTTGAATAGAAAGAGTAAAATTAGAATGAAAACAACAGAATTTGAGTATAAACAATGGAATTTGAATAAAAAGAGTAGAATTAGAATGAAAAGAAGAGCATTTGAATGAAAACAATGGAATTTCAATGAAAACAATGGAATTAGAATGAAATGAATAGAATTTGAATGAAAACAATGGAATTAGAATGAACAGAACAGAATTTGAATCAAAACAATGGAATTTGAATCAAAACAACAGAATTTGAATCAAAACAATGGAAGTTTAAAACAGACAACAGAATTTGAATGAAAACAGTGGAATTTGAATGAAAACAACGGAATTAGAATGAACAGAACAGAATTTTAATGAAAACAACGGAATTAGAATGTACAGAACAGAGTTTTAATGAAAACAACGGAATTAGAATGTACAGAACAGAGTTTGAATGAAAACAACGGAATTAGAATGAATAGAACAGAATTTGAATCAAAACAATGGAATTTGAATGAACAGAACAGAATTTGAATCAAAACAATGGAATTTGAATGAAAACAACGGAATTAGAATGTACAGAACAGAGTTTGAATCAAAACAATGGAATTTGAATGAACAGAACAGAATTTGAATGAAAACAATAGAATTTGAATGAAAACAACGGAATTTGAATGAAAACAATGAATTTGAATGAAAAGAACAGAATTTTAATGAAAACAACGGAATTAGAATGTACAGAACAGAGTTTGAATGAAAACAACGGAATTAGAATGAATAGAACAGAATTTGAATCAAAACAATGGAATTTGAATGAACAGAACAACAGAATTTGAATGAAAACGACGGAATTAACATGAAAACGACGGAATTTGAATGAAAACAACAGAATTTGAGAATAAACAATGGAATTTGAATAAAAAGAGTAGAATTAGAATGAAAACAGAAGCATTTGAATGAAAACAACAGAATTTGAGAATAAACAATGGAATTTGAATAAAAAGAGTAGAATAAGAATGAAAACAAAAGCATTTGAAGGAAAACAACAGAATTTGAGAACAAACAATGGAATTTGAATAAAAAGAGTAGAATTAGAATGAAAACAAAAGCATTTGAATGAAAACAACGGAATTTCAATGAAAAGAACAGAATTTGAATAAAAACAACGGAATTAGAATGTACAGAAAAGAGTTTGAATGAAAACAATGGAATTAGAATGAACAGAAAAGAATTTGAATCAAAACAATGGAATTTGAATGAAAACTACAAAATTTGAATGAAAACAATGGAAGTTTAAAAGAAACAACAGAATTTGAATCAAAACAATGGAATTTGAATGAAAACAACAGAATTTGAATGAAAACAACGGAATTAGAATGTACAGAACAGAGTTTGAATGAAAACACCGGAATTAGAATGTATAGAACAGAATTTGAATCAAAACAATGGAATTTGAATGAACAGAACAGAATTTGAATGAAAACAATAGAATTTGAATGAAAACAACGGAATTTGAATGAAAACAACGGAATTAGAATGAACAGAAAAGAATTTTAATGAAAACAACGGAATTAGAATGTACAGAACAGAGTTTGAATGAAAACAACAGAGTTTTAATGAAAACAACAGAGTTTTAATGAAAACAACGGAATTAGAATGTACAGAACAGAGTTTAAATGAAAACAACGGAATTAGAATGAACAGAACAACAGAATTTGAATCAAAACAATGGAATTTGAATGAAAACAATGGAATTAGAATGAACAGAACAGAATTTTAATGAAAACAACGGAATTAGAATGTACAGAACAGAGTTTGAATGAAAACAACGGAATTAGAATGAACAGAACAACAGAATTTGAATCAAAACAACGGAATTAGAATGAACAGAACAGAATTTTAATGAAAACAACGGAATTAGAATGTACAGAACAGAGTTTGAATGAAAACAACGGAATTAGAATGAATAGAACAGAATTTGAATCAAAACAATGGAATTTGAATGAACAGAACAGAATTTGAATCAAAACAATGGAATTTGAATGAAAACAATAGAATTTAAATGAAAACAACGAAATTAGAATGAACAGAAAAGAATTTGAATCAAAACAATGGAATTTGAATGAACAGAACAGAATTTGAATGAAAACAATAGAATTTGAATGAAAACAACGGAATTTGAATGAAAACAACGGAATTAGAATGAACAGAAAAGAATTTTAATGAAAACAACGGAATTAGAATGAACAGAACAGAATTTGAATGAAAACAATGGAATTTGAATGAAAACAACAGAATTAGAATGAACAGAACAGAATTTTAATGAAAACAATGGAATTAGAATGTACAGAACAGAGTTTGAATGAAAACAACGGAATTAGAATGAATAGAACAGAATTTGAATCAAAACAATGGAATTTGAATGAACAGAACAGAATTTGAATCAAAACAATGGAATTAGAATAAAAAGAGTAGAATTAGAATGAAAACAAAAGCATTTAAAGGATGTTACACCCCGGCCTAGGCAACCGGGGTGCAACGCAGGAAAATAAAAATAAGGAAAAACACACGAGAAAAAAACTAAAGCTCTCCACCAAAATCCCAAAACGAAAATATCCCATGACGAAAGTATTTACAACAGACTATTTATTTACAACAAACACACCAAACTATTTACAACACGGGGGAGATCGCGACCATGACATACTGAAACACAAGGCTTAAATACATAGAAGGAGCAATCAGGGAATGGACCACAGGAGGGAAACACAGCTGGGGCAAATTAGAACTGACGAGACAGGGAAAACGTAAACTGAACACACTAAAATAACACAGACTTTCAAAGTAAAGCAGGAAATACATAACAGTCACGCAAAAACAAAACACTGACACACCGAAACGTAACATTTCCCCCTACCCAAAAATCAAACATGTAACCCCAAGTGAAATGTTTGATCAAAACCGGATGAAGGCTGGTGGAGGCTGGAGCGGTCCCACGGACCCTCCAGCGAAGACGGATGAAGTCTGGAGCGGTCCCACGGACCCTCCAGCGAAGGCAGACGAAGGCTGGAGCGGTGCCTCGGACCCTCCAGCGAAGGCAGACGAAGGCCGGAGCGGTGCCTCGGACCCTCCAGCGAAGGCGGACGAAGGCTGAAGCGGTCCCTCCAACGGACCCTCCAGCGAAGACGGACGAAGGCTGATGAAGGCTGGAGCGGTCCCACTGACCCTCCAGCAGACGACGAAGGCTGGAGCGGTCCCTCAGACCCTCCAGCGAAGACAAACGAAGGCTGACGAAGGCTGGAGCGGTCCCACTGACCCTCCAGCGAAGGCGGACAAAGGCTGGAGCGGTCCCACGGACCCTCCAGCGACGACAAAGGCTGGGGCGGTCCCACGGACCCTCCCCCCAGCGAAGGCGGATGAAGGCAGACGAAGTTGATGAAGGCTGGAGCGGTCCCACTGACCCTCCAGCAGACGACGAAGGCTGGAGCGGTCCCTCGGACCCTCCAGCAAAGGCGGATGAAGGCTGGAGCGGTCCCACGGACCCTCCAGCGACGACAAAGGCTGGGGTGGTCCCACGGACCCTCCCCTCAGCGAAGGCAGACGAAGCTGATGAAGGCTGGAGCGGTCCCACTGACCCTCCAGCAGACGACGAAGGCTGGGGCGGTCCCCGGACCCCCCAGCGAAGGCAATCCCGGACGAGCCCCCATATGTTACACCCCGGCCTAGGCAACCGGGGTGCAACGCAGGAAAATAAAAATAAGGAAAAACACACGAGAAAAAAACTAAAGCTCTCCACCAAAATCCCAAAACGAAAATATCCCATGACGAAAGTATTTACAACAGACTATTTATTTACAACAAACACACCAAACTATTTACAACACGGGGGAGATCGCGACCATGACATACTGAAACACAAGGCTTAAATACATAGAAGGAGCAATCAGGGAATGGACCACAGGAGGGAAACACAGCTGGGGCAAATTAGAACTGACGAGACAGGGAAAACGTAAACTGAACACACTAAAATAACACAGACTTTCAAAGTAAAGCAGGAAATACATAACAGTCACGCAAAAACAAAACACTGACACACCGAAACGTAATAAGGAAAACAACAGAATTTGAGAACAAACAATGGAATTTGAATAAAAAGAGTAGAATTAGAATGAAAACAAAAGCATTTGAATGAAAACAACAGAATTTAAATGAAAACAACGGAATTAGAATGAACAGAAAAGAATTTGAATCAAAACAATGGAATTTGAATGAAAACTACAAAATTTGAATGAAAACAATGGAAGTTTAAAAGAAACAACAGAATTTGAATCAAAACAATGGAATTTGAATGAAAACAACACAATTTGAATGAAAACAACGGAATTAGAATGTACAGAACAGAGTTTGAATGAAAACACCAGAATTAGAATGAATAGAACAGAATTTGAATCAAAACAATGGAATTTGAATGAACAGAACAGAATTTGAATGAAAACAATAGAATTTGAATGAAAACAACGGAATTTGAATGAAAACAACGGAATTAGAATGAACAGAAAAGAATTTTAATGAAAACAACGGAATTAGAATGTACAGAAAAGAGTTTGAATGAAAACAATGGAATTAGAATGAACAGAAAAGAATTTGAATCAAAACAATGGAATTTGAATGAAAACAACGGAATTAGAATGAACAGAACAGAATTTTAATGAAAACAACGGAATTAGAATGAATAGAACAGAATTTGAATCAAAACAATGGAATTAGAATGAACAGAACAGAGTTTGAATGAAAACAACGGAATTAGAATGTACAGAACAGAGTTTGAATGAAAACAACGGAATTAGAATGAATAGAACAGAATTTGAATCAAAACAACGGAATTAGAATGAACCAGAACAGAATTTTAATGAAAACAACGGAATTAGAATGTACAGAACAGAGTTTGAATGAAAACAACGGAATTAGAATGAATAGAACAGAATTTGAATGAAAACAATAGAATTTGAATGAAAACAACGGAATTTGAATGAAAACAACGGAATTAGAATGAACAGAAAAGAATTTTAATGAAAACAACGGAATCAGAATGAATAGAACAGAATTTGAATCAAAACAATGGAATTTGAATGAAAACAACGGAATTAGAATGAACAGAACAGAATTTGAATGAAAACAACGGAATTAGAATGTACAGAACAGAGTTTGAATGAAAACAACAGAGTTTTAATGAAAACAACGGAATTAGAATGTACAGAACAGAGTTTAAATGAAAACAACGGAATTAGAATGAACAGAACAACAGAATTTGAATCAAAACAATGGAATTTGAATGAAAACAACGGAATTAGAATGAACAGAACAGAATTTTAATGAAAACAACGGAATTAGAATGTACAGAACAGAGTTTTAATGAAAACAACGGAATTAGAATGTACAGAACAGAGTTTGAATGAAAACAACGGAATTAGAATGAATAGAACAGAATTTGAATCAAAACAATGGAATTTGAATGAACAGAACAGAATTTGAATCAAAACAATGGAATTTGAATGAAAACAACGGAATTAGAATGAACAGAACAGAATTTTAATGAAAACAACGGAATTAGAATGTACAGAACAGAGTTTGAATGAAAACAACGGAATTAGAATGAATAGAACAGAATTTGAATCAAAGCAATGGAATTTGAATGAACAGAACAGAATTTGAATCAAAACAATGGAATTTGAATGAAAACAATAGAATTTAAATGAAAACAACGGAATTAGAATGTACAGAACAGAGTTTGAATGAAAACAACGGAATTAGAATGTACAGAACAGAGTTTGAATGAAAACAACGGAATTAGAATGAATAGAACAGAATTTGAATCAAAACAATGGAATTTGAATGAAAACAATAGAATTTAAATGAAAACAACAGAATTAGAATGTACAGAACAGAGTTTGAATGAAAACAACGGAATTAGAATGAATAGAACAGAATTTGAATCAAAACAATGGAATTTGAATGAACAGAACAGAATTTGAATGAAAACAATGGAATTTGAATCAAAACAATGGAATTTGAATGAAAACAACGGAATTAGAATGTACAGAACAGAGTTTGAATCAAAACAATGGAATTGGAATGAACAGAACAGAATTTGAATGAAAACAATGGAATTTGAAAGAAAACAACATAATTAGAATATATAGAACAGAGTTTGAATCAAAACAACGGAATTTGAATGAACAGAACAGAGTTTGAATGAAAACAACAGAATTAGAATATATAGAACAGAGTTTGAATCAAAACAATGGAATTTGAATGAACAGAACAGAATTTGAATGAAAACAATGGAATTTGAATGAAAACAACAGAATTAGAATGAACAGAACAGAATTTGAATCAAAACAACAGAATTTGAATGAAAACAACAGAATTTGAATGAAAACAATGGAATTTGAATGAAAACAAAAGAATTAGAATGAATAGAACAGAATTTGAATGAAAACAACGGAATTAGAATGAACAGAACAGAATTTTAATGAAAACAACGGAATTAGAATGTACAGAAAAGAGTTTGAATGAAAACAATGGAATTAGAATGAAAACAATGGAATTAACATGAAAACGACGGAATTTTGATGAAAACAACAGAATTTGAGAATAAACAATGGAATTTGAATAGAAAGAGTAAAATTAGAATGAAAACAACAGAATTTGAGTATAAACAATGGAATTTGAATGAAAACAATGGAATTTGAATGAAAACAAAAGAATTAGAATGAATAGAACAGAATTTGAATGAAAACAACGGAATTAGAATGAACAGAACAGAATTTTAATGAAAACAACGGAATTAGAATGTACAGAAAAGAGTTTGAATGAAAACAACGGAATTAGAATGAATAGAACAGAATTTGAATCAAAACAACGGAATTAGAATGAACAGAACAGAATATTAATGAAAACAATGGAATTAGAATGTACAGAACAGAGTTTGAATGAAAACAACGGAATTAGAATGAATAGAACAGAATTTGAATCAAAACAATGGAATTTGAATGAAAACAACAGAATTTGAATGAAAACAATGGAATTTGAATGAAAACAACAGAATTAGAATGAATAGAACAGAATTTGAATGAAAACAACGGAATTAGAATGAATAGAACAGAATTTGAATGAAAACAACGGAATTAGAATGAACAGAACAGAATTTTAATGAAAACAACGGAATTAGAATGTACAGAAAAGAGTTTGAATGAAAACAATGGAATTAGAATGAAAACAATGGAATTAACATGAAAACGACGGAATTTTGATGAAAACAACAGAATTTGAGAATAAACAATGGAATTTGAATAGAAAGAGTAAAATTAGAATGAAAACAACAGAATTTGAGTATAAACAATGGAATTTGAATAAAAAGAGTAGAATTAGAATGAAAAGAAAAGCATTTGAATGAAAACAATGGAATTTCAATGAAAACAATGGAATTAGAATGAAATGAATAGAATTTGAATGAAAACAATGGAATTAGAATGAACAGAACAGAATTTGAATCAAAACAATGGAATTTGAATCAAAACAACAGAATTTGAATCAAAACAATGGAAGTTTAAAACAGACAACAGAATTTGAATGAAAACAGTGGAATTTGAATGAAAACAACGGAA
The DNA here is from genome assembly GCF_057382185.1 of Mchenga conophoros. Lineage (NCBI taxonomy): Eukaryota > Metazoa > Chordata > Actinopteri > Cichliformes > Cichlidae > Mchenga > Mchenga conophoros. Next base: position 25,200,643 of record NC_140537.1, on the reverse strand, counting down.
TTAGAATGAACAGAACAGAATTTGAATGAAAACAACGGAATTAGAATGTACAGAACAGAATTTGAATCAAAACAATGGAATTTGAATCAAAACAATGGAATTTGAATGAACAGAACAACAGAATTTGAATGAAAACAATGGAATTTGAATGAAAACAACAGAATTTGAATGAAAACGACGGAATTAACATGAAAACGACGGAATTTGAATGAAAACAACAGAATTTGAGAATAAACAATGGAATTTGAATAAAAAGAGTAGAATAAGAATGAAAACAAAAGCATTTGAAGGAAAACAACAGAATTTGAGAACAAACAATGGAATTTGAATAAAAAGAGTAGAATTAGAATAAAAACAAAAGCATTTGAATGAAAACAACGGAATTTCAATGAAAAGAACAGAATTTGAATAAAAACAACGGAATTAGAATGAATAGAACAGAATTTGAATCAAAACAATGGAATTTGAATGAAAACAACGGAATTAGAATGAACAGAACAGAATTTTAATGAAAACAACGGAATTAGAATGTACAGAACAGAGTTTGAATGAAAACAACGGAATTAGAATGAACAGAACAACAGAATTTGAATCAAAACAATGGAATTTGAATGAAAACAACGGAATTAGAATGAACAGAACAGAGTTTGAATGAAAACACCAGAATTAGAATGAATAGAACAGAATTTGAATCAAAACAATGGAATTTGAATGAACAGAACAGAATTTGAATCAAAACAATGGAATTTGAATGAAAACAATAGAATTTAAATGAAAACAACGGAATTAGAATGTACAGAACAGAGTTTGAATGAAAACAACGGAATTGGAATGAACAGAACAGAATTTGAATGAAAACAATGGAATTTGAATGAAAACAACGGAATTAGAATGTACAGAACAGAGTTTGAATGAAAACAACGGAATTGGAATGAACAGAACAGAATTTGAATGAAAACAATGGAATTTGAAAGAAAACAACATAATTAGAATATATAGAACAGAGTTTGAATCAAAACAACGGAATTTGAATGAACAGAACAGAGTTTGAATGAAAACAACAGAATTAGAATATATAGAACAGAGTTTGAATCAAAACAATGGAATTTGAATGAACAGAACAGAATTTGAATGAAAACAATGGAATTTGAATGAAAACAACAGAATTAGAATGAACAGAACAGAATTTGAATCAAAACAATGGAATTTGAATCAAAACAACAGAATTTGAATGAAAACAATGGAATTTGAATGAAAACAACAGAATTTGAATGAAAACAACAGAATTTGAATGAAAACAATGGAAGTTTAAAACAAACAACAGAATTTGAATCAAAACAATGGAATTTGAATGAAAACAACGGAATTAGAATGAACAGAACAGAATTTTTATGAAAACAATGGAATTAGAATGTACAGAACAGAGTTTGAATGAAAACAACGGAATTAGAATGAATAGAACAGAATTTGAATCAAAACAATGGAATTTGAATGAACAGAACAGAATTTGAATCAAAACAATGGAATTTGAATGAAAACAATAGAATTTAAATGAAAACAACGGAATTAGAATGTACAGAACAGAGTTTGAATGAAAACAACGGAATTAGAATGTACAGAACAGAGTTTGAATGAAAACAACGGAATTAGAATGAATAGAACAGAATTTGAATCAAAACAACGGAATTAGAATGAACAGAACAGAATTTTAATGAAAACAACGGAATTAGAATGTACAGAACAGAGTTTGAATGAAAACAACGGAATTAGAATGAATAGAACAGAATTTGAATGAAAACAATAGAATTTGAATGAAAACAACGGAATTTGAATGAAAACAACGGAATTAGAATGAACAGAAAAGAATTTTAATGAAAACAACGGAATCAGAATGAATAGAACAGAATTTGAATCAAAACAATGGAATTTGAATGAACAGAACAGAATTTGAATCAAAACAATGGAATTTGAATGAAAACAACAGAATTAGAATGAACAGAACAGAATATTAATGAAAACAATGGAATTAGAATGTACAGAACAGAGTTTGAATGAAAACAACGGAATTAGAATGAATAGAACAGAATTTGAATCAAAACAATGGAATTTGAATGAACAGAACAGAATTTGAATCAAAACAATGGAATTTGAATGAAAACAATAGAATTTGAATGAAAACAACGGAATTAGAATGTACAGAACAGAGTTTGAATGAAAACAACGGAATTGGAATGAACAGAACAGAATTTGAATGAAAACAATGGAATTTGAAAGAAAACAACATAATTAGAATATATAGAACAGAGTTTGAATCAAAACAACGGAATTTGAATGAACAGAACAGAGTTTGAATGAAAACAACAGAATTAGAATATATAGAACAGAGTTTGAATCAAAACAATGGAATTTGAATGAACAGAACAGAATTTGAATGAAAACAATGGAATTTGAATGAAAACAACAGAATTAGAATGAACAGAACAGAATTTGAATCAAAACAATGGAATTTGAATGAAAACAACAGAATTTGAATGAAAACAATGGAATTTGAATGAAAACAACAGAATTAGAATGAATAGAACAGAATTTGAATGAAAACAACGGAATTAGAATGAACAGAACAGAATTTTAATGAAAACAACGGAATTAGAATGTACAGAAAAGAGTTTGAATGAAAACAATGGAATTAGAATGAAAACAATGGAATTAACATGAAAACGACGGAATTTTGATGAAAACAACAGAATTTGAGAATAAACAATGGAATTTGAATAGAAAGAGTAAAATTAGAATGAAAACAACAGAATTTGAGAATAAACAATGGAATTTGAATAAAAAGAGTAGAATTAGAATGAAAAGAAAAGCATTTGAATGAAAACAATGGAATTTCAATGAAAACAACGGAATTAGAATGAGATGAATAGAATTTGAATCAAAACAATGGAATTTGAATCAAAAGAACAGAATTTGAATGAAAACGACGGAATTAACATGAAAACGACGGAATTTGAATGAAAACAACAGAATTTGAGAATAAACAATGGAATTTGAATAAAAAGAGTAGAATTACAATGAAAACAAAAGCATTTGAATGAAAACAACAGAATTTGAGAATAAACAATGGAATTTGAATAAAAAGAGTAGAATAAGAATGAAAACAAAAGCATTTGAAGGAAAACAACAGAATTTGAGAACAAACAATGGAATTTGAATAAAAAGAGTAGAATTAGAATAAAAACAAAAGCATTTGAATGAAAACAACGGAATTTCAATGAAAAGAACAGAATTTGAATAAAAACAACGGAATTAGAATGAATAGAACAGAATTTGAATCAAAACAATGGAATTTGAATGAAAACAACGGAATTAGAATGAACAGAACAGAATTTTAATGAAAACAACGGAATTAGAATGTACAGAACAGAGTTTGAATGAAAACAATGGAATTAGAATGAACAGAACAACAGAATTTGAATCAAAACAATGGAATTTGAATGAAAACAACGGAATTAGAATGAACAGAACAGAGTTTGAATGAAAACACCAGAATTAGAATGAATAGAACAGAATTTGAATCAAAACAATGGAATTTGAATGAACAGAACAGAATTTGAATCAAAACAATGGAATTTGAATGAAAACAATAGAATTTAAATGAAAACAACGGAATTAGAATGAATAGAACAGAATTTGAATCAAAACAACGGAATTAGAATGAACAGAACAGAATTTTAATGAAAACAACGGAATTAGAATGTACAGAACAGAGTTTGAATGAAAACAACGGAATTAGAATGAATAGAACAGAATTTGAATCAAAACAACGGAATTAGAATGAACAGAACAGAATTTTAATGAAAACAACGGAATTAGAATGTACAGAACAGAGTTTGAATGAAAACAACGGAATTAGAATGAATAGAACAGAATTTGAATGAAAACAATAGAATTTGAATGAAAACAACGGAATTTGAATGAAAACAACGGAATTAGAATGAACAGAAAAGAATTTTAATGAAAACAACGGAATCAGAATGAATAGAACAGAATTTGAATCAAAACAATGGAATTTGAATGAACAGAACAGAATTTGAATCAAAACAATGGAATTTGAATGAAAACAACAGAATTAGAATGAACAGAACAGAATATTAATTAAAACAATGGAATTAGAATGTACAGAACAGAGTTTGAATGAAAACAACGGAATTAGAATGAATAGAACAGAATTTGAATCAAAACAATGGAATTTGAATGAACAGAACAGAATTTGAATCAAAACAATGGAATTTGAATGAAAACAATAGAATTTGAATGAAAACAACGGAATTAGAATGTACAGAACAGAGTTTGAATGAAAACAACGGAATTGGAATGTACAGAACAGAGTTTGAATGAAAACAACGGAATTGGAATGAACAGAACAGAATTTGAATGAAAACAATGGAATTTGAAAGAAAACAACATAATTAGAATATATAGAACAGAGTTTGAATCAAAACAACGGAATTTGAATGAACAGAACAGAGTTTGAATGAAAACAACAGAATTAGAATATATAGAACAGAGTTTGAATCAAAACAATGGAATTTGAATGAACAGAACAGAATTTGAATGAAAACAATGGAATTTGAATGAAAACAACAGAATTAGAATGAACAGAACAGAATTTGAATCAAAACAATGGAATTTGAATGAAAACAACAGAATTTGAATGAAAACAATGGAATTTGAATGAAAACAACAGAATTAGAATGAATAGAACAGAATTTGAATGAAAACAACGGAATTAGAATGAACAGAACAGAATTTTAATGAAAACAACGGAATTAGAATGTACAGAAAAGAGTTTGAATGAAAACAATGGAATTAGAATGAAAACAATGGAATTAACATGAAAACGACGGAATTTTGATGAAAACAACAGAATTTGAGAATAAACAATGGAATTTGAATAGAAAGAGTAAAATTAGAATGAAAACAACAGAATTTGAGTATAAACAATGGAATTTGAATAAAAAGAGTAGAATTAGAATGAAAAGAAGAGCATTTGAATGAAAACAATGGAATTTCAATGAAAACAATGGAATTAGAATGAAATGAATAGAATTTGAATGAAAACAATGGAATTAGAATGAACAGAACAGAATTTGAATCAAAACAATGGAATTTGAATCAAAACAACAGAATTTGAATCAAAACAATGGAAGTTTAAAACAGACAACAGAATTTGAATGAAAACAGTGGAATTTGAATGAAAACAACGGAATTAGAATGAACAGAACAGAATTTTAATGAAAACAACGGAATTAGAATGTACAGAACAGAGTTTTAATGAAAACAACGGAATTAGAATGTACAGAACAGAGTTTGAATGAAAACAACGGAATTAGAATGAATAGAACAGAATTTGAATCAAAACAATGGAATTTGAATGAACAGAACAGAATTTGAATCAAAACAATGGAATTTGAATGAAAACAACGGAATTAGAATGAACAGAACAGAATTTGAATGAAAACAACAGAGTTTGAATGAAAACAACGGAATTAGAATGAATAGAACAGAATTTGAATCAAAACAATGGAATTTGAATGAACAGAACAGAATTTGAATCAAAACAATGGAATTTGAATGAAAACAATAGAATTTGAATGAACAGAACAGAATTTGAATGAAAACAATAGAATTTGAATGAAAACAACGGAATTTGAATGAAAACAACGGAATTAGAATGAACAGAACAGAATTTTAATGAAAACAACGGAATTAGAATGTACAGAACAGAGTTTGAATGAAAACAACAGAGTTTTAATGAAAACAACGGAATTAGAATGTACAGAACAGAATTTGAATCAAAACAATGGAATTTGAATGAAAACAATAGAATCTAAATGAAAACAACGGAATTAGAATGTACAGAACAGAGTTTGAATGAAAACAACGGAATTAGAATGTACAGAACAGAGTTTGAATGAAAACAACGGAATTAGAATGAATAGAACAGAATTTGAATCAAAACAATGGAATTTGAATGAACAGAACAGAATTTGAATGAAAACAATGGAATTTGAATCAAAACAATGGAATTTGAATGAAAACAACGGAATTAGAATGTACAGAACAGAGTTTGAATCAAAACAACGGAATTGGAATGAACAGAACAGAATTTGAATGAAAACAATGGAATTTGAAAGAAAACAACATAATTAGAATATATAGAACAGAGTTTGAATCAAAACAACGGAATTTGAATGAACAGAACAGAGTTTGAATGAAAACAACAGAATTAGAATATATAGAACAGAGTTTGAATCAAAACAATGGAATTTGAATGAACAGAACAGAATTTGAATGAAAACAATGGAATTTGAATGAAAACAACAGAATTAGAATGAACAGAACAGAATTTGAATCAAAACAATGGAATTTGAATGAAAACAATGGAATTTGAATGAAAACAACAGAATTAGAATGAATAGAACAGAATTTGAATGAAAACAACGGAATTAGAATGAACAGTACAGAATTTTAATGAAAACAACGGAATTAGAATGTACAGAAAAGAGTTTGAATGAAAACAATGGAATTAGAATGAAAACAATGGAATTAACATGAAAACGACGGAATTTTGATGAAAACAACAGAATTTGAGAATAAACAATGGAATTTGAATAGAAAGAGTAAAATTAGAATGAAAACAACAGAATTTGAGTATAAACAATGGAATTTGAATAAAAAGAGTAGAATTAGAATGAAAAGAAAAGCATTTGAATGAAAACAATGGAATTTCAATGAAAAAAATGGAATTAGAATGAAATGAATAGAATTTGAATGAAAACAATGGAATTAGAATGAACAGAACAGAATTTGAATAAAAACAATGGAATTTGAATCAAAACAACAGAATTTGAATCAAAACAATGGAAGTTTAAAACAGACAACAGAATTTGAATGAAAACAGTGGAATTTGAATGAAAACAACGGAATTAGAATGAACAGAACAGAATTTTAATGAAAACAACGGAATTAGAATGTACAGAACAGAGTTTGAATGAAAACAACGGAATTAGAATGAATAGAAAAGAATTTGAATCAAAACAATGGAATTTGAATGAACAGAACAGAATTTGAATCAAAACAATGGAATTTGAATGAAAACAACGGAATTAGAATGTACAGAACAGAGTTTGAATGAAAACAACGGAATTGGAATGAACAGAACAGAATTTGAATGAAAACAATGGAATTTGAAAGAAAACAACATAATTAGAATATATAGAACAGAGTTTGAATCAAAACAACGGAATTTGAATGAACAGAACAGAGTTTGAATGAAAACAACAGAATTAGAATATATAGAACAGAGTTTGAATCAAAACAATGGAATTTGAATGAACAGAACAGAATTTGAATGAAAACAATGGAATTTGAATGAAAACAACAGAATTAGAATGAACAGAACAGAATTTGAATCAAAACAATGGAATTTGAATGAAAACAACAGAATTTGAATGAAAACAAGGGAAGTTTAAAACAAACAACAGAATTTGAATCAAAACAATGGAATTTGAATGAAAACAACGGAATTAGAATGAACAGAACAGAATTTTTATGAAAACAATGGAATTAGAATGTACAGAACAGAGTTTGAATGAAAACAACGGAATTAGAATGAATAGAACAGAATTTGAATCAAAACAATGGAATTTGAATGAACAGAACAGAATTTGAATCAAAACAATGGAATTTGAATGAAAACAATAGAATTTAAATGAAAACAACGGAATTAGAATGTACAAAACAGAGTTTGAATGAAAACAACGGAATTAGAATGTACAGAACAGAGTTTGAATGAAAACAACGGAATTAGAATGAATAGAACAGAATTTGAATGAAAACAATAGAATTTGAATGAAAACAACGGAATTTGAATGAAAACAACGGAATTAGAATGAACAGAAAAGAATTTTAATGAAAACAACGGAATCAGAATGAATAGAACAGAATTTGAATCAAAACAATGGAATTTGAATGAAAACAACAGAATTAGAATGAACAGAACAGAATATTAATGAAAACAATGGAATTAGAATGTACAGAACAGAGTTTGAATGAAAACAACGGAATTAGAATGAATAGAACAGAATTTGAATCAAAACAATGGAATTTGAATGAACAGAACAGAATTTGAATCAAAACAATGGAATTTGAATGAAAACAATAGAATTTGAATGAAAACAACGGAATTAGAATGTACAGAACAGAGTTTGAATGAAAACAACGGAATTGGAATGAACAGAACAGAATTTGAATGAAAACAATGGAATTTGAAAGAAAACAACATAATTAGAATATATAGAACAGAGTTTGAATCAAAACAACGGAATTTGAATGAACAGAACAGAGTTTGAATGAAAACAACAGAATTAGAATATATAGAACAGAGTTTGAATCAAAACAATGGAATTTGAATGAACAGAACAGAATTTGAATGAAAACAATGGAATTTGAATGAAAACAACAGAATTAGAATGAACAGAACAGAATTTGAATCAAAACAACGGAATTAGAATGAACAGAACAGAATTTTAATGAAAACAACGGAATTAGAATGTACAGAAAAGAGTTTGAATGAAAACAATGGAATTAGAATGAAAACAATGGAATTAACATGAAAACGACGGAATTTTGATGAAAACAACAGAATTTGAGAATAAACAATGGAATTTGAATAGAAAGAGTAAAATTAGAATGAAAACAACAGAATTTGAGTATAAACAATGGAATTTGAATAAAAAGAGTAGAATTAGAATGAAAAGAAAAGCATTTGAATGAAAACAATGGAATTTCAATGAAAACAACGGAATTAGAATGAAATGAATAGAATTTGAATGAAAACAATGGAATTAGAATGAACAGAACAGAATTTGAATCAAAACAATGGAATTTGAATCAAAACAACAGAATTTGAATCAAAACAATGGAAGTTTAAAACAGACAACAGAATTTGAATGAAAACAGTGGAATTTGAATGAAAACAACGGAATTAGAATGAACAGAACAGAATTTTAATGAAAACAACGGAATTAGAATGTACAGAACAGAGTTTGAATGAAAACAACGGAATTAGAATGAATAGAACAGAATTTGAATCAAAACAATGGAATTTGAATGAACAGAACAGAATTTGAATCAAAACAATGGAATTTGAATGAAAACAACGGAATTAGAATGAACAGAACAGAATTTGAATGAAAACAACAGAGTTTGAATGAAAACAACGGAATTAGAATGAATAGAACAGAATTTGAATCAAAACAATGGAATTTGAATGAACAGAACAGAATTTGAATCAAAACAATGGAATTTGAATGAAAACAATAGAATTTGAATGAACAGAACAGAATTTGAATGAAAACAATAGAATTTGAATGAAAACAACGGAATTTGAATGAAAACAACGGAATTAGAATGAACAGAACAGAATTTTAATGAAAACAACGGAATTAGAATGTACAGAACAGAGTTTGAATGAAAACAACAGAGTTTTAATGAAAACAACGGAATTAGAATGTACAGAACAGAATTTGAATCAAAACAATGGAATTTGAATGAAAACAATAGAATTTAAATGAAAACAACGGAATTAGAATGTACAGAACAGAGTTTGAATGAAAACAACGGAATTAGAATGTACAGAACAGAGTTTGAATGAAAACAACGGAATTAGAATGAATAGAACAGAATTTGAATCAAAACAATGGAATTTGAATGAACAGAACAGAATTTGAATGAAAACAATGGAATTTGAATCAAAACAATGGAATTTGAATGAAAACAACGGAATTAGAATGTACAGAACAGAGTTTGAATCAAAACAACGGAATTGGAATGAACAGAACAGAATTTGAATGAAAACAATGGAATTTGAAAGAAAACAACATAATTAGAATATATAGAACAGAGTTTGAATCAAAACAACGGAATTTGAATGAACAGAACAGAGTTTGAATGAAAACAACAGAATTAGAATATATAGAACAGAGTTTGAATCAAAACAATGGAATTTGAATGAACAGAACAGAATTTGAATGAAAACAATGGAATTTGAATGAAAACAACAGAATTTGAATGAAAACAATGGAATTTGAATGAAAACAACAGAATTAGAATGAATAGAACAGAATTTGAATGAAAACAACGGAATTAGAAATAACAGAACAGAATTTTAATGAAAACAACGGAATTAGAATGTACAGAAAAGAGTTTGAATGAAAACAATGGAATTAGAATGAAAACAATGGAATTAACATGAAAACGACGGAATTTTGATGAAAACAACAGAATTTGAGAATAAACAATGGAATTTGAATAGAAAGAGTAAAATTAGAATGAAAACAACAGAATTTGAGTATAAACAATGGAATTTGAATAAAAAGAGTAGAATTAGAATGAAAAGAAAAGCATTTGAATGAAAACAATGGAATTTCAATGAAAACAACGGAATTAGAATGAAATGAATAGAATTTGAATGAAAACAATGGAATTAGAATGAACAGAACAGAATTTGAATCAAAACAATGGAATTTGAATCAAAACAACAGAATTTGAATCAAAACAATGGAAGTTTAAAACAGACAACAGAATTTGAATGAAAACAGTGGAATTTGAATGAAAACAACGGAATTAGAATGAACAGAACAGAATTTCAATGAAAACAACGGAATTAGAATGAACAGAACAGAGTTTGAATGAAAACAACGGAATTAGAATGAATAGAACAGAATTTGAATCAAAACAATGGAATTTGAATGAACAGAACAGAATTTGAATCAAAACAATGGAATTTGAATCAAAACAATGGAATTTGAATGAACAGAACAACAGAATTTGAATGAAAACAATGGAATTTGAATGAAAACAACAGAATTTGAATGAAAACGACGGAATTAACATGAAAACGACGGAATTTGAATGAAAACAACAGAATTTGAGAATAAACAATGGAATTTGAATAAAAAGAGTAGAATAAGAATGAAAACAAAAGCATTTGAAGGAAAACAACAGAATTTGAGAACAAACAATGGAATTTGAATAAAAAGAGTAGAATTAGAATGAAAACAAAAGCATTTGAATGAAAACAACGGAATTTCAATGAAAAGAACAGAATTTGAATAAAAACAACGGAATTAGAATGTACAGAAAAGAGTTTGAATGAAAACAATGGAATTAGAATGAACAGAAAAGAATTTGAATCAAAACAATGGAATTTGAATGAAAACTACAAAATTTGAATGAAAACAATGGAAGTTTAAAAGAAACAACAGAATTTGAATCAAAACAATGGAATTTGAATGAAAACAACAGAATTTGAATGAAAACAACGGAATTAGAATATACAGAACAGAGTTTGAATGAAAACACCGGAATTAGAATGAATAGAACAGAATTTGAATCAAAACAATGGAATTTGAATGAACAGAACAGAATTTGAATGAAAACAATAGAATTTGAATGAAAACAACGGAATTTGAATGAAAACAACGGAATTAGAATGAATAGAACAGAATTTTAATGAAAACAACGGAATTAGAATGTACAGAACAGAGTTTGAATGAAAACAACGGAATTGGAATGAATAGAACAGAATTTGAATCAAAACAATGGAATTTGAATGAACAGAACAGAATTTGAATCAAAACAATGGTATTTGAATGAAAAAAATAGAATTTTAATGAAAACAACGGAATTAGAATGTACAGAACAGAGTTTGAATGAAAACAACGGAATTGGAATGAATAGAACAGAATTTGAATCAAAACAATGGAATTTGAATGAACAGAACAGAATTTGAATCAAAACAATGGAATTTGAATGAAAACAATAGAATTTAAATGAAAACAACGGAATTAGAATGTACAGAAAAGAGTTTGAATCAAAACAATGGAATTTGAATGAAAACTACAAAATTTGAATGAAAACAATGGAAGTTTAAAAGAAACAACAGAATTTGAATCAAAACAATGGAATTTGAATGAAAACAACACAATTTGAATGAAAACAACGGAATTAGAATGTACAGAACAGAGTTTGAATGAAAACACCAGAATTAGAATGAACAGAAAAGAATTTGAATCAAAACAATGGAATTTGAATGAACAGAACAGAATTTGAATCAAAACAATGGAATTTAAATAGAAAGAGTAGAATTAGAATGAAAACAAAAGCTTTTGAATGAAAACAACAGAATTTGAGAATAAACAATGGAATTTGAATAAAAAGAGTAGAATTAGAATGAAAACAAAAGCATTTGAATGAAAACAACAGAATTTGAGAATAAACAATGGAATTTGAATAAAAAGAGTAGAATTAGAATGAAAACAAAAGCATTTGAATGAAAACAACGGAATTTGAATGAAAAGAACGGAATTACAATGAAATGAATAGAATTTGAATGAAAACAACAGAATTAGAATGAACAGAACAGAATTTTAATGAAAAAAACGGAATTAGAATGTACAGAACAGAGTTTGAATGAAAACAACGGAATTAGAATGAATAGAACAGAATTTGAATCAAAACAATGGAATTTGAATGAACAGAACAGAATTTGAATGAAAACAATGGAATTTGAATGAAAACAACAGAATTTGAATGAAAACAATGGAATTAACATGAAAACGACGGAATTTTGATGAAAACAACAGAATTTGAGAATAAACAATGGAATTTGAATAGAAAGAGTAAAATTAGAATGAAAACAACAGAATTTGAGAATAAACAATGGAATTTGAATAAAAAGAGTAGAATTAGTATGAAAAGAAAAGCATTTGAATGAAAACAATGGAATTTAAATGAAAACAACGGAATTAGAATGAACAGAAAAGAATTTGAATCAAAACAATGGAATTTGAATAAAAAGAATAGAATTAGAATGAAAACAAAAGCATTTGAATGAAAACAACAAAATTTGAGAATAAACAATGGAATTTGAATAAAAAGAGTAGAATAAGAATGAAAACAAAAGCATTTGAAGGAAAACAACAGAATTTGAGAACAAACAATGGAATTTGAATAAAAAGAGTAGAATTTGAATGAAAACAATGGAATTTGAATGAAAACAACGGAATTAAAATGAAAACAACAGAATTTGAATGAAAACAACAGAATTTGAAAGAAAACAATGGAGGTTTAAAACAAAGAACAGAATTAGAATGAAAACAATGGAATTAACATGAAAACGATGGGATTTTAATGAAAACAACAGAATTTGAGAACAAACAATGGAATTTGAATCAAAACAATGGAATTTGAATGAAAAGAACAGAATTAGAAAGAAAACAACGGACTTTGAATGAAAACAACAGAATTTGAATGTAAACAAAGGAAGTTTAAAACAAAGAACAGAATTAGAATGAAAACAACAGAATTAAATGACCACTCATTCAACTGTGTTATTCAGGTTCGAGTGGTTGGGAACATCTAAAAATAATATGTGATACTTTAAGACAAAGATAATACACAGAATGAATGAACACAGAGAGTGTTCAATTAAAAGCAGCCCAAGGTGCATTCCCACCTATAGCTATCATTCATACAGATGTGCCTGCATGGGAAACCTGTGTATATGTTGTAAGGTCACATCACTGTTTGTTTACCCAACCGTCTATCTTACCAGACACACTTGCCATTTAGATCCAGTATGCAGGAATGTTTACGACACTCTGTTAAATATAACGACGGCTTGGTTTGTCTCTATGAATTAAGGCCTTTCTCGTAAAGAAGAAGAGGAGGTTCCCCTGGGGCAAGTTTGGGGCTCTCTCATCACAGCACAATGGTTTTTAAACACAACTCTGGAGCGCTGTAATAGTGTTCTGTATATATGCTGTGACTTCACGATGTCTGCTAAATACAAGGCAGAAGCCATATATGATATTCACTGGAATTTTTACTGTAAGACATTCAACCCAAGCTCTGTTCTGCTTCATTTCTCTTTAAAAAGCATAGCAGCATATGTTTTTTGCAGCCATGCTTCCAGAAATACTAGGAAAAACACACGCAGTAGTTACTAATGCCTTGAATGAGTAATGGCAAATTTAAAAAAAACCTCACTGTAGTATGTTTGTTTTACTTTTCAGGCTTGTGGTGTATTGATTTGATATAAACCAATGTGATTCAGTGCCACAAATATGTACTCATAAAAGTGGGCTGTCAAAATCTGCACTCCTGTTCAGATGTATGAGAATGCATAAATCTGACATATCAATCTGCAAGAAGTAGGAAACTACAATGCCGTCTTTGTCAATAGCAACAGATATCTACATCTAACTCTAGACTTTATACACTGACCAACATTAAAATCATCTCTGTAATTCTGTGTCGGTCCCCTTCATTCCAACCACACAGCTTTGACCTGTTGGAGCATGGGAACACGGGACCTCTGTCACCAGGAAGTGGCAGTGAATGTGAAGTGATGTGAGGCCGCGCTTTTTCAAGTGGATGATCGGATGATTCCTTGAGGGGTCCTTGAATAGGTTTTGAGGTGTGGGAGGGCCCATTCTCCTCTTGGAGGAGACCACTGCCATCAGGGTGTGCTGTTGCCACTGGGGGTCTCCTTGGTCTTCAGCTACGCTTAAGTGGATGGAACATACCACCTACCACCTTGTTACGTTCTTTTTTCTTTACTGTTGTGACAGATATTGTCTAAAAGTAGTAGACAGTATGTGACAGGTTTAGCCATTTGTTCCTGAAAATACCAATGTTTTGCATACCAAGCATTTTGTTTTTTCCCTCCTGTGGCATGCAACAAAATAACTCTGAGGAAACAATTGAACATTGGTCTCTGAATCTCAACCCAGGCCCAAATTCGACAAGAGCCAGATGTGGCTCTAAAGATGCTGATTATGTTTGTGTTGTTTACAAATGCTGCTCAAAGCAGATTCCTCCATTTTTTGGCCTTTTTCCCTTGCTGGGTCTATATACACAGACGCCCATTCTGACATAAACTGCAAACAATGAGGGTTTTGGTTTTATCATATAAAAGGTTCTGTTTGTTAGAGACGGCCCTCAGCGCCATGGTTTATAGCAAATATAGGGTTAGGCTCGGGTTGGGTAAAAGTATAGCGATGACACTATTTTACCTAAGCATGATCAACAAAATGAAGCTGGCCTTTGTAACACTTTACATAATAAAGTCATTTACATGCTGCTGTCCCAGTGTATCAGGATTTGGTTTCATATAAATAAGTGTCTTCCAAGCTACTAAAACTCCGCACATTATTACAAAATATGGTGCCCTTCTGCCGATGTCCCTTACCTTCTGGCACCCAATTCGAGGTCAACCAGTTTCGCCCCCTTTTGTCCCTCACAGTGACACTGGCAGGAAATGATTTCACACACGGAGAATGGATCCACACCATCAGACAACAACCTCCTTCACCTAAGGTCAAAGGTCAGTGTAGTCACAGGGGGATTCGGAGTGTGTGTGTTTGAAATGTTTGTGAAGCCAGTCTCTGATCAGTTGTCAGCAGTGGACAGTTTGAGCGACTGATGAACTTGTGTGAGCAATTCTGTGGTATGTCAGGCATCTGTAACTGTCCATGTGTGAATCCAAATATGTTTTTTTTAAGGCCCCTTGGATTTTCTTTAATGTCACGCATGACCTTTTTTGAAAAAAGACTGCTTGAAACGACGACAGTAAGGCCACGTACCGGAAAGCCTCCTCCTTGAAGCCGAGGTCCATTTTTCTTGCACTTATTAGCATGTATGTGTAAGCCTTCTTAGGTGATTACTAGTGAAAGCTCTGTGAGTTTTTAAAATAAGGAAAATGGTTATTTTAACCGAATTGTAATTAATCCTTCTCGGCAAAATGAGCCACCTGAACAATTCTTTATGGGGCTATTTTACACTTTTGCTACTGTAACATAAAAAAAACCCCATGGAAACAAAAGAGAGGGGGAAAAAAGCATGTGGGTTCAAGCACAACCTTGCTAGGAATTTATTTGTGCAAGGTGAAGCCAGGGCAGTCCTAGTGAAACTATCCACATGGGATCATGTGACTATTAGTCATCTGCAAGATGAATAGATCGTTGGCTAGAATCCCATCAATCCCCACTCAACAACTGAAAGTTTGACTTTATCTTTATGATAAGGATATGACTCGGGATTGGATCTGTGTTAGTCAGTGATGCTTTTATTTTGATAATTCCACTCTAAGGCTTCATACTTGCCTAAAATGCACACATGTATTCAGAAAAGTAATGCAAACAAATTTCTATTTAGTTTACAGCTCAGTCCACAAAGATCGCTGATTTTCATGAAGTGGAGCGTATCACTGATAATTGCATTTTATCTCCAGATGCTCAAAGGAAACTGTGCCTTTTTCTGCACCTTTGTGCCTTCAAAACCTGTTTACACATTCATTTCAGCTCTATAGTATGTCAGGGCGGCTCCACGTTGTGCTGGGTTTTCCATTAAAATGTTTTGGTGTGAGGACAGATGAATAATACAACATCTGTACTTTGGATGAAGTAACTTAAGTTCCAGTACTTTATTTCTCGAATCTCTTGAGTCTGTAGTCTTTGTCAACATGCTCCTCACGAATGATAAAACCAAGAGCAGCTTTCAAGCTGACATTCCCCCCATTGCAAATTTCAGAGTCCCTCTGTATACAAGCGCATGTTGACTTTGTCTCGGACTGTTTGACATTTCTGTGCTGCACACCACCATGGTGGCGAGAGCACTGATGAATGGGTGTTTCTCTGATGTCTAGAGACCAAAGCCTGCAAACAATGTGTTAATATGATGCATGATATCAACTTACTTTTATTTCTATGAACTTCCTAAGTATTTCACCCACTTATTTCTCTTTTAACTTCTTTTGTCCCTCATTATTTATTGAGAAATGATTGCAACAGACACACAAAAAGCTCTGGTTGCATCACACTTGACTACATGATGAAAATCTTAAACAATGCTGCTTTTGAAATGTGCAGATGGATATCTCCTGAGTTCCAAGACTTCTGAGCAAGTACCTTTGCTGCAAAACATGAGAGTCAATTCAGATTGATATTCTTTGTATACATAACAGCCTTTGGCAGTCTACAGAAAAGCAAAGCAATAATTTAAATCAAACTAATAAATACTCTCATCCAGCTGTGTTTACACTGATCCATTCCTTTCTGAAATGAGAGAAGGCATACTGACGTTCTGGCTGTTACCATTTCTTTTGCTTCTTTAATGTATTGTTTTATCTCTTTGAAATATTTACATATTCATGCACACCTTGCGTGGAAACTGCCGTGTCATTCTCTTGCTGATGAAAAGGGGGACCCCTCATTCTTCAATTTAATGTGAAGCTGTTTAAAGTTTTCAGCAGAAATTATGGTTGAATGTTCACCACTAACAATTTTGGCAGGACTGAAAAAAGTTACAGAAGGGAATGCCCACATCTCTTGACCAATACGCATAAATTAGCAAGATTGCTTGCAGGCGGTAATTAGGAAACAGGGATTGGATTTCAGCTACAAGATACAGGCTTGGGTAATTATGACAGCTATTTTCCCCTGCTCAACTCAGACCTCACAGTAAGCACACTAGACACTTAACCAAAACAGCCCTGATGCCCAAAGACATAAACCAGAAATGCACATAGCTAAGCGCACAGAAGTGCAGGTGTGATGTTACCGTGATGGGGATAAGTTAGACAGGTTTCATAATCCTCTGATTGCAGATGTCCAGTGAAGCAACCATAAATACCCCTCTTCGTTCTGCTCATGCTATCACCGTATATGTCCCGGATTTAACCGTGTTTGGGCCGCTTAAGCTATGACTTCATGGTATTGTGAAGAAAATAAGCAGACGATGACTGTGACGCCACATTCATGAGTCAGAAGAAACCCGAGTCAGACGCAGTGGTTTGGCAGCAGGTGGTCTCAGCACATATTCTATAGGTATTTACCACAGTTTAAGCAGTGTTATTAAAATGAATATAACCTATAGTCCCAGCTTGTTTCCCTGTCTCTGTTCCACTTATTCATTCCCCCCTTTTTTCCTCCACTCCATAAACGTGGAAGAAATGTGACTTGAAAAAGAGCAGCGAATGAGAAAATTCCCTTGTTGTGTCTGTATTTCAACTAGGGAGCAACAATTTTTAAAAAATGATCCATGTTCCAACATTTCCAAGCCTGGTGTGTCCTCATTATCTCTTTTTTCTTAATGTGTTCTGATGGTCAAAACAATCCAGAATCAAATGTGGCTGCACCAAAGTAAATTTTCCCAAAGAAATATTGACATTTTGTCAAAAAGCCCAAATTCCAGCACAGCTGATGCAAAAAAGCATCATAATTAAAAGTCTTGCAAACATCCCAATCAATGTAATGAGAGGGTTTAATGATAGATGAGCTTTCACCCGCATGCTGTCTAATTCAGTCCACAGTGCAAAGCTGTGCTTTTATTCATCTTTCGTCATTATTTAAGATTAGGGTAAAACATCCCCAACAAAAATGTGGTGAAGAGAGACATTGCTTGAATAGAATTGTAGTGCTTTTGCCTTTGTTGTCTGTTGTTTGTCTTTTGAGTAACAATGTATAATTATACAGTATATAATACACAATATAATGCTAGCTTTGTGAAACGCTGCTGTAGTTGAATTTAAAATACAGACTGTATATAAAAGATTGCCACAGTAACTATGATGTCACCCACTTTTTTGTGAATCCCGGCTTTTAAAACTTTAGTGTTAACATTTTTGGACCAGAACAAGAAAGTGGAGTGCTAGGTTATCAGCTATGATGAAGCCTGGTTAGTGTGCCACGTCTATTAAACCTTTCTAATTAAGATAATGAGGAAACACAGTAGAATTTACATAAAGACTATTTTCCTTACTCAGTGCTTTAGACCTACTCATAGACTGTGTACATAAAGGATGGACATAGGCATGGTGACACCATCCAGTACTCTGAATATTTGGTCATTAAGCACACTTCAGTCAGAAATCAAATTATTGTATTTAGCGATTAGACTCCAGCGACCCATCAAGGCAGAACAGAATCCCAGCAGTCCTAGGATTTAGGACAGGACCCCCTGGAATCTAGACACTGGTGGTGGTGGTGGTGAAGATGAAGACTGAGGCTTGGACTGAGTTCTGACTGAAGTGGTTGTGAGGTGGAGATGGGAAGGAAGTGAGTTGCACAAATGAGAGGCACAGAAAATGATGGAGAGCACAGATTTTAACCACGTAGAGTAGAGGCTGATTTGCACAATGAAGGCAGGTAAGAAGGTGATTGGACCAGAGTAATGATGGCAGTACTGAGGTTGACAGAAAGGTTGTACTGATGAAAAGAACAGCCAAGAAGCCTAACACCTAACCATGAAGGTAGAAAGCGGGCATGAGTAATTACAGATTTTCCTTAATGAACTTACATCGAAGCTGTATTTCATTAAGGTGCAGCAACATGGAAAACAGTGACACTATAAGAAGTTGGAGAAGTGTATATCTTTGCCCAATCAGCTGGTAATTGATCATCTCAGCGGTGAGAAATGATGAGCCTACTACCCAATGAGCTGTAGACTTAGTGGACAATAGCATGTTGAAGCTGGTAACTTACTGAGGTTTCACATTACGTCAGACATATATTGCTTAAGAGTTATCTGCCATATTGGATGTGATACAACCACTGGTTGCTAGGGAAAAATCTGTATTCCCTGACTGGTTAGCAGTGGTTCCTGGAGGTTGCTGGATGTCCCTGGATGAAATTGGTTGTAAGGAAGGAGCCATGTTAAAAACCTTCTATTGATTGCTTTGGTTGCTGAGCAGATTGCCAGGGTTTCCTCTAGTTTTTTTATGTTTGTCTGCAAATACGTGGTAAAAAATTAGCCTAGCAGAAGTAAACTTGAAAAACTCAAACCCCAAAAGCCCATTTGTGTTGCACATTTCACAGAGAAGAGATGGGTAGTGGAAATCTATAATTTCCATTCAAACTATGACCACAACAAAATACTTGTTGACCAAAGCAATCACAAGGAGATATTTTCCAACCATTTTTACCTAGTAACAAGTGGCTGCTAGGCCTGCGTGACTGGGTTTTTAGCAATAATTTTCTCAGTTAATGCCATCAACCTCTATAGCAAACACTCACCAAAATGGTGAACAAGTTAGCATCACAAGTCTTTTTTTATATTCTCTTGGCAGATTAAAGCCAAACATGGCACACGAGTCCCAGAGCACAGTCATTTTATTGCACGCAAAATTACACATGGCGATAAATGTAAACATGAAAACAGATTTTTCTTCTCTGTTTTGGCCACCGTATTTCCTTCCCTTCCCTGGCTCTCTTCATCCAACATTTCAGTAGTTTTAATTCTATACATGATGCTGCGGCATAGTTTACGCTCAAGAAACTGCTGTTTTTTGCACTCGATATATTGGATTTATTTACAACTCTGACATTTCTGCTTGATTTAAAATAGACATTGTGAATCTATTTCTAATTATTTTTACATTTTCAGGACGCCATATGTGCACTTCATTCCTCTGACAAACCAACACAAAATCCTGCAATTATAGGTTTATTACGCTATTAGGCACACCTGAGAAGAGCGCTGGTATTCCGAGAACTGCTAAATACCTTTCATTCCCATTAATACAGCTCTTGAGCTCAAACTGCCACCACTGACACACTACGGACATTTACAAGGAAGTTGTATTAAATTATAAATTTGAAATGCATCATCAATATTTAATAGGAAACGTTTGAAAGATGCATTTACAAACACCAAAGTGAGCATCCATTCTCTGCGCAGCTGAAACAATTTTCTCCTAACAAGAATTAATGCAGCTTGTTTATGAGCTTACATTCCAGAAAGGTAACAGTTCCCGCTGTTATTGCGACCAAACTGAACAGGAGGTCTGAGTGAGTAAACAGAGGTCTGGGCAGCTTATTAGTTTCATACTCTTAAATGTGTCACTTTTTCCAGTGGCCCTCCCACAGAGACCTACCTCAGTTCAAATACAAGTAAATCTTCCATTAATATGCTGCAGTCAAGATGCAGAGTGCAGATGTTTGAATTTAAACAAATATATTTGTTTGTGAATGTGTGTCTGTGACTCAAAATTTCCCTTCTTTCTTTGTGCAATTTATAAAAATGAATTTTTTGTGAAACTAACTCCATCTGTCTGCTCTCCCTTCCTCTCAGCCTATTTTGGACTGTATAACTTTCCTTCCTTTTTTTTTTGTAAGCCCTTTTTCTACAGAGCCACAGCGTTGATATTGTATTATACTGCTTATTTGTTGAGGCCATGTGTATACATTGAGACCAGCACACATTTCCTGTTAACATTGGAGGCTCAGCTCGCTTCCAAAAATTACAGCTTCTCAGGCCAGTTCTGCAGAACAGACCACTGCCTTGTCTAAATATCTGCTTGCTCCAACATTGTCCATCCCGGATTTCAAAGTAAATGTCAGCCAAACAGCAGACTAACTGTCAACTGCTGCACATAGTTCCAATAAAACTGACACAATTTAAAATTTTTAGTTTCTCATTAGCAGTCACACACTTCTTGTCAGGAAAACCTCATCTCATATCTCTATTCTCACATCATGCCTACTGACTTTTGAGAGACATCACTAGGAAGACACCCAAATCAGCTTGCTTTATGTAAGCTTTATTTTTTTCACATATCACTGTGATTTCACAAAAGAAGAAGAAGAAGAATCAAAATCTGTCCTGCTTTCTTCACTGTGCCAGTCAAACAAACAAAAAAAAGCATTTTCTTGATTTTCTTATAGTTTTGGTCCACCTCTCTATGTTCCTGCTAAATGTATCCTTGCCGAGCTCCTCTTATTGTACATACAAACCCTCACAGAAATTGGAAGAGGTAAACAGAGGCCAAAGTCTGCTGCTGCAACCTGTCAAACAGCTCTACGTATGATTGAAGACAATCTTGAGCTGCAACATAAACATCCCAGCAGGCTCTCACTCTGCACTCAGCCCCTACTCCTTCACAGGGAGCCATGGTGGTGCAGAGGTGGGGGGGTGGGGGTGGGGGGGCAGTTAAGATGGAGGAGGACGGGAGAGCTTTATGACCTGGCAGAAATATTGGAAATGGTACCTATATGGGCCTTCCAAAGGGGAATACCGTAAGGATGTACTGACAGAGAGATTTTCCGCTGACTAAAAATGTCCAGCCTTACAGATAGAAATACACAAAGAACATTTCCCGTTTAATACAACTCGTCTTCCATTTCCATAGTTTGGAGCATTAGTGTATAGAGCGAAAGACAAAAGCACCAGAGTATTTGAGAGGAAAGGCACTCCACAGCAGGTTTGGTATTAAAAGCACTGAATAAATGTGTGAGTGCAAAAATGGGCTTAGAGTAAAGGAAACTCGATTTAAAGTCCACAAGTACAAATAGCAGCTCTGTTTTAGGATCATATATTAACGCTTGTAGAACAATAATATTTTTGTAAGATTGTTAGCGGAAAATTGGGAGGAAAAAAATCAAACAACAAGGTTGCATCTAAGAATTTTCATCAGGGAAATGCAAAGACATGAGATGCTATTGAAAAACTTTAGACTCTGCTACTATCTATGCAGGAGTAATGATGCAGTTTTTCAGGAGAATTTATTGGTCAGTAGGTGGTGATTTTGCACATGTTCCTCTCTAATCTAGAACCTAACCATTGCAGTATAAGTTAGCACGGTGATACAGCCCATCGTATCACAGCACTTTATCCTGCTGCACAGGCCTGTGCACAGAAACACACATAAAAAAATAGTTACCAAAATGAACTGGGAAGACAGCTGTACAAACACATGGATGAGATAGAGGAAAGATAGACACTAGGAAACTAAACTAATAAAATCAACCGCAGATCAAAAACTCTTTTAGTTCAATTCAATTTTATTTATACAGCGCCAAATCAAAACAATAGTTTTCCTCAAGGCTATCATATATAATTATATCCTTAAACTTAGTTACAGCACTTTCAGAAAGAAATCTACTGTAATGAAATTTATTCCCCACTGCTGTGAAAACCATTGTTGTAAATGTAAATGTCATTAAGAAAACAGTCAGAAAAAAATAGGCTTTTTGGGAATACTGTTAAACAGAGGTGGGACCAAGTCATTGTTTTGCAAGTCTCAAGTAAGTCTCAAGTCTTTATCCTCAAGTCTCAAGTCAAGTCTCAAGTAATGTCAGGCAAGTCAGAGTCGAGTCTCAAGTCACTGGTGTAAAAGTCCAAGTAAAGTCACAAGTCTGAAATTTTGAATTTCAAGTCCTTTCGAGTCTTTAAAAAAAAAACGAAAAAAAGCATGTTGCAGTTATATGCTAAATGTAAATATTAGACCATGTAATTTTTAAATCTGTGTTTTTCTCAACACATGACAAAATAGTGAACTTAGAAAATATACACAAATTGTGAAATTGCACCTCTTTAAAATGCAGCTCAATTAAACCTAGCTCCAAGAATAATTTTCACCGACAGTTCTGAGATAAGCTGCATGTTATTCTTGGATGCGCTTGTAGGACCGGCTTTAAAATCGCATGACAAAAATATCATACATAAATAAATGATATTTAAAAAAATATATAATTTAAAAAAAAACTGCATCACCAACGTAGCCTGGAAAACATTTGCTAGTTAGATGAAGTCAGCTATCTCATCGTAGCATATTTATATGCATATTTATAATCATACGGTTCTTGGAGTGAGTGCATACACTCATGAAGTTTAGTAACTTCCGGTCACTGCAACAAGCCCAGGTACAGTTTACCGACGGATGGGTGCAGGACCTTGAAATGCACCGTGTAGAAAGAAAGACCATCGTACGTATCATAAGTTTACCAGTCTCACAAATTGTCGTCATAAATACACATTCCTTAACCGTTTATTAATAGGACCTTTGAGCTCAACGGTAGTTAATTAGCAGTGGAAATAATTTCTGGTAGCATCACAGAAATGTAGCAGTGACAACAATATTGTATGCTGTAATCGTACTGGGCAATTAGTGATACAAAACAACTGTTTTACCCTGTGAATAAAAGTATATGTTTTTGTCAATGTACCATAATAACAGAGGCGAAATGCAATATTGTGTCAGGACAATTCACTATTTATGCACAATAAACAAAGGAGCATAGCGCGACAATTTCTGTTCAGCGCCAGACTTGCTTGTAACCTATATCACCAATTATGTTAAGAAAAATGACGCATTAACTACAACAGCAGACTGACCTTTGTGGAAATGCTTGGAGCAGACTAACCTGTGAGCTGGAGGGTTCTGGGACGTTATAATTGGTCTTTGAATGGCTGCAATCCAGTCGCATCTTTGTTACTTCGGAAACATGGCTCGAACAATTTCTCTTCAACGACGTAATCCGATAACAACCGATCTCTTTACCCGTCGGCTTCCCGTGGCTGTCATGCGACCGGCTATTGCAGTTAATAACACAACAGCTTCTTGACATTTTTGTGTTTCTTTTTATCGCTGTGTGACTGGTTTCAATTGAAAGCCTGCGTGCGCTAGTACCGCTTGCCACGAGTTCCCAGAATCCTTTGCGGTTCTACCCGTGAATGACGTCACATTTTCAATCTCTATATAATATGCATGTTAAATTTTATATTTGGGGTAAAATATCAAGTCTTTTCAAGTAAACCGGTTCAAGTCCAATTCAAGTCCCAAGTCATTGGTGTAAAAGTCCAAGTCAAGTCACAAGTCTTAGAACATTATTTCAAGTCAAGTCTAAAGTCATAAAATTAATGACTCGAGTCTGACTCGAGTCCAAGTCATGTGACTCGAGTCCACACCTCTGCTGTTAAATATTCCATTTCTATGGCATATGTTAGAAAAAGATGCGACTGCGATTAAAGTGGTGGGTGGGCTCTTTTGAATTTTGCGAAAAGCCAGTAGACAATGGACGGTGGATGATTTGATGAGCAGCTCTAAGGCCGAGTAGATATAGAAAAGGGCGTAGCTGGTCCCCTTTAGGCATTACGATATTGGTCAGAACAAAACCAGAATGTTACTCTTTATTTATGTTTACAAAAGATGGTTGAAACAAAGCTTTGTTTTCTTTTTCAAGGTTTGGCTAGCCAGGATTTTGTATCAAACCTCTGTTATTGTCTTATTGTTTACTGTGTTGGCTGTTCTATAAGCAAAGTTCCCATGGTTCAACAGCAAACTATTCAACTTGGTTAGAAGTTTGGGGCAAAACCTAGAAAACAACATATGATTATCATAGTCACAGCAATGTGTGCATAAGGGCATACAAGAAAACAAGCAGTCATGTTAGGGGCATTTACACATTTTGCAATACCTGTTTTCTTTTTGTTTTGTTTTGGTTAACAATCAGTGTAATGCTGCTAAAGCTAAATTGGACGTATAAACAACACTTTTGCCCATGAATGGAACATATCACATAAGCTTTCAAGCACCAAGAAACCTTCACTCCCACGCATCCATATTGATTTTCCTTCACTTTACTTTTTGTAAGTGGCATGAAAAACAAAAGTAGAGGATGTTCTTGCTTAACTGGGAACATTTGTTTTCAATAAACAGGTGTTCTTCTGTTGTTGTTGCCCCTTTTGGTCTTTTTTTTTTTTCAATACACTTCACTGTAAGTGACTTACACTTACTGTAGTCTTATAACGACTGGAAAAAACAAACGCTTCATAAATACTCAACTAAACTGAGTATTTATGAACTTTCTGCATTTACGAGACTTTTTTTTAACTATTGGTTGGTTGGATACTGCTACTGTTTACTGATGTGACAGAAAACGAGTTGACTAAAAATGCAGTGGTTGGACTGGTTAAAAAAAATTCAAAGTATGTCCATAACGCCGGGTAATGGAAATAGTATTGATCAGAAATCTTTGTTTATCCCTGCATCAAGCATAACCATGGTCCTGGCTAAAAAGACGCTATTGTTTTGACTCAGGGATAGTAATGTTTTGGCACAGTTCTGCTTGGAACTGTAATCCACCTGCAAATCATAAATAAACGCATGCACTAAGCAAGGTTTCTCAGTGTTTTCTCATGGCCACTGGCCAGCAACCAGCCTTGAGGGGTGTGAGGGGCCCTGCCAGGGGTCACCAAAGGTGACTTGTTGGTGAAGTCATTCTGGGATCAATGCCCAATACCTCAAGCACCTAAATGAATACTTCATCTCCTTTCCTCATTAAGAAATCCATGTGGCTGTGAAAGAGGGCTAGATAAAAATTAAAGTATGTCTTCTTGACAAAACTTAACATATTAATAATAAAAACGAACCTAGAGTTAAACAGTTCGAACAATCAACTTGAGTAAAACAAGCAAACTAACTCTGAAACAATTTTTAAAAAATGTAATGCATAAGAAAAGCTAACAAATATTTAAGAAAAATATGATAACTCTCTCTGTAGGACATTGTTTTGAACAGTGAGTGTGTCACAGCAGATGCAGAAGAGCAGTTTAACTTATTTCTTTGTAGATCAACATGTAACAAATGATGTTTACATACAGATTTATTAAACATATTCGGTCACAAAAAGGGGAGTAATCTGATTTTGATGACAAGTATGAAAAGGTGACTACTGAAACCTTTTAGTTTGTTGTTTGTTGCTCCATGCCTTACAAGTTGAATGGAGTTGTTGATCTTACAAAATCTGAAATCCAAACTGTTTCCTGCATTTACAGATCAGAATAAGCTGGATTAATTTCTCCCTTCCTAAAGCCAGCAATTAGTGCATCCCATCCATGTTAATGGTCAATAAATAAAAAATGATATATGTTCATGTTTGGTCTAGGGTGTTTTAGTGTTGTTTGTGCATATGTATTTCATTAGTTCACACAGATGCTTGCAATATAATCTCCCGAGAGCATTTTTACAGGCATATCTTTACAACTTTTAACTACAGTATTCAAATGGGGGGAGGGGGACTATTTTCCACAATGACCTAAGGCACATATATGGAGTCCTGCAGCGTTACTGTCATGACAACAACTTGAACATGCATAGCACAGATATTGTGCTGCACTTACGGCTCCTACTTCCTCCTGTTCCACTGACACAGGCCTGGTTCTTCTCAGGAGCATTAGGGGGCATCGCAGCCTAACTTTGTTCCCCCTTGGACACTTTCCCTCACTCGGATGCTACACCTGCAGTATCTGATACTACACCTGGAGTATCTGATGGCAGTTAAATTGTATATATTTAAGGTTGGTTTTCTCCATCACAACCAACCTTCATACTAACTGCAAAGAAGAATCTTAGTATTTATGATACAGACAGATCAGAAATAAGCATTTATATGAATGTTATGTTATTTCCAGTAAAATGGACAGTTTCTGTCCAGACCAAATGTAAAGTAATTTGCTCCAAGGGTGACACTAAGGGTAGTAAAATTACTTACTTTGATAGTAACACAAATCGGTCTTTGTAAATTAATATAATCTGAGACTATGTGGCTGAGGACATGTGATTGTATTAATCTGTTTGTGGTTTCCTTATTGTACAGCATCTACAGTCCCTTATGCATCAATGGAAACAATCTGTATGCTTGATCCTATGTGCTTGTTCCTTAAGTACCCACATGTGCACATGCGTCTCTATATTGCATTGCATTCACTTCTTTGATGTCAGAGTACACAGGTGTGCGTTGCGGGCTCTTTTTCTTTTTTTCCCCTTCAATTACCAAAGCCTAAAATACTGGAAGCTGCTGCTGCGTGATTGGCACAGTTTACGACGAATCACGTGACAATCAAAGGGTCCTGCCTATGAAGCTAAGGAGACCACCAACGTGGCCAAAAAAGGAACAGTCCTATAATTGGGTAAACTTTTTTTCTGAGCATTCTGACTGTGACCAAGACAGATTACGATGCATCTCTTTCTCTCCTCACAACACTTAATCATTCCTTTTTATCTTTATTATAACTGACTCGTTTCGCTCTCCGAGGAGCGGGAAATCACGGATTTGTTCTGAATGTTCTCCCCACCAGGACAGAAGATGGTAAGAGCTCGGCTGGCAGCCACACGCCCAGAGTCAGCTTAGATGGCTTAGGTGTGAAGTACACCTGATGCTCTGGCGAGCCAAGAGTGGCTGCTGGAGTTAATTGTTTTGCTTATTATAACCTTATTATTTTGACCCGATGTCTGTTTATTTGAATTAATTTGTTTTTATCTTTATTTCATGAAAAAAGTTATATCAGAATAAAGTCAATTATAAAAATGATGCCTGCAGCACGGATAGATAAATGCTACCTCCTTTGGCAGTTTAGGGACATGAGATTATAATGAAATCCTAAAATCCGCTTGCTTACTGTGCAGCAAGATGTAAATGCACAAATAGTTCTTATGTATATCTGCATCTATATGAAATGTGATTTTTTTTTTTAGCTAAATAACCATAATACTGTGATATTACCCTGTCGGATCACTAGACTAAAGGGGAGATAATTAGGCATTTGTATGCGTAATTGCGCATAAACACATCGCAGTTCTCTATAGGTAATATTTTCCCAGTTAGACGTTTTATCAAAGGGCTTTTGTTTTGCTTTGTAGAGAGCTGTGGTCCTGAGGCTGTGGCGTATTTTGATATGTACAAAACACTAATGAGCTGATTTTGGCGGTGTTGGACTCTAAAGATGCAACAACAGTATAGCCTACAAGCCGCCCCCCTCTCATTGAACCAGTTAGAGGATCATCTGAGGGGAAAAAAATAGTTAAAGTTCTGACATGCCAAAAAGCCCCCTCCGATGCACAAACGGGTAGCTTGTATTTGACTTCGGGTCCTCTCGGGGAAACGCTTCATTATTGTAACGGAGCTCTACGTGAAAACCTGAATGCACCAAATGGGTTCGACTCTCGGCGAGCCTCCCCTGAAGTTGGAGATGCTCACATGAGGTCTGCCTGCCTGGGTGGTCTCTCTACTTTAGTGAGCTGTTGCTAAGCAGCTAATAATAGTCGTGTTTGCTGAGTAATTTCTGCCCTTCTGGAACCAATCAGATGCAAGAAACTCCTGCAATCTGACAGCCCCAGAGGCGGGATCTCGAGTATTTTTTTCCTCTTCTCACCCCTCCTCTTTCTCTGCCTCCAAATGGAGAGAGGTCTTTTTCTTCATTTCTATTGAATCTCAGAGTTGGCCGTGACGCGCGGCCCAGGGGAAGACCACATAGATGTCACCAGAATGCTACGACTATCGAGGTTTCATACCCGACAACTTGTGTATGGAAATCACTTCGCGAAGCTCGCTTTTTGAGAGAAACTTACTTTTTTAAGAGACACGGTGAATGCGGTGAAAGCGGTGGAGACCTCCGGATCACGAAATGTTGGGATGGAAGGCGCAGACTTTGACTCGCCGTCTCCAACAGGAGTATGAAGCCCTACTTCACGGGTGTGAGATCTCCGAGAGTGAAACTCTGTTCTCTTGGGATATCGCTACACGCTTTCGGGGAAATACTATAAAGTGGGAAACCATATCGCTGTCCCCGCAACATGGCCTCGGCTGGTAATGCGCCCTCCGAGCAGGAAAACAGAGACCCCGATCGGCCGAGGATAACGCGGAGGAACAGGGGGGACTATACCCGCAACACACCGCTGGATTTGGAGTATTTGCAGCGGCCGAGTTACTGCGATGCGGGCTTTGCTCTGGAGCAGATTTCAGAGGTGCTTTTATTTCTCATCTTGAACGGGAAAAGGCTTTGTGATGCTGCTTTCATTGTATTCGTCGAAAAGAAAAAAATGTGGCCAAACTGTCCAGTCGCTGCTAGGTAACGGGACGGGCTGGGCACGGGGTACACAGCGGTAAGGCAAGGTTGCAGAAAAGCGCAAAGTAGTTGTGTTTGATTTCACGCGACTCTTCCGATGCAACCGGCTTATGATGAAAGATGTGCTGCAAGTTCTAAGTGCCCGTTTCCCCAGTACAAACACGCGATTGTTTCCAGTGCATCCCCAACCTAGAGCAGTCCCGCACCAGGCAAAAAACA
The DNA here is from genome assembly GCF_057382185.1 of Mchenga conophoros. NCBI lineage: Eukaryota > Metazoa > Chordata > Actinopteri > Cichliformes > Cichlidae > Mchenga > Mchenga conophoros. The sequence continues at coordinate 25,170,673 of NC_140537.1, read as the reverse complement.
TGCAGCTTTTACTCTCGCAGGCAACGCTGCCATTGACCGTTTCATAACATCCAGCCTTTCTTTTACGCGGAGCACCCAAAGCTTTAAAGAGTTTCGGTGACACTGTCTAAACTTGGGTGACTCGTGTAAAGAGGAGGAAAGTAAAGAATCCATGTGGCTGCCCTCTTCCGTTCACAAATATTGTGATTCCTCCCCGTGATAGCTCCTTCACTTCCCCGTGCAGGCCGGAACACACGAGCGGCCAGACGGGGAGAGCGCGTGTGAGTGCGTGGTGGTGGTATTTGTGGTTTTACCACATGCGCCGATTCAGGGTATTTAATATCACCGGGCGATGTGTGCGTGCAGGTTACTTCAGTAGCAATCACACTACACCTCAAAATGTAACAGTTTCTGTCAAGTGGGGAGCATGTGGTCTACAGTGCATTCAGTATTTTATTTTATTCTGTCTTTTAAGACTTATAGTCTGCTACTAACAGCAGTATTGTGCTTCCAATGGCCATTTTACATAAAGAGTAGAACAAAGACACAAGGGAGCCTGCTTAGTAGTTGTGGTTTGACAGTTATGTCCTGTTTACCTGTGTCTACTCTGGAGGTCCAGATGTACTTATTTTGGACTATTAAAAAAAAAATTATATATATATTAATATTATTATTATTATTATTTGTATTCACAACTGGTTATTGTGGCTGTGAAGTGACAGGGAATGTTGGTACCTTCCCAGTGCATGTATTATGCTAAGGATTCTGATCTGACAGGACCTGTAGCTCGCACTCTGGGGAGTCCTCAGCACTGCCCAGGATCCCCAGCAGATTTGTGGTTTTTCAGTGAATAAAGGTTAGCAGAGGGATTTAGTGGATGTGTTGGAAGATCCCAGCTCTCTGACTTTAGATCCCCGGTTGTAGGTAAATGTGCAGTCTTACTGAAAAGAGAGCAGGTGGGATTCTTTGATCAAAGAGAGGCTTGTACTTTAAAGCTGTAAAGGTTCTTTTAAGTGGACACATTTATTGTTGTAGCTTATTTGCATGTATACCATAAAATCTTTTGTCTTTAACCCTACAGCCTCACCTGAGCAGGTAAGTATGGTGCTTTGTCTGTTAACTGACAGTAACTCTGGGACTCTTGTCTTATCATAGGGGAAGGCAACTGGGAGGAAAGCACCTCTGTGGCTGAGAGCGAAGTTCCAGAGACTTTTATTTAGGCTGGGCTGTTACATTCAAAAGAACTGCGGAAAGTTTTTGGTTGTTGGCCTCATGATTTTTGGAGCTTTTGCTGTGGGCTTACGGGCAGCTAATTTGGAAACGGATGTGGAGAAACTCTGGGTGGAAGGTAAGACGCTCTTGATTATTTTGTTTTTTGACAAGCTGTGCAATTCATGATGTTTTTAAGTGTGACCTGCTGGGACTTTTCTTTATTTCAGTGCTTTTGAAACTGTTTGACTTCATATTGCATGTTTCCAAGAATTTGACACAGTTTAGTTTGGAGGAAGAAGGTTTGTTGGTGTTACTTAATGAAGTAGGTATGGGGATTGTTTATTGTATAGGTGCTGGCAAGCACCCAAGCAAAACTTGAAAATACTTGCCTATTCCCAACACACTTAGCTTCTAAAACCGTTCTAGATGCACACATAAGATGTGCAAGGGCTGAGTGTAACTATGCTCATAACAAGTTGTAATTAAGTTCATAAGGGGCTTTCGGGGTAGAAGAAATTTTTGTGAAAGCCGCCATTTTGTGAGATGTGTGTGAGTGTGTGTGTGTGTGTGCGCGCGTGTGTGTGTCTGCCTGCCTGCCCCCAGCAGTTGACTGTGTGTGGTCCCGTTTTGGACAGCTCTCAACTTTCCAAAAAGATTTGTCTCTGGCTGCAGGGAAAAAGCGGAGTGAGGGCAGGAACTCGTGTTTGCGGGGTGGATGGAACATTTGTTAGTTTTCCTTGTTTTTGAAATTCCTAAACAACTTATGAAGAGTGAAAATATATAAGGAAGAAAGAAACTGTGCATATGGGTGGTGCTTGTGGGGGGTTTAAGGGGAAGGGGCTGAGCTTTTTTTCCTTTCCTTTGATCCACATTCCTGCGCTTATGGGTAGAGTTGGCTGTAGGAGTCATGAATGGAGGAGCAGACTTGTTGAGAAATTGAAGTGGAGTACTGTTTGGTTATAAAAATGAATGCATTTTTTTTTGCGTGTGCTTGTGTGGTTGCCTTTTTAACTTTTTTAAACCACTTTGTCTCAGGTTTAAAGAAAAAAGTTAACAAGATCAAGCACTAAAGCAAACTGATTCCTGTACAGATCAAACACCACACCTCCTGCCCGGGGTTGGCTGTTCTCCCCTTGCGTGCAGCTGCAGGGGTCTGACAGACAGCGTGTTCTTCTAATCTGCGGCGCAGGCGCAGTTGGCAACAGTTTAGGCAGAGGGGAGCCTCTTTGGGATAGGAATCCTGATTATACTCAGAGGATCGCACTGTTTTCACACCCTTTCACATGTCTGACCACGGTCGCGTATACTAAAGTGACCGGCACCTTTTGGAACTGAATATTATTGCACACTTCACAGTGCATCATTTACTCTTACACACAAGTGCTCAAATGAATTAGTAATATATTTATAACTTCTTGTAATTTATGTAAAAAAATGAATAAATCAAAGATTTGCAGGGACCTGTCGCCGTTTTGTTGCCTGTTTGATTTAATTTTAAACGCTGTGTGGGATTTTAACAAAAATTACTAAAAAATACTAAGAGCATCACTTTGGCGTCTTCCTTCTCATACTGCTGCCCTTCTCAAAGAACGGGGTTTAGAAACATTTTGGCAAACTTTTTATTTAAAGCATATTTAAAAGGACAGCAATGAAGTCTTTTGGCTTCAAGATACATTGCAAGTGCAAACTGTAGACTTATTTCAGCTTCTTCAGAGTACTGAGGTTAAAATTACTAAAAGCTATAGCTTCAGAGTTATTGATTCAGTAGGTAAACGGTCTTCTTGTAGCTTCTCAAATGTGAGAATTTTTAGATTTTCTCAGTTTCCCATTATTATTTGCACCTTTTTGTCCTTGCAAGGTCTGGTAACTTGTGATTTATCAGCATTTTCAGATGTTTCAGCTGATTCTGTTGCAAGTTTAGCGCTGCTGGTGTTGCATCAAATTCAGGATACTCAAACCCAGAGTGACTGTACACTTTTGTTTTGTTCCACCAATAAATTTTGGTGTTGACAGAACTGAACCTGACCTTGACTGACACACAAGTAGTGTAGTGACCTCTGGTAGGCATCTACAAAATGGTCTCATACTGGCTCACACCAAGATGCGAACCCCTGCTCGTACACAGGCTCTGACTACAAGACAGGGCTGCTGTGGTTTTCTACATCCCGATAAGTGAGGGGTTCCAGATGCTGGTAGGGAGAGATCTGTTTGTTTAGATTAGACTGCACAGCTGAGGGATAGATTAGTTCTGCCTGGACCGTGGAACGCTGTGCTGGGCCGTGCTGGGGGACTGGCCCATCGTCCGAGAGGAAAAAGAGGAGAGGACAGAGTGCCTGTTTATGTTTCATTTGGTTGGAACTGCAGGCGACCCATGGACGACCCCACGTGGAAGCTGTGTGGCCTGTGGATGCGTGCGCTCATACAATACAGCCCAGCTCCCATCAGATCTCTCAGCTCCTCCAGTGTTGACCGGAGCAACATTCACGTTTGCGATCTCGTGTCGTGTCGGTCGTCACCTGCTTTCTGATAGCTGCAGAGCAGCTGAGGTCTCCGGCAGACCGCCGTTAAGTCTCTACTGCAGTTAGCTTGTAGGTCACGTGCCACAGCTTTTGCAGGGATTGTCTTTTCTCACACAGTGCTCACTCAGCACTGTTTATAAATACTCTGACACAGGAAGTTCTGTTTATTAGACAAAGTGACAGAGACCAATTGGGAGTGAGATGCATGCCTGCACAAAGACGCAGTGGTGTCTGACCTCTGAGGATGCATGGAAGTTTGTTCTTTACTTAACAATTGGGGCAAGATCGTAAGATTTTCAGTCTTGTTTTCCCACTTAGAAAACATCAAAGTGACCGTGGTTTCTATTTAGGGCAGATTGTATCCACACTACAGACAATCTCTGTGTTTATATCCACTCACAGGAAATGATTAGTTCAAACAGGAAGCTGTAGTATTGTGGTGTACTGTCTCCCCACACACAATTGTGGTCTGAAGCTCTCTGTGTGCTTTCCTCAGTGTTGGAAAACATGCTCACTGGCTTGCGACCTCAGATGCATCCTCAGCTTAAACCTGAAGATCATCTAGATGATCTTGCAGTGATTAACAATAAGCCACATTCATGGAGAAGAGACATGGATAAGCGAGGAATGAGAGTCCTTTAGGTTTCCTCCTGGCTGCAAATGGAAAATGGAGCCATCCCTTGGCATTCTAGGTTATGGCAAAAACAGGCCAAATTGTAAAGAAAATAGGAGCACTGCCTGCCACTAATTAAAACAGTATCACATAAACATTGGCCTTCCTGTAGGACAGCCCCTCTCTCTTTTGCTCCGTTTCTTTGCGGAGAGAAAGGCTGGAGATTATGGAGCTGTGCTGATTGGGAAGAGGAGACGCAGGGAGGGGATGGTTTGGAAGTTGGGGCTTTTGAAGCTTGAGCTCTGGGCAAGGGTTGAAGTTGAAGCCAGGGGTGAAGCCGACGATGTGGAGCTGTGGGGTAATCATGGCTGGAGTTTTATTTAGTCTATAGATTCAGCCTAGACTGAAGCGAGGATGAATTAAGTGGCTGCATTTTGTTCTCATCACACCTCAGGATCCAGAATTGTGAATCTGTGGACCAAAGAGGTTTGATGAAGGATAAGTGAAGAACAGTAACTGGAGGAGAAGACAGAGGCTTCGTGTTAACACTGGCGACTGCTACGTAAACGGCATGTTTTTGCAGTATTGACCGATGTCAGAGTTTATTTTAACTTAGCTGTGCTCCAATCTTAAAACCACTGACATGTTGACATGGCTACACATCAGTGTTGACCTAGAAATATATTACATCCAGTCAGACACTTTGCTCCGTAATGATTGGTTAAGGAAAATTGAATCTCTTTCCCCTATGGAAACTTATTACCAAGAAGGAAAAAGAGTGTAATTGCCTGACAGTTGTGTCTGATATCAAATGTATGGCAATTATATGAATGATTCAAGTTTAAAAAGAGCTTGTGGTCTCCAGATTTATGCTGGGACTGGGGCACAGGGCAGTGGATTGTAGTCTCAAGGTTGCAGACTGAGGGGAGGGCCTCGGTCCCGGAGTGCTTTCTTGGGGGGCATAAGTGCAGAGGCTGGGGGCCACTGGGGTAGACCCCTGAGACCCTGAGGTCATCTTGTGGAGGCCCCACTATTTAAAACCTTACCTGATACTCACCCTGTGGCCTGGGTGCAGAGTGAAGACTCACAGCAGAAGTGGGAGGGGGGGGGGGGTGGAGGAACTGCAGCAAAGGTCGCAGCTGTCACCGGTCACTGTTTGTATATGTTCACGTGCGGGCATGTCGCATGTGTATGCCTACTGTATAATAGAGCGCCTCAGTGCCAGCTGTTTTGTTTCGAGTTTGCACTCTTTTCTCATTGTGTGATGATTCAGTTTTGTGAGTTTCTGATCAAACTTTTAAAATCTCTTCTCCAGCAGAGGGCAGTGAATCTATTTTTTATTTAATCTCTGAATTACTGTATAATAATTTTATGTCAAATAAATATCCAAGTGCAACAACAGCGCGCATCATCATTCCAGCTTCAACAACAGAATACACTTGAAGGAGCGACATGTCACAGAGGGAGTAATTTCAAAGTCATACTGCAGAAATTTCACAATTTAATTTCCTTTTAAATTGAAAGTGGAGCGCCTCTAGCCTGTCCCTGAAATCAGTATGGTAACAGTTACAGTGGTGCCAGGCTATGTTTGTGTGGAGCCGGATTTAAGGTTTCAAAATCCAGTCTGATAGGATCAAATGTTGTTGTTGTTATTTTATTTTTTTTCTAAAGCCATTCCTTGCCCGTTCCTCCGTGTCTGTTTTGTATCTAGTATGATTAAGAACTGAGTCAACAGAGCTGGTGGTTGTTTTGTTGTTTTGCTGGTAATGGCAGTGGAAAAGGGTGCAGTATAATGTTAAGTGCATGCAGAAGAAGCCTTGACATCCTTTTTTGTGGAGGAGGAGGAGTGCCCTGAATGTGGTGTCTCCACTGAGAGGATTGTGGTTTGCATGGCTGAATTATTCAGCTTTTGATGTGTATACAAGCATAGATACATGCATGGGTGCATGTGCACACACACATGTACGCAGAAAGAGGCTTTGGAGTTTTGGTTCTGTGAATGAGTGGGTGGTTGAGCAGGGTTGGCATGCCAGTCTATTTTGGTAGTATCTTTTTTTTCCCTTTATCTTTCTTTTTCTCTCTTTCCCTTTCACTCTTTCTCTCACACTACACCTCCTGCAGCTTTCTTTCAGCAGAAGCAGCAGCAAGCGATCAAACATACAAACGCCCCCCCCCACACGCAATATTTCTCCCTAGTTAGCGCGGCATACACGACATAGAGTCATCTATTCTTCTCTCCTCATCAGTTTCGCTCCCTGACATCAAATGTATACAGTAATACTCAAACGTGAGCGCACCTACACATGCGCGCTTGTTCCAAACTGCACTCCGCTGAGTTTGTGTTTATCAGTTCACTACAAACATGATTAAACCCCTCTATAAGGAATAACATTCCAGTGTGTTGTGTTAAACTTTACGAGTTGATGAAAAGTGCAGGCTGGCTGGTGAGGGATTTAGTGTGGGGAAACATTGCGCCTCTGGTACTGTACACAGACTCGCTGCGCTGTTTTCTCAAGCTAGCGTTTGAAAACAGCTTTGTGTATATTAGGCCTACCTGGCAAAAGTGAATGTGAAATACCATTTAAAAATTTGCTCGTCAAGCGTTCCCCGCGTGTGTGCGGGCGTGTGTGTGTGTGTGCTCCCAAGGCAAGCATGCTCCCATTCACAAACAACATCCTGAGATACCTCCAAGCACTCTGTTTACATTTTGCATTCTTTCAGGCGCTCTTATTCAAAAACCAGAGCCCTGCGAATGACCGACCACAGGAGACTGTGGAGAGAATTACTCTCCCCCTCTACCTCCCTCTCTCTCTCTCGCTCTCTCTCTTCTGTTCTTCTCTTTTTCTCTCTGCCAGAAAGGTCTCTCTCTTTACCCGAGCCTCCTTTCCCCCCCTCCTGCCCCCCACCCTCCCACCACTCCCCCGTCCCTGGCTGGAGAGAGAGTGGCCTCAGAATGCCAGATGTATTACAGAGTGAGCCACGGCAATGTAAACACTCAGCCCTGCCATGAGAGCAGGGTGGTCTGGCCTCCCTCCTTCCCTTCCCTCCCCTCGCCTCCTCTCCCTCCCTCTTCCCCTTTCCTCTGTTCCCTCCCTCACAGCGATGACTGCCAGAAGGGTGGAGAAACACCCTTCTGTACAAAACAGCAGAGGGAGAGTGTGTGTGTGTGTGTGTCTGTGTGTGTGTGTTGGAGAGGAGACTGAGTGAGGGAAGAAGCAAGAGTATAGTAGCAGTAGTGTGTTTGTGTTTTGGCTGCAGTGCCTACCGTACACTAGGAAAGAGAGATTGGGGTGTGGATTGATGCTTCTCAGACTGCAGAGCAGAGAAATTTTCTCGCTAACATTTCCAACTGTGTGTATGTGTGTGTGTGTGTGTGTGTGTGTGTGTGTGTGTGTGTGTGTGTGTGTGTGTGTGTTTTGTTTTATTTTATTTTTTTTAGCCCCTCTGGCACACCACAGTTACATACGTAGCTGTATATTTCATTGCAATTCCTGCAGCACGTCGTCATAGAATCTGGCAACCACGGCAGTTACACAAGTACCACACATGCACATGCAAGACATAAAGATACAAAGATAACATTTCCTCTGTCAGATGATTGAAAAGTCAGGAGCTCCAGATTGAATCAGCATGCAATTGAGTGAAATCGTCTCTTGCACTGTAACCTATCTGCATAAAGAGCACTGGGTGTTATAAAGACCATGTTTACACTTAAACATTTTCTACTTCGTTGTTCCCTGGCACGTGCACTACTCCAGTGTTTTTGGACCTGTGCATTTGTCCATTTTATTATTTGCTCACCCACCCTATGTTGCAGAGGGTCTAAGGCATAGGTGTCAAACTCTGGCCCGCGGGCCAAATTTGGCCCGCAGCCTAATTACATTTGGCCCGCGAAGCCATACCAAATTACTATTAGAGCTGGCCTACTGGTATTATACAGCTAATATATATATTGTTTAGTATTAAGCTTTGCTTGTTCCATATTCAGTTTTTCAGCAAAACGTGTTTGAGTCCATTAGAAAAGATTCATTCTTATATCTGGAGGAATAAATATATTTCAATAAATATTAACGTTAGCCCGCAACTTTGTTTTAGTTTTGAATTTTGGCCCACTGTGTATTTGAGTTTGACACCCCTGGTCTAGGGCCTACTGGAGCTGACACAGAGCAATAAGTATTGCTTATAGTACATTGGATAGATTTCAAGTCCATCACAGGATCCCAGAAATGGGAAGCTTTTGTATACTTCTAATGCTCTTCAAGTTTGGACACCACTGTGCTGTCTTTCAGTCTGAACTCTTCCTGTCATGCTGGGTTTTATCAGTCACTAAATGTCATTCTCTAATTTGTCACTCACCCCCATTGCATGACCCTTTCCAGAAGAAAACAAAAAAAATTAGGAAATCTGTCTTGACTGTCAGCAGTTAATTCAGCAAGAAGAACAAATTGCAGGCGTTTTCTAGTATAGTCTGTGTCTATACTAGCGCTGATTTCTAGCTAGCTACACATTCACTGTGTGTGCAAATGATCATTTAATATGTATTTCTAGGCTTTTTACAATGGATTGAGATTGTTTTTGGTTTAAAAACAACACTTACAGTGACAAAGGTAGCTGAATGCACGGGTTTGATATTTAGGTTAGATGCACATTAAAGTATCGAGTTGGGTCAGTTTCATATATCTTCCATCTTCTTGTTTCAAAATAACTATTTCATACACATTTACAGTTGTTTTATAGTTGATGTATTTACTGTGTGAATTATTAATACATACATTGTAAATGTATATGTTCATTCAAAAATGTATGAATTTCACCAAATAACATGTTTCACCACAGACCCTAATACTGTGATCCATGTAAACCATAAACACTTTGCCTCAAAATAAAGGGACCAGTGCTCTCACTATAATCCGCCCTTCTGTAAAAGTTTGGCTCTGGTTGTTGGGCAGACCTATACATAACAGAATGGAGTATAAACAACCACCATTTGCTGGACTTATAAACTAGATGATAATTGCCATTAACAAAAAAAGAGAAAGTTGTAGTGCATTTCACTCTTACCTTTGTCAGGCACAAAGTGATGGATACATCCCAGAAAGCTGCACGAGCAAGCAAGACACAGAAGGTCCATGAGATGCCCTGAACGCAAAAATGAGATCACCCCTTATCCAAATAACCTCAACATCCTGTCTGTTTTAAACTCGGTGGGTGCACTGCTGGGAATCTGAGCAAGTCAGATTCCCAGCAGTGTACTAAGTTTGCCCATGTTTAAAACAGACTGGGCGACTGGTTGTTGTGATGAGTGCAGAACAGATGCAAGTTCAGAGGTTCCTTGATTTATTAGTAAGATGGAATAATAGTTGAATTATGAGGGTGGTAGCCGTGAATCTCAAAAAACAAATACAGATCCTGTTGGTTTTTCTTTGTCTTACTTTCATACTGTTTCTGTGTCCTTTATTGCACACTCAAGAATGTGTGGTTTCTTTTTGGGATCCCTGAAATCATTGACCATCTTTACAGGAAATGACAAAGAGATAGCTAGTTGAGATTGGTTGTTGAGGCTCATGTCACGGTCTGTTATGGTTTGGTTGTGAGCCAATCACAAGGCTGTAAATGCAGCAAAAGGCTGGCTTAAATTTGACAGGCACTGCAGAAGAATACAGAATGTGATGGGGTTTTTTTTCCCTGTCCTGGAGTCTTTTTTTTTTCTTCATTATCACACACCTGAGAATGCAGAAAATCTGCTGCAGTTTAATTGGACATTATCTGGTCTTTACCTGCCAGCTTCCTGGAACAAAGTACGTGTGCTTTCAGATTTTACAGATGTGTGAAACCACACAATTATCACCGGCATTCACCGCTAGTGAGTGAGCGTAACGTGTGGTGCATCTTTTGCATTGCATTCAAGCAGGTCCCTCTATAAAACCAAACAGAATATTTACAGTTTTATGAAGCAGACAACTGTAGAAAATAACTCAGTTTGATTCTCTAAAAAATGTACAGAATTCATGGGTAAAATCGGCTAGACTTTATCAGAGTAAGAGGTGTACTATCGCTGAAGAGTTTATAAAGCTTTCGCGTCACTTTAGTGATGGTGGCTTCAGATCTGCCATGTCTGTTTGGCTGCATTATGACATCACTTTTAATTGAACTACAACCACTGCATGCACACATGCTACAAAAACAGACTTTCTGTCAATGTTTCCTTCCCCAACTACTCTTTACACAGCTCTCTGAATCCATTGGCACTGAATAGGATTTTTTTTTTTCGTGGGGGGTGGGAGAGGCGAGAGGGACCTGAATGAAGGCAGCAACGTGGAAGAATCTGCCCATTGAGGAGTGTGTGAATGTACACCTCGGGCCCAGGGGAAGCTGCATTGGGAGCCAGCCGACTGCTAAATACACCCATTTTAGGGGCCGCAGAGGCCGGACAGGTGATTAGCATAATCAGGGGAGAGGGGAGCTATACATATGGTAATGCAGTAGTTGGGGGGTGAGGTTTGGTGGTATGGGTGGGGATTCTGGGGGCAGTGGTTGGCAGCTGGGGTGTGTCGGGGGTCGGAGTGTTTCGGGGGTGCGCTGCTGCATGAGGAGACCCTCGGCTACAGCTGCCAGCCCGAGGACTTCCAGTCTCCGTTCTGTCACTCTCATGTTTTTTTCCTCATTTTTTTATTTCACAGTTTTCCACTCTTGACCACGATTGTTTTACACTCCCCTCTCTGTGTGGCAGCCCCCTCTTCTTATAAGCTGACAGGAGGGAGGGAAAGAGAGTGCAAGGGAGGGAGAGCAGTACAAGTGAGGGGAACTCACCACGGGTCAGATAGGGTCTCGGCTCCCAGTAAGGCCTTTCACCACATATTTGTGGCTGTGTGCACACCTGCATTGCAGAGTGAACATTGGAAACTGCTGTTAATGCTCTGTGGATTGCTGTGCGTGCTGCTGCAGTGAGCGCTCCTTCTCCTGCTCGCAAAGTTGTTCTGAGCCTTTTGCATCTCTTTACACACTGGCATCTCCTTTGCCAGTTCCTGTCTCTCTTTTTCCTCTCATCAAACCCTGTCCTCATATTCTGTGTGCTCCTGGATTAAAGCCTGGACTTCTTTCTTGCTTGTTCCTGTGGCGGGCTGATCATAATCTTGTGCCCGCCTGCAGTTCAACAATTCTCTAACACTTTTTGACAATGCTTTGACAGAAATCTATGCCACTTTTTTTCCCCGCTGCAGCTAAATATTTTAGATCGGTGTATAAAGTGATAAACAAATGCATTCTAGCATAGATCTGTTGATGTTTATCTACTTTTATTGAGAGGGTCTGTCACATTGCAGTGATGATATCCTACAGAAAATGGGAGCAGCAGAAAATCTAAGAAAAAAGATGAACTCAGAGCCGTGGCAGCAGATGGATAAGAGAAAGCAGACAAATGGTGGAGGACAGAAACAGGTGGGGTCCTCTTAGTGATCAAAGCAGGTTATTGACAGTAGCAGCTGAATGGGAGACAAACAGGAAGTAGGAGATGTCACTGGACAGACCTACTGTGGGAAACTACCTGAGCAGTGTGACCAGGAGCAGATACCAAGCAAGTTCAAATAAATGACCAAGATAGCCAAGTAACAGATGTCCATCCATCCATTTGCTTCCGCTTATCCTTTTCAGGGTCGCGGGGGGCGCTGGAGCCTATCCCAGCTGTCATAGGGCGAAAGGCGGGGTACACCCTGGACAGGTCACCAGTCTGTCGCAGGGCTAACACATAGGGACAGACAACCATTCACACTCACTAACACATTCACACCTAGTGGCAATTTGGATTATCCAATTAACCTATCCCCACAAGCTGCATGTCTTTGGACGGTGGGAGGAAGCCGGAGTACCCGGAGGGAACCCACGCAAACACGGGGAGAACATGCAAACAGATGTATTTTTATTATATTAGTATATACTCTCTTTCCAAACCTCATGAGAAAGTTTGAAATCAGCCATAGTCTAAATAAAACTATGTCTTAAACATAACTGAACTACCAATGAGAAAAAGATGACCTTGTGTGCAACGGCATGGAGTTAAAGATGAAATATTCTTATCATTTTAAAAAAAGACAAATGTTTTTATTGTCTCTTGTGCAATTTTATGTTGGAAGACAAAAAGAAAGGAAGAGTTATATAATTTTTCTCTATACTCCTCAAACTTTGCCTCAGGATTTAGGACTCCTATAGCCCAAGGCTGCCTCTAAGCACCTGCCTGAAAGTTTAAAGGAGTGTTGCTAGAAAACTGCAAAGATTTTGTAGGTCGCTGTTTTTTTGCAGTTTGTAATGTAATAAGAAATGGCAGTATACAGAACCGGTGGAGATCAAGTAACAAACTTTGACAAGAGTACTGCAAATAGGATTGCTAAAACGGAAAATGAAAACCATCGTCTGACTCCTAAACCTACAGGAGGATTTGGCAAACTGCTCTGCTGCCTACATTACTTTAGTGTCAGAAGTTCTGGATGTTGTTATGGACTGAAAATTTTCTTATCACTGACTGAGCATCTCCACGAAGAAGTCTTCACCCCTGACTAAGTGGTCAGACCAAGAAAGATTCTTGGTAGGAAGAAAACCACCATTTAAGAATTCTGCAGAAGTGTTCCTCTTCCTCAGATCCAAGTATTAATACAATAATGTTTCAAGTTCGCAATCCTGTTGACTTCACTTCTTGGTTTTCACTCTGGCTTATATCATCCACTGTGAGACCTGCTATGAATAGGTGTGTGCCTGTGCTCAGTGCGTTGAATTAATTCACTTAGGACAAAAGTTAGGATAAGGTTCTCAGTATGTAGGTAAATGGGATATTTATGTTATAGTTATTTAATAATTGAACAGAAAATACCAAAATGTCTTTATAGGAGATTATGGGTTGATTCATTAGAAAGAAAATGGTTAATAATATCAATCTTTTAATACCAGCCTATGGAAAACTTGAAAGCACAACTTGAAAAACCACAGTAAGAACCTTTCATACCTTTGCAAATATTCATTAAGTACCAGTATTGCTAAACTCCAGAGAAACCCAAAATATCAAGCTCTTGTATGAAAGCATCATTTTTCTGTCTCATGCAACAGGTGTCACTTCCCAAGTTTAAAAGATCTTTTCAGTGTAAATCAACTTAAATTTGATTTTCTTTACACAACTTTTAAAGCAGCTTTTTAAGTACATGCCGTTGTAGTTTCATGGGGTGGTCGTCTCTTTATCCCTTTGATAATACTGGAGGTTCAGATTTTGGGAGGTCGCTGTAGACTTGGTAGCAGTGAGATGACCTGGTTTTGGGGGGCTTCCTCTTCACCATAGGGGGTGCCTGCTGGGATGGAGGGCTAATCCAGCTAATCCGTTCTCTGCAAACAGACACACACACCCACACACACACACACTCACACACAGAGATGTGTTCAGCCGCATGCAAATACATATAATACATTATGTCACAAATCTTTAGTTAGTGGAGCAGGTCAGGTGTTTCAGACTATTTATTCATAGATGTGTAAATATGTTCAGGTGTACACTGAACATAATTGGGATTGGAATTATACTAGCATCACTCACAGTTACAGGAGTGGTTGCCGCCGGTGGTGCGTGTTCTCCTCGAAAGTTATGGGCTGCTTCCGTTGTCAGACATAAGAGATGTGCTGGGGTGGGGACAAGCTGTTGTGTGTTGCATGGAAAGGAGAGAAAGCTGGCGAAAGGATATGGGGGGTGGTTTGGCTTTGACAGAGGGGCCGGGCTGATTGCCATCATGATCTGGCCAATCACAGTGTAGAGCTGAATAGAGCAAAGAGAGAGAGAAAATGAGAATGAGGAGGGGGCGTTCAGATCTGAAAGGAGGAAGGGGGTGATGTCAGTTCCTTAGAAACCTACTTTCTCTCCTTTGGTGCCCGCCACCCCCCACCATTCCTCTACTTTGAGAATAGGGGGACCAGGGGTTAATGTTATGCAACATGCTGAATACCCACACCGAGGGCTCCACTACAGTGACAAGCATAGGCCTCTTCTCTTCTCTTCTCTTCTCTTCTCTTCTCTTCTCTTCTCTTCTCTTCTCTTCTCTTCTCTTCTCCTAAGGTTTTTGGTTTCGTTTGTCAATCATTAATAACTAATAACTCGTACACTACAAACCCATTTAGTCAACAGTGCGCACTAACTCAGTAAAAATAAATACAGACATGATTAGCTAAATAACTAACTAGTCATATGCTGCTGATTACTTTGATTAGCAGTTTGATCTATTGCAAGTAAGAAAATAATAAAATATTTCTGTCACAAGTTTCTGGAGCCTAAGTTCATGAACACAGGTGAAGAAACTGGACTTTTGAAAACCAGAAAGCAGCTTGCTGATTCCAGTTCTGTCAGAATACATATAAGTTTTGTGATTTATTGGAATGAAAGCATTTTGGCTCAAAACCAGTTGATGGATAGTACAATTTGACTTCACCAGACTCTCTTAATTATCTATTTTCATGTCACTCTAAAACATTACAAATGATTTTTGTTTTCGTAAGAGACCGAGGCCGGTAAGGGAGGGATTGAAAATTATTTCCACTTTGTTTTGGTCTCAGCAGCTGAGCCTGGAGCGGGACACCTTCAAGATATCAACACATGCTGGGGTCAACCAGTTTCCTTAGGAGAAGGAATATGGGAATATGTGTCATTGAAGAAACACAGCTGTGTGTTCACGCACACTCGTGTGCACATGCTTGCACGTATGCTGAGTGTGTGCGCACACACATACATGTTTTCTTGGTCCAGCTGGGGTGTTAATTTCACCCCAAGGCTGTGTGAGTGTTGACCCCAAAACTTTGTAACCTCGTGAAGTGTGGAATTCTCGAAGCCCGAGGCTGTAATGTGCTGTTTCCTGTAGCGGGAGAGTACATTCCTTTGACTTGTCCCATTCCTCGCTGCTTGCTGTAAACTCAGGATCTTTGGGTGGCAGTCCACGACTTGGAAAGAATTCAAAACAGACAGTGGGTTCTTTCTAAACTTGATCCTCCCATCCCCCTGTGCCATCTCCACACGTGTAGAAGGGTATTGACTGATGGATGCACCTTTTTCCATATACCCGTGTTTCCGTTGTCCCTCCTGGCAGTGCGCTTAAACCAAGCCTCAGGCTAGCATTGCCTTTGAGCGTTGAGTGTATCAGACAAGCCGACTTGTTAGTGTGCTGTCAGTGTGCGTCAGATCTTAATCAGTTCCGTGCGCTTTCCTTTGAAGGGAGGGCTGGTGTAACGGACCTCTGTAGCTGGCCTAGCAGTGGAAAGCATGTCGCTCCAGTTAGCCTAGGCCTGCTATTAATGATGAGCATTATAAACATGCATTCAGACAGGTTCAGATAGGAATGCTGTTTGAGTCCAGAAAAAAAGAAATCAAATGTGTTTTCCTAATGCCCCAAGACATGGCCCATCTCTCCCTTTTCCCTTGGTCTGACTGGGTGGTCCAGCCCAGCAGAACAGGCATGCTTATGTTCAACTTTAATGCCATTACAGTAGACAAAAAAATATTCAATCCATGCCCACTGTTACACGGATTGAGCAGAATTGTTAAATTGGATTAAGGCATAATAAAATGCTACAGATTTTTCACACAGTCTGCTCTCTCACTGGACAGTTTTCTTGTTTTGTGTATGTGTGTGGCTGGGTGACCAAGTGAAATAATATGAGTATAAATTGCTCGAGCTTTCGCTGAACGGCTCAAATTATCAGCTCGTAAATTAGAAACAGACACACCAAACTGGGGGATGCATATGAAGACACATGAATCTTAAACCTGAACACAAAACGTAAACAATTCTGGTACTTTTTTAAAATTTAATTTGCCTTATAATTTTGCTCATATCTGCCCATCCTTGCATGCCCGCATTCGTTTGCATGCATGTGTGTGTTTATGTGTGTGCGTGTGTGTTTGTGAGGGATACTTTGCCAGACTTTCCTTGGATGTACTTGGGTGGAGCTGGACAGCTAAAGGGTCTGAAAGGCTGCTTTTGTAGCTCGGGCTAGCTCAGGGCTCAGAGCGCACGCACAGGGCTTAGTCTCACCACGATACTGGGAGCAAAGCCTGGAAGACAGCCTCTCTCTATCAAACACACACACACACACTAGTGTCACACACAAATGCAGACAACGTGTTTTGGCGCTGCTGACAAGTTAGCAAATTTAACGAGAAACACTGAGCTGTTTGTGAAATGTGGATTTGTTGAGGTGATGCTGCTTTTGTGGATTCAAAGGACTTGGGATGTTTGCCATTGTAGTGTTACAAGCTTACTGTGAGGAGAGTGCTTTTATTTAAGATACAAGTCAGATAATGTCACAGACAGGCTGCGATGTCTGTGGGTCTGCTTTGCAGAACAAGCAGGGGATCTCTTGTGTGAGTCGCAGACTTTATAGCACACCATGCTGTTTGTGTGTGTGCATTATTATTATCTTGTAGTTCAGAGCAAAATAATGCATTACAATAAAAAAAGTATGCATGATCTGGAATGGATCTGGTAGCAGTGTGATGTTTTCTAGTCAGCTGTACTCCTGTTTTACTTGAAGAACCAGAACGAAAGTCAGTGTTTTAACCTTTACTGTGTCTATATTTTGCAGATATTTGTGCCTTTGTGTCAGAAAAACACAGACTTTTTAAGCACATATTCAAAGCCAGCACAATTCTGGCCCCTAACCCTTACATGCAGTTTTTCTTAACCTTTAACTTTACTAAATAAGATTTTGTGAATCAAATGCAATAATGGTCTGGATGTTTTCACAAAAGCCTTAAATATGTAACTTCACTCTTCTTTGTCAAGTTGGCGGGCGTGTGAACCAGGAACTCAAGTATACAAGACAGAAGATAGGCGAGGAGGCCATGTTTACCCCTCAGCTGATGATCCAGACGCCGCGGGAGGAGGGAGCCAATGTTCTAACTGTGGAGGCGCTCCTGCAGCACCTGGAGTCAGCTATCCGAGCCAGCAGAGTTCATGTTTACCTTTATAACAGGTAACGTGCCTCTTGTCATTTTGTATCTAAGCATCATGTTTTCCAATTCTGGACAAGTTAATTCAAGTTTAATATCTTTAGTCCAATAACTGTATCTGGCTTCCTCTTTATTCTAACACAGTGGCCAGTAATCTGTGAGTGTAGCCCTGTTATAGGTCCAGGTATAAATTCTCTTACTTGTGTGTCAGTCAACATTTCTCAGCTACAACGCTGACACGATGTGCTCAGCTCATTCAACATTGTTGGAAGTAAACGAATAAGCTGATCCCAACAGTGGAGTAACCCTCCTGCAAACTAGCATTTGGAGGTGTGATTGCAGAACGGCACAAAAAATAATTTTTTTTAGTAACCCTTTTACTTTATGAAAAAAGCTCTATCCTACAAGCTGGAACAATTTAGTTTGAAATATGTCTGAGTAGGAGTGCTGAAAGGTGCTGTAACGTGGTGCACATGTGCAAACTTTTTTCTGTATGCTATCAACTCTTGTGCTTATTTAAACAAAATCATATCAGCCAACACTATAATCAGCAGGAAAAAAACAAATCGATGCACCTCAAGTGGTAATCTCTGAGTGAATTCATTGCTGTACATGACGAGATATAGCAATTATTCTGTGTGTACAAACACAAAGAAATTCGTAATGATGAAGGATATATTTGTATTATTCCTTGTTCAGTTGATCCTGGGTGCACTCGTCGTGTTTATGTGGTGATGAAAAAGTTAAACTTTTGTTCTGGATGAAGCATTCTCATTGGGATGAAAAGTTTCGTCACTCATCCAAGTGACTTTTTCACTCTCTTTTTCTCCTTTTCAGACAATGGAAATTAGAAGACTTATGCTACAAATCAGGGGAAGTAGTCACAGAAACACATCACCTGAATCAGGTGAGACACAACCAGCACAGTGTGTATAGTTTTTCTGTTTTTTACTTTTTATCTCTGTATTGTTGCTACTTCTTCAGTGTTTGTCAATTCTATTATTTGCTCAACCATTTAGATCATAGAAAGGCTACATCCCTGCCTCATCATCACACCTTTGGACTGCTTCTGGGAGGGGGCTAAGCTCCAGCCTGGAACAGGCTATCTCCCGTAAGTACTTAAAAGCTCTTTTTGACTAGACAGAATCTGCATTTGTGATGTGATCATTACTACATATCATTGGATTGACCAAACTCTTCCAAGCTTATGGCCAAATGATCAAATCCTAATTGGGCTTACATAATAGCTTTATCTACTGTGAGGCCAGTTGGCAAACTGATTCAGATGATGTTGGGACAATAAGACCTGAAGTGCTGAGCTCAGCTCATAACGGTAGTGTATACAGTAGCAGTGGCAATGTGATAATGAGAAAGAGATGACAAGAGATGTGAATCTTTGGATCTTGCATTAGCCCCTTTTATAAGTGGCAGCTCTAACACACTCAACCCATCTAAAGAAACACCACAGAGAAACAAGTGTGTGTGTGTGTCCTGAACTCGTCCCCTCTGAAGGCTCTATTGTAGTGGTTGCTGGCATGCGTATCGCTGCCGATGGTTTCTCTCGAGCCCTGGGCCTCACACCATTGTCTGGCCGTTCTGTTGCTAATGGCCTGCTGCTACAGTAATACTCAGCAGACCTTTACCTCTGCATGTGTTTATGCATGCCCATATTGTGCGTCGTCTTCATCAGTGCATACATGCGTTTCTGTCGATGTGTAAAGGTGTATCAGCTTGAGTCACCATCATCAGAGTGCGTGGATGTGTGTCTATCTGTGTGAGTGTGAGTGTCTGGACCTAGATGGTAAATAAGGTTTTTACTATGTTCTGGTTGGGAGGCTGGGAATAATAACCCAAGCCTGGTTAAGCACATACAATGTCGTCTGAATGGCAGAGAGAAAAAGAGAGATCGGAATGTGTGAGGAAAAGAGAGCATAGAGGGACGAGGTCTGGGTTGGAGCAGGAACTCAGCTTTTGCATGATGGGAAATTATCGCCACTTATTACATAGCAAGAAAGAGATTAGTTACCGTTATCAGAATTGTGCCTTTTTCATCGGCTAAAATGTAATCTTGAACTTTTTATCTTTTTGTGGTTTTATTCCCTTCAATGAGAAATAAAAAGTGATGGGCAGATAATGTTTAAGAACATAAAACAAAACCTTTCATTCAAACAGGTGTAAGGTAATCTTTTGTAATCATCTAGATAGGCCAGAATTTGAATCTAGTGTTGACCTGTCAACTCTAATGGATATAGTGGATGGCTTAGGTAACATTTTTTATTGTCATTTGACTATAAGATTTTACTTTTTGGGGATCCAAATGCAGCTATTCTTAGGAACAGAAACCTAGCATCATAAAAGCACACTAACATTTGCCTTTAACCTTTGCAGAGGCAAAGGACTTGTGCAGTGGACCAATTTTGACCCTAAGGAATTCCTTGAGGAGTTGCCACAGCAAAACCACGTGGAAATCTTTGAGGAGATGTTAGAAAAAGCGGACATTGGGCACGGCTACATGGATAGACCCTGCCTGAACCCAGCCGATCCTGACTGCCCCCGCACCGCGCCCAATAAGAACTCGACTAAGGTGGGCATGCATCAAGCCTCAAGCTTTTGGCTCGGAATATCTCAATAAGTGTGGGGTATTAATATGTTTCGCTCAAACGTAAAGTGTTTAGTTTGAGATTAGTTGTTGACAGTTATTGCTTTTATTGCTCCAGCCATTCGATGTGGCACGGGCTCTGAGTGGAGGCTGCCATGGTCTGGCCAGGAAGTACATGCACTGGCAGGAGGAACTGATTGTTGGAGGGACCACCAAGAATGGCAGCGGACCCCTGCTCAGGTAACATAACCGAACTTGCTTCTTCGTAAACACTGTAGTAATCATGACAGCGCGTATTCTGGACAGACTGTGTGGTTTTTGTTCTCTTGTGCAGCACGTGCACATTTGCGTGTGTGCTGTGTGCTATAAATCTTGCAGTCATTAGCAAATTCCAGTGAAATCTTAGAGCTCCAGCTGTTCCTGCTCAGCTCTGGCTGCTCTGCTTGGACACTACCCACTCACACACACATGTGTATGCACAGAGTGATGTATTGCCTGGCTAGTTTGTCCAAATATACAGCGATATGTGGACTTAATTCCAGCACAAGAATCAGGTAAAAGCCTAAAGATTTGGTTGTATGCCGTCCGACAACATACAAGCTCAACGCATGATAAGGGAACAAATTAAAGTCTTGCACTTTTTGTGTGATGTTTATGTAAGTAGAAAGCATGAAATTTGCATAGAAATGAAAAATGTTTCTTCAACAGCAGCTACAGCAGCAGTAACATCTTTTGCTTGTGGACCTCCTACTTTAAGGCTAAAATGCACTTTTGGTGCAAAGCAAACTCGCACGCACACACATTAACACACATACTGGTCACGGAGTACAGTGGGGTGCGTTGTTTGTGTTTTGTGGTTGTGTTTTTTCCTGGCAAGGTTGGGTCATTAGAGTGTCTGTGCGTGCCTGGCTGCTTGTGTGTGTCTGCGTGTGTGTGAGTGAATATGTGTAGTATGGCTGCTCTCTCTGTTGGGCTGTTACTGCTGGCACTCAGCTTCTTCACCTTGTTTACTAACTGCCACCATTACTGTGCTTATCACCATATTACACAGCACACATTCATAGAGACGGGCAAATGTCTTTTGCTTTGGTTTATATAATTTTATGATTTGAAAATAAATCCACTCAGTAGACTACTGTTAAAAAGCTGCACTCTGGTCCAGAGTCCTTTATTATTACCTAATCCGCCATATTACTTTATTACCTTCATAATTTATCACCCCATTAGCGGTGTGCATTTTTCATTACACTCAATGTCTTGGTCCTTAAGATCAGCAACCCATAGAAGGGCTGAAGGAGAGCTTGCATGTGGGAGGGAGAGGATGCATGTGAGGAAATATGTAAATACACAATTAAATTATCCTTATTAAATCCTTATTAAATTTCCTCTCACTGGGTTTGTATATGATTTTGAGATATTGATATCAGTAGTTTCTGGATATATATATATATATATATATATATATATATATATATATATATTAGTCACATCAGATGGAACAGTATTTGCTCAGACAGCACATGTGCTAAGCGCATCATTGTTTATGATGACTGATATCCAATGTGCTCCAGGCAATGTGACTTTGGTTTTGTTTCATTTTTCTTTCCCTTTTACTGCTTAAATTAACACATTCTTTGTTCTGGGATTAGAGATTAAACTGAAAAATTAAAAATTTTCCTGGGATGATTTAATCTTATTCTCTCATCTCCCTGTTGGTTTGATGCTTTTGAGGGACCATCATTTTGATGAACACCTAATTTATTTTTACTTTATATTCATGGAGTGTTAGACATCGCTGTGAATCAAAGAGCCTAAAACTTTGCAAGTCCAAGTTTTGATTTTGTTATTATTTCCCACAATCCAGAGAGCCTGCTCATCGCCCCACGCTTCCTCTCTAGATGGGATGTTCTCACTGAAGTCTTGACCTCCTTCCTTTTGTTCTCTCATCCTTTCCATGTTTTCCTTCCCATTTCCCTCCCTCATTCTCTCTCTGCCACCTTCCCCCTTAACTCCCTTCCAGTGCCCAGGCCTTGCAGACCATCTTCCAGCTGATGACTCCCAAGCAGATGTTTGAGCACTTTCGGGGCTACGATGAGGTTTCCCACATCAACTGGAATGAAGAAAAGGCTGCAGCTATACTTGAAGCCTGGCAGAGGCGGTACTCTGAGGTAAGGGCCAGAAAATTTAGAAATGAGAGCAAGAAAAATTCAGAAAAAGAGAGAACGAAAGAGAAAAGAGTAGCGAAATCTACCCTAAGTCCTCTATAGCCACGTTGTAAATCACAGACCGGATACAGGTGAACATGGGAAGGCCCCATCCAAAGCCGGGGCCCCTGATAGATACTAAAACCACTGTTGGTGTGTGGTAAAGGACTAAAGTTTTCCTCTCACTCATGAGTAGAGAGGGGCAATAGAGCAACAGGGTGAGCATGTCTGGAATACATTAAGTGAGTGCTGGATATCTCTCTTTTTCTTCCTCGCTCTCCCCCTTAAACTTACACACAATCACACATGAACACACACTCACAACTTCACACACAATCGCTTTCCCAGCTGTGGCCCCATTGGTGGCTCATGTGTGACATCATCTGGTCTTTGTTTTGGGGGCCCCAACCTCTGTTCCACATGGTGTGACCTTGTGTGTATGAATGTGCGTGTGTGTGTGTGTGTGTGTGTGTGTCATTTATCTTTGGGTCCAGAAATCACAGATTTTTAACAAAATGTGATCATATTTTTAAACACATAGTTTTATTTTTTTAAGCTTCAAAGTGAAAAAATATGCCAAAAATTGCATTTTTTATTTGTATTATTCACATTTAGGCGTGTCTGCAAGAATATGTCGGTATGTGTGAGACACATGTGGAAGTTTACATGTGGGTGCGAGTGTGTGTGTGTGATCTAGAGCATGTTTCTTAATGTGTGTCAGCCGTCATTGCTCCCCACTGAGCAGTAACAGCAGCCAACTGTCTGTCCTGAGATAGTAAGAGAGACAGAGGGAATAGGTCAGGATACTGTCTGCAGAGCCTCCTGATTCAAGGCTTTTTTTTTTCAGAGACAGCCTGTAATATTTAGTTAATTTAAACCTAGGGAAGATGTTATATTACATAAAAGAGGGACAGCTTGCGCTAAATCACTGAAAATTAATTCCCTTTTTCCAGAATGTGCATTTTAGATACCACTGAGTAAGCGGCAGCAAGGTTGGTCAATTATCTATTCTGCTAAAATTAGATTTAGTTGTATTTTGATAGCTGATGCAGATCTAGTTGGTATATTAAGGGAAAATGAGATAGGGATAAGAAAATCTTGTTGCAAAGTTCCAAACCAGTAAATGCTTTACTGGTCAGTAAACCAGATTTAAATGTTGATGGAGCTACTGGTGCTGCATTAAGAGTTCATTTATAAGTGACCTATTTTATTATTTCTAATCTATATACATATATATTTTATAGTGTGTATATATAGGATATTTAATCCTATTTTAAAGAGTTTCTTCCTCTTTATTTACTATTGTCTTGTCTTCAGGCGGTGCAGCACAGCGTGTCAGCAAACTCGTCTCAGAAGGTCTTATCTTTCACAACCACCACTCTGGAAGATATTCTCAAGTCTTTTTCGGACATAAGTGTTATCCGCGTGGCCAGTGGGTACCTTCTGATGGTAAGACTAGAGGGAAGGAAAATTTTATTCAATTTTTCTCTGCTTCGCTTGAAACTGAGAAGGGACTTACAGACAAAAGGGTGATTGATTAATGGTTTGCTTGCTGTTTGTGCCTAGCTGGCCTATGCATGCCTGACCATGCTGCGATGGGACTGTGCCAAGTCTCAGGGGGCTGTGGGGCTGGCAGGTGTCCTCCTGGTGACGTTGTCAGTGGCAGCTGGTTTGGGCCTCTGCTCCCTCCTGGGCATTTCCTTCAATGCTGCCACTACGCAGGTAACTCACACACATGCCACTGGACCCAATGGGCTAAAGGTCAACACAGCAGCTGCTAGTAGACTTGAGTTGAAGTCTCTGCTAGACTTAAAATCATTTTCTTAAATTGCCTAATTGAAGTGGGTCAACACCAGCAGAATAATGTACAGAAGATAATGTAGTAGATATTATTGGACACTGGAGACAGGTTTTGACGCTTCATTTTAATTTACCTTAGCACCAGAATTTGAAAAATATTGCATGGGTGTGTATCTATAATAATATGCACTTGTGGCTACCCCTAGAATAGCGAACCTCTGAGGTAAAATCATGCAGGAGCTCATTAAGTTTGTGGGTGTGTGCCACAGGTGCTTCCCTTTTTGGCTCTGGGAGTTGGAGTAGATGATGTGTTTCTCCTCGCCCATGCCTTCAGTGAGACCGGGCAAAACAAGAGGATCCCATTCGAGGTGAGGCAAACATCCACCATCACCCATTCCTGCACATCCCCTTTGTTGTTTTATCTACTCCGCGGAGGAATGTGTGAAAGCTTGTCTGTGCCTGTGATGTAGCATCAAGCAAACCATGTGCCACACACCCAGCCTTCTTATCTCGGCAATGCTCCGAATTAAAGACGTTCATTTTTAAATGGATTAATATGTCTGTTTCTTTTAGATTATGACTTCCTTGTTTCTGCTTTACACACAGATTGATAAGTTACACACACACACTTGTGAGTGGGTCTAATAAAAAAAATAAATTAATTAATTTGATGCATTTAAAGTATTCTGTGCGGTCTGAAGTATGGATTAAACCAGGAGCAAGAGCTTTCTCATCCATTAGCTGATGAAGTGTACAGAATCTAATAAATAGCATTAAAAAAAAAAAGAACTGGCTGAGTGTGTGTGTGTGTGTGTGTGTGTGTGTGTGTGTGTGTGTGTGTGTGTGTGTGTGTGTGTGTGTGTGTGTGTGTGTGTGTGTGTGTGTGTGTGGTAGCTTTTCATCTCCAGAGGGGAAAACACAGGCATGTATTTGCTTGTTTTTGTTTTCCCCTGCCTCCCTCTCGTTCAAGCCCTCGTCTCTATGCCTCCCTCATCCCCGAGCTTCTATTGTGTGGCTGAGATGAAAACTAAACAGAGCCAAACCTGATCTCTCCTGTCTGATGCGCACACACACAAACACACACACACACAGACACACACAAAGATGCGCATGCCTGCAGACGCTCTCTGTGTGGTCCTGCACGTCTTTAGATCTTCACACAGTTGCCGCCAAAGTCTTCTAGAGTTGTGTGTTTATTACTGTTCTCTTTGTGCGCATTATATTACAAGTTTTCAGCAGCAGTGATTTTACCAAGCGTTGTTTTGTTCTGTCGGCTTTTTCCTCCGTTACTTCAAACAGAAGTAGACAGGCCCAGGTGGATTATTTAAGCACTTCAGGGCTTCAAGAAACATCGTAATCACTGTCAGTCATATCAGTATCACGATAATGATACATAATCTCCAGTATTACACGTGTGCCTCTGGCTAAACTCTGATCAAAAGTTTCATTGCTTTTCCTCTCACCAACTTCTCTTTCTGTCTCGACAAGGATCGCACGGGGGAGTGTCTGAAGAGGACAGGGGCCAGTGTGGCTCTTACCTCCATCAGCAACGTCACAGCATTCTTCATGGCAGCGCTCATCCCCATCCCAGCGCTCAGAGCCTTTTCTCTACAGGTACAGTGGCTAGTGAGTGAGGGTTGTATGCGTGCGTGTGCGTGTGTGAGAGTTCAGTCGTGTGGGGCCTCTCTCTTACTAATAGTCCTGTTCCCGTCTTCATTGGCTCCAGATTTCTCCAGACTGTTGTTTTATTGATTTCATTCATCACATTGAAAGTGTGTACGTCTGTGTGCGTTTGTGTGTGTGCATGAGGAGAAGTGTGCGTTTTGTTAAATCCCCCCCTCCTCCTTCTTTGAGGCTGTTTAGTGGTGGGCCCGGTGTCTGTCCAGATTGTGGCTGAGGTCCTAGTAACTGAATCCCTCTGCGAGTGTGTGTGCGCGTCTGTGTACTCACATACCCTCACATCCATGTGCATGTGTGCGTGTGGGGAGTTGTAGTATCTGTGTGGGAGGTTTGAAACGCAATGGCCTAGATGTTTGCATGTGCGCATGTGAGCGAATGTACGAGCAAAGGTGGGGGAACACGAGAGGGGAGCTCTGACTTCTCTAACATCTGTCAGTAATTACAGACATCACCAGAACAGCGAAAACTAGTACAAAATGCCTCCAATAATCAATGAATTCCTAATTCATTTAAACAGTCAGTCATAGCGATACGTGCGCTAAAGAGAGGATAAGGTCAGATAAAAATCTCTGGTTTGAAGTTTGAGTCACTGCAGCACTAACCAGATGGATAGAGAAAGAAAAGGCTACATACATGTTTTAAAAAGTGATGGTTACAACAACAACAAATTTGACATCTCACCTTTGTGTGATGATCACCTTAATCTTCTAATCACATGGGTGACCCTCCATTAATGTGAGTGTAGGTTTTGCCGTTTTGTCAAAAATCTGGTTTGTTCAGTTTATTTACCCAAAAGAGTTTCTGTTTTATTGTTTACATAAGGTTTTCTTGACACCATCTTTATAGTCAGAGGCACTCTTATGTGGGTTAGCAAGCCAAAGTGGATGATCACAAAAGCCAGTTAGTTCACCCAAGACAGGACGCCAATCTGCCACTAAGACAAAAAGGCACTCATTAAGACTCAAATATACTTTTGTGACAGAATAGGAATAACCACTTATGTTAACTTACTTGCCTCTGGTCTTTGGGGAGGATGCCAGAGTACCTGAAGGACAGTCCACTGTACCACTGAACCATCACAATCAAGCACACACAATAAAAGCATTCAGCTGAGAATTTCAACACATATTTTGCATAAGGAAGCTATGAAAACTTGTTGTAATACGCATTTGCAAGTATTTGCAGTTACATAAGTGATGTATCACTGACTATATGAAAATATTAAGTGATTTCCCCCTCCTGTTTCTTGCTCTTTAGTCCTCACGCACATGCATAGACTCACACACACTTGCATGGACACACAGTGTGAGGTAAGATGTTGCCACATTGAGTACAATATTAGCATGTGTGGATTGATGGCTTTAGTAGAGAGAGTCTGTCAAACATGATCCATTTACCCCATGGGTCTAATCCATGGAGCTTCGTTTTCTACACACGCACATTGGAAAAGACGCATGCTCAACACACACACACACGCATACCATGCATACTTCACACTAGTGGTTTTGTTACCGCTAGACGGTAAAACTTCACGAAGTCGACATTCACGGTGATACTCATCTTTTATTATCGAGTGCATCCACACACCGCAACCTTGTGTCAGTGCCTGCAGTTTGTGTTGGCGTGCATGTGTGCGTCTCTTTATCAGCATTAAACACTTCCCATGGTCGACTCCACCTTGGATTCATCGCTCTTTCCCGCGCGCTCCTGCGTTATGTCTCATTCACTTCCTCCTATCAGTATAAACATAAGAAAAGGAATCTTGTCCTGATAACAGCAGCAAAACACACACACACAGAGGAACACACACATTCATGTGCAGAAAACAGATGTGATGATAAATATCCCCACTCTGGGGTCAGCTCACGGTCACTGTGTGTGTGTGTGTGTGTGTGTGTGTGTGTGTGTGTGTGTGTGTGTGTGTGTGTGTGTGTGTCAGTGGACTCATACTGTATCTGTCTGGATGTTAGTGGGCCAATTGAGAATTAATTGTTCTGCTCTACTTACAGCTTTTTCTTTCTCCACGTCTCCTTCATTGACATTATATCTCTCTCGTTGACTGAGTAGCGAGCTGAGGAATGAGGGAGGGCGAGGATGTGTGTGTGCCTGTGTCTGGTTGGTGTTATGGTGTGGTTTAAGTAGGAGGCTGTACGTTTTTTAAGGTGACAGATATGTGTGTTTATGTGCATTTTTCTGTGTGAGTCTGTAAGGGGTGTGTGTGTGTTGTCTGTACAGCCACAGCGACTGCTCATCACCTCAGGCCCCGCGGGCCTCTGACTCCTTGGGTGGTCTGGCACACACACGGGATTGTGTGTGTGTGTGTGTGTGTAGTGGTCTGGCAACTACGCAATATCCAGATTGTACTCTGGGCAGGGCCCCAACCTAACCTCAACCCCCACCCTCTGCTCTAGTGCACCACCTTCAAATACTTAACCACAACATTGTACTGGCTTCTATTACACATACATATGCCTCACTTTTTCTCTGCACACTCAGTGTTTTTGCCTTGAAAGGAACTGGAAATGTGTCGAAAGGCAATTTTTCCCTCACTTGAGCCTATTCAGCTTGTGTTATTCTGATTTATATTCAGAGCAACACTGTTTTTGTTAAACAGTAATTCTTTCATTTAATACACTTTCAAAGTAGTTTTGTAAGTTGCAGCATGTGTATGGATGATAATGCAGTTAAATTTACAGCAAAATGCCCTTTTTAAATGTTACATATCATTTCACATCTTCACTGTCTACACTGCATATGATCACCTGTATTTTTTCCCCACTGTTTGCAACTACAAAAAAAGTCAATCTGATCCTTTTTCTTGATAAAAAGCAGTTTTGTTTGGGTTTTTTCACCTGAAATAACCTTTCTGTTTTTCTTGCAGGCTGCAGTGGTGGTGGTGTTTAACTTTGCCATGGTACTGCTCATCTTTCCTGCCATCCTCAGCATGGATCTCTATCGGCGAGAGGACAGGCGTTTTGACATTTTCTGCTGCTTCTACAGGTGTGCACACACAAAGACGCGCTTTCATATCTGACGAGACACTTATTGCTTTACCGTTCCTCCTTTTATGTTTTCCACCGATCTCTTCCATGATAATGAACCGTGTACGCACAAAGCTATCTTTAAAGAT
The DNA here is from genome assembly GCF_057382185.1 of Mchenga conophoros. NCBI lineage: Eukaryota > Metazoa > Chordata > Actinopteri > Cichliformes > Cichlidae > Mchenga > Mchenga conophoros. The sequence continues at coordinate 25,141,970 of NC_140537.1, read as the reverse complement.
ATCTTCACCGTAATCCCCCTCAGTTAAAAACTAATTACTGCAAAAGTTGTCTCTTTCCGTCTGACTGCTTGCTTGTTTGACTGTATGTTTATCTTTTCCAGTCTTCATTAAAGTTTGCCAGTCTGCCTGCCAGCCCGGGCATGCTCGTTGGCTCGGTTATTGTACAGATGTGTACACACACTATTAAATTCCACGGTTGGGTCCCGGCCCTATATTTCATGCTGCTGGCAAAGGAGAGAAGATTCACAATAACATAGGGCTAATAAATATTTTTTGTAATGCAACACTTAACTGTTTCACAAAATCAGATGTTGTACATGCGTACTGGAATGTTTTTTTTTTCCGTTAAGTCTGGTTTTAAATTTTGTTTCACAGCAGTGCCTGACAGTGTTTCATCGTATTTATGTCTGCAGCCCTTGTTCCAATCGTGTGATTCAGATAGAGCCACAGGCGTACCTGGATGGGACAGAAGGGAGTCGCTACAGCCCTTCCCCGTCATATCGTACCCCTCCTCCCTCATATCACATGCCTCCCCCAAGCTACAGCAGTCCCCCTCCTTCCTACAGTAGCCATGGTTTTGCTCAGCAGACCCAAATCACTATGCAGTCCACAGTGCAGCTCAGGACGGAGTACGACCCCCGAACTCAGGCCTTCTACACCACAGCTGAGCCCAGATCCCAAATCTCTGTGCAGCCCATCAACCCAGCTCCAGCTAGGACCAACCGTAACAACGAGTATTACAGTAGCAGCAATCACGCCAACATCAGCAACAACAACAACAGTGGGGGCTTGAATAATGGGGGGTCTCGAGGTTCTGCCAGCTTCTCCCATCATCATCATCCCGCACCTCCTCCTGCTGCATCGACCCCAAGTGCTAGCTCAGTTGCTCAGGGTGATGGAGCCTCATCGACTGGCCAGAGTCCAGAGAACAACAGCTCCACACGGGACCTGTTGTCCCAGATTGGAGAAGCCTCGCTGGGCCTACGCTGCCTCAAGCCCCCCTGCTCGCGCTGGACCCTGGCCTCTTTTGCTGAGAAGCACTATGCGCCATTCCTTCTGCAGCCCACCACCAAGGTGAGTTCAGTTGCTCTCTGTGTTTCTGTAGAGTAGGGAGACAAAGAAACAAGCGGAATAGCTTCTGTATGAGGTAAAAGTGGGTTTGTGTGCTGACTCACTGTGGTGATAATTTGAATGGGAGGGTTAGTCACCGGAGTGTGTAAGGAAGGAGGAAATCGGGGGTGGAAATTGTGGTTATGTCCTATCTGAGACACACACACACACACAGACACACAGTGGGTGGCCAGACCTTTTAAAGCCTTCCAGAACTGAAATCATGTGGTGGTCTGTACTTGACATTACAAAATGTTCCTCAGTTTCTTTCTTCTTCTTTTTTTTAATTTTATATAAATTGCTTCACGTAGTCCTGCAAGGCATTAATCCGGCACTTTACTTTTTGCAGAAAAAAGAAAAAGTAGCACTTTTGCTACATTGTATCAAAAAGCATCTGACAGCTTATAAACAGCTTATAAACAGGCAGATGTTTTAATTGGATATTTGTTTTTTGATAAAGCTGTCTCTTCATCCCTCTGATTCCAGGTGGTTGTGATTGTGCTGTTCCTCTGCCTGCTGGGAGTCAGTTTATACGGGACCACCCAAGTGAGGGACGGCCTGGAGCTGACAGATATTGTACCAAGGGAGACAAGCGAGTACGACTTTCTCGGCGCCCAGTTCAAGTTCTTCTCCTTCTACAACATGTATGTGGTAACACAGCGCGCCGATTATGCTCAAAACCAGCCACTGCTTCACCAGCTCCACCAGAGGTTCCACACCATTCACTACGTGCTGAAGGAGGAAAATGGACAGCTGCCTCGCATGTGGCTTCATTACTTCAGGGACTGGCTGCAAGGTAAATCTAAGTAATTTTAAGCTTGACGTACACATGCCACCTCAACCCGACCTAAACAGTGAATAAAACCGAATATGTCAAATTTTTGTGGCTCAGCACTGAACACACCAATGACTGGAGGTGTCATATTTTGGGCTCTCCATAATCTTCTCATGAGCGTCAAAGTTCACCTGGTTTCAAGGTTGACCAGAATTCATCGATTAAAAGTCAAGGTTACTGTGTCAGTCAGTAATTTTAAGGTAATAGGATAAAATGAAAAAATATCAAAGGTTAACTTCGATGTAAGATCTATAAGATTTTTAATTCTGTAACTCAGGAGCTAAACGGGAAATTGTGGTCATATTTCACATGTGGTTGGATACTGAGTTAGTGACACTAATCATTTGTGTCCACATCATAAATTCCTTTCGAATTTTCGGGTATGAAATGAGTGTGGACAGGTATGGACATAAACTGCACCTTCTGGTTGAGAATAAAATGGGTCAGATGTGGCATAATGGTGTAGAGCCAGTGTTAGTTCATTTGAAATTTTACCTTTGCTTATTTAACTTATTTAACTTTGCTATTCAGGATAGTTTAGGCATGGGAATAATTTACTTTCCCATGAAAGCATTTTGAGATCACAATTTTATTCCATGTTTTGACATAAATCCGCAGAAAACAAGATGTTAGGCAGGAGTTCAGAAGTAGGAGGGACTGCATAAATGGACACTGACAGTAGCTGATTAAAATCACTTGTTTCTTCCATAAGTGGGATTGATGGCGAAGAGTATAGTGGGAGTCAATATTTTTCAACTTCATCTTGGGAAATGTACAATATTCAAAAACCTTTGGCAGCAAATATGTTGTCAGTGCAAATCGGCACATATTGAACCAGTACTGCCTGCTCTAGTGTTTTTGTTTGTTTTTCTAGATAAAAATTTAATATTTGACACGTAAGACATGGTACACAACGCTTTAAATTAATTTTGAAAGGAGTGATGGATGGATTTATTGTTTCATACAGAATTGCAAAGTATCAGTGAACAGTATTTTCTTTCATATGTCAGCCCAATCTATGAATGGCTTAATTCTCAGTGAGGAAATGTACTTAACGATAAAACACATCGTGAGAGTCTGTGTGTGTGTGTGTGTGTGTGTGTGTGTGTGTGTGTGTGTGAGCCGGCTGGGAACCACACAGGGAGTGTGTGTGGGTGAGAGAGAGAGAACTGTGTCTGATATTGCTCTCTGCAATGGTGGGACAAATTGGAGCCAGACAGGCCAAGGAACGAGACCCAAAACAACATCTCCCACAGACGGACCACAGCATGGGCCTTGGGGGAGAGCCGAGAAAAGAGGAGTGATACACATATGGATCAGAGAGTAGTATAGAAAAGAAGGCAGATGTTACTGATAAAGCCCCATAACGATCTCTTTGAATTAAAAGCAGCAGATTTTCTGTTTTTGAAGTCATGTTTAGTGGTTGAGAATGGAACTGAGTTATCATATTAAATCAATCAAGCCTATTATAGAGTTAGGGTTAGGTTAGGGTGTTGTGTTATTTACTGTGTTGGGTTGTTGTTTGTTGTGTGTTGCAGTGGGAGAATGAAGATAACAAGGCATGTAACCTTTTTAAACATCCACATCTAACCAGTGTGTTTTGCTGTGGTTTCCTACAGGTCTCCAGCAGGCTTTTGACAAGGACTGGGAGGCTGGCCGCATCACCCACAACAATTATAGGAATGGCTCTGATGATGGCGTCCTAGCATATAAACTCTTGGTGCAGACAGGGCGCAGGGACAAGCCCATCAACTTCAACCTGGTACGTTTAGGATTTAAATTGAATTTATTAAAAGTGGATAAGCGATTCCTCTTGTCATTAACACGTAAAAGTTCATCCGTCTATCAAATGCATCAGATGTAAATTGAATGTGCTGCTATGGTGATGAAAGGGGATAATAATTCACAGAGATCATGAAAAAAGCTTCCTGGTCAATGCCCAGGTGCAAACTGTTGAAAGAAAACAAAGCTTTGATCTGAAACAAAGGCTTTAGATGGATGAACACACCTCGGTAAGCTTTTATTGTTGCGTTAGAGAAATCTCCTTCTCATTTGTCAGTTCTAATACTGGAAGTTAGCACTAGCCTGCGAGTGAATTGGTTCCTGATGAATGAAATCCTGGCTATCTGAGTGTCTATTGTCTGGCTATTTGACTGTCAATGGTACACTGCAATTCAAAAGATGTGTGGACATGTTGGGTTAGCAGCTTGATTTGCATTATATGAGGAAGTATGTGCAGATGTTATGTAAGCATAGACCATGCAGACTGTATTACATGGACTACAACTTGATAATAGCCTTGAGAGATGCTTCCACCACTTTCAAAGCTCTTTTGTGACGCTGTATGTGTATGCATATCTGTACATTTTGTTATGACTCTAGGGGAGCCACACCCAGCTTAAAACCATCTCTGACTATTCATATTTTTCTTTCTTTCTCTCTGTCTGTGTTCGTGTGATGACTTTACCGAGCTCAGGAATTTAAAGCTCTCACTGGAGCTGCAGCCTGACTCTGAAAAACCTATTAACTCTTCATTTAAACGATTTGTCAGTTTGCGTGTGGGGTTTTTTTTTGTGTGTGTGTGTGTGTGTGTGTGTGTGTGTGTGTGTGTGTGTGTGTATAGCAGGGCCTTGACAGTGAGCTGTTTCCCTTAAACATCAAGTCTTTCAGCTTGACACATCGTCAGTGCTTCCAGCCACGGTTTACAGTATGAGAGGCTGGGATGGCTGAAACTGGTGCAGAGAAACGCCTGCAAACCCCAAAGTGTCTATAAATAATTAATCTGGATTCTGTGGCTCTAAGTAGAAACCTGAATCTGATTCACTGAGAACTAAATTTTTAAAACATATTTGCATGTTTTTCTAATATAAACAATAGCGTCTGCTTCGTCAAACTACTTTCTGAGAGGAGCAGTTGAGGTTTACTGGTGTGGTATAGAAATGCTTGTCTGTTGCAGTTAATACATTCTAAGCCTTGAAGGACAAAGAGTGTGATAAACTAATGTCATTATTGCTTATATAGATAGCCCTATGAGCTGACACAAGGCTTCCAGGGTGACTCTGGTTTTGGTTGCATTTGTTTAGGTCTGAGATGCTAGTCCTATATCCACTGCACATAAAAGTAAAAATGTCTCCTCTTTACACATACTTAATTCCATAATCAGAACATGACTGTTTAGCTTCATCTCTGGTACTGAAGTAGTTCTCCATGAGCTTCTGAAAAGTTTGCACAGCCATTGGTGAAGCTGAAGTGCAAAATTAAGCCATAAAGTGAGTATACAACAAAGCATGTTATCTGAATCATGTGGTAAACTCCAGCTGAGCTGTTGAAACTGTCTCCTGCGTGCCACCGAATGAGTGTTTGATGTCCAGCAGTAACTCGAGTGTAGCGACTTGAGCACCTTGGGTCTCGGAAGGAGGTCGAGACAGGAACTTATTGAGGAAGATTAAATCAGGTCTCTTGTATGTCAGTGGAAAGATACCAACCTGATAATGTGAAAGTCTGGGGGAGAAACAGGAGGAAATGAGGGGAAAGATTGCATTTGTGGAGCTGGGTAAATGTTCTCAGCTTCAACAGGGCATTGAATACTTTTCTTAGTTTAGTATCACCTCCAAAAAACAACATATGTGGATGCATGGCTGCATTCTTTGGCAGGAAAACGCAAAAACAGAAGATAAGAAACTGGAGAAATATAAAAACAAAATTCTTGGCCAGAATATCTGCAAACCTCAAACACAAAACAAGCCATGTCCGTTTCAACATCGAAATCATTTTCATCAAGGGTGATTAACTTTGACGCATAGCTCTTCTGTGTCTCCTGTTTATTTGTATTTAGAATTTGTGCAACTCTGTGTTCCAATCATACAGCTCTACAGATGTTTATTAAGGGTTGCCCACCTCTCCCCTTTGCTCTTATGGCTATTTGTTTATCCAAATAAACTCCATTGCAGCAGTTATCTAGCTGACAGGAAACAGGGCCAGTCCTGGTGTGCGGCCCCGTGACATCACTTCCTCTGCCTGTGAGAGAAGTGTACTTGCCGTGAGGCGTGGGGGCCGCCAGCAGAGCTGCCTGGGCTTCCCGTGACAGCTTGAAGACATACAGTTGTTGAGTATCCTGCTGTTAAATTCGATCCAGATCCACTGGAATCTAGCTGTCTCTCTCTCCTGCTCACAAACTCCAGCTCGCACCACCACTCGCTCTCTCCCTCTCACTCCCTCTGTCTTTTCCTCCCTCCCTTTCTCTTCCTTTTCTCCACTGCTCTGTCCTCTTTCATTGAGGGAGCTAGAAACAAGTGGTTTCTTTTAGACAGCTCTGTGTGTGCATTTGTATGTTTTGAATGTGTGCTTCTCCTTTTTCTTTGTGCGTGTACTTGTTGAGCAGTAGCTTCCTTTTTGTTCCTTAAAATGAGGACCAGATCTTCAACATCCCTGGTAAATTGCATAGCTAGATGTTTTATTTTGATATGCCACTCTTTGGATCTGTGCAGAGGTGTTCTGCTTTTGATTTGTCCCTACTCTGTGCTGGTGACCATTTGTTCCCTATATGTGTGGCTTAAAGCTATTTGCATCGCAATTAAAAAATCTGTGGCGTGCGAGATAAGTCCTAAGAAAGGCCATGCTAACATTATCAAGAGCTCTTTTCTTCGTAGGGCAGGTCCATCTGTGGCGCCAGGCATTCTGGGTACCCACAGGGGTCAGGAGAACCAAGTGTGAGGAACATTTGTACAGATGTTGTGTTATTTTTATAGCTCTACTCCATTTGCTGGGTGGCATTTCCTTCAGTGTTAACAACCAGGTTAACTGCACACAGACGCGCTCAGGGACTCCAGCCAATTTTTTTATTGTTACGCTAACTCAAGCAATTTTTCTCTCCCAACCCCCCACCACAAAAAAACTACTCCTTTCTTGTACCTAACCCCACGAGTCTAGCTTTAACCCCCAGAACGCTCCCTGCCTCTGTGAAAGAGGGATTTATGGTTCCTAGAAGGGAGAATGGCAGAGTGGTGCGCAGTAATGGTTTTACCTCTCAGGAGGTAGCAATGCTAGACTACACTCCTGTTTCCACATGGGAGGGCAAAACTAACAGCCCTTAGTGAGACAGTCATTCGCGTCTACCTACTGACTTTTGCCGTCAAGGCAAATGACGCTGAATAAAAGAGTGCAATAAGGCAGAATCACAGACTCACACGCTCACAAAGATAAACAAAGTGCCTCAGAGAGTTTATCCTAAAGAAATCCAAGTGGAGTGACAACTCCACTTGGATTTCCTTTTGACAGTTTGATGTGATGTAATTACTTGTACCATTTTCGCCTGGATGCACAGACAAAAGGTACAATACAATGGTGCAATGATGTTTAGCCCAGGATGCTAAAATATAATATCATGCTTATGTTAACACAGTAACTAAATAGCTATGTCGCTGAGGCAAACGGGTAATTAGCTTTTCAGTATTGTGGTAATAAAATATGAGAAAATTACAATTTGAACCTGATAGCGCTGTATAAAACATAAACGTATTATTCAAATTCTACTGAGGGGAATGTCAATCTTTGTATTTTTATGTCCTGAGTCCGAATCTAATCCTTTCATGTTCTTCCTCTATCTGTGTGAGTTCTCTCCGGCTACTCCCACACTACCTGCTTCCTTCCCCCATGGATGGATGGATGGCTGATCCAGTAGCTCATAAAGTCACACAGATTCAGTATTTGAATGAATGAGCCTTGACTATGTTTCTGAGATATTTAGCCTGGACCAAAGTGGTGGACCACCTTACCAAAGTCAACAATGCATTCATTGCACTTATTCTCCTAACAAGACCAATTAGAAAGAAAAATACTTTTATGTTTTTGTTCACCTGAAAGTGCCCAACTCCAGAAACTCAAAACACAACCTGCACAGCTCTAAAATAACCAGAATGCCTGTTTAAAGCTTCCTTGCTCAGATTGCTTGGTTCTACAGGCAGCAGCAACAGCTACTTCTTGACAGGAGAGCGTTGCAAGGCTTCCTTTAGAAATTTATTCAGAGTGGTCAGGACGTTGGGTCTGAGGTTGGCCAGCCAATATCTACTATATGTAAAGGGAGAAGCTGATTCAACATTTTCCATGTTTTAATGTGGCATGATAATTCTGGGAAGCTGTGATCAGAAGTACGGGAATGTTCAGAAAGGCAACCAGTGTCTGACTTGTTGGTTTTTCTTTGGTTGGAAAGAGAGAGGGGCTAATATTTGACTCATATTTTGAAAGCTGCTCCGTTCTCTTGCGCTCATGCGTGTGTATAAATAAGCATTTCTGTGGTCAGCTCACCTGTAGAATGTTATGGTTAAACATCCCTTATTTCTACAATACCTTCATTTCCAGCGTGTACTTAACAGCCGCAAGCACTTCAATTTTTTTCTACTTTTTTTCCCCCCTCAATTAAATTTTTTCCATTTTCTAATAATTCCATTTCAGTTCAAATTTTGACAGTTTGCTTGGGTGTAGTAGACAGACGAATGACATAATGCATTCGATGAATTATGTGTTTGAAAATTGTAATTTAAGAGGCTATACCAAAACCTATAAGTCTAATATTACAGTCATTAATTCATCTCGTTTGTGGGTTTTGTAGCTGACTCGCCAGAGGCTTGTGGATGCAGATGGGATCATCAATCCCGGAGCTTTTTACATCTACCTAACAGCTTGGGTCAGCAATGATCCTGTGGCCTATGCTGCCTCACAAGCTAACATTCGTCCACACCCTCCCGAGTGGCTCCACGACCATACCGACTCCATGCCCGAGACACGCCTCAGCAGTAAGTCTGCATGACCTATGTTCACATTATTTTACCGCTGAATACTGAGTAGTGCGACAGAATGGAAGAAATTTGAAATAATATTGCTTTTAGTTCCAACAAGTTCGGTAATCCAGCTCCACATTAATTTGAAATGTTACTGTAAGGTACGGCCAAACATACTGCATTTATTATCTGCTTACTGAAATTTTATGCCTAACTTTTGTGAGGTTTATGAGTCTCGGCTGCAACTTTTTCAGTTTCCATAAGGCAGCAGCTGCATGTAAGCAATGTTCACATCTTGTGGTTTGAGTTATTGGTCCTTTTTAGCTCTAAGTGAGGTATTAGACTTTACTGTACCACTGCAATATGTGTGCATTTGTGCATGACTGAGCTCACTCTGCTAACCCGAGGACCAAGACACAACTTGCTGTTATTCTTTTAATAGTGCCTGTGGTAAATGCTATAATCCTGACTACCATGGGGCTCTAGCATTACACACACATACACACATTATTAAAACTCAGCGACCCCAAAAACAGCACCCACCCTGTTCTCGTTTCCCTACCACACACACACACACACACATAAAAAATATACTTACATTGTTATTTGACTCTAGCCTGTGATTTGGTGTAAGAAGGTGTTACAGGACAAGGAAGGGGGATGATTGGATAATTAAAAGAGAGAGACAGGGTTTGGGTTGGAAGCACAATTGGATAACAAACAGGAAGTCCTTGACAGCGGGGGAACGTGACTGGATAAACTGCATGAAGTGTTTGGCTGTGCGGGAGACCCCCGGAGCAGATCTATGTTTGCCAAAAGCTGCAGGTGTTCTAATCGAAATTTTATAGTTGAGACTATAATGGGCCATACCATGTTAGCAAGCTCTTCCATCTAACCCTACACTTACTATGAAATGAATACATTCAAAGCAACATTAGACAATACTACAACATGTTCTATAAGATAAAAAATAGGCAGTAGACTGGTCTAGTAGTCTGGTCTTTAGTAGTGATACTGCAAAGCTACTTCTAAATGTGGCAACTTCTAAATCTTTTGTAAGCACCTACTATGCCTCCATAGCATCGTGACAGGCAGATATATACGTGATCACACATTTATATTGTGCCTTACGTGGTGGTGCTAAGATTAGGGTGTGGTAATGGCAGTGATTCTGACATTGTAATTAGCTTGAATCATCGTTAGCTCTGACAGTCTGCTGTGTCTGGAACTGATAGGCCCTCATTAGCCAGGCTGGGCCACAGGCTGGCCAGGACTGAGTCAATGGAGGTCTGTTTCACTCTCCTCCGCCACCCCCACAGAACACACACACATGCAGATACGCACACATGCACATACGTCTGCAAACGTAGCTTCTCTTGGAACAGAGCTGCATTAGGAACGGAAAGCCTTGGTATTCGTGGTTTGGATATAGAGCCTCAATTATTTCTGCAGACACACGAAATGATCAGAATATAATGAGAATTAATCAGAATAGACAAATGTGATCTGCAGAAGCCACTGTTGATTTATCCGATTGCTTCGTCAATGTCTACAGTCTTGAAACGTTATCAGCTGTGTGGTGTTTGCTTCCAAGGCCCCAAAGAGAATACTTCACCAGTTGCTTCATGGCATATGTCATATAATGAAAAATCTAAGTCGGGGGGGTACAGCTTTGCTAACAATTAAACTAACCTTCTCTGATTTTCTCACCATCCAGTCCCGGCTGCTGAGCCCATCGAATACGCACAGTTCCCCTTCTACCTCAACGGGCTCCGGGAGACGCCGCAGTTTGTGGAAGCCATCGAGAGCGTACGGGCCATCTGCAGCAACTACAGCCGACAAGGCTTGCCCTCCTACCCCAACGGCTACCCTTTCCTGTTCTGGGAACAGTATGTTAGTCTACGCCACTGGCTTCTGCTGTCCATCAGTGTGGTGCTCGCCTGCACCTTTCTCGTCTGTGCCCTTTTTCTGCTCAACCCTTGGACCGCTGGCATTATAGTAAGTGTTGGAGAAAACACACCACATGCACAGAGACAAATGCAGTAACTACAAATATGTGGTATGACAATGCCCAGGGAAACACACGTAGCTCCATAGATTGCAGCAGATGTTCTGAGAGATAACTTTAGAGAAAGATACAAATGTGTCTGCTACTTACATAGAGAGAGAGAGAGATCTTAGCTTTCAATTATTTAAAAGTCAATTTCTTCCCTCTCTACATGTCATTTCCTGGTTTTTGCGTGTGGTCCAGAATGCATGTCAGGAGGAGAGAGTCGGAAAAGAGAAGGGGCTGGTGTGTGTTATCGTAGCCCCAGTCACCAGTGTTTATCTTGTGCTGTTTTGTTAGGACCAGTCTGTTTAGTCTAGTCCAATACTCCCAGACACAAATTCTGAAATAAATGGGAAGAGGACAAAAAGTTGCCCCAGCAACTGGCTCCCACTCTAAACCTATAAAATGTTTGATTTTATTTCCGTCTCTAACATTCATCCACTCTTGCTCCTCTCAGACAAGACGTTTCCAAGGATATTGGCAAACGTGTTCGCATACACAAGCCAGTTCTCAAAAACACTTTGAGCACTCTAGTGCATGTACATACTTGCACACACATACAGTATGAATGTTTAAACTCGCAGGTGATAATTCACACGGAAACACGTACAAAGAGTACTCTGGTTTTTCTCTCTAGTGGGTTGTATTTTACAACCGGCAGTGGCCAGGCCACCCGAACCTTGAAACAAGGGAGGAGGGGACTTCATGTTCATCCTCTTCAGGCCTTACTAGTAAGATCAAAACATCAGTTATAAGAGAGTTCTATCAAAGCCCAAAGCACAGGCAGCCATACAACATCAAACTCTCAAAGCCTTCAAGCCCTGAAATCCACCATGACCATGTAGACAGAGGCTTTGTGTAAATATCATGTCTTGTGTTTAGATTTATACAGTTAGTTTTTAATCCACTTGATTTTGACTCCTCTTAACACTTAAAATCTGAATGGGTCTCAGTACATTTAGAGCAGGGGTGCCCAATCCCAGTCCTCGAGATCTACTATCCTGCAGCTTTTAGATGCATCCCTACTCCAACACAGCTGAATCAAATGGTGTGATTACCTCTTTAGCATGCCATCAAGTTTGGCAAAGGCCTGATAACAAGCCATTCAGTTGATTCAGGTGTGTCAGAAGAAGGATGCGCCTAAAAGCTGCAGGACGGTAGCTCTCGAGGACTGGGATTGGGCACCCCTGATTTAGAGCAATCTGTGTTCCTGATTTATGTTTTATGTTATTTATAGAAAAAACATTGCTTAAAAGAAACAAAAAGGCAGGTGTATACAAGGTTTTACCTCACACAGAGAATTTTAGTAATAGTAAATGTAATATAATGCAAGAAAATGTGTTAAATCTAGTAACATCTTTTCCTCAAACTATTTTATTTTAATATACAGTATCTGCACACTTGTAATTAGATCACCCAAAATGCCCTTCAGAATAAAGTGGCAGACACACCACACAGTACAAATACCCTTTGTGGATGTGCACATACTCTGTGCTGGGTCACCTATAGGTGCACGTACACATAGTTACCTCCTCTGCCCACCTTAACCCTCTTCAAAGGATTTGGGCCCCGTGTAACCTGACACCTGTCAGCTGATAATAGCAGCTCCTGTAATGCTTTGCTCCGGAGTCTCCACAAACACACACATTTCACCCACATGTATGGTTACTGCTCAACACATTTATAAGGCAGATATACTCACACATATCACCCTCATGTGTTATTTCTCTGCCTCATCTGTCTTGTATGCAGTCAAATTTAAGGTCAAATGGAAGTTCACACAGTTAAAGCAGGGAATAATGATTTGTTCTTTCTATAATAAAACAGCATAAAGTAGAATAACTCCATTTGTGGTAATTAAACGCACTGTGCTCACAGACAAGTTTTACCTGTTTCACCTAGCAAATGTGCATTATAATTCTGAATTAGCTGGCATTTTCTTATCCCTTTTAAAGGTATTGTTTGTATCTTTTAAAGTCAAACATCGAAGAGAAAAAGACGATGTGTCCTGAAAAACCTACAGAAACCATTTGAATGGATATTGGATAAAATAAAACGGTTGCAAACACTGAATCGTGCAGGCTTTTTGTAACAACTGGCACTTTCTATGTGTAAAAATGTTTTAGAACTTTGAGTTTATTAACTACACAAGTGTAACTAAAGGTTCATGTAAATTGAACAACTACCCACATTTCTCACAGAAACTCTTGCTTTCTCTTCAGGTGTTGGTGCTTTCTCTCATGACTGTGGAGCTGTTTGGCTTCATGGGGCTGATGGAAATTAAGCTGAGTGCCGTCCCTGTTGTCATTCTCATCGCCTCTGTGGGCATTGGAGTGGAATTCACTGTCCATGTGGCCCTGGTAAGTTTAAAAATGAATTAGTGAATTTACTTACTTTCTAATCCTACATGCTGCTTGCTGGAATGGTGAGGTCTATTGCTGGATGGATTCAGGTCTCTCTGATGGTTGTGGAGAAAGTTAACCTTTTGAGAACAAGACATAAATTGTTTTTTGTTTTTTGTTTTTTCTATGTGTTGTAGGCATTCCTGACAGCCATAGGGGATCGTCACAAGCGGGCAGTGCTGGCACTGGAGCACATGTTTGCACCGGTGCTCGATGGCGCCTTTTCCACGTTTTTAGGCGTCCTGATGCTCGCAGGCTCTGAGTTTGACTTTATTGTCAGGTCAGTTACAAAATGAAACTCACAAGAAACTACTGCTTTAATTTGAACTTGAAACCATGCATATTTGCACATACAGAAGTTATCATATATATTTAAATAATGTTCTTAGACCATGCCTCAACCTGTATACCACACAGGAATCCACCTCAGACCCCGATCATGCATGACAGCTACTCACTTCTTCTTTTGCTTCTCCTCTTTAAATCTCATCCAATTTTCACTACCACTAGCAATTATTCATTATTATTTACTATTATTATTTATATTTTTCGTCTCTTTCTGGGGGATGATCTCCAGGAAACCTCACCAAAAATCTCTTTCCTTTTTTGTCTTTTCTTTTATCTACCTCTTCCTCCTCCTAATATCTGTCGTGCCTGACATTTTATGGGAAACCAGGGAAAGGGTTGAAAATTAAAGGTGAAAAATAGGTGGGGGGGAGTAGGCTGTAAGGGAGGTGACAGAGGGGAGCAAAGTGAAAGAGAGTGAGTGAGTGAGGGAGAGCAGGAAAGACCTCTGGCTTTTGTAATCTCCCTCAACTGGTTTAACTGCCCTCACTAGACATTTATAAGCAGGGAAAGGAGTAACAGAGTGGGGGGCAAGAGAGCAGTTGTACAAAGACAGGAGAAGTGGAAATTAAAACCGACACACTGCCGGAGCTCCGTGCAGGTGGCTGCTTTTGTGTTTGCACCTTCTTAAGCGTCAGACAGAGAGGTAGCGACCAGCTGCCGTTCAAGGGAGGAGTATGAATAATTCTGTATGTTCTCAACTCCTACAGTATTATGAGAAGTTTCCCCAGACTTTAGTGTGTAATTTAAACAACCTTATGTCTTTACATGGCCATATGTACACACATTCTTGGTTGCTGCCAGATGAGGTAGCTGTATGATTTGGCCTTCTTCTTTGAGAGCTAGAATCACTGAACTCCATATGATCTGCAAGCGTTCATCTGTGCACACCCGCACAGTTACACAGTTCCCCCCTCGTATAGACACACCAACCTGCTCCCTGACCCTTTAATCATGGGGGTCAATGATGGTGCGCCTGCCAGTGAGAGAACACACAGATACACACTCAGAGAGACACATACAAACATACGCACACAAACTATAGAGGCCTATAGACCTTCTCTCCGCACCTCCAGTGGTGTGCTCTGGTTTCTGGCTCAGTCTCGGGCCTCCATTTAAAGGTTCTGCTGTTGTCTGAGCAAACAAAGCAGCGCCCCAAGACGGTGCAATAACAACAGGCCCAGCTCATATTTTTCTGCTTGCGCCGAAAGAAATGCTTCCCTGACTTTCCCCATCAGCCCTGTGAATGTTTTCACTCTAAACAGCCTGGCGGGGGCATGCAACCTGGTATGTGGGCTGGACGCGTGCACTCGTACATATGTGTGCACATGTTTCTTCAAAGGTGACGTGGCTTTTACTCCTGATGCTTTGTATGGAAATGCAAACCATAATTATGAAACTGTTATTTTAGCTCTAGGTAGCTATATTAAAAAAAAATCATCCTAGGACCGTAGTTGATCATTATCCAATTTAGGAAATGCAGTCCTTCTTTTGCTCCCTGCATAGACTATTTATCTCTATGCAACTAAATCCTGACTCGCTGTAATTAGTTAACAGAACTTTCAAGTTATTTCAAGTTAACTACAAAAATATGCTGCTCTTGTCTATAGATTGTGCCTCGCTGCCTCATCATTGCAGTATCAGAATTTCTACAAGTCACTTCATCCATCTTTTGGGTCGCTTTGCATTGGTTTTTGGGTTGTTGCTTTTTACTCGATCTTAGCATGTCTGTTACTTTCCAAGTAAACCAAATGGAAAGGGTGAGACTGTTTCACTGTAATTCGGTTTTCTAGAACTGTGCATGAAAGGCCACCCCTGCTGTGTAGACAGGGACCCTTGCTCCGTACTTGTGGATAGTCTTTTCCACAGTGTCCCTTCATTCTCTACACGCACACATCAATAAAACACAACTGAAGGATTAGTTATGAATGTGCACTTAATCTGAGGCCCAGCTGCATGGCACATCTACACCTTTGTTAGCTCCTATTTACACCCACCCGTGCACACACAAACAAAGAACATAGTCAAGAGTCAAGAAAAAGCCTTCATGGCGTGTCCCTGAATACCTGAGAGCTTCCAGCGGAAAACCAATGGGTGGCTGTGCGGGGTATGGGGTGGGCTTCCATAATGAAGGAAGCAGGGTTAGTGAGAGAGGGAGATTTAGAGTGGAGATTGGGGAGTCTTACCTGATACATTGGAGATTTAATTAGATGGAGTGGCTTGTGGAGTGGCCGGGAATTTCACAGGGGCTTAGCTGGAAGGAAGGGAGGGAAAAAAGCGAGGAAGAGAGAGAGAGAGAAAGGAGAGTGAGAGAGGCCAGGGAGGGGTGGCGCTGAGGGTCCCCTTCTCTTCTTCCTAGACTAAATTGTTTAAATTCTATACCCTTCACTTCATTTATTTGCTTCTCGCTTTTCTTTTTCTTTTCTTTTTCTTTTCTTTTTCTTTTTTTTTGGAGAGCTAGAGAGAGAGAGAGAGAGAGAGAGAGAGGCCCCTGTCCTCTTGTACCCCCCACCCCCCATGCCCCAATGTCACCCTCCCCACTTTTGCTCTCTTTTACCACTCCCCCTTCACATTCCTCACTGCTTTGTTTTCTCCTTGTTTGCTTATACACCACACACACCCAAGAGAGTACCCTCACCCCCCAATAACCCCCCACCCCCTGTCTTTTTTCCTTTCCCCCCGTGCCTTTGAATTAACCAGCTCTGGCTAATTATGTTTCCCCTTTCTTTTCTCTACATGGCTTCTTTAAGACTAACCCTCTTTGGCAGGACTTAGAAACGCACAAGGTACATTTATGTTTTGCTCCTCAAGACTGCAGTGCATGCCAGCCTGTCTGTGGGGGGTTTATATATATATATGTGTGTGTGTGTGTGTGTGTGTGTGTGTGTGTGTGTGTGTGTGTGTGTGTGTGTGTGTGTGTGTGTGTGTGTGTGTGTGTGTGTGTGTGTGTGTTTTGGGAGTGGTGAGTGTCTTTGTGAAAGTATTATTTTGGGCATGTGTAATGGTTGATCTTGCACATGTCTCCCCACGTCTAAACCTCTGTGGTTTTGCGCAGGTATTTTCTTTGTTTCTTCAGCTTGCTTAATTTCACTTCTTGTGTGTCCTTGTTGGTATGAGTGACTTTGCTTAAATCTTTTATTTTTAATAAATGTTATTGTGTTGTGTGACGCAGAAGCCACAGGAAAGTGTTGTGTTTTACATGCATTTTTTGCTCATTGTGTTTATAGCTGATATTAAAGTTAATTTCCCTTTGTGAACTCTTTCTTTGTAATGCAGGTACTTCTTTGCAGTGTTAGCCATCCTAACAGTTCTTGGGGTACTGAATGGATTAGTCCTGCTCCCAGTATTACTGTCATACTTTGGACCTTATCCAGAGGTAAGATCTTACAAAATGCAAATGCAAGAAAATCTAAATCAACCAGGACTAGTGACTTTTTTTTAAATTCAAAAGCCAAACTATAGACAACTCTCTGTACTCAACACTCAGGTATCACCAGTTGATGGTCGCAGCCGGTTACCAACCCCATCTCCAGAGGCCCCTCCTCATGTGGTCCACTTCTCAGTCCGTCCTCACCACACCACTGCAGCCACCACCACCTCTGGTGCAGTTTCAGACTCATCAGACTCAGAGTACAGCTCAAACACCACAGCATCTGGTATCAGCCAGGAGCTGCAAAATTCTAACCTGCACTCACACAGAGGACAAGCTCGAGCAGACGAGCAGCAGTACCACCTCCAGATCAGCAGGGGAAGAGCCAGGACAGAGGAGATGAGGAGGGGAGCATCAGGACATCGGCGCTCAGCTAGACAGCCTGACCCTCCAGCTTATACTGTGTCCTCGGTAAGAGAAATATGTCATATTGTGTCTCCTGCATGACTCTTTTGATTGCATATTTTCTCTTGCTTGTCACATTATGAAATGGAAAGATAATTTTGTTGTTGTTGTTGTTCCATATTTTGTCTTCTCTCAGGGTTGTGATCCTGGGATGCAGAATGGAACTACTCCAAACAGCAGCAGGGACCCCAAGAGCCAGGTGCACTGGCAGGGCCCGCCCCCAGCCCTGCCGCGCATGGACGCTTTTGAAACTGCTACTGAGGCTGGGGGCCATTATGGCTCACATAGCCATAGAGAACACTCAGCAGGCCACAGAAGCCGCTCTTCCCACAACCCACAACCTAGTCATCACCTCCCGCACCAACACCTCAACCCTACTCCATATGGCCAACCCATCACCACGGTGACAGCATCGGCCTCAGTCACCGTCGCAGTTCACCCACCCCCTTTGTCCAGCCAGACCCCTGCTTCCACTTACCCAGGATACGCTGCAGCAGACAGTTACTGCCAGTCAGGGACAGAGGGGCCAGAGCCTGCCTTCCAGGACCCACATGTGCCTCTCTACACCCACACAGGTACCAGGGGAGTCAAAGTAGAGTCCATGGAGCTCCAAGATTTGGAGTTTGAGGCAGCTGAGAGCAACAATGGCAGACGGGCTAGCTGAGGTGAGATCTTATCAAGTTGAGGAGCTTGACGTGTAGCACAACTGTCCTTTTTTTTTAAATAAATGTCTGTTTCATCATAAACCACTGACAGTATAATCTCCTTTGGTTTTCAGGTCTGGAGAATAGAAGTACTATGGCCAAAGATGGACTCTTCGGTATTACTGAGCAGCTGACCCAGTCTGGCCCAACCCAGCCCAGCATAGCCCAAGTTGGCTCACCACCAATGCTAAGCAGCGAGAAACTTGCCAGTGTTCCAATAATGGTGCTCATTCTTACTGTAACCCAGTGGACTATTGTCTTAGATATTTCTATCTATATTTAAAAGATGTATACATATGTAAATATGAACATAAAGTAGGTATAATTTTAGGAGCTGTACAACTCCTCATGTTAACAAACTGGGGCTGCCATATTATTTGTGGTGTGTACATGCATGTGTGTTTATGTTGGTGTGTGCGTGCGTGTGTTTGTGTGCGTGCAAGAGATAGATAGATCTCTGATTACTGTCGACCTATCTGTGGATCTGTGCCATTAGAAAACTTCATTTTGGCAAAAATCATCTGTCAGCATTCACTGCTGCTGCTGAGAATATTTTTTAAGTGATATACATTTATAACTCTATGCAAATCTCTCTTTAAACAAAAGAAGAGATCTATCTGTGTGTGTGTGTGTGTGTGTGTGTGTGTGTGTGTGTGATAGGAGTGTGTAGGGCTGTATAATGTGAAACAGCATCATAATTTTCTGGCTTACACATCAGATACATCCTCAGAACTGACTAACATTTAAACTCATTTAAAACATGAAGGAAAGTGTTAGAATCATCAAACAAAGCTATGGTACATATATATATATACATGTATATATATATGTATATGTATATATGTATATGTGTGTATGTGTGTGTGTGTGTGTGTGTGTGTGTGTATTGTAAGAAGGTACGTTTGTAAAACTATTAATTTTATCACAAACCTGTGGTAGTTATGAAACATTTACTGTTTAACTTGACACGCTATGCGTGCTATTTAATATGAGCTGATATGAAGAATTTTAAAAGCTGTTTTTTAAATTTTGTTTAATTTTATCGCCTCGGCATTGGAACCTGTTTCTGCTCTCAGCTTTGTATCACTGTCTGTTAAGCTGGTTGTATTTTACTGTATGAGGTTATGTATTGTTTAACCCTAGCAGGCTCAAAACAGGTTCCGTCTTACATACTGACTTATGAGCAGTAAACCCACCTCAAAAACTCACTCTACCTTTACAGGGACATTCATGTTACTGATTCTGGAACAGGGTTAACACAGGGTGCTAACTCTGCACCCTAAGTGGTTGTGTCTAGTGGATAAGCTAAAAAATCAGACTGTATACTGTATGACCCGATTAACCAAGGCACTTGACTGCATTTAAACTTTATTCACAGGAAGTAAAGTAGCTCTTTCTGTCCATCCAGTAAGCTAAGCCCATGCAGCCTGCTAAGGGCTAAGCCCTATATGGCCTGACAAAGCGCTCCATGTGTGTTACAATGTGCATGTGTGTATAATCGTTCGTGTATGTGTGCGGGTCCATCATCTTACTGCCTATGCTCAATTTAGTGACAGTAAAGAGAGCTGGTTCCAGTTTAGCAACAGCTGTCGCCACTGTCTTCATCTCACAAAACATCCACAGCTAAATGCCACGACACTAATTGGACGTCTCCCCTCAAAATGCTGCATTACACAGCACAGAGCCTCAGGGGTCAGAGTTTACACCGCCAGCCCCTCACTCCACCACCAATGGCCATTTTATACCTGCATGTGTACCCATAGACTCCCCATTCCCCTTTGGCACCCCGTGAGTACCCTCCTCAAAACCTTTACACTCATATCCTGTTAAACGCTTGTAGCTTTTCCCAGAAATCTTTGCAGTTTTTCTCGTCCTGTTACATCAGCTGCTTGCATGAAATAGGTGGTTGTTCTCTTTGTTTTGTTTTTTATGTTTTTTGTTCTGTTTTCTCCCAGTGTCACATTGGCAGTAGCGGAGAGAATCATAGCTGGCAACTATTTTATTCATTTTAAATGTTTTTTGTTTGTTTTTCAGTCAATTGCGATATTTATATTTTTGTAATATAAAAAATGTTTGTTGTTTTTTTTTCTTTCATTATTGTTGTGATGTGGATAACAAATGCAGGGATTTTTATGTCTATTGAAAAAACACTATTACAGTTTAATGTTTTTACATTAATGGATTTTGATCTGTATAAAGTGCTTACTAATGTTAAATAGGAAAAAAAGAGTATATAACAATATTACACTACAGGTCTCATCATAGCTCTTAGAGGATTTTAAAAGGAAAAAAAAAATTGGTTCTTCCAGACTGCCTTTCTGGTCTTGCTTGGCGTGGATGTATGCTGTTTTCAGTTACAAAGATAAATGTATGCCATATAATTTATTTATATGAAAATTTATTTTTGTAGTGTACATAGTAGTTGTCAAGGTATTTGACAGAAGTATATTTTTAAAGAGTTTATATGTAATGATATACCATAACAGAAAAAAAGCCTTAAGGTGCACACTTTCATTGCTAACTGTCTTGTTAGACAACATTGACACCTCCCCTTCAGTATTATGTTCCGATCAGCTGTTTCTATGGGTTTGTCGAAAGCTAGTCATGAAAGTAGAAATTGTACTAGCTCCCTAAATATTAATGTTCAAACACTGATAGATTTCTAACAAATAAAAATATAACTTATTTGTCTTTTTGTTCATAACTTTAATAAATGGAACTTAAAACGTTTGCTTTGGTCTGATTGGTTGATTCTTCTCCAGATAAACATGATCTTCTTCCACCCCTCTCTCCTCCCTCTGACACGTCCTGCAGTTTTAAACTCTGACATCTGGTCTGGAGGCCTGCAGCCCTTCCCCAGCAGCCCCAACCACCTCCACTCCGCTCCTCATTCTGCATGATTTTGATTGACAGCTTTATAGACTGCAAGGAAATTGGTTGTAGTTACAATACAGCTGGCCTGTTCGGAGTAATGAAAAAGGGCATGTGGCCTTAAGCTTGCTGCAGTGATGGTGAAAGAGTGCGAGCGCCTTGTCAACTGCATGGGTGGCAGCTATTTATTCTCATATTCGAAGGTTGTGAGAGAAAGTTTTAGCCACCCCGGAGGAAAGTGCTTCAATCAAAATACAAGTGTCCTTTCTGGTGTTCTTAACTACAAATACAAGAGCTATTTTCCTAAGCTGCAGTCTGAACCTGGACCTCAAGGAGGCTGAGGAACTCGCTGACCCTGGATCAGCAGTAAACGGTGGGCAGTAGGCATGTCATTATCTTTTAAAGCCAATAAAGGCACACAACTCTCCTGCATCCTGTCTTGCCAGTGCAAAGGGGCAGGCTGACAACTTACAAATGACAGGGTGCACTTGGAAAACTGGGTGGTAGCCTGTTGTGTATCGTGTTCTGAACTTTTCTAACTAGACTTGACTTTTTTACTTTGCTGCTTGATGAGAATTCAGAGCCGAGGTAATGTGGCACATGCAGATTGTGATGTGGCACTTAAAACAGTCAAATAGGTTTCAAGCTCTTATAGTCTCTCAAAAATCACAATTCAAACCATTAATGAAAAACAAGTTGCTGAAAGGTAAATCATCGTGGTTGTTTGTAGGTGACATGGTTCACTGAGTTCTAATGTTGTTAAAGTCGCTCGCACCAGCATTTCCCTCATCTGCTGGAGGACCCCAGGTCACCAAACCTGCACACCCACCTCCTCTGGCCCTGCCTTACCCTTTAGCCCCCCCTCACCTCTAAGCCCCTTCACAAACACATGTATGCGCACACACTAAGAGTTGCCCTCAGAGGTGGAATTGCACATATTCTGAAGAGTACTTCACCAAAGCTAATGAGCTCCAGGTTGTTAATGAATGACTGTTTCCTGTACCTGTCCTCTCAACAGAGAGAAAGGGAGGTTGTTTGGCCATGGCTCTCTGCCCAGGGTGGGCGACAATGGAACGGAAATGCCCCATACAATGATAGCTTTTACCTTTTTAAAGTTTTAAGCTGTTTTTTTGCCCCCTTTCCTTTCTCATCGCCACCCCACACTTGTGAGGAGAATTCCACAAAGAGGTTTATGGATTCTTCTGTTCCACTCCTTCTTTTCCAACCATCTGTCTCCCTCCTCCCTCTTTCCATCCCTCACTTGTTCCCTGAAAGGCTTGTCCATCATCACCTGCCAGCAGAGCTAAACCCTCTAAGTGTATGCTCTCCTTTACATGAATGATTGCTCTGTTGACATGACTGCATGGGACACACACACACAGAGCGAGATCCAGGGAAGCAGATTTGCACATTCTTTATTAAAAAGGGAGTTCAAGAATAAATCTGCAAGAAACATCACATAGTGTTGTGATTCAACTCCAGGTCCAGACGAATGGGAGTTTTACCTTTGAGGCCTCACAGACACCTTGAAAGGCATTTAACCGTCGACTTGTGTTTGCTTCTGTGTCCATGTGTCTAACAGCAATGATTAAGCACTGTTTGCCAAACTGACGTCAAGATCGCTGGAGGTTTGTGAATACCTGAGTCGAGAAAGAAAGGCATCCATCAGTTTCTACTGATCATTCATCAAATCAACATTAAACACTTTAAGATGGTGCCAGTTTGTTTCAAAAGGCATTTGAATGGCATTTTAAAAGGGTTTTTCAGTCATTCACTTAATTTTTTGTCATCAGTATTTTGATAATAAGATAATCCCCAGGCATAGGGTGCTAAATATGAGCTAGACGATCCTTAGCTTAGCTTAGCATTTAAGCTAGAAACAAGGAAGAATAGCTTCTTTTTTTCCATTTATCTGTAATTTATTAAAAGCATGCAAATATTTCTTTTATTTGCTTGCAATAAATTGTTTTTTAAGGGAAAATTATTTTTAAGGGAGATTTAGAAGCTCCACTGTCATTACAACACATACCTCTTCTGTGCGGATCTATTCTGTAGGAGCAACAAGGTGGGTGGTTTAGGGAAGGTTTTGCTAGAGTTCAGCTCCATTCTGGGACCTGTTTTACTTGGCTGACTGCTTTATCTCCTGCAGAGGAAGATAGCTGTTCTTTCTACAAGAGTAAGCCAGATGATTTTTTTAGGTCCAAGTCCCCAGTGCCCAGATTTACTCAAGTGTTAAAGAGCAGTTCAGCAGGGCGGGCAGTTGGATAGTTTAAGAAACAGGTCCCTGTGAAATATCTGAGAAATATGCAATTCACAAATTTGAGAAAACAGTTTATCAGGATGCTAATTCTTAGTGGCTATCTGTGCTGGATTTCCTAATGTTGATAAAGTGAAAGCCCTTGATTCTTGAAAAAGTTGTTTTCAGAATTTAATCAATAGTAAAATCAGGTTTGACCTTTTAAGGATCCATTACCTGTTGTGGTTTATGGGTTTTGTCATTGTCATGGTTTTTGTTTTTTCTGTGTTTAATTAGAATCACAGAAAATGTTTTTGTTTGCCCCTTTTGTATTACGTTATATTTGCGCTAGTTCTGTAGAGTTTGGTACTTAAGTTTATTTTTCGAGCTTTTAGTCTTGGTTCTCTTTTAGTTCTAATTACTATTTATAATTTTAGAATTCTGTTAGTTATTTTTTCAGTTAACATTTCCTAATTTACTTTGGTAATCACACATCTTGGGTGTCTTGTAGTTTTACTTCTTCCTGTGACTGATTGTCCATGTTGCTAGCCTCCTGTGCCAAATTCCCCGATTGCCCTGACGTGTATAAAAAGTCCTGTCTTTGCTGCAGTTTTTGTCACATTGTGCCATGCATTAACTGTATTCCCGTGGCCTGTTCTTGCCTTTTTTTTAGCTATTTTATTTAGATTACCCTTCGTTTGTTGTCTTTTCTGGACTGGAACTAATTTCTAGCTTTCTAATAAAACTTGCCTTTAGTTTATCTCTCTGAGTCCTCACTCTAAATTTGAGTTCTTTAACCTCACAAGCCATGATATTACCTGACTGACAGTCTGATAAGCAGGTTATGCTTATATAAATTTAGATTAGATTTTGCAAAAAAAAGAAGTGATGTGTCTCAACAACATTGGGTTGGATAGATTGCCATGATGCATGTGTATGCTGAACATGTGACCCTTAGAATAATTACGAATGCAGCGACTCTCGAAATCCCTTTTATTAGAAATTCAAAAACTGATCAAATAAACATGTGGCGTATCATAGCATGGTGAAGATCATTGGTAAAATGCTATTCAGCACATGGTCTACACTGAAATCTGGGTGGCATGATGCTGCAGTGGTTTGCACTGTTACCTCACAGCAATAATGTGCTCAAACCTCATGGTTGGCGAGGACTTTTCCCTATAGAGTTTGCATTTTCTCTCCATGGGGTGCTGCAGCTTTCTTCCACAGTCCAAAACGCAAAACAGTTAATCAAAACAATTTCCAAAGTCTTGGGCATCACTACTTTTATTACCATCTGTATTAGGGCACAGATCCCTGCCTAATAAATCATCCACAATGTTTTCTCAGCCAATCTTCAACACTGTATTTATTTCTGATTGAATTTTCTGATTTCCCATGGGCCTCCCTGCCCAGTTCTTGGTTCAACATATGCCACCACATTCTTTTAAAAAAAAAAAATCCTGGAATAGCCCAGGAACACATTTTTCAAACAACATACTACAGCTTTCCAGGAATCATATGAGAAATGAGAGAAAGAGAGCTGGGGAGACAGAGTAGCAGAGACATCCAGGACAGCGAGGGAACCACATCCAGTCTTAAAAACAGCTGATATGATCCACTGTATTCACCCAGCAGCATTCAGAGGTTTCTGCTGCAAGATAGTCGCCTACAGAGCCAAAATTCAAAACCTTTATTTGATTAAGAAATGTATATGCCATTATTATTGTTATTGCTGGCTTATGGTTATTGGCTATTGTCTTCCCCAACTCAAATGCTGATCTCCTGATTTTTCGAACTCTCACAGCCTCATATTACTTCTGTAGATCCAGACCCCCCAGATCTATGGCCTGAAACAGATCGGTTAATTTGGAAATAGCCCGAAAAAAAGAAACTGAGGATTGGTAAAAGAAGCGTGTGAGCGAGAGAGAATCGAGTAAAAAGTGTAATCAAGTCAAGAGACTGGAAGTTAGGACAGATGGAAAATAGCAGGAGTAAAAGAGTGAAGGGAGGAGGGATGGAGGATGGTTGATGGTGGATGGGAGTAGCCGTATGAGAGTAATTATAATGACTGATGTTGTTTACTCCCATTTCCCTTCGCATCATTTATTCTGTGAGGTGGAAAACCCACCCACTCTTTCTTTGCGTTACAGACGAGCGCTACGGAGTGGTGCCAAGCCATGCCATAATCTCTTCTCTTCCGCTAATACTGGAAACATTTATTCTGCCCTCAGCTTCTCTTTTTCTCCTTCGCTAATATTCTGCTTCCATCTGACGTCTCTCGTTTTTCTCTTTGCTAAACTTTCCTTTGTCTCTATCCATCTCTTTCCCAGCTCCCTCTTTCCAGCCTTTTGTTTTCACTGCTGCTGTGTTGACACGGCTATGTGCGGCTGCTGCGAGCACATGCAAGATGTTAGCGTGATGCACGGCCGTTTACACTGCAGATGACAAACTGAGGTTGGATGCTGTCATCCTTTCTTCCTTTTGTTTAATGTAGTCCTGGTGGCATGCACGCACACACACCAGATGAGCACACACCACCCACCTCTTTGTTTAAACAATTCTGTTTGTCTTTGCCAGCCAGCGAACATGCAACAATGTATGGAAACACATGTATCATCTGAAGATGAAGGAGGGGGGTCAGAAGAGGGAAAGAGCAACAGAAAGAAACCCACAACTAAACATTTTCATCTGTGTCTGGAAGAGTTGAGAAAAGACATGATATGCCAAAATGGAGCATATGATTTTCACATATATGCACCACTTTGTGTGAAGGCGGAGGACTTAAAGTTGTTTTTTTAAAAGATGGAAATAATACGACTACAAATTACTCAAAGTACAGTAAATCTGGGGAGGGTCTTTCCTTGGTGATGATGGTAAACACTTTGGAATTCGCTAATGATCACCCCATTCACAAAGAGAAGAAGAGAGGAGAGGAGAAATATTTTTCTCTTCCATGTGTGCTTATTGATTCTGGCACCATGACAGATGCTTAATGAGGAACAGGGCTGGAAGGAGGCTCTGAGGACCCCAGAGAAGGAGAGAGTCGGTCTGCAATATATATACAGATATGAGTGTGTGAATACGCGGAGATGAGCCCCCGAGTATTTGCACACCACAAGGTCATAACTTGTCTAACGATCGGTCTTTAAACGCTCCTTTTGTTCCTTTACAAAACTTAAAGAAGGCAGGATCCTGTCCTTCATCTATATGTCAAGTTTGTTAAGTCTACCTCAGTCTTTCAGTTATCTCAGCTAATGACAAAGATTAACAACTAGAATAGGGATGAAACAGATGAATAAAATACACATATAGATATAGATGATTAAAGAAAAACGATATGCTTTTAAAAAAGGATATTATGAATCCCAATTCAGTTTTGATTTCATCACATCCCTGCAAATGCAATGTTACATTTGATATATACCAAAATTTATATCTGTGAATTTTGTCTGAGTCGCCACTACATACAGAATAAAGACTTAGAAAAAGCATTTTTTAATATATCACAAATGTATTAAAATGCTCCAAAAGTCACAAACATAACTAAAGGTTACAGCTCTGTGACTTGAACTAATGTGGCTGAAACCTAGCAGGCCGCTAGCAGCTACGGCCACCTGTGTTGCCTGTTTCTGCTGTAAAAGTGGCTCCCATGTTAAATCGCCCATGTCTGCATCATTAAAATAAATCTTTAACTTTGATTAATCATTCATCTGGATACCGGATTTTGAGAAGTAGACACTTTGACTGACATGGGCTGAAACAGGTAGCTGTGCCAAGTAGCTGTCTGCTAAGTTTTGCCTCTGCTAAATGTGCTTTATGCTGTGTTTATGTGGCACAAGACATTCGCACTTCAGTTAATGTGAGTGATTAGTAAAATCAGCTAATAAACCAAACTTGCTTGCATTAGCCAATAACGTGTGCACCACTTTCTCGTCCAAGTATGGTTCCTTCTAGCTTAAAAACCCCCCCCCACAACATTGTAAAACACTAAAACAGAGACTTAAAAATGTAGTGAGTACAAAACCGATGAATAATATCATGGTGGCTTTATTCCTCTTTGATACAATATGTGTGAATGATTAGCTTTCGTGGTCATTCTCAAAGCACCATTCTGTTGAACTGCAGCGTTTGGAACATGTACACTTACTAGCTACTCTGTTCGGTACAAGTTCATCATACCAGGTTGGACCCACCTTTTGCATTCAAAGAATTGAGATCTGGTGACTGTGGAGGCCATTTGAATACAATGAACCCACTGTCATGTTCAAGAAACCAGGTTGAGAGATTGTTTGTGCTGGAAGCAGCCATCAGAACCAAAATTCTGATAATGTGATGCTACTTGCATTACTAATATTATAAAATTTTTAGTACCATGAGAGCACAGCAAGAAAACATGGTTCCAATTCATCATACGCAAGGAAATAAACAGGGCTGAGGTAGAATACATTTACTCAGACCAGTATTGTTCTAATATTTAATTATTTGTTCATTTTAAATGCCTCTTAATTTTGTAATGTTCCCCTATATTATTGAAAATTGCATCAAAGTGTGCAAGAAAAATACCCCTCACATATTATGAGGCAGGGTGGATCCATGATTTCATATTTCCATGCTAAATTCTGACCATACCATCTGAGTGACCCGGCAGGAATGGAGACTCATCAGACCAACCAATGTTTTTTTCAGTCTTCTCTTGTCCAATTTTCTTGAGCCTGTGAGAATTTCAGAATTTGTCTTGACCATGTGTGCATGCCTAAATTCTTTGAATTGCTGCCATGTGATTGGCTGATTAGGTATTTCTGTTAACGAGCAGTTGAAGAAAGTGGCCACTGAGTGAGTGCATTTGTGTGTTTATACAACTGTTCATTGTTTATTCCTACAACAAAATGGGAGCTTCTGTTACTGCTTTTAGTGTTGTTGTGACACACTACGATTTTAGTTGGTTTCATCTGGCCACCCCTAGGAATATTTTAGAGGCGCTAGAGTCAAATATTTGCTTGAAGTATGTGTCTGTGTTGCTAATGATGAAGCGATGCAAACTTACGCATCTGCTAACCGAACCCCTCAAACACACACACCTACATATGCACATTCAAACCTAGATTGGAAGCTGTTGGAGAAGGTTTTTAGAGCAGGAAGTGTGTAATTATTGTGGACAGAGGGGCAGATAGATGGATGTGTGTGTGTTTAACACTCCCACTCTTTTTCCCTGCAATCTACTGGACTAATAGAAAGCAGGTGTCCCAGTGTGTGTATGTATGTGTGTGTGTGTGTGTGTGTGTGTGGTAATTGTGTCGGTATGAATTCAAGAGTATGTGTGTGTGCACTGTACAGTATGTCATGGCAAAAATGTGCACACGTCTCTGGTATCAGCTTGTTGAATTTAGGCGATGAATGAATGACATGAACAAAGTTGTGTTGCTGTCATTTTTAGCTCAAGTGGAGTCTTTAGGGGCTCAACAGAGCCAGGAGTGATTCCAGCTTTGGCAACAGCACAATCAACTTTTAGCTCATGTTCGTTAAACTAGTGATCCGACTTACATAAATAGTTAAAAGTGTTCACTGCAATAATGAATATATTTATAATGTACTGTTTTAAACTCTGGCAATCAATCAAACATGGATTAAACTTTGCTTAGAGAATTTCTGGGCTTGAAACACAAATTGTGGAGTTCAAAGAAAGTTTTTACATTTCTGGATTTGACATTGAGAGGGGCAATTAGAAGCTAAAGATGTCAGACGTGACAGCTGCCAGAGTTTCAGTGCTGATTTCTTGCTTTTTTCAACTAACTGATTGCAAATTTTGACTTTCAGCTAAGCCCAGAGAAATGGGAAGAGTTACGTCAGGAAGCGCCAGCGTAAAGCCTTTGCCAGATCAAACATTCACATCATCAAGAATGAGATTTCCATGTTGGATCGATTGAGACCTGGTTTAACAATGAGCGGCTCCGGTGCTGTTGGCCAGCAAGGTGCCGGTGGAAGGCAGCAATAGAAGGAACGGCAGGAGTGCGGAGGGAGAGTAGGGACTTTAAAAGTCTATTAAAGGGAGAGAACTGGCTGATGATAGAGAGAAGGGAGGCTGTGGGCATTGGAGGTTGATCCAAGCTGTTCTACCATGGTGTAGATAGGAAGAGAAATGGAGCAAGTGTAATCTTGAAGTAACAGGATGTGAATAGAGGTGAAGAAACTATCAGACAGGATGATGAGTTTGAAGCAGGAAACTGAAAGGGTGATATCGGTGCATATTCCCCACAAGCTGGATGTCAGTCAGCAGAGTAAGAGCTATTCAGGAGTAAATCAGATGAAGTGAAAGAGAGTGTCCAAAAGGGGGAAAGGGCAGTGATTGGAGGAGACTTCAGTGGACATATAGGTGAAGGGAAGAGAGATGATGAGGAGGTTTTGGGTAAGTATGGTTTTAAGGAGAGAAAGGCAGAGGTACAGACAAAAGTAGATTGAAACATTTTATGTAGAGGTTTCAATCTAAAAGAGATGCGAGACTTCAAGGACATGTCATAAAAAAACGCACACAGTACCAAAAAAGCACTCTATGAATACATTCAAACATAAACATTTGTGTAAATACTTACAACCTCATGCAAAGTTCCTGTAAGTATTCAAGTTCACTTCACTGTAGAAAGTGTGTATTTGTGTGTCCATGCATGCCTGATAGTGTGATGGTGTATACAGACTGTTTCACATTGGTCCAAGAATCGCTCACCCTTTCTCAGCCAACCCCCAGCTTCCTTCTCAAAGCAATAAAGAAAAATACTTTAAAATGCCTACTAGTGCCAATAAAGCATGTACCCTTGTGACTACATGTGTTTGTCTACGAACGAGAGAATAGGATAGAGTAAATACATTTTTGTATATTTGTAAGGTTATTAGATGCCACGTATTTTACCTTATTACATGTTTAAGTGTCTGCAGTTGAAAGACGTGAGAAGGGTTGTGTGAGGTGGGAGGTGTTCCTCTAGGCAGAATTTGAAACACTTTTTCTGTGACTGTTTGCACCAAGCACTATAAGGAAGTGGAACTTGATTTCCTTCTGCATGACAAATTTTCATATTCTGCTTTTTAACATTTTTGTGTCCTACAGCAGAGTTTAAAGCACACTTCAAGTTACTGAGCGTGACCTCCCTACTATGTTTGTGAATTTGGTGCCTTTTGAAAACATTTTAATGCAGTTGTGAGACAGATCATGGGCATAGCTCTTGAGTTTAAAAAAATTTAGTTAAATCTGAAAAGGCTTAGTGCTGCATTCTTTATCACGTCCAGCAGGGAGCATCTCCTCTAGCTACAAACTATAGACTTCTATGCAACTATTCTCAGTTTGCTCCCTTGATCGATGACCTCTGCAGACACTTTCTTTACACACGTATGACCTCAGTCTTAAGTTTTAAGTCTTAATTTAATATCACATGTTCTTGATTTTGTTTTGGCCTCAGAGAAAAAAAAAGGAGGATAAAGAATATGTTTTAGGAATATGGTTAACTTGTAGGAAAATGGTTTCCATGCAGTCTCATCAGGTAGCAGTTGCTGGAAGTTGCTAGAAATTCATACTCACTGGCTGACAAATGTGTTTTTTGTTCTCACAAAGCACCCTATATAAGAACCAGGCCTTAGACCAATGAAGGATAGTTAGGTAGCTTGTCCCTGTCCTAAACAGAAGTGTTGGATACAAGCATAAACACCTTGATTGCTAATCAGTAAATTTCCATGTTTGGAGCAGACCGAAGAGCTCCAGGAGGTGAGCAAACAGCAATCTAATCAGTAAAAGACATAGTGCTAATAGGAGCTGACAGGGCGCTGGAAGACTGGCCTGTTCCTTTCCCTTTTTTTTAAGCCTTATTTACCTAATCATACATAGATTGATGCAAACACTTTTTCCATATGCAAGCACCCTGTGTAACATTTACACATACACTCCCACATCAGGGCAACTTGAGGGTCCCGTGAGTAGCCGGGGACAATCTGCTCTTCCTTCTGAAACAAAGCCACCAAAGCATATGGAGTCGATACCTTTAAACCCAGCAAACTCTTCCTACTTCATTTCAAAGAAAATGAAAAGAGAAGATAACAAAAATAAAATCGCTGGAGTTAAACTAGACTAGTACATTTAAAATAGACTTATTTCTATCAAAATACATTACTGGCATTGTAGCCTGTCCCAACTTTCCTTAATAATTGAATGCACATTAAAGTAAAACCACCAGAGATGCAGTTACAGACTAACACTTTTTTGAGACATTGATCCATTAATGAAGGAGAGCTGCCCAATGTCAGGAGACACCTCTAACAGTTACTCCTTTTTCTTCAAAAAAAAAAAAAAAAAGCTTTTTCTCTCTTTCTCTCTCCTTGGCCCCCTCCTTCTGTGTTTCCTCAAAGCCAGACATCAGAGTTAAGCCCAAACAGATCTGAAGATTTTAAACAGCACATTCCTTTGTTTTAATTTAAATGTCTCTTTCCTTCCTCCCCTTCCTCACCTTAATGAGTTCCTGATAAAGCCCAGCTGTGATCATTTATAGTAAATTTTATCACAGAGGAATCAACACCTTTGAGATGCTGGAAAATTTGTCTTTTCCATGCTTTTTTGTTGTAAACACACTTTCAAATAAAGTACAACTTTCAAGGCTTCTTGATTTATACGTAACTTCACCAAACAAGATTAGCTTATATCTCATTTTCTTCACTTTATTTTACAAATGCAAAAAGAATAATCCTTGTTTTCTTAAACGATGAAATTAAAAATGTACTTTATCTTAGCCATCATATTTTCCACACGAATACACTCACAGAAGCTGGCCATATAACAGAGCAGCATCGGTGGATGGTTTAGTGAGAAATGCAAGTCGTATAGAACCACGGTGGCAGAGCCAGGTTGGTAATAGCTTTGGTTTGGACCAGAACTGGTAAAAGCATTGGTTTGGATCAGAACTGACTAATTTGTCAGCAGCTGTGCAGCTCTTGGTTCCAGTGACCCTGGGAGAGATTGATATCCAATCTCCTCACTTGGCTCCATCTCTCTCTGGCCAAACCACAAGGTCAAAAAGACAACTTGAAAAATTTGTTCATCACATGCTTTGCCTTTCCCTAAACTCTATTTATGCTTAATATTTTTTTCACTGGGGTGGGAGTTGCATTTCTAATTTCCAGCATCACAGTTTGGCTATGTTCTATTTTGTGTCTTTATGTTTTCCTAAATGATCTAATGGGACTACTGTTAGTGATTTCGATATTGTAATTGAGATGGTGAACCTGGGAATTTGAGAGTGCAGAGAGTTTCTACATGTCAAAATCAACACAATAGTAGTCATAAATTTTTATTTATCTTATTTATTTATTTAGTGTCCCAAACTGTGTCTGGATGTTGAAATACGATCCCACTGGCACAATTGCCCATTTGGCTGTGATCAGGTCTCCGTTCCAAGCACGAAAGCAAACATACACACATGCAAAACGTACACACACCAGCAAATGGATGAATTGCTGCTCCACTGCATGACAACCCGTCTCTTGGCTCTGTAATAATCACAGAGTAGCAGTACAGGAAAAACACACGTGGTTTACACTACATTTCTTCTAGAATCCATATATGTGCCCATTCAAGCATAAGCATCGCAACGCACACCCACAGCCGCATACATAAACGCGTGCACACACAAAAAACATCAGCGTGTGGGTTTCCACTTTGGGCATCAAACCACACTCTCTAAAGTTTTTGCCGTGGTTTTTCTTTCCTTCTCTCGCTAGTTTTTTTGAGTTTTGCCAGGGACCTTGTTCCAAACCCATAGTCTGATGTTTTTACAAGACTTACACACACACACACACGCACGCACACACACACCACAATGCATGTGGAGTGATCAAGCACCGGTTGACCTACATGCTGGCCCAAGCAGGCAACGAGGGTGGAGCTGATGGCAAGCTTCTGGTGGTGGCTTATCATCTGCTTTTTCTGGATGTTAGCAGATCCCAATATTAGAAACACATTTATATACTTAAATGTGTAAGACAGATAGATAGCTACATCTCACAGCCTGTACATACAATTTCAGCATTATTTTAAAGCTATTGAACACACATACTTAAATAAGCGCACACACCTGTAGTCACACACCCACTATAGCTTACACTCATCTGCACAAAACCACAGGCCTGGGCTTTCCTACCACAGAAATTCTGAAGTCTAATGTAGAGCCACTAAACCACTTTAAACATATTCCCAAATCAAACACACTGCATAGCTTTAATAGTGTGCACACATTGCATAGCTTGTACTTGAATATTCAGCATTAAAGGCTTACATTAACCGTTACCGGGCCACACATACGCACAAGTCGTGTTGCAAGGAGTTCAAATACCAACATTTTACTCTTTTTCTAATGTTGGGATCCGTGCTTATGTACACAGACGTACATGCATGAACTCCCACAATGTATTACGTATGTTTAAACAACCGTTTCCTGGTGCAGAGTGCTAGGCTGCTCTGGGTCTGACTGGAGCCTCTGGGTGATTTGTCAGTTTGAGCTATGCAGATTAGAAACCCTTCACAGTTTTGGGTTTGGGTCCCAGAGTGTGTCCCTCTGGGACCCCTGAATTCCTGGCCATGCTACGCACTCTGCTTCACCTTGTGGACCCTTAACCCGAAGAAAATGTGTACACTCAGATGAGAACATAAGGCTATGCATGGAAAAGATGTATATTTTCATCATTAAACAAACGATTAGATTAAACAAATTATGACAAAATGACAGTGTGAAAACACAATAGATCACATGCAATTATAATTTATAACAAGTTGGAAATCACATGGAATTCATTAAGTTAAATCAAACAGCATGACCGCCAGGCTTTGTTTTTCATTTTTCACTTTTTGTTTTTATTGGTCTGTTCCCTTAAATACTATTGTGTCAAGACTTTAGCTTGTGTACTCACATCCTCTTAGTAATCAGTCAGCATCTCATCACTTTGGTCAGGATATAATGTTTAAAATTGCTCTGTAATTGTTCTATAAATAAATAAACAGCACAAGTAAGGCATTATTATGACAATAATCAGAGAACCAACCAAACCATAATGGTGTTATATTATGCAAGACTTTCAAACATTCCTAACATTTTTGCAGCCTCCTCTACTTCTTCAACAGAAGAAAAGGTCCTATTCTTTCTCTGACTACTGGTTCATTGTAAACTACTTACATTAACAAAATATCCAAATAAACCTTTATTTTACTATTTTCTTTACTTCTTCGTGAAGCACTGGTAACTCTTTATGCATACCACTTTAAACCTTCAAATTTCATGGTTGTTCGTTATACTCATACTCCATATCCCCTACAAGCTGCGCGCGTTCGCAATTACGCACTGCTGGCACGGTCTCTGCGCACAGAAAATCTGCTTTGCGCACAAAAAAATATCTAACCTGAATTGAAATTAAAATAAATACGTTAACAATTCTGTTTTCAGTATTAGTAAGTGACTGGTTGCTCCAGTATGGGATCAGAACGATGCCACCTTATCCCATAGTCCAGCCAATAATGCGATTCACATTCACATCTATGCAGCTAATCAACATCATTGACAGGCTATGACAGCGTCCTTATGTGCCAACGCCGGTGTTTTAGCTAGCAAAGCGGCTGATGTGGAGTGAAGCCACGTTAACGACAACGTGTACAACCATTGGAGATGCGATCAGGACAATTGATGGAAAAAGTGTGGACTTTATACCAGTTTTTTGTTGTTGTTGTTCTCCTTTATCTCATAGTGGACAGAAATTATTTGTTGGAGTGGCACAAATAATTTGTGTGGCAAATTTGATGCAGAACACCTGATTGTTCTGTAAATAGTTTGAAATGTTTATTTAAAAAAAACAAAAAACGCCTTGGCTGCATTTTTAGGTAAACAGCTGCAAAAAACTTTGTTTTGAAGAAGTAACTATATAATTAATTGCCCAACATTGGTCATTATATACTGTATTTTGCAGACAGAGAGTTACAGGACTCTCTCCGAGACCACAGACTCATACTCATAATACAAGTCAGAGCTTTATAAAAAAAAAAGAAAAGAAAAGAAAAGAAAGTTGTGTTTTCAAAATTGGACTTCATGTTATTTTTACTTCCAACAGTGTTAACATACTGCACAGGTCATGAACAAGATTTTTTTTTTCATTCTAAGTGGGCTAAAGCAGTTAATTAAAAGAAGTCTAACATAAATGTGAAGGCTGTAATTTGGTTATATTAATAAACCATGTAACTTGGATGGATTCGATGCTGGCGTGACCACAGTGCACACGTCCAATGTTGCTTACAGTGGTCCAAGGGACCGCTCAGGGAGTTTGTGTGTTCGCTCAGACACGTGAAAAATTAGAGGGAACATTGCTCATACTTCAGTCTTTGCAGTGTGCCGAGGCCATTATCAGATAATATTTTAGCGTTCAGCCATATGACTCAATTTCCCACCTGGCAGTGCGGAGAGGAAGTTCGCGGGTGACGTCGAGCCCAGCCAATTGTCTTCTTCCATACGCGGAACCCCGGTTGAAGAGGGAAGTTCAGTTTGTTTTCATCGAGTCACAAATAGCTTTCCTTCTTCTCCGAAGTCATAAAGAATGATTGGATACAGTTGACTTCTGCTCCGTGGAGATTTTAGTCTAATGGCTATACGTCTCATTTACAGGCAAGTCGTAATTTGAAACTACAGGAGCAAATTGACGTGTAACTGTAGAGTGGTTTAGTTAATTAGCGAACAGCTGAAATACCAGGAGTTGCGGGCTACGAAGGAAGAAAATCAGCGCTGGGCTCATGCAGCAGTATGAAACCGATTGGCATAGGAGTTGTAATTCGAAGTTATTCTGTGTGTTAACACTGAAGTGACAATGTTTCAGCATGTGTACCTAAGTGCAGAGCGGCAGAAATACTGACATCATGTGGTGTGGCGTAGTTACTGCATTCAAGCCGTTGAGCTTCTGTGTTTGGAAACTGACAGGTACAGCTCAATTTGGGGGAGTACCTGCCTTTATTTTGTGTTTTGCAATAAATTTAATGATTTTGGTGGTTTAATTATTATTATTATTAATAGATCACTTTGGGAAGTAGCGATGTGTTGCTGAAATTAAAATTAGATTAATGGATTGTCAGTACCAAACTCTCTTTGGTTTCCACTTAGTTTTCAGCTGCAAAAAAAGCATGGCCCTTTTGTAGAAATTCTTTGCGAATTACAGATGAATGAAGATGTTTTGCTAGCTAATATATTAAGTATGAGAATGCTTTGTTGCAACCCAACTAATAAGCCTTTTTGCACAGTTGAACATTTTGCAGTTGGTGAGGTGAAAGTAATAGCATATAATTCACATAATTTTCCACTTATTAAGTTACTCCATGGCCCTTGTTGCTTTGTCTACACTGGTTAAAATGAATAAATGCATTACTTTGTTATTCTAAACTCTTTAACAAGACTAATATTGTGACAGCCCTTCTCAGTTATTCCAAGTGTTTTTAAATATGACATACTTGAGCATACAGAAGTAAATTTGCCAGAAGTGATGTTTGACTGATTTGATTATACTGAAATAATGTCAACAATCTCATAATTGGAACAGCAAACGCAGAGTAACCCAAAGTCCACAAGCTTAGTTTAACAAATCTTCAAAGAAAATATTTGACCAGTCACATCTCGTTCCTGCTCCAAAATGTGTTCAGCCAACACCAGAGCTGCTGACGAGTGTGCTTGTGCATGTACATATTTCTTCTGACATGCATTTGGACCAACAACTTTGTGTGACCACAGTTTTTAGCATGTTCCTGTGCACAGGTAGCTGCCTGTGTGATAGAAATTGTGGGTGACATCATTACTTTTAGTTATTAAGCACGTAGTTCTTTTTCAATTCTACTGTACTGAAAAATGGAGCCCCTTAGACACAAGTCAACAAGGGGTGTTTGTTCCTAATTTGGTCTGGGTTTTTTCCTGCCTGAAAATGAGTATTTATATATTCACATCAGCGAGCCATAGGGGCTTTCCAGCAGAGATGATGGCAAGACATTAAACAAATCGTGTGTAACGACGTGATCATAAAACACAACTCTGTGGTGTCCCACGCAGACCCGTCATTATAGCAAAAAACAACAAATACACACACCATTCTCAGCAGGCTATTTACAGACACGAAACACATCCTCACACACACACACACACACCCCACACACGTTTTTTCTCTCCCCGTCTTCATAAAAGGTGAAGAATGTGCTGTTTATTTTTCAGTAGGTTGTCATGAATGTGTGTGCAAGTAGGCCTGATCGCCGAGAGGTTATCATAATCGGATTTGCCTCAATTTATTTTCTGCTTGTTGTAAATTCAGCTTGTTATTGGATTATCCCCCTGTGCCACCTGTGCTACAAAGTTTTGGAACACATATTAAAGAAGAGCACAGCAATAACATTGGCAGATTGAAATTATTAACTGATATATTTGGATTAATGTTTTCAATACAGGGCAGCACGTTGGTGTGGTGGTTAGCACTGTTGCCTCACAGCGAGAAGGTTCTGGTTTCAAAGGAGTTTCCGTGTTCAACACTGTTTACAGGTTAAGTGTCTTGGGTGGCCCAGTTCCACAATACAAAACAGAATTTCTTTAAAACATTTAGAGATTCTGCTAATATGCTTTAAATCATTGCACAAAGTCAAGATCATAAATGTAAAAATAGTATATAAATGAAAGTACCAATAAAAATGATAAAGAACAAATTATAAGATACTCTCTGTGTAATATTTGGATTTTACCTTTTTTTTTTGTTTATCTTTCCACTCTTAGCTCCTCAGTAAATTTTCATTGACCAGCAGCCAAATGTCTGAGCAGCAGCCACTGAGCCAGCCCCTGCAAACTGAAGAGCCATTGCTGAATGACCAGGAGATGCAGTTCTGGCTGGACAAAGCAGTGGCATGGGGCCAGGCTGACAGTCCAGACACGCAGAAAGACACCTGCCTACATATGAGCAGACTTAGGGATTTCCTCCACCAGCTTCTTACACAAGTGAACAGCATGGTAAGCACAAAAAGTGTACAGTGGGGCCCATGTAAACTTTGTCAAGCTGCAGGTATAAGCCTGAGGTGTATGTTTCTGACAAATGTGGATGGTCTTGTTCCTACACCAGACTTCTTAGATGCTTGTTCAGTCTGATTTAATGCTCTGTATATTTTAAGAGGTGTGCTTAATGGGCTCCAAACGCCTTATCTGATGAAATAGAACAGAACAATTAATCAGCTAGGTTGAACAGCCAAGCAGCCATCTGAATAACGAAGCGCTAAGTTAGTTTAAAAATCACGCCCCGTATGCGAGTTCACTCCCTTTTAGAGCCAGGGCATGAACATGAGTCCATCGTTAGGAGCCCGCTAACAGAAGCTGCTCTGTGCTGTGGACAGGCTGTGTATGTCTGGCTGGCAGCACTGCGATGTTGAGTTAGTCAGGTAATAGCCGCACTGGGACCTCCAGTGCTAACCTAATGTATCCCAGTATCAGGTTCAGCAAATTTGGGAAGGGGACAGGATGGCCGCTGTGAGATTTCGGTGTTTCTATATGGTCATTTTGCCTCGTTCCAGCTTTTTCTCCTCTCACGGGTTCTTGTGACCCGCTTTTCTTGCAAAAGGAGTCCTCTCATGAGTCATAGTGTCCTTTCAGGATCTAATTTGTGATGCTATGTACTCCATATGTTTTACCGCAACACTTTGATAATAGTCAGAAACAGTCCCATGTCTGCCTGTCTTTCTTCTTCCCTGTTGGTTTTGGGGTTAGCCCCATATTTTTATAGATATTTTTCTCTGTCTTTCTTCTTTTCCGTTAACATTATTCTGGGTATATGTCATGCCGAGGTGTCAGTGTGTGTAGAATGATGGCACGGATTCAAAGAGAGAGAATGGTATAGCTTAATTGGCTTGAAATCCGTTTTACTGGCAGTTGGCTCATAAAAGACCAGCTGAGGATAGCCTGCTTCTTGGCAGCATTTTACATCCCTTGATGACTTAACAACTTTCTTGTGGCTTATGGTCTGAGATGAAAAATACTCCAAGTTATTGTTAATTTCCAGGTTTACACTTGATTAGAACAGTGGAGGATGTTGCCTTGCATAATGGAATAGTTGCATTTTAGGAGGTATGCGTTTTCACTTATCGAGATCTTGGATGAGAAGACCACTGCTGCTGTCATCTCTATCCATCTGGAGCTGCAGCCAGAAGACGGGTTAATTACCTTAACAGCTAGTGTGACTGTATCCATCACTGTGATGTTGCTATTTTGCTCCTACATTTTAGAAAGGATGAATGAGATTAATCAGCTGCTGAGCTGGGATTTGGGTGAATTTTGGAGGGTGCTCAGCTAGCTGCATTCCCCTATTTCTAATCTTTATGCCAAGCCGAATTTTGGCTCTAGCTTCATACAGTATATTCATTGTTTTATTTTATCCCTGAACAAGAAAATAAGCGATCATATTCACCTCAAATGTCAAGTGTTTAAATATGTGCACCTGCTATCTGTTGTACAAGTCCTCTTTTAAACATGCCTGCTACACTACAGATGCATTATTACATCACTCCTCAAAGGAGTTGATCAGAAAATCCTGGACCACTAAAGTAACATGAAGGGAGGATGTTGTTGGGTGTACTTGTAAACACAAGTATGTAATTTATCACAATATAAAATAATAGGTATCATATCTATGATATAGCAGCCACTCAGTGCATTTAGGAATGTAGGCATGGTCAAAGAGATGTGCTGAAGTCCAAACCTAGCAACAGATGTGTGGTGGATATTTTCTTGGCATTGTTATTTTATATATGTTATATATCGTTGCTGACCCTGTCCATCCCTTTATGGCCACAATGTACCCATCCTTTGAAGGGTGCTTTCCAGCCTGATTTTAAAAAGCTCAAATCACCTCAACCTGGTTTCTTGAACATGATGATGAGTTTATTGCACTCAAATAGTCTCTACAGTTACAGGATCTCAATTTAATGGAGCACTTTTGGAAACAGGAGACTTTCATTATGAATGTGTAGCCAAAAAATCTGTGTTAATAGCTGTATGCTACCATGTTCAATCTCTGAAACACCTTGCTGAGTCTCATAATGGAGTTCTGAATGCATAAACAGGTTCAATCTGGTTCTAGCAAGGTGAACTTAATAAAGTGCCTGGTGAGTGTATATTTATGTGATCAACATAGCAACTTTGGTATTTATTGTCAAGGCTATTGCGACTGTGGATCAATGATGTCAGGGACAAAAGTGTTACCTCACTTCTCTATAAACTTGTCCCATTGGCTGTTTCGCTTGTACATAATCAGTCACTTCTGTCTGAGATGTCTGTCCCTAATCAAAACAAGACACATGGATGCAAACCCACTTCACAATTAGGGACATGGTTGACAAGGCTTTGATGCTGATTCTTGCTTTGGTAGTCTTAGATAATTACTTTGTTCATGATGGCTTATTCTTGTGGGAATTCAGTCAGTGCAGTCACAGAGTATGGTGCTGTTTCTATTGTAAATGAGCAATCCTTTTTAGTTGCACCAGCAGCATGCAAAGGCTCATGCATATGCCCACAGACAACATTTGCCATGGGTTGTTGAGCTGATGGTAAGGCTAAGTGTGTGTGAGAGGCTGAGTTTCACATGGCGTTGCTGGTTTTGTTAGGCATAGTTGGGGTTTTATAGAAACTCTGATTGGCCTATTATCATCATGCTTCCCATTAATGTTGATCTCATCCCCTTGAATGAGTCAACTCGGTCTCCTTGACAGTCTGGTGATCCTTTTAAACGCATCAGCCTGATGCTGCCTCATTTTTTTCCTCCCCCCACCTGCTTTGAAACTTCTGCATTTGTTTTCTGATTGATTCTGGTGGAAAGAGCACTATTGATGCATAATGGCTTCGAAAGAAACGTTCATTTTCTCTTTTTTTACTGCTTACTGTTCACTGTAAAATAATATGCAGCAGTATTAGTAACTGCTCTTATGTGCTGTTGATTTAAAAAAAAAACCAACAAAAAAAAAACAGGGTGGTGTGTTTTTTAAATGTGCAGATTTATTTTTCTTAAAATACCAAGATAGTTTTTTGTTCCTATTTGTTTTCTTTTGGGTCGTATATCACCAGCTGCTTTTCCCCCCTCCTCACAAAGCATTGCTGTTTGTTGGAAGATTTCAAAGTAGCTCCCTATTAACTTAATTCATTGGAGGCTGCACTCGGCTCTCACTTTCAGACATGGCTGGTTTTTTTATGTTGTTTTGTACGCTAAGAAACGTAAACCTTCTTCTTCTTCTTAATAATCCACAGCATGTCTCTTGTCCTGTCTTCCTCCCCTCACCCCAACTGGTCGCGGCATATGGCTGCCCCCGTGAGGCGGCCGTTGTTTTGATTTGGTGCTATAAATACAATTGAATTGAATTCTTGATATCGTAATATCACACTTTTTTAGTCATGTAAACATTTGTACACATTCACACCAGTGTGTGAATGTGTGTGTGAATGAGTGAATGACTGAATGTAGTGTAAAGCTCTTTGGGGTCCTTAGGGACTAAGTAAAGCACTTTACAAGTACAGGCCAGTTACCATTTATTGCGGACAGTGTGATATGGCATAACCCTAGTTGTGGCTGTATCTGATGCACACATTGACCCGGCATGTCCCAGGCATGTTCAATAGGAGACTTTGCTCTACAAGGTTAGTCAATGACTTTAGAATAAACAGATTTTCAACAGCGGATTTCTTTGAACTCTAAAAATAATTCACCAGAGAAAAAGTGATGTAGACCTCACATGCAACAACCTACCGCAAAGTGAACTTGGGCCAGATTTATATCACAAGACAAAACAAAAACGCGGGTAATTGTTAATTGGACAATTGGAACAATAATCACTTTGTTCCAATTGTCTTTTTTCCTGTAAAAGCTGGAAACTAAAGTCATGCAAAAAACAGAAAGTAGAATTTCTCGAGTGCACCTTGTGTCTACCACCATCTGTACTTCTGTTTGATTGTCTATTGCATTTCCACACACATTTTTACTCAGAGTTTTAGATTTGAACAGAACCCTAGTAAACATCTCTAACTGCCTGTTGATCTGTTTTCCAGATTAATTGTTTGTCATTCAGCTTCTCCAATAAACAAATTATTTCAGCCCTACATGGGAGTGAAGTAAGAGCAATTGTCTTTGATTAGGCAACAGCACGCTGCTTCAATTACATCTGGCATATGTCAGAATCACTGTGTGGGATTTTTCTGCTGTAAAGACTTGCTGTAGAGTTAAATTAGCCCAGAGGTTAAATGTATGATATAGTCTGTTAATATGGGCTGAATAATAAGAAATTTTGCACATGCACGTAAACATGATTCCTGCTCACATGTGCAGACATGCTTGTAAATTTAAGTCATGCGTCATCTCTTTGATCTGTTTTCTGCATGTCGCAGTGCGGGCAATCATGTTGATGTAGTAAACCCATAAAATAATAAGTTAAAACAACAAAAGAAGCGTACACCTGTTTATTTATATGTATTTTCTTTTCCAAATCTAAGCTCAAAGCCTCAGTCTCCAGTTTGAATGAAAATTCTGCCTTTTGCTAGCAAAGGTAAAACTAGAATGAATTAAATTTGTGACAGATATATTTATATTTTGCTAAACTATAAGTTAGGTCTGGATATTGTTAAAGAGCCATTTGTAGAAGTTGTAAAACTAGTTCTGGCCTTAAAAGATAAGTACTGGGACAAGCTCTGCTTTATTATTGTTCATATGAGGGTATCGGCAGTGTTTTTTGATATTCCATTAAATGAAAATGGATAGAAATTAAAGTTATAAGAAGTCAAGTGTAAAAGTCATTCCAGTTCAAAAGCAGCATCTGCTGTTGCTCCAAACATCTCTGGATGTTTTAATTGGCTGTGAGGTGAACTATATCACATGGTCTGTTATTCTGAGCTGGATAAACAAGCACACAGGTATCGCACCCTTGACCAGAGCCCTGTTTTGCAATGTGTTCTGTTTTCTGTATCTATCACTGTTGAGTCTATGGAAGGAGTTGTGACATGACCATAACAAAGGAAACAAGGTGATGCGTGAGCAGTATACTGTACAGCTGTTGATGTGTCTGTTACTCAGCTCAGTTCTAATTAGGAAGGATTGTGATTATAAGATTCTTCTAATGTTTAATGTTATGACAAAGTGTTGCTAGGTTAAAAGGATAAATGAAACAGGTGACGAGGTGCAAACATCTGTAATACAGTGAAACAATGAAAAGATATTTCCTTTGTTGTCCTTCTTCCATTTGTGTCATATTTTCATCCTATTAGAAACATATTTCTGCATGTACCTTCCCAGAAGTAAGAGAGTATTGAAAATGAAAAACACGTACAGTATAAAGTCTTTTTTTTCTCTCCCTCTTTCTGCCTCTAAGAGCTCAACAAC
Source organism: Mchenga conophoros (assembly GCF_057382185.1). Taxonomy (NCBI): domain Eukaryota; kingdom Metazoa; phylum Chordata; class Actinopteri; order Cichliformes; family Cichlidae; genus Mchenga; species Mchenga conophoros. The sequence continues at coordinate 25,098,376 of NC_140537.1, read as the reverse complement.
AGAAACCATGAAGAGGCTGCCCTTCTTAGGCCAGCTTTTGGGTCAGCTGTGCTGGAATCCTTATGTCACCGTGTGTGGTGAGTGGAGCTTCTGGACAACTTTCACTCAATCGCTAGTGGGTTTCACAGCCCCAAAACAGATAAAAGTAATAATGATGGTAATCATTCTCGCATGGTGTATAATGCGTTATGTGGTGGTGTATTTTTTTGCAGATACAAGCAGAGGGCTGCTGCTTGGGTGTCTTTGGGGACTGTACTCAGAGCGTCCAAGCAATGCTGTGGAGAAAAAAGCCAACCAGTGGATACGGGTACGCACTTAGCATTTTAAATCTTTATCAGTGGCTCATTCAGGTTACTAATAAAAGTTGGTCTGACTTTTGATATATTTTGAAGATGGTCACAGTTTTGTATATGGCTCAGTGCTTTTTTTCAGTATATCTGTGACTGTTTATGTCATATAAGTTTAGTGATTACCAGTGATAATTGCAGCATATTCACTAAGACCTGGTGACCTGATATATTTTATTGTGAGAATGTCAGAAAAAGACACAAAATATATTACACAAAGGGGAACAAAGATGGTTTCACTTGAATATGCAGTGAAGATGTAATTCGTGTCTGAAGCCAAAATTCTCAAGTTCACTTCACAAGTTGACTTAATATAGAAACTTGTGGCATGTACTATATGTGTTATAGTTCTACTGTGAGTAGATATCTATCACAAAAAAGGAATCCTGGAAAAAATAGAGGCGAAAGGAACTATAAAATTCTGATATTGTACTAGTTGTTTTTATGCCTTTATAACATTTAGGCATTTTCCTTCCTATTGCCATCATATTAAAACCTGGTGTGTTTGCTATTCATGTTCTAATTCGTTCTGGACCGAGTTGACATACAGATTATTTGGCTGTTACAGATCATTCTTTTAGCAAATACTCATAAAAGAATCTCTCTTTGACTGCCTTCGGGCTGCTGAAGAGATTTTCAGTCTAATATACTTTTAATAGGAGTTTGATGGCCAGCTCTCTCTTTCCTCTCCAATTGGACATGGATGATGAATGTCGTAGATTGGATCTCTGTTTGCCTAAGCTTTTGTGCCCCAAACTGTAAAACATATTTTGAAAGCAAATCAAAATGGACTGTTTTACTGCCTCTTGTCACCAGAGGAGGATCAGCCTTCATATTATAGTTAGCGGATCCTGCTAACTGTGTGTTCTCAGGGCGCACATACAAAGGAGGGAACGGGAACAGAGGGAAGAAAAGATTCTGTGGTGTTCAACTTTGAGAGGGTTCACACAGATGGCTTATGATAAACAATGTGGAACATTCACATTTTTGCCAGATTATCTGTGTGTTAGTATTACTTGGATTAATTTCTCATCTAATAAAACATCCTTTTAATTGGAACAGTGTCTTGGAAGTAAACTTTAAATTTTGCCAGAGGGTCTTTGACCTGCAAGAGGAGAAGCAGAGTGCATGTGTGCATTGTGGTTGTGTACATAGGTGTACGTGAACTATACTAAGATATGAAGATTAATATTACTTTCTCAAATAACAATAAGACTCGTTTATGATTAGATAGGAGAGATGACCTGTCCTGGGTGTAGCTCACCTCTAGCCTGATGACAGCTGGAGTAGGCCCCAGCTCCCTCATGACTTTGAGCCAGTTTAGATAAGGGGTTAATAAAAATGGATAGATGGTGAAGATATAACCGCTCAGTTACAGTTACAACAGTTGTAACTTAAAGAATGAACTGGTGCCGTCTACACGAACAGCTAGAAAAACCTATTTATTTATTCATTTATTTACTATCACCCTATCACACATGCATATGTCAGTGTATTGTGCATTGTAAAAAAATCAGATTACACTGGAGGAGTGGAGGACAGAAAGTGGCAGGCCTAAAAAACTTTCTGTAGCAGATGAACAGTATCTAAAAAGTCATGTTTTTAAGAAAGGTGAAAAAACTCAGCTAGCAAAGACCTGACACAAAGGACCCCAACTGAAGAGTGTTAGTGGATGGCTGGCTGTCAAGAAGCCATTCTTGAGGTAGTTGAAATCATTGTCATTATGTACGAAGGAGGTCAGGAGAGAGGTTCAGTGGTTTACAGCCATCTGTAAAACACGGTGGAGGCTTTTCCTAGTAAAGTAATATAAATTAGGGGTGGCTACAGATTTTTTCCCATACTGTAAATAAAACCATAAATTAATCTAGAGACAACTTGGTTAGTTTTTCCAGTTTTTCCATTGTATTTTCAAAGTAATGTAATGCTTGTTCATGATGGTTTGGTAGTAGCTGCACTGACAGCCAGTGCTGGGTTCACTGAGGTCATTTCTAGAAAAATGGTTCACATGTATTGTGTACTGTGTAGCACTTGAAAGTACAATAACATAACATAACCACCTCTGTAGCTGCTCCTCATTGTCCTTCTCTTGTCCTCAAAAGGAGCTTCCATTTACCGCAAAAGACGGGAATAACGGGAAGAACAAAAAAACCTTTTCACCGCAACTCGGCCCATCTGGGAGAACAGGGCAGATGTATGGTTTTAGGCCAGAGATGGTCTGTCTCCGTGTCTCTCCCCGTGTCTGTGTTGTGTTGGGCTGACTGTCCTGGAATGCAGAAAGCAGCCTGTTTTCTGTTAGCCCTGTCTGATCTTGCTCCCCAACATTGTTTTCTTGCTGCCTCTGTAATAAGCTGAGTTTCTGATGCTAAGTGGCACCTAATTTTTATTTTTTTTTAATTTAATTATTTTTTGTGCATGTTTGTGCATGCACATTTGAGTATTTGCACTAATATGTGTGTTTTGCCTGCCTGCTACTGTGTGTAATGTTAGTAGCCATATATTTCTATTTTTATTATTAAAAAAATGATAGTACTTAAGAGTACTCAGCCTTTTCTCCCATGTGTCTTTGCCTCACCCCTCCCTGTCTGCCTCTTTTCCCCACATCTGAGTGTTCTGACTGGGTTTGAAGAATTCCTGTTATAGCTGTAGGCTATGTCAGATAGTCATTAACTCAATTGGTCTGTTTCTCGACATCCTGTACTTGCAGAGAGACCACACAGTGCTGCACTACCATGGCATGAGCTTTGAGGAGATGACAGATAAGCAGAGCATGAGAGTATAATATTAGAGGGACAGAAGATGAACCGTTTGATATCTTAATCTTTGATGTCTATCTTTAGTGACTCAAACAGAGTGAACCACAGCTTGGCCCTGGAGCCACAGTGGCTACTTCACTTTTAAAACATATTTCTTATTATTGGCTAACACTGGCTCCTTTTATGTGTTTTTATTTGAAGATGAAAGTAGCTTTGTCTCCATTTATCTGATTCTTTTTGGGTGTCATTGCCCGATTGACTGAGATTCTCTTTTCCATTTCTTCCTTTTATTTATGAGGAAGAGTTTTTCATCGTTTCATCGCTTGTTTGTTTTCTACTTGATACACAAACAACATATCTAAGCGTTAAAGACTGTGACTTTTAAATGGCCACCAACAGACACATGCATTCTCATGTCAGAATTAATAATTATAGAATTAATAGAAATAACTATGAGTAGGGCTTGCAAGAATACTGGGCATGTAAAATGAATATGCACCTGACACTTTATTAGGTACACCCATTCAGCTACTTATTAACAGAAATATCTCGTCAGTTAATCACATATCAACTCAATTGCTTTAGGCATGTAGACCACCTGCTGAAGTTCAAACTCAGTGTCAGAAAAGGGAAGAAAGGTTGATTTAAAGCCTCTTTTCCATTAGTACCTACTTGGTTTGACCAATTTTCTATTATAATCGAGTACCACCTAATGTACGTTGTCGTTGTCATAGCAGTGCTGCATAGCATGGCAATCGGTGGCATGCAGTGTGACAACGTTTTTTTTAGTGCCTGCTCGCATCGCTTGGAACAACAGCCGAGCAGGTAACCTAATGGAAAACCCTGGAAACCTTGGCGATCCATGGTGAGTCAATCAGAGGAGTTACTAATGGAAATGGGGCTCTTGAAGTCGGATGGGCTGGTTTGAGTATTTCAGACACTGCTAATCATCTGGGACTTCCCTGCACAACCATCTGTAGGGTTTAGAGAAAATGTTTATTTAAAAAAAAAAAAAAAACTATACAAAAAACTAGGGACAAGTATCTTGTTGATGTCAGAGGAAAATAACCAGACTGCTTCAATCCAGTAGGAAGGCAACAGCAACTCACCACTCAACATTTCTTATAACCAATGTGGGCAGAAGAGCATCTCTAAACGCACAGCACATCAAACCTTGAAGCAGATTAGCTACAGCAGCAGAAGACCGCACCGGGTGCCACTCCTTTTAGCTAAGAGCAAGAAACGCAGGCTACAGTTCACACTGGCTTATCAAAACCGAACAGCAGAAGATTGGAAAAACATTGCCTGGTCTGATGAGTCTCAATTTTTGTTTAGAAATTCTCCCAAACTCAGTCCAATAAAGCACATTTGGGATGAAGCGGAAGGGTGGGTGGATTTATAATTACAATTAATTACCAAAAGCACTTTGTCATACTTTTCCCTTAAAGTCAAAAGTTAAAATTTAGAATAAAGGAATATAATTAATGTTATTTTGTCTACTTGCTAACGATTTTGTTTTTCTTTTCCTATCATAGCATAAATCATGACCAATGTGTCAACAAAAGGGAAGCTCAGTCTAAAAAAGAATCAGTGCATTGAAAAGAATCAAAAAGCTAAAACTATATCATAAAAGTTGCTGAATTTAAAAGGGGTGTTTCTTGTAAAACTTTTATTTTCAATCTGAGTTGGCTACATGACACAAATGATTTTCTTTCAAAAATCAATGTCTTAAAATGTCCATATACACAAGGTTTATGGGGTCAAAAGTGACACATTTGGCCATTTTGGTGGAAAACTTAAATTGCTCTTGCTTCTTTCCTGTAGCTGTCTTTGTGCCAGGTTTGAGGGCAGTTGCTTCTCTCTTTATTATTTTCTATAATGAGCCTTTTTTGCACTCTTATCCTTCATTTCGTCTTCTTTTTTTGTCTTTGCTGTTTTGACCATCTGAGGTTATACTTCAGTCTTTCTTTGGTTTTGGGAGAATTCAGTCATGGCTTAGTAATTGTTAACAGACACCCATCAAAAACAACCCAAGCCTTTGCGTTGTGCATTTTTCTACATCCTCTGTTTTAATTTTAGATTTATGGAGGGATAATTTCTATGGCAGCAATGGCAGTCAATGTCCCCAAAGCCAACTTGGTTGCTTATGACTTTTAAACTGCAGCCATCGCAGTGCATTCCAGTGTCCCTCTGATATTTCTTCTAACCAGCCTCCCTTCCCTCTCATTCCCCAGCCTCACTGTGCCTCCTTACCAAGGGTGGGATAAGATTGATCGGGTTTTTTTATGCACTCAATGTGCAGAGTTTGAGGGCTCTCAGATGGTAGTTATTGGGTTGTTTTTTGCGACTATGTGGAGGGTAAGCATCTTAGCGTGTTGTAGGGCTTTGCCAAAGAAACCACACATCCTCACCAACAACGCTGCAGCATCCCTACATTGGTTTCTGTTTTTCTGCTTCACTTGAGTTCTTTTCTTTATAAATTGTGCTCCAAAGTCTCCTTTTCTCCTTATCTATTGTTAAGCGCACACTGTTTGTAGTTTTAGGGGATTGGTTCTTTGTGGTATAGATGTTTCTCTGTTTTTACTGCAGCTCTATGTCTAGTGAAGATGTGAGGCTTTGGCTGTTTCTGTTGGATCTCACTTTCCAGCCTGCAACAGTATGTCAAATCTGTGGTTGAGTTGAGGGGATTTCTAAAGTTTAAATCAATCTCTAATTTCATGTTATGGATCTTTGAGTTTTCAAGCACTTCTGAAGGAATTCTGAAGAATATTTTTGTCAAAAATTCAGCGTATCATTCACGAGACCACTGAATGCTGTGTGGCATCACTTTTGGTTTTTAAATGCCAACACTGAAAGTAAAAACAAGGCGATATGTCTCAACGCTTCTTCTGCTGTGACATATTTATTAAATATTTTGAGAAATCGTACATCTTGGCAGTTTTGCTGTTTTATTGAAAGCGGTTTGAAAGTTACTCATGTAGCATTGTGCCTTACACTATGAGCATTGTGTTCCCTCCTGTTGTTCCTTGATTACGACCAGCATTTTTTTGAAGACCAGAATCAGCTGAGTTTATTAGTCTAGTTTATCAGTGTATGATGAGGCCCCTTTTAAAAAATTCTCGTAAAACACCAAGGCCCTCTGTAAGAAGGAATGTTCATCTCTGAAGTTGCTCATATGCTGTCCATACAGTCTCACTTACTGGAATACCTTTTCTCCACTCATGTGTTTCAAATGATGTGATGCCAGTAGAGTCATCCTATATTCCAGTAACTAATTAGCTTTGATGTTATGGATCTTAGGGTTTGGAAAATTGTATCAAAGTCTTGTTATATTGTGATGCACGTACAGTCAAAAGAAAAAAAAATCACTGGACTCTGCAGTCCTGTGGAAAAACTAAGTACACCCTTTGATTCATGAGCTTGCAGAACAAGCTTTACCAGCAAAATCTTGAAGTAATCATTTCTCTGGGACTTTATCAGTCTCTCACATCATTGTGGAAGAATTTTGACCCACTCTTCTTTACAGCATTTCTTTAATTCATTGAGGTTTGTGGGCATTTGTGTATGCACAGCTCTCATAAGATCCCACCATTGCATTTCAATTGGATTGAGGTCTGGGCTTTGACTGGGCCACTGCAAAACCTTGATTCTTTTCTTTTTCAGTCATTCTGTTGTCCATTTGTTTCAAGTGTTTTGTCTCATCATCTTGTTCCATCTTGTTCCATTACCCAGTTTGGGCCAAGCTTTAGCTGTTGTACAGACTGCCTGTGATTCTTGAATACTTTGGTATACAGGGGGAATTCATGGTTGACTTGATGCAAGGTGCCCAGGTTCTGTGGCTGCAAAACAAGCCCAGATCACCACCTGTTCATCACTGTATTTCACAGTTAATATAACAGATTTAGGCTGAAATGTGATGTTTTTTGTTAACATCTTTATTTTTTGTCTCATATACAAAGGACATTGTTCCAGATGGCTTGTGGTTTGTTCAGGTGAAATTTTGCAAACCTAAATGGTGCCATCTTTTTAGAGGCGTAAGGCTTTCTTCTGGTAGCAGTTCTAAACCAGCCATGCTTGTTCAGGCTTTTTGTGATTGTCCTTTCATAAGCTTTAACATTTACATTCTAACTAAGGCTAGTAGAGCCTGAGCTCAAGCTCTTACACTTTTTGGGAACTTTCCAGAGTATTGAGCAGTGGGTTGGCAAGGATGTCCGTTCCCGAGAAGATTCTGTAAACACACATTTGAATGGTGCAGACCACCAAACCAATCTTTTATTAGCAGCACCTGATTGCTACTTGCGTTCTTAATTCCTATAGAAGCCATAAGGGTGTTTCTTTTCCACATGGCTGTATGCATACAGTACATATATTTTTCTTCACATTGTGTTTTCTGGCCTTCCACAGAAAGTATTGTGTCAGCTTTCCACAGAAGAAGATGAAACTGCAGCACAAGCGTTAATGAAGTGTACGGGTGTACCAGCTAAAGAGTACCACCTTAAAGTCCTGAGAAAGGTATTATTGCTTTGTTTCTGTTGGTATCATTCATTACATACAAAGATATTGAATTTAACATGCTTTATATGTAAACTGTGCTTTGACCGGCTTTTCAGAAGGTGGCGCTGCTGCAGGAAAACGTTGGACAAAGCTGCACATTATTTAACAGTCAGAGGTAAATGTGAAAAATAAATAAATAAAATATGTAGACCAGCTGGATAAGTGCCATTCATATTTCATCAGTGGGTTGTTTTGTTTCTTAACGAAAATGTTGTAAAATGGTGAAAAAATTAATCATCATAGTTTATATAAAACCTTCTTGAAACTATCTTTAATAAAGGCTAATAAAAGTATTTATTAGCATTTATATACAGCAGAGAAAATAACAAATCCTCACAGTTTAGATCCAGGGATGGTGAGGTAATCAGTCATTTAACATCATATTAGCTAACTGTTTGACTAACTGCTGCCACTCTAGAGGACACTAATAGATAGCTTTTGTCAAAGTTGTTAGTATTAGCTTGTAGAATGGTTAGTATAATTATGTGTGCACTTAAAATCACATTTGAATCCAACACACTGTGAATTTTTAAATAATAGGATGTGTGGAAAGGAGGACTGAAAATAAAACTTGAGCCTGGATGGATTTCTGTCTTTTCTATGATAATAGCAGAGTTGTTTATGTTTAACTTGAGGTAAAGTACTGTGTTTCATTGTTCTGGTAACAGTGACAATAAAGATCTATCTTATCTTCCATGTAGGTGTTCATGTGACAGGATTGTGGATATATCAGAGGCATGCATCCCCATTGTCACTTGTCCCGAGGCATCTTCTCTCATTAGTCTATTGCTACAGCGGCCGGTGGCTTGTGTCACAGAAGGTCTCAGTGAAGACTTTCTGAATGCTTTGACCTCTGCTTACTCAAGGTAGTAAAGTATTAAGGGTTTGAAGCTGAATATTTTATGACCTAGTCCATTATCACATTGTATTTACTGTACTATATTGAGCATTTTAATTGTTGTATTTTATAGATTGGAGCATTACATAGGCAAACAAAGGGCGATTTCTTGGCTCATATAGTTGAGATGTAGAAAGGATTTTCCCAAATGTAACCCGGAATTTTATCTGATTGTGATATACATGCATCTACAATATACACAATATTCACAGCTGGGAATATACATCCAGTGATGTAAGTTATTCTTCTTTTCCCAGGCAGGGTTTGGCATTGGAGGAGCAGGCCTTGGTATCTCTGTGGTATCACAGCTTTTCCAGCCTGGAAGAAGCAGTCCTCAGTCTGTTGCAGTCTGTTATAACTACAGGGTTAACACCACAGAAGCTAGAGCAACAAGTAGCACAGTCACTGCTGGTGGGTAAACGTTTGTTTTCTAGTTATTTTCTACCTTAATTCTGCAGTGTACAAAACGTCAAAAAATACCCATGATTCTCTATCAAAGCCTGAGTTTGAAACCCAGACAATCAGTTATATTGTAAACTTTGAACATTTGAAAATTAGGAGCTGATTTAAAATACATTTGAAACAGTTACATCTAAATCGTACCTGACATGATTGTTGACTAGTCTGCTGGGCTATAGATCAAGTCTCATCTTTTTTCCCCCATCATTTACATTTTATAGCAACAATTTGGCAATACTATTGTAGTTCATGACAGTCACAGAAGTGCCAAAAAGTTTTTAAAAAGTATACGTGCTGTATCTGAAGAGCCGAACTTATGATGAAATACGAGTATCTAAGGATATTGTTGTTTTATGTTGACAGAGTTGGAGAGAATGTGCAGAATGTTGTCCTGTTGTACTGTGAGATTTTCTGCAGTTTTACTGCTGCATGAATTGGCCTCATTTATTCATATATTGGTGATATACTGCTGCTGTTAAATTAGTTTGTTATGCACAAACTTTGACTCATCTGCCCTGAATTACAGGGGCTCGCATGAGAAATCATTGCACACTCCTTATGTGTTAAGCTGCAGTTTTAGCTGCTTCTAATATAGGCCTTGCTGCAAAATTTTGCTGATTATAATATGCATAATTCTGGGAAACATTCCTTTGCTTTTTTTGGTGACTCTTTATGGACTGTTCTTGCCCGGCTAACACCAGTTGGCTTTGCGCTGCATGGGTCTCACATAATTTGGCAAGCTCTTAACCCCATCTCACATCATTTGGCCTGTGCTACACAGCCTTTGCTGTGCCGGGTAAGTACGGAGCTCTCTGTCGCTCGAGTTCTTGGCCACTCCTAAGTTCATATAACTTAAGATCATGTCCAGTCAGAGGTGATTTTGATTTATAAATTGTTATGACTGGTTGATGAAAATGACGTCCTCGTTGCTGCAAAGTGCTCACAAAGTAAAAGCAGTGAGTGGTGTTCTTTTTTTTGGGAGGAGGGGCAACAGAGGCTGCTTTTTTTTTATCCCACATTTAAAACTTGTTTGCCAAATTAGTGAAGCCTCAGTGAGATGTAAGGACAACAATAATAATTAAGTGTGTCACTGAAACAAGACAATTCGAGAAAGCTGTGGAAAAACACTGAAATTAGATACAACAGTGCCAACCCGAATCTGGATGTGTGTCTAAAGCAGACATTTTTTACACATTGTTTGTGCCAAACATCTGTACACAACAATAAAATACTTGTGTGCGCGTTATGAATGGCATCCTATTTACCTAGCCCTTTGATTGCACTCCGAGTGGAAGTTATAAATGTCAGTGAAACTCAAGACGGAAACAAAATTTGACCTGTCATCTTGCTCCAGTTAACTTGGATAAAGTTTGTCAGTTGTGTCACTCTTGTTTTCACAGAGTGATGGTCTACTTGAGCTGTGTATATAACAAGGTAGCAAAGCACACGTTCTCAGTTTTAGATAGGGACATGCTTATTTGCATGCACTGACACTGCATGCACAAAAATGTGCGTGTCTGCTAACTTCTGGGTTAGATTCCTGCTTCTTCCTCTTTAGTTTGCAGGGACTGCTTTGATGGAAAGTTTTATAAACAGTTGAACTAACTTTGTATATAAGGGATGTAATTTTTGCCTGTTTATTTCTCTGCTCCGGATTTACAATGGCATGTTTGTATGTTTGGGAACCCCTGGACAGATTATTCATGTATATGTTAATGTCTGTTTGCTAAAGGGGTTGTACTTTACAAGGTGTGCCTCCACTTTTGGTAGAGCTGTACGATCTCTGATTTTCATCACCTTACACACAAATATATACATTCAGATTCGTGTTTCGTGCATGTTGAGTATACAATGTGTAATATTCTGTCGGGATACAAATAACGTGAGACATAAAAGCACACTGGATTGCGTCTCTCCTCAACTCTTTTGCTCACTTGTTTAGACTACATTCAAAAATGGGAACCATGGAATTACTCTTACATTCCTCATTTCGGCTTGTCCCACCCCCATGTGATCCAGTGAGAAGCGCAGGCCCAATAACAATAAACACTCACTTCCTGGGTCTGACTGCCAAAAACAGAATGTTTGTTGTGTGCTGTAATTGACCCTCCTTGAAGTGTTAGTGGTAAGGTATGGAGGAAGACGCTAAAAAAGTCCCATCTGTTTTTACTAAGGCGGAAACCATGACAGTTCACATGCATGCATGCATGTTGGCATGCAACCCACATAATATGCAGATGTACACTGTTATACATAAACTCTATGGAATTCCATACCCGTGCAAACAGGCTGGTTAATGGTGTCTTCTGAACTGAGAGGAGAGAAAAGAAACACACATGTTATAAAACTAAGAATAAAATCACTTTGTTACAAGATGTTGTAATTACACCACATAAACACTTGGCGGTGCTGTTTATTTCTGTGAATGTAATTGGTCTCATAATTTGGCGCTTTGTGTGGTTAAAAGTCTGCCTAAACTGGTGGAAATGCAATTTAGCGCCCTATTTATATAATCAAGTTCTAACCTATTAGTGTTTTAATTCAAACAGTGAACGGTGAGCTACATTTTTTTTTAAAATACTGACACAAGTGGTAGCTCTAAATTGGCTATGTGTAAATTAAATAAGTTAAAAGGCTTACTCCTATCTGCATCCCTTCTGTATCATTCCACTAGCACATTATTTTGCAGGAATAAAGCCATTTCTCCCCCATAGTGAAGTGCTTGTCCTTATATAAGATGGGTGTTGGGTTGGAGGATAATTAGGGACTAGAAAATATGAACAGTGCAGCTGTTAAATTTTTGTGCTGGGGCGTTTAAGAATGTGTTAAATCCAAAACACATGATGAGTGCATTTAAGGAGGAGATGAGAAAGTAATTGTGTGTGGGGGTGTTTGTGTGTACGTGAAGGAAGGGCTGACAGAGTGGTAAACTGAGTGTTTAATGAGGAGAGAGTGAGAACAAGGATAACTGAGGCTTAAAAGCAGAATGTTTCTGGGTGATTCAACAGTGACACCTTCTGGTCAGTATTCTGGACAAACATTCAAAGTGGTTTAATGGGAGCAGGTATTTATTGTCAGTAATTTCTGTATGGATTGGATTGGTAGGGTTTTTTATTTTTTATTTATTTTATTTATTTTATTTTTTTAGCATTTGTGAAGTATTTAAATTTTTGTGTGTTTCTGTGTTTCAGCCTAAAGCTTGTGCTCAGCACTGCTCAATATTCTTGGTTGTAAATGACATCTTTAGGTGAGTTCTGGCTGAAATATGTTATGTTTGTGTAGAAAGTCAGCATATATTTCTGGTGCTTACTGAATATTACAGTGATATGCTGTTACTGAACGTGTACTTTGCAGGTCCATCCTTAAGCAAGCCGAAGGAAATGAGTCTGTTAAGACTCTGGTCCAAACCTTTACCAAGTGTTTCCTGAGGGAACTGGCACTGCTGAAGCCTCAGGTCAGCTACAATAAATGCATACATGTTTGTTTCTTGCAGCACTGCAAACAGTCATTTGACTAATAGATTATTTCAGTCTATTCATCTCTAGTTTCTGAAAACATTTTGACAAAGGCTTGGATTCGCAAAGTTGCATCTGAACAAACCACAACACTTGCAACACTGCAACAATGTCCTTTGGACATTTGAGACCAACATTGAGATATTTGGCCATAATGCACAAAAAAAAAAAAAACACAGCAGATCAGCACAAAACCTCATACCAAGTACGGCGATGGAGAGGTGATGATATGGGCTTGCAACAGGACAGGGATCTCAGTCACAGCGGAAAATCTGCAATGGAAGGGAAAAGAAGAGAGTCCAGGTGCTGCTCAAAGTCCAGTCAAATTGTGACAGGACCTTAAGAGAGTTTTGCATAAATTATTTGCCACAAACTTCACTCAGTTAAAGCATTGTCATAAAAAGAACTAAATTTCTCCATGACAATGTGAGAGCCTGTTAAAGTCATACAGAAAATGATCACTTCAGCTTATTGCTGCTAAAGGTGATTCTACAAGCTACTGAATCACAGTTTTTCAGCAGGCCGTATGGAGTCCTGTGAAAACTTTCTCTTTCACAGGATTGTAGGTGTCGAGCAGATTTTCTCCAGTGATTCTTATCTAGCGTGGAAACTAAAGAAAGGGTACTTTTAAACCTGAGGGTTATACACAAACACAGCAGTCGACAAGCAATTACCTCTAGAGCTGCAGGAAAAATCACTTACTTGATGAATCCTCCACTTTATTATCACTTGAACTCCAGCTGGGAACCTGCTGCTCACACCTAACACAGCACATTTCACACCCCTGCATCATAGACAATGAATTCACATCATCAGTTTGCAGGTAATAACTCTGTACAGATAAATGTGGAAACCACTGTGAGCTCTTACACTTCTGTGTCACTGTGTACTTTCCAACTTTTGCTAAAACTCTCAGCCCTCAGCTGACACATGTTCTCTGTCACTGTTTGGGGAGCATTCATCCAAACAGTTTGTGGGACTGTAAGGAATAATCTGGCACTTACATGTCAGCCATTCCAGAAAACAGATGTGTTACTATGTAGGGATGATGTATTATCTGCTATGCAGCTTTGTGAGTAGAGCGTTTCCTTTCTTTTCACCTCTATTAACCACTAGATGGCAGTGCTATAGTGCATTTACAGTGGCCTCGATTTTAATGGCTGTAGTCACCCTGCACAAAACGCTACCTATTACACGCTACATTACACATTAGCACCAACTGTATCACTGTTACACAGCCTCCCATTCAAAATGCCATTTTTCAGGCTTTCAGAGCACACTGATGCATGAGTTGAAGGAAACTGTGATTTACATTGATGAAGCTGAGGTAAAAATGTGCTTTGTGTTGTTTCAGACAAGCATATCTGTGAAAGCCTTCTTCCCACAGTCGCCTTCAAGTCTGCTGGTTCCCCTCTTGACGATGCCATCAGGTCAGTGTGCAGACACACATGTTGTGTGCGTCATCGTCTGCTTTTGGATGTTTCACTCTGACACTATGCACAAAACCCATCACTGTGAAGAAGACCGTGATTAGTTACGCTTTATCACTGTGTAAACAGTTTTCCTGCAGCAGAATGAACGGTCTTTTGTGCGTCTTGTTCTTGCTAATCAATAGTAGTTAGTTTATAACTATGAAGCCTTTTATGTCAGACATGAAAAATGGTGATTTGAAAAGAAACGGAGGCTTAGGTGTCAGTGCCTGTGTTATTGGGATAGCTGTTTTCCTGTTTTTTATAAAAATGAACAAATGAAAATATGGGTCATCATACATAAACACACAAAGCATTTTTATTTGTCTTATCAAAAAGGATCAGTATTATCTATGCTGGATGTGTATCACTGTGCTAACAGTTTTTGTGTTTGGGAATCTTTACAATTAAAGAGATGCACAGTAGGTGAGTGCAGGAGCAAAACGGAGCAGTAAGCTTATCAGTGTGTGCCCAGACTGGCCTGTAGGCAGGAATGATTTACATGAATGGAGCCATTTAGGGACACGCTGGAGCCCAGCCAGAACTCAGAGTTAATTATTACTGTGTGTGTGTGTGTGTGTGTGTGTGTGTGTGTGTGTGTGTGTGTGTGTGTGTGTGGTGAAGGGCAATTTTTCACCAGGGACTGAATAGAAATGGTACTGAGAAAAGTAGAAGATTTGAGGATTTATTATGATTCGTGCCCTCTCTGAAAAAGCCACGAATTACATTTTAGCATTGCATTGTTAAAACACAGCCTTGGGAAAAAACTTGGATCACGCTGACAAGTATTTGAAATATTTATTCAAGTTTGTTTGTCAACCTCAGGTGTCATTTGGACTGCGTTTCTGTGAAAAAATTTGGTTTGCGGTGGGAAATCTATTTTTTACAATGCAATGTGAAAAAACTATTTTAACAGCAGTTAAAATGAATCCTGAAAAGCACAAGAAAGTAATCACAGTTGGGCCATTTCTGCTTTGAAATTACACTCATTGGCCACTTTTCAGGTACACCTGTTCAGCTGTTTGGTATTGGTATGCAGTTAGAAATGGTCAAAACAACCTGTTGAAGTTCAAAACAAGCGTCGGAATGGGGAAGAAAAGTGATTTAGGGCAGCGGTCCCCAACCTTTTTTGCACCATGGACCGGTTTATGTCTGACAATATTTTCATGGACCGGCCTTTAAGGTGTCACAGATAAATACAACAAAATAAAACCAGTACCGGTACCAAAAAAAAGAAGATTTATTGATAACACACGGGAAAAGACTCAGGGAAACAGAGTTAAGGATAAAAATAACAATAAAAAACGATTAAAAACCCTGAAAACCATAAATTTCACACCCGAGCCTCAACTCTCGTGGCCCGGTACCAAACGACTCACGGACCGGTACCGGTCCGGGGGTTGGGGACCGCTGATTTATATGGATTTCAGAAAATGTTCCAATGAGATTTTCTCACACAACCATCTCCGGAGTTTACAGAGATTGGTCCAAAAAAGAGAAAATACCAAGTGAGCAGCAACTCTCTGGGTGAAAACGCCTGTTGATGCCAGGAGTCAGAGGATAATTGCCAGACTGCTTTGAGCAGATAGGAAAGTAACAGTAACTGAAATAACCACTCCTTACAACCAAAGTATCTGTGAACACACAAAACATCAAACCTTTAAGCAGATGAGCTACAGCAACAGAGGACCACACTGGGTCCTATTCCTGCCAGCTAAGAAAAGGAAACTGAGGGTACAGTTCACACAGGCTCACCAAAATTAGATAACAGAAGTCTGTAAAAATGTTGCCTGCTCTAATGAGTCTTGATAGCTTCTGATGACTGCTTCCAACAGGGTAATGTAGGGTAATGTGAACGGTTGTTTTGTTTTGTTTTTAAACATGACTGTGAGTGCACTGTACTCTTCCACAGTCACCAAATCTCAATTCAGTAGAGCACCTTTTGTTAGTTTCCATGAGTTGTGAGCTCGAGTTTTTACTTTTGTAATTTCAGTAGTTTTGTTTTCTGATCCTTGTGTTGGATACCTCTTGTATTATCTGTGTCTCTACTTTAGTTATTGATGACTTTAGATTTATTAGTTACCTTCCTGCTCCTTTCCTTACCTCAGGCCTGTGATTCTTTGTGTTTCTGTAAAGAGCTCAGCAATAAAGCTCCCTTTGTGAGATTACTTTTGGTCTCTGGAGTCTTGCATCTGGGTCCACTCCCTGTCTACCACACATCCGAACCGTGACACCTGTGGGATGTGGTAGAAAGGGAGAGAACCATCTGTGATTTGAAGCGAAAAATCTGCAGCTATTGTGTGATGCGATCATGTCAATATGGACCAAAATTTCTGAGCGATGTTTGCAGCACCTTGCTGTATCTGTAACACAGAGAATGAAGGCAGTTCTCAGCTCAACACTAGCAAGGTGTACCTAACAGAGTGTCCAGTGAGTGTAAATGTGCAAGATATTTGGAGGATTGTTTATGTATTTTACTAATAAAAAGCTTAACTATTATCTTAGCTAAATATAATTATATTATCTATTTTAATATATGTGAACATGCTTTTTTTCTGGTAATATGATAAGATTTAAAGATTTAACAAATCTAAAACGAGGCTGTCAAAGGTATACAAATATTTATTGGTTTTGGTCCTCTTATCCGTCTATTTCAAACTAAGGGAATAAATTTATCTATGAAGATCTCTTTTTGGATTCAGTGAAACTGCTGTGCCATTTTTGCTGTATTTTGACTTTCAATAGACCAAATAATTTTCCCGTAAATGTAGAAAATAGCTGGCAGATGAATCAATAATTAATATAATTGCTGGTTGCAGCAGTTTGCGGTGTTATGGGGAATTAAATGTTGGAGTCACATTTTGATTCTTGGGTTATTGTAGTGCTACATTTACCACACACATATTTCAGTAATATAACTTTTCTAATAATAATAATAAACGTATTTTTCATTATTCTTGAATGGTTAGTTCAAGATTGACTTAATAGTTAGCTTTGGATCAGTGGATTGTAAGAAGCGATTATTTGTGCAACAAGCCATCATTATGTCATTAAATCTGAATCTGTTCTTGCAGAGATGCCTCAGGGGGCTTGGAGAAATCACCTGAACTGGCTGAGCAGCTCATTACAGAGACTGACAGAGGAGGAAGAGGAGGGAGACGGCAGAAGCACCAGGTTAGAGTGAGAATGGCTCGCGGAGAGAATGTGTTAATGTGTGCCTGCTTCCACCACCCTACTGAATGCCTGTGCGGTGTTCTTATTTCCATTAGCTCTTGTTGAGGGGGTGGTTAGTCAGATATTTTTCCCTTGCCTCACAGTACAGAGGTCCTGGAGGAGTGCGTAGCTTCTCCAAGCATTCATTAGAGGCTATTAGCTTAGGAAAGAGAGAACTGTGGAGAATACAAGTGAGTGGGAAAATGAGTGGAGAAGAAGTGGATAGAGTAGAAAAAAGATATAACGAAACAGAGAAAAGTAGACTATTTAGTCTGGGATTCATGAAAAAAGAGAATAGGGGTTTCTGATTAAAAGAACATCAACTAGGTGATGTCGTGGAGATGGAGATGGAGACGGATGACTTGATGCCCTTCAGCTGCGGTTTTTAACAGGGCCCATTATCCCCACTGTCGCCTCATTCTGGAGTTGAGTGCAAAATTCCCAAAACATTGTTTCGGAGCCAGCGGTGGGAAAGTAGTGTGTTGTGTTGCTCCAAGCAAAGTTGCAGCTGCCAAGGCCCTGCAGAGGGCTGCTGCTGTTCCTATTTGGAAGCCAAGTGGAGAGAGGGAAGATGAGGAGGAGAGCTCTAATGATGGTATTAGGGAAATCTGAGAACGAGATCCTTATCGCTCTTCTGACTTGAAGTCATTCTTGCTGTTGCAGCTGTGAAGCTCTGTTCGCTCTGTTGTACCACTTTGTCTGCCCAAATCTCAATTTCTTTGCCAATATTTCTTCTTTCTCTTTTTACTTTTAGATTTACGGTTCTCATTTTTTATAAAACATTAATCTAACGAGAAGCAGCTTGCCTACAATATGAACTTGTCTACGAATGATGAGAAAATACAGAGAATATTGATACCTTTCAAGATCATAACCATCAGCTGATTGGTTTGGACATCAAAGGACATCAGACCTTGTTGCTAATTACGCAGAGCCCATCACGAATCGTGATGGCTGAATGAAGGTTTTCTAGTTTTGTACAAATGTAGTAGTTTGAGGTGTTGTTTATGATGCTCATCAATAGATCAGACAATGACTTAGATCTGCATCATCTGCATTTAAGTCGCTTTGATCTTCCATTGATCCTGTCAATGGGGGTGTGCTAATTTCCATGGCAGGGACTCAGTTGTGGTTCATTCATAAAGTCCTAATGAGTCAGTTGACAGCCTGCTATCAGAGTTTTTTTTTCTGCTCTACACTGAACACCAGATTGTTTTAGTATAATTTTGCTCAGTTGCCATCTCAGTTTGACAGCATGTATTTAAAACAACAACAACAAACAAACCATCTTCTCTTCTTTATGGCCACTTTTTTTCAATGTTTGGAAAGCAGCCTGGGTATAAATTGTTAGGCTGACAGTCAGCAGTTGTATTTTCCACCAGGACTTTGGGGAAGGCTTTGTAGAGGGGAAAGTTGTACATATTCACACAAATACCTCGGAAAAACTGAGACTAAGTTGTAGATTAAGTGCCAAGCTATTAACAAACTGAACCAGACCACCCAACTGGATCAGCAGCTCCTGTGGAAGACTGTACTTCCCCAGTTGTCTCAGGAAGTACATCCTCTGCTGGGTCTTTTTGAGGATGGAGTTGATGTTGGTCTCCCACTTCAGGTCCTGGGAGATGGTTGTACCCAGGAACTTGAAGGTCTTAACAGTTGACACAGGGCTGTCTGATATGGTGAGGGGGAGCAGAGTTGAGGGATGTCTCCTGAAGTCCACTGTCATCTCTACAGTCTTAAGAGTGTTCAGCTCCAGATTGTGCTGACTGCACCAGAGTACCAGCCGCTCAACTTCTTGCCGGTATGCAGACTCATCACCATCTTGAATGAGGCCAATGACAGTGGTGTCATCTGCAAACTTTAGGAGTTTGACAGCTGAGTTCTTGGAGGTGCAGTTGTTAGTGTAGAGGGAGAACAGTAGTGGTGAGAGGACACATCCTTGAGGGGCACCAATACTGAGGGACCGGGTTTCAGAGGTGATCTCCCCCAGCCAAACTTGTTGCTTTCTGTCTGTCAGGAAGCTGGTGATCCACTGACAGGTAGCTGGTGACACGCTGAGCTGGGAGAGTTTGGAGGAAAGAAGTTCAGGCACAATGGTGTTAAAAGCCGAACTAAAGTCCACAAACAGGACCCTGGCATAAGTTCCCGGGCGGTCAAGGTGTTGCAGGATGTAATGCAGCTCCATGTTCACTGCATCATCCACCGACCTGTTTGCCCGGTAGGCAAACTGCAGAGGGTCCAGCTGGTGGCCTGTAATGTCTTTCAGGTGGGCTAACACCAGTCGTTCGAAGGGTTTCATGACCACAGATGTTGACATAGTTGACATAATCAGTCATGAATTTTTAAGCATAAATGACCAGCATGTAGGATTTATTGGCATCTTGCAGTTTGGTTGCAGATTGCAAACAACTAAATACTCTTCCGTCACTCCTCCCTTTCCAAGAGTGAAGCTAAGCCACACAGGAAAGCTCTCTCTCTATATATATCCAGTTGGTGCTCTGTCCACTTTGGGCTCCTGTAGACATATTGCTGGCACAACATGGTCTACTTGATGGAAGAGTTTTTTTTTTTAGCTTACAAAAAAAAATAATAATAATAATAATAATGGATTGGATTTATATAGCACTTTTCAAGGCACCCAAAGCGCTTTACAATGCCACTATTCATTCACTCTCACATTCATACACTGGTGGAGGCAAGCTACAGTTGTAGCCACAGCTGCCCTGGGGCAGACTGACAGAAGCGAGGCTGCCATATCGCGCCATCGGCCCCTCTGGCCAACACCAGTAGGCGGTAGGGTAAAGTGTCTTGCCCAGGGACACAACGACCAGGACAGAGAGCCCAGGGATCGAACCGGCGACCTTCCGGTTACAGATGCGATTCCCAACCCCCTGAGCCACGGTTGCCCCAAAAAAACTTCTACTTACAGGTGATTATACACTAATTTAAACATAATCGTGAATCCTATACTTCTTCTAAGCTACAATTCCCCCTAAATCCTACAAACTGTTGGTTTAATATAACTGATGGTGTTTGCTATTGAATTATTCATTTTTTTAAAAAGAAATTGTACCCTGTGAGGTATGTGTTCATATAATATATGTTCTCTCATGTGGTACAGTGTCTTTTCGGTAACAAATCACTTCCCAATGATACCCACTGTTCATGAAGGGTTCTACTTCTGCTGTTAAATGCTGCTTCTCCTAATGTCCTGCAGGGGGCACCACAACGTGTTTGAGGCCTGGTTCCTGCTGGTTCAGTGTGCCCACTGGGTACAGGTGGCTGTCCAGCTGCTGGTCACATCTGGGACTGAAGATGGTGATCCCTTTCTGTGGCTGTTGATATTCTACCACTACCCCACCAAGAGGTGGCACCACAGAGCTTCACAGCTGGTGAGTTTGTTTGTTTTTTGCATAAATCATTTTAATCTAGTTATATGAAATCCAAAATTTTCCACTTAAATAATTGCTTAGTAAGTGTTGAACTGATCGATGCAGATATTTCTGCCCCGTCATTATAAACTAAGAAGGCAACCGGGGATCTTCTTAAATAGACTTTGTTTGAAAACCAGTTTGTTCCAACTATTTCTCTTCTTTTACCAACACTGCGGCAGCTAAGTGCTTCAGCATAACTCGGCAACATAACATCGGGGATAGTCTGTTATTTGCAGGTCTGTTGTTGTTGAAAGCAAAAGAAACAATACAGAGGGGCAAAAAACGGAATAACACATTAATGAATTAATTATGGATGACCCCTAACTGAGAGGGAGGGAGTGAGACAGTGGTGAAGAGAGGGAGAGAGATATAGATGAGAGGGCTGGGTGGAAAGGGTGATGTAGTATTGATTTCTCAGTGAGTGTCTGGGCCAGCTTTGCCTGAGTTTTACCTCTCTGTCTCTTGCTTGTCCGCCTCCCATCATAACCCTTGGAGACTCCACCATCTCCTCTACTACAGTTGTACGTTCTTCTCTGCTAGGCTTTCTTGTTGTCTCATTTTTGAATTAGCAGTCTGTTTGTCATTTATTTTTTTACATGAAAGACACCAGAAGACCCGTTAAATCTGACTTGGTTGAAATTGAGCATGCTCTCTTTCTTTCTTTCTTTCTTTTTTTCTTTCTTTCTTTCTTACTTTCTTTCTTTCTGTCTTTCTTTCTTTCTTTCTTTCCTTTCTTTTTAAACATCTTTCCCACCAGGCACGGGCCAAAGAAGCTTGGAACCACATACGCACTCTTTTCTCAGGCGCAGCTCATCCTCTTCCCAGTGACCGCCTGCAGTCACTGGGCACGCTGGTTTCACCACAACCTGAGCAGCAATCATTTGCTCCATCATTGACTGTCAGCCTTTTGGTTAATGTTGCCGTTTTCTGCCAGCTACCACCAAGTGGCTCGGCAGAGGTTTTACAGGCGGTGAGGAAAACTGTTTCTCTTCTGTCATTTTCAGATTATTGTTCCATCCAGTTCTTATTAAATGCAAAGCTCAGTATGCATAATGCTTGAAATGCTGGACCTTAGATACAAGCTACTGACAAAGAAATGCTTCAAAGGGTCCATTTTATAGAGAAAGATGTTAATCATTTCGGCCCTCCTTTCATGCTGTATGCAAGGTTTGATCTGAATGTTCTGCAAATGAAATCCATTTAAATCAGGAAACATACATAATTAAAACCTGGCTAGTTTTCCCCTCAAGGTTGTGTCCTTGGGACACCTATAGACTACTTCCACACCCTCTGCTAGTTTTCAGAAGGTTGACCAGTCAAACTCGTGCAAGCTCCTGTGTCAAACTGGCCCAACGTCCATGTCCAAGGTCATTGCAGTAATGATAATTAGGTCTCAGGGATAGGTGGAAGGGTCCAGGAATTACTGGCTACACCAGCACAGTCTTAGCCCACCACCCATTCAAGCTGATGGGTGAACATTTTGACACACTGGATCATCTCAGATACATAAGTATGAGTGCAAATGATTGGTCTGAAAGAAGGTGGTGGTCCATAGAAACTATTTTATGTTGACAGCTGTTTTTTAAATGTGACTTTCTTTAACTCATTCACTCACACAGACACACACAAAAAGTAGGTACACCAGCACTTTGCATAACCTACTGGGTTGGAGGGTTCAGTGTCCTGCACCGGTCTTTTTTTCTACAATTTCATTGTACATGTACAGTGACAGTAAAGTGCTTTTCTATTCTAATCTATTCTTGGACATTTGGACAGGTTGAAACATGGATCAGATGCAGCCATCTGAGAATATTTCTCGATTCTCTTTTTGACAAAGTCAATCCTGTGGCAGGTCTTTAAAGCCTCTAAAACATATATGAAGTCTGTCATCTTTATTATGCTTTAAAAGTGTAAAGTTTGGAGAAATGTGACATGTAATTCCCAATAGCAATACCAACACTTTGGGAATGTGAATCATTCCTAGTATTTAATGCCTTTCAATCCCGATCACAGATCTGAGTGCGTTTTGTATAAAAATGGGCAAATACTTATTTCAAAAGCTTGCCTTACACTATTAACTATTAGAAAACAGTTATATGTTTAGAAAATATTTATTTTTAAAATTATTTTCTTTTTTTAAGCACAAATACCCTAAAACACCCCCGTTCATTCAAGTTCAAGTTCATTTGCTAATATAAGTCATTAAAAAACACAAACTTGTTCATTACTGTTGTACAGCCTTAATAGTAATATTCTACATTAGATGTTTTTCCCCCTATTAATACATTTTTATATATATATATATATATTTTTTTTTTTTACGTTTAAAGTCTGAAATAAAATAAATTGTCCCACATTTGTCCGTCCGTCCTGTTACTCTTACCAGTCTTTTTGGATAGCTCCCCTCTATTGGTCTGCTAGTTACATGACTTACAGTAAGTTGTATTAGTGTTTTGGAGGGAAATCCTCTATAAAAGCCAGAGTAAACATCAATCTTTCATCAACCGTTTCCCCCCCATGTTTCAGAATGGTTCACAGATGCGTTAAAGCATAACCTGTTCACCCTGTTACCCTTATTTACAGTGTAAACAGATATTCTTTTGTAATTCCGATCACATGGTTCATAAACATGTTAAAAATAATGTTTATGGTCTTCATTTGCTAGCCTGTTGTGCATCACATGAGGAATAATGGTTGATTTAAGAATAAAACGTCCACCCTGTTACTGCTTTCCACAATAAGAGGGTGGATACACAGTAATGGGCAGGTAGATCATTGGTGTGATATGTACATTTCTGTGTGTATTTGAAATGTATTCAAAACCATGAGGTGAAAAGCTGTTTAGTTTGAATAATCTTTTTCCATATTTTCGTATCTAAACCCCAAAACATCTTAGGCAGCAACACTGTCCATGTAAAGGAAGAATATTAAAAATTAGGTTTGCTAATTGGAGATAAAATAAACTGACATGATTGTATTTCTATTTTTTATATTATACCTTGTATATAAAATAAAAATTATAACAAAGTCAAAATGTATAAATGGCAGTGGTTGCTGTAGCTGTTGTCATGATTAAAATAAGCAAGCATGACGTGAGGCTTTATTTTGAAGTACTTGTACGTTATCATTTCTTTGCTTAACTAAAAAGTTATTTTAGTATTTCATTTTTATGTGTCTCATATGCATCAAATCTAATGATGTAACATGTACTTTAACTTACGTGTGAATGTGGGAAACACAAGATTTTTCTACACGTTCCAATATTAAGAATTATCTGGTGTCATATTATAAACGTGAAGTCAGGTTTCTTTATGATTATGCCCATGAGACGAGATTTGGTTTTTCTGGTGATGATTTTTGGCCCAGTCACGGCAATAACTGTTTTGTGTGTGTGTGTGTGTGTGTGTGTGTGTGTGTGTGTCAGTCCAGGTGGTGGATCAGTCTGGTCTGCTTGATGAAGCAGCATGTGTTCTCAGCTCACTGGAGCTCAGACTAAACGAAGGATGCTGTTTATCAAGAGACACAGTTCATCTAAGGATCAAGGAACTTCAAAAGACGATAACGCAAATGCATTCAGAGTGAGCAATAGGCACACACGCACAATTACATACCAAATTGTACAAAACCACGCAACTGTGAGCTCATCCCTGGGCTTTTAGCTCGTTTGCAGAATAACAAATAGCCATGCTCTCTTGTTGATATACCGTGGAGCGGTGACAGGACTGTGTCAAAACAACGGAGCCAGGTCACAGACATACGCACACAACAAACAACTGCCGAGGCCCACAAGGACACTCTGCGTGACAGATCACGCTGCATAGCAGCAGCAGCTCGTACGACGTGTCAGAGTCCTCCCACTCTCATAATTGCCTCACAATATAAATCCTTCATGCTACACATGCCGACTGTAAGACGTAGGTTTGTGGGGAGGAAAGCCAAACGCCAGTTATCGTCGTGTAATTACTGTTTCTGGCTTGAAAAACATGCTCCAACAGTGCTGAGTGTATGATAAATGTAAACGATTAATGTCACTCATGCAGATATTTCTGTATGTACTTGTACTGTATGTAAATAGCTTTATTGTTTGTAAAGCTCAAGGTCTAGGTCACATTTGATTTAAAACTGGAAGCAAACGGTGCTTTTAGATTACACTTACTGTTACTACTAGCTGACTGCTGGAGTTGGATAGAATGTAAACAAATACATGTGCATGTATTTATGCAAACTATGCATGTATAGTTTGTAGAAGAATTAATTTTTGGCTTCTTTCATTATTCAGGAAATAGTTTTTGTTGTATGATGCATCATTCAAATGAAAAATTAGAGTGATTTCTGGAATTTGTGCGCTTAAAAATGTCATTGAACCATTAAGTATTAGCAGAACATTAGTGCTGCGCTGTTTTTTGTTATTTTTATGCTCTGGATTTGTGAAACAAAAGGTATACATCCTCATATTAATCAATTAAATGCACTTGTTATGAAACACCTTATTATAAGTCTCCTCGCCTTCTTATCCTCTGCATGTCATAGTGGGACATAAGACCACATCAAGTTCCCTCCACGCTGAGCTTCCCTCCAGGTGTAGCCCATCTCCTGTAGCTCTGCCGCAACATTTCTCCTCCAGGTGGTATGGAGTCTGCCCGGCTGTAATAAGTGTCTCGGATATGTAATTTACATATAAAATCAGTGTAACATCCACGAGTGCCTGACTAATCTTCAGCTTTTCTCTGTTTTGTCTCTAAAACAAAAGCTGTACACGGATTTTTAACAAAACATTTTATTTTAACATAAACAGCAAATACAAAAAAATCAATTATACACAAACAGGTTTGCCGTTAGTATCTGCAGAGCAGCACATGTAGAAATGCCCTGAGAGTTGCCTGTTTCAATACAGGAAAAAAACCCGAAAAAACTCGAAAAACATTACTCACCTCAAAGAATTTCCAGTCTAAACTCCAAAGAACCGAATCGTGACTTTAGACTAAACAGACTCACACTTACACACACACCTACACAAACAGACACTAACAGCAGCTCAGCTTGGATGAACATGCAGTGACTTTTCCTTGAAATATGTTTTGTTTTGTTTTTTACATAATTACATTATTTCTTTTCTATTTTCTCTTTCCACACCAACAATACAACATCTCATAATGAACAGATTGTATAGTTATGGGTTACAATTCACTTTTCAATTCACTTTTTTTCCTACATTTAAATAGGAGAATGAAATTGGATTAACTGACTGGTGGGAAATCAGCAAACAGTCAAAAATTGAGCCAAATTTGACGGATGAGGTTAAACGTTGTCCGTACAAATATTTTGTGTGTAACTGAGTCATCTAAAGCTGTTAATCAATTTATTCATTAACCAAATATATTAAAATGTGCAGAACTTTCCATTTTAGTGGTTAACAATTTCCAGTCACTGGCATTGTACATTAACCCTCTG
This sequence comes from Mchenga conophoros, assembly GCF_057382185.1. NCBI lineage: Eukaryota > Metazoa > Chordata > Actinopteri > Cichliformes > Cichlidae > Mchenga > Mchenga conophoros. Next base: position 25,072,283 of record NC_140537.1, on the reverse strand, counting down.
AGATCCAAGTTGCAATTAGTTCTAAAAAGCACGCCACTTCCAAAGATGCATAAATGCATTGAGTTGCTGTCATATGATTGGCTGATCAGAAATCTGCTTTTAGAAGCAGTTGAATGGGTGATCCTAACAAAGTGGCTGTCTTGGCAATCATGGAATAAAGACAATAGAGACTCTATACAGACCCATCACACATTATGTCTTATTTTACACAAATATCTGTTTCTTTTTTCATATGAGGGGATCGGGATTAACACCTTTGATGACTCAGTCCTCAGAGGGTTAATAAAATATGAATAATTACTTCAGCTGACCAGCAAGTATACCAGCATTCAAGCCTCCGGCTGACTAATTGTGCACATATCTAGCACATACCAGCTATTTCTTAGACTTGAATGAACAGAACTGCTGTGCTCCAAACTTTGCCAGTTGGTCTTAGTTGCAGAGCATGAATACAACCCTCTGGTTTTCACACTGCTGAGCTATTCTGCAGCATCCAGGCAAACGAGCAGGTGAGTGCTGGACTCTCGTGCGGCTGCTGTGCCAAACTCCTGTCCCTCCTGTCTGTAGTCAGCAACCTGGAAGAAAATGAAGAATATGTTCACACAGGAGCCTTACAGAACATTTGGTAGATGCTTACAATGCTCTAACGGGTTATCTATGTGGTGTGAAGACAAACACACAATGCAGGTTTTAGTCTAGTCTAAGGAATCCAACGCAGGTGTCATTGGCTAAGATGCAGGACATACAAGTAGAAAATATTTTGATTAAATAAAACACATTTTTATATCCTAAAAAGACATTTTTCCGTTTGCTCTCAATGTCACCAAGTTCAAAATCCAAAATATTCAACAAAAACAACGACAACAGTACATTTAAAGTGTTAACCAATATCTTTCTGCAGCCAGGTTTACCAAGAAGTCCCAGGCCTATCACACAGATGTTTTTTTTAAAAATACATTTGCTCCCAAATATTTCTTCACCTGTTAATAAAACGATGTAGAGTATTCTCTTAAAAAAATACAATGCATTTAATCTGACTCCAGCGCCCCTGCTGTGTGGAAGCTGCCGTCCCGCCATGGATCGATCGTATTTCTAAACCCCCAAAACTGTTCCATAACTCATATCTTTCATGTGACGTCCGTTTGGTTCTGCTCTGGTGGTGAGTGGACTGGATTCCTGTTCCTGCTGAACTGAGCCAGTGATTCTGTAGGACTGATTATCAGCTCAGTAGGCACAGAAATCCAAGCCCAGATCTCTCGTTCTCACTCCATCTCTCATCAAGTGCTGGCTACGAGCATTGTTTTTTCCCTTTGTAATGAGGCAAAAAGCAATTCCAACTCAGGTAGCATGTCGAGCAGCGTTCCACCCACTTTGCTAAACCCACGAGAAAAACCGTACAGCTGACACTGTTGGATTTCCCCAGCTGTTGAACGTTGCGGCTCGCATGGTTGAAACTTAACAAGTGTCAGCGAGGCCACCGATAGATGGTGGGAGCTGGCACAAATTAAGTGTACTTTTTTGACATTCAAAGAAAAAAACTACAAGGGTACTTCGAGTGTCTGATCATAAAAATAGAAATTTTAAACCCATCAAATCCACATTCCACTCCCTGCTTGCGATGAGCATCTGTACTTGGTTCAAACTGCTTATCCTTTGAAATGGAATTCAATGCTTCAACTCCCTGAAATACACTCGATGTTCAACAGCCGATCAGTCGAGTTTCACATGCATGAGGAGAAGAAAATGTGGGCGTTGTGGGGCGAATAAGTTTATTTTCGGTCTCTTTATACAATGTTGCTTTGTCCTTTGATGTGCAGAGGACCATTTCCTTCCCATTAGAGTGTAATAAATCACCTTTTGGATACGGGCTCTGATGGCAATTCCTCTCTTTTACAGGCCTTTGATGGTCATTATTCTTTTAACAGGCCCTAAATATAGGTCTAAAAATGGCAGGCTCCACATGGCCCTCATTTCTAATTCACACATCTATCCTCGTTTAGCCGCCATTTTCTCGTTGTTAATATAGAGCGCTGTAATGCCTCCTCACGGCTTCCATTCCAAAAAGACTGACCGGTTTTAAAATACATTTTCAACCATCTGTCACTGTTTTGATCAGGGAGCCGTTGGTCCAGAATAGTATAGATTTGCATTACAATTAGCTGGATAAAAAGTGGACTCTGGCACACACTACACCCACATCTGATCAGAGGTTATACTGCAAGTTAAACTATAAAGTCAGATTCACTCTCTGCACATAGCCCAGCTGCACAGCTGATGGGCGCACTTCATTTTGTGGAATTCATTTTTCTGAGATGCGTTTTGTTCACATATTGTTGTATAACCCGTTCAAAATAACTATTTTTTGTGTTATGTGAAGTAGGACTGAGTTTTACTGATCATTCCGTTGGAAGAAGTTGCAAAGGAAAATATAGTCGTCCATGATAAGCTTCATACCGTGCGTGCATTGTTTTTGTATAGCTTATCTTGACTAATTCAGGAACCTTCTCTCAGTCTAAGGAACTTGGAAAGAAAACCTTCTCTCAGCACTCCCCATGATGCTTGAAACAAAGCGTGTGTAACCCAGCTAAGAATTCCTGTTTTTCATGTTATCAGTGGGGGTTTCGCAGGATCACAGCTTTTTTGTTTCTCCCATCTCAGACAAAACAATAAGACGTGTATATCGCCACATTAAATCTACTGGAGGAACTCAATACAGAGAAGGGGAGACCTAAAATATTGGAAAGACCTTGAAATCACTATCAGCGTTTCCATCTTTGAGGCCTCGGTCTTGTTTTCTCTCCACAGCGTGGAAATGTGTGAGAATCGGTCTGCTTTATGGGTCTCTGTATCTCTGCTTCCTCGGGCTGAGATTAGATCAAAAATCAATACATATCAGCCTGGGATGCCCAGACAGCACTTTTGGCTGCCAACGTGATTTTAGGTTTTAAACCTGAGGCACTTAAACTTCTTAAAGGATCATTTTTGAAAAAGGGATTTTATGATGGCCCTGTCAACCTTTTTAAAAGAAGTTACCCAGCTTTACCCCAACATGACTGATAAGTTAAATGAACAGTTATTTGACTTCACACTGATGCCACTCGATATGAAGCCACAGCCAGCAGCATGGTTAACTTATGCCTAATATAAAGAATGAGAACGACGCCGGCGGCATATCAGCAGGGTGTCACTGCGGGTGCTCAGCGGCCGACGGAGACTCCAGGAAGCAACTGCACCTAGCCAAGAAACCGTCTCTCTCATATAATCCCCTGTAAAACCGAAAAGTCAGTTTATAGCAGAGTAAATAAACAAAATGAATGACTCAGCTTTAGAGGATTTCGCAGCCTATCCTCACGCTCCCTTTTCAGGCCTGTGCTGAGTTCAGCTTTGGCTGCTGGCTTCCTATCAAGCAGGCAGTTATGAGAGCGGTATCAAGCCCCGCTTTTGAGTTTGGGCAACGCAATTCACAGAATGTTTACAAAAAAATGTTTACAAAGCAAGACGCCAAATCTAAAACCCATGTTACACGCTAATTCCAAACAGGTTTCTATGCAGTATGTTCACACGGGAAAACTTGAAACATGAAACCGTGCTTCAGGTGAAAGCACGTCTTCAAATGTATCAAATGTCTAAAGTTTTATGGTCACCTGATCGTCACACCTTGAGTGGAGACTTTTAAAAAAGGCTCTGAGGGTTATTAGAAAGGCTTAAATTCATTTTTTTCACCTATAGCCTGCAGGAAGTATTAAGTCAGTGTCTCACAATGGCCTATTAATAGTTTATTTTACATCTGTTCATTTCATCCATCAATTCTGTGCCACTTTTTTGAGTCCAAAGTCTTGATTTCAATCATATTATTGCCTTGTATTATATAGTACTCGAATATGCTGAGGGTGTAGTTAACGCAGCATCGATGGTGATGAGCCTGATGATGGTAGCCGTTGCTTAAGGACTGATGAAATATCTGTCGGCACCATTAAGCAGAGTTTGGGTCTCCCCAGACCTCATTAGTACCTCAAGTACACTTTCTCTCCTGAGATACTCTCACCTTCTCTAGAACTATAAAGCGTGCAACTGGCATCATCTGCAGGATTATCTCTTCTACTACGCAACTAAAAGGAGATAGAAGCAGAGGGGTGGAAGTATGGAGCAGGGAGGGAAAGATGAAAGGAGGAGAAAGAACAACAGGCAAAGCAGGAGAGCGAAACGTGGCGCTCATTAGTAATCCTGCGCAGTGTTTTGAATTTGCGAAGGGGGTGCTTGCGTGTTTAATTCTTCTGAGCGAGGTCGTCTCAGTGGAAAGCTTTTCCAGACATGCAAGAGGAGAGCTATTGAGAGCAAAAGCAGTGAGATAAGGGGAAAAAGAAAAGTGAAATGAGATTTTAAACAAATTAAAATAATTTTAAAAAGGTGCAAAAAGATGCAGAACAATCAAGCAATGAGCGGGAAAACGGCTTAAAACAGAGAAGGGGAAGGGAGTGTTGTATAAACACACATTTGATAATTGAAGTAGGAAAATTAGGCCCAACTGTCCACACACGCACGTAACCGCCACTGTAAAAACTTTGTGGCACATTTTTCTTCTCTCTTCCTCCCACACCCATTTGTCGTCTCCTCTTTGTCTCCCTGTCTGGGTCATGCTCTCCTCAGGTGCAGAACTTAGCCACTGTGAACAAAGAGGGAATCAATCACTGTTCACCAATCAGCTAAGCTCTGTGTCTGGCTGGAGAGAGGATACAAAAACCTGTCCGACGTGTACGCGCTCTTACAAAACAGCTGCAGTGATGAGCTCCTTCATCACACTTTCCCCCTTTTTTTCCCTTCTTCTCCTCCAAATCACCAGCTCCTCAAACACAATCACACACTCAGATAATCAAGTCTTCTTTTGTTTGTTTTTTTGTTCCCCCCCCCCCACAAGTTTCTGGAGGATGAGTGTGTTTATGTATGTGTATAGGAGGGGCTGTGGTTGCCATAGCAGCCGACTGGGTCAAGGCTGTGTGGTAATCCCTGGCAATGTGATTTTATCATAAGTCACAAATCAGCACGCCAGGAACCCTCACAGCCCAGACATGAAAGAACAAGAGCTCCACTCTTATTTTCTCTAGTTACATCCTCAAGTCCAGCTCCAGTCCAATGTGAACCTATAACTGCCTTCAGACTAATATATATATATATATATATATATGTATATATATATATATATATATATGTATATATATATATATATATATATATGATTTCAGCTTGTTTGTCTCTTTCAGACCTGTAGAACCTTGCTCTCTCTCTCTCGTACTATTTCCTTGGTCACCCCTCTCCTCGTCTCCCATTCGCCACGCTCGGCTAACCCGGCGATATGCCCCTCATTAAGCGGATCAAGAGGGATTCCAGAGGCATGTACCGGAGGGGGAAGAAAAGAATGAGGGAGTGAGCAGGGAGGGGGAAAAGAACTTGAAAAAAAGACAGGGAGAGACCACCCTTCTCTTTTTAAGGGTTGTGCTTTTTGGGTTTAGGAACACAGAGCAGGGAGTGAGCCTTGACAGACATGTTGTTTTCAGTTAAAACCCTCTCAGCCCGCCTCAGCCTAATCCCACTGTACTGTGGTCTGTGCGAGGGTGTAAAAGGGTACAGGGAGGAACTGTTCTACTTAAGAAAGGACGACGCTGGAACACAAAGTGAGCAGTAAAACATAAATCCGTCTCCCTACAGTGCGATATGAAAAAGCAGCGGGGAGGTCTGTTCATCCATCATTTTAATTGGTTAGAGATCTGGACCTTAGCTCAGTTGACCGGCGTGATCCGCTGATGTTTATGGAGGCTTGTTTGGGTCAGTCCAATGGGAAGGAACAATAAAAGTTAGAAAATTTGTCTCTAACTGCTTGTTTTCTTCTTCAATTGTTTCTTTTCTTCCTCACTTGTAGTAATAACCCACAGAGTGTCGTGAGGGATTGAATGATGACGAAACAGATCAGTGGGTACAGACAGATAGGCGCTGGACGTGTGCGTGTTGTACGTGTGTGTTAGACAGATTTATCAGGACTGAGCCAGATGCCAAGCACTTGTCGAGAAAGCCTTTCAGCATAAAGCTTTCTCGGAGTGTGTGCGTGTGTGAAGATAAAAGCCCGTCTCGGTCATGGCTTAAAATAGGATGTAGTGCTGTAAGTCACTCAGGATGATGTGGACAACTGTTTAGCAGCACCTCGTGATGCATCCTGTGTTGACCGAGGTTGCTGACGCTTCCCCTGACCTTACACTTAGTGTAGCAACAAAGCTACCTGATGTGTGTGAATGAAAGGGTGGGGCATAAAGAAATGTGACTGGGTTTAGCAGTGTTTGTATTTTGCCTTAAAAGTAAATGTCAAATCTGAACAAATAAAAAGCCACCAAAAATCAGCAGCTTCATACTTGAACACTCGAGTTTCGGGTTTTTATTTTGAAACACATGGATTAGAAATCTCAATAAAATAAAATAAATACATAAATAAAAAAAATAACTGGAAGATTTTATTTTAACCCTGAATTTGATAAGTGGATGGATGGACTTGCTACTGCTAATTGAAGGCTTTTATTTTGAAAATCCCACACATTTTAGAGCATATCTGTTTTCTTACTGCTTCCTGTCAGTCAGTGTAAGGTCTTTGTGGATGAAACTATTTAAATATGGTGAAAATGTGTGCAATCCCAAGCGGGGCTCTATAATCACGTTGGCTCTATAATCAGATTCAGTCGCTTGGCTGAGACACAGACTGAGAAGTTTTTGCAAAGAAAAACTATCAGAAGTGTCCTCCAATCAGAATGAGAGCAAGAGGAGATTCAAATCTTCCAATCAGATGATGAAATCCAAATAGATCCTAGCTCGTCAGCTATCAGCACCTGTTGACACCTGTGTCAGTTAAGCAGCAGTTGTGTAAAACTTCCCTCAGGGCCACCTCCAGAGAAACAGCTTATGAAGTCAAAACCATAACTCATCAACTTGGTGTAAAAACTGTGAGTGGCCCTCGAGGTGTGTGTGTGTGTGTGTGTGTGTGTGGGGGGGGGGGGGTTATTGTTTCTGTATTAAAATGGGTCACTTAGTTTATACTTTTCTCCAAAATTATAATGGATCTCTCTCAATCCATTGGATTGCAATCCCACTAATTAGAAGATTGTTGAGATTTTTAAGCTTTTAACAAGCTATTTAATTTATATTTAATATTTTTTGCTTTAATTTGCTTATTGCTTCCCTCCACTTTCTGCTGCTCATCTGGGGTCGGTCCTAGGGGAACACCGAGGCATTCCCAAGCTAGGCAGGAGATATACTCTCTTCAGCATGTCCTGGGTCTACCCTGGGGTTCTTTCCAGGTAGGACAGAGCACCTCACCCAAGATGCAACCTAATTAGATGCTCCTTCAATTTGGAGTCCCTCCCCAAGGACTGAGCTCCTCACTTTATTTCCTAGGGAGGACGCAGGCACCCTTCTGAGAAAGCTTACTTCCACCGCTTGTATCCACAATCTCATTCTTGCAGTCACTACCCACACAGTTCGTGACCAGGTGAAGCTAAGGGCGTAGATCGACCAGTAAATCGACTGTTTTCTGACTGGCTTCTGATGTCTTTGCTGGAGAGGAAATGCCATGGAGAAAAAGGATCGCTAGTCTAGACTCAAGGAGTAAAGACTTGGCTTCAACACACGGGTCTCGTTCTTTGCCAACCGAGCTATGGGAGCAACCACAGACCATACGGTTTTTAAGAAAACATCTAGTATTAGTTGTAGCCTGACAACACTGACAAGTTCGCTAAAACAGATAAGCTGCTATTTTGAGTAAAAATTGAACAAATTTTCACAAAGAATTACTTTTTCACGATCCAGCTTTTCATGCCTTTTAAAAACAGTAGCAAAATAATATCTTGTGTCCTTGTGGCCATAACTTCAATTCAGTTCAGTTATTTGCACTTTTAAAAGTAAAGCTATAATCTCAGGGTATTTCGCTTGAAAGTTAATAAGATTTTATAACACTATTCATAACATACTACAGCACTCTAATAATATTTTGAAGAATAGTTGGGTTGCTTTACTTCAACTGTCAACCCTAGATCCACTTAATTGCCTCGTCTCATTATTCATTATTAATGTCAGTAATAACAGGACTGTTATGAAAAGATCAGCAGCTTCAAAGAGCCCTGTCCTCTCTTCTGCTCCTTCTCTTCCTTCTTTCTCTCACTAAACCATTTTTTCCTCTCTCCTTCATTTAGAGTCAGACCAATGCACCCCTCACTGTACGGAGTCATCCAAAAGCCCAGTGGTTGACAGTTGTGGTTCTGCATACACACACACACGTACACGCAGGAGGAATTTCAGGGTCAACAGTATGAAAATGCCTCCACATCGAGTAGAGACCATCCTGAGCCCATCAGAAAATGCTCACTGACCCGTTCCCCCTCTCTCTCTTTTTTTCTGTCTTCCCTCTCATTTGTTTGAGGAACACATTCCCAAATTCCTTCTCTGACAAACACATCCTGACGGCGCTGCTGTGAAACCACGGAAAAGGCCCCATTCTAAGTGTACAAACACACATGTGCATACACACTCAATAAGCTCAGGAAGGAATGTGCAGTAAAAGTAGCCAAGTGACTCAAGTGCGGACTGTCCGCTGGGGTAGATGGAATCAGGATCAATTCAATACAAAGCTTTCTTTTACAGACTCCATTTCAGGCTAGAAGGTCAACTATGAGATAAAGATAGTGGCTTTGTAGCCGAGAAATATTTTAAAACTTCAAAAGATAACAAAGTATTGATTACTGGTTCTTTTTCCCGTGTATGGTTCAAGCAACTCACCAAGCTATTAAAGCATCCTGTTGCAGTCTGAGCTCCAAATAAAAAGCCACCAAATCCCTGAGCGGGTAACTTGTAATCTTATTTTATAAACCTAAGCAAATATAGTTTATATTTCTTATTTGGCTTGTTTGGAGAATTCCCATCATTCTGTGCCAGTGAAAGCCACTAAAATTACGATTAAACCAGAATTCCTCTGAGTTGAGGAGAAACCAATTATGCAATAATGAGAGCAAAAAAAGAAGATGAAAAAGGAAAACTAATTATGCTGTCGGAAAGTTTTCAGTCAGGTTAAATTTATTACATACTTTATCTCAGAACAACAGCATTCATAAAAATAAAAGCCAATATGTTTGACAGCATTTGGAATGAAGAACTGAAAATAAGACATCACCTCTGCTGTTATAGGACCATCTCCTCCACCACTCTGCGTGCCGATTGGTCCATCTCTCCCTGGACTAGTGAGAGGCAGTGACGCGCCAGAGCCTGCTGCTCAGGGTCCTCCTGAACCATCAGCTCCCCGTACAGATACACACCCATGGCCTGGAGCACACATACACAAAAAACTGTTTATTTAGTTTAATTTTTCTCAGGTTGAATCAGATAAAGGCTTCACAGCTGTGCGTATTTACTTGGTCATGAATCAGAAAGTGCTCCACATCTCCGTAAGCCTGAGCGTACGCGTGTTTGACCACAAGTTCACACCAGCGATGTCGGACCTGCAAACCAAGACAGAAGATTGTACACAGTAATGATTTTGAGGAACAACTGACTCCTAAACACATCTTATTGTAGTTTGGTTTTTTTTGCATTCACCACTTTGACAGATATATTTTCCTGCTTGTAGCCAGTGAATTCAAACATGCGATTAACCAAAACAGCTCAAGCTGGGAGCCTGTGGACTGAGTCATCCACAATCGGACGTTTAATATATTTAATATTTAAGAAGACTGAGATGATTTTCTTTCCGAAACAGTCTAAAGTTCAAGTAAAAATTAAAAAGTTTGATTTAATTCCACATGTGCGTGTGTGTCGAGGTGTATTTCTACTGAACGCGTGCATGTGTGCACTTGTGTGCGCATGGAAGCTAACGCTTGGCCTTTCTTCCAGAGGATCAATAGGAGCTCTGTTGCCGCGGTTACAGGAGAGATCAGAGACTGGCTCTGTCCCTGCCTCAGCCATCATCCTTCATCATCTGCTCCGAGCGTGCACGTGAACATGTGCGACCGTGCATGGATCTGCAGCAAGTGCGTGTATGGATATACAGGCAGACACAGATGATAAAAGAGACAGAAGAGCGATTTGAAAAAGGAAATGTGGATGAAAAATGTTTTAAAGAACTGTCGCTACTTTAAAGCCTGACAGTTTCCCCTGGCTGATTTTTTTGTGGGTGTTTCAGTCTTCTCCATAACTATCTCAGCACACTCAGGATGATAAACTGGTCCTTTGGGCAGTACAGTGACCAAGCGTGGGATTTCTGGAGATTGATTCTATTTCAACACCTCAGGCTTTGGGCATTTCTAAAGGAGCAGTACAGATATTCATTTTGAGATAGTGTATTCTAGAAAAGAACCAATAGACTCTACCTTTTTTTTTAAGCAGTCACACTCTTAATAGGAGTTTTTGGTTTGCTTGTGCAAATGTGGCCCTGGCCTCCACCTACTTGTGCAGCTTAAGAATGGCGTCGGAGCAATGCTCTATTTACAACCACATTCAAATCCTCACATTACCTCTGCAACAGACTAAATAAAGATGAGTTAAACAGGTCTCAGATGGGGCTTTGAAGTTGCTCTTTCATCCAGATTTTTAAAATCCTTTTCCATTTATTTTCAGCTTTATTCTGGAAGACAGTGAGAATCCCAGAGCAGAAAGCAAATTAAGAGTAATGCTCTTCTACCCCGCACTGGAACGTCTGCGTGCGTCTGCATTGGTGGGTGTGCGTGCATGAGCGTGTACAGCATGTGTAGCCTCTGGTGCCAGCCCTGCCCTTCTGGCCTGCGTAGCCCCGGCAGCTGTTCCCCGTGCTGGGTTACATTCCTGGGGAGAGCCCGGGGGCAGAGCAGCTGCCTGGTGCACCTCTCCTTACCCTCCTTTTTTTTTCTTCCCCTCCCGTTTCCTCTCGCTGGGCCCCTCTCTCTGACAGCACATGCAATTACACAGTGACATTCCTTCATTTATTACTGCAAACCTCCCCTCTCCCCCCCAAATCCTCCTCACAACCGAGGAACAGCGTCTGTGTGTGCGCTCTTATCACAATGAACAAACTTTCACATCTCACACAAAAACACGCATGGAGCAAAGATGCGAATGCTCATACTGCATACCAGCATTTTGGGAAATATTCTCTTTCTTCACGAAGGATTTTCCCAAATTTTATACCAGTTCCATAAAAATGAAGCAAGGGGATGAGACAAATGTATACAAGAGAACCTTAGAGCTGCTATTAGGAGACCTTTTGGTAAAGCTAGTGTAACTGTGTATGTGAGTGGGATCTGGTTTTCTAACGACAAAATAAAAACTTAATGAACTATCCATTTATCTCTTTTCTTTGTAAATCTTTGCCTTTTTATCATTTTTTTTATACTACTTTAACCATTATGCTTTATTTATGTTGTTTGCCCAGTGGCATCTATTAAGTCTACAAGGAATTTCCCTCCCCTAGGTTTTTATTTTTGAAACTGGGGTGGGGTTTTTTTTGCCCATTTGAGGAGCTGTTTTTTGTTTCCAGTCTAATATGAGCCAGTGAAGTCCTTTGAAGTCCTTTGGATTAAAGCGCACAAATAAACTTGAGATTTACTTCTTTTTAGATGACCCTTGGTAATAACTCTTTTGCCTTGTTCTGTTGTCTCCTCTACTCGGCTCCGCATGTTCCCAGTTCTTGATGTGGTTCGGTGAAGTCTCCAGTGACTGCAGTAAACCTAATCCTAGCATCACGCTTGCACAATAAGGCCAGTTATAGTCTCAGATAATGCTCCATATGTGCATGTGCACTGTGGCGCAATTGAATTGCATGTTCATGCGCTCATGTAGCATCACACAGGTAAGGATCGATCTCATTAAGACTGATACCATTCTTCATAAGAGCACTTGAACAATTCCTTATCAATTTCCTGTGTGGGAACACAGTAAGCTTGTGCAGATTTTCAGCCTCACTGTTGTATTATCTCCTGTCTGTACGGAGTGTAGAAACTGTGTTTTTTAAGGTTTGCATGTGACTCAGGTGTGCAAAAGCTCTGCACCAATAAGTCTAACAATACACAACAAGGGAATTTATAAGCTTTGCGGCAACTGTCAAATGGTTTGGACAATCTGAGACCGGTTCTCAATTCCCATCACTGCACACAGCATCTCACGTCACATGAGGCTCATATGAAAGGAAGAGGGCCACGCACTTGGTCTCATACATGCAAACACATGCCCCAGCTCACAGACACACTCGCACACATATTCATGGTCACTGACGCCATAGACAAAGCATTCCGACAGCACGCACACCAGTGGTCAGCCACGTATTTCCTTTCACTATTGTGTACATGCTTACGCAAATCACACACACACGGAAACTCAAGTTTGCATGCCAGTCTTGAAAGCACCTTTAGTCCAGACCTTTTAGTCTTCTGTTGCTTTGTGCAGCATCTCATGTGAACTTCACTCCACTTTGACTGTGTGAAACTTTGTTCGACCGCCCTCTGTGTTACATATATAACATGTAGTGTCATGCTGCTATATAAGAGGAACAGCTGGGGGTTTACTATAGGCTGCTAAGGGCTGATAATACACGTCTATCTTCAAGTGATCAATCAGTTGTTTCACAATGCATTCAGAGCCACGGCATTACTAACGGCCTTTTTAGAAGTCATAACAGCTATTCATATCACCCAATATTCATTCACTCTGAAAAGCTCTTTCTACATCAGGTAAACACTGAAGAGCTGCAGAGGGCTCGACTGCACTCAGTCCTGTATTTATTTTAAACAGATCAATCATCAATCCTCTGCGATGAAAGTGGCAGCAGACAATGCAAAGCTGCGTGAGAAGAGGACAGAAAAAGTAAGGGGGGGAAAAAAGACCTCTGGACAGAGAGAATAAATGGGCACGTTTATATGGAGAGACGTAGGTGATTAACCTCTTCTGAATGAGATTACTGACATTAGGACTGGCCCATTGCCTTCAGACAGGTGTGTGCAGGTATGCTTGTGTGAGTGAGTGTGTGTGTGTGTGTGTGTGTGTATGTAGGTGAGTGTTTTTCCATGCATGACTATGTGCGTAATGGCCCTGCGTATTTTTAGCAAACACTTAAAGTTTTTTTTTCCTGGAAATTGCAGATGGGAATCTACTTTCATCTGCCAGGAAGTCTGACTAAAGAGGTGTACGTGTAAAAAGCTGGACTCAAGGCCAAACACACAGTGACCTCAGACTGAGACCACGAGGTGGATTACTAGAAGTGAAAATAAGACAATGAACTACAGACGAGTTACTGAAATACACCCACTTTTACTGCGTTCCATTTGCCTCGGAAGTCGGATGTCGGAGCTGGAAGTGACATCACTCCCGATTTGAATGTGTTCCAAAGGAACATCAGAAAACTAATGAAAAACAGGATTTGTTTGGTAGCAAGATACAGCTACTTATCACTAGCAACACAGCACAATCGAGCCTAGCCCTGCATATGGCTTAGTCAGCTTTGCCAGTCACAAATATATATCAGTAGAAGTCTAGAGTTTTTACAGTTTTACTAATGTTTACATGTACTGCCATCATCTTGGATGAATAAGTGAGGGTGGCGGGGCTGCTCCGACTTTCCGAGTTGGAAGCCTGACTTGGGGGGTAGTGCCAGTTGAGAATTCTGATTGAATGCATCTAGGTACACCTATTCACATGTTCATCAATACAAATATCTAACTGCCTAATCACATGGCAGCAACTACAATGTATTTAGGCATGTAGGTTAAGATCACCTGCTAAAGTTTAAATTGAAAATCAGAAAGGTCAAGAAAGGAACCAAAGACTACCTTTCTTTTAAGCTTAACAGAAGTTTTTGACTTTTTTTTATTTGTGCAGCAGATGTTGCCGCGCCCTCCACCTACTTGCAGCTGAAGAATGTAGACTGAGCAATGCTCCATTTACAACCACATTCAAATCCTCACATTACCTCTGCAACCTACTAAATAAAGATGAGTTTAATGGGTCTCAGATGGAGCTTTTAAGTTTTCATCCAAATTTCACAAATCCTTTTCCATTTATTCCCAGCTTTATCTTGGAAATATTGGGGTGTAGGTCATATTGACTGAGTAGACATGGTCAACATAAGCTGCTGAAAATCAAACCAAGCATTAGAATGGGGAAGAAAAGTGATTTAAGGGACTTTGAACACGGTATATTTCAGAAATGTTTGAGGCTGGCTAGATTAGTGAGTGAAATATATTCTACTGGGATTTTCCCACATAACCATCTCCAGGGTTGAAAAACTGAAAATATGGACAATAATGCCTTGTTGATGCCAAAGGTCAGAGGAGAATGCCCAGGAAGACAACAGTAACTCAAATAAACACTCGTTACAATCAAGGTATGCAAAAGAGCATGCCACAACACATCAAACCTTGAAGCAGATGTGCTACAGCAGCAGAAGACTACAACTGGTGCCACTCATGTCTGGACAACAGAAGCTTAAAAAATAAAACACTCAAATTCTTCTGCAACATTTGGAAAGTAAGGCCAGAATTTGGTATAAACAACATGAAAGTATGATTCCATCCTGCCTTGTATCAATAATTCAGGCTGATGCTGGTGGTGTAATGTTGTGGGTGATTTTCTTGGCACCCTTCAGTCCCCTTAGTACCAGCTCAGCATTGCTTAAATTCCTCATTCTACCTGAGTACTGTTGCTGATCATGTCCATTCTTTCGTGAAGACAGTGTATCCAGCAGGATAATGCACCATTTCACAAACTTCAGCTCATCTCAAACTGGTTTCTTGAACAAGATAATCAGTTCACTGCACTCAAATGACCAACACAGTCACCAGATCTCAATCCTATAGAGCACCTTTGGGATGTGGTTTCACATCATGGATTTGCAGCCAACAAATCTGCAGCAACTGTGTGATGCTATCATGTCAATATGGACCAAAATCCCTAAGGAATGTTTCCAGCTTCCAACACACTGCTTGCTACGTGGACCTGCTAGGGAAAATCACGCCTTTATGATTTCAGATTCCAGCAAGTAAATGAGTGGAAACGCACCACAATTGAGCAGCCTCTATATAACAGAACATCTGAGCTCCATTATATACATTACCGCCCCAACAAAACAGCTCATATAACTAATAATAACTCGTAAAAAAAACCTAAATATGTATCAAATTTTTCTTTTCAAGAGAGGCCATGTGTTAATGATGGAAGTCAGCGTGGACAGTTTACAGGCTCGGGCACAGCTGTGTTTTCACAGCGCTCCTGTACTGAGAGGAAGCACTTGATCATCCGCACACACATACATACACACATAGCCAGAGAGTACAAACAGTGAAAAGTATGCACACATACACACACACACACACACAGGCAAACACTGTTAACAGTACCATTAAGGAACTTTGTTCAACATTAAAAAATGAAGCAAATACTTGTGGGATTTAGTCAGTAATGGCTGCTGTAAAGAAGAGAGCTCTTACAACAGAATTTACAACACATTACTAAGTGCCATGCTTTAAGATGTGCACGGAGAGGAAAGCTACTTTTATTATCGGAGGGGATTGTAAATGTTGGGTGAATATGCTCACTTGTCTGAGCATGTGTCTGCGTTTGTATGAGTGAATAAGCGAGTGTGTGGTCTTACCTCAGCGTCCTGATTCTGCAGACTGTAGGTTCTCTGCAGAGCACGAAGTGATGCCACGCTTAACTCCGATTCCTCCAACAGAAGCTCCAGAAGCATCACTAGCTGGTCCGACGTCAGCTGAGGAGACAACGGTTTATGATATTAATAGCTCTGACTAATCTAGCCAGCCTCATAAAACATATTGAGGCATTATTAAATAATACAAGGGGTGGGAAAACTCACATTTTCCTTACACCAGCAGCTTCAAATTACCAAACTTGCAAAAATTATCAAGACTAGCTGAATCATTTACATGTTGGATCCTGTGCACCCACACATAAGCACATTTGCATTATTTTCCGCGAGTTAGATTTTCTCCTCCGTGAAATGAAAGCTTTGATGAAAAAAAAAAAAAAACATCAATAAAAGTCAGGCAATTAATGCCGCCTTTCAAACAGAGGAAATGGTGGAATAATAAAACAGCTGAAGTGGTAATTAAATAAATATGGTAAATCAAGTGAATCTTGTACAGCTGGGAAATATTACAGAATAGGCAAAAGACAGATGAACGGAAAATATTAGGGCAAAGAAATTAAGTTGTCTTTTTTGATTTTGTTCTATTGGAGAGAAACTCAGAGGAGCACTGTTCAGGAACACACTTTTGGGCGGGGGGGGGGGGGGGGGGGGGGGGGGCATCTTTGACAACGTTTCTGCTCGTAGGCTGCGAGACTGCAGTGAAATCCCCCACTGTATCAATGTCACAGACTAAAAGGTTTTCAGGAAAAACTAGATGCCTGACTGCTGCTTCCTAATCGTGCATATATTGCTTGTGTTATCCTGAGGTAGACCTGAAGGAAACAATCTATTTTCTTCTTGTGATTGCCATCTTCAGGGACAGTGAGTTTAGATGAGTATTCTGAGGATGGATGTGGGCAACGATATGAGAGAGTGGCTTCCTCCTCCGGAGACAGCTGTGCCCAGCCTTGCTTGCCTCTCTCTTGGATACACCCAGCACTACCGGCCACACTTCTTCTGTGGTCCCAGTCTGGGACACAATTAATGGCTGAAGGCCCCGCAGAGACTAATGTGAAAATAAGTATGAAGTGGCTGTGTGTGTGTGTGTGTGTGTGTGTGTGTGTGTGTGTGTGTGTGTGTGTGTGTGTGTGTGTGTGTGTGCGCGTGCGTGCGTGCATGCGCAACTGAGAGAGGCAGGGTGCGTGGAAGTGAAGAGAAAGTGACACAGAGGAGAAAGCTACATTCTGCTCTTTCTGGATACGATTACCTCTTTCTATTGAGGTGAACGCAGCCAGCAAATGCATGATGAATAGCTACATTTGTGCAGTCTGTTGAAAGCTATTTATGGTAAACAACCTCCTTAGTGCTGCTGGGAAATACCTGATCTAAAACCAGGAAGTACTTTAGCATGTACCTGTTGAGGCTGAGGGAATAACACTCAGACTCAAGCTGGAAAACATTCAAATCAAACATTACTATCGCTGCTACACACACACAAATACTGACGATCATCCAGCTCTGTGGAAAATCTGATATCCAGTCTTTCTCTTCACCCTCTATTGACTCTCCTCGCTCCTCATCCCTCCTCCCTCCAATTTGTGAAGGCTGAGTGTTTTCTAAAGTGCCGTCTCCATCTCTAAAGAGTCTCTTTGGGGCCCACCCATGATCCTTCTCACTCTCCTACCCTTCCCTTTAAAAAGTGAGGAGCAAGCTCTTTCTTTGTCTTTCTCTCTCTAACTCTTTCTCTCCTCACATCCCTCTGCGGTGACTGTGAAAGCCTGTTGTGTGTTGTATATATTTGTGTTGCCATGGTGGTAATCAATATGTCTGCAACAGTGTCTCCAAAAGCAAATTCCTGGTCAGTGATGGTACATTACAAACCAACTTACATTGTTATTATTACCCTCACACACGCACGCGCGCACACAGACACTGTACACATTGAAACACGATCGTCTCCCTCATCAGTTGTCATCTCCATGGTGAAGTTACCATCACACCACACCAACACTATCGAGCATACATCAACAAAAACACAAACAAACTAAAGTACTTAAGCTACTTTATACTCCTTCTGTCTGTTCTTCAGAGGAGAATACTGCACTTTTTTAAAACCTTATTATGTGCATAATTAGTTAGCCCATGATTACTTGGGTAGGGATCCTTACTTCTACAACTAAAAACTTTAAAACTCCTAAATTCCTAATCAATTCCATACTAAATCCACATTTTTGCCAAGTTCCCTACCTCAAGCATTTTATTTATTTATTCAAATCCTTTTTTTAAAACGGTGGATACTTAATTGGGTGGAAAATTTTTAAAGTTAGAAACAAAAGGAAACTTTTTAAATTACAAGGACTCTTTTAGATGGGGTAGTTACAGAAGAGGATTAGGTCCACTGTTTTTTGGTCATTATTTTTTGGGGGGGACTTATGGGGGAAAAACGTCATGACCATTTTTTTCCCCCACTGATCCGTCTGTAAAGAAAAAAAAATTAACTGAATGACTTGAATTAAAGCCAGAAAAAAATGACAGGGAACGTTCACTGGTTAAAAAAAGGCTATTTATTTTTCTTCTGTGGGCAGGTATTTATTTGGTCTAAAAGGTTCTGGTTAGTAGGGAACATTTCATATTGGTTTGTGTAATTTAAACCAAAAAAATTCCCACACACCTACGCTGCATTCACGTTGGTGCAACATAAGAAAAAAGTGGGTTGTTTGTGGCTTATACAATTTATCCTGAAGTGTATATTTTGCTTGTATTTGAGGTATGTGGTTGTGTACCGAGTTATTTTAAAACAGGGAAACCAGATTTGCATCGTTTGTCCACATGACTGTGGTCTTTGTGAAAATGTATAAATTTTAAAGATTTGTAAAACCTGTCAATTTCATTCTGGGGTTTGCGATAACCAACAATTATGCAAAAGTAAGACAACAAATTGTCGGTGGATATTTTACATATTGCACTGGTTGAGCAGTGGAAGAAACATGAATATACAGCATTTCTAAGTAGCTTAATAAAAACCCAAAACCTTCTGTGATGTTAAAGTGTTGATACTTTAATAAATGCTGACTTTTTAAATATGAGATATGGGAACCCCTGGTTAAGAGTAGCTACTTGCTCAACTTGCTTTAACTCATTTTCTTTTAAGCCTTGCAGCATCCATCAGCAAACCCGAGAAGCCTGTATCAGGTGGAAATCTGAAGTGAGTGATATAGCACTTATTCACAATGTTGTCTCCTCCTACGCCTGTAGGACTGACTGTACAACTTACATAACATTATGTAAATGTATATAAAAGGTCTCATTAATGTTATCACAATGATGTGATAAATAATAAGAATTTGGTAAGCGTTTAATCCGCTTTTATGTTTCATGTTAAAATATGGATTATGGATTGAGAACTGCTGTACTGCTGGGCTTTTACGAAATTCTGACTTCAGGGCAGCCTGAGCGTGGACATGTGTGTTAGTGGATGAAAGAGAGGAAGAGAAAGACCGGTTGTGGGTAAAAGGTGAACTCTACGGATGAGTACTCCCTTATTAATGGGTAGAGAATGGCACACCAACACAAACAGCTAATAGAAGAAAGCAAACACACACACACACACACTCTCGCTAGGTCATTGGTACCTAACAATAGCACTTAATAGTACAGTGCTGAAAACCCCACTGACGGGGGAAACATATCCCTCTCTAGCGCAATGATTTGTGTGAAAAGTTCACCACACACACACACACACACACACACACACACACAGAAGAATTTGACCAAATTAAAGAAGCATTACATTCCCATGCTGTCTGTTAAAATTAAGGAATGTCAGGAGGGAGACAGTTCACAGTCGCTCCCTCTCAGATGCACAAACGCACACATTCATCCACATACACGCTAAAGACTACACATAAATGAATCTACGCACCAACGTACAAACTCCGCATTGTTACAAACCACTAACAGGGGTCATCTGAAACCAGCTGTATGCTGAATTACACCTTTCAAGAACCTCTGGGAAATATGCTGCTGAAATGTCTCCTCTCATACTGACCTCCAAACCTCCACAGAACAATGACACACGCACCCAGGTGAGCGCATGTATGCGCAAATATACACTGTTTGCCTCAGTGACTGACAGCTCAATGAGACACAGGATATGATATCCACCCCAAACTATAAATGAAATAAGGTATATATTGCCTTGTGTGTAGGTGCAAGTGTGTGTGTATATATACAGTTGTGTGCATGTATTCCTATAAGAGCGGGAAGAGTTGGAGAAAATTAGAGTTTGAGAGTAATTGAGAGTCAAAAGAAAGAAGCAGCTACATTTTGTGTGCGTGTGTGTCAGTACATACGTGTGGGTGTATAGGACTATGGGACTTGTATTAGTCATACTACTGCTGCGGTGTAACACATTTGCACAGCACAAAATCACGTGAAGCTCAACAGAAGCTTTATTGTGGGATTTCTATCCTTAATACTGATCACCATAAGGAGCGATAACGAGGGGCAGCTGACTCCACTGCATCTCCTTCTTTAAAATTGTGAAAAACTAAACAAAAATAATGATTTTTTTTTCTTTTAAGAAAAGGTAAATCTTAAATCCTTTCTGTGCCTATCTAACAATCCATCACTTGTTCAGCATTTCCATGGCAACAGGACTCTTGTTCTGTACAGTACATAGGACAGCGAGCCCATGTCAATTTTCTGCAGCCTTTATCCATGCACAAATAGATTCAAAACATTAATATAACCTTTACATCTTCTGTGTTAAATCAGGTCAGGATCTCTACCTCTTTTATTCTCCTTAGCTCAAGCAGCCAATCACCATTTACAATCACATTACTGCAATAACCTCAAGTAACCCCTGGTGGGTGAATCATCCCTGCTTTCGCCCACGTTTCTGCTTTCTGATTTGAATTTTTAAAAATGCTTCTATTTCTATATCCTTTTTTTTTTTTTAGCACTTTATTATTTGGTGTGTTTTTTGCTTCCACTCCATTATAAGACGCGTGCAACCAATTACAACTGTAAATAAAAATAAAAAGGGGAATGACGACAGCAACGGTTACAGGAAACAAAGGCAAACAACAGAAAGGAGACGACAGACAAAACAGACGTCCTACATCCTGAATTACTTTATACTAAAATTAAAGCCTGCAAAACGGAAAAAATGTGGTAGATCAAATCATCTCAAGCTATGTAAACAAATAAAAAATCAGTTATAGCCAGGCACTACTGAAAAGTTGTTCCTTTTTTGTTTCCGTTTTGTTGTAATTCCTCTATGAAGTTATCTTTCAAGGCTAAACTAACTATTGTTGATAGGGTACGGATTATAACTAACACTTTTTACAGATTGTGTTGTTTCTTGTCAAATCTTGTGTAGTAAGAGTATCAGTTTAGGAGTACTGATATTCTTTTTCTAACTGCAACTTTACTATAATGCTCAGCATATCTTCTAACTCTTCCTGGTTGGACAGATATGTTGTTCATAACACATATTGCACAATAAACCTGTCCAACCAGGTATCCGACCTCCTCTGATGCCCTTCTGTTTCTTTTGTCCCTATATGGCTCACTCCCACTACAGTGGAAACCTCCTCACATCTAGGGGAAAAAAAATGGTGATTGCATTGAATTTTTTTCGCATTTGGAACCGCTTTTAATTGCAAGGAAATTGCACAGGTTGCCTGGTAGGAGGCAACCAATCTCCAAACGATTGTGGTTTGACTGACTGTAATTACTTTCAGACAGATTGGCGAAGGTTTTCAAATAACTGCCGTCTAAAACAGATTGCCAGCACGTCGCAATAAATCTGAGTCTGTTTGTGCTGCAGAGACTCTTTGTAATAAGGGACTCAAATGGTTGCCAGTTGGTTGCGTTCTGATTATTTCTGTTTCAAATTTATGAAGTTTGGGCGGAATTTAAGCTGCTCCTTTGAATTTCTGTGTATGTAAACAGCAAGGAATTTACAATAGTTGGCAAAAGATAGAATTTTTCCATCTATTGCCTTCAATTTATCAAAGTTAATTACAATATTAAAATAAACTGCACGTTAGACACATGTACGTTCATTAGAATTAATATATGTCATTAACATTTTATCACCATCTTGATGTACCCAAGTTGCTTTGAAACTGGCAACTGACTGCGAGTAATTGCAGACCCGATCACTGTCTTCGAAGCAACCATTTGCAAGTTTACTGCACACGGTTGCAACCAATGTTTTTCCTAGCGAGACTGTAGAAATAAGGGATTATGGAGGGAATTTTCCCCATTCTTAAGTTAAAGAAGGACAGCAATGGATTTCCAGCAGACTGCAAGATACTTCTGATTTTCACTAATGTTTCTCAGTTAATAGCAACATTATCACAAACTGCGTGTAATTGCCAACCCATTAAGCAGAAATTTATAGCAGACTGATTCTGTCTCATTGCCGTTGACCACAAATTCTTGCAGACTTGCTCCCCGCTCTGGGGGGTGTTCCATATCCTCAACATAAAGAAAGTTGTGTGATGTGAAGATCATAAAGTCTCTTAAATCAAATTTCTGACTTGTGATTTTGTCCCATATTAAATAAAGTTTGATCTGAACTAACACAAATGCTTTCTTTTCCTCCATTACTTCCCCTCAGTTCCGTCCCTACCTACCTCAGTACCACAGGGGAGAATGTGCTGCTTGTTCAGTCACATTGCATTATGGGGGTTGGAGACATTGACTAACTGTGACATTATAAAACCAAACTGTGATTTCTGAGAGGCCATTGAATCATGTGTGTGCATGCACGTGCGTGTGTGTGATGCCATTCAGCCGCTCGGCTGCCTTTTATGTCTGTCTGACCGCAGGCTCGTAAAAACACATTCTGGCACCAGCAGCTAAAGGCCTCAACCCACGACTCAGGTACTAAGGTTTCACTCTTTCTTTTACTCAGATCACCTCCCTTTCTTTCTCCCTCTGCCTCTGTCTCCATGACTGTCTGCTCCCTGTCTCCATACCAACTGCCTTTCACTCTTTCTTTCAGAGCTCCAAACTATGTGTCTGGCTCCTTCAATTAAAGCTCCTCCTTGCTTCTTTTATCTCTTTTTGCCTATTTTTTTTAACAGTTGATTTAAAGGCCCAAATGTACATCTGCTCAAACCATAGTGGCAGGACTGAGCTTGATAGAGGAACAGTACACCAAGCAGCTGTTAAAGTTCTCTCAACAGACATGACAGCATAAACAGCATCACACACACTTACACTATTAATTAGCTCGTAACTGCTCTATACAGCTGCACGAAATTAAAATGTGCAGGAGAAAAAAAACATAAAAAAAACAGGGCAGATGGCCGAGAATAAAATACTAATCAAAAGGCAAGAAAATAACCAAAACCAAATAATTTGAAAGAAACTTTCTGTGTCTTGGGTACTTTTTGGAACGTTTTCAACCGCTTCTCTGAAATCTCTGAACCGCTGCTTTACTTTAACTGTTTAATCAGTTTTTGCTTCTCAATGTGTACTCCTACCGACTCTTACTACCTTCCCCAGAAAGAAACGCTTTATTTAATTGTAACATCACATGATCACTTATTAGCAAAAGGTCCCTGTTACACAATAGTGGTAAGTCTGTGCTGGTGTGGAACAAGTGTGGGAGACTTTAGCTGAAGGTGCAGCAATATTGAGATGACCCTATAAATATGATAAGTGGCTCGAGAAAAATAAATTCATTCACTGTGAGGATATAATACTGCAATCTTGTGGGTTCACAAGGTCCAAAAAGACATTACAAAAGGGTCTGATGACATAGGTTTTGTAAAGCAATTTTGGGTAATGGATTGAAGTCCACACACACACGCACAGGAGATACTAAAAGGTTATCTATGAGTCACATGCTGCCCTTTCAACTTGTGCAATGGAGCCATCCTCTATTCTATCATCTCCTCAAATGATGTCACACCTGCTGTTGCTACAGCATGGTGATGATCTCACAGATAGTGCCGGTCACAGACTGATGACCTCGGTGATGACCTACAACTGTGCCTGTCTATCTGTAATTTAATCATTAATATCCCTCATTCTTTGTCTTTCCAAATTGGAAACCAGCCTAATCAAAAAACCGGAATAGCTACAGATGCTGGAATGAGGCAGTATATATGCATGCGTTTGTGTGAGTTACTGTTGCAATCGTTCAGGGGGTCAAAACATATAGAGGGCTTTTGAGGGACAGATATAGGGGAAGAAGCTTTATCCTCACAGTACAATAGCTGCTGAAATCAATTATTTTGTTCATTTATCTCCCTACACAAATATGGGCTGACAGCACGCAAAGGGTCAGGGATATTCACCGTTGTGAGAACGAGAATGAAAAGCTCATTTAGAAAACAAACAAGCCTATGTGCCGAAATTAGGTTCTCTCAGTCAAATGTGCTGGAATCAATTTTGAGGGCGTATACAAAGAGCAGCTTTATTATACACTCTGCACTCAGCCTGTGTTCTCGACCCTAAATCCCCAACGTTTAACCCAGCTTATGTACATACATGATTATGTAAATGCATCACTTTTCAAGTATGTTTAATCAGCAGCTTGCTGTTAGGGTGGGTAGCTGCCTGTCCCCCCCCCCCCCTTCGTCTTCTTTCTTGGCCTCAAGTTCACAATCTCAGGCCAATCAAAAAGCAGCATGAGGTCACAACGGGGTTGCGACTGACGGGTTAAGCTTAAAAACCACACACAGTGGACCTGTAAGTAGGGAGGGACTCAGTGGGGAATCAGCAGCACATGCACCAACAACATAAAAAAGAAAACACCTGCACAAAATGAGTGTGCAAGTATACACAAGCATGCATTGAGGTGTGTACTTTGCTGCTCTTTAGATGGTTTTCCATCTCTGCCTCAGCACTTTGTTCTTTCTTTGTGCGCTGCAGAAGGTGGGGCGTTTGTTATGTAAAATTCTATGTTCCTGCAATTTGGCACTGATGATGAAGGCAATTAACATGTTTTCTCTCCTACTCATCACCACCCTGACTCATACTTATTCACACATGCACACACCTCCAAAACAGGGAGAAGTTTAATTAATCTCTGGCACTTTGTGCTTTGACGCAAGCTGCAAATCTAACTGTCTCCAGTGGATGCCTCCCTCTTACTGTTCCTCCTCCTCCCACAATCCTCTGTTTAAGTTCTGATGGACAGAGAAACAACTCCTCAAACAATTCAGACCTGGCTTCTTTCTTATCAGCACAACCTTTTTTTTTTCTTCTTTTTTCTCTTCAATTTTGCAAAGCTCAATTCCCCTGTGGGACAGTCCTTACTACCTAGTGTGCTACTGCTAATCTGGGAAGGCAGAGAAAGGCAATAGCCTACTCCCCAGTGTGCCACAAGAATTACATTTCTCAGAAGGTTATAACAAGCAACCTTAGCTCCAACGCACCTACAAGCAGGTGCCCCAAACAACTAGTCACAGTTACAACAGGAGACCGAATCCAGGTCTCGGTGGTGGCTGCTGAGTGTGTTGCCCCTGCACCACCCGTATGCCTTTGAAAGAGAGAGGCCTTTCAAACAGAGCAAGAACAAAAGGACCGCTGTTTGTGTGTTGGGGGGGGGGGGGATTCTGTAGCAATTGTACAACAGTGACACAACCAAACAGCTGGACGTCAGCTTAGACAAAGAGAGAGGTGAGGAGAAAGGGATTGTGGAGAACAGAGGCATATAGGCTTTTTTGTGCATCTACACAAGGACAAAGTGATGGGAGACAAACTCTTATGAAAGCAGACAGAGCATAAGCCTGATGATAGTCTATATTTTTATCACCAAATCCAATGACAATACCAACATAACTTTGAGTTGATCCTTTCAACTAATGTTTTATGCATATCCAAAGCCAGATAATTCTTTCAAATCAGTGCAACAGATTTCTGCAACTTAAAACAGAGCTCTACAAACTATTTTATCCCTGTCTAAATAATTCGAGTGGATCTACAAGTTAAAATACATGCCTGTCAGACACCTAGAAGTCACAGTGAATTCTTCAGAGACACACACATACACAGCAGATTTTTCCTTTAATATGTAAATTCCAATAACAAGGTTGTTAAATTATACACAATTTGAATATAAACATTTACTCGTGCTGGCAGTTCACAAAAAAGCCTTAAACTTACCAAATAAGAGCTGATGTCAACTTTATCTGATACCAGCACTTATTAAGTAAGTGTCTTGCAACTTTTTTGATTTAATCATCAACATGCTAGATTTTAGCTGAAGCATTTGATTCGTCCCAGATGCTCGACACAAATACAATTCAAATACCTCACAAATTTCAAACTGCACTCTCTTTAAAGGCATTAAGTATAAATGCATGAATTGTGACAAAGGCTGGAAATAGCCTCAGTTTAATTTCCTTATCTCATTTGTTTTAGCACTATACTTGGAGGGTGAGAGCAGCCTATGGGGTGTGGTTAAATATTACCACCAGGGTAGTATTTATAAAAAAAAATAAAATAAAATCCATTTTCATATAATGGATTTGGCAGATAAATATCAGTGGTGGTTTCTGTTCTAAATTATAATAATTACAGGGGTTAACAGGGCACAGTAACAAAAGCAAATGGGTCAAAGCACTTTTGTCGGCTTGTGCAACAGAGTTCCACCACGCCATTTTGGATGTGGTTAGGTTTCTAAATGTCAGCATACACAGTGAAGGCAAAAGCATGCACACAAACCCACACTGGCAGATAGGACTCTACTCAAGCTAGGTTTACTCAGATGACAACAATAATAAGGGTAAAACACAAACATGCATCAGCAATGACCTCCAGTTTGGAGTGACAGCATCAACTCTTGTTGAAAGATACACTGAGAAATCTAGATTAAAAACAGGATAGGGGAAAGGAAAACATAGTGGAAAAGAAAACACAGTGGGCGATAAATGGGAGGTGTCTGCCAGACATAGTCAAAAACAAAGGAGCGGCAGCAGTGAGGCTAATGTTGCCAGACCAATCAAAAAGAAAGGTCATGTTCAGGAAGAGACTGTATGAATCCTCTTGTGGCTCAAAGTTTAAGTCTCAGTGTGTCTTTTTGTTTGTGTGCGAGCTGAGAAACTTGCCTGTGGCTTGCCTGTGTATCTGTGTGTATGTGTGGAGTATACTGCATATGCGTGTTGTCTCATGAGTGAACTCTGGGCTTGGTAGGTTGAAGCAGTCTGAGCTGACAGAGGTATGTGGGATGGACTAAACCCAGATATCTGCTGCCCAGACAGACAGACAGACACACACAGCTGTGGAGTCATGCGCATCCACAAAGAGCCAGATACACACACGCACACATACAGACACAAAAGGGGGAAAAGATATTAGAGAATGAAGGAAGACACAACAGAAAGAGGAGAGATTAACTTACACAACAACCCGTCTTTTTTCCTATTATGATATCACACTCAGCTTTGCAATATATGACAGACTGGGAGAGGAATATTTATCTGTATCTGACTGTAAATACTAGACAGTACAAGAGCATTGAAAAGATTCAAACTGTGAGTCCTGTCATCCCCCGGCAGGGTTTTTTTGGTACCTTGACATGTCAACAAAATTATTGTTTTGTTTTTGAGTATTTTTCTTCTACTGTTTTATTGCATTTATTACTTCTTAACAGGGCAAGAATCGACGGTGTCTGTGACATTTTGTTATGAGAACATTTCAAGAGCTAAAACCAGACCTAAAAATGTCCATAATTCCCAGCAGGCCCCTTGTTCCAAATTCTTAATTGTGATGATCTTCAGCTTTTCCTTGTCCTGTGTGAATGAAATATTTTTAAAACTGTGGGTTAGGCAAAATTAACAGATAGAAGACACCCTGGTTTTTTTTTTTTGTTTTTTGTTTTTTACAATTCTATAAACCACATGATTTATTGGAAAAACCTGACTCATATTTCAGAAAATGAGTGGTTTGAAAATACATATTTAATCTGTCTCCACTGATGAGCAGTTAAACCACTAGCAGGTGAAGTGAATAACATTGATTATCTTGTTACGATGAAATGTTCTTGATGTTACTTTGAGACGTACCACCCAGCACAACATTGCTCCAGACCAACCATGCACTTCCATGGTAACGACACTCCCCAATGGCAGCAGCCATCCTAACGGGACAATCCAACCAGCTACCACACACAACGGCGAACACAACAAAGAGCACAAAGCACGGACCCAACCAACAAACGCCCCAGACTCCAATCCAATCCTGGTGCCAGACACTTAACGGAGACCCCACAGAGGTCCAGTACCTCAATGGGTCTCAAAGGGGGGCCATAAAATTTGTAAAACGGGGGTTTCTGGCAACAAGCCTCTTAGTGAAGTCACAGTTAGGTGATGGATCTATCTCTGCTTCTCAAACAGTTTTAAAATGTCTCTAACGTTAAAGGAAAGCCAATGCGGCCATTAGCACATACACCCACTCACATGGAGTGAATAAGCGTAACCCCAACAAATGAAGAACAGGGGATTATGAGCCAGGGTTTCTCTCACACTGCACCCGCACATCAGACACTTAGTGTCAAATATTTGAGTAATATTATTGCACTCATTCACAGGGATTTCTGTAATCATTGGATCTAGTAGCATACAGCTGACATTACTTTGTGTACATGTGTGAATGTTTGTGTGTGAGCAGTTTTTTTTTCTTAACGCCACTAAATGTGTCGGGGATGCCCGGAGGCGCTGTAGTCTCCCCAGTCATTACCAGGAAAGACAGATGTTGTAGCACTCATCACTCTGCGTTCATATGCGCACACACAGACACACAAACACCACATTGCGCGCTGTTTCCTAAACGATGAAAACAGCGAGGTGACGCCTAAATCAGATTTTATGCGAAAAGCATTGATTCATTTCCCACCATTAAAAAGCTACTTCCATTTTACAGCCCAGCCCAATATTAAACATGACTCTACACTAAATGTCCGGCTGAAGTGTCGCCAGCTTTAACATCGCGACCTCTGCGCTACACTGCGTTTTATAGCACTGCATTATACTCAAATGTCTACATTTGTGTTTGAACAGACTCCAAAATGAACGATGGGGATCTGTGCCAGTGACAAAGTGTGGTGCTCTGTTTCTACGTATTGTGGCAGACATATTCAGAAGGCTGATCTCTCGCGCTTCGTCTGTCCCTGATGTGTTTTCCATGTGTGCTGGAAAGACAAACACAGCTGCACTTTAATGACACTCAAATGCTTCAGGGATTCAGAATGCATGTGTATGTGTGTATGTGTGTGTGTGTACTTTTTTTTGCTTTTGACCACTTCAGTGAAAAGCCTATTGGAGCTACTCTCGTTGTATACAACTACTCTTTACGCCAACCCCACTCTTCTTCAGCAAAACTCTTTGCCTTCTCGTATATTTCTATATTTGTGTGTCCGTGAGTGTGCATGTGTCCGCGTACGTCAATATTTATGCAAACCAAATTGAATTTGAGACCTTAAGGTGAGGACACATTTGGAAAGTTTGAACATTTTGGCTCATCCTCAGTTTCTGACATGTATTTAAAAGGTTTTTTGAAGGTTAAGATCTGGTTTTAAATGGATTGGGATTAAGCTTTTAGCTGCAAGTTGTACAAGGCTAGAGGATGCACACAAAGACAGTATCACTAATGTGTGTGTGTATGGACAGGTGCACATAAACACCCATTTGCAGTGGTATCTCTGAGCAGCAACAACCGGCATAAAACAGCTTGTCAACATCGTCAGCCCTGACTGCTGATCTCTATATGCCCTACGCCTTTACTGTTAATCAACTTCACACACACACACACACACACACACACACACACACACACACACACACACACACACACATCACATACACGAATGCACAAACACAGATGGTGGGGAACTCCGGATAAGACGAGGGCGCCAGTGAGCTTCAAATGACCCCGAAAACAGAAACGCAGCTGAATGATAAATGGGACAAATAGGCACTGGCACTCTATCCCTCTCACTTTCATTCTGTCTCTGCCCTCATTAACGCAACACAAATGGAGCCATCTCCACTTCGCCCGACTCTAAACATAAGTCTTCCCCATCACTAACACTTGCAACCTTGATAAATTTTAATTATCTCCTCTCACTTTATTTTTGTCTAGCTTTTTGCTATCTGTCACTAGGAAAAACTATTTTCAGCATGACTGCAGGAGAAAGTGGAAAACTGGGTGTAACTTTTACAGACTTTGCGTGTCATTTCATACAGTAATATCCAATTATGCTGCACCGTGAGTTAAACTCATTATAGGAAGCATTTACTGGATTTATGGATTATGACATCAGGTCTGTCATGAAACTACTTCATCCCTGACTATTTATTCATTGAATTAAGCACAAACTAGACTGAGAAGTTTCCACGGAAGGTCACGGTGGATCAACAGCTTATTGATGCAAAGCAATTGTGAGAGAACAGTGAATCAAAGAGCAGTTGTTTGCTGCTGATCCCTCAATTCCCACACAATCTGTCCTTCCTGGTCAGCACTTTGCACAACAGATACTGCAGAAGATGACAAAGTTGCAAAGATACTTTTATTGATCTGTTGTTTTGCTCGTGCTCCATTGTCTCAACATGTCCTGGACTCACCCTCACTCCCTATCTGTAGCTACATTATATGTGCCATTGTGTCTTTCAGGTGGTTAATGTGTTATTTGTATATGTTGAGCAGACAGTAAATGACTCTGTGTGCTCATACTTCTCTACAGTTTCTGGAAACTGAAAACTAAAAGCTCAGAGTGGGGGAGAATAAAGTCCATATATCTGCCCATTCTATCTCATGTTTATTTAATTTCTGGCTACTTATCATTGTTCAGTCACACATAGATTAGATATACAGGTGTACAGTGTTTGTGCATTTTGTGAAATATGTAAATATGTAGTGCCAAAGACTCACATGGCTAGAAAAAACTCTTTAGAGGGTATCTCCATTTCTATCAACACAAGTTCAAATAGTGTAACGCAAAAGACGTATTACTAACAGCATAAGAGAATAAATGGATGCAGATGATAAAACACAGCTA
Organism: Mchenga conophoros; assembly: GCF_057382185.1. NCBI lineage: Eukaryota > Metazoa > Chordata > Actinopteri > Cichliformes > Cichlidae > Mchenga > Mchenga conophoros. Next base: position 25,041,627 of record NC_140537.1, on the reverse strand, counting down.
ATAAGCAAAGATAATACCCTCTGGTTTGCAGGCACCTATCTCACTACACCCACAAAGCTCTGCACTGTGGAGATGGTTTGCTACGGTTCAGTAACTGAAAATCACATGTAAAAGTTCAAGAAAATAAAGCTTAAAATAAATAAGTGATTATGACTGAATCCACTGGTTGCGGTGCTCCCACTGAAGAGAAATACAAGAATTTTGTTTTTCATATTAAACACTTTGTGTACGAAACTTCAAATTCACACCGCATCCTTATTTAAACTCTGCCTCCCGCCTCCCTGAACTCTTTATCTAACACCCAAGAGTCCAGACAATCTGTACATCATATTTACAAAAGAATCTAAGCTTTGACCTCAGTAACACAGGCCTGGAGACCACCAGTTTAAAGGGAAAATGTTGTATTGTTCAAACAGTTCTGAGTTGGTACTGCCAGTTACTGTAATGAGATGCATTGCTAAAGCTCCATTCATGCAGGCCTAGAGAACGGTGAGTGGCAGCCACCAACGTGTGGCTGTCACTAGTGTGAAACTGGTAGCAAAGAGGTAAAGGATGCTGCACAGAAAACATCCTCATGACTGCTTTGGTTGGTAGCAGATTGCTATGATGCAAGTCAGAAATGGAGAAGGTTCACTGACAAAGTAAAAGTTTTAAAACTTCTAAATAGAAAAACTTGTGTGTTGTTATTGCAGCAGTAAGAGACAGCTCTTACTTTAAAGGTGAAAGGTCTCCATTTGTGGTTTACGTCGCACTCCCGAGTTTCACTACTACTTGGGAAGTAAACGGCAAGTGTTTGCAGACAAGTCAACGTCCAACCACATGCGACTGCAGCTAGCAATCAAAGTGATCACAATGTGGTTTTTCGGTCTGCCACCCTCTTTGTGACCTGGCATCAGCCAGCAGCCACTCGCAAACTATAACAATCTATAATTTGAACAAAACCTCAGCCTTCAACCTCCCATCACACCAACACTGACTATAACATGATTGTTCAATAAGAAAAGTCTAAAATTTAAAAAAGTAGAACTAATCATCATAAAATCACAACCAAAGCCGAAGGTCATTTTTTATTCAATGTATTATCGAAAAGGAAGGATGCAATGTTTTCCAAAAACTCACATGTGCTCCTGTGTGTATTAAAAGCTTCATCGGGATTTTATTTAAAAACAGTGGGCTGCCCGCTTTCGTGTAATGGGCTGTTACACGAAAGCGGACAGAGCCAGAAAGCAGCCCTTCGCTGATCCCCAGTTGGTGATGACGAAGAAACACACACACACACACATGCACATACACTTTCCCACCCTGATGTGAAGTCTGGCCGGAAACAGCCATTTCCCTGAATGTTCCCATCTCTCCTTCGGCATACTCCCTCATCCCTGATTCATTGCCAATAAATCACAGAGAGAAAGACACACACAGAAAGAGTGAGACAGAGTTAGAAAGGGGGAAAAAAAGACTGATATAAAGAGTAAAGGAAAAGGCCGAATAAACCAGGAGTGAAGCACACTGGAGACTGGAAAACAAAAACGAGGGAAAACCAGATGTGTCCTTGTCAACAGTACACAGGGGCGGAGTTCAGATCGCCAATTATGGCTGAGTGCAATTTGAAACAGTGACGTCTTATTGAAGAAAACAGCAACACAGATGCCATGAAAAACACCATTACTAAACGGATATGCTTTATTTCATGGCTACTGGTCAAACTCTAAACAACGGCAAGAAGAGGAAGACAGATTCAGAAGGAGAGAAAAATAAATACAAGGCTTTCGGGCATACGTGCGTCTCGGACTTCCTTCTTAAGACTTTCCTGCAATTTTTACACATGCAGACGCAAAACATTTAAGTCTTTGTTTGCAAAACATGGGCTAAGGATTAAATTCTGTCTGTCTTTTATGTGGGAACATCTCCCACTCCTCAGCTATGTTTACAATAATCAAAGTCATGAAGAAGTACCAAATAACACTGATTGAAACTATTTCCACATTGCTCTCTCTCGTGTTTCCCATCTGCTAATTACAGAAGCCCACTATGAAAGGGTAATGTGCACCACCTGCAAACCCCACCCAACTGAAGAGGCTTTTGATCATGGCCTTCCTATTGTTTACTCTCCAACAGGGGCCCCTGTTATAACCACAACTACTTCCCCTGTCGAACCAACATCAATCAACATCGCACCTCATTACAACACAAGAGATTTCAGTCACCACTCAAACTCAGTTCATTTATTCACGGGTTTAAATTGTCTCCTAAAATAGAAGCCAACATATATGTCCTTGCGGCATTCCAGAGCTGCAAGGTACGTTTAGTAACTGCTGTAGAGCAAACGGAAGTAGAATTAAATTTCCACACTGGACATGCGTATCTTTAAAATTTTAACCTAGAAGGCATGCAGTATAAAGTTAAAGTTATCAATAATTTCTCACAAAATATATAAGCTGCAGCTGCTGAATATTGTGATAATGCCAGCCCGTGTGACAACGTCTAAGTCAACCGCCCTGCTTCTGTTTCAAGACGGTACACTTTAACCATCGAAGTGCTGTTGCAAGACAGGATGTTCTTCTAAACCTGTTGTTGTTGACATTTCCATGGCAACAAACACAAACTTGATGATGCGTGTTTCCATAGTAACTCGTGTCATTAACCAGGAAGATGCACACTGGCGTGTAGGTGCAAATGAGGTGACGGAGTGACACTGAGATGGAAGCTGATTCATTGTCAGCGTATTCTGCTGCGTCTGTGGCCCAGAGAAAGATGTCCCTGTTCTTACATTATCACTCTGAGCCTGCAGAGACTCTGTGTTTATAATCATATGGCAAACCGTGCAATAAATACTACAAGGCTAAAAATCTTTTTGTGTGGGTGAAAGCATGGTGAAAATGTGGAATCATACAATCTAAATGAAATGATTAGAAGTCCTCGGTTAATTATGACTAAAATCACAATGTTTGGGACAATAAAATCTCATTGATCTCATTGACAGAAGACTCGTGCATGCTTACATTCACAAAGGTTTGCAGTTTGGAATTAAAAATAGTGTGGTCTAAAACAATTTCAGCTGGAACGAAAAGAATTCAGGATTACACAATTTCCAGATATGTTTATCTGGAGAAGGAGCTATGTAAACATGCTCTATATACAGAACCTTATCACATCTGCGCTAAATACAGCAGGACAAACTGAACTAATACACTGCATTCAAGTACAAAAGTACCTTAAAAAAGCCTAAAGTGTGGAGGTTGTTTACTTGATCAACATTAGCAATATTAAACACCCAGATTTTAATTTAACCCCATTATAGGAGTTTTAAAATGTTATTGTAACTCGCCTGCCATTAAACCCACAAGAAATTTCCACAAGCCACTTTTTCCATGCAGTTCCATACAGCTAACAAGGCTGCACTGAGGTTTTAGGATAAGCTTTGGTCTGTTACGATGCCCACTGACCATTTCCCAGCTATTTAACATGGAAGCTAGTTGATGATAAAGTACCAGATCAATTACAAATTACTAACTGCACAATCAGAACAGGCAAGCAGATTTTTGCCAAACTAGTTGGCCAAGATCTCCAGTTATTCACAAAATTCCCCTACAGGGTTTCCTGTCTTGATCAGCAGGGGCAGATGGACCCCCTCATTACGGAGACCACAGATGAAAATGAGAGCAAAATGAGGCCCATTACCACACGGGCGTGACTAATATCCCTCTTCAGACTTCTCCACGCACGCTGGACACATGCACACATATCAGACGTGCGCGCGCAACTTACACGTGTGGACAAGGAAAATGCTCGGCGTGCACACCGAGATGCTTGTAAATCAATAACGTTACACAGAAACAAAGACGAGGGGAAGTTGGTAATAAACTTTGGCTCTATTAAATTGACCAGATCTCGGGCTGCTCTGCAGGGGGTGTCTGGCTCATGCACTTTATGAACCTATAGATTTGTGTCGGTGCGTAAATGTGTGTATATTCCCTAATCATCCCTGATGTCATTAGTGCTAAACACTAGCTCAGCCTGATTCCTCCCCACTAAATATCCTACTTTTTCTCTTGCCCCCCTCACTTTTTCTTCTCTTTCTTCCTAACCACCTCTACAACAACTGACCAATGCTGCATATGTATCCACACATGTGTGCTTCATCTTTTCAAATATCCACTCTGGTCCTCATTTCCTCAAATGTCTGCAGCGGATTCATTACCGTACTGGATTCCACAATCATCAACCTCTAATCCACCGCTAGTCTAGCGCCAGCTTGAGGTCCAAAAATCCTGTTTTACCAATTTGTTTTCCCCTTGTCCTCTACTTTTTCTTTTAACCTTTTATTCCCGTGGCTGTCCTCTGTCTGTACAGTCATGCCATCACCTATAGTCTCAAGTAGCATCTCCCATTTCCCCTCCCTTTGTCATTTTCCACTGAAGCTCATCATTTTGTGGCTTAGATCTATTTTAAGTTTAAGTTTCAGCTGAATTGATCCAAAATAAACCACAGGAGATACAGAATTCAAAATAGTGATATCAAGGGTTTACAATTTTCCATCTAATGATCCAATCATAGCCTCAGCTATTTAAGTCAGTCCTCTCTTGCCTTCCCGTCTCTGCCGTTTTATGCTCCTACCTTTGGTTTTTCTCTTTACCTTTGCTGATCAGATCTGCAAGGTGATTTATAGCCTTACAACAGGCTGATAGATGGAGGGAAAAGGAAAGAAGGAGTAGTAGATCAAGAGGAGAGGGGGTGAGGAGAAATTGGGCTGTTTGGCGTTTGAAGTACATGAAGGAGTAATATAAAATACACCTGGTTGGTCCATGGGGCACTCTGTTCGCTGAAACAAAGGGAGGGGAGGGAGATGCAGGGGAGGAGAAGAGGAGAGGGCCAGGCCGCAGGGGAGAGAGGGGAGAGGAGTGGATGGATTGGGGGGGAGGGGTCACTCAGTGTTTCCTTTCAGGATGGCTTTTATGGTGTAACTTCAAACGCTGACCTCCCACACCCCTGCCCCTATATCCCCCCTGCTCCCTCGCTCCATCCGTCCGTCCGTCCATCCGTCCCTCCCTCCTCTTTCTCACTATTGTGCACGGCCAAGTGGACAGTAATTGGCTATTCTTTCGTGAGGCTGATTTCAGCACTCTCTGCCCCCACCCCATAGGAACAGTCCCTTTTGCTGCCCCATAGAACTAAGTGTATTTGTGTATATATATGTGTGTGCTTATGTTGTAAATAAGCCAGACGATAGGTATCAGGTGGGTTGAAGGGAGGAGGGGGTGGGGGTAGGGACCGCTCTGACATTTCATTCACGTGTGCTCCAAATTACAACACAGGAATTGAAAGGAGCTGAAGCTAATTGAATCCAGAAAAAAGGTCATGCTCCAACATGAGATCTTATTTAAAATAAACTTTTAAGCACACCTTAAATATGTATACCCCTGCTTTCACTGGAAGCAGCAGTACAAAGAGAGAAAATGTGAAACCCTAGAAATAAAGTGGATGTAAAGAGCAGTGTTTTATTTCCTCCTCCAAAATTTTATTCAAAGACTCCGGGGGCACCTAATTTATTCATGACATAAAATACATTGTAGAAAAAGATGAGTAGCTTTGCAAATGTTTCCTACAGTGTACAACATCTGAACATATTGCGAGTGATATATAAAAGCTGCTCCACTCTCGCTAATGACTTCTGGCCCTCTGTGGCTTATAGATCAGTGTGTGTTCATTAATGATGCAGGCGTGTGCAAGTCCATGTGTCAATTAGTGGGTGGAGGGGATTAGCAGTCTCCAGAGATTCCTAATTAACACTACACATACTCACACGGGCTAAAGCATCATTTTTGGATTGTTTTTAATGGAATTTTTACTATTTTATTTGCTGGTAAATGAGAAGAAAACTGTTTGCAAAGGAAAGTTCCAGAAAGTATCTCCTCAATGTCAAAAAAGCGCAATGATGTCCACCTCCCTGAGAGAAACACAGACACCTACCCACACACATGCACACACACTTACCAAGGCCACACACATGCTATGTGATGTATACAAGCTCTTAAAAGGTTAAATATGTAGACAGAGGACACAACATAAACACAGACTTAAACAAGTACAGGGCAGACTGTCCTCACAGACGTAACACATAAACAGAATTAGGGATAATTGTGTTTTCAGAAAAACAAGAAATACTGTAACGATCAGCTACTTTAAGTGGAGAAAAAAAAAATCAAGGTGGTTAGAATGAAAGAGGCTTTCAAACAAGCTAGGGGACATGTCCAAGAGTTAGAAGTAGAGCAGAGTGAAGGTAGATGGAGTTTTTAATACAGCAGAGTGCCTCCTACCTCTTTGTAGTTCACCTTGGGCTCCATTCTCTTCCGCTTTCTGCCCTTCCCGTGATGACTCTGACTGAGGAGGATCCATTTTACAACCTGCAGGAGGGAGAATTGGGGGGATGAAGGCGGGAAAAAGAAGAGCGTGTAAAGGTAGACAAGTGGAGACAGCAAAGTAGCAGGGTTTGAGTGAGAGGGAAGAGAGCGTGAAGGAGAATCAGGAAAAAAGGGGACAACCGCAGAAGAAATTATGACAGGGTGTAATGATGACACAGACAGAGAGAGAGAGAAAGAAGGGGTGTACAGTAGAGAAAAGAGTAAATAGCAAGAAGTAAATGTAAACCAAATCAAATCTCCATGAAAAAAAGTAAGGTTAACAAGCCATTAGCATGACAGGCACAATAATATATAACAGTCTACAGCTCCTTCCTTCTCACAGGCTCACACTCACTCGTGCTCCAACCCAAACAAGTGGCTGAGACAAAAGAGTTCTAGTGAAAGTATGTTGTTGTAACAGAGCCTGGAGTGCAACAGCCAATCACAATCAAGGCCAAAGTCATATCTACCAACATTGGTTCCTTTTGTTCCACATGAATTCACAGAAACACACGACTACAGGAAAAGTCAAGTTCCCAAAAAGTATGTAAAGTAAATGTAAAGTATGTAAAGTAAATTAATCACGTCTACAGCGCAGTCGCTTAAGCACAGTTCCTGTTTTAAGGTAGTTAAAATACAAATAATTACTTTTTACAGAGATACAACTGGGAGAACTGGAAAATATAGGCAAAGCAATTAAGAACAAGATGAGAGCTTTAAGGGAAATCTGATAGGCTGCACAGAATGACACGCAACAGATGTAGAGCGCTGTGTGCCGCACTTCACTCAGAGACAGACAGAGGGAGAGACTGAAACGAAAGTGAGCAGATGAGAAAAAGAGAGGTAAAGGGAGTGCAAGAGAGGTAGAGATAAGCGGAGGACACAACCAGATGGTAGAAAAACAAAGCAAGTAAAGAGAAACAGTGGCAGAGTAACACACCGAAGGAAACGAGGCTGATGGGAATCAGGTGACAATCATATCAAGCAATCTAAGGTGCAATATTTGAAAATCTGAGTGCTTCCTTGCCACTCCCTGAAGATGAGAGGAAGGGACAGGGAAAGAAAGAAGAGGAGGAAAGAAAGAGAGAGAGAGAGAGTGCCTACCTCTGCTTTGACTTCTTCCACCAGCCTTGCCTGCGACCACACGGCGCTCCTTTCATACAGCCACTGAACGAGAGAGAAGAAGGGAAAGCAGTGAGCCAGGGGCAAGTGATCAGGACAGAGTGGAATGCTTTGCAGAGGCAGAGAAGGAGAGAGAGAGAGAGAGAGCAAAGCAGGAAGGGGAGGGAGAGAGAAGAGAGGTGGGAGGAGAGGGAAGAGGTGGGAGCGCTATCACTTGTTCCTCTGACGGAAACTCGCAACTTGACTCCGGAGGATGAGAGAAAGGAGTAAAGAGGAGGAAGGGGTGGTGTACGAAAAGGAGGGGGGGGGGGGGGGGGGGGTGGGATCACCTGATTTACAAGCAACTACAGGACTGATAGTCACCTTAGTCCTCCACCATTACACGCACACATATATGTGCAGTCATTCATGCAAGCGAACATCTACGCACCCACAGCCCTTACTCTCTCACCTTATTTAAGCCCTCAGCAAAGCCGCTGCTCAAGTGATGTGAATCACGCACCAGAGCGATGATGCCATGTGTACACGTGTGCTTGCGGGTGTGTACGTGGAGTGGGGAAAAAGAAGGAGACAGACAGGAGTGCGTGGAAGCAAGGTGTTCACAATGTCACACAGCTCACTCACACACACAGGCAGCAGCGACACACGATATTCGCCTCAGCCTCAATCCACGGTATGCACTCCACAGACGTTCCCACGCACACACACAGAGCCGCGCTGTGTTTCAGGTATTAGCGTTACCATAGCCACACACACACACACACACACACATACACACACACACACACACACACAAAGTTCAATACTATAACTGGATGCCTGCGTAGTTCTCTACAAGTATTATACAAAAGTGTCTGCTGCTCAAGCAGAAATAGCATGAAGGTGTGTGTACAAGGCAAGGATGGAGAGACACAGAGAGGTACAGAGAGAGGGAGGTTTTGAGAGTGGGTAGTGTAGAATGTAGTGAGTGTTGAAGTACTAAATTGCCATTGTGTAACAGGATACCACACATAACTCTTGCTGCCTAGATCTCCACTGCCATTCCCTGAATAGCAAGACCTTTGTCTCTCTCCAACTCTCTCGTCCTGCGCCTGCATCTCTGTGGTGTCTCTCTAGTCTCTTTAGTGAATCGATATTTGACTGCGTGTAGAAGTTCACAAGTTGCATCTCTTTCCCTCTTAAGTGCCTCTCATTCATTTCATACTCGTAAATGGTGACGTCTCTGTCTTTGTTTCTCAGATCCTTTCATGCTTTGGTATTTTTGCTTTAACCATATTTTACTTGAAATGTCTTTGCACGGATATACTTAAAGTTCTTCACAGCAGTCTTTTCATTTGATAAATAATGTGAATACATCCAGTTTTTCCAACTGTAAAGCTCCGGATCTGGACACATCCGGATATGTTTAGAGGAAGTGTATTTATATCCAGATTTGTTAATATGAAGCTCAGTTGTGTGAAAAAATATTTGCCACATTCCTGATTTCTTAGTTTTTCCCATATCTGTCACACATATGTTTAAGATGTTTGTAGGATGGATTAACTACTTTTGGAAAGCTGAGTTTAATTTCACGACCCACACCGAGACCTGATTACTGTGAGACCTGTTGAATACAAAAAAAATGACTTAGCTACAAGCTGCAACACATCATGCCACAATTCAAGGATAAAAAAAACAAAGCCATTGACATGTATCAGTCTGGAAAGGGTTAAAACATCCATTAATTCTGCTCTCTACTAAAAAGTCCTGAAAGAGAATGTCGAGCCCATCAGTTCATTATGGAGCTAGACAATGATTCAAAACACACCTCTGAATGGTTAAAAATAAATGAATATATTTACACATATATATGGTCAAAGTCTGAACTTAAATCCGATTAAGCATCATTAGCTTGAACTTTAACAGATTGTTCAAACTCAAAAAACCCTCCGATGTGGCTGAACTGCAACAATTCAGCAAAAAAGAGTAGGCCGAAATTCATCCACGGTGATGTGAAAGACTCACTGCCAGTTATCACAAACACCTAATTGCAGTTTTTGCTGCCAAGGATGGCACAACTAGTTATTAGGTTTAGGGGTCGATTACTTTTTCATGTAAGTTTGGATAGCTTTTTTCCCTTAATAAATGAAATCATCATTTAAAAACCCCATTTCATATGTACTCGGGTTATTTTTTTCTAATATTACAATTCAGACAAATTAAACAAATTAACATTAAGAAATTAAAATTAAACCAGGAAGGGAAAAATACCTTTTTATATTTTTATATATATTTTAAAAATTAGACTGAAAATCAAACTTATTTGGTGAACACCTTCAGGATATTTGTCTTAATTAAGTTTTATTGCTACAAAACACATACGTGTTGCTGTATTGCACAAGTGTGAGAGCAAATTTTTACAAAGACAGAGCTCTAGGTATTGGTACTATTTTCTTTGTCAAATCCCAGAGTTTCATTTTGCTCTTTTAAAGATTTTTAGGTTTAGGAAATCTAAATCTAATACCTGCCAGGAAGATCAAAAAGCATCAATTATGTACTAGGTAAATCAGCAGCACTTAAATCAGTATATGACAACTGGTAATTAATACAAAAAATAAACACTATCATGTAGGTGTAGTTTAAGTAGAAGAAGGAGCTAAAAGCTCTGGTGAATCAATGAATCAACAAAATATTCCATGCTACATCATAATCCCAATGGGAACTCTTGAGGTCTAAAATAAACCGACACTGGCCTTCTCATTCTCCATCGTTCAGCACAGGATTGGTGGATGTCATTGTTTATTATTAGGCCAAATCATTTCCTGCCTTTCTTCAATTCAAGCACATTCAAGAGCAAAGGAGGCAGAGAGGAGAAAGAGATTTTAAAAATGTGTTTGTGCCCAGTGTACATAATGCACAAGCACTTGCATTTGTGAAAGGTTTCAATCGATCGGGCTGATCTTATTAGCCATCGCTCTGACTGGCACATCAAACACAAAAAAAGCCTCTGCAAAAACAATCAGCTTTCACCCAATCGGGTGTGAAAAAACAGCGGAGCACTCCCTCCGCACTGTCCTTTCCACCCTGAGAGGCCCCTGGAAGACTCAAGTTACATCATTGCATCCAGAAGGTGAAGGCTCCCAGACACAGGAACAGACACTAAAAACTGCACACACGCACAGTGGTAATTAAGATCTGTAACCATGGAGATGGCAGAATTGAAGAAGCTGTTGGAGTGGATTGATTGTCTGAGCAATCCTAGTATTTGTAACCCTTTGAGGGGGCAGATAAAGCAGGACTGTTCACCTCACCAAGATACAGTAGCAGTCTTGCAATGGCTAAATATAACTTAAAGATGGATGTGACCACCATGATGTTAAAAACTGGTTTGTGAAATCCTGTGTTAAAGCTAAGGTTAGCATTATGACTATTTGGGGGGTTATAACTACCTTGCTTGGTGGAGTACACATTCCTAGGTCAGGGTGTTAATAACTGCACAAGGTGCTCAGTTCAGTAACTTCTGTTAGTTGAAGCCGAGCAAGGTTGGCACCTACCTTTAATGCAAAGCAGTCACAATCTTAATATACATAACCTTTTATAACCAATTTAAATATAAGCCATTTTTAACAAATGGTTTCTGAATTATTGCACACAATTTAAACTACAGTAGTTAATAATATTCCCTGCTGCGTAGCCATTTTAAAGCTGTTCTTCTGATGTAGCGTCATGCCATACCGGATGCGACACAACCAATGTGGCAGATGCGACACGAGAAGCTTCCATTAGACGTGAGACAATGGAGGAAAGTGGTTCCTGGATGTTGCTGGCTGCTGCTCATAATTCAGAACTCCGTCACCTTGTCTAAACACATCTGGGGGTTAAAAGAAAACCAAGATGGCAGCTGCCAGAATGTGAAAGTCAGGGCTTCAAAATGGGACTTCACAAACCTGTGAGTGACCAGGATTGAACCAGTCTTTCTACGGTTCATGGTAATGCCAGCCAGGTTGTTGCCACAGTAAGTAAACATTAACTACTGAGTAGTAAGAATGGTTGTAAAACATTAAAACAATGAAATCTTCAGTGGACTACAAGAAAAACAATGCACTGGGAATTGCAACCCTGTAAGCACAATTACAACAATTAGTGAGACTAAATTACTGCATTATTGTGTACAATGAAGCCTAAGTAATACTGATTTATCTTAAACATTACAATGAAGAACAAATTCCAACACAGTTTTTATCTACTTAAAGAGCTGTCAGGCTTAAAAGTGAGGAATTGCCTTGTTTTTTTCATAAACTGGTATTTAATTATTTTAAACTCAGCCAAAAAAATAAAAAATACTGAAGGACTTTTCGTACCTTTGGAATTCCCGGCTGATCGAGCCAGTCAGCATAAATAGCACCGAGGGTGAGGCCTTTTCTGGAACACAATGGCACAAGTGTTAGTATTATTCCTATTATTACAGCAATGACTGTTATTGCCCAAGACGCACTGTAAAAACATCGTTCTGGGAAAATACTGTTAGGGTTATGGCAGACTTGAGATTTAGGCCAACACCTTAAACAAAAAAGGGGCACACCCACCTTCCTATACATGGGCAAGAAAAGAGGCATGCACAGACAATGAATTGGAGTTATACATATGGACATGCAAAAAAAAAAAAAAAAAAGAGTCTATGTATATGCATGTCTGAGTAGTTGAAAGGAGGCCAAATTGGATGGTTTGCATGTGGAAATAGTCAAACACCATACAGAGAACACACACAGTGACTGGGCTGACTTGCAAAGACAAATGTGAATGCAAACAAACATCCCACATTCAGCCTCGTGTATTTATGCAAACAGTAAAGTATACATCAAGTATACACACAAAGTGCACAAAGAGTCGAAGAGTAACTAAATAGCATGCCCTTCACCCCACTATCAATCCTACCCGCCTGTGCTTAGAGAGAAAAAATTCCACTCTTGGCTACTCTGAAGGTTTCAGTGCAGTATAAGTATACAGTAATACCTTCACTGAAACATTTTTATTTTTTATTTCTGGATAGTATTTTTTCTTTATTAAACACATGCAATTCAGGCTCCCCCACATTTTCCAAACTTATCCCTAAAAGGACACGTTGAGAAAAATAACAGACACAGAATGTAAATAGGTCTATTTTGTAAATCTATTATAATTGTCACAATGGGTTTAACCTCCTGTAGTGACCATTTAAGGTAATCTTAAACTCAGTTCATCAGGCTCAGTCACCTTAATCTTATTCCAACTTGTAAAAGTCAAAATGTATTCTCAGTGGTTTAAGCTCAAAGTTAATTATAGAAAGATAACATGCTCACAAAAACAATCTGTTGCCTTGAGACAAACTTGAAAACAAGCAACCAACCTAATTCTCAACATTGCTCATGTGACTAAATTGGCTTTTTGTTGCGGGGTTGAGGCTGAGCTCCTCGCTCCCGCACACTAGCTGAGCTCATCTAGTGCATTTCTCGGCAAATTAAAAGAGTGGTGTATTGGGAAACTACACTTTAAAGCATATTAGAAGAAGCAATACTCCAAATAAAACATCAACTTGCTTAAAAACCAAGGATTAAGAATGTGATGAGCGACTTCATCACAAGCGCATTTAAACTCTTGGCATGATTGAAATTATAGACAGAGTCTAGAGACTAAACATATGCCACACCAACAGTGAGAACCCACAAAGTCGGATTACATGGGATTATGTCAGCATACTTCTCTTGTGTGGCAAACAAAAGGTTAATACACTTAATATACCACATGACTCATCAAGTGATGCTTAATAATAGGTCTAGTGAGAAATAAGCTTCATCTCTCACGAGAGCATATGAGGCATGTATCTACCCGTTCCGTTCTGTGACGCTAAAATGTAAACTTCACTTTAGTTTCACTAATTAGTCATCCTCTTAGTGACATGTAAGAATTCACAATTAAGTCTATATGTTTTTGGACAATGATATGTTTTGTATTTTGCCTCAGAACACCACCACTGTGGATTTTAAATTTTAAAAAATAGTGCAGAGTTTAATTAAAAGGATTTAGCAAAAGTACTGCATTTTGTAAAGTAATGTGATACACTTAGAAAATGTTGAATGTGAGGACCGTTTTAATATTCACAGGAAGTCGCCAAATGCTGTTTTTCCTCCCTTGAGATGCTGTGCTAGCCCTTTACTGTGGCCACCGTCAGTTGCTGCTTGTCTGTGCGCCTGTTCGCCTTCATTTTTGTCTTCAGTAGCTGAAAAGCATGCTCTACTGGGTTGAAACCAGGCAACTGACTTGTCCATTAAAAAATATCCAATTCTTTGCCTTAATAAACTCTTGTGTTGCTTTTGGAGAATGTTTTGGGGCATTTTCCATTTGTCCTGTAAAGTTTTTGCAGCATTTGGTTGAAGCTTAGCAGAAAGTATAACCCTGTACACTCCAGAATTCATCCTCCTACTTCTCTCAGCAGCCATCAATAAACACTAGTGACTCAGTTCCACTGGCAGCCATACATGCCTATGCTATAACATTGCTTCCAACATGTTTGACAGATGATGTGATACGCTTTGGATCATAAGCTATTTTTCTTACTTTCTCCATACTTTTTATTTCCCATCATTTTGGTGCAAGTTAATATTGGTTTAATTTGTTCTTTTAGATGTTTTCTGAAAAAGGTCTAGTCGTCAGTGTAACAAGTGGTTTCCATTGTCATCATTGCCACACAAAAGACAACACTAGGTTCAATTCCACCAGGCAGCTAGGACTTTCTATATGGAGTTCACATGTTCTGATGTTTGCACGTTTGCTCTCATTATCTCCCACAGCATCTTAGATTAATCAGAGATTCTAAATTGGTTGTGGCTTTATGTGTTAGCCCTGCAACAGATCAGTGACCTGTCCAAGATGTACCCTCCCTCTCGTCCTATGGCAGCTGGGCTCCAGCTCCAAGAGAAAATGGATCGGTGGTTTTAACAATGATATACCTACTTACTCAAGAGTGTTCTTGACTTGCATAGACGTTATGAAGGGCTTCTTTTTTTAAACCAAGGAGAGAATGTGCACTCACTTTAGCTTTCCTACACTGTCTTTGAGGGCTTTGGGTGCTACTGGCCAGTGCAGTGTGAACTTTAACTATCAAAATAACTTATTTTGGCATTTCACCCCAATGATGACCTTCATTTACATCTATACCTCCTTGTACCTCACCATGAAAGTTCTAATGAACAGATCCAAATGCAAAGTAAACTTTGATTAAACAAAGTAAAGATTTTTTATCTGCTTAATTTGTAGAGGAAACTGGGATGTACTGGCCATGAAACTGCTTGTCAGTCAATTACTTTTGAATCTCTCAAAATGTTAACACACTTTTTATTATCAAGATGTAGGAAAGGATATCCACTACAAAATATATAATTTATAGAATATGATGCTGGATATTAAACAGAACATAAAGTATTTAAAATGAGCTCAACAACTAAACATCTGCACCAGTATTTTTAAGATATGTAACACTGATAGGAAACATTTTTCTGCATAATAATTATTCTGAATTTTGATACTTTACGCAAAATTTGTCCAAAAATACAATTTTATGTGCAATGAGGTGTTTTATTGCTTAGTTTCCTAAAGGAATTGCTTGAAAAATTCCTCAATACAGCATACAGGCAATGCGCATGGTATGTTTTTGATTTCTGTGTGTGCTTGGGGTCAGGGAGTGAGAGGTTTGGGATTGTCTCTGGTTGCCTTTCTGTAAAAGTCCCTGCATGCCACTGTTCCAAGGATACATGACCTCACATCACGAAAAGACTGGCCATGACCCAGAGCAGCAACTGTCTATTCTAATCTTAAACCCTTCTATTTCACTGAGCTGTTTACTGAAAGAGGCATCAAATCCAAATATTGACTCTGCCCAACTCCCTCTGTTTAATTCAATCAATCTCTTCTCGTCCAGCAGCAGCACACTCCACATGACAGAGAAGGCAGAAAGAAAACACTGAGAGCCGACAAATAGATGCTCGAGAAAAGAAGAGTAAGAAAAGAAAGGGCTGATAATGTGAATGACAGACAAGGAAGAAAACGTGGGACAGCAGGACAAGACACATGAAGAGGTTAATGAGGCAATCGGCAGAAAAAGAAAGTTGAATGATTAAGAGAGTGCAGAGAGAGTGAGAGAGAATTAGAGAGGAGGAGAGCAGGAGGAACAGTTATCCTTTTACACTTCAGTGAATATGAGAGTGAATGAGACTGTTCACCTAACAGAACTGGTGTTGGATGCTTCAGTTTGCCATATTTCCACAGTGGGACCAAACGCATTTCACATGAAATCGATTAACATATCACATCTGCCACTGAAAGTTTAAAAGCTACATTGAAACAAACAAAAAATAATAATCTTTAACCGCATCTCATATTTGTCTGCAACTAGAAACTAAGACTACTCCTGCTATAGTACAAACCAAATTGGTTTTAATGCATCTTTACATTATTCATGAATTACACTGCAGAGATTTCTCATAGCAAACAACATACCTTTCCATGCCGGGAAAGCTAATCAGTAACATTTGCAGGAAATCCTGTTTAAAACAGAACAAAAAAAAAAGACAAGCAGAAATGGAGTCGTTTAGGTAGATGTGGGAGGAAGACAAAAAGAAAAGAGAAAGGCATACCTGATCTTAAGTCAAGAGTACAAGGTCAAACAGTGTTTATGTTACTTCCTCTATTTAGTGGGAGGACTCAATCTGCGACTGAAGTAACAGGAGCCAGGTGGAACTCATATGCACACACACACACACACACACACAAACACACACACACACAGTTCCAGGTGGGATCACTCAGCTTTGTGGCCCCACCAGAATAAACACATGTGCCTCTGTTGATGTACAATCATCAATTTGAGAGAAAGCTATTGTAACAATGTGGCAATCAGGTTTACATCAGCCTCCCAATAATTTATAAAAGCAGCAAATGTGCTGGAGAGACGGGTCGAATTAAATAGTTCACACGTGAGCTAAAATGTTATCAGCAGCCTCTGAAGTAGCAGCAGAGATATGTTTCCAGCCTCACCTGGGACAAAATTAGATGGCCGTGGTATTTCTTCACAAATAATTGGAAGAATTCAATAAACTGTTGCTCTCCCACTTGACTGGCCAAGAACCTGAGGAGAAAGTAGCCCTGGACAAAGGGTGAGACATGCAAACAATCAATTATAGACAAACGTCTAAAGCACCAAACAAGAAAGCTCACAGAAATTTAAAAAAAACAAAGAGATACTATAAGTTTATTCGATACTTTGATTGGATCTGGTTCTTTTATTTGTCTTCATTAATTCCCTCCTTTCTTTGTTCATTTCCCACCTTCCTACTACGACATTAGTCTCACCTTGAGGTAGTGGACTTGCATGAAGGGTTTTTCAGGGTTGAGGGCATGCTTAACTGTGGAGGAGCCAGATTCACTGACCTGACCAGTCTTCTCCATGTTAGGTCTGCAGGAGGGCAAACAGAGCAGGGAAGAAAAAATTGCTCACAGAAACACTGAACAAGTGAAGAGATGGACGTACAGCACACAAAGCGAGATTTTCAGCACACACCATCAGCAGTACTGTGCACAGGTACATGACAAGACCAGAAGGCAAAACAGGAGTGAGATGTTGGAGAACAGGAGCACATTTTTATTTTATCTTGCTCTCAAGACATTTTAGTTGCAGGAAAACCACCATTTCAACAGAGCAAGAGTACACTGTCAGCAACACTAAATGGCACCACTCAGGCCATTTCTCAATGGTGAACACATTGCCAAGTTGCCACACTTTGCCAGAGGCAGGCTGGAAATAAAACTGTGGATTTATAATAGCATACTATAGTGTTTATATGACCTCACAGTGCTGTGCTCTAACTTTTACTGCCCGTGAGTCATGGAGCGAACATATAACACTTGCGCACAAAAAAAGCACCCCTGACTACCAGCACAAAAGAGCCACGCTCTGGGTTTCATTTTCCCCGTCACGAAGATACAAATCATCCCCTCAACCTCCATAAAACACACAAACAAACACGCATAAAACCAATAAAAAACCAGACAAACAAATCCCTGACATGGGATGCTGTGCAATGATAGTTTTAGTTAGCTGGTATTGATCAGAATGAGCAGATTAACTCAGTGTGCCAATAGGAAGGCCTTGAAGGATCACCCTCCTGCCAAGTCGATACGGCAGGCGCCTGGCCCACCAATCAATACACCCTTCATCACTGGCTTGCACTTTTCCACAAGACCGCTTCATGACAGAAGCGGCCAGACACACACACGCAGACGTACATGGACGATCGGAAAGGCTAAAGGCACAGAGAGTCACATGTGACTGTTTAAATTTTTGACTTGAGCTTAAGCAGGGAGCCACAAGTTGGTCAAATATTTGATTTACACAAGTGTTTGTCCAGCCATGGTGAGCAGAAGAGGGAAGGCAGGATGCAGAAGAGAGGGGGGTAAAGCAGACTAGGGCTGAGGACAAGACAAGGAGGAGGTATGGGAGAAATCAAGGGCAGAAGATAGACAGGAATGTTTGGTTTGCTTAGTGTACTGAAAGAGAGGAAGTCATCAGCTTCCTGGAATTTCTAAATTCAACTGGTCATTCTTTCAAGCACTTTCATCATGCATCTGAGGGCGTGTTCCCACTTGTGTGGATGTATGCATGTCATATAAATGCTGTGCGAGAGAAATCGCTATGGAAATGACCTGATTTCGGAAAATCTGCCTCAGAAAATCAAACTAATGATGTTGACTCTCCAGAAATAAAGACTTTCATTATTCTCAGTCTGTCAGTGACTGTATATAATGAATAACACATTTGGATATAACAAACGGGCTACAAGTTAAAACTTAAAATATGCAATATAGTGTTTGTTTTATATGTGGTTCCTTTATATCAACATTTTCCTTTAAACACTGGATTTTTTTTAAAACTTGCTCTCTGTCCAGTCACCTGCTCATTTCAGCCTGTGGCTGTCTGTTCCTTGCGATAAGATGAAATGGACTCTTTTTAAGACAGCGGGATGTGCTGTACCCCTGGGAACTTGTGTGTATGTGTGGGTCTGAGAGGAAAAAGAAGGATTAGGACAAAAGATGAAAACAGTGACAGAACATGTACTGTCTTTCCACGGAAAATGTAACCATTTCTTATGTCAGAGACACTAGCAGACCACGGAGAGACAAAATGTTGATTCATCACTGTCATGTTAAACAAAGGGACTTCAGCCTTCTTTATAAGGGATTTATTGATGTGTGAATCCCTGGGTTTTGCTGCCTGTCTTTGTCAGGGATGATTAACTAAAACTTTAGGAGGAAACGGTGCTTGCTGCCTTCAGCGTCTCGTAATAGCTAAATGTATTTCAGAATAAATGGCGTTCTTATCTGACTTGTGGGGCAGTGAGAGGGGGGGTGTTTGTCTGTGTGTGTGTGTGCATGCGTAGCCGTGCGTACACCTGGGTGTGTCTGAGATTGAAAGGGAGAGAAAAAGCGAGAGGAAATCAGGAGCTATTACTGACAGAACTTAATGTCAAACGAGAACACACATACACACACGAGAGGTTTATAGCTCCGTGAGCCATATCCTGACAAATTACACTGGGTTGACTGTGGAAACCGGATAAGGTAGAGCAGCGCTCCCAGCAGCCCAGTAAATCAGCAGGGAGAATGGCGTCTGGCCCAGGCTGCCCTAAATATAACTCATCTGAAATGGACTGATAAACACTGGCCACTGGGGCCCCTGCTGGATCATGGGGTGTCAATTGTGACCTACTGAACTTGGAAAGAACAACCTACCATTTAGCCTTTGTGTGTGCATTTGTGTATGGTGAGGACATCTCTTTGTATATATCCCACTGTGGTTTCCTTTCCTTCCCTTCAGCAGATCCTTAGAGAGTCTTCACTGTGTTGTGACACTGAGTTAGTGTTTATGTGCATGTGGTTCTAATGCAAATGAAGTTACATGTGGACTTGGGCACAAAGGTTGTGTATTCCACATGAAAAAGTGATCTGTGTCAGGACTTTGAGGGCCCTACAAGATACAATAACTAAAAGTGTAAAAAATAGATTAAAAAAAAAAAACAATAAAGGCAAGCTGACAGAGACAGAGGTGGTTCCTAAGTTACTTTTTAAAGGTATCATTAGTGTCCACAGATCTTCATGAGGTTCCACAACCTCAAAAGCACAATCACCTTTTATCTTTAACTTGGATCTTGGTACAACCAATACACCTAATAGATCTTGGTGTTATGTGTGGTTGTAGTAGCTCACTGATATGTGGAGGCATCAAACCGTGATGACCAAAATTTCAAACTGAACCCTTAAACTTCCCAGGGAGCCAGTTTAAAGAAAACAAAAATCTGTGTCACATGGGACCTTTAAGGGGACATGCAGCAGCACCCTTGAGTTAGTTATCAGTTTTCAAGTTTTCAGGAATTGTTATTCAATTCATACTCTATAAATGGTAAATGGCCTGTATTTGTATAGCGCTTTATTAGTCCCTAAGGACCCCAAAGCGCTTTACATATCCAGTCATCCACCCATTCACACACACATTCACACACTGGTGATGGCAAGCTACATTGTAGCCACAGCCACCCTGGGGCGCACTGACAGAGGCGAGGCTGCCGGACACTGGCGCCACTGGGCCCTCTGACCGCCACCAGCAGGCAACGGTGAAGTGTCTTGCCCAAGGACACAACAACCGAGACTGTCCGAGCCGGGGCTGGAACCGGCAACCTTCCAGTTACAAGATAAACTGCCAACTCTTTGAGCCATGATTGCCCCATAATAATGATGATGAGTTCAGAGTCATTTTAATGTCCACTGAGAAAACTGATGAAGACTGCAGTGTGGTCAAGGCCTCAAAAACCCCCACAGTTGAGGTTCTGCATCACCTGTATTACCCACAGGATCAAGAATAAAGATCAAGCTTAATCTCGACTGCTGTGCACTTCATCAGACAACAGTTGGAAAACAAAAAACTCAATAACTTTGTTTGTTTAAGAAAACTGTTATAATTCATTTTTATATGGGAAATTTCCCCTGGAAAAATAACTGTAATTTAGTAGTAATTATAGGTGAAACTAGAAGAGCTGCTCCAAGTCAACTGTAATAACTGAGTCATTAGTCATTTACTATCGTAAAACTTTCTTTTTCCATCGACGCATACTGTATGCCGAATTCCATTCTTCACTATGGTGTCACGTCAAATGTCCACAGCTTTATCTGACTTGCTGGGCACTAAAAGGCACTCAACATTACAAATCAGTCAACTCAAACTACATGAACAATGACTGCATTTACCTCATAACTGGCAGCAAATGTCTTAGCTCTTCCCTGGAAGCTGATAAAGAGTTTTTATATAGGAAGGACTCAGAAAATAAAATGTTATAATGAAATGCGTAGATGCACTATAATTACAACGGGCCTCTGCTGAAAGTAAACAAACAATAATTAGCTTTGCTAAAATGTACATGCTGACAGAAGTAAAGGAACACAAACAGGAGCACATTTGCAGAGTAACAGCCGCATTATAGAAGTACATATACACAGACTAAATGTGTTCAATCATTAAGATCATTAAGCCTGTGAGCAGGGTTCATTTATGCCCCAACTTGCTTTGGCAATCCTTTTGGAGTTATTTGCCACTTTGACAATAACGTGTTTTTCACTACAAATGCAACACACCATATTTCCATGTAGCAGTCAGTCAAAACATGCAGCCAGGCTTGCAAGCATGTGTGCATGTGTGTGTGCGCATACTGTAAAAAGTTTGATGTTGTTGATGTAACCCCATCAGGTGACGAGAAACATAAGCCTGATCCTCTCTAACAACCCATGTGTCTGTCTTGTGGAGGAAAACTCTGACCGACACCACTCTCCAATGTATATTTAACCCTTTCCTGCACTGCCAGCTTCTTATTTTAAGGTACATTGTAATTCACAGCCATGGCTCCTTTCATGTTGAAACCTACCACAAATAAAGACGTTATCAGACAGCAGTCTTAAAGATCTGGAACAATTTAAATCATCATAGCAAAGTTTTAAAAACAAAGGTAAATTCACCAATAAAGAACATCACTAACACCACATGAAGTATTTGAAGCAGGCTGAATTTCACTGTTAAAGTGAATGTGAATATCCATAAATATCACAAGTGTAACCACCATTGATTTAATGTCTAATGAGAGCTGCAATACGCACAGAGAAATCACCAGCATTTTCATTAGCTAAAGGGTTAAGCCCTTGTTGGGGTTTACAGCTATAATCCCCCGATGACACTCTGCTTCCACCCTGGATGAAATAAAGCAGGGTGTGGGTCCCACACTGTCCGTCTGTCTGAATTTATGTGTTTGCGCACACTTGCCTTCCTCGTGATGTGAGCTTTTCTAAGACATGACGGTACAGCACACCTGGATATACTTTATTGCCACACCTGCCACACCTGTACCCCTGGAATGCCTAGACTCTACGTTCATGTGTGCGTCTGCATGTGCAGACACTAAGAAAAATCTAGGCACAGTCTGGCCTGAAAATAGAAGATAACATTCACTGTAAAGAATCTGTTCATTGCAAAAGAAATTTATCTCATTGTATATGGATTTTTTTATTTTAGCAAACTGTTTAGGGTCAACATAACCATAACATGATGCAAAAATTGGTGGTAACTGAATCAATAAAACAAATTAAAAACCTAATTTTGCCAACGAACATTAACTTCATTTTGAGCATCATCAGTGGTGATAAGAGCTGGTGTCTTAGACTATGGCCAGACACCAAACAGCAGTTTGTTTGAAGGTTCCACAGATTCCAAGTCTGAAGGCATCCCATCATGTTAGAAGTGGGCTATGCACAATTAATTGAATTCAGGTAAGGGCTTTGATTATTGCCATGGTGCTCTTTAGTTACCCTCCAAAAACGTGTTTCTGTATAAAGACACACACCTGAGGATCTGAAGTTCCTCTTTTGAGTTTTGCAACTCATCGGAAAGTCTTCTCCACCTCAGAAGGGCCTTCAGGTCAAACTGCTCGGTTTTCTCCTCTAAAGAGAGCTGGAGGGAGACACACATGGACAAAAGTCGATGCAAAATTGCCAGATGAAAAGAGCTAAATATGGTGAATTCTGCAAAAACATAAAGACACTGTGATAGAAGCGCTCTCTGTTATTCAGTTTGGCAACACTTGGAAGCAGATGTGATTAAATCCTTTCAGCAGAGCAAAGTTCATATCATAAAGGTGTTTAGATTTAACATCACAGACAAAAGAAAAGCACTTGTGTAACTCTAGATGGTGTGGGAATACAAGTGGGAGGATTAGGTCTGTAGCCCCATCAACTACAAGATTAGAGCTGAAGTGTTGCAAACATTAATGCTACACCCACTTCTTTTATCTATTTAGTCTCTTATATTTTTTGCAGGGATCCTTAATTAACCATCTGGCTGTAGAAGGACCTTTGGGAAAATGTGACGTTAAAATTTCTTTGGAAAACAATCTTTAGAAAAGAATTTACTAACGAATCAACTATGCGACTGATGTGGTTTTACACCTAAAGAGATATGGTCTATTGATTAATGTTGTGATTGGTTGAGAAAACTTTGTTTGTTTGTGATTTTTCAAATTTATTTCCTGTTTTTGCTTTTTTGTATTCCAATATTCTCTAGTTGCCTTTAAAAAAAAAAAAAAAGTTTAACGTATGTTTTTGTCACAGTGATGTTTGAACAGACGAAAGGTTGGAATACTGACCTGCATTTTATTTATTTAATGAATTTTGCTATATGATATTTTAGCAGTATTTGTTTTTTTATGACTCAAAATATTTACATATAAATCATTTCTAATGAGAGAAGATTATCTTCTCAGAGGCACCCGCTTGCCTTTATTCTCACTGGCCACTTCATTAGGTACACCTTTCTAGTACCAGCTTGGCCCTCCTTTTGCCTTCAGAGTTGTTTTGGTTCTTCGTGGCATAAATTCAACAAGGTGCTGAAAGCATTTATGTGAGATTTGGGTTCATATTGACAGAATAGCAGGCATGGACAGGTATGATATGGTCAGCTCGGGTGATACTAAGGGGTCCAAAAAGTGCAAAGGAAATATTGACCACGCCAGGACCAGCAGCCTGAACCACAGATACAAGAAAAGATCTTTGCGCTCATGTTGTTTGCACCAAAGATTCACCCTATTTTCTGAATTTTTGCAGCAAGATTAAGAATCATCAGACAAGCAATGTTTTTTCCAACCTTCTATTGTCTAACTTTGATGATTTCTTTGTGAATTTTAGTATCTTACTCGTAGCTGACAGGAATGTCACCTAGCATTGACGTCTGCTGCTGTGATCCTTGTAGCTCCTGTTTTTTTTAATTATTTAAGTTGTTGTTAAGTTGTTGTTGGCCATTCTTCTCTGTCCTTTGGCTCACTGGTTATTTTCTGTTTTTTGAACCATTCTCTGTAAGCCCTAGGAATGGTTTTGTGGGAAATTCCCAGTAGAGTTCCTCAGCAGTTTCTAAAATACTCAGACCAACCCCTCTGCTGCCAACAACCACGCCACATCCAAAGGCACTTAAATCACTTAAATTCCTTACTGTGCTGCTCAGTTTGAACTTCAGCAGGTTGTCTTAACATACATGTTTATATGCTTTAATATTTGCATTAACCAGCAGCTGTACAGGTGTAGCTAATGTGGTGGCCGGTGATTGTATGTTACTATCATATAGTGGTTAATATGGAAAACACATTATCTTATACTTGTTGTGCTTGGGCCCAGATAATGTCTTCAAGACAGGTGGCAAAGCCTTCGCTAATCCATTCTTCAGTCCAGTCTCTGGCTCCGATAACCAGGCCAAACCAGGAGTGGGAAATCTCGTGGCAAATCCTGGATCCACACAGAGACAGACTTTCTTCAGAACCTGGACTCCCAGCAGACAACACACTCTGGGACAGGAAAATTATATGGGGGCTGAGGAAGACAAAAGTAATGACACAATAATAGCATGTTTGAAAAAAAGCACATTCTAAAGGCAAGAAAGGAGTCTGAGGCACAAATCACAGATAAATATTAGGCAATGTTTTGATAAAAAATATTGTAATCTAGGAGGTTCACAGAGTGAAATATGAGAAAATATGTTGCAGACATCAGAATTAATAGTCAAGAAAAAATTAAACTAACAGAGACACAGAGATCTAGTGTTCTTCTGTGCAGAAAGATCAAGATGCTGACGTAACGCTCCACACCTAGGATTATAGAAAATTTGGCCTTAACCTGTCATGTAACACAACCCCACATATTTTCTAGTGAACCAACTGCCCATCCTTTTCTCAAGGTCTTCATTATGTTTAGAGAAGGGCAACTTACTCATGCAGAAGGCTTGCCAAACCTAAATGCCACAATTTCCCAGGACTGGACTTGTTAAACAACAGTGGGTAAAATGATTTGAATTAAAAGTAAATTACGCAAGTTCAGTAGGTTTTTTCCAACATTTACAGATTTATAATGCCAGAGTGACTTTTGAAAGCGAAATAAATATTAGATATATTTAAAACACTTCAGATTGTGTATTTGAAGCATATGCAAACACAGAAAGTGATATTTACCTAGGTGCACCCTCGATATGAATGCAAAAGTAGTATATGCAAAACATTCAGATAGTAACTACTCAAACAAATCCTCAAAGTGCTTTTAGTGATGCCAAAGATAAGAAGCCTTTTCTGCTTGTACAAAGGGATAAAACAGCAAGATTTTTTTGCCCAAATTAAAAGATAATATTTTACCTTTGTGCCATTCTTTGATAACAGATTTTAAAGTCTAAATTAAGACTAATTATCTTGTTATACAAGCCCTTACTTCTTAATTAAGTAAATACACTTTAGTTTTAATGACGTTTGGAAAGAAATAATTTTTTTAAGGCGACATTTGTGGTCTTATTAATTATGACCCAGCAGAGAATAATGACTGTTGCATGTATCTTTTAAAGTTTTTCTTTACACCCATTTTTAGCTCGTCCTTTTACCTGCCCATTTTAATAGGAATGTTTTATTTGTTAAGCCACTTAACACTGACCCATGAATCAGTCAAACAGAAAAAAGCACTTAATTCAAGGGATGAACCAACGTTGTGTCTACACACGACAAACAACTTAGCAAAGAACCAATTAACATAGACTAAATTATACCTTTAGGCACTTTGTTACTAGGAGCATGTCATAAAACACATTCTTTCTTCCACTTTCTTTTTAATTGCATCTATTAAAATGCCAAAGAAGCCAAAATAGTATTTTTGCACCAACAAGATATTCACAGTACTGCACTTGTTCCACACTTTGTCACGTTACAGTCTTATTTTAAAATGTATTAAATGAATTTTTCACCTCAAAATTCTGCACACAATACCCCATAAAGTGAAAACATTTGCTTGAAATTCTTGGAAATGTATTAAAAATAAAACAAACAAAATATAACATATACATAAATACTCAGAGCCTTTGTTCAGTACAATATAGAAGTGCACTTGGCAGCAATTACAGCCTTAAGTCTTTTTGAGTATAGTGCTATAATTTGGTGCAACTATTTTTGGGCAATTTCTCCCATTCTTGTTTGCAGAACCTTTCAAGGTACATCAGGTTGGATTGGGACCATCAGTGCACAGCCATCAGATCTCTTCAAAGATATTCAATCACTTGTGAACTGGATACTGTACATGTCACCCAAGAACATCCACCTTCACCACAGTCTAAGGTCCAAAGGATTCTGGAGCAGGTTATCATCAAGGATGTCTCTACAATGCTGCATTCCCCTTTCCCTCAATCCTGACTAGTCTCCCACTTCCTGCTGCCAAAAAATATCCCCACAGCATGATGCTGCTACCACCATGCTTCAGTGTAGGAATACTATTGGAAAGATGATGAGCAGTGCCTAGTTTCCTCCCTCCAGACATGAGACTTGGTTGGCATTCAGACCAAAGAGTTCAATCTTTGTTTCATCAGAGCAGAGCCCTTCAGGTGCCTTTTGTCAGACTCCAGGCAGGCTGTCATTTACCATTTACTGAGGAATGGACACTTTAGCAAACAGGCCAGATTGGTGAAGTACTTCAGAAATTGTTGTCCTTCCTGAAGGTTCTTCGCTCTGCACAGAGCAATGCTGTACCTCTGTCAGCATGACCACTGGGTTCTTGGTCACGTCCCTGACTATGGCCCTTCTAGTTTGGTCACTCAGACGGGCCAGGCAGCCAGCTCTGGGTAGAGACCTGGTGGTTCCAAACTTCTTGCATTTACAGATGGAGGCCACTGTGCTCACTGGGACCTTCAGGGTTGATCATTAATGATTTTTATGTAACCTTCCCTGTGCCTCAGTATAATACTGTCTCAGATGTCTACAGACAATTTCAACTATGGGACCTTATATGGAAAGGTGTGCGCCTTTCCATATAACGTCTAATCAAGTGAATTTACCACAGATGGACATTTGACAGAAGATTAGTGGAAATAGGATGCATCTGAGCTCAGTTTTAAGTATTGTGGCAAAGACTGTGAATACTTACGTACATGTTAAATTTTTGACCTTTATTTTTAATAAATTTGTAAGACATTCAAGTAAACTTTGTTCACGCTGTCATTGTGTGCAGAATTCTTAGGTGAAAATGTATTTATTATGTTTTGGAATAAGGCTGAAACATAACAAAATGTGGAACAAGTGAAGTTTTGTGAATCAAAGGAGCTTGCAAAGAAAAGCGTCTGGACTTCTTTAAGTTGCTTGAAGACGTTTCACCTCTCATCCGAGAAGCTTCTTCAGTTCTAAGGTCAAATGGTGGAGAGTCCCAGATATAAACCTAGTGGGAGTGACCCCCCACAGAGGGACAAAAGGACCCCCTGATGATCCTCTAATCGCCTGAGCCAAGGTGGGAAACTGGGCGTGGGTCCCAATCAGCCAGAGTTTCGGGTGTGTTCATTGTGAAACCTGGCCCCACCTTATCATGCGAATTCCTGAGGTCAGATGGCCCAGGATGTGAGTGGGCGTTAAGGCGTCTGGGAAGGGATCTCAAAACTGGATTATAGATGGCAGAGAGTTGGTGTCGTAAACCCCCGCCTCTGTTCAAAGATGGTCGCTCACAGTGGACATAGATGGCTTCTTTCACTCCTCTTTCAAACCATCTGTCCTCTCTGTCCAAAATGTGAACATTGGCATCCTCGAAAGAGTGTCCTTTATCCTTAAGATAAGTTGCAGCTCCTTTGACTACGATGACCTGGATGACTGAGAACCTTCACAGACAAGTTTTGTGAATATTTTCTGATTACATGTTATTAAGAAACAGGAAAAAAAGAAGCAAATGTAGTCCCACCAAATATTGACTTTCAGGCTTGTCAGAATTTTATAAACTCTGTACACGTCAATAAATTGCAGCACCTACTTTCCATTTTCCTAGCAATATAAAAAGAAATGTAGGGCTCAAAACTTTTGCACGTTCCTTTATAGTATCTGTACTTGATTGAAAATCGAACTTTTCATCATGAACAGATAATACAAGCTAGTCGTTGCTATTACAGGTTCAGCAACATCCATATCAAGCTTGGTATCACAGGAATAAATAAGTGATTTTGCACTAGTAGAGCAGGACCAATCACAGGGCTCTATCAAAGCCAAGGTCATGGCTGAAGACTTTTTTGGAGCATTCTTTACTTCATTCTTATGTAACAGGCTGTTGATGCCCCGAGGGGCTTAGGGCTGACTGTGCGTGAGAGGCAGGCTATTCTTCTTCAGAAGAATGAGAGAGGGGTCACAGAGGTGCGAATGAATGGCCTCCCTCTCTCCTGGCTCATACAACAACACCGGACTGTCTAGAGTTCCTTTCACACTCGCTAGATTTTAAGCGTCCCAACCACCATTGACCTGACACCGGTGGGAGAATTTATGGCAAACTGCAGGTCCTAGTGAAAAGCACTTTTCAAAAGGCCACACCACCCCACTCATGTGACAAATATGTTAAAGATGCTATAATGTGTGGCTTAGTAGACCACACATTATTGCATTTGCCCCATGCAGAGTGGCCTTACTTTCAACTTCTGAGACACAACAGCAGCAACTGGTTGACCTGTTGGGTCGACAGTAAGACTAAGACTCCATATTGCTTTTTTTTTTTTTTTTTTTTTTTTTCTAAATGACATCAGAAACAGCAGTATGCGACATTACGTGATGGCAGAGCTTCAGTTCATCCTTTGTCATTTTTTTTTTTTTTTTTTTTTTTTTTTTAATAAATAGGACAGGGGGAATGAATGAGAGAGAGGGGGAGAGAAAGAAAGAAAACCCAAAGGGGAGAAGAGACGGTGAGAAGGGGGGGGAAGAGAGAAAAAAAAAAAACAAACTCCTGGGTCACCTGTATGGAGAAAAAACAAACAAACAAACAAACAAAAACAAACAGAGGAGACAGCAAACAACAAAGAGCAACATAATAATAGAGAAAACAAAGCGCCATCACAATAAACTAGCTAGTCATAGATATCAGTATTTACTAAGTAATAAACGATATTGTGCAGCACGCAAGATAGACAGCGCACAGTGTGCTTTGAGGCAGCAGCCAAGAAAGCTTTAGTCCGCGTCTGTGAATACCCATGTGTGCATACCTGTGTGGATCAGCATGCTTGCATTCCAAAGGTTTCTCCATGTAATGATCTGCTAGGGAGTGTGGGGGGGCCACAGCCCCGTCCTCCAGGGTGTGAAGCGGGTATGGAGGAGATCAAAACTCCAGACATCCAGAGGCCCCCAGAACACAAGAGACCATGGAAGACCAACAGAGGGGCAGCCGCGCCACTGTTCCAGTAAGAGCTGAGGAGAGTCCCAGATGAGGGCTCGCCCAGCAGCCGCGGAGCAGAAGTCAGGGGGAGTTGCAGTGACGCGCCCGTGAGCTCCACCGGCCCCCAGCTGCGCCTGAGTGACCGAGCCCTAGGCCGAGAGGCCGGGGGCACCCCACCTCCAAAGGGGCCCGAGCGAGCCCCAGGCCCCAGGCCCCGACAAGCGGCCGCCAAGGAGTGAGCCGGTGTGCACCCGGACACCCACCCCCAGACACAAAGAACCACCAACACACCGACACCTGAGGGAGTCCGCCACCGGCAGGGGAAGTGGTGGTGGGTGGAGATAGGCCTCCAAACCTTGGAGGGCCTGAGGTGTCCCCAGAGAGGTGGCGTCTGATACCCAGCCTGACATATAGACACAGACATACAGGCACACACAGACACAAACATCCATTCCCACCCTCATGCTCTCATATGCACTCACTCCACACTCAACCAACGTGGAGACAGACATAAAGAGACGCTGTACACACAATCACACTCCCCAAGCGTACTCTACAAACCGGGTCTAGGTACCCTTGCCCCTGGAGGGGGGAATTGCACCCAGACCCAGGTGGTGTTACCCTTTTCCCTGCGGTGGGGAGAGGCAGACCACCCCGACTCCGCAGCAGCAGGGAGGCCCCACACCCCAGACCGCAGTCGGACGGCCAACTCCTCCTACTAGCCCTCCCACTCCAGCAGGCCGCAGAGAATGGGGGTGGGAGAAGACTCCAAACCTCCCTCCACCCGCTCATTGTAGTGTTGATGCATATGTGTTCTAAGGTGCAATTAAAACCCAGGAGGGCATGGAGCTACCTGCCAAGGAGCAGCAGGTAAGCGCATAGTCCCTCCTGCTAACCCTCAATGACTAAGTGTATTTAAAATTGAGAGGTGGGCAACGACGTCAGGGGTGAGGTATACACCCTGATGGTGATTTGGACTCCGTGATTGTGCCCACCCCCAAGATCCTATATGTATGTGTAATGAGAGTGTGAATAATGTGAATGTCTAAGTTGTGGGATAAAATTGAGGCAGAGGCAGCCAGAAGGGGACAGGGGGGGGGGGGGGGGGGGTAGCCTCCTCTGCACCCTGGTGACATACCCCCACTCCAAGGCCCTGCATGTGTGGGTGGTTGTGGAGGAGCGGGAAGAGGGAGGCAGCTGGAGATGGGGAGGGAAGGAAGGGAGGGGCAGGTAACCCCTCCCTGGGGCCAGCTCCCCCGCTGACCCCAGTAGGCACTCCCACCCTCCGCGACCCGCCAGGGAAGGGGGGCCCAGGCCCATCAGACCGGGGCCCAGTGCAGTAGCGCCCCCCGGCTCCACAGAGCCCTGGACAGTCCACCCAACCCCACCACAGAGAAAACTGCACCCACCCCACCAACCACACATCTTCCAGACTACATAAGACGGTAAACGCCCAGGCTGAGATCTTCCTCCACCTCTCCTGTATCTCCCCCTCCTGCAGAGAGTTCCTGAGAGAAGAAAGCTCCTGCAAGATGTGACCATCCCCCCCACCAGTTGAAGAGCCCCCCAGGCGGCTCGATGCACCGGCGGCACCCTGCTCCAGGGCCGGGCCCCCATGCACCCACCCGCCCACAACCCCGGCAACACACCAACCAGGACCCGAGCCCCCGAGGCCCGGCCCGGGCCCCAGCCCAGAGACGGAGCGCCCCCAAAACCTCACGCCCATCCCGGACCCACCCAGGGGCAGCCAGGTTGCCAGGTCAGTAACCCACGTCCGTCAGCACAGACCCTCCCCTAGCCCCGCTGCACGCAGCCGCGAGGAAACAGTCACCTGAGAGCCAACAGAGCCCTCAACCGGACGTGACCGCTACCCCGGGTTGAGCCCCCCAAGGAAGATGCCTCCGGGGAACCTCCCGACGCCCTAAGCCTGTCCCTACCCCCTCACGAATCACAACAGTGAAGGCGGGACCAAACTATGACCCCCCACCCCCACTAGGTGATGGAGCTGATAAAAGGGGCCCAGAGCAATTGATCTAATGTGGTGGCAGAGGCTGTGTCAAGACTAATGTAATCTAATAGATAATTTCTATATTGGTTAGAATTAAGATTATTTTTATTTTTCCAGTTCATGAGGACTGTTTTCTTGGCTATGCATAGGGCAGTGAAGATCATATGGGCTATATTCTTTTCTGAAGTGACATTATCTAAGCTGCCCAACAAACACACTAAGGGGGAGGTTGGAATGTTACATTTCAGACATTTTGATAAGTCTTCACATATCTCGCGCCAAAACTTTTGCACTGGTGGACAGAACCAAAGAGCGTGGATGTAATTGTCTGGTGTATTGCCTTGACAGTGTGAGCAGTTGTTGGAAGATGTAAAGCCCATCTTGAACATCCGATGACCTGTATAGTGCACTCTATGAAGTATTTTGTATTGTATTAATTGCAGACTGGGATTTTTAATTAATTTAAAAGTTTTTAAGCAAATCTGAGACCAGAAGTTTTGGTCTAGGTTGACTGATAAATCTGCTTCCCACTTTGCAGTAGGAAGGGATATTGATTCATCTAATTTAGAAAGTGTTCTGTATATTTTAGATAATAATTTGGGGGATTTAAGAGTAAGAAAATGTGCCGCACTTAGTGGTGTTTGTAATTCAACTTGACTGAGGTTAAATTTCTTTTTTACTATGGATTTAATTTGTTGATATTCTAAAAACCTTGTCTTGTTGATCCCATATTGTTCAACTAGTCTGTCAAATGGAATAAATTCTGTTCCCTCTAATATATGTTCTAAGTATTTAATTCCTTTACAACTCCATTCTGGGAAATTAATCATATTATTGTTTTGTAATATGTCAGGGTTATTCCAGATAGGTGTACGTTTGCATGGGATTAATGAAGACTCCGTTATTTTTAGAAACTCCCACCATGCTGTTAGAGAAAAGCTGATGTTGATACTTTTAAAGCATTCATGTCTTTTGATGTTTGAGCTAATAAATGGTAGGTCTGAAATCTCTAGATCCTTGCATAGTGCCTGTTCAACATCTAGCCAGGGCTCAACTAAGAAGGTATGTTTTAACCATTCTGAGATGAACTGAAGCCTGTTGGCTAAGAAGTATTGGTGAAAATTAGGCAGATCTAATCCTCCTCTATCCTTGGTTCTTTGTAGCGTTTTTAAGCTAATACGCGGGGGTTTATCTTTCCAAAGGAATTTGGAAATATATGAATCCAGAGATCTGAACCAATCTTGTGATGGTTTGTTAGGGATCATCAAAAATAAGTAATTTATTTTTGGCAAGATCATCATTTTTATAGTGGCGACCCTTCCCATGAGTGATATGGGTAAAGATTTCCATCTAGTCAGATCGCCTTCTACTTTCTTTAGAAGTGGGATGTGGTTTAGTTTAGTTAAGTCTGAAAGCTTAGGAGAGATATTAATACCTAAATATTTAATATTTCCGGATTGCAGTGGGGCAGAGGAAGAATTATGGAAGGAGCAGTTAATGGGGAGAACTGTAGATTTTGGCCAGTTAATTGAATAATCTGAAACTCTTGAAAACCAGTTTATTAAAGTAATTACCTCAGAGAGGTTGGTTTGTGTGTTTTGCAGAAAAAGCAACACATCATCCGCATAGAGACTGATTTTATGTTCTATGTTCTTACATTTTATGCCCTTAATTGTTGTAGCCTGTCTAAATGCTGCTGCTAGAGGTTCGATAAAAATTGCAAAAAGTGAGGGGGAGAGTGGGCATCCCTGTCTGGTGCCCCTCAGGAGACAGAAGCTGGAGGATGTCTGGTCATTTGTTCTGATACGAGCCGTTGGGGAATTGTATAATATTCTTATCCAGTTTATGAAAGAGTTTCCAAAACCAAATTTGTGTAAAGTTGCGAATAAAAATTTCCAATTAACTCTGTCAAATGCTTTTTCTGCATCTAGAGATAATATTATGGCTTCGATGTTTTTATCGTATGAGTAGTCTATTAAATTAAGTAATCTACGAGTGTTTGTTGAGGAGTGCCGACCTTTTATGAAACCAGTTTGGTCAGGATGAATTAAGAGGGGGGTCATTTTCTCTAATCTCTTTGAGAGAGCTTTGCAGATTATTTTAAGGTCTACATTTAAAAGAGAAATTGGACGATAGCTTGAGGGAAATAAAGGGTCTTTGCCTGGTTTTAGCAGGAGACTAATGTTGGCAGAATTCATATTTGGTGGTAGTCTGCCCTTTTCCTCGATTTCCTGCAACATGCTGTGGAATACTGGTGCCAAAATTGTCCAGAATTCTTTGTAGAATTCTGCAGGGAAGCCGTCTGGACCTGGAGCCTTATTATTAGGCATACTGACTCCATATTGCTGCTATTGATGAAATACAGTAAGCTGTAAAATGAGATGCTCTCATCAAGGAAAGATTACAATCTTAAACCACCAGATGACAGAGGAGTTATTTCTTCTTTGCCATAACCTAATTATGGTGACAAGCTAAGTCAATTATAAAGGAAAACAGTGAGTAAAGACATAGCTTAGGCCGGGTCTGCCACACAGCCTGTTTAGAGGAAAACAAAATCAGATATCTGAACAGCACAACTACTCTTTATTTCCCAGGGGATTGTTACATCAGACAGAAAGCAGGCCCTCCCCTTCAGTTATTTAGGAACATGTCAACATCATACAATGGGGTCTTATGAGCATCATTTCCGAGACAGCATCTCAAATCTAATTCCATGTTATTCCTGATTACACAAACAAAGGCTCTCACTGGAGCAGGAGATGCTAACATTAGCATATGAGTTTCTTTGTAGCTTAATCTTATTCCCCCACAATTGGATAAGCACGCCTTTGTTGTCAGTTACAGCACCGTGTTTGTGTGTGTGTGAGTGAGTGAGTGTGAAAAACAAAGACAGCCTTTCAGAGACGGCGCTTGCACATGTTCCTCTGAGGGAGACGGAATCCATCACTACAGTGACAAATAGTGTCACCCCACCATGGTGGTGATGAGCAACAACAGCATCTTTCACGTTCACTGATACACTGACTGACATTAGTTGACATTGGGGACCTGTCATGAATACATGCATGGTAAGACCTCCATACAGATTCATGTATATGTACTACCTGCACATGTGTATGCATCGTTTAAGCCCACAAAACATCTGAGTCTAGTGTCTGCTGCAGGGATGAATGGCTGTACCTGATATGTATTGTACATTTTCAGCGCTGTTTAGAAACAAAGCCTCACAATAATTTGTAAGTAAACTGTTTTAATTGCACATTATGTTTAAAAAGAAGCTATTCATTGAAACTGTTGATTTCACTAACAACTGCAATCAATCACAAAACACAGAGTGATAATACTGCAAGACTACAGAAAATTACAAATACTACTAGAAATTCAAATGACAAACTCATTTATCAGCTTATGCACAACAGAACTACCACAAGAGCAAACTATTCAAACCTTCTGTTTGAATAGCAGCCAGTCGGAAAAAAGTTGGCTTAAAAAGAGGATAGCTTTAAAGGGAAAGGAGCGGAAATGTCTTGTTTCAGACACTGCATGAATTCAGGGGCTGGACAAAGGCCTAGTACATAATGAGGAATGAATGTTTGGACCTTGAACCATACAGTCCAGGAATAAAATCATGGAACTGGAAATAAGCATAACAGGTCTCCCTGATGTTTTGAGGACAATGAGAAGGACAAAGTTACAATTTTTTGTAAACTTGATCTTATTAAGAAATTATATTCATAAAAAGAGACTGGCAAACTTGAAAGCCAAACTTTCAGCCTTTTCTTGAAGAACTGCATCAAAATGGCACCACAGTATGAATGAGAAAAGGATAACCCTGAAGGTCACTTGGCAACGCTTATAACATGTTTCAAGGTCTTGTCTTTGGTGGAAGAGTTTGAGCTCAAAACTGGCCCAGACCGTTTGTTGTTTTCATGCCCTACCTTTTTGTATATCTATCAGAATTTTAAAGATTTACACAAAAACAACCAAAAACTAGCTACATTCCCGTGAAAAAGAAACACTCCATCATTCAGGAGCTTGTATAACCATCAGTAACGAAAAAGAATAAAGCCTGTATGACTTTAACAGTCTATCACATCATTTACAAAGGAATTTCGTCCCACTCTTCTTTACAAGATTGCATCAATTCATTGAGGTTTGTGCACAGCTTTCTACTGTCCCACCAAAGCAGTTTAATCAGTTTGAGATTTGGACTTTGACTGGACCATTGTAACAAATGGCTAGGCTCAGTGTCACTACTGGTAGTACGAGGTGATTCCTGGACCCTACAGAGGCTGCACAGGTAGTCCAACTCCAGGACAGCAGACCGCTGGTATGAATATCTCTGACCAAACAATCAGAAACCGACTTCATGAGTGTGGCCTGAGGGCACGGCATGCTTTAGTGGGCCTTGCGCTCACTGCCAAGTACCATGGAGCCCGATTGGTGCGTTTTACAGATGAGAGCAGGCTCACCTTTAGCACATGTTGCAAATGTGAAATTGTCTGAAGAAGTCGTGGAGAACATTGTGGTGCCTTTAACATCTTTCATCATGATCAATTTTGGTCAGTGGTGTTCTGGGAACCCATATCCATGCAGGGACCTACAAACCTCCCCAGGCTAGGTATCAGGACAACACAACAACGCCCGACCTCATGTGGCGAGAGTATGCAGGCAGATCCTGGAGGATGAAGGAATTGGTACCATTAGCTGGCCCCTAACACTTGTCTGACCTAATTCCAATAGAACACCACTGGGACATTATGGAGCTCAGTGATGCCCAGGTGTAGATAAGAGAGGACAACCCCCAGGACACCATGCATTGTCCCATTCACTTTGATTTTCCAGATGTCTTTGAATTCAACCCTGTGTAGGTTGATCATTTCTATTGTCATCAAACAATGTGGCATCCTATTGTTCCTAACACACTATCCAGTCCATGTCAGTATAGATATCCAGTGTGATCTTTTTCCTTACATGTTTTCTGTGTGTTCCTTTTATTATTTTTCACTTTTTCAAAACAAATCCAAAATGTCACCCCTCAATAACAGTGTTAGATAGCTGGCATGAGATGTTTGTGTTGTTATGTTTGGTAACACGGCCACACACGTCCATGTTGACCTGCTCTGTCCAAAGAACATTACTTCAGTCATAAGGTTTGTTCAGATGCATCTTTGCAAATCCATGCCATGCTTCCATATTCTTTTTTGAGAGGTTTTAACCTGGCAACCCTTTCATACAAGCGTAATTGTATGTCATAACTTTAACATTTAACATGCTAACTGAGGACTAGAGTCTGAGCTCTGAGAGTAGCTCTTGGCTTATTTATTATGTCAGTATTGCACAGCCTGACTTTGTGATGAATTTGCAGGGTTGTCCACTCCTGGGAAGATTGTGAGACTGTGTTAACAGACACCTGAATGCTCCAGACCAGCAAACTGCCAAAATGTCTGCTTTTATAGAGGTGCTTACACTTGTTGATGATCAATTAAGATTACCAACACCCCCCTGCTCCTAATTCTCCAAAGTCCTATGATAGTAGGGTTAGTTTTTCACATGAGTGCATAGTGTCCTATGAAAACTTTCTTTTTGTTGTATGCAAATTTGTTCTAAACTATCTCTACCTGATTTATGCTCTCTATTGCTGTGTTAAGTGTTTTTTATGTTTCTTTTATTATCAACAATTCAAAAAAGGTTTGAAAAAAAAGAAAAAGAGAAGAGACATATCTAGTACATCACCACTTAGACATATCTGAAGAAACACATTTGTAGTCACATTTCAAACCGACCTCTAAATTAGATTTTAATCCAATTTTCCAAAAAATCCACTTAATGCTGTTTTTTTTCCTGTTCAGGCTTTCTAAAATTAACTTGGGTACAACCTGTATATGCCAAATAAAACAGATTGGGACTTCTACATAAAGGGCTTAGTTACTTGGCTGCATGTGACATCTTACATTTTGGAACGTTAGCATTCATTTCCTTTACGCATAACGCGGCCTCTCAGTGTCAGTTGAATGTACTAATTCAATCACCTCATGAATAATGAATCTTTCTCAGATTTAGCCATATGTCACTTGAGGCACCTCTTCTCCTGTGCCTCCCTGTAAGATTTACAGTGGCCAACTGCAACAAACCAGATACGTGAATAAAAATACACCTGCACCAGCATTTCAAGGACTAAAAATGTTGGTAAACAAGCAGCTGGCTTTGGGCTGTATTTTCTCCGTGTGCATGTGTTTTCGTGTGTGTGTGTGTTCGTGTAGTGTCTGAAGCACATAAAAGGAAGGAAGAGGAAATGAGTTTACCTGGACTACATCTATACCTGCATTTCTCATCTTGTGTCATTTCCACTTCCACTATCATTTTCACCTAAAATGATAAAACACAAAAGACTTTGAGTCTAATAACTGAAAAAAGTGGTGTGAAACTATAAAATGTCCTCTGTGAACATTAATGGGTTAATGTTTGATGATGGAAGGTTTGATTGGGCCTTGGATATCTTTATGTAAATTAATTCATACTTGTTGCCCCCGTTTTGTGTCTGCAGTGATCTTCATTTGTTTTTTAATTGACTGCTAGCTGTACAACACATTGCCCTTTGGGTGTAATAAGGCTTAACTCTACTCACTGGTCTTCCCTTTTTAATCATGTTCTTCTGAACAATGCATTAAAGGCATGGAGTTATACTTTCTGACATTTAATTAGATTTGAAATATAACTTTTCTTAGCTGATAATTAAACGACTCAGAGACAATACGCAAGGGCTTCCAAACGATGTAATTAATTAATTTCCAGAGGTTGTTAAACAAATATGATCATGATGCGAGGCTATCTGCACATAAAATAACAGACATGACCTTTGCTGACCTTTCTGATGGCAGTACCCTACTGGGTCCTTGACACAAAATTCAAGGCTGGTTAAAGCCATCCTGTGCTTTCTCACATGACAACCTTGTGACTCTGAGTCACCCAGGGTTACTTGGCCCTGAGTTTCAGAGGTGTGAGCCAGGGCAAGTCTTCAATTTGGTGAGACACAGATTGCAATAGTGTTTTGCTACTCCATCTCTCCATCCATTATTCATCCCTTCATTTCTCCATCCCCTGTTCCTGGCTGTAGGCCGTTTTTTACCCCAGCGGGACACTTCCATGCATAATGCAGCAAGGGCCCTATCATAGTTCTATAATTGACAACCCCAGTCCAGCTCAGCCCATAGCTGGGACACCAGTATAACAGCCCCATGAGACACAACGATGTGGAAAAAAGATGATGAGAACAGAGTGTTGATCCTGCATGTGTGAATGAAAGACTGTAGACACAGAGACTGAAAAGAATTTGTGAAAACGGGTAAAAAAAGAAGGTTAAATGAAAAAATTATCTGATAGATATTTATTGAAATATTGAAACCCTGTTGTTTGTCACAGTATCCTCTCCATGATAACTATTAAGCTGCTCAATCTCCATAGCACAGATGATGTTACACACTTTGTTCACATATTGAAACAAACACTAAGACATGCTATCAGACCTGTGAGACCTGTGGAAAAACACACATATAAGACAAATTACAGCTTGTCCAAGCAAAGGTTGCAGGGCTGTGCTTCCTAATGTCAGCTTATGGGAATAAGCTTTGTCTCTTTTCCCTTCATCTCGGACAGTTTGTGGGTTATTTCAGACACAGGGGCATATTTGACGAAACTCCTACCACCCTCTGTTCTTTTTTAACAAGTCTGACTTCAAATGTCTGGCATTCTAGGCTGGCTGCAGATCAGCTCACTGCTCCCAGACGGGGCCCCACAGGGCCAGGCCAAATGCCACTCCATGTAGGGCCTGATCACATGAACAAGGGCCAGGCTGGGGCCCCGAGAGAGCTGTCCCACCCACAAACACATCATCGCATCAGACTCTGAAAATAAATAGCAGAAAAAAATATCAGAGGTCATCAGGAACAAGGAGGCGACTCTGTGCCTCAAGTTAGGGGAAAATTAGGCTTTGTAGTGCCGGCGCATAAGGAATGAGTGACACGTTTCAAGGTTAGACTCTAGTTGTTGTCAAGTGCTTATACTCAGTCTTGGATGCCATGCCAGAGAGTCACCTAATGAAATCGACAAATAGAAATCTGCTTGTAGATGCAATAAAGTAATATAACCTGTGGGCATAGCAGAGCACACACATAAACAAGCAAGAAGTCCAAATGTAGACCACATCAACACTCACCCACATACTTTCAGCAAATCTCCTTTCAGTGCGTAACAGCTGGAAAGGGAGAGCAGATGTCTGATCCATCCTCCCTTTACAGTAAAAACAATCCACAGTGCAGCTTGTTCTTTGTTTAATTCAGAGCCTCAAAAGTGATGTCATCCCAGAGGAATGTTCTTAAGAGTGTGTTTCTGAGTGGATATTAAAAACACTATGGACACCTATTGGGTTTGTGGGTTATTGTTCCAAGGCAACCAAAATACATTAACCCAAACAGCAAAAATTAACATGAATGTCACTAAAGGGATAATTTGATACTTCCTAGAGATCACCTGTAGAGGCAACATGTGGTATCTAATCATATCCAAATATCACAATTTACAAAATACCAAACTTTTGCAGTCCAACACTATCTTAATGCAATGCAGTTGGAAAAGCTACTTTCAGCTGCTGTCTTATTCACAAGCAGTCTTTAATTAAGCGCCTTGAGGCGACTGTTGTTGTGATTTGGCGCTATATAAATAAAATTGAATTGAATTGAATTTAACTATGGTGGGTAGCTCTGCATGTTTGATTTGACAGATTTTTTACACCTTCCTAAGGCAAGCCCAAGGGATTTGTGTCTTCTAATGTAATTTATTTAATATGATAAATTTAAACAACCTATGTAATGCTCACAACTTAAAATTTTATTTTGATTGCTTCAAATTATTATCTTATACTTAGGGATGGGAATTGATAAGAATTTAGCAATTCCAATTCCATTACTGATATCGCTTATCGATACGATTCCGTATCTCACTGGGTTTTCATTGGTTCCCCTTTGAGAGTCAGCACCATTTCTAAGCAGCACATCAAAGACAATACATTTTTGCAAATTGAATCTATACTGTGTGGTCAAATGTTTGTGCATGTTGAATGTATTTCCTCACTTTGTTGCAATCAGTTTTGGAATTATTTCTCTAAAATTACTAAACATATTACACACAACACTTAAAAGTAATGCAGTACCTTAATTACTCCCAAGAGCAAGTAATTTGTATACTCGTTACATTACTTTCATGTTACACTGTAAAAAGACCTGATATGCACCATTTAACAAAAAAAAAAACCTATAGGCTACAGTTCTACACACCAACACAAATCCCTATCCTAATAAGGACACACATATAGGACACACAAAGCTGACATCACAAAGCAAAGATGAAAACCAGCACAAAGAGACTTTAAAGCAATCGCCACAGTGATTCTGCTTTAGAAACATGAACATGTACAAATTGAGGCTGCAGCCTGACTGTTCATCGGTTTGTTACTTGTTGAAGTTCAGGGTCTGGCTGCTGTGCTGGGCATTCACTCAGCTTTAATGCTTTCACCATTGCATTCTCATCCTTTTGTGGACTAAAAGTAAAAAAAAAAGTAATAAAAGTCAAATAAAAGTAAAGTCCATATCCACACTGCAGACTATGTTTCTCCTCGGACACACGAACTGAAATCAACTGTAGCGCAAGTGCAAGAACCAATAAGCAGGCAGACTAACAATTGCAAGGAACTGAATTACTAGGAACAGGTTCTCTTCAAGAACTTCAGGGACACCGCCATCACGTTCCACAATGATGCGAGTTTTATATTCCCATGGATCAACCAAGAAAGAAGCACCTGCTAAGCACCTTCAAGCTCGACTGCAATTTGCAGCTGCCCACATTAACAGGCCAAATGGATCCTGGTGAGAAGTTGATAGTCCAATTAGACAAAGACTGAGTTATTTTGCCACAATGACAAGAGGTATATTGGGAGGAGTAAAGGTGACTACCTCCAGAGTATTTAACTTCACATCAAATCAACAGCTAGATGGTTAAAACTTGGATACAATGATTCCAAACACACATCAAAACAGGTTTGGGATGGATGAAACAGTCTAATATGAAGCTTCTGAAATCGTCTTCCGAAAGCCATGACTCTAACTCTACTGAAAATCTGTACTATACGTAAAAACTGTGTCTGTGCCGCAAAAGCAACCAATATAAATGAACTCTACCAATTCTGCCAGGTTAAATAGCCATCAGCAATAATTCTGGCTATCACAAGCATTTACCAACTATTAGTTGGTAATACAAATAATAAAATTACTAAATTGTTCTTAATAAAAGTAAGTACTGAAAGTGATGTATACTTTTGACCCTGTGTGGCTTGGAGAAAATCCTAAATATATTCAAACTTGTAATGCAAATTCTCTCTTTTTTAAACCTATTAAAGATGCATGCTGTACAATCATTCAACAGTGGAAAAAGATCAGTTCAAAGAAATCATTAAAAGCCCCAAATTACCATGAGAGTCATACCCATGATGAGTGTGTGTAAACTTCTGACCACAACGGTATATTTGCCTCTAAAAATTGAAAAGAAAAAACCCAAAACTGACCACAACAAAGAGTGGGGACCCAGGAGGGAAAAAGTACCAGCATTTAATATGTTTCTATCATGGCTTGCACTGGATATAAAACACCGGGACATGACCACAATGTAATTAACACATAAAACACCACACAAAAGCATGAATGCCAGTAACAGCATCTGCCACTTACACAGATTACATCATAGGCTCCTCAAAGATTCGCTGCAGAAATCTAAATAAGCCGTAAGTTTGAAACACTCCACTTTAGCACCTGTCTAGTTTAGTTTCTGCTACCATAAAGCTTAGCCTGCTCTGACTGGTGGGCTGAACTACTGAAATATAAGTAAAATAACACTGGTACCTAATTAATTCTAACCCCTTTTCTATGAGTCTCAGTATCGCTCCTTGAGAGTTATTGGCTGGCAACAAATCTTGGACTTTTTTCACACATGTTTGAACCCAAATCTGAGACACTTCTGCAGAAGTTGCTATATTCAGTGTTAGGGACATTATACAGAAAGAGTAATATGCCACATTTTACTTGTTAAATTACTC
This sequence comes from Mchenga conophoros, assembly GCF_057382185.1. Taxonomy (NCBI): domain Eukaryota; kingdom Metazoa; phylum Chordata; class Actinopteri; order Cichliformes; family Cichlidae; genus Mchenga; species Mchenga conophoros. Next base: position 24,999,173 of record NC_140537.1, on the reverse strand, counting down.
ACTATATCACATAACATTGGAGTGAAATTCACTTTCAGTTGCTACCAACTCCACAACAGCACAAGTCCCTTTCCCAGTAAGGACAAGATTGTTTCCAAGATATGCACGTGTCCAGCCCTCAAAATTTGTATCTCCTATACCAAGTGATACTCTGTCCCTGTTTATTGATTTAAAATTGTTGTCAAAGTTTCCAAACTCTCCGGCTGTCACTCAACCAATTTTGACATAACACTAATCTGTGGGCATACACTCAAAACTAATGGAAAATTAGACATGAGAAATTTGCTAGTGTGGCTAATGCAAAGATAGGAATAATCCGCTTGTTCTTCAATTCTATAAATTTAAAAGGGACATGCACAATGTGTTGATGAGCACTAAAGACCAATCAGTCAGTCAGCCTGACGTAACATTTACCTACATGACATAACCCACATTCCTCTATGACTGTAGCTACTTGCATCCAAACCCCATCGCTCTTCACACACAGCACTCAGAACCCTCTTTTAGCTTCCACTTCCGCCTTAATGAAAAAGACAGGACAAGTCTATTTCACAGAATTATAATTTGAGACATTTTCTTGCCTGCAGGGTAATAAATAGACTGCTTTTTTTTTTCTATCTTATGTAACGTAAGAGTATGAGACAGTGAGGAGATGGAAAGTGAGACCACTCAGTGCTCCGAGGCTATATAAGAAGTGTTTGACAGAATGGAAAGATGGATTAGGGCGAGACTGAAGTGAAATTAGCCAACGAGCAGAGCTGTTTTTTTCTGCAGAGGGTTTGGGTTGCCACCTGACCAGGCTGCGTACCCTTGAGACAAAACACTGCAACTGAGGGCTATAGCGTAGATGAAACATGTTTTATGTTTCACATATATACTAACAAAAGAAAATATAATCACTGCACTGTACTATTAATAGTTGTTACCTCGTGATCTTAACACTAAGGACAAAAGTGGCCCAAATAAATTGAATCCAAAGCAGAATGGTTGAACAATAAAGTTGGTGATAAAGAGGCCAAATCAATCAATGATCGGCCTGCCTCCTGACACCTTCCCAGCCCATCTCAGACTTAAAGTGGACGATTTACCTTAACTTGTATTTGATTCTGGTGTTTTCAACATGTTTTCAGACAATGAGTATTAGCAAAAGGCTCAGGCTTCAGACTATGCTAAATGCTCAGTTTGTAACAGTGCTTCTTTTCACTCTTGGATCTTTACGACGTCAAAGAATGGCCACGGCCTTTTGCGAGGGTTAGGGTCAGGATACAGGGTTATATTTCTTGTTAACTTTGACATGCATATCCCAAGGCGAGATATATGAAGAAAAAGGGGCAGTGGTTCTTACTGAAGACCTAAACCATTTAAAAAGTGCGATGATACAGCATGTACAGAACTGTGCAAAAGTCTTGAGCCAGCCCTTATTTCTTTATATTATCTTTGCTTCCAAGGCACCAAACTTTGCTGTAATTTATAGTGCTCTTTCTGAATTTCTTTCAAAGTTGTTTTTTTTTTCTTTTTTTGTTTCAGTCCAGTCCTTCACCACTTTCAAAGGAATGACTTTTGTTGTTTGTTAAGCCACTTAACACTGACCTATGACTCATTCAAGCATAAACAAGACACCTATTTCAAGCAATGAACCAGTGTGGTATTTCCACATAACAGAAACTGTATCTTTAGGCACATTGTTACTAGCAGTCTTAAAAAACAATTTTAGTTCCAATTCCTTTAGTTAAATCTAGTAAAAATGCCATGCATACATAAAATAGTATTTCTGCACCAACAAGATGATTTCTGAAGACCCACAAATTTGGCATATCTCAGTATGCTTTGCACTGGTTCCTTAAAAAGTGTTTCCTCTGAAAGTAATGCCCTTACTAGGACATATTTGAGAGACATATTTGGACATTCAACTGGTCCATCTACTGTTCAGTGAAGCGTCACTGAACTGAAAGTGAGTGGAAACAGGTCTAATGAAGAGATGAATACAAATTTGAGTGTTCTAGTTCAAATGACCATCAACATATACAGAGAAGATCGGAAGATATGTACAACAGTGACTGTTTATAGCCATCTATAAAACACGGTGAAGGCTCTGTTATGGTTTGGAGCTACATTTCAGCCAGTGGTGTTTGAGATCTTGTCAACACAGAAAAGTAACATCAGAGTTTGATCCACCATTCAATACCATCTGTAAAACATCTGATTGGTAACAGCATCATTTTTCAGCATGACAATGATCCCAAACACAGTGCGAATGTAGTAAAAGCACACCTGGATAGAAATGGAACTGGAATTCCCAGAGCCTGGATTTCAACATTCATGAGAGAAAAGGGAAAAAAAGGCAAAGAACATCCAATGAAAAGCCTAAAATGTTCTTCAAGACTGGAGAACTTTTCCTGAAGACTACTTTAAAGAATTGGAAGAAAACCTGTCTAAAAGAGTTCAGGCAGTGCTGTGAAATAAAGGTGGTCACACCAAATATTCTCTTTCAAGGTAGAATTATTAGGATTAGAACTGTTTGTTAGAAAAACTCTGCTTTTGACTTATATACTGCAATTTCATTTATGTTTGAAAGTGTCAATGAGTCACTGCTTTTATTTTATTTATTTTTCATTTCCTATGAAAATGTAAAGCCACGAGTGGCTTAGCCATTACTTTGAAAAGGGGATTATGTCACAGGTTATATGATGCATCTGTTTTAATCTCAACAACCTCACCCTATTCTTGATTCAGATGTTTTCAAGGAATTTAATGACAATAAGATGAAAACTACCCTTAAAAAAAACTATTCTTTAAATCGCTTAGATTATGGAGAACTCGTGCATAAATCAAACTACCGACAAAAACATTTAAAAAAAACTTTCAGATGTATGTAGCTCAAATTAGGATTCATTGTTGTTAATAGGAAGAGCTGCAGCCATGCCAATTTAGAATTTACTAAAATTTTGTAAATACGAAATACACTCAACAAAAATATAAACGCAACACCTTTGTTACTGCTCCCATTCCCCATGGGATGGACGTAGAGACCTAAAATTCATTCCAGATACACAATATAACCATCCCTCCCAAACAGTGGTCACAAATCAGTCCAAATGTGTGGTAGTGGGCACATCTGCTATATTGAGATAATCCATCCCACCTCACAGGTGTGCCACATCAGGATGCTGATCTGACATCATGAGTAGTGCACAGGTGTACCTCAGACTGCCCACAACAAAAGGCCACCCTGGAATGTGCAGTTTTTTGCGCTATTGGGGGTCTGGGGACCCAGAACCGGTCAGTATCTGGTGTGACCACCATTTGCCTCATGCAGTGCAACACATCGTCGCATGGAGTCTATCAGATTGTCAATTGTGGAATGTTGGTCCACTCCACTTCAATGGCTGTGCGAGGTTGTTGGATATTCGTGAGAACTGGTACACGCTGTCGTATACGCCGGTCAAGCACATCCCGAACATTCTCAATGGGTGACATGTCCAGTGAGTATGCTGGCCATGCAAGAACTGGGACATTCTCAGCTGCCATCTGCCCTGAACAATGTGAACCATGATTCATCCGTGAAGCGCACACCTCTCCAACGTGCCAGACGCCATCGAATGTGAGCATTTGCCCACACAAGTCTGTTACGGCGACGAGCTGGAGTCAGGTCAAGACCCCGATGAGGACGACGGGCATGCAGTTGAGCGTCCCTGAGACGGTTTCTGACAGTTTGTGCAGAAATTGTTTGGTTGTGCAAACCAATTGTTCCAGCAGCTGTCTGGGTGGCTGGTCTCAGACGATCTTGGAGGTGAACCTGCTGGATGTGGAGGTCCTGGGCTGGTGTGGTTACACGAGGTCTGCGGTTGTGAGGCTAGTTGGATGTGCTGCCATATTCTCTGAAACGCCTGTGGAGACGGCTTATGGTTGAGAAATGAACATTCAATGCACGGGCGACAGATCTGGTTGACATTCCTGCTGTCAGCATGCCAATTGCACGCTCCCTCATTGCTTGTGGCATCTGTGGCATTTTGCTGTGAGACAAAACTGCACATTCCAGGGTGGCCTTTTGTTGTGGGCAGTCTGAGGTACACCTGTGCACTACTCATGATGTCAGATCAGCATCCTGATGTGGCACACCTGTGAGGTGGGATGGATTATCTCAATATGGCAGATGTGCCCACTACCACACATTTGGACTGATTTGTGACCACTGTTTGGGAGGGATGGTTATATTGTGTATCTGGAATGAATTTTAGGTCTCTACGTCCATCCCATGGGGAATGGGAGCAGTAACAAAGGTGTTGCGTTTATATTTTTGTTGAGTGTATTTCACTAAAAGATACTTGAAAATAAAACAGTGAAGAAGAAAAAGGGCATCATCTTGATTTGTAGTCAACCCCTGTAGTAAACCCTTAATGTTCATAAGAAAATCCAACCTCCAGTAAGTCTTATTGAAATATTCTCATGGGTGAAATTTGAACTTGCTCAAGGATCAACAAAGCAAGAAAGCATGTTCTGAATTTCCAAAAACATATAATTGACATGTCTTGATCAAAATGGTGGACTGACCAGAGAGACTTACACACCGCTGTACACAGCTTCATGCTGCTAGCATGACAACGACAACTAACAGACCAACTGAGAGTGCAGCCAGTCCCTGAGGCTAAAAGCAAAGCGACACATGAGAAGCATTACCAGGGATATTTCACAGCACTTTGATTCAAATGTCTCATTTTGGTCAGTTCAGCACAGAGGACCCACGGACATTAAACTGTCTGGCTTTGCCCAGAATGAAATTACCCCCAGCCTCTGGGTTCCACTAACACACACGCCTGAGGACGCACACCAAGATCAGCTCCATTGTCCCCTATGCCATACAATGGACCCATCCATCACTCGAGGGAATGGGTCCACTGGACTCATCCATTCGTTAACAGAATGGGTATGCCGTGACAGGCCTGTCTTGCTAAAGCCTCTAATCCAGAGTTATGGCACAGTGTGTCTGTGTTACTGTTAAATGTAGTACTATATGCCAGCTGTTGCCAGCAGGTTCCCATCTGAGGACAGTCTAAAGAAGCACACCGTCGATCATCGATCATTCTATGATGAACATAAAAGCACAAATATTGCCCGAGAAGGAGCAGGACATTTAGGTCATAATGTAAAATTCAACAAGTACTGTAAATAAATTGTTTCAGGTTCACTCCTGCAGAAAAAAACCACCTGCATGTTCACAACATAATGTGGGGCGCTCTCCTGTCAAGCAGAAAAAGAGTTAAAAAGGTGGATGCTTCAGTTGTGATTAGATAGTGTAGCAGCACAGATAAACTCATATACAGGGGCGGAAGGGAAGCTGAGAGGCTCGAGATAACTAGAAAGGAATATTCTTGCAATAACAAGACACTTGCTAAGCTGTACACTGCTATCAGCATTAAGAGGAAGTCCTGACCAAGAAAAAGAAACAAAGAGCCAAAGGGAGACAGATAGAACAGGCTGTCACCTTTGAAACTGCCTGTGTTTTCAGCACGAAGTAAGTAGACCAGCAAGGGAAACTAAAAGTCTTAACTACTTGCAATCACTTTAAAAGCATGCATAAAACACTCCCTCTCCTTCTGTCCAGGTGCAGGCATGCAGAGCTGGCTTTTTCCTCCGACTCCCTTGGCTCTTTTGTGAGGCCCATTGACGAAAGGGAGATCCACTCAAGGTGGGAAGAAAGAAACACCTCATCCTTGACTATTTGATTAACAGCTGTCTTCTGTGCCAGAAAATCCAACCCCCACATTTTCCCCTCCCAACCCTGAACCCCTAGTTGTCTCCTGAAAGAGCAGGTCTGTATCACACACTTCTAGAGTTACTCTGCAGATCAAACTGGAGAGGAGAGCAGAAAGGCAAGAAATCCTCTGAGATCTCAGAAGGAAGAGGGAAGGACAAGCAGTGGGAAGACTGGGGAACAAACAGTGAGAGGAGGAAGAGAGAGAGAAGGGGGAATGGCACAGCTTAACAAGATGGCAGGAGGTGCAATTTAGCAAGGGTGCAAAAGGGTAGGAAATCATTGGCAATGAGGCAAAAGACTGAGGCAGATACTGGAAACTAGGACAGAATAAGATTAACATCTTAACATTTTAATTTGCATTTTGTGCTCTGCTGTTGCATTTCATTTGTTTATCATGTAAGATGGTAACGAGCAGCATGCCTTTCCTCAAAGTTAATGATCTTTCCTTAATGATCAGCTTTGTTTTTCCAAAGCTGTTAGTTTTGTGAGATTCATCCCATTAGTCCTGGTCACATTGTTGAAATCATTTCTTTTGTTCCAAACAACCATTTCATGAAAATAAAGCTGGAGAAATTTACCGCTAATAATTCATTCATGGTTAAGATTTTAGATTTACTAGTCATCTTAATCAAAAAGAGACTCAAAAAACAACAATAAACAGTAATAAAAACAGTGATCGTCAAATGAGAGGTTCAGTCCAGGGCACCAGCTCTAGCCAGTCTACTCTGCTTAAACCTGAATTGTCTATCATGCATTCATCAGTGTGTAAAAGCACAGAATAAAGTGCTGCTTAAATGTGTGGAAAATGGGTGAATGTGGCTTATAATGAGAGCACTTTATTCCAGAGGGTACCAACTCCCCCCGGCACTACAGCTCCCTACTTCCTCACAACGGGGACCGATCGCCAATGTAACTTCCTGCTAGGCCATAAACAAACAATGCAATCAACTGAAGTCAGGCTGAAAATCCTCTACTGCCTAAGAGGTCAAGAGGTATACACCAGTCATAATTTTCAGCTGTGGCTGTGACAGTTATATGGCTGCCTAGTTTGGCTGTACTGCAAGTGGAACAAGCAGTTTAACTACTTGAACATTTTCCTCCCATTTCTTAAGGCAGCCCATCTCTACGAGGAGGGAGCGGTGTAAAATACAACTCTGTTGATTAAAAAAGATGGGACTTTGTGTAAAATGTTAACAAAATATACGCTTAAATGGAAGTTTTGAAAACTAAATGATCTCTCGGACTCACATGTTCCTGGATCTCAGGCTGAAATTTCCTTTGCAGGATTTTTTATTTCATAATGCACCGAATGTTCTCAGTAGGAGGCAGATCTGTACTGCAGGCAGGTCAGCTTAATTGCCAGACCTGTTTACTACAGCCATGCTGCTGTCATTTGGTATTTTCTTGCTTAAATAAACAAGGCTTTCCATGGAAAGGACATCATCTAAATATAATCACACAATATGTTACTCAATGACAGATGTGCAAATTCATTCAACTCATGCCACATGAACTCATACACCCCATGCCGTCATGAATCACAGCTCTTGAAGTGCACTCTGATAACTAGCCAGATAATCCCTCTCCTTAACAAACAGTATTTATCCATCAGCAATATCAAAAAACACAAATTTAGATTTGGAAGACCGCAGGACGATTTTACATCTTCCTTCAGTTTTTAAATGAACCAGCTTGCAGCGAGGATGGCAACATTGTAAGATCTTGTTATATCTGTTTTTATTTTTGCATGAATTTTAGCTTGCAATTGTGTAACGTGTTTTGCTTTTGATGGGGACTATCCTGAGATTGAGACTTCTCAGTCTGATTCCCTGTATACAGAGATTTCTCTGGATTACTTCAATCTTTCTGCACCGATGATGACAAACTTCTCAAACTTCAATTTGGCTGAGAAGCATGATCCTTAAATTTCTATACTCTATACTGCATCGCCTCCACAGTCTTTCTATTTACACCGTTGCTGAATAATCTCTTTCTCTCCGTCACATCACAGAGAGGCCGACTGTGCAACACTCTCAAATTCTGGGTGACCACTTTTCGATCAAAGAGCAACTCCACAGGCCAACTTTTAGGAGAAAACTTGTCTCCAAACAATCATGGTCTGACTCAGACTGACTTAATCACTCAATGACAGATTGGTAAAGGTTTGCAAATAGTTGTTGTCTAATCTATAAATGCAGACATATTGCTAACACATCGTAATCAATCGGAGTCAGTCTGTGCCGATGAGTGCAACAAATCAGCGGCACATCTCTTTGCAACATGGCACTCAACGATCTGAGTACCCTATTGCCCTACAGCTGGTTTTATTCTGGTTATATTCATATACAAAAGCAAAGTTGCTAAATGCCTATGTCTTCTGCATTTAATAAGCTTCCAGCAGCAGCTATGGCACTATTTGTGGAGAAGTTTCTAATTCAAATGTATACATTTATGGCTTTATTTCTGTCAGTTAATTTCTGCATGTAGATTTTTTAGACAGCTACAAACTGTAATTGCAAACTGACAGTAGGATGGTGGAAGACTGCCTCCACAAGTCAGTCATGACTTAATGCATTTCACTCACAAAAGTTGTTTTCAAATGGCAACTGCCTGCAAGTAGTCACAGACCCGATCCCTTTCTTCAAAGCAACCATTTTAAAGGCAACAAGATCACAAGTTCATTCATCCTCCCCTTCAACAGGTCTAGTCTTCGATGACCATTTCCTCTAGTCTTGAGATGTTTCACATTTTTTGCGATTGACGCACATATGTCAGTCTCCTGTCAAGACACTGCTGTCATCAAATTGAAATTCAATACAAATAAAAATATATTTTTCACAATACAATTAGTGGTCTCATTTTCAACATTTCATTTTTTTAGTCTTTTTGCTATTTTGTAACTAAATATATGGTTTAAATAACAAGAATAAGTAAGATATATTAAGGATTAAGTTAAACGTAATGCTGGAGTTTTTGCCATTCATATGAGAATGTGGGGCATGCTTTCCCTGTCATTAAATAAATAAATAGATAAACAAAAATACGCCAACAGCAGCAACAAAGTACTGCACATTGATCTGGCTCATTTAATGTCCAAACCTACACATCATCTGTGTAGGTCTCCTCTGACGTCATGCCAGTACAGTAAATACACATCCTTGTTCCATTATTTGAACAATGCACACATTCATACACTCACACACACACACGAGAACAGGAATCTGCCTGTCTACACTGAAGCAAAACAAAACCCACATCACCCACACTAGTGAAAAGGCGCATTTCAACGCTTGTGCGGAAGCTCTCCAAGGGATGTCAGACATGTCTTCTTTTGGGCACGCTGATCTTAGATTAGGCCTGCAAGTCAAGCCAGCACTCTGGGATACACAGACGTCAGCTTCAAAGAGTGAGAGGAAATGCCGTGCCCTTCCTGTCACTCCCAGTCAGAAATGACGTGACTGTGATGCTATGAAGAGATTACAGATTCAAATTGTAAAACAAAGAGAGAAAAAACAGTATGACCTAAGAAAGGTAAAAAATGAAAAACACTGTACAAATGCCCGCGCGCACACACACACACACACACACACACACACACACATATATATATATATACAGAGCTTTCAATAAAGAGTGCAAGGTTTAATACGACCACTCCAATCATATTCAGGGCATTAGTTTACACCATTCTCATGTCCTTCAATCACTCAGAACAATGAACTTTTTATCCTGACTGGATGCCAAATTAACTTTAAGGGATTCCCCTAATGTGCTCACTGACTGTAACCCAGACATCTCTTCATCCATCTCCACACTCCTCTATAAATGGTTAACCATGTATTTGTCTTCCTCTCCCTTATCGGCTCTTCAGTGCCTTAAAGGTTGTACTAATAACATGGGGAGAGGTAACACATCGGTGTCTCTACAATGTATGTCAAAGCTTGGTTTGTTGAAGAAACAGCCATGAAGACAACAGGAATACATACAAATAGGCAATAGATGATCCTGTTTTGTATGTACTGTACAGGATGCTGGTAGCAGGCTGTTCATAACTCAACAACTCCTGCAACGCTTTTGAACCCAAATTGTTGCACAAAATACAAACAAAAAAAGTCTTATGGAAATACTTTGAGCTGCTGGCTTCATATCTTTAAAGCTACATTTTCACAAGTCTAGTGCTTTGTGTGTGTGAATCATAGAGCCTCGTGGGTACACAGCATACGTGGTACAGCCTTTGAGTCCAGACATGCCCTTACTTGACTTCTTAATCTTCAGTTTCCTGCCCTCCCTTTCGTATCTCAGTATAAAAACTTCACGCCACTGTGATTCCTCCCCTGCTTCGCCTCTCCCCTCTCTTCTCAGTATCACACTACAACAGGTTTATGCCTTCTTGCCACAGCTCCCTGGTCCATAGCCCCTCCGCTCCTGCTGTTTCCACTGGGGCACTGCACAAAAACTGCGCTTGGCTTGATCCCAACAAATGGGGCCCTCATACCTCCCAATCTCTAGATTAAATAGCACCAGTCTCTGAAGTCTTTCCAGGGGCTAATGGCTTTTGTTGCTGGGAATAATCCACACATCCTCTCCCACATCCTGGGGGTCTGCTGGCCTGTTGTGAACCCCGCCTTTACCCTCTTCATGTCTCTCTCATCTCCATCTCAATCTGCTCTTCCATTTTGGTTGACCTCCCAGCCTTTCTATAGCACAACCCTGCGGTTATGTGTTGAGGCATCCACGACTGAACCACCAACATTGAAGGGAGGATGCAGTTGTCTGACACTGGGTTGAGAACTATGCAGAGTTTTATAGGGAGTCAGTGCAGGTGCTGTCTGAAGCTTAATGAAGGCCCTAAATCTCTTCTGTCATTTGCAGCTAACTGGAGCCTAAGCAGCCAGAGAAAAGGGGATAAGTGCCTGGGAGCCATCCTCATAAGGAAAAGAAAACATCCGTCAAACAACAACCACGGCAGAACAGCCTCAGTGTCAGCACTTGATGTCCATTCAAAATAAATACAGCAGGGAGACACATTTTCACAAGATGGGGGCAAGAATGTTTTCCATGGATGAAAGACCGCTGGGTTTTTGGATAAAAAGAGACTAAAAAAAATGCAAAGTAGAGAATGAGGTCTGTTCTGTTGCCCGTTTGTCCCGCTTTGTTGCTTAAAATAGCTCTGATTAAGACCACACTTTGCTACACCGTCAGCAAATCACGCAGACTACATAACCAGGTATGAGCTCATATCCTGTCTGGGGCACTTTTTCTATAGCAGTGTAAAAGAGGGGAGGATAAAAGCAGATGGAGAGAGAAAGAGAGACTGTGGTTGTAAACCGCAGACACTAGGATGCTTACCGACCACCCTGATCAGCTTACTTAATTAGAATAGTTTTTTTAAAGGCCCAAACATTCATCACCTTGAATTTACTTTAATATCCAAGTTTTGCTTAACTTATAAGGCTACTAGATGCAATCAGCTGTATCTATAAAGATGTCATACACAGCCTAAAGAATGTAGAGAAAATATGAAACTATGACTTCTGGGGAATGCCCAAGGGCACGAAATGTGATCAACCACACAAGTGGAGAGGAAAGACAAGGACGACAAACACAGTAGCCTTGAAGATCGAGCAATATTACGAGAGCAAAGAGAGTAACAGAAAGTCGGGGGATGAAAAGAGAAGCAGTGAAGGGTAAAGATGTGACAGAAGCAGGACACATCTGATTTTCAGAACACAAGGATTACAAAAAAAAGGGGGGGAGACTAAGCTAATAAAAGGAGAATAAATATGGAAATGGAGCACGGGGAACAGATCTAAGGACAGACACAAGCTGAGGGTGAAGAGGAAATAAATACATGAAGGGTTATTATCTATAGCGTCCAAAACAATAAATCTGTCATCCTGTGGCTTCGTGACCACCCATCAGCCTCCAGACCTCCACTACTAACCCTGCATAAAAACATAAATACACACAGGTCTAGTGTAAGTTGGAGAGGCTAAGGACCACCTGAAACATCCTGGAAAAAACAAAGATGCAACAGAGCAGCCTATTGACTGATGATGATGTCAGTTAGAGGGGATATCCCTAGTATGGTCCTTTCAGTCACACAGGCTCGGCCTTGTGAGTTCAAGAAGAAAAACAAAGGAAGAAAGAAAAAAAGAAACAAGGGGAAAAAAGCACCAAGGTTAAATTATGTGAAAAAGAATTGGAATAACAATTTTGGAAAAAATCTCAGGAAATAGCTGTTTGGAATGGAAAAGTGAATGGAGGCAAAAAGAGGTGGTGAGTTTCTGAGTTTTGGAAACAGGATGAGGGAAGGGAGGGAACAGAAAAAGTAAAGAATAGTCGAGGGCAAATTAATGGACAACGAATAAGGAGGAGAGTGTAAGGAAAAAGGGGTTTAAGGAGATGCTTAGTAAAGAGGCTGAAGTCTTCTTTGAAACTCTGTGTTAGTCTTTTTATTTGCTTTAATATAGCTATTTTAATGTTTCCTGCTTAAAAAGACAACAACACCACACAATTACATCATTTTTTAAGCACCATGCATATGCGAGTCATAACTCCTGCAGGCCCGTGCTGGAAGCAGTTATGTGGGGGCACAAAGGAGGGATGACAAGTGATTGAACAAAGTTTAAAGCTGGAGTCTTTAATTCAGAAAGAATTCGTATGTGGAGGATCTCCACAGAAAAGATTAAGAAAGAGCGAGGGGGTTTCGAAATGTGGAGTGTGCCATTAATCATGCAACCCTGAAACACTTTGCCTGTAGAAACCAAAACAGAAGCAGCAGGTTGAAGTTAAAAAAACAAGTGCTTGATTGTCGCTTTGCTGTGGGAAATCTTTGATGTTTCTTCACAAGTTTTTACATGGCCGTCCATAGATTGGTCTGCGTACACCTAGATTAAATGACAGTAAAAAATACTCCGCTGAAACCAAATAACTGCTATAATATTCTTTTACATTAACAGGGGATCATACTGTATGACTACAGTATCCACTTGTGTAAATCCCAACCTTTCAGTTCCCCTCTGCAGCTTTTCGGCATTATTCTGCTAATTGTTGAAGAAATCAAGAAACTTCTGCAAAAGAACTACCAACCATTAGTGAGCAAACAACTTTACTCGAATAACTTTGTTTTGCAACTTGTGAAAGTAAAAAAGGAACTACAGAGAAGCAGTGTGACATTTCTGTGTTGACAGGTTGTTTCTGCTGCTCCTAGGTGGTCAACCAATCAAATGTTATAAGTTTAAAAAAGCTGTAATAAAAGACCTTTGATGGAAATTGGAGTAAACTGGTGAAAGCGGTTTATTAAAACATGTGCAGACAAGCATGGAAATATAGTACATAACTCAAAAGCTGAGATTGTTCAGTTCTAACAAGACTGAAAGTCAATATTTGGTATGACCACCTTTATTCTTTAATGCAACCTGAACTCTTAGTCAGGATTTCTTCTCATTTCTTTAAGTAGTCATCAGGAATAGTTCCCCAGGCGTCTTGAATGAGGGCTCTGGAGGCCAATCCATGACTGATAGTGGTTCATTGAGTGTTTTTGCTATGTCAGGATTATGTTTGGGATCATTGCTGAAACATTAAGCAGTTCCCAATCACATGCTTTACAGATGGTATTGCATGGTGGATCAAAATTGGACAGTACTTTTCTGCATTCACAATTCCATCAATTTTCAAATGCAGCCCTAAACAATGACAGATGATATTTAACTGTTGTATTTAGTTTTTAGGCCACCTCTTTTTCTTCTTTTTTTTTTAAATGTTCAGGTACAAGGACTGGACTGCAAATGAGTTAAAAAGCAGCCAGTGTCCAAAGACAAACTGTAAAAAGACCTTCAGAAAACCTGGAGAACGACTGCTCTTAAAAAACATAAAAGACAGTCTTCTTCTTGTAACCAAAATATAAAGAAATGAGGAGTGGCTCAAGACTTTAGCACAGTACTATATAGTGCTTTTCTTCACTCACTGGCCAGTCAAAGAATTAACAGTTACACTAACAAACAAATCTTTTGACCGTGAAAGGAAACTGGAGGACCCACAAGCAAACATGAAAACGACTAGCAGAGTATAAATTCTTCATCATCAACTCGCTGTACAACTAACAAACACCTCACAGTTTACTTCTACAGGGAGTGCAGAATTATTAGGCAAGTTGTATTTTTGAGGAATAATGTTATTATTGAACAACAACCATGTTCTCAATGAACCCAAAAAACTCATTAATATCAAAGCTGAATGTTTTTGGAAGTAGTTTTTAGTTTGAGCTATTTTAGGGGGGTATCTGTGTGTGCAGGTGACTATTACTGTGCATAATTATTAGGCAACTTAACAAAAAACAAATATATACCCATTTCAATTATTTATTTTTACCAGTGAAACCAATATAACATCTCCACATTCACAAATATACATTTCTGACATTCAAAAACAAAACAAAAACAAATCAGCGACCAATATAGCCACCTTTCTTTGCAAGGACACTCAAAAGCCTGCCATCCATGGATTCTGTCAGTGTTTTGATCTGTTCACCATCAACATTGCAGCAGCAGCAACCACAGCCTCCCAGACACTGTTCAGAGAGGTGTACTGTTTTCCCTCCTTGTAAATCTCACATTTGATGATGGACCACAGGCTCTCAATGGGGTTCAGATCAGGTGAACAAGGTGGCCATGTCATTAGTTTTTCTTCTTTTATACCCTTTCTTGCCAGCCACGCTGTGGAGTACTTGGACGCGTGTGATGGAGCATTGTCCTGCATGAAAATCATGTTTTTCTTGAAGGATGCAGACTTCTTCCTGTACCACTGCTTGAAGAAGGTGTCTTCCAGAAACTGGCAGTAGGACTGGGAGTTGAGCTTGACTCCATCCTCAACCCGAAAAGGCCCCACAAGCTCATCTCTGATGATACCAGCCCAAACCAGTACTCCACCTCCACCTTGCGGGCGTCTGAGTCGGACTGGAGCTCTCTGCCCTTTACCAATCCAGCCACGGGCCCATCCATCTGGCCCATCAAGACTCACTCTCATTTCATCAGTCCATAAAACCTTAGAAAAACCAGTCTTGAGATATTTCTTGGCCCAGTCTTGACGTTTCAGCTTGTGTGTCTTGTTCAGTGGTGGTCGTCTTTCAGCCTTTCTTACCTTGGCCATGTCTCTGAGTATTGCACACCTTGTGCTTTTGGGCACTCCAGTGATGTTGCAGCTCTGAAATATGGCCAAACTGGTGGCAAGTGGCATCTTGGCAGCTGCACGCTTGACTTTTCTCAGTTCATGGGCAGTTATTTTGCGCCTTGGTTTTTCCACACGCTTCTTGCGACCCTGTTGACTATTTTGAATGAAACGCTTGATTGTTCGATGATCACGCTTCAGAAGCTTTGCAATTTTGAGACTGCTGCATCCCTCTGCAAGATATCTCACTATTTTTGACTTTTCTGAGCCTGTCAAGTCCTTCTTTTGACCCATTTTGCCAAAGGAAAGGACGTTGCCTAATAATTATGCACACCTGATATAGGGTGTTGATGTCATTAGACCACACCCCTTCTCATTACAGAGATGCACATCACCTAATATGCTTAATTGGTAGTAGGCTTTCGAGCCTATACAGCTTGGAGTAAGACAACATGCATGAAGAGGATGATGTGGACAAAATACTCATTTGCCTAATAATTCTGCACTCCCTGTATTAATTTTAAACCTGTAGTCCTGTTCACTAGTATTTTTTCTCTCGTTCCAGCATTTCTTTATAATCTACTCCTTGCAACCTCTTAACAAAAACATAGATGTCATTACCTGGCCATTCCCAGACTTGAGAACCCTGCTGGGACAATGAGAACATCAAGTCGGGGAAAGGGGTGCACCCCCAGAACAGCATGGGCTGCAGCCAAACATTGAGGCAACAGCTTAAGGACTCCCATCTGCAAAAGGGAAACAAACCAAAAGCAAAGAAATGTTATTATAGCTCACATATTTAAATGATAAGGATTTTTTTTAACCGCTCCCCATGGAAATACAGTCTAATATGTTTACCAGGGTGCCAAGAGATGGTAGTTGAAAACCTCTGACACAGTGACACAAACGTCAACTGATGCCGTCTCCTTTAATCATACAAAATTTAATTAGCACAACTCTCAGTGGCTCTTTGTCAGAACCCACCTGGGCCTTTTGCAGAAGGCAGGCAGGGCTAAATACACGGTGTGGAATCACCCGCTGGGACCAAGCCGACCGCTCAGTAAATCGGCAAGGGTAGTCGCCATGGGAACAAGAAATGCCGTCATCCACCATGCCTGAATAATCAGTTACAGAGAGTCCCTCATCCTCAAGGGAAGAGTAACAGAATGCAGAGTCTACGCAGGTAGTCTGGTCCCTGCTGTAGAAGAAAACAGGAAAGAAAAGTTTAACCAAAGGCTAATAACAACATTTTTTAAATTTCCATTTTTTTTTCTTTTTGACTACATGGACCTTGAAATACTGAACCATCCATGGCACAGTGTGCACTGTCTCACTGAAATGAAAGGAGTGGAAATATGGAAATGACAGTATACATCACAAACCACAATGAGCCCAAAAATATCTAAGTGCCGACATGCAATCACATTGACTCTAATCCAATATCCAGCACTAAGTCTGTCCTCGGCATCAGAACCGTTCCAAGGGTTTCAAGCAACAGCCAAGTTTCCTTCAAGCCATTCACTGAAAATAAAGGCCCTCCTTGTAGTTGGGGAATCATGGGGCCTGCAGCAGGCTATGGTGGGCTGCTGCTGGAGGACAACCATGAGGGGGAGGAGAATTACTGGAAACCACTGGCAGACTTGCCAACCTGCTGGCCGGCAAAAGGGAGACCCCAGATCGACCATGCCCTGCACAGAGGAAACCAGCCCTTTCGAAATGCTCCAACCTGCGTTTTATATCCTGTATGTCTATAAAATTTATGTAAGCCTCAGTTTTTCTATCCAACAATAATTTCTGCTGGGCACTGAACCTAATGTAATATGGTGAAAGCCTTTATGCATTTGTCATAAAAAAGCTGATTGAGTGCTGCACACTATTCATCACCCTAATTTCACCTGCACCATTTTTGGTGAAGTGTAAGGAAAGTTTGACCATAGAATGTGGAATGGCCAGACTTAGGTTAATAACAGTCTGGAGAAGAGGTCCTACTAGAAGGAAAGAACACAGGAAACTAATAAAATACCTGCCAGTCTGGAGAGGAGAGCCCTTTACTACTTCACTTGAAGAACTTCCAAGTCTAGACACACGCTCAGCCTCAGTCCACTGCCCATACTCAGGCCCAAGTTTGGCAGTCTTGCCACAGTCTGTCCCGTCCCTCACCCCTTTTTCCAGCTCTGGGGGGATTTCTGCTGTGACTTGTTGCCAGTGACCCACTGCCAAAGTGAAGGTGGAAGCGGGCATGGGCATTGTAACATAGTAATTCCACGTTAAGAAATCTGCAGAGAAAATGCCAAAGAAGTGCCAGAGAGAGAAAATAAAAATGTCAAAGGTACAGAAGTAGTAAAGAGTTTAGACGACTGGCAGCATGGAGAAAGAAACAGAAGAAAAATCTGAACTGAAATGCCATTTTGCTTTTACTACACTGTCCAATCTGATGTGTTTATCTTTGACATTTTATTTCTTTCTAGTCCCACCCATCGGTACAGAGTGACACAATTCTCATGTCCACCTTTCAGATGATGTGAAAGTTATTAAAATCTTGAAAGGCAGCCAGAGAATTATCTCAGTCTGGAAACTGTTACTTCTATTATAAGTAAACTCACAGTACTTTGCAAAAATATTGAGCCATATTTCTTTATTTTGTTTCCAAGAAAAGAGACATTCTTCTAATTTTTTAAAATAGTCATAAGTAATAGTTCTCCAGTCTTTCTGAATGTCTTTCAAAGGTTGTTTGAATACTGGCTGCTTTTTCGCACATTTCCTAATTTCCAGTCCTTGAACCTCACTATTTCAGAGGAATGCTTTTTTGTTTACGCCACTTAACACTGACCTATGAATCATTCAAGAATAAAAAAAGCACCAAACTCAAGGAATGAATCAATGTTATGTCTACACAACAGACAACCTACCAAGAACCCAATTTTAAATTGTATTTTTAGACTCTTTGTTACCAGCAGCTTGTTGCAAAACCACATAATTTGTTCCACTTTATTTAGTTGAAGCTAGGAAAAAGATGAAGAGTATCTGAAAGTCATATCCTTAATAACTAGGAAAAAGAAAAAAACCCCAACAAAGACCTGACGCGGGATCTGAGACTCATCATAAATGGGCACAGGGTGGCTGTTAAGAAAGGGCAACAGGAAGAAAGGGCTGATGTATGCTAAGTTACAAATTGTAAAGGAAGTCAGGAGAGAGGTCTTGACAGCCATCTGTAAAACACAGTGGAGGCTCTGTCATGGTTTGCCACTCCATTTCAGCCAGTGATGTTGGGGATCCTGATAATGAATGCAGTACAACCATCAGATTTCGATCCACCATCCAATACCATCTGGAAAGAATCTGATTGGCAACAGCTTCATTTTTCAGCATGGCAATGATCCCAAACACACTGCTAATGCAGTAAAAGCATACAAAGGAGAGAAAAACATACAATGGAACACCATCAGCCATGGATGGAATCCCCAGAGCCCGGACCTCAACATTACTGAAGCAGCGTTGGATCATCTCAATGGAGAACGGATTAAAAAAAAGGCACACATCCAAAGAAAAGCTTTGAATGTCATTCAAGAACTATTCCTGAAGACTCCTTAAAGAAATTACAAGAAAGATTGCCCAAGAGAGTTCAGGCTGTGATAAAGAATAAAGAGGTGGTCATACCAAATATTGATTTCAGTCTCATTAGAATTGCACAAACTCTGTTTTTCCCTTATATACCGTATTTACATTTATGTTTACACATTTTCCCATTAATAACTACATCTACTTCTTTTGTGAGCTTTTGCACAGCATATCCTTTATTGTAAACCTTCTCTGTTCTCACTGGTTTGTTTGGAACAGATGCTGACATCATACATATTTGAATTACTGACCCAATCTGAAATGTGGAGCTCTAAAAGGTTTGTATTTGTATTTATTGAAAAATGTTCTCTACTGATTCCAATAAAATACAAGGACCTTTTTCAGTGCAGTTCGTACTCCTCAACAATGCTCTCTTTTCTCGAAGCACTGATATTGATGTTGTTGTTTTTTAAAAAGCATTAGGCTGATTTTTTTCTGTTTATTTGTTTATGTTTTTATTTATTCCTATTTTTTGTGCCTGGCAGACAAAAAATAAATAAATACATAGCTAAGCCATTTTAAAAGCTTCACTGTCACACTATCTGAAGACTTAGCCAGCTCAAACTGGAGGTGACACGCAGATAAACGTGGGCAATCGGTAAATGTTATCTTATTTGGGAATTAGGCTGATAATGGCTGGTACCAGCTTTCAGCCGATACTTTGGTGCACACGTACCCTTTTTATTTAACCCAACAAATCCAATCTCTCAAACACATCAATAGTCCATGCTCCCATAATAGCTTTTAGCTTCAACACTGGACACTACAGACCCATTTATTCCAAGTAATGAAATCTAATACCAATCTCTTCTTTTCAGTTTAGTAGTCAATAAATTTGTGCAATATTCAAAAGTTTACAAATGTACACACACACACACATATATATATATATATATATAAAACAAAGAAATACATATACAATTGAGGTTTTTGAAAAGCTTACGTGTGTCCCCATCTTCAGCAGGTACTGCCTGCTCCTCCCCACTCATCAAAACCACGCACTCACTGGGGGCCCGTACTGTTGCCTGCCATGTTGACATGGCAACAGGCGGCTCCTGGCAGGGGAAGAGGGCTCGGTTGTTGATGGGAGAACCGGCGGTGTAGACACACACCCTGGAAGGGTAAACAATGGTAAACTATAAACAACCCTCACTTCAATGCCCAAATGCACATAGAGACACAGACATAAGTAAGGCATACCCCACACAGGAGAGAATAAAATAGCCCGAGGTGTGTTTTTGTGAATGAATTAATTTGTATTATATTATTCTGACATAGCACACTCGGTATCTTACACAGTAACTTTGAAAAGAGCAGATTTTATGCCAGTTGCCAGTTGTTGCTTTTTTTAAATAATGTGCCAATCTTTAATGGAATAATTCAGATGATTTGCATCCTGAAACAAACCTGTTGTCCTGATCTTTGGTCCACCGCACTGAACCTCCTGCTGGTTTCGTCTCATAACAGATCCTGAGAGCACAAGGGAACTCCTGAGGTGATGTGACTCCATTTTTCCTCACCTGTAGACTCCATCGGTCTCTATGGAACTGCAGTGTGCTTCCATCCTGAGCACCGGGGGCACGGCCACACAGTGAAAAGAGCTGATGCTGCTGCCTCCACTGGCTGGAGGGCATGGAGATGAGGTTCTGAATAAAAGCTGCCTGTGGCTTCCTTGAAACATCCCCTGACTTTTTAGATGTTACCTCTGGAAAGCGGCTTAACATGGCTGCCACAGAGGTGACGTCCACCTCTTCGACCTTTGACACGTCAAGATCACAGCAGTCCAACACTAAGGTGAACTCACCACCACTTGTAGTGTGCCACAGACTTGAAGACTGAATACTTTCTGCATCACCACACATCTTCACCACCTTTGTTGTAGTCGTTTCAAGCTCTTTTTTACCATCCTCCAGAGCATCCACCTCCTTGTATTTGGATGTAAAACCATCCTGACTTCCTCCAGCCTCAGTCCTCACTCCCGAACGAGGCTCCAGGAACAGAACAATACTACCACTGATGACCTTACTGTCAAAGTGAACAGTAAGGTCCAGGACATAATGCCTGACCAGTATGTGGTTAGTATTCGCTCGAAGCGGAAGGTCATTCGTGTCAGGGTTTAGGTCCCCATCTGGGTCCATGTTACACCAAGGACATCAAAGTTGAGTATAAGATAGCTGAAACAGAGGAAACAGAAAAAAAACTAACCCACACTGACTGAGAATCTGAGGAAAAAATCTAACTCATTTTTGTCTGTGCATAAACCATGATGTGAATACACCATCATGGTGACTGCAGGCTACAGCTGCATTTAACTCCAATGAACTCTACACATGCCCACATTCCACAATGAAACGACTTTCAAACAGGAAAACAATTTCATGATCCAATTTTGATGTGTGTTAACAAAGCAGTACAAGTAAAAAAAAAAACTCAACACACAGACAGTAACAGCTAACTATCTGCAGAAACCTATATTAAAGCTCTCCTGCTTTTATTTTTCCTGTCAGTCCTTCTATTTAGCCTGCTTGGGGCTGGAGGGAGGCTTGGCACGACAGAGGTGCAATTACTATTTACAGTGAGAAACCCTCAGAGCTTATTCAGTGCAGTTTATAAAATTATGAGCACTGAGAAACATGATATCTTGAGCAACAGGATGGAGAAAAACATATCTTCCATAACTGTAAAAGATTGGACAACAACAGCCAACTCTGATCTATGTGACCACTCTTTTATTAAGCTCGTGCAGCTTGTTAATAAAATTAGTGTCTGTTTACTGTTACCAAGGAAAGAAAACTTGAGTGTTGCTCTAAGGGTATAGGAATTATGTAGCAGTGGGCGGAAGTGAATGCCAGATAGCTGTCACACAGTTAAAAGTGATTAAGTTGTGTTCTTGGAGGCAGAGCAGGGCTTGCAGGCAAGTCACAATACTGCTCAACTTCGACCAGGGTTTTCCTTTCTTTTAATCACAGGCTGAAGTGTGAGAAAACATAAAACAGAAACTTTCGGTCAGCACAGGAAACGAAGGTCTCCACCTCAGTGTTTCCAAACGCCGCACGACGTAAATGAACATCTGAAGTTTTAAAATTCACTAAAGTGTGAAGCTGGCTGACTGACATGAAGGAGTTCGGCTAACTTGCCATCACAGGTCTCTGTCATTAAACAGTCTGCGGTTCAACCGCAGCGACGGTGTCGCCACAAATAACCGGCTTCGCTGTGGATAACAGCGTATTTACTAATATTTGTACAAAACAGCTGGTAACATACCGCTGAGCATCACAAGCTCTCGTTTGTTCTACAACAAAGCTGTATCCGTCCTGTGCGAGTCGAGCGTTGATGTCGTCACATTAGTGCGACGGCAGCGGATTGTAGTCCTTCACCTGAATCCTCCCCGCTCTCTCGAGCGCTGCACGTTATTTATTTTTTATGATAACTACGGAAGTAACGATTAAAATGCTTTTTTAGAATTAATATATACATTCTGATATATGATATCAAAAAGAATGAATGAGAACGAGAAAGTAGAGAAGTACCAGGTGCAAGAACAGCTGGAGCGGATGTGAAAAGTCCACAGTCACCTTTCTTCCCCATTCTGATGCTCGCTTTAAACTTAAGCAGATTGTGTTGACCATGTCTGCATGTCTAAATGCGTACAGTTGCTGCTATGTGACTGGCTAATTCAATAATTAGTATCAGGCAGATGAAACTGTATACCTAATAAAGTAGCCAGTGTGTGTAATTTTACTTCCTGTTCAGTTTTAGCTTCAGTTAAATTGCAACCTGGGGATACTCTTCAATGTAATTATTGCATTTATTTGTTTCTTTATTTTTTTGTCTACTTCTAAACATTTAGTTTTATTTAGTCCCCTATTTGTTCTATTTTTATTTTATTTTGAGACAAAGGACGCCAAAAAAAAGCTAAGACTCTTAACAGGAACCTTAAAAAAACAAAAACAAACTTTAAATAGTCTACTTATTAGTAATACATGTATTTTTGCATTTTAATTCAGTTATATTAAAATGTGATTGGACACAGTGGTGACATATATTAATTTTTATTCAGGTTCTTCAACAGCATTGCAAGTATGACAATTGGAAGAAAAAGATCTACATTAAAACAAAAAATATGTACGAACATAAAGGATAACCATGAAACATTAACTCAGTCTCAGTGGGTGTATCCCATGAATACATCTTACAGCGCTAATGTGGCACACGTTTTAAAAATAGGTATACATTTTTATCAATGCTCACAGCTGATGCATACTGCATAGCTATCATTTTATTTAGCCACCCCACAAAAAACAACAACAACAACAACAACAAAACAAATCACCCAGCAGCTAATAAATAAGATATGTACCTAGAAACAAATATTTCCATGAGCATTAATCACATTGACAAACATGTACACCCATTTTTTGAAACTCCAGGCACATTTACATCACTGCAATACAGAATGACCTGCAACATAACATCATTTAGATGAAATGTTTCATGATGTCACATAAAATCAAGTTGTCACAATTTAATATTCCAAGCAGTAATAAAATTTCTTCACTGGAATGTGTTCTCACATACTGAGTAAACATAATTTGCAAAGTAAATCCGTGTGGAGTGACTTTTTACATTATTGCATTTCTGCTGAAGTTCCTCACCTACTCCTCACTCACAGTAAATACATAAGGAATTGAATTTGGCACTGTGTGTATTGCAGGAAGCGCGGTCTACTTACAGAGAGCAACTGAAACTGTTGGAACATACGCTGAGATTGTACAGTAAACTCAGTCACTGAATCCCACCAACTGAATAATATACTTCCAATTAGTATCATTATTGCTGTTATTTTATCTAAAAATACATTTCCATAAAATACAACACAAAATAGTTTTAACAACTTTGTAAACATCTTGTTATTATCTGAAGTAATATTTCAAATATATCCACAATGCACACTTTATGTGTATTCCACGTGTGTTTTAGAGCCTTAAAAGCCTTTCTGTCGCCTATGAAACTCTTAATAAGTTAAACTTTTCTGTTAGCTACATATCCAGGTACATGGCTGGCCTCAACTGTTAACACATGAATCTGTACCTATTTTTCCAGTGCACAAAAATCCATCTACACTCACTGCTCACACTGGAACATGTCATGCATAAGACGCCCAGAGTGGAATTTCAGAGGCCCTTTAGCACATAACAGAATCATTTATCATCACTGAGTACAAAGTGACTTCAGTATGGCACCAAAAGCTTCTAATCTAAACACAATCTAAATAAACACACATTCGTTCAGACATTCACATACATCTATATACATGTACATACACAGAACACGAGGATTATTGGCACACACACACACACACACACACACACACACACACACACACACACACACACACACACACCAGGCCTGGGATTAGTAAGGACCTAAGAGAGCTAGTTTACTGACCCAGAGGAAGTGTTTGCAGCATTTTGAGGACTTGAAGTTATCCAAAAATGGAAATTAACACAGCAACTGAAGATTTTACAGTGAAATGCTCAATAAGCTACACTTTGCCGGTGATTCCCACCCCACCATCCATTTTTGTATGTGCTCACTCGCCTTTCCCTCCTCTGACAAACAGCCTGATATCATAAAAGTGAACACGCAGCCAACATTAATACACATTGCCAGATCACTGAGAAACCGCGAGTCTTCCATTGTTGACACGGCGTACTGCTCCTGCTGTTCCTTTTCTTGTCCCCCCCTCTCTTCTTTCATCTTATCTTCTCTTTTTCTCTCACTTGTGTGACAGCCTCCTCATCCTGTCTGAAGCACTCAGGAGTTTTCCTCCTGAGTTCTGCGGAAACTTAGACGTTTGAAGGAATCCCTGCGAGAAGACAGCGGACGAGGGAGGGGAAACAGAAACAAAAGATAATGAATGATTATGAGAAGAGGTGGAACAGTCATGGTGAGTAGGCGAAGGTGCGTAGATGTAAGGTAATCATTTACTTCCCACAACCTAAAAACACCCTGAATCTTAACCATAAATTTCTACCAGATAACAGCGAGAGCAGCAGATATTTTTTCCACAACACCAACTAGCTAGTGTTCTTTTACCGAGGCTCGGGTGTTAGACACTGTCACATATAAGATAATTACATGAAAGATATAACAGTTATCACAACTTGTAATATTTTTTTCCCTCTCTTTTTAAAAACTATGGAGATAAATCGATGCATCTGTGGTTACGTGTATAGCAGTAAACAAAACCAGCAACAACACGGTTATATTTATATATTCTAGTTTAATAGCTTCCTAATATTAAGTAACCCTACTGAAATCATATCCACATTGTATCTAAAAATAAATAGAAATTGCCAGTTATAATTAAAGGCAAAACCAAAATGCATTAATGCATTCTTTCAAACGGGGGTGACTCTTCTGGTTGCAAAAAAAAAAAAAAAAAAAACCCCGATCGTGACCCATGCTGCTCGCTTCATATTTGACCCGTGGAACCCCTTTTGGGTGGAGTGCATCATCTCAGTGGTTAGTGTTGTAGTAAAACAGGTGATAAACAGTTTGACTGTGATTAATAATGCTACAGTCATACTGGGAAACAGTGGTTGGAGACCCCAACAGTTTCAATTTAATTGCAACGAACGCAGTTTTGTTCACTGCAGTCACCGTGCAACCATCGATTTTTCCTAGTTACAAAGAAGGTTGTGGCCTTACAGTATTTTCACTGTAATGTGACTAAGCCACAAGACTCTATTGTTTGAGCATGAAGTGTCCTTGGTTTGTCAGTCAAAGCCATCCTCACTCATGATGTCTGATTTAGAAAAAACGTAATCAATTCATTCTCTCTTCCCCTTTGGTTCAGTGATGACACAGCCTGATAAAATGATCAATGTGTGTTTCTCACCTCCGTTTCCCTTGTCAAAGCCGTCTGGTGCGGTGGCTCTGTTTACCTGTTCTCCAGCCGAGGCCTGATGATGGGTTTATAGAGTTCGGGAATCTTCCTCTCGAGCATTGGCCTTAGGTTCTCTCTCAGGCGGTTGTAGTTCTTCTTCAGCTCCTGCTGGTACTCCTTCTGATCTGATGCAATCAGGTGCTTATTCTTCTCCACTGCTTCACCGCACCTGCAGGACAGAAAGTGACATGTAAGTTCATTGGCTGTAATGAAAAAAAGAATCGAGTTTTCCCCTCAAGCTTTTTGTTTTTTTAAATTATTATCATCATTATACAGTAACCTCAAGAAGAGCTTCAAAAATATGAAACGAAACAATCTTTTTACAAGTCACTGTGCTTGTGTATGCTAAGCACCGTCCTGTAACTGCTTGACCAGAATTTGAATCCTTTGCAAACCAGAACTCTAAATAAGCTCAAATTTATACTCTACTGCAGGGACCACCTATTTGGCTTTGTCAAGTAACGCTGCTAGAATGTGAGCTACGATGCAAACGATCCAGAAGTCTGATTTAAATCACAGTAGCAGCAGAAGCAAGAACTCTAAACCCCTCTTTTCTCATGTGCCGGGAAGGGGACAATGTTCTGTTATAATGGGGGGGGGGGGGAACAATGGGTCTAAGTTGAAGTGCAAGTAGAGGGCAAGTCTGGGTTGCACCCACAGTACTCTATCATGGCCAACATACAGGGCAGTCTGCAGGAAATCAAGGGAAGGGGATGATTGCAAACACATGTTTATCTTTTAGCCTTTAATGAAGTTAATATGGAAGCTGCAATGTCGTGTAACAGTATACAGTAAATAAGCAGGGTAATGAGCATTAATGACAGTTCACAAGAGTGCAGGATTTTCTGGTGGTGTATAGCTCTTTATCTGAATGCTTGGCTTATTTAGACAGCTCTTCAGATGAGCATTTGGCATCTTCATTTTGTTTTATGATTTGCAAAGTGAGCGCCGTTTGTGAAAAAAAAAAAAGAAAAAAAGAAAATATGCTTGGCTGTTTAGGTTTCTGAATTGAAAACAAAAAACAAAAAAACAAAACAAAACAAGAAAAACCTATGGGCTTCTTTAACCATTACTGCGTGTACAGGATCTAAATCTATAAATGCAGGATGGGACTAGACAGCAACAACACCAGAGCATGTGGCAGAGTGGGACATCAGCAAATCCAGGAAACAACAAATCCCCCGAAACCTCTCTTTAAATTTTTAGCTCCACAGAACTCATTTAAAAATACTTTGAAGTTCATGTAGCTACATAATACAACACTAAATATTACAAGATGACCAGCTTAGAAAAATAATGCTTTCCTAAGTGGATTTATTAGAATGCCACTGCTGAGAAAATTGGCGTTCCGTGAGTCCTGTTTACCTGGATTTAGGAAAGAAAATAAACCTTTCTGAAATTACAGCAAATCTGTTTGTAACATTTAAGGCAGGTGGAAAGTAATATGAAGGTTACAAAATGAAAGACACCATTTTTTGGAAGCAAACAACAAATAACCATGAGATGAAAGCAAGCAAACTCAAGCACACGCACCAATACTTTGCAACGTGCAGATATGACACAATCTCGGCACAAAATTATCATGACTCACTGCAGCGTGTAGGGCATGATGGTTCAAATTATGTCGTGATCATTGAAAATATTTTAAAACTATTGGTGATAATGAATCTAGAGTTAGCTAGAAGAATAACAGCTTAGTGGAAATAGTCTCAATATGTAAATAATATATAATTATTCACATTACTCCTACTTCTTTGCTTCATTTAAACTGTGATCTGGTTGGAAATGTAGTTGTGATTATCACTTCAGTCTCTTCATCTTGACTGACAGGCTGTTTAAACAGCAGGATATCTCTCACTCTCGCTTCTTTGTGGCGCACTTTTATCTTCCTACGCAGGCAACAATAGAGGCATATAGATCCTGGAGAAGACTTTCACTCTTTCCAAGTCACATCTCACAAATACATTCCATTTCCTACTAAGAAAATCTCTTTGACATGTTGTTATTTACTTCAATCTCTTGAGTCAGTGCCCATTGTTCACCACCATTTATTCACCCTTTGTCACTAGGTGGTGATTCTTTGATAGCGTCTTACCTCATTATAAATTCTTTGAAACACAGGCGCAGTTTGTTGTGGTGACGGAAGAGCTTTGGGTCCGCTGGGATCTCATTCAAGAAGACCTGGGCCACCTCCAACGGGCCCTACAAACAGGGGGCGGAGATACAAGGCAATCAGCAAAAACAAAGAAGCAGAGAGATGAAGAAAGAGAAAGCAAAGAGGGGCTGGAGGAAGGAAAGAGAGGAAGCGTTTTGACAGCAAGTGAACAAAGGAGGAATAAGAAAGCCCCTCATTCATACTGGGGGAAATGACCAACTACCTGAATGGCTAAACGCAGCTAAGAGCTACGATTCTGAACTGAAAACACGAGGAAGCCATCAGGAAAGGAGCTGCTGTGATTACCTCCTGTATAGCTAATGTCACTGCTAACCCTGCATACATTCTCCATTTGGCTCCCATTTGCCCAGTATGAGATCTTGTTATCCTAACTTATATTCATCATAAAACCGCAGCGCGCTCGCACAGTATCTGCAGTTAAACAGCTCTGATTAGAATCATAAATGCACTGGGCCCACGCCTCAGCCCTGGGTCTGAGCTGCCGACCCGCACACAGAAACCCGGCCTCTTGTACTGATTACAGTCAAGAGTTATATGTTTACTGAGCTGCAGAGCATTAGCGTTATGTATACAACCATCAGGTTGGAGCAAGGGACCTGTCAGATTAGACACTGGAAGATAAAGAGTAAGGCGAGCAGAGACGCTAGAGCTTGCTTCGTCATTACACCGACATTCACCATGCTGGCAGGACCTGGAAGCTATCAGATCAAAGAGACCTCCGGTGCAGCACGCCATGCAGCGGATACATGAAAGGAAGAGGGGCCCTGAATTGACGTTTTAACTAAATCAGGAGAAAAGCAAAGGAAGGATTAGGGTTGCGGATGGGGTGAGGGCTTTGATGTGTGATCACTGCCATGTCTCCCACCTGCACTCCTTGACTACAATGGAAACTGTAAATGTGGTAGCATAAATAGGAGGTAAATCACTCTGTTATTTTCCCCATCACATTATGCATGATAGAAAGTGTCATTTAAGAAGAACAGCTGTCATTTGGTTAAGCGCAATCATTTCTGCTATAACAGGAGAAGACACACAGTAGTGCAAAATGGCATCGCTGCCTTTATTTACCGAACGGCCCCAAATGCTCATTACCTGGTTAACAGTGGCTCCCACAGAGCCCTGTAGCAGCATCTGTAACATCTTAGCATCGGGTTGTTCTCTGTGTGTGGCAACCGCGAGCTCTCTGGTCTTCTTCTGCATGTCCTCTATGGCCACCTCGATAGGCGTCAAGTCAAACTGGAAATACAAGACGAGTAAATATAGCCAACGGGTATTGCTGCAGCTGTGATAGCTGCTGTTATAGCTGCTAGGTGTTCCACACCAGGTGTATTCAGCACTTACCTCCTCTTTCTGAATGACATTGATGCGGGTCTTGACATAGGGGAAAGCATGCATGGTGGTGAGGATGGTCTTTCTCTTGTACTGTTCATTGAGTTCACCCCGAGGTCGCCCACTCTTGGTGAAGGGTGTGGTGTACATGAAGCGCCGCAGGTTAAAGTTCTTTTCAAAGTTTGTCAGTCGGTCTTTCATCTCATAGTCGTCAAAGAAGGGTTCCACATAAGTGATCTGGATATACGCCTAGAGAGGAATGGTAGTGTTTTCTTAAGTTATTATTCATGAAAATAGCATCTTATCGTGATTAAGGAACGTGTGCCTTTAGCTGCGTTTTATTGTCTGTTTTTATATCTAATAAAGTAAACTCTGGTATGTGTCCAAAGAATCCATAATTTCTCGCTGATAGTCTACGTGCAGTGCATTCTGGTTGAATTGTGCTGCTGTTTAAAACACAGGGAATTGAGTTCCCACTTGTCATTTGCATAAATTTGGGCCAGTTTATGCAAATCAGATCTGTCCAGCTTGAGTCGATGCCTCTGAAAACTCCAGATGAATCTTTAATCTACACATTGTTGATCTCAAATGAAGACAATTCAACAACTGACTGGCTTTTCTAGGACCTCGAACGTTTTCAGTGTTTGTAATTCCTTGAACTATTTTAATAACATAAGAGAAAGGTTGCAAATGAGCAGTCATGCTAGTTTCCGGGCTGCTTGGCTGCAGGAGAGGAACCTGTCATTCATCTATCACGACGCTTTCTGTCTCGCCTAGCAATTTTAGAAAGTGGAGCAAACCCTCGAGTGCAGAAACGCTGCTATAGACATACCACTGCAGTTTTAGAGTTTTGGAGAAACAATATTGTAGAAATACACAGTGCAGTGTCCTTACAGGTGTCACAACTACAAGCCTGGCAAAAAATGCCCTCAGGGGAGATTTTTGCTACTAAAATTAGTATTTGATCATTTAGAGATTAACATTTACCAGTTGATTGTTTGGCATAACAGTTACTCACCTTATTGGGGTTGAGCTGTTTTCTGTCCACTGGCGTAGAGTCCTTAATCATCACCAGTGTGTCATCTCCAAAGCACTGACTGTAGAAGTTCTAGGAGTGCAAGAAATTGTGTCGTTAATATACAGTACAGTTCATAATATATGGTCTTTAAAAAGTGCAGAATCATTTTTACTCAAATACAAATTGCGATTGGTGGCTACTCCTTAAAGAATAAAAAGCATTAAAAGAACACTCGAAAGCATGAAATACACTAAACGTGAACTGATTCACTAATTTGACTCAAGTGCAGCTGACAATGCATCCACTACTTTCTTTTTTTTCCTCTTTTCACCTTTTAGCATGCAAATGATAGCTTTCAGGCGCTCTAAATGTCATCAAAACTGAAGTACAATTTGTGAATCTTTCACTCTGTCGTTCTGCTCACTTAGCCTCAAGCGTCAGATCTCACCAGTCCAGCCAGGCACCATATCCTTTATTTCATACCTACACATGCACACATTTTCCTCTTACATACCTCCAGCCTGTGTGATATCTCAGGCAGATGTGTGATCCCAGGCTCTTTGTAGATGAATTCCCGTTCATCCAGATCACCAAACTTGGCCCCATAAAAGCCCACTCGGAAATAAGTTCCAAACATCCTCTTATGTCCCTGGAGGGAAGAAAACACACTCAAATAAATACTAATCAGATATTTCTGTTGTGTCAATTATCCTTTGTGGATTTTTTAAATTATAAAGAAGACTTTGAAGGTTTTATTAAAAGCCAAAAATAAATTTGCAGCAGTTTTTTGTTTTCAAGGATGTTTAAAACACATATTTAAATACTGAATAAGAACATGTACCAAAATGATTTTTAAAATGTTTTATCTACAGCATCTTACGATCTTTCTTATTTTCACTTTAACTAAATAAATGACACAGCACCTCCTCTGTCATTACCTTCTGAATGATGTTATCAAAGGCTCTCTGAAGTTTGTCATGTGTTGACGCCAGTTTTCTGAAATCTCTATGTGCCTCTAGGATTGGTATGATGATCTTGTAGACCTCATTTACTGCCTCATAGAGACCACCCTGATGGGAAAGACAGCCATAGCTGCTGTTTAGCACAGAGTATAGTATATTTTAAGAAAATATAAACATTTATTGTTAAAGTGCAAAGATTTTCTCTGTTTCAGTTATACAGCATCCTTAAAGGCTGGCTTTTTTTTTTTAGCATTAACAAAGTAGATATTTACCGCTTAAAAAAACAAAACACATTAATAATACTAATTTTATAAAGTAATTACTCCAACCTTGATAAAAAATCATTACAGGTTTTTTATGTTAGCACAAATACTAGTGCAGTTTTATGGTCTCACATTGCTGAAGAGCTCAGCAGCCTGTTCCAGCAATCCCACCAGGCCGCTCTCCGTGAAGTAGCGACCTGAGCACACCCCATCCTCATCCGGGGACAGGATGTCGTCCGACACCGCAGACTCCTCCAGCACATTGGGGGAGATATTCTGAGGAGAAGATCCGTCAGCTAATCACTCATTTAGCCCCGCTAATCACATGATCAATAACACGGCTTAAAATAAGATGTCCTGCGGTGAGAAATGGAACTCGTTTA
The DNA here is from genome assembly GCF_057382185.1 of Mchenga conophoros. Classification (NCBI taxonomy): domain Eukaryota; kingdom Metazoa; phylum Chordata; class Actinopteri; order Cichliformes; family Cichlidae; genus Mchenga; species Mchenga conophoros. The sequence continues at coordinate 24,967,549 of NC_140537.1, read as the reverse complement.
ATGACCATCCAATCAGTGGCTTGCTGCAGGTTAGACTGTCCTGAGCACAGAGGTCTTGTGTATAACACAGCTCATCAATAACATAATCAACTTTGTGACTGTTATAACTGTTTGTTTTCAGATGAGGGAAACAGGCTGTTCCCATCTTCCCACGGGAGCACATTTGCTTTTTTATTCTCCTCTTCATCTTCAAAGACACAGCGTTAAGCAGATATACCAGGGGATCATATTTACATGTTGACGTTATGAGTGTACAGCTCCCCCCTCTGGACACACACAACCAAATATGGAAGCAATCCACGGGGAGATGTGAGATTTTCTTGCTGTGCACTTGAAGGTTTGCCTTCATTCAACAGAACAACCAACAGCCATAATAAACAAATGAAGACTGCTTATTTTATGTTCCTGTGTTTCAGTCCTAAAAACTTATTATCTCCTTGTTATTTCTGTATGTATATGTTTGTGTGGTCTACCTGAAAGGTGACACTGCCAACAGGCAGGTACTTGTGATCCTCCAGCATGCTGAGGTACTCAGCCACCAGGGCGGCAGCGTGCACCAGACACATTGCAGACTCCGTGTAACACTTCCTGTTGTTGTGCTTCTCTGCCATGTTCTGCAGCCAGGTCAGGCGGAGGTCAGGAGACGTCTGGTAGCCTTTCGCTATCCTGGAGAGATATGGGAGTGGGAGAAGGGATCATTTCCCCCCCTAATTCATCTGGTAAAAGCCTATCTGAGATCAAAATCTCCGTATCAGAAAACCGTCACATGGTGGACAAACAAGTGCAAAAGTGGTAGTTAATGATATGGGCTCACTGCAGATAAGGTTCTGCATAAACTGTGTATTTTAATGACTGCATTTATGTCAAAATATTTTGAAATCAAATAGAGAAAAAGAAAAGTTGGAAATGAATGTACTGTATGAAAATAATGACTTTTGTGTAATACACTACATAAAAGGAGATCAAATAATAGTCTTAAGCAATATCAGTTTAACTGTGGCACAGATATAAATAAATGCCAATGTGTGAAAGACAAATTTCTCAAAATAAAATGTGAGCATGAGAGTGAGCACAGCAACATTAGTGGGTTATTGTGTTTTATGGGGAACATGAACGCTGAACACAATTTCCTGTTTTTGAGAAGAACAGAAAATTATCGACTAAACAGAAGAAGACTAAATCTAAAACACTGTTTATTTATTTATTTATTTGCAAATCACCCTACAAAATTTACAAATTAATTCAAGCATCTGGTGACCACATGTTTTGCTCATCAATGACCTATGTGTGCTAGAAAGCTTGGAGGTATATGTGTAAAGCTAGCAGGTCAGTCTGTAAAGCTATGAGAGACTCGCCATGTGACCGAGACCAAAAACTAAATAGAAAGGTGCATGATAAATGACCATAGGTGACAGCGAAGCACGCTGAAGTGCCAAAATAACCAAAAGCACACACATGACCTCTGTCTCAGTGTTTCCCCTTCGTGTTCTCTCACACGCATGCACGCTCGGACACACATACTGTTTGCATTTGCATATACACAAAGCCAGATCAGAAGACTAAACTGCTACCACATGGTTACCATAGCGAGGGCAGCAAATAGAGGCAAAACATCCAGGCCACAGAGAAATAGGAAACAGTGGTGAAACACAGAGAAAAGCCACAGAGTGATGAGAAAATGATGATAGAGTAGGATGCAAAGAGGAAGACACTGAAGACAGACAGAAACCAAGTGAATGCCTTTTACACCAGATGCTTTTGGTTTCTTACCTGTACATGAGGTCCATGAGCATTTCAGGATCTTCCTGAAACTCCCTCATCTTCACTGTGTCGGATAAAATACTGTTCAGGTTTCTTAGAAGCTCATCCACCTGTAAAAAGAAAAAAAAAACCCAGACATACATCGAAAAGCAGGCTTAAGGTTATGAATCAAAATCAGTAATGCAACTGCTCAACTGTGTGACTGTGCGTATAACTTTATACCTGGGAGGGAAGCTGAGTATTCTGCATCTCAGTGTCCTCCTCTGCATAGGCCAGGATGGTGCGCAGAGAGCGTCTTAAGTACTCCTCCTGGAAGTCTGAAGACTTGCCCACCAGCGAGGCCAGAGACATGGTGACCTGCATCTTGACTCTCGAGAAATTCTGACAGAAGAGACCGCAGTGAATATGTGTTTAACGCTTTGCACTGTTTGTAAGTGTATACTGGATTTCCACAGACCAGAATATTAAACCTTTTTTCTCCATAGTTATTCTATAGCATGCAGGGGAAGTACTGGTGACAAAACAGAACAGAACATAACAGGAACTGCAAGATTACATTTTGCCTTCAAGTTGCATGGAAAAAATAAACCGCTAACATTTTTTACAACAGTTAAGAAGGAAACGCCATTTCTGGCTGCTCCCTTACTCACAAGAGGTCACCGCAGGAGGTAGGTGGATTTTTTTTTTTTGTAAACACCGGTTGCCCTTCCTGAAGCAACCCCTAAGGGATATGCGTCTCCTCCTGGGACTAAACGGGGATTTTTTGCTTGTGTAAACCACTACACTGTAATACCTAATAATATGCAGTTTGTCTTTGGAAACATTTTCTTGTTATCACCATTTAATAGCACAATGAGTGAGCTACAGCACATATTTTGCTATGCGCTTGGAAAGAATTAATAGTCCCCATTAGCAAGCATGAGCAAATACTGATTGCACAAAAGTCTCCCTGTTTCCCCCCCCGCTCCCCTCCCTATCCTATCCTCGTCTCTCCATCCTTCACACTACCTGTCCAAGAAAACAGGTGTGACAAACACCCTTCCATCTTCTGCAGAGAGGACCGTGTGTATGTGTGAGAGAGAATGTGGTCGTGTATGTGTGAAGTCCCATCTATCTCCAGCATGACCAGCTAAGCGGGAAATGATCTCCCATTAGCAGAGACATAATCACCCATGGATCATCTCTACGGCCCCATTCTGTTCAACTGAGCATGGAGCCAGAGCCTAACCACCCATCACTGCCCTCTAACTCAGTGTGTGCATGTGTGTGCGTATGAGAGAAAAGTACGGAGAAGTAGCCTAAATGATAGCTTAAGTCAACAAATAACCCTCTTTGTCCTTCTTTGTAATTGTATTTCTCATCTGCCCCCTTTTCCTCTTGTTCTCATTTTAACCTCTCCATAAATGGGCCGGTTTTAGCAACATTTATCTGTTTTGTGAGGGGGAAAAGGCTGCAGTTGTCTTTTTTTTTTTCTTTGTCTTTTTAAAGCAGTCTAAAATTAACTAAAATAACAAGGGAGGGAAAAAGTGTCACGACAGACTGAGAACATGACGAGGGGAGATCACGGGATAAAAACATAAACAATGAAAGAGGTAGGGAGTAAGTTCTGCATCAATGAGTCATTCAGCTGCTACGCTAATTCAGATCACAGCTCCCTCTGTATACAGCACATAAACAAACATACGCTGGGACATGCAAAGGAGAAATACTCCATTTAAACTGGAGATGCTGTGCGTGTGTGCATGGGCGTGCATGTGCTGTGCGGGCTGGAGTCTGACTTTCATTAAAGTGTACAGACTGTAAACACAGGAAATATCGACTGCAACAGCAGTTATCGAACCAGCGTGGAGAATGAAAGAAGATACTCTAGCCTCTGCCTCCCTTCCTTCATATCTGTCTTTTCTCAATCATGTCCTTTTCATTCCCTCCTATCATTGCTTCACCTCCGTTACCAACACTTCCCCGACTCTGTCATGACTTTCCTCCTTTCCTGTCTTTCGGCACAAATACTTACACATTCACACGCACATATGCAGTGAATCACGCACAGTTAATACACACACAGAGTTGCTGTCATTAGTTATAGAGGGGTTGGAACATGGGGAGGCAGACAGTGACATATCTCTCTGCTTTCCACTTAGAGACACATCCTTCAGCAGAAACTTTCTTGCTGCACGCTTAAAATAGACACGGAAAAGACATTAAAGCTGAGCAGAAGGGGAAGAGAGCAGAAGATAGGATAAGATCTGTGTGACTCCCTGCTTCTGTGTGTCTTCATGAGAACATGTATAAAAAGCAATTCTGAACTTGTGTGAGCACTTCAGCTCAAAGTGATACAAAAGCATTTTTTTCTGAAAGCTTAAAAAGGGTAGTGCGTGGCTAGTTCTTGATTTGTGGACGTTCCTATGCATCCTTACTGCTCACTAGAACACATAAATAGGATATTGTGTGATTACATGTTGCTGTGATGTGTGCGCTTACACTGGCATTACTATAGCTGTATCTCATGATGAGATAGAGGGTGGCACAGGCCTGGCTTCTGTTCTCATCCACAGGGCTGCTGCAGTACTGAAGCACCTTCTGGCACAGGTCTGCACACTGCTCCGCCTCCTCTTCAAACAACAGATCTCCAAACTACACACACACACACACACACACACACACACACACACACACACACACACACACACACACACACACGATGATATACACAGCCACACACACAGATATATACATAAATAATTCTGGCTTGTATCAGCAGTTGGCCACCCACACAAACAAATAAGAACATTTAATTTAGACACAGATAGTGTTCATCTAAACAGACCAACCCACACACACCACCTCCTGAATTTTCAAAAAGTGAAACTAAACACACACACACACACACACACACACACACACACACACACGTGTCATCATGAAACTACCTTGACGACAAGTGCTCTGAGCGTGCTGAAGGTGTGAGAGAGGAAAGTGGTACTCTGGCTGCAGGTGAGAGAGTGGAGTAACACCTTCAGCACCCCGCCAACTACGCTGTCCTTACAATCAGCCAATGGCACCGCCTGAATGTGAGACAGAGAGAAAAATAGATGATACGCTAGGGAAACACTGGGGAAAAAATAAATAAATAAATAAATCACATGAATACAAAAGTCCCAGTTTAACTTCTTAGCTAGAGAGTACACAACAAGCAGATGAGTAAAAAGTTTATGATAGACCATTAAAGCTGCATAGAGTGGATACCCTCGTGTACCCTTGTCTACTAACTAACCTTCTACTAGAGGAGAATGGTGAGACTGCTTTGTCATATGAAGGCAAAAGTAACTCAAATAACCACTTGTTACAACCAAGCTATGCAGAAGAGCATCTCCAAATGAACAACATTGAACTTTGAAGCAGATGGGCACCCAGTGCCACTCCTGTCAACTGAGAACAGGAAACTGAGGCAACAGCAACAAGAATTGGAAAAAATTGGAAAATGTTGACTGGTTTGATGAGTCTTGTTTTACTCTACAGCAATTTTTCGTAAGGGCCCAAGTTTGGCACGAAAGCACGGAAAGCAAGCATCCGCCCTGCTGCTGGTGGTGTAATGGTGTGGGGATATTTTCTTGGCACACTTTGTGCCCTTCAGTACCATCTGAGCATTGTTTACGTGCCACAGTCAACCTGAGTTGTTGCTGCTCATCATGTCCATCCCTTTATGACCATTTTCCGATGGCTGCTTCCAGCAGGATAATGTGCCGTGTCACAAATTTAAGATAATCTCTAGCTGGTTTCTCGAACAAGAGAGCAAGTTCACTGAAATGGCCTCTGCAGTCACCAGAACTCAAGCCAACAGAACACCTTTGGGATGTTGCAGAACGCAGCTGAGAAATCTGAGTAATGCCATCACGTCAAAATATCTGTGGAATGTATCCAACATGTCGTTGAATCTATACCACGAGGAGTTCAGGCAGTTCTAATACTAGCAAGGTGTAACTAGTGAAGTGGCTGGCGATAATATATAATGACAACGTAGCATAGTAAGTCTAAAATGATTGCAAATGTATTTATTAAATGCACATTAACGTTACTCAGGGTATTTAAGACAGTTTTGACCTGGACAATTGTCTCCAGCAGGTCGAGCACTATGAGGTTTGACTCAGTGGCCAAGTTCCCACTGATCAGAGCTTCCTGGTCCAACTCAGCTTTAGTCCTGATGGAAAATGAGGAAAGAGAGGCAAATATTAAAAATATAAAAGAAAGAAGGAAAAGAAAAAGGAGAGAAAGGGAAAGGCATAGAAGAAGACATCCAGGTGCATCAAGAGGTAATAATTAAAGGGAAAAAAACTGAGAAGGAGACACAAAGATTACAACATACTTATCCTGTCTGTCATTGGTCTGTCGCCACTGAGTGAGATCCTTTCTCCAGCGGAGGACCTCTCTCTGACCCATGGTCCTATCTGTTCCTGTGTGGTATATAAAAACAGAGCATGAGAAGAAAAAAAAAAAGTACACTTATTGTGCAGACTATAAACTAAAACTGCATCCATGTGGTAGAAGTATGAACAGCCTGTCATGTGAAAAGATTTACTGCAGTGTAAGAAGAAAATTATATGATTAGTGCCTGAAAGTGTGGATTACAAAATAAACAAAAGGCTTTTCATATATGCAGCAATCCTCGACCGCACAACTATAAAAATTATCATAAGATTTCCAAAATCTGAGTGTTGACTATTTTAAGAGGAAGTTTGTCAGAATCAGAATGGGTTTATTGCCAGATGTTGAGGTTTACAACATTAGGAAATTGTGTGTAAATCTTTGAAACATTCTACATTTAAATGTCAGAAAACCAATTCCAGGCTTTATTCCTTAAAGTGCCAAGAAACACATCACCTCCAACTCGTTTCATCATTTCCCCACGGGCTCCCATTCCTCTCAGCAGGGCCTCCTCCAACTGATGTTTGGCCTGCTGAGATTTCTGTAAGGCCTGGGTGCTCACTTTGTCACTGCTCTGCTTTCCCTACAAAACACACAATAAGCACGTAGTAACCAGGAAGAAAATACACAAGGATACATTGGTAACATGCACTGAGGAGTGTGAGAAAAAACACGTGTAGGGAAGGTATGCAAATACACAAACATCCAAAGTAGTGCATTAAATTAAATTATTAGAAAATAAGCAAAGACAGACCCTATACTCAAAGCAGGAGATACAGATGGTGAGGAGCTCCAGCAGTTTGTTGAGCTGTGAGGGAGGCATATCTATAGTCCAGCGCTGAATCAGGTTCCCATCGGCATTCTTCATCACCCACAGGAAGCACACCAAAAGGTGGCGACTGGTGTCTGCAGCCAGGGTGGCTATGGATTTACCTTGCTGGGAAGAAGAGAGGACAGAGACAGATATGTGTTGTATCCAATGGAGTGCAGCTCTCACTGAATGGAAATGTGTGCATCTGCTGCAGATTACACATTTAGAAACTGTGTCCTAGAAATAAATTAAACTGTCACACGCAAAACAAAATCTATGAAGCTGTTCTAAAACTACACTCTGCTTGCAATAACGTCATAGATCCAATTCATATTAAATTCATGTGACACAACTGCCAGTGCTCAACCTATTGAGTTATACAGTGTACTCTAACAAGTGCATACAATAAACTAACAGTACATCACTGACAAGCTTCTCTAAACCACAAATATGGTTTCTCACTAGCTTCAATGAAATATGGTTCTCTCCTCCATCTTAACAGGTGTTAAATCTATTGCAGATTCATTTACCTTCACTCGTGAGATGATGAATCGCTAGTATAGACGGCTACCGCTGCTTCATTTTGCAGCAGCTTTGATAAATGTAGCCATTAACCTCCTAGTGCTCTAGGTGTCCCACCTAGAACCTTGTTTCCAGGTCTCTGTCTTTTGGGGTGTTTTTTTGGGTTTTTTAAGAGCAGGACTGCCCGGAGCTTACCAGAACCTACATCAAATATTACAGTTTAATCTAAAGCATCTCTTGTTTATCATAGGAAAATATTGTTCTCTCTATGAGTAAGATTCACTGGAAACATTGTTAGAAGGTGGACTGCCCAAAAATGAGGACCAAGTGCTCTGGGGGAGGTGTTTAGTTTTGTGGTGGATACCAGAACAATGGCTCACTCTTGTCAAAATCATATTTTCCACAACAGCACTTCTTGCAGCAACATACAAGGAACTGATTCATCTTTTGGAAAGAAACAGAAGGAAGATAAAAAGAATGGCAGCGTTCGGTTTTGGCGCCTGTGTTGTTGCTGTAGCTGTACTTGATGGATGTGTTTGTCAGGGAGGATGGCCCTGTTCACTTATGATGGCAATGCCTGCCCATAAACCATCTCCCGGAGACGTGTGTGTATGCGTGTGCGTGATTTTTCAGGATGAATGAAGTATGTGTGTGGCTCTGACAGCTAATCAATCTGCTTCTGTGCAGCTCACCTGTTAGGAATGGGAATATTCACAGATACAGTCGCTCACATGCGCACACACAAGCACGTCTGAACTTTTAAAAACAACAGGCAGCAGGCTATAATCTGTTACCGTCCTTTTATTAGGAAATTAAATACACATGGCCATTACCATAGATGCCATGGAAAGAAGAGCGTTCCGTCCCAGTGTGTTGAAGGGGTTCCCAGCAATTGCCATGGCAACAGACTGATTGATAGGTGGGACATTTTCAAGGTCATCATCAGGTCCGCCTGACTTGTTTTTCCCGCTGCGCGAGTCAGAAACTACGGAGACAAACAAGGGGCAATTATATTAAACTGGTGAAGAGAAGGACTGCAGCACACAGGATTACCTTACACCATTAAAAGTAACACAATTGTATCTCAATTAGAGATAAAATACATAAAACAGAAAAGTTACTTGTTACAACTATACAGAGTTGAGAAGGTGTTGGATGGTTATAAACGTAGATTTAGTAAATACGTTTCATATGAGTTATTGTCATAAATTAAAATCAATAAAAGCGTACATATTTATTTTCATGTAGCTTTCAGAAACACAGCAACAAGATAGTATGATGCAATTTTGGGAGTATTGGTGGGAAAGGTGACCTATCATATCCTCTTCATCACTACCATCAGGGCAGCGGTACAAAGATCTGTTAAACAAATCTAAGTGATGTTAAATGGTGTGAAATGGGTGTCACTTGTGTTTGTATTTGATTTTTGGTGACGTTACTGGCAATGTCTTTAATGGCCAACACTTGATGTCTTTTAAATGTGCTATATAAATAAAGGTGACTTGACTAGACTTAATGTCTCTAATTGTGATGTCTTTACTGTTGTAGTTATATTTGTCACCACAAGGCATGAATGGAATTTACAAAAAGGACAAATAAATATAAATATAAATGATTTTTTAATTATGAGCCAAAGGCCCTTCATTTGTTTCTGATAATTAACATTGAACAGAGTCTCAAATCAGCAGAAAGAGAGCTCAGTTTTCTTATCGTAATAAAGTATCATGGAGAACCTTTTCAATGAGCTTGTAGTCTGGAGCAAACCTGTGTGTGTGTGTGTGTGTGTGTGTGTGTGTGTGTGTGTGTGTGTGTGTGTGTGTGTGTGTGTACACACACACGTACCAGTGAAATCCAGGTAGTTGGTGGATTCTATAATAATCCCTACCAGGGGGAGGTAGAGAGCAGCCACCTTGGCCCTGACTTCAGGTTTGATACAGCGATGGTCAAGATCATGAGCACACAGCAGGCTGTAGATTGCATTGATGGACCTTCTCTGGACCTTTCCCCTGTGAACACGCATGCATACTGTTTCATTTGAATAATATCGCCAATGATTAGTACACAGCTTTCACATGTTTACAGAGGTCGATATTGATTTAATTGATATATTTTACAAAACAAATAAGACAGGAGCTTTTTAGTAAGAATGTAATTAGTCAAGTAAGAAAACAGGCAGTTTTGAGTAACGTGCAAGTAGCTGTACTTCCATACCCCTCTGACTCCATGTCTAGCGCTGCACTGAGCTCTGTCAGTAACAGACCCGTGAGGTAGTGTTGCTGCTTGAATTCAGGAGAAAGTTCAAACAGAGCCAAGATCCTCTGCTGCTCCTGGAAACTGCATGAGCCAGAACTCTGAAAACATAGATAAAATGAAGGAGTGGCAACAAGATTAGCGTAAAAATGTTTCTTAATGGAAAATAAAGCACTTTTTAAACAGAATTTTTCACTAAAAGAAAACTAACAAACAAAACAAAACTTAATCTTATCTCATCTAGTCAGTTAAATTACTCCCTAAACTCCCGTTCTGTGTTTGTATTTTTCCCAGTTATCTTCTCCTAGATGGCCAGTCCTTACTTTCCTTAACATTTTTGCAGCCACATTAATATTCCTGTATAAATAAACTCAACTTGGTAAAGCGGTAACCCGAGTGTCCAAATAATTCATGTAAAATTTGCACTGGCGAGTGGGCGAACCTGTGAGGAGATGGATGGACACGGTGAGGCGGGTGCGGAGGCAGGGCTGCTGAAGAAGAGGCTCAGGTTGAGATAGTGCTCATGACTGCACAGGATTCGCAGGAACTCTAGACGCATGCTGATCAGCGTCGGCATTGAAACACTCTTAGCCGACATCTAAAAGTGAAAGGGAGCATAAAAGTTTATTTTTCCAGAATCAGCATCTGGAGGGATATAATTATTAACATTAATCTGTTATTTTACCTGATTGCAATAGTTTTTCACTAGGTGGAATACAAATCCTCTGTCCATGAGCGACATCAGGTCATAAAGGAAAAAAGCCAGGCTGATGTTGACTTTCTCTGCTTGCTCTACCTCCTAAAACAACAGTCAACAAACAGCAATCAGGAAGCTGCACCAGATGGATCTTACTGAGTATCTAGCTGTGTAAGCTGTGCTCTCGATTCCACAGAGGCAAATATAATTAGCACTCCCAACTTCCTGTTGTTTGGAGGACATCGACAACATGTACAGTCAGGTTGAAATTGCCTCTCTCAACACAACCCAGGAGGACAGAAGGTACACGAATGCGCTCGGCTGCAGAGTTTGCAGATCGAAGTCAAATTGATTAGGCTCAGAAGCTCACGATTTATTTTCGTCGTCATCATTACTAACGTTTCTTACCTTTTGTTGTTTGACCAGGATGGTCCCAATCTCAGCTGTAACCACAGAGACAATTGTGGTGATGTCATCTTTAAATCGGTCAGAGAAGCGACTTCTGCGAGGAATATTGTACTTGTCCAGCTGGGACACATGCTGAGCCATGCTTTTCACCTGTTTAAACCATAACACACCCATTGATAATTGTTAAGAAAAGGTGAAAAACGCAATCTTTGATTTTTCTTTTTGTTAAAAAGGTGGCCTGATAGTTAAAGAGGGCAGTGTTTGATTATTTTATCATCAGCTTCTATTTTCAAATCAACAAGCCTATCAAGCCACGCAAAAATCCCTAATTTAATTAAAGTAGGCAATGAGGTTGAGGGCAGAAGCATAAATAAGCAAGACGAATTGAGTGAATGAGCATGAATGTCAGTGATGACACAGCTGAATTGCAAAACAGAAAATAAATTGTCAAGTGTTTTTTGTAATTTATTGCCTCGGGCGCTTTCGAACACCCTCTTAATATTCATACAATACTACCACTATCATTTATCTTTGGAGGTGTTTGGCCATGAGGTCACATTTGCTTGATATGACTCATTTTTATAACTCAGTCTATTTATCATTAACATCTGTGGATGCCTTCCCTCTTGCAGAGAGGTATAAAAATAAACACTGACCAGCAGCTCAAAGAAGAACCAAGCGTATTTGTAGGCATTTTCTCTGCAGACCCCGGTGCTGACAACCATTTGCAGGGCCAGCTCCTCATGAAATTGCTGCAAGAGAAAAAATACAAATGCTTTAATTCACGAGAACCCGTCTTACCCTGATAGCAGGTAGAGAATTTTTTTAAAGACTGCCTCATAATTGGAGTTCTAATAGATTATTATATTAACATATTGCTGTGAAGTGGTTTTAATATGCTGGCTGCTTTGAATAGACACAAAAAAAAGCATAAACAGCTCCAATATCAGTGTCACTGGTGTCACACTGCCACCTTGTGGTCATAAGGGTGAACTGGAGGATGAAAGTATTTGTTTAGCTGTGTTACAGGATGTTTGAGATAGAAGTAATGTTGAAATAGAACACAGAAATCAAACACAGCTTTTATGGTATCGTTCCATGTACTGCTACAGAATTATTTTTCAGTCACTGCAGTGTCTCTAACGTATAATAGAGATGACTAACCAGAATTTCTACTTCAAAAACTAAAATAACAAGGCTTTTCATTTATTCTTAATTGAAAGCAATTCAGTTAGACATTAAAACCCATATATGTTTTAGCCTTTATTTACAGCTACATACAATGTTTTTAAAAAGTCATTATGTGTTGCCTTGCCCTTGTGTACTGTAACTGTCTTGATTGGAGACTTTAAGTAAGGCTCTGACAATGAATAGCAGTGAAACAAGCCTGCACTGATAAATTCTTCTGTACACAATAAGATCTGAATGACAGCTTTCAAATAAATCAAATAAATATATCAAAGAGCCTCAAAAATACTGATTAAATATCAGTTCATTTCATAAATTCACATATTCCATTTCCATCTCAAAAAGATAATTAGTAATGCCATCCAACCTCCTCACCACAGAGGGATATTGTTCAGGTTTCATGCCATTAACATGTAAATGTCTATAATGAGGTGTAAATGTTGCATTAGCTATGACACTACATACAGTCATGGTCACAGGTGCTCAACATTCAGTGGGCCCGTACAGTAAAAACTGTAATTTCCACAGTTAATCAAGTCATTTGAATGTAACTCCTACACCGTGTCTTGCTTACCCCCAATACATGAATTAAATTAGCCTGTTTCGGTCCAGCTAACCTTCTTCGAGTACAAAGGTAATGTCTGTTGACTTACACGAGTATACACACATGCACAGTCAGCATATTCAGTATATGTGATGGCATAAAAATGGTATTTAATCTTTTAAATGGGAAGACATGAATAACAGGGACGGATCACCTTTGATGAAAACAACAGATATCCATCAGTTTAGATAAAGTCAATGTTGATACAAATCATTAAAAGGAAATATGTTACCCAGTTCATACTCATTCCTTGCCGTTTTCTGTATCATTATTTTCCGTCTCTAATTCTTTTATAAAAATGTAATTGCATTGCTACATAATAAAACGGGTCCAAAAAAGTAAAGAAAGTAAGAACTTTGAACCTTTCTGTTGGATGGCCTGGTGTTTCCTGATGGGTTCTGATGGTTGTTTACGTCTACGTAGGTGGACATGCGGCTGCCTGGGTTGTTGTGGCCCTGGAGACAGTAACACACAAGTTCCATCACATTGGATGTGATGGATGCATTCATTAGAGTGGGTGTCTAGTGGCCTATTACAATAGCTAATGTACTGTGGGGATGAAGAGCAAATGGCTATTTTGTGTGTATGAAGATGCATGCTGGCATATTTACATACTGTACTTTGTGTGTGTGTGTGCTCAATTAGGCAAATTCATACAGTACATTAGCCTAGTGCAACATGGACTTAGTAAAACCTTAAAGAGTATGTTAAAATAAAAAAAAGTGGACACAAGCTAAACTAACTTTTCTGTATTTTGCACCAGATCCAGGTTAAGACATGAGAAATCTCAGCTGATGAAGCTGGTCAGTACCTTGGCAGAGAGAATATTTTTGACCTCGTCATCTTCAGCGGAGTTATGTGGGCCTGGGATATCAGGGTTGCTGCTGCTTCTGATCCTGGACTGGAGAAGCATGCTGCCAACGGTGGCAGCCGTGGCCCGACCCATAGTGCTGTATCGGCTCTCTGCTGAAGGTACTGCGCCACCTGTACCTGATCACATGTTCATAGATACAAAAGGAAAAAAGAAACAAAGAAAATTCTTAATACTTGAAACACTCAGAGCAAATATGTTCACAGGAACGACAAAACAAAAGAAATGCATCCTTTTAAATGATGAAGCACCTGGATTCTGCATGTCTCGAGGGGGATCGGGCAGGCGAAACACCCAGTACAGGTAGGTTGCCAAGAGGCTGTTCCTACCCAGCTGGTCCCTGATCAGTTCCTGGCTGTTATGAAGGCTGTTGATGATGGACACCACTGACTCAAAGGCTATCTGTGCCAGATTGGCTGCAGAAAGGAAGCATGGATTTTAAAAAAAAACCAAGTAATTAAATGAGTACAGTGAATGAAAAATAAATCTGATTATTTACCTAATTTAGCTTCAAATCTGATGATTTATGGGATTTTTTTTTCTTTTGCAGTGTTGGTTAAATAAAAGTACAAATATAAAGTGGTAATCTGTTTTCTGGGGATATATCTTTCACAGTTTTTTCATGGTAGCTCAATAACTAAATTGAGAATATGTTGGGGGAAAAAAAAATCAACTGGAAAGACATTTTTAAATGTAGCACCACAATCACTGCTATACATCCATTATATACATGATACAATACAGAGTCCACTCACCGGTCTGGCCAGCAATGACCATGGGCTGCATGATGAGAGTGAAGAGTTTATCTAGCACTCGGTGGAGGGAGAGGACCAGAGCCTCTAGACTGGACGAGGACAGGGCTATGATGCTGAGCTTCAGCTCATGCTCCAGCTTGTTCTCTGGAATCTTCTCCTCCCTGATCCGCACAGGGAATGTTACTCCACCTTCCAGTGCATGGCAGAGGGTGAAGAAACGCTCCAGGTGGTTGTCCTGGTAGGGAGAAGGCAGGGTTTGTTAGAACGGGAAGCAGGGAGAGCAAAAGCAACAGAGGAGAGGAGACGGAGAAGGAAACAAATGTACTGCGACAGAGTCGGGACATGCTTCAGGGCGAATGCAACAACAACATGGACACTTGTGGTATGCATGTGTGTACTGATGTATACAGATAGACAGGGTGAGCCAAAAAGACATTCACTGTGTTGCTGTGTTCGTCTGGAGGCATCCAGCCTTCGCTCACCTGTGTGTGCACGGATGACACCGCCTGGATTTCAAGGTTGAAAAGTCCCTTGTGACCCTCCATCCACTTGACTGGAGGGACCTGAAGAGGAAGTTTCTACAAGACACAGGAAATATAAATATGACTTTTGTGCCTGTGTTTGTTACTCTACTTTCATAATAATAATAAATAATAATAAAAAATAGTTTTAATCTTTTAACAGGAGGATGTTTATACCTCAGGTGTGTGTAGAGAGTAGTTGACAGGGAGACGCTCCAAGATGATGGGCAGACAGTACTGACCAGTCTGCAGTCGATCAATATTCAATATGGGCAGCCACTGCATCAGAGGAAAAAAGACAAATTCAGCATGTCAGCCGAGCTTCAACGATTTAAAAACGCAGCAGTCAGACACACAAATGTCACAACATATTAATAGTAAAATGTCTGGCAACACTTTCCTTTGACAATGATGACAGCGATTTGCCAGCTGAAACACTAAACAGTCTTTTTCTTTGTTCTTAAGATTTGTGATGTGTAAAAGCTTACAGAGTATCCAATGAGCGTCTCACAGCTGCCGCTCTGGTTCTGTTTCTGCTGACAGCTGATGTGGAAGAACGTGAACAGCAAGTGATGCCTCTCCGTCAGACGTGCTGGAAGAGCAATCTTCACTTCCTCATAGAAGTCTGGAGACCTTACAGATGGGGAAATACGGAGTAACAAGAGGAGGCAACGGGAAGGAAACGAGAAAAACAAAAAGATAAATGAAGTCAAGGTACTCTGATTGTTCAAAATAGATAAAAAGACGCTAACACAGTCCAGTGTAACAAAACACAATAATGTGTCCTTACTTGTTATGGTAGGTAACAGGGGTATAGACTTCACTTAAAAATTCAGGGCCACTCGATTTCCCAAAAATGACCTGAATATAGAGACAGAAGAAGAAAAGAATAAAAAGGTACTTTTAATTTAACATGATAAATTTGAATCCTATGTGTAGACTGTGCTTGACTTGAATGTTCATCTGAACTACTGACCCAAACTGTCAGAGCTTGGGTCAGTAAATAGACAGTGACCAATATATCAGCCGATATTAGCCATCTGCTGAAATGGCAATATCGGCATTTATACAGGCTGACAGCAGTCAGACTGTACAATACCCCACACAGGATAAATACTGTTTAAAAACACATGTATATATTATTGTTACTCCTGCTGCACATTATGTACAAATAAAAATAAAAATCTTGGCATATTTAACTGTATATTGTAACCATCTGTGCAGAGTTTTAGCTTTTTTCTTGTACAATATTTATTTATCTATTTTTTTCTACTTTAAAAAACTAATATATCTCTAATTCAACCATTCTTCCTGTCCCTTGTGCTGCTGGAACAAGTGAATTTCCCCCAGTGTGGGATTAAATAAAGTTTTATGACTATTGAGGTTGCATAGTTTATCCACCAGAGGGCATTTTGCAACTTCCCTGTTGACAAGCAGCTGGGAAATAATTTGTGAGAATAAAACAATTATTAAACTGCACTTTCATATTTTATTTTATTTTTAAAATCACCAAATATCAGTAAAAGTTAAGTTAAATCAGTTTTAGTGTAAAAATGAGTGACAGGTAATGAACAACAGCACTCACACACATAGCCGAGCCAGGATCCTCTCCACTCATAAACTGGATTTTGATGGTAATATTTCTTGCCGATGTCAACCTGTTGACAAAGTTGAGCCTCTGGGGGTAGACATAGAGCAGATTCCTGCACATGCAAAGGGAGAGAAACTGTGTCAGGAACACTGTTGGTTTAGAAAAAACAGTCAAATAAATAAATTATGCTACACTTTATGTAAACCAAAGCAGTTTGATTATTTCTCACTAGATGGCACTGTCTGTACAACAGCTGCAGGGCTGATGCGACAGTAATGTCAGAGAAATGTAAAGCCAACCAGTAATTATCTGTGTTCTTTTGTGGGTTTAATTCAACATTGTAATCTGTTGTGAAACCTGAAATACAGGAAAACACCAAAGATTCCACTGAACACTTGTTTAGAGAACACCAGCATGCAATTACCGAGACTTGTTCATGCATGTTTTTTTTTTTTAGATTGGAGTACTGAGAAGAATTAAATCCCCATTCTTGACTCTGTACTGTTAACTGACTGATGGTAATTTAGCAGGTGGCCTGGATGGAAATGCCTAAAAATATAAACTACACTAAAAAGGAGAACAATTTCTAATGTCAGCTCTTGAGTGATCTTGTTGAGCGAGAGTTCATGTTGCCTCTGGCCCTTTGTTCGAAATGTGCTGCCTATTTTAACAAAGAAACCTGTTTATATTCTTAGCAAGAATAACTTGTTGTTGGGCTTGTTCGCTTTTCATCCCTTGAAGGTGCAAGGCTTGCATAAGTAGTTTCCTTTTCTCTAAGAAAGCTAAAGTCACAAAAAAACATTTAGGACACAGAAACGCAAAGAATAAAATATCCCACAACCTCACATTTAAATGTTTAAGGAGCATGAGTTTATTTGCCAACATAGTGCATACTCCAGCCCACCTGTAGATGTTGTGAGGAACATAAACCTCACTGGAGGGGAACTCCAGCACCTCCTTAATGAGACGAGTGCTTTTCTCAGCCACAGGTTTAAGAGGGATAAGCTCAGTTGACAAACATGATGTTGGTGTATCGTTGACTGGAGACATGTCCAATTTTATGGTACCTAGAAGATGCAAAGGTCAAAGGTCAGTAACCTGCATATGCAATATCCAGAATAAAGCCTATGATATCATTTAATAATATATAAACTGGCACACTGCTTTTTTGTCAAGAGCTGGATGAGAAGTACCACTGGTTTCGGTGTCCTCTTCAGGAAGCAACCGCAAAGCTTAGTAACAAAATATACCGACTTGAAATTTAAAGCATGCTATGAACACACATTTTAGCTCTTTTAAAAAATTATTTGTAAAGTGTGACATCACTGTGCTGTGTTTTTGCAATTTCCTGTACCCAAACGCTCTATATGGATGAAAGTATCAGGCTACAGGTGCTGGTTTAACTGAGTTAAACAGGTGACCTATGTGATTTAAAACTATTGCAGAGGTCCAGGTCTCTCTCTATCCATCTTTCCATTGACAAATTTTATCAATTTTCTCTGCAGCAAAAAAGAAAAAGAAAACATTAACAATAAAAATATACTCATGTAATGAGTGATAACCTGGTATTGTCTTGATTCTCTTCTGTGGTTTCTTCATCTCAGTCAGGGACTTGAGCAAATCCTCATCGCTTAGACGATCTCCTTCCTAAAAAACACAGTGATTTTATTTATTTATTTATTTATTTTAAATGAAAAACCCAGATGACAAGGACCAAATGAACCATTAGAGCAATAAAAAATATACAAACATTGGAATATGCATGTAATTTTTCACAGTAATAGCCCTACAGGTTTGAATAATAGAATCTGATGAAACACATAGGATTTTTATCAAAGTCCAAGATGTAAACACAAGCATGTCTGTCTGGGAAACTTTATCTTTATCTGGTATCTCACTGCATTTCAACCATTTTCACAGATTTATCCATTTCTTTGCTTGGGCAGCAGACAAACCTGTTTGATGATGGTGGAGATAGTGATGGTGGCAGGCTTGAAGCCAGAAACGTTGCAAAACGGTTCATCGATGGTACTGTAACGTTCAGAGTTCCTCCTAGGGAGTCCTCTCCGGTCAATGCTGCTGGATTTTCCTGAGGAAAAAAAAATGTCAAGGGTCAAGTGTGATACTAAGCTTCAAGGACTCCTAGGAAATGCAGACAAATGCAAAGTGATCAGAAGGTAAGATGACGCTAGCACACACCTCCTTTTGTGTTCTCAGAGTCTGTGATGTCACGCTCCAATGTAGCAGAGCTGATCACTTCCATTATATTAACAGTTGCCCAGGCAAATGGCATGCGATAGCGACCCAGCCTCTGGCAGAAACTATCCGCCTGGTTCCGCAGCTTCTCAATTTTGTCCTTGTTCTGACCATAAAGACATAAATAAATAAATAAATAAATAAATAAATAAATAAATAAATAAAGTTAGCCATTTTGAAAAACATCAGCTCCAGAATCCTTTTACATACCCAGCAAGTATTAATAAGAGGCTAAAAGGTAAACCGGAGAGCATTTTTTTGTAAATAATTTGACTGTTTGCTCTGCATTCATTACCTTTCCAGAGTCACATTCCCTCAGTGTCACGTAGGGGTCGACACAGTCACTGATCTCTCCCTGCTGAAGGACCTTTTCAATCTGAAACACGGAAACATTAATTATATCAAGGCCACAGCAACAGTTTACGATGAACTGCACAAACTCTATATTACTGCTGACTCTTCTTCAAAACTCCAATGACTCTAACGACACTGCAGAGTCCAATTCATAACTGATAGTGTCCCATTGTGTGTTTTTCTATCCAGGTATGCCTTTACTGCTTTGGTAGTGTGTTTGGTATCGGTGTTGTACTGAAAAATAAAGCCACTGCTAATCAGATGCTTTTTAGATGGTACTACATGATAGATCAAAATCTCCATGTTCAAAATTCCCCACATCACTTGCTGAAATGCAGCTAAACTATAACAGAGCCTCCACTGTGTTTTATTAATGCCTTTAAGATACTATTCATCCGCTGCATAGTATATTTGCTTTTCTTAGGCCTACCATTTCTGCTTTTTTCGTCTCAGTGGATTGCAATAGATTTTCTCATTACCTTGATGACCAGATATATATCTGTGGAAGGGTAGGTGATAGAGAAGATGGCAGATTTGGCTGTCGAGGACGGATCAATGTGGTCAGTGTGATTTTTCAAGAAGTTCTTAAACTGTTCAGAGTTCAGGTCACAGTAGAAATTCTCAGATATCTGCAGGGAAACAGATGAAACATTTTACTTTGGAAAACAGAAAATTATCTTCTTACCAAAATTAAATCCAGGATTACATTTGTTTTGGTAATCAGGGCATAACAAACTGGAAGGTTTCTGATGAGAGACTGAAAGAATACATTAATCTAGGTGATTACCGTAGTTTGATGTAAACCAAATGTTCATCTGTTCAGCCCGCTTTGCTGTTTCTCTTCTCACCTCTATAATGACCTCTGTGTAGGAACACAGATGTGGGCCGGCCTGGTATCTGTCATGTGATCCTATACACTGGAAAGCCAGTAACTACTCTACCTCATTCTGCTTATCCCACAGGGCCTCCACTACACTGACCACACCAAGAAGCCTCTAGAAAGCCAAACTTGGCTGATAACTAAAATCCTCAAAGCAGCAACTTTATTCAAGATAAGCACAAGAAAATTTTCAATGATGATGACTTCTGGCATACTTCCATGCTTGTGTAACATGCCAAAAGGACAAAACTCGGCACAGATTCTGAGACGGAAACGACCCAGTTAACTTAAGAAAAAGAAAAAGAGCCACACTCTCCCTGTTACTGAAAAATGACTTCTTGGAATCAGAGAAATAATAATCTTGGTAATCAAAGCCAGCTGACTAAAATATCCTCTGTTCATAAAGAAAAATAAACCGGTCAAAGGACGAGTGTTAAATGAGTCAGCATTTTCAGTAAATCATAATAGCATTCATTTGAAAACTTCAAATTTTGATGTAATGAAACACAAGGAATGTAAAAACCTCTTCAACATGATATTTTTAACCCCCAAACACCATGTCCGTGACTGACTGACACACACAAACACTAGCACACACTGTTTCAGGACAGATGATTAACATTTTCTGATGGAGAGCACTTGCAAACACCCTGTGTAGCCAATTTAGCAGCTGGACGCTACAATGACTCCTTTTGCAGCTTCATTCAAACACAGATCTGAGTGGCAAATGTTCAGGCAGACATCTGACAGCCGCTTCCTTTACAAATATTAGACAATATAGCTCCATAAATCCATTAGACTGTTCTTTCAAGGCCTCTGCTTTTCTGAAGTCTTGCCAACTGTGGTTTCATTATTGCGTCCTCCCACTTGGCTCCAGTCAGTCGAGTAAAAAGTGGCTTTCCTTGTGTTGCAAAGTAACACCAGGAAAACAAACGAAGAAAAAAATAACTAATGGATATTCCTTTTTGCTAAAAGAACATAATGTTTTGTTTTTTGCCTACTCATAAACCTCTGCTTACATTCATGAATATTGCATCATAAGTAGGCCACTTGTTAGGTCAAATCCCGTGTCTGCACCTTGGCTTATTGACCAGAGAGACTTTGATTTATACGAACATCTGCACAGATGTGAAACAACGAAATGACGTGAACAAAACCAAACAAGGCAACGAGGGATGCGGGAAAACGAAGAACAGCAAGTAAGAAAACAGAAGATAAGGCTCTCATAAAGAAAACAACTTGCGCTGAGCACTGCAGAAGAAAGAGAAAAACAAACAAGATAAAGTAAAAGTGAACAGTTCAGAGATTAAAAAAAAGAGGCCTTAACAACAACTGACAAAACAAGCTTGACAGTTTCTCCTTCGTTCACAGACGCACTTTGTGTTTACAGTTCAAATTCATGTTTGCAGACACAGTTCATTAACTAGTATCTAGTCAGTGTAATAAGCTGGAAATTATACTAACCTCTGCAAGGATACACTTCAGCTCAGCACATAATAAAAATCAGTCACCTTTAACAAAATGCATGACACTGTCAGAATTCAGCGCTGCTCTTAAAGTCTTCCAACAGAACCAAAAACAACCCTTGTTTATGTCATATTAGTATGTTTCATTGCAAGAAATATTTCACTGATTCTGACCCAAGACCAGGTTAGATATGGCCCAGTTTTGAAAATTGTGATGTATTAAATTGCCCTATCTCACCCAACAGAGTATCTTAGAGCCATTAGTCCTCCAGGCAAGCCAGAGTAAATCAGGGCAGCACAGATGAGAGGGCAAACCCGGTGGCTAAAACCTCGTCTTATGTGAGAGATCCACGAGCACTTAATCCTTCCAACCCCTACTATTATCCAGCTGTGTAAATCCACAGAAAACAAACAAACAGCCACAGCTCAGAAATGCTTTACTGCAAAAATAATGTGCAGTATTAGTAGATACAAGGCCAAACATGACGACCCCCGAGGCTATAAATTTCTGAGGATGATGAGACATAAAACCTTACAGATTACAGTGATCCCTTACTACACAGCAGAGCTGACTTTCCAAAGCCACTACAAGACTGCGCCAGATCAACAAGATGCAAATAACATGCAAAAGCTACCTTTAAAACTGTGATTTTTATTAAGTATACAATACTTGTAACTACTGGTTTTTGATATTCAGTCTTGTCCAGCTTGTAACTCATTATAAAATACACAACAAGTATCCAAACCATGTGACTATCTATCAGTGTTGAGGATTGATATGTGACCAGTAATGTTTTATTAAACATTAGCAGGATTGTTATGGTGGTTGTTTGTCGTGTGATATCAAACAGTCCCCAGCAGTGTGCTCAGTTACATTAACAGTCTCTAATTTTATGGTAGTTTCTTTGTTAATGGAAAGAGACAGAATATCAACCAAAAACCCAGAAAAAACCCCCCCCCACATTACATAAAAGTATAATACGTATATAAACTTATATTATCAATTATTAATTGAAAAGCATGAGTAGCTATTGAGCATTGAGTGAAACAAGTATTTGATGCCCAAGCAAAACATGACTTATTTTACAGTAAGCTGTAAGATATTTCTTAAAGTAGGTCACCAGGTGTGCACTCAGGAGTGATACTGGACCACTCCTCTTACAGTTTCCTGGTTTTCTCCAAACACAGCGGTTTGAGCTGATGCCAAAGAACTCTAGCACAGTTCAGAAGGCCTATACATGTACGAGCCTTCATGAGCAGAGGGACCTTGCAAGTGCTACAAGATTTCAATAGATTACGCTGTAGTTTGTTATCTGTGGTGTTCATGGTGCCTTCAGACCATTAACACGCAAGGAGCGTGTTTTGGCAGTTTTGGCAGATCCACCATCTTTCTCATCATTACCCTGTGAGGAAAGATTTATATTTCTTCCCTTTCCGAATTGTCGCACCACGAGTTGTCACCTTCTCACCAAGCTTCTTGTTGACAGCCTCATAGTCCATTCCAGCTTTGTGAAGGTCTACAGTCTTGTCCTTGACATCCTTTGACATTTCTTTGGTCTTGCCCAATCGTGATGGAGAGGTTGGAATGGAAGAAGCTCATTTTGTGGACAGGTGTGCTTTATACATATAACAAGCAATAGATGTAATGGACTGGTTGACTGTGGGAGCAGAATTCTGTCAAGGTGGGGTTTTTGGGGGGGATTTTTGGTTGATATTCAGTTTCTCTCCGCTAAAATGAAACTATCATAAAAATGAGAGACTATTAATTTCTTTTAAAGTGACCAAACTTACATATTCAGCCAGGGATAAAATAATTATTTCTCCCAGCTGTGTGAGAAAATGCTAAAATACACAGCAAGTATGCAAACAAGCAGAGAGTCCCAAGACTGAGGAAAGTGTTTTTTTACTGTTATTCTTTGTTGCTTATCTCACACACACACACACACACACACACACACACACACACACACACACACACACACACACACACTTTTGTATAACATTAAAAAAAAAAGTGAATTTGACAGTGAAAAAAGTTTGCTCACCTTTTTCTTCTCTTTCAGATCATACAGTGCCATGGTGGCAAATATGGGTTCAATTTCTATTTCAAACCTAAAAGGCCACACAAAAGAAAATTAGATTAGGAGTTTTATCGCAGGAGAAGATGCAAATTCTGAATACAAATCCTCATTTTTTTTCCTCAATTAGCTTTCCATCAGTTTTTGATTCTACTGATTTTTCAGGAATTTTAATTCCTGTTAGACACAAATTAGTTAGAGGAAGTGATGATGTGCTTGAACTGAGGGTTAAAAGGATTAGAAAAGTTGCCAAAGCATTGCAAGCAGTTCAACTCAAATATTTGGCAACTGTACGAATTATACAAGGATGACGAAGATCAAGACTATAATGCAGGAAAAGTGCATTTGCATGTGTTCGAATGAAAGAAGGAGCAAAAGAGACAGAATCCCACAGAGAAAGGGAGGGACGGAGAGTTTCTGGAAAACAACCACTGCCGAACAACACTCCTCCACCCTCACATAATCCTCCATCCATCACTTAAACAACTACTCAGCTATGCAGCTGTTTAAACTACAAGACTATTCTCCCTACTACAGTATAATGAAAACGTATGACATACTTTATAGACTGGCATCTGATCATAACGCGCTCTCCAATGTGTTCTCTGGGGCAGTCGGGAACAGGACGGATTTCCACTGTATCTTCCTGTAAGATATTTACAGAAATATGTTTAAAAAAAATAAAGATTTAACTAAGCACAGATGCTTGTGGATGGAGAAGAAGCGAAATTAAGAACACAAGTCATGTCCACACAGGAAGCGATCTGCAGCAATATAACAACCAGAGACCATAGAAAGTCAGTGATATTTGTGAACTTTAAGCAACTACATTCAACTTCCCGGATAAACTCTTCTCAACCTCGAGACGAGCAACTAAAGTTATTACCAATGAGAGTGCAGGATACACTGATCATCATGTAACCAGGTAGTAAATACATTAGAGAGTTACCTAGGCAACAGAGAACTGGAAAGTCCCCAAGCTCATTGCATATTGCTCCCTGTGTGGGCACCTAAGGTTTCAGATGTGTATTTAATATATTATGAAAAACGAGAAAGGGCTGCAACTCTTATTAGTTTCATTATAGATTATTTGTAACTGGCAGTCTATAAAATCTTAGTGAAAATGTGCATTACAATTTTCCAGTCACAATTTTATTAGTTTTTGTATCATTTATGAATTTGTGTAGTCAAAAAAAAAAAAAAAAAAAAAAAAAAAAGAGTATTTTCTATTTACTATTCAGTTTTAGATGTCTTAAAATAAAAACTTTCTATTTACTATCTGAAAGAAGTGGTTGTACATCCGTTCGATTTTTGGTAATTTTTGCAGATCCCAACTATCATGAAAGGCAAACGCAGCAGCTGAAATATTAATGGAAAAAAAACAAAAAAAAAAAAACAACTTTGTTTTTATATCTCACCTCATCAGGTGGTGGGTAGAGCGCAAACAGCTCAGGGTGTCTGTTCCCTTGCCGTGTTTCCTGGTTTAAACGATCCAGCTCTTCATGGCTGCTGAAAGCCAGAAGACCCTCAACTCTCTTGTCTGGAGTCAGGCACCGCAAGTTAAAGTCAGAGGAGGTCAGTGTGTGGCCAGAGTCATCTGTCAACGTTGCTAGAGTTGGTGACTTGACCTGGAGCAATGACAGAATAAGAGCAGGGGTAAGGGTCATGTCATGGCCAGGAGGAGAGGAATTAAATAAAATGAAAACACAAGGAAGTGGAAGAAAAAGGCAGGAAAGCACAAGGAAAGCCAAATTATGGGACTATAATATCCAGAGGAACAAGATTAGTAGACACATGTTGTTCACCCTTGGTTTAAAGAAAAAGACAACCATGCATTTACCTCAAACCTTGTTTGTAACAACAGCATATCAACACCGTGCTGGAAAAGCATTTTATCAACCATCATCAACATGCACTGTATTAAAAATAGAGCTTCCACTATTACGTGGTCAGCGGACACAACAAAACAGGCATTTAGTCAGTCTAGACAGCCTCTGTTTTAGATTGAGACAATGACAGGCTCTTGTACTTTTCTAAACAAGGCTTACTCAGTATAGAAGACACAGCATATAGCTGTGCTTATGTTCACTGTATTTAAAAGAGAGTAAAATGACTTGAGTTACTTCACAATATTCAGCAGGTGTGTATAACTAATCCTTAATTTTTTATGAACAAGAAGCTTTGTTTTGTTTTTTTAATATTTGATACATAAAAATTGACCAGCCAATCAGTAACAAAGGGCCAGAAGGTAATGAGGTATAAGTTACTCATCATTCCTGATATGATATTGACAGAATTTTAAATGAGTTAATCAAATTCTGTAATCAGATCTCCCAACAGGCCTTTGGGTTTTTCAACAAAAGTGAGAACAGCATAGAGGGTTGAGCTAACTGAGCTAACCCAGAGCTAGAAAAAGCGGCATAATTTTGACACTTAGATGTGATGTGATTCATAAATGTGCTCAGAAGCCTTTTGAAAAAACAGCATCTGAATATGTTGTCTAATTTTTAAAAAAAATGAAGTGTATTAAAAATAATCTGATTTCAAAAGTGCTTTAATCCCGCCACCATTCACTAGTAATGATCGAAACACGTACTGTCAGAAAGAGTGGATTCTGGTAGATGGCATAAAAACAGCAATGGCTGCACTGACACCAGAACTGCTCACAAAAGTGTGTGATGAATTTGACTATTGTACTGACACATTCTGTGCATCCAGAGGGAGACCTATTGAGTAGTTGTGAGCAATGTTGTATGTAAAACTTTATATTCAGTCAAGTATTCTAAAATGCACCGCAAGCTTCTTCGTTTATTACTCCAAAAAAAAAAAGGTCAACCTTTTATAGTTTTTGTTTTTTAGCAGTTTTAATTGGCATATAAAAGATTCTTACATGTTAAAAACTCTTTAGGCATCAATGCCTCCACCTAAACCAGAATCAGAAAAAAAAAAAACCCACAAAAAAAACCAAAACCAGCCTGACTGCACAAGGAGATCACATGATCAGATTTTTTCCCCCATTGAAATCATGTTTTTTGATCTGCTGTTATGGTTCAAGTAAGAAATCATAAGTGGGAGGTCTCTCAGAAAGGCATTGCACGATAAGGAAGTCCACCTACAAAAGTAACTTAATTTGGTGTATAACCTCTTCAAATGGATCAATGATTTCATTTAAAAAAAAAAAAAAAAAAAAAAAAAAAAAAACAAACAAACAAAAACAAACAATAAAACCCCCTGTCGCCAAGTAAATATCTGCAAAGAAATCAAATTTCCTAAAAGTAGCATTAGAGTGCCCGGGATATGAATCACTGCCTGTAGTTGGAATATTTACAAAAAAAACCCCAAAAAACAGGATGGTGGGGCACCGCTGTAGCTAACTCAGTTGAGCAAGCAACCCATATGCCAAAGGGCTGCAAGGGGCCTGGGTTTCATTCAGCCCTGAACCATTTCCTGTGTCGAGATTTGCGAATTGAGCTTTTCACCTTGAGTTGAAGCGATAGCCTTTGTATCCAGGCAAGCACGTATGCACAACCGTAATTATAATGACACGAGTTCAAGATTCTAACCCCAAAAATGGGGTTTAGCCAGATTGCAGGTCATAACCTCACTGCTCCCAAGCTGCATCCTGATCTGAGCAGTCCCTCTTGCCACCCGTTCTCCTTGTCTCTTTCACTCCTATCATCCATCAAATTCATATCCCAGCTCTCACACCACAGGCTAGGACTGACTGAGTTTCCAGTCTGCTTAAGCTTCACAATGTTGAGGCTCCAAGAGTCCATCACGCCATGATTGTTAAAGCAGACTGGTCCATAGAAGAGAACTATTAAGTGCTGAAGGACAATAGAGCTGTTCTTCCCCTCTCTGTCACTCTCATTCTGGCATATAGATCATGGGAAGCCTACAGCAGTAATGAGGGCCTTTTGGTTTGGGTAATTAGTCAGAATTGGCAGGATGAAGCAACAAGAGACTGGCTGGGGCTAAGGGATGGCTGGGCCAGGAACTGGGAGTGGCACTGGCTGGGACTTGGATTGGCCGCGACTGTGTGATTCTGGGAGCTGGGATTTGGCCACTATAAGACAAATAAGCGACTGAGAGGGCACAGAGAGGATGTGAACTTGGCTCAGTGAAGGACTGAGGCAAGGATCCATAATGAAAGATCCAAACACTTGGATGGCAGCTACTGATCTGAAAAATGCTGAATATAATACAACAGGGCTGTGGTGCACTAAACTTAAAAGAGCCACTGTGTAGGGTAAAAAAAGAGTGATGTGAATAACAACACACTGTTGTGTTCTCTATTAAAGCAACCCCCACCCACTCCCCGCTCAGTCTCCCAACCCAGTCTCCCCCCAGCCTCACATTTCACACCAACAATTGTCTCCCAAGCCTTGATCAGTATGGACTACCATACTGCTCTCACTACAATGTCTTTGCCACACAGAAGTCACTTTATCAGAGTTCCAACGCACTGTCAGTCAAGGACAAGTTGTGGCAAGTAACTTTTCTTGTAGTTCTGCTTAAAAATAGCATTAAGCTGTTGGGGAAATCCACTTACTCCATTTCTTGTCAGTATTTAGATTGGAAAGTCATTAACTTTCTCATATTCTAGCTTAGCTAGACAAAAAAACAAAAAACCCACTAAACTAAACCATCTCTCACTGCTGGCTGTTGTTCAGCAAATAATAGTTACATCACAACTGCAGATAGACAAATTACACAGTTGTTCTGACCGTCTAAAGTGGTAATAACCAACAAACCAAAGCAACACCATCTAGTCAAAAACCTGTTTCTATAATAACAAGCAAAATCAGATGTGACGACCTAACTGTAAACTGAGACTACAGCAACAATGCATGTCTGAAGCATCACGCTGCACACAAGAGGCCGAGAAGGAAATCAGTGAGGACTTGTTTCTTCATAGTATGCTGCACGCAACACTGAACAGGAGGAAGGCTCCTTCATTGAGTAACAGGGTGCTGGTTAAGACACAGGCTAAGTAAAAGGGTACTTACACTCAATATTTATTGGGTTATTTATCCGAACCTCTAAACTAAAACTTTAGCACATGACTGTGTGTTTGTGTTTCTTACCGTTTTTTCTTGATTTTCTGGCTGAAAATCCGACTCAAAGGTCTGTTTCCGAAGAAGTTTGTGTAGGCCAGTTCGCTCTGAATACACACTCCAGCCATCCCCCTGGCATCTTCATGCATACACATAAGACAGAAAAGACACAAAAACACAAAAAAGGGCATTCATGGTTAACTAAAAGACCTCTGAACCAGTCTGGATAACAACACTGAAGCATTATGCAGTGCATGTGTGCAGTGAATATGAGAGTCTTTGTAGGAAACATGTAAACATAAGAATGTATCAGATAGGACACGCAGTCTTTTACCTTCTGGAGACGACGAGCCACGGCTGGGTGTAACTCTTTATGCAGTCTCTTACATGCGGATCTAGTTCCACTCTGTTAAGAGATAAGGATGAGGACAATGAGATATGCAGACACATGCAAGCAGCTGAAAACTTTGAATTCTTCTCCTGTCTTAATTTGGACTTCATGGTCACGTTGTGAATACTCTGAATAAGCAAAGATAACGTGCAGAAAGTTGTTTTACAATGAATTTGGGGAGACAGTCTAAATATTTATTTTATTACAAAACAATCTGCTAAACTTCTTTGGAAGATGAATAAAGGCTTGTTACCCACCTCTGAACATCAGTTTAATCAATATTTTAAGACATTCAGAGAAACCTGTCAGTAAAAAACGCTGTCCTTTTTGGCTTTTTGTGAGCTCTAGAAAACCATGTTAATTGACTCATAAATTATCCTCTTATTTAACAATCATTGGCCTGTAACATACCCATCCTCTGGGACAGAGTGTCGAATAGTGCGACACTCCTTTTCCACCTGCTCCACCTTCAGGTCATCATCAGGAAAGTCTCCAAATTCCTGCATCAGGGCAGAGTCTCCACTTTTTAACTGCGACATGAAGAATTCCTCCAGGTCCAAGGGCTCCACTGCATCATACGTCTGAGGCTGGAGAATTGAAGAATGATGGAGAAAATATTGGGATTGGGAAGATGGAAAAAAAAAGTGAGAATACATATCAGAAAAAAAAACAAACATTAAAATTAAATATCTAGAAAATACTGGCAACCACCAGTGCTATCCTACAAGACAAAGAGGACACTATGGAAGAAAGCAACAAATGAATAATAACTAATGATTACATGCAGAGTGATGTGTAAACTTATAGAGAGTCCTATTGCAGGAATACTGCAGTGTATCTAAACACTGGTTCACGGTTACCTGATCCAGCCCTAACTATAAGCTTTTACAAGAAGCAAAATGGAAAACCAAACACTTTTCATTTTACAGTTTATACAGCCATTTGTAAAATTCAGACACTACAGAGAAGAAAAAGGGAAGCATAACCAAACATGTTGAATCATGAATATTTTCTAATACCTCATACCTGTCTGAGAACAAAAGACACAGGGACTTACACAAGCGGAAACCGGAACAAGCTGGCATTCAGGCTGTTTGTGTGTGTGTGTGTGTGTTTTTTTAAATCCTATTTTTAGACAGAAACTGTAACTCCATCTCTACTACATCAGATCATCACAAAAGCAAAGCTGTAGTGGTTTCAAAGTACAATATAAATGGGTTGAAAGTTTCATATTTAAGCCTTTTAACAAATCTGTACTCTGACACAGATGAGCTTTTATAATCATTAGAAAGTGTACCAAAGGGGGGGGGGGGGGGGGGGGGGGGAAGCACAACTGATGAGATAGCGCACCACACATCCTTTTTTGTCGTGCATTGCTGACTGTGGTCGTTAAAAAAATAAACAAAAAAAAACAAAAAAGGAACCTGCATGGAGCAGGTGTCACTGCAGCAAACTGGGCAGACCTCCAATCTGATAATCATCAGGGGTTAGCTGAGGTAGGACAAAGGTTTAGAACCATATCCTATAATGGCTACATTTTCCAGACCAATTTTAAGCCTAGTCCCAGACGGAAAGCTTTTTTTTTTTTTTTTTTTTTTTTTAGTTTTTTAGTTTTGTTTTTGTTGTTGATGGAAATATTTTTAGTGACTGTGCTTAATCTGAGCCATGGAAATGGGCTAAATGTCATAATGAAAAATTACTAAAAAGAAAAAAAACCCAAAACTGATGAACAATAAAAGGAAGCCATTCTAAGAGTATGAATTTGAACAAGAACAGTCAGACATTTTTTAGAAGAATATTTCAGCTTTCAGTCACGCGGACTGTCCCATACAGGTAAAATACAGATAGCCTGTCAAAAACTGTGAGAGAAAGTGTGTCTTCAGGCAGACAGGAAACAGGGGGCCAAACCAGCTACTGGTATAGACAGTAAAAGATAACATGTATACACATAAGAGGTGGAAATACCTGCAGAAAAACATGAGTCACTGCTGTGCTTAACTTTTAAAAGCTGAGCAAATTCCATTTGCCTTCAGACATGTTTTTGCACATCAACCCACCCTAAGGGATATTTTTCCTCCACTAAGCAACGACGAGCATGTTGTTGCACACGGCCGATTATTAATGCTTAGCATGCAACACATGACAAAAGAATACACAGACAGCCAGAAGGAAGAACTATATCATTATTGTTTTAAATGAGAGGGCTCCGGTATAAAAAAAAAAACTAACTCCTCCTCTCTACAGAGGACAACCTCAGTAGTACCATTATAGTAGCAAACTTCATCTGACTCCATGTGCATTTCTCTGGCTGTATGCCTCAAAGTTCAAAGAATCATTGTAACATGGCCTCTTTTTCTTGTTTGGTATGGAGGCTAACAAAAACAAATGAATGCAAATCTATGCATGCCTCTGATCAGTGCCTGCTGCTCTGTGGAGTCATCAGAGGTGCCAGCAAGAATCCAGCTTTCCTTGCAAAGCCAACAGCCACCAGACGTTTTTGACAAACTTGATCACAGGTGCAATAATTGCAGTGAAAACCATGAACGGCTGGAAGATGTGACAAAACTCAGTGAAGAATGTGCACAAATGATTAAATAAGACAAGCTTTTTTAAAAACAAAAAAAACAAATAAAGCATTTTCATGTAAAAATGACCATTTTTAGAAGCACATTACTGCTGTCGATATACAGGAGGAACACAGAAAAAAGAAACAGATGTAAAGAACCCAAGAGAAAATAAAGCTACAGTAAACATGACAGAAGATATGTGAGCAAAATCTCACTCTAGTTTCACAAAAAGACTGAGCTCAAGCCGACATCGCAAACTTACCCTGCTGAAAACTGAACACCATAAAAAGGAAGTGTACAAAATGGCGCACTCCGGATATGGGGAACCTACACTGTGTACCTACTGGCGCTCAGTGCTTTTGAGTGAAACTAAGCCACAGTGCAATGCACAGAACCCCTTTAAAGTGGGCTTCATAGACCTAGAAGCTTAAAGAAAACCATCAGCATTAGCAAAAATAAATCAGAAGCCACAGAGTCAATGCTTTAATTGGAGCCTGACTGTTTAGAGACCCACAAAACGTTTAGACATCAGTTTTAGACATTACAGTTCTCAGCTGAAAGGGACAAAACCACAAAACACTGAAGGAAGTGACATCAGCAAGGCGTCCCTCCATCAACTGGTGTTTCAACAGACAGGAACAGAAACTAGAGATACATACATGTGCATGCCACACACACACACACACACACACACACACACACACACACACACACACACACACACACACACACACACACACACACACACACACACACACACACACACACACACACACACACACACACACACACACACTGCAAGCTTTTAAATTTGTTAATGTCTCTGACCAGGCAACAGTTTCAACTCAGGTTCAGTCAATATTAACGTAGTGATCCGCATAACAACTGCAGCAACAAGCACCCCTCCCTCATCCCTTTGCTAGACGGGACTGCTGAATAATGTAAAACTATCATCCCAGAGATTATGGTATTAAAAATCCTCTCCCGCATCCCAAATCCGGACATATTGAAGATTTGCCTGGATAAGCTGCAAGGTAGGCAGCGCCCATCCAGTGCCTGTCAGTATCCAAGGCACTGACCCATTTCTCAAGCAGGTTACAGATTAACCATGCTGCATGCTACAAGCCGGGTCAGGACAGCTGGCTCAAGTACTTCTCCTCAAGACCTGTCAGCCAGAAAGCTCAAGAATCATTACTAAAATAAAAATAAAAAATTTTTTAAAAAAAAAAACAGCCCAAAAAAACATTATTTAAGGGTTTAAGCTCTGTCACTCAAACACAAATATATGTCACAAAACTTAACAACTGCAAGCTTTAGAGAATTTTACATGAGAGAAATGTAGGGCGACACAGAAGAAAAGATGCGAGGAAAAGACAGAAATAGACGAAAAGCGAGAAGACTGAGAGCAGAACATATAAAGCTGGGAGGCAGAGACAGAGGTTCAGAGGGTACTACAGAGAGTGCAGCGGGAGCAAATCCCCGCAAAGGATTACTGTGCATCATTCTGTCTGTAGGCATTGGAGGGCAGGGATCGTTCTCTGTCACGCTTCAAATGAGGAGAGTAGAAAACAACCTGCCATAATGACTTTCAAGTCTTTTCAGTATGTGCTACATTTTTCAACGCATGTTAAGCCAAAGAGCAGCGTCAGGCCGGTGTAAACGGCTATGCAGGCAGCTCTTTGCAAAAGCAGCAGCTCATGCTGTAGAAGAACTGTTTCAGGATTCAAAGCATAATCTTCAAGGTGAGACACCACACCGAGTCAGACAGTCCCAGAGCTAATGACAGCAAAGGCAGGATGTGAAAATGATACACTTATAACTCTCCAGTGGTATAAGCAGAATCACTAAAGCAGCATAAGAGGAAGCCACTCCACTGATGTTTTAGTCACAGCATGATTTTTCCCCCACTTCAACTAGGATTTCATCACTACTGCTCTGGTACAAGGGAAGTAATAATATATAGATGTAATATTACAGCACACTTAACATGTTACGCATTTGAATAAGGAAATATAAGCATAACTGGGAAAAAATACTTAAAAAAAAAAGTTCATATTGCTAACATTCCTTTCCTGAGATCTGCCTCCAGTTCAAATCTGGATGATATGACAATTTCCTGCTGAATAAAACAAAAGACTAAACTCCAAAAGCAAAAGAATTCTTTTAACAGAAGGAAACTCACCACAGTAAGCCACACTGTGGCCGAAGCGTTCGAGTTGGTTCGGCTGTGATGCAAGCCATGGTTCCCACCAAAGTGTTTCCTGATCTCTGCAGAAGAGTGCCTGAAACAAAATGTTAGAAAACACAGATTTATAAGGTTTTGTGTTCATGAGCCAGAGTATCATATTTGTGTGCTGTTTTAAAGGGAATGTTTGCTTTAAAACAAGCATTAAAAACTCTACAACCTCATCTTTTGTGTATAATTCCAACCACATGCACACATAGTGTATCTTAATGACAGATGCAACAGCACCAATTCCGCAATTGTTCTTAGTCGAATCGGCCAGCCATGGTGTTCCTATTCAACTATTGTTCACTCTCTACAGAAGCCCACCGCTGCTGGCTGTGTAGAGGCTTTGTCATGCTTGCGTTGAATGATATGGTGTCCCGCTGTAAGGGTCAGAGCAAGCAGGAAATCAACATGACACAAGAATGGAGTACTATTCAAATATGTTGGGTAGATGGTGTTTGTGTTTGCCTGTAGCTTTTACCAATAAGAAGGGAGAACAGTGCCCTGATTTTCTGCACACATTCCATCTCCATGATACGGCCACTAATACACTAGTTACTTATTTCTAATTAATCCACCATATCACTGGAGCCCCACCCAAATCTGCGCAACAGCAGCTCAGTAACAAAACCCCAGTCTGTGTATGTATGTGTAAGTATATGTCATTTTGAGTTTTCTCGTGTGCGTCTTCTGTTAAATTTACTCCATTTTCTGTGTATTGTTGCATATGCAAGCGTCAGAAAGAGTTTATTGTAACGCTGACGCACAGGGAAGCGTTAGAGGGCAAAGACTTGAGCAAATGGGTCACATTCCCGACTGCTTCGCCTGTGGTCAGTCTCACGGGTTCAGTAAGTCCCCTTGGCCATTGTTACAACATCGCTGTTACTAATTATCACCGCAAACTAATAACAAATGCTGTAAAGGAATGCCAGTATGTCAAAACCACTGAAGCTACAGAATCATGGAGCATGCACAATCTGATGAGCACTTTCATGGAAATTTCGAAAAAGAATTACAAAACAAGTACAATTTTCAAAGCTTAAAAACAAACTGGCATAATATGAATACTAACAACATGACACACAGTATTGTGCAAGGCTTGAGCCAAGCCCCATTTCTTTATATTTCCTCAGAAAATGTGAAATGGGTGCACTGAAACACATAAACATGCATGTAAATACAGTACATCAGGCAAAATCAGAGCTTGCACAGTTCTAATAAGCTTAAAAATCAATACATGGCATGAAAACCTTTATTCAATAATGTTGATGTCCTGGCACTGGGGAGGACGATCCATGACTGATGATGTTCTATTGTGTATTTTTCTATCCATGTATGCTTTTACTATACTGGCAATGCGTTTCATTGTAATCAAAAATGAAGTTGTTGCCAATCATATACTTTCAAGATGGCATTACATGATGGATCAAAATCTGATGGTACTTTTCTGTGTTCATAATTCCACCCCCAACACCATGGCTAAAAAGCAACTCTAAACCATGACAGAGGCATCTCTCAGGCCCTCTTTGAGATCTTTACTAGATTTTTTCCCCATTACCTAAAGGAATGACTTTCAGATACTGTTCATCTGCTGCAGCTATTGTCCCCTAGGCCTGCCACTTCTTCTTTTGTCCTCCACTTGTCCAGTTTCCCCAAATATTTTAAGGAGGCGATGCACAATATGCCAAGCAACGCAAAAACCAAATTAATTTGTGATTCATGTGGTTCACTGGTTCATCCCCTTTCCCCCTATCACCATCCCTCTGAAAATCATCAGGTAGAAGAACTAGACTAAAAATTACTGCAAAACCAGACAATGTCCAACAAAAAAAAAACAAAAAAAAAAAAACTTGGACAGCCTGGAAAACTATTGCTCAAGATCGCTTTAAAAGTTCCAAGAAAGTCTGGCTGCTTGGAAATAAGAGGCGGATTAAGACTTTTGAACTGTACTGAGCTAACAACATGACATACTATTATTATGAATGTGTTTACTATACTTGAGCGAGCCTGTTTCAGTCATGCTGTTTATAACACGTTCTCCTCCCCCTCTAAAGCACATAATATGCTGAGTCAATAAAATAACTGAATGCCAGAAAAGGTCATGGCATGGGTGGGAAAACAGTATACACAATTTACACAAAGGCCAAAGTCCAGCACTGCAGCAGCATTTTTATTTAAAGCCATAGCTAGCTGCTCACGGCCATTAAAACAGAGTTTTAAGAAAGTAGTGCTGCACAATAAGTAAAAAGAATTAATTGTGTACATTAAAAAACAAACACATATTGCAGCAATATGCTTGTAAAATAATCACACGAGCCAGATTAGAGGACACACACCCACACGAACAGGTACAGCTGATCAATTGACCAGATTAGCAACAGCAACACCAATGCAATGCAAAAAAAAGCTTTGCATTCATGGTTTAAAATATATTTTAACCACTATGCAAGTCAAAATACAGCTGCGGCCTGATTATAGTCTACAAAGTTACACACACATATCATAAAAACGCTCACACCTCATGTCTGCTCAGTATACGCACACAATCATATGGCGGTATCTAGTGAACAAGTGTAGAGCAGTATGTTTGTCCCTCGCAAGATAACACGGTGGACACTGGTTGTGGAGGACTCTCGCATACACACCTTTACCCTGTACCTCCATATCAATAAACTAATCTCTGTTCGCTCTCCTTAAAGGGAATGTGCCAGGTTACAGTTTTAGTATGTAATATGTCAGAACTGCATACACAGATGAGGTTTAAAAGGGGCTGCAGTATAATAAGCTTTAAAAAAAAAAAAATCTATTTGTGGAGACCTAAGTGACACACACACAAAAAGAAATCACCCACCTCAAATGCCTCTTCTTCTGTCATGTTGTCTCTTTGAAATCAGAATAAGCCACTGTTGAGATTTTCATGACAAAACTAATAAAAAAATCCAATAAGGCTGAGGCTTTTTTGTCCAAAAGCAGATTGTCTGGTGGGTGTATTGAGTTTATACCCAAGACGATATAAACTCTGTAATAACCCTTCTCATTACATGAGACTTTATAAAGACATGCCCTTAACCACTCTAACTTGTGCCATTTCTACATATCTTCCATTGGTACTTTCTAGCTCATACAACCTAATAACACATACTGTACATAAAGTATAGCTAATATATGCACATGGGTCCATGTGCTACTACGCATTCACTGATACAGATTAAATGCCCGTCTATAAAAAGACAAGGCAAGTAAAACAGTATTCAGATCCAAGCAGGCATTTTTTTTTACCACTACACAAACAGCTTGACACAGCAGACAGCATCTGTGTCTCTCTTCAGCGGTGATGGGTCTTGGCATCCTTTGCTACATAAAACCAAAGCTGCTTTTGTTAGGAAAGATAAAAACAGAGCTTTGGTCACTTAAGCAAAATAACACCAAAAACAGCTTGCATCACTGATCTAGCAAAAACTGGTATCTGATTGTGGTTTTAGTAAGACATCATAAAGACACAATTCCTGGAAAAAGGAATTGCTTCTTGTGGATCAATCCAGAGACAAAACTTTATAAAGGGACAAATATTTGATTTTAAGCAATACTTGCCACTACTGGAAGCACTGCAAAGTTCATAAACAGGGTTGAATAAAAGTCAAGACTCTAAGAGCAAAAAAATGTTCACTGTAGGACCTTTCATCAAATCTATCAGATCCTGCTGAGTAAAGAAAAGTACTGAAATAGCTTTGGTTTAAACCAGCTTCTCATACAGAACTGCAAGCCTGAGATCTCTGAGAATACCAACAGTGGTGCTGCCAACTTCCACTGTGCTCTTATGTCTTGCCCTAAAAAAGTAACCAGACACTAGATCATCTTTAGACACTTTGTTACTAGCAGCCTATATCAATATGGTGTGCACTGTACTCTTAAAAAGAATTGAGGAAACCAGACAATTGGAGGACAACTGTGGCAGACATAAAACTGCAACAGATGAACAGTATCTAAAAGTCATGTCTTTAACAGGACTCAGACTATATCTGATGAAGCTGATGCGCCATCAGAAATAGTCTCAGTGGAAAAGTAGCTGACAATCAGTGACAGGTTTTTATAAAGTTTTGAATGCATAATAATGACTTTTGGTTAGAGTCATTGTCAGTATGTACAGAGAAGGTGAGGAAACAAGTAGATTCTAAGTGTCTACAGCCATCTGTAAAACAGTGCAGACTCTGTCATGGTTTGTGCATTTCAGCTAATGGTGTGAGATCTTGTCAAAATTATTGGAATTATGAACTAAGAAAAGCACCATCAGATTTGATCCACCGTGCAATACCAACAGGGAAGTATCTGAGTGGCAACAGCTTAATTATGATACCAATGTAGGTTGCCAAATTAGTGTGGAAGAGCGAAAATGTCTGCATATTGTGTGCTTGTGTTTTATGTTGATGTGATTGTTTTCATGTGGTGTGTACAAATGTCTGACTTCCACTGCAAGCCAATTTCCCCATAGGGAAATCGATCAGAGCTCAAACCTCAACATTACTGAAGCAGCGATGATGACTGGGAACGGAACAACAGGCAGCAAAGATGTTCATACCAAATATTGACTTTCCAAGTTCTTAGAATTGTACAATATGTTTATTTGCAGATGTTTTAATAAACCTCTGCACCCATTTCCCTAGTAAAGTTTAAAGAACTAAAGGCTGATTCAAGACCTTTCCACATTACTGTATATACCTACTTTTAACCTTAGCTAGATCCTTACAATACATTTTCATTCACCTACTCACACAAACTCTCAGCCACCACCATCATGTAAGGTGCCTGGCTCCTACTGGGGTGAATTTGTGGATGCCAGGAATCAAAAGCATCCAAAAGACTCCAATGTTTAAGCATTCACCATTTCCTATTTAATCCAATCTTGGAGACATCACGCACCTACAGTGGTGTGAAAAAGTGTTTGCCCCCTTCCTGATTTCCTCTTTTTTGTATATTTGTCACTTTTAAATGTTTCAGATCATCAAACAATACATGGGCCTGTGTGAAAAAAGTGATTGCCCCCTAAACCTAATAGCTGGTTGGGCCACCCTTAACAACAACAACAACAACAACAACTGCAATCAAGCATTTGCAATAACTGGAGGAAATTTAGCCCACTCATCTTTGCAGAATTGTTGTAATTCAGCCACACTGGAAGGTTTTCGAGCATGGACTGCCTTTTTATGGTCATGCCACAGCATCTCAATCAGATTCAGGTCAGAACTGACCTAGGCCACTCTAAAGTCTTGTTTTTTTTAAGCTGTTCAGAGGTGGACTTGGTGGTTTGTTTTGGATCATTGTCCTGCTGCAGAACCCAAGTGCACTTCAGCTTGAGTTTACAAACACATGGCCAGATATTCTCCTTCAGGATGTTTTGGTAGACAGCAGAATTCAGCAAGTCTTCCATGTACTGACGCAGCAACACAGCCCGAGACCATCACACTACCAGCACCATAGTTTACTTTTGGTATGATGTTCCTTTCCTCAAACCTTCCAAAAAGTTCTTTTTTTTTGTCAAATGTGAAACAAGCCTTTGTGTTCTTTTTTGCTCAGCAATGTTTTGTGTCTTGGAACTCTGCCATGGATGCCATTTCCATAGTCCCTCTCTTTTTCTTTTTCTTTTTTAAAATCGTGGAACTATGAACTCTGACCTTAACTGAGACATGTGACGCCTGCGGTTCTTTAATGTCATTCTGGGTTCTTTTGCAACCTCCTGGATGAGTCGTCGTGGGGTTAGGGTTAGGGAGTAATTTTGGTAGGCCGGTCACTCCTGGAAAAAGCTTCACCACTCTTCCAAGTTTTCTCCATTTGTGTATAATGGCGCTCACTTTGGTTCAATTGAGTCTCAAAGTTTTAGAAACTGATTTGTAACCCTTTCCAGACTGACAGAGAGTGACTTTGTTTCTCAGGTCTTTCTTCAGATCGTGGCATGATGTGTTGCTTTTCAAGATCTTTTAGCCTGCTTCACTTTGTCAGACAGGTTCTCTTTAAGCGATTTCTTGATTCAGCAGGTCCACCAGTAATCAGGCCCGAGTGTGTTTAGGGAAACTCAGCCTTACAAAAATGTGGTTAATCAAATTCATTATTTAACAAGAGAAGCAGTTACTTTTTCACACAAGACCAGGTAGGTTTGGTTAACTTTTCTCCCTTAATTAAGTTTAAAAACTGCATTTTGTACAACTCAATTTCAGTTCAATTCAATTATATTTACATAGTGAGTGAGAAAGGTGACTGAAGAAGAAACACTCATGCATCATGGGAATTCCCCAGGAGCCTACGCCTATTGCAGCATAACTAAGGGAGGATCCAGCCCCAGCTATATGCTTTATCAAAAAGGAGAGAGTGTTTTTGATAAGCCTGATCTTAAAAGTAGAGACGGTGTCTGTGTCCCAAATCCAAAGTGGAAGCTGCATGGTTCCACAGATGATCTGAAACATGCAAGTATAACAAATATGCAAAACACTAAGAAATCAGAAAGGGGGCTAATACTTTTTCACGACTGCTAATTTTGTCATCATTTTTGCATAATTTTTGTCAACTCTGGGGTCATAAACCTCCTTTATTCTACATTTCATTGTGTAATTATAAGCAGAAATGAAATAGAAAGCATTTGAGGTGCAATGCAGTACAAAAAGCAGCAAAAAAGCAAGGTGGCAACTTAAAAAAATAATATAAAATATATATTTTTTTAAAAATCTAAAAGTAACTTGTGATTTCACCATTATATTGCCTGAATTACTGTATATATATTCAGTTTTACAGTAACCAGGTTACCACAGTGCATATGAAAACATTGTTTGAGTTTCTATGTAACTTAATATCTTTGAGTAACCTTATTGTGTGTGTTTGTAGTGTTACTGACGGACACATAAAACATGCTTATAGGGTTTTTAGATCACGCTAAACCTCAATTAAAACTTCTCATAAATTCTCCTTTTGGGGACATGACATTTGAATCACTATTAAGAAAACATTTTCCTAGCTGAACACAAAGCCTGAAGACAATCATTAAAAGTAGTTTTCTTTGCCTTTTTCCTCCCCAAGTGATGATTTTAGAAAATTTAATCAACACTGATGAGGACGGCACTATCAAAACAGCTGCTCCCCGGGAGTCAGTATGAAGCCACTGTTGAACTGCTGATGAGAGATCAGGCTCAGTGCTAAGACACAACAAGCCTCACACTATAATCATGTTATTTGTTAGTAAAAGGGCTTAAAATGCCTCACAAGTCATACTGTGCAGACAAAATGCTGCAATTACAATAAAACCCTAGCTTAGCATCATTAATCAGCTTTGATATTTTTCAATTATAAACACAGTTGATTAGTTCATACCTTATTAGACAAAAAAAAAAAATTGGTGAATGATAACATGCTTGAATAATTAGACATTTACAGTCTGTAAGACTTCCCTAATGGATCAGCTGTTACGATATTGTCAGCATTATTTTCACTGTCATACTATGACAATGACATTGTTCTTAAGAAAAAATAAGATTCTCCTTTTCAAAGACACTGAGACTGGACAGCAAGGCTAAATATCTTATCATTTATCAGACATAAATAATTTTTGTTGAAGCTGCTTTGTGGGTTAAATATATACACAAGATGTCAGGTACGCCCCTCATTGGTCAGTAAACAATGGGTTACTTTTATCAGGTGACACCCCTCATTGGTCAGTAAACAATGGGTTACTTTTATCAGGTGACACAGGGGAACTGGTGGTGGTCAGAGGGCCCGGTGGCGCCTGTGTCCGGCAGCCTCGCCTCTGTCAGTGCGCCCCAGGGCAGCTGTGGCTACAATGTAGCTTGCTATCGCCAGTGTGTGAATGTGTGTGTGAATGGGTGGATGACTGAATGTAGTGTAAAGCACTTTGGGGTCCTATGGACTAGAAAAGCGCTATACAAATGCAGGCCATTTACCATTTACCATTTACCAATTATAGAGTACTGTAAAAAGTCTCGGGCTGCCCCTGTTTTCCTTATATTTAGCTTCCAAGGAACCAGACTTTCTTGCAGTTTTTTTAAATGGTCTTGAAAAATAGCTCTCTAGGCTTTCTGAAGGTCTTTTAAACCTTTTCTTTGGACATTATCTGCTTTTTCAACAGTTTTCAATCTATTTCTTTTATCTGAACATTTTTAGCAGAAAGTTTTATTTGTTGACCCACTTAACACTGATGTATGAATCATTCGAACATACGTACCTAACTCAAGAGACCTTAAGTTGTGCCTACACATAATAGACAACTTAGGAAAGACTCAATTTTAAATTGTATCTTTTGGGTACTTTATTACTCAGTCTGTCAGAAAAACACCAAATCTTTCCCAGTTCTTTAGTTGAATCTCTCAAAAGCACAATAGAAGAAGCTTTTAAAACTATTTACAGCAGATAATGACTTTCAAATACTGTTTAAGTCCTTGAGTAATAGGAAATAAAATTCAGCAGTCAAGAAGTCATTCTTCAGCAAGGGAAACAAGGAGAAAAGGCCAAGTGATGACTCTAAGTTTTAAAGTTGTGGTTCAAATGGTCAACGTGCACAATATGTACAACAGTGCCTGTAAAACATGGTGGAGGCTCTGTCATGATTTGGCGCCGAATTTCAGTCGGTGTTAGAGATCTTGTCAAAATGGATGGAATTATGAACACAGAAAAGCACCACCAGATTTTGATTCACTATGCAGTACCATCTAGGAAGCATCTGATTGGTGACAGCTTAATTTATCAGCTTTGACAATAATACCAAACAAATAGAAAACTCTGAGTCACGGATTGGCCTCCCCAGAGCCTAGAGCTCAGCATTATTGAAGCAGTGTGTTATTATCTTGACAAAGAACAGAATAAGAGACAACATCCAAAGAAGAGCTACGAATGTCCTTCAAGAAGCCTGAAGAACTTTTCCCGAAGACTGCTAAACAAAATGGCAAGAAAGCTTGCTAAAGTAAGTTCAGGCTGTGTTGAAGAATAAAGGTGGACATACTAAATATTGACTTGTTAAGCTTAAGCTTAAACAAATTACTGTCCCAATTTTCCTAGCAAAATGAGGCTTGGCTCAAGACTTTTGTATAGTTATATTAGATCATGCTGGGGGAGAATTTCCTTATCTGTGGGCACAACAGTTGTGTAATTCTTGTGCAGTTCTGAGGTCCAGTCTTTGAAGGGAACCCTCACAAGCATAGGGAGAACATTCAAACTCCACACAGGACAGGTGGTGGAAACCCAGGACCTTCTTGCTGTGAGGAAATACTGTTAATCCCCACACCACACCTACTTGTAGAGCAAGAACCCTTTACCCCAAAGAAGTAGGCCCCTTTTTGTTATGTCATACATTGCAGGTCTCCACTTGCCATGTGTGCATATGGTGTATTCCTTCCAGCTTTTTAGAAATCAATACCCAAGTGTTTCTCAGACAGAGTCTGCTTCTACCCCCTTCCTCACAGC
Organism: Mchenga conophoros; assembly: GCF_057382185.1. Taxonomy (NCBI): domain Eukaryota; kingdom Metazoa; phylum Chordata; class Actinopteri; order Cichliformes; family Cichlidae; genus Mchenga; species Mchenga conophoros. The sequence continues at coordinate 24,924,413 of NC_140537.1, read as the reverse complement.
AACATCTCTGATCAATAAGCCCCAGAGATGGCAAATTTGATTACTCCCACCAAGCATAAAATTATCTATATTAGCAAGACATAGGTAGATCCTTGAACCTTTAAAACCCTTTCCCTCCTCTCAGTGTTTTTCCTTAATCTGAGCAGGGGAGGAAACACAGGAAAACAGACAGAAGTGTGGTATAAATGACAAGAGCAGGAAAGCAGACCAAAGGGATGCCCCCAGTGTGCATCTCATACTATCATATGTCTCCAGACTTAATGGGCCTTAGTGCTATCAGCACAATCACGACTCAGCTTCCTGTCAAAGGGAGGCACGCACAAACACAGCAGTCATTTAGCAAGGCTCAGGTCACAGGCAGGCTCAAAGCATGAAAAACTGGCTGTAAGGAATTATAATTTCCAGCTTAGTCTGACTGCTTTATCTGCACACATTTAGCCAAAGTTTGTAGGAAACTGCTTTTTTTTGACACTCCACTGGCTCATAACTCAGTGGCCCACCAACAGACAGGCAGGTTCACAGATGTCATTAGCGAAAAAACCCAGAGGAAATCAGATGAAATTCAATCTAGATCCCCCCTCCTCGCTGAAGCGTATTGAAAGACAGAGGCCCAGCATCTACAGCTGTCCTCACACCTGTTACCATATGCTCTTCAGTCCAATCACATTCAATCTCGGAATATTAAATGTCCAGCAGCTACCTAGAGTCTACGCAAAAAAACTGGACACTCAGCTCATGTTATATTTTTGACTGACATATTTTCACTGCAGTTTTCCATTCCTCTTTTTTTTTTTTAATATGCTTATGAAGAAACACACATTTCCTGATTTTAAACTGCCATTAGCAAAAAAGTGAAGTAAAACCAGTGAGTGACTTAGTGTCCCAGGTCGCAGGATTTCCTTCGCACTCCATCCTGATAAGAGGTGCCAAGGAAGGAAGTCTTCATAATTAATATATAAAATACAAGTAACATACAAGAAGAACTCAGTAAATATGGATTTGATTTGTTGACATGGAAAATAACAGGTCTTACAGCTTACTAGTGCACAGACAGCATAGATCAGGTTCATCTTGTGACAACTGTTCCTCTTTGTTCATGTGAGCTGCTTATGTATGGACTATGTTGCCTTGCATGGCTCTCTAGGTTTTTCCCCCTTTCACATCTGACTTTAGCTTGCACTTTTTCAAACAAGTGCATTTGAACTTTAATTTCTCCAACAATTGTCCAAACAACGTTAAGTATCATGGTAGCCACAATGAGTGCAGTAGTTTGTACTCATTATCAGATTTCAAAACCAACTCAGTTAGCAGCCAGTGTAACTCATAGATTTGTGTTAAATCTTCATCAGTGTTTTCAGCATTTACTTGCCATCCACTCAAAAGCATTTCCCCCTCACCATGCATTTTCCACCATTATCAATTTCCGTGATCGACTTTGCTGTTCTCTTTTTCACTTGCATCGAGCACCTGTTTAGTCTTTATACTGACATCAGCACAAACTCAATCCCAGCCAGCCCCCCCCCCCCTCCCCTTAACTACAAGCACTTGAAAGCAAACATAACAACAGATATTTAAAGTATCTGCATCAGTGCCTTCAGTCTCGACAACAATAAGATTCTTTCAGGAGGATACAACCCTTAAGTATAATATGGGTTATAAATCAATGTGGTTCTCATGTCACATTGAATAGCAGCAGAATATCCAAAATCTAATCACAGTGAGTGTTAATCTATTCCATCGTTGCTCTTTTACTATGAAAAGGTGCTACAGTACAGCAGCCACTAATCAGTGCCTCTCTGCTGGCTCATCAGTAGATTCAGGCTGTGACCCAAGATCTCTCACATCCCTTAGCAGCTGAGCTCAGCTCTGCTCAGCACATCACATCACAGCAAGTCGTCATGATTCTTCCAGGCTATTAAAAACAAGAACATGGATTTTCTTGACTAAGTGATTTGTCAATCGACAGTATCAAACATTTGGTGTAACCAGTGTGCTCATCTTTCACAAACTATGGCTACTACTATATGGCTCTTTAAGCGTTACACATATGAAAACTTCTAAAAGCTGTATATGACCAAAAAAAAACAAAAAACCTTTTCAGGGTTAAACTGATCCACACAAACTGACCTCCTCTACCATTTCAAAGGAGGCCCTACAGAACCTTATAAATATATTCCATCACAGTAGATAAATAGTGTATTTTTGTTAAATGACCCTACTGCACAGGAGGCATGGTACACAATAGGCTTCCATGTACATACTTCCTCCACACCTGCTCAAGTGTCACAGCAGGAACTATGACCACATCCCTAGTCATTTATACAAGCTCTATGAGCTAGTCAGCCCTCCAAAAATACAGGAAATGGTCACATTAGTAACAGTAGATATATATAATCAGCATCCTCACGAGGAGGAAGTGACATAAATAATGTGCAAATCGTTTAGCTTGGTGATAAAAGCTCAGCATGCTGCTCAAATCTGACATGTATGTAAATAAAGAGCAAGAAATAAACAAATTCATGCATGACCGACTGAGCACATGGCTGCCACTGTAAGCTTAACACAAGTTAATCATAACCTGCCATAAATTCTCTGAGCATTTAAAGTTGCAGTAAAGTTGGCTGTTTATAATCCTCCAGGCTGCCTTTCCCGGGACACAGTGAATCAACCTGCAGCATTGACATTCACAACATGTGGCTGCCTGCTTCACTCTGGACTTCCCTGAAGGGGAAGTAAGACTTCACATTCACTCCTAAACTAAACCAAACCAAACCAAACCAAACCGTGCCCCCAATACTATATTATAATTTCTCTACATTTACCTGTTGATTTTCAGAGCGAAAGCCCGCCGATCTGCGCTGCCCAGAGAAGCCATACGCGAGTCTGAAGTCCAGTCCGGCGACGGTGTCGCTGGTGGCTTTGGTGTTTTCTCGCGGTTTGGCACCGTCGCTCTCTCCGACGCACCGCTCCTCCAGCTTCGCTACAGCTCAACTGTCACACCAACGCTCATCTTGGTTGCGGCGGCGGCAGCAGCTTAACTGGGTGTAAACTTCCGCATTTAATGAGAGCCATCCCGTGGAGACAGAGGGGGAGAGAGAGGGAGGTAGACATCGACGGTGCGAGAGTGGGAGGGGATGTGATGGGACAGGCTGGATGAGGCGCGCGCGCTCCCTCGCTGCCGTGGTGAGCTTTAACAAGCGCTTTCCTTCAGTGTGTGTGTGTGTGTGTGTGTGTGTGTGTGTGTGTGTGTGTGTGTGAGAGAGAGAGAGAGAGAGAGAGAGAGAGAGAAAAGCGCTGACCACTTTCGGCGTGACACTCAGACTGAGAGGGAAACCAAATAAATACACTTGTTTGATAGGTTGGCTCTGTCCAAATCCAAAAACGTCAGATTCACTTTTAACCACAACCGTAACCACATGAAGGTGCTTTAACCCAAACCCTGGCGGTGGAACCCTGAACCAAACATAGGTGTAGATTATCTCTGCTATGCATCGTGCCACCAGTATGATGGTGCACAAATCAAATCATCTGCTAAAAAAAAAAAAGATTGCTGGTATATAAACTGTTATAAATGCCTTGCTGGCCTGTAACTTGCTCAAAAAAAAAAAAAAGCTATATTGGTTTTAATGAAGATTACTGAGTAGGTGCAATAATGTAGACTCATAAGGATACAGGAAAAACAGGGCATGTCTTTATATTATGTATAACTCCATTGTTTCAGTTGATTACAGCCTATTTACCAAAAATGAACAAAGATATTAGACATTGACAAACTAACAAAAAACAAATGTAAGCATCAGGAGTTTGGGAGCTAATTAAACAGGTGGGAGCAAACTGTTTGATCATTCATTAATTGTAAAATTGTCAAAATGTTAAAAAGTCTGCAGACAATGTTTAAAACTAAGTAAAGAGCCATCTTAACGAAACCTTAGTAAGTTAAAGAATAAGTTGTTCTCTAGCATGTGGAGAGATAGTCTCTCACTAAGAGAACTAACGGTATGTTTATTGTGACAGAAAGGGTCCCATTAACTATACTGCTTCAGTGTAACCAGTGCAAAGCACCTAATGTTCAAAAAGCAAAAAAACCCAAACAACAACAACAACACACACATCATACACTCACATACAAAACAGCAAAAAAATAGGACAATAGGGATGACATTCAAAATAAACCAAAATTGTACATAACCCCCCTCCCCCCCACCCACACACACACACTTCTTCCACCTCACGGTATTAGCTTAAATCTGATAACGGTGCTATTGTTCCAACCTTTTCTCTCCCACTTCTTGCTGAAGTCTTGTTGTATATCGCAAGTGTTCCTGAGTATGTAACCTCTAAAAAGTGTAAAGTTTTTTAACAACACATTTTTTGGGGGGGAAGATATTTTTCACTATTCTCCATGTTTCACGCAGTGTTTAGCCACAAAAACAAGAAATTATGCAATCCAGAAGTTATAAGTTCCTATGGGAGTCTATGCTATGGTGCCGTTTTGCTTGGTCTAAGCCTCACAAACACTGGAAAACACATCAAGGGGATGCACACACACACACACACACACACAAAGAAAAGAAAAGAAAATCTAAACAGAACATAACTGTCTTGTTTTGGAGTGTAGCAGAGCTCAGCAGCAGAGTACAAGAACAAATGATGAGCTGTTTATTTTAGACTGTTACAAAGCCCATAATAACATACATTCCAAAATGGAAACAAAGTATGGTCCACAATTGCCAAGAAACATACAAACAAGGACAGGGATACACACAGAGAAGCAGATGGACAGGTAGCAGTGTAAGTACAAAAAGAGGCTTTAATTATGCATACAGAGGCAATGAAAATCAAAGAAGAGGGGAAAGACTTGGGTAACCAAAAACAGCTGTTGCTAATCAAGGATAAGAAGCTACAGGAAGTAAAAGTAAATAGAAGACAGGAGAGGCAAATCAAAATAAAACATACTAATCTGAAAGACATCACTTTTCAAGTGTCTCACACAGACACTTGACAATACAAGGAGATAACACAGTGAGACTACACAAAACCAACGATGACTCCCAAACAGAATCAAAAACCAAACTCAGAATGCGAGAAGAATCATAGAAATAAACAAAACTCAGTCCAAACAAGGAATCATAGTTAAGGCTCGGGAATAACAATTAAATATTGTCAAAAAACTCACAGTCATGAAATACATACCATGGATTATAACCAAACGAAGAATACTTAACAATAACAAAAAACAAACAAGCTCAGGGCTCAAAACGGACAACCATGACAATAACTAAAATAGCAAAGACAAAACTACTAAATTAAGTCTTTAGGATTAAAATTGTCTGTAACTATTGCTTACTGTCTTCAAACAACAGGTAAATTTTGCATAAGAAGAAAGTAAATAAAAGACTAAATGCAATATTTAAGTAACTGAGCCTAATATAAAAATGTTTCCTATTGACAAGTGTCCTATCAGTAATGTTTGAAGGTTTATCGATCTGGAGAAGTTAAAGTAAATTGTGGCTTTAAATTTTTAGTTGTAATATCTGTTTTCTGTCATATATCTGTAACACAGGGGATCACATTGTGATCCTGGGTGATGTCTGATATTTAGCCTCTCTATAAATTTCACAAACTCAAACTTTTGAAGACAGTTGATAAACGAAAAATAAACGTGGGAAGCTGTTGCAGCTGACTCCATATTCCTTATACAGCGGCCTTTTATAGAATACTAAAACAGTATTAATCCAATATACAGAATCATAAATGTGTTGCACTGTATTAATGCTACTATTATATGTTATATCTAAAAGTTTCCTTTATAAAAATCTGCCCATGTGACACGCTTTGTCATGAACTGTTTTTTGTCCCCACCGTGTGGTTGTTTGCCACCATCAACCAGGACCAGGTCCGTGTAGAGAAACTGTCTCTAGAGCCGAGAGAAACCACACGTTAGCGTATTTATTTTAATGAAAAAAAAGTTTTAAATGTTTAAAAGAATTTCTTTGTAATTTATTCTTTGTAATTTCCACCTTTAGCGTTTACTCTGCCTGTTGAGTTCATCGCTGGTAGCAAAAGCGGAACTTTGTCCTTGCTTCAGGATTTGAGCGGAGTGTAGACGGTGTAACACGCTGTCTAATCAACAGCAGTGGAGACGAGTGCTTTTTGATGAAACTTCAAGTGTTTGCAATTTTATGAAGAACAGCCTTTTAATTAATTCATAGCAACTCGAAGGAAGTCCGGTTGTTTCTGTTGTCATTGTGATTCAGCAGGTAGGAGAGACAACGGTTCCTCCTCGTTATTCTTCATTATGTTATACAGGCGATTCTGGTGGCTCGTACGATTGTGGACAGATCCACTCATCGTGGGCATGAATGTAGCAGTAATTTTAGATTTTTGATGATTTCTTGAAAGGGTTTTTTATTTAAATTTATTTCTTATTAATTTTTTTAAGGTTGAATGATTATGCAGCATACGTTTTTAGTAACTTTAACAAAGAAGAATTGGTTGCACAAGTATGGATTTATTTTGGATTTTCTCTGATCCACACAAATATTTACATACACTGACTTCAGTCTGTTAGTAAGTTGCGCTGAAGGCTCTAAAATGTCTTAACCAGATCAGACCAATGCCTGCTAACTTCCCATCAGTAATCATGGCTCATTATAAGTGGTAGAAGTGTCAGGAAACCAGCAAATTTAAATAAACTGCCAATTCTGCCAAGAAGAGTAGTCAAATATAGGAACTGTGGCGGAACTTTGTTGATGGCTAACAAAAGAATCTGGTCAAGTGCAACTTGCTAAGGGGTATTTAAAAATATTAGTTTGGGTACACATCTATATTTAAATCTGTTTGTATAATTTTTTCCCTGTGTGGATTTGAGAAATTCCTAAATGAACTCAAACTTGTGCACCTACTTCTTGTGTTTTAAAGTAGTTGGTGATGTATGTTGAACAATCATGACGAGTGTATGTAAACTTTTGATCACAACTGTATAATTCAGTGAATGTCACTTTTGCTGTTCTGGTAAAACTGTGGAGAACATTACATCTGCTGGTTTGTTTAGACTTGTAAACATTTCTCTATTATACAGTAAGTCCCTTTCTAAAAAATTCTCATAGGCCTGTTCAGTCATGTGTTATGACACAACTGAAGAAAATGTGCCTGAGTTATGTTTTTATTCATGGATTTCTTCGGCATATTGTTTAACTAATGTCATTAACCTTTTTCTCCAGATGTACTAAGTAATTATTATTATTATTTACTGTGCATATCTTCAGCAATATGTGTTTTGTGCTTATTGGTCAGGTCAGATAAACCTTGTGCACCTAAAACATAATTTCTGGCATGATGTTGGATGAGGATGATGATTGCCCAGAGTTGGTGCCCATCGACACACAGCCTGGTCCTCCCGTAGGGCAAATACCGGTCACTATCATCACAGGCTATCTTGGTGAGCGAGATCTGTATTACGAGCTGCTTTAATGAGCTTATAAAAGAGTTATAATCTGAGACTAAGCTGCAGGGTATTGTTTACTCAGCCTGTGTTACATCATAAGTATGGTACTAATATCACTCCTTATATGTTTCTGTATTTATTTATTCATAGGTGCTGGAAAAACTACACTCCTGAACTATATCCTTACAGAACAACACAACAAGCGGATTGCTGTCATACTAAATGAATTTGGAGAAGGTAGTAAACCGTTAATATGCCTCAGAGAAATCAAAAGCAGGCGTTATTTTTGCCTGTTTTGTTCTGTTTTCTTGGTGACAGGTGAATGATTGTTGTTGTTATTTCCTCTGATTTCCACTAGAGGGCAGCACAGTAACAAACTTACACTGATATACAAAAAGCCAAAGTTTTTCATCTAGATTTTTTAAAGTTAGGAACTGCATTTGAAGTATGGCATTGTTGCCTTCATTTATGTTCAGTCAAGCAGTGGACAGTTTTGTAGTTTAGCCTATTTACATTTGTGTTTTTATTAGTTTGATTGGTGTGAAAACCTCATTTGACATCTTTATAGATCTTGTAAATGTTGAATGTATTGGTATAAATTTCTAGGTGTGAATCGCTCATCTTTCCTCTTCTTGCAGGCAGTGCCCTTGAGAAGTCCCTTGCAGTGAGTCAGGCAGGAGAGCTATACGAGGAGTGGCTAGAACTGAGGAACGGCTGCCTCTGCTGCTCTGTCAAGTATGTAGAGTAGCTAAAGCCCATTTAGTGTTGAGTTAGCATTAAGAATATACATTTTGACTCATTTCTATTTCTAATAAGACATTATAATACTACTACTGTGGTAATAATTGGTGCATTTTTATGTGAGATTGGAAAAGTATGAGATTTCTTTTCAGTGTGACAGCCATCTCCGATAAAACTCATAGTTTCACTCTGATTTTTCAGGGATATTATTATGCAATGATTTTTAAACACATGTATAATTTCTGGCACTATGGGTCCCACGATCAAAAAATAAATAAATAAATTATCCTCTCATTCACATTTTGTCAGATATAGAGGAATACTGAAGATATTGAAATATGAAATAATACAAAGAGGATCATGAATAAAAGTGTCTGCGAAGAAAAAATATGTTACAAATTTTGAATTTCTGAAGGTGTCGCCTTTTACATTACTTCAGCATCTTAACCAGCTACATAAGATATTCATAGGAAATAATTACTAGATATGTGCTATATGTAGTTTTTTTTAGTGTGATTTCTTGCGATCATAATGTTCTTTAGACCATCAGCATGTTGTGTGGGTTTACAGAAACAGTCCTTTTCAAGTTTCCAGCTTCATTAGTCCCCAGTTATTGCAGTCTTAGATCAGAGCCCACACCAATGCCTGCAACGTCCGGTCAGCGTCACCTTAACATAAACTTGCGAGAGGATACTCTGTGAATCATGTCTTCATCATCAAACTGTCGCAAAGAAACTGTGACATTAGACCTGTGGAAACCTGGACTTTGGTTTGATGAATTACCTTCAGTTGTGGTTTCTTTGTGAGTCACAAAGTGTGCGTTTCCGACCACAAAGCGTGAAGGAGGATGTGGGACTGATTTGTGCGTACAGTGAGGGTATAATTTGTGAGCATAGTTTTTTTTAAATAAACTAAAATACATCTGTTGTGTCTGTAAGGCTTATTTGACCAACAGGAAGATTAAGTGCTGTATCACTTGACCAGTTTGAATTGTTTTATATATTTATTGTTACTTTTTGCAAAAGTATTTATTGAGAGTGACCAACATGGACAGGATTAGGAATGGGTTTTAGTGTTAAAGTTAGAGAGGTGACGCTGACATGGTTTGGAAATGTGCAGAGGAGGGATAGTAGATATGTTGGATTAAGGATATTAGATTAGATTAGATAGAACTTTATTAATCCCTCGGGTGGGTTCCTCTGGGAAATTCGATTTCCAAAAAAGCACAGCACCGACAGAAGTTACAGAGTTACAGAATATTATATATATATATATATATAATACACACACACACACACACACATATATATATATATAAATACAGAGACAATATAAATAAAATATACGAAGGGGATAAATAGAATAAATAGGAATAAAAATACAAGTGAATTGCACATTTCAAGTATTGAGTCTATTGCACCGTTGACTATTTACAAAAGTATTGCACAAAAGGTATTGCACAGTGAGGTGAAGAGGCACTACAGCTTAGTTGTTCCCCCCTCCTTTGTCCTCCTGTTTCCCCTCCCTCTCCCCTCCAGGGAGGAGTTAAACAGTCTGATGGCGTGTGGGACAAAGGAGTTTTTAAGTCTGTTAGTTCTTGTCTTTGGGAGAAGCAACCTGTCACTGAACAGACTCTTCTGGTTGTTAATGGCCGTGTGCAGAGGATGCCTGGCATTGTCCATAATGTCCATCAGTTTCTTTAATGTCCTTTTCTCTGCCACTGTCACCAGAGTGTCCAGCTTCATGCCGACCACAGAGCTAGCCTTCCTGATCAGTTTCTCCAGCCTGGATGAGTCCTTCTTTGCTGTGCTGCTCCCCCAGCACACCACAGCATAGAAAAGTACTCCAGCAACCACCGACTGGTAAAACATCCTCAGGAACTTCCTGCAGATGTTAAAAGACCTCAGCCTCCTGAGGAAGTACAGTCGGCTTTGGGCTTTTTTATACAGGTGCTCTGTGTTGCATGACCAGTCCAGTTTATTGTCCACCCACAGCCCGAGGTACTTGTACTTGTTGACCACCTCCACCTCCTCCCCCTCTATCTGAACCGGCAGTGGACCTGCTCTAGACCTCCCGAAGTCCACAACCAGTTCCTTAGTCTTTGAGGTGTTGAGTTGCAGGTGGTTTGTGTGACTCCATGCGACAAAGTTCCTCACCAGACTTCTGTACTCCTCTTCCTGATCATCCCAGATACACCCCATGATGGCTGTGTCGTCTGCAAACTTCTGAATGTGGCATAATTCAGAGTTGTAGCAGAAGTCAGAGGTGTACAGGGTGAAGAGAAGAGGGGACAGCACAGTTCCCTGTGGTGCTCCTGTGCTGCTGACCACTGTGTCAGACGTGATGTCCTTCAGCCTGACGTACTGTGGTCTGTCGGTGAGGTAGTCGGAGATTGCATTTGTAGCTGCCAGGCAGGAGGAAAAGAGGAAGATCACTGAGAAGATTCATGGATGTAGTGAAGGAGGACATATATAGGGCTGGTGTGACAGAGGAGGATGGTAGGGTTGGGTGAAATGAAGGCAGACGATCTGCTGTGGAGACCCCTAAAGGGAAAAACCTAAAGAAGAAGAAAAAGTGATATATGTTTCATATATTTTATATGTGAACTTACCTTATATCCTACATTCATAATTCTTTGTATATGGTATTGTTCTATAACAGGGGTGTCCAGTGAATTTTCCCAGTTGGCCTCCGTTGGGGCCTGATCAGAGCATCTTATCAGTGGCAGTTTATAAAAAGATAAAATGACTATTGAGCAGAATTGAGTTCCCCATTTTTGGTGTGGCCCTCCACAGCAAAACCCAGTTTCTCATGTGGCCTCCACTGCTCTGTAATGTAGAGATGATTGAAAATATATATAAAAATATAAACATAAATGAGCGGGTATTCAGTCCTTGATTTTGGCTGTTTTGTCAAATAAGAGTTTGTATTGTGTTTTCTTGGATAAGACGATAGGATGTCAATTGGCAAGTTAAATATAAGCTGTCTTTAGTTATTGGTCATTGGGTTTTTTTTTTTTTTTTTTTTTAAGGGACAATGGTCTCAAAGCCATTGAAAACCTGATGGAGAAGAAAGGAAAGTTTGACTACATCTTGTTAGAAACCACTGGACTTGCTGATCCAGGTAACATACTTTTTCATTTTTTTGGAGAAGTTAGAATATGTTGAGCATATATGTGTGTTTGTTTGTAGCTGATTTTAATCTGCAGCACAGGCAGCAAACATTCAGTTATTTGCTGGTTCTGTGAAACCTCAGTCACCAGCTGTTCCACCAGGTGGTGTGTGTGGCCTGGAAGCAGTTTTTTTACAGCGCCCCCCCCCCCCCCCCCCCCCCCCCCACACACACACACACACACAGATGTCATGTCATGAACGTCAGATCTTATTTTTTCGCAGTCTCTGTGTCTGCCAGTCGGTTATTGATTGATTTTTATCATAAATCTTAAATTCACAATTTCAGCTGCTACATTTTATATCCTGAATGCTAGAGAAAGTTGAACACACCAGTTAAAGTTTTTCAAGTCATGTAAAGGTAAAGATTGGTGTAAACTAGAACCAACAAGGGATGATGGTTGATTCTAGTGTCTTGGCCAGCTCGGGCCTATCTCTGTGGTTTTTGTTCTTCCTGTGCTTGCGTGGGTTTCCTCTGGCTTGCACAGATTTATTCTGTGTTTGAATGCACTGTTTGCATGTATGGTTAAATATGGCTTTGGTCAGTAAGGCTAGAGTAGTGCTAAATTAATGTCAGTCTACTTCCAGTACTGTTTTGACAGGCTAAACGATCTGTTTTAGGGAGATAAAATTCTTGCCTAGAAGTTTTAACCCTCTCAAGGTGGGCGTTGCAGATTTGCAACAGTTAAAAACTAACAACCTGATTACCCCACATACATATTTTATGAGATTTTATTTTATTCAGAAGTACCACTGCAGGACTTGGTTGTGCATTAGCAACAAAAAGTTTAATTTGAGCCTGAGAGGGTTAAAAAGTGAACCATAATTCTTTATTTAGGTTTCTGTATCGTTATGGTAACAGTGTCTCTCTCTGCCTTGCTACACCACATCCCCTTCCTGATGCAACCCCAGTTGAACCAGCTTCTTCTTGCCGAGCAAATGTATTAACCACTGCACTAAGACGTTTACTAGGGATATTCATCTCAAGTTTACCATTTTATAACTAACTGCTGTGATAGTATTGCTATCCATTCATTGCTTAGGCTTGAATCACAAAATCAGTGTTGGGCTATAACAAGGCGAGTGCTATAACATTTGGGATGTGCCACTAAATGACAGGTGTCAGGCGCTAATGGCTTACACAAAAGACAGAACCAACTGAGCACGCTCAGAGTGGGTCTAGGGCTCGCGTCTCTGCCACGTCATTGGCTTGTTACGGACGAGGACAGGTCTGTCATTGGCTCTGGCAGTGCTGTCAGTCATAAAGACTCCCAAGGGGATTATCTTATTTCTTTCAAGAAGAGGCTGGATGAGTTATGTGAAACATGCCACTCAAAAACAGTGTTTTCATTACACGTGCATCAAATATTTACAATGCTTTCTTATTCTGGCTTGGCACTTAGACAAAGGGAGCTATGTGAACAAGCGGTGGCTGGCATGGTAACAGAGGGTCTTGTAATAACCACGTCCTCAGGAAAATAGAAACAAGTCAAATGTACGAGAAGGACAGGAACAACTGAAGGCTTCAGATATTGGTTTTGTTTAAAACACAGACAAAAAATGCATGAAAGGTTTGTGAGAATAATTAAAGTGTTTACTACATATTTGCTGGTTCTTTTGTTCAAATAAAAGACGTACTATTAAGATGTCTTGAATCTGTGGAAATTGTGATAGCTAAAGCATTTTCAAATAAATCAGAAAGAAAATTGTCAGTGGATCTAGCCCTTGGTATCAGACACTTTGCATTTCCTCTGACAGGAGCTGTGGCCTCCATGTTCTGGGTTGATGCAGAGCTTGGCAGTGACATCTATCTGGACGGTAAGAGATATGTAATGATGTAAGTTTGTACTTTGGCGCTTTTGCTGTGTCTGTCAGGTTTTTTGACTTTGCAGCTGTAAAGCCCATCACACATCTACTTCCTATGTAGAGATAAACAGAGATAATGGCGTCTTTGGTGAGGCGTGAAATCACATTTCAAATGTTTACGTTTTATTGCACCCTTCTCTAGTTGCGTGCACATATTGTAAGTCTTTCCATTTGAATGTGTTTGCCTTTATTGTGTTTGTAAAGACGGAGAATTAAAAGTATAAAGCAACAGTTTAAAAACCAAATAGTTTAAGAAACGTATTTTTCATCAGGTGCATGCACACTTGCGTCATGTAAGGTAAATGTGAAAGCCTCCACTCTTAACACTCTTTAGCAGTTGCTTTCACTGTTAATGTACTGCTGCACGTGTTTCTGCTATGTCACACTGTGTCGCGCGCGCACACACACACACACACACACACACACACACACACACACACACACACACGGAGCAGAGAACTGCAAACAGCTGACATTTGTGGCTGGATTTCTATCTGTTTTGGTGCTCATGCAAACAGCCTTTAACTACACTAAACACTTTCTTTAGTTAAAAATTGTTCTGAATTTGATTAATTGCAACTTTTTCACTGCAGAGTTGATTAATTTGAAAATCCCAGCACAGATCTTATTATTCTGTACAAATAACATGATAATAGTGTTGTCAGTATAAAGATCCTAATGTAAACTCTGGTGTGTTTACTTAAGCTTCTCTGGTCCCTTATGTGTATAACTACTACTACTATTACTACCTGTTCTGTACCATTAAAAACAAAATTTGAACGGAATTAAAATATTCTTAAAGGCTAAAATTTAGGTTTTCTGTTTCGGGCCTATGAAGCTCAAATTGCAGAATAAATGTGATTTTAAAAAACATGATCACACTGGCTTAAATTCTGCGTGTTTTTTTTATTTTTTTTATTTATTTTTTTATAGCGATGACGTACATTCGACAAAAGTATTGGGCCACACCTTTTAATCCTTGAATTCTAGTCTTCTCAGTCCTATTTTCAAAAGTACATAAATATAAAACAGAGCACCTCACCATGCGGTCTGCCTTTACAAACATGAAAGAATGGGTTGTTCTAAAGAGCGCACTGAATTCATTCATTCATATGTGGTGTTATTGCAAAGTGGAACTGCTTAACAACCAACTGGCAGCAGGTCAGCGAGTGCTGAGGTGGATGCAGCCTCAATAACTGACATTAACATCAGCATGAAACCTGTGCACCGGGAGCTTCACGGCATGGGTTTTCACGGGTGAGCAGTTCCTGTAGGTGTTATATTTGGGTGGAGCTGTACTTTTGTCCATGTAGTGTATCTGACTTGGCCAAATTGTGTCTACTTTAAATGGTACCTTGGTTCTCACGCTCAATACTCAGCTGTCTACTCTGTTGTTACAGGCTACAAAACCAAAAGTGTTCTCGAAATAATTCAGACAAAGTAGCTCAGACAGACAAAACCAAACACCAACAGGCAGCTGCTGCACAGAGAGGACAAGCACAAGTTGTGGTTTCGCCTTTAATTCACTAATCCTCGATATGTGGTGTTTTTGTCTCTCCTAGGCATCGTCACTGTCATTGATGCCAAGTATGGACTGCAGGTTTGTGTTGTGTACTTTTGAGTAGCTTTGAGACATTTAGTACTAAAATAATTACTCAAGACAGACAAGATGTTCAAGAAACGGTCTGCAATGAGCATTTGAGTTTAATAATTTGGGAGATTTTGAACTGTTTAATAAGTTCACTTTGCATTGTGGGGACATTCTGATTGATCTTTCACACTGAATAATTAATAATAGGAAGAAAATAACTGTTAGTTGTAGTCTTGACCATGTCAGTCAGCTTCAGTGCAAATTCTGAGTAGTAGCTAAACTCATTTAGTGACTTTTTGGTGCTAAACTTGTGCAGTTGTTTGTTAACCTGCAGTAAACAGCAATAGATACGCAGTCACATCCTGCCCCCTTTGTGCTACTTAAAAGGAGTGGGGCAAGTGACATCTAGATAATGGGCTCTAATTTGAAGGTGTCATACTCACTGAGGTGACACATTTCATGGCCTAGGCGCTGTCCTCTCCTCAAAGGCAACGTGAAGAAACTCCTGACAGAAAGACAGGGGATTTAAATCTTAGTGAAAGAGTAATGGATATCAGAGATGTGACCATGTAATAGGAATGTCACATCCACTCACCTGTCTCTCCTTTCATCTATCTCATCAAATATCTGTCTGTCCTAAATTTATATAAATCTATCTGCCCCTGACTTTTCAGTCCCAGGAGAGAGGATGTCAGATAAAAGCAGCAATTGGTCATTATATTAGGTTTTATTTAATACATTTTTTGTCATTCAGTCCTCTAGAGACAAAGCTGTGGTGATTCAGCCGATGACAGATTAATGTCACACTGGCACTAAGGGTCAGGACCCAGATTAACACCTCCTGCTCTCCCTGTTATTACATATTAAGCTGTTTTGGAAAATGCAGCACCCCCAGTGCAGTCTTTTGTGTCCCATCCAGCAAGAAGAGGAGATAAAAAGAAAATGGAAAGTGATCTCCCGTGGTTCCACGTGTTAAGAAAATCACTTAATTTGCAGATATTAAACGCAGGCCTTTCTTATCTATCTCAGTGTCACATTTTTGTACATATTAGCTATTCTGATTCTTGAAAGAACACATAAAGCATGAGCAATGCAGCCCCTTTAAATTCTTCTTATTATTTGTCATTTTGACGTTGCATTTGTAACTTATCTCCACTCTCCACATGTTAGCAACTAGCAGAGGAAAAAGCAGATGGACTTGTCAATGAAGCAGCCAGGTAAGTTGGCTGTATTTTTTTTAAAATAATTTCTTTGGAAGCAGGAGCCATTTATTGTCTTTGCAAAGCTATGCTAACAAACTTTATAATTACTGTGCAGACATGAATAGGGTGGATTTCCCAAAATTACAGACAGAACCAACCGCACAGTATCGCCATCATCAAGCTTTTATGACTCAATGTGGACTCTGCTCTCGTCGCGGCTCTGTGTTTGTCTCCCAGCTTGTGTCTTACAGCAGCTGTGTGCTGTTGTCGTTGAACAAATATGCTGATGACAAAAGAGCAGTTGCGTGACCTTTTGCATCCTTTGTCTTTGTGTATTCACCTCTAAACTAAACAGTGCTCAAGTCTCACTTGAGTTTGCTGTGCATTTCACGTTGCTACACATTAAGACTTACTAATACATGCCCATGCTACTGTATTATTTAGCCTCTTTTTTCCGCTGGAAAATTGACACACTTAATCACAATGAAAAGAGGTGCGGTAGATGGTTGCCGGTCATGTATAACTTAACTTTTGTGGTTGTCAGTGTCGGTTTTATTTCTGTTGCACACTTGAAAGCAACAAGGTTGGTCAAAGTGCTTTACAAGTTAATTTCAAACAAACAAGATAAAACCACATATCAATGAAACAAAACCAGTCAAACTGACTAAAAACAAGTTGGAAAAAACCAAACAAACGCCACAGCGTAAAACACCTGATGGGAAAATGAGCTTGAAAAAATGCCATGGTAAAAGCATTCATTTTAAGATGGGATTTAAAAATATCTCGACTAGATGTTCTAAATGCAGTTTTAGGATTATATAAGTCGAGCAGCTGGTTAAGAAGTAGCACCAAAAGTGAGTAAAAGAATCCTAAAATCAATTCGAAAATGGGCAGGGCCCTGTGTAAACCTGCTAAGACTGGAGTTATGTGATCATGTTAAAGAGATGTGCAGCAATATTTAGGACTAACTGGAAGCAAAGGAGAGATTAATGTGTGCACAATCAAATTACAGAGAGTTACAGTAGTTTAATCCAGAGGTGATGATGCAATGATAAGTTGGAGGAAGTTGAGATTTTACTTTGGCAATTTGAGAAAACCAATAAGAACTGGTCTTAACAACTGTGTTCACTTGCTTCTCTAATATAAAATAAACTGACTAAAAACTTCTGTAGATGTACATCAAATATTAATGTTGTGAAAGGTGTTGCAGGTGCATAAATACTAGAAATGCTCTTTTAGCCAGTTGCCAGGCAAGATCATGACTGCATAATATCTGATTATAGATAAGAACCTTCATGGGACTGAGGTGTACCTGTGTGTCAGGTTTTCTACACTTCTTTGTGGGTTTTGTTTTGTTTTTTGTCCGTTGTTGGTGTCATAGAAAATTTAAAGTGCGTGTTCACTTGTCACATGAACTCAGCGTTGTCTTTATTATCCTTTCAGACAAATTGCTGTTGCTGACTTGACCATTATCAACAAAACAGACTTGGTGACGGAGGAGGAACTAAAGGAAGTCAAAGACACTGTCAGGTCAGCATTCAATATTTTGTCCTGGTTGTCATCTCCCTATTTAGGTGTCTGTAGAGTGGATATGTGTAAAGTTTATGGTTTCTCTGACTTCAGGTCTATAAATGGGCTCGTCAAGATCATAGAAACCCAAAGATCAAGGTGAGTGGTAAGGTATAGGGAATCGTGTTGTGAGAAAGGGTTAAGTGGCTTCTCTGTGGCCTGGTCCCCTGCTGTGTCTGGTGTGACTCCTGCTCAGATCTTTGTGTCAAAGATAAAGCTGTTCAGACGTGACTTGCACATGTACAAACACAAACTGCTGTGACCTGAGTAAACACCAAACCCCTGCGTGGTGTCCAGTTTCTCACAAGGCTTTGCTCTCTGACCCCAGGTCTGCATATGTGCGAATGCGCATGCATCCAAATATGTGTGCGCACGCACCCTGCTGTGCGTTATTGAACCCAGGTAGCATCTGGCTAACACAAGCATAACTCCTTCAGAGTTCAGAACTGGGTGAGCAGATGAAAGACGCCATGCAGCGAGGGGTTAACCGAAAAAACATTGTCAAAACTTTTGGGGGTTTTGTGCCTAATTCAGCTGACTTGGTTACTTTGTTTTAGAAAAGTTTAAATGTCTGGCTTAATTTATTGATTTATTACTCAACTTGGTGTGGAATTTAAATTAAACTAAAGAATAAAATAAAATAACTTGTGATCTTTGTCTGCAGGGTTGATCTCTCTGAAGTGTTGGATCTGCATTCCTTCGACAGTAAGGACGGAGCAAAGTGAGTCAGTTTAATGTAACTCAAGTTATTATTGAAAGCCAAACATAACATCAGTGTAGATAACTGGTGCACGTGTAAGTGCTGCATGATTATTGACATCCTCATATGAAGAAACAGATTTTCAAAATAAAGCTTAAACTAAAGATGATACAAATATTTATGTTGAGGTGTTTACGGTATGTTACTGAGAATAAGAACTGACGTGAAACCCTAAAGAAATTCAAGAAAATATATTGACATAAAAGCATTTCAGAGCTGAAATCTTTCTTTGGCACTTTATTAATGCATTGTCCAGTTTATGTACTGCTCACTACTTATATCTGTTGTCCTCATCTCAAAAACTTGCAGTCCAAAGATAAAAACATAATAATTTTGATGCCACTGATGGCCTCTGCTGCTACTTTGAACTGTCTACCCAGCAGTCTTGATACCGTGGTGACCATGTTTCTCCCTAATTAACAGACTCTTTTATTGAGCATCCCTCTGTTACACCACAGGATGATCATCACATTGTATCCCCTGTAGAATGCCATTATAATGAAAAGAATCAGTGTTCATCCCTTCATGTGAATGTGTTAAAGCTCTCTTACATGCCCCGAGTCACTGTCTCTGGGCCAGCTGCAGAGGATTAGTGCTGTGTGTGTCCATTGGCTCCCGAGGAGTTTCCCTTGTCCCAAAAGATAGCTCCTTTACCCCTGCCTTTGAGATCACGGGCCCCGCCTCCCTTCAATCCCATGCTGGCTGTTTGAAGCGGCCCCCCGCCGCTCAGCCTGTGTGGCACTAACAGCACGCAGGGCTCAAGCAGCTGGACACAACATTTAGCCTCCTTGTGAGGTCAGGGAGAAGTGGGGGCACAAGGGCTGTAGTTTGTTTGGAAGTGTTGGTGGGTGTTCTGTAGGATTTAATTGGCATTTCTAAAGCCTTTGCAAGTCTGTTTAGAGCTGTAATTAAGCACAGCATACATTGCATTATACTTTGAGATCAAACACAAAGAAGAAATCTCTAAAGTCCACTTCTTTTCTGTAGAAGATTAGGAGGAAACAGATAAAAGTCATCAGTAGGGTCAAGTACATTTGCAGTTGGTTAACCTTTATTTAATAATGAAGGCCATAATGATAATGTTTTTGCAATAGGCAGTAATACATAAAAGTAAACATACCACAAAATCTGAATTAAACTTTGCAGCTTTCGAGACAACGGAGATGGTTCCAAGCATTTTTTCCAGATGCCATTTTTAGATAGAAGCTTAAACCTGTCTGGCTGGTTAACCTCAAAAACAAAGCAGTGGCTTCTTATGAGCTCAGCATCAGTGTTTGATTGTTATTGATCACTCCTGACCAACTCTGGAGGAAAAAGTGAATTCTTTTTTCTGCTTGTGTTTTTTTTTTTTTTTTTTAATGAAATGAAATAATTCCAAGTATAGCAGCAAACTTCATAACTTGTGCTTCATCTTAAAGTCCATTGAGGGGATCCCACTGTCCGCAGTAGGAAGCACTGCAATAAGCAATAAACCCCTTAGAATAAC
Source organism: Mchenga conophoros (assembly GCF_057382185.1). NCBI lineage: Eukaryota > Metazoa > Chordata > Actinopteri > Cichliformes > Cichlidae > Mchenga > Mchenga conophoros. The sequence continues at coordinate 24,904,581 of NC_140537.1, read as the reverse complement.
TGTTACCAATTTAAAATAATAACAGTGTGAGATCAACACAAACAGGTTCTTAAATGTCCCGCGACGTCAGCTATCAGAGAAGAGGACACACAGTACAAAAATAGTAGAGGCAGCTCCAAAGGCACAAAATGTAATTGGTGGTCTAACATAACATAATATGCAAAGAGTATATATATATAATTAGATTAAATTAGATTTTTTAAAATTTTGCTTCTGTACACCACTGCAGTGGGCTTTAAGTCAAAACAATGGGGTTAAACTATTGCATTAACTGTTTAGGAATTACAGATATTATCCACAATCTCCCATTTTCAGAGGCTCAAATGTAATTGGACAAAGAAATAATTTTTTTAAGTAATTACTTTTTAAATTTTTATTTAAAAAACACTGGTCAATAACTCCCAACACTGTTTCTCCCCCTGCTCTGCTAAGCTTTTACTGCAGCTGCCTTCAGTTGCTGCTCATTTGTGGATTTTTCTGCCTTCAGCAGCTCTGGATGCTCTGTTAGGTTGAAACCAGGTTACTGACATGCACTGTGGACCTCATATATAGAGTTTCCAGTGTACAGTTACCAAATATCAAAGTTCATCACTTAGAATCATCTTCAGATCTTTTAGCTGCTTAATCTGTCATGAAATAATAAGAAAACGGGTCTCACCTGGCTGTGAAACTACTCGACAGTCCTATTATGTTTAAGCCTCTGAAAAACAGGAGGCTGTGTAAAAAAAGAAAAAAAGAAAAGAAAATGTCTGTAATTCCTAAATAGTTCATGATGTAGTTTTGTTACACCCTTTGAATAAACGCTGAAAGTCTGCACTTCAACCATTTCATTTAAAATCCAATGGGGTGGCGTACAGAGGCAAAACTGCAAATACTCTACTGTAATATTTTAAAAATGAGGTTGATTTACTTTATCTGTTTTTATCTGAGTGTCACAAAAAATCTATGTAAAACCATAATTTCTCTTATCTCGAAGTCTTGCAGAGAAACTCCAACTTGTCAAACCTACAAGAGCACATCTTGACAAGGTATTGTCTCTTTCAGTTGATTTATTTCCTGTTCTTGAGCTTTGTACACCACTGGGAGTTTTTCTTGTTTTGTTTGCTAATTTATTTCAACACATCATTTCCTACGGGAGAAAGAGGGCTTCATTGTCCTCAGGCTAAAACTCTGCCCTGCATTCCCCTGGGCTGTCTCACTGTAGTGAAAAATCCCTTTTTGTGATTAGATCAACTTGAGGCTTTTGATGTTTTTTATGACATTTTAAACAAACCCTGACTGAGTCATACACAACTTAACATTCACAGCTGACAGACTTGCAGTACTGAGCAAAAGTTGAAAGTCGGTCTTTGTTTCTTTATATTTTGGTAGGAAAATGTGGAATAGGTGCAGTGATTTATTGAATCATGCACGTAAATACAATATTTCCACATTACTTCAGTAATATTGAGGTCCGGGCTCTGGGGAGGCCAGTCCAAGACTAATGGTCTTCTAGTGTGTGCTTTTCTATCCATGTATGCTTTTACTTGACTGCCAGTGTGTTTGGGATCATTGTCATGCTGAAAAAATGAAGCTGTTGCCGATCAGATACTTTCCAGATGGTATTGCATGGGGGATCAAAATCACACTGTACTTTCCTTCATTTGTAATTCCATCAATTTTGACATGATGCCCAACACCACTGGCTGGAAAGTAGCTCCAAATCATGACAGAGCCTCCATCGTGTAAACACTCACTGCTGTATCTCTCTGCTGACCTCTGCCTTATACACTGATGAGAATTTGTACCAAAGCTTCATCATGCCATCAGACCTGTTGCCACTTGTTTTTCAGCCCAGTTCTTTCTATTTGGCACACAACAGCCGTTTGCAACCCTTTCAGAAAGCCTGAACAACTAAATATATAGAGAACTTGAGGGTCGCTCAAGAATTTTACGCAATATTGTGTGTTGACTAGATGATCACGACACTGGCAAGAATCTTCTCTGCGTTTTGTGGCGTTATAGTTGTTTAAACAGAATCCATTTATGAATCCAGGATGTTGGATATGAATACAAAATATAAAGTGTAACTCTAATCACAATTGTCTCTTGAGCTGATTTGTTTTCATATTAAATAATATTTGGCAAAACTTTGTTTCTTCCAGGGTTAGTTTCACATGGATATGCTCATCAGTTAATAGATCGTATGCTTCCTTTAAGCAATTAGGTCTCTTTCTGTTGTCACTTGTGCTTTATACCCATGAACTTTTATCACAGGATGAGGAGAGATTAGGGTTATTTGTGTGGGTAAATCACAGCATTGTTGTCTTTTTCTCTCAGGTTTCCTTTCCCGCATGAAGCTCAACAGGCACACTCTCAATCCCCTCCTCCTCTTCTCCCCCCATGTTGCTCTTTTCATGTAAATGAGAATGCTCTTATTCTGTTGTTATACTAAAAGACAAGGAAGTATATAAGTTTAACACTTTGACACAAAACCCCTCAAATATCTGCAAAGTGCCCTTTAAATGCTGTGAGGAAGTATGGAGGGGAGGGACTGTGTTTCTGTGTGAGAGAGAGGAAAAAGAGAGGGGGGGGGGGTGATAAAAAAAAAGGAGTGTGGAGCTGGGTTTCAGGTGCCACGTGGGGTCGTGTTGTTTCTCACGTTCATTTACAAAGTCATCAGTTTGGGTGCTAGAAAAACACTTCTTTTGTTTAGCTTTCATTACGACTTTGCTAGTTTCAGTAAACTGAAAATTTATGTGAATTTGTGTTTGAAGTAAATCCCATCAGTTCTGCTCAGGGCACAAACGTATAGAAACCAAGCATGTTTGAAGTATATACTTTTAATTTTAAAAGTAATAATATTTTTCTAATTATATGTTTGATTTTGATATTGTATGTTGCATCCTCAGAGTATTTTAACTGTGACCTTTGAAATTGCTGGGGATTTGTCTGAGGACGCCTTGAACGCCTTCATCCAGGTGAACACGCTCTTCATCATTCATATCTCTGCTGTTATTGCTAATTATATGCAAAACGGCAACGTCCTTTGAATTTATTTTCCTCCGTTTCAGGATCTGCTGTGGGAAAAGATTTTCTGTAACAAAGACGGGCAGCCGATGAGCGTCATCCGCTTAAAGGTACAGCACAACACAATAGACACCCCGGTGGCGACAGTGATCATTAATGTCAGCCTTATTAACTACTGTAATCAGTTCCAAATGTGTGGTTAATGTGTCACCGGTGTGTTTTTTACAGGGCATAGTGTCGTTTGCAGATAAAGGCCACCAAGTGATGCTGCAGGGGGTTCACGAGCTGTACGAGCTGAATGAGACGCAACAGCTCTGGGAGAACCCGCGAATAAACCGGCTTGTCTTTATAGGTGAAGACGCACACACACTTTTTTGTGTTTATGCACCTCATACCACTCTGGAACAGTATCACACTCCAGCTGTGTTTAGCTGACTCTGTGGGTTGCTTTGAAAAGCTGTAAAAACAACTTTGTTGATGTTGAGACTTTTGCTCATAGAAACTATTTTTACTCTACCGGTTTACTTTATTCTGTGTTGTAACTTGATTTTGTATTAACAGCACTTTAATTTACTGTGATTCCTCCTACTTTTGATTTATTTATCTCTATTTTATTGTAAATCACTTTGACTGCATATCAGTGAAAAACACAATTTTTGCTTTCTTACTACTTAAAATTCAGCATGTTGCATTAAACGATTAAAATGGTCTTTTGTTATAGATTTTTAAATCATTCTCTGTGCCAGTATTGACTACATGGAGATAGTTTACTAACGTTTATTCACCATTGTAAAGTTGTTTTTCTGGTTATAAAAAAAAAAAAAATCATAAATTTTCTTTGCGTCCTAGTTTTCTGTCTAGCTTACTTATTGGTCATTAATAACCAAAGGACGTTACTGTAAATGGAGGCATTTTATCTGCAGTGGAAAAAACTCCTACACTTTTCATATCTGTGTGTGGCCAAACTTTATTAAAATCCACTTTGTTTTGCAGGAAGGAACCTGGACAAGGACATTCTGCAGGAAAAGTTTGTTTCTACAGTGCTACTCGGCTCAGAGAAAAATTAGCTTCAAGCCCTTTTTTCCTCTTCTTCGCTTCAGATTTTGACTCTGGAGCAAAAGCGTTGGGGCTGGCTGTCCTGCGATTGTCATTCAGACTCCTTTTCTATATGAAGATTTGGTAGATCAGAGGGTGGATAAAGTGTTTAGGCACTAGTGTCCATCACAGCCTGCTTTAAAAGCTACGTTTAGAAGGAGTTGTAGATTCTGACCCTGAAAATTTACCCAAAACAAGTCCAGTGATTTAATTAATCCATTGCATTTTTAGAAAGTTTTATTTAATAAAATAAACATATTTACAAAGTTAGGAGCCAACCCAGCAATGCACATGCTCTGCTACTTGGGGAATGGATGGTACTTGAAGTGGTCCTACCTATGTTTCCCACTTTGAATATGTGGATTTTAAATTATTCAAAATAAACGTTTGTTTTTCTTCTGAAGTATGTATTCTACTGATTTCCTGATAAACCTACTCAAAACAATTGTTTTTCATCAGTTTCCTGGTAAAATAGCATCACTGCTTGTAAATATTGTTCTGAATAGATAAATGTAAGTAGCACGGTTTTCTTTAAATTAATTTCCTTTTCAAAAAATACACTGTGTCATTTATTTTCTTTTGAATAATGCAGTTATTTGACAATACTGTGAGGGGCGCGCCTCACAGTATTGTCAAATAATAGCGCTTGCAGCTTTAGTTGATGATTGTAACACTTGACAAATTCGCCCTTGACAAATACAGCTACTCTATTTTTATTTTTTATTTTTGGTATTTGTTACTTAAGCCTTCATTGATACAGGTATGTGAGAACCATCTCTTGCGCGCACAGTAGGTCCTGTCAGGTGAAGAAATGGGTGGAGTTTCCCCAACTTAGTCATTTGCAATGGAGATGCTACAGCAGCGCTGTTTTAGCACATGTCTGATGTCGGCCAGGTTTGCTTTAAGAACGGCTTTGCATTACATTTGTCGCGATTGTAAAACCAAGGTGCGCGCAAACACAAAGCGCACCGTGCAGCTGTGCCGTTTCCGACTGCGATTCTGATGCTGATGGCCTCGTTAAGGCGACTGCTGCAGCTTTTCTTAACTGGCTGCGGGAAGCCCTACCATGGCCATTTTCATGGTCAAACCACCCACGGGCATCCAGAGGTGGCAAACTAAACGAACCCACAGGGGGTTCCGAGTGAGAAAGCCTTGATTTCTTATCACGTGCTAGACCTGGTGTTAAAATTCTCAAGACACCCCCCCACACGCACACACCACTCTGCTGCTGTGCGATTTGTAATATAAAATGTAAGTTTTAACTTGTTATTTGTTTCTTAGAACAAGACAGTTACAGGTCGATGAAGAATCAAAGATTTCGATACCGGCAACCATAAAGCGAAAAAAACAAACAAACCCAAACCCAACAACTAGTAAATCAGATGCAATGTTTTTTGTATAAGAGTGTGTGTGCGCGCGCGCGCCGCGCAATTTGACTTGTCTCCGCTTCCAGGATTTGTATAACTGAAATAAAACGCGTAATAAACACAATAATAACATACTGGCACCGTGGTGTTTCTATGTATTGTGTGAATGGGCCTTACGCACATCAGGACCACGCAATCCCCCTTTCCTCATTTGTTTGCTTCCCGGGGCTCCCCGCGGTGTAAGGCTACTCTGATAGGTCCAGAGGGTTAATGGGACTGGCCTGCAGGGCAGCAGCTTACTAGGATATAAAGCCACAGCTCTCATCACGATAGCACAAGGAGTATCAATAGATTCGCTTTTACGCACAGTCGAGGGGCCTGTTGGTTTTTACGCACGGCAAACCATTAAGGCCTCTTTGGCACAGTTTAGTTTTTACGCGTTTGTGAGAAATCTTAGGTGTGACCATGACTCTCTCAAGTGAATTTGAAGCTTCACAACATGCCGGATTGCCTATACAAGAGGATGCGATTGACATAGTAGGCGAGGATGTCCACTATCGAAATGAGTGCTCTACGGGTTCCTCAGCAGAATCTGGTGCGGAATTTGACTCTTCAGAACCAGAATCGTCGGGGGAAAGCGAGAACAGTTTCTGCGCAGACGCACCGGCGTCAAGGAAAGCCCAGAGCAGCTCGGTAAAGCCCCCGTACTCCTACATTGCTCTCATCACCATGGCTATCCTGCAGAGCCCGCTGAAGAAGCTAACGCTTAGTGGCATATGTGACTTCATTAGCAACAAGTTTCCCTACTACAGAGACAAGTTTCCCGCTTGGCAGAATTCGATCAGGCACAACCTCTCCCTTAACGACTGTTTCATCAAGATTCCGAGGGAGCCCGGAAACCCGGGAAAGGGCAACTACTGGTCTCTGGACCCTGCTTCGGAGGACATGTTCGACAACGGCAGTTTCCTTCGCCGGAGGAAACGGTTCAAGAGAAACCAGCCCGAGTTCGGCAAAGACGGACTGATGTTTTATTCCAGCTTTAACTGCTGCCGGCCGTACGGACACCCATATAGCATAACTGGCCAGGTAAGCCACACGGCTGCCTCTTCTATTCGTTACATGCCCCTGCAGGAAAGCATCATGATGCCTTCCTCATCCTACCACCTCCTACCACAACCCCTGAACAGCCACGGAAAGTGCGTTGGGCCTAAAGACTTAAGAGCACAGCTTTGCGCAGCAGAACCAGCTGAGCCGAAATCCGGCCCACAGGCAAAGTGCTCCTTCAGCATCGACAGCATCATGAGCAGACCCTCTTCTATCAGTCAGCACAACTCAAATCCACAGCAAGGCCCGCACGGTGCTCTCGGTTACGGTCAACTCATGCCTGGCCCTGCTGCCTGTTTGGTTCCGACCCTCCTGCAGCCTTCAAGGAATCAGTTTTGCCCTCCTCCCATCCTGAGCACTGCTCCTTTTATAAACGAGCACCTCAGACTGTCGTACCCTCGTTGCTGAACCCTTTGAAAACACTTTACAGTGTCTGTATGTTTGGCGTAGCTCATTTCTTAAAGAAATGTTTTTTTTATTGCATGATATTTATGTGCGTTATGTCTGTAAATAAGATGTGTTGTAATATATTTGTCAAGGTTGCTTCAGGGGAAAACTTCGTCAATGTGAATGTGTTTTTTTTTATTAAGTAACGTGGCAAAATAAAATGAATATGTGGGAAACGATTGCAAGTTTTGTTATAATCTGAGTCAGTGCACAGTGCTCGTAAGAGCTATATGTGGATTTACTCAGAGCAGAAATTATTGTTTGTGTGTAAGTTTGAAAAACACTTAGATTTTCTATATTTCTGTAGTCTTTATTGATATTTGTACCTGAAGTACAGGTGATGCCAAACTTTTATTTTAGCTACAGCAAAAATGACTTACTATAATTTAACTGACAGTATTTACCGTAAGGGTTCAACATTGTGTTGGCCTGCTTCCTCTTGATCAACTGAACTCACTTGTAGTCTGCAGGCTACAAGAATGATGACAAAAATCAGGTTTTATTAAAGTAAGTCAATGTCAAATTATAAAAACACATTTCCAACCAGGAAATGAATAAAAGCTATACAAACGCAGGGCTTAAACTCGCACTGGTCATTGCCGATAAAATAATGAAACTCACTCAAATGAAAGTTAATTAGCAGGTTTTAGAAATGAAACTCTGTATCCCTAATTGGTACTCTCACGTTTACGTGTTTCATCAAGTATACAAAATAATAATAATGATAATTAAAAGTCACTTTTTCCATTCTGCCTCAAGGTCGCACTGTTTCCAAAATATTGGAGCAGATGTTAGCGCACTGAAGTTGGTCCGTGTTATGGGATGGGCTACTTAAGAATTTACAGAACACCCAGAATTCAAGATCTATCAAAACATTTTCAATTCAGAAAATAATAACAATTAAATAAAAACGGTACACTCTGATACTTCTAGATTTCTGTGACTATAGTAATGGCCTGGGTTAGAGTGAAAAGCACACACACACACAGGCGTGTCCGGTTGCAGACCGGTGCCGACACAATTCCCTTTTGCCATCAGTCAGATGTCTATTTTTGGCCGGAGGCTCAGCTGATTGTGAGTCTTGACGAGTCCACCCCTCCCTTATTTTTTTCTTCATAGTCAGTTGTTCAGGCTTATTAGAAGAGGGAGTTGTCCGCCAGCAGAGGAGGAGAGTGCTGGTGGCTGCTTAGCTCAGCCAGTACTATAGGATGCGACTCCTGGCTTGGGTCGAGGTGAAAACATTTTTGATTGGCTGTTTCTTGTCACTATAGCCATTTCGTCCCTGTGTGGGACTGCTGTCACCGCTTTTTTCCTCGACGGTGGGGAAACAACCTTTACTTCACTCTAGACTGACAAGTTGCATCTTTGAGCTGTTTCTATCGAACTTATTTTTGTACTCAGTGCTGTAAACTCCTACAAAACAAAACAAAACAAACAAACAAAAAACTCCACCAAACTTGCTTGATTGGTTAAAGAGGATGGAGACGAGCCCGATCCCGGTGGTGACGGTCCAAACCGCCCCCTTCGAGGACCAGCGGCCCGGTACCAATGGACTGCGGAGGAAGACTGCGGTGTTCGAGGGGAAGAAAAACTACTTGCAGAACTACATCCAGAGCGTGCTGTCCTCCATCGACCTGCGGGACCGACAGGGTTGCACCATGGTGGTGGGCAGCGACGGCCGCTACTTCAGCCGAGCTGCCATCGAGGTGATAGTGCAAATGGCAGCTGCAAACGGGGTAAGAATAGGGCGACCACCAGTGTCATGCATTTGTTCCTCTCTGTCAGCATGCAGGAGTCACTTGTAACCAGCAGTAATGTTACTGTTCTGCTCTGCGTTGGTGTGAGTTACTACAAGCAGGCTTAAACGCTTTTAGAAAAAACACTTCTTGTTGGAATGGAAGACCAGCGGAATAATTATTCAACTTCACCAACAAACTCAGGATGTTAATGTAGCCTATGGCTTCTTTTGACCTGCACATATGTTTAAATCATTAACACAGAGATGGAACAATTCACTGGGCTGGGAAATTTAGGGTCATCAGATGTTATTCTGCTACTTCTGGTGGGACTTTGGGAGTTTTATAATAAATCAGAATTGTGCAGTCGCTTATAGTTTTTTCACATTTGCAGTAATTGTTGATACTGATACATACAAACCTGCTGAATTGAATTTAACAAGTCAGCTGCAAATAGGTTAAAATAAGAAGACAAAGTGAGGCACTGAGGAGGAAAGTCCCTGCAGCTCTTAGGCTGTGAGATCTTTGCAGTTGGCTTGGAAAAGTTCCAAAGGAAAATTGGAAAGGAATATAATTTGTTTTGGGGATCAGTGCGTTTAAAAAAAATTCTTTCTGCTGGTCCAGCCAAATGTCTTCTGGTGTCAGCCTTATCAGCACTTCCATCCATCCTGCTCTATTTTCCTGCCTACGTCTGCCCCCCACCACCGCTAACACACTGCCTACACCTCGGTGTTCAATCTATCAAGGGCTAAGTCTACATGCTGGGGATCCTCTGTCATACTGCAAGGAAAAGAACCAGAAGGATAATAGAAACACTTGCCAACTACCCACCCAGTGCATGTGCTGTCCTTCTCAACACTGGTTACTGAGAAGATTCCATTTGTTAGGGCTTTCCCTCACTTTCTGATCTGTCCTTTATATACACATGCAACATCCCGGATGTTTAGAGGATGCCAGGAGAGCAAATTCCTCTCCAGTGAGGACAATTTTATTTAGAGAAGGAGAATTATGTTGGTGGTATTACCACTTTAGTATAAATAGAGGCGTAGTTCTGTTATTTAGGCATCCTTCTAGAGGGAGATCATTTGCCTTTTAAAGCAGGCAGCCAATTAGTCGCCTGCAGAATGACAAGATTCTTTGGGACAGGAAGTGATTTTTAACTTTTTGAAATCAGGAGAGAAACAAATGGATTGGATTTAAAAAAAAATTCAAAGCATATGTTTGATTGAAAATGGAACAAACATTTTTAACATTTTTTACAAATATGTTGCATTCTGTTTTTATAAAGCATTATGACTCTTTTTGAAACACAAAGATATTATATTATATTATGATTTTAGACCAGGTGATATCTGCCATGATATGAAACCATTATTGCTTCTCACTAATATTGGTGATGCACAGATTGGTCGTCTGGTAATTGGCCACAGTGGGCTCCTGTCCACCCCTGCGGTTTCCTGCATCATCAGGAAGATCAAGGCCATTGGAGGGATTATCCTCACGGCAAGTCACAATCCTGGAGGCCCTGGAGGAGACTTTGGAATCAAGTTCAATGTGGCAAATGGAGGTGAGGATTTAGAAAATACATTTGCTTTTCCATCTGACTCTTATTTAGAAATTTTAAAGTCAAAAATAGAAGTTTGAGACAATTTGATTTAAAAAATATATATATTACAGCAAAAATTAATGCTAATGTTACAACTTGGCTCCTAGGCCATGATATAAAATGGAGTGTGATATCAGAATTGACAAATACAGGTGATTTGTTAAAGATTTGTTAAAGATTGGTGCCCTAGATTTGTAAAAAACCTAGGGCACCAAATAAAACTTTAATAACATTACAAGTTTCTCTAAGCATGCCTTTGTGCCACACCTTCTCCTGGATGGGCAGTTAAGTAAACTCATGCATGTATCCAAAGACTCTTGCACTGCCAGGAGTTGTAACACCAGTGAGGGATGCATTTTTCATTGTCTTTGTTTCTCTGTCTGGCAGGGCCCTCTCCAGACACAGTGATGGAGAGGATCTACCAGGTGAGCCGGACACTCGAGGAGTACGCCATATGCCCCGATCTCCGCATTGATCTCTCTAGGCTCGGAAGACAGGAGTTTGACCTCGAGAACAAATTCAAACCTTTCAGAGGTACAACATTCGTGCATGTTTAGTTAAAAAGCTTCTCTGCATCATTCTGAATTCTTCAGTGTTATCCACAAGCGTGGATTTTCCCCCACATTGCTACAAACTTTCCTGTTGTGTGATGCTAGTAGAACCCCTCTTTCTGTCACTCAAAATGCACAGAAAAAAAACATACTCTCATCCAGTACTAACAGGTTCTTCTGTCTCTATCCAGTGGAGATTGTAGACTCGGTTGAAGTGTATCTACAAATGCTACGAAACATCTTTGACTTCACTGCCATTAAAAGTCTCCTCACAGGACCAGATCAGCCTAAAATACACATAGATGCCATGAACGGAGGTCAGTTCATCAGCATACGTCCTGTAAGCCCTGCACTGCAGTTACTGTTATTCATATTATTCTGCTAACTTCTACTCACCTTTTGCTTTGTTACAGTGATGGGCCCCTATGTACGTAGGATTCTGTGTGATGAGTTGGGAGCTCCTGCTAACTCTGCTGTAAACTGTGTACCTCTGGAGGACTTTGGTGGCCGACCTCCTGAGCCCAACCTGACTTATGCCACCTCTCTGGTAGAGTCCATGAAAGGAGGCGACTTTGGCTTTGGGGCGGCATTTGATGCAGATGGGGTAAGCCATTTGGTTGAAGTCCTACTCCAGAATGTGCAATCATTTATTCAAGACTACATGGGTGTAGTGGTGCTGAAAAGCACTGCACCCATGGTCTGATACTTTCAAGTGTACCATATAATAGTGGTTTACACATTTGCTTCACAAATGAAAGGTTGCTGGTACAATTCTACCTGAAGACACAAATCCACTTTGGGGGTTTTGTCAGGAAAGGCATCATGCATAAAACGGCCAAGTCAAACAAAACAACAGTGCTACCTACTGTGGCAATCCACTGTGACAAGGGAATGGCCAGAAGTGGCTTTTAATGTAATTCAGTAATCACAGAGTGTGTTGCGTACCTCTGTTAATGTTTGGTTACCGCAGTAAACGCTTTATACAAACAAGATTTCCTGTTTAAGTTTCAAATTAAAAGCCCTCTATTATTTCAGGAAACAGAAAGGCTTCACTGTTTATATTGTGAAACATGCGCAAGACCTAAAGAACTCAAACTCAAAGTTTTATTAAAGAAAAATTGTAATCTTAAGCTTACCTCTGCCCAGGACATTCATCCTTTGACAACTGGCTACTAATTTACACCGGAAAAAAGGGAGCAGGGAGAAAGTTACATAACCGTAGAACCAATTTCTTACATATAGATAATTATTTTCTGCACAATGACAAAAGTCATGTAGGATGTCTTCTGGGCTGTCTTGAGGGGAAAGCTGCTTCAGTACTGTTTGCCTTAAAAAACAAACAACCGTGAAAAAAACAACAGATTTAAGGCGACATTTGAAACGTTTACACAGACCCCCAAGTTATTCAAAAACTGGATAAAATAACATGCAATAGGATGACCGGCAATTTTCCACTAAAACCTATTTTGATCTGTGTTGTACTGCAAACACTCTTATTAACCAGGACAAAGGAAGAAGTGCGCAAAAATTAATAGGTAATACTCGAAATCACTTACTGTACATTTTAGGGATGTTTCTGAGGTCTTATTAATCTGTACTGCACAGGAGGATGTTCCTAAAGAACATTATGAGCTGCCCCCTGTGAACTGTCCAGTATTCCTTCAACTGGATTTGGCTTAAAAGGAAATTAAAATACAGGGATTGGAAAATGCATGAAGAGATCTTTAGTAACTTGGACTCCTGCAAATATCCTTCAAAATTTGGTTTAATAAGTCATTTAAAAATATATTTTTAAAAAGAAACAGAAAATACTGACCTGAGTGTGCGCTGGGATCATATTTAAGAACATATTTAAGTGGCTGTGGCTGTTTTAGTTCTCATACATACATAATATCTCTAATAATCCATAATATTAAATAATTAAATAGATCCTTTTTGTGGTATTTACATGCCATGTTGCTCCACAATCTATTCATTCATTTCTTTAAGCCTAGCTGACTTTTATTGCTATAAAAGCTAAATCCAAGATATTGACTCCAGCCAGAGGCAGCAGAGAAATCCTTATTTATTTTTTATTTGTTTATAATTGCACGTTGATTTCAGGAGTGAAGGCAATGGGTGCAAAGTTGCAGTGCATGCACAATAATCCAACGGGCGTCTCACTTTTTCCACAATGTCATCCAATAGACATTTATTCTGTATAAACAGACACAGGCACACACTGTTTGCTTAGTAGTGTAACATCAGGAGAATTACATCACATCTGCTCTGTTTCTCCCCCAAGGATCGGTATCTCCACTGTGATTAGCACCGGTGGTTATTATCATACTGGGTGGATGTTTCTTTTTTGGGGATATATAGTAACCGATATCTTCTACGCTCCCCACAGTAATAATGAATCCTGGGGGGTGGGGGGATAGTACTGAGAATTTGTTACTTGTACTGTTCTATGTTTTGTAACCGTCTACTAAAGATCATTTATAGTAATGTGAATGTTTGTGATACAAACACACTTTGTCCTTAAAGGATGTTGTTTCTTCATTATCAGTAACGCTCATGAAAAGACCAACAATGTTCTAATCAGTGTCTTAAATGTGACAGCTTTCCTATCCCTTCAGCAGAATTCAGCTCATTACTATTTAAGTCATTATTTGGCGAGTTCAAAAGTATTTACGGCAGCAGGATGGAGTGCTGGGGACCGGCTCAAAATAAACTAGAGTTGCTATATTCATTGTAATGAAGGGACATACAACAATGGTGGCCTGAGGAGAATTAAGCAATTTGTTTTGGTCTTTTTGTGGGGGTTGTTGGCAATACATGTACTATAAAAAGGGTTAATTAATGCAGTTATGCTAACTAACTACACAGGACTCACAAAGCACTTTATGGTTTTGTCGTGTTCTCAGGACCGATACATGATCCTTGGAGAAAATGGCTTCTTTGTGAACCCATCGGACTCAGTGGCCATCATGGGTGCTAACCTCTCCACCATCCCCTACTTCAGACAGTATGGCGTCAAAGGATTTGCTCGAAGTATGGCCACCAGTGCTGCCCTTGATAGGTACCACGCACACACACACACACACACACACACACACACACACACACACACACACACACACACACACACACACACACACACAATCAGTAGATGTAAGAAGTTCTATAACACCACCCACACTCTTCCTACAAACTCCTGCATCAGTCCAGTCTCCGGAGAGGGACGACACCCACTATGAATAAAGCTGTGAGATCACCCCCCCCACATACACACACACACACACACTTACTCACCCCCCTATAAATACTGTGTGTTATGTAAGGGTAAAGCTAAGCAGAGGGTGGTGAGTGAGAGGACGTGATCACCGCCAAAGTCATCTCCATTAACATTGTTCCAGCAGGAGAGATCCCGGCACAGCACCTCGCTGACGCTTCTGCAGAATGCTGCTCAAGGGAGCCGTTTGATGAATGATGAATCTACTATAGTTGCTAAAGACTATGTATATGGATGGCAGTCATGAAGTTTAGCTGTTTAAAATGTGCTACCTAACTACATTAAAACATTTAACATCCTGATTTAATATTTTATAAATAATAGACCTTATAGAAGTGCAAAGATTTCATCCTCCCTTTTAGTAACTTTCAACACAACCTCCTTTTGACCCCTGCCTATATTTATTTAATCTGACCCTCTACCAGAAGAAGCGTATGGGTGCATATTTATTTTGTGTCCATGAACTAGACACATTAAAGATGCACTAAAGTGAGGTAATGGACTTCCAAAAGCATTTGGACGAGATTAAGAAAGTAAATCACTATTTTCAATATTTTACATTATCCCGATGAAGTTACTCTTAGCTCAAAAGACTCCTTCCTAAAAGGGTACTTGATGAAGAGAGGCCTGTGGTGGGCAGTGATGTGTCACACTGTCTTCTTAAACCACCATGTGTGATTTAAAATCTAAACAGCATCCGTGAAATTTATTTCATTTATTCATGTGTGTCTTTATGTGTGTGAAAGAACTAATCCTTTACTGTGTGTAACTGCTGAAAGGCACATGAAGTGATGCTATTACCAACCCTGATCCATCTGGGTTTCACAGTTGTGAGAGATGCTTAGAGGCAGTAAGAGAAACAATTTTGTCATTCCCCCTCCTGAATGTGTAAGTTTGCTAATTTACAAAGAAATTATCTGATCCTTTCCTCATAAAGAATACCGAAGATGGGTCATGAATCTGTCTTCCAATATGACAGTAACCCAAAACATAACGCCGTAGCAGCACATTAAGGTCATGGAGGGGCTTAGATGCTAGTCCCCAGACCTCAACATTATAGAAAATGAGTGGAGGGAGCTAAACTTGTGAGTTGCCAAGCAGCAGCAAATAAATCTGGTGATCAAAGGTTTCTTCACTGAGTACTAAGTCATTTTTACTTTTGGATAACACTTTTTTCACTCAATGACATTTAAATCAATTTATAACTGTTATGTACTGCGTTCTTTTCTGGATCTTTGGTTGATATTCTGTCTCTCTCCATTAAAATGAAACTACAATAAAAATTAGAGAAGGATAACTTTTTGCGAGCAAACTTACAAATTCAGCAGGGGATCAAATAATTATTTCCCCATTGTATGCGAATTGGAATTTTACATCACAGAATTGCTGGTTATCTTTATTTACATGGTGCTGTTGCACACTAAGGCAGACAAACACACAGACTGCATCCCTTGATATTGCACTACTCCTTGCCTAAGGTCATGTCTTATGATGTTGAGCCCTAATAATCACACTGAATGAGTTGCTTGAAAGGTTTGCATACACTGGCTCCCCAGTCAGCTTGGCCTCATCACACACATGCACACACACACACACACACACGCACGCACACACACACACACACACACACACATGCACGCACACACACACACACACAGGCTGATACCCAAGACACAAATGTCACATGTCCCACTGCAACCCTGAAGCGCGAAGCAATGCCTCCAACACACGCTTTTCAGTTCTTCTTCTAATATTATCTTTATCTCTCGTTGTCTACTTTCTGAGCACTTGCCCTTTTGTATTGATGATAGTATGCATTTATCTACTGGAAACTTTAATTTAGTTGGGAAGTAGAAGCAACCTTATAGATAATACTTAACCCACTGATAATATCATGCATAATAAACTGCATAACACAGGCTTTTGATTTTTTTCACGTTTAACATGATTTCACTTGATTAGTCTGACTACATCTGCAAATCTGTGATCACTTAACTGGTAATTAATGACACTGTTGCTGACCAGTGTCACTTTGTTCCACTCTTAGTTTCACAACTGCCGCTCGTATGAGCGTGACACGAGTTCGTCATGTCACACTCATGTTATGTATATAACGGCATGAACCTGATAAACTCGAGAAAGTGTTGAAGTGCTTAGTAGTGTGAAGTCGGACCCTGGAGTCTGTCCAAGTGTGGGCTGTTTTAGGAGACCGTGTGTATCTGTGTTCTGAGTGTTTAGACTGAGGTTCCCTCCCTGCTATGTGTTTAAAGTCAAGCAAACTGTGTTATAAAAGCTTTGATAAATGCGATGGTGTATATACTCTGTGCGCTGATGTGTATGTTAGTGTGTGTTAACAGAAAAGACAGAGAGAAAGTGAATGCAACTGTTTTCAGATAAGCAAAGGAAACTGACTGGATTCAGGTGGACAGGAGGCTGGATTTAAATCTATCACTTTGGTTGGAGTGTGTGCGTGGGTGATTTTATGTCTTTGTGCACATGCTATGCAAGACGCGGTGAGGGAGGAAGGGAAAGTGGGTGGGAAATGTTGGTAAAGGAAACATCTGCCTCTCTTTTCACAGTTCCAGGGATGGAAGGATGTAGGATTGAGCCACTGGTGTGCGTGTTACGATCATGAAATGTGAGCTCTTTTACTGATTAGCACGGCAAAGTAGAAAGGTCAAATATTTGATGTTGTGCTGTAGCTAAACAGTTACAGAAAGCTGTTAATGACCGTTGGCGTTGTGGTCATCGGGATTGTTTTTGTGCTGAGGAAAGAATTAGTAATTAAACCAAGCCACTAATTCTCTCTAGTGGTATTGCATGATGAATAAGAACCTAAAGTGATTAAAACCTTTACACAGTACCTTTTATATTTACTTTGACAGAGAACATTAGGAGTAATTGACCTCGACGCTGTGCCGGGTAACGCCATACAAGGCCACTTAAATCAGGTCAGGCAGGGAGAGCAGCATCAAGAACACAGAACTAGGCAGGCAAAGATAAACATTGCTCTAACAAGCACATTTATCGCCTGATTTACTATGATCGATAGCAAATATATTCTTGACACAGCTTTGCAAAATCCTAGAAAACTGTTTTGACATTATGTCACAAAGGTATGTTGAGATTGGCACTCCAAAATAGCTATGACCACTTCCAATAATTATGGTAAAATTAATTTTAAAGTATGTTCAGCTCTGACTTGTAGAGAACTAACAGAAAAATCATGGAATAAAATGCCAAGAGAGGAAGGTAGGGAGAGACAGATGGCTTCAGGGTCGGGGTGGGATTACATCAGGGAGTGACTCAAGATCCCGTCTTGTTTCCAGTGATTATGGACAGGTTGACAGAGAAGGATTCCTGTGGACTATGATGTTCACAGATAACATTGTGACTTGCAGTGAGAGTAGGGTGAAGGTGGATGAGGGACTGGAGGGGTGGAGGTGGAGGAATGAAAGCAACAGAATCTGTGTACAACTGAGACAGAGGAGGATGGAAAGGTGAATATACAGTATGTACTGAGTGTCAGGGGGGATTTATGACTGATAGTAGTAGTAAGAGTGAAAGGGGAGGGTTACAAGATGGTTGTAAATATATATATATACATATGATATATGATATGTGGTGTGGCGATGGTAGTGCTGCCAAAAACAGGAGGCAGAGCTGGAGGTGGCAGAGCTGAAGATTCTTAGATTTTTGTTGGGAGTGACCAGGATGAATGGATAGGATTAGAAATGAGTAGATCAGAAAGACAGCTCAGATTAAGCGATTTGGAGACAAAGTAACAGAGCCAAAGTTGAGATGGTTTGAAGATCTCAGAAGATGGACAGTAAATGCATTGGACAAAGGATGTCGACAGGAGGAGAAGAATAAGATCACAGAGAAGAATGTGTGATTGCTAAGGATAGGGATATGGAAGCAAATGATCTGCTGTGGTGCCCCCTGAAGAGAGCAGCGTAAAGAAGAAGAAAAAGAAGTTCAGCGTTGAGTTCCGTGGCAGCATTATCAGCAATTAACATTGCATTTCTGCTTTGACTACTAAGGGTTATTGGTTCGGGTCAAGCTCAAGTAATGCTCCGGCATTGCTGCTCTTTTAGCCTGAGCCCTAAATCCAAACTGAGGCGTGAGGGTGCTGAAGGCTATGTTTGGTAAAATGTCAAGCCAAAGCCAAAAGCTGGCCTTATTTTACTTCACGGATGTAGAGAAACATCTTCACTCATTGTACCTTCCCCCTCCGCTGGGATTTACTGAGGTGCAAGATAAAGGTTACTTAGTGTGGGTCATATTGTAAGCGTGTGTGCAACAGAGGTTCCAGAGAGTTGAGATGAAGGAAAGTGGACATACCTCCTACCTGCTCAGTTATGAAATTTCTTTCCAGCTCTAATCTTGTCGGAGCAGAGCTTCCAAACCATTCAAGACAGACCTGCTCTAACTTTCCTCAACTGCAGCTCAGTGTTGTCACATCCTAGAATGAAGTTATTTAGCTTTGTTCATACATGCAAGGCTGGACTTGCTCATCGCTTCATGTATATTAGAAGATTAAATGTAAGTAAAACACAGACAGTAAACATCAAAATAATCAACATCCAAAAATAGAACTTCCTTAATACCCTAAAGAAGGTATTCACAGGGAAGGATAATATAGCTAATAATTGATTGATACTAACCATTTAAAAATACTGTATATTATGTGACCGACTTTAGATTCCTTGCCTGTAAATTGTCAACACTAGTGTGAGAAAATGAACTTTGACTGGAGAGCATTACAGTTTACGGCTCACACCTACACACGAGGGGATTGCAGCTCTAAATAGGCCTTCCAATTTCATTCCTTGTGTCTCCAGACGTATTAATCTGCCAGGTTTTTTTTTTTAAAAAAAAATTTTTTTTAAATCTCGTCAGAAGAATCCAACATCCCGGTTATCCTGAGACATTTTATTATATCTGTTTAAATGCACTTGTACAGTCATTCTAGCACTGTGTGTTCAAGAAGTTGTCTTTTAGTGGAACTGGAAATTTGATCTTAAAACCTGTTCTTGTTTGTGCTTTATCCCTGAGGATGTATGGATGTGAATGCTATGCATGGGTGTGTGTGCAAAGCTCTGTTGGTGCAATCATCAAACTTGAGAAAGCACGATTTGCTTTATTCTCACATTGTTCGGACGCTACATTTTTGCAACGTTGCATGAAAGCCGAGCACTGCTACAGTCAGTGTCAGTGCTTATGTTGGCCGTGGACGTGCCGTTCAAAACATCAAATGCTCGTCAGAAGTTCAGAGTTCCTGTTTTCTTTTAGGAATGCCAGTCTTTCCATTCCAGTACTTTCTTCCCCAGGGTGGGGGAATAAAGCTGGTTTACTCTTATTTGGTCATTTATCCCATCCTCTTGTAAACAGCTGCGGAGGGCACTGGGGGTTTTATGCATGTGTATATGTATAAAACCACTTAAAAATTTTGAAACTCACCCATATTCACATTTATAGTATTGCACCATGAACTCTCACCACATCCCACAGTACGAGCATTTGAGATGCTGGTATCCATGTATTTGTTCCCTTGGCTGCAAAATCTGTTTTGTTGGTTGAAATATTTGGTTCTGCAGTTTTTAGACTTCTCCTGTAAAGTGTTTATATATTATGCAATGATTGCTGTGGAGATGTTTGTTGCAAACTAAACATTAAAACTAAAACTAAACTAAGCAGGCTTGAGCTGGTAACTTTTCTAATAGGATCAAAGACCGAACCTTTTCTTCAAGCGATAGTTATATCAAGCTGTAAGCAAGAACGCAAATATTAAATTGTCTTAATCCTGCTAACAAACAAAAACATTTGTTGGCCGTAAAACCAAAAGTTGCGGAAATGGTCGAATGAAAGCTCAAGGCTCAAGTACCAATCAAAAGTCAGTGTCAGTGTGTCGATCCCCGCCCTCCCCCCAGTCTGAGTGGTAACGCATCCTCTGGTAAGATGCTGAACCATGAGTTTAAAGTGCTGTATGAATGTCTAGCAGAAAGTGCTTTGGGTGCTCAAACTGAGTAGAAAAGCAGTGTATAAGTACTGATCCATTTACCATAAAGTGTGCATTTTTCTTCTTATCGCATCACTGCAGTTCCAGTAAATCGATTAGTTACTCTCTATTTTGTAATCTGCAACTGGGAACTTTTATTAGACTTTCTCTTTGCTCTTTTCCACTTTGGCTCTTTGCACTCCCTTTCCTCCCACATATTGAACTGTTGGCATCTTTTTTCCCCTCCACGTGACCCCAACATACACATGTATTCACACACACAGACACACTCACGCGCACTCCATCTTCTCCTCTCGCTATGCTAGCACACGGCTGAGGTTCTAAGTAAACATGAACTAAAAGGTTAACTCACTTTGTTCCTGCTCCCTTTGCCTTATTAAGTTATTGGATGAGCTGCTGGCAGATTGCGCTTGTCATACAGCATTTGGTTTGTTTTATTTCAAAGGTCAGAGTTTTTGTGTGTAAGCTAGTTTCTACATCAGACCTGGGATGTTAGATGTTAGATTTTATTAGATATTAGATGAATATATTGTGTGTATGTGAGCAAATACATCGCGTGTACAGGCAGTTTTTCTGACTTTTCTCCTCTGCGTGTTTGTAGGGTTGCCAAAGCAATGAAACTGGCCTTGTATGAGACTCCCACAGGCTGGAGATACTTCGGGAACCTGATGGATTCTGGGCGTTGTTCCGTCTGTGGGGAGGAAAGCTTTGGGACAGGTATGACCTAGCACATTCACTTACTATCCAAACAGAAAAAAGCACTGCCTTTATAAAGAGAGATTTGAAATTGCTGAATATTATGAGTACAGATCTCTACTGAATGCAAATGCAAGGCAGGATCAGCTGGTTAGATTGTGAAAAGAGGATCGCTCATTCAAATCCCCGGACTATCTTTGAAAATGTGAGTGGGAGTATGTGCATCCTTTCCCCTCAGCAACAACTGGTGCCTGCAAACAAAGCTGTCACTAGAGGACTGCAGTGGCCAGCAGCTGCTGCTGCTAAATGTGCAGCAAGAACTTGCTGAAACAGTCACCACCACCACCACAAAAAAAACCTTTACATTTTTCCCTACGATTTTGGTCTTTTTTGCTACTTTTGTCTGCCAATCGGCTACTATTATAGTCTAAGTTTGCCAAAAAAGCTGAGCTGTAAGAAGTCAACAAAATCCAGCCTAACAGGGTAAGACACGTGACACGTTATTACTTTGCACATTTACATTTTTAAGTAAGTCAAGTCAGTTAATATTTATAATGCTAGGGTTTGTTTAAAAGCTTTATGGTCATCTGGTTCGTAATATTTCTTGCTCTATTGTTTTGTTTGTAAGTGTTATTTTTAAAGACGATATTTTTTAATTTTTTGGCATTTTGGCCAATCCGACTGATGCATCGCGGGATTCATGGTTCAGTAGCTTGCTCAAGGATAATTCAACATGCAGACTGACGAACCCAATCTACTAACCTTCTGACTGGTAGACGACCAACTCCCCCTCCTGAGCCATAACAACCCCATCAGCTCAACAGCTCATTCCTTAGCATCCCAGCAAACATGGTTGAAGACCAGAATCTCCCTGGTCAAAACTGGTTGGGGTACGACGTCAAAAACTGAACCATAGATGGACGCATGTCACAAAGTTAGAAACATAGATCAGATTATTGTAAAGAAGAAATTAAATAGATTTGTCTTTGTTTTTTTTTTGTTTTTTAAAAGGACAACTAATATGGCTTGCAAACGGTTTATCAAGTATTCCTGTATATTAGTTACTACTGTAACACTTTTAAGCTATTTATGGTTTTGCCCTTTTAAATTCAAGTTAATTTGTCGCTTGGTAACTTTAACAAATCGGACTCTTACAGTCGTCCCCTCTTTGTTCACAGTGTCCCTATTAAAAACTCAGGAATGTTTTCATTCTAATGTAAAATCAAATCCTCAGTGTGACAGCAGGTGGACTCAAACTGCAAAAGTTCTCTTGATAGGAAGTCTAACGAGGACATCCTGACGACGTTTGAGTGATACCTCCAACTGATGTCGTGGTAACCTCGGCGACCATGGTTAAGCTTTTATTTTGGAACTACTTTGCTTGCTGGGATGCAACCAAAAGACAAAACACTACCGACCTGTCACCTCTAAGAATAGGTGATCTATTTGTATGAGAGCTGGAATAATATCATCTAATAACCCTGGGTAAAAAACGTGATTTATAATGTGACTCCAGTTGTCACAACTGTAATTTTATTTTTATTTTTTGCTGGTTATAAACATGTTTATTTCTTATCTTTTCACTTTTTATTGTTCCTATTGTCTTGGAGCAACCGTGGCCACATCATTTCCTTAGGGGTTAATAAAGTATTCGGATTCTGATTCTGATCTAAACATGGGCGTCTGTGAAAATTTCCCTATTCCGTTCTCTTCCAGTCTGTTCGAGGTCTACGTGTATAAGCAGTGCATCCTGCCTGCTCATAGCTCCATTCAGAGTCAACTAATAGATGAGAGGGCTGTGACCCTGACTGCATGTGTAAATAATCCCCATTCTTCTGCTATAAAAGGAGACAGGGGCTCCCTGAATCACGGCAACAAACCGACACTCCTCCAGTGGTAGCGTTTTGTGAATACTAATGCAGACACGCACTCACGCCGGAAAGTATAAACAATTCATAAAAATACAGACATGTATAGGCTTGCATTTTAGATGCGTGTCCCTCTTGCTACAGTCCGAACCTCACCCAAAGTTTAGTCGTTGTTCTCTAATTCCTTGTGACTTCCTCTGCTTCTTTTTCTTTCAACTACTCAACCCTTTGTATTCACTAGAGAGGACACATTTAACATTTTATAACTTGAAGTAAAAAGAAACACGCCAGTGGGTGTGAACAGAAGAGAAAAGACCCATGATTGTTGCAAACGGAGGAGAAGATGGCGAGCAAATCCAAATATGAGAAGTATCGAGAAGGAGGAGAGAAAGGGAAGGAGCTGAGACTCAGAGAGGACTATGGGAGCTTACTCGTTATCTATCCATGTAAGGCAAAAAAGCTCAGAGGGAGCCCTGGATAGTAAATCATCAGAGCTGCACACCACTCTTGCTCTCTCTGAGACACGCAGCAAGAACAGTGCTAATTTAGAGAGCTATGTCAAACTTTGTGGGTTTTATTGGTGTCACTTTGAAAACAAAGGCACATCAGGTTAAGCTTTGTTGACATAGATATTAGATGTCTTTTATTAGGTGTCAATCTCCGCCACCTTTTCTGTTAAGATGAATGACAAAGACACAGAGAATGAGGCAGGGACTTAACAATAACAACTGCCAGTTTCCTAATGTGCCGGACATAAAGCTTTAGGTTCTTATTTTTAGTGTAGATGTTGAGAGGAATAGTAAAACAGACACAGTACTGCTTTTTAGTTTTTATTTTCTTTCCGATTTATAAAATATATATAAATCCAGCTTAAAATAACAGCTCACTTTCCATTTAAAGCTCAAGCAGGGGAATGTAACACATGCTTAACCTCAACACATACCTTTATAGTGCAGCTGTCTCTGAGAACAGAGCGAAAGCTCCCCAGTGAAGGAGACTGTGGGTGTGATGCGCTCCTCTGTTTGAGTTTATGTTTGCTCTGGGCTGGCAGGAAAGATTGTTTGTGTTGCAACTTTTTGTACGTTTCCAAGAGCCCGAGGCAACTGTTGCGAATTGGATCTGTGAATGAATTCAGTTGAATGTTGTAGATTAAAATTAACCCACCATTATACAGTTACATTAATAATTGGTCAATACAATAAACATTCCCTTTAGTTAAACTGCAGGTGAAAGTATTGTTCCCTTTCTTTGATAAAGTAACAGTTCATAATTTTAATTCATTGTTACTGTAACAAGATTCAGATAGTAAAATCAAGTCGAACATGCGGCTATTACTAGGAGATGGTTAGCTGAGGTGTTATAAAAAATGAGAAGCTAGATAAAATAGCTAGCTTAACTCCAAACTAACATGTTTTTCCTACCTTGGTACCGTATATCTGGATTTAGTGGAAGTCCTGTGCTAGGTAATGGTACTTATGTAGGGCTTTTCTACTGAATTTGAGCCTTACATTCTACTGCAAAGCTCATTCACCTAATCATAGAAACCTATTCATATAGCACTTTTATCTATACCTTGAGACTGAGATTCAGCATCTTGTCCAAAGATAATTTGAAACGTATACTGGAGGAGCTGGTGACAAATATGCCAAACTTCAGCTTGGTAGACCACCTGCGCTACCATGTAAGCAACAGTGCAGAAAGTATAAACAACTTCTTATACAGACCCATGCTAACTGCTTATCCTTGTTTCTAATGTTTGTGTTACACTGAGCTAAAGGGCTAATCATAATTTCCAAAATTAAAATAACCTTCAATGTCTTGCATGAGGCCACATTTAGCTCCACTGCAGATTTTTATGGAAGTTTAGCCCCAATAACTAAGAGAAGTTTACACAGAGATGTTGAATTTTGCACGTTTTCCTTCTCTTCCAGGTTCTGACCACATTCGTGAGAAGGACGGTTTGTGGTCCGTGTTGGTGTGGTTGTCCATTATGGCAGCCAAGAAACAAGGCGTTGAGCAGATTGTCAGAGAACACTGGGCCAGGTTTGGGCGTAACTACTTCTGCAGGTAAACAGCTAAGTAATCAAAACATTGTGTATCTATTGAGGTTTCTCATGTGACGTCATGTGCACATTGCTCGAGATTCATCCGCTATATTATGGTGCGATGCAACCACACGTTGCTATTAAAAAAGGCTTATTCCCAAGTAGTTGATACTGGCTCCTGGAGGGTGATGTGGTATTGTTGTCAATGCGATAACTTCAAAATGAGACGATATATCATTTTCAAAATTATACCATGCAAACAGGTGCATGTACTAAAACTCAGGGGTCAGTTTGAATCTCAGTCACCTCAACCTTAAGAGGTCAGAGGTCAGTTTTTCTGAAAATCTTATGAATGCAATTTCTCAGAGCGAGTCACCTAGGATTTTGAAATTGATAACACATGTGCATCTACTAGAAGGCTAGGGGGCCGCACTGGTAGCCACAAGCATTTTCATGTTTGGTTTTCAATACTCGTAAACTTCTAGCCAAGCTGTAGTAAAACTTGACAAAGTGTGACACAGAAATAGAGACGATTTGCCTTCAAAGCAAAAGTTGTTCAAGAATCTTTTACTTTGAAAGTTAATGGTTCCTGTTTCCAGTTTGTGTTGCATTTTTACAGTTTCACAGCAGCTCAAAAAGTAGCTGGATGGTGTTTGTAGGCAAGCCTGTAACTTCCATTCAGACTACGGACAGCCCACGATGAGTGGTTGATAGATGATCACCGACTGGCCTCTAAGCTGGTGTGACTGAAACCTTATTCACTTGATCCTACAACGTCACTGTGATTGTCACACATCCAAAATAGCCTACAAGCTAATGCCATGTGGTTACCTCAAATCTTTTCTCACTCGTTTACTAGTTTTCGTCAGAACCTTCATCATGATTGTGTGAATACATGCTGACTAACTTCAGTAATAACTTCTCTTCACCTCGTCTTAGTCCTTACCGACCCCGCATATGCCTCGCTGGCTTTCACCTTAATCCACCCCCCTCCCTCCAGTCCTTCTCACTCGTTCTTATTTTAACTTCTCCCCTGTGAGAGGCACAGATAGCTGCCACAGTCAGTCTTCCCACTGATAGCTGCAGTAGTTTTTATGTTCCCACAGAGAGCTTCTCTAAACTGATGCTTGTTTCCCACAACACATAAAGTAGATGGACAGGTTATACAAGACGTGTCCCCAGAATCTCTGTGGTACATCTCTTGCAATTTAGAGCCCTTTTCGGTAACATAAGTAAGATGATGCGGCAAGAAAACTGAACGTACCTAACATAAGCAAACTCTCCCTTTTCTGCTTTCATGACCTCATTGAGTCTTACGTGTGTTCATAAATCTTGTGTGCATCTTATGATTGTCAGGTTTGACTATGAAGGTCTGGACCCACGTGCAGCCTTTTACCTAATGAGAGATCTGGAGGCAGTAATCTCAGACAAAGCATTCACCAGCCAGAAGTTTGCTGTAGGGGACCACATGTACAGCGTGGAGAAGGCTGACAACTTCGAGTACATTGACCCTGTGGATGGAACAGTGGCTCGAAACCAGGTCAGTGTAAGGAAGGCTGTAACAGCAGGATGTTGCATGACACGTTATTATTTGGCCATTCACACTACAGCTCTGACCCAAAGAAGCCCAAATGGGAATATACAGCCCACCATGGGAAACACTCCAGTAGATACGGTGTCTACTGTGGTGCAGCTCTTGACTTCGATCGTCCAGCTGCAGAACAAAGGCCAGCTGCCAGCATAAGCACCCTGAAAAAGGAATTTTTTTTTTACAACAAATTAAACGTCAGCTTCCGTTCAGCTCCCACAGTGCCACCACCATACCATATAAGGTTAATTACACACTAGGAGGGAATCCCAAGACCAATTTATAAATTGCACACAAGGGGAAAAAAATTCTTCAAGAATTTCCCAAATATGGGATAAATAAAGTGTTTCTTATCTTATTGTGGCCCACCAAAGCAGCCAATGCTGGATGTTCTGACAAATGTGAAATGCATGTAGTGCAAAACTGAACATGGTGACGACAC
This sequence comes from Mchenga conophoros, assembly GCF_057382185.1. NCBI lineage: Eukaryota > Metazoa > Chordata > Actinopteri > Cichliformes > Cichlidae > Mchenga > Mchenga conophoros. The sequence goes on along the minus strand of NC_140537.1, from coordinate 24,877,731 downwards.
AGGCATCACTACAGGTGAAGGGAGCACAGGTCAACAGGAAGGCAGAGTTTAAAAAGCCCTGGCTAACTGGCTAGGTGTTTTACATTGTGACAAATCCCACTCAGCTAATCTCAGGACCCGCTTCAACAACGGAGAACAACATGTCAGGTGACGCTGTGTGAGGCAGGCAGGACTGGACCCAAAGTGCAGACTCACAGGCAAGACTGAACTTAACGAATTCTTTATTGCTGAATTTATAGATACATAACAAAACTGAGAAGGCTAAGGGCAGACACTAAACCGACATACAGAGAATTATCACAACGCTCAGGACACACAGCAAGAAGGAGTTCACGACAGACACAGGACAAGAGACTGTCAAAATAAAACAGGAAGCACAAGAAGCACACAATAAGACTCAAACTGACTACTACATGAAAGACGAGAGAGCGAGGGACGAGAGAGACACACAGAGAAACGACTGGGAAAACAGGCAACTAAACTAGGAGACTGACAGGCAAACAAACATGAGGACAAGACTGACTTACCTGGGAGATTCTGAGGGAAGGACACAGAGACAAGGACCTAAAAGGGACCACATAACAAACAATACAACTTAAATTAGAAATACAGAAAAAGTAAAGAGCGGGAGAAAACGAAACCAGGAAACATAAGTCACACCCCTTCCCTGTCCCAACTCACCTGTAAACCAATCAGCATAGCATGAACCGACACATTAATTTAGCATAGAAGGACCTTAAGCTGTAACAAGACAGATCAGTAGATCCTTTTGTGCAAAAAAGTGCAAAAAAGATTGTTTTAAATAGTTGCCACTCAGGCTAGAGTTACTCTTAGAAGCTGGGTGCTATTAGTGTCCTGTTTGCTTTACTTATCTCTTGAACCTGCTGTTTCTGTTGAGTTGTAATTGTTTTAGTAAAGTACTACACATCACTCGTAGCACAGCGCATTACTTAATTACTCGCTAGAGAAAGTGCTTCATGACACTACTGTTTACATCACTTAAGTGTTGGATTCTTCACTGGCTTGGTGTCAGCATGCTGTGCGTGCAGATGCTTGCAAAGAGCAGACGTTGTGTAGAATGCAGCAGAATATAGTCGTTTCTGTCATGGTCTCAATTAGATTAAAAACAACCAGAACAACTTTGAAGTCATTTATTGGTTCCATTCTCCAGACTGGTTACCTTAAACTGAGATTGACAATAAGTTGACCAACCAAAAGCCGCAAACCTGTTTGTTCAACCCAACATCGAATTGCATTGCATTAGAAAAGTGACTGAAAAGCTGCTTCACATCAGGTCACACACTCTCTCTTCCCTTTGTTCACATACATGTACTCAGCCTGGTGTAAGCCAGACCACCCACTAAGCTTCAGTGCTGTCTGATCAGCAAGGCTCCATGTTTGGACATGACAGTCTATCTTCCTTTTGAAATTATAAACATATGCATACACGCACATAACATACATCATGTATCACTACAAACACCGATAACTCGCTAGGTTAATGCAACCTTCCTTCCTTCCCTTCTTTCTTCTTCTTTGTGTCTGTGACTTTCACCCAGCTGACTTCTCTTTCCTGCCCAGAAATTTGTGGAAATTTGTCAACACTTCTTAGCTTCCGCCCCACCTCACAAACACACAAACACACACACATTGTGCATTTTGGTGTGTACATCCGTCCAGTTGTCCATGAGCGTAAGCGTGAACACATGCGTACCCTTCCACTCCCGATCCTTGTTCGCACTTGTGTTTTCCACTCTGACCACCGGCTTCACCTTGTATATCTTAACGCCGTGAAGGAGTCTTTTGTTATCCTGCTGTGACTATTCCACTGTGTCACCATGGATACAGCAGGCCAACAGCTTTTTAGTCAGTCACCCCAAAATACTGATAAATCCTCAGCATCCCAGTCGCCCCAGTGAATGTTATTACAACACACATTCCTCCCAGGACAGAATTATATCAGCTGTCGTCTCACTTTGCAGTCTCTCCATTGCAAGTGTGTTTGAAGGGGGAAGAGCTGGCACACGAGAGACGCAAACACACTCAAACACGATACACAAATACACAAGACAAAGCTTGGGGGATTTACACAGCAGTGGCATCGCGGCCTTTTGTAGCTGGCTACTGAATTCATTCCACGTCGTCTGCATATCAGATGATGGAACAACTTGTGCGCTAAATGTAGATACTGCCTTTTGGATAATTTGGTATTATGCGAAATTTGTTTAGTAAAAAATATCTACCAACAAAAAGAAGCGAAGGTTTCTATTAAACGAGTAAGAAACTTGTCTTCTTTATGTTTGTGGTAATTTTTTTTAATCTATGACTGAATTTGATCAAATGTTGCTTTACCTAATAGCTAATGACTAAATGATAAAGATGACAGCTCATTAAAAGAATGACTTTGATTGTATCTTTAGCTAAGGCTGGCTGTGGCTGTATCTCTTAAGATAGCTATAGAATTAGCAGTGTCTTGATGGCTTTTTGACTGTAAGTGCCTCAGAGTGTGGAAAGCAGGGCTGTAGTAACACAAATGTTTTTGTTCTAAGATGTCCGCTGTTAGGCACACGTTTCAAGCACTTACACTCGGGAGAGTGTAGATAGACAGACTTTTTAAGATCAAGTCTGATCTACAGTTCTGTGTAAAGGCATTGTCTTTATTTTATTATTTTATCTTTTTTTTGTTTTTTATCTTTTATCTTTTTTTTTTAATCTTTTTAAAAAGTGGTTTTGTGCAATAGATCTTTATTATTTTCATGCTTTGTCTTGAAAAACAGATGATTTTTTTCCCCATTTGTTTAGTCGAATCTATTAAGAAATGCCACAGTTTCATAGGCATGAAATCATAATTTTGCACTTACAAGGTGATTCTAAAAGGACTATTAGAAACTTGACATATTTCATCCTTAAAAAGCCAGACCGTGTTCTTAAAAAAATCTGAGGAAAATAGATAAATGGAGGAACAAAGAAGAACTGCCAGGCGTGAAAAATGATCTACAGCAGATAAACAGTATCTGAAGATCACATCCTTAAGAAATAGGCAGAAATTCTGACAAAGGACCTTAGAGGGTCATTCGATCCTTAAGCTGATGCATCTGCTGTTCACTGAAGCCTCATCAGAAATGGTCTCAGTGGAAGGATGGCTGGGAAGAAGCCATCTTTAAAGAAAGGAAGCAGGGAGAAAAGACTGAGATAAATTACATGAGAATTTGATTGAAAATTAGTGGCAACAGGGATTATAGAGTGATGGATACAAATTTTTGGTTCACATTGTTGTCAGTGGAGGTCAGAGAGGTAAGAGGTAAACAGTGAGTGTCTATACCCACCTGTAAAACATGGTGGACGCTCTGTCATGGTTTCAGGCTGTAATTCAGTGAGTGGTGTTGAGGATCTTGTCAAAACTGATGGGATTATGAATACACAAAAGTACTATAAGATTCTGATTTACCGTGTAATGCCAGGAAGAAGGCATCAGTTTAGCAACAGCTTGACTTTTCGGCACTGATCTCAAAGACACTTCCTATGCAGGATAGAAAAACAGATAGTGGAACACTGTCAGTCATGGATTGGCCTCCTCAGAGTCTCAACAATACTAAAGCAGTGCAGGGTCATCTTGACAAAGAGCAGAACAAAAGGCAGCCAGCATCAAAATAAGAGGGCTGATGTCCCTCAACAAGTCTAGGGAACTATTCCTGAAGACTACTCGGTTTCGTTCACTATTACTTGCCCTTATATTATAGCCCATATGGCCCTGGCAATATGGTAATGTATGCTGATTTATCGCATTGGAACTGACAACAGGACATCCTAACTTCACTGAACTGTTTCAATAACTACAATAGACATATGAGGCGAAGGTAAATTTAAAAAACCCTAATGTGTTTATAAGAAGCAGTTGATTACGATGGTCAGTGCTGACTCGTGTAGATATTCTCTGCTGCAGCTCATTTCATGTGTGAAATCAAAATGCAAATGAAGAGCCATGACTTGTTTCCCCTCTTGTGTTAGTGGGACTTTATTGCTCTGTGCTTTCTTTCCCCACATTTCCACACCAACATTAATCCATGAATAATTCCACACAGTTGCAGAGGAACAGCAGTTGGCATGGATGCTGGAAGGTGGGAGGGAGGCTCAGACAAAGACCTCTCCAAAATCTCTAAGCACCTTTAGGCTGGTAGATGAACAAATGGATTGATAGATGAATAAAGATGAACACACATGCACGACACACATGAGTTATGGCTGGTATGTGCTCCACTCGGGGCCTCTGAGCTCTGCATTGGCAAGTGTTTTTAACAAGCATTAGTCAGCCTTCTGATAACTGCCACTCTATTGTTAGTGAGTTGACAGACTCACAGATAGAGAGACAGACAGCTGGACGGACGTCTCTGATTATCGCCGTCTCTCTTCACCTGGACTCTGGCATTTTATCCTTCATTCCCAGAGTGGTTCAGATATTTCCATTTAGTACTGCGTTCTGTAAACAATAATGCTGAGCCACAGTTAACTAATAGGCTCACAGCCATTTGTCTGAGACTGGCTGCTTTGGAACTGGGACAGTGCATCCACTTGACTTTTACTACTATACAAAACTCTTGTTTACTATAGTTGCAATAACATTTGTCAGTATCGAGACATCTAGTACAGCTTAACGCCTGAGGTGGGGATACTTTGACAATACAGTTTGGAGTCCTGTTTTTTCTCAAAACATGTTGCCGTCACCTCCCTTGAACTCTTGTACTCTAATCGAATAATGAAGGAGAGACTGTGGAATTCAGGACAGATAAGCGCTGTTACAGATGCATTAGTCGAAAAGTTTCTTCCTTACGTCAGTCAGCAGGAGATATATTTGATTGGTCCCAATGCAGTGATATCCTGGGATTAAGTTTGAAGAGTCACACACAGAGTTCAGTTATGAACCTTAGCGAGAATGTTATCTGCTGTAAGAGTCAGGAGATTCTTGGAAAGTGCAGCTGTAGTTATAACCTTATGCAACTTTATAGCCAACATCATTAGGAATGTGAGTGCGCTGCATGCATCAAGAGTACAGTTTGAATCATGCGCCAACAAAACACACAGTAACAGTGACATCTAGCGGATGTTTGCCTTTACTGCATCACTAATTACAGGACAATGTTTTAACAGAGGTCTGATGATACAAGATTTGTACTTTTGTGTGCTGTAAAGTCACACTGAATTTGTGCATTCAAATGATTTTTGATTTTTTTTATCCTATCCACTCAAATACATGACCATTTATTTGTCTTTTACTTTTAGCCATTTACTTGTGTTTAAAAAAATATGTTTATATAATTTTTAATATTTAAAAGAGAAAGAGAATAGTAAGTTAATGAAAAAGTAGACAAAAGTCAATTGATAAAAATTAAGAAAACAAATTTTTTTTTTGTTTCCAGGGTTTGAGGATTATCTTTAATGATGCGTCCCGCCTGGTGTTTCGAATGAGCGGGAGCGGCGGAGGGATGGGGTCCACCATTCGCATTTATGCTGAGAGCTTTGAGAGAGACCCGGAGAGACACAACAGAGAGACACAGGTACGCAGATGGGTTTGATGGGGTTTATGTACCTTCTTTTTGTGACATTTGTGCTTATATCAATTACTTCTCACCTTTCAGTGGAAAAATCCTGTCCTAAATCCCTTCAGGAATGGCATCTAGCCAAGGTTGAACATTTGAACCTCTTTGTCTGGCTCTGGGGCCTTTCTGTGTTTTAGTTTCCCTCTGGGTTCAATAAAGGTGCATGTGAGGTTAATTGTCCGAAGACATGGATGAGAGAATGTGTGCTTGTCTCTCTGTGTTTTCCCCTGAGATAGACTGTGACTATCCCAGGGTGTACCCACCTCTTTCCCCATGACAGCCAGGATGGGCTCCACCCAAATCACGATCCAAAGAAAATAGAGGACTGTATAGAAGTACTATCCTTATCTTGAACTATGGTGTGGCCATTTGTTTGCCATTTGTAAATTCTTCCAACATTATTAATTTAGCATTATTATGTCATCTTTAGCCAGTTTTACCACCGCAGGAAAGCTTTGTTGGCACACAGTAGCAGAAATGATGCTTCATAATGAGCTTTTTCAACATATTAAATGCATGATATGTATCTGTGTGATACACAGGAGATATTCTATCATTTGAATGTTTAAAAACTTTAATTATATACATATATACTCCTAAACTACTACTTAAGTCTGTGATTTAGCAAACATAAAATTAAATCGATTGTGGTTCAAGAGTTGGCAGTTTGTCTTGTAATCGGAAGGTTGCCGGTTCGAGCCCTGGCTCCGACAGTCTCGGCCATGGTGTCCTTGGGCAAGACACTTCACCCGTTGCCTACTGGTGGTGGTCAGAGGGCCCGGTGGCGCCCGCCAGTGTCCGGCAGCCTCGCCTCGCCTCTGTCAGTGCGCCCCAGGGCGGCTGTGGCTACAATGTAGCTTGCCATCACCAGTGTGTGAATGTGTGCATGAATGGGTGGATAACTGAATGTGTAAAGCGCTTTTGGGGTCCTTCGGGACTAGTAAAGCGCTATACAAATACAGGCCATTTACCATTTAAATAAAGTCCAAACTTATGTATGCAAGTAAGCATAATAACATAGATTAAATATATGCACAAGATGAATGGAGTAATATACAGTCATTGTTGGTACAGAATTTAAATAAGCAATAACCACAGCCTCTGTTTTATCCCAATTTGGGATAAAACAGAGGCTGTGAAATTCATCTTATTTCCAGTTGACATCATGTCTTTAAGCAACAAAGACTTGGATGTGGGAATTAGATGACTTCCAGGAGGAGGAGGAGGAAATTTAACAGGGATGTAAAGGAAAAATATTTGTGCTGCAGAGAGGAACAAGTGGAACCCCAAAAATAGGAATGAAAAGAGTCCATATTTATCTGGGTCCCTTAAAACCTTTAACATAATTATGAAGCAGTCGTTCCAAAACTTGTGACGTTTATAGCAGAAATAAAACCTATGGCTCAGATTGCAAGAGGAATAATGTTGGAATGTGTTATCTAGAAGTTGAGAAACAGACTCTATTTAATATCTTAAACCTAGCACACGGTGTACCATTGATCAGTCAGCCTGATTACAAGCGCCTGCTCCCAGGCAGTTTTGTTTTTGAGTATTCAGGGCCGCGACTTTTAATTGAGTCTAAAGGCCAGAAGACGGTTCGACGGCTGTTCAGCAGGGAACAGGGGAAAACACTCCTGCTGCACTTTATTTACTAATTGTTTACATGTTACTTCTGACATACTGTAATTCACTACATATTAGCAGAGTAAATACTCTGTAGTGATACAATGTCTAAGGGTTTCATCACTTGTTGTCTTGAGCTCACGTCTTCAGACAATAATTGATGAAGTATGGTTAAATTTTGATCCGAGGTTTATGTCAGGCTGAGCAGTTAAAAAAAAGAGGATACAGCATGTACTGTGGTTGTATTGTGATTATGTATTATAACTTTCATTCAAACTGTTAGATGACTGGCCTGTAGACTTTGGAGTGTTTAACAATGAAAGCTTGTTGTGTGGCTATGGATGTTTGGGATAGGTAGTGTACTTTAAACACTCCCGGGAGTTATAAAGATGCCTTCGCAATTTAGAGTGGTGTGTGTGTGTGTGTGTGTGTGTGTGTGTGTTCAGATTAACGACATTTCAATTCTGACTTTGCCACATAAAAAAGCAAAGAAAAGCAACAAAGTGTGTATTTGAGAATTACTTTTTAGTCTTTTATTATTAAAATGCAGGTGCGGTAATTCAAAACGTATAGGGCAGCATGAAGTTATGTCCCAATGTTACATCCCCCTTTTTATTCATGAAAATAGAAAATCCTCCTCGCTAAACTGCTGTTACGATAAGCATACCTGAACTGTGATTTAGCTGCTGTGTTTATTCAGCCAATAAAAATGTGTTATTTGTGGCATTGCACTGAACCCTCGGATTATCCATCATTAGATCATAAATTCAACATCTAATCATTCTGGCCCTTACCCAGCGCGCATGAATTATCAGAGACGACATACATGATTGTACGCCATGCTTACTCAGCTAGATTAGAGGGACAGATTTTATATACAAGATTCTCAGCCAAGCTAAAAAAAAGCCACATGTTTGTGTGCAGCCTTAGTAAAATCTGTGCTTTCAGTGTAATACATGTTTTTTTGCATGTAGCAGTTTTGGGATGAGAATATCATACAATGTAGAGTGTTGTGGAAAAGTCTTGAGATCACCAGAAAATGGTAAATAGATTTAGTGATGTACTTATAATTTCTTCAGGAATAGTTCTCCAGGCATCTTGAAGGACACTTTAAACTCTCTTTTGTTTTTCTTTTGTTCTTTGTCAATAATATTGAAGTTCAGGCTCTGGGGAGGCCAGTCCATGACTGATTGTGTTTTACTGTGTGTTTATCTATCCACATATGTTTTTACCGGACTGGGAGTATATGTCAGATCAATGTCATGCTGAAAAATGCATTTGTTGTCTATCAGTTGCTTTCCACATGGTACTATGTGATAGATTAAAATCTTTCTGTACTTTCCTGCATTTATAATTCCATGCATTTTGACAAGATCTGGCTGAAATTCAGTGTGTAATTTGGCATACCTCAGCCTTTTCTCCCTGTTTCCCTTCCTTAACAATGGCTTCTTGACAGCCACTCTTCCACTGAGACCATTTCTGATGAGGGTTCAGTGAGCAGTAGATGGATCAGCTGAAGGCTCAGATGCATCTCTCAGGTCCTTGCTGGATTTTTGTAAAGACAAGGTTTGGCTACTTTCAACCAAAATATAAAGAAATGAGGGGTGTCTCAAGACTTTTGCACGGCCCTGTACATGTCTGTTGTTTTCCATCACACAATACTGTTCAAGGTTCAAGGTCCAAGGTTCAAGGTTCAAGGTTCTTTATTTGTCACATGCATAGTTATGCAAGTATAACACACAGTGAAATGTAGCCTGACACGCTCCTCGACATGTGCAAAAATGGGGGCAGAACATTATATATATATATAGTATATACATTGGGTGAATGTGCAGTAGTAGCAGCAAGCAGGTGAATTCTGTACATTAATATGAATAGACATCTGACTATTTTACAGGATAGACAATATAAACATATTTAAAATTAAAGGAATTTGAAATGTACATTGTGCCTTGGTTTAGACTCTAAACCAGGACTCTCTTCCAGACACTCTAAACTTTAGAGTGTCTGGAAGAGAGTCCTGTCTCAGTCAATTATAGATGATGTGAGAGGGCGGGTGTGTGTGTTTAGGGCACGGATGGCTTGGGGATAGAAGCTCCTCTTGAGTCTCTCTGTCCTTGCCCGGAAGATGCGGAACCTTCTACCAGATTGCAGAAGTTGGAACAGTTTGTTGCCAGGATGGGACGGGTCCTTCAGTATCTGCGCTGCTCTAGTCCGGCATCTCCTGGTGTAGGTGTCCTGAAGCGGGGGGAGAGCAATCCTGCAGCAGCGTTCTGCTGTACGGATCACTCTCTGGAGAGCTTTTTGGTCCTTCACACAGCTGTTCCCGAACCACGATGTCATGTTCTGTGTGAGGATGCTCTCCACAGCGCCTGTATAGAAAATCCTGAGGATCTTTGGAGAGACCCTGAACTTCCTCAGTTGTCGTAGGTGATACAGGCGCTGCCTAGCCTTTTTGGTCTGGACCTGAATGTGGGCAGCCCATGTCAGGTCTGAGGAGATGTGGACACCAAGATACTTGAAGGACTGCACCCTCTCCACTGGAGCTCCATTGATGATAATGGGCTTGTAGTCTCTGTGCTGACCCCTTCTGAAGTCCACCACCAGCTCCTTGGTCTTGCCGACGTTCAGCTGGAGGTGGTTGTCCTGGCACCACGATGCCAGATTCTTCACTTCATCCATGTAGGCCGCCTCATCGTTGTTGGAGATGGCACCCAACACCACTGTGTCGTCAGCAAACTTCACAATGGTGTTGGAGCCATGGGTGGCCACACAGTCTGAAGTGTAGAGGGAGTAGAGCAGTGGCGAGAGGACACATCCCTGAGGTGCTCCTGTGTTGATGGTGATGCTGTTAGAGACGCATCTACCCACCCTCACCACCTGAGTTCTGCCAGTGGGGAAGTCCAACACCCATGCACACAGACGGCTGTTAAGTCCCAGATCCCTGAGCTTTGTGAACAGTCTGCAGGGCACTATTGTGTTAAACGCTGAACTGTAATCAACAAACATAGTTACCCTGTTTCTTGTCCACGTGGCTGAGAGTGGTGTGTAGGACGTGGGCGATGGCATCCTCTGTGGATCTGTTGGATCTGTAGGCGAACTGCAGCGGATCTGTGGTGTCTGGGATGGAGGAGGAGATGATGTTCTTCAGCAGCCTCTCAAACACCTTCATTACTACTGCTGTGCAGTAAAGGGTTCAAATTAACACTGACCCAACAGCAAACCTGTTAGTCATAATGTCAAGTTTGTGGGATGTTGTCATTATTTGTTGTCTCATGCTCACTTTGTATGCATTTTCTAAATGTAAAAATAAAAAAGAACCAGTTGAATAACCAAGTTAAAGCTCCTATAAAATCCCCTTAATGCGGATGTTGAAACAGTTTTAAAGGTCTAGACTTACGTAAGTCTAACTTGGTTATCTGCTCTGGAATCTGTTAACACGTGATGTCTATAAGTATAATGTGCCAACCTCGCACAGAAAAACTGACCAAAAAGCTCACGAAATTCTCAAGAACTCGACAGTAACTTAGTGTGAATGTGAAAGATTTAAAGGTCTGATTGAGTTTCGAAGCTCTGCCTTCAGCTCTCTTTGCTTTGTCTTCAGGTGGTGCTGGGTCCTCTCATTGCCATTGCCCTGAAGATCTCTAACATTCACGAGAGGACAGGACGCCGTGGCCCAAATGTAATCACATGAGCAAGTGAAAAAAACCAACCAACCAAAAAACACTCACACTCATATGCAAACACATGAAAAATATCCTCAAAGCACCTGTTACTTTCTTGGTTTCATCTTTAAAATATCTCTGTAGTTTCAGCCTCATTTTTCATTTCTTTTTTGACTCAGATGCTTACCGCTGACATTTGTCTCTCAAAAATAAAGTTAAAGTCGCATACAGTGTTCTCTGTTCTTTATTGACGACTACCATTTAGTGGATCAACGTGGCAGGCGTAATTATTGTTGTGGATAAATAATGAAAAAAGGTCGACAGCGAACAGATTATGAGCGTGCAAACTCACATTTCAGATTGCTCGAACCTATCACAGCATGTTTTCAACTATTTGACCTTTTAAAAATCTGAACACTTTAGTTAACCTTCTGTTTAAACTTTAAAACAAAATTAAATATTAATTTGCATGTATGAGTTGAAATTTGCATCATATTTGCCTAAACCGAGGCTAGTACTGCACCATAATACATACAGTATAAAGGCATACTGTGGTATAAATATGTGTTAACTTTATTAAAGCCATAAAATTAAAACATATTTCTTCTATGAATACTTGATAAGTAACCACAGTCATATTTCAAACCTACATAAGTTAAAAAGAAAAATGTACTCTCAACAGTTTTAGCTTTTATTCTTTAATTTAGGATTTGAAAATGTTGTATGATCATGTTTGAATTCATTATTTCTTTTTTTCTTTTTTTTTTTTAATCCAAATAAAATATTTGTGTGTAATTCTTGTCCTTTTCATTTAGTCAGATGGCTTTAAGGACAAAAAGAAAAAAACAGACTTAGTGAAATATGTTGCCCTTGGGTGTTTTGTTGTGCTGACACCATATATCAGGAGGTGTATGAATGCACGCTCTTTCGAGGAAAGAGCGTGCTTTTAAGCATAAAGTGTGTTGAAGTTGTTGTGTTGAGACAAAAAAATGAAGAAGGCTGATCTTTATATGGCCTGAATGAGACACGCAGAACTCATAAACAGCCTGATTGCTGTCTTTATCAGTTGAGGATATGCCAGTGGATATCCGTAAGGATGTGTTCACTCAGCCAGCCAGACATTACCAGCCAGCCATAGCAGGTTATTGCCCCATACAACAGTTTTATAGCATCAGGTGTTATTTCTTAAGCTGGACGGGGATAGGGGGCACTTTATCAACTTTAGACAAGTTGCTAAAAACACAATTTAGTTAAAATTGTTTAAGCTTTAGCATATTATAGCCAAAAGCATGATTAGAAAAAAAAATACCATCAAAAAATACCACCAATAGTGTAATTTAAAAAATGGCAGCAACCACTCTTTTCCTCTTTATATTGTGTATAAAAATGGGTTAGCTGCAATGCTGCTGTTTGTGCTCGACCGGCCTTTTTATTGGGATAAAGTGCGCCGTCAGTTGTAGTCTTCATGTGTTGAAATACTTTATTAGGACATCTTATAGTGTCATACACAGAAAGCATGTGCACATTCAGCAAAGGCAGAAAACATGTAACAGTCAGACAGTATTTTCAGTCACAGTATATTGTTAGGTCACACTAGTTACATAGTTACAAGTCACATTAATGTACTCAAAAGATCAGACAATAATTTACAGTGCTAAATAATAATTTGTTAGGTCACCTGTCATATAAACAAAAATATTTCAAAAAACTTGTTTAAAACTAAAAATGATAGTTTTATTTATTAGGCAGGTCTTCAACTTTGAGCTGGCACGCTGGACTTCTCTGAGAAGTCCAAAATATTTTTTTATTCAGAAATACAAGAAAAAGAACTGTAATTTGGCATCTTAATTTTAAAAAAAGTTCTTTAATATTAAATTTTTGTAAAAGAGCAAATTTTACAATTTATGGATAACAGCAAAAATTAATTTCAAAATTAAAAATACAACTTTGATTAAAGTGCGTGCACACACTGGTAGCTTAACTTGCAGAAACATAAAAAATGGTCTGGGTAATTACAAACGCTATTCATTAAGGAAGCTGTGGCATAAACCTTACATTGGGTAATGGCATAGTAAATTTGTTAAAGACTGCAAATTAAAAACCACTCATCAATGCACTCTCCATTTTCTGTCCATCTCTGCAAGATGATCTTGCAATCAGCAGATTAGACCACTTCATCCATTTTTTTTAAAAAGACAGCAAAAAGTGGATGAAAGACTTTAAATTAATGCGTCTTATAAGAAATTCATATGAAATGCAAAAATTTTGTAGTGTAAAAAGTGTAAAAGTAGCCATGTTGTTCAGTGTTTCATCTACACGTTCCAATACTGTTAACTGAAAAGAGGTTTTCAGAATTTCTGTGAATAGCCCAGCTGAATAAAGGTTAAATAAGAACTTCTGATTAACAAACAGCAAATATTCATATAAATTATGGTGGACTGAGATTCAGAGGTAATTGATAACTCAATGTTATTCTGTTTGCAATAGGCAGGGCATTTGTTACTCACTGTAGTGTAAATATTGTTAGAAATGTAATAAAGACATTTTATTTCCATGAACAAACAGACGATAAAGACAGTGAGCTTACCCGTTTGCTATGCTGAGTAAAGCTGATTCAACTCTGACAATATATCAGGCTTCAAAGATTAACCTTTAAAAACTAGTTTATGCATTTTCTAATGCATAAATCATCCAACACAGCAGTGGTTGAATGAAGTGCAGATAAAAGTAAGTTCTCCTTGTTAAATGAAACCTCGTCCACCTGGAGTAATACAACCATGCTTATCGGTCACACCAAATAATTTTTGCAGCTTAAAACTGGGGCTCATTCTGGCCGTACCCGTGTAAAGACCCTCAGGCCTGTTAGACGACGGATGACAGACACTAGGTTGTAGATTCATGGCAGAAAGATGATGTCAGCACATCTCTGCTGTCCATCTTTTGGCACTTGAGCGATCCAGTGACATAAAAACATTTCCAGTTGTTCTGGAACTTTCTCACTCAGCTTGGTGTGGAAGTCATTCACTTCTGCAATCTGCATTCCTTTTTTTCTCACAACCAGTCAGGCAAAAACTGTTCTTCCCTCAGTGTCCAGACAAGCGCTCCCTCAGCTCCTCTGCATCCATATGTCCCTGCTGAATACTTTCAACTTCACTGTATGGTGGAGGTTGCTCCCAGCTAAACCTGCAGTCTGGGGCCTCTGGGCTGTCCTGGCTGTACAACGGAGGAGCCAGGCTCATCAGCATGTCTGTGCTATCGACTATGACCATAAACCCAGGAGACGCATCAGGGCAGACTTGACTTTCTTGGGAATCTTCATATGAAGGAGGAAAAGAGCTCAGTCTGTAAGGGAAAATAGATAGATAGATAGATAGATAGATAGATAGATAGATAGATAGATAGATATTTGGTGTATTGTTTCATATATACAAACTAAGAATTGAGATATTTAATATATTTAATATAGGGGCTAATGTTATATGTACAATCATATGTACAATTTCTACTCAAAGAATTTTTATGGTACACAAACATTTTTTTCTGCATTTGTTTTTTGCATTGAATGCACACCTCTTACGAAAACACAGATTTACCTTTCAATAGTGAAGACCTGGATGTGTCGCTCGCGTCCAATTCTCTCGGTCTTTATGCCTGAGCAGAGGCCCCAGCAGACCCCAATGACCATAGCCAGGAGGCCACAGCCAATCATGATATACACAAAAATGACCCTCAGAGCCTTCTCATGCACGTTCTCCTGGGACACCAGGTAGATCCCGGTACACATCAACACAAGTCCCACAGAAGGCAGAAGAAAACAAAATAAGGACAACAACTGCTTCTTCACATTCATGGTCACTTGTTGCATTTTACTGCAGTCCTCTTTGTCTATTCTGTCCTGTGATTGAAAGACGCTCTTTCACAAGTAGCAATGAAGTATCTCTTCGGTACCTTTCAGGATGACATGAGTGTAGCCTTGCCAGTAGTAGAAAAATCCTGACTACGTTTGAGTACTGAACTGTAGCAGAGACTGTCAGCCTGCTAAAGCTGCCCTGCCTCTTCAGACATACGGGGAAGGGCCTGCCCTCCTCTCGGTTGTATATTAACACAGTATTATTCTAAGGTCAGAAGAATTAGAGCGATACTGCAAGGCAGACACACAGCCAGAGGATCGTCTTTTAGCTGAGCTCTGAAAAGACAACAACCAAAGCTTATTAGACAGGTATCAGCAGCGCATGTAGACAGGCTTGATTGGAGGAGAAGATGAAGACTCAGTGGTTACCTATTATGTAAAAATCTGAGTCACGAAGATGTGTAATGGTATAAACAAAAAAGAAAATGAAAAGCTACTTTTGTTCTTCTGAAACACCAGATAAAATAGTCCCAGCAAAATATCACAAAATAAAAGGAAGTCAAAGACAACAACAACCCTGTTTCTGAAACATTTTAAGGCTTTATAAGCTTAAGAAGGTTGTAAACCACTGATTTTCACTAGAACATAATGCATGTGCACACTTAGCAAACGTTCTAAAAAATATGATATATAAATACAAGTTAATTCTTCATAATTATCACATAATTATTGACTAACTAAGAGGTAGTGGATACAGCAGTTATTTCCTGATCCCTTTACATAGTCTACAAGTAAAAATGCACACAAAAAAGGACAGTACTCCTTCATATATTCTGCCTTTCTAAGTGCAGTGGCAGTTTTAAGTACCATTCTTAAGTTTATACCCCGCATGTATAGCATCAAGGACATTATTTAAAATGCCTGAAACACAAATACTGCTTAACTTTAAATGTTTTGGCTTAGTAAATATAGTTTTTTGTTTTTAAAAAATTACTATTTAACCTGCTCAATATTGGAGCCAAAAAATACTGGATACAGGCCAGTAGTTTAAGTGTTCTTTTTTGTTTTACTGTTTTGAACAAATGTAACAGTGGAATGAAACTGAAGAAAAAAAAGCTGTCTTTTAATAAAAATAAAGGTGGTTATAAAACCGACTCCATTTCGCGAAACTGATTTGTTTTACACACACATAAAAATAAAAAAGGTAATTTTCCAATAAACCTGCAGACCTGTTTTGCTTAACTGGAGAACTGATTCACATACTGAATATTCGTCACTCATGCGTCCGTGCTTGTTCCATGTCACTCAATACGTATTCATCTTTTATGTTTTTCCTCTCGTACCTCTTAAATCTGCTACTGGATAGATTGTATCCTTGAATTCTCTGTGTGTACTTTGGCCTTGTTGCTGACAACATCCTATAATGTTTAAGCCTATTATAAGAAAATGAAAGTATTAATTCACATTCTGTCACATAAAGAGGAATAACAAACTCTGTCTATCTTTACAGTTTCTACTGACGCAAAGGCTTCTTTCTCTGAAAACAAATCTGTTCAAATTTGTGCAAATGCTTACATCCACAGCAGCTTTGCATGTTTTAAATGTGCAAAAATTTCAGAGGTAAGAGGTAAAGAGAGTTTAATGTTTTGTTATGTGACATTCATGGCTGCCTCTCCTTTCTGTTTGTCCCTTAGCATTGCACTTTGCCCTTGTTTATTTGTCATCATCATCATGAGTCACCTATTTATAAAAGGCATATGAGCTACTCTTGAATGATATTATGAATGAGAGCTGTCCACCCCCCCTTCTAATTCTTATGAATGCAGCAGTCATCAGATTTCTTATTTACACTTTCAGAGTGTAATGGTTTTATGGACCTTATCAGAGCGTCTTATCAGTGTGGCGTTAACTCCCTCAGTTTAATGTGAATCTAGAGCAGGGGTGGGCAATCTCAGTCCACGAGGGCCGATGTCCCTGCAGGTTTTAGATGTGTCCTCGAACCAACACAGCTGATTTAAATGGCTAAATTAGCTCCTGAACATGTCCTGAAGTTCTCCAGAGGCCTCGTAACGAACTAATCATGTGATTCAGATGTGTTGACCCAAGGTGAGATCTGCAGGGACACCGGCCCTCGTGGACTGAGATTGCCCACCCCTGATCTAGAGCTTGCACCACAGCCATGTTTTTGCAACAACTTGTTTGTATGTGACGATCGTGTCATGTATCAGCTTGTTAGTATGCTGGAATTAGAAAGTGATTAGCATGCACAGTGACTCCTATGAATCAGTAACAGGAATTCAGAATCCTGACACAGGGCCCGGCGCCCTGTGAGATTTCAAACTGAGGTATTTTTAGCAGCACAGAAACTTTACTCTGACCACTTTGGCTGAATTTGGAGATGACGACTAAAAAAAAAAAAAGAGTGTTTACCTCTCACACTATTGCAAATTGGCATGACCGATAGTATGAATAGGCTGACCTGCAAGACATAAATGACACGCAATTTGCCGTCTGTACATAGCAGACAGCCGGGAAATAATCAGGAACAAGTGCTGCTGTGTGTAATTTTCATCTGGGAATGCACCATTGCCCATGGGGATTTCAGTGTCTGTGCCATTACAACAGCTTGACTGTAGGTGAGAAATAATATCTCAGTGTACCTCCAACTTTCTTCTTCTGTGTGTGTACAGTGACACGAAAAGGTATTTGCTCTCTTTCTGATTTCCTAGTTAGTTTTTTCCCCCTATTCCTCACATTTAGAAAAAATAACCCAAGTAAATACATTACACAGTTTTTAAATGATGATTTCATTTATTATGGAAAAAACAATGCTCACCACCATGGGAAAACTGATCATGCTAACCATGACAGCAAGAACTGCAATCAAGTGTTTGTGATAACTGGCAATGAGTCTTTCAGATCACTGTGGAGGATTTTTGGCCCACTCTTCTTTGCAGAATTGTTTTAATTCAGCCACATTGGAGGGTTTTCGAGCACGAATGTCCGATCTGGGTTTCAGATCATTGTCCATTGGTCTTTCGGGATTTTCTGGTAGGGAGCAGAATTCATGGTTCCATCAACTATAGAAAGTCATCCTCAAGCAGCAAAGCAGGCTCAGTCCGTCACACTACCCCCACCATGTTTTCTACTGTTGGCATGATGTTGTTTTTATGAAACGCTGTGTTAGTTTAACGTCAGATGTAACGGGACTCAAACCTTCCAAAAAGTTAAGCTTTTGTCTCGTCAGTCCACAATACGTTTTTCTTAAAGTCTTCCCCTTAAAAAAATAGATCACCATTTAAAAGCTGCATTTTGTATTTATTTAAAACTAAAAAATCAGGCAGGGGGCAAATGCTTTTTCACAGCACAATAACACCAACACAGCGTAACAGCTGTTTTGTTGCAAGGGCCCCTATCATTAACTGATTAGCTGATATTATCTGTTGTCATATTATGGCGGTTCCATGGTAACTACAGTAGCTTTTCACACATTCAGTTATCATTGATCCCTGTACCATTAACTTACAGTCGTATACGCAGCTATCTCTTTCACATGACTGTAAACATTCAGTTCACCCACATTTAAAGAAAGCCTACAGTACTTATCATTTAAAATATACTTTCAGAACAGTAATTGAATGAAGGTTAATCCTAAAACAAAATTTATTCAGAAGACCTTTAGTAGTCATTTGTGGAGCTGCAACAAAATTCCTCAAAAAGATAATCTTTTTGATGCAGATCAAATAATATCACATCAGTGTCCGTCCTCTCCACCTAGGTGGAGAGGACGGACACTGATGACTTCAAAGGTCAAGGGAACTAAGTTATATCATTTTCATACTTATCAGGAAATTCAGTGATCCTTTCCAAACCTATACTGAAGCCTCTGTTTTTGTTGTTTCTTCCCTCCTCACCTTTTTGGTCACATACTAGAATTCCCACTGTTGATATTTTCCTTCAGTGCTCTCTTTTCTCTTTTTCTGCACTCTGATGCAGTTAAATGTACTGCATGTTTCTCATTTTAGCAGAGTGGTGGTATAACGAAGAACTGAACTGAGTAGTAAAGTTTGTCAAATACAGAGTAAATAAATATAATTACATTTCATCACATCAAGAGATTTTAGATATGCAAATATCTGATAAACCTCTCTCTCACACACACAGACACACACACACACACACAAGCACACACACCTTCTTTTAGATCTCATTATTGAGTGATAATAATAGACAGCGAGACAGAGAGCCATTAGTTGTGAGGGAAGGACTGAAGGGCCGGTTATTAATCAGATGGACTCTGATGAGGACCTGCCATCCCCTGTCATTAATCAGGGTCACACTGCACACTCAGCAGTACACAACTGCGCTTTTTATACAGTTATTCGCTCAATCAATAATGTTATTATCAATAATAAGACTGTTTTGATGACCCTCTTGAAATACAAGAGGGTAGTTTATGCATACACAAAAAAAGGTGTGTACGAGATTGACAGTTTGTTGTAGACCAGTACCACAACAAGCCCACTGGGGGCACTGCTGTATTATTCTCTATTACCAGAGCCTGTGGCTACAGAGTGAAATCCCCGCAGCTCTGCTTGGTAATCTCAGGATAAAGAAAGGTTTGAAATAAATACATAAAAAAATCCCTTTCATCTACAAAAACAAATCTGATGGGTTCGTCATGTGGAGCAAATGTATGTCTTATTCCTTTAGTCACATATGTAACTTTAATATGACCCAGCTTGAAGCAGGATGAAGGCTCCAGCCTGCCTGTTTTCAATAACCATGTTGATGCTCTATCACACTGGGGATTGTGGCTAAATTTCTTTGCTATTTTGTCACAGATTATAAATCTCAGCGCAAAGTTAACGTCTTTACACTGTGAAACCATGCACTTCACTCTTTAGGGATGATGTAATTTTATCCTGTAGAAGATGCACGAAAGGAAAAAGTGAGCTAAAAGCTTCTTCTTAAGAAAATAGGACAAAAAGTGGGGGAAAAGGGGTAAGTAAAAAAAGGTAGGAAGGGAGGAGAGGAAGGTTTGAAGCTTTTTAAGTGACTCTTTTGCTTCTCTTTTAATGTCGGTCCTCAGCTGTTACACTGTGCTCTTAACCTGTAGTGTTTCACTGCTCTTTCCTGGAGTAACTGTATAAACCCGCACAGTAGTCTGAACCAGCCAAGGCAGGAGGGGATCAATGAGGAGATCGATAGGGTCCCTGAGAGTCCTAATAGCCCTGTTACTGCTCCCTGACTCCCTGCCTGACTGCCCGATATAGCAGCATGCTGGGAGGTGAGAAGTGTGTGTTTCTGTATATGTGTGTGTGTGTGAGGCATCCAGATCTTGTCTACCACCCCCTGTTGAGTCTGTACTTACACTTAGGACATGATATAACACAACAAGTTCTGTAATTGTGCCCATCGGTGGAGCTGATGGCTTTGTATGTGCTGGCTTTCTGCCTTGTAAGCTACAAGAAAGTAGTGCAATACAATAAATGCCATTCACACAAAAACAAAAAACTCTACGTTTGTGGTGTAACTATATCAGTTTTCAGGTATCTGTATTTTATTTTATGGGCCACTTTTCCAATCCCAGTACAGTCTCCTAAAGATTATATTATTGCAATGTATCCTATTTATAAAACAAAAAATGTGATGTGAATGTCAAGACCTTTATCCATGAGACTGTGTGCATCAGATTGCAGGCCTTTAATTAGTATTTCTTTTTTGCTGTAACCAAATCCTTTCACATAAATTTCAAAATGTGTACATTTACGTCTCTGTTACTGGCAAAAACATTTGGTCCCTGAATGTAATCCAGTCTTGCAGATGAGTCCAATAAAGACGCTCTTATTTGGCAGCATGCTTGGATTTCATACATGTTTGTCAGTTCACTTGGTTTGGGTGGTGCTTCTCAGCCACAGAAAACAGCTGCTCGGTAAAGAGTTTCTAAGGTCTGAAAGATTATGTCTTGATGTATGCTTTAGAAGCTTGATGTGTGGAGGCTCAAAGATATACACTGTAGACAGGAAGGGCCTGATGAAACATGTTACTGAGTTGCACGATGGGAATTGCTGGGCCAGCTGTTTTGAAGCATGACTCATACTACTGACTAAAAGTTTGGAGATCTTCATCTCTGCCGTATTGATTTTGACCATTCTGTTTTATTATCTGTCTCTGGTGAGATTACAAAACTTTATAGCAGTATTTGCTGGAGGACCCCTTCAAAGATCAGGTCTGGTGTTATTATTTCTTGCTGTCAACAAGTTTTCCGAAAAGACTGAAGCCAGCAATGTCCAACTCTCTGTACTTTCTGGCTTCTCCGACTCCTCTGTTCAACTGATCCCTGCGGTTCCTATTAAAATCTTTAACACTGGTTCAGTAATCTCTTACAAAAAAAATATCCTTTAGTTTTAAGATTTTGTTTTCCAAGATGAGCAAATAATACATTTTCACATGGAATTAGCTGACACTTTATTAGGTAGACCTGTACAGCTGCTGATTAAGAAAAATAGCCAGTCACAGGGCAGCAAGTTAGCCATGCAGACACAGTTAAGACGACCTGAGGATGGTAGAGGAAGAGAGGTGATCCAAGTGAGTTGGATTTTCCTACACAGCCATCTCTAAGGTTTATCGAGAAAAACCTGACAACTGACAAGAAGGCAACAGTAACTCAAATAACCACTCGTTAAAAGCTATGCAGAAGAGCATCTCTGAATGTAAAACTCATCAAACCTTGAAGCAGATGAGCTACAGCAGCAGAGGACCACAACCAGTGCTGGTCTTTGATTTATTAGACTACCAGTACAAAGATCCACCAAACCAATCTGTCCAGCTCCATGGTGAGTGAATCAGTTTGCTTTTAATAGGTATTGGATGTTTCTGGTACAGAAAAAGTACACTTTAGATACACAGTTAAGTTTGAAGAAAAAGCAAATATTTTCATCCTCCTGTTTTGTTTTGTTTTTTAGGATTTTTTTTTACTCTTTTTATAGTTTGCTGCCTTTCATAGTGTAATATGATGGCTATTTATATGACATACATTAACTTTATAAACTCGACCCACAACATCTGGCAAAATTAGAAACCTGCTGAAGCAATACAATATTATTCATTCAAATTTATGGCCATTTGGGGGCTTTCTCTTGCAGTTCTCTTAAACTGCACTAATACCAATTTATTCTCATAAATGGAAAGAACCTAATGGTTGAAACACAAGATTGTTTGCGACTTTGATGTGTAATGCTATTACAGATCTGATTATGTCTGCAGCTTCAAGCCAAATGACACATTTCCAGCTGGATAACACAATTCAGAAAAAGTTGGGATGCTGTGTAAAATCTGAATAGAGGGCCATGTTTACCACTGTTTGGCATTTCCTCAACTTTTAACAATAGTCTGTAAACATCTGGGAACTGAGGAGGCAGCTGCAGTGCCTCATGTTTGTCTAATATAGTCCTGCGATTTCTTGGTTAGTTCTGGTCTGTAGGCACTCTAGTTCAACACCTGGATTCTTCTACCAAAAAAGCCATTCTATTAAACTAGATGCAGCATTAATATTACAGCTTTGTCTTGCTAAAATATGCAAGGCCGAGGTCACACAAAGATTTCTCCAGATTCTCTGAATCTTTTATTTACTGTAGATGATGAGATATTCAAACTCTTTGCAATTTGTAGAAGGTGTTACACCATTTTTTGCTGATTGGTGAACCTCTGAACCATTTTTACTTCTGAGAAACTCTTGCTCTTATTATACCTGCTTAATTTTAGTACAACTTACTTTTCCAGTCTGGTCCTAACTTTCCTATAATGAGTTGCTGCCATCACACTTAAAATGAGTTAATATTTTGCCTCTGTCAGTGCGCCCCAGGGCAGCTGTGGCTACAATGTAGCTTGCCATCACCAGTGTGTGAATGTGTGTGTGAATGGGTGGATGACTGGATATGTAAAGCGCTTTGGGGTCCTTAGGGACTAGTAAAGCGCTATATAAATACAGGCCATTTACCATTTACCATTTTTCATGAAAATCTCCCAGTTTAAACACTTGATGTTTTCAGTGTTCTAAATAAGAGTTTATGACATTTGCAAATCACTGCGTTCTATTTTTATCTATATTTTACCCAGCATCTCAATATTTTCAGAATTGGGCTTGTAACTCTACTTCTGGCTCCGCCTGGTGTGCATTTGCATCCACAGAGGTTTCACTAGAGCAGAAGAATTTGTTTCTCTGTCTCTGATATTACAGAAAGATATCTGTAAGGCAAAACTTTTGCAAAACCCCTGAGAAATACTTCTGATTTGCAGCCTAGATGATGAAGTGTGCTGCAGTGTATGTGTCATCCAGTCCTTGTCTGTTACCCCCCTCTGTGCCTGCACTGATATTTACACCAAGATTCAGCACAGGTTCTCTCAGCGCGCCCACTCGAAAATGACTTGTGAAAAAGTGGAGTATATCAAGACTGCTGCTATCTGAACACCCTGCTGATTTCTCAGATTATCGAGCTTCACACTGGCAACTAAGTTGTGGTACTAAACATCTGCAGTGACACTGTTGGTGAGGAGAGGAACAATATCAACAGGAGTCCAAACTAAGTGTTTTATACAGTGCAAAATTCCAGGATTTTGTCATTTGCAAACTCAATGAGAGTGAGCATTTAGTTTAGTACCATGATTTCTTTGCAGCTGGGTCATTGCTGCATTTTCCCCTAAACATCAAAACCAGATGGAAGGAAAATAAGTATGTGGAAGCTGCTGCTTCTTGGGAAAATGCTCTACAAAATGCAGGCTGCACGCCCAAATACTACATTGCAGATAGTTACAATTGAGGTGCTGTGTATCTTTTGAAGAGCATGCTGTCTAAGTCAGTCAAAGGACTCGGAACAACAGGAGGTGGGTTTCCACTTTAGCATCAGAAGGAATATCCTCTTATTTAAAGTTATGTGGTGATCAGTAATTAAACCTACAGAATATATACAGCATGGCATCCCACACCCGCAGCAGGCGATGTGTCTCTGCAGCCCATTATAGCTCTCCACAAATAAACCCAGTGAGCCCAGTCGCACACCACATACATCACATACTGTGAATGTAGAGATCTAAAGTTCAAAGATTCGCAGTGGAGTCATGTTGGAGGCAGATGTTGCGCTATATATCCAGGGTTCCCTATATTACGTTCCTCCTGGGTAAGCCAAGAAGATGATAAGGCCAGGGCCGTCCTGCATAGGCCGGGGGGAGAGGTAATAATCGTAGCGTATAATTCAGGGTAATGAAGGCTCCGCCACGATAGATCAGCCATAAAGAATGATAGGGGAGGCAGACGGGAAGCTGCTCACGCATTTGACCTCCACTGGCATCCCTCCACCTCCTATAAATTTGTGCTGTGGTCTGACTCCAGGCAAGTGGAAGGGAAGGAGGAAAAGACAGGAAGGAGATAGACAGATGTGGAGAAAATAGAGGAGGGGGGGAGAAAAGAGATGAGTGACAGGCTAAATGAGAGAGAAGGACTGCTTGATTTAGCCTCAGCCAAGACACGGAGGTCAAATCTTTTCCTCTGATCTTTAGAGAAATATATTGTACATCTTGTGTCATTCGGGACTACTGGAGACAGAACAGTGCTCAATAATGTGTCGAGCAATGTTGGAGCTCCTGTGAGTGCAGAGAAAGAAAAAAGAAAGTCTCTTTCTTTTTAATTTTCGATTGATTGCAACAGTTTGTGAGGATTCTGTCGTCTATGAACGACTTATGAAAACATCCCCAAAAGTAAGCCATAGCATCTATTACAGTCTCCTAACCCTCTCCCAGCCAGTGCATCCCTACCCCTCTCTGTTTTGCCTCCAGTTCATCGGTATGCAGGGAGTGTGGTGGTATATTGTGGGCAGACTGGGCTGCGCTGCTCTCCTCTACATGTCTGCTAAATGACAGTAATTATTTTCCTGGGCTGCAGGCGACTCATGCATGTTTTATTTCCACCTCCACCTCCCCCATCTGCCTTCATGGCAATGCATGGCATACACTGTGGCGGAATGAAAGAAGGAGAAAAAAACCCACAGCAGATAATTTTATTTCTCTCCATACCGTCCGATGGGTCCCCACTGGGTTCTCTAGCCTCAGTTCTTTTAGCGAGGGGGCCCGGTCTTTTATGGTACCCAGGGAGTTTTTGCAGGGACTGACAGATGCTGTAAGCCTGGTCTCATGATGGTCTAGACACAGATAAAGACACCTAATAGTGGCTGCTGGTGCAGGCATTTTCCTTCAAAATGGCTACCATGCTTCAAATGGAGACCTTTATTTCATTAAAAAAAAAAAAAAACTAACCAAATGGTTTTTTGATCAAGCCTCTCATTACAACCAGTGGTAAGGCTACACTTCACTGTAACAGTGCCCTAAAGCAGCGGTCCCCAACCTTTTTTGCGCCACGGACCGGTTTATGCCCAACAATATTTTCACGGACCGGCCTTTAAAGTGTCGCGGATAAATACAACAAAATAAAAGCAGTACCGGTACCGAAAAAAAGAATATTTATTCATAACACACGTGAAAAGACCCAGGAAAACCGAATTAACGATAAAAACGATAACAAAATAACGCTGAAAACAGATAAAAACCCCGAAAACTATACATTTCACACCTGAGCCTCAACTCTCGCGGCCCGGTACCAAACGACTCACGGACCGGTACTGGTCCGAGGCCCGGGGGTTGGGGACCGCTGCCCTAAAGTAGCCATAGTACTTATGATTAAAAAGAATGGGATTGTAAAACCATATGGTCTACATGGAAGACTGTGGTGTGGATGGGCGAGTGGATAAAACACAGGACCTTAACATCAAAAGCCAATGTTCATTACCTTTTCAAGCTGATAGTCCACATTACTTTGACCATGGCCTTTTTGCATGTTAGTTGTCCTAACAATGACAACAAAGTCCCAAACCCTGATCCTCACCTGCACTCAACCTCTTTCTATGCCAAATATAGCCAAACAGAGATAGGAAAAATATCTGTGCTATATTTCTAGTAGAGGGCTGGGACACTTTTCATTGGCTGGTCCATTAGCTGTACTTAAAATAGCCCAAGCAGACTTTTTACATTGTGGGCTTGTGAGCATCTTTTAATATCTTTAGAATGACTACAAATCATGGAAACATTAAGGTTAAATGATTGGTTAATTTGAGTGATAGTATCCATATGTGATAGTATTTGTTGTTTTCTTTGCACAGAGCTGAATGAATACAGTCAGCTGGGACTACAAATGACATGTCAAAACCCAAAATGCTACCAATAACGTGGAAAAACTGGCTTGTTATTCATTCGCCATTTCATGATACTAGCTTGTCACATCAGGCGCAGGTGTTCCCAGGTGCTGGTAGTCGTATCCATCAGTGTACTTCCCAAACAACCTGGCCATACTGTATGTATTCAGCTGTGACTGAACAGTGAATCATTGTTGAAACAAAAGAAAACGAACCCTGTCAGAGTCCAGTCAAGGTTGCCTGATGAATGCATCCTATTAAATCCGGAGAAGGTTGTGTCTTCCCCCCCCCCCCCCCTTCATGGCACCATGTTGTGTGTCACACCATCCTGTGACATGCAGCTCGTTTGGCGCGACTCAGGGGATCTCTAATACCCCTGCAGCTTTCATAATGAACATGTGGCTTCTCTCTCTTGGGCACAATTTAGCGTAATTCATAAGCCGAGGACGGGGCATTAGCCAGATGGTGCTGTGGGTGGCATCCTTTCTCTGGCCATCCATTAGAACTGTGTTGGTGACAAAATTCCAATGTGAGGAGACAGACAAGGTATCCGCTTTCAGTACCCATCCAACTGTTTGTTTTGGTGTTTGTGCAGTGAGGTTGCAATAAGTGGATAACTGAGATCTCTTGAACGCCGGCTCTCTCAGGGGAGACAAGTTAAATTAGAGAAATGAATAAATTCAGGAATATATTTAGATACAGTGAAACTATGCTGAAATTTATGATCAGTTCCTAGCTAACCTACAAAATGTTCCTAAAAGAAAACTAAAGACTGCAAGCCACAGGGACTTAGAAAAAGCTGGAAATATAAATATATGCCCATTAATTTGTTATGTCTCACCTCTTTATTTACTGCAACTAAACAAAAAACGCATTAATCTTTCACTGACCCTTTTTGTCACAGGAATATCTGCATTCTCATAAAGACTTGCAACATTTCTCTCGTAAATATAAACAGCAAGCAAAGATCTGATTTGTAAAGCTGTGGAAATCAATCATTTCATATGAAAAATAGATCCAAAAAAAGTACTATAAGATCACAAAAAGTGGTAGAGGTCACTCACAGCAATAAACATTGAGTCAGTATTCATTCAAATCTGTGTTTCCCATCCCTTCAGTTCTGATGGGGTTTTTTTTTTTTATGTTTTTTTAATCATTGTTCAATTTATTGTTTTGTTAAAATGGGGCATAACAAAATTCTGAATCACTTGCTGCTCTTAATGATTTGCAGGAATATGGTGGTGAATGGCAGATATACATCTCCCCTGCAGTCTGTTGTTAAGGTCAGGCAACAAAAAGACATTATTAGTCTAAGGTTCTGCAACCAAAATCCAATCTTTCCCTGAAAATTCAAGTGGTATGCTTTCAGTGAATATTTTAATTAATTCATCTTTATTTCAGACATTTAAAATCATTAAAAACATTAGAAAAGAGTTGTTTTACTTGCACCTTTACTTTTCAGATTCCAGATAAAAAGGATCGTACCTGTGTTTTATGATCTCAGAAGGGATCCCCGTCACCAAAGAAATACCATCCTCTTCCTCCTCACCTCACACCTCATCTCCTGAGCTGAAGTCACAGCTGTGATATGTGACAATGAGAATAAACATGCTTATTTATTAATGGTACTCATTGCAGTTACTTATTATCAACAGATTAGACATGCAACCCTCCAGTCTTCAAACTGCTGACAACGAGCTAGCTAAACATCAACAGCTGGTTATAAGCTAACTTATGCCATCTAATCTTAACCTTGAGTGTCCTACAGTCTGATAAACAGTCCGATGGCCTTCTCATACTGTATTGTATGAGAGTTTATTTGTGAAATGTCCAAGTCCAACAATGTCTGACCCATTTCAAGGAAAGTTTCACTAGTGCTGGCTAACAGACTAACAATAGCTAACAGAGGCTAACACCAACTGACAATAGCAAATAACAAAAGCAAAACGTTCAGGTTATCCTGAATAATTCTCCTCAGTATCGTTTTCACTGGTCAGAAATTAACTCATCAAATCGTACTGGACTCCTCACTCCAGACGAATAGAAGCAAGAGTTGTTTGTCCTACAGCAGCCACCATTGCCAGGATAAGAAAACAGAATAAAGTTCACTGCACTCTGCAATCTTTACATATTAGTATACATATTAGTATACTAATACATATTTACATATTAGTATACTAATATGTAAAGGTGAGAGTTCATACAGCTAAATTTACTTTGTGGATTCAGTTGCAAATTGAATGATATTAAAAGATTTAATTCTAGAAGATGGTGCATTACCTTTCCAAAACCAAATAACAGCCATACAAAGTTTGATATTAGTAGAGAATACGGCAAAAAAAAAAAAAAAGTCAGATGAGAAGAGTTTGGTGGAGACCAAAATTGAGGTAAAAGCAAAGTGAACATTGAACTTACATCTTCCAAAGTCAACATGAATAATAATATATCTTTCTTGAAAACATTAGATATTTAAACTTTATAAAGCGTTTTTTGAAGAAAAGCCACCAACTCTCACTTTAATAACCTGAAAATGTCAGACCTAAATGAGAAACCTCTTGTACAGTTGCTGTAATAGCTCAAGGCAAAGATCTTTCTGGTGTATTTGACCCTTCTTAGATGTAAAAAGAACCACAGTGCTCTAAAATCCAGGCTCAGACTGTAGGGGAGACCGGGGATAGTTGTAACGTGGGTCAGTTGTAACACTTCCAATTTCTCCAATCAGGGCTAAGTTTCAAATGATGTGACTCATCCTGTGCATGCCCAACTCAGTTCTGCTATCACATGTGAAAAATCAGCACATTTTGTCAAACACAGACAATTTAACATGAAAAAAAGTAATTTGTATGCCAAAAAGTACGTTTTTCTACTTTATTTCAATTTCTAATAACATTATCTGCTTTGCAGTTAAACTCATCAAACTTAAATTGTGTTATTTGTATGTCTATGGGGATATATTCTGCGTAGGTCTTTAGTGCTAATGTTTTAGCCGTTGGCTGTAATGTTAGCTAGTTCGTGGCTATAGGAGTCTGGGTCAGTTGTAACAGCAACAGTCTGGGTTAGTTGTAACAATAATGCAGATGTTAAAACTTACCACACTATTACTTTAACTTATATTAAACAAGTTGGGGCAACGACATCAGCAGAGAGAGGTTCACTGGTCGCATTTGTATATGCAGTTAATGCCATTGGCAACACAATTCCTCCACTGTTTGTGTTCCCACACATACATTATGCAGACCACTGTGTCAGAGATGGACCAGTAGGAAGTACTGGTAGTGGAAATAAATCAAGATGGGTGCAAGAAACAGATTTCCTCATCTTTCTGAAGCACTTTGCAAACCACACAAAGGTAAGCCATGATAAAAAGTAATGGAATTGTGATGCTGGTGAACAACTACATTTTTTCAGCTTCATTGTTATATTCAAAATTGGTGCAAGAGTTGTAGGTTATAATGCCCACTGATCCAATGAGGCCAAACTCAAGGAAGACCAACCAAAATTAATGAAATATTCAGTTGCAGAAAATTCCATAACTTGTCTTTTTTTGGGGGGGGGGGGGGGGGGGGGGGGGGGGGGGGTTGGAATATGTTCAAAAGCTAGATTTCTGCACATAGCTACATAAATGGATGTAAGTGCATTCATGTGTTGAATAAACAAAGATTACATGTTAATGTTTTGTTAGTACCCTTTTTTCATTGTGTTACATTTTACCCCAGGATATGTTACAACTAACCCAGACTATGGGGTTAATTGTAACATTTCACTCTTCGTGTTTGAGACCATACCATGCAATGGGTAATTGTGCTGCAGAGAAAATAGCTGCACTATTTAATAGCAGAGACATGTAAATACTTTGCATTACATTTTGAATCCACTACCTTAAAAGAGCTTCAATTTACAGACAGAAATGTCAAAAATGTTACAACTATCCCCGGTCTCCCCTACAATATCTCTGTTAAGATGATTAGAGTCCTGTGTTGCTCAGCCCATAACTGGGCTTGTCATTAATCTTGCATTTTACTAATTCATCAAATTTATCTGAACTTCTAGACTATGTTTGACATCAAATGAGTTTATAAATAATTGACAGGACAGCAGAACAACATTATATTTCAGTGGAAATGAAAAATAACATGTTCTAATATTCTAAATATAATGGGCACCTACAGGGTATATCAGAAATAAGGAAAAATGACACTGGAAGTACTATGTAAGTACCTACTTTTTATATGCACGTGCTGACTCAGATTGAGTGCTCGTTAAAAAATAATTGAGTACGTCTAGATTCTATTCTACTGAGTAGCTGACATTTTTAAGTGTAAATTATGACAATAGCTAAACGTTATACAGCTGAATGAAAAAAGAAAAGTCAAGCCTAATCTTTTAGCCAGGCTTAAATTGCTGGTGTAAGACCTGATTTCCTCATTAAAATTAAATAGCATTGTGATTAGTCTGGATTTAACATGGCATTGACGGTTGTGATGAAAGTGCTTTATACAGATAGCTATACAGTATCTTTTACAGGGTTATTTGGGCCTTAAACATATCAAATGTTACTCAAACCTGGTACCTCTTTAGCATTTAAAGTAACTTCTTGACATTAGCATGTCAGCTTTGAAATAATTCTATACATGCCATCTGGGTAAGCCCCAATGGGTTTTCTCAGTTCAAAAGTTCATTGACGTTTTCCGACGTTTTCCAACGTTTTCCAACGTTTCCAACGTTTTCCAACCCACGCTGTGATTGCTTACTAAGTGGGCTTGGTACATCTGTCTGTGTATTATTAGCTTAGTTAGACTGTTTGTTTATAAAGTGGTGTAGGTGAAGAGCAACGCTGTAAAATGAAAAAGTCAGTAAAAACACAGTACAACGTACTGTTTAAAAATAAAGTATAAAGAAAGAGAGAATTTTCCATGCAATTTTATTATTTATTTTTTATGTAGAGATAGTACATAAAAATGATTTTTATGTACTATCTCTAGAATATTTTTAATTCAGGTTGCTGGCTGCTAGGCATCCTAATAAGGTCATAGTATCTGATATAGGCACAAACCTTCAGGATGTATGTTTTGTCTACGTTTTAATGCTGAACTCCTGATCGTGTCAGAGTGCCAGTGTATTATAGTAATACACCAGACTGTATTATCCGGTGTGTTTTCAGCTTTGTGATCACGGACATCTTCTCCGTTCATTAACAACTCCTTTGAACACATATTGAAAGTTCCCATTGACAGCTACTAGATATAATTTCATCACTTCTTTTGCTTTGAAAGAGAAAACAGGCTGCGCCTCCTAAAAACGTTATTGCAATATTTAAGCTAAAAGTTTTAATCACATGTAAAATAATTTCTTTTAAATCCATTGTGCTGATGTTTAGAGGCATAATCAGTTCTCCCTCTTTTGGATGTATAGAAAAGCCCTCAGTTATTTCAGCTACTTCTATAGCGACAAACACGTAGGAGAGAATAGGTACACATATCAGTAACAAACATAAAGACATTTGTACGGTCACAAATGACACACACGTACATACACACACACTTTCTGATCAGCAACTCAGCCTTGCGTGGCTCTCACTTCGTCAGCGGAGGTGTCAGAGTCCCCATGGCAACTGTATAATGGGGCAGGCCTAATTCAATCCCAGGGGCGAATGGTGGGTCTGGCGGGGACGCAGAGGGAGAATTGGTCTAGGTCTGAAACCTATTCAAGTCAGGGCTGATGCACTTTAGCTGCTGCCTGCTCAGTCACCGAGGAGAAAACATTCTGTCGACAACTGCACCCAACTTTTGCATCTACTCTAAAAATCTTTGCTTTCCTCTCCCCTCGTCTTCCTTTCAGTCTGCCTCTAATTTATTTTATTTTTGAACTCCTCTGTTTATTCACTTACTTTTCACCAACTACGCTTCCTTGCCTTTCTCTTCCTCTTCACTTCCCCCTTTATCTTTCTCTTGCTTTGGTCTCTATTCAATCAATACCTCATACACTCTCAGTCCCCCCCCCCCCCCCCCCCCCGCCCCCGCCCCCTCTCTGACATTCAGGAACCTGATAGGATTTCATTAGTACCTCTGGATCTTGTTGTATTATTGTTATCCCTCCCTGAAGTAGACAGGGATTAGCGCTGGGGCTGGAGACAACTTAAAGTAATAAGCTTGGATCCAGCAGTCCACATTCACACACACACACATATGCACACACACACTCATGCATGCACGACTGCGAGCAGGGAAAGGCTTCACATGCAAAAAAGGCAGAAGGTGGGGGCGTGGGCATCGCACTATTCCCATATTGTTACCATACCAAACCAATCACACAGCTTCATACATGCAGCCCAGAGAGAGAGAGCATGGCTCGCAGCTTGTTACTGAGGGAACTTACAGGGGGGAGAATAGTGTGTAACTCCTGTCACTGGTTCTGCATATAGAAAGGTCTGGAACTGGCCTGGGGCTATCTATGTTTGCAGGTGGGGGAGGGGAGGAAGGAAGTGGGTAGATTTGCATCCCTTTGACTCTATATCTCTAAGAACCGAGAGGAGAAGAGAGGCTGTGTGAAAACACACACACACACAAAAAACTATACAGAGAAAGCTGTTGGTAGGTAGGTGTTGCTGATTGGTGTTGTCAGGCTCAACTCATGCAAGCATTTAATCCAGTCTGATTTACATACTGTAGTGTTCACCACAGTTGCACTTGACGTAAAGTGTTTTTCAGTAATACAAGCCTGGCCACACTCATGAGAGGGAAAAATGTAGAGGCGAGGCAGCGCTGTTCACACAACTGTGCACAGGCTCAGAGACTGGCCATTACACTGACTTGAATAGATTTCTTGTGTGCATGAATGGCCCAGTGAGAAGTTAAAAAAAAAAAGTGTTTCCTCTCCATGGGTTCATATTGATATTCATAGTGCCTCTCCACACCGAGAGCACAAATGTCAGAGAAAACGGCCTTGATATATGCTCTAATTCTCTCCTCTTCCTGTCGCTCCATCCTTCTTTTTCTCTGTCTCTCTTCCCCTTTCTTTGTTCCCATTCGCCGGACACATGGTGCCTGCCGCTGCCGGATAGGGGGGGAAAAAATGAAGATGAAGAAGCAGGAATGAACGGATGATGGAAGGAGTGGGAACATTATGCTGTTACTCATTTAGGCTTTTAATCAAGCACCAGTGAAATGTTAAAGCTATCTCTTCCTGTAAAGCCTGCCTCACCTTTATGTGGAGTTGTTCACTCTCTCAGCGCGCAACCCCAGATCCTCCGAGCGTGTTGCACATCCTATTAAATGTCACATTACCTAGAAGCTGAAACTCTCTTTGGCTCTGAGGATTTTTTTCCTGCAAGCCCAAAAGAATGTGGCTCAGATTCTTTCCCCTTGGCATCTTTATCAAAGTCTGCACATTTTTTCCCCCCATTGTGGTACCACGGAATATCCAATTCACATGCTTTGTGAGCATGGTGTCCTCTTACATGTGTGTCTTATGTCAGTGAAATATATATGAAGAGGAAAAGAGAAGTCAAGTGGGTTTCCCCCCATTTCCCGGCAATCGCTGTGATGTTATAAACACTTTCACGGAGATTTAGAGCCTTTTGGACAGGCATCCGGCAGAGCGTTGGAAAAAACTGTGAGAAATTAAGGAAAAGTATTCCTGGTGTGCTAACAGCTGGGGCACAGGTGCATAAATCTCTGTATATTTGTTAATTGTCTTTGGAAATCGCTGGATGACAGCACTTTTGGCTTATTTGTGTTGCTTTGGCTGCCAGGTAGGAACATTGTTGTTTTTTGTTATCAGTGTGACATTTTGTTTCAACATCCTGACGTCTTCCCAAAAAGCTACCTTAACAGCAACATGTTTGCTCTTAGGTGCTGGGAAAGTTTATCATTCGTGAGTCATGAAGTGCAATTCAGTAAAAATCATAAGGATAAAACAAACACCAGATGAGGCCCTGCAGAGCAGTTGCATATTCCAGGGCACAGCTTCCCCCAATCTGGTGGTAGTTCAAATGACATTTGGCTGACTTGTTATACATAGCTCAATATATTCCAATAGCTTATAATGATTACCGATATTGGAACCAATAAAACATTTGTGGGCCAGAAATTGTGAAAGAATAAAATTAAATGATGTGTGTAACTTTGTTCTAACATTTTATGTCCCTCAGAGGCTCGTTCCGTTCTGCCTGAAAACGGCGGGAATGTCAAAAGAGGTAAAAAAGATGGCACCGCAGTGTGTGCTCAGGGTGTAAGTTATGGCTGTAACTTTCTCACTCTGTCAGGCGCTTTAACCGTCTGTCCTGGAGGACACATTAACTTGGTATCCTTAAATAAAGTCCTTTAAATAAAGCTGGGGGAGTTAAATAATGAGAAAGCTGCTCCCACTGTCCTTTCTGCTTTTAAATGAACCTCTGCCTTTCTTATTAATGTCCCCTTATCGCTCATCATGGCCGCTGACCCACTGCTGTAACCCCTTCCCACTCAACCACATGAGAAGCTCCGGCAAGTGGTCGGCACAGAAGTAATTGAGGGCAATTTTCAAATTAAAATTTAAACCCCTCGTCCATCTTTGCGCGATGGGAGAGGGGTGGTGGATGAGAGGGGGTTTTGGGGGGGGGAGGTGGTGGCTGATGACTTGATCAGGTTTTGCGAGCCGGGCAGGTACTCAGGCTGGGAGAGGTGGGATGATGAACGAGGGACATTAATCTCTGTGACAGAGAGAGAGGAGTTAGCAGCGGTGATAGCAGCGCTAACGGCTTTAATTAGCATTTAATCAGATGCCTCGGGGCCGATGGAGGGGGAGAGAGGAGATCAAAATCCAACGGCCTTCTGTAAGAAGAGGAGGAAAGGAAGTCAGTCCCTGTGGTAGCGCGGCCGATGCTGAAGGCTGTGCTGAAGAACACATGTCTGTGATCCTCTTTTTGTACTCCTGTAATGATGGCAAGCTCAGTGCACCACAAAGGCCCCAGACCCTGTGCAGAATAATGTAGTAAGTAGGAATACAGAATGCACTCTCATATACTGTAAATGCTCAGCCTGTGAGCTTTTCCTAGACAGATGCTGGAAGTGCTGAAAAGATCACAAAAAGCGTGCTATTTGCAGAGATATTAAAGATACAAGGATCAAATTCTGGGGGTCTAAAAGCATTTTCATATATTCTTCTGCAAGAATGTGCTTTAAGTCACAGATATACAAGCAAATAAAGATAATAAAGACTTGTTTTTTTGCATAACTTTAGGTGACTTGCAGTCTTTCAAGGGCTGGATGGGTGTGAAGCTCAGTTTTCCAATAATGCTAATAAGCATCGAAAAGCCAATAAAATGTAAGAAAAATCAAAGATCAAGAAACATTTCAGTAAGAAACATCCAGCCATTGCTTTTGCGGGTCACGTTTAGATCCTGGAAGAGTTCTGTGAGTTGAATTGTGGGTTTTGTTGCCAGAGCAATGAAGGTTTTTGAAGCTGCTGCAACTCCTGTTCACAAGGGTCTTACAGTGTTCAGAGCCATCTGCAATTGTAAACAATAAAACATTTCTGTGATCCACAAAAGTCAACTATGTGCCTGCAAGGATAAAATGTGAGGCCAATGGAAAAAAACAAAGCAATGCCTGTTAAACCTAATAATATCACAGTATCTTTTCAACATCTAAACAGTGCACTCAAACATATGTGAAAATTCCACATAAAAGATATAGACATAAAGTAGGGGTGCAACGATACTCGTATCGATATTGAACCGTTCGATACAGTGCTTTCGGTTCGGTACGCATATGTATCGAACAATACAAAATTTTTAATTTATTTTATCAACTTTTCTTCTGACGATGCTGTCTGTGTTGAGCGCTCAGTGGATCTGCGCTCGACAGTGCAGCCTAGCCGGAGTAGTCGAACGCAGATTCACTGAGCGCAGGGCAAGCTAGCGAGAGAGAAGTTAAGCTGTCGTTGCAACATGGCAAATTGAGCCTCCCCCACCCTCATTCAGATCTGGCGTTTGGAACTATTTTGGTTTTCATGTGACGTATGACCCTGAAGGTGCGTTATGGCGCGTTATGGACAAAAGTAAAACAGTATGTTGGATGTGCCACGCAATGCTCAATTGGTGGGAACTAGTGTGTTAGCGCAGTTTGCTCGTTAACGTGTTGGCCGTCCAGCCCCACCACGGTGCGATCCGCGGTAGCTCGTTAACGGAGATTTGCTGTGTTGTGGCGTTAACGTCATTTCAACGAGATTAACGCTGACAGCACTAGTGGGAACACAACGAATATGACTGCACATTTACTCCGACATCATCCTAGTGCAAAGACAAGTGGAAGCAGACAAAAACAATCAAAGGAAAATAACTTCGTTTTGAGCTGCCCAACACGTGCCATTAGAGATGCTTTAGTGTACTTTTGAAGTGGTTCTCTAGGCTTTTCGTAAGGTGGCACAGTGCTACAGTGGCTAGCATTGGTGTCTCACAACAAGAAGTTCCTGGATTCAAATCCAGGCTAGGGCCTTTATGCGTTTTGGCTCACTCCCAAGGTCCAAAGCCATGGGTGCTAGGTTAAAGGGTAACCTGTCCAGGTCTATGACAACTGGAGCGACCTGTGAGCATGAATTGGATAAGAACTAAGAAAACAGACAGTGGTTGAAAAAGCTGTTTAAACAGCTGGTTCTAAAATCGTCCCATAGGTGCTCAGTTGGGTTGCGATACAACTGAAAAGCCTATAAAACTGTTATCAAACTCATTAAAACGGAAACCATACAAGCATTGAAACTTTCGTGCTTTTTGGATAGATGTACTCAGATCAGAACGCAAATAATTAATCATAGGAAATATGTGATTGCCCAGAAAAACTTTGCAATAATTTGCAGTGACTGTTAACTCTAAAGCAGGAGGGAGTAATTCATTTTCCCAAAGGACATGAGAAACTGGGACTGTTGTGTGGAGTGTGCACCAATACACTGAACCTAATTCAATTTACTTTAATTCAGCTGTATTTATATAGCACCAAACAGCAGTCACCTCAACATGGTTTATATTGTAAGACAAGGCGCTACAGTAAAATAAAAACAAAAAACAACAATTGAACATCTACAATGACTGTTGGGGGTGAGCGGAGGAAGACAGGGCAAGAGACACACTGTGGAATAGAGCCAGTTGTATTAAATATGAATGTATGTCTTATTGGTGCAGCCCAGGTTTTTATGTGGCCTGTTGGAAAAATGAATTGCCCACCCCTCATCTAAAGGGACAACTGGAGGTTGTTCATGGTTTTCCCTTTATTTTGTCACTTGTCTGCTGGACAACAGGTAAGAAACTGTCCATTTTTCCTACAAGACCGGGATGATTTATGAGCAACTCATGGTGTAACATGCTGCTGTCAGTGTTCTCTACTGGGAAGCTGTACAGAAGCATCCTTGTCTGCAGGTTACGACTTCAATATAAAGTGTACAATTTTTTGCTTGGCAGCGATCGCCCGCAACTATAAGCTGTCTTGCACAGCACATTTAAAACTCAGAAACAGTTGAGGTTTGACTTTCTATAGGTGAAAATATAAAGCATATTGAATTTACCATCTGACAAAAAAAAAAGCCACGGCCTTGTCAAAGTCTTGATGTGTTGTGAAGTCGTGATGTGTGTGAGAGAGAGAGGGGGAGAAAGACAGAATTAATACCCTAGATGGGATTTTTGATGTTGATGGTGAGGAAGAGGGCTTTTGGCATAAAAGGGGCCAGCGTGTGATCATGATGTCATTAGAAGTATACAGTGAGACAGACTGGAGGAGGCTGCTGTAACGTGCTACACCCAAGGGACGTCATTACCAGCTGAAACTGAGCAGGGACCCGAGCACAGGTCAGGCACACAGGAAGCGTGTATCTCCTACAAACGCATGCAAGCAAGTGTATTCTTCCTCGCATGTGTACACACTTGCATGAGTGCGTTTTTCCTTCAGCGCACACACCATTTCTCACAGGATGGCATCCATAAGATAACAAATGGACAGTGCTGTCTGGCCTCTGACAGCAGACCGGTGCTTTTGTTGGCGAACCAGACGAATTCCTCAATATCTAAGTGGACACCTCTACAGACAAATGCACCTCATTAATGAGCGCACACAGATGGACAACACACACACAAACACACACACACAGATGCGGACTGCAAGCTCGTGCTGTGCTAAGTTGCAGTGTGTATACCAGTGTAGCCGTCTGCGCTTCATTACTGTTCACACACAGACAGTTGCAGTGTTTTTGTGTCAATGTTTAATGAGGGGCTGGGAGTCTGGGGACCTTACTGCTGTCAGGAGCTCCTGTAGTCTGGAGCTACCACCTGTTCCCATCCGCTCCCTAAAGACCTTAACACACACACACACACACACACACGTGCACACATATGCACATTAAAATACATGCAGGCACGCAGAGGCATGCAAACAAGGAGCAGCACACACCAAAACATGCCTGCACAAACGCACATACTTGACAAACTGCATACACTGATTTAGTCATTCTGTGGCACCACTGTCAGTGTTGGATACATGTAAACAGGTTATTGTGGTTGGCTGAGCCTGGCTGCCTGACAGAAGCTACAAAGACCATGGGAATATCAATTGATACATTTCACATTCTTCGTCAGCTCGCCCGGGATGACAGCGTGAAAGCTGCTGCCAGCGAGAGTGATCCCTCTCTGCCTTTTTCTGACATCGCCGTTTGATGGAGATCTGAACCGTCCTGACTGATCGTCTCTCGCCGATATGCCGAGCAGCGCGCGCCGTCATGCTCAGGGACCGCGTCACATAATGATCTACGACAGACCTTCTCAGACAAAAGTGCAGCTGTAAAACATATAAAAAATTAAATAAATAGATAAAAGAAATGCTTCCCGTTTTTGGCAGGGTGTAAGTATAAAAGAAAAAAAATCAACTTTGAGAGGAAATAAATATACATTTCAAAAAACTAACTTTTATTAAAACAAAAAAAACAAAAAACAAAAGAATCAATTATTGACTCATTAACAAGATTATAAAACAGTGATTTAGTTACATAAATAAATTGATATCGGTGTATCAAATCTTAATTTCATAAGCATGTATACATGGGTCATTGTAATAAATAAAATGGGAGAGCAGAACATTCCTACACGAACAAAATCAACAAAAAACAAACAAACAAAAAAAACAAGAAAATTAAAATAAAATAAAACAAACAGCTAGAAAGACTCAGAGGAAATTGTTTCTGAAGAGAACAAGAGACACTGGACAACTTTTCCACCAAACACACGTGAGGAATTGCTTTGTTAAAGCATCAGTTACACAGCCATTCACTTACTAATTAAGGACACTAAAGCTGGGACCAAGGTTGGTTGTCTCTCCCCTCTTAGAACGCGTTTGGTTGTTAGATAGATCTTCTGTTTGGTTACTTTAAAGCGTTAAGACAAGGCAAGAGAAAAGGCTGCTTTTATCTTTAATCAACACAAGATAGAAAAAAGACGCAGAGAAAATGAGATATTAAAAAAAAAAAGAGAAGAAGAAGGAGAGAGAGAGAGAAGGTAAAAAGGCAGGTAATGATGGGACAGCTTGAACTTTGCAGTGGAGACACTGGAAAATCTGCAGGGAATGAAGGAGAGAGCTGAGGACACTCATTTGTCCATGTGCAGAATTGTCGAGTTTGATGACTAATAAGTTACTTGCGCGGTTATTATATATTACTGGAACATGAGGCAGGTTCTCAGCAAAATATGTCCTTTTAAATGTACGACTGTAAGGCTGGACACATAATACACGCTCTGTTCGCCAATTAGCTCCTGTATAAAGCACATTATAGTATTTTTCCAATAGGATCCCATGGAAATC
The DNA here is from genome assembly GCF_057382185.1 of Mchenga conophoros. Classification (NCBI taxonomy): domain Eukaryota; kingdom Metazoa; phylum Chordata; class Actinopteri; order Cichliformes; family Cichlidae; genus Mchenga; species Mchenga conophoros. The sequence continues at coordinate 24,837,942 of NC_140537.1, read as the reverse complement.
TAGGCTACTACAACAGCTTACATGCATAACTAAGTATGAAATCACGTATCGTGTTTTTAAACATTTATCCGCCACTGGCGTGGAGTAGTCTGCCTCTCTTCCCATTCTACACGTCACTCAGCGGAACAACATTTCTGACAGGATCCAGCGTCTCGTGCGTGAACACATGCGAGTCCAAAAAGCTGTCAACAAGGTCAGTCGAGTCCTTCTGATATGTTCTGTTTTGTTGTTGTTGTTTTTTTACAAAAGAGTGGAGGGGAGGGAGGAAAGCCCACACCCTCAAAAAAAGAAAAAAAAAAGAAAAGAAAAAAAAGGGCAAAAAGGGAGAAAGAGATGAAGAGCGAGAGAGGGAGAGAGAGCAAACTACAGCGGCTTCAAGTATTTCACATTACATAGAATACTCTGTATAAATTAGTTAACATATACTTTCAGATCCTCCATATTCAGACATATACTATGGCATATATACAGAGTACAATAAATGCTCGCTCATGTTGTGTCGTGTTTTTGTCTTTTTTTTTCTCCTTTCTTTCTTTTTCTCCTCGAAGTTCAGTTGTTCGTATGTTCCGCCTTTTTTTGTTGTTGTTTCTTCCTGTGTAGAGAAATCCCTGAGAACGTTCTGGCTGACAATTACTGAAGGTTCCACACAATCAACTATAACAGTAGAAAGTCTAATTTCTATGATTCACATGCACAGAGGGAGGTGACACTGGCCGAGTCGGAAAACACCACGATGATGGCGGCTGTATATAGATGAGAGTGGACTGATATACTGACACATGTTGTGTGTGTGTGCGCGCGTGTGTGTGTTGAAGCTTTTTGGAGAGGGGGGTGCAAGTACCGATGCCAGAGCAATGACGTACAGCAGAGCCAAGGGCAGAAACACTTAGCGGGAATCTGAAGCTTCCTCATAACCTCGGTCTCACTGATGAATCCCCCTGTTTAATTAACACTGTCAGCTATCATAGACGATAACAATCACGATAGCAAATAAAAAAAGAAGAAAAAATATATCTGGGAGCAGTTCAATACCGTATCATGAGGTAGTCGTCTGCCTCTGGGGTTCTGCTTCAGCTTGAAGTAGTTGAAGCTATAACAAGAATACTCATTATCTTTGTCTATAGCGCCTGCATTACTGTCTTCTGTCTGGAACAGGTACTCATTATGGAGGTGGGTGAGATTATAACAATATCAACAACACAAGTTAGCTGAGAGCATTGTTGTGTATAATGAAACTAATGCCTGGAACCCAGAGAAAACTAATGGCTGCTCCAGTGCTGCTGCTTCTGCTGCTACTGCTGCTGTGTCTGGAGAAAATGCTGATGGCAGCTTTTCTTTCAGTGCTAACCCAAGCTGTGCCGAGCCGAGCTAAGCTGTGCAGTGCTGGCCAGCGCCCGCCGGTGAGGGCGTGGACAGAGGGAGGTGCTCTGTGTGTTTTGAGTGTGTTTTTTTTAAAGCCTTAGTTTCTCTTTGAGGATACCAAGTTTTCTTTTTTTTTTTGTTGTGTTTTTTTCCTCTTTTTTTTTCTTTTTTAACATGAGCGCCATTGTAGAAGGGCTTCAGCCACTTGACAACATGTAACTCAATATACACTGAAACGGGAGGGGGGGGGGGAGAGATGCTTTAAATCATTAGAGGAACGGAAAGGAACGTAAAGAAAAAAAAAAGCCGTTTCGCTTTCGTTTTCGTCTCGCACACATGTAGAGAAATACACACAACATTCACAATGTGACAAATTTCCTCTCTTCTGAAAAATAAAAACACTTCTGTACACATAGTAGTAATAATATTATTATTAATAATAATAATAGTAATAATGTTTATGACAATAACAACAGCAAGAACAATAATACCGCGTGTGGCTCTGTTGATTTTTTTGTCATCTTTTCCTTTCTCTTTTTTGCTTCATTCTACAAGTCGCATCCCTCTTTTTTTTACTTGTCTATTTTTAATCAGTCCAAAAAGAAGTTCAAAAGGCAGACTCAAGTTAATAGAAAAGTACTAGAGTGGGAGGAGGGCGGGGAGGGGCGGGCTTTTTCACCACCTCCCCTTCGGCCTCGCCCTCAGCCGAACCTCTCCCTCACTAGCATCATTAGTTTCTTTTTGCCCTTGTAGATCTGTTTCAGGTTGTCTATGAATTGGGTGAACTGAATGTGTCCGTCGTGAGCCATCATGAAAGTCTCCCGGGCCTTCCCCAGGAACTCGATGAACTCGCTATAGTGGCGCGGGCTGATGTGCGTGAGCCGTGAGTGTGTGGTGTTGATGTAGGCCCCAATGGTTGCGTCCAGCAGCTGCCTGAGCGGCGCTTTGTCCAGCGACATCAGCTTCCCAGAATTCCTGCGGCTGTGCAGCGCCGACACCATGCCCGGCGTGGTCAGCGTGCACCGCCGCAAAATGTCAGACAGCACAGTGGCGCACTTGACGCTCTTGACCACCAGGGGGATTACGGCCGCTAGCTCGTTCTTCCCCAGCGAGTGGCTGAGCGCGCAGGCCCACAGCACATCGTTGATGGCCGGGTGCGTGTCCTGGTTGTAACTGAGGTTCAGGTGGGCCATCGCTAACGTCGCCAGCTTGTACGCTCTCATTGGATACCCACGGTGTTCCATGTAGCGCGCAATAGTGAACAGCTGCGTGTAGCTCATTCCTGTCGCCGCCGCGTCCAGTACAATCTGGTAGGCTGTCTCAAAGGCAATGTGGTCCTTTTCGCAGAGCGTGAGAGCGGAGAGGGCGCAGTTCTGGGGGTCCTTCATGGCACACTGTAGGGCGAGGGTGCGAGCAGATGAAGCCAGGTTCTCCTGCTGGTGGCAGTCCAGGTGCAGGCGGACGATAGTGCTGTTGGACATGACAGTGGTGGCCACAATACTGGTGGCTTCCGTGGGGGTGAAGAGGGTGAACCAGCTCTGCATGATGCTATCCAGTGCGTACACACCTGGGGCACACATCGAGGCATGAATAGATGTGAAGAGAGATATAGAGCAGAAGCTAATAATAATCCTTAAAACAGCTGAAAAACACCAATTTAAGCGGAGAGCGTGGCTTACCAACTTCAGTGGCACATGTGACTAACCAGCGAACCATCTCTCTCCTCCTCCAGTTTAATGTGGACAGAGTTATTCTCATCACCTGAGGAAGGTGAAAAATGATGGAGCAGGAGGGAATGAAAGGTGAGTTACTGATCAGACATGTAAAGCATTAAAATGCACAGGGAAGATGAGCTATATCTACCATTACCGCTGAAGAGTATTATAAATATTCCTGTAACCAGTTCAACTGTAACTTCAACGACGCACTAGAACTGTGGCGGAAAAGACTGTGGTACATTTTGCAACAGCCTTGGGGGGAAAGGCCCACAGGAAAACCATCAAAGTGAATACCTTTACAAATATATAATCCAAGGTAAATCTATAAATAATTTATTAAAGTCTGCAAAGGCGAATAAGGTGAAAAAACATAATGAACAATATTGTGACATTTACCAAGCATCACCTCTCAAAAGCTCATTCTCCTCCCTGAGGTGCACAAAATAAAGGCCCCTTAGAAAATAGCATTGCAGTGCTGTTCCATCTAGAATTAAATATTCAGGAAACCAAAGGATCCACAGATACAGATCTGTTACAATATCTTTTCTGATTCCTCTACACTCGTCATATAATGGAGCTATTTTACAGGATTAAGAGCACCCTATAGTGTAAATGCCGTTTCCAGGTAATCTTCTTGTATTCCAAGACAATAATGTCAAATTCTGTTTCATGAACATCAGGGTAAAATCCTTTTACTGACCCAAGATAACTAAACCCTTGTGATGTACAGGGTTAATGTCATCCTCCAGAGCTACAAGCTTTTCTTGTAAGAAAATGATCCAATATATCTCTACTCAAAGATACAAGTGAACAGCGGCTTGGTATAAGTAGAATATTACCTTCACATACACATGTGGATGTATTATTAGGCTTTTTTTTTTTTTTTAAACAAAGGTGTGCCATGGAAATTTACAACCTGACTTCCACTAAAAGGTGAAAATAAATTCACAGAAGTACACTTAAAAAAAAAAAAAAAAAAAGCATACCTGCAGTCCTAACTCCAGAGAGACTTTGAGAAGTGTTATATCAGGCAGGCTGTCCATGAGCGTGGCAATCTTAAACGCGTCCTGCGCCAGTTTGAAGATGTGAGACGAGGAGTGAATGTTTTTCTGGATGGACTCCAGGACCGTCTCCAGCCTGCGACTGTCGCCTGTGGTACAAACACAGAAATAGTTTATAATTGCACAGAAATTACTGCTACCCCTACCTGTATACATGCAAACGCATGTGTTGTGTTACTAATAGTACGTCAACATTAGGAAAGTTAATGGCGGGATCTGTAATTGTGCAAATATCTGTGCACCTTTGGCAGCAGTGAGCATGGTAGAGGCCAGCTCACACTGCTGGGACTCTATGTGGCTCAGGGTGAACCAGCGCGGGTAGCGGTTGGGCACTACGGACACGATGTGGTGAGGTCGCGACAGGTCACCGGATGATGCCGTCGACTCCAACACCGGCAACCTGACGGAGAAACAGACCCACAGCACAATTATTAAAGATATTCTGTGGAGAATTATGTACTTCAATTAAATACATAAATATTAAGTAGAGTCTTGAGCCACCCCTTATTTCTTTATAGTTTGCTTTCAAGAAGCCAGACTTTTCTAAAGTGGTCTTGAGCAATATTTCTCCAGGTCTCCAAGTTTTTCTTTGGACACTGGCTGCTTTTTCACTCAGATTTAGTCCATCCTTATGCCTGAATATATTTAGAGGAAACTAAGCAAAGAGCAGTATTTTTGTAGCAACAAAATAATTTGCAAAAAAAAAGTGTCAAAGGAGTACAATATGCCTTTAAAAATGATGAGGAAACCAGACAAGTGGAGAACAATGGAAGAAGCAGTAGATGAACACTATCATCACTGACACGAGACCCAGAGGTGGGTTTTGGGCAGTCACCCAGTCAAGAAGCAAGTCTTAAGGAAAGGAAACAGGGAGAAGAAGTGGAAGAAGAAGTGGACTGAAAAATCAGTGGCAACAGGTTTTATAGAGCGATGAGTTTCAAATCATTAATGGTATATATGGAGGACAACAGTGTCTACAGCCATCCGTAAAACATGTACGAGGCTCTGTCATGATTTGGGGCTGCATTTCAGCCAGTGGTGCTGGGGATCTTATCAAAAATGGTGAAATTATGAACATAGAAAAGTACCATCAGGTTTTAATCCTCCATGCAATAGCATCTGGAAAGCCTGTAACTGACAACAGCTTTACTTTTCAGCATGACGATGATCCCAAACACGCTGCCAATGCAATAACAGCATGCATGGAATGAAAAACAAACAATGGGAAACTATCAGTCATGGACTGACCTCCCCAGAGCCCGGACCTTTACTGAAACAGTGTAGGATCATCTTGACAGAAAACGGACCAAAAGACAGCCAACATCCAAAGAGGAGCTTGGAATGTCCTTCAAGAAGTCTGGAGAACTAAGTGTATTTCAGTTAATTAAGAATATTAAACTCAAAAACACAAAATTAAAGAACTACAAGAGTGAAGAGAAATTAGACAACAAAGGTCCGTGAATCATCATCAATGAAACCCCTTTTTTCCTCCATACTGTAACAAGCAAACAGAATACTGTACTGAGAGAAAAAAAAAGGGCTTCATTATGAATGCCTGAAAGTCACTTCAAAATCAAAATGACTTCAGTCGACACAGGGGGATTACAGTTAGCCTCTCCCAGCAATTTACTTTCAACCTAGTATTTAATCACCTAGAAACCATGGTATAATTAGTATTTTCTTCACTCTAATTGGTCATAATGAAGTCAGAGCCGTGCAACACCTGCTAGTGGATGGAGGAGCTTCACTAGTTTCTGTCTCTCATTATAATAATACTGACAGGGCCAAGTCTTCACAAGAGCCACGAGCACAACACAGTTACCACTGTGGCCGGCTCATCTCCTATTCTGCTTCACTTCTCTTCCCTCCCACCTCAGTTTCAAAGGTCTTCTTTCCTTCAGAAGACAGCGCAACCTGGCCTTCTCTCAGCCAATCACAAAGCTAATTGAGTCCATGGGGAAATTAAGGAATTCACCTTCTAGCCCCGTAAGGCTGGACACACATCAAACAAATACCAACACACATCAATGAAAAAACCCAGAGCATACACACGCACGCGCGCACACACAAGATCAGATACACACACACACACACACACCTGCCCTTTTGAAAACACATCAAAGCAGCCCAGTAAAAGCAATGTAATGCTAAATGCCAGTTTCAATTTCAGAGCAAGGTGCATGTGATACCGCTGCCACCCGAGTAAAGGCATGTACAAAAACAGCCTCGTCTTCGCTCCGTTTCGCCCAAGAGGGCACCGGCGGAGCTCGTTTCTCAGAGACAGAAGGTGTCAAAAACCCAGTTGAGATGCACGCAAGTGTGAACGCTGACACTTGGTGCAAAATGGAGATGTTTGGAAGCCCTAGCAACAGCCGGATTCATTCCACACAAAGCTTAAGAGCTGCTAAAAGCTTTTGCCACACTGGGACCTTCTGGAAGATTCCTGGGGTGCAGCAAAGCAAAGCAAAAAAAAAAAAAAAAAAAAAAAAAAAATGCCTTGGATAAAGATGGAGGCCTCATCAACATTCCTGCTTTTGTTTGGTGTTCACCAGAGAGCCGAGTACTTGCATCGGATGGGTGCTTAAGGACCTGGATTTGCTGAAGAATACCTCAATGTAGGAGAGGTAAATGAACCCTCATGAACTTCTCCAAAGTATTCAATCCAACCACAAGTACAGTTTAATCCCAGCCAGCTAATATAATTAGTGCAAAATGCTGCACATCTAAATCCAACACCAATTTACTGTGTGCTTACAGTATAATAAAAAACTGTAACAAACGGTTCTTTACAGGTTTGCCATGGTTTGAAGTAATTGCGTATAAATATATTATCTAAAAAGAAACAGAGTGATCGGTAAGAGGCAATCAATTCCTGTGAGGGTCAGTGAGAAGGGTTTGTCGCTCTGGTGTCAAATGTCTCCTGCGGCACTGTAGCACGCTGTCACATCTGAAAGGGGCAGAAATATGCAATACAGTCAACGTGGAGGCAGCTGGCAACAGATTACAGAAGAGGAGCCTGTGACGAGGCAGTGATGGGTAAACCAGCGTTTAGGGTCACACATTCACGTGCCCATGTAAGAAGAATGAAATGCGTAACGCTTTGCAGAAAAGCTGCAAGGATACAATGATAAAAAGCAGTGCGTGCAGGTTTTACCTAAATCCTGAGGCCCTTTGGGTTTCTGGTCTGCATCACCATGACTACTGACCTCTTTACCTCTTTCTCTGTTCCCCCTTTGACTGTAAACACCCTTCACTTCCAGAATTTATCAAGCGCACATCTATCAGCTAAGTGACACATCCGGTGGAAGACCATACACAAACTCCTGTGGGATAAAACCTGCAGAACACCTGGCAGCAGGGATGAAGTCATACATGAACGAGATGAGCAGATATTTTAGCCGTCAGGAGCCTAGGATGCTAAAAACGACATTTGCTTTGAGTGATGCTTTTTGAGGAACATGTTCTACATTAAAGTCATCACTGTCGCAGTCACATGAAAATCTGTGTTTAAAATATCATTCTCGAGAGGTTTGTTTATTTCCGTGCACTTGGATTTTCTGCAACTCACAGATGAGCATGTTTCTTTATATTGTTCAATAAATTTCATACAATACAATAAACACATGTGCATGAGCAAAGTGATTGCAAATACACTGCCTGTACGTGTGTGAGAGTTTGTGTAGTGGTGATTCTTTATAGCTTTGTGTGGACAGACAGTAAACTATTATATGCAGAGGTAGAAGGCAACAAGGGACAGACTTAAAGATTTCACTGACTGATAGTAAAATTGTATTGTATAAAACATTATATTTCAAAGGGAAATCAACCCATTACATTACTAGTATTTCTTTTGGCAGTGTGGTTTACGTCTATTTCTTTCACTGGGACCAGCACGATAGTATTGCGCTGTTTACATGTCCCACATCAATGATTCCCAGCATCTTAATCTGAAAGTCATGTAAAAAAAAAAAAAAGAGAGACTAGATAGGGGTTTTACTATGCAGACTAAAGAAAAAAGCCACCAAAGCATTGGGTAAGGCACATTAGCTGTTAACAGTAGATCTCAATGTCACACGACATCAGCTGATACGCTTCTGTGTGTCCTACTGAAACATCTAGAGGTAGGCGGATCTAACCAAATATCCATAGGCACATTTACATTCCAGGTCACAGTCATGATCAGTGCTTTATAGGTTTAAAGTATCGGTAATAGTATCGGTAATACTGGCCATGTATTCACTTGTTATCAGCTCTATACCAAAATTTGCATTATCACACAGCGCTAACAGAATCTCATATAGGGTATACAATTTAAACTGCTCTAACGTTCTGTCAACTGTTGCTCATGCAAGCCGCTTTGCAGCCCGCCTTGATCCCAGCTCGTCCTTATCATGCCACGTCTGACGATGTCATATCACCAATGCCTGCTGTGTTGTGCACCACAGGTCTTTCTCCTTCCCCCCCGTCTGGAAATAATAATCATCTTTGGAATAAAGTGGTCCCGACTGAAATGATGGCTGCTACCTGTGTGCACTGGTGATGTATCAGTCTCATCTTATCCTCAGACGGCAATCGTGATATAGAGTACTTTATATTCAAAGATTATGGATTATGCAGAGGATCAAAGGTTGTGGATTACAGCGAAGATCCAGAGTCATTAGCATTGGAAGGCTCATATCTCATATGGAAATCACATATGATAACAGGCGACTGGGATTTGTTTCTTTGGCTTCCAAAAGAGTTGAGATAAGCACCGTCTCTGGAGAGGCAGTGAGCTTCTTCTTCTCTTTCTTCTTCCTCTGTGGCTGCAGTCAAATTCTGGGCAGCCCCTGAACTAGTAGGCAGCTTCTCTGTTTTTGTGTTGGCCGCTAACGTCGAGCCATTGCACGGCATATGCTGCTCTTACACACTTTAATTAACCTCATCCAAGACACATAAACTCCCAGGCACTTTAAAATACTCTCATGGATATGCATGCACACATGGAGGCAGTCTGACTTCCTCTCATTTGCAAAAAAGCCGTTTTAAGAGCAACTGTGACAGAGGAGAAAAATCGAGAATGCAAGTAGAAAGAAAAAAAGTGTGTGAGAGAGAGTGTGTGTGTACAAGAGAGCGAGAGAGAGAGAGCTAGACTTTCTTTCTCTCTCCTTGTATCAATGATAGTGTTATAATAGGTCCATTAAAATAGCCCTGGTTACTTTACCTCCTCCTCTATATTTAACTGTCCACCGTCCCGTGGGAGCGGGAAGGTATATGCTATCACATTACACTACGCTACATTACACACATTCATTATGTGCTGAGTAGACACCCCTGGCTCCCAGGAGCACCCATAAGTGGCCGTATTATTCTAAATCGACGCATTCACGCCAAAGGAGTGAGGATGGAGGAGCGGAGGAGAAGGAAACAAAAAAAAAAAAAAAAAAAAAGGTGACGGGAAGTAGCAAGGGAGGGAAGGGAGTGGCTGACTCAGGGAAAACAGGCTTGGGACTTGGGTTTAGAGGGAATGGAAGGGACACACCAGCTGGATTTGCAACCTTGAAACCACACTGAGAAATCCAAACCATCTCGTTTTGGTTTTGTAAGTGTGTTATTTACATCCTGACGCCTCTAAATGGTTAACTGTAGAAAGGTGCAAGGGATGCGCTTCTTGTCTTTTAGTTCTCCGTTCGGCCAACTGTGACACATCACGAGAACCCGAAAAAGTTAAAAAGAAGAACAAGAATCGCTTCATTTTTAGTCGTTCACAAATCATTTGCTAGTTTTACAGTGATGGACTTCGCAAGGCTTAGGTTTGTAGAAACATAACAAACATCTTCCTCCTCTGTGTCCTCTCCCCGTTGGCTCGGCATATGCATGTGTTTGTGTGTGCGTGTGTGTGCATAAGTGTGTGCGTGTGTGAATCCTCCTCATTACAGCCACACTAATTATACTCTCATTAATGTAATTAATATTCACTGATCCAGCTCCCACTAGTCACAACATCAAAACACAGCAGCGCAGACTGATTAACGTACATACACATGTCCACATTGTCCACAGATGAATACACACAGGAGCTTAATATAGAGAGATCACACGGACAACGCACAGGCCAGCAAACAGCGTGGAATTCCCTTCAAAACACAGACGCACACTGAGCTGCAGACATTACAAGCTTTAAAGCTTGAAGATAAGCTTGCACAAATAGGAGGGATCTTAAACTTGAGGAGATTTTTTTCTCTCAAATCGCTTCAATCCTCACTCAGATTTTAAGCGAGGGTGACTAGGTCGTCTATGAATCAGAAGGTTGGTGAATCGCTGGCTCATGCAGTTTGCATCGTCATATCCTCGGGGAGGTTAGTGAACACCAAATCGCACGTTACAGCTTCAGACTGACGGACCAACAACAGCACAAATAAGAGTATCCCACAGAGCAGTTACGCCACATATTTTTGACACTGCCCCCATCTGACAACAGATGCTCTCTGCAGGTAGACGGGCAGCCAACGCCAATGCACTACCACAGCTGAACCGTAATTTCCCCACCAGTGTGTGTGATCGTCAGACAGTGCTTAGAATAGAGCGCTGTATGGGTGTGTGTGTGAATGGATAAGAGTGGCTTGTAGTAAAAAGTGCTTTGAGTCCGCAGAGTAGAAAAGTGTTACATGAGCATCAGTCCATTTTACCATTTATAAGCCGCACGTAAATATTTTATGGTTATACAGGATGCGAGGATACATCATATAGTGGGTTGGGGCGTGCATACCAATATTCAGCTGTTCACATATTAGTGTGCTGCACAGGTAAGCTCATTTGTTTTTCAGAAATCTGTAAAACACACTCAGGATCATCACTGAGTGGTAACTTAAAACTTTGTGGCCATGGATGCTAACATGGATGCTACTGCTTCACGATCACCAGTTTTTCTCTCCCACAACAGCTCCTATTAGAGCGTGGGGCACTGCTCCATCTCTGATTGTTTTACTCATTACTTCATAGGAAATCTCCAAAGCTCAAAAAAGTTTTATTTGAGAGTCCAAACAGGGCCTCTCTACATCTAGAGCCTTCTCCTCAATAGTCACCTTAACTACACCTGTAAAGTTTCATAGCTGTCCCTTGCATGTTTATGACACCATCATGTTGACAAAACCCATCCACAGACAGACATATAAACACCTGCCAAGCTTTGGTAATAGTTAAAGAAGGTGCCCAGGATCACATTCTGCCATGATGACATGGCACAGACGGAGACACACACACACACACACACACACATGCACGCACACACGCAGACGCACAAAGTGAAAACAAAGCGAGACCTGCTGTCACAGCTGGTAAAAATCTGATTTACAAGGTTTTGACATGATTACGGAAACAAGCCCACACAAACACAGGAGACCTACCGCATGGCTCTCAGTGCAATTTTGTACGCCAGTTCAGCGTCGTGAGGTAGGAGAGAGGTGAAGAGATAGCGGGCGAAGGTGTGCATGGGGACACTTTCTCTGTGGACGATCTCTCCGAGGCCAGAGTACGGACCAGCTGTGACAAAAAGCACAAGAAAACAATATAAACACACCGAGAAAAGTGGGTCCTTTTTAGCTATGGAACACACAGGAGGAAGAAGTGTGTCCTCAAGTTATTATATTTTATAATATATACCATACAATTAACACATTCTGGTATTGCTGCACATTAAGTCATTATTTTCCTGTTGCACACTGACGAGTGATTTATCTGGTCTGTCCCTCGTAGCCAGGAAGCAGTGAAGCCACGCGGCATTAAAACAAACTTTGACGTCAAAAACCATATGGCCGTGTGTGCAGCCTTGGCCTCACACTTTTCCTTCCCTCCCCCTCTTCCTGTGCTTCCCCCCTCATCTCTGGTGGGTTATTTTAAACCCCAACAGGCTTCTAAGCCACAGACCACATCACACAGTGGCGCGGCTGCAGTCTCCAGGGACCCACAGAGGCCTCGGAGCCCGGTGCTCTATTAGTAACGGAGCCAGAGGTGGGTGGTCGCGCCAGGGATGAGGCAGGGTTGGGGTTTGGGTGGGGATTGGAGTAGAGTTTGACTGGGCTGGGCCCTCAGGGATGAGCCACCACCGCACCCCTCCTCCTCCTCTTCCTCCTTCTCATTTTCCCATAACCAAACCCCATTCTGCTCTAGCTCCACTCCTGTGAATGTACACACTGGTGTGCGTGCACGCATATATGTGTGCTGACACAATACCCCTGGTGTTACTGTGTAAAGAGCTCATTTTGGTCTGGCCCAGGGCAGCTCAGCCTCTATTTGCACCACAAAATGAAAGGATAATAAATAGCGAGACAGAGTCAAAAGTGTTTTTCCTGTTTTAGCAGGAATGTGTAGGCTCTTGGTGTGTGGGAGGTAGAGGAAGAACAGGGAGGAGGTGTGCCTATATATAGATAGATTTAAATATATAGATATTATATATAGAGAGAAAGAGAGCTATAGGGAAATATGGTGAAAAAAAGTAAATTGTAAACAGGTTACACTTATGAAAAGAGCTTTAGACTTTATCTCTCATTCACCCATACAGCATGCTGGAGTTCAGTGCTGCCTCAGCACACTTTATCATGTGGACAGGAGGAGCACACACCCACTTGACCACGTTGGGAGCAACCATTTAAATGTAAATTTAAAAAAACCAAACCAAAACAAAAGTATAGTTGGAATATATTCTGTTATCTCTCTTACCCTCCAGCAAGAAGACGGCCTGTTTACGGAAGATTTTGACCAGGGAGTCGTCCAGTTCCACTTCCTGCAGCTTGGCCAAGAGCTGCTCTTCATTGCGACACACCTTTTCTTGAGCATACAGCCCATCGGGCATCACCCGCTGCTGGCCTAGGCCGATCAGAGCGGTCTCCACGGCCAGCGCCACGTACGATTCGCCGTCCCCCAGCAATCGTTGCACGGGCATCCGCTGGAGGTCCGCTCGGCTTACAACGCTGGAGCAATCTATGAAGAGGGAAAAGGAGAAGACAAAGAGGCAGATGAGAAGAAATGAGTCAGCATAAACTGGCTGGGAACGTTTGTGTAATTCTCTGAGGCGCTGAACAATAGAGGAGTCCGTCTCCTGTGAAAAACACACTGTGTTCGTCACACAGTGCAGGTCTTAATCCAGTGACCACCCAAAATAAAGATCGACCCCTTAGGAGCATTCCTCTGTTCGCTGCTCTTCCTCAGAGGAGTGGGCTATTTCTGTAAGCAGGAGACGCACCGAGGGACGGAGCAATCGCAGCGAGTAGGCGAGGAGAATTTGAAAAACATGGTGAAGAATAAGACAAAGAGAGTGAAGGTGAAGCTACACTTAAACTATGCTTTGTATAGACTAAAAATTACTCCACTATAATCGATGAGATAGAAATATACATGGAGAGTATAAATTTCCTATCTCATGTTAAAAATCAGTCCTATAGAATTAGAACAAACATCTGTGCTAAATTACACAAAAACATCTGTATTTTCATGACTTGTTTGTGTGTAGTAGCTGATTTTTCCATGTAGATACATAAAGACAGACACATGAATCACTTTGTAAAAGGGTGTGGGATGAATAAAGAATACGATAAAGTCGCATTTTGATGTGTGTGGGGGGTTTTTTGTAGCTATTTAAGAGGCCAGTTTCCATAAACCAGCAGTACCTGAGAGGTCTAAGCAGGTGTTAGAGCCCTCCTCGCCCACTCGTCCTGACTCTGTTAGGGTGCTGAACAGGGTGCCAATGGGATCCAGGGGATGCCCCACCCAGCCCTCCATGTTGGTTATGGAAGTGTGGCCTTTATGGAGCAACTCTAGAAAAGGACAAAGCAAACGGGGACACGTCTCAGTGCAAAAACTGACAACATCTTAAAGTAATAATGCACATCATTAGCCTCTGCAAGCTGAACAGCATATTAACACATATACACACAAATAACCACTGTCTGTCCCAGCAAGACCTCATCTTAATTCTTCCACCCCTTAAAGTGAAATGCGCAAGGGTATGAAAACTAATATGCACAGAGCTGTCATCCATACCTGATTAAGAAACAGCAGCGATAGGCCCCATAAACTACCAAAAATCAATACAGACCATATCTCAGCAATGGCATGAGTATTTGTTATTTTTCAGTACCTTGCATGAAGAGCTCATCTACTCTGAAGTTTGGCAAGAGTAATTAGATGTTTAGAAGTTACACTTTACGGAGGCAAAAGGATTCACAGGAACTGAAAGCATTTCTGGCTTGTTCCTTTTTAAATTTTCCTTTGAGATTATTAGGCATTATATATGATATCACAGTGAGCTGGTGTTGTTTGTAGGTAATTAGTGAGTTTCCAAGAATGGTTTGCTGCCAAATTGGATTCTGAGAATAAAAAAATAAATAAGGCTTGAATACCGCAATTTAGTTTCACCTTTCTTGTGCCTACGAAAGTGCTCCAGTTGCCTCTGCTGTTGCCTTCGTAACGTATTGACCACGGCGATGGCCAGACGGAGGGCTTCTCTCGGGTAACCGTGGGAACGCAGGGCGTCCACCCTGGCGCAGGCTGTTGGGACATGCTCTGAGGGAAAGACAGAAGTTTTAAAACCAGCGTTTTTCTCTCACCTCCTGGACAATCTCAGTTCGGCTCACTCTGTATAAATAACTTTTCTGGCACGTGCTCACTCACACCTCCACACACACACACACACACACACACACACACACACACACACACCTACACACACACACTCACCGTGCCATAAGGGCCAACCACGTGAGTCGAAGAGAGAACCCTCCTGGTTGTCATGGTAACAGTAGTTGGCGTAGAGGTCACTGGCAATGATGTGCTGGAGGTGTCGGTCCTGCCAGTGCAGGTCGCAGGCCTCGATGGCCCGTGTGAACACAGTCCTGTGGGGGCGCATCTCTGAAGGAGAAGGAAAGGTGAGGTGAGAAAAAGATGGATAACAGCCAAACGCTCGATAATTTGTGGACTTCTTTTTGTCTTAAAAGACAGCCCTAGCATTTCAATAGCTTAATTTTTTGACATAAGCATAATTGCTCCGCCCCAAAAAAAACAAAAAACCATCACTCGGAAGATTGGCAGCTTGATCTGGCTTGTGTACCACAGAAAATCTGCTGTGGTGTTTTAAAGCCGGAAAGCAAACAGCAATCTAAGCGGCCTCCTCTCGACTCCAGCAGACCGGATTCACACAGCAATTATGTGGGGCAGGAAAATTATTGTGTTTTTGCAGTTGTTGGGTTAATGTATGGAATTGTACTTCTCGTTGTTGAGTTGAGATTTATCGTCGACGCGGTTTTTCTCTGTTTCTTTTGTTTTGTCCATCTTGTAAGAAAATAAAATGTGTATGAAAACAAACAGGAAAAGAAAAAAAAATGGAAATCTGTTGTTTCATCTCCAGCACATGCGTGGCTCTTTTAGCTTGGAATTGCTGCCTGTGTAAAATTATCTTTTAGGACAAATACTGGATAGAGACAGACTGATAAGCGAACACACACATACGCCCACCCTGTAGCCAAAGCTCCTGAGCCCTTTCACAGTGAGGCAACAATTCTTTGATTTACAATTTTTAATTCATTTTAAATAAACCGAATATGAGTCACACCAATATGAAATTGAACTTCTCTGCTGACATCATGATTTTAAAAAAAAAAAAAAAACTTTCTTTTTTCTTGTTCATTTTTGAATCGATCGTTAAAAGAAAGCATCTTCTTCTCCTTGTCCGAATCAGGGTCACGGAGGGGCGAGAGGCAAGGCCGTGTTCATTTTGACAGCAAACTTGAGATGATTCAGTAAAAAAAATAAAGTGTAGACTTTTGTCGTGGTTTTACCAGTGAGAGTTGCTCCACACGATTTAACAAAGCGTCTTATTTGCCTTAACATCTAATGTGGAATGTGTTCATATGCCTACTTTTCTCTTCCTTCCAAGTTTTGACATTTTGTCTTTTCATGAAAAACAGAGAACCGTTTCTCATGGACAGATCAATTGTGTGCACCTAACCTCACTGCACCACAGATCACATTCCTGCCTTTCTGAACAAATTAATTAGTTCTTATTGGATCTCGTCAATGTGTTTCAGCATATCTTCTGTCCTTGTGCTTTGATTTCTATGTAATTATTGTCTGAATTACACAAAAAATGAAGGTAATTATTGGTCAACAAAATTAATTAGCTGGCCGCCGGGCAAACATACAGAGGTA
Source organism: Mchenga conophoros (assembly GCF_057382185.1). NCBI lineage: Eukaryota > Metazoa > Chordata > Actinopteri > Cichliformes > Cichlidae > Mchenga > Mchenga conophoros. Next base: position 24,821,621 of record NC_140537.1, on the reverse strand, counting down.
GACATCCAGTCGCACTCATATTCACACCTATGGCCAATCAGCAATCAGCAACCTAGCCCCATCCCCATGTTTCTGAACTATGGGAACAGAGAGAGGCCACATAGACACGGAGAGAACACACAAAGGTTGGACTCAAACCTTGGACCAGGTGATGTTGCTAACAGCACCACCGTGAATGGACTAAATTTATGGGAAAGAAATTTGCCAAAACAGTTCTTTGGTTGCTCGCTATTCATTCCTGCACAACAGATCTTGGAGGTGCCACAGCTGTGACGAGACTCACCTCTCACCTGCTACAACTGCCAGACACGTGTCACGACCAATAAATACGTTATTGACAGACATACAAAACCTGTCGATGTCTTACCTTGGTTGCCATGGGCGCCCTGAGGCAGTGAGTGGGTGAGGTTGGGCAGCTCGTTGCCGTGGTTACCGTCCTCCCAGGGGCAAACGTCCACACTGTTCCATCTGCGCAGCTGGCGCAGCCATGATGACTTCTGCTCCGGTTTACAGTGGGGGTTCAGTACGATGCACATCCACAGGGCACCTGGACACACACACAAACACACACTTCAGTTACCTGCCATACTTCTCAGTTTGTAACAGTGATGTAAGCAATGAGTCATACAAAAGCCATAAAGTGTGTCTTTTGAGATTTAAAATACCTTTAATACAGATATCATGTGAGATTGAAAGCTCGGGGCTGTTTTTACACCCTAACACTGTTTCTTGTTCTTTTAGGAGCACATTTTACGTGCTGCCGCCATCTTGCACTGGAATACAAAACTCTGTGAAAACAGAGAACTTGACTAGTCCCGAGGCAACGCTGACTGCACACACATCATTTTAGAGTAAATTGGAACAAACAGAATATGAAAAGTGGCTATGTCTCTGGGGATACAAGCACAATCGGGGATTTTACTCTCCAGACTCCAAGAGATATGTATACACTCACATTGTGTGTGTGTGTGTGTGTGTGTGTGTGTGTGTGTGTGTGTGTGTGAGTGAGAGAGAGAGAGACTGTGTGTGACTGTATTCTACAGATGCATATGTGTGCAGACAGAGTTTGGGAGGAAGGACGAAGGCAAGGACATAGACAGAATAAGAAGGGAGAAGAAAACACGGCGGAGAACAGAGAGAAAGTGTAAAAAGGAGGGGGTGAGGGGAGAAAATGAAATGGGGGCGCGGATGATGTGGACGAGAAGACACGGGTGAGGACAAGTGAATGAGGCAAGGCTTTGTGTCTGGAGGAGAGGAGTAGCTGCAACTCAAAGAGGAGCAAGACAAAAGAGGGAGCGAGGGGGAGAGAGAGCGAGAGAGAGAGAGGGAAAAAGAGAGCGGCGCCAAGAGGCAGCATTTACCACACATCAGGGGGAGTGATAAGGACTTGGGAAGAAGGTTTTGAAGTGTGGACTTCAAAGAGACCGTGCACACACACACACTTCCAAAAATACGTGGGATTGAAACAGATGAGATCACTGCGCTGTCCTCGCAAAGTGCAGAACAAGACCAAAGGGAGAAAACGAACATCATCATCAACAACAAAAACAACAACAACAGCAGCAACCAAGGCATTAGAGAAAGAACAACAAAGACGCGGAGACAACACGGCTGCTGTCCTGGTGATGAGCCCGCTGGTTTTGTGGCTTGTGAGGATGTGCTTTGCTGTAGGTACAGCACGTCTGTCAGGAGAACTACAGGATGTATCAAGCCGAGCGAGAGCACGGCGAGCGGCACTCTGTCACATCAGCTTAATATGTAATGAGATGAGTCTGAAAACACTGCAGAGGTTATAACATTTAGGGTTTCAGCACGATGCATTAAATAGCTTGTAATTCACAAAGACACTTTTATACACCACCAGTCACAGTGAGAAAGTGACTGGGCTGTCAGTGACAAGTGTGTGCGGGACAAAAACAAAAAAAAAAAACAACACCTTTGTGTCGATTTTTGCTAAATCCGTCTAGGCAAAGAGGTGTGTGCACATTTATAGGACAGTATGTGCGTGTGCAGTGTTTCTCGCTCTCACCCAGCTCATCCCAGAGCTGTCTGTACTTGTCGGTCATGGTGGTGCCCTGCTGTCTCCACAGCGCCAGCCGAGGGTCTGCCATGAACTGTTCTGTGATCAGTGTTAACATCCTCGCTCCGTTGGAGTCACGCATCTTCAGCATCTCCCTCACCTAGAGGAGGACACAAGAGGGACAGGCCCGCGCACACATGTAGTTTACAGCAGCTGAGGAACAAAGAGCAGCGATAACACGAGCGGCACGTTGTTCTAACATCGTGTGCGCGCTGAAATATTCATGGCACGTACGCAGGCTTAAATCAATGAAGAACACAACTTTTATGCCTCGGGATGGCGCAAAACACATGTAGCACATTTAAAGATGGCCGGGCATGTTTTCATATCTACTGTGTGTAATCTGTTGATCTTGGTGATAGAGGTAAATACAGTGGCAGCAAACATTTATATTTTAATCTTGCAGCTACTGCACTTGTCAACGGTCAAATCAGGTTTAATGGTCGCATGACAAAATTCCTCTCATTCTCGTCGTGTTTTGTTTCCTTAAAACGCTGTTTTAAATACTTACTGTGCTTTTTAAATCCAGTTCTTGACACAGAAACGGAATAATCATTTATGTTTTCTAAATAGTTCTCCGATTTCACTTAGGGGTTTTAATATTCTGCAAAACTAGATGTCACAAAGAAAATCCATTCATTACATTACATACAATATGGCATCATTAAAAAAATTAAAAAGAATGAGAATCCAACTTCAATAAAATCAGTTACTAGAAGAAAAAAGTAAACATGTTTCTTTGTGCATAAACATAGTTTTCTCTTCTCTACTTCACTTTTCGTGAGAAGCGCTAATCACAAGAGGGACTGGTTTATTGTAAACTATGGTGGTCAGCAACTTCTTCTAGGAGGCATTAACACTCTTGGGTGTGCAGGAATATCAAATATTAATCTGATTTGCTACTTCTTTAAAGACAGGGGAGGGGATTTTTCAGTGAAACACCAGAAAAACAAAAAACAGTCAATTTCAACTTTGCAACATGTGCGGAGACAACACTCACGCACACACACACGCATGGACACTTGCAGTAGATTCAAAAGTTCAAATGCAGTGGATGTGTGTTTTAGATTTAAGGGGAGCTCTGCGTAAGCGCAAGTGCGTACGTGACTCTCGATGTGGGCGTGCACGTCTGTGTAAGCATATACGCGGCTGTTAGTGGGCGTGCGCGCGCACTGAAATGAATATAACAGGCAACAAAGAGCATGAAGCCGAGAGATATTCTAAAAGCCAGGCGGACTGGATGATAATGGCCTTGGCTTGCAGTCTTTACATAGCACACAGCGCATTAATGCTGGTCTAGCTCTGCCACTGTAATACCAGGTAACGGAGCGAACGGCACGTCTCTCATGTAATCATTTAATCACGGGTATAAAGGAGCATACAGCGCGAGCTTTCGCCTTCCGATACCTCTCTCTTTCTTCATCTTACAGTGTCTGTCCCTCCTGCAATTAGCTCCAGCATGACGTTCAGTGTATGTGCTCTCTGTATTATGTTGTTTTTACTCCTGCTTCTTATAAAAGTGCGCTAACATTATGGAGAAAATATTTATTCAAAGTAGCTGTTTGTTCTTGTGAGAAAGACAAAAGAGCAACGTGAACGTGTCCGTGACTGGCAGGGCTGGTATGTACTGTATGAGAGCTGGTGTGTTTTGTACGTGTATGTGGGAGTGTTCCTGGGTCTTGACCTTGCTGAAGAGCAGGTTGAGCTGCTTGCCCGAGCCGTGGTATCCTCCCTGGGACAGGAAGAGCTTGACCTGCTCCTGAACCTGCTCCTCATCCAGGTGCCAGCAGTTCTCATCATCCACACTAGCTCCCGCTGTGGGGTCCGGGGCCCCTACACACACACACACACACACACACACACACTTCAAATCTTAAATGTGCATAAGGCCATAACATTTTTTCCCCTCATTATCTCTTATCCTAATTAATACTATGGCATTTTTGGTATAGGACATTTGTGAATATATATTTGTCAAATAAAACCCCGTGCAGATTTTATATTCCAGGGAATGAGATGAAAGTCAGTTTAATTTTGTTCATGAAAAGCACAAAAACAGTGCACTTTGATCTTAGCAAACACAGTTAAAAGCTAAGTCTACAAAAAAAACCCCAAAAAAACATCTCTTTCCAAGTTCATTTGCCCTTCCTTTTAAGAAAAAGATCAAAAATATCTCCATAAATAGCCACGAAATTTAAAAAAAAAAAAAGACTGACAATGTAACTCATCTTTCTACACCTTTATGTCCTATGACTACAGCAACCTGCAAGTGCACTACTCGTACTGCAGGCAGCAATGTGGTGTTTTGTTTCTATAACATTACCAAGCACACATCAGCAAAGCCATTTAGCTATTTGATCTTAACAATAGACAAACTTGCCACCATTGCATTTTAATAAAACTAATTTTAATATAACATAACGTCATTATTTCAGTGCCGCCCTCAATAATTAAACTGCATTACCGATTAAGCAAATTAACTGGTTTCACTGAGATAGATTTTTGTTAAAAGCATGCAATAACAAATTGAGTTTTAAAGATGTCTTTCCGAAGACTCGCTGAGGAGACGCTCAAACTGAGAACCTGAACAGGAGTAACTCTGCTAGCAAGAGTTAGTTTACATTTCTAGAGCTATCGATGGCTCATTGACAGGTCTCTTCATTCTCAAAAGACTCTGTCTCTTCTGTTCTCCGTCTTCTTTTTTTGGCCCTCCTTCTCAGTTTCCTTTGCTCAAGTCTGTTTCCTGTGTCCCGTTATTTTTGGACACCTCCCCATAACTTCTTTTTTGCTTCCTTCATCACTTCTCCAGTTACAAAGCAGCAACACACACAGACAAAAAAAAAAAAAAAAAAAACGCATCCAGACTCTTTTATGCCTTTTTGTGCTTCTTGGTTTCCTTGGTTTCTCTTCCCGAGTTGTTTGCCCTTCTATTTGTACCTGCTGCTTACCTCTTCTGGGTAAGCAGTAAGTACAGCATTGATAACAAGAGATAAACAAATCTGTCTAGTAACCTCTTGATCTGTATCTCTGCATTGTTATATCTCTCTCTCTCTCTCAGAGGTAAAGAAGAGCTCTATAGTGTTGATTGCAGCCACAGAATCTCTGCTTGCTGTCTGGCTCTTATTAATGAGTAACATTGATCCCGCCACACTTCACCTTCCCCTCACAGTCAATACGTGCGCACGTAGAGGCTGTTAAAACCCACATGCGATCTTAAACATGCCCATTACCTCACAAAGACACTAACACACAGGTTTCCTCACCGTGGACCTGATTGATCTCAGAGTTCTGTGACAGAATCTCGTCTGCCAGTTTCTGCGCAGTAGGCAGAACCTCAGTGTGGTGGACTGATATCAGATACTGGACGAACTTCTGCAGCTGGTCTCTGCTCATCTGGAAGAGGGTTTCCGAGATGGGCAGGTGCAGCTTGACCTGTTCCGGTTTCCGTACTCTGTAAAGCGACAGCGCCACTACATGGGCGCAATAGAAGATGTCCTTGTTTCCACAAGTGCACGTTACCGCCGTGATCTTGCAACGATCAAAGCTCACGCTGACGCTGCAAACGAGCTCCGGTGACGAGGGGGTGGCGGGGTCCGTCACTGTGCCGCTCAGGTGGAAGCCTGAAAATGTTAGAAACAAAAGAGAACGTGCTTTGTTTTAGGAACGTTTTTGTTAAATCCTTCATTGTTTTCCATTTGTCTTTGCAACTAAAACAACAAGCCAAGCTACAGAAACAGCAGACAACTAAGCAACGTCTTATATAATACAGGGACATAACCACCATCAGCCACTAGTTAACGGTGCTTACACTCTTCTTTGTAGAATTGGTTTACTTTGGAGGGTTTTTAAGCATGAAAGGTCTGTTTAGGGTGATGCTAATAGATCTCAGCTGGAGATGGTCCAGGTCCTGTAGTCCCAGACTATGACACTACCACCACCATGTTTGACTGTTGGTATGTTGTTCTTTTTATGAAATACTGTGTTACTTTTGAGCCAGATTTAAGAATATACAAATGACCACAACTGTTAGTATTGCTGAATCATGAAAGCTGACCTTAACTGAGACAAGTAAGGCCTGCAGTTCTTTAGATCATACGCTGGGTTCTTTTGTGACCTCCTCGATGAATCATCGATGCACTCTTAGAGCTCATTATGGCCATTCTTGGATAGGTTCACCACTATTCCAAGTTTTCTCTATTTGTGGATAATGCTTCTCACTGTGGTTTGCTTGAGTAAAAGGGGCTAGTCTAAGGTAGCCACATGAGGTAGTACAGCGTTTGAAGCTTCTGCATTGGATTGAGTTTTTAGTCAAGAAGGTTGCTGCTTGGTTTACAGATCTACAGACACACAGAGGCAACAAGACGTTTTGTACTACAGCAGCTAGTTCACCAAGTGTGCTCTTTAATAAATGACACTACTGTGCACATTGTCTACAAGAATGAATAAACTTAGGATGGAGTTATGTTAAACAGACTCACTCGGCCGCAGTCACCTGCCAAAGGCCCCATGTTCTCTTATCAGTATGATCAGGACCAGCTGCAGTCTACTACCATTACTGTGAGTGAGAGTAGAAGGGCCTGACAGAAATCTAGATGCAGGAAACTGCTGATCCACGGCAAAAGGAATTGAGAAAGAGATAAGGAAGTGAGCAGCGTGCTTGACTTTTCCAGTATGAATTATACAGGCTCTCATTTGAATATAATGTTTGATCTTGTCCTGACTGCACCATCCAGAGGCGTGGCTAGTCATTATTCGAGAATACATATGAATGAACCAGGTGGGGGTTCCCAGCAGTGGCCTAAAACACACACTTATGAGCATATGAAAGAGACACACATATGGGCACACACACACACATATTGAGGCACAGCGTGCGATCATGCATTTATTAATAATGGGAGTGGTTAGCAGAGGCCAGGAGTAGCTTATGAATGCATTTATGCGCTCAAGAGAGAACTCTGAAATTCATGTGGACCATGCAAAGACATACATATGTTTAATATGTTTATCAAAGGACCGAGCGCGTACATAGATGTGATATCAAGCATGTATTAACGCATATATCAAAGTGTTTTCTGGGGCTCTATATTTGGTATGAAGGGAGGGGCAGGAGTTGAATATTTTATAGGATATAGATGGAAATGAGTGGAGGATTATTCAGGAAAGCTAAACAGAGGTCAAAATAGACACCCTTCTTTCTTTGTCCTCAATGAGTGGAATAAGAAAGCGGGTGACTAAAATAGTGATAATGTGAAATGTCAGCATTGTCCCTAAAGCAGCTTCTAGAAAAGCATAGTTGGAAACTTCATTTAAATATCTTGCATATCACAAGGCTGTCAATAGCTGTTGTCTTACAGTTTTTGCCAACAAGTTTTAGTTAGTCCTGCATCTAATAGCATTTCATACTTGGTGACCACTTTCATTGGTTTATTCCTTCTTTTTAGCCAACAATTTCAAGCATTTATTTATACATTTATATCCTTTCAATAGTTACTATTTTAATGACATGGTATGCTTTCAGCTAGTCATTTAAAACTCTTAATTCATTTTATCCAGACATTTTAGTTTGTTTATTTCACTTTTATCTCACCATTTCAACTGTTAATCAATACATCTGGCTAAATATTTCAGTAGCAAGCCATACCATTAGCTTCTCATTTCAGAGTCTTCATTTAAAATTTTACTGAGCTAATTTAAATGTTTATTCATTATTTTTAGTTAACAATTAGCTAACAAACTGTGGATACTTTTCTCAATATTTAAGCTGTTAATACATTAAGGAAACAATTTCAATTTCAACCAATTTTTTAAACTATTAATTTCAAACTTTTTATTAATTTAGCATTGAATAGCATACTTAGCATAGCATACTTTGACTTTTATTTGTTTTAACAGTTAGCTAACAATGTCACTTACAAGGCATGCATTTGGGTAATCATTTTAAACCACTTTAAACGGTTTAGTTATAGTTTAACAGTTGAAATAGTGAAAATAATCATTTTAACAGTTAGCTAACAATTTAAATTACAAGCCAATTTAAATTATTGTTGCTTAACTAACAATTTTATTTCTTTATCTATATTTTTAGTTAACAAACTTAACTTCTAGCTTTACTTTGAGTAAACTTTAGATAACCACTTCACGTGTTTATCTAAACTGTGAATAAACTATGTGTTCCTATTTATTTTGACTGTCTGTTTTCTGCTTCACATCCATTAACTTCAGTTAGCAGTTAACTTTTCTTCTCAAGCCTCTTCAGGCCCCTCCATTCTTAAATTGCTTTGAATTCCCCCCCCTTTTGGATTAGTTGAGCATTTGTGTCCATTTAATGCTTGTTCCCTTGGATGAGAATAGTTGCTATCGGTTTTATGAGACGGATGCCTAATATAAATCTATCAATACAACATTCAAAAAGCTCTATCAGCATGAATGTAATTGGAGTTTGTAAAACAGAAAGAGCAATGAATTATGATATTTACCCTTTCGCTTAGCATTATCTGCAAACTAAGAAATGCTGGCTGCAAAAACCTAACACTGCACAACACTGCCATGGAGATATGCGTTTCCATTCTGAAAGCCAGCTGGCAGAGGAAACACATGTTTGTTAACAATATCCACAGTAGATTGAGTGTGGATCAAATATGGCAGCCACTCGCATCTGCAGTGATCAAAGCCTATATGTCTCCAGCTGTGGGAGACTCCAGCACTGAGACAATCTTAAACTAGACAAAAACGCTGACATGGTGCACCTGGTTGTAGAGCAGAAAGCTAGCTTATTAAGCTGTAAAAAAAAACAAAACATACAAATGAGGATTTTGTTTGTAACTCTTGCTGCTACATTTAGTCTGTCGGTACGTGCGTGTGTGTGCGTGCACGCGGATGTCAAGCTTGTGTTTCGAGAGTGGCCCCTGGTCCACAGAGGGGGGAGAAAGAGAGAACATCAAAAACATGTGGGGCTTAGAGAGCCCAAAAAAAATGAACCTTTGATACAATTGCACACACACACACACACACACACACACACACACACACACACACACACACACACACACACACACACACACACACACACACACACACACACACACACACACGGTTGTAAAACCAGCTGCACTTTAAAAACCAAAACTATTTTTCTTTCTCATAGAGAAAATGAACAGGGATACTTTTTGGATTCAGAACACATGGAGTATAAAACACTGAACAGCGATAAAAGACTTGCGTATTTAAAAAGCTAAATTCTGTCGTGTTTCCCTTGCTTTAATAGGCATTCTCACTCTCTCCCCTTCCAAGCCCTTTTCATCCATCCACATTCCCACAGCTCTTTCTCTCTCACTCTCTGACAGATGGGTAGGTAATGAGTTTCGCCTTTCCCCGTCCAATCGTCTGGGCACCAAAACCTGCCCCCCACGCCAAAAATGCCCTTTTAATTTAGCCAAGCGCTGAGTACAGGGATATTACTGTTTAGATACACGCACTAGCACACACACACACACACACACACAAACACACCTCCCCTGACTCCTGGTTGGGTGGGTATGAAACCTTCAATGTCTCATGTGCTAGCTATTAAAGAGCCTGGTTTCCCCCTCACCCAGTCCACCCAGCTTTCCTCCCCAAGTGGTACTCAGGGCTCTTTTCTGTGCATGTTCAAGAGGCCAGTGTTGGCTTTCAAAGTAACCATGGCGGCCATTTTTAGAACAAGGCCTCTGTGAGGTTGCCCTAGAAACCCCTTCTGACCGCCCTGGTGAAATCACACTTGGCCCAAAACACAGAGGAAGCAGGCAATGACAGTGTGTGAAAGAGTGAGTGAGAATGTGTGTGTGTGTGTGTGTGTGTGTGTGTGTGTGTGTGTGTGTGTGTGTGTGTGTGTGTGTGTGTGTGTGTGTGTATAAAGCTAGCTAGCTTGCTAGACAGCTAAACAGACAGACAGATAGATATCCAAAAATGTCTGTGGACCACCCACACTCTTTGGGTGACCCACATCAAAGCATTCTTTCATATTGCACTTCGATCTTTCATTCTCAAATTGTGTAAGTGCAGATTAGCCAGTATGTGACGTCTTGACCAGCTATGACCACTTCTGCTTATTCCAAAAACAAGGGCCCCCCTGAAATGCCAGATTTGTGCTCTTATTTCAGGGAGGAAAGACCTGGGCTAAGACCTGCAGCCCCTTCAACGTACGTCTGCTGTGACGGAAGAATGCCACCTTTATATGCTCCCTATGAAACAGGATTTAGCTTCCCACATGAAGGCAGTTGGTGGGGAGAGGGGGTTTGCTTCGCTAAGCACAAAAGTGCCCAGTGTTCCAAAATCAGTGAACTAAATTAGATTGAGCAACATACATATATTTCCGCAATCAAATTAAGATTCCAAGTCAATGGAGAAAATTCAGGCCCAGCAGTGGGAAGGTCATTAAGTTTATTGGCTGAATTGGTCCATGAGTGACTGTCACCTAAATCTAATATGGCACCCTGCAGTTCAGACAGCACTCATCCTTTCTGTGTGTGTGTGTGTGTGTGTGTGTGTGTGTGTGTGTGTGTGTGTGTGTGTGTGTGTGTGTGTGTGAGAGAGAGAGAGTTTGTTTGTGTGTGATTTATTCTGAAAAAATGATGCATTTGAATGAAAAAACAAAAGACGACAAACAAAACCAAAAAAAAATAAAAAGAACCAAGATTAAACAAATGGGCCGGTATGAAAGCAAGTTAACAAAGGCAAAGAGGGAGAAACAGCCAGAGCAAATATTTAAGGCCCAGTCGCCTGCACAGATTCACTTTAGCCTTGCACATTAATCAAATTACCTCGTGGGCTGTAGACAGAGAGAGAGCAACACCTAAATCCGACTCTGCCCTGCTAGAGCTTCTCTGATCCAGAGGGGACCACCTGCAGCAGTGTGAGCTTTAACATGGGATCCTATTTTATGTTGACCAAAGATAGCCTGCTTAAACCTAACAGAGAAAAGGCTATTGGCCTGGAATCCAATCCATTTGGTCGGACTAAACTGAGAGGCCCTGCTGAAAGGAGATCTGAACTGCTACAAGGCTAGAAAAGGGACATAAACTGATGAACAACCCCCACCCTCTAACACGCCATCCCACCCACAGCTAAAGGAGCATTTCCTTCGTCGCAGCTCCTTGAACTGGCCCAATTAATAAGGTTACAAAGACGTACACAAGGCTATGCAGCATCTAAAAGGGTAGGTCTGTGTGAGTAACAATAAGTGCATGCGTGTGTGGTCCTATAAGGAAGAACCCATACAGAGACTATAAACAGACATCAGAGCTATTCTGCAGGAGACCTTGCTCCAGGCGTGCGTGTGTGTGTGTGTCCTAGGTATGGGACAGGCTTGAATAACACAACTGAGCTCCAGGGGCAGCCATATTCATGCCTTAAACCCACTGGTGCACCAAAAAAAAAAAAAAAAAAAAAAAAAAAAAAAAAAAAAGTATTTTTCCTCCCCGGGTGTGTTTTCATCACCCACACATTTACACATGCATATTTGTACACAAACACACACACAAGCTCCCAGTCCGAATGCTTATCCTGACAAGACACACATAAGCATAAATTAATGTTCTGAGATATTCTATGAATTTCAATGCATTTACTTCCGTTTGAGATTCTGACAGCAAAATCTGAATGTTAATCATAGGGACGGGAGGGAAAGTATACGTGTATGTCTGTGTGTTTGTGTCTACGTGCGAGTGTGCGCGCACGCTGACGGATGTGTGGGTGATTGGAGTTGTCATCAGCTGGCGGTTGAAATGACAGTCGACTACTGGGCTGCTGCCACTTCGTTGCCACGCGGTACATCAGGAATGACTTGCAATTTTCTAACTATCACTTTCAAAATGGATTCTAATTTTGCTGGATTGGGCCTGTCAGACAGAGATGGTGTTACTGCTCTGCTGACGGATCCCAAAGGTTGGTGTTCAAGAAAATGACCAGTATAGGAAGACAGTGAAGCCTCTCGTCATGGACGGGCTTGAGACAAGAGGAAAAAAAAAACAAAACAAAACAAAAAACAGTTTAAGGGATATTCATTAGAAAATGTTGGGGAACAGGGATAACCAGCTAGCATGACTCTATATAAAAAGATACATAAAAGTCTGTAAAAGTTTATTAGGCCTCAGTCACACAGGCCTAGAGACTGATTGGCCATCTGAGAACCACCAGTTGAGATTGAAAAACCTCCCTGAAAGGTCACCAGTATTTTGCATGAGGGATGCCAGCTTGACTGCAAATACTTTCAGCTACTTCCCACAGTGGATGGATCCACATATCGATTTGGCACAGATTTTATGTGACACAATCCTCCAGTTTATCTGGGCTTATGATGGGCCACTAGGAGAACACTAGCTGTTGGCATCCTGAGGCGTTCTTTGCCTTCAGTCAGACCAGAAAGCATAAAAAGTGAATGACATCCCACGACTTCAAGTGATGGGAAATGAGCAGCATAAACATTGTTGAAATTCCATGCAAACGACTGAAATAATCACTTATAAGAAGAATACAGCCGACTGACATATGATCAGATAGTAAATATATTAGAAGGCTGCTTAGGCGACCAGAGCCTGGAATGGAGGCAAGTGACCAGCAGTCAGCTGCAAACCTATAGCTGACGAGCAGATCATCTACAGTGTGTACTGAGCACAAAAGTTGCAGCTAACACATTTCAAAAGCCACAAATGTTCCTTTGAGGCAAGCATTTTCAATTTCCGGTTTGTGTTGCACTTCTCAGTTTCACTACTGCATGAAGACTCAATGGCAAGTGTTTGCAGTCGAGTTAGTGTCTCCCGTTCCAAAAATGGGCAACTGAAGCAAACTGCTTATAATCAAAGCAATCATAACTGTACACTTCTTTGCAACCAATTTCATCTTCTGACTACAAACAACCTGGTCAGGAAATACATATTTATCCCTAATGACCTGTGGTTGCCAGGAGGTCACTGACCAGTCTCTAGGCCAGGGTGACTAGGATTTTAGTAATCAGTTTCATAGTGACTACCATCAACATCCTGCAATCACTCACCAACTGGTTAGGGAAATCTACATTTTTTCCTTACAACCAGTAATTGCCCGGTGAACATGGCTGGCATTCAGACCTGTGTGACTGTGAGAAACTAAAATTGGGGTCTAACAAAACGTGCTATGTTAGTTGTATTTAAGTATTTAACGCTTAAGTCTAAAATTACTATTAGGTGTAATTTCACCTGTGTGGTATTGGGTGAACTGTTCCTTTAGTTGGTATCCAACAAATTGCTGTCACTTGATAAGTTAGCAGCCTGCTAATTCTGTCTCCCATCTGTAAATTAACTATACATTATCCCAATCCATGTGCAAGGTTCATTAGTGTGAATGAAATTACAGATGGCTGGAAATGAATGCGTGTAATTAGCAGAAGTCTGTCCCAGAAGACCCACGCAAGCTATAGATGAAGGTAAAGGGATCCATTGAAAAGCCATTGTTTGCTACTACAGCACTTGAGTAACTTTCTGGTGGGAAACCTATAGAGTAAGTTGAGACAGTAAAGCACTAGCCTTGTTCAAAATGAGCTGGTCTGTTCAGTAGACAAAGTAAAAGGAATAAATGGGGATTATTGAAAAGTGTGTTTTTCAGCTTTTATGCAAAATCTGCATGCAGAAACTCCCAGACTGACATGCAAAATAGATTGTAGATGCGTTTCGTTCACTTAATCTGAACTTTGACCCAGAAATCCTTTGGCGATAATGCAGCTTTTAGAAGTTTGTCGAGCCACTAAAGCTCAAATATTAAAATCGATAATAGAAAAAAAAAAGAAAAAAAAAAGAGCAAGTGTGGTTTAAATAAAAAAAGATTCTGTAAATGCAGCACAGCGCACAGACAAAAAGCCACTGTGAAAGTTAATGCTGCTGAAAGTGAACAGAATTTATTTGCATATGAAAATAGCTGGGCACTAATGGCACTGGACTGAAAACTGCAGCATGACTGCGAGTGCACATGCGTGGGTTATGTGCGTGTTTTTAGGTTCACTTCTCCACGCCAGGAAATAACCTTACTCTCTTTACCCTTCCCATTTCATTTGGAAAGTCACCCGACACACTCTCTCACACACACACACACACACACACACACACACACACACACACACACACAAAACCCCACCCCTTGACACACACTCATGATTCCTTCATGCATGCACGCATACTGGCTTCAGTGACTCCCTGCAGTCAACCTCCTTCTGCTCACAAACAGCCCCTCCTCTTTCCTTTTTCTCTCTCCAATAACTGACTCCTCCCCTGTTCCCCCTCCCATGACACGCACACACACACACACACACACACACACACACACACACACACACACACACACACACACAGAATGTTGCCTAGCCCTAAGCTGACCTGCTGTGTGTGTACTGACGTCACACTATAGACAAGGAGAGGCATCATTCCAGACAGACACGAACACGTGCGCACACACACACAGGCCCCAGCCGAGGGGGAAGCTGCATTCCAGCACAGGCCCACAGACACACAAACACACATCACCACGCCTGGCGGTGGGAAGCATGGGGAGCACTCAGCTGTAGCGGGGAGGAGGGGGAGGATGGCGGGTAGGGGGGGGGGGGGGGGGGGTGTTTCAGAGGAGGGAGGAGGGAGCGATGGCTCTGAGCCAGTGTTCCTCTGAGCTCAGCACTTCCCCTTTCAGCTCCAGCCAGCCGCCAGTTTGCGTAACGCAGCCAATGTAGCCATGCTGGCTTTTTTTAACCCCTTCTTTCCTGGAGTCACTGAGGTCACACTGGCTGTTCTCTGTTCGCCGGCGCGTGCTACATCCTGCCATAAAGCTGCCTCTGCCGGCACCCCCCCCCCCCATCTCGGAGCGTCCTGTTAGAGCATCAGGCCTGCTGGCATGCTACTTGTGCTTCTGCCTTACCTGGCAGAGATGGAAGCAGGTGCACATGTGTGTTAGTGCCACAGTGAAATGTACAAAAAAGTTATTTATCGTCTCCCTGCACAAAGAAAATAAACAAATCTACATGGAACAATTAAACAGGTGGGCAGTCTATTGGAAAGTGACCTGGCTTCATCAGCGACACCCCAGATAAGACAAAACTGTGCAACAGCTACAGCAGCAGTTTTCAAACACCATAACTGAAAAATATGTAGCTTGCACAATAATCAGTTTGACCATTAAAAAGGGAAAAACCTGACACAGGTAAGGTGTCTGTGCACTGCATCTATTCCTCTGTGTATCTGCTGACCTTCTCTCCACTCTATACCCGAAGTGATGTGAGGCTTCATGCATCAGATGTGCCGCCTACCCCCCTCCCTAAAAAGACAAACAAAAAAAAAAAAAAGACCCAGTGGAAAGTGTCATAGCTCACACTAACCACAGCAGACACAGTCCACGGTGGCAGGATGGGCAGAGTGGGGGTTCGGGGTGTGGGGGATGGGATGGAGGAAGAAAGGAGGGGAGGTTCTCTCACATTTAATATCGCTTGACACGCGTCATCCAGCATCTCTCAAACAGTAGCTGAGCCTGTGTCAAAGCCGTGGCCCTGTCAAAGATCCTGCGCATACAGGACGCACCTTGTGCTCACACACACACACACACACACACACACAAATAATAGACAAATAACTCAGCCACCTGGCGCCTTGATCGACGGGCTGTTGCAGAGAACGGGAATAGCTGGGATGAAGACAAGTGAGGGAAAGAAGAGAACGGGCAGGAAGGAGGGGGAGCACGAGAAAGGTTGATGTCTCTGCTGAATCGAGGTGGTCGATTCGCTTGCCTGCGGGCTATTCCTGTAAATATTGACGTTGATGTTAGCACCACTCTCTTAAGGATAAGCTATAAAGCAAAGGGGGGTGGGGGGGTGGGAGAGAGTCAGATTTACTCTGTGCAAACTGTAAGCATCTGAAATCACACGCTACACTCGGCCTTCAGAAAGCAAGTCGAAGGGGAAAGGATGAGAGACTTTTCAGGGTGAGGACCTGAAACACATGGGGGAACTGAGATCTCTCTCGGTAGGTTTACAACTCACTCCTCTCCTTTCCCCTCTCTCGCTCGCTCGCTCTCTCTCTGGATGGTTAAGGTTTCCATTCTTGGACTAAAAGCAGGCAGCTGACATCAAAACCTTCAGAGAGACCCTTATTTCCCAGAAACAGCTCTGGTTTCATGTAAATAGCTGCCTTTCATGGCTACATTGAGATAAATTGCACCCTGCTGGACAAGAGGGGGGACAATATTCACCCTGGAGCCTCTTTTGTTGACATCCGTGTGCGTTGCCATGACAATGTGTGTCTGTCCGGTGTTGGGTCTATATGCATGTACATTCAGGGGGCAAGCACACACACACACAGTGCAAAATATGCAGACAATAAAAATATGAACACAAGTATCTTCTTTGTCAAACACACAAAACACCGGTTGCACAAAATATTACAAAGAATACTAAAACAAGCGTGACCGAAACACAGTTTCAAGCTAGACTTCATTCTAACCATCATGTCCTTGTGAAGGCCTGTAGGCAGAGAAGTCTATTACTAATCATCCTCACATTAAAAAAGAAAAAAAAAAAAAAAAGGGGGGGGGGGGGGAAACTAATCCAAGAATGACAACACCCTTTCCAAAACCCTCCAGAGGACCTCGTCCAGTTGACTGGGAATTAATCTGCCAGAGGAATGCAATGATGCTTGAATTCATTTTTAGCACATTAACAGACTAATTCTCAGGTTGCTCAACATGCACATAGTCTGTATCGTTTTAAACTTTAAAAAATGAATTACTGTGATTGCCAGTACACCCAAAGTACCTCCAGATTATTTGATCGAATTACCTCAAATTAGCATTTTCATAAATGACAGAAGAATAATCGTATCCTTACCCAATTATGCTGATTACATCTCTTCAGAGACTAGTGAAGTGAAGCGCTATGTCACCTCTGAGACCACATCAAACAGAGGCCAACAGCTTTGTTTATATTTTACTATGCGCTCACACTTTGATATCCTCATTATGTTCATTTGGGATGCCAGACTGCTGAAGGAGGAGAGGATAGAAGGGGGTTTGATTGGGGAACGAGGGGGTGAGCTGAGGGGGGGTCACTTGCCCGCCACCACATCCACTGTACGGGGCATCGAGGGGCCTGCATGTTAACCGTAAGGATAGAAAAGATTATGTGTGCATGTGTGTGAGAGAATCACCTCCCGTGGGCAAGTCAGCATTCACCCATGAAGTAGGTCAGTGAAATTTGCCCAAATTAGGTCAGAGGCAGTCAATGGGTGCCATCCTGAACAAGAGAAAGGATAAAAGGGAGGGAGTGAGAGACAGACACAGAAGAGGGGTTGGTGGGGCGGGGGTCTATAAGGTTAGGAGAGCAGAACCAAGCGGCTTACTTCATCTCAGCTTTAACACTCAGTTAATTACTGTTGCACTGGTCCATACAAAAAAATACATGCACACCAAAAAAAGAAAGCAGCCTCAAAGTGAGGGCCCAAAGCAGAGTTCTTCATAACTTCAAGCCTGTCACTATTTCTCTATTCAAACATTGCTGGTATCAGAATCAGTGCACATCAAAAGCCCGTTTTGATTGAAAATGCTCTTGAAAAGCAGTCCGATTCAGTTACAGCGCTTAGGTTTGATTATTTAGCGGCCCCACCTCCTGACTCTGCCCCCTCAAGCTGTTTGGACGGTAGTTTCTTTTGTCATATGCCTCCACGTCTTGCAGCTCCTTCCACGCCCCACCCGCCCCTGCTTCCCTCCCTGTTTTGAGGAATCCACGCCGGGTTGTTGTGCACTGATGCCAATAAGTGAGGGAAGACAGGAACCTTTGATGTCTGTGGCACTTTGCGATTCGCTTTCATCATCCCGCGTCTGTCAGTCAGCAAGAGAAAACGTGACTCCAAAGGAAACTTTTGCTGCTCTCCCACCCCTCCACCCCCACCCAGCAAATCACTCTCCACGCATACATACAAAATTAAAACATAACAACAAAAGCCGACAACAAATGCAACAAGAGAGGAGGGGGGGGGGGGGGAGACTGCTGTGGGCATTAGACAGACAGGAATGGGTTGAATAATAAGCAAAGAACGGCAAGTTTTTCCACAGGAGAGACTATTTTTCTTCCTGCCTGGGCTTCACTGGCCCACTTCCACTCAAAGGGAATGTGTATCCCAGTGTAGCTGCAGGCTGCTCTCTGAACTTTACCCTGTCAGTCCCTACAGTCGCCCTTTCAGAATTGCTCTGTGTCAAGAAGGAAGAAGCGTATTGGCGTGTGTCTTCTGTGGGCAATGTCTGTTCAAAAGAGTGATGATGGAACCTGTGCCTGCACCTAATCACACAAGCCTGCACCCTTCGCTCTGACAGCCTCAGAGGTTAGGGAGGAGGTGGGCGGGGGGAGTGAACAAAGGCTCCCTTTCCCTGGGCAGCGATCAAACTTGAGCCCTCGGCTTGTCTAGAATTGTGACAAGGCCCACTTCCCCTTTCGCTGCTTTTCCCCATCCTCCCCCTACTGCCAATCATGTGTCATATGCTTCACACTCTCGCACGACGCATGCTTTCATGCGCCTGCCGTGTGTGTCTGTGCCGTTGCCTGAGCCAGAGCCCGTCTACACAACTTAAAGACACGCACGGAAACTGGAGTCGAGGAGACGGAGGAGACACGCGACGAGTCTGAGAGCTTCACGGAAAGTGTTAAGCCAGAAACAACCGAATGTACAAGCCGAGTGTGGCTTGGAGTAAAGCGAGCCACATTGAGTTACAGTGACTAACGTTATAGCCAGAGAGAGGAAGATGCCTGGCAATGGATGCTGGGCAAAGGAGCCAGAGAACTGAACTGCAGCCAACCTGGATGAGGCCTCAGTCCAGATATGTTGGGACAGTACCAGGGGCCCAGCTACAGCCTGTCAGAGCAGGGAGGAGGGTGAGCAAATGAAGTAGCAAGAAATACACAATTAAAAAAAACAAAACAAAAAAGCCAACACACACACACACACACACACCCACACGAAAAAGAGAAAGCAAAACAGAAGGCTTATAGGCAAAACAGAGAGAAAGAGAGAGAGAGCGAAGGGTTTTGAGGCTTTTCAGCTCCAAAGTGGGATGGAGGGGGATGGTTGGAAGGAACCACTGAGAGTCAGGCAAAACTGGAGCCCAGGTTCAGAGGCAGGGCCAGGGCTGAGCTGGGGCTACTGAGAGAGGAGCCAGGGCTAGAGGCCAGAGAGAAGAGGGAGAGCTGGAGGAAGGGAAAAGGGGGGCTGAGAATAGGAGGAGGCTATGGCAGAGCTGGAGCTGGGGCCAGAGCCAGAGCCAGAGCCAGAGCCAGAGCCAGAGCCAGGGGCCCCAGCTTTAGATTTAGTCAGCTGTTCCCCTGGCCAGCAGCTGGAAGTACATAGGGAGAGTGAGGGAGGGGAGGTAGCAAGGGAAGACAGGGACTTCGTTGGAGAATTTTAACTGGGAAAGTGAGAGATGGAGAGGAATTAGAAAGAAAAAAAATGGAGGGAGGGAGGGGGAGGGGGGGGGGGGAGAGAGAGAGAGAGAGAGAGAGAGAGAGAGAGAGGGGTAAGAGTAGAGAGAAGGGGGTGAGGAGGGGAGGTGTGGAGGTTTGGAAAGAGGACAGTGGAAAAGCCATTAGATTCCGAGGAGAGAGAAAACAGCACCAAGACCAGACAGACTGACAGAAGGTGGTTAAGGCTCACTGGCTTCGCAACCACTCTTCACTTCCTCCCTTACTGGTCCTCTCGCTCCATCATCCCTTTCTTTCTTTCCTTCCTCCCTCCCTCCATCTATCCGTCCATCCTCCTCCTCTCCTTCCGTCACTGGTGAGCTATTCTCTGGCCACCTCCTTCCCCGACCAGTTGTGCTTCGCCAACAGCTCTGCTATTCATTACGCACGACCTGCAGGCGTGACCCTGAACACACACCGAGATCCCAAACAGGTGCCCCACACACAAAATACACACACGCAGACACACAGCATCGGCAGCGGCAGCAGCAGAGGGATCACACTTAACTGTAGGGGGAAGATATGCAGGGAGTGTGGACAGAAGGGCTGTAGTGGGGAGAGAGAGAAAGCTCAGTGTTGCTGCCAGAAAAGCACTGCAGGAGGAACAACATGGAAAGATGGAAAGAAGAACAAAAATATATAGAAAAAACAACAATGTAATTAAAGCTAAGCACACTTTGTTTCCATGAAAGTGGCGAAATGAGATTTGGAGAAGGGTGAGTGAGAGCGAGGGGCAAGGGTTTGCCATGGGGCAAGCAGCCGCTGCTAGCAAAGCACTTTACGGCCTATTATATTCCATTCAGATGGACGAGGCGTCTGGGATAAAAGCATTTAGTCTGTGCGTTACTGAGTGACTCAGCACTTGGAGCCTTCACAGGTGGACCCCCTCATAACTACACAATGCATATCAATGAAGTGGCCCACTCACTGCATATGGATCGCTCACTCCCACGCCTCTGCCTCTCTCTTTTTTGCCCATCCTCCTCCACCACCTACGTCGGCCTTTTCCTCCTCAACCTTTCACACCTCCTTGTGGAAACACTCTACCTCTCTGTTGTTTATTGTCGGATTGAAGTAATTCCACCTGCTCCTCTATATGAAAGACTTAAATCGGGACGGCATCCAATAAAGCAGGAAATAAATGGAGCTGCAGAGTTCAAAATAAATAAATAAATCTGTGCATATTTCTTTTGCTGCACTTTCCCCTAAATTATTAGGAGCAATTTCTGCCATGTATGGAATAGCTGACCCACCTCCTTGCCTGTCTTTTCCCTCTTATTTAGCGCTGATACGGTAGACAGCTACCCCTCCTCCTCCTCCCTCTATCGCTTCCTCTCCATCACTCTCTTGTCTCTCTACAGCTCTACCTCCACCCATCTGCCCTTTCCTCTTAGTTCTACCTCTGCGCCGCTCCATCCCCTGCTCTCCTCCCCTTGGTAGTGGTTAATGGCACAGGGATCCAGCGTGGAATATAGATCAGTGCGAGATGGATGGGGCACCAGGAGCTCCGGCCAGTCCCGTAGGTCCCAGACCAAAGATTAACTAAATATTAGCTGACAGGAAGAGAGAGGCAGGGACACAGCTGCAGCTGCTAGTGCCGCTGCTGGCAGAACAAACGACAGAGACCGTTTTTAACCCCTATTGCTCTTGGGAGAGAGACAAACACATGCGATAAACACACCGAGGTGCAAAAATACACACAACGCATGGGGCCAAGTGCACCGCCATGCACGCATACACACATGCTATCAGAAGCACCCTGGGAGAAGAAGTCCACTAATCACATTCTCTCCTCCCCCCCTCCTCGTCTGCCCTGCCAAGGCGGATGGCGAGGGGGGGGGAAAGGAATAAATCTTTATTAGGCAATGTGTCCCTGCTTTATCGATCGCTTCGCTCCTTCCCTCCCCTTCTCTCCTTTCCACCCCCTCTCTTTCGCTCCCCTCCTTTTGTTATTTTAGGCGTGTGTCTGCCATCCAGTTCAATTGAGTCGGGGTGTACATCAGAGAGGACCATTACCTATGTCTCCCTGGGCTGGGCTGTCACTGGCTGTGAGGAGGGTATAGGATGAGGTGATGTAGCCACCCAGGAGGGACAGCTAGCCTGCTAGCAGCAAGCCAGTCTCAGCTAGAATGCAGACAGACAGGTTGGCAGTGACACACAATGGCATACAATCATCCTCAACAATGCCAGGCAATAATGCTAGCGTCAATACTTCACCCACACTATACCCATGCCGTTCAACGAGCAGAGCGTGGGACAGGCATAGACCGGTTTCAGTCAAAATAAGATTATTATTTCCACATTTCGCTCTGCTTGGGAACCTGCATCCCATTTCATGTTCAGACATGGAAAGTGGGAAGAGGGGAGAGAAGCAGCAAAACCCCCAGCAGAGAACAGAGCAGGCATCATCACAGCAGATTTGATTGAGAAACAGCAGTGAAAAGAGGAACTGCAGTGGAGGCGGGTTGCAAAGCAGCTTGCAGATGCCTGCAGAAGTCACTGTGGGTTGTGTAAAGCATCTTAAACAGCACACCGTGTATGACATTTGCCATTTTGATGTGTAGAAGTTTATCTGCTATTGTGGGCTAGCATTCAGATCAGCCGATCAGTCAGGATTTTTAGTTAGGTTTATGTTTGTGGCCTGGCAGAAGTGTTGTGATCAGGGCAATAAACAAGTGTAATTCATCAGTGTCGACCTAAAAAGGTTCCAGGATGGTCTGCAATGCCTAAAAAAACAACAACATCAGATTGAGGATCATTTAAAAACTTCAGACAAATACACGTCACAGCAAGTAGGCCAAGTCTTGTTTCTCTCATAAATCCTGTAGTAAACAGAGAGCTTGTGAATGTAGAAAGAGCGACTGCCCCTGAGACCTGGACACAGACTGGTAGTTCTAGCAAAGCACAGAGAGGAGGAATTAGAAAGCTTGTTAGCCTTCTTTTGGGACTTTAGACACAGGAAGCTTGATGGAAACATGCTGTATCTAGACAGGAGCCGTGTAAAATACAATATGGGTGTCTTTAGCCTGGCTTGGGAATTGAAACTTGAAAATCAGGAAGTAGAGAAACAGAGACAATGGGAGCTTAGAAGCACAGAGAGGGAGTGCAAGTATGGAGGTATGGTAAGACCAAGAAAACAGGCTGGCAAGAACAAGGAAAACAGGAATGAAATATGAAAAAAAAACTAAGCAAGCAAAAAAACAAAACAAAAAAAAAAAGAGCATAGAAGTGAGAGAAAAGAAAGAAAGAAAAAAACCTCTTTAGAAGGGCAAACTAAATTCCATAGTCATTTGAAAGCCTTCTACTCCTTCCCTCTGAATCTCTCTCATTCTCTTTCTTTGTCTCTCTGTCTCTCATGCCTGGAGAGCCTTTCCAGCTCTATTCAGCCCTGCTCTGCCACAAAGCAATGAATGCATGTCTCACATGCCACACCGCCACGACATCGTTGGACCAGGCACAGCCAGAGGCACCTTGCACTCTCAAAGCCTCCTCCTCTACATAGCTCACACGGCACTTGAGCCTGCCAGGCAAGAAGAGAGAAGGGGATAACCCCCCTCGTCTCAATCTGGCTCAGATTCCCGATTGTTCCACAAAAGGGACAACAAAAGTGGGCATACTCTTTGTCTCCTCCTGGACCGTTCTCTCGGGTGAGAAATTGCTTATTGGGACGTGTAAAGACGCATGCACACATTCAATCAAGCAAGCAGCCTTTTCCTTTGGTCAGGTGCTACTTATTGGAAAACAATAATGCGAGCAGGGGCCTGTCTTTCAAGGAAGGCAGTCAGCCACTGGAGGGACAGTCTGACCAGATTGACCTTTGACTTCGGTAAATCCCTGGAGATCAGATGAAGAGGTCAACACTGGGCCAGCTTAGTGATGGGGGAGGGACCAGTCAATGAGTGAACACCTCTATCAGTATGTATGTGTGCGAGCAACAGGGGTCAGTGGCAGGTAAACCCTCATCCTCTGCTGTTGTTTATTCAAAGGCGCCCAGTCACCGGCACCCCGGCACTGTGAGGTAAATGTGTGTGTGTGTGTGTGTACATGCAAGAGTGGAAACGAGATAGGGTGGGAATGATGACAGACGGGAATGTCATCCACCCTCTTATCATTAACATGCCTCACCTTTATTCAGCCTGACACACACAGCCATAAACACGCTCAGCGAGCCATTAACACACAAAGTCACACACGTACATTCGCCTATTCACACAAAGTTAAATAGACTGAAAGAATCCTGCCTTTACTTATAAGCTGTGCAGGAATTTGGGCGAGCTGTGTCTCAGAAGTAGCTTTACAAGGCAGATCCACCCGAGTTAAAGTCCAAGTCCAAATCTTTATGGCCTTGACTGCCTTCTTATTAGAAAGCCCTGGGCTGTTCGTTTGATATAGACGAACATGATACAAGAATTATACACTCACTACAAGGGAAAGTTGTGTTATTATTATTATTATCATTATTCTGTGTATTTGTTTAGGATAGACCAAAGTAATTGTTCTTAATATTGGACCACGGCAGGTAGCTTTCTACTTTCTGAGCAAAGCACACAGTGATTATGTACGCACACAGACACACACAAAACCGCAAAACGTTTGGCTTCTGAGGTGACAACAGCTGTTGACCAAACCACATGGAGAAGCTTTGGATTGTGGTAACAGTGAAGACGTGTGCAAAGTCTTTACTACAGATGTACATGCAAGCATGCATGCAAGGCACAAAGACAGGCATCCATCCACAATAAATATATACACATTTAGCTCTCCGCTGCAGTAAGCACAGACTTGGACTGCTTTTGTGCTTATTTCAGCAGCACATTGGTGCAAAGTGGAATTCATTAAAAAGAAAAAAAAAGTGAAAGGGAGAATCAGATAGGATAACGCTGAGTGCTGCATTCCCCTGTTGTTATTATTGCCAAATCGAAGTGAGAGGGGTGGCTGGTAATAAAAGTCATTAAATGAAATAGAAAAAACGTCTTTTAATAGGGCTTTGTCATTGTGGATTTAGTACCCTTTCTATCGCCTGCTCCCTGTGCTTCATTCCCTCTGCTGACAGAGAAGAGAGGGGCAGGAGCTGTGTGGAGGAAGGACTGGATTCCTAGACAGAGTCAGCCAGCCGAGGAGCTGTGCTGACGCACACACAGCAGCCACAGTCTGGGACAGGAGACAAGTCAAGCTGGAACAGGGACTGGGGCAGACGTTACAGAGCTCATGCTGGAACTTTATTACTTTAGCTGGTTTATTTTAACAAGCACCAACACACGCTGATCTTAAACGCTGAGCATCTCTGAATATATGCTTCTATTAGTGTGCAGGGTCATTTTGAAAAGAAGTCTTTGGTCTACTTGCGATAGGTCTGGCAGTGTGGCAGATATAGTGAAGCTATGGTTGGAACTGGGAACGTTCATTTAAGAGGGGTAGGGAGGAAACGGCTATGTCTGGGACTGAGAATGAGACAGAGGCTGGCTCCAGTCAGGTAGAAAGACTGGAAACAGGGCACACAGACATTAGTCCGAGCTTGAAATGACAGGACTGTCTACAGGTATAGGCATTGGAAATGGGAGGAGCAGGGGACAGTTAAAGCCAAGTTTAGGAGATGGAACATGGCTGGCTACAGGAAGTTATGGTCTGTGGTGGGAAAAATCTATCTAAAGGCACATCTGGGAACGGGGTTGGTTAGAGTTTGGAGCTAAGGCTGTGACAAGCATTAGGGACCTTCTGGAAAATTCTGACATGATGGGATCGAGGCACAGCTAGCAGAGGAACCAGTGGTCATCTATCACTTAGTGGCTGCAGCATGGCATTGTTTCTTTATAGGGTATATCCTTAAGGAGGCCACCCACATTGCTTTCAAGCGATAGAAAGCGGAAACTGAGATCGAGCTGAAACTTATTATTGCAGAATTAAAGTAATTATCATGCAAACACATTTTGGATTTACTGTGACGCTTACGCAACTTTTGCTTTAGATGGAAAATATTCTGCTCAGCTGGAAACATACAAAAAATAATAATAATTTTCCTGGATGCTTTGCCAATCTAGGCATTATCTCTCATCAAGTAATATTATGAAATAAACAATAGCGAGATCAAAAGATAAACACAAAACACAATCTGTTGTCTCTAACCAAACGACTGCAAAGCCGCATTTGCATGTGCACACACTCGCACACACACACGCGGAGGTACTAAGCTAACGTGTTTCCATTACACGACAGCTGAAAGGTATCCTATCTTCTTTCCATTCGGCCAACATAATGAGACAAGGCCCTGGAATCTCCTTCTCCCAGGCTCAGATACACAAAGCCAGACGGAGAGAGAGAGCGCTCTCTTTAAAGACTCCACTTCTCTTCACATGGACGCAGTTGCTGCCCCTCTCGCTCCCTCTTGGACAGCCAGATGTTTACACTAGCTCTAGGCTCAGGCATGTTTCCATGACGATACAAGCCCAGGGTTAGTCATATGCCTAGGGGTAGACCTGATGCACCGGATCCTGGATCACTGCTCCCTCGTCGCTATCACCTTCAAGCTTGATCTACAGACATCTGATAACCCTGACTTTCACAGAATCCTCTAAAAGAACTTTTGCTTTATAGGAAAGCACAAAACCTTCATGGGGAATAATTTTGAAAAGCCTCTGAATTCTATTGTGACAGCATTTCTTTAAGTCCGGCATCACAATTTCTGCCTCTTTACAGCAGTATGGCCTCCCAGAATATTCGAATAATGCTCAGTCTCTCTCTCTAGCTCTCCCTGTCTTCAGCGGTGGGCATGTGGGCTCATTCTCGACGGGCATTGTAAAAAAGATAAAGGAACTCTCTAACCTAACAGGAAAATAAAACCAGATCCACCCACATGAAAAGAAACAGCCCACACACAAACAAAAAGAATAAGCCCTCACCCAACAAAAACAGCCTTAACGCTCAGCCCGATAGCGTCTCGCAGACGACATGCTCCTGCAAGATTTGCGTTGCGCATCTTAAATTCTGCACCTTTGTGGACAGAATGTTTGAATGCTTGTCGATGTGGGCCCCGAAGAAGCTCTTTTAAAAAGCCTTATGAATCCTTAGCTCAAAAGAAGTGCATAGGGGAAAAGAAAAAAAAAAAAAGGATGTGGATCCATGAGTCTGTTCTTGCACAAACAAGTTTGTGTTCCTTCAACTTTGTAAAATATTTCTCTTTGGCATTGTCATACCAGCAATAACTTAACAATGTGTGCAAACCTTCATTGTTTTTACCAAGCCTTTTGTTTAAATGCTGTTCTCTGTATGTTGTATTGTCGTCTCATATTGGCCGAATGTTAAATAAAAGTTTTTGTGCAGCATCTCCACTAACACACCCATGGTGCACAATAATGGAGCCACACAGACAATTTAAGCAGAGTCTGTGTTATGATTTTCTCCATGTGACAAATAGGAAGAGGTTTAAAAAAAAACAAACAATCAAAAAACAGGTGAAATAACAACCAGGCGGGTGGTTCGCCTGGTTGTTATTTCACTGTTTCATTGACATCATGACTTATTTTTTATTTTTCTTCTAAAAGAAGGAAGAAAACTGAGAGTTGGTGAGAGCAGATGACGCAGAAACCTAATTAAGATTCTCCAGAGCGTGAA
Organism: Mchenga conophoros; assembly: GCF_057382185.1. Lineage (NCBI taxonomy): Eukaryota > Metazoa > Chordata > Actinopteri > Cichliformes > Cichlidae > Mchenga > Mchenga conophoros. The sequence continues at coordinate 24,794,442 of NC_140537.1, read as the reverse complement.
CAAATTAACCTGAGTTATGAGCATGCAGAAGCAAAAGACAAGACACACATATATGCAAACATACCCACAGACACACACACACCTAACAGTTTATCTCTGGAATAGGTGGAGTCGGGGAGGATGACATTCACACTTACACCGGCATGACTGCCATGGACACTCAGTGATATTTTTGGCAGGGCCAAGGCAAAATATTACAGGCCATTTAGTCCGATAACACCACCATGGAAAACACAGCAAAATGGTCCACAGGTTATGGCGTATCTACTTTCATTCAAGTTTAATTTAAAGCGCCCTCAAAGTGTCCGCCTCATCACTCAGATTTGGGGCAGTAAGGATGATAAAAATGACATGTAGCTTCATGTGGAAGAAAAAAAAAAAAAATTAGCCTAACAAGCGGAGCTGGATAAACAGGCTGTCCCGCGTAGACTATGCTAATGACGACGCAGAGAGCGACATATGCCAGGCATCAGTATGTCACTCCTCGGGGACATGGTGGCTTACGGTAACAGGATAGGAAGGTGGTGGTGTGTACGGTGGTGAGTTATGGGGTTTTTCCTTTTTAACTCTTAGTACAAAGCCCTGGAGGCAGACGGGGGGTGGGAGGGTTTAGAAACACAGGGATGAGAGTTCAAGGGAAAGGTACAAGTCTTGAATAAATGACAGCAGCGGAGATGAACTTGACCCATGCTGGAGGACTAAAACAGGAAGGAGGGTAATGAAGTGCAAACATGCTTTGTCATGCCATGTTACAGCCATAGGATTAGAATTCTATAATTAGAGGATGGGGCACAATAACACTAGCCTTCCTTTTCAGGAAGATGAGCCGCTGAGTCTAAATTACACAAGGGGACCAGAGAACAGATGCTGTGATCAGAACAGGCTGGTCTAGAAGTTTTCTATACTGGTAAATGATGCTCAGTTGCCACACGGTACAGTGTGATTGACAAGCTAAAAAAAGATTCAAAATTTGGCACCACTGGTGAGATTTACTGATGTTTCTGTGATCACCTCATGACAATGTAATTTTTTATGACAGACAGCTGCTGTTAGGGGGACTGCTTTCCAAAGCAAGATGCATATTTAATGCTGTTCGTTTGCAGTTTTTCATGTATTATTACACACAGAAGCCTTTAGAGGTTAAGGTTAGGTATGTGGTCCGACACCTGCTCTGTGGCTGACCGGAACATCAGTGAGGAGCGCAAAAATACCGAAGCCGGGTTGTTATAACGCCGCTATAACCGAGGAGCAGTGGACCGCTAAGATAACGCCTGAATTTCGTATATGAAAATTTATCTCAGAGGCTGGCATTGGAACAGATGAGCCCGCATGGGAGAGAGAGCGAGCCATCCATCTCACTCTCTCCCCCTTTTTCCGCACTTCATTCTTTACTTTCATGCATCTCCCTTCTCTTGCAATCACCATTTCAATGCTTCTTTCCTCTTTTGCATTTTCCACCCACATTTTCCCTCTAGGCTTCCCCTCTTTTTCTTGATATCACCCGATCTATTGCTCTTCCCCTTAAGTGCCATCCCCCTATCCATTCTCTCCATAGCACTGATGTATGGAAAGAGATGGAGGGACCCAAAAAAAAAGGAAAAAGGCTTGTGATTAATGTCTTTGAGAAAAAGATAAATAATCACAGGAGACTGGGGGCTGGTAGTTGGCCTTAGGGGAGTAAATATGGAGAGTTTTATAGCTGCTCACTTGGGAGAGAGGGAGGTAGAGGACGGGATGGGAGGGGAAGGAGTGGAATACAGCGACAGCAGATCCATTCAAGTATATTAGCTCCCCCCAACCCCCATACACAATAACCTCTGCATCTATTCTACTGCTCTACTGTCTTTCATCATCAACACTGAATCCCATCCCACTGACAGCACACACATTTGCACACAAGAAGCCACACAAAGTCATGCATGCATATACGCTTGTGTGCGCACACATACACGCCCTAACAGCCACCCTGCACTGTTTTCCAGGCCAGACCCACTGTATGTGTTTGATGGGCCAATACATGTGGTGTGTGATGTGGCTGACAGCCTCCTCCCTCCCACGCTGCCCTGCTTTTAAGCCCTCATCCTCCAGTGGCTGCCTGTCCCCTGGAGTAGATTGCATCTTTTATTTATCATTTTCTCTTCCTGGCTTTATCTTCCCAAGCTTTAAAAAAATAAAAAATTCTGGGGTGAAAATTGCAATCAGCATAACATGCCCTCCTCCTGCTTGTGTACTCGCCTGTCATTCTCCACTCTCTGTGAGCATGCGGGATGAGACTGACAGCCCATGCAGACTCAGACACACAGACACACACACACACACAGAGGGAGAGAGATGCATGTGCAATTTCCCTCTGTGTTTATCAAGCCCACACACACACTCTGACACACTTTTCCATCTCTTTAAAGCAGACAGAAGCACATGCATGGCCACAGTAAATGACCTCGTTACCCTGCCTGTCACTATTTCCCAAAGCACACACACACACTGCTTACATATACCTCGCTGACGCCTCACACTTTTTATTTAACCCTAAGCTGAGTGCTTTGCTTCCTAAAGCCCCAAATGACCGAGCCCATAAATGAGACTAATGCTGGGGAATCTGGTAAACAGGCCAGAGAGAGGGAGGGAGAGCTGCCTTCCTGTCTGCCTACTCCATGGCTACTATTGTGCACTGCACATTCTCTGAGCCCACAAGAGCTGAAGCCATCTCCACACAGATTCTTTGGAGGGATAGTAAGCCAAGAAGTGAGAGAGGAAGAGGGAACAAGGAGGGGGAAGAGAGAGAGAGATAGGGAGGGAGGGAGGAGGAAGAAGATCATGCATAAAATCTTGTTTGCAGAATGCATTAAGATTCAGATGAACTGGGGAGGGTAATGGGATTAGAATCCTGAACCGTTTCCAAGGGTGGGGAGTCGGATTGACAGCTGAGTCTATTGCACTGACGATTGCAGTGAAATATTGTGGCTCTGGCAAAGGCAGCCAGCCAGCCAGCCAGCCAGGGGGTTGCTGAGCCTATAGCACCTCTAATTACCCCGAGCTTTACCAAAAATAATGCCGCCAAGGGGAAAAAACATATTTGTCATTACCCCGTGCATATAGCTTGGGCTTTAAGTGAATATTGGAAAGGCAGAAAGAAAGACTTCAGTCCGTCTCACAAAGGTGTTTGGCAAACAAAACAGAAGCACTGTGGCTTTAAATCACCGTCCCTCCCACCCTTTCTAAATATCGTCTATTTAGCCAGCGGTGAAAAGATATAGGGGGCTTTTGTCTGCGTACCCATCGGTGGGGGCATGGAGAGCTAGAAAGACACAAAAATAGGAACAAAGTGCTAAGCTTCCAATTGGGATGGCTGTGGGCCATTCAATGCGCGCAGCTCAGTGGGTAAAAACAAGAAGAAGTGGGCTACTATTACGGGCTTGTCTGAAAATAGGCTGCTCTCACACACAGCTATAGGGTAGACTGGTGTGGAAATACCCTGCATTGTTTATAATAGACGAGACTAAGGGAGGCAAACACGAGCCCTTTAAAAGTCTGGCATGGCTCCAATGGAAAAGGCAAACCGTGCTAGTTGGGTGTTTTGTTGGTTATATGCTGTTTCCCTGCGTTACTCTAACGCTATGGTCCACTCACCGACTTGCAATACGTTGTCCACCCAGCCACCCTCCAACAGAGTGACACCCCGTAGGAAAGGCAGCTGGGTCTCGTCATTATTGTCCCCGCTAGTTCCACTTTCCTCTCCTCCAGCGTTGAAAGAGGAATACATACAGATTTCCTTCTCGCTTCTCGGGAAAGACCAATATACGATCCTCCGCTGGACGGGCTCCGGGATCCTTTCGAACCGCTCCTCCACCCTCTGGAACGGCCACTTCTCCGCGACTCTGCGAGCCGCGATATCGAGCAACGACTCGGGGTTGTGCGTTTTCCCATTTCCCGACCCTCCCGGAGCGGACCCCGCGCCGCCACACAGGACACCTCCAGCCCGCTGCCCCTGCCTGCACGCCGGGTTGTAGCCGGGCCGGCAGCAGAGCCTCTTGGCTGGGGGCTGCTGGACTCGCTCGGCCATGTTCGCACCGCTTCCAACCTGAAGCGCAGTTCCTCTCCGATCATATAAACGGGATAAGGAAGAGAAAAGGGCAATCTCGCACCGATTGTTTGCCGTACATGGAGAGACTGCCCTTATTTGGAAAAGTGGGCGGAGCTTGTGAGTTCAGTGAAGTCCTTTGTGTTGTCAAAGTAACCGGATGGGCGGGATCCTGGAGAGCTGCCAGCGCACGAGTGGCGCTATAAAAGGAACTGGAGGCGGAATTCCCGAACGTCGGCAAATCCTTTGTGAAGCTTTTCGGGAGCGCGAGGGTGGAGCCCCAGCGGCCGACGGCCTTTGAAGTTTCCTTCTTATTTGAGTTTAAAGGCGGGGACTTAATCCAGGGGCGGCCTCGCAGTTTCCCACAGGGGTAAAAGGGGGCAAGAAAACTGACTTTTTTTTCCTTTGGAGCCTCAGCTACCACCCCGGGCTCCAGCTTCTTCAATAACAACTTGATCGTTGTTTTTGCGGCTTTTTAGTCCAAAAGTGGTTTCAGCTGTCAGGCCGCAGAGGGTAAGAACATATGAAGGTGGACATGCCTGTCCTCTGTAGTCACATCAGCTCTTATATGGTGCAGCCAATTGACAAGTAATCATATGCACTCATGAAAGACAAGCTTTTTGCCTATATTATTTATTTTAAGGGGCGACTCTATTGATTTTTTACTTGGAGATCAGTATAATTGTTGCTTGGATACATAAAGTCTGAGAAAATAAGTCCAAAAGTTTGGTTGCGGTAACTTAAGATACTACCAGGTATACGGGTCAATGATGCTATCAAGGTAGTGTTTTTTAGAGTTCTAGTTCGAAGTAGAAGTTTTATCCTGGGCACCGATGTAGTGGTAATTTGGGGCTTTTAACAATTTCTTTGAACTTTTCTTTTTTCCAGGGTGGAATGATTGCACTGCATGAATCTTTGAAGACTTCAAAACGACAAAAATTGTTTGCTCAAGTTTCAGTTTGTTTTGGGTTTTCTCTAATCCACACAGGGTCAAAGTAAACATACAGGTTCAAATATATTCATACACTCACATCAATATTTTAATAAGTGGTTCTGAAGGTTCTACAGTGCCTTTTAACTTGACGATTCCAAGCCCTATTGACTTTCTTTGTCTGTATCAAAAGGATTTGTTTGACACAGCAGTACTCAAAACTATAGGAAAGTCCAAGGTCCTCAGTGAAGATCTAATTTAAACAAGTTGGGAAGGTCTCATAGGGGAATTTCTAAACAACTGCAGATGATCCAATGATGATCCAAGATCATCAATTCCAACAACTGTACATAAGCACAAATTATTCAGACATGTCAACACTTTGTCGAGGACTGGAAAGACCCAAACCGCCACCCTCAGATGGCAGGAAATTTGTTAGGATGTTCAGAAACAACCCAGGAACCATCCGAGGCTCAAACCTGCCATGAACTGGAAACTGCTGGAATACCAGCATCACTGCCCAAAGTGAAGCCAGTTTTACATCACCATGGACCACGAATGCACTGACAAAGAAAGAACTCCCTGTTCCAAAATCTATAGACTGAAATTTGCAGCTGCCTACATGAAAAAGCAAGATACCTTCCGAAGAAAAGTTTGATGGTCAGAATAAATAAAGATTGAGCAATTAGGCCACAATTACAAAAGGTAGGTTTGGCAGAGTAAAGGTGAAGCTTTCAAACCTATTCACTCTCCCAAGCATGGTGGTGGTAGCATCATGTTCTGGGGATGCTGAAGGTGACACTAGTACATTGCACAAAGTGGAGTAGAGTAATTAAGGAGTGCAACTTCCAAATTCTTGAAATTCACCTCAAATCACCAGCTGGACAGTTAAAACTTGCATAGAATTGGGTGTTCCAACAGGACAATGATCCCAAATAAATCAAAACTGGTTTTGGAGTAGATAAATCAAACTCTGGAATGGCCTCTACAAATTCTTCCAAGAAGAGTTGTGAGATATCCATAAAGAATTATACCAGAAGCTTGTTAACAGCTACCAGAAACATCTGTGGAAGGCGTTGAGGGGCATTTCACAAAATGTTAATGGCATTAATCCATTAAGGGGTTTGGCCCTGTGTGGATTAGTAACAATTCTAAATAATTTCAAACTTATGCACTCAGTTCTTGTTTTTTATTCCACCCTGGGAAAAAAAATACAGTCCAAAGAAGTCATTGAAAGCCTCACATTACCAAGACAGCACCGGCCACAACTGTAGTTCTAGATAGCTATAGGTATAACTTTTAGGCTTTTGTGTGTTTTTTTAAAGTTCTCATAGCCATCACGTTATCTTCTTTTTACTCTTTCCTGTATTTCAGTCTATCATTCTGCCAAACAAAAAAAGGAAAAGAAATGCTAGAAAATTCTCATAGGAGAGCCAGACCTAGTGTGTTTCTTTCTTGAAACACTTATGACACATGGATTAGTGTAGCCAGTTAACCACAAACTGTGGTACACTCATTTTTACTGGCCCCCACCCTGTCTGTTGATAATGCTAGTTCCATGTCTGTGTGTCATGAAAGGGCCCCCCCAATTTTATAGGGGTAGAATACTCATCAGGGGTTAGGGTGTGGCTGCTGTTGCCCCCTGGTTTTTCCTGTATGATGAGCCACTACAGAAGTTAATTGTTATAAGCAAGTAACAAAGAAAAGCTGCCAGGTTGGGGTATGTTTTTCTAAATTGTCTATAAAAGTTGGCTCAAAACTACACTGGTATACCAGAATGTGTGTTTGCAATGTGTCTGCCTGCCGCATGTGTTCCCAGCTGCCCCTCTCATTGCTCTGTGAGTAAGTCTAAAAGGCTGGCCTTTGAACTGCTCTGAAAGTGATCCATGCCGTATGGACGGAGCAGATGTGGCCTAACCTGATTTGGTTTCAATACTTCCCCACAGGAAGTTCACAAAGCCAGCAGGTCCTCCTTTGTTATGTTAGTCATCTTTCTCAGAGGGTCAATGAAGCCTTTTTATTCTATTTTATTTTAACACAGTTATCATTTGCTTTATTCTCCAGACAGAACAGCTCCACACACAATCAGACATTTCAGCTTTATATATACATATATATATATATATATATATATATATATATATATATATATAAATAAAGCTGAAATAAAGCTGGATCCATCAACCACCATCTTGTGCACTGCCTTCCAGTCCTCTGGGTCACCCTCAGCCCCCATCTTTGGGTTGAGGCCTTGAAGAGAAACTCCAGCAACGTTCAGATTGTTTGCTGTTGTATTTGCTTTTATTTTGATATATATATATATATATATATATATATATATGTTTATAAATTGTTCTATATGTCTTTATTGCATAGTCTGCTGCGTTTCCGTGTTTCTTTTGAGCAATTTGATACTGATGGACATAACAGGCAACCTCCAACTAGAGTATAAATAAGGTCATCTAAACTAAATGTTCCTTAATTTTCTTGAGAGCAACTGGCAAATAAATGTATTAAATATATTTAGATTTTAGAGTCATTCCTATAGCTTGATGGTACAGAGGACTACATATCCCAATAACCAAGGAATCTCATCATGTCCAACCACAAGCGAGAACTCATGGTGCATTCAAATAATACTGATTAAGTGTAATTTCGAAAACTTCTAGCGGGGAAACAGAAAAAATTACAAATTTCAGACAATTTCATACCCTTTTAAGTAAAGATTAAAAAAAACATATTAAGCTGGAATTACAATTACGTTCTGAATTATATTTGAACGATTTGGCTTGTTCTACATAAGTTATACCGGTGCATTTTTGGTATTGACGGTCTGCAAATGCAACACAGAAGGGTATTTATCTTATCTATATTTAGATATTTATTTATATTTGGCATCTAATATTAGTGAAAGTGTTACACATTTAGAATAATTCATGAATACAAACAAAAACCAATGTTTTTTTTCTTATTTTTACATTTTGCCGATATCACCTGAATGCCTCATTGCCACACCAGTTCCACTTCCCGGAACAAGGAGGAGCTGGGTAGTTTATCGCGGATACAAACACAAATCTCCGTTCCTTTTGGTAAGTTGGTGTATTTTGTGCCACTCTGAGTTTTATCAGGACTAACTGTTTTGAAAACATAAATTAGGCGGTTTGTTGCGTTCATTTAGACGGTCGTTTTACTGTTTAACCGAGAGTAAGTGCTCTTGTATCGAAAAGTCAGGCCTTAATGTACGGGTGGGCTAGCTAGCGGCAGTAGAAATGAAACTAAATGTTTCATCCGCGTCTAAGAAATGCATATCTGTTCCTATATGCATACACATTAAAATCGCTCGCATAACTTGATGTCTTAAGGTTGTAGCTAGAGACTGTGGTTAGTTGGTTAGCTAGTTAGTTAGTCGTTGGTCATTAGCTGCTTGTGTGCCGCTGGTCGGAGCGCTTTACAAATGACTCCTGTTGAATGGCGCCCTAAATCTTTTCACTGTCGTAGGGACGATACACGAAAACTGTGGGAACGGAAGTCTTTGGGGGTAACTTCAGTTATCTAACAGATCATCTAAGTCCATTTGACGTTTTTAACTGTAATCAAACATAAAAAAAAAGACTTCGCTATACTTCCTTGCTCTGAATGATCCTTTGGGGCTAACTACAGCCCAGCTGGTCCGTGTGCAATGAAAGAAGTGCGCCTCTGTTGTCCTCTTATTCATGGCACTTGGACAAAGTTAGTGACTGTGTTTGGGTAAAAGGACCGCAGTTAAACTAATAATAATGTTGTCATTGCACATGTACAACGAAATCGGGTGCAGTGCAAAGGTCTGGGAAAAAAGGCTTGAAAGTATTCCCATTGTAATTATTTATATAAAAAAAAAGTCTATAAATACACACAGAAATTTCTAAAAGTAATCATAAAAAAGAAGGTAAAACACACATATCACACATGCAAAACAATTATCTTACAAGGTTCGGTTTCAGCAGTGTTTAGTGCTGTTGTAGCTTTTGGGTAAAAGCTTTTTTCTACATGTTTGTTCTTGTTTTAAATGTACTTAAACATCTGAGGACAGCAGTTCAACAGTGTCCAGATGGATCTTTCAGATGTTTTGGCAATATTATGTTAAACAAATGTGTAAGTGAGGTGTTCTTCCACCAAGATCGGACATGCTTGTGAGGATCAGCGACTGTATGGTCCATGAGACTGTATGGTTCCAGTTTGATCTGATATCAAGCTTAGGATTGCTAAAGTAACAGAATTAGACTTTCCTCCTTATCAGTGTGTTAGAAATATTTAATTCTAGAACTTGCATTTGTCTCACCAGTATTGGATCTCTTTATTTCTGTTTAAATGTCTTTACTTAACTCATTAATGTCTTGCTGTCGTATCCGGTAAGACTTATCACTCCCTGCAAATATGTGTGGTGTGTACACATCCTCTGGGAGCCTGCAGGTGGATGCTGGGAGGTTGTGTTTGGTATATGACAGGAGAGTGAGACATGTTTTTGTGTTATAATGCAGTTGCTGCTTGAACACCTCCCAGGTTTCTCTCCATTTATTCAGTTCTAGATTTTTTTTCTTGCTACAATTTTAAAAAGTACCTCACATTGTTAGGTGATATACACTGATCAGACATAACATTATGACCACCTAATATTGTGTTGAGCACCCTTTTGTTGCCAAAACAGTCCTGACCTGTTGAGACCCCTGTGCTGTGGTATCTGGCATTAAGATGTTAACAACAGATCTTTTAGGTCCCGTAAATTGCGAGGTGGGGCATGGATTGGACTTGTTTGTCCAGCACATCCAACAGATGGTCGATTGGACTGAGATCTGGAGAATCCACAGGCCAAGTCAACACCTCAAACTCGTTGGTGTGCTCCTCATTACATTTTTCAAGCAGCATTTTTGCTTTGTGGCACTGCACATTATCCTGCTGAAAGAGGCCACAGCTGTCAGAGAATAACATTACCATGAAATAGTGTGCATGGTCTGCAACAATGCTTAGGTAGGTGCCAAAGTAACATCCACCCAATGTTTCCCAGCAGAACATTCCCGACCACTGGTTCACCACCGTTCCTTCCTTGAACCACTTTTGATAGATACTGACCAATGCAGACCAGGAACTCCTCACAAGAGCTGCAGTTTTGGAGATGAACTGACCCGGTCGTCTAGCTGTCACAGTTTGGCCCTTGGAAAAAGAACTCGCTCAAATCCTAACACCCGCCCATTTTACCTGCTACTAACACATCGACCACGAGGAGACGATGTTCATTTATTCCCTAATGTATCACGACCAACAACACGTGCCATGATGAAGATGTAATCAGTTTTATTCACTTTACCTGCTAGTGGTCATAATGGTATCCTTGATCAGTGTATTTACTAGTTAATACAACAATTGGTTAATCTTACCTTTCAGAAAAATGAAATGATATCTGTGTTGATTTGAGAGTTGATTGTAATGCTGCCAAGTTACTCTTTGGGGAACCAACAGTTTACAAACCAAAGATATATGATGATATAAAAGAGCAACTAAGACTATAACCTATAAACAACTTTATATTTAACTTTCCTTTAAGTTCATTCTGAAAGTTGTCCATAAAGCATACTCCCCCTTTTGTAATATTTGAATATACACATATGTTTTGAGTATGACATGTCGCACATATTCATAGCTTTCTCTCGTGGCCATCTTTCTCAGGTCTGAGCCTCATCGTTCCTGAACAGGATGATCGACGTGCAAGCATGGGCAGAGTATGTGGTGGAGTGGGCTGCCAAAGACCCCTATGGTTTTCTCACAACTATCATACTGGCTCTCACCCCTCTCTTCATTGCCAGCGCTCTGCTGTCCTGGAAGCTGGCCAAGATGATCGAGGCACGTGACCGCGAACAGAAGAAGAAGCAGAAACGTCAGGAAAACATAGCCAAAGCCAAGAGGACCAAGAAAGACTGAGCTGGCGAGGGCTAGGATAGGGGCATTGCAAAGGACGAGCAAACCATCACGCTCGCAGGCCTCCTTTTCTAAACAATGACACGGTGCCCTTCCTTCTCCCAGACCTACTCTCAGCACAGGGCCACTATGCCTCATGTCCAGGGTAGGAGGAGGGACGCTGGCCCCACAGACTTAACAGTGCTGATGGACAGTACTGCCCTGAGGAAGCTTGTCTCAGTGGGACTTTGGTCAGCAACAGCACAGTAGTCATCTGTATAACGTTTTTATACAGTGACCTGCTGTTATATCGTGCAGCTGTTGCAACACCTTGCATTCCATTGTTGGCATCCCCGTTTTGCTGAAATGATGACATAATGAGAATAATGGAACTTTTTAAGCTTGATAACTTGCAAGCTATCCAAATGATTACTTTATGATCAATAAAATTTTCATGGTTGGTAAGAAAGCTTCCTTTTTTTGGATTTAATATTATGCTGTGTACTTATTTACCCATAAACACTGAATCAGAGGGCTGGTAATAAAATACACTACCACAAATTCAAAAAAGTAGGCTCGCAATGTTCAGTAAGGTGACAGCAAGTGCATTTAAGGGTAATACTCCTGTATGTGCAAGGTCTTATTGTTGATTATGGAGTTCTAAAATATAAAAGCATCAAACAAATCAGCATGATCTGCGGTACAGGAAGGTGAAAAGTAATATTTAACAGGTGTGCCTTTATTAAATATCAATTTAAAAATAGTAAACCAGGATTACATATTAAACAACTCGTGTTTCATGTACTGTATGCTTTTAATTTGGATGCAGACCTTTGCTCATTTTATTAGACATTTTTTATTTTTGTTTATAAGTAGAAAGTGAACCTTCGCTTTGATTCAGTGTTGTAAAATAAAACATTCAAAAGTCCACAGGGGTTGGTATTTTTATGGGTGGCGACTGGCTTTGAGTACTCGTGAGCCTATAAAGAGGCAGTCAAAGCAGTTTAGTGTAACTGTTTTCTATTTCTTAGTTTTACTTCCCTGCGTTCAGAGAACTGATGTCTCATGACTGCTTTTAGAATGACAGACATGAGAAGGAAGACTGTTTTAAGCTAACAGTCTTCCCCTCTCTCTCTCCCCAATTTCCTGTCCATCTCTACTTAGTATCCAATAAAAAGAGCAAAAGTATATCTTTGACCATTTCAGAGGATTTTTAAAAAATTTGGTAAGCCACTAACCACTAACTTTACAATGAATCATCCAAGCATTAAAAGACTCCTATAACTTTAGGGATGAACCACTGTTGTGTCTACACATAACAAAGAAAAAAAAAACAATTTCAAATTGTACCTCTAGGCACTTTATTACTAGCAGCCTGTCACAAAAATACATCATTACCATTTCTGTAGTAGAATCTATGAAAACTGCCAAAGACAACATGGTTTGTAGAGGTGTAAAATAGTATTTTTGCAACAACAGGGTGACAAATAGGAATATTTTGGCATGCTGAGCAGTTTGCCCTTAAAGAATCTGGACAAACGAAGAAGTGACAGCCTTAAACAAAACTATCTATCGAAGATGATCGGTATCTGAAAGTTATGTCCTTAAGAAATGGGGGAAAAAAATGCAGCAAAGATCTGACACAGATGCAAAAGTCTCATCATAAATGGTCTCAGTGGAAGGGTGGCTGTGAGGAATCTATGCTTAAAGAGAAACAGGAAGAAAAGGCTGAGTTATTCTACAAGAACTAGACTGAAAATTCAGTGATGAATGCAAATTTGACATTTTTGGGTTAAATCGTCATGAGCATTGTACAGAGGAGGTCAGGAGAGAGATACAACAGTGAACATCTACAGCCATCTGCAAAACACAGCACAGGCTCTGTCATGGTTTGGAGCTGCGTTTCAACCACTGATGTTGGAGATCTTAATAAAACTGATGGAATTACGAACATCAGATTATGATCCTCCATGCAATACCGTTGTTCAGCATGAAAATCATCCCAAATGCATTTCAAATGCAGTAAAAAATATACGTGGATAGAAAAAACACAATGGAACACTATCAGTCATGGATTGGTCTCCCCAGAGCCCAAACCTCAATATTACTGAAGCAGGGTGGGATCATCGGGACAGAAAACAGAGCAAAAAGCAGCCAAAATCCAAAGAAGAGCTTTAAATGTCCTTCAAGAAGTATTCCTGTAGAAATTACAAGGAAAACCTGCCTAAAAGAGTTCAGGCTGTTCTGAAGAATAAAGGCAGGAATACCAAATATCGACTTTTTTGCCTAGTTTACTGTATTTTTATAGGTTTGCACATTTCAGATAAATTGCTGCATCTATTTCCCAGTTTCCCAGCAAAATAAAGAAATCAGGAGTAGCTCAAGACTTTACACAGAACCGTGTCTGCCCAACATATACTGTCAACATAAGTGAGAGAAGAATGTCTTTAAATCCATAAACTGCAACATTATTATTATTATTTGTGATCTTCAAATCAATATTCTGTAACAAAGAGACAACAGTTCATTTAATGTAACCACATTTAATAATTATACTTATTTCACTTTCCTGGTAACGTAAACACCCAAAATTTATGGGGACGTTGACGACATTGTACTGGAAGGAATTTCCAATATTAAATCTCAAGTAATTTTATTGTAGGGCCCCTTTTTGTTGATTGGATTAGTCTTTCTTGGAAGTGGGCATCCAGGAGCCAGGCTGGAACGTGTTTGCAGTGCTGGTTGGTTCCTCGTTGAATTCTTGCTTGTCGAAGCTGGTGGCAGCTGCGTGGCCCTTGGCCACAGTCCTTGCTGGAGTCGCCACCAGACCCTCCTTGTACTCTTTAGCCAGCAGAGCCCGATCTTTCTCCTCCACCTCCTTGGCTTTTGTTTTTATCTGCTCCCTGTTGGATTCGTTCTTCAGCAGCTCCTATAAAATGCACAAACATACGTGGATACTCAGGGTTTCTGCAGCCATCGTCAAATTCTAAGACATTTTCAATACTGCACACAGTGCAGCTGAACACCATTTTAAATGTCACAGAATAATGGAAATCCCATGAGGATATTTCTGACTAATAATAATAATAATAATAATAATAATTCAAATAATACTTGTATCAGTGGTTTCTAGATATAGACTATAACAATAATAATTAGAAGCAATAATTCCCCTGACCAGGACTCAGATAAATGTCATAAGCTTATTCATTTATTATATAATAATTTACCCTATTATGCTTTTAGAGAGGCTGAGGCTCCAGGTTTTGTATATGGATAAGCAGTCTGAAGTCTGGGGGTCAAGCTCAGACTTCAGACTGCACTTATGTCTCTGTTTCTTACAGTTTTTTTTAATTCTCAGCTCTCTATGATGTCAGCGAGAGCAGGTATCCTGGATGCAGTGAGTTTAGGCAAACAGCTCTCTCTTTAAGCCCCAGAAGCCCCAAACACTTTTAACGTTTACTTGTTTGCAAGCAGCAACCAATCAGAGGAAAGCTGGCTTTAACAAAGGAAATAGATTAACTTCAGTCAACATTTTCAGGACTAGCTGACTAGCAGTGTTTTCTGCAGGTTTCAGCTCAGTGAAACTCAACAGAGAAAGAGAAGATTAAAAATAGACCACTTCTGCTTTGTGAATGTATAACACTGCACTCTTTGGAACCTCTTAACAATAAGTTAAAATGAGCTCCTGAGATCACGAGGGCACGCAACATCTCTGACACTCTATCCATTTGCATCACCCACCCAGCTGGACATTATCTGATTGTGGTGTTGGAAATCTTGAGCTGGCAGTTTTGTGAAGATAGGAAAATCTGAGTATGTCCTACTTGCTGGAAACTACAAACTCTCCTGCAAAACTCAAGCGGTGATAATTTCCACTCCTTAATCGACTATCTCTGTTTCGTCTTAGAGCGTCAGCTGCTCACCAGTCAAAGTTAAAGGAGAAATTAAGCTGCACTGGGAAGCTTCCAGGAACAAATGTGTGCACGTGTCCAGTATGAAGTAGGGCATTCAACAGAAGAATAACAAACGTGTTCAGTTAACCTGGATTGGTCCAATAAAACCTGGTTAAAAATGTAGTACTTGGAACACATCGGTAAGCTAACATGACAGGAGACATTCGCAATATAAACCACTCCATGGAAACAGTTATAAACTGGTCATAGTCCACTGGTGGAATAGTTACCCACTTGAGCCACTGTTAGTGTCCAGTGATGTTAGCCTCGCCCTAGCTCAAGGAGCCAGAAAGGAAGGGAGGAATGGGCATAATGCTGTTGTGTGCTGGCTGAAATGAAGGGCTGGAAAAGAGAGGGGAGAGCTGTGGCCAAAAAGCCCTGCTTTGGGGAGGGAGACAAACATACTGAGCTGCTTTTCCAGCCTGTTAATGACAGGATTTAATCCAATCAATTTATGTCGGCTTGGACCGGGAAAAGAGGGAGCGTGACAAGGGGTAGGGTAATGTGCGGGGAGTGAAGCCTTGGCCACATCAACACTGTCCAGCTGTCGATGGCAGCTATTGGGCAGACGCGAGGCAGAAAATTGGAAGAGAATGTTCTGGCAGTAGAGGCAGGGGATGGCATTGGCTACTGGCAGGCAGAGTGGACAGAGAGATAGAAAGAGTGCCTGGGTATTGGCCTTCCAAGGGATTTCCTATAGACCTACATTTCACAGGCCAAATAATTTCCAGCATTCTCACATTTAAAGAGCAATAAACCCAGTGAGAGGTACACAAGGGGGAAAAACTGCACTCCTTCACCATTCCCATATCACAGGCTGCCAGAAATAAAACACAAAAAAGGCGAGATGCAGGCTTCTGCTGGAAAAAAAAGGAGAAAGAAAGTAAACTAGGACATGGTGTCAGTGAGCCCCTTGTTCAGAGGCTGATTTTGCTCTCAGCCTCACCATCAATGCACTTCAGCTGCTGTTTATTTTAACACCTGTCCCCCAAAGTTCCCGGATTCAGTTCGAGACTGTAAGATAAAACAAATCAAAGCCTTTCTCCTTCCCATCTTTGCTTCTTTCCCTCCCTTGTAACCAGTCCCCCAGAGTCCAACCATCAGCACAGTGGGGAGGCTGGGTGGAGACGTACCTCGATGGAGGGGGGCTCCTTCCGTCTGCCTCGGATCCAAGCTGGAGGAGAAGCAGGAGGAGGAGAGAGCAGAAATAAGACGAGTGAGAACACCCACACAAACATATGCTGCACAAACACAACCTGCAGTCATATTTAAAAGCTGCAACTATAGCATCACAGAGTTTCGGGGGCACTTCAGTAGCTCAGCGTAACTACCGGGTAACCAAACTAGCTCGGGGACTGTATGCGGGGGTTTTTTTTTGGTTTGTTTTGTTTCATTTTACTTAGCACTCTATAGGGAAAACATCCAGAGTTATACACATGGCAAACTCAAAACACTAATACTGCTTTAGTGTAGGCAGAACAGGGCCATCGGGCTCTGCATCTCAGAGGGGAAAGAGGGGATCTGCTCTGATCTTTGAATTTGAAAGCACACACTCTGTCATTCTTCATCAATACCTCTGTCCTTCTTCTTCCTCCCGAGCAGAACTGTGTCTGTCTGTCCCCCCCCCACACACTTCTTCTTTTTAAGAAGCTCTATTTTGGCTGAGCTGGCTGCACAGCACAGAAGGGTAAAGGGAGCCAGCAAGAAAGAGCGAGAGAGATTTTGTAACTCTTCCTCCAGCTAGCACGGGGATTCTGGGCCTCTTTTATCCCTTTCTTATTTGCATCCTGATGAAAATGCATGAGGGATGGGGCGAAGCAGGATGAGGGGTTTAAGGTGGATAAAGCCAGTCTGAGACAGAGGGAACAGTTTGTATCCAGTTGTAAGAAATTTGAAACACTATTTTATGGTACGGTTGTATAACACTAGCAGAAGGCATCTTTGATAAACTCATGAATACCCTTTTCACAACCCCGCCCCCCAACTCCATCTTGCAGTTTGGGGGAAAAGAAAAAAACAAATCAGTGGATTAGCTGAGGCCCCAAAAGATGCAACCATGAATATGTCACTCCAGTTTATTTGTGCAGCACTTTTTTTTTCCTTTTAAATAAACTCTCCCGGATAGCTCTTTTTGTAAACACTGCCATTTATCCATGTTAGTGATAGTTAAAATATGTAACAGTGATGCTACTGCCCAGACTTACCGTCCCACTCCATCGGAATGCTGCCTTCCATATATTCATATTCTTTAGCATTGGCTGCTTCTACTATCCGCTTGGCACGGACAATCCTTCCTGGAAAAAAAAACAAAAGCAAAGAAAAAAAAAAAAAAAGACAGCATGAGGAAACAAGAGTGAGATAGAGACGCCCAACAACGATGCATACAAAACGCGAAACAGGACAAACACAAAGCGCAGACACAATGCTCTCAGTCTCCTGCTCACGCAGACGCACAGATACAGACAGACACACAAATACGCAGAGGGATGACAGCGCCGTGACAGGCCATGGATGATTACCTCGCGGCCCTCGGGCCCTTCTCCTCAGATCTTGCTGAGTGGCTCTAAATCTGGGCTAAGCCTTTATGCAAATCAGCCTTCCTTTAAACCAACCAACCACAGCCCTCCTCACTGACAACCTCTTCCAATCACAGCTCTCCGGCTAACAATGCCCTCCAAAATCAACATCAAGCCGAGCGGGAGACAAAAGAGGTCAGATATGACAGAGAACAGGAGAGGCACGAGCTGCGTGGAATATTAAGTGCTCCTTTCCCTATCTGTATACAGCACAACGCTTGCTAGCAGCAAGGCCACCGCCAATTATTTTGGACAAATCTGCTGATTAGACAAGTCGGGCTGGCACACAATGACACGGAGATGGTGGCAGGAGCAACGGAGAGTGATATAGGCAGAATAAGAGAGAGAGAGAGAGCAAGAGAATTTAAAAAAAAAAAAAAAAAGACCCAGTTGTGTATGTCTTTGGGTGGTGCTACAGAGTGTCACACAGTGTTCACTAATAACAAGCGCTGTGTTTCCATAGTTTCTCCTCACAGGTAGCCGGGTGTCTATCCTATCGCTTCCATCCCTCTGAGAAATGATGAGGCAAAAGAAAGAGGAGGTGGAAGGAGGGAGAGTGATGATGCATGGCAAACATGGCTAGAAGGAGAGAAATGGATGGGCAAGGAAAAACAACACGCTCCAAAACACAGACAATCTGTCAGGAATCCATCACAGTTTCTCCGCAGCTGACTGGACATGGACAAATGGAGGCAACCACCTCCATGCACACTGCAGACTGATGGCCTTAATGTTTACTTCAGCCATAACAGATAGCTATGGCACTGGGATGGATAAATGATGACATCCTGGAAATAAAAAAAGAGAAGAAGAAGAAGAAAGTGTCGACTGTGTTTTTGCTTCACTTGTGTCACTGAAATGTATTTGTCCCGCTCAAGTTCGTTTTGGGGAAGACAAAAGCATTTTTCATCCATGTTCCCTTCTGTAATTACTTCTTATGAGGATGATTCCTTTCCATACTTTATCCAGCCTATATAGTAATCAGGTCATCTAATTAGGCTACTATTGCGTTGGTTCTGCCTTGGTTCCCACTAGATTGTCACTATAGGGCCCCACAGGCTCCAGTTTTGCAGCCTTATTTTAGTGGTATCCAGGTCTGACAAAACACTGCATACTTTAAACACCCCAAAACTGCAAAATAGGCCCGGCAATGTGCAAAAAAACATTGTCACTTATTTACATTCATGCCTTAAAATGTCTTCTGAGAAATACTTTCCTCGAAACCCCCCCCCCCCACACACACAAAAACAACTGCCAGCAAGCAAAAGTGCTGTGCTCTCCGGGCAATACTGACAAATGCATTTAACAGGTATGCTAATTATGAACAGATCATATCCATATTTGCATCGGGTGTGGGTGGCAGCAGACAAAAATGGTACAATTATATTACAGTCCCCACAAGCAATGTGCTTAGCTGCAGCTAATGCCTGGCTAATAAGCATAAAGAGAGGCACCCACTTTGTCTCTCTCTGTCTCCATCGCTCTTCACTGGGTTGCATCCTCCCCCTTTACTCTCCGTCACACTCCAACATGGCTGTCCTCTTGTCTTGTTGCTTTTTGCAGCCCTTCCACCACAGCCTTTATCCCCGCATTTAAATAACAAATACAGTATGTACATATATTTATGAAACACGACCGATCCTCCCATCACATACGTGTTGGGTGGAGGTGTGTCAGTCTGATATGGTGAATCTCCCTCTGTAGGTAATCGCTGTTCTTGTACGGCTATGAAATGAAACATGCACAAACACAGAGACACGGGCCATAGTCATAGTTCTACAACAGCTGATATAAGAACGCAGTATTAGAACTACAATTAGTGCATACAGCCTTACTTTTTAATTAATGTATCATAACCAAACTGCCAACAACAATAAAAATGACTATATTTACAAATCATCTCTTTTCATATCATTCATATTCGTCTGCGTTTGTACCTAAAATATCTCAGTTATATATCGTTAGTGTGAGCTTTACTGGAGTCTACAGACTTTAGGATTCCTGACACATACAGTCATCAGACCAGGTGTAAGCCATCTTTCTGCTTCGCACTTCAGCCTTGCACACACCTACTCCCCCACCTTTAGAGAGAGCAAGAGAGCGGTGGGAGAGAGAAAGTGAGGTATGAAGGGTGTTGGGAGCTCTCCATCTCGGTGGGCCCCCTTGTGACAGGTCTGCCTTCTCATCACTCACTAGGGGAAACCTACTTACCAGTCAAATGCGCACAACCACGGACGCGCGCGCGTACGCACAACTGGCTGGAGAGCAGGCAGATTAACCTGAGGGACAGGAGCGAGGACGCTGCCTCTTACTGTGAAGGACAAACGCAGTGCTGCGTTGGAGAAGGGGAGGGGCCACCGGCAACAGGAATGAAATCCCACTGCATAAATATTCATGAGCCATCTCACCTGTCTGAACGCAACTCATCTGTGAGCCTAGCTGTGGAACCTGTGGGGGAGGGATGGGAGAGGAAAAGGAAGGAAGGAAAGAAGGAAGGGAGGTGACAGAGGGGGGTTGCTGTGGCAGCCACACTTCAATCCTTCCCACTCGTTAAAATAAGACATGATGCGCTCCGAGGGCTGCTCTTTGAACCCCGAACACACCCCGCTAAACTCCATCACCTGCTTCAACACACACACACACACGCACACACCCAACTTCACACATCAGCTCCCAGGTGAGTACCGCTGAGGGCGACCTGAGAGGTTTTTCACCTCCACAATGTCATTCCAGGCATCTTGCGCTGTCGCCTCCACTGCACACTTTTCTCCCGCACTCCGTTTTTCATTACAGACGCGGATGTCAAGGGAACGCACTTCGATTTGCAACATCCGGGTAATGAGAGTCCTTTAACGTAGACAGGATGCAGCTGAATGAGCTCTCTGCATCTGACCCCAGCTTTGTGGGTCTGAATTGTAATGCAGACTTTAAAAAAACTGCAGACTTTAAAAAAAACTGCAACAACATCTCAGCAGAAAGAGGCTTGTTTTTTTTGTTTTTTCTCCTTCCACTCCTTGTGCTTGTGGGAGGCGAACCAGAGATTTTTAGGCCTGGTTCAGTGCAGAAACAAAAAAAGCCACCCTGAAGCAGCGAGCAGTATTTGAGCTTCGTTTATTCCTCTCCGTGCTACTGGAGAGGAATGGGGGACCAGTACGTGCATCGTAATGGACAGCTTTATGAAGATGGAGTGATCCGATAAGCTTCAGGGATACAAGGGCAAGCAGGTAACAATATGGACAGCCCCCACAACTCCCTCACTCCAATTTCTTTCCCTGGGAAAAAAAGATGGAGGGGATGTGTGAGGCCTGTAACCATGGTTACCCATTAGCCCAGAGCCAAGTGATGCAGGATGCGGTTTAGAGGGAAAAGGCCAGTCGCTGTTTTGCATCAGTTCAGCTGGGAGGAGGAGCTTAGGTCTAAAGTAGGCTTCCTGCCGCTGCTTTCAGTTCCATTCAGCCCTCGTTCTGTTTGTCCCTGTTGCCGTCGATCCCGCTGAGGCTTGGAGCGCCTCACTGCAGGAACAGGGGAGAACAACTCATATCGAAGTAGTAGCGCTTTAAGAGGAATACTTGGATTTCCCCTGTGTTTTTACTTTTAACTAAAAGCTTAAGGCTAGTGGAGATACCGTGGCCCCGTCTGCCCAAGACCACCCAAATTCAAGTTTCCTTCCTGCCCAGTGGTTATAAAAAAGGAATGTAGTGAGCCAGGAAGTCAGCGTCCTTTGTAAGGCTGTGGAGCGGCATGGAGCCCCTTGCTACCTCAGCGGCTCCTAAGAGGCCCATCTGTGTGATGTCCATACACCAAGCTGTCCACCCCTTTCTATTCACCCGCATCACTCCCATCCAGCCCTCTTCCTTTTCCCTCCATTGCACCTTGAGTCCCCCCACTGTTTCTCCGCGTTAACCTATCCCCAACCTCCCCTCTCTCCCCCTCTATCTGCCCGCCTGTTCCACCCACTCATTTCACCCTCTTTCTGTCAGGATACCCTTCTTTCACTTTTACTCTCTCCATTCTCCCCACACTCTATAATTTCACCCCATATGTCAGCTTTCCCTTTGTTCTTCGTCACTCACTTTCCCGTTACCCACCTTCTTCTCCACCCTCCGCGAGTCTCCCTCGCCCTTATCTTTTCTCCCATACTCCTCACCTTATTTCTCTCTGCCTGTCTGCTTTATTAAAATATTCTGAATTGAATGAGCAGTGGCAGGCTGCTCGTGCGCTGGCCTGTCTGTCAGCCTTCTTGGTTGAGTTTCTGACCGACAAAGACCCCCGAGGTGTCAAAACACCTCGCTGGCTATCTTACCGCGCAGAGCTGTGACCGTGCTGGATGTGAATCACATCTGGGTCATCTGGCAACATTTCTTTAAATCCATTTTGCTGTCTTTCTTCTGTTGGCAAGATGTCCGTTTGGAAGATGTGAAAACAATGCAACTGACATTCAGACTTAATGTATTACAGATACAGTCCTACTGCAGATAGGCAGTGGTTAATGGACCTGCGAAATGCCACTTAAACCCCTAATATTGGATGGAGGCCCACTTGAAATGTTCCGCCATAGAAAATAAATGTTCCCATCTCTCATTTTCAGCCTCTATCCTTTCAAATGCCTTTTTAATGAAGTAGTTAAGCCACTCCATGATGTACAACCAGATACACATACAAATACACACTTGGCAGCCATTTTTAGAGACATTAAAATGCCTAGAAGGACCCTGCCAGTATACACCAAGATGAGCTAAAGCCTATAATGATTAAACAACCTTCATTTAAACTGCAAGCATTGCAAAGCTGCTCATCAATTAGCGTGATTTACTGTGGCGTCTCTGGACGTAGCTGCACCGTGGCAAACGCCGACTTGGTGTCCTACTCTAGGGTAGACCTTCCTTCATCACACCCTGGGGATGAGTCATGGCAGAATAAACAGCCATTTGGACCCTCGTCGCTCTCCGCTGTGACTCCTTTCCGTGGAAATATGCGGCTTGAATCAACGCTCTGATGACACACAGCCATCTGTTGTTATCTTAAGTGTGTTAGGGCATGAAGTGGAGAGAAAACACACAATGGCAGATCTTCTTCTTCTTCCTTTTTTTTTTTTAAATACAAAGCTGATAGTACACAAAGTGTGTAGCTGTCATTTCACTTAAAGACATCCACACACAATCAAATACGCGTACGCCAGTGCAAAAAGCGCACACCTCCTCCCTCGGTCCCCAGAGTCGCCCATCCTGAAATAGCAGAACTGAGGCCTTTTCAGTTTTTCACTTCATAGAACAGAGCTGGGGAATCAAATAAATAATAGACAAAGAAAGAGGGATAGTGATAGGACGACAAGTCAATGCATCTTTTCTCTGCAACAGCGTGGTGCACCTCTGAATCTCTTCCATTCTCCGTGCAGCGTAGAGGACCAATAGATTAAAACTGCATGGCACACACTGCGAAAATGAATAGCGCTAAAAATACATCCTTTTCACTGAGACATGAAAGGAAACTGCCTTTCCCCTGTCCAGTATTGAGCAGCCATTGATTCCAAGACAAAGGCTACACCTCCTCAAAGAGGTAAGAAAAATAGCAATCATACAGGCAATTATTTTCAAATGTGCCTGCAGCGGCCGATAATGTCAGTGCGCCTCTCTTACTAAATAAAGGGAGGGAAGGCAGGCGTCAAAGCTGCAGGCCCACTGCCGAAGACAAATGAGCCCATCCACAGAATGCTTTGCTTTCATCTGGGCAGCATGACATGGAGCCCCATGCAGCGTGAGGAAGAGCCGGGCCCGGGGGAGAGATGCACACAGAAAGAAAGAATATAGATTCTCTATTTAGCTCTGTGGAGACAACACCGAAGCAAAGACCTTCTAAGACCAATGGCCAAATTGCCAGTGGCTCTCTAGTAGCTCTGCCACAGACAACAATCGCTGGGCCTATAGCGCATTTCTTTCTATGAAGCAGCAGCACACGGTAGGCCTTTATAGCCCAACCTTTTTTATAAAGACAGAGACTCTCGCTCTTTCTCTCTCAAGGCAAGTGCTTCAGACCCAGGCTCTTTCATTTTGATGAAGAGCAGCATCTGAGGAGAAGGGGTTAGAAAGCTCTCTGCTGGGTCTAGCCCTCCTCACTGCTGAAATACTCCAGTGTTTTGAATAGAAATCTTCACTGGAAATACTTCAAAGGAGGAAAAATCCAGTGGCAGCGATGAAAGGGAGGGGCGAGGGAAGGAAGGGCTACGTGAACGCAAATAAGAAGGGCAACCTAAGAAGAAGTTGTTGAAATCAGATAGGACAGATGCACACAAAAAAGACCACCCCTGGCTGTCAGGATTGCTTATGCCCCAGATTTCTAAAGATAACAGACTGAGAGAGAGGTAGAAAATGGAACCAGGAAAGCATGGATAAAGGTAGAGGTGGATGGAAGGAGCACTAGGGGTGAACAAAATGAAGTGAAGATAATGCCGGAGGATGACCGCCTCACCTGCATCGACTGCTACTCATGTGCTGCAGTGGAAAGCCCTGCGGTCCATGCCTAAAGAACCTAAAGCCCCTTCTTGGCCTATCAGTTTAAGATCAAAAAGAGCTCGCTTTAGCGAAACATATGGACTGAATAATGTATCTGCTTTAGTTCCACAAGGCTGGACAGGCTGAGTGCCAGAAATAAAAGGAAGCAAATGTGTCTGCCATATATTCCTTTATGTTTATTATGAATGTATATATGAGACTGTATACGTGCCTGTCTGACAGTCATGATGGTGTCTGCTAGGTACCAGTTTTCCTATAAGCCAACTAGCCTCTCTACTCTGTCAGTCATTGTGATGGGACAGTGAACACTTTTTCCTGTAGCGTGCCAAAAAATGGGCTGCTGTGATGTCTCATTTGAATAGTCTGACAGCCAGGGGTAGAGAAGCGGCCTTGTAATGAATTATAAATACAAGGTGGGTGCAGGTTTCCCCGCAAACTGCTGAGAAAAGGTGAAGCACAAAGTCAAGTTCAGTCGAAAAAGAAAGCAGGCTTGCAACCTGCCAGGTATTCGCTCCTCTTCAGCAAACCAAAAAAAACGCAGACAAACAAGCAGTTCGGGGTTTTTTGTTTTGTTTTTACAGCACCTCGGTGTGTAATGACTATTCACCCGCTGCAAGTGAAAGAAAAACTTTATCTAGCCTGTAAAATGTGGGACCAAGAGAGGGAGACAAACACAAGCTTGTGTAGGAGAGCAAATCCTGCTCACATGCAGTGATTCTGGAAAAATCCTTTGGAATCAATAAGCCAGATGTCTCTGATGTTTTCTAAGCAATATCAGTCCAAGGGAGACAAAGGTCCTGCTCTGTGACCTGCAAGGCATGTTGTTGCCCTTTTAAGTCAGTCAGAGAGGGTGTGAAGGACACCACTGGCATCCCACAGGCCTGACACAGTTCTACTGCTTGGCTTGAGCATTACATACCGTAGAACTGCCACGTCTCAGAAGGGATATATGACCTTTTATGTCTTCTTTCGGCCGCTCCCTTCAGGGGTCACCTCCATTTCACTCTTTGCCTAGTAATCTCCTCTGTCACACCACCCCTCAAATGAGATCTCACTACACCATCTTGTAAACCTTTCCTTTCACGCTTGCTGCTATCCTTCTATCACAAATCAACCCTTGACAGATGCCTGCACCCACTCCACCCTGCCTGCATTCCCTTCTTCACCTGTCTTGTCCACTGTCCATTGCTTTGCATGGTTGACCGCAGGTATTTAAACTAATCCAGGTATTTAAACCTCATCACAGAAAACTTCACTGCCAAAAAACCTTAAATGCAGTTACTGCAGCATGGACGTCTTCTTTTTCTTCTGCTTCTTTCAGCTGCTCTCTTCAGGGGTCATCACAGCGAATCATCTGCCTGCATCTCACCCAATCCGTAACTATCCTCCACTGTCAACACATCTTTGTGCAGGTCCTCCTTCACTATATGCATTAAATCTTCCATCCAATACGACAATGTTGTTATTAAGACTAATACGCCATCTAGTGGCAATCTTATGACACTACAAGGCTAACGTGCATATGAAAAACTCAATACAGAGAAAGAAGACATGTCACATGCATTGGCACTGAACTAGCATTAATAACTATTTAAAAGTGAAAGAAGCAGTAGTTAAACAGTAGTTAAAGCTGTAGATGCTAATGTTAGCACACATGTTAGTTTACCTGTCCATGTCTTCTGCTCTGGGATTAAGTAATATTTGTTCCCCAAATGATCGGTCCCGACGTGCTCGCGTACTACTCCGAAGCCACGCCGTAGGATTGCAGCAATCCTGCTCATCTTATAGGGTTACCCAAAGCCCCTGTGTGTGAATATGTATATATAAATATAGTTTAATGCAGCTCTATCCGCTGTTTGTCCTCTCACGGTGATCGTTTATGCAAGGGTTCATGGGTTGGGAACAGAATGAACAAACTAGTTTGTGATTGGGTGACGGTATCAGACCCACCAATCATCGCATCTGTAGTTGAATGCTTTAGAATCCAACATGGCGGCGACTTGTTTTGAATTCTTGAGAGGCCACTTAAATTTCTTTGAATTATAAGCAATGAATTGTAAAAATATCACGATGGAAGTATTTAAGTTGGGTATTTTTCTATTTCATATCGTGTAATGTTTTACAGGACGTCCCGAGACTTACTTTGGATTAAAACGTCACTACATTGTGGGTAACATGTTAGCTTTTGAACTGTAACGCGGTTTAAATACTGGCTAACTGTTAAAACAGAAAGAAGTTGTCTTCATGTTGAAGCTATGTTGGGCTTTCTGACAGCCAGGCGGGCTGGTCTGGATGACCCTCTGAGACTGAGACGAGCGGAATCAACGAGAAGGTGAGAGAGAAGCTCTTATAAACATAACTAGCAAGAAGAAGTCCACAGCAAGCTTTGGACTAATAAAACTATGAAATCGAAATTATACCGGTACTATATGAACATTATGTAACATAACAAGCATCTTAGTTAATACACATACATGAGGTTTTGTTTATAAATAGTTCTTAACTATTGTTAGCATCATTGCTGTATTACATACGACTCTCGAATATGTGCCAGACTTATTATGTTTTGGAAATTCCCACAAACTGAAAAGTTATTTATTTTAACAAAAGAAAGAAACACTAACTCTAGATTTAAGCGCCTTAGTCTGGGCCATTGTTTGTTAATTCATCTCTAACGTTTTAGAGTTAGTTAACTACTTAGGTTTCAGTTTGCCTTCATACATTTTTACATTATAATATGTGTGACTCACTTAAGAAACCCAGCGATCTCTCTCTTTCCAAAGGGTCCTCGGTCTGCAGTTGAATCCGGACAGAGATGTGGACCGAATCCATGGAAATGGCATTAATACCATTGACATTGAAGCAGTTGAGGGAAGATAGTAAGTCTGAGTAACATAGTAAACAAAGCTTAATCTATCCATTTTCTTAATCACTTATTCAGTTCTTTCATACAAACTCCAGACAGAAAGACCCCCGTTCGGCCAGTGGATTTGAACCCAGACTGTGCCATTCCCATGTCCCATACAGGTTCATAAAATAATTCATTAATATCCCCCCTTGGAATGTTAATTCTTGCAATATTGCAGTGATTGGGATGTTGCATAAAAACAACAAAAAATAAGCTCTATTGGAAAAATCATGCAGAAAAGTAAAATTTATCTGACTAAATAACTTGCTGTCCTGACACAGAGATAAATATCTTAACCATAGGCTGTGAAAGTTGTAATATTTAATTTCTACACACACTACATTGCGATCTTTCGGAGGACAACCTTCACTGCTGCTGATCCCGCTTGAGATCCACCATAAGCTGTCTCTGGACATTTTCATAAAATAGTTGAAATGCCAACTACTCACTGAGGCTTTGACCTTAAACCTTTATGTGTAAAGCAACCTTGGGTTCTCTGTAAAGGTCTGAGAGTTTATTATTATTATTATTCATATTATTATTATTGTGGGTAACTATTGAGGATCAGACCGATACGTAATATCAGATCGGTCCATCTCTACTGTATAGTTTTGAAATGCTGCAGAATCACTGTCAGTGGTTCAATGATAAGTATGTAAGTAAGTAAAATTAATTTATTTTGGCGCTTTTTAAGACAAGAACCAATCCGAGAACTATAGTACTTTACAGAGGCATTACAAAAGATGGTCAAAATACAGACCAGAATAAAGTAAAAACAATACAAAAACATTACCCAAGTGCTTGATGTTTTTTTAATCTGTTTAAGACCTTTGCAGCTGTAAAAATATAGGAAATAAGTCTTAAGATCCCAAAGGGGCAATTTATTTCAGCAAGACAGATTAACATATAAAAGCAATGACAACAAAGCAAAACCCAATAAAGTAGAAGTAAAGATAACAATGTAAGTATATTTACGTCACATTAAACACTCATTTAACCCTTAGATGAAAGAACAATTATTCATAGTATTGAAACGTTCCTGCACTGTGACTTGACTGCTCTGGAAATTCATATTTTTAACAAGTAACCCCAATCTTTGTTAGTTAGTATAGTGAATATGAAGGCAGAAGTCTGGTTTCAGAGGGTGAGCCTGATGATTGAATCTATGTGTGTATATTTTACAAGGTTTGTAAGACAAAGTAAAAAAAAGTATTTCAGATGACATTTTTTCTGCTGTTCAGCATGCTGTCTGGAGGTGCAGACGGAGTAATCGTCATCTATGACCTGGAGAACTTCAGTGGGAAACTACAGTACACCTGCAAGGCAGTCTGCACAGTAGGAAGGTAAATGTTAGCCCATTTACTAATTCCATCCACTAGAGAGTAGCATTTTATTGCGGGCTGTACACACAGTGCTGTCCCCAGCTACCTACAGCTTTTTGTTTTGGCTATAAAATATACACAGAAACTAGAAGAGATCTACCACAGTAAATCTGAAATTAAATAATTAAGATGCAATCAAAACGCAGACCTGGCTGGCTTCACTTTCACTGAAAACTATTGAGGCTTCACCGAAAGCCTTGGAGTCAACTTCCCATCTTTTGCTTGCATAACTGATTAGGAAATAAAGACAGCCTACAGCCATCCATGATACAGGTTTTAAGCAACTTGTTTAGTTGTGTGTGTAAAAATGTCTCTAATTCTTCAGTTCAGTATTTTTATTCATCCGCTTCAGTTTAAGGTTTAAAGTCTGCATTTCAGGTTCATCTTGATTATTTTATTTCAGTTTCAGCTGTCAGAGTTAAGAGCCAAAAATGTGAAAATTGTATCAGCGTCCAAACATTTATAGAACTAACTGTACATGAGAGTTTTTTCTCATTTCTTACAGAAAACATCCTGCGCTATCTGGTTTTGTCAATCCCAAATCAAAAACATGACACATGGCTTTCACCCCATGTTTTATTTTTATTTTTTTTTGTTCTTGTTTTTAGGTCTAGCCGCTATGTCCATAAATTTAGTGTAGAGACAGTCCAGTGGTATCCTTATGACACAGGAATGTTTGTATCCAGTTCCTTTGACAAGACCATGAAAGTCTGGGACACAGAGACATTAAAGGTAAGGCATGTCAACTACTGTATCATCTGGTAATCAAGCCACTAGGTGAAATGGAGACTGACAGCAGAGGTTAGAAAAATGATTGTTTAAGGTCAGCCAGATGAGCAAGAGGAGGTCTTGCAAGGAGTTGTGGCCTTCTCTAAGCTAAATCAGTCATGCTTTTATACATAAGGTAACAGCTGTGGACAGCGAACAGTTAAACACATCTGCCAGCTAAAGGCTCTTGTACTGGCACTGCAAAGCCAGTAGGGGTTGCAGAGAGGCTTAATGCCTAACAAGTTTATTACCTAGCTTAGTTTTGTCAGGCACACCTGCAAAATGTGTGTGAAGTGGCATGAACAAAGATAGAGATACTGGAAGCGTTACAGTGCCACCCAACATAAACTCAGTAATACCAGAGCTAAATCAACACCTCTCTGTGCAGCCTCAATAAATACTGAGTGTTGTATTAAAACTCCACAAAGGTGGGATTTATTGTAGAGCTCACAGAGAGTGTGTTGCATTTCATTATCAAATTCTAATTTATGGCTTCTCCACCCCCACCCCCGCCTTTTGTTCTTTTCATTTTCTCTTCCCCTCGCTTTCTTATTTTCTGCTTCATGCTTTCTAGCTTTCTATGCCACATTGTCCCATATGGCAGGCTCTGAACTGTGCTAGAGTTACACTGGCACCGCAGTTGCTTTAAAAGGTCAGGGAAGGGACAGAAAAGAACCTGTCAACCTTTCACTCGGTTTAACCTGTGTGTTTCTGTCTCTCGCACAAACACACACACAGTTGCATCTATTAAATTCCTAATTGCTCATGGCTGTTTGTCCATTAGTGTGTGTTTTGCATTATTGTGGATGCATTTTTATGCAAACAGAGCTTCCTCTGTGTGTGCAGCCAGTGGTTAAGGCCACGTGGGTGCTGGCGCACACTTACAGATGGAGCACAGAGAGGCTTTTTATGTTTGCTGAAGAATTTGCATTGTAACCGCCACTGGTGCTCAGGCGATCTGCCTTCTGAGCTCTGATCTGCATTGCCCTTTTATTTTTACTTAAAGCTGGGAGCTCTTTCCCTTCACAGAGTGACTTTCTAACACTGTTAAATGTTAAAACTGTGCTTGTATATTTCTATAGATTGTCACTGAGGCAAACATAAGCAAATACACACAGGTCTAAATATGGAGATTGCTGTATTTCTACCATAAGTAACATTTTTCTTTCTCTCCGTCTCCTTCTTTGATTATGCAGCCTGCTGAAGTGTTTCAGTTTGAAGGCAACGTCTACTGTCACCACCTGTCCCCAATTGCCAGGAAGCACAGTCTCATTGCAGGTGCGTGCATGATCCCAGTGAGTTTTTGCTGATCTCAGTGACACAGAGTAAACAAGCTGCACTAGCTGCTTGCATTTCTGTCATTGTGTTTTCAAACTCATTGAACAAAAATCGCAATACTTATCCTGTCACTGCTTTGTCATACTAAGCAAGGTGCTAAGTGCTTTACATGTATGAAGGGGTGGGGTTGGGGTGCATAATTCGGTCAGCAGAAGTGTTCTTGTTTCACTGAGCTGGACCAACAGGTTGTTAATACCTACTGGAGAATGTGTTCTATGTCCTTTACATAACCAGTCCCTTGACACACCTGTTTCTAGTTCAGAGACAATCACAGTGTCAATCTCTTTTATTTTCTTTGGTTCCTAAACAATTCATTCCTCGTTAGAAGTTTTACAGATTCTCGTCAAACTAGTTTTGAGTGAATCCCCTCCCCCTCCCCCAATACCTTCGGTTTTTTCTAGAAAGACACTAACACAAGGGAAACTGTTTTAAGGGAATCTGTTCCTAAACAGCAATATTTACAGTATCATACTCGTTCTCTTAGAACCTCAAATTCCTGTTTTTACCCTGATAACACACCTTTTACACATTGATAACGATAATTGGGGATTTTACATTTTAGAAGGAGTGCCCCTATTCACTATTTACATCATCCTTGTAAGTCTAATCTTTGAACTATGTCTGTGTCTCTGTGTTTCCAGTGGGCACCACAAATCCTAAAATCCAACTGTGTGACCTCAAGTCCGGTTCACGGATTCATATTCTTCAGGGTTAGTTGATCACAGTGCTTTTACTCTGTTCTTTCTGTTCTTTTCATCCACCCACGCAGAAGAAAGAAAGTAACGTATTTGCCATTGCAGGTCACAGAGCAGAGGTCCTGTCTGTGCGGTGGTCACCCAGATACGAGCATATCTTAGCCACTGCCAGGTAAGCTCTCTTTGCCATTCTTGGCTACCCTAGTTTGCCCTCAGAGCCACATCAAAGTGAAACGCCAGCTACAGGACAATCCCCTCTATGTAATTTCCCAGCAGTTCTTGTCATCTCACTTCCCAGCCATCTGGCTACATCACAACCCTGCATCAAGGATAATGGCACCAGAACACTACTAGATAGCACCGTGGCGCTCTAGCAGGCCTGCCAGTTTAGCATATGGTAGATACTGTCCCCACCTGTTTTATGCCACATTAGACCTGCTAATTAACCCACTGGGATCACTGTGCTTCTGTCCCCAAAGAGTGTAAGTGATTTTGAAAACAACTGGCACAGAGACACACACACACACACACACACACACACACACACACACACACACACACACACGTGTATGATATTCTAATATGGAGCAGCGTTTTAATTCCCTACAGAAAACTGACCTTTAAAAACAAACACTAGGGTACACAAACCAGCTCGTCTGTAGTTCATCAGCCTCAGCTTGTATCCTCTTAATGGAATATTTAAACACAAATCATGTTTTTGTTAAGTACCTGAATTTTTAGGGAGCATAGAAAGTAAACAAGTCATTTCCCTGGTTTTCCTTCTTAAGTGCAGACAGCAAGGTGAAAGTATGGGATGTGCGCCGTGCTTCAGGTAGTCTCTTCACTCTGGACCAACACAATGGAGACAAGTCGAAAGCCTCCTCTGAGGCAGGTATTGTTGGCATTTTTCTTTTCATTAAATTTTTTGTCTCATTTTTCCTGAGTGGAGCTGACTTCAAGGAGATCTTGTTGTGTTATTATGTCATTGACAGAGAAACAGTTCTAGTTCAGTACCTCAATACCCCATTTATCCATCTTTCGCCCCATAATGTAGTATTTATTGTACAGTGGTGCTGTATATACAGTTTACATGCAGTAGATAAATGGGAGCTGAGGTGTGTCCTGTCACCAAAATAGTTCAGCGGAAGTCTTTTGGATGGGAGACCTCAGAGCATCAACATGAACCAATCCGATTGCTGATGCTTTAAATTAAAAATACATTTCTAATTTATATGAACCACGACAGCTTTGTTTTCCTCTGAATTGTCATGTCTAATGACTTCCAAGATATTCAGGGTAGTGCTGAGTTTGGCTCACTTGGGAAAAGGTCAACATTCTGCATAAATGGTATCTGTTTTTCCTGTTTGAAGTGCCTTTGCATTCAAACCAGGGGGTCAGAAGTTCAGAGAACAGCCGATTACAATTAAACCAGTTTTTCTGGGAGACATATGGTTTTGATGGACACTAAAAACTTATCATTGATGGATTGTCACTGTATAAGACAAATATTTCTTAAAGTCTTTAGGTGACAAATACACTGCTACCATATCTAATCTGTCTTTAACCAGTAAACACCGCCCATAACGGCAGAGTGAATGGCCTGTGCTTCACTGGTGATGGCCTCTACCTGCTCACTACTGGAACCGATGACCGTATGAGGCTATGGAATAGTGCCACCGGGGAGAATACACTGGTAAGGTGTATGAAGGCTTTGTCCTCACAGCCTGTGTAAAAAAGCACTTCATGTAATGTTGTTACAACAAACCAGTTTGTCTTTTGCTGAACAGAGGCTCAGTCATAATCTAGTCAGGACTATCCTACAACTATATCCTTCCAACCAGTTCCTTAAGGGCTTATCCAGTTTATGGCCATGAAGGGGCCTGAGGCCTGTCCCAGCTTAGCAACATAGTGAGACAGACATTCATGTACTTGCACATCCAGACCAATTTAGCATGTTTTTGAACTGTGGGAAGAAGCTCAAGTACCTGTAGAGAACACACACAGCAAACACAGAGGCTCAAACTGGTCAGTAGATTTGAACCCAGATCCTTCCTGCAGACAGTGACTGCACCACCGTGCTGCCCTGCAGTTCTTTGATGACGCTGATATCAACTGAGCTGTTGAAATTGCAGCTGAGCTTGATAGAAGTAATACTATGCTCAGTTTTAGCTACAAAAGGCCGCATACATGAAGCCTGAAATCCTATCAGTGAGCTAAATAACACAACAAATAGTATATCTGCAGGCTGGGTGCTGATTATCTGATTATATGTTATATCAGTATAATACTGATAAGAATAGGTGTGAGAATTGATGAAATCAATATTGATGACTATTACAAGTGTTCTTGGTTCTTGGCCAGTTGTAGTTACACCATTTAAACAGTTAGAAACATGAAAGGAGTTAACAGATTTTTAGAATTTCAATCCTAGAAGGGTGTGAGTTAGGTTACTATGGTGCCTTCTCTTCAGGGCTTGAACTACCTGAGCAAGAATGCTGCTACACAGGCTTTATAACAGACGCACTTCACAGGCTTTCTTAGTGTACGTTATCCCGGTGAGACTCAGACTTAGTTTTACTAAAATTCAGATTCGTAGATGCTTCAATGCTTAAATTCTAAAAAGAATATTGCCGAAGCATCAAAATACAATATAGTGAAACCCAGGCACCCAGGCAAACAAACAGATTAAACATTTTCTTATTGTAAGTATTAAATGTTCGTTTTTTATAAGCTACTAAAATTCACATAATGTACTTCTGAAAAAAATCTGTTTTTGAATAATTTGCCTTTTTTGTTCTGTTTTACCCAAAATAATTGATCTGCCAGGAACAATGAACTTGTGCCATCAGATTTTTAAACAGGTAAAACAAGTTGACAATCCCTAACTGGTTACCAACGATCAGAAAATGTTAGTGGTTGTAAAAACCAGGTTTACGTGTTAGATCTCACAGCCTCAAAGATTGAATATTCGACTTTTGCTTTTAGTTTTGCCCAGAAGTTAGAGAAATCAGAGCAAAGAAATAGCATAAAATAAAAAAGGCGGATTGTTTTTTGTTTTGTTTTTTTCTTTTCTTTTCTTTTTTTTTTTTTTTGTCTAGACTGAGATAATATGGATACCAGAAAATTGGGTACTTAAAAAAAAGTGTGCTTCCATGCAAAACTTGTGTTGCACATGAGTGACATGTGAAAGGAATGCAGGGCTCGCAAAAGGTTTTTCCAGTCGGGCTACCAAAATCTATCTCAGCCCTGCCCATCGGGCTATCATAGGAAAATATATGTCAATGCTTTTGCATTCTTTCGAAAATGTAGCTGAGTAATTATGTCATTGGCATCGATGAGCCACTGTCAATATGTGACATATTGAAATCGCGTTTGAATTTCCGCTTGTTTTTTGCTTTCACTTTGCGATTGCGCGAACTGTGTGTAGAGAGCGGCAGCACTGATTGGTGAGTGATGATTACTTGCACACCAATTCCTCTGACATCGTCTTATCACTCATTAGCTTACTATTCAAACATGACAAGTGAAATCTCCCACAGCAAGCTTAAACATGTGAGAGGTTGATTGCGCAGAGAATCGCTGAGCGTTACATGTGTAAAAGCAGCAGGATTTAAGCCGGTATTTTAGAGAGATAAGATAAGATAAGATAGAACTTTATTAATCCCTCGGGTGGGTTCCTCTGGGAAATTCGACTTCCAAAAAGCACAGCAACGACCGAAGTTACAGTTACAGAATTGTTTTATATATATATATACACACACACACACACATATATAAATACAGAGACAAATATAAATAAAATATACAAAGGGGATAAATAGAATAAATAGGAATAAAAAATAAAAATACAAGTGAATTGCACATTTCAAGTATTGAGGTCTATTGCACTGTTGACTATTTACAAAAAGTATTGCACAAGGTATTGCACAGTGAGGTGAAGAGGCACTACAGCTTAGTTGTTCCCCCCTCCTTTGTCCTCCTGTTTCCCCTCCCTCTCCCCTCCAGAGAGGAGTTAAACAGTCTGATGGCGTGTGGGACAAAGGAGTTTTTAAGTCTGTTAGTTCTTGTCTTTGGGAGAAGCAACCTGTCACTGAACAGACTCTTCTGGTTGTTAATGGCCGTGTGCAGAGGATGCCCAGCATTGTTCATAATGTCCATCAGTTTCTTTAATGTCCTTTTCTCTGCCACTGTCACCAGAGTGTCCAGCTTCATGCCGACCACAGAGCTAGCCTTCCTGATCAGTTTCTCCAGCCTGGATGAGTCCTTCTTTGCTGTGCTGCTCCCCCAGCACACCACAGCATAGAAAAGTACTCCAGCAACCACCGACTGGTAAAACATCCTCAGGAGCTTCCTGCAGATGTTAAAAGACCTCAGCCTCCTGAGGAAGTACAGTCGGCTTTGGGCTTTTTTATACAGGTGCTCTGTGTTGCATGACCAGTCCAGTTTATTGTCCACCCACAGCCCGAGGTACTTGTACTTGTTGACCACCTCCACCTCCTCCCCCTCTATCTGAACCGGCAGTGGACCTTCTCTGGACCTCCCGAAGTCCACAACCAGTTCCTTAGTCTTTGAGGTGTTGAGTTGCAGGTGGTTTGTGTGACTCCATGCGACAAAGTTCCTCACCAGACTTCTGTACTCCTCTTCCTGATCATCCCAGATACACCCCATGATGGCCGTGTCATCTGCAAACTTCTGAATGTGGCATAATTCAGAGTTGTAGCAGAAGTCAGAGGTGTACAGGGTGAAGAGAAGAGGGGACAGCACAGTTCCCTGTGGTGCTCCTGTGCTGCTGACCACAGTGTCAGACGTGATGTCCTTCAGCCTGACGTACTGTGGTCTGTCGGTGAGGTAGTCGGAGATCCAAGCCACCAGGCAGGGGTCCACCTCCATCCTGTTCAGTTTTTCTTGAAGCATACAGGGCCGGATGGTATTAAAGGCACTGGAAAAGTCAAGAAACAGGATCCTGACCGTGCCTTTTCCCCCATCCAGGTGTGAGTGGGCTCTGTGTAGGAGGTACAGGATGGCATCCTCCACTCCGACACCCGCCTTGTATGCAAACTGTAGTGAGTCCTGGGCATGTTGTACCTGTGGTCGGAGGAAGTTGAGGAAGAGCCGCTCTAGAGTCTTCATAAGATGTGACGTCAGTGCCACCGGTCGGAAGTCATTCAGCTCATTGGGCCGGTTCTTTTTGGGGACCGGGACGATGCAGGATGTCTTCCATAGGGCGGGCACTCTCCCCAGTCGCAGACTGAGGTTGAAGACTCGTTGTAGCGGCTCCCCAAGTTCAGCAGCACACGCCTTTAGCATCCTAGGACACACCTTGTCTGGGCCTGCTGCCTTTCTGGGGCGAAGCTTCCTCAGTTGCCTCCTGACCTGATCCACTGTGACACTGGGAGATGTTTGGGAGGAGGGGAGGGGGGGAGATGTCTTGCTGCTGAGAGAGGGATTGGAGGAGGGGGGTGTCATGGTGTCAGGAAGGGGGGGGGGGGGTTCTGCTCAGCCAAATAAGACAGGGTGAAGAAGGGACAGCCAAAGAAAAGCTTACCACAAAACGGAAAAGTTATGACAAATCAGACTATGAGGCAAAAAAAAGCGTAGCTTTTTTGGTTTCATGGACAAAAGAATTTCTGTGGCTGGAATATGACGAACTAAATAACATGATGTTCTGCCAGGTGTGTTGTGAGTTTCATTCAATTTCTGAGTCGACAAGCGCCTTTGTTACTGGGACCAGTAATTTTAAGAAAGACCCCATCAGAACCCATGAGAAATGCAAGGAATGCATTATTTCCCAGTCTGCAATATCTTTCCCAGAACAAACAGCAATTGCAAAAAACATACTAAAAATGAACCAAGCACGAGAAGAAGTCCTGAAAAAGCTGTTTAGAACAGCGTACTATGTTGCAAAGAGTGAACTACCTTTGGCAAAATTTAGCAGTCTTTGCAAACTTCAAAAAGCAAATGTCCTAGATCTTGGTTCCACTTACCTCTTACCAGTGACTCCAGTGGAAATGTCAGATTCAGGATCTGACACAGACTGATTCATGTTCTACACAGTTCTTACAAGTTCATAGAAATTTCTGTTCAGTGAGAACCAAGTATTTGAGTTGATGATTGGAATCTTTATACAGTTGTTGTGATTTGTATTTTAAAAATTTTTTGATTAATTTTTGTTTCCGTTACAATATTAAACATTAAAGCATAATATTGTAACGGAAACAAAACATAAAAAAATTGCTCCCTTTTTTATTCGGGCTACTTAAATTTATTTTGGGCTACCAAAAACTGTAGAGTGCCGGCCCGAAGGGCTTCCAGGGATTTAGAAATTTTGCGAGCCTTGGAATGTGTTACCTCATTCGGCCTGTTTCACAGATGCATAGGAAAAATACAAGTTATTCTCTGCCTTCAAGTTCACATAGCTGCCCTATTTAAAGTTCTGTTTGTCTTCATTTTGGAAACTCTACCAAGTCTTGAAAAATAGTGACACACTTAAAAAAAAAAAAAAAATCTAGCATCTTTTGCAAGAACAAGGATATCAAACAAAAACAGTGTCAAATAATTGAAATAAAATGCGATCAGTTATAAAAGCCTCACGATATGAGTGAGTTTTATACTGATAAATGAAATAGTTAAATAATTTAGACCAAAAAGCAATACAGAAGAGTCTGCTGGAAATGCCATGATATATAAAGCCTTTAAAGGAATTGTGTCCAAGTTTTATGTCCACAGTTAAGCTTTAGAAGCCTTTAAATATTAGTGTCTTTTAATGGGCTCTTTGGATAATCTTATTTTCATTTTCATGAATTAATTGAAGTTTTTTTTTGTCAAATGAAAGTGCAGAAAATTTCTAATCTTCCAGAATGTTTTGCAACATCTTGGCATTCGATTAAAAATGGCTTAATCCTTATGCAGAAAATGCCTGAGGTTTATGTTTGGACTTTTTATTCGGATGTCATCTGAACCGTGTGCCCCTTCACTCGTTATCCCTCAGGTAAATTATGGGAAGGTCTGCAACGAGAGTCGGAAAAGGCTACAGTTCACAGTGTCACGTGGCTGCAGCCCAGAGTTTGTGTTTGTGCCATGCGGCAGCTCTGTTGCAGTGTACACCCTTCACACGGGAGAGCTGGTCACCATGCTTAGGGGTCACTATAACAGTGTGGACTGTTGTGAGTTCCACCCAGACTACCAGGTGAGTCCATCTGATTTATCACCTCACAGTCAAGAGTGGTTTGTCCCCCGCATGCTTACAGTAACCCTGCTGGATTCTCTCTGTTCCTCATCTTTTTGTTTTATTTCATCAGCTCTGCAGTAGTACCTGTAAGTAATCTGCAGTCACCATGGTACTCTCAAATGAGTTACTTCCTGCGGATAGATAACAGGGTAGAGTCAATACTGACTTCCATAAATGCAAATGCAGGTGCTTCTTATGTGAAACTCAGGTTTGTGCTCATAGCCTCTTTACCATGTGTGAAAATTAATGCCATCACATTTATCTCTGCTTTATCAGATCTAGGAGCAAAACAGTGCAGTCTGTCTTACTGTTGTTTTCCTGTTGCCTTGTAAAACGCTCTGCTTGTGTTGACAGAATTGGAAGCAGTTAGTTCCATGTGACATTTGTGCTTTATCACAGCCATTTCGACTAAATAAATTCTTGACTCTTTAGTCGTCAGTGCTACCAGATATGTTGCAAAAGCTTTTTCTTTCATTTGTGCCTCAATGAATTACCTAATCGAGGCAATGAGTGAATGAGTCATGTTAAAATCTGTGTATATGGACATATGTGCTAACCGACAGGCAACAGGTGATTCAGGATTACTTCACAGGTGTCACAAGTCCAAAATGTGATAGAATCATCGACTGTATATACAGAAAAGTTATGCATCTTAAAAAGTGAACCCATTACTTTTTTCTTAAGGCAAGCAGGAAGTGACACCGCTGGTTGCCAGAAGAAAACAACCATACTCCTATCTTGCAGTGGTGGTGCAGTTGTTCTCTCCTCTCTTTACAGTGCTATTAAAGCAGTGTACACTCTAGTGTAGGCCTATGTTGTGACTGACGAGTCACTTCCTTGTTAGCATGCAACGTTGTCGCTTTCTCAGATAAATTCACTCTCCCACTCAAGTCAAAATGGGACTTCATAATCAATGGGTGAAGTCATGGTGGCTATTGTCATCTTTTCTGTACACTGTGCCTGAGACGAAACATGTAAATGGGAGAATAAATGTACAGTTATTGATTATATGATACTTTTCAATATAATATTGATAAGAATAGGTGTAATATGTGTCAAAGTTCATGCAGGCTCATCAAACTTGGACAATGGAAGACTTGAAAATGCTGTCTGTACTAATGACTTCTTTGTGATATTTGGATTGTAGGATCACAACTTGGTTTAACAACATGAAAGCGTGGATGCAATAATCTAGAGCTACTGGTTTCCCTGCCTATTCTTTGTGATTCCAGTAACTATATTCTATTTTTATTAAATAAGTATTAATTGCAAGATTATTCTTCAGATAGGTTGTATTCATTTTATTTTAAGAGTAATATTTTAGTGAAAACAGTGCTTGTTTTCATTCAAGATGGTGTTTTTTTGTTTAGTACTTCAGTTATGTATTTCTACTCCAGTGTTCCTTAATTAATTTAAATCCTAGTTATGTTTATTTAGCCAGTCCTTTGTGCTGAGAAACAGCCTATTATGTATCGGCACAAATGGAGAAGGCCGTCTAACCCGTGCACTCCTTATTAGGAGTTGCTGCATCCGGTGACATCGATTTTCTGTGTTTGACAGTTATAAGAATGCAGTTTGGCAGCTTGTCACTCTGAAGAGTCACAGGAAGGGACACCTTGTTCTGAAAACGTTTTATGCTTCCTGTATGATATAATGACCCGCAGTCATTAAACTGTCCCCTGTGACATCACCTGTTGTACATGGACAGTTTTAAGTGTGTTCATTACTTTGCTTTTGGTACCAGTTATGCTTGTTGACACTGGTTTTCTCCCCGCACTGATGTCATTGGAAGTACTTTGAGGTTTGCTGAAAAGGTCGATGTGTACATTATTGTCCCTGTTGTTTGTGCTGTATGTAGGAGGTGTACAGTGGAGGTAAAGACTGTAACATTCTAGCATGGGTCCCTGTCCTCCGTCCCTCAGATGTGGAGGAAGACTCAGACCATGAAGTAAAGGTAAAGGTCATAACAACAGGAAACAATAGTAGATGGAAGAATCTGAAAAATTATGGAATCCAAATGCTGTTGAACTTTGCTTCCACCACTGAAAAAAAATAAAACAATATAATTATAATAACAACAATAATAACTGCTATGCATGAGTCAAAATTTTTTAGTGTTTCAAAATTTCAGTTTAGATATTCCAGAGTTTCAACTTTGAGACAAAAGTTGAAATTTTGACATAACAACCCAAAATATTTGGAGATAATTCAAAATTTTGTCGTGGCTCTACCTGCCTTGTTTTTCAGTGGTGAAGAAGAGCTTCCATAAAGTGCCCTTGATGATATAACAGATTTGATCTTTCTTCTTTTTGCTTTTGTAGGGTTGTTTTTTGTACAGAAAGGCCATGAATGTTACATCATCATACCCAGTGCAAACAATAATGATTATAGTCTGCAAACCTCTTTTAATCTTCATATATATAAATATATATGTTTTTAAGCTAATCTTCAATAATTGTGGTCATTTACTATAAATGAACGTCCTCTGATTTGGACCTTTCTGGATTTTTTGTTTTTCCTTCCAGAAACGAGATCATAGATAAGCACGTGTCATCTGAAGAATTTAACTTATGAAACTTCAGTGTTATCTTCATGTTAATAAATAATGTTTACATAGTTGTCTATCACACTTGATGGGAACTGCAGATACTTGTATTTTTTCTTTCTTTATTGTGCAAACTGAGTTAAATGTTTTGGTCTCTCACAGGGTGCTGCTGGCCAGTCTTCGGTGAACCCTGCCTTTCAGGATGCGTGGAGCAGTGATGAAGACTAACGCTGGATTTGTTTTGAGCATGTGGACAACATTTAATGTCTGATTATTCACAATTACTGTAAAACAAATGCTCCAAAAGCCTTAAAACTTAAACGTGTTAACAACGGTATGACTTTGTAAATGTTTTTGTACGTTTGATAAATCATTGTTACTTTTTTTATTTTTTATTTAAACATGTAAAACCAAAATGGTCCTTAATTAGTATTTTCAGTAAGTCTCTTTTAGTCTTAGGCAGTATCTGCTATTGTTAAAGGAAGCTGAATAAATACTTACTGTCACAATGCTGATACTACATTTACATTATTGAAATGAAACCTTTACCTAGACATCTGCAGGCCATTTAAAAAGGTGTGGTTTCAGTCTACACCTGATTTTTAAAAGACTTTACCCATATTGCTTACATGGGAGTAACCAGGTGGCATTCAAAAACACAGATTGTCCTGTTGTCATTACTAAAAAAATTTGCATTTGTTGTGCCGTCAGGGCTTAGTAAAGAAGCGATGGCGAAACCTTTGTTGGACACACCCCCTACAAGTTTTACACATTGGTTTTATTGACATATAAACATTTAAGACATCACTGTCATAAACATTAGGGATAATTGTCCGTCTGCTTTATTAAAATCAGAGGAAATGCCACTGTTATTGTGATTATAGTGGAAAATTACAATTTAGCAGTTTTCCAACTGAAACAAATGATTAATTACGTGTCAAGATAGACATGTATCATTGTTAAAAAATGTCACGTCGCTTCGGATGAGCCATTGCTCAAGAATTAAACTGGGTCCAGTTGAACCACAACTGCTCCAATCAGCGAGCGCGGGGGGCGTGGCGTGAGGCAGAACCCCGCCTCCGGCTCGCCGGCATAAGGTAGCGAGCAGCGCGTGCGCTGTTAGCGAGTGACAGGAGAGCGAAGCGTACACCTGTAGGAGGGCTGCAGGTGGAAACGGGAATTTGGATAGCAACGATTCGGCGGTTGAAGGGGGATTGTCGTTGAGTTT
This sequence comes from Mchenga conophoros, assembly GCF_057382185.1. Classification (NCBI taxonomy): domain Eukaryota; kingdom Metazoa; phylum Chordata; class Actinopteri; order Cichliformes; family Cichlidae; genus Mchenga; species Mchenga conophoros. The sequence continues at coordinate 24,752,369 of NC_140537.1, read as the reverse complement.
CAGCTGCCGTGGCGCTGAGGGCTGGTGAGTTTTCTTTCTAATGGGGGTAAAAATACAAAGACGGGAAGGATGTAAAAACACCGGCGCAACGACCATAAACCTGCCCGTGATTACTGAAACATTTCTGGTCACTGTGACACGCATGATGGCTGCTTTTGTTTTCTGAAAAAAGACGAAAAAACCTAAACTTTCCACCTGGATACTGTAAATCTTCAGCTTATAGATATAGAATGTTAAGTATAGGCCATACATTGATGAACGTTTTTATACAGCACATTTTAAACTTGCTGTGATGCTTAAAACGAAGTGGCTGTCTACTAAGTTCATCTTAAGTTTTTGTTTGTTTTTTCTTAATTGACAACTAAATCCCAGTCTGGGTTTAGTACTGTCGCTCACTCTGTGGCACATAATATGAATATTAAATATTTTATTTCGTGGTCTATAAAAAGCTAATAATTGAGGGTGGTAGCCACCTCCTACCTGAAAGTACATTTCTGTCTTAGTAACCTGCGGAAGTTGAGGAGCCACGCCATGGGAGTAGCAGCTTTCACATCATCATCTCTGACTATAACGTTAATTGGCGTGTCAAGGCTTGCCGTGTCTTGATTAGTGAGGAGAATCCAGACGGCCATGCCTTTTATCACTTTAGCCAGTTAGGCTCCTGTGTCACACAGGTAGACACACCTCGAAAACCTGTCATGTAGGGTTAGGTTCCACAGCAGACGAGGGATGATGTGTTTTACGTGTTGCTTTCGCAAATGTATTGCTCTTTCTTCACAAACTACAACAATACTGTAGGCTAACCTGTTGGTTTGTGCTCTACAGTTGCTTCACTTCTGCTTTGTCTGCATGACGGATTGAGCCATTTCCCTTTGGCAAACTTTATATAGTATCACAGAGGTTAAAACCTGTCTGATCACTCACTGCTTACCTTCACTTGGTTCAGCACTAGTCCTGAATCCATTGTATAGATGGGGTGTTTTCACTCATCAGGAACAGTTTTTAAATAAGGTTCAGTGTCATAAAAGCAACAGCGCCCAGTATCTGCATGTAGATTACTGTCAACAAAGCCTACTAAGAGTCTGTGTGACGTGGACTATGTTGAAGTTGGGTTTTGATTCATTACTGAATGAATTCTGGTCACACAGTGGCTTGTTTTTTGACGAGAGAGAGGGGCTGCTACTCATTGTACTCCCATCACACTCTCGCTTTGTCTGCCTCAGAAGGGCAGCCAAGAATAGCTGAGTGGCCTTTTTCTTTTTTCTTTTTCTTTCCTCCCTCAAACAGTCCAGTCTTTGAGACTTTGTAGTTGACTGTAGTTCAGTGTGCCCTAACCCGAACTGTAACGGCAACATGGTTCATGATTTTTGATTTTGAACATGCGTTAAAGTTTCATCCTGCGATAATGCATCTTGAGGAATTTGTCTCAGTGAGCAGTCCTGTTGCACTTGTTTTTCCTTCTCCCTCCCCCTAGACAAACCATTCCAGTTCCTCCTCTGTGCTTTTTGTATAAAACATTCAAGAGGTAGTAACAATTGCCACCATTAATGGCTCTTTCTTTTTTTTTTAAATTAAAAAAATATCTGTTTTACAATTATTTTATTATTTTTGTTTAGTAAAGTCTTCATACATATTCAAAAGCCCCTACATACATGGGTTGAAGTTGCTAGATACAAATATCACCGAGCCTGCTTCTGTGCTCTGCTTTTCATCCAAATACCACTGAACTTGTAGTCTAAACTGACACTGTGACCTTTGCCTCTGCTCCTTCTAGGTGAAGTACAAGCAGCTTGTCTGAAAATGGAGTTTGGAAGCATAAAGTCCACTGTTGGGCTGATTTATGATGAGTTCATGCAAAATGCAGGTGAGTCTTTGCCCAAAACTAACTCTGTGCTATCACTTTTGGTTTTCTGTCTGCATATTTTTTTCAAACCCCTCTACATGTTTTTTTTTGCAGATACACGGACGGAGAATTGGCTGCTCATGTCGTCTCCTATCCCCCAAACCATCATCATCACAGCATACATTTACTTTGTGACATCACTGGGGCCTCGAATCATGGAGAATCGCAAAGCCTTTGACCTCAAAGGAGTTCTTGTAGTCTACAATTTCAGCGTGGTGGCCCTGTCACTCTACATGTGCTATGAGGTGAGTCCACATACTATTTTTTTTTTTTTTTTTTTTTTTTTTTTTTTTTTTTTTTTTTTTTTTTTTTAACCTCAGTTGGTGCTGACGGGTATTTTAAAAGTGAAATCCTTTCCTGGAAGGTTTTGCACTCCATACCGTACAGGGAGTGAACGTCTTGCATTGCTTCAAATTGCTATGACACATGCCCTCTTGTGAAATACACTTTTTTCTTTTTTCTTTTTTTTCTTCTCCCCTTCATGGACTGGTTATTTGAGGTTAAACCAGATCAGCAGGTGTCATTTCCTTATTAAAATGCTTTGTATTCAGCAAATGCTTCTCTGGTCCCACATAACTTTGGTTTCACTGCTTTCCAATGAGCCATGAATGAACCTGAGTGACAGAATTTATTTTTACACCAGAGATTGGATATATTCAGGTAAACTTGAAGGAAAACATTACAGCATTGGGTTGATGGAGGACAACCTCTAATTTGTAAATTACTTGCACTGAATGTTCAGCCACAGACGCGCTGCTGTTTGTGTTCATGTCTGTTTGGAAAGCTGTGATTTGCAGCTAGATTTAATTGTAGACATGTGGTGTGCCGTTTGGGTGGAGCAGGTGATGCAAGTCAAGAAATTAACCTGCAGACATGTGATTCAGCAGCATGATTTGAGTTACAGTGAAGGTGAAAAGGAAGTAAGAAGAGATGAGAAATAAGTGGATGAAATGGTTTGGCAGAATTAGAAATTCCAACTGCATGTCCTGGAATAGGGTTTGGTTTGGGTGGTGTACACTAGCAGAACTGCTTTTGTTTCTATTTGTATGAAAAATCTGTTTTTAAATGAAAAGGTGGTGGAAAGTGAATGACGTGAGAAGCTGATACATGGAACTTTCCTGCTTGTCTTGTTTGTTCATGTAACCGAAACTTCCACCATTTGTGTCATAGTTTGTGATGTCAGGATGGGGAACCGGATATTCCTTCCGCTGCGACTTGGTGGACTACTCTGACTCGCCACAAGGCCTGAGGGTAAGTCACTATTAAGTTCAGATGAGCTGATTACAAACGAGTAGTTCAAGGTTTTGACGTATGTGGGTCTGGCGCTAAAGTTTTCTCACTTCTCCTCCAGATGGCAGCAACGTGCTGGCTTTACTACTTCTCAAAGTTCATTGAGATGTTAGACACAGTAAGTGGGGGGGGAAAGTTGCATACCTATGTCTTTGTAATATCCACCCAGGCCTCACCCAGTTTATTTTAAAGCACTGCATCTCTTTTCAGATTTTCTTTGTGCTGAGGAAAAAGAACAGCCAGGTGACTTTCCTTCATGTCTACCATCACTCCATCATGCCATTCACCTGGTGGTTTGGTGTCCGCTTTTCTGCAGGTAAAAACCACCACCTCCTCTTCTTCGATGTACAAGCAACCTTCATTCATGACAGTATATGAACTCCTTGACATTTTCTTTCGCAATGCCATGCCTCATCCACTCCCTGTTACAGGTGGACTGGGAACATTCCACGCCCTGCTAAATTGTGTCGTTCACGTAATCATGTACACATACTATGGGCTGACTGCCATGGGACCCAAATACCAGAAGTACCTGTGGTGGAAGAAGTACCTCACAACCATCCAGCTGGTATGTCAAATGGCTTTTTATATTTATTTTTGCTCTTCTTTACAAAGACCTGGGTTAAACTTTGGCACTATAAGTCAACCACTATATTCTTTATTTGCTTTGTAGATTCAGTTTGTTATGGTGACCAGCCACATCTCCCAGTATTTCTTCATAAAGGACTGCCCATACCAGTTCCCAATCTTCGTCTACATCATCGGCCTGTACGGGCTGATTTTCTTGTTTCTCTTCCTCAACTTCTGGTACCATGCCTACACCAAGGGCAAGAGACTGCCAAAGGTCCTTCAGGCTCAGACATGGTCGCACCACACCAACGGCGTCATGAATGGAAATGCCAATCATGACAAGGATGAGTGACGCAGCAGCTTCTCAGGGGTTTGGGGTTGAGTAAAATAAGGAAACTACTGTGGTAGTCTGAGATGCAAACCCAGTTCGTCTGGACTTTATATATATTTTTTGATAACTCCTTTACTTACAAACTGCAAAAGACAATCTTTAAATTATAAGCGAAACTATATTTAAGGTTACTGAACCAAACCAAAAGGTTTAGCTTTTCTGATTTCTACTTAAGGTAAGGCCAAAGTTCTCCCACAGATGTCGACACTTAAGAAATTAATAAAATAAAGTCTTAGAAACTGACCACCTGCTCTACAGGGCTCTTCCAGTGAGAGCCTGAGCTGTACAGGAATACTGGCTTCCTCACAAAGCTTCTAAAACAGATCTTTTTTCTTTTTTTACCCTTTTTATTCAGATTTGATCTTACTTCTCAATATACTTTTTTTTATTATTATTTAAAGACTGTGCACTGAAATCAAGGGTTGTTTATTTCACTCTACCTAAAAGAACAACTGTTTAGAAGCCACGCGTCCTGTTTTTCAGGTCTTTGTTCAAAGGGCTACAAGCAAGCACAACCGGGTTTAGGTGTTTGAGAGCGCACGTCCACTCCTTTGCTGCTTGATTCACAGCTGCTGCTCGTGGTGTAGACATTCATTGAAAATGCAGTCTTTAAACGGCATCAGTTTTCACTTCTGACTTGAGTCTCCTATGAACCGTTGCTGTGACACATGCCGGGGAGGGCAGACTTAAGTTCTTGTAGGATCCAGAGCAGAGCTCTAGTGAGTTTTTGCTGCTTCCTTGCAGAGACATAATGCAAAAATTAAGACTATTACAAGACTTGCACAATATGCACAACTTAGCCATTCAGTTGGAAGATATGAGCAGCTTTGCTTGACTGCTACGCTTCATGTGTTGAAATTCTGTTAAGCTAACGGGGTCTTCACATAGCTGGAGTTAGCTTTTTTTGGATGTAATTCTTGAATAGTTTTTGTATGTTATGATGACCTTTTAACCTTAAGTGAATATAACACTCTGCGTCTCTGGTGACTGAGGACACAGGATTGAGATTTGTGTGGAAAGATTTACACTTGTTTTGTTTTGTTTTTTTGTTTGTTTGTTTGTTTTGTTTTAATTCTTTTTTTCCCCATTTGCAAATGCACAACACAAAATATTTACAGATATGTAATGGCTTTTTCCCCAGACCCCGCCTTGTATTAATGGAGAAAAATGCAACAAAAAATGAAATGTTTATATTGTATTTTATATGTATTTATATAAATAAATGATGGACTTCAGAAAATGTAATCTTGCTTTCGGCCTGTTATTTCAACTCTGGATATTTGATACTTTTGACAACTTCATAGATGCAACGCCATTAACAGGCTAATGTCCCGTTTGACTGTTTCAGATGAGCGAGTTGGCCTTAATTAGGTAGATGGATGCCATCGAGACAAGACTGCATTTACAGTTATTAAACATTGTTTTAAGGACAAACCCCAGTGTAGATTCTCTCCACACTGACTGTGAAATTGCTTTGACCAGATTGTAATGAGCAGTTGTCACCAGCAGGGAGTGCTGTTTAACTGACGTTGCTCATGGCCTGTTTGTTTTAATCAGAATCAGAAAGGGGTTTATTGCCAAATGTTGAGCAGGTTTACAACATTAGGAAATTGCTGCGGTGCTTCAGTGCAAACATAGTGTCATAAATAGTACTTAAATAGACATGAAAAAAAATAAAAGTAGGGATAAGAATTAAAAGTGCTACGTAGAAAGATATGTGCATGAGATATACATGAGATATATACATGAGAATAAGAATTAAGAGTGCTACGTTGAAAGATATATATACATGAGTGCAGGTGGTGATCAGTGCCAAACATGGAATGATGCAGTGACACAGCGTAGGGTCATGTGTTAGTGGCGGGAACAGTCATATGGTTATTGTTCATGTGTCCAACAGCAGAGGGGAAGAAACTGTTCTTATGGCGAGAGGTTCTGGTGCGAATGGACCGGAGCCTCCTGCCTGAGGGGAGCAGGTCAAACAGACTGTGTCCAGGGTGAGAAGGGTCAGCTGAGATCCGAGCTGCACGCCGCAGTGTCCTGGAGGTGTACAGGTCCTGCAAAGATGGGAGTCTGCAGCCAATCACCTTCTCAGCAGAGCGCACAACACGCTGCAGTCTCTGTTTGTCCCTGCTAGTGGCTCCAGCGTACCACACAGTGATGGAGGAGGTGAGGATGGACTCGATGATTGCAGTGTAGAACTGCATCATCGTCCGTGTTGGCAGGTTGAATTTCTTCAGCTGCCTCAGGAAGTACATCCTCTGCTGGGCTTTCTTGATGACGGAGGTGATGGTGGGCTCCCACTTCAGGTCCTGGGTGATGGTGGTACCCAGGAAGCGGAATGAGTCCACAGAGGTGATGGGGGTGTCAGTCAGGATGATGGGGGGGAGTGGGGCTGTGTGCTTCCTGAAGTCCACAATAATCTCCACTGTCTTCTGGGCATTCAGCACCAGGTTGTTGTGGCTGCACCAGGACACCAGACGTTCAACCTCCCTCCTGTAGGCAGACTCATCCCCGTCAGAGATGAGTCCAATAACGGTGGTGTCATCTGCAAACTTGATTAGCTTGACAGACTGGTGGGTGGAGGTGCAGCAGTTGGTGTACAGGGAGAAGAGCAGAGGAGAAAGAACACAGCCCTGAGGGGAGCCGGTGCTGATGGTCCGGGAGTCCGAGACATTCTTTCCCAGCCTCACATGCTGCTTCCTGTCCATCAGGAAGTCAGTGATCCACCGGCAGATGGGATCAGGCACATTCATCTGGGAAAGCTTGTCTCGGAGATGGTCTGGAAGGATGGTGTTGAAGGCAGAGCTGAAGTCCACAAACAGGATCCTGGCGTAGGTTCCTGGGGAGTCCAGATGCTGCAGGATGAAGTGTAGGGCCATGTTGATGGCGTCATCTACAGACCTGTTGGCTCTGTATGCAAACTGCAGGGGGTCCAGGAGGGGGGCCGTGAGGGTCCTGAGATGGGAGAGAACTAGGCGCTCTAAAGACTTCATGACCACAGATGTCAGAGCCACGGGTCTGTAATCATTTAGTCCAGTGATCCTAGGTTTCTTGGGGACAGGGATTATGGTGGAGGACTTGAAGCAGGCAGGCACATGACATGCCTGCAGTGAGGAGTTGAAAATGCCAGAAAACACTGGGGCCAGCTCGTTTGCACAGTGTCTGAGGGTGGCAGGAGACACGCCGTCTGGGCCGGGAGCTTTCCGAGCATTCAGGTTCTTAAACTGCTTCCTCACATCTGCTTCATGAATGTGAAGAGTTGTGGTGGGAGGAGGTGGTGTGAAATCCTCTGGGGTGAGGAGGGGGGTGTTGTAGGTGAACAGTTTGAAGGTGGTGATGGCTCTATGGAGGGGGGAGAGGTGGGGGAATTAGTGTCCAAAGTGCCTCTATTGTTGGGGGCGTTGGAGGTGTGAAGGCTGCCTGATGGCTCGTCAAAACGGCAGTAAAAGTCGTTAAGGGTGTTGGCTAAGAGCAAGTCATCAGTGGAGTGGGGGGTTTTAGGCTTGTAGTTTGTGATATTCCTAAAACCTTTCCACACAGAGGCCGAGTCATTCTCTGAGATCTGCTGCTGCATCTTCTCAGAGTGCTGATGTTTAGCAATGTCCACTTCTTTAGTGAACCTGTACTTGGCCTCTCTGTAGCAGTCCCTGTCTCCGCTTCTGAACGCCTTTCTCTTTTCCAGCCACAGCTTTTTGAGTTTAGGAGTAAACCAGGGTTTGTCATTGTTATAACTCACCCTGGTGCGTGATGGCACAATGCTGTCCTCACAGAAGTGGATATAGGAGGTGACAGTGTCCGTAAACTCGTCCAAGCTGTTAGAAGCAGCCTTCAATGTGTCCCAGTCTGTGGTCTCCAAACACGTGCGAAGCTCCTCCACAGCCTCGTTGCTCCACAGTTTTTTAAATCTTTTTAATCTAATTACAAAACTGACCACCACAAATTTATAATTCAGACAGATTGACAGGCACTCCTAAAAGTCTCTGAACAATACAGTGGTAAAGTTGAGACACTCATAATTTCTGTTTTGCATCAAACATTTACTACATGCATGGAAAATGGTAAGTAAATGGCCTGTATTTGTATAGCGCACTACTAGTCCCTAAGGACCCCAAAGCGCTTTACACAACCAGTCATCCACCCATTCACACACTGGTGATGGCAAGCTACATTGTAGCCACGGCCACCCTGGGGCGCACTGACAGAGGTACAAAGAAAAGGCACAAATAAGGCAAAAACTGTTGCACAAAGCTAATAAGCTTGAAAGTCAGTAATTGGTTTGGCCGCCTTTACTCTTTTACTCAGCCTGAGCACTCTCAAAGCTTTCTTGTGATTTCTAGGAGTCGTTTTCAGAGACAGTTTACCAGGTTTTAAAGCTCTTCTTTGGATGCTGGTTGCTTTTTGTCACTACTTCAACTACTTCAAGGACAATCTGATCGATTTTATTATATCTTGGTATTCTTTTACTGCACCGATGGGGTGTTTGAGCTCATTGTCATGCTGAAAAATGAAATTATTGCTAATGAGATGCTTTCCAGATGGTGTTGGTAGATAATGGGTCAAAATCTGACAGTATTTTTAATGGTACTTTTGATCAGTTTTGACAAGATTTATCACATCTGACTAAAATGCACTCTTAATGTTGTACTTCTCTCCTGACCTCCATGCATACTGATGGCGATTTGAACCTGTGGACATTTTCAGTTCATGTTTGTTTAATTTGTCACACTTCAGCCTTTTCTCTGCTTCCCTTCCTTAAAAATGACTTGACAGCCATCCTGCCGCCGATCATTTCTGATGAAGTGTCAGTGAACTGTAGAATTAACTGCAGGGCCAGATGCATCTGTCAGCCTGGACCTGTGTCTGGTCTTTGCTGGGGTTTCTTTTCTCTTTTTTTCTCTTTACTTAAGGGCATGACATTTAGATACTTCTCATCTGAACTTATCTAGCACTTTGAATCACCTTGTTGAATTGTGCTATACAAATAAATTTGCCTTGCCTAGTTTCCTCTTAGTTTTAAAGACATACTGCGCACCGTGCAAAGATATGCCAAGTTTTCAGCTAATAGTTCTCCAAAAATCATCTTGGTGCCTTTCAAACTGTAGATTAAACTCAAAGGTTATGTGTAGACACTGGTTACTCCTGTGATTTGGGTGCCTTTTTAATGATTTAATAGTTCATAGGTCAGTGTTAACAAAAAAAACATTCCTCTGAAATGGTCAGGTACAAAGCCTGGACTGAAAATAAGTGTAAAAGCAACTGATGTCCAAAGAAAAACTTCGAAATACCATTAAATAGCCTGAGGAACTATTGCTCAAGACCGCTTTAAAAATCCAACAGAGTCCAACTCCTTGGACGCTAAAAATAAAAAAGTAAAGGGTGACTTAAGATTGTATTTTTAACATTTTACTCAGATCCTTGCTTGTGCCTCTGTGTGAGTCCATGCAGGATAACAAACTGTGCTGGGTGAAGGACTCAGTTCTATAAAGTGTGTTTCTAAAACAGGAACAGATTTTTTTTTCTTCCGCTAACTGACCAAAAAAAAGATATTAATGTGCTGCAGCTCAAATTATGGCTGCACTTCAAAAAGAATTCATTCAGTATCTCAATCCAGCCTGTCAGATTTTTAAGAAGCAAGCTATGGATGGAAAAAAATAAAGTCTGCTGTGCTTCCCACAAATATGTTTAAAACTGTGGCATACGAGTGCTGAAACGACCCGGTTGAATGGAGAAAATGAGGAAAAAGCAGCAGGACAGACCGACGCTGGAAGGCCATGCATGATTGCTCTGCTCTGTGACGATTTCCAACAACCCCTGTCTGTCTCCAAGCCACCCTCACAGGTCCTTCCCTAGTTTCAGTGTAGGAGACGCTGTGATAGAGGATGACTATGTAAAATGGCTTATCACTGGAAATATGTGAAAAAGAAATAAAATAAATCAAGCGTGAGTTATTCCCGTCTTTCACTGCAAGATACATGCACGAACAATTCAAATTGTTAATTGGTTTAATTAGTGTTGTCATGTTTACTGTTGCATTGAAACACTCATACTCATATTTTCTTAATGAGGAACAACAGAAGTGGAAAAAATTGAATCAGATGTACGGATAGTGTCGGCTACGGCCGTCTCTGCATTTTAAACATTAGGAATAAAACAAACAAAATCCTGATATGCCCAATTAAACGGACATAACTGTCAGTTAGGCCTGATAATGGAAATAAGCACTCTTCCCAACAACAGTTTTTGTGCCACAGTGGTTTAATATATGAGTTCCAGAAGCTCTAATTGCATCTGTGCAGTGCCACTTATTTTAATAGTATTACATTTTAAATGGATCGTTGAATATGCTATTACAGTCCATCGGTTTGTAGCATTTCTGTCCCTGTTAATCACATTGATGTACAGTAGGCCTAAGCAATACATATTAACTAAGTAGTTCCGATGTTATAAAATATTTGTGAAGACTGATTTTAGAAATTAGATTAGCGCATTACTTCTGTCTTGAAGGCATAGTGTGTTTTTCCTTTACTGGGCTCTTACAGTCCTGATGAGGACACACAAACTCTGAATAGTTTAACCATTATTATTTTTTAAAGATGCATTCATGCAACATTTTCCACCACTTTTCCTGGTCATCTTTTCTGGGTGCAGCAGTCTAAGCAGAGGCACCGATGCCTCCCTCTCCCCAGCCACCACCTCCAGCTATTCTGGGTGGATACCAAGGTGTTCCCATGGCAGCAGAAAGGCATAATCTCTCCAGCACATTGCAGGTTAGTGCCAGGGTCTCATCCCAATCTGACATGCCTGAAACACCTCACCTAAGAGGTGTCCAAGAAGCATCCTAATCAGGATTTCTGCACATCGTTGGAGTACGTGAAAACATGAAGTCAAATAAATATATAAGAACTAAGTGGGTCTGAGCAAGTTTGAGAAGAAAGATTAAGAGATATCTAAAACGACTGAGAAATGCTTAAAGATAAAGATAACTCTTTATTTTTTTATTTAAGTGATCAAAAGAGATAAATAATTGTGAAAAGGTGAATGGCTACTACGGATACTACTTATACAGAGAAATTCACATTGACTACTTAAATTCAGAGTCCAGCCAGAACCTCATAGATCCGAACCTGAAATTCAGATATTCTTGCCTAAATAGTGTCATAGATGTTGCAGGATAGCGATTTAACTGCAAAACCTCACAGGCGGTGAGCAAGCTTGCTTTTATATATAAATATACAACCAGAACACCAGCTGGCAACCAGTTGAGTCAAGTCTCCTACTGCAAAGTAGGTGTGTCCACTCGTTGTGCAGACTGATTGCAACTGATTGCAATTTCTTGGCAATCTGTCTGAGAGTGACGTCTGTCAGTCTGAACTGGACCCACATCTGTTTGGAGACAGGTTGCGGAAAAATTGAATGCAGCCGGCAACCACCGATTTTTTTCTTGTTGCAAGAAGGTTGGTATCCTTTTTTTGCTCTGTTGTGAGTTCAGCCATCAAATAAGGTCACGTAGAAGTAGCCAAAAACCTTATAAACAGCTACAATTCAGAAATGTTAAGCTGTAAGTTCTCCAGTTTCAAATAAATTCAGCTGACCTCATATGAACATGAGGTGATTTGAGAGGAAGGATTTTTGAAACCACCAGGCGTGGCTGTGGGGGATATATCCATGTACATAAAAGATGGAGACAGCCACCTTGGATGACACAATGTGGTCCTGCCCACTGCGGTGGTGACTGTCAGGAGAATAACTAGACTTTTATAAAGGCAGAGACAGTAATGGTAACTGTTTTCTTTGTGGGCTCTATAATTCACCAGATCAGGATGCTTCCAGGCATCATGTGGAACAGCAACAAGATCTGAGCATGTCTGTTTTTTTAATACTAGTCCTGACCACTGTTTGGAAAGCATATAACCTGTCTTCTTCAGGAGTGACAGCACCTTGGAAACTTTCCAGAGGACAACAATGAACAAATAAAAAATAAAAAATCGTGGCTGTATCGGGGAGAACAGACGCTGCTGGAGGGGAGGAGTGACCAGAGAAAGAACAAGAGGATGAACAGAAGAGATGAGGCAAAAAAAAAAGCCACTCTTTGACATAAACTTCTGTGACACGAGAAGTTTATGCACAGTGCAGTTTAATGAAGGTGAATCAAACTGAGTGATGTGACCGGGACAAATGTGTGTGCTTGTGCATGCTTGTGTGTCTACTGCTGGGTCTGTCAGCTGAGAGCAGATGGTTCTCTGTCAGTTATTAGTGTTTTGGGGGTTTTTTTCTTCTTTTTTTTTTACTAATTACAACAAAATCTTCTCTGCCCTCTTTTCTCATCATCCTACGCTCCCTTTAGGCCAAAGATAGTTACGATTTGGCTGATCAAAATTTAAATAACAGATATAAAGTGCTCCCACCTTTACAGGTTTCATTTGTAATGTTTTCAAACTGATATGCTCATTAAAAATGAAGCCTGGTGGGGGGGAGGTTTGTAACTGACGGAGCTGACAGAGGTGATGCTCTACAGGAAGACGTGGTTTTCGACACCTTGTAATCACGTTATGTTTTTAACGTCACTCACCGCAAAGATAATCTGCTGCGATGAGCCGTCTCTTCAAAGCCAAACACTACGTTTATTTATGTCCGGATCCTTTGTTACTCATCTTTGTCCAAGAATTGGAGAAAAATGACAGCTGAAATCATGGAATGATCTCATGCTTGCTTTTAGGAAAACACTGGAACACAGTGCTTACTTTCTTTACTTTCCTCCGTGTGTTTGTCCCTTTGGGAACTTTTTATTTTTTATTTTTTACACAGTACTGAGTCTCCATAACTCACACCATGAAGAGCACCTTTCCCCCACAGAGATGGTTCCTGTCAACAGCTTTTGCGGTACTTCTCCGTTCACTGCAGTGGAACAAATGTGGTGCGTTTTGGCGAGGGGGATGTTATGCAGTTATGTATCTGCAGCGGTGTATTACCCGTCCCAAAGCAGACTTATCGATTGCCGTTTTGTCTTTCAATAAGGCTTCTGCAGACGGAGTCCGGCACACTGTGTGTGTGTTTGTCAGCTGCTTCCTCTGTGCTTGTAAACCTGTCATGTCTGCTCAGGGAGAGGCAGCAGAGAATGGGTGCTTTTTTCCCACTTTCTCATGTCTTCAAGGAATTCCCGCTCTTTGGCTTTTACAGGTTAAACTCAAAACAATTTCCCTTTCCTCCGACAAATTGCATTTGTAAGTTTGTGTTCATTTCCTGCTGTTTACTCTGTGTATGATGTTTTGATGCCACAATGCAAAAGAAGAACAAAATGTTCACCCTTTGCACAGTATTAGCATAACCCTTCCACTCCTGTGAGTTTGACAAACCTTGGGGCCAGACAGCTTTGTGTAGTAGGACTCTGCTTTCTTTGCTGAAGCCCAACCTGAATGCCTGGCTGTTCTCTGAGGGCTTCCCAGCTCTGCTGCATGTATCCCTGCCTGCCTTTTTGCATGCTTGTCATAAAACTGAACCACCATTGTGATATTTACCACAAAGTTACTCCCGAAAGACAATTTTACTTTTAAGGTAATACATAGATTTTATGTATTACCAAAAAATGCAATGCAAACACCAGAATAAGCTGCAGCTAAGAAACAAGGAAAAAGAAAAAACAGTTCACATAACTGGCATAACAAAAGAGAAATCCACTGAGAAGGTTAAACAGAGGAAAGGGGGGAAAATACATAAACTGACACTGGGAGTGACACTGTTATACACACACGGCTGATTGGACACAGGTGATAACTGTTGAACACAATGAACCTGCTAAGGGTGGGGTAGATGGCCACAAAGGAAGGAAATCAAAGGATGCAACATAACAAGAGACAAACCAGGAAAATTACGACTAAAATACTGGGCGGGAAAAACCACAGGGACAGAGAATACAAATTTTAAACAAAGGAAGGCAAAGGTGAGCAACGCAAGAAACAAGGAAATAGGAGGAAATATGAACATGGAGAAACACGAGAAGGAATACGAGTTCATATCTACTCAACAGTATGGATAAATAAAAGTATCATCAGCAACTTTGTTGCTTACAGCTTGCTAGTGATGTGTTGATCTCCCCTTTTGCCTACAGAACTGCTTTAATTCTCCATGCCACAGATTCAACAAGGTACTGGAAACAAGTTCGCGTTGCACAGTTGCAGATTTTGAGTTCTGGTCACCTTGGAGGCCATTTGGGTACAGTGAACACTCAGTTTGAGTTTGAGATGATTTGAGCTCTGTGCTGTGTTATCCTGCTGGAAGCAGCCATTAGAAGATGGTTGCACTGTGGTCATAAAAAGATGGACATGTTTCATGTTGTTTACACCAAATGCTGATCCCACATTCCAAATGTCACAATAGAAACTGAGACTCATCAGACTGGGCAACATTTTTCTTTCCAAATGTTCTGTACTTCTGTCTTATAGACTATCCTCAGTGTCCAAAGGTGGATTATCATTTGTTCCTATCAGCTCAAAGCTGTCTGGCCATTCTCCTCTGACTTCTGGCATCAACAGAAACCTGGCACTCACCTAATATATTTTTCTTTTTTCCTGATCATTCTCTAAACTCTAGAGACGGTTGAATGAGAAAATCCAAGTAGATAAGCAGTTTCTGAAATATTAAATCCAGCCCGTCTGTTACCAACAACCACGACGCCTTCAAAGTCACTTAAATCCCTTAAATAAAGATCATATGTCAATAGAGAGTCTTAATAGGCATCAAACAAACTGTAGCTTTTAATCATTAATAAAGTCATATCCTCATTTATGAACACAGGCTCGAAGGTGAAACCTGTTTAACCTCAAATAAAAGACTGTGTTTGAAAATAAATTAATATGCACGACTTTCATATGTAATACCATTTTGTTTATGATTTTACTTTTTCTTCCTCTTTTCCATTATTTTCCTGGAATTGCATTTTTTTTAGAAATTGAAAAATAAATAAATAAAGTATTTTCATCTTGCGCCTGAGATGGATGAGACGGGCTGAAAACGCAGTTTGATTCAAATATCATCGTTATTATCTACCCTTCGAAAAAAGACTCTCTGCTACTGCTGCTCATGCTTTTGCCCGAAGACTTGCTGGAGTAAAAGCAACCTGACTAATTCCACCTCTTGACTGAGGGGAGAATCCCTCTTGACCAAACACCATGGCTCCAGCCCCTCGGGAGCAAAAAGAAAGATGTCTGAGTGTGCATGTTATCAAGTGAGTTGTTATCAGTACCACTGATAGCTAGAGAGGCTTCCGTGATATACAAGCAGAGCAGATGCTCACTGGCCCTGGAACACAAGCCATATCTGTCCGTGTGTTGTTGGGAGCATTTGCAATTCATGTCTTTCGGAGCATGCTATATTCCCTCTGGCCACTGAAGCAATAGGGTGTCACATCATCTGTAGAACTGCAGCTATGTAGTAAAACATGTCAAACACGATTCAGTCTTTGTCGCTGTTTGCGTCACAGTCCTTATTTTCATGTGAACAGATGCTAAAAAGATAAGCAGATAATCTATCGTGAGGATGGAGTGACCCGTCAACCCCCATCATAATTCTTTTATTACAATCATGTAATAATTAAACATGTCAGCGCCTGAGCTAAGTTTAAAAAGACGGAGCAGGATTGTACTATTTTAAACTAATAATCCATGCTGATAAATCACCCTTTAAAAAAAAGGGAAAAGTATCCTGACAGATTAAAACCAACCACTATAATTAATCTCTGGCTTCTTTATCTGTCCACTTGTTCGCCGCTCTTTCGTAATGGAAATCTTCCCCACCGCTGCTCACACTGTAAATACTACAGTAATTCCTCTTACTCTGTCATACTCCACAACTATGAGTTTGTCCACAATCATGAGAAGCTTCAGCAGCAGGAGGAAGAGGAGGGGGGCGGGGAGGGCCGGAGAATGAGGCGCACGCCATTGGCCAAGAGTCAGAAAGAACTTTAACAGGATTGGCTGTAAGCCTGGGAGCTGGCAACAGAGTTCCCTCCTTATTCCAGAGAACATCAGTGAGCAGTGGAGTGGGACTTGCGGTGTGTGAGATGCACACAATACACTTTTGTTTGTTTTTGATCTTTCATTTGGACTCAGAGAGGAAACAGAAGATTAGAGGACAAATAATCTCTTTCTGGAACTTTCTGAGAAGGATTTAAAGTAAGTTCTGACATTGCCCTCCCTTTTCTGTCTGTCACTCCTCTGTATTGATAACAGTAGCTGTAGGACAGTGGCTTATCTTTCTGTGGACTTGGCAGTGGAGCTAAAGTCACACACGTGCGATTGTAATATGACATCAGAGCAAATATTGATACAGTGTGACAGCGGTTATAGTAAACACTCACACCATCATCACCAGCCCATCACTACAGCTAATCAAATACTAGAAGCCATCTGCATGTGTGTGCAAGTAAGTGCGTGCGGTTGGTTTATGTGTAAATGCACATGCGCTGGACTTAGATTCGGTGTGTTGGAAGAATGCATAGAAAGCAGGCTTGTGCTTTAGGGGAGGGACCGGTGCAGTGCGACTTCACAGTCACCAACCTCATCAGCAAACTTGTCACTGCAATGCTTTGCATTGACAGAGGAGCTCAAGGACTCCCCTCCCAAAATCTCCTGGTGTGACTTTCAGGCTGCGGGGTGGTTGTGGCGGTAGTCGGCTATAAATAGGCCTGCTCCAAATTGTGCTGCAGTCACACATAAATTCAGGGTGGGGGAAGAAAGAACACAGTCATTGCTTCTTCTTCTTCTTCTTCTTTTGTTAGATTTTTTGTTTAAGAAAACTTTGTTCCTTCCAGAATATGATTGATAATACACACTGCAGGATAACCTGTTACCCATCTTTCATCTCTTTATCATAACAGCAACAGCCTTATGAATGGGAAAAGAAGGAGAGGAAGGTAAACAAACAGTGTTTCCTGGGAGTCTGTCTCCCAGTGTGGACTGACTCAGTTAATGCACAGGGTGTGAAAAGTGTCAGTTAGTAATGTTAAACTGTCACATGCTTTGCTCTCTTGATTTCCATAGACGTGATTATCAAATTTCCAGTCAAACCAGCTCGCCAGATTGTTAAACAGGTGTGTTAGAGCCCATACAAGAAGCTGGGCTTTGTCTCGGGATAATGTGTGCTCGCTTGTGTGAACACAGGAAAAGTTTCAAAAGTTAGATCATATTCACACAGCGTTACACTTTCATTGGATCCAGGAGGCTTTAATGTGGCTCCAGATGACCAGCTAACAAACATGTGGACCTGTTTATGTGTTGCACCTCACAGATGGAGACTGTGATTCATGACATGACCGTGACCACTGTTGTGATGTCACGGTGACTCTTCAGCACACCTTATTTGTGAAGCCAGTTAAAAGTTGTGGAAATGATGACACTTCTTGTCTCCTTTGTAGTTTCTAAGTGGTGCGATTTTTAATACCTTCCTGTCTGTTTAAGCTCCTTGTTGTTATCGTGCTGAACACAGTGAGCCCTGTGTTGTACCTGACCTCTACTATGCAAATATAGTAGAGTGCCGCACTCCACCTCCTCATGGATTAATCAGCGAGATGCAAGCGACACACTAAGCCCATTGTTTCACCTGTGCAGCACCTGAGTGCGTCGATAGTGGCTGAAACCGCAAGCTTAGACTCTGACCTACATGAAGGAGTGTTTGTGCTCTTTTCCACTTTGCAGAGATCAGAACAAGTCAGATTAGGATGAATAATGAATAACTGTGCTCACTAGACAATGACTGCATTAAAACCACCAACATGAAAATGTTTAATCTTACGAGCCTCTTTCTTTATCCCTGGTGTTATGTTGGGCTGGGTCTCTTTTCTGAATGAGTGCTGCTGCTGCTCAGTGTGAATGCAGAGTAATGAGCTTGGCTCAGTGCACTGTGTGTGTAGTGTGCAGGGACAGGAGGCATCTGCACTGCTGCTGATGTCTTTTGTATCAGTCTTGTAATGAAGGTCTCTGCAGGTTTTGGCGAACTGTCCGCACACACTGCATGTGGACAGCCGTGATGATGCTTAAGACCTTAACTTAGAGTGACAATGTCAACTCCAGTGTTTATCAGACTTTGTTGTTCTCAGATGGCTCAATTAGCATGAGAGGCTTTGAGTTAAATAGCGATGTAAGTCTTGTGAGTTTTCAGAAGTGAGGGGTCAGGGGTCAAGCAATAGCGGAGTACCGCAGTGTTTGTGCCAGTAAAGTCAAATGTCACAGGCTTCCCTGAGCCATTCTTGGCTGTTTATGAGTGGGAGTTAATGGAAAATTATATCATTTGCTTCCCAAAGCATATTCATTATTGTAATAATGTTTATTTTCTTCTGTTCTACTAAGTAGAAGTAAGAGCATGCTAAAGTCCTCCAAAGCTCTCAAGCAAAAGCACTGCAATATGCATACGTACTCGCTGACACGCACGCACAAGAACATATAAGCAGGCAAAGCCAACAGCATTTAAGTGCCTTTTTATTGGAAACTGTTTTCTCATAACCATAAGCAGGAAAATCTCTGTGTACTCTGGATGTTAGGAGTCATTTTGGGACTATCCATTTTTTTTTTGCGGAGCTTGCAGATAGTTAAAGTCAGGTCATGATCTCTCGCCTTAGTTGTGAGATCACCAGCAAAGAAATAAACTCTCAGCAATTAATGTTACATCTGTTTTCCATTTCAAGGTGACATGATACACGCTTTTTGAGTCATGAATTGTTTGCTGCTTATTCAGAGGGTGTTTCTCTGACTCCAGATGTTTGGCAACCTTGTAGCGATTCCAGTACAAAGCGCGCTGTCTGATATTAAGTCCAAGGACAAATGTGACATGTAATAACGATATCCCTTGGCGTGTAAAGACTTAGACAGACACGTGTTTAACAGTGTCGACAGAAACTTACAAGAAGATCGATTCTCCACCATTCGACCTCAATGAAGCTAATAAAAAAACCCACGAGCATTCAGCACAGCTGGAAAGCACCAAAAGAACCGCAACACAAAGTCTTACTAATAAACCACACTGTAATGACCAGCAGTAGGGCAGATTTAGTCTTTAATTGAAGTCATGTACACAGACATAAGCAGATGACATTTCTTAAGGATCTCTGCCTCTGCAGCTTTTGTGTGTGATGACTTTGCTGCGTTAAACAGGAAGAATGACCTTTGAGGGACACGAGAGAGGAGAAGAAGAGAGAAGCATCTGGGGCCTGCAGCTTACTTGTACTTCCCTTTCCCTTTGTCACTCTGGAAGTCCTGCCATTGTGCTTGTTGGCTTTTCTTTTTTTTAAAAATAAAGTTTAAGAGCTTAAACTACTTTTATAGAAACACAACTAGGGATTTGGGAACTGCCCAGGGACTTAATTGTGGAGAGAATGGGGGTGGTGGGGGTTGGATGGGCTTGATAATGTCTCTAGAGGGTGGTGGTATGTGCTCGTTATGTTTTGGTCATCTCCTTCACAGCACATCCCCGTGCTTTATTTAACAAATACAAAATACTTTGTTTTCCTCAACCTCGGAAAACTTTCCGTAAACAAATGTTGACATTTTCCAGTGTTTGGACTGGGTCACAGCGATGCTGCTCCTGGTCCAGGAGACCAGAAAGGCTTTGTGCTACTGGAGACTTGAATAGTGTTTTCTTTGAGACTCGACTCGTTTTTTGTTGTTATTCCACATTGGGTTGCTGTGTCACACACAGACACACACATACACAGAGAGTCCACGTCCAAGATTAACAGCGAAACGAGAGCGTTCAGCATTTAATGATCGTTCCAGTCCCACCACAACGTCTCCAGCACAGTCAAACAACTGGATTGAGTTTCACTGTAACATGTCAAATCGTTTCTCACTGAGAACTGATTGCACTGCTTGGAGTGAGCACAACCCACAGAGTAATTGGAGTTAAGTGCCTTTGACAGCTAGTGTTTGTACAAGGAAGGGATGAATAAACATCAAGGGTGGCAAATGGATTACTTGACTTTTTTTTTGTCTGGCAAGAAAACACAAAATGACCCCCTTTAGCTCATGATAACTAGCCTCCACCCACAGCTAAATTATATCTAGTACCGGTATATGAGCAGCTTATCAGTAGAGATGGCCTGCCAGTTGGCTAGCGAGTTTATAATTGGTCATTTGGTTGTGGAGTATTTGTGAGGTCATGACCCTGATAGAAATCCTGCTTGGTCCAGGACGTTATGAACAGAGTGATATCTGCTTGCCACGATTTGCTTATCCTGCTGCAGCATTTAGCACTGTCTTCACTAAGCACAGCTGTCTATTTAAACTGGCTAAGCTCCGCCAAACTGTGTTGGGAACAGTCCAATCATGTTGCAGGACAGAGTAATCCTGTTTTCACTGGGTTCATACGGTTGGTGCGTTGAATTCTGCCTCTCCTGCATTAACAGCATGGTATGCTACAATAACACTTGTTATCCAACATTTTCCCACCCATGGAACTTTGGGAATAATGCCCCATGCATTCATGAACTCTCAAGTAGCCTGCCTCTTCAGAAGAAAAGTGACAGGAAATAACACGAGTGTTCGATTTTCAGGTTTTGCAAAGTTATAAAAAATTCAGAGATAAATTGCGTGTGTGTTGTTTGCTGGTTTCTACTTTTAAACTGTCCATATAAACACTCATCCAGTATTTACATTTGTACTTATTATACATGTTTATCGTTTTAATGGTTGAGTTAAAATGTTTGCTCTGCAGATGGCTTTGCTTTAGGCTTATGTAAGATCATCTATAACTGTTCAATATTGACATTCATAAAAACTCTTACCATCCATGAGAATATAATTTGTCTTTGGGCGTGGCTTATGGGTAACTAAACAAAACAGAGAGAAAATGAGGCTTTCTCCCCCAAGGCTCTTTCCTTATTCTGGGGAGTGCTTCCTGTTGATACAGCAGGCTGGGGTCAGCAGTGAAAGTAATCTTGTAATTTCTCTGAGGCCATTCGCATTGCTAGGATCTTCCTGTTATATTAGCTTCTTGGGAACTATAACTTGCGTCACAATGATGCATTTTCCTCACTAATCATGTGGAGAATGTTTCCGCGTAGAAGTGAAAGGTTAATGTGACAGCTTTCTTCTTCTGTTTCGCATCATCGTGACATCCAGTGGGCTGAGCTTTTTGATTTATGTTGCTGTTGACGCGCTCATTGCAAATATGTGTATTAATATCCATCTATCTGATGTGATGTCACAAGTGGTGGCTGATTTGTCCAACAGGGGTTTTTGTTAGTTTAAACGGAGAAAAAACATTTATCTGTTTTGTTAGTGACATGTGTTAGCCAGCTGAAGCACAGAAGAAGGATTTATGCACTCAGATCAATCGATCTCACTTTGTAGAGCACTGGAAAATATTTACTGGAGATGAAAAAGTAGACTTCTCTGCTCTGTACTGAACTCAGTGTCAACTATACGGACAAAAGCATTGGGCCAGACCTCTTAATCTTTGAAATCAGGTGTTTTCATTTCCATTGCTGCAGGTGTATAAAATCAAGCACCTAACAATGCAGTATGCAGTATAGTTATTTTAGAGAGCTCAATTAATTTGAGTGTGGTACTGTAATAGGAAGCCACAGCCGCAACAAGTCAGATTATGAAAGTCTTTGCACAATCTATATATGACCTCGGCAAGTGGGTGATGTTGTTGGCAGCATTAATACTTGTGCATTATAATACATTGTATGTTAATTAGCTTGTGGTTGTGTCCTGCTGTTTTTTTATATGGATACAAACTGATTAAAAGCTGGGACTTTATTTTCTGCCTGTGTCCCCAACCTTTGTTGTCATCAGCTTTTTTCAGAGCCATCTTCATATATCGTCTCGTGCCCATTCTGATTTTGAACTCTTGCTGATATCTGTTAGTTCTTTTATCTAGGCTGTTATTAAAATCCTTTATATTGAGGCAATGATTTTTATGCTGTCATTGATAAATCTGTGGTGAAAAAGTAGCTGGAAGTGCACAGGAGGAGTCAACAGTACTGAACAGGCCACTCACAGTAGTTTTACAGACTGTGCCAATGTGATGTATAGTTTGGGGAGGTGCACATTAGCCGTAGGTTACATTGTAAAGTTTCAGTGGGGTTACTTACAGCGTGTAAACGCCTTGTAATGTAGGTGTAGGCAGTCCAGTACTTACCTTAGTGTGTTTTGAGTTACATATTTTTATTGCAAGGGTACCAAGGAACTCAATGTGGTACTCATGTATGCAACATACAGCAAGCTACTCACTTAACCCTCATTTACTCTGGTGAGTGAGTAATTGGATCAGAAAATGCCAGCTATCAGCTCTGTCACAGATAATCAACTCATGTGAAACTTCTTCTTCCCATGCGGCTGGCTAAAACAGGAGGTTTTCACTAATCTGTTCTCTCTTTCTCCCTCTATGGTGGCGGGAGGCTGGAGCATATTTCAGCTAATTTTGGACATGAGACAGAGTAGACCTTGGACAGATTCATGCTCAGATCCTCACCTACAGGACATTTAGAAACGCTAACATAATATAGAGGTCTCCGGATGCAGTTGAAACCCACGAACAGGCCAACACCACAGTCCTTACTTTCTTAATCAAGTTGGGAATCACTCAGTAAGTCACAGTCTTGCTAGCACAGTGCAATAGTAAAGCCCCAATAAAACTCTCCGTCATTTACAGATATCTGTATGCATCATCGCACTCTTATCTATCCTCATCCTATACTTATTCTAATAGTCCCTCACACAGATATGAGATTGCACTAAAATGAAATGTTCCTATTCGAACAACACAGACTCTCATGCAAAGTAAAAAACGACATTGTTTATCGGCAGTTTTTCTCTTGGTTCAAATGCTTTCTGTCCTAAAATGTCACTCATGCTTTGCTTTCTCACTCCCACTCTCCTTTCTTTCCCCACCATATTTGGTGGAACAGGGTTTAATGCCATGAGACCGTTTAAGGATGCTGGATCACAGGTCTCAGAGAGACCTAAATGAATTTCACATCTCATAACATGTTGTCTTATAGCATAAAGGTGGGTCACTTATGTAGTCGCAGAGTTTTGAACAGTGAGTTGTGCCAAAAAGTATTCACATAGTTCTTTGATGCCTGCAGAGGTCAGGCCAGGTGTTTATGACATGTCTATGAAAATGAGCTTTTCTAACTCTTCTGGTCTTGTGTATCTGTACGATTAGCTTGCTATGCCCCTTTTAAATGGTTAAAAAGAGAATTCAGGGGATTGTGATCAGTCTCTTGTCCTGTTTCACTTTGAAACACCGAAAATGACTTACAGTGTTAATTAATGGCAAATGTTTTCTCTTGATGAACCAGTTGTGTAAGCATATCTGCTGGAAAGTATTTGGGTTTATAGCTGACCGTTATTACGTAGACAATATGGCAACATTTCTCCGTGGTTTTTGGTGCTGCTTCAAATTGGCAAATCTGATTATCACGGGAGGTTTGTTGGAAAAAAAAGAGCCCTGCTCTGTATTTCTGCCACTGGAAATGTTTTTATAAAAATAAGATTACAGATATGTAATCAGCTTTCTGGCTCTCCTGATATAATCCGAGGCTAGACTAAGCCTCAGAGGGTGGGTCTTCTTTACATAACATGACAAGAAATCAGAAACACGAAATCATAGTGAGAGCAGCAGAATTTTGCTGCTCTCATTGGTTTGCCTGCTATGATTAACCCATGGTGATCTTAACACAGCGTTCCCATGAGAGGAAACTCCTCCAGTATACAGAAGCCATAATTTTTCTGAACCATGTAGTTCAGGACAGCTCAGCTGATTAGAATCACTTATTTGTACAATGGTACCACAGAATGCAATTACTTGGAGTAAAGTTTGTAAGAGATTATATTTCCTCCTGATATGAAAGGTTTTGTTGCATATAATGTTCGATATAGAATGCTAGATAATGGTAGATTAAATCAACAAGGGGTGCCATGAATAAGATGCAGAAGAGAACTTGTAGATTAAAGGAAGACTCAAAAAACACATAGGATCGAAATGGGAAAAATATCATATCTATACTGATATGGACTGGGTAATGTGTGAGGAACAATGAAAATGATAAACCTACAGACGGCTGACTTTAAAGACACCCTGAAATCATGCAGCTGGCTAATCCATTTGGCCAAAACTTAATTGCAGCAACTCATAATGGTACTTAGCAGTTTGTACGGCCCCCACATGCTTGTATGCAGGGGCCTGACAACATCAGGTGATGTCTTGGAGATGTTCTCTCAGATCTGGACTAGGGCATCCCTTCCTTCTGGACAGTCTGAGGTGCAGCCTGGCGGCGTTCTTGGTAGCATTATATGGATTTAGGTCAGGCGAGTATGCTCCTACCTGCATATTGAGGTTGGGTGCTGTGGTGCACCAGGAGGACCCCAGGATCTTCTGCATCAGCGTAGGGTCTGAGAACAGGTCCAAGGATTTCACCCCAATAACTAATGGGAGTCAGGGTGCCGTTGTATAGCCTGTAGAGGTCTGTGCATCCCTCCATGGACATGTCTCTCCAGACCATCACTGATCCACTACCAAACCAGTCATGCTGAATAATGTCACAGGCAGCATAATGGTTTTCACGGCTTCATCAGACTCTTTCACATTTGTCATATGTGCCCAGGGTGAACCTGCCAGGAGTGGACCTGCAATTCTGGTATCTATGGTAAATTCCAATTGGGCTCTGGTGCCAGGCAATGAGCACAGTGCTGACTAGAGGACATCAGGCCCTCAGGGTGCCCTCATTAAGTCTTTTTCTGATTGTCTGGTCAGAGACATTAACACCAGTGGTATCCCGGAGATAATCTTCTAGGGCTCTGGTAATGCTCATCCTGTTCCTCCTTGCACAGATGGGTTAAGGACCTTCTACATGCGTGTCCAGCTCTCCGAGAGTAACTGCCTGGAATCTCGTTCATGCTCTTGAGACTGTGCTGGGAGACACAGCAAACCTTACAGCAACAGCATGTATTGATGTGCCATCCTACCTACCTGTCCTACCTCTTTAGTATGGCGTTATTTTTGTGCCACTATTCTGAGCGCACGTAAAAAAAAAATTGAGCGCACGTAAAAAAAAATTTGCAGGTGCAAGTGTTGCATTTTGAGGAGAAATTTATTTTGAGCAAAGAAAAGCTAAATTTGAGTGAACAAAATTCATTGCTGCGTGCAAAAATGTATTTCAGTGTTTGCTAGCAGCCCCTGTCGCTCAGTATTTGCACTTGCGCTTGCTCGCAATGTGCTGCTTACGCTCTCAACATTTCTGCCTGTGCGCGCTCAACTCTTTCTGTACACCGTTATATTTTTCGGCAAATTTAGTAATGCCAACATACTGAAGGAACAACATTTGTCTCTTATATATGATACACCTATATATACACTGTCAAAGACACTTGTCTTTGAGTGAAGATTTAAGGTGATAAGACATATAAATAACAACTTGAATCTGTACTGAGGCTCAGTATTTGGCACAGAGTTCATGTTCACTGCTGTAATAGCTAATAATGATTAATATAATAACTATAATATTGGCCATATTATATTTACATTACCAAAGTGATATGACTTTAGTCTCATGAACAACATTAGCTAATTGTTATTTACTAACTAATCTTAAATGACTGTTCAGTACAGAAATGAAGCCCAAAAATCATGTTTTACTGTCCTGTGGTCTCAGCCTCAGATACTTATCAAATCACACAAAGCTCTTGTAGAAACAAACAAACAAATTAACAAAATATGTTCTCCTTCATTTCTGTCAAACAAAGTTGTATGACACGTTTCCAGCGGTTAGTATTATGGTTGCTAGGCAACCTGGGAAGCGAGATGGAGACTAGACCGTCCCATACAGACAAACTTGCCGTTTATTTTGCAACAACACTGCCCCTAGCGTCCTGGAGCACCTCCGTTGTGTTTTGGAATTTGCATGTGTTTTTGAGTTTGCATGTGTTTTGGAGTTTGCAAGTGTTTTGGAGTTTGCAAGTGTTTTGGAGTTTGCACGTGCTTTGTCTCTAGGGGCCACCGTATGTCATGCTACCAGTAGAGACACTGAGCCTAGGCAAATGCAAAAAACAGTCGGAAAAAAATGAGGAGGGAAAAAATGTCAGTGGCCCTAACCTATAAACCCATTCCTGTTTTGGGGTTTGTCTCATTGTTGCCCCTCTAGTGAACCTGTTGTTAATATAATTAACACAAAAGCAGCTGTAACTGATTAAGAACCTCTTCTGATACATAATTGTCCAGATAAGTTTAACTGACTTCCTGCTATACTCTGATTTTAAAGTTTTTCTTCCCAGGAGACCTGGTTAAACCGAAAAGTCCACAGGGTAAGATAAATGTAGCTGCAGTAGTGTGGTGGTAGACTGCTCCCCCTAGTTCTCAATCTAATTTTGAGCATGAACAAGAATAAGTTAGTGAACTAGTCCATTTAGTCATATGTATTTAAGCATGAAAAGTTTAAAATGCATTTTAAAATCAACTGGGAACCAATGTAAAGACTAAGATGCAAGCTTGCTTGCTAGAATCTATTAGGGTTGTTGCTGCATAATTTCATATTGCTTATAAAGAAAGAAAAATGATCATATTAGATTTACAGGTGTTGTATATTTTAACTTTCTTTTAGTGTTACATCTGGCTCTAGACAAAAGTCATTGCTCGATATGAGCGTTAAGCTGTAAAAGCATTTTATTTCATCAGAGTTTAATTTATGACTGGACCAAATAACAAACAAATTAATTAAATATTGGGAAATGCTGCTGTCATGTTGGCCAACAAAGGTTTTCCAGTTTAATGTAAACTGAGGGTATATGATTGCAATAAAGCATGACAACAGAACCAAATGTATTTCTGCCGGGGCGATTGTGGCTCAAGAGTTGGGAGTTCGCCTTGTAATCGGAAGGTTGCCGGTTCCAGCCCCGGCTTGGACAGTCTCGGTCGTTGTGTCCTTGGGTGAGACACTTCACCCGTTGCCTTCTGCTGGTGGTCAGAGGGCCCGGTGGTGCCAGTGTCCGGCAGCCTCGTCTCTGACAGTGCACCCCAGGGTGGCTGTGGCCACCATGTAGCTTGCCATCACCAGTGTGTGACTGGATGTGTAAAGCGCTTTGGGGTCCTTAGGAACTAGTAAAGCGCTATACAAATACAGGCCATTTACCATTTTTGCATGGGGTCAGAATCAGCAAACAAATGTTTCTCCCCAGCCTTACAAAATAAAGGAGCAGATTGGATCACTGTCTTCCTTAAATTATGTAGTAATGAGCACTGACTTAACATGTAGAGATGGCTGGGGTGATAATATTTCCTACAATGGCATTTTCCTTTTACACTCTTACTGTCCTACTTTTACTATTTTTACCTAACTTAATTGTTTACTTTTCTTTTACTTTTTATTTCAACTGTTAGTTATTTGTTGTTTATTGTAAATGCTGTAACACAATGATCTAGCTATCTAGGTACTGTAGCTTTTCAAAGTGTTCTCTACAGCAGCGGTCCCCAACCTTTTTTTTTGCCACGGACCGGTTTATGTCTGACAATATTTTCACGGACTGGCCTTAAGGTGTCCATAAAACCAGTACCAGTACAAAAAAAGATTTATTCATTACACATGGGAAAAGACCCAGGGAAACCGAGTTAACGATAAACACAACAAAAAAATAACAATAAAAACCCTGAAAACTATAAATTTCACACCCGAGCCTCAACTCTCGCAGCCCAGTACCAAACCAGTCCATGGCCCGGGGGTGCTCTACAGAACCTGATGTAGCCATTGAAAGTATTCCTGTGTAAAATGAAATTTAAAATGACCTCATTCAGTTATGATAGCTTGGTCACTTGAGGATTAAAGGCATTTAATGTATTATTTATCACCTGTAGGCCTAACTTGCATCTAGATACACAGTTAACTCCAAATATTCCTGAATGTTTGCTCGCTAGCTAGTTAGCTAACAAAAGCACTTTCCCCTTCAAAGCTAAGCTGTTGTAAACCACATGAAGAGCAAGGCTTCTCCCTGCAGACACAAATGATGAAACACATATCACCAAACTCGAGGTAAAAACTATAGTTTGAATTTTAAATGCTCACAATTATGTGTAAAAATTGTAGGTAGTGTATCTATACAGGCTTTTAGTATATCAGCTTATGGAAACATATGCTAACTCAGTATATAACTGCAGTATATAAGGCAAAAATAGAGTTTTTACAACTCTAACAAGCTTGAATGTGCTTTTTGTTGTGTGCTCTGTCAGGATGATCCACACTGTGTCAATAATGTTGAGGTCTAGACTCTGGGGAAACCAAACCATGACTAACACTGTTCCATTGTGTGTTTTTCTATCAAGGTATTAAAATGTACCATCCTCACCCCACATTAGAAAACCCATAACAGAAAAAAAAAATCCTAAATGAAATATTCTGTCTGAATAAGCTCAAGTATACATCTGAAAATCAATGATTATCTCCAAACCATTACATGGAACTACAATAGTCAGTCTCTATACAGGTGGTAGGATCTTTAATAAGAACTACAGACATGGACAATAACAGTTCATCATTGAATCCTTCAGAATACACTGTTTGCAGATGATATATGAAATAGGCCTCTCTATTGTAGAAGTTTCCGCTCCCTATCACCACCCCTTTTCATCAGTGCAGCCACACACGCTGATTTCATTCCCAGCTGAGTGAAAATGTCTGCCTGTAGGGGCCCAATCACCATTATTTCTGATATTACTCTAATGCTCCTTCTCAGTCTAGACCTCAATATAACAAAATCCACAAGGGCACTTAAAGTCTGCCACTTTTGTTTACTTGTATCTTGTTTGCTTGCTTTATGGCAATTTTGACCTGAAGCGTTGGAGTGTGCAGAAGACCAGCACTAACACTGCTTAAATTAAGGATCAAATCAAGAAATTACCAACTAAATGTAATATTTTATATTTTAAAAAGTTTTTCATTTGTACTACAGATAGAAAAAAAAAACCCACAAGCCTAGGCACTCGGCAGAGCTGTGTTCATTCAGTTGGAATAAAAATTGCCTGTTAAAATATTGTGGGGCAGAAAAGGTGCAACACTAACACTGCAGAAATTCGCACGAGATAAAGCTACTGAGCCAAGAGAAATACCATGAAAAGCCTCAGGTGGAAATGCTTTAATGTGCTTTGACACATTTGTTTTCCCCCTGAAGTGTGTATTCGTGCGTATGTGTGTGTGGAACAGTTTGTGTATCACACGTCTGATAAGAAGACTGTCGACTGTGATGTTTACAATAACCGACAATCCATTTAAAGGTTCTTCTAGTTAATTGTATGACTTAATAAAATAATTACATTAAAGTACAACAACTTGCAGTTCAAGTTTAAAATCAACTGTATGTGATTATGAAAGGCTACTTCCAAAATCTTTCTCATATTTAGCTTGCAGAATTTTACCCACGAGCTCTTGTGAAAGCATGGAGTTGTCAGGCTAGCCGGGTCATTACATGGACAGAAACCAGCAGACGCGGGTTCGTGACCTTGCTTCATTTCTTTGTCCTGCTGGTCATCAGCGTGCATATCGAATCACATCTGATGAAAGAGACGCAAGTTGCAATAGAGCCCCACCACTGTGTGTCTGCTGCTTTTTACTGGCCTGGACCGACAGGAGTGACTCATCACCAGCTCTGCAGGGCCTTCTAATGCCTGGGGTCGATGATGTCAACAGGGCTAGTACCATGTGTTTAGGGGGGACATTGGATAGCAGACTTTGTCTTTGGGTATCACAGCTCAGGGAAAAACCACAAATATTTACAACTCTGCAATTTGATATTAGCGGAAATAGAAGAAAAACCTGTTCTAGAAGCAGCATATAGTGAATATATATCGCTGCTTCGTATTCAAAAGCGTATTGTTTTGCAGCATGTCTTATAATATCATTAAGTTTTGTCATTTTAAAATTTATACAGAGTAGAAGGCAAGAAATAAATCTTGGTTCTCTGGGAGCCTCTGCTGGAAGTTTAAAGCAAAACACTTCTTCCATGCATCTGCAGTATAGGACGTATCCGACAATAAAATAGATAGAAATATATACACATTTATATGCAGAATCTGCAATGATTTTTTTTTTGCATAAATGTAATATTATACTATGCTGTTAATGACACTAAATCATTATCAGCCCAGCATAATTTCATATGTATATATTTTGGCCACCAGGGGTCAGCAAAGCAAGCCACAAACACAACATCAGCACTTAAAGTATACATCATGAAGTTTCTGGTAAACTGCAACTAACAAATGAAGACAAGGGGGCAGCAATGGAACAGCAAAGCTGCTTATCAGCAGAAAGTGTTTTATAGATGCACCAATGAAAACCAAAACAACACAAAACAAAACACAAAGACTGCTCAAATGCCTGACTGACCAAATGAGCCACAGGTGCAAAGTGGGAGTGGTCAGTTGTTCCAAAGGTTGTTTTTTTTTTTAGCTAAGGAGCTTTTAAGTTGGGTACAGAGAATCAGAAGAAGGCCCTGATCTGAGACCCTGAGAACCTGGCTTGGAGAATAGGGGTGGAGGAGTTTGATTATGTAGGTGGAGGCCTCAAAACTAAAAACCAAGGAGATGAAAGCATAGGAAAGCATCTCCAATTCACTTTTTAATACAGCAGTCCTGAGATCATCAATACCTTGTAAAGAGAGAAAAAACGAGTTCTACTGTATTATACTGTAATCTCCAGCTACATTTGTCTCAAATAGGATGAGATACATTTTATTTGATCCAAGTTTACAGCCTGCAAACACAATACAACATTTTGTAAATACAGTACAGGAAGATAATACTGTCATGTGGCAGTAGCACACAAGGGCTTTCTCTGTGCATTATTCCTGACAACAGCTGCCCTCTGAGGCTGTATGCGAGGCTGATGAAAACTGAACCAAGCAGTGAAAGTGCACAAAAGTGCACCGTTCAGTGACTGGTGCATTTATCAGAACATTCACTCACAAGTTTTGATAAAAGACCATTAAACCATTATCTGTAATTGCTGAGAGCAATGGGAAATTTTCTTTAAACAATTATTAAGTCATATACATGATATACTAATGGGGTACACCACTGGCTTTGTATTGTGCTTACATTAAGCTAATGGACCTGCGATAGGGAACACGTAAAAAAATAAGTCAAGCCAATAGACTCTAAGCTATCCCATTAGTTCCCAACAGTCTCCAAAATTGTTTGACTGTAGCTCTGCAGTTTTACTCAGCATTATCTTCCAATAGACACCACTTACCTGGTAATGGTCTCAGGCTTTAGAAAGCTCCCCTCTGAGACCCAGAACATTTTCTGCTCTTTTCACAAGAATTGCAGTGCAGTGGATAAACTGAACCTAATGAGCAAAATCCTGTATGAGGGGAGGAGGGGGATCAGCCCTCTGATTAGAGTGGTTTAATGAGACAATTAGTGCTGTATTAACTATGATAAATTGGAGAAGTTGCCAGAAGCGATAGGTTAGATATGAAAGGTCAAAGGGTTTGAAAACTGTCATGAATTCAAGGACTTCTTAAACTGAAGAGGTGGTCTTTGGTGAAAATGGAAGATTGACAGCAGCTGCAGCAGTTAAAACTGTAAAGTTATATAAATTTACAGCACATAACCTTCCACACTGTATATTCCAACTCATGGTTTATAAAAGTCTTTTAGGCAGTTTGTGAAATAAATGGACTACTAATGCTTATAATGCTTTTCTACTGTTCTAGTAGAAAGAGCTTTCTTACTACAAACCAAGCACTTTCTTATGCACTTCTAGAGACTTTTACCCAAGCATTCCTGCACTCACATGGGTGCATCAGGGGTAACTCAGGGTTCAGTATCTTGCCCAAATAGTTACTTTTTTATTAAGTAACTATTTGGTGTAGTATGAATAGCAGTGGGGGAGGTCTGTATCAATAGAAAGAACCTGTAAAAAATCATGAACATGTAGTTCTAAGTTCAAAATCTATGCACTTCTTCACACTTTTTAAATCCTTTCACTGCGTTTGCTCTAATCAATGGACTCTTTTTTTATCGGTTTACTGGACACAAATCTTCCACCTTTAATTTTCAAGGTTTTCCATCCACATTTGAAATCTGGAGGGCGTGGTGGTGGTGGTGATTGCATCAGTAATGGAAAGGTTTAGCCATCGTTTAGAGTTTAGGAATTGGTTAGGGTGAGAAAAAATGATCGTTTGAGATAAAACACAACAGTTGTCACTTTTTTCATAGCCAGTGCGACATGTATGTGTGTGTCTGTCCATTAAATTATGGGTCTGCCTGTATACCTGCTATTAAACTACATTCATTTCAAAGTTGTGCAAAAACAAAACATATTTATTATTTTTTCATGACTATTTCATGCTTTGCTATAAAACCAGGTTGTATTTTAGTGCTTTAGGAAAGATCTCAGTGACTCTAAAGTTGGTCTTCAGATGATCTCGGAAATGTATTGTCTTTTTTTAAGCGTTCAATGATTTTTAAAAATATAACACCAATCAATTATTATTTTTTTTTTAGCGGTGAGCGATCCAATACGTGTGTCTGAATTGCCTAAAATTGAAGGAAATTCAATCAGATGGCACTTTGTTGTCACGGCGCAGCTGAATATCAAATTGTTTTCGAAATACTCCCACGTGTGACGACCTCAATTTCACTACACAACAAGAAAACAGTGTAGTGTCTGAGTCACGCCTGGGTCTGTCAGACAATAGGTGGAATATAAGACAATTATTTTTAAGGAGGCTTGAGGGGTGGTAGCCAATTTACATTTCAGGTAAAATGTTGTTGTATTTTCACGGTCGACTTGCTGTGGAATTGTTTCGAGCTGCCGCAAAGACTTCATCACTGTCAACAGAGCGCTGCAATAATGAATAGAGGAAATTTGTGCTGTTCTGCCAGATATGGCTTTATTACAGACGCTTTCCATTCGTCCGTGCTTGACAGTGAATTGGAGCTTTGCATAAGATAAAGTGTATATTTTTGAAGTAGAGAATAAGGACTGTCACAATCCCTCCTGAAGTGACAGCACACATCTATAATTTGTGTGTTGTGTTCCAAGGGCGCGTGTTTGCAAATCTACAGTGGCATGCCTTTGAGTATAAGTGAGTGTTTGTTTGTGTGTGTGTGCCCTTCAGTGGTTTGGTTAGCTGACGTATGTAATGAATGGCAGTAAATGGCTGCCCTTAGTATATAGGACAAGACAAGGTCAGGCAAATAAAGGCGTCGGCATCGCTGTTTCCTTACAAGTTCAGCCTCATCTTTTCTGCTTTTACTGTCATAACTAACAATCAGAGCACCACTTGGAGGAGCCACTGCCTTGTTTCAGCTTATGTTTTAGTCAGTGAGTGGGGAGACAGCTGCTTGCTGCTCAGCACTGAGAAGCCAGGTTTCTTCTTCTACTTCTTTTTAAAAAAAATCAGTTTATTCCTCCGTGCGAGAGCTCATCTTACTTCAAAAGGGGTTGAACAGCGATCTTAAAGCAGCAATCAGTGACCAAAATCAAATGACTAAATCAACTGGATATTATTTGTTTTGCCATCTTCAGATAAGTGGAGGAGCTACATGAGGTGGGAAAAAAAAGCCCTCTTCTGTCAGTGGCTGAGAAATGAGACCCATAATTGGATGGCATGTGGGGAGCTTTTAGTGCGCATCAAACACGTTTCCTTGCCTATTCACCCAGCAAACACTTTAATGTACCTCATAATGGTTTGTAATTTATTTTAATTTGAAGAGTCTAATATGAAGCTTTGCAACAGCTTTGACTGATTTGTTTACGGATTTGTCCCACTTCAGCGTTTCCCATCTAAGGTTGAATATTAATATTTTATATATGACTTCCCAGCGGCTTGTCGACAAAATATTAGCTTGACAAATTGTACAAAAAGACTGCCTAGACTGACTAATAGAGTCTAGGCAGATCAGCCTACAAAGAGAATAAAAGCGACTGGCTATTTCAACAAAAGCCGCAGTGTCTGCTCATCTCAGCTGATTGAACGGCTACAATAAAAGGCTGAGCTACTTTTGAGGGATTATTCAATAACCAGTTGTGAGCTCTCAACAAGAAAAAAAAAGACACATTTCAAACAGCAGTTAAAATTTAGAGCATATTAGACAGTCGTGACCTTCTACTACTGAGTTGGGTGTGGGGAGGGGGGCCATACAGTGCCTCATCGTATTTTTGCTCTCTCGCCTAATGTGATTATACAGGATAAACTCTCATTGCTCTCCTAAAGGTGGCAGGAAGTTAATTGAAAAAGCCAACAGAGGATGTATCAAAGGGACATGGGAAGAAATTGGCACCAGCAGAGGGCAGTTCTCATGTCTGGATTTGGGGATGTGTAAGTCTAATCGTGCCTTGTGTAACTAATGCTTGAGCTCAGACAGAAATCAGCCCCCTGTGGTCGCGGTGCAGGCACATGCTCTGCTGCGCTGATCCAGCACATGCACTCAGACACACAAGCAAGAAGGACCCTTTGTCTTCAAAACAAAAATAACAAAAGGATTTGTTTTAATGCACAAACTCTGGTGCTGCTGACTCGTATGTCTGTGAGAGATCAGTTAGACAAGTAAATTGTCGGGGAGGTGTTGCTGTTTCCGGAAGAGAGTGTGCCATTGTTATTATTATTTTTTTGACTCTTTATTTAGACTTTCTGTCAGGAGTGCAGGAATGCATGACCAATCCTTATAGCACAGTTCAGATAACTGTAATTATTGTCTGCACTTTTAATTGAGAATTTACATGCTGGTATTCTTCTCATCCACTTAGCGTAGCTCCCAGCAGCGTGTTATAACAAGGTGAATAATAATAGCTGGCTGAGATGTAGAGTGCGATGCCGTTTATCCTTCTATTTCTCTCTCTGTGTATTTGTAGCTGAGCCATGTCTCCTGTTGATTCCGTTTTTGTTAAATTAGCCCAGTGCTTTCAAGGCTGAAATTCTTCTGATTATTTTGAGGAATCATCAGATTTGGGCTCCCGGCCAGGACCAGAGAGACTTCGAGAGATGGCGAGGGAAGAGAAGTCTGCTTCATTCTCCTTAAGAGCTTCTTCCCCTTAAAAGCCAAAACAGTGTGGCTGTTTTCAACTTCTGTGTGCGTGTGTGTGTTGTCATGGCAAAATAAATACTTTGAAAGATGTACAGATGTCATGTATTTGTGCACATATTTTTTTATGATTACTGGATGGATGGATTGGCTGACTCATGAGCGCTGCACAATGTCCATATTGCACATGATACAACCTCTCGTGTTTATACAACTTCAGCAGCAAGGTGGGCTTAACCTTGTGAGAAAGCTCTACAGAAATCCAAGTTAAAAATCCCAAATTCACCTCAACTAATCTTGTAGCTATCTATTTCAACATTAAAGCCCCTTCCAAGAAGTCCAGAATTCCCTTGTATGAACATAATTCTAGTGTACATATTTCATGCACACGTTGCTCAAGAGCTGTCGACCGTATTGAACATGATGCAGCCACTGCTTGCTAGGGAGTTGTGTATTGCCCAACTGCTTGGAGGTGGTTCCTGGGATGTTACTGGTTGTCACTGGGTGAAATTGGTT
The DNA here is from genome assembly GCF_057382185.1 of Mchenga conophoros. Lineage (NCBI taxonomy): Eukaryota > Metazoa > Chordata > Actinopteri > Cichliformes > Cichlidae > Mchenga > Mchenga conophoros. The sequence continues at coordinate 24,716,685 of NC_140537.1, read as the reverse complement.
GCAAACTACGCCCTGCACCCAAATCCTCCTACTAATTCCTTTGGTTGCTAGCAGATGGCTACAGTTTCTTGTATTTTCTTACCACTGCAAAAAATTCTCTCACTGTAAAAAATTCTCTCAAAAGTCCCTGACAAGTTCAAATCTCAGCGTCCTTGACCTCAAGGTCAAGGTAAGAGGTCAAGTTTTCTGAAAATGTTATGAATGAAATAACTCAAGAACAAAGCAAAGTGGGATTTTGAAATTGATAGCATAGGTGTGTCTGAGGGGGGGCACTGGTGGTTCCCAGTATATTTTATATTTGTCTGCAAACACTTGCTAACTATTAGACGAGTGGCAGTAATACTTGAAAACGTGACTTCAAAGTAAAAGTTGAGTCTTTTGAAACTTGTTGAGTCAAAACCTTTACTTTGAAGGCACACCTTCCTCATGTCCACGTCGTTTTGGACTTTTCACTGTAACAAAACAATGTTTGTAGACACGTCTGTCACTTCCATTCAAACTGTGATTACAGCAATATACTAACTATCAAAGCAGTCACAAGGAGGTTTTTGGGGGCGGGGTGAGGAGTACATGTTTTACCATAGGTAGTTAATGACCAGGGTGTTGATGACCAGCCCGAAGCCCTGTATGACTGGCACTGTAGCCACTCACAACCTGTCAGCGAATACACATTTTCCCCTCACAACTGGTGGTTGCAAGACCGATTTCTAAGCCTCTGTTGCTGTGACTCTGCAGATGCATTTAGCTAAGCAAGCTAGCTGGCAATGACTCTCCATTAAAATCCATTAAAAAACAAACAAACAAAACCCCAAACAAGTTTCTCCACTCAATCTCCATAAACCAATGGATGATGTCACTGTTGCTATCTCCATTTTTAAATGCAGGCCCACTTTACATTCTTGCCACACACTCTTTTACATTTGTTATATGAAGTATTTTTTATGGTGTGTAAGCACAAAAATAACACAGCTGGTGTGTGTTTGTGCAATAATGGGAAAATCTGGTCCTGGAGAAACCTGCTGTTGCGGTGACTACCTCAAAGGCCATTTTGAGCTCTTTGGCAGGTATTTATATGTCTGTCTGTGGATGGGTTTTGTCAGATGATGGTATCTCGACTCTTCAGGTTACAATTATGAAACTTTACAGAATGTTTTTACCAATTTGTCTGTCAGAGTTTTTCCAGCATTGTCAGTCTGGTAGCATTGAGCTGCACTGACTGATAAATAGCTGCATAGTGTTGCCAAACTGCAACATAACCAAATTCAAAATAATTGACAGGGTTTTCCAGACGGGCACTGGTAGAACATGCAGACAGCATAATCACAGGCCCTTGCATTGTCACGAAAGAGGTGACTGTAGAGGAAAAGTAAAATAAGCGATTCAAACAAATATTTATTTGCATCTTTGTTGTTTATTCATTCATGGCACTTTAAAACTAAAGCTAAATCAGAAAACACTGAAGCAAAACAGTTGAAATGCATGACCTGTAGTAAATGTGGGGAAGTGTATGGGTTCATAACAGTTAACAAATGAACAAATAGTTGATCATGAGCGTTTGGCATAGGTCAAGGCTGTGGTTTGCCCTGAGGTTGTGTTGTGCTCTGCACGCACTATAATCTGCCTTGTGTGCCTTACATTACATTGTTGTGTGTTTGTTACATTGTTTGAATGCAACTTGTCTGTGAAAATGTCTGAGTATTATCATTGTGTGTAAATTTTAGGTGCCTGTGCATGCTTAGTGAAGAACATGTTTACCCTATGTTCATGATGATGATGAGTACTAAGATTTGGACTAACATAAAAAGCAATACTTTCTCTTCTCTTCTCTTCTCTTCTCTTCTCTTCTCTTCTCTTCTCTTCTCTTCTCTTCTCTTCTCTTCTCTTCTCTTCTCTTCTCTTCTCTTCTCTTCTCTTCTCTTCTCTTCTCTTCTCTTCTCTTCAGAGACTAATCAATAAAGTCTGTCCAGCCCTTCAGTTTTTCTGTCTGTGGTGATTAATTGACCATCCTGTCACTCCACATGTTTTTAGTGGACATGCACCTGGTCTGACAGACCAGACAGAAGGATAATGTCTGACCTTTTTGGCTGATCTCTCACTTAGAGTACATCCAGTGTTTCTGCTGAGTCCTGTCAGGCAGGCAGGGACAGAATGGAGTTGCTGTTGTACCTGGGCTCGTGGGCCATGGAAACAAAGGATTATATAGTAAATAAGAAGTGATGTGAAGGTATATAGGTTGCTTTATATGGCTGATAAAAATTCATTGCTTGGCTGGGTACCACTCATGCGGAACACAGACGGAAGAAGTTGCTGTTGGAGAAATCCACATATGGATTCGCACTAGCCTTGACAGAAATATAGGCAGAACCGCAGGAGAGAGTGAAACGAGGAATTCTGAATTGTCTGATTACTTTCTTGATGCTTCTCGCAGGTGCATAAAAACAAGAGATGACAAGAATGCTAACACTCAAATAGACTATTTATCTATGCAGCAAACAGACCATACCAATTAGATTATTCATTTCTTTGAAGCTACACCGGATTTTGTGCATGTGTCAAAACACTTTAGGCTCTGGGAATGGTTCTGGACATCCATTTAAACACAGTTGGTCCTATCTGTGTGTGTGTGTGTGTGTGTGTGTGTGTGTGTGTGTGTGTGTGTGTGGCAGAGAGAGAAAGAAAGTGAAGAAGAGAGAGAATGAGACAGGTGTAGGCTCTGGGTTATTAGGCCAGGTAAACAGAAAAGGGTTGTGCAACTCTGGCTGATAATTCACTGACCTTTACATTTTACACTCTAATGCATCCTATTAGGCCAGTGGATCCCAGCATGCCTCCTTTCTTACCAACACACTCGGGGCATTATGTTCCCCATTTACCACGCACGCACACATACATGCACATGTATACACATGTGCATGTTGTCTGGGAGATCAAAGCTTTCATATTCTGAAACCACAAAGCTGCCAGGAGGTGGAAGAGCCTCAGCCTGTCAAATTACTGCTTTCTTACCTGAAAATAATAAGTAGTACATTTTAGAAACTCCACACTCAGCGTATAAATTCTTTAAATATTTATCTGTTTTTTTCCATTTGGTTTAATCTTCACAAAGAACAAGCAGAACTTTGGATTTTTTTATACCACTTTACATCACCAGTTTGATAATGACATTAGGTTAATACAAATGTGTGAAATGGGTACAAATAATACTTATATCTTTTTTTATTTCTTTTTGTTTTGTTAGCCCACTTTTTGATTAACTCTGACTGACTGAGCCCTGCCAGAGGTGGCCCGCACCATGCAAAAGGATGACCGGTCCGGGGACGACAGCCAGCGAGACAGCGTGAGTGAACACCAGCTTTGCAATTTTTGCAGCTTTATTGATTTTTTTCCTTTTTACATGCATTTACATCTCAGTATTCTCTGTTTTCTCTCTTCATAAGCCAAAAAGATTCTGTTGTACAAGTTCAGTGTCTTGAAATACATTTTTAATCTTTGTTTTAAATCCATTTCTTGGTCTATAATTCTTATTTCTTTGAAAAGCCAAACGTGTTCAGGAAGTCGTTTTTGGTTAATGGAGGGATTTGTAATTTGTGCACTTGTACACCACAGAATTTGTTTAATTTCACTGCCACAGTGTATGCACAGCCTAGCCATCGCTAAAGTTGACCAAGGCTGGGCTATTGGGATTTTGAATGTTGGTATATGTGTCGGAGTTGTTGCTGCAGGTTTGCATCCATGCGAGCACCAACTCTGCTTGTTCTTGGTGCAGATCTGACTGGACAGAGGTATCAAGGTGCTCGAGCCTGTACTTTTGCTATTCTCACAGCAGCACACTGCCCTGCAGCTGTTTCAGCAGGACACTGCACGCCCACACACTGCCAGATCCTTGCTGGATGAGAAGCATAATCAGAGACTTCTTTAGCCAGCATTTAGTCCTGATATGTCCACTATGTTCTGAGCATGCCTAGAACATAGTGGGTCAACATGTTTATCCGAGGCAGCTACTACCATTGCACAGTCACACTCGTTCAGGAACAGAGAGCAATGCAACAACACATCTGGACATGTGTAGAGTCCATGCTCAAATGGGTAACTGCTTGGCTCACATTGAGAGGAGGACATACCTCAAATTAAATGTACTAAATATGTACATTTTATAGGGTTGGTCTGTGAAATCTAGTGAAAAACAAACAAACTTGTGATTTAAAAAAAATAAGAGGTCTCTTTTTGTAAGGGTTAGGAAGATAGTGCATTTTATTTTTTATTTTTGAAAACATCTTAGTCTTCATAATGTGTTAATAAAACACAAATTCCCTTGCATGCCCAGACGAAAATGGCATTTCAATGTTTGCTATAAACCTGCAATATGAGCATGATTTCTTTTAAATGAACCTCATATAAAATGTAGTCCAGCCTCAAAGATCTCCATATGTACACCTTTGCCTTCATGTATGTTAACATTAGCTTTATAAATGGCAGAGTCAATGTTTTTCCTACACAAATTAAATCTTTTTGTTCATCACTCTGTGATTAAAGCCCAGTGGTTTCTTTTAGATGATGATAAAGAGCTTGGGTTACTGGGACTGTTATACGTAAGAAGCTGTGCTGTTGACTGACAAATGTTTTTCACCTCGGCAATCATGTTTTTAGGGTTTAATTAGTCATTCAGTCATCATCATCAGTGACTAATTTAATTTTAATTTTCCTCGATGATTATTTTCATTCCAGAGTAATTGGTTGGTTCATTGAATGTAAAAAAAAAAAAAACTTTTCAAGAGCCTGACCTGATGTGACATTTCTCGTTACCCATTACAAAGCAAAGACACACTGTGAGATTCTCTCACTTAGCATGAGAAAGCAAATTTTCACAAGAGAATATTAATTTAGATTCTGTTTGCAAATTGTTCCTTAAAATGGTTTCAAACCAGTTTTCTGAATATTTGCCAATTATTTTTCCCTCAGTCAACTAACTGATAATCAACTGATTAGTTTTGCACTACAAATACAACACAACTAACAAGCTTACGGCAGACTGGATATAAAACATATTAGTGGTCTTGAGCAATAGTTCTCCAGGCTTGGTAAAGGTCATCCAAAGATTGTCTTTGGACATCAGATGCTTTTTCACATTTGCTTTTTTTTCAGTCCACTCCTTGAACCAGACCATTTTCAGGGTAATGTGATCTTTTTTTTGTTAAGCCATTTACCAACCTATGAATCATAAAAAGGCACCTAACAACACAAAAGATGTCGACCTATAAAGTTATCTACAGCAGATGTACAGTATCTGAAAGTCATGCTGTGAAAAGATCCAGCGAAGACCTGACCAGTCACTGAAGCCTCATCAGAAATGGTCTCAGTGGAAGGGTGCTGTGAAGAAGCCATTCCTAAATATGGAGAATAGGGAGAAATAGGGAGGTGATGTATGCCAAATGACACAAGCACTGAACAGAAAATCAGTGGCAACAGATTTTAGGAAATGACGAATCCAAAGTTGGAATTTTGGTTCAAATCACTGTCAGTGTTGTGCAGACGAGCTCTGGAGAGAGGTGCAGTATTAAGTGTCTACAGCCATCATCTTGGACATGAGTTGGGACTGTGTTTCAGCCAGTGTTGTTGTCAAAATTAATGGCATCATGAACATGAACTATAGAGTGAGATTTTAAACCATCATTAAATACCATCATTTTGCATCATGACAGTGATCCCGAACACATTACCAATGCAGTAAAAAACACACAGTGCAACACTATCAGTCATGATTGGCTTCCCCAGAGCTCAGACCTCAACATTATTGAAGCGGGGATCATCTTGACAGAGAATGGAACAAAAGGAAGCCAACATCCAAAGAAGAGCTTTGAATCCCCATCATGAAGCCTACAAAACTATTCCTGAAGACTACTTAAAGAAATCCCTAGAAAGCTTGCCTGTGATAAAGAAAAAAGGTGGTCATACCAGATATTGCTTTTTAGAATGATACAAACTCTGCTTTTGTCTTTTATGCTGCATTTCCATTTATGTTTGCCCGTTTGCAAATGATGGGTGGCTCAAGACTTTTGCACAATACTATATATGCACACATCATTTGTATTCATTAAGAGAAACCAGCAAATAAGACATAAGCAAATCTATTCATACCTAATGTTTACCGAGGTCATCAAGTGGACAAATGAGCTGCAAGGTCATTTTCCAATAGGCTTTCATACAATCTGACCTCTCTTTGCAACCACAGGAGTCGCCCTCTGCTGGCCATTACAGAGACTGCAGCTTTTATGATTTTTTTTTTGCTTTTCAGACGGAAAAGCTAGGCCCATCTTTTACATACAGCCAGCGAAGCTAACTCATAGCTGTATGCTCTTTGAGCATACATTAAATCCTTATTGGCTGTCATGTATGCTCAGACAGCATGAATGACTTCATTTCTTATTTAGACATCCTGAAGTATTTATACTTTACAGCACAAACTCCACACATTTCAAAACTGGAATTTTTATTTCAGTGCATACCTCCTTCATCACGCATCCCCCACGACAGCTACACTACCACCTAAACAGAATATGTCTGTGCTCTCACATAATGTTCCCTGAGCTATGTGCAAGCTGCCCATCACTGACCGCTGTCCATCTGGATTTTTAACTGGCAGCTTTCTGGTAATCCTGAAAAACAAGAGAGGTCAGAGATCAGAGATCCCATATAGCAGGAGAAATAAGAGGGTAGATAGTATTGCATAGCAGCAAACAGTAGCAGGATTACCTGCATATGTATTAATGAAACATGCAATCATATAGTTGATAAACTGGCTCATCCTTAAAAATCACAGAGACCTGTGACACTTGTTTTAGTAACAAATTATTTTCTATTTCTATTTTCTATTCATTTTTTGAATCAGTCTGAAGATGTTTCTCTGAATTTGTTCTCTTATTGCTGTGTTTGAAAATAAGAAAGAAAAACTACTGATGCTATATATCCAGTCATACACTTGAACTTGGGTTGAGCTTCAAATGTTGGGCCACGTCTTGGCTCTTTGAAACATCAGAGAGGAAAATAAAAACGGAAAATTTCTCTTCACAAAACACTGTAGTGGGATTATTAGCCAAAATATAAATGACAGATTTCAGCTGAGTAAAAAAATGATACTTTCATTCCGGTTGTAAATCTGCCACATGGTTTTCATTTCTGTGTGAATCATAGTGAAAGATTAGATAGAAATGTCAAAATGGCTATTACAGCCTGGCGCTTATAGGTTCCCACACATTTCCAATCTGTCTTGGTGTGTATTATTATCTACCTTACAGTTCCAACGACATGATGTGGGCTGCGAATGCATGTAAATACAGCTTTCTGCACTAAACTGTGGATTTTAGTCTGCAAACTGCAAGCTTTACTTCACTTGAAGGTCAGTGAGCTCTGATGAGCTCCCTGCATCTCCTTTTGGGAGATCTAAGGTCAAAGGTCATCATGTTAACAACATCCAAAGGAACAGCTGCCTGCAAGATAGATCGCTCAAACTGATTCATAATATTGTATTGAATCAAGGAAAGCACATTATTTAAAAGGGTTACTGGAAAAACTGATAATGACAAGAGCAAATGACCTTTGAAATGGAATAAAATAACACTACTAATGGGACAAAAACTGGCTGATGAGTCACATTTGGTGTCTCTTGTGGGGCTTTAAAACTGCGCTTTACTAAAAACAAAAACATGTCCAGGGGAAATATGATTAAATTATTTTTTTTCTCCCTTTGTTATTAGTCAGAAACTACTCCAACGTTATTGTGGTGATTAAATAACCTGTGTGAGATACGTGCAAGATTTCTAAGTAGAAGCAAGGGACACGGCGAGATGAGCAAGAGTTCATGTCACATGTGCACGTGATTGATGTCTTCATCAACTGAGACAGAGCGAAGAGAGCAGACCACTGGGTTAGAGACGAGAGAGAGACCGTTGGGAGACGTATAGGTGGGACGTGAAGAGAGGACAGGTAATTAGAGGGGAGAGGTGGGAGGTGAGGTGAAGACAAGAAGCGGGTGTTAAAAACAAACAGAAGCAGAGATGCTTCCTCATCATCCTGAGGGGCATATTGAGGTAGAGCAGGGACACAGGCTGCGCTGATGAATACGTTTTGCAAGGCTCTCGGGGGCTGTCCAATCAGGTGGCGCCATTGATGAATAGTCATGAGTCACCTTATCAGCATCACCATGGTTACGCAGATGTGACTGTGGCCCTGTGAATGTGATGAGGGAATAGAAATGGGCCAAACGCTGCTCCCGTCTCCTTCCCGCGCACATCTCGATCACCAATTAGAGCCCAGCAGGGGAGCTTCCAGGCCATGTGCTTGTATCGAGGACAAGGTAAACAGGTTTGCAGTGAGGTGAACAGACAAAGGGGCGCGGTGAAGGTAACGGTTAGAAATTTAATGTGTCTGGAAGAGTGGTAACAGGGGAGGGGAGGTACATTTCAATTCAAGCCTAAATCATTTGATGATTTTAAAAAATCACATTAAAGCCAGTTGTCACACAGCGCGTACAGGTGAGAGCTGGCAGGACGAGCAGAGGGGAAGTGGATGACACGATGTTTAATGAAAAGAGCTGGGAAATTAAATTGAACAGGATCAGAGGAGGAGAAGCGGAAAAGTGACTGAAGGATGAGCACGGCAAGAGACAGCGGCAGGATATGAAGTAAAGAAAATGGACAACAATGTAATGGAATAAAAGGATCGGACAGCACGTAATGATTTATTTAATTCTCCGTCCTCTTTTGCCGGCGTCTCACGAAAGGCAGCGGAGCTCTGAAGTGCAGTTTCAAGAGCTCATCAGTTGACAAAAGCTGAAAAAACAAAGCCACTGCTCTGACTCTTGTTGGAATCCCTCTCATGATTAAAGATTAGAGGCTACCCACCAAAGTAATTCAAGCAGTATTTTGTTTTTAATGTTTAGCACATTAGCATAATGGCAGTTTCTCTTTGCGCTTAAACCGCTTTCAACAAATATTTTCACTTAAATGAATATTTTATTGCATCATGCACAGCAGGGGTCACTGACACACTTGACACTAGCGGTCTCTTTATCTCTGATTTGTCTGGTTGAGTGCAAACGATGTTAATTGATTTCGAGCTACTGCCTATCTACCTGTTTATTTATTTATGAGCAAGGGGACCAATGTCCTGCATATTTGAACATGTAATTAGATTAGCAGCTCAATACAAAGGGGACATACTCAAGCACTCAGGGAAATTATGTCTGTTTTCCTCTCAACCCTGCCAAAACTTGGCTTAGGTGAATTTGTTTTATCTGTCTGGAGCCTCATTTATGAAACAGTGCATTGGAAGCATACTAAAAGTGGACATGTGCACAAAAGCTGAAAATGGCGTGCTCCAAAAAGGAATAATCACATTTCTGAAACGTGTGCTCATGCACACCTGCATGCAGTGTTCCCTTTATAAACCGCAATCCACCTGGAAATGTGCTCATGTGGACCAGCCTAATGTTCTGCCTTCTTGATGCCATAAATGGTCAAGGCAAAGCACCTGGTGAATACTAATGAACTGAAATAAGCCTGCTGATCAATGGCTCTTCCAGTCCATTTATACTCGCGTGTAGTGCCCGCGTCCCTCATGCAGCTTTGCAAGCAGTATTTCCAGGTTTATTTATACAGCACCAACTGACAACCATCTTGAGGTGCTTTATATTATAAGGTAAAAATCCTACAATGTTAGAGAGAATCTGATTCTCTGATGCTCTGTGACTAATCACTCAGCGACCGTGGAGAGGAAAAACTTTTATCTAACAGGAAGTGACATCCAATAAAAGCGGGTTAAGAAGGGACAGCCAATTAGTAGGCTGAAGGAAAAGGGATCAAAGAAAAGAAGATGTTGAAGCTGCAGATTTAGACAATCCACATGTGCATCTACGGGGTGTGGTGACTGGAAGAGGAACAGAGTGCGTCGCAGAGTTTTCAGTGCACTCTGTGCGCTGCACGACACAGATTGTGTTTACAGACACAATTTTAAACACAAAAACTGAACCACAACTAATCTGACTAGTTATACATGCACAGAATTAGGAGATTAAAGCTACCGAGACTTTGATCTGCAGTTATTTCATGCACTTTCTTGTCTTGAATTTCTAACACTGAAAGTCATTATTTTAGCCCGTGTGAAGTTAAATGGAGTCGGCCTGTGTTCACAGTTGATAGGTAAAGTGCGGCAAAACCTTCCTAAATCCACCTGCCGCGTCGCACAACTGCAACTGCTCAGCTAACCACAGGTGTGAGTGAGGCAGCATACAGGCTGACTTGCTCTCCGGTGCTCCAGGAGTGGGAAATGTGATAGCGAGATGGTGCTGATGAAATACTGAGCGGAATTTGATTTGGGATTTCATATATTTTACAGTTAAAAGGTGCTTGCCTAATCCCACACACGCGAATAAGACTGCAGGTTTGACTGTTAAACCGGCTCTGAAGTAACGTGCAGTTAAAAGTGAGACTAAATGTGTGAGTCAGGCTTTCATATATGTGTACTAATTTCATTTTATTCACAAATGCACCATCTGCCTTGTCAGTTTCCTCTGCCTCTCAGACGTTTGTGCACATGAATGGATCAGAGTTTCTGCCCAGGTGTGCACATTCTCCCATCAAGTTTGGTTTTGTAGGCACCAACATGTGCACGGAAAGCGGCACAGGCCTTGTGTATTTTTTTTTTACATTAGATTTGAGGCCTCTGGTCTTTATGTTATCTAGACAGGCTTGACATTTATTTAGTCTTCTACACTGTGTGTAAAGAAACATTACCACCTGCTCGCCATTCTCATTTCACAGCCTGTTGACTGCATTTTAAGTGTGATTAATCTTGCATAAGATGTTTGGCAGCGTGCCTGTTCCGGATGTGGGTTTGATGCATGAAGGGTGTATAAACTCTGCCAGGGAAGGTCGGCACAGTGGCTGCGTGGAGTGATGAATCTTAAATCTGTTAAGTGTCAAAATTTACCAATATTTAATTCATGGATGACACATTGATCATGTTTGCGTCAAAGAAAACCCTCAGGACATTAATGCTCAATCTTCAGAACACCATTATTGTGCACGGATACAAAAACTGCAATAAGACTCGGATATATTACAGTAGAGTGACCTTTCCCCTTTGCACAGGTAAGGAAACGCGCTTTGGATTTCAAGTATCTTGACCCTATCTCTTCTAGTTTTCACTTTTATCAAGCTTTGCCTTCTTGACTTTTCTGCAAAGTTTTCTCCTAACAGTAGGTTTCAGGCACTTTCATCTCATTTTATTATTCTCAGGCCAGAGCATCACAGAGCCACGCTTGAAGCCAAGAAAAATCTGGTCTTGTCCCTTCCAGACGTTTATTCTTCTGCCTTGAGGCTACCAGATAGGGGGCTCTTTGAAACAAACTGATTCATCTACCTCACCTTCAGGGTGACATGTCAGTACAACCAGGCTGTGGCTTCTTTATCACCCGCCTTCTAGTTTTCTCTCAGTAATCTCTTTTTTTTTTTTTGCACATCCTATTTTGTCCAAAATGCTGCTGTGATAGCAAGTAAACAAAAGGATGCGTCACTGCAATGTGTCTGTTTTGCTTTTACAACCTACGGTCTTAAAGCATTGCATGCATGCAATGTCTCAATAAAATATACATGTTTATTTTAACTGAACTGAAATGTTTGCTTGAAATAGAAAGAAAAAGAAATCCTGTGGCTTCATGTATGACGAGAGTGTCTACGAATAGAAAGACAATTTGCATATAACAGCAGCTGCATATGCCTAGCAGGGAGGGAGGTGTTTCAGAACTTGCCCCCCGCCACCCTCTTCACAATTGCAAGTTTGGTAGGAGGGAGGTATGATGTACTATTAATGCCATCTTTGTGCAGCTGCTTTCACACTCTGCACTTCACAAAGAAATGTCAGTCATTTTCTAATGAGTGATCAAGCCTCAAGGCCTTCACAGAATCCCTAGAGATGTACACATTTTCTCTTTCAATAAAAACCTTGATGTCAGCGTACAATAAAGCACGCCTAGTCTCGAATGCACTCTGCTGTACTGTAAATCCCCGGAAATCCCATGATGTCATCTGTTGTCTGCATCCAGTTGGAATCCCTTTGTGTTTTGTATTTTTTCCTTGTGCAGCTTCTTTTAATATTATTAATAAAGGTGCTAAATTTAAATAATACTGATTTGCAGACCACTGCACCCCTTCTTCACTTTCCGAATATAATACAGGGAAAACTGCTGTGATCACTGTGTGCTGTGGAAGATGAACTGAAGTTAATTTTTATTACCCCACGGGATGCTGTGTTTTACAGCTACATTAACCACTAAGCCAAGCAGTAAAAACACACCTGGTTGTAAATGCCAGTAATTCTCACCATGGAGCCAAATATAAACCTGCGTTGTTACAGCGACCCTTTTACTGAGCAGACAAACCTGTAAGTGAGGCTTTCATATTGAAGAGTAACATGCTGGAAGCTGTGGTTATTACAGTGTCCAAAATAGACGCGGTTGCAAACAGTATGCATTCTGCATTCAGAGACAGAGCAGATAAAACCTTTGTGTTTTTTGCTTCAAATGTGTTGGTGACTTCCTGAAAGCTCACTATGCTTTCAGATAAATTTGAACTTAACGGCTTTTTTTGTTTATTTGTTTGTTTGTTTTTAACCAGGAGATTTACTGCATCTTCTGCAGGTATCGCTCTTCCTTCATCTCCTCTCTCAGTCCCCTGCTCTCTTCCTCCGTTTTGTGTTAAGTTCTTCCCACTTCTGAGACTTCTCTCATTCCCCTCTGGGCTTCACTCAGAATCCATTTAAGATTTATTCTCCGATAAAAACCAATTGCTAAATTCTGAGCACAGAGATGAATGATGTGACTGAAGATGAGGGGTTGCACATACTGAGTATAGTGCAGGCTACCTCGGGCTTGAAATTGGAATGGTGCAACCCTGTATTTTATTCCAGCTGCTGATCACAGCCGCTTTGTTAAGTAGCCTGACAAACTAAAGTGTTAGATAAATTTCAAGATCACACACCTGTTATTTTAGCACACATCGTTCCACACGTGAGTGACCCTTTTTAGTCCTTGAAAGTCAAATGAAATAGCATATATTAATAAACTGACATCGGTAAGGTAATGCTTCTTCATCTTCTTCTTTTCTTTTAATAGAGAAAATAAGGAAATGCCCTCAGTTTGCCTTCGGCAATGCTCAGACACTTTCTGCAGATGGTGTTGCAGGAAGACAAAGAAAGCAGCATCAAGGAACAGATGAAAAACAAACTAAATCCACAAAAAAAAGAAAAAGGCCTGTTTAGATACCACTTTCAGCTGTTTCTACAAAAGCCAAGCCAACTGTTTTTTTGTTTCGTCTTAATCCTCCCAAAAGGTCAACCAATTAAAAAAAAAGGGAGCCTAATGAAAAATTCTGTTTATGAAAAAGGGATGGCTTCCTGTTTGCTGTGGCCTAATTGACATGTATTAATTAATAAATTATGCACACGAAAGGGGGAGGAACAGTTTGAATCCTCAGTGATGTTACTAGAAATCTGAACTGCATGGAAATGTGTAACGTTTGATGTGCAGCAGGACCATTACTAATATGTAGCAGTGATAAAGAGTCCGTATCATCTGACTTATTCACAGCGCCAGAGGAAAAGACAGGAAGAGGACAGAATTAGCATGAAGGAAATGATATTATATGAGAGCGTGTGGCTATCCTTACGTGAATAAATGAGACCTGCATGTGTGCAAAATAACTGAATAGTGCCAAAATTGAGCCACCTGCATATCTAAGAAGACTCACATCAATAGTCGTCATCAAAGGCTTCAGCATCCTGCAGAAAAGATGAATTTTTCTTTTTTTTGTCAGATAAATTTCAATTCACATGCATTTTTGATCATTTCCATAATAAAAAAGCATAAAATCAAAGCAGAGTGTGAGCTGTGTATTGTCAACTATATTGCACAGGATGTTGATTGGTATCCAGATTACCCAGCTGGAGGGATTTCCATTGGTGATACATACTGATGCACCTGTGTGGTCAAAGCATCAGACTGGATGAACATTTCCTGTTTCTTGCAGATAGCTCCTCTGTCAGCTGTAAGCTTAGGGCTCGAGTTGGAATATGACCCTTTTTGTATTGATTTTTCTACTCCCTCTGTCACCAAAACCAAATTAAGTGAATTAAGTACTTTTACTAGCAAGAAGTAGGGAGCATGTTACTTTGTCGCGAGGCTGAGTTGGGCTGATAAAATATAAGTATTTCTAAGAGTTTCTCTGAAGGGGATTTTATTTTCTTATAGTTTATGAAAGAAAGTAAATTTGCCAACTATGGAAATTCAAAACATCTGAACATGTAACCATGCTGATGTAACTACATTTAAGCTGTAGGTTTACCAATCCTCTATCCAAGTAAATAGGGAGGTGGGGATAACTGTAATTTAGTTAAGTGCCACCACATGGTTAAACTCAAAAAACTCAAAGTTACTTCTGTAGTATAATAGGCTTATATACACTTATTGAACACTTTGTTAGGTACCCTTTGTGCCTGCAGAATTCTTTGTGCTAGCTTTATCAAGGTCCTGGAAACACTCCTCAGAGATTTTGCTCCATATTGACACAATGGCATCACATAAATGCTTCAGATTTGTTGGCTGCACATCCAGGATTTGAATCTCCTGTTCCAATAAATCTCAAAGGTGCTCTATTGGAATGAGCTCTGGTGACTGCGGAGGCCATTTGAGTAGAGTGTCATCTTCAAAAAAATAGTTCGACTTGAGCTTTGTGATACGGTGTATTTCCTGCTGGAAGCGGCCATCAAAAGATGGGTACACTTGGGTCATAAAGAGATGGACATGGTCATCAGTGATAATCAGGCTGATGTTCACTTGGTACTAAGAGGCCTGAAGTGCACCTATAAAATATCCCCCACACCGTTATACCACTAGCCTGAAGCGTTGATAGAAGGCAGACTAAATGCTTTCATTTTGGTTTTGCAAATTCTGACCCCACCATCTGAATGTCAAGGCAGAAATTGAGACTCATCAGATCAGACAGACTAGTCTTTTACTGTCTGGTTCTAATGAAGCTTTTGTTTTCTGTTCTCAGCTGAAAGGAGGCACCGGGTGTGGTTTTGTACTGCTGTAGCTCACCTTGCTTTGAGGTTTGACACATTGTGCATTCAGAGATGCTCTTTTGCAAAATTTTCTTGTAATAAGTGGGTTACTATTTCAGTTACTGTTGCCAGCTCGAAGCAGTCTGACCATGCTCCTCTGATCTCTGGCATCAACAAGGCATTTTCACCCAGAGAACCGTTGCTCAGTGGATAGTTCCTCTTTTTTTGGAACATGCTCTGTAAACTGTAGTAGTGGCTGTGTGGGGAAGTCCCAGTAGATCAGCGGTTTGTGAAATACTTAGACCAGTCTGTCTGTCATCAACATGCCACATTCAAACTCTTAAATCGCCTTTCCTTCCTATTCTCATGCTCAGTTTTAGCTTTAAAAGTCATCTTGACCATGTCTACATAAATGCTTGCTTCCATGTGACTGGCTCATTAGATATTTAGTTTAACAGCTGAACAGCTGTACCTGATAAAGTGGTTAGTGAGTTTTATATTGACCGATTTTAACTTTTGGCTGGGACAAACATCTTTGATGTTTGATTGGACTTTTAGATACGCACCTTTCCAAGAGCACAGCTGTTACAAATGGATTTATGTGCTAACTTTCTGCCTAGACTGTGTCAAAGTTACTATTGAGTATGTGCTGCTTTTCTGCCACCGCTCTTGTTATTAACTCCCTGAGAGAACTGAAGGATGGAGTAGCGATAGTGTTAGTGGCAAATCAGTTCTCTTCATTATGTATTTACTATCAGACTCCTCATCACCTTCACTGTTTCCTAAAGACTGAATTAAAAACCTGTCACATCTTGGTTGTTTACCAGAAACTGTTCATTGATTTTCACATTCACGCATTTCGACTTGACCATCATTGGGTTGGCATATGAAGTGTGCAGAGAACCCAGGAGAGTCACAGCAGACCAATTAACCTTTCAGTGATCCCACTTATTATAAAGAGCCACTTCAGGCATCAGGAGAGACAGCACAAGTGCCTAAAAATGAAGTACTGTGTCCATAATCACGCACACACGTTTCAAAAGTCTCACAACCTCAGTCACTTTTATACTACCTCTCACCCATGGCTTCTTAATTACACTGAAATCATCGTGATCACTCGTGTTCCCTCCAGTTTTACTTTGAATTTCTCGTCTTCCTTTGTTTATAATTTAAACGTTATTTTGTTTCATTTTTCTTTTCTCAGTATTTGTCTGTTTGTCTGATTACACTGTCATGATGAAGATTAACGGTCTTTTAGATGCTTGTTGTAGACATTAGTGACAGCATGTCAAATAAAAAAACAAAAAAACAAACAAATACGAATCATCCATCCATCCATCCATTCGCTTCCGCTTATCCTTTTCAGGGTCGCGGGGGGCGCTGGAGCCTATCCCAGCTGTCATAGGGCGAAAGGCGGGGTACACCCTGGACAGGTCGCCAGTCTGTCGCAGGGCTAACACACAGGGACAGACAACCATTCACACTCACATTCACTCGCACATTCACACCTAGTGACAATTTAGATTAATCAATTAACCTATCCCCACAAGCTGCATGTCTTTGGACGGTGGGAGGAAGCCGGAGTACCCGGAGAGAACCCACGCAAACACGGGGAGAACATGCAAACTCCACACAGAAAGACCCCGGCCTGATGGTGGAATTGAACTCAGGACCTTCTTGCTGTGCGGCAACAGTGCTAACCACCGTGCCACCGTGCTGCCCACAAATACGAATCAAAGGAATTTAAATTCACAGGATTCTAATAGAGCACTACAATAGGGCCTGAAGCATATTACATAAAGTGCAAGTGCAAATATAATAGCACTAGCCTGTATCGCTTTGACAAAAGACTGAATGACTATTACATAAATCGCTTAAAGGACTCTGAATGTACTGTTGGAGGAATGGTTAATCCTGACTGGGCCCCATTGATTCATTTGAGCCTGCTTTACATTTAGCCTGCAGAAAAGTGAAGGTTAAGCATGCCAGCTCCCCTCGTTTCCCTCTGCAAGCCACCGTCTGTGGCAACGAGTCTAATACAGGTAATTATGTAGGAATGAAAGGCTCAATAGCTTCACGGATGAAGATTGGCATCTTGATTAATGCAAGCATGGACGGGTGGGAGGGTGAGGTGTTTGCGCTGTACACTGGAGGGTGAGGCAGAACAGTCATGACAGAGGTGGAGAGGGAAGTCAACCACACACACACACACACACACACAAGTCACTGACGTGAAAGGTTATTCTGGGGTAATACGTATGTAATGCTTTAGAGTGATCTGCTTGGAAAATTTACTTTTCGTCGTTGAAAGGTGAACATGTGTTTTTGAGCGTTCTGTTATTACATTTGCAATCAGAGGGAGAAAAAGTGTGTGTGTGGGGGGGGGGTGTCAAACCCAGATGCAGGACACAGACTAAAAGTTCAAACGACAGCAGCTTCTTTGAAGCCGTGAGGTAATGGAGGGAAGCAGGTAGTGGTGAGTACAGGCAGAGGCCGGGGAGAGCTGGTGGCTTAGTGGGGCTGAGGAGGAAGGCTGGTGGAGTGGGCAGAGCAGGGACGTAGGGAAGAGAGTGAGTGTGGATGAGAGGATGGAGTGGCAGGCAAGGTAGTGGCTGGAGAGGCAGGGCTGAGTAGCGTGAAGGAAGGGAAATATTAAGTGTCCAGTAAGCAGCTGTTTAGGTAATAGGATGACTTTTTATGCCAACCCTAACTTTGATATTGGCCCTAAGATTGCTGCAACATCACATAAACATGTATGTCCTTTCATGTCCTCTGTCACGTGTTGTGTTGTAGCTAGGAAAGCATAAGGCTAAGGTTGCGTGCAGGTAAATGCTGGCTGTGTAACGGGCAGGAACCGAATACACAGGACTCGAAAACCAAGTTTAAACTAAAAGACAGCTTTATTGCAGAAGTTACCCAAAGTACAAATTAATCCAGGTCCAAAAAACTAGGAAACCAAGCACGGAGTAATCTTAAAGGAACACAAACTGCAAAGGAGGATCCAACCCCGAGGGAGAATACAACAAAGAACCGAAGCAAACTGAGGGTCTAAATAAACACAAGGAGATTAAAGCAGAGTGGAGACACTGGGGAAAACAGCTGAACAGAATCCAACCGATGAGACAGGGGACGCAAAACGAAACACAACACACACGAGATGACTATAAAAAATAAAATGGGAAAGTAACCAAAAAACACATAACCAGGGAGACAATATAGAATATAGAACAAAGAATAATCAAACACACAAAACCAGAGAAACCCCAAAACATCCCAAAACTCAAAACAGAGACCATGATAGAAATACAGAGTTAGTTTATCTCCATCTCCTCCTACCTCCTAACATTATGAGCAAGCAGGCAAACACACGAAGGGGCACTGGACCGTGCTAAGTGAACAAACTAGCCTAGAGTGGGTGGAAATCTGGGCCTGATGTGCTGCTGGGTTCTTTTGATCATCAATCAAAAGAAGTCAGATGGTCTTTTTTTTCTTTTTGCTAAGGAAAGCTCCTTACAGAGTGAAATGGCCTGGAAGTATCTAAAGTAGAAGCCATGATTAGCGCTAGTCACATTTTCTAAATGCTAAATAAAGGTGCTGTTAAGCTTCCTTTCCTATCTCGGTAAGCATAGGCGCAGTGCCAGCTTTTATGAAAGGATGGCAGTGTGCATCCAGTTTGACCGCAGCCGTAGAGGACGAGAAGGATGCCAAACCGAAAAGAGAAATATACAGAGGGCAGAGGAACAAGAGGAAGGGAAGAACACCAGGAATACATGGTGTGAATAAGGACCTCGACAGCTGAATTATTTTAAGTAGGTCTAATTTATTGAGTTGACAAAATGGGTAACTTGCCTCAGGTCTTAGTCCCCATGGGTGCTACAAAAAGCTCCTGGTCTGCTGGTCGTGTTAATTGTTTGATTAGCAGCAAACCTGTGCGGGAATTTTCACAATTAAAGTATAAAATCAGCTAATGAGCATTATTATTAGTTAATTCTGTCGCTATGGAAGATGAATGAAAAGTCACGTTCACTTTAAAGGCTTGTTATGTAGGGAGTAATCACCTGTAAAAGAATAATGGTTGACCCTTACTTTAATAGGAAACCCTTGTTATTCATGCAGAGCAAAAACTCCCTGTGGTTGCTGTAAGATTAATGGCACAGAATCAGCCTTGATTTATCATACCACCTCACAAACCCAGTCCGCGCGTGTGTGTATATGTGTGTGTGTGTGTGTGTGTGTGTGTGTGCAATCAAGTGTGTCGTGTATCAAAGATTGTCCTGGAGCCACTCACTACACAAATAACTGATTGCCTCCTTCCTGTCCATGAGGAGAGCGTACCTAAGAAGAATTCAAATTTCTTCAGTGGTCGTGCTTTGTGTTCAAGGCTTATTCTGCTAAACTCTAATATAGCCAATGATGGTGCTAACCGCTGCAGCTGTGCCACCCAAAATTGATAGTAATATTATTATTATTAAAGGAATTTGCATGATTTGTTGAGAAAATGGACTCTAATGCAGGAAAGCTTGCTTAAAACAGTTCTGTTTTTAAAACAGAGGCTCTGCTGCTGCCATCAAAGCAGTAGAATCAACTTTTCTGGTAACTCCTTAATGGCACATTGACCACCTGATGTGTTTCCTCCAGGTTAGCTTGCTGCTGTAAATGACTTTCTGTCCCTTCTCACTTTGTGTCACCACAGACACACACAGTCTTTCAGATAGCTCTTGCCCCCCGGCTGAACTTCTTATCAGTTTTTTTCCCTTCTGTCTTGACCCCATGTGCTATGTCATTTTCACTTTGAGCTTCCTCTATTTCTTAAGCGAGCAACTTCCTATTTGAACATTTGTTAAATCCAACAGATTGCCCTTCAGAAATTGTGTTTCATTGTATTTAATCAATCTTGATTTTTGTTAGATTTTTTTTAATTATAACCTACAATCATGGTTGTTTTTTTTTAGGTTTCAGAGAAAGCAATTTTTTTTTTTTACCTCTGTTATGTTTAATACTGAACTAAGAAAACAATTTTCACAAGTTCGCGGTGGATAAATTAATCATCAAGATGCATTCAAATGTATACTTCTTTTTTTTACGCAGAACACAGAAGTGTTATATGAAAACAGACACCCGACCGATGAGTGCTAGTTTGTGTGTAACAGGGGGTCACTCACCTGCATCACAGTAGAAAGTGAGCACTATTTAACTAAACAAATTGGACTGCAGGTTGCGGTGTTAATTTTGATAGATTCTGAGGAATTTGGTCCAAATATCCACAGGCTAGTTTACGCAGACTCACGGGAGATATTTAACCCTCCAATAAAAAATATAAATCTATAAATTAGATTACACACAGGTGCACTGTTTAGTCATTAGTACTCATCAGGCAATGTTTATGGGCAACTGACTGCACTTGGACCAAAGGGGGCTGAATAATTACGCACACCCCACTTTGCAGTTATTTATGTGTAAAAAATGTTTGGAATCATGTATGATTTTCGTTCCACTTCTCACGTGTACACCACTTTGTATCGGTCTTTCATGTGGAATTCCAATAAGATTTGTAGCTGTAATGTGACAAAATGAGGAAAAGTTCAAGGGGGCTGATTACTTTTGCAAGCCATTGTATATCTGTTTTGCCATCACTTCTTGAGAAATAGCCCATCACTGGGCCCCTGAACGAGTCACGTATTGTGTCTTGAAGTGAAAAAGATAAAAAAGGTGACCTGAGAAATGCCTTTCACAAATGACCTAGGGATCTTTTTTCACACTTGTCACAGTTGAAAAAGCACTGATGGAATTTCTGAAAGCTCACTTCTGTTAGCGTTTTGAGTGAGCCATGACTGTGAGAAGCACACACAAAAGCAGAACCTCCCCTAAGTTAGTCAAGCAACCATTAATACACCTGCACTTTCCCTTTAATTATAAAACTACTGTTTGTACAAATGTAAACACTACCCTTCAATAAACATGCTTTAACTTTAAAGCGCAGCTAGTTAGCATTTTATCCACATGGAAAATCTAACAAGGAGTACCAAGATATGTTCTCCCTATTTACATGGGCAGTGTGGAGTGGCAGGTCTACTGGGGACACCTTTGTTATGGCAGCCGCTTTTCCTCTTTTAAAATGTTCTTTTCTTTGTCCCTCAGCCCGGCCTGAAAGGTTAAGTCTGATTTTCAAAGGGTTTTTTTTTCCTGTTAAAAGAGAGTTTGAGTCTTTATGATATTGTGAGAAAGTAAGCAAGTAATGTAAATTGCCCTGAGAGAAGACTACAAATGAACACAAAATGAATAAAACTGAACTGAACTTTTTAAAAGCTATGGCGTCTGAGAGACTTGTAAAAAAATCAGTGTAATCAGTTTTTATAAAAACTGCTAAAAGAGCCGATGATTCAACTTTATGATCATTTTAGAGGCTGTAGTTTGTTGGATATTACGTTATCCTGACTGGAAATTTGATCATTTTTGCCCACCCTCTCTCTGTCAGGGATTAGGATCTATTGCAGGACAGTTGTATTATACTGCTTTAGGTTTAGCAAAGTGTACTTAATAAAATTAGATTTTTTAAAAGTCAGAGTTAAGGATGCCGTAGATCTCAAGAAAAGCCCGATTTTCTTTTCGTTGTTTTTTTTTTTTTTTTAATCAGATTGTGCTTTTCATCAATAAACAGTCAAGTGAAAGCTTGTACCAGTGGTGCTGGATGAATGGTCTGGCCACATATTGAAGGCTGAGAGAGCAAGATGTCTTTTAATGGACTTTTCTGGACAGGAGTAATCTTTGGCTTTGAGCACAAGGCAAAATTGTGCTAAGAGAAGCATCAGAAGCCTAAAACACACAGTTCATTGGTTTTTATGCCCTTTGATGGACATAACTACCAACCAAACACTGCACGCCTTAAGTAAAGGAAAGAACGAGGGATTCTGTATTTACCAAAACCACCTGACTGCCATTTTACTCCAAGCTGCTACCAGGAGTTCAGTCTCTGTCTTCCCTTTCTTTCTGATCCTGCTTTTCCCTCTTTTTTCATATTATGTTTCACCCTCGTTAGGATGAAATCTGTTATCTGTGAGGCATTTTCAATTTACCTGCTTTTCTATCATCCCCCTCCAGGTGTCCGATGACTCGTCCGACTCCCCAGAGCCGGGGCCAGTCACCTGCATGGAGCCCTTCATGGTGCGGAGGCTTTCCTGCAGGACAGTCCAGTTGCCCCCTTTAGCCTTTCGACAGGCAGAGCAGTACTACTGTGATCGCAAGCCGGAGCCGGACACAGTGACAGTCCCACCACGGCCCACAACACTGCCACTGCGCACACCGCCACTCATTGCTATAACCGCGGCTGATACCAGCAGGTAGGACGATGTGGGTGTGCTGCTTTTCTTAAAAGTGTTTTTTTAAGTCCTCCAGGTAACTTCATTTTACATACAGTTTGAAAATGTGTTCAAACTTTACTGGTGGCTGAGCTCTGATCGTTAAATACTCATGCTTAAAAGTCTGTTCCTGGAAAAATACTCATACTTCAGTTAGGAACTTGACAGCTTTATGCCGTGAGTTAAGGGAACTATATTTACCTCTAAAGAAATGCACATGTAGCATCAGATGTTTAGTTGTCACTACAAGCCAAAAACAGGTTTCAGCAGGTACATACAAGTTTTTGCCCACTCATAGACATTACCTGAGTCAGTACAAGGGCTGTCAAAAGAAGACAAGCAGCAGTCTCGCTGCCTTATAACCTCAAATTCTTCAGGTAGGTGAAGAAATACCAACATTTCACAGATGACTATTTACTGATTAAATAAAGCGTTTGATATTTACAAGTCTGATGATGTTTTCACTTCTCTGGAGTTGTACACCTGCAATGAGCTAAGTCTACCCAGGCTGAGCTTATGGCACCACTTCAGCCGTCAGACAAATCTTTTCAGAGAAGGATTCATATTCTGCACATCGAGGACACAAAGATCAAAGATGACTCCTCACCCAACCTCAACCCAGCTGAACTTTTGTGGGGACTCTTGAAGGCTGAGAAAAACCAAGAGGAAAATCTTTGGAATATTGTTAAATCATGGTGGGTGAACACAGGCAATCAAATTTTTGCGCCGCCACTGAGTTCACGCCAGCTTAAGTGTATGCTGTCGTTACGGCAACGAATGATGGCGAGACATTTTGAGATTCTAGTGTGTTTTATACAGAGATCCAACTATTCCCTGAAATCGTCAAGCTACTATTTGCAAAATAGTCCATCTATTCTCCAACTGAAGGTCACGAGGAGGGAGTAGCCTGTCCCAGCTACCACAGGGAAAGATGCAGGGCACATAGCACTAGCGCAGAGACAGACAATCATTGACACCTTTGGGTAATTTAGAATCACCAGTTAACCTAACCCACTAAGTACATGTGGGTGCTCCTTGTCTTTGGACTGTGGGAGGAAGCCACACAGACATGCGGAGACCATGTAAACTCCACACAGAAAAGGCCTCAGCCAGATGATGCTTTGAACCCGGGATCTTCTTACTGTTACTGCTAACCACTGAGCCACCATACAGCAGCATTTTATTGTATTTTAGAATCAAATGACAGACATAGTTAAAGTCCTTCCTGTGAAACAGGACTCATATAATGTAGGCAAAGAACCCAGAGAACAAAAGTAGCTAAAAATAGCTGCTGGCAGTGAGGTTTGTTCATCAATCAAAGTGAAAAAGGTTGTCATTGGACAGCCAACTCTCACTTTGTAGATGCCCGTGTATACTAAACATAGCAACAATATGAGCTTTCAGATCAGTCACATTATTTTAGCCTAACTAGATAATATGATAACTATGATAATGCAAAAACTAAAGATATGAATACAGCTCTTTATTGTGATAGATTACCTGCTTCTGACAGCTTTAAGGTGTCTTTAAGTTGAGTTTCATGGCGTGGCGAAATGAATAGAAACAATCAGAAAGGTAAGAAATCAAATACAGCATGATTTGACAGCAGTGCAGAGTGTGCTTGTTGTTTAGTGGATAAATAACATGCATTTAAATCATTCCTGTCGGCTACATGCTGTTAAGAATGTGACTCATCAGATGTAGAGGTCTAACAGAGTTCTGTTTGTCAGCACCGACACTCACTAATCTTAAAAGAGTGAATGTAATTTACCATGTGAAACATGCTAAACAAGTTAAAATCAGGGACTGAACTGTGGATTTGATTGATCTGTTGTGTAGTGCGCCGAGTCCTTTTAGGTGGCGTTTATTTTTATCCTCCGTTCTGTAACATATTGTACAGTCTGTAGTGTAGCCTCGCAGCCTCTCCGTGATTGGAAAACAAGATTGCACCACAACTAAGAAAAGAATCGCAGCCTCTCCGGAGAATGTTGGAGAATGAGCGCCTCAGATGAAATGAGGTTTGGCACAGACAAACACCAAGCCTCCAACCAGCTTGCTCTGAGGGGAGAGAGGAACAATGTACCAAACAGCATTCTGTATCAGAGCCAGTGGTCTAGTGGGAAGTCATAATTTAACTCAGAAAAGGAAATATATTCAGGCAGTTTGAAGAAGCATATAATTTCAGTGGTCAAACCTATCTGTCAGTGGAAAATCCCCATTGTCTTGGGTTAGTATCGCACTTAGAAACGTGACAAATCTACTCATCAACCCAAGGGGAAAGTGACACCCCTCTGACTCATTTTTGATCGCCTTGGCATGCTTCACGAAGCTCGGTATTTCACACACACATTGTGCTACCTGCATAACATTGTTCGCTGGCTCATCCTGTGCCAGATGTGAAAGTAAATGGATCGGCCTTCTCTGATTTTCCCCTTGGTGCCGCTGATTTGTCCTTTTCCCTTTCTCTCTTTGGCAAGTTTGACTCCAAACGACGAACAACCGACAGAGAAATGAGCAGCTCTTATTAAGCCTAAGATTGAGGAATTTGTTATAGGGTGCTGTGAACACACTTTAGCAAGAAGACAGTGCCGCTGACTTGTAGACTTCTTTTGTAAGGAAGCGTGAGAAGCTGGTGACACTCAGTTGTGTCTAAATTATATTTTCAGGCAGGCAGAGCAATTTTCAAGGCAACTCTGATTCACAATAGCGCTGAAAGGCTTTCTTTGTCTTCAAAATTGCTGTTACACGTCAAGAGCATCTTCATTTTAGGAAATACAGTGTATTTGTGTCTTTGTTTCTGGCGGTGTCGTCTGCAGCTTGATGTGTCACACATTGTCAGCTGCACTGTATAAGCAGCAGAAACTGCTACCCATAATACAGAAACATAGTCAATACTGAATAATTTATTATGGCACTGTGATAATGCCAAAAAGTGTCAAATCCCTTTTATTTGAACTTCACAAAAGGGCAGACTGTTCCCAAGTGTGGGCTGCTGACCACTCTTTAAAAAGCGTGCTGCATTTGCGAGACAGGGATTTGGTATTTTTAAAGGTGGTTTGAGAGATTATTTTAAGAAGACAAAGACAGGAGGGGGCTTGTCATCTCCTTTTCTACTTCACGTAGCTGTATTGACTTCTCTCTGCCCCAATGAGCCTTTTCTTAATTAAGGAGAACATGAAAGGGGGAACATTTTTTTGTCATCTTTCTCTAAATTAATCTGCCAGCAGTACCAAAAATACTGCTACATGTTAGATCAGTGTTTTGTGGTGTAATATATTATACGCTTGTCAACATTTCGATTATGTTACTGATTATTTTTTAAGATTAATTGTCACTCAGCTTTGACAGACTCAAAATCACAATCCATTATTTTAAACCCATATCCAGTAAATTTGACTCCTTTCATAACTGAACATAGAATGATCAATTAAAGACAAAAAAAGAGGCTTAGGGAGGAAATGGATGCTGGGATGAGTTTTAACAAAGGTCATATGTCTTAACGTTGCTTCGAGCTCCGTTCATTCATAATTCAGCACAGCAGCGTGGAAGAAATATACAGTGGGGAAGCATTAGGGTTGAAAGCGTGCCATTTTAAATGCTCCAACTGCGGTGTTTTAGTAAAATTCAGTGACATTAACTTTGTATGCTGCCAAATGAGACTGTCTTCAGTATTAATGAAATGGTCAAAAAGTGGTGCGCTGTCTTTCCATTAGATGCCCTCACATAATTAATATAAAAGAATGATGCATGAAACCGTTTCAGTGTTTTTCTCTTTGCTTCTCTTATACGACCACCAGCATTTACCCGCTGCATAACAGCTAAAAAATCTGAGTTCCCCCCAAAGCCTTACAATATATAAACACACGCTTATTGTAATATCCCAAGAGAAGCTGATTTGCTGATATTATAAATAATGTAACAGTGGAAAATAGTGGATGAAAACCTGCTCAGTTTAAATAACAGCCAACAATCTCCAGAGCTGAAAAATGAAGCTGCCACAGAAGCGCCAAAAGCTGCAATTCCTTGAACTGGGCTACTTCATGCATCCTCCAAAAATGAATCATAGACCCGTTGGACTTTGTTATCTTCATCACATAGCTCAGCTAACAAGATACAGTGGGTCCGTCTACTAGGTATCCTTGAGCAAAATACTGAATTTCTCCTGATGTATTCATTGGACTGTGAGTGTGTGCTTACATTTTATACAAGGTGCTTTAGGCATAGAATAAAGTGTGAATGTGTGTGTGATTGGCTGAGTGAGGTTTTTGTGCTCAATCAGAGAGGAAAAGTGCCAAATACCAATCCATTTATCACCACTTTGACTGACAGGTGGATACTGCTACAGGGGGCTTTAGACCATCGCTGTCTGATGTGTCACTTCTACTACTTCCAGTGGCTGGAACTGGAGTTTTTGTCCAAGGAGTAAAGATAATGAAGTTAGATGAGTTTAAATACCTGGGGTCAAACATCCGAAGCACTGGACAGTGCACAAAACAGGTGAAGACCTTGGTGCAGGGTCCAGAGGGGTGATTTATAACAAAAGGATAGCAGAAAGAGTGAAGGGGAAGCTTTAAATGATGGTTTGGTGTCTGTGATGCTAACAAAAAGACTGGGGGACGAGGTGGAGGCAGAGTAGAAGGAGCTAAAATTTTTGTTGGGGGTGCTGAATGTGGAGCTCTCAGTCAGGAGAAAAGAGAAAGACCACAGAAGAGATTCACGGATGTATCGAAGGAGGACATTTAAAGGGTTGATGTGAGAGAGGAGGATGCTAGGGTTCGGTTGAGCTGAAGACAGATGATCCCCTAAAGGAAGGAGTTGAAAGACGAAGAAGAGGAAGAAAGGAACCTGAGCTCTTGATTCTCACTTTTTGTCATGTTTGGTGCCTATTGAAGCATTTCAGTTGAGTCATCTGACCAATAATATGGCTTCACGTGTGTGGCTGATTGTATTAACAAACTTACCAAGAACGGCTCAGTGAGAATTTTATTCAGCTGCTACTTTGCCCTGATTGTCAGGCATCTGTGTGTTATTTTGCAGCAGTTCGGCCCATCTTTTGTATACAGTTTACATTAAATACAAATTAGTGTGCATGGATTTCTTTTGCACATGAGCCCAACATGTTAGGAGCAAATCAACAAAAGAGCTCAACACCAGCTAACAGGTATTAATTAACTTATTAATATGAGAAAGAAAGTGTCTTAAAAGACATTAACTGAGAACAGCACAACAAGATCAGCGCTGGATATTAACTCAATACTGGATCAAATCAGCTACCACTCTATTGATTTTCCAGACACTAAAATGTCATCTCTGGAGTGTTATGTGAGAGATCAGCTGGAAATAAACACTTATTTATTTTTCATTTTATACACACACACGTTATAGATACAGGCTAGAGATTCCACTTTCTCTCCCTTGATAACAATCCAATAGCAGTTCTGTTTTTTTCTTTCTTCATTAAAAGTCTGTACAGCTCACTGCGAGGAACTGATTGAGTTCATTCTCCTGTATGTGAGGAAACATAAGCCTGCAGCTTGACTTACTTTCCCCCCCCCAAAAAAAACATTTAAATGCAAATATTTTTTAGGCTAGCGCCAAATATAGTTATTACAGGAAGCTTAGATAACCATGTCATGATTAAAAATACGACTTAATGTAAATCAGCAAAGTGTGTCTGATAGAATCCTCCAGTACTAATAAGATCAGTATTGGAGCAATCAGGTGTAATCACTAATTACTGACCGCACTATACTTATCCCGTTCCCATTATCTCCTAGCGTTTTAATTCAGCACGAACAGAAAAGAAACACATATTGGGGGGAAATTGGCGTGACACGTGAAACAATCTAAGGATTCTAAATGTGCTCTAAAAAATGAAGGGAACGCAGTATACCAGACAGTCAGTTAAACTTCAGAGATAAAAACTACTTTCACCTGCTTTTGGTGGAAATCCAAGCAGGTGAACAGGTACACTGCCGAGACAACCACAACATAGCCCTCAAAAATTGAGTATTTTCTTCTCCAGTTTTGCTTTTTGTCATGTCCTTTTAACTGCCAGTAGCATGAGATGGTCCATGCAGCCCATTCAGGTTGCACAGGTAGTCCATCTCTCACCTTCCGGAGGGCACACCCACGCTTGCGATCTTAAAGAGGGTCGCTGTCCAACCACAGTCTCAAGAGTGTGGAGGAGATACTGTGATACTATGAGACAGGCTCTTATATGAGGAGAGCTGAGCAGGGTTATAGAAGGGTTCAACCCAGCAGCAGGAGGAGAAACAGAAGGAGCTACCAGAGCTCTAGAAAAATGACCTCCAGCGGACTACTCGTGCGTGTTTCTGACTAAACTGTCAGAAATAGAACAAAGAAGGTGGAATTAAGGCCTGTACTCACAGCCCACTAACATTTGTCCAAGAACATGTCATTTTATGTCTTTATTTTTGAGCACTGTATATATAAAAACATATATAAGATATTTAAACACTCGTGACCTGTGTTTAAATATCTTATATATGTATCCTGTGCCAGAAATGGCGCAGTGTGGTTATTGAGGTGGATGGCCAGAGGGGACATTGTTTCCACATCTAATTGTCACTCAATCAGACCCTAGCTTGCAAACCAGTAAAAAGAAAAAGAAATCATATTTCTCTTGTTAGGGACATTTCAGTACAAACCCATTGCCATGCAGCATTCGATTCATATACTAATATTAATGGAAGACAGTTTTTTTATTAATACAAAAACAAATTTGTGCCAAATGTGTCACAGTGCATAACAATTACCTGTCTGCTTTTCTCTTTTAAGCATTATAATAAACCTTTGTGTGTCTGACTCATCCATTGTGCTACTTTAAAAACAATCTTACAAATAAAAGAATAATATACAAAAATTCTTCTGAACAAGATCCACTTTGCTAAAACATCCAAAAACAATGTCCATCAAACATTCATGAAGGAGGTCAAGCAGGCGGCCAGTTAATGTCACAGATGTTTCAAGAGTGACAGCTGGGATAAACATTGATTCAGTTGCAGTTATTTGACTTTAAAATGTTCTGCTGTGTCAGTATTTTCATTATATCGACCAAAGGTTTTGTGTTGCTATGAGCAGTTCGGAGCTAAAGGGTTAAAAAGAAGAAGACGAAATCGAGGGTACAGAGTTATCAGCATTAGAGCATTGTGTATAATCCCTCTTTTCACAATTAAAACCACCCCGCCCTATAACTTGTAGCTTTTTAATATTTTTAATAACAGAGCATGCAGAAGATTACACATGGCTGTGCTGGCTACTGACAGATTTATGCGTCAACAGATGTTAGCTGTTTGCAACATTAGTGGGAAACATTTTATAGAGGGTTTGCTAATATTAGTCGGTATTGTGTTTCTTTAAGGTGACCCCAAATGCATGTTGGGATACTCTTATACCTATGACCCTGTTTAGCAACAAAGCAATGGAAAGTAAATGAAATGGCTATAGCCTGTGGTTTAAGTTTCAGGTCAGTTCTTAGAGTGTATGTAGAGTATTTGGTTCTGCCGTGCGTGTTGTTGTAGGGTGTTTGGTTGGCTTAAGTAGGTAAACTTGGACGCGTACAAAGCAAGCACATGAGCTTCTTGTGTATGCATACATGGCAGGCATGTGCTCTTTATTCTCTCTCCTCTGTCCTGCTACCAATACTCTTACTCGCCACTTCAGTCTTCTCTCCCCTCGTTTCTCAGATTACGTTTTTACGCTTAAGACTGGAGAGATGACAATCCCCACGCTGTTATTTTCTTGAGTAATGGGCTTGAGCTGCAAGGGAAGTGTGAGGAGAGGAAGGAAATAAAGAACTCTTCCCTGATAGTCCCCCTTTCCCTGAAAATGAAGACAAACAGAAGAGAGTCGGGGGGGATTTAACAAGGTGGCTGGATGTTTGCGCTCCCCTGTACCCTGTGGACATCACAGGAATGGTTTCATTAATTAGTGTGAAGGTGAACTTGTTTTACCTGCAGTGTATTTAATGTCAGCTGCTATAAAAATGCTTCTCATTTTCTCATTCCATCCAGTGCATCTCCACAAAAACTGTTTCTGTGTGTGTGTGTGTGTGTGTGTGTGTGTTAAACCTAAATCTCATTTGGACTATTGTGTCATAAAACTGGTTCAGTGGTATTATATGATATAGCGGCTCTGCACAATCCCACCCCCTGATTTTCTTTCTTTTTTTTTTCCAATCATGGAGGTTTTTAGGGGAGGTACTTTGGGTGGGTCCCTCATGTTTAATGTATTATCCTGTTCCCTATATCCTGTCGCCGCTTTTTTCCTGCAGGGGACATGAAGACGGGAGACAGTGTTGTCAAGTCCGGATGCT
This sequence comes from Mchenga conophoros, assembly GCF_057382185.1. Classification (NCBI taxonomy): domain Eukaryota; kingdom Metazoa; phylum Chordata; class Actinopteri; order Cichliformes; family Cichlidae; genus Mchenga; species Mchenga conophoros. The sequence goes on along the minus strand of NC_140537.1, from coordinate 24,685,881 downwards.
TTTACGCATAACTCTGCGCCAAGTTACCTTGAACTGGTTTTGCACAAGTTTGCATCATTTGGGGAGACCATCCGTCCGTTTGGACCATCCTGTGCTGAACATCTCGCACTGCCGCAGCAATACAAGCACCTTGCAGAAATGGGCGTGTGCGGAGGAAGTGGGGAGCACTTGGAAACCAGACTGACCTGAGAGTTCTTTCTCGTAGCTTTACTCAGGGATACATCCCCAAAACTGCAGTTTAAAGGTCTTCCTCGTGATGCGTAAATGGATTCGTTTTTATCTCACTGCTTCAGTGTGTTTGCGCATGGTGTCAGCGATAAAGTTGATGGAGTTAAGCTCATTACGTGAGCTAAAAATCAAAAACTGGACGTGAAGCACCCGGGTAGCTAAAAAAAGCAAAACAAAACAACAAAGTTGTCTACTTGCTTGTATTATTTGATTTTGTTTTATTAAAAAAAACTCGCAGCTGTTAGTCAACCTCCTGTAAGCTTTCCTGACTCATTCAACTTAAATGCTCCCAAAGTGTAGATTTAGTTTTTAAAAAACAATTTTATAACCAGCGTGGGGAGGAGGATGGATCCCGCCTGTGGCAAAGTGGGGACGGCGCCTCTGGTCGCTGGCGGCGGAACCGGCGTGAGTGCAAAGGCGCCCAAACATCTGTGGAGGCAGCAGAATCAGGCAGCGCTCTCTCCGCTCCACCACGCGCTGGTAGTGCGCAAGAACGACCGTGTAAGACAAAGAGGCTTTTCGGACACCGAGAGATACCTCAACCCGAGGAACATGGACCGGACTTACGCAGTGGACACGGGGCACCGACCCGGGCTGAAGAAATCAAGGATGTCGTGGCCGTCGTCCTTTCAAGGTCTTCGACGGTAAGGAAAAAATATAAAAGGAAACTGCTTATCCTCGGCTTGTTTCCTTTTAATTCCCCCTCGATGAAGATGGGCGTTGTGTGGCTGACTGAGCGAAGAAGTGTTTCGGTTCTTATTTAGTCCTAACTTTGAGAAGGTTACAGTACATCTTTCTGCTTACACGGTGCTCGACCTCTGTTTTACATCACTTTTTTTGTAACATAAGGTCCCAAACATTTACTGCGCTGTAACGAGGAAGAAGATGGTGAATAAACTATATGCTATATGCCGTGCAGCGCTAAAGGGTTAAAAAGAAACAACGGACACAGTCTTATCGGTATAAACCCTCTTTGGCAATTATAAAACCACCTCATCCCATAACTTGTATCTTTTTAAATATGCTTTAATAACAGAGAGTACGGAAGATTACGCATAGCTGTTTCATTTGGGTCAGAAAGATGTGTCATACTGGAGAGAAGAAAAGCAAGAATAACGATGCAAAGAGAAAGAGTTTTTTCTTTTGGTTGTCACAAGCCATTCTCTCTGTTAATATCAATTAGGTGGTCTATATTTGGCACAATTGTCATTGTATGGAATGACAAGAGTCTTGTGGGAGTCAGAGGCAGGCTTTAACCAAAGGAAGGTCACAGGAATTATTCATATATGATGTATCCTAAATATATTACACATATGCAACCTCCTTGTATCCTAAGTGTTTAGGGGTCTTGAGGGATGGGCTCCACTTAGTTTTAGTATCTCCAAGAAGCCCGGCGTTCATGACTGCATTTGGCACTACTCTGCTCTCGATAAGCAAAGTAGATATAGTAGAATGTCTTTGCTATATGATCACCACATCTTCTGAAATGACTCACTGCATGCGACAATATGGATAATCACAACACACGTGCTCTTGACAACTGCTGTGTTTTCACAGGCTATCCGCTATCCAGAGGAGCTACTGTAACAATGTTTGCTATAAGAATAGTTTTAGTGAATCTCGTCTGCATACAGACAGAGACACTAAAGCACCTCCGTGCTCAGACAGCCAGCCTGGTTGTGTGAGGGAAATGTTTCTGCTCTAATTACTCACATGTTCTGGGAAAGAGGGAGGGGAAAAAAAAGACCAAATGAAATGAAATCTGAGAAGGTCACCTCAGCTCTCAGGCTTAAGTGACTGCTGTGGATGTAAGTTTCTGTCAAATGGCTCGCTGTTTCCCTTTTTTTTTTTTCTTCTTTCCTCCTCCTTTCTTTATAATTGTTGGTTTAGATATGAGTGATACTCGCCTGCAGCGTCCAGTCACCAGTCAGCTATAGAAAGCACACTGGCTCGTCTGGCCAGCCGAATGGTTCCTGTCACAAAGAGGAGAGGCTAAAGAGAAGGAGAGAGCGAGCGAGTGACAGAGAGGGGAAGGAAGGAGGGAGTGGTGAGAGGTGGTGGTGTGTGGGCCTAGTAAAACAACCGTGCAATGCTATGTTGAAAATATATTGATTTCAATTGCAAAAGAAAATGCACGCACACATTTGAAGATTGTTTATGCACCTTATACATTTGCTTCAGAAGGAAAATTAAAATTGGATTAACCCAAAGAAATTGAATTTCACACAGGTGGCTAATTACGCAAGAGGCACATTGCAGTCCAGCACATATGCAGGAACATTAACACAAAACCAAATCAATGGCCCTTGAACACCGCAGCCCATTGGACTGTTATTTGCGCTTGGTCAATAGGCTCACGTAATTGGTTGTTGATTTTTGTGTGTGCTCAATGGGTTGCATGTTTTAGTAATTACTGATTTCAGTGTCTTCAGGAACTGCCCCCCCCCCCCCCCCCCCAGGGACCTTCATTCAGTGACCATGTCATTAGATGAACATCAGTCTAGATATATAATCGGATTATTACACCGTTTCCCAAGTGTTGGGCTTATTGTGTGACACAAAATATATTACAAAACACTCAGAAGACCAGCCTTGATGTATTACAGCACAAACAAATCTAATATAATTGTGTGCAATGAACATGAGATCTTGTTGCCTTTGAAATGGTTGCTTTAAAGACCACTCACAGTCAGTTGCCATCTTCAAACAACTGCATCAAAACAGTGATGAAATGGCAGTAACACGAGGTTGGTCTCCCATCAGTACATAAATATTTGTGATAATACAATAATTAACTGAATACATCGGCGAAAACTGCAAATCTGTTGCAGATACACATAAATTCTCATCAAACGGAAATTCATATTAACTACTTATTTTTAGAGTGCTGTCACAAGGTTAGATTGGAATCAGAAATAATGAAATAATAGTGATGTAACTGCTGCCGGATGGTGATTTAACTGCAAAATGACATCCTGCAGCAGTTACATTGTATATAGTGGAGTCATCTATTGTAAAGAGACACGTCGCAGATAGTGGTGGTGGTTAGCACTGTCGCTTCACTGCAAGGTCCTGGGTTTGAATCCATGTTGGCACAATTTCTGTGTGCATTCTTTCTGGGTCCTGTGGCTTCCTCCCACAGACGTTAGGTTAAGTTGATTGCTGATTCCAAACGGAGTATAGGAGTGAATGTGAGAGTAAGTGGTTGTCCAACTCTCTGTGTTAGCCCTGTGACAAAGCAGCGACCAGTCTAGAGTAGACCCTGCCTCTCCGCTTGTCCCCTCTTTGACCCTGAGTGGGATAAGTGGAAGAATATGGATGAGTTGCAGTCACCAATGCAGATTGACTCAGATTGATTGCAACACATTGGCAATCTGTCTGCATTTATAAATTAGTGGCCAGTTGTTTGCAAACCTTTGAAAACCTGTCTGAGAGTGATAGCAGTCAGTCCGAGTCGGACCGGGATTGGTTGGAGACAGATTGCCTCCCACAAGGTGACCTGTGCAGTCACCTGGCGATCGAAACAGGTCACCCAGAGGTCAAGGATGCTATACGCTTAGTCTCTCAATCTCTGTTGGTTGCCCCAACTACTTGGGGTTGTCGGCTAACAGCAAAAACATTCAATGCAACTATAGGCAATGTCTCAAGGCGGTTGCTGTCCCGTTCTTTACTCTAGTGTGACTGAGCTGTAAATGTTGCTTTAAATGAAACCAAACAGCACATGAGCACAAAAATACAAACATGTAAAATACATATTCTGCAGTTTCATTAAAACAACATTGCTTGGCATTGTGCATTTTTGATTTTGTCATTCAAACAGCAGTGTGCTTGCCCTCCTGGCATTTACTCTGATTTCTCTTAGAGCCTTTAACCGCCATTGTGAACATAAAACCTTCTCTAGGCTACTTGACAAGAAACACAGCTTATTTCTCCTGCAGGCTTAAAAGCTTTTCATTCTTCAGATACACTTATTGCTACATAGTGTTCATGTGTGATGCATGCATTATTTACCTATTTGATTGACGGTTTTAATTAACAAGGCTCCAGAAGGTCACACAAATTCACATGAAAATTCAGCAATCAAGTTGTTGCTGCGAGTCAGCTAAACAAGACGTGTTTCCTGATTGTAACAGACAGACATAAACAACTTCTGCGGCAGTGCCCCAGTAGAAAACTAATAAGAAGTGCCAGCTACTTGCTCAACACGTACAATTGATGTCAATCTTATGCAGAGAAAGAGACAGCAAATCTTTCAGTGAGAGGACTGTCGATGTGGCTGCGTGTGCCTGAGTAGCTGGTTTGGTGCGAGGTCAATCAGCCCCAAGGTAAAAGACATCACCCAAATGTGTCACAGTCTAGGCTAGGCTGGGCCTGGATGCTGCTCAGGGCTTCTGTGAGACCTCAGCTAAAATCTGGAGCATTCTTTGATGAGGAGATGGCATCTCTCCCATTCCTCTCCTGCTGCTTGCCTGTCCCTGCCATGGGGACGCTACAGGGGGGTTATCTTTATCTTTAGAGATGTCAGTGAAGAGGAGGATAATGGTGCCTTCTTGCTGTACAATCACACAATTTAAGATTTGATGATTCAGTGGGTGGAAAAGCAAATGTCAAAACTGAAAGAAAAAACCCCCCAAAAACAAAACAGAAACATCTGAGGAGGGAAGTGAGAAAGGATGAAAAGTGCTTAATTTGGATATTTAGTTACTTCATCACTGGCTGGCAGATTGGAAACTCTATCTCTGTCCTCTACCTTTGCATTGTACTTAAAGGCCGCTGATTTTTCTCCAGCCAGTCTTCCTGCTGTGAATGCCATTACCAGTGAGGTTTTTAGCCACGACGAAGCATAACCCCCTGGCTGTGTCATTAGATCCCATGGGTGTTAGAGAGTGAAGACGGAACTGCTTTTCGGTACGTGGTTATATATAACCACTCACAGCCATAATCACAGGCATACAGTATTGTGCAGAAATTTTGAGTCACTCCTCATTTTTTTTAAAATATTTTGCTAGGAAAGTGGGAATAGGTGCAGCGATTTGAAATATAAAAATATAAATGGCAATGGAGCATATAAGGTAAAAACAGTATATTTGTACATTTCTAATGAGCATATTAAAAGTTAATATTTGGGATAGGGTTAATCTTTATTCTTCATCTCAGCCTGGACTCTCGTAGACAAGCTTGTAGATTTTTTTAAGTAGTCTTCAGTTGTGGTTCTCTGGGCTTCCTGGAGGACATTCAACTCTCTTCTTTGTATTTCGCTTCCTGTTGGTCCGTTCTATGTCAGGATGATCCCACACTGCTTTAAGAATGTTGAGGTCCAGACTCGGCGAGGACAAGCCGTGACTCATAGTATTTCATAGCATTAGTGTTTTTCCAGGTATGTTTTTACTGCTTTAGTTGGGTGTTCGGGATCATTGTCATGCTCTCCCGATGTCCTCCGTACATGCTGAGAATGATTTGAACCAAAAATTTCAAATTTGCACTCGTCTCTTCGTAAGACATCATGTTCAGTCCAGTTGTGCAATCTGGCATACCTCAGCCTTTTCTCTGTGATTCCCCGAATCCTTCCATTGAGAACATTTCTGATGAGACTTCAGTGAACAGGTGAAGTATTAAATACGAGAGATGCATGTCTCAGGTCCTGTTTCTTAAGGGCATGACTTTCATGTCGGTCACTTGATCTTTTATCCCCCACTTGTCCAGCTTTCTCTGATTTTATAAGGACACACTGTAAACCATGTTTTCAGCTAATAGCTCTTTGAGAATCATCTTGTTGGTGTAAAAAAATTAATACTTGTAAAACTGTGTTATCCTTGTCAGATTTTATAGATTCGATGAAACAAATGGTGACAATTAGGGTTTTTTTTTTATACAGACGGCTAAAGATATAATTTAAAACTAGTTCTTTATTAAGTTGTCTATTGTGTGTAGACACAAGAGTGGTTAATTTCTTGAGTTAGGTGCCTTTTTTTATTCTCGAATCATTTGTAGGTCAGGGTTAAGCAGCTTTAAATAAAAAGAAAAACATTCTTCTGAAAATGATCAAGGCCGGGATTAAAATAATTAAAAAGCCTGGTTTTCACTCTGTTTCTCAAAACCTTGAGAAACAGAGTCCAGAGGCCAAGCTTTCTTGAATTACAAGAAAGTCTGGCTTATTGAAAACAAAATATAAAGAAATAAGGGGCGATTCCAGACTTTTGCACAGAACTTTACTGCACATGCTGTTGTATTGTCACAGTAGACATCTACTGCAAGGCTTTTGTCATCCAGGAAGATGTCTAGAACATGTTAATAAACACACTAGGAACTGGGTAGTAAACTTTCCATTAGCAGAGATCAGCATCAGACATGGCGTGTCTTGGGTAATTAAATGGGGCATGAGTGAAATGCACTCTGTATGATTTTCTGCTGTGTTTCATGTCGCAGAATGAAAGGCAGGCAGAGCTGATAATTACACGAACGCTAAGCCCTTGTCTGTGACTTGCCGACCTACTCAATCGTACAGAAATGGAAGGTGTATTGAGTTTACCCTTCGGATCAGCTTTGTGATTTACCAAGGCTTTGAAGGCTGAGTATGTGCATTAGGATCTTATATAATGAAATATCTCAGACAGCCCTTTGCATGCATATAGAGCAGGTTTCCTAACACATGCAGTCACATGCATGCTTAATTAAAGGAATATAGTGAATGCCCATGTAAATGCATCCAAATAGTCATAAAACCATAGGAAATTGTAATTAAGGTGGAGATTTTCCTTACCACCAGTTTTCTCTCATATACACTTTCAACCCATATCTAAGTCATGTTATTTGTCTAAGCGTGAAGTGAATAATGCCTGAATTTCACTGCTGTTTTCCACGAGTGTTTGGGATTATACTTAGGCCTACTTTTTTAACCTCTTCCTCCGCAGAGTGTTGTGGCTCCCAGCTGTTTGTTATAAAACTGCATGGGCATTAATTGAAAGTTGCGAAGCAGGACACATTGCACCAAACATGCCAACGTCTACTATTCTGTATAAAATAGATAAAGGATTTGTTATTATAAACTTGATATAGACATTCAGGAAAATGCTCAGTATATAGGATTATTTTCGATACTTCAGGGGAAAAATGACAAATTAAGAGGTGTATTTGTTTATAAATCAAGATCAGAGCAATGCTGGTCCGTAAAAATGTACTCAGCTATAGCCCTGTTTATTACCTGTGCCTCTGGTGACTTGGGACCATACTTCCATTGCCGATCAAATATTTGCTAAGGTGGACTGCTGCCACTTCTTCTGATAGACTGTCCTCGAATTCAGTCAGGAGCATAAAACTTTTTAGACACATCTAATTAACACTGACCGTCAACATTACAGGTGGGCAGGACTGATAACATTTGCCCCAACTTTACCATTTTATTAGTCACCATAAAATTTATTATACCTGTTTCATTCTTCAATACTGAATATTTGTTTGATAACAGGACTCAGTATACACACTGCTTGAGGTACCTACGATACTAAAAACAAAGTAATAATGATTCATAATTCTGTATCAAAAAACATTGATTCTTGTGACATCTCTAATTTGTTGTGCTATTTTTCTCATGATAAGATATGCTGATATGTTGATAAGATATTCAGCTGAAAGGCTTTAGCGTAGCTAGATGGAGTTTTTCAATCTCAGCTGATTATAAGCAAAATGAGACTTACTTTATTTCAAAATCCTCCCAACTGTCTCTCATCCATATAGCACAGGTCTTCCCATTTTGATCTCAGTGTCTCGTAGCTGTAACTCTTTAACAAGGCTGACAATAGAGGGGTACATTACAAGTCTAGTGGCTGTTGCATTTTTTCTAGGTTTTAAGGCAACATATATTTTCTTTTCATTGGACTTGAATATATATGAAATGGTGTGTTGATTCCAGCATACTGTATTTTTGTCCCTACAGTAGATGCTTTATTTAATAGCGAATGGAGCTCTGAAGCATAGAAATGCAGCGATTTTCGACAAATGACCGGTCAGCCTCCTCTGATGCTTTTGTTTTCATGACAACAAAAAACTGCGTCAGTATGTGCAAGCAATTTTGATGTCACAATAAGTGGTTGCCGGAATTGCTTTCTGTGTTTTCAGGTTAAGACCAACATTTCTGAATAAAACATAATGCATCTATGTCTAATCAAGCCTGCAGTTTTGGAGGAAAAGTGGATTGCACCCTGTTTATTTTTTTCTTTACCAAAGCAAATGATATTTAAAATTAGCAGGAAAAACTGGAAACATGAATATTTAATGCAAACATCCATTATGGAAATGAATGATAAAAACGTCCCGCTTCAGGAAAATCATTTATTTATGGTTTTGACACTGGACAATGTTCAGATTGTGGCTCTGGGGGAAAATGCTTTGTAAAGCTGAGGAGATTTGCTGAAATGGTGAAACTCAAATACAAGCAGAGCTCAACAGTGTATGAGAAGTGGAGGAGACTGGTCATCTAATTTTTTACCAGCAGGAACGGCCATTTGTTATTCATAGCCCTCCCCTGGCTCTTTTGCCTTCGCTGGTCATCTGCTAGGCTAATAAAATGCTTGAAACCCATTTTTGAAGGACAGCCTTGTAAGGGGTTACAAGCCAAAGCCACTCCAGACTGCCGGCTTGATGCTGGGTGATTTCCTGAGCACTTGGCTGGCTGTGCTGATCATGTTACACATAACAGGGTAATAAAGAGTGTTGCTGGGCTAGCAACTGCTCTAGTCTAAGATACGCTGATTGCTTTTAGACGGACTGTGCAGAATTTTCAGTTGTTCATTATTTCTGTCAGGATGCAGTTTAAAAAAAAACTGATAAATTCTGAATTTTAATAGAATACATGACAGCAAAGCATTTTTAAATGTTAGTAATTCCTTAAATAAAGACTAAAAAGATGCATTTTCATCAAACTGTGTTTCAAGTTCTGGTGACCAGATTCTCTGTGGTGGCAGTGAGATGCTTGTCATCAGTGAGTATGACAGCAGTGTTGTTTAGAGCTCTAATCTAACACAGCTCCAGTGGCAACAGAACCCACATTCAGTGATTTTCTTGGTGATCTCACTTATTGTATTTGGAGCAGTGAAGCTGGGTTTATGCCGCTGACTGGCGTACTGGTCACTTTTGGTGTTACGGTTGGTTGTGCACCTCCCAAGTTTTGCACACAGTAGCTCACCTGGTTCATATCCAACACTGACAGACTGGAGGCGCCAGTGTGTGAGCAGGTCTGTCTCCGGAGGGCATTTGTGTCATCAGCAGGGATTTGTTCGTACTCGCGCTGCACTACTGCATTAGCTCTCATCAAATTGATCCACAGTAAGGGACGGTAAGAAATTTTTGGAAACTTGAACAGCAAATTTGAAACCAATAACGAGCATACGGATTTCCAGATGGCACAAAGGGAGGGAGATTGTTGCGACAACTCGCAAAAGTCATTTTTGCAGAAAACTGTGGAACAAACCCCGACTGTGATTCGATGACGTGCGCTGGCACCTGTCATTAGAAGACGACTCCGGCAAAAGTCTAAAGTTGAATTGCAAAGGGTACAGCACTGTGTTGTTGGCAAAGTTTGCATGTGCAGTGACCACATTGTGACAGATAGTAAGATGGCAGTTGCCATCTGCTTGAGAAAATGGATTTTAACTAAACAAAGGCAGGGGCACATGTGGCATGGGCACGCTCACAAATGCTGCTGATTTAAGGACATAGCTTCACCATGATTTACAGTTACTCTCCTGTTTTCATATCTTCGTCTATTCTCTTTTTATGTGTCTCTTGCTCCACATATGCTGTATCTATATATGTATATACATCTATATATTGTTTTCTCCCTTCTTTTTTAAGCATCCTTTTCTTGGCTGATATGCCTCTGAGCTCCACATGTCTCCTGTCACATCTATCAACTTTTATCAGTAAGCCTGCCACACACACGTGAGCTAACCCGCAATTGTCATGAAATATGAAAGTAGCCCTGCTGTGGCTCTTCGCCATCTTAGCAACCAGCTTCCACTAGCTCTACTTTAATCTTAACAAAGGATAAATAAACGAGCCACATTTTCTTCTAAATAGCTTGGGTACTTCTCTATTTGCATTACGGGAACCACTGTGGCTTAATTTTGTAATAAAAAACTCCTCCATTTCTCTTTTGAACCAAATCATTTTCATCATCAAGAAGCAATTTTAGGTATTTTTATGTATTTTATTTGATATTCTGAGTAGCAGGCAGGAAATGAGAGACGAAATATAGAGAGGGAGAAATAGGGAACGGCATGCATAAATGTCACTGACCGGGCTTGAACTGGTATTTTATTTATTTATTCCTTTACTTTTATCGTTTGGTTTTATAGAGACACTGCACAATTAAAAGTAATTGGACCAAAGTTAGCGTGCTGGTAATTTGCGCCCATTGTACCTGGTCAGGTAGAAGAAAAAGGCAGCAGAATAACTACAGCTATATATAAACATAAACAGCACAATGAGAAAAACACATCAGTGCACGTCCATGAATGAAATCCATATGATAAATACAACAGATGCAAAGCAATCAGAGGTTACAACGTCTGTATTAATTGTAAACATGGAAAGCTTGACGATTCTCAAATTTCTGTTGGTATGAACTTCCACAGTGCCACTTTAATCGAGGTATGAGTTCTAGTCCTAGTTTAAAATCAGTCATTATGACTGCATCAAGTCATGGCATTACTATATGATTCTTGATTTTACCCTAACTCCTGAGCCACTTCATCATCCCTGATTAAGACTCAATAATATGAAGAAATCCACCGGCCAGTTTTTGGTCACTTCTTCAGCTATGCAATGCTAGGGTTGATCACCTTTTTGCTTTTAAAACTGGATTACATTTTTCGTGGCACAGATTCAATAAGAAGATGGAAACTTTTCAATGAGATTTTGGTCCATATTGACATGATATCGTCACATAAATGCTTCAGATTTGGTGGTTCCACATCCATTATGCATTTCTCCCGAGATCTGATGACTGTGAAGACCGTTTGAGGACAGTAAAACCTCAGCTATGTTCAAAAAACCAGTCTGAGAAGATTTGAGCTTTGTGGTATTATCCCCCTATCTTGGTTGTAAATTTATTTGAGTTAGTGTTGCCTTTCTATCAACTTACAGCAATCAGGCATTTTTCCTCTGACCTCTGGCATCAACAAGGAATTTTTTGTCCAGAGAACTGCTGCTCACTGGAAAAAAATCCCCGTAGATCAGCACTTTCTGAAACACTCAGACCAGCATGTCTGGCACCAGCAAGCATGCCATGATCAAAGTCACTTAAATCACCTTTATTCTTCATTCTAATGCTCAGTTTGAATTTCACTAGGTAGCTTTGACCATGTCGATGTGCCTTAATGGTGCTATGTTGTTGGCTGATTAGATATTTGCTTTAATGAGCAGTTGAACACCTAATGAGTACCTAATGAAGCATCCAGTGAGTGTATATTACTCTGTTTATTACCCATAAAAGTCAGTTCACTATGAATCACACATTTCACTTATGTTCAGAGGCCTTTTGTGGGCTCCCTCTGACCTCGCCTAAACTCTGAAAGCTAAGCGTGGCAAACTCTTGCTATTGATTAGATGCTGAGTAGTTGAAATTAGGTTGCATTTATAGATTTTAACATAAGCATCTTAATAAGATCAGATCCACAAGATAGAGGAAGAGAAGTCTGCATCCTCCTAATCCAGGCTTCCATTCATCTTATTCAGACCCTTGAGGGCACATGGCTATCGTGGAGGCATAAATCGAATGTATTGCCTCTTTTGTAGTACACAGTGTAGTTTATATAGTCACAAAGCAAATGAATTAAATTTGCAACTGGGGGTGGTGGTAGGAGGGGGCATCAACAGTCAAGTTACCGCAAGGCTGGCTAGCAGGTGTGAAGCAGTTTTTTCGGTGTACAGTCGTAACAACCCTGAAGAAAAACAAGGTCATCTGCTATTTGCATTTTAGTTTCCTTGAGACAGAAAAAAGCAGCCCATCTGAGTAGCATGCATAATTCATGGTTCATCACTAGTGGCAGTGATAGTGGTCGTCTTCCGGGAAGGGAATGGAACCACTGGTTTGAAAACTATAAATAAATAAATAAAACTTTAAAATGTTTTTTTCTTCTTCCTATATGTGTTATATGCAAAATTATGGCTGTGACCTCTAAAGCGGTATTCCATTTAGAAATGATGCTTCATTTTCAGAGTTCACATTTAACTTGAATCTTTGCAGTATGACTGTGACATGCTTTCTGTAATGGATACTGGCTCTTGGGTTTAACTTTCAAGCGTATAATGTGTCTCTGCTTAAAACTGTAAAGGTTTTTTGGTGCAGTTTAAAACTGTGACTCATGAATTGGATTTGAATTCATGTCACTTGAGGGATTTGACTGGCTAATGAATGGGCCGGGACAACGTGCTTATTAATGGGAGATGGATTTCATAGGACTCCATGGGGAAGGATGGAAATGCTGGCCTTGACCACTCCTATTACAGAGCCATTAGTGGATCTCTTCACATTTTGTACAATCTCTGCACTTACATCATCATCAGAGACAAAATGTGACCCAGTAGGATTATTCAGCTTTCCGGTGTTAGAGCTGAAATGATCTTTACAAAATCGTTGTCTTTGCAGATCTAAATCTGAAAAAATGTCACTGTTGTAAATGAGTTGTACATTTTAACTGTTAATAAGGTTTAATTTTGCCGAGTGTTAAGGATAGTTTCTGCAGGAAGGTGATTTTAAAAAAATATCTTCAATGTGGTCAGTGGAGGCATGAAATAACATTTATGGAAACCAAATTTAGCCATTTAAAATGGCTAACGATGTTCTGCTGGCAACCTTGCATCTGTGAACTCCTTGAGTGCAGAGCCCTCCCAAACCCCCTTGCAAATACTGCTTGAATAACATGACAAAGAGCCGGAGGTTGGTTGACACGGGGTGTGAACATCCCAATTCCCAATCCGAGCAAGCATCCGTCAGATGCGCTCGAATAATTCTGATCCATCCATTTGTACTGTGACCTCCTTGACATCAGTCTGATCCTTGCTTTTTGAAGTCTAACTCCAAAGATAGGTATTTTGTCATATCAAAACATGTCAGTGTGACTCCCGCAGAGGGTGGCTAAAAACCACAAAAGGGCTTTAGCTTTCACCTTTCCCAGGCTTGACACTTGACAGGACGCCATCAGCCGCCTGTTCATAGGCAAGCTGAAAGCTAGGCCTTGTCTGTCAAAGTTACAGGACGTCAGTATTATGAATACTGATGAAAAATCTTTAAAAATGAGTGAAGCGTGCAAGCCATGTTACACATACTACTGACACTGAGGTCCAATCGTGCCTTAAATATCATGCTGTAGTATGAAATAGATCTGTCCTATTTAAGGCGAATTATAATCTGCTTGTATTTTTCCTGGATGCTTCCACTGAAGGTCACCTTGCTCATTTGGGAAATAGTCACCATGGCTACATTAGTTAGAGGGGTGCGCTGATTTCATTAGAGATGAGATCTCATGAGGATGCTTGGAGGACAGTGAGCACAGTGCAGGAAATAGGAACATGGGGAAATTATCTGTTGGAGAGTAGGCGGAGATGGGCAAGTTTTTGTCTGAAGCACTTTTCATCTCTTTTACCCTGTGCTAGCATTTTAAATATACTCAACCTTAAAGTTTTTCAACTTTAAGACTTGGAAGGGGATGCCAGCAGCAGTCTTCAGGGTTTAGCATTTTTGGGTCTACAGCTAAATTATTTTTTCCCCCATGCAACCATACCCTGTGCCAACAGATTTTTAATTAAGTTGCTCAGGTTATCATTTTCTCCAACAGCAGGAACACAGGAACATGAGTCAGAGCTGTTCAAGCTAAAAATGAAATCTACAAAAGGTACCCAGCAGAGACTTGAAACACTGATAGTGCTGTGGAGTGATGTTTTTACCAGTAGGTCCCCACTTTGTTTTTACTGTGTAACTGCTCAAGGGCATATGCACATCCACATTTTGAGCTTGCAAAACACTCGCTGGCCTTGCATTTCATGTTATTCTACTTATCAGCATTGGTGCCTGTGATGTACAAAGAAGCATCAGTGAAAGCAAGAAATCTTAAAGTGGAAGTTTTTTTTATGAGGAAAACAAAGTCTGGGTTCACTGAAATTACACCTGCTCTTGAACCAAAACATTAGCTCTGAGAATTATATATATATTTTTAAATAAATTCTTACTGTAGTCTTTGTAATGAAGATGTTCTTCTTTGCTACAAAAGAGAGAAAAAGAGAGAGACAAAGCAGAGAGCAGTCGAACAGAGAGAAACTAGTTCAACCGTACATTAAAACCATTGTGGAGACTGCTGAGCTGATGGTAAGCAATTTGTTCATAGACAACATCAGCTCTAAACAAAATTATTAAAGAGCTAATGATTTGTTGCTGTTGTTAGATAGGCTTCATTCAAGGTCGTCAGTGACTGCATTATTTCCTGAGGTTTGTTGTAAAAGGGTTTTCCCAAATCTATGTTTTTAGGATTGGCTGCTGCAGTGCTGTTCCAAGGAAAAAACTCTTAGCAATGGCAGTGAGTTCAGTTTTGGTGAAGATATAGAGGGATAAGATGGAAGTATCCAAAAGGACCAAAAAAGCTGGAAGAAGAAGAAGTGAATGATTACAGGATTCTTTCCTTGGTTAAACACCAAAAACTTTCACAACATCTAGCCAAGACAAAAACACTGTCGAGGAGGTAGATGTGTCATTGTCAAAGATCAAGAGATGCCTTCATGAGTATAAATAGAGTGTTTACAACACAAGTAGAAAACCACTGGTTACACTCAAGAACAGGAAAGAGATATTAGACTTTGCTGGAAAACAAAGATTAACTTGTATCAGGATGACGGAAAGAGAGAGGTATGTGGGAGTAACATGCCACATCACCACATCATCAGACACAATGGAGCCAATGTTATATCATGGACATGTATGGCTGCTAGTTGAGCCGGTCACTAGTATTTATTGATGATGTGACTGTAGACAGAAGTAGCAGGATGAATTGTGAAGTGTACAGAGCCACGTTGTCTGATCAGATCAAGTAAAAAATGCAGAACTGATCAGTGTTCACAGTGCAAGTAGAGAATGACCCAAAGCACAAGAGTTTCCCAAGGCAAAGGAATAAGATAAGATAAGATAACCTTTATTAGTCCCACACGTGGGAAATTTGTTTTGTCACAGCAGGAAGTGGACAGTGCAAAAGTTATGAGGCAAAAATTAGAATACAATAAGAATAAATACAGTACACAACTGTACAGAATAGAATAAAATAAAATACTATATACAGTAGAATAAAATAAAATAAATATACAATAAGATAAAAATAGAATACAAATACAAATACTATATACAACTGAGTAAATAGGATATCTTTCAATGGCCAAGTCATCTGATATCAACACAATAGTGCATGCTTTTCAGTTACTGAAGACAAAACTGAATGCAGGGTGACCCACAAACGAGCAGCAGCTGAAGGTGGCTACAGTAAAGGCCTAGCAGAGCATCTCAAGGGAGGAAACACAGCCTTTGGTGATGCCCATGGGTTCTAAACTTGAGGCAATTACAGAAACTGTGCAGTTGTTGAAATACTTTTAGTCTTAAATGTATGTCTAAAATGGTAAATGGCCTGTACTTGTATAGCGCTTTACTAGTCCCTAATGACCCCAAAGCGCTTTTACACATCCAGTCATCCACCCATTCACACACTGGTGATGGCAAGATGACAGAGGCGAGGCTGCCGAACACTAGCGCCATCGGGCCCTCTGACCACCACCAGGCAACGGGTGAAGTGTCTTGCCCAAGGACACAACGACCGAAACGGTTCAAGCCGGGGCTCAAACCGACAACCTTCCGATTACAAGGCGACCACCCAACTCTTGAGCCACGATCGCCACACATGTCTACTAACATCAATCTCTCTTGTGGCCAGTTTGCCAGGCTGTGGTTTTCATGCAAGCAGGGATTCCCTGTTATTTTTGCCATACTCAATTGTTCTTCCATGTATGGCTGCGTACACGGCTAGGGAAGTAGTCAGTCACAGTTGATTTCATTATTTTCTAAATGCAGCAGCATTAAAAAATAGACACACATCTGCAGGGCATCTTAGGGAACTGGATGACTGTGGCCTACTTCCTTCCTTTCCCTCCGGAGTTCCCTACTTGCCTGTATGCATCTACGTCATTTTGCGCAAGATGACTCAAGGATTAACTGTACCTTAACAGATATATTTCAGGAGCTGCAGGGTTCTGAAAGTGTTAAAAAGAAAGCTGGAAATGCTTAATTTATCTTGACAATGTGAGACACAACTCAGTTTTCTCCACTGTTCATTTGACTAAATATGATAACTAAATGAATCTGAATATTTATCTATACATTTTCGTACCAATAACATTCATAAATATATATGTACAGGTATCAGGAGAAAGCACAATACTCATGACTTGTAACCTGTATGAGGTGCGCGGTGTATTTACTCTTTCATTTCATCATATTTTTGTGGACTTCAGGAAGTTTCTGGGCTGCAGCTTTTCGTCATGAGCCAAATCCCGCGCGCGGGTAGTCAGGGTTTTATAAAAAATTAACAACCAGAATTCAGAATTTATCACTTCTGGTCTCTCATTCACACTCACATGCACACGTGTAGACACACACGACGTACAGGATGAACTGTGTTTTTCAGCTGCATTCACACAAATCCTGGCATGCAGTAGCTTCCCGCAGGGTAGAGTGTGAAGGTGCGAGTTTGTTTATTCGCGCCTCGAAATGTAACTGCTGCAAAACAATTGGAAGATGTTCAAGCTAACGAAGATCCCTCATCATGCAGTCTTCAGCTGTGCGCTCACTAAATGCAAAAGGACTGTTGTCTCTATAGCATTATGTTATGCTGACCAATCAATGTGCTCTAGACTCCAGATTAAATTCACCATTGTCCTGGAATGTATCCCAGTTGACGGCAGTCGAGATGTGGAATATATTTTGGACAGCTTGCCAGTCCATCACTGTGCAAACAGAGAGACAGAGAACTGCACACACACTTGCATCCACATTATGGCCCATTTAAAATCATTAACCTAACATGCATGCAAGTCTTCGGAGTGTGGGAGGAAGCCAGAGTGCCTGGAGAGAATCCAGGCAAGCACAGGAAGAACCTAGAAATGTCGTGAAGTGACAGGACTAAACACACCACTACCATGCTGCTTTGTGTTTTTAAAGGTAGAGTGGAATATGACCTTAAAGTACCTTAACGATATTTTGTCCCTCAGCGTTTTCTGCACTCACACAGCAAGGTTCTGCTTGAGGTTACGGATGAGTTGACAGTCTGAAACCACACTATTCTCATACAGTGGGTGTGCTATAACAGACTGAAATGTCACCTATTTGTCTTCTTTTGTCATGCTCCATCTGTCTTTTGTCCTTACTATCAGGACTCACAATAGCCACAAATGGATGACGTGAACGTTAAAGAAGAGGCAGCGTAAAAAGAGAGCAAATCATTTTTATGCCCATCACATTGTTAAAAATCCAGTACATACCCTGTAAATCAATGATAGATCTTACAGGAAGCTTTAGTACATTTCAGAACTTCAGACAGCTTTGCTATATCTACAATCAAATAAATGCTTCAGTTGTGCACTGCAGTGCGTTTTTAAATCTGTGAGCAGCACAGTTTTCAAATAATACATAGAAAGTGTGCCATAATGAGTGAGGTATATCCTCTAGCATATTTCCCCTGAGCCAGTATTTAATAAGGCTGTAGGTCTGAGCATCATATTGAATAACTGTTTGCCATCATCAGATGGGATTCTCTGATGATATAAAAACTGCAAACTTGACCATACTCCTGCACTAAAGGCGCTTCCACCAGACCACCTTCAAAGGTAGTGCTGACTTTCTGGCCTATTCTCCCAGGTGAAAGTCCTCTGCTTTACGCATTGTGCCACCACGCATTAGTTCTTCATTCAGTTTTTTTTAGCCTTTATGCTGCATTTCTGAAGAGACCAGTGGTAGTCTTTTGTCATGTCCTCAAGAGGTACAAGCGTCTACCTTCCTCTGAACGCAGTGGGACTACAGTATGCTAAAAGGTTATTATGGATTTCTGGCTAATAATGTCAAAAAAAATAAGTGCTTTTTACACCAGCTTTAATATCACGGACTCATGCATTGTCGTGACTGGAATGAGTAGCTATAAAAATACGACCTTAGATTTCCTTCCTTTCACTCCAAAGATAAATTTCAACATTAATATAAAAAAGAAAACCTCTGAAGCACAGACGGTGCAGTGGGACAGAAAACCCACCAATTCTTGACTTATTTTATTGTGGCGGATATGACCGCCTTCTTTGTTTCTGTGGTGAAATCTGATCTGTTTTTACCGCGTCACTGATCCAGCTACGGCAGAGATCGATTGGGTGATGTTTAATGTGCATTCCATTTAACTTTTGTTTTTCCACAAATAAGTAGTGTAATATATCCTAATCCGAAATCGTATACCAAATTGGGGTGGAAATTATGCGTGCGGTATTTCTGGTTGTGGCTCAATTGGACTTGAAAGTGAATGTGCAGACAGTTTGATGGTGACTGAGATTTACTGAGCTCTAAATCGGGTGATAGAGTGGTGGTGCTATTGCTGCTTTAATAAGCACATTTTGTCCGTGCTTTGATGATTCAGAAAGAAGCGTGCTTTTTCTCTTTTTTCGTGGTGAGTTACATACCAAAAGAAATTGCAAGACTCTTGTCCGGAAGAGGCGTTTTAGAAGTTCTCTAAATTCAAAAGTCAGGGTTGACAGCTTTCAGGTGAGGAAAGAATGTACTCACAACAGAAATGGAGACAGGAAAGAGCTGTCTTAGTTAAAATTTTGTTACTTTTATCCAGATTTCTGCCGTCTGCTTTAATTGGGAGCATGTCTGAACAGCGGCAAATGCTCTCTATTGTAGACAGCAGAAATATAAAGAATTAAGAAGGTCAAATATTGATTTAATAAATGTGTTGTTTCATGCTGGCAAAGTGAAAGAACCACTGGAGGGGTGTCTGGGTTCTATAATTGGAAATTGCCTTGTTAGTGGTGTTGCTGCGCAGAGGGAAGTTGACTGGCTGGGCAGAACATAACACAGCTGATGGTAAAACTTTGGTTCTTTTCATACAAAGAGCACCTTGTGCTTGTGTTGCACATTTAATGTGCAACTTTGTAACTCGTTTATGGCTCCTGAGAGAAAGACAAGTTCATAGATGTTTCCTATGAAAAGGCATGTAATCATTTGTCTTGATGCATGCTCAATCATCCAGGTAAGTAAACACCACAATCTGTTCTTCTGTCTCCAGTAGCCTCACTTTTCCACAGTATTTGTATTCTGGTTATATCGAGAAATAATTACGGCATTCTAAAATTACGCCCATCATATTGTATTAAGTTGGTATTAATTACTAAAGATCAGGCAATGGACAAAACTGTTTTGGACTTCAGACTCTATTTGGCACAGTTAGCTGTGTGGAGTGTAGAGGACCAAAATAATCCATCGACTGGCAAACTTTAAAGCTGATATTCCAGTCCAAAATATAAAAATGTAACACAGAAACAGAAGAAACAGAAAGTTCAGAAATCACTAAGGAGCTAGAGAGTTGGAAATCTGATACTCTATGAATTCAAGCAAGAGTTTATATTCAAAGAATAAACCATGTACCTCCGCGGATGCGGCAGAGGACAAAGGAAACACAGTACTATATTGTATATACAGTTTATACAGTATAGTGCTGTATGTACACCTGCGAGGTGTGAAATGAGAATGAAGCTGAGCATAAAGAGAAAAAAAACACAGATGAGAACTATCAGGATAGCCATGCAGTAAGAAGTAAAGCACAGACAGCACAGGAAACTATCTTTCACAGGAAATGACCAAAAGAGACACATTAGGAAACACGGAGACGAGAAAAGTCACACCAAACGTGAAGACAGAGGCCAGGGAACACTGGAGGACGAAGGCATTAACACTGAAAGACTAGACAGGAAGTAACACATAGGGAAACACTGAGGGAACTAAGCACACAGGAAATGACCAATTCAAACGTAAGCTGGAGCTAAATAAAGACTAAGGACTCAAAACTAGGACTAGAAGATCCTTTAAACTCTCTAAATAACATAAATACCAAACAATGAAGAAAACTCACATGAAAAACTCTCTGAAGCTCTAGTGTGCAGGAAAACCTAAACAGAAACCCTAACTAAGATACATTAACAAAGCTCAATGACAGCAAAACACTGTTTAGAGCACCTTTAGTGGCTGTGAAAACGTTCTCATCTGAAATCTGGGACAAAGTGAAGAACATTCAGTAGAAGAGGAAGAGGTGAAGTGCACCAATACTGAGAGAGATTAATTGTTAAGAGGCAAATTCAGTCACAATACTCAAATCTGAAATGTGTCATCCATTTTAATGATTAAACAGACGAATAATGGTTGAGTGGGTGTGAATTAGATTATATGTCATGTGTTTTTTAGATTTAATATGAGCAGAATTGCCCTCGTGAGCTACTTGAATTTCAAGAATTATGAACAAAGCCCAAATTTCATTACAGTAGGTAATTTTAAAAAATGTCTGTAAAACAAATAACATTGTTAGGAGGTGACATTGATAAAATATTTTGCCAGATGGCAGGGAGCAATATATTCAAATAAATTGAATATATATCGAATATATTCGATTGAATGTTATTGTTTTTGGTTCCAGTGCTTGGTTCACCCACCATAGGTTACTGCCTCTGATATGCTGCAGATAGTGTACTTGTATTTGTAGTTGTGCTTAAGATTGAAATCACTGCTAACCGGTCTAAAATGAATCCAGACGTGTGGCTAGATACACACGTAAGCATGCACTTTGGCTCTCTATTTACACGTAAACGGTGTTTTGGATCACTGAAATCTCAGGTATGAAAAACTCCTGCCAGGATGGACGTTCGAGATGCGCTCTGACATTGCTTCATATTCTTTATTGACGTCAGACTGTGTTATATCACAGCCTGTTGCTTTGGCATGTTCTTGATAATGCTTTTTGAGTTTTTATGTGGACGGGCATATTTTTCAAAACTGACCTGGAAAAAGTTTTGTAAAAAATACCCGTGTACGTGTGAATGTAGTCTCATGGTCCCATGACTAAAAACCTGAAAACTGTTGGGTAAACACTCTGTTATTTTGGAGAGATGCACAAATAAATTGCCCCATGACACTTAAAATGTCACAAAAGGCTTCAGGCACTTTATACAGCCGTAGTGCCTTTGAAATGAACTTAATGAGCTAATGTTGTTTGTTTATAAGTCGAAAAGCATATTAAATGCATTTGGTATTCTAATTGCAATTTACATTCAAGTGTTTTAAAATTCCAACAGCGTGGTTTATGAACTGTTTTTGTTATCCGACAGGTTTTTCTCTTTATCCGTGACATTTTTGTTTCTAAGTGGTCTCTGTGGGGGTCAACCTGTCCCTGCCATCTGGCTAGAGTAGTTGAAGTGTTACGAGGTCCACTCCTCTGCAGATGTCTGTTACCTGATATGTACTCCACTAATGAGAGAGAGCTACTAAAATTAACAGGCTTTCTGCATCTTCCCACAGCTGAATAACAAAAGCACCAAGGGCCTGTTTTGTCCTGCAACTGGTAAGACATATGGACTGAGCAGAAATGGAATATGCTACTGTGTTGTGCTTTAGTCTGCTCCAAGTGGCTTTAAATCAAATAGATAATGCACGAAGCTGAGGCTAATGAGCCTGGGGTTTTAAACTGTGCAGTCCAACACAATTGTTAACCATTTCCTCTGTATCAGAAATTGTAAGACAAATCATCGCCATGTATTTCAGCTGTAGACATTTTATCTTTACACATCAGTAGTGTAATGCTGCATGAATTTGTTTGCAGTAATAACACAGATGCAAAGGGACTTCCTAATTTAATGTGGGCCCCCATAAAATGGCACACAGACACAGCTTTTTCCTTTTGCTGGTGACCTCGGCCGCCTGTCATTGCTTTGTTACAGACTGATTATGTTGTAAGCGGGAACGATTCCTTAGGGGCTGTAGTTATATATTAAAACCCTTCTGGGGATATAGTTGTTAAATGTCATCAAAAAGCAGCTGTGAAACTAAAAGCTTGTTGGGTTCCCTGAAAAGCCAGTGCTCTACAAACAAACACAGTAGTGCAATTAGTCTCTCTGTTTCCTTCAGCTATTATTGAAAAAAGAAAAGCATTAAAATCAGCAATTCAGTTATGCGCATCTCAGTGAAAGACATTACGCAACTGCGTTTAAAACTTTATTTTGAAAAGTTATGAAATAATTAGAATGATGAAGCATTTTTAAGAATGCAAACTACAAGGATGCAACTCTCTTAATCAAGTCTCAGTCTCCCTTTGGTTCATGAATACTGTAAAAGACAAAACACATAATTAGCATGAATACTTAATATGTTTTGAGTTATCCTGCGTGCATTCAGATCCACTCAAAAAACATGGATGAAAACAGAATTGTGCTGGGGGACAGTTACTGTATTCACGGTACTCACATTTTATACCATTGGTATATTTAGTGGTAGCCTCTTATTGCAGAATAAGGTGTCATTCTTACATGTTTAGTGCTACAAAAAGCTTTGTAGTGTTTGTCCTTGGCGAGATGGCTGAAAAGGTGATAAAGTGCATCTGTGCACAAGGAGATGTTGAGAGGTAGCTTGCAGTGTTGAGGTCAACAGAGGTCATTTCACAGAGGTAGTGTGGTGCTTTGCTTATTGGTGATGCATATCAATGCAGTGTGAGATGTAATAGTGTTTTACTTGACCAACACGAATCAATCAGGGCCATTGATTGTGTTTGGGCCTCTTGAACACTTAAGTCTGCGTTGATTCCACCCAAATGGATTGCTCTCAGTCAGTGCACCAGTGCGCAGACCGACATTTCACATCCATGGCATTTTCAAATGCTTTATCATTAGATGTCACTTTATTTATGATGAAAACAATGAGTGCAGTGTGAGGCTCACATCAGCTGACATGAACAAATGAGTGTCATATCCCTGGGCAAAATTAAAACGCGTTATCATAGACAGGAAAATGTAATGTTGACTTTTTGTTGACACTGTCATTGAGGTGTTGACCTTATTTATTATTGATATTGTAGGGACGAATTAAATGTGAGCTTAATTAATAAACAAAGCCCTTGGTGTGCATGAGAGAGAGAACGTGAGCATCTGCCAAATTCCATATTAAATGTAACAAACTGCTCGTCCAGTTTTGAACAGATACTTTAGACAGATTTTAAACGAGTGGTTATTTTCAGCTGCTGATGAACGAACACATGGCAACATCCTGCAGGCGTGCCTGCTGGGTGCTACCATCCGGTTGAACCTACCTGCTTGTTAAGTGATGACGTATCAACTCTGTTTCCAGATCCAAGCGTCCATTGATTGAGGCTGTGTTATAATGCTTTTTGTCTCAACAGAAACATCTTTAAAAATCAACATTTTAAAAAAATCCCCAAAAGTAATCTGTGGTCTCTTCTGTTATCTCTAAGGATTTTATTAGCATTATTTATATAAGGTGCGTCTTTATGTTTTTAAAGCTTGCGGTGTACACTACAGCCCATGGGCTCACGGTGTCCCACACATCAAATTTTTGAATGCTTCAGATAAAAAAACACTCTGGCTAAGATTTGGTTAATGGTGTTTGTCTCTGCTTGTCTTGGGTGCACTTAACACAAACTCTTATTAACAACAAGTCAACGGTCATCCCATATCTTTGCTGCCAAAGGCGACATTCTGCCACTGCCAAATGACATTGTTTAATTCTCCAGCTTTTTTGTGTCTAAAATTATAGCACTCCCATATGGAAAAGATATATATAAATCTTATAAAGTTTGTATCTGTCTTGTGTGAAACTGGTATGAAAAGCATACAAGAGTGAAAACAGATATAAGATCCCTTGAAAAATTATATAATGAAACTTGTATGTTTTGGATACTTACTAAAACAATATATGAAAGTAATGAGAAAGTGGCCACTTTCATGAGTAAATCATATAAGTTTTTACTATTTCTTTTCCATATGGGCTGTTACATTTGTTAGTTTTTTTAAGCTAGCAGTTCTATTAGCTAGCAGAAATTCCAATGCTGCCAAACCTTCTAGATCCTTCTTCACGGATAGCTAGCCGTTAAACTTTCTTGTGACACCTCGGAGAACAGAATTTGAACTATTTTACTGTAGAAACGTCTCAGAATTGGCTAATGAAGTCAGACGATATAAAAACAGACACACAGATAAGGCATGTTTGGAGATAGCAAGAGAGATGGAAAGGCAGGGATGTGGAGGTGAGAGTAGGGATTTTAAATATAGGGACTGGTAAAGGGCTAGCTTCTATGATCCTGATATCATTTATTATGATAATAATTACTAGAGTCAAGGAGACAAACTATTTCTGTTGCTTGCTTGAGCTTTCTGAATTTAATGTCCACAACCTGCTTTTTTATGTCTGTTTTTTGTTTTATTAGAATATGTGCACACTAAAAGCTTTGCTGATTTTAAAATTCCTGCCATAGGGTATGTTTTACTTTCTTCCTATTAGTGGCAAAGCCTGTCTAAGCATTTAGCTAGGGACTGAAAGGTTCCACTCCTGGTTCTGAAAATACCATTATGGGGCTTAGCAAACAGACATGGAGGATAAATTTGCTCCACTTTCTTTTCATCTTTTCAAAAAAAGAAGAAAAAATGAAAAACTTTTTTTTGAAGACTTTGCTTCATGTTTCAGCCCTGAACATGAAGCTGCCTGCAGTTTAAGACAAGTAAAGCTTGATATATTTCACTATACTATATCACTATAATATGTAAGACATTCTACTCTACAGCAATGATAGACAGCAACCGCAATCTAATTTTTGCTGTAGATGTAACGAGCGAGTCAGTGACAAGCACGCAGAAGTAATGTACATGATATCACGAACACAGTCTCATTAAAATGTAGTTTATTTTAGAATTAATATATCTATTGCATTATGTGTCTCAGGCCCTCATTAATAACAGCCTGCAAAGCTGAGTATGGTAACTGAAGTAAAAGGTTAACTGTGTATGTGTTTATGTTCTGGGCAGCTTTCCTCTTAGTAACAGAAGGTTGGCCAGCAGACCAGTCTGCCAGGCAGCCATATAACCAATTCCCCAGCCAGAGGATGATAGAAACAGCAGCCAGTTATTGAGTCGGAGTAGAGTATGGCCGATATTTTGGTAAAAGAGTATCATTTTTGTGTTTCTGTGTTATCACATAGTTTGTCCACGCAAGCATATTCCACATATTGTGTAGAGTTGATGCACGGTCAAACGGCGTTTCACAATAAGCTGATTAATAGTTTGTACCAAACATTTTATTATAATTTTTTTCTTCATAGAAATCAGTTTCGGCATCCGTCCCAAAACTCTAGGATCCGTTGGGCTCTAAACCAAATTTTCATTCGGAAAGCAAGCTGCTCCTCCGGTTATCCACCATCTGCTTGCCACGTCTATTAGTTATTCAGTCAGTCATCCATACATTCCTCCGTCTTTCAGTGTGTAACAAAATAAAAATCTCTAGTGTTGCTCCTGGGTCCATTTGGACGCCACAAATGAGGGGCCATTATTGTGCTCTTTTACTCTGCTCGGCTACACTGTCAATGTTCTTGCATGCTAAACTCCCTTTTACCTATGTTTTTTTTTTCAGTGCCACACAGCTGCTTTTATCTTTCTGTTTTTGTTCTTGTTTGTATTGCTTTTGATGTGTGAGCATGACCGGGGGCACGACTCATGGTCTGGCTGACAGATTGAACAAATATAGTTGTTTGAATCCCAGACACGTTAGCACTGCAATGAAACGGTAGACTCTCTTCTCTTTTTCCCAATGTATACAATGCTTTCTGAATGAATGTTTTCATGTTTTTTAGAACTGTTGAATGAAATGGCACCCTCTTTTTGTACAGTGTAGTTCTCAGAAATGTGCTTTTTGGATCTTTTTAGCCCTTACTGTTGCTCTCTTGCTTTCCAAGCAAGAGAGCAACCTTTGACTTGCTTAATTATGGTGATTTGTCAGAACAGAAATGTGTACCTTGTCTGGTTGAACCAATGAATGCAGATGCTGCAGATGCTCCGAGGAAAGGTGGTCAGGGATCTAAAGGAGGAGGGAGAGACACTCAAGTTTATTTAATATGAAGCAAATATCAGCCAATAATTATTTCAGATGCACATGTTGAAATATGGTAATTGCCAGGCTGGAGCTTTTCTGTAATCTGAAAATCACGCAGCACTTTGTACTTTCATTTGATCCGTGTAAATTTGATTTGGTGCTGTGAATGTAATCACCCAGGGCTAAAAGGAATGAAATTGTAAAAGAATCAGTCAGAAATAACATTAATGTGTGGGAGATGTCCGCACAGCATATTCTACAAACGCAGCTAAGAGCAAGTCATGAATAAGTTATGACCCCGGCAAACCTTGCATACTGTACACGAAGGTGCTAATAGGCTATACATCACAGAGGCCCAATGAGAAATGCAGGTGTTATTTGAAGTTCGAAGAGACTGCATAATGTCTTTACACCAGAAAAGACGAAAGTGGAGCCGTTTTAAGTGGCTGCTCTGTAAAAAGCACGTGTAAATGGAAAATGGAGCACTGTAACAAAAAATAATTTCCCCCAGGGATCAATAAAGTATTCTGATTCTGATTCTGATTAAAAAAAGCAGGACATATTTGAGAAGCTCCACTCTTTCTCTGTGCAACATGAGTGTGAACTCTCGACTTCCCCAGAATCTCTTCAACTCTCTACCTCGGTCTCTTCTTGTTTTATTTTACCTCACATAAAATGATCCCCCCCCCCCCCAAAAAAAACGTTTTTGCATTTTTATTTAACGTAACTTTGTTTCACATAAAATATTAGTTCAAAAGACCAAGAAAAAAAAAATTCTCACTTGTCAGTGCATTTCAAGAGGTTTTTTTTTTTTTTTTAAGACAACTTGTCACATTTTTGTTGTACTTTTTAATGTCTGTGTAGACATTTAAAAAGTTTTTATAAAAGGAAAAAGAGAACTTTAATGTAGTTGGTAGAAGACATTAATAGGATTCCTGGTTTGACAAGGGAGTCTCAGTGCCACAGGAGGCATGTGTGTGTAAGAGAGCGCTGCATGCTTCAGTAAGTGCTTTTGCAACAAGATGATTGTGCTGTCAAAAGTGTGCATATTAAATCCTAACTGATCGCGGGTAACCCCGTGTGGGTATTTTCTTTTTTTTTTTTAAAAGATAGGAAAGGTTTGTTATTTTGAGAAACACACTTACTCACTTTATTACCTGAGAAGATTGAGGCCACTCTCGCATCTCTCTTTTAAATATGAGGTTAGTGAGCTTATCAACGAGACTAGATGCAGGGGGAAGCAGCAAGTCTGTCCAAACACAATCTGCCTATTTGTGAGGCTTGTTGTCAATGTGAGGTTGCTAGGCAACTCTAGGAGACTCCAGGAAGTCACTGTGCCTGGTCAAAAAAATAGTGTCACAAACTGGCTCGAACAAAAGTGAGAAGTAGGGAGTCCACACAAGAGACTGGCTTGGATCAAATTAAATTTAAAATAAAAATGAGCCAAAGGGTCGGAGGGTGGAAGTTAGCAAAATCAGCAGATCAAGTAGCAAATATGTGTCGTGTGTGCTGTGGAGTTGTTAAAGATCGTATAGATGAAAACAAGGTTGATACTCGGTAGACACACAGAAGGGAATGCAGGGGCCGGGTGAGCTGAGCAAAGCTTGATTTACAGGTGTCCATATGCTCAGATCTACTGCAAATGATGCAAAAAAACCAAAAACAAACCGCACATACTACATCGATGCACATATGTGCAGTCCTCCAAGCTTGTGTGCACTACACTATGCATAGATCCGAGGCTGACTGACAGCCACAGTGGCAGGACTAAAGCAGTAACAGTCATATTAACGGTTATTCCACTTCTTTGCTATGTTGATGTGTGAGTAAGACCTGAGCAAATGCGGTATCATGTTGCAGCTGTTTGCTAACAACCATCCCATAGCCGCCATTGTACTCCGTGATACACTATGACAGGGGTGCTCACACTTTTTCCGCATGTGAGCTACTTATAAAATGACCAAGTCAAAATGATCTACCCACTACAAAAATCCAAAACATATACTTATTTATAAATATATTGAGGATTCTTTATATCTACAATGTATATACATGCATAACCGCAATATCCAATATTTCACAACACAATTAACTATGTAAATTTTTTGTCATTACCTGAGTTTACTCTGATGACTTGCACTGAATTGAATCAGCCAGGGATGCATAGTCCGGACAGTAGCTGCTGACGGCCAGGTTTAAGAGAAAAAACCGAGAGCTAAAAATTGGAGTTAACTCGCTGACTAGCTTGTCAGTTTTACTACACTTCGCGCCGCTGTTTGCGCATGCGCAGCGACCTAAGCGTCAGAAAAAATCTGCTGTCATCTGACTGGCTTCCCTGTATCAATCAAGTGACGGGATGGATGATAGGCTGGCATCTATTTTTTTAATGCCATGCGATCTACCAATACTACCTTTGCGATCGACTGGTCGATCGCGATCGACGTATTGAGCACCCCTGCACTATGACAAGGTCCAAATTACTGTGAGGAGTATT
This sequence comes from Mchenga conophoros, assembly GCF_057382185.1. Classification (NCBI taxonomy): domain Eukaryota; kingdom Metazoa; phylum Chordata; class Actinopteri; order Cichliformes; family Cichlidae; genus Mchenga; species Mchenga conophoros. Next base: position 24,656,956 of record NC_140537.1, on the reverse strand, counting down.
TCTCAAGTCTGAGCAATGCTACATGACTGTAGCTTCATGTTTAGTGCATGTTCATAAGAGCTGTAAAGATGCTTTCATCTGACTCCCAGCAAAAGCAGATAAGCATATTTTATTATTTTTAAGCGTTTAAACATGCCTTATTTTAAACAAGTGATATGAACAGGGCATTAAGAGTGAATTTTATGGCTCGGTGTAAAGTGTGCAGAGGCTGGTGTTGCAAAGTCAGCATGTTTTCAGGGCATCTACATTTAGGCATCAATGTATATGAGCCTCATCTAAAGACACCTAACGTTTTACCAGCCCACTGTGAAAAACACCCACTGCTAACTCTAGCTCAGCAAGGAATCAGAAGAAGGAGAGCAGTAAATATTCTGTGACGATGTGAGCAAAAACACTGGATGTGCGCGGCGTCCCTGAACATGATTCGCTTAAAGAGACCACAGAGGAGTGAAGAGGGACAACACCGGAGAGGACAAAGAGCCCGTCACCCCACCCCCCACTCTTCCTCCTCCTCCTCCATCAGGCTCAGACAGGGTCATACCGACCATGTCCTCTGGGGCCACAAGAATGACATGTTGGGAGGGGAACGGGGATGGAGGAAGGGGGAGAGGATCAGTGGGAGGCAGAGTGGATGATGCTGCTCTCTGAGGCTCAGAGGAGTCAAAGGCTAGAACAGATATTGTAATGCTCTGTGATAAAGCAGAGAGCAGGACAGCTGCGTCTCGAAAAGTAACGTGATGATGTGAGGATATCGGACATAAAGCTATCACTGCAGCGAGCATGTGCGCTCACGATTAGATTAAAACCACTGTGCTGACTCTTCAGATGTTATCGTGTTAAAAAAAAATTAACAAAATCCAAAACTGAGTATGCTTGATGAGTTGATTGGTCCTTGAGTAGACAAACATTACATATGTCACTGTATTTCTGCCTCAGAAGAAATCTGATGATCTGAAGTGGGTGGAAGAAAACCTGTTTTCTTCCAGACATCCCAGCCAGCCAATTCATTTTATGGATTATTCTCCCTTGACAGCAGGCACAACACACACCATTAGCTACCACGTGACCCCCCACACACTTCATGGCATGGCCTCTTTCATCTTTCTTGCAGGCACAAACACAAATATTAAAGGCTAAAAATAATAATGAGCGCAGACAGTCGTGCTATTCAAAAAAATCAGCAAATTTCCACAGCACTGTGATAAAACGGTTGCTGTCAATAGGTCTAGTAAGGAATGAATTTTACTCTTAAGCTATCATGAGAGTAAAAGCATGGCTAGTGTGTATTACACATCAGTGTGCCAAGTTTTTTTCATTTTTTTATTGGCCATATACAAAAAATAGGCAAATTGTCACCTCACCAGCCTCCTCTTGTCTGTCCCAAGCCCTTCAGCCTGATTTGGAAATGAATCTCAATATCCCGTGCTGATGGATGTCTCATTTCTTAAAATGCATCTGGAAGAGACAGGACAGAGGAGCTACAAACAGCTGTTTTCACAGCTGGAATAGTCAAAACGCACTGGGTGTAGGATACAACTCATCCCTTTTGTTTATTAGATGATTCAGTTATTTCACGGTGATCAAACTCTCTGTCCTTCACCGTCTGTGTGCGTTTAACAAAAAAAGTGTGATATCTTGTCACATTGGCTTTGTGAATTTAATTTAAAAGGGGCTGTGAAGGATTAAAACAAGTAGTGCGCACTTTTACATCTGAGATCATAAAATACATCATTAATTGGGCTATAACAAAGCAATTTATGATGTGCAGCTGTGTTAAACATCATGTTTAATTGACAATGCTTAAAAATGACAGCTCTGAGACAAGATGTCTCATTTTTCTAAGTGCCCATCACCTCAACTCCTCCCTCCCTCTGGTGGGAAGGACTAAGATGTGAAAAAAAAAGGAAGCAAGGCAAGAAATGAAGGATCTACCAAACTCCCTTTCTCATTTCCCAAATTGCACATACTGGATTTCTCTCCTCACCGGTTTAGTCCCTCCCTCAATACATACGAGTGAAGAAGTCGGGGCAACATGCATTTAATGAAATGAGACATCCTTCTTCTGAGCTCTCATTTTAAAGCAATGTCAGTTAAATATGACGTTTTCCACATCTGCATCATAAATATTTGGGCGGGTTTTTATAGCCCTAGTGCAGCTGTGTTTTATTGTCTCAGGTGCAACAGTGTTCATAACATGTTTATAACATGATCTATTGTCAGGGTAACTTTTTTATTAAATTCACAACATGATAGCATGTAACAAGATTTTTTTTTTTACTCACACAAAGAGAAAACCAGATAAGGACAGAAACATCCCAGCATCTTAAATTACAGAAACAACATATGAATAAAAAAGGATGAGTTGTTTAAAGAGTTCTCCTCCTGCTACGGTTTGTAAATTCTACTTGTGTACCACGCCTTTCTTATACTCTGAACACTTCCGCATAGGATACACCTGTGAATACTCTGTCCTTTGTTCTCTATCCTTAAGATGCCTTTTAGGTACAGAGATATCCTTAACCTCCTAAGACCTGAACTCCTCCACGGCATGCATTTTTGATTTCTCTTTGATATTTGGGCTGATTGGGACCTGATGAATGTAAAAACAAAGAATTACCAGATTTTTTTTTTTTTACCTGATTTTTGTTCCTAAGAAAAATGAGGATATTTGTTTAAGATTTCGATAGAACAGTAACAGTATAATGTCCTCGTAAGTGGATATCAGGCCCTTGTAGAGCAAAATTAAATATTTTGGTCTAAATAGCCCAAAATGTGATGTCCACATATGTGGACACCAGGTCCTAGGAGGTTAATAATGGGGTACTGGGACTAACTGTGTAACATTAATTTATATGCTATTTATACATGTGACAAACATGGTGATATCCATCTGACAACCATCGGATGTTAGTAAAAAAAAAAGTGTGTTCCTTGACTCTTTGCCGAGTGGTAGAGGTTGATATCCTGAGTCACACAGGCCAAGACACTGGTCAGTGGCACACTCGCAGCTACTGGACACTAGAGAAATGTGTCTACCCTGACCAGTTGGCAATCTCCCTGAGATTGCTCTGATTTGTAGGTGATTGATTTGGTCTCTGACTGTTAGTAAAACTGTCAAAAGAGCAACAAAAACCAGAAAGGAATATTGCTCACCTTCAAGGAAAAAATTGCATCTTTTGAAAAGTGTTGGTTTCAGTGCTTTTACTCTGAAGGCAGACCTTCTCCACTTCCAGTTTGCATTGCATTTGTATAAGTTTCATTTCCACTCAGTGGTTAGTTAGTTAGTGACAGATTGCAGACAACAGCAGCATTCTGACTGATTTCACTTAGCGATTGCCAGCCAACCACTTGCTAACTGGTCAGGAAACACATATCCTCTTTTTCCTCACTAGTGGTTGCATCACGTTCAATATGACTGAAAGCTTTCAGGCAGTGTGTGCATGATGTCACATGAGAAACCTCTATAAAGCAGCCCAGTCACATCCTCTCACTCTCTCGTCCTCCAGGTGGCAGACTGACAAACCAGTTAGTTGCCTTTTTTGTTTAACATGCATACAATCACTTAGGAACTCACCACACATTCAGAGTCCACACATACTTCCTTGTATGTGTTGGGTTCCTTTACTTTATCTAACAGCGGACATTATGACACACATCAGTTTAATACACCATAGCAAAGACAGCCAGCTTTTCTTTCCAGGTGACACAAGGGTCTGTCCTTGCATCCATTTTTTTCTATTTATCCAATTGAGGATCATGTGGTGTTGGAGCCTATTCCAGCTGTCTTAGGGTGGCAGGGTACACCCTGGAGAAGTTGGCAGTCAGTCGCAGAGCTAACACAGGGACTCAAACAACCTTTAGCACTCATATTCATGCCTGTGGCCAATATAGAATTACCATTAAACCTAACCCCATGAATATGTTTGGATTGTAAGAAAATGCCAGAAAGAGAATCCATGCAAACATGTGGAGAGGTAAGCAGCAATTCTCCTAATGGCTGTGTGTTTAAAAATGCATTTAACAATCCAGGCTGTGTGTACAGTTATATATCAAGAGCTGGAGCCCTATTAAAAAGTTCATGATGATGCAGAAAATCAATGTCTTCACTGGGCTCATGGGCAAGAGAAACAGTTCCCTTTTTATGCAACCTGGTATTTAATATGTTATGTCATTATCTTAGTAACTAAGATAATGAAAATTTCTCAGCCCCTAATTGAAACTAATCAAAATTTAATAATGACTATTCTGACACACACGCCTTTTACCATTAAATTTGACTGTTTTAATATCTACCCTCCAAATCTATTCACAAAGCCACATTAATATCTAATCAGGTCATGTTCTCCATGTGAGCTACCTGTGTAATGATTTCTTCATCATTCTTGAGCCACCATGTTCACAAGAATGTGAGGAGGATGCAAGCATGACCTATGACATGCTGTGACATATCAGCTTGACATTTACCAGTTTCAGTTCATCTCAACAAGAGGAAGGAAATTTACCTTTTCTGGAAGTTATGATATTTGAAAACTTTTCTTTTTTACTAAGTATGCCCAGGAGTCAGCTATTCTAATAAAGTAATTTGGGACCTAGAGAAGTCCTATATGCTCTGAAGCCTGATAGTGTTTCTTATTTATTACTGCCCAATGTAGCATCTATAGAATAATCATAAACTTCAATTACACAAGTTTAGAACTTGAAAATATAACCACCATTGCAATATACTGACTTTCGTGTTCTCCTCATGCAGAACCAAATGTAAAACTACAAAAGGTCAAATGTTAACTATTTAACCTTTCACTTAGTCCCAGTCAACCAAACGTGCCACTTAGCTGTAATATTTAATATGAAATATTGTCAAAATAAAAATATTCATGTACAGCACATTTCAACGAGAAAACAGTCTGCTTTAATGAAAGACTTTTTGTGCTTTCCCATCGAGGGTCATCTGAGGCGTGTTGGTCCTCTTTTACCTCCATGCGCAAATCTCCAGGCAGGGAAGGAGGTGGCCATGCTGCGTTTACTGAGATTAACAGCAGATGTTTGGACTTTGAAAGCCAGTAAATATCTGAAAATGACTCAGCTCTATAATGCGTTTTGCACCATCATGGACTGCAGGTTCTACCTTGTGAATGATGCAGTGGATAGCTGTCAGGCGTGGCTGCAGCATCAGTTGCAAAGTCAACAAACCATGTGCATAACATTTCTTCAGAGACTCCCCTGGCTGGTGTACAAGACCTGGTGCATAAGTGCATTTCAACAAGCTGAAATATGAATCTGCAGATGTCACATTTGTGGTTAGATTTAAAAATAATATTTAACTGAGGTTGGGATATGTAGACCAGAAAAGCAGTTGTGAAATCCACCAAATCCCGAGTACACCAAAAGGCCATTTTTGCAGTTGCAAATGAATTTTTTTTCTTTGTAATTTAAACTTGTGTTCATCTTCTCGACGGCCATCATTTCGTATTCCGACAAGATCTTTGAACTTTGAATATTTCAGTTTTCCTCAATTTTATTTCCATCACTTAGTAGTTCACACGGTCTCACTGTGCATCTTTGTTATGCCAGTGTGGCCCGGAAACTGGATGGAAGTGCTTTGCTTTAGCTGGTGTTAAAACATGTGCCACGCTGCTATGTGGGTGTGTGAAAGACTAATATGTTGGCTTCAGATTCAAGATTTTCTCTCTGTAACTTTACTAGAGGACTGAGAGCATAAAGAAGCCGGTAGCTGAACTGGACAGTAAAAAAAAGTGAGGTCTGACTCTAAAAGTATATCAAACCAAGCCAGTTTAACCTCAGTGCAAGCTTTAAAATAAGATTTTGTACAGTCTAAATGACTCAGCCCATTTTATTTGAAGGCCTGCAGCACACAGAAGTCCACTGTAAAGTCACGTTAAAGGGATTATATATTTAAAAAAAAGATTTACTTTCTATAAAAAAGTTAAAAACATTTAAACCTTTAAGCAAATTCAGTCGTGTGCTGTTTTGCAAGTGCAATTTTATTGAATATGTTAAAAGTGTTTGGCTTTGATATTGCGATGAGCCTTTAACTGACCTCTTGAAAGGTATTGATAGTCAAGTACTAATTAATATACAAGTTGCTTTCTACTTGACAGCAACTTAAGGAGTTGATGTTCACAATGCTACACAACCCTTTCGAGCAGTCAGTAAAGCTCCCCTTTCAAAAACGTTGAAGTGTATAAATACTTTAATATTAGCTGTTTCAACATTAGCAATCACATGATACAAACCCAGCCTCAGGTGGTCACAGGCTAGTGTGTTTCTAATGCCAAGACCCCTTGGGAAATAAGGGCCAGATTATCCATTGTTAAGTTTATAATTAAGGTAGCGCTAATAATAAAAATGAGGACATTAATGTAGGAGCCAGGCAGCAAACATGATCTGTCCTGCTCATTGGTAATTTTAATAGATGGTGTTAATTTAACATCATAACACAGTTATTTGTGTGTCTTTTCTTTGTTGTTTCTTTTGAAGATTTAAGCAGGGAAACGTCGACTAGCAACTAGACAAAAAAACTTCATTTTTTGTCTTTGTTTTTACCCCCAAGGTGATGAAAATGGTATCGAGTTTCGAGGCTTTTTCTGGATATCTCAAGGTCATAGTCCTTCCCGGTCCATTTTTTTTAACCCCAGTTCAGGGTCACTCCAGGTACTGGGACATATCCCATCTTCTCCCATCAAGTCTTTTCACTGAAATCGGTTTCACAGCAGGAAAACAGCCCGTACAGGACAATACAACACTTCTTTTGCCTGCTTCTTATGCTCTTTTGGGTAAATGTCAGTACTGTTGACTTATAGTTCACATATCCACCAGCTGAAACTGCCCTGAAACTGTCCACAACTTCTTATTTGAAGTTGTGATACAAACTCGATACTTGCTGGCTCTGAGCTTGGAAACTGGGCTTGGTAATATAAATGTTAATAAGCTGAAACAGTCTGAAAAGTATTTCAACTAGAAAATAGAAACTTGAAAAAAAAAAAATCTGCCTTTGATGACAGGAGTGAAAAATAGAAGAGGCCTGGTGGGACGTCTCATGACTTATGGGATTAATCGTAACAGGAGTGAAAGAACACCCTGGAGAGGCTGACTCTTTCAGACGGCTTTGTAATATCAGACAGGTCTGAGTATTGAGAAGAAGTTGACTGTAGTTCCTTTTTGTAGTGAAACAGAGCAACTTTCCGCTCTTATATTTATTCTGTTCACATTGAAGCGTCTCATCAAATGTGCTGTTTTGCTGTTCTTGGCAGCGCTGCCCTTTTGCATATTGCATTGTATGCTATTTGCATCAAGTCTGATAAAATGGAGCCATACTTTACATCTCTTGGACTTATTTACTGCTACTATGTGACTCAAGCCTCAGAACACAATGAAAACACATGAACCAAATCTCTGTTCAGCATGCTTCTGACATGTGTTTGTAATATTGCATAATGTAAGAGAGCCTGCGACATAGTAGCTGGTTTTTATTTTTGAAGGTATCAAAGTTAAGTTCCGAGTCCTAAGGCTGGTTTATTTTTGCCACTTAGGATTAGTTAAAGGAGTTGGTGTTTTTAAATCATGACATCAGTGCGGTCTAGTTTGTCTTGAACAATTGCTTTGTTCCAGTTACAGATGGTACAAAACAGAAAAATGAATCTGTTGCTGAAGTGCTTTACATCTGCATTCTATCTGGAGGTCACCAGATGGAGATTGCAAGAAGACTCCTGGTCCTATAGAAGGCAATAGGTCCTTTCACATAGGTAACAGTGCATTCAAATGCACTCTCAACCCCATTCTCTTCTTTTGCTTGTGCATGCAAATGAGATACAGGCAGAGCACAGTTGACAGCTCAACACAAATTTTGGGCGATTTGCTCAGTCTAGCAGTCAATGCAGCGCATTCTGCTTCCAGTGTGAAAGGGCCATGTATGTAGATGACTTTCTGTCCTCAACTCTTTTAAGTTTATGTGCTCAGTCACTCATGTTGGGCCATATTGCCAGATAGATAAAACAAACCCACCTTGTAATTAATGGTCATACTGTGTTTCATAAAAGAGAATTTTTAGTTTTTTATCACAACAACGTGTGATTGACAAGTGATTAGCCAATGAGAAAGCAGCTTCACAGGAGGAGAAAACAAATCTCAAGGCCAACTGAGAATGTCATAGTAGCTATGGCCACCTTTTATTCTCTCTTTGGTTCCAGTTAGTTATGACAGTGTCACAGATACACGTATAAAACCCCAACCCTAAGCCTAAATGGAATTCAGCCATTGCTATTTATCGTACTGTTTATTTTAATCTCTGTGTGCAGCGCTTTCTGACTACCTGTCTATGAAAAGCGCTTAATAAATAAACTTTACTTACTTAAACTTTATTATCATAGGTTTCTGTTTTTCCCCCCTTTTTTGTAGCCCCAAAGTCAGCGTTGCAAAGTCAGCATCACCTGATGCCATTTCTATTTGAGGCTAGCCTTAGGCTAACAGCTTGAGGATGCGTTAGCCATGTTTATCACAACAAACCTGAAATTCACACACTGAACTGCCCGTGGGTGAGTTGCATCATGGATAATCGTGATGGTGTAATAATTTGCCAGGGAAAAATCATGCTTTCAATACATTCATGATCATCACAGTTACAGATGTTACACTGGCTGTTATGCTATGCAACCCTAACATGGCGCACTTTTAAATGTGCAGCGCATTGATATAGTTGTAAAAACATTGTATAGAACTAACATAATTATTCAGTGTTGTGATAAATGTTTAGTGTGACAATGCCTTTAATCATCTAATGTTTCTTTCTTTTTTCTCACTCTTGTCGTGATTCTGTAGCTGATTTTATTCTTCCTTATATGTTAATTTTAAAAAAAAGGTGTTATATAAGCTACCCTACACTCTTTAGATTTTGTTATTTATGTTATTTTTTGAGATGTAAATGAACCAGATAAAGATGGAGATAAAAATAAAATCTATAATTACTGGCAATAATATAATTCGAACCCTTCAGCCTTTGCTACGAGGTTATCCGTGCAGGTTTTGTGTTAAGTCACAGCACAAAATTGAGCCCATATCACTTAAAAACTCCCTTATTTTAATCCTGCCTAATGTTTTTCACCCAGGTGTTATTTTGCAAATAATTCACTGTCATTAATTATTCATTGTCACTTCCCATCTCATTATCCACCAGTGGCCACTCCACATCCAAGTCCCAACATTATCGCTCTAGTATTCCCTTCCTGTGCGAGCCATAATTTAGTACACTCTGAGATCTTATATCATTATTTCTTTATGCATGAGAGAAAGTGTTTATTTGAAACACTTTCTCTCATGCATATGTATATTTATATGGAATGGAAGTGTGAATTGTGGCCCATGCACTTTTAATAGAGTATGAGTGAGGTGAAAAAATTAGATTTTCACTGAATTTTACATTAGTACAAAAACACTGAGAAACACAGCTTTTACTCCTAAATCCGTAGCGTTACAAAGTACGCATAAACTGGCCTGTGCATGTATTATATGCACTGGTCTATGTATGCAAACATGTCCACAAGTAAGCAAACGTGCTCTTCCTTCCAGGTATACACCCCTCACACAGAGACACACAGGAAGTTCTGACTTCCTGGGACCACCATGTTTACAACCACTGGTTATTTCTGGAACCACCCTGATCTTTGTGTCCTCTTCCCCTCTCATTCTCTCGCGATCCCTCTTCCTTATCCCCGTGGTCATTTGTATTCATCCACTTTCATTTACTGTCACCCTGCATCAGTTACAGCCTGCTCTGACTCTCTCTCTCACTTGGCACGCCGTTCCTCTAGTTTTCTCCCCTCAGTCCCTCACTTTTGACCACCTCCCCTTCCCCCTTCCCATTTCCTCTCATCATGGCAGGCTGCATGCAGTGCCGCTCATAAAATAACAACTATTACCGCGCTCCAAAATAAGCACAACTGAACATGAGACGTCTGCACAAGGGTAGTTATTCAACGGCATGCACACTCACATGCACGCTTTTAATCAAACGTTCCAGTGGAGTGTTCTCATGGATCCTGACCAGGGTCTATATTACTTTCCTTTGGCAGTGAACCCAGTAATAACCAAAGACTCCCTGAAGTTTTAGCTTACTGGGTTATTATTCAGTCCTGATGCACATCGACTTTGACTCATAATGCTTTGAGAATTGCAAAAAAATAATTCTAATAGATTGTTATTCACCATTTGTTTTTGTTCAGTTTTCTTTCCTTTTCCCACCCTTCTTCTGGTTTTCAAATTGGATGTGGTATAAAACGTATATAATGTCGCAAAAGAGTTGGGAAAGAGGCATGTTTACCACCACGCTCCATCACCTCTTTCCTTTTTTACAGCACTCTGTAAGCATTTGAGAGCAATTTTTGCAATTTAGAAAGCAAAATGCTTTCCTATTATTGCTTCAGAAGGGATTTCAACTGTACACCATTTCTCATTTCATAACGCGCCAAATGTTTTCAGTAAGTGACAGGTCTGAACTGCAGCCAGGCTAGTTCAGCAAGGCAAGGAAGTTCTTTTATTTTTTTGAAGCAGATTTTCACATCCAAAGCTAGAGTCAACTACAGAGAAGTGCAGTGATTTGAAAAACGTAACCATAAAGTATCCTGATTCTTTGTAAAATTGGAACGCACAAAAACATGCGCAAGTCGTTTAGCCATAATGGTGCTTTCACAAATTTATAAGCTACCCATAGCATGTGCATCATTTAAAGTCTTCCTGTCATAAGTACTGTGTTCACTGACGATGCTTGTCAGAGGTGCACGTTTAGTGATTTCCACTATAGAGTCATGTGTGTTTTTAATCCATCTCTGTCTAAGGGCCTAAAAATTGTAGCCATCAAGTTCAATTCTTCTCTTTTGTGCACAGAGTTATTTGGATTCTCTGTATTTTAAATGATATATTCATTAGACGATGAAATCCCACATTTCTTTTGTAATTAAAACATTTTATTCTAAAGTTGTTTTTGCTCACTTAGTGTTTTCATTTTCAATTAACCTAACCAGTTGTGTTTTTGTGCATGCTTTATAGACTTGCTGCCCTTTTAGCATCTAAATTGAAGGAAAAGAAAAACAAATATTTCCTGCAAAAAAGAAAAATCTCACTTTCAACATTTAATAAGTTGCCTTGGTGTTATTTTTAATAACACTCTTGCATATTGGTAAATGGCCTGCATTTGTATAGCGCTTTTCTAGTCCTTAAGGACCCCAAAGCGCTTTACACTACATCCAGTCATCCACCCATTCACACACACACATTCACACACTGGCGATAGCAAGCTACATTGTAGCCACAGCTGCCCTGGGGCGCACTGACAGAGGCGAGGCTGCCGGACACTGGCGCCACCGGGCCCTCTGACCACCACCAGTAGGCAAACATGGGGTTAGTATCTTGCCCAAGGATATTTGGCATGCAGCCAGGAGGCAGCCTGGGATCGAACCACCGACCTTCAGAGGCTGACCTGCTCTGCCACCTGAGCTACAGCCACCCCTTACATATTTACAGAGTGTTCCTGGCACTGAAGCGCTTCTACACACTTGATTTCATAATGATACATTGAAAAGCAAATCCTATAGCTTACTTAGTACTTGCGGGCAGAAGGAAGATAATTAACAATCGGACGGTCTGATCTTTCACTTCAAACTGAAACATTCACTGCCCATTACACGCAGAGTTTGGAAGCAGCAAAACAATCTAGTTCTATCACAGCCATCCTGTTGGATTCGGATTCTTATCTTTCTGTATTCCCCAGCATGTCTGTGTTTGCTTTCAGACCATGAGGCAAGAGCGTGTGACCTTCTACTATCAGTGGGGTTGAGGGAATTAGACCACAGTCCCTGCCAGGGTCACCATGACAGCTTTTCTGACCATGAAATATTCTCACTGTGCATGAGACACCAGCTGCACAAAACAGCAGGAAAACGGGCGGAAGATCATGGAAACTATTCTCCAAATTAAGTATTGCTCTAGTGTGTCCCAAAGAATTTCTTTTATCCATATTCATATCCGCTCGTGAACACTGTGTTTTGTTGCCTTCAGTATTTTTTCTCTCTCGTGAGGGAACAGTGAGTTATTTGGCTCTTTCTCAAGATACGCTGATAATTCCAACCGAATCTATAGTTTGCGTTCCTTTGCTTTTTCTGGGAAAAAGCACTTCATAAGGTATGATAGCAAGCCTCTCCAGTGGACCGTGATGTATGCTGCAGTCGGGGGGAGAAACGCTGAGAAAACTGTACAAAACATGAGAACTATCATATCTTTTTTGCTCTACAGTGTCCTTAGCAAGAGAGGCATTGATAATTCATACTTAATATACAGTTCATGTCTCACTTTCTTTTCCATAAGAGTGGACTGGCTCCATTTTGCATTCACTAGACTTACTGTTTTCACCGCAGGCTGTGAGTCATCTAAAGTGAGAGCTCTTTAAATGTTAAAACTATAAAGAAAAATGTCACTGCCCATAAAGTAGAAAATTGTAGCGCTTCGTAGTCGTGCTGAAAAAGACAGTTGGTATAACAGATCTTCAGGAAATTACAGCTCTGAGCACCCCTGCATGGCCTCAGTTGGGCAACACACAGTGGAAAGTCTGACATATATGGAGCTGTGTTTCTGTCTAGGACACACAAAGATGCCTCTGAATGGTTTATATGAACTGCCGTGTGTGGTCTTGCTTTATGTCTTCATGTTTCTGAGAAAATGCTGCCATCTATTGGTCCAATAAGCAAAATGAACAAAAAGAACTCAGTGGTTCGCATCAGATTCTCCATCAGCCACTACTCTATTTTCATAATGTGCTTATATGTATATGGTACTACACGAAAGAGCATGGTGACCAGAAATACAGATGGAAGTGTAAAAACCAGGAGTCGTTTTCACAGAGATTTTTTCTGAGCTTTTGCATCTGTGTCATCTGCAACTGCCTTCAAAATAGTCTGTTTTTATAGAAAACAAAGAATCTCTATCACTTTCTGTGCAGCAAACAATGCATTTTTATGTATAGACATCATATGCCACCCAATATTGCAGCATTAAAGAAAAATTTATAAAAATTCAAATTTTAAATAAATGTTTCATTTAATATTAGATTTACAAGAATGCATGGATATTTGATCCCACAGCAGGGTGGTATAGCTGATGCTAAAATGCAGACATTTACAGGGCTATGACTTTATTATGTGTCTTGGCGGGAAACAAGATTAGAGCAAATTGTAAAATTTGTTTCTATTGCGTCATATTTCTCTCTGCTGTGCCTTTTTAAAAACATATGATGTGATGGAGGTAATTTCCGTATATTAGTGATATATACAGTCGGTGTGTGTTCTAGACTAGTCCTGGCTCACACAATAAAAGGAGATATCCACTTGGGGGAGACAGAGCTGCATTAAGGTTTTGGCTGTATTGTGCCATTAATATTGCAGCTGGTAGTTGCTACGTGGAATTGCTCAGAAATTCTTGGTGAAATCAGTCTTGGTCAGGTCATCTTGTTTGCTTTTAAACTGCCTGGTGCACCAGCTCCTTGTATTTCATCTGTGCTTCCTTCCCATTCATATGTCTGCTACAGTAATCCGAGTTATAACTATGATAAAAGGTTAATTTAATAAGCCTAAGTCACCTTTGACATTCTCATAACGTATTAAGAATAGAGCTGGGCGATATGAGATTTTTTCATATCACGATATGTTTTTTTCATTTCAGGCGATAACGATATCTATCACGATATAAGCCAAATAACTATATTTGTAAGATTTAAATGTGCCGTTGCTCACAAGTAAAATGTGAAATAATCAGCAGCTTGTTTTTATTTAAATATTTATTTCCCATAATAAGTTCAACAGGGTAGATGTACTTAAGGAACATGAGACTTTTTCAGATAAATAAAGGCAAATATTGCAAACTACACAAAAGGCAGCCGCTAAAGCGTTTAAGTTTCAAAATAGAACAAACGAAACAGACTAAATTGTCAATTCCACTTAGAAACAAAATATTAATTCTAAAAATAAATCTTAGTTTGTTTTACAGAAGAACAGACAAAACTGACTAACTTTTGTCAATATCAAATAAACTGAGAACTAAAAGGAAATTCTCAATCTCTCCTTGTTGTATAGCTTAGCTTTTCAAACAGTTTTAACAGTTACTTTAGTCTGACAAAAGCCGAATGACGAATTAGCGCTTCCAGTCAGAGACTGAGGCTACGTCCACACGTACACGGGTATTTTTGAAAACGGAGATTTTCCGTTTCCGTTTTAAAAAATAATCCCGTCCACACATAAAAGCAGAAATGAAGGAAAACGCTGCTATGAACATGCCAAAGCAGCAGGTGGCGCTAGATTCCTAACCGTGCAGAAATGTTGGCCAATCAGAAGTCTAGAAGCCTCGGTGGGAAAAAGTAAACAAAGCTGGGGCATAGAAGCAGAACCGAGTCGTATGTGTGGAGGGACAGTAACTGTGTGTATATGTAAGCATTTAAACACTGCAGAGAGTAGAATTAACAGTAACAGTATTGTAGAAATTCATTTCACCGAAACAATAACGTGGCGCACAGTGTGACGCATGCACCAGTTTATTGTATTTCCAGACTTGCTTTCGGCACAATTTACAGTGCACGCTACTCTGTTTTTTGTCAGACTTGAAATAGCCGAAATACCTTCACACTACGGAACTTCTATGGCTCTTCCGTTCGACAATCTCTCCGGCGTTGGAACCATCATCTGTTTTCTCTTCGGTCACGCTCGGTTGATTTTTCTAGTCGGCACACTCATTTCCTCCATTACGCGCTGGCTCCATTACCCGCTGGCTGCTTCTCAAACAAACACACATGCGGCTTGGCACTTGTGCTGTACGTAACAAGTCACGCGACGTGACGCTGCGGCTGTGATTGGTTCGGCTCTGCGCTACTTAATTTGGATTGGCTGATCTTTTTTTTTTTTTTTTTTTTTTTAGAGGACAAGAGCGGCGAGGTCTATCGCGATAGCTTAATTTCTCTATCGAGTAAAAGTTATATCGCGATACATATCGTTATCGTTCTATCGCCCAGCTCTAATTAAGAAATACGGTGCACTGATCTGATTATCTAGTGTCTTGCGGAGGCCCTTTTGCCAGTACTAGGCCAGACTCCAGGCTGCAGTCTGGGAGGTGACAGCATGCTGTGTGCTGCCAAAAGAAACACACGCAATCTGTCAAGATTACCCCCGCTTTTTTTTTTTTTCAAGGAGTAGAGACACAAAGATTTGATTTATTAGTTTGTTTTGCAAAGAATAGAAATGGAAAATTAAAATGTTGACAAAACTAAATCATAGTTAAAATATGTATGAATGTGAATGCATACAAAGCTACACTCTGTAATATCTGGTTTCCTTCGAGGTGTGGTGAACTCTATTTTCTGCTCTGCTATCTTGGATATCAATCATTTGTTTAATATAAGGCTAATATATAATGCACAAGCCTTCAGATCTTGTCATTACTTGATGTAGTAAATAAATCTATGATTCTACTTATCCACTTAGCCGTTGCCATGCCTTTCTTTATCGCTTTTTTGTTGCTTTAATGAAGGTGGTCGCTTGTGCTTTATGCTGAGGTGTCATATGTGTGCACCACAGTGATGTGTTGTAGTGTTTGCAGCAACTGAGACTGTTTTTTGTGCGTGATGCACTTGAGTTTTGTCTTGTAGATTGGCTTCCATTTTCTTGCTTTTGTTCCTCCAGCCTTTGGTTCTTGAAAAATCTACTTGTCCCTCTCCAGCCATGTTGCCCCTGGTAACCAGGGGGAAACGCACACTGACGTCACGCGTGGCAAGGGGAAGTAATCGCTGAAAAAAGAAATGTTTTACAAAGCGTAGAAGATGAGGCGTAAGAAAGGTAGCACGAGAAGAGAAACAATGGAACAATGACAGCAATTACTGTATGTGAGTCCGTCAGAGGAAAACAAATAAAACATGTTTTCACGGAGTGGCATTCATCCCTTTTGACTGACTGTTGTAAGGTGATAATGAATTGCGAGCCGTCAACCGAAGGCCAACAGCTCTCCACTGTCATCGTGGCTGGAAGTGTCTTACTGACTGCATCAGCTTGCCTGTAGTAGAGGTTGCTCTGTGATGGTGTTGAAAGGCCAAATGCCCCAACCATTACAGCTTCCAAAATGTCACATTTTTAGCAACTAAAGGTTTTTGAAATTAATTTAAAAAAGATTTTAAAAGCCATTATTCCAAGTATGCATAGATGATGACATTTATGATGATATTTAACACACAGCCAGGTTGGAGGCACTGCTAATGAGGAAACTCTCCCTGCTGTGGTTTCATTTTCCTTTTTTCCTCATGTGTGAGAAGTTCACTGCTGAACCATCAGTCAGAAGGATGTATTGACCATGACTTAGTTTTGCCTCTGTCTAATTTTTGCATTGCTGTCTTAAATGTATGTTACTTCTGTAAATATGTGTGAAATATTATTCAAATCTGCAAAAATGAAATGGGTAGTCCATATTATACACATTATTAAAACATGCATCCTCTTAATTAGATTTTAAAGAAAATCTGCTTTCCCTGATCTTTTTTTGCTGTAGTTGATGCAACATTGTAACTAACTTAAAAAAAATTATTGAATGCATTCTCTGATCTTTTGGCAGCCAGTGCGCTGCTTTTGTTCATAGGGAAAGCTGATTTTAGACAGATGGATCCAAAGTGCCTGTAGTGGTCACTGGGTTGTATTTGCATGTTTGCAAGTGTTATGGTTAGAATTTATTGGAATTAGAGCCAGACTGATATATTGGCTGTCTAATGTTATCGGTCCTTGTTGGCTATATAGCAATATATGAGCATCAGCATTTACAACAGGCAATAAATGAGAATTTAACAAAGTAAAGAAAGTACAGGATAAACAGAGATAGTGTCAGGCAGAGTGTTAACAAATAATCCAAAGCTTGCTATGACAATAAAAAGTTTATTTTTAAACCGACAGGTCATGTTGTCTTAGTAAAGATTCATAAACCTGCACATAACAAAATTTCAGGAAATCAGCTTTTTTCGTGTGCTTGAAAGAAAAAATATGGGTCCATATGTCAGATTTTTAAATTGCTCAATATCTGTATCGGTACTGGTCTCAAAAATCCTATATTTGTTGGTTCTAATAGTAATATCAAGTTTTTTTTTAGCTTCTATATCTATACATTTTGCAGTCTGTTTTTCTTCTGACTATAGAAAGGCTTACATTTGGTAGCAAGCACTTCTACTTGACAAAACAGTAATCTGTGGCATAAAAGTGATAATTAGAAGGAACCATAAACGCGATAGATGTGCAAAAGATAATATCCAAAAATTTGATATCCCAAATGATGAAAACATTTAGTGGGTTTTATAGTCAGTCTTCTATATAGTAGCCTATAGTCGTCTTTTGATAGTCCTTTTTGTCTGGTGGGAAAAGAACAACATCCAAACAGCTTGAGTTTGTTAGTTTTGTATTTCCTGATTTGAAATCTTCCTCTGGGTACCATTACACACTCACGTAATAAATATCAGCTGAGCAATCAAATTTTTTTATTCCCACAGACAAAAAGAAGTAATAATAAAATGTTCTCTTCTGTTTCCTCACAGGATTTGATTCTATTTGTGGTGGTAGAGTTAAAGTGCACGCACCCATACGTGGAAATGTGCGCGCGCATGTGTGTGAAAGGAGGTTCTCCCACGCCGATTATTAAATAAAGTTATAAATACTGTGCCAATAAATAACAATAACTACAGTGACAACGTGGAACTAAATACCAGAGCAATGACCATCTTCCCTTTTCACTCAGTCCACTGTCCAGGGCACAGGCGAGACGTTCAGGGAACCACTGCTTTTTTCTGTTACTGTACTCTGAGGTATCATAATATATAAAAAGGAACTTTTGCTTTAGATTGTCACACTTGGTGGGACTGGATATAAAACTGGATAGATCTTAAAGTAAAGTTTAGCAGGACTTCAAAATATGTACTAAAGTTATTGTACAAAATAACGTCAGCTGATTCTGTGATGGTCAGGTGGGAACTTTTCTGATTTTATACACAGAATGATTCAGCTGGTGGCGCTAGTCTTCTTGCTTTGCCCTGCAGCAAGATAAGCTTGGTGTTGCTGCAGTTTCAGGTTAGATTGGCCCTCCAGCTCACAGAGGAGCTTGAGAAAGGCAAGAACTACTGACACAAATGCTGTTCGTAACAGCAGCACGAGTTAGTCCAACCAGTGGACCAAAGATTCCCTATAGAGAGACAGGTAAATAATGGCCAGGACTCTCACAACAGCAACCTGGAGAGCCTGCTAGTAAGGAAATATTGGTTGGAAAGTGCTGGGGAGTTAGCTTCACTGCAGAATGTTATGTTCCAGAAAAGGCTGGCTTATCATTCAGAAAGCGTAGTTACAGTTATGATTGCAGGAAGTCAAACGTTTCTATTTCAGTTTATAATCTTGTCTGAAAAAATGTTGACATTAGCTAAAACCTCTCTGGGAGATGTCAAATAGGTAGCCTGTGGTAGTGTTTTTGCTTTTTTCTGTGGTGTTAGGAGACATTTCAGATGGTTTCTGCCTGGTGGTATTTGACTGTGTTTTTAATTTGTTTTTAAAAAATGTAAGTACACTGTGTCTGTAGAACACAACTGGGCATTCCTCCAACGTGGTTGACTGGAATCATTTGTATATCCTTGCTCCTAGTCTTTGAGGAGCACCCACTCTTTTTGAAATACTAAAGCTAGTGTTGCTAGAGTGTTTGTGAGTGCATGCTGGGTTCCAATTGTGCTTTTAATACTATGCTTGCAACGTTTGATATTTTGAATGTATTTATATAATAATACATACAGCATAAATTGAGCACTACTACATAGTAGTATAGTATTCTGATCAAAAATTCAAAGTTGTTGGTTATTCAGAATAATCATTATACATATTTGGAACACAGCTACATGTTCACATTGTCACTGTGAACAATTATGCTATCCATACCTCTACAGCGTCACTGTTGTGTAGGAATCTGTAGCCAGAGGTGCTGTGTGTGTCTTTATTCTTTAAGTTACTGTATATATGGAATGCCTTCATGGAGGTCACATAATAGTTACAGGTAGGTCCATGAGTATTTGTATAATAGCGGAATATTTGTGATTTTGTCTCTGAACACCAGCATTTTCAATCATACATTTAGGATCTGATTGTTGTAGTATTGCATTACCTGTTTAGGACTTAAAGCCATTTTCTTCTATTTTCAGAGGTTTGAAAGTAGTTGGCCAAGATAACATAATTTGGTTTTGGTACTTGGATGAAAATGCTGGAGATCTAGAATCTGTGAATGTCACCAAGTGCTGTGTTTCCTCCTTGCAGAAGCTCTGCCAGGCTTTTGCTGCAGTTGCCTTCAGATCCTTGAGAAGCTTTTTCTCATTTCTATCAGCCATGCATGCCTGTAGAATAACATGGTCTTGACCATGTTTGACAGATGATGTGACCTGCTTTGGATCAGCTGAGCTGTTCCTTTCCATCTCTATACTTTTCTCCTCCAATCATTCTGCTACAAATGAGTCTTTCTGTCATCTGTCCAAAGATGTTTTTTTTTTACTCCAGAACTAATCTGGCCTTCTTGTTCCTGAATGTAACTCGAGGTTTGAACACTGTTGTAAAGTCACTGTATTTTCATTCATGAAGCTTTGTGTTGTTTGTAGACTTTGACAATGATACACATGTTACTGAGATGGTTAGATGTTATTAAGGTGTAATTCTTAATCATGGAAATAATTCTGTCATCATGCACTTTGTCTTCTGTGAGCTACCCAGGGCATTCCTTCTTTTTAAGAATGTACAGATTGTTTATTAGGTTACTCCTAAAGTTTTTGCTATCTAAAATTGCTTTTTCAGCACATTTCACTTGCATCAACATCTCTCTGGCCCTCAAACTGAAAGTTAAGTGAAAAGCTATAAAATGGCAGTTTAACAACTTAAAAAACATTGGACTAACAACAGAACAGGTCTCACCTGTACTGCTTTTAAATTCTCCATTTACTTTGGAACTGCTGAAAATGGGGGACTATGTATAAAAATGGCTGAAATTCCCAAACAGTCAATATAATACTTTTGCCAAACCTTTTGAATTAAAGCAAAAAGTCACTTAAATCAGTTCTGTCACACTGCACTTCAATCACATGTTGACTGCTTATTTTAAAATCCACCGTGGTGAGGTAAAATTACAAAATTGTCCTTGTTCAAAGAAAGACTTGTGCAACTAACTCTGAGTATGCCATACAAGTATAGGCTATCAACATGTAACAGCAAAAACCAAACTTATAATGTTTTTTAATTGTATATCTTTCTATTTGTATTAGGGTGATTTGAAAATCTTAAGAAGAAACATTGAAGTCATAGCACACATGTTGCTGTAGATTTGTTGCTGGGCTAGTTAAAGCTAAAGTATATTTAAGTACTGTGGGTCGCTTGGAAGAAGCTGGACATGTAAGCATAGGAGAATGAAACAGTTGACATAAGGTTTAAATGAGAATGGCTAGAAGCTTGTTGGAGGCAGTTACTAATCACTAGGCGGAGGAGGATAAAGGCTAGGTGGCTACCTATTAAATTCAGCAGACAATACTGACAAAAGTAAAACTGAGTCTGTCCTGATTGAAAGAAATCACAGCTAGTGGCAGAAGATGTTTAGCTGGTTGCAACCCTCTCCTAGCTTGTTGGGTTTTTTTTTGGTTTTTTTCCCTCGGGTGTGCAAATGTTAGTAAAATGGAAATGCAAATTTGTGCACATGTGCACACACAGCTGTACTCATGGAATTGTTTGCTTTTAGAGGGGATGTCCCCTGAAGCTCAGTCTGGATTGAGGGTTACTCAGTAGCAAAAGTGTGACTTAAGTGCGGTCTGCTGCATCGGGAAATGTACCCTTGCAGAGTTGCGTGTGCCTCGACTCGAGCGCAAGCATGCAAACAGCACCATTACCTCAACCTCTCTGCCTCTCTCTCTCTCTCTCTTTCTCTCTGCCTCTCTCCCTCTCTCTCTCTCTCTCTCTCTCTCCCCCTCCATACCTCTCTGTTTTCTCTTCTCTATTGTGTACACACTCCCCATCTCTCCCTCTCGCTCTCTCTCAAACAGTCACACATACTCGCGCTCTGCTCAGCTCTGAAGGATCAGTAGCTTATAAACTGGCTGCACTCAGCAGTCACTCTATGTAGGAAGAGGAAGAAAGGATAAATTGCTGTGACTGGATGGAACAGAATTCCTTTCTGGATTGAGTCATACTGGGCTGGGGCTTTTTAGTGAAGTGAACCACCACAGGTTCACCGTTGGCTTTAGCCAGACAGAACCGGGCTGTTCTGTGCTCAAACCGACTGAATTATTTCAGAATTATTTCAACTCTGGCTGGCTTGGTTTCACTGGACTGTGTTGAGTTTGCCTGCAGGCCTGGGGGATAAAGGGCTGGAATGGAATTCCCCCCCTTTTTTTTTTTACCTCCAAGATTTTGCATCACGCTCTCCCTCTCTCCTGCTTTCGTGCTGCGCTCATCTTCTCCTTTGCACTTTCACAGCAGATATTCAGTGTTGCAGAGCAGACAAAGGCAGCAGCTCTCAGTCCTGTTCTTGTGCTTGCTCCTTTAAAGACAAAAAAGGAGTGGGGGATTTTTCTTCTATTTCCCCTCGCTTTTGCACAGAGGGAGCTGCTATCGTGACAAATTACCTGCAGAGCTTCTTGTAGTTTGTTATCCACAGGATTTTTGGATGTCATTTCTTTTTTTCCGCCTGCTTTTTTTTCTTTTCTTTTTTCTCTCTGCACATTACTAAACTCTGACTGTGACAAAGGAGCGGCACATATTTTACCTGTGTTTATTGCATTACATCTGATTTATCTTGGCTACCTTTACTATTCATTCATTTGGCTGGTAGTGGTGCTTTTTGTGGTGAAGCCGGGGTAGGCATGGCCCAGCAGGCAGGCATGGGGGTGACCCACCAGGACACCCTGGCAGTGCCCCCCATGCCGAAACACTCCGGCCTGAACGAAGACCTGGTGAAGATCCTGCGTGAGAACCTGCTGCAGCCAGAGAGGCCGCGAGGACACCGGCGATCGCCCTCCTCCATCTCCCCCCGCCTTTCTCCGCGCAACTCGCCGCGACTGCTTCGCCGCATGTTGCTCAACAACAACATCCACAAACAGAGGCGCTTCACTGTTGCACATACATGGTGAGGGCTAAACAGACAGGTGTTCAGTGTGCTGGCGGCTGTAGATGTGGAGCTGATAAATGGGAAGCTGATAAAGGGAATGTGTCTTGTTTGTTTTTTTTATCAGACAACATGTGGTCTAAACCACACCCGTGGCAAACTTTCAAGGTCGCAACTGTGTTTGTTGAGCGCTGTGTGCGCGGTGGGAGGCGGTAGTGTGAAAAGCCATTTGTGTAATTAAACTTTGTTCGCGGTTTGACTTCAGCGCTTTTCCTCTTGCAGAAATGCCAGGTATGTGTGTGAGCGAATCCCCCTGTTAGCTTTTCTTCATGTCTAAACCCTTTTCCCACCTCTAGATAATGAGATCTTCTCTGCCTTTTCCTCACGGTAGTGCTTGTCCCCCTTACTTCTCTCATTCTCCAGTGTCCCTCTGCACTATGCAGCCCCCCCATCTGCCTTCCTGCGCTGTTGCTGCTTTTATCTCTCTGCGATGTATAGTCATGCAATATGTCACGAGATAAACCCCAAAGCTGCCTGTCTTGTTAGGTAATTCAAGGCAGGAGAAGCCATCCATCTCTATGTTTATTCCCTCCTGCTGTGGGTTTCTCTGCACACCTGCCTGCCTCCCTGCAGTTTTTGACTATTAATTAGTCTCTTCCTGGCTGTCTATCAGCCTCTGTTGCATTTACCTCATCCCTTCCTTTCAAGTCGTTTCCAGTCTCCAGCCTCTCTCTCCCATTGCGCCTTTTCGCCTCCTCCCCACTCTCATTGTTTCTCCCCCTTAATCAATTTCACCCCCTCCGCTACACCCCATCCCCTCCTCCTCCGCCTCACCCTCCCCATTTTTTGCGACTCATCTCTCTTTCTCTTCCCTCTCCATTTTTCTTCCATCTTTCTCCTGCCTCTTTCCTTCTTTCTTTTTCAGAATGTCTTCTGTCCCACTTCCTCTACTCTCAATCTCTTCAGTGATTTGTCTCCCTTCTGGCATTTGGATCTGGCTCATGATCAAAAACTCATATTCTCATAAAGAAAATCATATATCAGGATTTCTTTACTCCCCGATCTGTTATTTATTTCACCCTTTGATTCTACGTCAAGGTGTGTTTTATCCAGTCATCTGCCTTTCACTCTCCTTTATATTCTTTTGATTTTTATCATCATTTTTTTCTTTTTCACTATTAATTTATAAATCTGCCATTATTGGTCATTTGTCTTGTGCCCTCTCTTCTTTTTCTTTGCTCTTTGTAGCCGATGGCACAAATACCTGATAAAAGATGTACAGTATCTCATGGCTTCTTGCTATTTTAGTGCAGCCTCCTGCGTGTTTGTACCATTTTAATTTTGTGAATTAATTATCCATGTGCAGATTCATACACTTTCTGCGTGTGTACATGCAAATGTGGGTGTCTGTATGTGATTATTAATTAAGCTTATGTAACATTCGACACCATCTCTCCCGAGTGCCACTCTAAAAAGGAAGCTATTTCTCGCTCTTCCATATTAAGAAGCAGAAATGTGTTTATTCTTGGATTGGGATTTTTCTTTTTTTCCTCATTTTTTTCTAAATGACGCTCAGTCTTGTAGGGCACATCGGCTTGGTTTCCTAGAATGGTATATATCTTTAACAGGTGAAAATACGAGAGGTGCAAAAAGAAAGGAAGTGACACTGGTGGCGTGATGAGTCATTTATTATAGATGAGAAAATAGCAGTGATGTTTAAAAAAAAACCATCGTGACGAGTTAGCTGTTCTATTTTTGGTGACTGTCGCTCAACTGATTTTCTTACTTTGCTTAAGATGTATATGGAAAAAGTCTATCAGGAATTACTACACTCTTATTGTTAAGGAAGATGAATTGTGAGAGTATTTTTTATTGTTATTGGAACATCCCATAAAAAGACCAGTATTGTCTGCAAAGCCACACCCTGATGGGAATAATGTCCCCTGCAACCCAATAAATATTGAATACCCATAAAATAACCACAAGCCTGAGAGATGGTCATGCAACATCCACAAATAGATATACTCTCCTGAGACTGATAAAAGAAACACAGAAGTTCTTCAGCTTAAACTGCACAAAGAAAATGTGGATTATGACACAGAGGAGTAGAATCAGGTTGTGGCTTAAGCATTTCGTCCTTCTTGTTTTTGCTTATTCAGTTCAGGATAGCAGTGGGGCCTAACCTATCCCATCATAGGGCGAGAGGTGAGGTACTCCCTGGGCAGATTGCCAGTCTAACACATAGAGACAAACAAGCATTGATGCTCACAATGTAGAATCACGAGTTAGCCAAACATGCATGTGTTTGAACTCTGGGAGGAGGTCAGAAAACCTTGTGGGAACCCATGCAAGCACAGGGAGAATATGCAAACTCTGCACAGACAGCCCACAGCTGGGTGGTGGATTTGAACTCAGGACATTTTGCTGTAAGACACCACAACTCTGTTTTTATATGTTCGTGTCTTTTAATAAAACACTTTTAAAATTCATAATGGATGTTTGAAGAAGCTCTGCAATGGATTGGCCATTGCTGAGGCTCTCTGCCTTTGACAGTTGGGTTACCTGCAACCTGAGTAGGGTAATTAGGATGGATAGTTGGATGAATGAATGTTTAATTAGTTTCTTTCTTTCCCCCGATCCTGGTGAAGAAAACATCTCTGTCCTTGAAATGGAGAGACCAAATATGTTTGCTTCAGGGTGACTGTGTGGATCTGTGAAATGTGTATTTGGTTAGATACTGGTATTTGGATCATGACATTTGGGGTGAGAGAAGAACAAGAGCATGAAAGAAGAATGGCCACTTAATAACTAACTTGTTGGTCATGTACCTGTGTTGTGTCTTGACATTTGAAAAAAGGCAGCAGACAGAATATCAGACAGAGATAAAGAGAGTGTGGGAGGAAAGCAGAAGAATGGCTGTTTGTGTGTGCATGTGCGAGCCAGGGAACGGGAGAGAAACAATTTGTTTCTAAGAGGGAGACACCATAAAATGGCTGTGAGCGGTCCGGAGGTTGACAACTGCAGTGTAATTTACTCCAATCACCTCCTCATTGTTTTACAGCTGCAGGGAATCACAGACCACTGTGGTGTAAATCTGGTGACATACACAGTCCTCGGTGGCGCCACTCCACACTTCATTAACAAGACAATCCTCCTCCACGGGCCGATTGGTATGATGTACAGCGTCGCTGTTCTTAGGGACTCGACATTGTGAAAACCATTCACAAATTGTTTTACAGTCACTGTGAGAACACTTTAGAGAATGTATCCCAAATGCTGATTGGCTTCTTTGTTCTGAGTGAATTTGATTGGCGTAATTATTTGCAAAGACATAAAAAAGGTATTATGGGGGATTTTATGGAATTTAATGGTTTACAGAGTTCCTCGAAAAAAGGGTTTGGCCTCATTTAATGGCGACACTTTTAAAGTCCCAGTTCTTGGGAAGATACAGCGATGATATAATAGAATTTTGAAAGAAGTAAATATTTGAGCTGGATTTCATTTAGCTGAGAGGATTTTAAGTAGAGTGCGGTAGTTCTTATTTAATTGTTGCCGGCATTATCGTAACCTAAGCTGCAGGAGTACCTCCAACAGCAGCAGATGCATTAGTGTGGCTTTCTTTATGGAATTAGGTAGTATCTACAAAATGGGGTGTGCTGACAACAGACTTAAGACTCAGATTGGCACTGTGCCCTGCAATAAAGGGATGTATTACTTTGAGAGCCACCAGAGTCAGTTGGGGGGGGGGGTGATTGGTTTAACCGGAGAGCAGTTGCCAAATTAAATGTATGTGGGGGTTTTTTGTGTTGTTTTTTGTTGCATATGGACACATTGATCACCAAGAGGCTTCTCTACCATTTTGGTTGTGCGATACAGCGTGACCGGAGGTTAATCGCTTTCAAGAGTCACGTCCCATGTCCTGACACTGCGCTTGCAGACCCCCGCAATGGCTATGGTTGAAATGTGCCCGTGCTCTCTCTGAGGTGCTCGTCAATATCCCTTCTCAGCTCTTCTGCTGAAGAGTGCACAAAAAGGGAGCGTCGAACGGTGTGCTCTCACCTTCGAGTGACAGACACACTCACGACTCTTTTTTGCATTCTCTCCACCAGAATATCTCTGATGATATCCTGTTTTCAACTTTCCTCCTCACTGACCCTGAGGTATTTTTAATGCTGTTGCACAACACCGTCTGATGCTGCATTGCAACAGTGTAAGTGTCTCTTTATGTAAGAGGAGAGTGGGGTTTCAGCGAGGGGAGAACAGGTGGCTTTAGCTGGTGGTGCTGATGCCGGGGCTTCTTCCCCCTGCTGAGTGGTCCGACTGCAGGGGTTTAGGTGGGGATAGCGGTTGGACCGTTGAGGAGAGATGGATGTTGAATTGATGGATGCGTGATTGATGTGTGGATAAATGCGGTAAGGGTGGTATGGAGGGAGGGAGGCAAGGTAGAAGAGAGGAAGAGCGTGGGAGTAGAGGACCTGAAGCTAAACACAGTGGTGCTAATCTAGGCAGAGCATGACTGTCTTCACTTCACTTCTCACTTGGTTATATCATCTCTCTTTGTCTGTCTGTCTTGCTTTCTCTCCCTCACTATATATTATTTATTTATTTATGTATTTTTTCATTTTTATCTTAACGCGGCTGACAAACTTCCTACAGTAATTGTTGGTCAAGGTTTCCCATTTTTGTTCACAACTTATCCGTACAGCTTAACAGCCTTATGACTCATAGCTGGCCATGGTTGGAGTCTAACAAAACATGCATTTCTTTTTTAAAGAATTAGTTTGACAGTAGCTCCAGCTAGTCAGTGCTTCAGGCGTGAAACCTTCAATTTTTTGTTTTGTGTCGATAAAACAACACCGTGTATAATGTGTTATGTAAGACGAGCTTGGTAGGCAGATATGCTGAGGCGCAGTATCCAGCTAATGGCAGTAGTTTTATATTTACTATACAGACACGAGAGATGCATCGCTCCTGTGAGCCAGCTCTGCCAGAAAATGGATACGTGAAAGCATATTTCTCAAAGCGAACAGGTTAATTTAGCAAAGTTTTCAAACAAGAGGCTTGTCATGCTTGATTTGTTGTGGATATTAATGCTAAAATCATCTGCTTACTATCTGCAATAACACCAAAGCAAACTGCAGATAATGTGACATCCTCTGAGTTTTCCTTGTCTGGCATGATAATATCCAATTCATACTTCACACATTCCTAACAAATTTTGTTTTAAAGATGTAGCTTCTACCTTCGATTCGTTTTTTAGCTCGCAGCTTTCATCCTGCTGTGCAGTAAGACGGATTCTACAGGTTTTATCAGCCCAAACACCGCTCCCCTCCCAGGAGAATAGAGCGCCTGTGATTTGCATACATATGAGCATTTGAGCCATGCTGCTGTGGCTGCTCTGCTAACAGTCTTGGCTGCACGACACATCGGCACAGTTCAGGCTTTTCCTTTCATGACCAGTCAGATTTAGAACAATCAATAGCATGTACACGACTTCGCATGGATTCACTCAAACGTACA
This sequence comes from Mchenga conophoros, assembly GCF_057382185.1. Classification (NCBI taxonomy): domain Eukaryota; kingdom Metazoa; phylum Chordata; class Actinopteri; order Cichliformes; family Cichlidae; genus Mchenga; species Mchenga conophoros. The sequence continues at coordinate 24,629,254 of NC_140537.1, read as the reverse complement.
CAAATAGATATGTGCATGCTTATTCTGTGTCATTCTCTCACTGTCAGAGATTAGACAGGACCCCGGTTATATGACTCAGCTTTGACTTTGTATTCTGAGGTAGTGGCCGAGTCAGTGTTGGCTGAGATGAATAAGAAAGCTAAGATTATATAACTGTGTGACAGAGAGAGACTGTGAAAGAGGCAACGATAAGTACGGCACAGAGTGATGATTGTTTATGTTTTATACACTGTATTTTAGAACTTACCAGAAATAATATTTTACTAATGAAATGCCCTCTAGAACAGCAGTAATCTCATCATCCCATTTCCTGTACAGTTTTAGAACATAACTGCATTGTTTGAGAAATTATTAATACGTCAGTGGCTCATTGCCTCAGTATAAATAGAATTGGTCACTCTGTGCTATCAGCTGACCTGGAGTAACTGCAGAGTGGCCATTCATTAAACAGATTACAGGAAGGCTTTTCGGCAAAGTGACCTTTGCCTATAACCACCTACCTGACTTGCTGCTGAACACGTAATACAAATGTTCTTAAATTTTTTTATTTTGTATTGGGAATCACTGCTTTATGAAATGCCAAATTAGTATTCAAAGACATCTTTTGAGGCTACAGAATAAATTCTAGTCAGGTAATCCGAGCCGGACTGCCTGATCTTGGGTCAGGTACAGGTTGAACTGTGCAATTTAGTTTTATGATCAACATGAATACTTGCCGAGAGGATGTGATAAAGTAGAAAGTGATACACTGAGAGAATTGCAGTAATAATAATTAGTTTAGTCTGGACTTTTTTCGGCCCCACGTGTGGTGAATGCAGCCAATGCAGGTTAGGGTATGAATGACCAAAGGAAACCCAGGATGTGAAACTAACGTCAATAAAGGGCTTTTTTGAAGGGAAAGTAAGCAAAAGGAATTTGCTGATGCTATCGTGCTGACCATTATTTCACAGAAACTGAAATTGAATTCTTGTTTTGTAGTTGATGATTTATTGTGGGCAGCAAACTGTTTTCAGCTTCTGAAATGGGGCGTGTCAGTGAAAGGTTTGAGAGCCACCATAGCGTAACGCTAATTATTTACTTAAGGCCGAAGTTGATGGCTCAGTCATACAAGAGTGAAAATAGGTTGGCAACCTCCTTACAACAAAACGAGTTGTTGCCTGTGGGTTACATTTAATTTTTTTTCTCATTTTATAACTGATTGGAAGTTGTTGCAGTGACAAATCGGTCACCCAACCTCAGTCTCTGGGTGACCTCCTTCAATTGCAAGATGATTGCATAGATCGCTTTGTGGGAAGCAACCTGTCTCCAAACAATCCAAGTCAGTCCAAGTCCAAGTCAGACTGACTGCAGTCTTGCCGGCACATTCCAATTAGTCACAGTTAGTCTTCACCAGTGAGTGCAATTTGTCTGCAGAGCGTTGTTTTACAGTAGGAGACTTGACATAACTGGTTATATTTCCATATAATAGCAAGGTTGTTGAGCGCCTATATTTTTTCAGTTAGATTATTGTCTTGCAGCATCTGCATCATTATCTGTGGTGGAACTTCTGTTCCAAATCTGTGATCTGGACTTTGAAGTGACTAATGTGAATTTCTGTTTAATGTGATTTTCTTTCATTTTGCTGATTTTCTGCAATTAGTCAAAAAAAGAAAGAAAAAAGAAAAGTGGCGTGCTTAACTTCAAACAATAAAATAATCAAAATGCCAAATTGTTAATATTGACTTTGAAACTCGAATTTCAAAATGACATTATATGTTATATAATGTATTCAATATTTCATGGCAATAATAAAAAAGCGCACGTGTTGCCTCAACATTTCTGATGCATGTATGAGCGCAACCTGCAATAAAGCACCAACTGGACCGAATTCATGATGCTCAAAGGTGGCAACAATCACATTAACAGAAGTAGACTGTGAAAGTATTTTAAAAGTAAAAATGTTAAATTCTCTTTCCTCTGTAAGTTTTGCTAATTTTAGCTGTTTCAGTAATCACTGTACTGTCACAAACAGATTGGATGTAACCGCCCCATTCACTTAGAAACAGACTGACTCTTATTGCTGTTTAGCACGTGAAGCACCAATGCTGCTTAGAAGATAGCAACTGATTGAGAATGGTTGCAGGGCTGGTCCTCATTTAAAGACAGTGAGATCACAAGTTCATTGTCCCCAGTCGCAGTCACAAACCACCTCTTGCCCTTTTTTAAATATTGAAATAAGTGGATACGTCTATATTTGTCCACCTGAGCTTGTCCAAGCTTCTGTGAGTTCCCGTTGCCCTCGGTCCCCTTCCTTCACTTTCCACGTTTTTTCACATCAAGCCAGAATTCAGTGCCAGCATTAATAAGGTTCACATCTATTACATGCAAAATTTCTATATGGCTATAGAAATATGGCTCTGAAAACCAAAAGAGATTGACACTGCTTCAGATTCTGCTTGCTGATGTGTATTTTCAGCCCTTAAAAGTCATGACGCCAGGCTAAACATTGTAATTTCCCTGAAGCACAGTTAGCCGCAGGTCTACAGTGATCCGTAATGAAGGGGGGGGTTATGTGCATATTGATAATTATTTGAATCCAACAGGTCCAGACACATGAAGGTGTTTTAGCAGCTGTTACTGCACTACCAGATTTAATTAAACGATGACCAGAATTAATCTGCATTGAAGAGGCCACAGCTGCGGGGGCTTCATCAAAGGCCTTTTGATATGTTGATGTGTTTTTGATTCAACCAAATTACTGAAAGATTCTGCCTGTGCTTGGTCCGACATGTCAGCCATTCATATGCTTTTGTTTTCATCTTGTTTTGTGCAGTACGCATCTATCTACCTCTAGATTGATCGGCGTATCCACGTCAGAGTCTACATGTTGGACATTGCCGTTCTCACCCACTGCCCCTTTAGCGCCTTCCCACTTGTTTTCTTTAGGGTTTTTTTTTGCCGCACCTTCATTATCTTTTCGAGCCGTGTTATATTTCGGTTGATTTCACCATCTGAACTTCGACTTGAATGCTAAGGGAGAATTCAGCCGCTGATGAGGGGGCTGTACTGATAACTGCAGCTGCACCAGGGCCTCACCAGAATAGCCTGAGGACTGAGAGCCTTGAGAAGAGGAGTGGCGATGTAAGGGGAAGCTGTTAATCGCTTTGAGTATCTTTGTAACAGATTGCAGATGGCCGTGCACTCTTTTAGGCGTATCTGATGCAGCTACTGTGTAGTTTGAGAGGTGCTGGCTAAATTTCCATCTCTTTCACAGCTCCATTCCCACCACAGTCGAAACATTCCTAAATGTAACAAGAGGGGAGGAAAAAAAAGAGAGAGAAGATTTTCAAAACTCAAAGAGACACTTCAATGTGGCCTAAAGCTTCCTTTATCATTTTTCTTTGAGAGAGCCTTATTAGCTTGAGGTGAGATCCATTAATGATCCATGGATGTGGTAAATCCATTGGTCATGTGTGATTATAGTTGGCAGGCTCAGCTCATTAAACAATAATTGAAAGTAGCACCCTCTCCATTCATAATGCCCATTTTCTCGACTTAGAAACCATTAGTTTAAGGTCTTCTTTTTGTTCAGGTCAACTCACCTCTTCAAAAGAATATTGAACCTGCACACTAGTTGTATGATAGATAGAAAAGTTCTCTAATATTTGGATTTGAGAGGCAGAAAAGTTTGTCCATGTTATATTTGGAAAACATGTCAAGATGGTTGAAACAGTCAGGTTTTGGTTTATCAGCATATTATTAAGACGCAGATCTTTTGGGGATTGCATATGACCTAAAAATCAAATATGTGGAGCTTTGAAAACCAGTTGTGAATAAGGCGGCAGCTGAAAGTAGCTCTAGATATTGTAACATCTGCAAAAAAAAGCTGCTTTGGTTTGACACTGTGAGCTGCGCGTACACTGGACGCTCGTTGCACATCACTTTGAAACCGATGGCTGGTTGCTTACACATATCCTGGGCACCGGTTGCTAGGTGACCCTCTAATGTACTTACTTTAATGCCAATCAACAGTGTTGTTCACTCTCGCTGGTAGATGCTTCAGTGGCTCGCCTGAAGTTTATCTCATATCCCAACCACTTCGCAGTTGCCAAATATCATTCACTTTCTGTGGTCTCACGAATCACTTCTGGTATTTATGAAGAGGGCTGCTGAACGAAAACGATTGCACAGACATCTGGTAAAACATTGGGGGTATAAATATAAATGGGGGGAAAAAGTTGTGCAAATTCTTTACCTTTTTTCTACATTTTTTTTTCTACAATGTGCTCTTCCACTCTTCATTTTCCTTAGGTTGGCACTCACATAATAGTCATCTTGTCTGTATCAGACTTTTAAGACCTGGTTTGATATTTAAAAAATGCAGACATGAGCTCACGGTGTTGTACAGCTTCTGTTACCTGATCAGTTATCTCCAGTCTGATCCTGTTGAATTCAATCCATTTCACTTCGCTCCAGTCTTCAGTGGTCTTATATATTGACAGGGAAAACTGGCATTTCTAGGTTGATCCCTAATCCTGTTGGTGAAACACCTTTGTGACCCGGTCATTTTCTTTCACCTTTTCCTTTTTATCTACCCAAATGGGGTCTTGGTCCACCTCTAGCAGTTCTAATGAGGTGCGTGTCCAATTAAGATGCAGCTGCCTCCTGTGTTGTGAGAGCCATTCTGTTATTGATGTCATCCCTTGATCATTTTTCACAGCTGCTTCCAATATCCTGCTCTTTATGAGAGCCTGTTTTCATCTTTTATGTGCTAGCATTTGTGTGCATATGTGTGCAAATATAGACTGTGCAAATACATCTGGTGGCTTTGTGTTTGTGCAATATGTATACGTGCATATTCAAATTTCTGTGTGCGCGTCTTCCTCCGTGCATCCTTTTTAAAACATTTTCTTGTGTGTGTGTGTGTGTGTGTGTGTGTGTGTGTGTGTGTGTGTGTATGTGTGTACTTGTCGGTGTTGGTTCCTATCCTGATTACCAGTCTTACGCTGCCTGTCTGACCACTAGGGTTGTCTCCTTTGATTGCATTGATTTAGTGCCCGCTGCATGCTGTAATGAAAGATGAAAAATGAACAGCATGCTCTGACTATGAGGTAATTGGCCTGCACCTTGCTTCTCATCGCTCTCATGAGACTGAGGGTGAGGATGTTAGGAGACATTAGTGTGCGAGGGAATCATGCGAGTGCTGCTTTGTGCGAGCATCTCTGTCTTTTGCTTTTTGGGGGCGGGGGTAATAGGAAACATTTAAGGCTTGTGATCTTCATGCTTCTGTGGGATTTTAGTGGCAAGAGCATGAAAATTGGACGTGTGTTCTGACAGCCCGTGTTCTCTCAACCCAATGTTGCTCATGCATTGCTAACACTATAGCACACAGTTGGCTGTCTATTAAGCACACGTGGCTAAACAGGGTACCGTCTTATGCAGCTTTCTTGCAATAAATTGCACTTTCATGAACAGAAATTTTTTGCAGGGCTGTACTATATTTCAGTTGAATTTCAATTGGTTTTAGTTCTCCACCCAATTATGTGGTGAAGGCTGGATGCAGTAGGTGGGATTCACTACAGGACTGTTTTATTGGACTGCATTAGTTTTAGCTAGTTCTACATAATGGGTGTTTGTGTGTGTGTTTTGTGGAAAGCAGCACCATAAAAAAGAAGCTGATATTTGCATTGCAGAGCCACTTTGCTGTGTGGGCCAGATGCTTGACTGGCAGGATTGTCTGTGAGTGAGCAGATGGTTTGGAAGAATAAGTCTCGTCAGAAAGTGGATGGCGGCCATGCGATGATCACTCTCACAGCAGACACTAGCTTTCGCATCCAGATTTCTGTCTTTGATTTGGTTTGGAAACAAAACGCTTTGGTTAAGGTCAGGTAAATCTAACTGGTCTGAATGTGAGTCACTGACCTTTTCTTTCAAAACAGAACAAAATAATTTCATCGCTTTTATCAGTGCACATTTGGTAAATGGACTGGTTGTTATATAGTGCTTTTTCACTATTTAAGCACTCTGTACAACATGCCTCATTCAAACACTTTTTTTTCTACACTTAAAAGTTTGTTTTTTTTATCTGGCATTCACATACAGTCATGCTCTAATGAACGCATCTTGCTTGAGGACACTTTGGCATACAGACTACAACAGTCAGGAATCAAACCACCAACCTTCCAATTAGCAGATGACTAGCTCTACTTCCTGAGCTGAAGTCACCCCTAAGACAAGACTCACCCATAGTTTACTACAAAGTACTTCAGCAGAAAAAAAATGTGTTATGTGTGATTGTCTCACTAAGGTCTCAGCCACACAGGCCTAGGAACTGGTTCATGGCCCCGGGAATCCTCTGATTGCTAAGGAAAGATGTTTATTCACTGACCGATTGGTGAGAATTGCTGTTGCTGGGTGAAATCTGTGACAAAGAGGGTGCTGCATCACAAACCTTCTTGTTTTTGTCTTCAAAAACTCACAAACTAACCAGCTAAATGAGTTGAAGCGGTTTGATGTAAAAGTTTTGCTGTTGAAACCAACATATTTTTAAAGACGCAACTTTTACTTTGAAAGGGATCAGTCACCGTTCCTGGTTTGCATATCCTTCTTTAAATTATCAAAGAGGCTAGGTGGTGAGAATTTGCAGTCAAATTGGTGTCTAGCATTTTGCAGATACCCACTAAAGCAACTGGAAAGAGGATTTTCAGTCAGCACTGCATACCTCTTTGTGACCAATAGTAAACAACCGCTCACCAAATGGTCAGGTATTACACACCTTTCCCTAGCGACCAGTGGTTGCCATGGGCTCACCTTCCAGTCACTAGCCCTGCGTGACTGGGGCTTGAGTAATTTCACAGGGACTGCCGGGAAACCTCCAGCAGCCACTTGAATTTGGCTGGGGAATACATATGTCTAATCGCTTAGTAAATAATATATTTGCAATCTAGTAAAGCTAACAATATTTCATCATTGCAGTAAAAGAAAATGAATGCTGCGTGCTATCCAGTAAATGTTGAGATTTGTGAATACATTGTAGACCCAGCTCCGTGCATTGTGTCCAGCTACATTAACTAGCCTTTGTGCTGGGTTTTAGGGAGTGCCTGACTAATGGCCTGGAGGGAAAAGATTAGTTCAGGGTGCTTAGAACTGATCTCAGCCCTCCAATAGCTTCAAATGGATGCTCATTGCAACTGTCAAACCACAGGAGAGTGAAAAAATGGTGTATAGCATATGTAAGATATAAGCTTACATATGCTATACACCATTGGGCAGGTTTTAGACATTTTAGTCCCTATTTCACCGCGATATTTTTCAAATTTAAAGCCAACCATATTCACAAATTTTACAATAGGTACTCAGCATTATAAGTTGCTTGACATAGCATTACTCTCAGTCGCTCAGTAAACCTAGCTTGGATTGTATACAGCAGACTCTTATTACCTCTTAGTAGATGGCGCAGTAAACTGAAAAATGTCTGCTCTTCAGTCCCAAGGCTCACTTGCTTGGCAACACACAGTGCAGTAATGCCCACACACAGTGTAAACAGGGAAACAGGAAACACACTGGAAAATAGTTACATCACACTTCCCCCACAGCACACAAAAGCACACGGACACACTCATACGCACAAACTCCAAAAGTCTGCAGGTTTACTTCAGCCAAATATACGTTTTTTTTGGAAGTGTCAGACACGAGTGTTTCCCTCCCTGTTAACATGCTTTCAGGATCTTGTAATGCAGGATATGTAAATGAGATATATTTGTGATACAAGCTGTTAGCCTTGCTTTTAGCTTGTCGTCAGTTCATGCGGTGAATTTTTTGAAAAGGTTTTATTAATTCAGTGCTGTTTGTAGGTGGAAATGGTCAGGCAACATCCACTTCAGACAGATGAATGACAAGAGAATTACAAATTACCTCTGATCAGACGGCTAGTATAAATACAAAGGATAGTGCAGTGAGTTAATGCTGCCTCGTAATGCAGATAAGTGTTGGGTTTTTTTAATCAAAAGCTATCCGCACGGTTTGATGGCTTTGAAAGTATAAAATCATTTCTGCAGAAAAAGCTTTGTCAGTCATGTGTGCATACTGTACTGTAGATAAGTCTGATTAAACACTGCAATCTGCAGCAGTGCAACAGGAACCTCTTCTGTTAAAAACATCCTCTCCTGGCTTCAGCATAGGAAGATTTGGAAGCCTGCATTCACTGATGGTTGCTGAATGTGGTCCTCCTCCAAGTACCTAAACATCCATAACTTTTTGTGCTGTTCCTGGAAAACCTTCATCTCTTTCCTTGGACTACATGTAGCAAGCTTAGAAAGTTGGGAGGCCTTAAAAAAAAAACACCAAAAAAATAAAACAGATGGTCCACTTTTTCCGGGCTGTAAATTAATTTTGCTGCACAATCGTGTTGGTTCTGCTGCTCTAATATTTGAATACACTGTGGCATTAGGCTGTGTTGTTTGCTGATCCCAGCAAACAATGGTTTTCATCAATATAATATTGCAATATCAATATAATATTGCAGCATTACACTGACTTTAAAAGATAAAAAAAAAATCATTTTGCTTACAGTGAATACAAATGTCTTTTATATCAGTTAGTAAGCTAGCTAACAATGAGGGATCACAGGTCGGTGTGCATTCTGATCCGTGGGGTAATAGTTGCTATAAACAATTTCAAGGTAAAACAGTTAAGGGGTGGTTGGTGTTAGAAGTGATGGGATTTAACTGGCTGTAGCTTCGTATTCAGTGTGCACACACGATCACTGACAGTCAAGGTAATGTGTAATGGTAATTCTTTCATGTTTTGTATTAAATTCTCTCCTTTTTACACTGTCTTGCTATTTTCTGACTCCCCAACTACTACTGCCAGTAAAAGGATTACTGATGACATGCATGATTAAAGTGGATGAATACTTTGAGCACAATCATGCTCCTAAATGTAGACAGTTTAGGAGTAGACAAAACTGTAATATTATTACAATTCCACTCGTCTTTCCAGTGACATTGCATGGCCATGCCGTCGCTATATACAGTATGTAATTGGCAGTAACAGCACAGCTTCATCAAGAAAATAATACTTTCAATCCAGGATGTAGCCTGTCCAGCACTTGAACGTTGCCACAGGATGAGAGCGAGGTGAGGTAGAGTGATTCACACGATATGAACTCTGAATGACCTGTTCTGGCTGAAAAGCTCCTGCACTTCAAGAAGCCTGCATTCAACGTGTATAACATTATGATGTTTTTTCTTTTTAAATCTACAATAAGCAGATATAAGGCTCAGTCTGAGTGAATTAATTTTGCACTCCTGGTAGCTGTACTCATATTTCCATAATGTTTGAAGCTGTTAAATTTCCTTTTTTTGTCATCATCTTTTTTTCTGTGTTAGCTACTGTAGTACAAACAATTTTGGGTCAGTGTTATTTCAGTTCAGTAGTTCTTAATGTTTATCAAAAGAAACATGAACATATTAGGTGTAAAGTGCAGATAGTGATTACTGGTTTTAATTAACAAGTGTCTAGAAATGCCTATTTGTGCAACTTTAGAGGTTACCTGAGTAATCAATGAGTGCACCAGCTTGAAGGAAGGTGTCTGACTGATGGATGCATACAAATACAAATATATACATTACCAAGCATACATTCCTCCACTTTCTCACAGTATTATAGGATTATAAGAACACTATTATGTTTCTTGGTTTCTGTATGCCGCTTTTGCTGGCATGTGATTTTTTTAAAATGATATTTTATTCTGATTTTGTATTATAAGTAAACTATCATATTTTTTTGTTAATCAAACTTGGTTTCTCCATAAGCTAACTTTTTCTTACTGCTTCTTCCAGTGATGTAACTGGTAGCCTGTAAAGCTGTGCTTTCAAACTAGTTTCCCCATCACTGCATACATACTGAAAGTACACTTAAGAATGCATTAAGCCTCAGAAAAAATAGAGCTGTTGATTTTAGAAAGCTGTCAGAGGACCTTGTCACGTTTGAATTGCTCATTGATTTATGAGAAAAGGGCCTTCCTTCGACTGGTCACTGAAAAATATACCCACTGGTTTCCGTGACAACAGGGAGCTCACCTGGAAATGAACTCTTCATGCCAACAGTGCTGAGGCAGTGCTGTGTTTCCAAGGATGTTGAAAGGCTTTGTGATCAAACGCCCTCTTGCTTTCTTACCGTTTGTGGAAATATTGCTCTTCTGTTTCACTGTTGCTTTGCTCGACCTGATTTGAGCTTTGATTGCTTGTCTTGTATTTTCTGGAGTATGCAACCTAAATTTCAGCACTCATTTATACTCACTTTTGGACTGTAACTCCGCAGAGTAGGTGGCACCTTGGTGGAGGTCATATTTTCCCATCTGTCAGTTTGTAAGCAGGATTACACAAAAACCACCTGACTGATTTTGATTAGATTTGATGGAGAGGTAGAGCAAAGGCTGGGCAAAGGAGGAACCAAGATCATTTTGACCTGGGTCATTTTTGTTTTTGTTTGTCTCTTTGTTTGTCTCTTTGTTTGTTTGTCTGTTTGTTTGTTTGTTTGTTTGTTTGTTTGTTTTTTTGGGGGGGGGGGGGGGTCAGAACAGATTTGAGAGACTGAGGAAGACTTGCAAATAATTGCCATCTAACAGTTAAATCCCTGTCCTGCTGTAACTATGTCAATGTTTGCGGAGGAATTTCTGAATTTCTATGAAGTTGTGGCTGGAATCTGAGTGTAAATACTTAATGTGAATTTGTGACTATTAATCTTTATTATCACAATTAGATTGCATGGACCAAAATGCTAACTTGCCCCATTCAATTACAAACTAATAGCAGACTGACTCAGTTTTATTGCCATTTTATCCATGGCTTGACACAGCAAAGCTGACTGCGAGTGGGCATTTTAATGGAAAAAGGATCCAAATTCATTGCAAGAATTTTGTTCAAGCCATAGTCTTCAACCACTGCTTTCCTTTCCTTCTTTATCTAATAAATGATTTATTTTGTATAAAAGGTGGAAAAGGTTCTCTGTCAAGGAGGAGAAAATAGTTGTTTATTTGGCTTAGATCACAATAGAAATGTTATCGTGTGTGTGTTACAGCGCCGAGCTGTCACTGGACTTAAAAAACACTGCTAGACTCCAACCTCATTGTGCTCTGGCATATTGAATAAGCTGGAAATAAGGAGCTAATTTTAGAATCCAATGTACCTTGATGTTTGACTAAAGAAATAATGGCCATCATGCCACAGCGTCTCTTAATTACTTCTGTTGTGGGTTTGATTAAGGCGCCGCGGTGCCGTGTCGTCTCTCAGGAATGAAATGTGTGTTGATATCTCGGTGTGCTGGCCCTTATGTGCTGGTGTGCATTTATGTGTATGCAGCTGTCTTCATGTTGCAGTGGGGGGTAAAATTGATTTGAGAGCCAGAACTACTTAATCTTCTTTTAAAATTGGTATTTGACAGAAAGCTTATCTCACATGCCAGAGAGGAGGATGTGGAGGTCTGAGGGGAAGGGGAGGGGGGAGGGGGGAATGGAAGGAAGAAAATGAAAGTGCGATTGGTGTCTTTTGCATCAGTGGCCTTCTTCTGCATTGGCTTCTTTGTTTAGACTCTAACTTGTTTCTGCTGCATAAAGCAAGGGACTTGCAATCTGTGTTTCTTTTTTTTTTCTTCTTGTATGCAGAGGGACACACAATATATCGAAGCCAGATGTCTTAAAGCAGTATTCATCCATATTAAAAGTCCATCCAAGAAGCACACATAGTTTTTCTTCCTCTTCTGAAAGAAGTATATTGTGGTTTAGTGTGAGAGAAATCTGATTTCTCAAGCTGTTAAAATGAATTTCACTCTCCTGGTGTTTGGGCTGACACGCAGAGATTGAACAAGGGCTCTACTGGAATTTTGCTATGAAAGAACCAAAGGTGCTCTTTGCCTCTTGTGAATGTTTCCAACAGAGGTTATAAGGTACGTCCAACTGGGAGAAGACCTGGTACACATTGAATACGGTTTGCAGAGTCCCACGGGAGAGGCTGATGGATATAGCTGAGGAAAAGGATGTCTGCATTGTTTAGCCTTCTTCGGCTGCATCTCGGGCTCTCAGACTGCCCCGCTGGATTTGAAAAATGAAGGTGTTGGCTTGCAGCTTTGTTTGATGGGAGCAATTAAAGCTGTAAAGTAATTAACCATTTAAAAGTTAAACTTTTTTTTTTAAGTAATCCCCCCTAAAGCTTAAAAGTTATTGCAAATACTCTGAATTATCTTTAATACTTGAATGCAAATCCTTCACAGTCAGTGATTGCGTGGGAGTCTGGAACACCAAATGCTGAGTTTGCTGCACTGTGATGCTTGGCGAAGCCTTTAATGCACTTGCCTTCAGTTTAGTGAAAAGCATACTTGATGAGACTTTTTATAACATTTAATGTTTTGCCTTAGGAAGCGAATGCTTTGCTTTCATGGTATGTTTTAAGTGACTCTCGGTCAGCACTGGATTGGCCCATCCTGACAGTTTTGCAACAAAATCTGAGCAGAAAGTTCTACATGCTTCAGAATTCATGCTTTCAATCAGCAATCATATCATCAATAGACCCAGTTAGTTGCCAGCAATAAAAGCCACAGAGAACCATTGCTTTCCTGAGGTAACACAGTGGTGTCGTTCATTACCTCACAGTAAGAAGGTTCTGGGTTTGAATCCACCATCTGCCCGGTAGTTTCTCCCCTTGTCGTGTGGTGTGGGTTCGTCTGGTGTACTCTTGCTTTCCCCCACAGATCAAAGAAATCCAGAGAGTGGTATTAGATGATTTTAAAATTCCCCATAGGTGTGAATGTGTGTGCAAATTGTGTCTGTCTCTGTGTTAGCCTTGCGACAGACTATTGACATGTACAGGGTGTACCTAAGCCCCCGTCACCCTGAATCGGATAGGTGGATGGATTGTTTCTTCACTTTCCGGTACAAGTTAATTGTGGTTTCATTGCAGCTAATTTAGCTCTTTATTTTAGCCGTGCGTTGCATACTGAAGGAAACCTTCTCAACAGTAGATATTCATAAGGTACGTATTTGATTGTAGATGCTGATAATAACACACCTACCTTGTCAAAAGTGTTCCTTACTCTGCGTTGGGCTTTTTTTCACCCAGGAATGCAGTTTAGTTTTCTTCTGTGGTCTCACAGGCCTTTTTTGGGTTGCTGAGCTGGCCAGTGCAAGCCCTCTTTTTAACAATGCCCCAGGCTGTTGATATGGCACCTCCTAAAGTTTCTATCCAGGGCTGCATATAAAACAAAATAGGCACCCGCTAAAGAGATTTTGGTCTTTCCTCAAACAAAAATTGCCATTAGTGTGACAAAATTGTTTTGTGGGGTTTCATTTACTTGCGCATAAAAAACACTTTTGCTCTTCAAATATCCAGAAATAACAGGAAAACACATAGACCGCTGTTAGGTAAGATGACACCGACTCTTTGTCTTAAATGTATAAAGATTTATGTGTGTAGTAACCTCCCAAAGGCCCATTTTAGCTTGGCAAAAAAAACAAACCAAACAAAACCCTGCTGTCTTTCTGTGAGGTGTTACAGTACTCAAGCCTAAGCAGAGACATAAATAAGAAAACCTCATCCATTTATCTTTAAGAGATGGTGAAGTAAGTGATGAAAGATCCACCATATATTACAAAGTTGATTTTTAGCGTGCATCAGCACATTAACTTCCAGAGGCCCTTTTCTTAGATTGCTGATGAACATGTTTACGTGTGATTCAGCAACTAGCATTTGATCTTGAGCCAAGTAATGCGATGCAAGACGTGCAACTGCTGTCACATCCTCCTGTTGTATTAAAAATCTTCACCTTTGTGATCACAAAAACACTCTAACATCCGTAACACTACAGTCTAAATGAGTGCACTGGAACTGAAATCTAAAACAAAATGTATGAAATTTGAAAGTGATGCAGAGCTTGTTTAAGATTTAATGTTTGAATATTATCATAGAGGGCTTAAATTTTCATTTTGTACAACCTTATTTAGAATCTTGGCATTCGGAGGCTGATTCCACATGAGGAGAGGAAGCCTGCATTATTCATTTAGATGGAAAAGACCGTGACAAGATGCAAGAGTAACTTGATGATCGTGACGATGATATCTTTATTGTCTGCTGGGAGGAATTCATTTCACGTGACAGACTGTTACTCAACGTATAACGCTGCAAAACAAACAACCATACAACTGCACATGAACAGACCTTCGTAGCCCAACCGTACAAGTAAATCATAAATATAATGGAAACCTAATGTATACTGACAGGCAGAGTATCCTCGGCATAATTCCTATAAGGCTTCAGCTCCATGTACAGCCTAAAGCAGCTTGTGTTTTCCTTTTGGAATATATGCTAGGTCATTCATGCCGTGAATCCCTTCCTAATTAGTCAAGTCTAAGTAAAATTGTAGACGTCACCTTGCTTAGAGATGCTGGCAGCATTCCTACTTTAATTCATTTTCGTTGCTCAGTATTGGGAGTGAAAACAAGGCAAGAAGCTACGCAGATGAGCAATGCAATGTCATTAATGTTTCTCTATCATCTATAATTTGTTGCCCTGTCTGGCTGTTTGTTCCTGTCCCCTGAAATTATTCACAAAATCTCTGCCTTCAGAATGTTTCTAGAGGAAAGGGAAGACAACAGCTTTCGCTTTGCGTACGGTTTATAATAGGGCTGCATGACTGGGAGGCAAAATGATCATCATGATTGTTTTGATCATCATTGAGATCACAATTACTTGTCATAATTATTTATTGATTTTAGTGGCAAAAAATGTTTTTCTTGCATCATGATTTTTGCTGCATATCTGCCTTTAACCCAGTGTTACTCAGCCTCAGAATGTAGCACATGCTGATTTAAATATGATGGAGTCATGCTCATTTAGAGATGAAAATTAATTTAATTGTGCAACATTAGTATGAATTATAGTATATAAATCCAATGCACAACTGCCTTAAACCTGCATTCTTTCCGTTTGCCAGCAAGGGGCGACTCACCAAACTGCAAAAAGAAGCTAATTTGTGTAGAAGTCTATGGGAAATAACCCTTTAATTAATTTATGAACTCAGTAACCACTTTGCTGATGAAGTGATGATCATGGAGTATGATAAAGTAACGTATTAACTGGCATTTATTGTCTGTTTATAAATAACATATGATGAAGTCCATTCCATAAATTGTTGTGGGGACGTACATAAACAGGCTCTTGGGTTCATTCGACTTTGTTTATGACTGATGAATTTTAGAGTTTGACTTTGCAAAAGTGTCTCTAGAAAATACTGGTGGGCTACAAGGCCAAGCTATTCCTCAGGTTAATTATTTCTGACAGCTCAGCAACAGTGTTGTTTTTACATGAAAATAACTTTGGTATAGACTTTGCAAACCTTTTCTATGTGCAGCTAGGAGCGTACAAGAAACAATACAAGTAAAGCATTGGAGAAAATCTCCAAAATGTGATATTGGTAATTTTTCCTTTGTTCGGCCATTCTTGCTTCTTATTCGGTGCACGTACATGCACATAATTCCTGCTTCAGTTTCACCACCGAGAGATGATTTGAAAAACAGCAGAGCGAGATCAATGATTTGAACTGAACTAAAGGCATTTGTTATGATGACCAGGCCTAAGAACTCCACTTTAACTCTAATCCATTACATTGATCGCTAAATCACACATATTTTCTCTATTCTTTCCAAAATTTAGCAGCAAGTGCTCAGACTAAGTCTAATGTGTATTTACTGATAGTGCATGCAGGGCTTGTACGGTGCAGTTATATATTGCGAGTGGGTGGCTGAGCAGACAGTATTTGTTGATAAACTGAATGTGCAACCAATGCATGCATTTGTTTTTTAAGTGTGCTTTTTTTCTCCTCTGCCTGTGTACTTTATGTAATGCATGTGTACAAGCCTGCCTCCCCATGAGGGGATCCACAATACTTGTTCAGGGTGGGAAAGCAGCTATCGGTGGGTTCCCAATTTTAGACCGAGACATGAGGAATAAGCTGCTATGATTAATTAGAGCTTTGTTATTTCTGTTTATTGTGGAGCTTAAGTTCTTAAGTGTTGCTCAGAGGTGATGCCTCAAAATTGAAGACCTTCTTTTTCCTCTCTCTTTTTTGCCTTTATACCACCCTCACCTTCCTTTATAGTCCTGATTATTCTTCCTCTTGAGCTTAAGAAAAGAGAGGGAAAAGACACGATAACAGGGTTTTAATCCACACTACAACATGGAGACAATGCTTTGCAGTTTGTGGAAAAGCGGCATGTGGCCCTCGTACTATTTGCGTCACTGCTTTCTTGCTTGGTGCTTTCATTTTGGAATTGCCCATAAAAAAGCAAGTATTTTCTGGGGAGAGGATGCTTGTGCTCGTATCCTATTACCGGTTGATTTTTCTCTTTCATTATCCATCCACTCTCACACAAGTGCTCACAGAACACAGATACACATGTACAGAATTACACTTGAAAAGACATGCAAATCTCTCTACAAATCCTTCATGAAAGGTGCAAACATGCACTTCCAATGCAACTAGGCACATACAAAGCTAAGAATCTTCACGCTGTCCTACATGCACACACGCACGCAGTCTCGTATCTTGGGCTAGTGATTAAAAAGCATCATTATCTCGCTATGGCCGTAATGAGAAGCACACACCTGTTTTCCACAGCTGTTCCCAATCACAAGCTGTCGCCCTTCACTCTAGGACCAGAAGCTCTGGAGGTGATGACTACGCAATGTCATAAATCACCTGCTGAGAATCCAGTCACCACGGAAACATGCCTCATTAGAATCTGCTAACTGAAGAGAGTTGTCCTTTACCCCTTCACTCACAGTCCTGGAGCAGAATGGGCTTTAGTCACTGTAGCTTTCAGCCTACCCTTTGGCACTGGCTCCATTCAGGACATGTATAGCATGAGCTCACGGTGTGTGCAGTCAAAGGGACTGGTGATGCCTGGTTTCATGAGTCATGGGGCTTTTGCTGAGGTTACATACGGGCTGAAGGATAGCTGATATGAAATACATCATATCCTCCCTTTTCTCCCAGTGCAGTCAAGTGTGCACATCCATTTGTAGAAAATAAAGGGCTTTGAACTGATGATTCTACATATTTCCAAGTTATATCTTTTAGTTCAAGTAATGTGCAGTCAGGTCTGGGCTGCCATACTAAGAAATGAGTCTGAAAGTATGTGTATTCTTTAAAGCCTGGTGTCTTTGCTGCCTGCAAACCTTCTGCCTCTCCATAAATGTCACCAATGACAATTTGCGAATGGATAGTGTTATATCTCCAGCAGGTTCTCCCTTTAAAAGGCTCTTCTTTGTCCCTTGAGCAAGACATTTCAAAGATGTTCCTGAATAATGACTGACAGAGTAGACTGAGATGGTTATGCAAGAGCCGTCAATGTTACATTTATGTCTTTCTCAAATTGTCGGTGGAATAAATCACGCATGCTTTAAGGACAAAAAAAAAATGTCTAGGTGGTAGGTGGTTCCTTTCTGAAAGGAAAGCAAGTTTTCATTTTATCAACAGTAAGAATATTTCTAATGTTCTTGAATATTCAGTAAATAAGGATTAAAAATTTTCCTTGAGGCTCTTTCTCACTGTCTTGAATGATGCATAGTGACATTTTAAGTGTTTATCAGTAGTTTGGGATATAAATTTGATTTCAATGGCTGGAAGAAGAAAGCCGGTTTTCATTTGCCATCCTGCCTGTGTGTCTGGCCTTTTCATTTAAGACGCTGCTTACTGTCATATCTGTGGATCTAGATTTCGTTCTGTGTTGCAGTTTGCCTCATTTCTTCTGAGCATAACTCTGCAAGAAACATTTTAGTTTCATTTCCTTTGAGTCTGCCTTTTTGATTGTTACACCAGCCATTCACTTTGGTTGGTGTGCCTCTTCTAGATGTTTGACATTTCAATTTAAACGTGCTACAAATCTTTTTGGCCAAGAGGGAAGATAGACAGAAAAATGCAGGGAAGGAAGACGTGTGGGGGATGGGAGTTGATGGATGGAAATCAAAAGGCCCACTGGTGGGTTGTAGTCTTGTCAGTATGAACGAATATTGACTTTGATAGTAATACTGTGTTTTATTGTTAATTAAGCACTGAGGTAGTAATTAAAAAAAAAAAAAGCTTTAAAACCTCAAATTTTTAAAGATAGTGCCCCTTCCGATATTAATGTGATAGCTTTTACAGTATAAACAGTATAAATGCAGTCTGACAGCTGCAGGACATAAACACATTTATATGATTCTATAACATATATTTTAATATTGCTCTGCAGTACTGCAGTGCAGCAGTAGTGACTTTACCTATACTAAAAAGTCATCCTTTATGTGGATGCTGCTTGCTCATTGTTTCAGTTTAGTGTTTCTCTTGTGTCACAGTTTTTAAAACTGATCCAAGTTTTGCTCCAGGTATCTAATAAAAGAAAAATGTAGTGATGATTATTGTCATGATACTAGAATTTCAAAGAGACAAAATAGATTGATAACATTTGCTTTCTAGCGACCACATTATTAGCTGCTACCTTGCTGATAACTTAATAGACAGCTAATATGAGTAAATGGTGTGTCTGATATCCAGGTGCGGGTGTTGTTTCTGCATCCTTTGCCATAATAATGTTAGTCCAGGATAAACTATGTGACTGGCCAAATTTAGGCTACTCATGTTGGTTTGCTAGTGATAGTTTTTAATAACATTAGCTTGCTAATTAGAAGTTAATGTCTTGGCTAATGCTAACTGAATGCTTAGCCAATGTCCCTGGACAGTTGCAATGTTGATCCTGGACCAATGTGATTATGATGACGTAGAAACAACGCCAACACAAGGATATCAGATCGTGCGGCTGCTAGTTAAACGGCTAACGTCAATGTGCACATGAACCAGGTTAATGTTTATGCCAACTGTGTGGTTGAAATACTTAAGTGTGGTTGAAACACTGAAGTTTTACTGACCTTTTAAAATTCAACTTTACAACTGAACAATCATGTTGTTGGGATGTCATAGCTTTGAAATGTGGGTTCAAAAAATGCCAATATAATAAATATATTATCAAGTTAGGTTTGATATTAGCCAAATTTAGGTTACTATTGTTGGTTTGCTAGTGATACTTTTTAGCATTAGCTAACATCTTGGCTAATGCTAACTGAAGACTCTGACTATGTCATAGATCCGTTGTAATGCTAATCTAACCAGGTTACTATGATAGTGTAAGAACAAAACCAACCAGAGATGTCAAAATGTGGAGTTGCTAATAGTTAAATGGCTAACATTAATCCACACATGAGCCAAGGTTTATATTAACTGTTTATGTTAACTGCTCCTGTTGTTGGAACAAGAGCTTGACTGACCTTTTGAAATTAATCATAAAAACTGGTGTGTCTAAAAATGTACTATTATGCTCGTTATATTCACCCTGGCGAATAGTGTCGCCTGACAAAAGTGACCTCACACAAATGGCATTCAGTCAGTCTTGCACCTCTTGACTTTTTATAACCTTTTGTGTTGTGCTGTTGCTGACGCAGCCAGGTGGAAGGCACAAGTGTATGATTGTGTGTGTGTGTGTATGTGAGTGTGTCTGTGTGTTTTAACCACCATTTTAATGGTATAGTACTAGTATAATTTATTAGTTAAAATTTTCATTTTCTCAAATTTTTATTTTGTTTAAGTATTCTTTCATCTCTGTTATCCAAAGGGCAGGCTGCTCTCCCCCAGTTTCCTAAACTACATTAGTTTACTAGTGATATGTGGTTCTTGCAGTGGCCTTCTTTTTCTCAGCATCTATGACATCGCTATAATTATACAGGCATTTTAATCAGTTCTGGACACAGATAACAAAGGGGGGCAGGTATGGGAAGCTGAATATGGGAGGCTCGACACAGATCAGTTTCTTGCATTGGGATGGAGAAAGATAAGGAGAGAGCAGCTTTTTCATCACTGCAGTGTATTGATATACAATCCCAGCCTTTCTCATTTCTCCAGCTTGTGTGTATGTGAGTGAAAAGAAGCAGGTGGAGTAACATACAATATACCCTGCTACCTGTTTAAGCACAAATTACAACTCAGGGCAGTCAACAGATTATCCTGATAACTATTATTCTTTTGTTTCCCCACCTTCTCTCTCCCCTTCTGTCTCCCTTCTGTTTCGGTTCTCTTTTTTAGGTAAGTGACAAAACAGCATGGATTATATGTGAACATAAGATGCCTCAAAAGGTAATGTAGCTGTTTTTTTTCTGTTTTGTGATGTGAATACATTTTTTATTATAGTTAAAAACTGAAAAACAACCCAATTAAAACACCTTCACCATCAAATTACTGCTACTTCTAGTGCATTAAGCACTAATCCCTAACACGATGATAATAACGCAAAGGGAATCTTTCTGGGAGGAACATCAGCAGCTTCATTCTGTTTTTATGTTCATTACTAATTGTTAGTTTGCCAGTGTGTGTAATGGGCCTATCATGAGCAGTGTGCATCTGCACTCCCTTCACCTAATGGCGGTGGTGTGTTTTGCTGCTAATCTGTTTATCTAATCAGATGCTGAGGTTAGGGGGTCTATCTCATTAACTTGCAGGATATTGATTTCCTGCGTTTAGGGCAAAGCGCTCTACAGCAGCCTGCTTCTACATTCCCAGATGGGAGGAATGCAGGTTCCTCAAGCTCATCAGTTGATCTCACCTATGCGTGTGTGTGTGTGTGCCCGCATTTAAAAATAGCTACCAAAGCAGCGTGATTGCTACAAAAGCAAATTGTATTTTTAAAGACAATGTGAAAAAGATCTAACACAAAGATGGGCTTGAAAATGAACACTGTTTCATAAACATCAGTAAGAAAGCGCGTCAAAATATTCATCTATTTTGAAATGTATCAACACTTGAAACTGCCTCCCTGAGCCTGGTTCTGCAGAGATTTCTTCCTGTTAAAAGTGAGTTTTTCCTTTCCACTGTCACCAAGCGTTTGAGCCCCCAAAGAGGGTCATGTGATTGTTGGTGTTTTCTCTGTGTTTTTGTAGGGTCTTTACCTTTAGGGCTGTTCGATACGACGATGTATGACGATATGAAAACATCTATCGTTTCATATTATACGCTTACTTATACATAAGGGCTGAAAATAAACCTTAGACTCAAACGTTAGAACAGGCTTTTCCCGCAGCACGCTGTGTAATAAATACTCACAGAGAAAACGGCGGCCATTACTACTTGTGTCTAAAAAGGTGTAGCTTCATGCATCGGTCAAAACACTCGACTCCAGGTACACGATGCTCAGCTGAAAACATTTCACACAAGTCGAGTTGCCCGAGATTCACAGAATTTACAGAAAATGTACTATTTTGCAATATATATCGTTATTGGGATAAGAAAGCCCTATTTACCTTACAACAGAAAGTGACTTGAGATGACTACAGTAGTGATTTTGTGCTATATAAATAAATTGCATTGAAAGAATAAATTAAGTAGATAGTAGGTTTGCTGATTGCAAAATTTCCTGCTTTATAGATCTTAGAAAAAAAAGGTTAGCCCCATCAGTCATCTATTCCTGCCTAGGCTCAAAATCTGACATTTAGCAGCTGAGCTGCACTTGATAAATCTCACCATTTATTATCAGTCAGACTGCATGCAGAGGTATGAAGCAGCTGTAATGGCTGGGAAAAGCCAAAATATCAGTTAGGGACCCCATACAAGAAGAGTGGGTGGATATAAGGCTACTTATTATTTTATTGGCTCATGGCTGCTGTACCCTGTGGTCTCTTAATAGTACATGGATTGAACTGATTGTAAATATTGTATTTCTGCTCCTCTGCTGCTAGGCAGTGTTATAGTAAGTGTATTGTCACTCCTGCTGTCATGAGCTAGATTGTGATAAATGTGTGGGTGTGGCTTCTCTTGCATAGAGCACATCGGTGTGAATATGTGCCATTTACTGCACTGAGAGGGGTTTGTGAGTGTGTGTGTGCGTGTGTGTGTGTGTATGTGAGGGCAATGCGTCATTCTGCAACTCGCAGAAGCCCAGGAGCTACCCTATGGTAGCTCCCATGCTGCTTCTATCTCTTATGTAACTATGTTGTTGTCATGTTCTCATACTATTGGCCTTTCTCTCACTCTCTCTTCTCTTTTTCTCCTCAATCCCTTTCTACTTTTTTTGTTTGTTTGGGGTTTGTTTTTTTGCATTTGTACATGTACTGCTTGTGTGGAGTATAGCAATTTTTGGAGATGTGGAGTTTGGTTGGGATTTAAGGGATCTTTTGTGCTGATACGGAGCTTGTAGACAACAACTTGTAGAGGCATTCAAATCAGCATTCTGTTTGTTCTCTCGTTGTTTTTCTGTCTTTGCTTTGTTCTGTGCCTCGTTCTGCTTGTGCCTTCCTTGTAATATAACTGTATTCTCTTTGTTGGTGTATTCATGCATCCATCCCCACCCACTCTGCAGCATACTTCCTGTGATACAACTGCAGTCACGGTCAGAGAAAGCAAGAATTTTTATGAGTACTCCCTTTATACCAGTCACTTTGAAGAGAATTCATTTCTGCTCTTAGGGACCTATTATATTCCTCATAAAGAAAAAATGCAGAGATTCTTTTTTGTTTTCTTCTTGGTTTTAGGAGATGAGAAGAACGTATGATAAATACATTTATATCTTGACTATTGAACCGTTCAGTTGCATAATATAATCCAGGTAATTATTTGTTTTTAAAGCATGTTTTTTTCTTTATACTTTACATCTACTAAATCTGAAACACTCCTTGCAGCAACAG
The DNA here is from genome assembly GCF_057382185.1 of Mchenga conophoros. Classification (NCBI taxonomy): domain Eukaryota; kingdom Metazoa; phylum Chordata; class Actinopteri; order Cichliformes; family Cichlidae; genus Mchenga; species Mchenga conophoros. Next base: position 24,606,521 of record NC_140537.1, on the reverse strand, counting down.
CTGACTGACTGATGGCATGCCAGGCTTGCTAAGTAGATGTTTCACTGTCCATAACTCAGCTGTGGGAATTAGCCGCTACTCAGTCAGTAGCACTTAATAGCAGTAACATAATGCTTTGTTATTGTCTGTGGCTGACACTGTGTCAGGTGCATAGACTATATATTAAAGATAGCTGCCGTAATGAGATTCATTCATTTGTGAAGCGATTTTCATGCTATTTGAGCATTTTCACCATTGCCGTCTTTTTTCTCAAACTCAACTTGACAATCATCCATCGAGTTTCTTAACTGCTTGCCCAGTTCAGGGTCATGGATGGACTGGAGTCTATTCCAGCTGCCACGGAGCAAAGAGCAGGGTGCACCCCAGACAGCCATTCACACTCACAGTCCAACCTATGGACATGTACATATGCATATCTTTGTACTATGCAAGGATGCTAGAGTACCTTAAAAGAACCCATGGAAACGCAGGGGGACATATGATACAACCAGCTCAGTGGTGTGTTAGAATCCAGGACAATCTCGTTAAGTGACATTTTAAACCACCGCACCACTCTGCTGGCCTGGGCTTGACGAGCAAGTGGTAAATGTAGCTGAGGAACCGAGGCACACTTCGTGCTTACACGGTTGTGACTTGTCAATCACAAGGTAGCCACACAATAATTCGTACTTTGCAATCTCTTTTCATCTAAATTAAACCATAATTGAACATCATGTTGTATTCATTAAGACATGAAACTGATGATTGAGACTACAACAGCAAAGTAATATGATCAAGTAAACACGAGGGCCATCCATCCATGGTTGTTCAGGTCCAGACTTCCCTCTACACAGTGTTCTCAAGCCAGTATGTCCTGGTTCTACCCCAGTGCATGCCTGAAACACCTCACAGAGGAGGCATACTAGTTAGTTGCCTGAATCACCTCAACTGGCTCCTTCCGATGTGGAAGAGTATTGTCTCTCCCCTCAGGCCCTCCCTCTTCAAAGGGAGATTCCACCATTATGAGGAACTACATTTCATTTGAGCCCATGACATCATTCTTTTGGTCACTGCCCAGAGCTCAGGGCCTTATGTCAGGGTAGGAACATAAAGCAACTGGTATATCAACAGCTTTGCTTTCCCTCTAATGTGGGTCTTAATGCAGGTTTAAGGCACTTCTGCGTTAGCTTCATTTTTGTACACCTTGGAGGCTTTATCCTTCTTCTATATATAGTCTATGGTTGCCTCACCTGTAAAGAAAAAACATCCTACCTTTAGCTTTTGGATATGCCCATTTACTCCTCTGTGTAAATGTTAACATTAGGCAAATGGGCTTTCTCCTGAGGGTATCTAGAAACATGTTTCTTTCCTTTTCAATTCAGCCAGCCAGTCCACAGAATTTGAAAGAAAACATCTGTAGTTATTTAAGAGGATGGCATTTACATCTGCTTCCACAGGACTGTGTTGGTGGGATCAGATTTTCAGTGGCCTGGTAAGAGAACCGGTGTTTCAATTAAAAGGTACCCTGTTGACCTCCAGTAGCATTATGAAATACAGCCTGTTTCATTTGTCTCATTCACACACACAAGTACCCTCGAACACATGGTCGATGCTGCATATTGCATCTGCATTTTTAAAAGTACTGGCAATGTCTACAGGTGGTATTAACACAGCAGCTAGAAATGTTTTCATTTAACTGCGAAGCGCCACTACCAAGACTTTATTTATTTTCAAAACAAAATTACGTTTTTGTCACTTTATCACTGTTTTTTTCCCTCCTTTTGTTCCTTTTAATCAAGCAAATCATTAGAAAGCTAAAGTTTCTCTCTGTGTCAGAGCTGTGACTTAAGCTCTTATAATACAGGAGATATTTTCTGTTCATCTATAATCAGATTTATTAATTGCATGTCTTTGAGGCATCAAAAGTGTGATCAATTTTAGTGTCCACTACTCGCATTTTCCTCTAAGATTTAACAGTCTTAGAGAAATTAAAATCCAATACAGAGAAAGCATCTGCATTCTTTTTTCTACATAAGCCTCAGTTGTCATGCTTGAAGATGCACTTTGACTAAGTGGAATGACTTCACACTTTTATTGACTGGGAAAACTCATTAGGCTGTCATTTTCACATTGATTCCTCCACCCACATGTACAGCACAACTGCAATACAGAGTGTTCAGAAATGTTCCCTGGAGCCTGTTGAAAATTCATCCTGGAACTGTAGAAAACCAAGTGGATGATGCAGGTTAGGAGAGAGCGGATATAACACTTGATTACAAAATAATTCCTAGAATGCAGCGAGCATCAGGGAGCTTTATATAACATATCCGAGGGAGGAATTTTACTTGAACTGGAGTGAATATTTGTCAGTGAGCAGAGTCACCTTGTTGGATGACATATACTTATTGGAATGATACACCCTTCTGTGTCAGTCTACACGTAAGTTAAATTTTTGAAACAAGATGTTTTATGGCTCCCAGTAAAGCAGTAGGCTCTTCCTTTGATCTCATGTTAAAACTGTTCAGAGTTGTGATTTCTTCTCCGGTTACAATTTTGAAGCCCACAGCTATATCAAGTGCAGGCCTGTGTGCCAAAAGGTATATCCCTAACACAAATATCTAGTCAGTCAGTCACATAGCAACAACTCAGGAATGTAGATATGGTCGAGATGACCTGCTAAAGCTTAAACTGAGTATCTGAATGGGGAAGAAAGGTGACTTCAGTAACTTTGAACATGTCATGGTTGTTGGTGCCAGATGGGCTGGTCTAAGTATCAGAAACTCCTGAGCTGCTCAGATTTTCCCACACAGCCATCTCAGGAAAGAGAGAAAATATCCAGTGAGGAGCAATTTCCTGGACCGAAATCGCTTGTGGATGTCAGAGGTCAGAGAAGAATGGCCAGAACGCTTCCAGCTGATTGGAAGGCAACAGTGACTCAAATAACTCGATACAACCAAGGTGCTCAGAAGAGCATCTCAAACCGTGAAGCAGTTGGACTACAGCAGCAGAATGTCTGTGAAGGTTCTCAGTCATCCAGGTCATCGTAGTCTAAGGAGCTTGGAAAGAAAAACGTCTGGACTTCTTTAAGTTGCTTGAAGACATTACACCTCTCATCCGAGAAGCTTCTTCAGTTCTAGGGTCAAATGGTGGAGAGTCCCAGATTTAGAAGAGAGAAGAGCCACCTCCAGGGGACAAGACTCAGCAGTCGATCTGCATCTAAAGGACAAAGGTCACTCTTTTGAGGATGCCAATGTTCACTTTGGACAGAGAAGACAGATGGTTTGAAAGAGGAGTGAAAGAAGCCATTTATGTCCACTGTGAGCGACTATCTTTGAACAGAGGCGGTGGCTTACGACACCAACTGTCTGCCATCTATAATCCAGTTTTGAGATCCCTTCCCAGACGCCTTAACGCCCACTCACATCCTGGGCCATCTGACCTCAGGAAATCACATGATAGTGTCTGGCCAGGTTTCACAATGAGCTCACCCGAAACCCTGGCTGATTGTGACCTACACCTGTTTTCACACCTTGGCTTGTGTGATTAGGTAGAGGATCATCAGGGGGTCCTTTTTGTCCACCTTTGGGGGGATACTCCCACGTGGTTTCAATCTGGGACTCTCCACCATTTGACCCTAGAACTGAAGAAGCTTCTCAGATGAGAGGTGAAACGTCTTCAAGCAACTTAAAGAAGTCCAGACGCTTTTCTTTCCAAGCTCCTTAGACTACAGCAGCAGAAAACCACCAGCTCTTTGCCACTCCAAAGAGCTAAGAACAGGAAACCGAGCCTTCAGTTTACATGTACTCACTTAAATAGTACACAATAAGATATGAAAAACATTGTTTGCTCTGCTGCAACATTTAGGCAAAATATAAGGCTAGAATTTTGTGTAATAAAAAACATGTAAGCATGGATCCATCCTAGTCTGTATCAGGCTGCTGGTGGTGGTGTAATTGTGTGGGGGATGTTTTCTTGGGATTTTGTGGGCTGCTACCCCCTGACCATCATTTTTGATGCATCCCTGATTAAATCCAAAGTCTTAATTTCCAAGTTCCCTGTTGGAATTAGAATCTGTCATGGTTGTTGGTGCCAGATGGCAACTAGAAATTTCCTACTTGAAAAGTTGGAGCAACCCAACCAAGTAAACGGTCCAAGATGTCGACAGTGAACCTAAATAGTAAAACGGCGCCTTAAGGCAACTCTTGTGATTTGGTGCTATATAAATAAAATTGAATTGAATTAAAAAATACTAATCTCTTCTGCCACTGTTGTGTATTGTGCAGCGTTTTTTTAAGCGCAAACATACAAGTATTTTGCTGTATTGTTGGTGATACCTGAAAGGCTCTACCATGCTGAAGAACCAGAACAAATCCAGGTTTTCCTTGCTTTTAGGGAGTGAAGTCACTCTGTATTCCAAGGTGCCAGGACCACACCATAAAGCACCACAGGCCACCATGACCCCTGAATATTGTTGCTCAGCCATCAAGATGTTACCCATCTTTTGATGGCTGCTTCCAGCAGGATAAAACACCATATCATCATCTCAAATTGATATCTTGAACTTAACAATGAGTTCAGTTTACTTTACTTTACTTTATTCCACCACACTCCAAGTAACTCTCACTCTTTATTTCTTGAATAAAGTGAGCTACTTCCAGATGATGTGAAAAGTTCACCACACCCCACCAGCCTCGCGTAGATTTCACAAAAATGTAACAAGCCTTACACAGATCTCCTCTCACCCACACGCTGACTTTTACAGAATCTTTACACATCTTAAAACTCCATTTACCCTCCCATCCCATCCCCAATTGCAACACTGCATCTTATAAAACATTTAGTGGATCTCTCGCCACATAATGCTCTTCTCTTCTCTTCATCTCATCATAGGATCTATTTTACATTAAATGTTGTTCTGCCGTTATTAGTGACAGTATTCTCTCACCAGCCATTTCCAACTTGAACCCACCTGCGGAGCATTTCCTAGTATGCTGGCAGATTTCATGTGGTGATGTTGAGGTGTGGTAGAAAGGAAGGTGATAGTTTGACTTTTAAATGTCATATTAGAGAGAAGACAGGGGTGGCATGGCCATTGCTGTCTGCTCCTCAGCTTTTCCTGTCAGATTTAGTCAAGAAGCAATGATGAATGTGTACTATGATACTGATTACAGAAAAAAAAAGTTAATGCAACCATAATGGGACTTATTGTTTTGGAGTCTATGCTTTATGTGATATTTCAGAGGGTAATAGAGGTCATTTTATTACATTTATTATTGTTGTGAAAGAAAGATTTTATTTATCTGAATATTGTCAATATACTGTGCAAAGACTAGGAAATAAAGTCACTGTATTCCACTAATAATGACTATATAGTGGTCAAAATTCCAAAATGGAATATCAGTATGGTTACAGCATTGTTGTCACAACCTTATTCAGGATAATGGAAATCATTTTTCCTATCCAGTCACACAACAATGACTCATTTTAACAGGAACTACAGTACCGTGCAAATGTCTCATTTCTCTATATTTTGCTTCAAGACTTTTTTTTGTAAGTGGTATTGAGTAATAGTTCTCCAGGGTTTCTGAAAGTCTTTCAGAGATTCTCTTTGGACAGTGGCTCATTTTCAGAATAGTCCTTGTTTTTTTTTTCTTTTTTGAACCACTTAACACTGACCTATGAATCATTCCAGCATTAAAAAGGGACCTAATCCAAGGGATAAACCAATGTTGTCTGCACATGACAGACAACTTACCAAAGAACCAGTTTTACAGGGTGTCTTTGGACACACCTGTCACAAAAAGACATATTGTTTTTCCCTTTTCTTTTAATTGAATCTGTAAAAAAATGCAAAATTAGCATTGTTGCACCAATAAGAATCCCAGCTACTTGCCAAAAACGTGTGCTGTGCAGTGTGTCCTTGAAGGATTTAAAGAAACAGGACAAGTGGAGGACACAAGAAGATGTGGCCTAAAAAACTATCTACGGCAGATGAACAGTAAAGTTATGTTCTTAAGGAGCAGGGGAAAAGAAAATCCAGCAAAGACCTAACATAGGACCTGGGAGATGCACCTGGATCCATCTACCCTTCACTGAAGCCTTATCAAAAAGGGTCTCAGCTGAAGGGTCAAGAAAACAGTCTTAAGAAAGGAAAACAGGGAGAAAATGCTGAGGTAATTATATGATAATTGGACTGAAAATCAGTGGCAAATGGTCTCATAGATTCAATAATACAAATTTGAAATTTTTGGTTTGAATCATGATCAATCATGGTCTACAGCCATCTATAAAAAAATGGCGGAGGCTCTGTCAAGATTTGGAGCTACATTTCAAGGAGTGCTGTGGGAACTCTTGATTAAAATTTATGAAATTATGAACGCAGAAAGATCAGATAATGATTCTCTATGCAGTATCATCTGGAAAACATCTGATTGGCAGCATCTTCATTTTTCAGCATGACAGTGATCCCAAACACACTGCCAATACAGTAAAAGCATACCTGAATAGAGCAACACACAGTAGACACTAACAGTGCATTGTCAGCTTCCCTAGAGCCCAGACCTCAACAATATTCAAGCAGTGTGGGATATCATGACAGAAAATGGAAGAAAAGGCAGCCAATATCCAAAGAAAATCTTTGAATGTCCTTTAAGAAGCCTTGAGAACTATTTCTTAAGACTTTTTTGAAGAATTGCCTTATCCACTGTATTTCCATTATTGTTTGCAGATTTATAAACCACTGCATTAATAAACTTTTCAATTCAGTTTTTTTAATACAGCGCCAAATCACAGCAAAAGTTGCCTCAGGGCGCTTTATATTGTAAGGTAGACTCTACAATAATACATCAGAGAAAATCCCAGCAGTCATATGACCCCCTATGAGCAAGCGCTTAGGTTTAACAGGAAGAAACCGACCAACAGAACTAGGCTCAGGTAGGGGCGTCCATCTGCCGCTATCGGTTGGGGTGAGAGAAGGAAGACATGCTGTGAAAGAAAGGCAGAGATTAATAATAACTAATGATTAAATGCAGAGAGGTCTATAGTGAGTGGAAAAGGTGACTGAAGAAAAATTACTCAATGCATCATGGGAATTACCCAGCAGCCTACACCTATTGCAGTGTAACTAAGGGAGGATTCAGGGTCACCTGGTCCAGCCCTAACTATATGTTTTATCATATGGAAAGTTTTAAGCCTAATCTTAAAAGTAGAGAGGATGTCTCCCAAATCCAAACTGGGAGCTGGTTTCACACAAGAGGGGCCTGAAAGCTGAAGGCTCTGCCTCCCATTCTACTTTTAAATACTCCAGGAACAACAAGTAGGCCTGCAGTCTGAGATCAAAGTGCTCTAATGTGGTGATATGGTACTATAAGGTCATCAAGATAAGATGGGGCCTGAGTATTCAAGATCTGGTATGTGATGAGAAGGATTTTAAATTTGATTCTGGATTTAACAGAGAGCCAATGAAGAGAAGCCAATACAGGAGAAATATGCTCTCTCTTTCTAGTCCCTGTCAGTACTCTTGCTGCAGTATTTTAGGATTAATTGAAGGCTTTTCAGGGAGTTTTTAGGACATCCTGATAATAATGAATTACAGTAGTCCAGCCAAGAAATAATAAATGAATGAACTAGTTTTCAGCATCACTCTGTGCCAGGATGTTTCTAATTTTAGAGATATTGCGCAAATGGAAGAAAGCAGTCTTACATATTTGTGTAATATGTCCATTTAAGGACATCCTGGTCAAAAACTCCAAGATAACTCCAAGATTCCTCATAGTGTTACTGGAGGCCAAGGTAATGCCATCCAGAGTAAGAATCTGGTTAGATACCATATTTCTAAAATTTTTAGGGCCGAGTACAATAACCTCAGTTTTATCTGAATTTAAAAGCAGAACATCAGAGGTCATCCAGCTATTTATGTCTTTAAGACATTACCGCAGCTAATTGGTAAAGCACTGCATCTATTTACCATTTTCCTACAAGGTATAAATAAAAAGCGGTAACTCAAGACTTCTACACAGTGCTATAAATCAAGACAGATACAGTGTTTATTACTGTGCAAGTTTTAAAAAAATATGTCTGGCTACTAGCATATACACTGTTGTTTGCCACATATAGTATTCTGTAAATCTAATAAATAGCATACTGATTTTTGAGTGACTCAATGAATAAATATGCAACACATTTGTATCACACACTTTATTTTCTATTTAACACCTTTTTTTAACTGTATACTTGATGAGTATGCACATTTGCTGCACATTTTAAAATGTATCTGTCTGTATAATGATGCCTTTAATATGATACTTCAGAGGTTTATGATTATTGTGAACCAGCAGGTTATGCCTAGAATTGTCTAGAATTTTTTTATTATTACTAGTTCTTAGATTTTTACCTTTTATATTAGCTCTGGCCCTTTGCTTAACATTTATTGCTGTGTATCTAAACTTGTGAGCCCGTTATACAAGTATTTGGAAGGGCGTGTGCTCTTCTGTGTGAACAGAGTTCAGTGGTTTCCTCTTCAGTTTGCAGACAGAATGTCACAGACAGCCATTTTCAGAGTAAGATAATTTTACAGCCTGCAAGCCTCCTCCTAACGTGTAATTACTTTAACAGTTTAATGTCACACAAGTCCCCCACAGTGCTCTTTCCTACATGCTGCTCTTTCTTCATAATTCATGCCCTTTAATGGAATTTAGGACAGTCAGAGAACACATGAGAGGGAGATGCCTTGCAACTAATTTCCATTACACAAATTTCCTTCAGTATAGTCATTCCCATGTTTAAGCCATACGTACCATTTCGTCTTTCAAGGAATTTTCTGGTGTAGCTCATTGGCTTGAAGGGGTATATTCTTCCTTATTCTCGTCTTTCTTTTCTCCCTGACTGTTTTTAGCCATGAGTCTGGAATTGGTGGCCACCACGTCAGTGGTTCCCAGATGACGCATTTTAGTGTGGATCTCAGTGAATGTGGTGATTCTGTCATTTCTTCTAGTCCCACCATAAAGTTGACATTTATAGTTTTGAGTGAAATTTTCTCATGGTACAGTTGGAGCAAATTTTCCGTGTTTTTGGTTTTGAACAAATATTTTCAAAAGCCATCATCAGTTTTAGTTGTGCAATGGCTTTTGTGCTCATAAGAAGCCAACAAGATAAACCAAGATGGTAACAGTAAGCTAGCTATTTTATTATATGTGTGATATGCTAGCTTAGTGCACAGATAACCTAGCTAACAAGGTTAAGTACAGCATCACAGAGATAAAAGTACAGATGGTACAGTGGCAGAGAAAAGGACATTAAAGAAACTGATGGACATTATGGACAATGCCAGGCATCCTCTGCACACGGCCATTAACAACCAGAAGAGTCTGTTCAGTGACAGGTTGCTTCTCCCAAAGACAAGAACTAACAGACTTAAAAACTCCTTTGTCCCACACGCCATCAGACTGTTTAACTCCTCTCTGGAGGGGAGAGGGAGGGGAAACAGGAGGACAAAGGAGGGAACAACTAAGCTGTAGTGCCTCTTCACCTCACTGTGCAATACCTTTTGTGCAATACTTTTGTAAATAGTCAACGGTGCAATAGACTCAATACTTGAAATGTGCAATTCACTTGTATTTTTATTTTTATTCCTATTTATTCTATTTATCCCCTTCGTATATTTTATTTATATTGTCTCTGTATTTATATATATGTGTGTGTGTATAACTCTGTAACTTCTGTCGGTGCTGTGCTTTTTTGGAAATCGAATTTCCCAGAGGAACCCACCCGAGGGATTAATAAAGTTCTATCTTATCTTATCTTATCTTATCTTATCTTATCTTATCTTATCTTATCTTATCTTATCTTATCTTATCTTAGATCAGAGAAACTGTTTATCTGATTTGAATTTATTTCTTTTTGATAAACTTATATGAAAGCAAAGAGGCTTTGGAGCCTCATGCAGATGAGTTCTGTATGGCTGCAGTCCTGTCACTGTTTACTACCTTATCTGTTTCTTTCAAAATCGTATTTCAGCTACAGCCGGCAGCCACATGGTACAATATCAGGGGCAGATTATGCTGCTAGAGAACACAAATTCTTCTTTGTCTTGGATATGATGTATAAATCATAAAACTATCACTCTACCCTCCAGTGGCATACTGACAATCACATGTTTGAGCCAAGTGAAAGCAAACAGAGTGTGGATTAAAGCAGTCTTAGTCCACAGTGTATCAGACAGTTCATAAAAGATATCATATGTCTATCAAAATCTTTTTCAAATGCCTGTCTTCTGAGTTGAAAGCAGTTAAAAATACTTTGAAAATAAAAATCTCATCTTATGAGAAATGAAATGTGCATTTTAATGTGGTAGATAAATGAAACGAACAGGTGCACAAATTCCAGTAGGCTTTGGTGTCACATTAAAAGCTTTCGCGTGCGAAAAATGACTGGACAAAACAGTCATACTTTCTAAGACAATTTTTTGCTGCTGCTGATAATAAACAGACTAGGCTGAATGGTATCTAAGTAACAGCCACCTGAATTTTCCCCTGAGCCTACAGTAATTAGCATATCAGAGGAGGTCATCATTGGGTCATATAATCCCTCAGAGGAACTACTAATCACACCCAGACACTGGGTTCATCCAGTGCTGTGATTAAGGCACAGACAATGCAGGGGGAGCCAGCCGAATGCTTTGGCTGCAACTGTGACACAACGTTGGTGCAATGCAGGAGAAGTCTATTTTTGGAGGAGTTCAGCAACAGAGCTGACACCAAGGCTGGTAATGGAGGTACGGGGAATATTGGATAGGATATACACAGATGTTAATGCAGTGTGACCCTGGGCAAACTGTATACATATGATAGCAATATACAGTACAAGCTATTTTAACATATCTGCAAACAGTATGTAGACTAGACATCTTTCTACATCATTAACAAACAAGCCTAGAGAGGACCACAGCATTAAAAACAACAGAGACAGTTTAAGCCAAACGGACAATTAAATTGAACAGTTTCCATTTGTGAGAAGGATGTTCTAACACATGGTATCTCATTTGAATTACAAAGTAACATGTTACTGAAAGTTTATTTCTTTGTAAGACAGTAATCTCACTCACAGTTTATTAAAATCAGTAATAACGCTGGATTATTTATTTTAAAATTTAATTAAGTATTTAATTAATTTTAACATTTTCTATAGACTTGTGCAGCAAGCAGTTAGGCCTCAGTCACACAGTACTACAGACTAGCGACTCCCCCACTCCCCTACAGTTGCTAGGGAAAAATATTTTATCTCCAACTTGTTTCTTGTGATTGCTCTGATTGCTAGCAAATTTCTTTAGTTGCCTATAGTTGCTGACTTGTCCACTTGAATAAGTGGCCCATAAACCAAAAACCAAGAATATTGACATTTGAAGTAAAAGTTGTGACTTACTGCTATAACCAACGCATTTCAAAAGATACACTTTCACTAACGGCTGACTTACCCACACGAGTGGTTCTAGCGTCTGCACTATTCCTTATTATTCTTTCAACCATCCACTCAAAAAACGTTGTTAAAAAGTAGCCGGAAATACACAGGAGGAATCGACGATATTCAACAGAGCAAAATTTGCCAGCTCTGTCGACGCATCGCATTTCTAGAGATGTACACATCAGGTTGTGGCATAGGTTTTCAGAAGAGTCCCGACAGAGAAGTCATGTTAAAAATGACACCATGCAGACCCAAGCCAAGCATCTAACACTTGGTTTTCCCGTGTAACAAAAGCAGTGAGGAGGGGTCAGGTACTCATTTCTCCAGTTAAATCACTGTGACCACAACATTTTTTTTTAAGTGCTCTTTGAGCTGGTTTTCCCCAACTTAGCAGTTGGCTTTGTGTTAATATTTAAACACTAAAAGAAAGGCAGACAAAGTGGGCGAGTTCGATTTTTGTTATGTACATTGGCATTTAGAGCCCTCTCCAACGCCACTATTTTTCATAGTGAGTTGAGAAAGTCAGACAGACGCATGTACAGTTGGAATCATGCTCTTGCTTATCCATTAATGCAGTTGTGCACTGCTCAGTCTTGTTTCATATTGAAAGTAATATGTAAATGTTAAATGTCCAATCTAGTGAGATTGCCATTGCTACTTTTTAAGGCAAAGTGACTATTATGGTCACTCAGGCATGAAATGTGTTTGAATGTCATCTGAGTGCATGCTCGACAGGAGCTTTAGACAGCTTCATATATCCCACAGAGGACTTTTTATTCTCTATATGCTAGATTTACTCTCTATATTCTCCGTTTAAAGAAGACTTGTTCTAGTAGGATAAAAACAGGCACATATTACTATTAAACTAAACAAAGTATTTGTTGCTATTGCTAATATTATGTGTAAAACAAACGTAAACTGTGGCATCAAGCATTTTTATAATGTACACAATTTCAGCATCTAATCCTGACAAAACTGCATAAAGAGCATACCTTAAATTCAAACTGTCTGATCCGTAGCAGTGAGCGGTAGGAGCAACAATGCACCCTTGCATTTTAAAGTGGATACAAAACAGTCATCTGACTGTAGAGCAGTGAAATTTTATTTGCTCCCACAGTCACCAGCCTCCAAAATGTACTTACCCCTGTGGGGTGAGTGGGTGATCTTAATTTGATGTCCCTGGTACAAAGCTGTCCTTGAAATGTGCAGTGCAGCATTTATTCTCTGATGGCAACAGATCAAAAGCGCAATGCCGCCAGATGACACAACACTTAGAAAGTACTGTGATCTGTAGGCTGCACATGGACATTTACATACGCATGACAGTTTAGGGCTTAAGAGACTTGTCATTTTGGACATACTGCGTGACTCCACGGCACAAGTCACAGAAAAACTATCCAGAGAATTTTCTAATAATTTTCAAAAATATCCTATATCTTCATGTAGCAGTCAGTGGGCAATTACAGGTAAATAATCACACAGCCATACCTAGTGTAGTGCTCTGTATTTAAGCAGTTGTGTGCTCTTTGTTCTTTAAAGCTTCTTTAAATGTGGTTTCTTAGCAGGTTTTCTGTAATAAATTACAATAAGCATGTTAACTTTTATTCCACTATTGGCACTTTAAAGCAGTAACATTTACTTCTGTAAGTAGTTGGATAATGAAGGTATCAGAGAGAAGAGCGTAGTTGATTGCACCAACTGTTAGTGAGAGCCATCCTCACCAGATGGTGTTGTAGCGAGGATTGCCTTTGGTAATGGACCGCTGATATTTCAGCACGATCCCATCTGTACCTGCTCTCAGAGAACAGCCTTGCGAAGAATTCAAAATAGACCTAACCATTTACAATGGTGGTTTCGAACGGGATGTTCGTGAAACCTTTAACCGCGCTGTCTGGCCCACCGTCTCATTGAGACGACTTATTAATTGAGGCAGATTTCGCCTCGTGTCTGTTCGCTTTGAATCTTCGCTTTGAATTATTTATTTCAGTCATGTTTGCTCAAGTGTAACTCTTCAGATGTTAGGCCTGAGCTTTGTTAAACTCATAGTTTGTATTGGGGTGGCTGTAGCTCAGGTGGCAGAGCAGGTCAGCCACTAATCAGAAGGTCGGTGGTTCGATCCCAGGCTGCCTCCTGACTGCATGCCAAATATCCTTGGGCAAGATACTAACCCCATGTTTGCCTACTGGTGGTGGTCAGAGGGCCCGGTGGCGCCAGTGTCCGGCAGCCTCGCCTCTGTCAGTGCGCCCCAGGGCAGCTGTGGCTACAATGTAGCTTGCCATCGCCTGTGTGTGTGAATGGGTGAATGACTGAATGTAGTGTGAAGCGCTTTGGGGTCCTTAGGGACTAGAAAAGCGCTATACAAATGCAGGCCATTTACCATTTGATGAGAACATCCATGGATTAACTATCTGTGTGTGGTAGATTGACACAGTGTTAGAGTCTAACTCTCACTTATGTATAGATATTTTTGTTGTGTAATTAGGCACATTAGGCACCTGTCAAATTTATCTTAATCCATTTTTTTTGTTTGCTAAGGAACATTTTTTTTGTTTGTTTGTTAGTCTCGTCACATTGTACTTAAACTGTTTTGCCGAGCAAATGCAGTCATAATATTGGCACAAGCTTAAATTGAAGGATAATCTTTACTGTGGCAGATTTGTGCTGTTAGTCATCTTTCACTCACTTTCATTATAGGCCTGAATTTGATGTGTTTTCAATTCTTAGTTACCTAAACGTATGCAGTCTAGTTTTCATCACTGTGAAAGTGAGCTATTTGATTGAGTTTGCACAGCACACGTTCTGCGTCACTAACCACAGCTGCTGCTTTGTTGTAACACTGCATATTTTCCTAATAAATTAAGCCCCTCCCTTCAGTCTGTTGGTCTGACTTAAGAATCAAAGAGTTGTAAAACCTCTCCATTGCACAAGTGAGTGATTTTTGTGGCTACTTAAACATTCTTCACATTTTTTAAACGGCCCTTGAAACCTCCGTGTCCCCATTAGATGTAGGAATCTAATTACAAATATCTGATTTGAAGGGGGAATGAGTTAACCTTTGCTGAAATGCCACTGCATAACCATCTTTGAATGGCAAGGGGGGAGGGGCAAGGCATTTCCAGGGTGACACTCAGAGTGATGGACAGTTGGCTTACCTCAGAGGAGCAATGCACACCAGGCCCAGTTTTCTGTCAACCTCTAGAGAGATTTGCTCTGATATTTGAATGTAAAATAGGTGGAATTTTTTCATACAGATGCCTTGATTGAGTTGCTAAACTGCCAGATCTGTGGGCTTGTATTGATATAATTCTCCTTTTAATTTGTTAATTGAATGTCACAGCATGTTTATTAGGCATTACTGATTAACACAGTATTGATTCCACTGTTATAAATTTCGCCTTACATTTCTTGAGGGTTATTTAGAGCGTCAAGAGTCAAAGGAGTGTTGGTTTGCAAACACCTGGAGCAGTTATGCTGCTGGCAGGCCATGCTGTTGGGCCAGCTCTATGACTAGACCGCAGAGGTTGTTCAGCTTGGGCTCTCTGGACAATCGATTTGCAGCAAACCAAAGAAAAGTACTTTGCTAAATGTCAGTACATCATGCAATCGATACGCACTTGTTCCGTTGTGTAATCCAGCCCTTCCCCCCCCCCCCCCCCCCCCCCCCCCGATGCCCAGTTATAGACGCAGACCGCTAATGTAATGGAAAAGGCCTGATTCAAATATGATGTTTTGTAGATGGAAAATACATTGTTCTGCTTACAAGCAGAGGTCACCGATGATGATACGTTAATACTGTTCCAGTACTTTATGCCAACAACATGTAATTGTGCTAGCCTTAGGTTGTTTCAAGGCTTCCGTGCCCTGCGTTACCGCTGCATTTCATGTATAGCTCATCGGTCTCACCTAGATCTGTCACTGGTACACTTTTTACATAGTACAATTTTGTGTGTGTGTGTGTGTGTGTGTATATATATATATATATATATATATTAAAGATGCTGGCATTTATTGCTGCTTCAACCCTGCGCCATACCTCTGCTTTCTGTTCCTCTTTCGCTGTCACTATCTCTCTTGTATTTATTTGTTTCTGCTTTTACACTCGCTTTATTTTTTTCCTCTCTCCTCCAGTTTCTCCGTGATGAGTCATGACAGCTCACCAGCATTGTGCAGAACAGGGACCAACAGTTCCCAAAGCAGTGACTTGGGTTATGCAATAGCACACACACATTTATGCTGGGACAGTGCGTGTATATATATATATATATATATATATATATATACATATATATATATATGTGTGTGTGTGTATGTATATATATATATATATATATATATATATATATACGGACCGACGCATCACAATCAGCTTTGTCTTTCTCGACTTTCTCACCCGACGGCCCGTAGAGCGATTCTGATGCGTCTGATTGCTGTTTTGCTTCCACGACTATTAAAATCACACTTCATGCACAGCTAGCTCTCTCTCTATCTCTCTCTGTATTTCAAGAACAGTTTCCCGTCTCCAATCTCTGTTTTCTGTATTATTCATTCGCTTATTACCCACCAGTCTACCGTTGTTTACAGCGCTGTCGGCTGCTGTCTTTTTCTTTTCTTTTTTTCACTTAAATGACCTCAGACAAGAAAGCCTATTTTTTCTGTTGTTCAATACTGAAGAAATTTAAACTTTATATGCAGAACATTGTAGAATATTTTTAAGGTTATCTGCTATAAAAAGCCAGACCAGGAAAATCTCCTTCATGTTTTTCTGTTTTATTCTCAGTTACTTTCACACAAAGGCATCTGCTGTGATGTTCATAATTCTGATCAAGTCAGTACTGATAAATGATCAGAATTATAATATTTCTGACTGTCTGCGGCTAAGTTGAATCGAATCGGGACTTTGAAAACCGGAATCGAATGGATTATAGAAATCAGTGATGATACCCAGCCCTAGTGAGCAGCCTAGGCATGACAGAAGTGGTTGTAGCTGTAATAGGAAAAGAACTATTGCTAATCTTTCTGTTAAGTTAAGGCCTGATCCTTCTGAAATTCATAGCCAGTGCTCTGACACGGTGTCATCAATCTTTGAATGCTGAAAAAGCACAGTGTATCCAGAAAAACACATTATATTATATAAATTATTATAAAATTTGTGTGTGCCTAACTTTTGTGCCGGTACGCCTAACTTTAAAAAGTTAGGCGTACGCCCATGGCAAAAAGTTAGTCTAGAGCCCTGATATATATATATATATATATATATATATATATATATTAGGGGTGCAACGATACACAAAATTCACGGTTCGGTTCGATACTTTGGTGTCACGGTTCGATATTTTTTCGATACAAAAAAAATGTTCATGCCTTTTTAATTTGTCATTTATTAAATTTTCACGGCACATTCCGCACCACATCTCTGTGCGTTCATCATTTGTTTGAAGCCAGCTCACCTCCTGCAACTACTTTTCCGAGAATACGTGCTTCTTTTGTGGTTCGGACTCCTTCTGACATTTCTTTGGAGGTGGAGGAACATCACAGTAATTGCTTAAAGGAGCTTCTTCGACATCTTTAAGAGTTCTAAACAAATGTCTGTCCTCCTCCTGAAAATCTTATGTAGGCAAACACGCGTTGCAACTTCTTATCTTGTGCGCGTTTTTTATTTTGACAGCGAATGCGCACCTGCGGACCACTTATGTGCAGCCCTGGTTATTATTTAGCTCGTAATATTGCAGCCACAGAAATTCTTTTGTCCATGAAACCATAAAGCTGCACTTTCTTTTTGCATTATAGTCTGCTTTGTAATAACTTTTCCGTTTTGTGGTAAGCTTTTCTTTGGCTGTCACTTCTTCACCCTGACCTGTCTTATTTGGCTCAGCAGAACTAAAATATATATCCTGCTGCTTTTACACACGCACTCGCATAACGCTCAGCGATTCTCTGCGCGATCAACCTCTCACATGTTTAAGCTTGCTGCGGGAGATTTCACTTGTCATGTTTGCATAGTAAGCTAATGATTGATAAGACAATGTCAGAGGAATTGGTGCGCAAATTATCATCACTCACCAATCAGTGCTGTCGCTCTCTATACACAGTTGGCGCGATTGCAAAGTGAAAGCAAAAAACAAGCGCAAATTCAAACGCGATTTCAATATGTCACATATTGACAGTGGCTCATCGATGCCAATGACATAATTACCCAGCTACATTTCCGAAAGAATGCAAAAGCATTGACATATATTTTCCTTCCTACAATAGCCCGGGGCAGAGATAGATTTTGGTAGCGCGACTGGAAAAATCGCTAGCCCCAGGACGTCGGGCTAGCGATTTTGCGAGCTCTGTATCTGATTGAGGAATCACTCATCTTTGGAAAACAGAGTTTATTACAGAGAAATGGCTCTTTCCAAAATAAAAGCTATACTATCCGCTTCTTCTGGGCTATATTCTCAGCAGCATATTGTAGCAGGTCAGGGCTGTTCGGGGTTCTGTTTGTACAGTTATGTTTTGTTTATGTTGCCATAGCGATAGGTGACGCCCTCTCGCTGCGACGGTGTGTCCTTCCGGGGTCAGAGGGCGCCCTATGTGTTGTTGTTGTTGTTGCTGTGCGGTTGCCACGCTGAGCAGTTAGCTAGCGGCAGTGTTCTTCTGCAGATGTCAATAAACGGCTGTGCTCCCTGGCTAGCTCACGGGAAGCAAGACCAAACGACACCTCCGTCTCCTCGTTGTCTGAGCTCGCCACATTGGTGTCAGAAGTGGGATGATGGTGGCACCCCATGTTCTGACCCGAGTGACTTTCCCCCCGCCGGTCGTGACCGGCCGGTGCGCCAAAAGAAGGCACCTGGACATTTGCAGGACTTTGTGTGGGGTAATGGGGTCGTCGGGGACGACTGACCCCTTAGGTGGGGGCTATGTAGCGGGTCAGGGCTATTCGGGGTTCTGTTTGTACAGTTATGTTTTGTTTATGTTGCCATAGTGACGGGTGACGCCCTCTCGCTGCGACGGTGTGTCCTTCCGGGGTCAGAGGGCGCCCTGTGTGTTGTTGTTGTTGCTGTGCGGTTGCCGCGCTGAGCGGTTAGCTAGCGGCAGTGTTCTTCTGCAGATGTCAATAAACGGCTGTGCTCCCTGGCTAGCTCATGGGAAGCAAGACCAAACGACACCTCCGTCTCCACAATATTAAACATATCAGGTCCCCATAAGGAGAATCATGTGCTAACGGCTGTCTAAATGACTCGGGTAAAGTTTGTAGCATGCATGCTTGTTGTTTTTGTCTGCTTCCACTTGTCTTTGCACTAGGATGATGTTGGCGTAAATGTGCAGTCATATTCGTTGTGTTCCCACTAGTGCTGTCAGCGTTAATCTCGTTGAAATGACGTTAACGCCACAACGCGGCAAATCTCCGTTAACGAGCTACATATATATATATATATATATATATATATATATATATTAGACATCTGAGTTTGCTTTCCGTTTGTAGACATGATTTCTGTAACAATATGACTGTTTCGGGAATAAAGAAGAGAGACAGATGGAGATTTAATGTTTTTCTGTATGTGTATATAATGAATAACAGGTGCTTCAGTGCGTTCTAGCTGCTCCCCTGTTTAACTTTTAAAGACACTTAAATTTTATTTTTACTCCCAGTTGCTGCCTAAGCTGTCAACCCGGCCCCGTCCATGCACACAGACTCCTCACATTTCCCAAACGAGCCGCATTTCTTCAGCATTCATTTCCCTACAAGCGAGATTCCTCAACATTCAGCACTCCTCCGCCCTGTTTAAGAGTGGCTGTTGTGGCTGAAGGTGCAGACTTAGAGAGGCTGCGAGGTGGTTTGACTCTTGGCAGGAGTTGAGAAGCTGCTGACGTGTATGTTGGGCAGGATGTGTGTAAGAAGCAGCGCTGGATCCTGTTTTTCAGACCGCAGCTACTGGAGCTTAGCCACAGCTATGGCTTTTAATAAAACACACACATACACACGCATATACACACACGGACACACGACACACACACACACACACTCAGGCAGGCAGACTGCTGCACCGGACAGACATGTACTCTTACTGACACGGAAATTAATCCACTGTAGATATGCTGTGATTTATCTGGTTATTGTTGTAACCGAGTATACATAAAAGACAGCATGACATTTACTTTTTTAAATTCCTTACAGTCAGAATTTAAAAGTCCATCTGGAGCCGCTGGTGTAAGAACAGAGGAATGCATTATACATCCTGTACATCAAGTTTTCTGAGACAAACCTGCCTGGAAGGCCCCCTATATGCTTTTGTAGGCGCCAGTTACACTCTATACACACAAATATGTGCAAGGGAAAGAAAAAGCAAAACAAAACAATGGTTTTTCTTTATGTGGTTTGAAATTTCATGGTTCACCGGCATGCACACAGACGCCAGAAACAGACAGAGGGTGTGCTTAGAGTGGCAAAAGTCAAAAACAAACTGACAGGGCAGCAGCAGTGCTTGCGTTGTTATGACGAAGGAGGGCTCCAACGGAGACAAACACACATTACTATGAAACGTAAAGCAGCTGATTTAAGGGGAGGAAATGAAAGGGATTACTTCTGTCAACATTTTGATTATGCAGTGAGGTTTTCTGTGTATGTGTACGTGTGTAAGTTGCACATGTGCTGTCTTGTTCCTCTCTTGAATGAAGTGTTAAGAGGATCCATAGGTTTAGCTGACTGGATAGGGCAGGCACACCTATTACACAGGGTCAGGACATCCCACTGACTGGAGGGAGGAGGGAGGCGGGAAGAAGGAGGGCAGAGACGATCAGCAGCGAGACAGAGGGAGACGGCGAGATACTGAAGAGACGCTTCTCTGTTTTGTTTTGTTTTTTTCTTCTCTCTCCCTCTCTATTTCCTCGCTTCGCTCCCTGGGAGGTTGTGAAAGGGCAGAACAGAGAGGGAGACGCAAAATAATAGAGACAAAGGGGGCAAAGCCGAGAGGATGAAAGCAAATGTGAATGTGTGAGTGACTCTGTGTGTAACATGCTCTGTCATGCTGGTGTGACTACCGCTGCCTCCCCAACCGGCGTCGTTTGGCTGTCAGGAAAAGGAATGCTTTCCGGAGGAATGAGTCCCTGAACCGGTTCACCATGTGGCTGTGGGACAGTAATTTCCAAACCTTTGCCGGAAGAATCCCACGGAAAAAAGAGCAGCGGCCGGAGAGCTTAGCTGGTCCTGCTGGGTGGCCGCCTGTGTGCTTGCTCTGCTGAAACTCTCACTTAAAAACTGAGTTCACACTGGGCTTAAGTCTGCTTTTCAGTTTCTTCCAGTTTACGTTTCTTTTCTTTTAAGCCGTCACATTTAGCAGGATTTTTATCTTCCTTAAGGATCTCAATGGATTTTATGGTGCTATATAGTTTGATTTGTGAGACTGCCTTGTTAGATACAAGCTGGCGCTTTTGGTAATGATGCCCTAGGACCTAACAAGTGAAGCTGGAAACTCAGAAAGAGCTCATTCTTTACTTGAGAACTGGTCTGAATGTACGCATTACAACAGTGAACTTTACCATGGGACACTACATTATGTGCCGCGGCCCACGTACACTGTGGGGCAGTGTTTGTGGATATATAGCTAAATAGATTTTTTTTAAAAAGGGGTGCCTAAGGGGTGAAAGGTTAACAGGAAGCGGGACCAGCGCTGACACAGCTTTGGTATGAAGCCTGGACAATGCCCAGGTGCTCCCACTGACAGGTCCATGATGCACCTCGGTCATTTTCCTTTTAGAAGGCACTCCTGGATATGGTGAGTATTTGTAGTGGTGACGGTTTTAAACATGCAGCTGAAACTGTTTGTTTCTGGTTTTATCTTCAAGTGGGTTTACTGTTTTGTTCTGTTTTTTTCCCCAGAAGTTAATTTAAAACACGTGAAGTTGTGTATTAGCACACGCACAGTTTGTGCACGTTTGTTGATTTTATAGCATGGTTAGAGTTCCCTTAGGTCTAGCCTAGCCCAGCCTTGTGGCATTTTTGTCCCGAGCTTGGCTCAGATGTGTTTGGGGAAATTTATTGTTTAATGGGCCAGACATTTCCTGTCATTTTCTCCCACACTAAATGCTTCAGTTGATCCATAAATGTGAGAGCGAGTCAGGAATAGTGCACGCACACACACACACACGCTCACAGTGGGTGCTCTAACACTTAGACCCCTTTTTGAGTGCTGGAAAAATATTTTGATAAAAGGGCCGTGCTGTTAGGTTTTTATTGCTGTTGTTTTGATTAGTCATACTTAGGATGGCTATCTTATGGGAATAGTTGCCTCCCAGCTATGTTCAAACTGGGAGGGACACAGCAGTCAGTGATGTCATTAGAGTGGGCTGTTGGGATATGAGCAGCATTCTTATTTCCAGTGGTTTGACTTTCTCATGCTAATCATGCAAAATAGATTTAATGTCAGTGCACTCAGAAAAGGACTGATGTGTTATTTATTTATTTATTGATCTTCTAGCTTCACCATGTTTTTGGTATGGCGCACAGTATTTTAGGATTATCCCGGTGTAAACTGGTGCATGATGCATGTAAAAGCAGAGGGATAATTCGGCTGACATATCTGCTTATTTTGCACAGCATGTGCATGATAAATGCATGAAATAGATGTCGAATCTAAAACCCCGCCATGAACTGAGTGTATTGTTCGCCTGAATATTGCAAACACGGGACCATTTAGTGACATTTCCAGCAGAGACAGTGAAAATTCTGTAGACGTGGAAAGAGCACAGAAGAATAAATGTGATGAAGCAGATGGATGCGATACACGCAAGCGTGTCCACCCAGCTAGTGAGACATACGTATACAAACACACACTTGCATGCACACACAGGGTTTACCTTCCAGTCAGGTAGCAGATTACAAAAGCAGTACCTCCTTGGTAACACTGTACATGCACATACTGTAAACAGATACACAGCAAAACATCCTGGTTCCTTCTTCTTCTTTCCACATACACTGAAGTGATTATCATTCATGCAATGTCAGGTTGTGTAAACATAGCCTGGGGCTATAGGGGCCTATTGTGTAAAGATTAAGTGAGTTAGCCTGTAAGTGGTAAGTCGCTGTACGTTACCATCCAAGCCTGTCTTAGGTTTTTGCATTTTCATTTGCACCTAGTTTACTCTCTTGTTGCTTCACCTGAAATTCACAAGCCACAAATGATAAACAATCATAAATAATCAAAGCTATTACAGGTATTTGTATAATCTTCCATGGATGAGATTCTTTGATTTACTGGAGCAAAATCTCACTAATGCGGTTCACAGTCTGCTGCACTGCGGTGCTGAATTGGATGGATGTAGCAAATATCGTGACAGTGTTGGACAATTCACGCCTGTCACAGTTGTCAGAGACTTGTATCTGAAAATGGGCGATGTGCTTGTCAGACTCGGTTTATACCTCAGGCAGGATTCCCCCCCCCCCCCCTTTCTCTACAGCACTGACTGATATGTTGGTGTGTGAGTGAAGAGGAGCTTTCAGGAGGAGCTATTCATTGCACCGTGATAATGGACACATCCCCTTCTCTGCGTGTTAAACCTGTGGCATACGAGTCAAGAAGCACTGAGAGAAGAAGGCTGATAAAGATTAAAAAGATAAATCCATTCCTGTCTAAAATATGAATTCATATATGCACTCACCCACACGCGAATACGTAACTGGATTCGTTGAACCTTTAAAAGCTAAAATAACGCATTTGAGCAGATGCGACTCACTGCACAAGCCATGGAAGAACATTATGCACCCTCTCTTTCTCTCTCCCTCTTTCTGCCTCCTCACTGCATTATTGTCAGGTTATTTTTACTTTTTGCATCTGTATCGATCACCGTGCTTCCAGCCTCTGTATACCTGAAGTTAAAATACCCAGGCTCTCGAGAGCTGTGCAGTAACTGCTCCGTCCTGCAATGTTTGACTGTGCTGGGTGTTGCCCACAGGCCCACAATGAATAAACTGAGATGTATGATTGTCTAAACTTCATTAAACACTCACCAGAAAGGAAATGAAAAGTGTGTGTAGTAATCCAATTAAGTGAATCCATCGCCTTACAGGCTGGGGAGAGAGAATAGAAGAGTCTATATTTAGAACATGGGCTGGAAATGAATTGCCGCATCGCTTTTCTCTGTTCCTCCCTCTGCTTTACATTGGTGGTGTGTACTGTCACTGTCAGTTATTACTGTACTGTCAAATAGTACATTTTTGAGGGGTATTTAAAAAAAAATGCAAGCAGTTGGAGTACATCAGGTCTCATTCCCTTCCATTTCTCCCTCCTGTCCTTAACTGTCGTTGGCCCCGAGGGTGGCTACCTCAGATGTACCGCATTTTGTCAGTAAGATAACAAGACACAAGACATTGTTATCTCATTTCTTTGAGGCCTTCTCCCACTGCACATTGTCATTGATTCTGGGCCAATCCCAGCCAAACTTTAGATTGCTTTCTATCACTCTGAGTTACTTTGCTGGGACTGAGGCAGAGATTTTAAAATGGGCTTTTTGGAGGCTGCAGAGACCTGCTGTCACTTTTGGGGAGACAAAGTCATCAGTCACTGGCGTCCCGGAGAACAGGAGTATATGTATGTATGTGTGTGTGGAAGAGAGAGAGAAATACAGCGTTACTGCTCACCTACAGCATCAATCTTTGCCAGCCTACTGTGCAGTGTGATGCTGATATATTCAGCCTTATTAAAAGCTCTCCCAATTCACTCCCCCCTATAAAGGCCACACAGTTTAACACGGTTTCTTCTTCACACATTTTCTCACGCCGCATTCTTTCTACCTGCTTTGGATCGGTGTATGGTGAATGAAATGATTGATAACTGCTCCTGGCTTGTATGCAGCTCAGATTATTTTCCATTTTACAGTGCAAATCAGAGCATCATGAAAAGAAAAATACTAGCTATAGTTTGTGCCAAGAAAGCTGTGACCCAGCAGTGTAACAGGATATTGTTGAATGGTGTCTCTTGAAGCAGAAATCTACCAGGTTCTTCGCTGCACTGCTGGTTATATTTTAATGATATTGGCTGCTATGGTTTGCATACACAAATGCATCTTAAATCGATTGTAAATTTTAAGCTTAGCTGGTCTGCAGGGTGCTTTGCAGCACGGTTGCCGTTCATGCACAGACACACTCATGTACCAGCGCCTACAGAGCTGCCATGTAAGGTTCTTGCCTGCCATTAGGATCAACTGGGGCCTCTGTGCCTTGCCTTAAGGACACTTGGATGCATGTGGATGGGTAAGGGGGAGCCAACCTTGCGATTAGTTGACAAGCTGCTCCACAACCTGAGCCACGTCTGCCTCAGAGCAAATAATAAAATAACCAATTTCAAACGCATCAAGTCAACATGATGACCTGTTATAACTTGTCTGCACTCTCAGTCATACAGAGAAGCCAGCAGCTGCATATCTGACAGCCCAGTCAGGCCAAAAGATCTATGACTATTTAATTAATCTACAGTGCAAAAGCAGATTGGGTGGCAAACACCTACGACAAAAGGGCTGAATTATTATTGTATGTAGTCTCTGCTCATATAAAAGTCATACATTGTGCAAGCATTTCTTTAGTAAGAATTTAGTTGGAGCTTTGCCATCCCAGCTTGAATATAAACTTCCTTGAAGCCTGGCTGACATGTTTTTACTTATATTTTTGAGGTTCTCTGTTTGGCACACGCTGCTGCGGACTTAAAGACTCAACAGCAGTGTTTCCATCTCTCTGTTGGAGAAATTTCATTTAGCCCCTTTTTTTGAATTGCTAAATGATCATTATTTCACAGCTATTTTCCCAGGACATCTTGCTGTTGGTGCGTGTCTGTCAGAGCACACACAGTGACTCAGTCAGTACTGGCAGTCTTGAGATTTTCTTTTTCCCCAGCCTTCCACTTGCTTCATCATCCAATGTATCTTTCACACATTGCTGCTCCTGGATTTCTCATTGTGTTATGCTGCCTCTTATTCACGGTTGATCCCTTTCTCCTGTGTGTAATACAGCAACTCCTCATGTGTTACATGAAATATACCCAAAGAGATGCAGTCCATGACAACTAGCGTCCAAAGGCGCTCTTGTTGTTGTTCATTACAGCATCGCACAGCCAAAAGCACGCCTTCACTTTGGCAGACAACAATGGGCTAACACATTTTAGCTGCATTGGCAGTATTAAAATTATTTAATCAATTATCAATTTTATCCAGGCCAGACAAATAAAATGAATCAACCTTTGTTTGTTTGCTGAGTTAATGATGGACTGCTTTCAGCATTTAAAAAATGTTTGAATAATCATATGCCATTTGTATCTTTGCATTAATATTCTGGTGGGTGATAAAACTAAAAAAATGCACTCACAGTATTTAGTGTGTTGGTATTTTCAGTTTTGAACTTTAAATACAGCTCTCAACTGGAAATATACACAGATATGATTTTGATTAATAGACACAGATCAAGGGACAGGGAGATTATCTATCTATCCATCTATCCATCTATCCATCCATCCATCCATCCATCCATGGCCTGTTGACTGTACAAAAGATGGAATGTTAAGATTTGGGCTCAAGGCAACTATAATTAGCATTTTCTTACTTCCGTTGTCCTTCATGCTACACAGCCTATTGACAAAGGTCCTTCACCGCTCGCTGTTCCATGATCATTTTGTTTTCTTGACATTCAAATGTCATTGTTGATTCAAAAGTGCTGATGGCAAAAAACAAAGAAATTAGGAAATATCATTATAGCTTTGTACGTCACTGTTTGACCTAAACAAAACCTCTCTTTTGCCAGCAGATGTTATCGGGCCCAGGCCCTTTCCTGGATGAACAAAGCCGCCCTCTGCGGCAGCTCGTTATAAACTGTCAGCGCAGCTAAAAACAAACACTTGTAATGAAAGAAAAAGATGTGGAGAATAGAAGGTGTGTTGGGGTCAAGGGTCATATGGCTTCCATTTCTTGGCTGCTTGTTTTTGTTATTTAATGATTAAGCCCTTGTAGGTTTTCATTGCCAAACAGGTGTTTAGTAATCCATAAAAATTATGCTAATTTTCAGTTCTTAGTCACCCCATCAGCCGGGTCTAATTGAGACACCTCCCTTGCGATGCGTATCGTAGACATAGGAGACGGACACATCACACACGTACTGGGAGTTACCTCATAATAGCAGGAAAACATGTTGATGACGGAGTTTGTCTCTGGGGGGGAATTGCTCGTGACGATGATGGGGATTAGGATTGCCATGATGACGGCAGCATTTATGAGGAGGCATAGAAACAGATTAGGAGGATTTAGGCTGAGAGGGAGTCCCCTCACACTCACACACACACATTCTTGCATGCACACATACCTGACTGGATTTGGAAATATTACAGACACAAGCAGTTTTGTTATTTCAACTAATTCCAATCCCAAGACAAAGGAAGGTGAAGTTAGTTGTTGAGATGTATTTCTGGGTTGTTGCTTGTTTGTTTTTTTCTATATTACTATATTTTGCTATATTATAAAGCTGAGCAACAAGTAACATTCAGGTCCACATAAAACCACTAACCTGGACAGTCAAAATGTTACTGCAATGACTTGTTACAGATTTTCGGTTTCAGTTTTATTGGTGCATTGAGTTAGAGATCCTTTACAGGTGCTGCACATCCATTCTCTTTTTATAACCAGTAAACTAAACAGACTAAACAGTCTACATAATGCGCCTTTCTCGGTATTCTCATAAGCACTGGCATTTTATGAATGTATTTGTTGAGTGCTTCCTTTGAGGGAACTCCCACTTGCACAATCCAAACTGTTACACTTCTCATCCATCCGGTAAGACAGACTCTCACTCGCGGGGTGGAGATTAACACTCTCGCAGCAGGAAAGGAATGAACGTGGACACTGAGCGAATTTGTGACAACACTACCTGCACATATTCTCTATTTAACTTGGTACACAGGGCAAGCGCTGAAGCTGTCTGTTAGAGACTTTCTGCCTTTGTGTCTTCTCTAAATAAGTAAAAATCAGCCTAGTTTCTCTGTGCCCTGACAGTATTTACTAAGCCATTAAAGAAGCCTATGTAAGCATTA
This sequence comes from Mchenga conophoros, assembly GCF_057382185.1. Classification (NCBI taxonomy): domain Eukaryota; kingdom Metazoa; phylum Chordata; class Actinopteri; order Cichliformes; family Cichlidae; genus Mchenga; species Mchenga conophoros. The sequence goes on along the minus strand of NC_140537.1, from coordinate 24,579,036 downwards.
TGCATTTGCATTAGTACCACTACAGACTGTGAGAGGGACAAAGTAAAGGCAGGAACATGTTCAAGAGAAGAGCCTGTTTTTTTAAGTGTAGGCTTTGGAAGTTTTAAGCTTTGAACTGAAGCAAATTTGGGTTTTTGTTAAAAACTTGTTTAAAATAATTGAATATTTTTCAGTTATTTATCCATCCATTCTGCTAGTCTTAGAATTAGGAATGGTTGAACTAATAAAGCTGTTAAATTAGTTCATGCTCCCAGATGTGGTGACTGTTTCCTCCCTGTTAATTTAGTTGTTGTTATTTAGGAGATTTGCAACAGCCTAAATCAGAAACTGTCCAGCAGCATTACTGTTGTGTGTACTAAAAGTGCATGAATAGCTGTTTCAGTATTTCAGGTTTCATTTGCTTTAACTGCATTATCACATAAGCCATTTTCTGCCATGCAAACTGCCAGTTAAACTTCAGTGAGCTGAGTGAGGCTTGCAATCCTGCACAGTGGACAACACCTGGATAGATCCATGCCGCTGTCTCTAAATTTAGACCTTAATATCCAAGTCTTTGGGCCTGGCAACACACTGTTGAGTTGTCCCATTTTGAGCCTGTCCTTAAATGAAAGAAAAAATGAAGAAATCAGTCGACTTTACACATCTTGCTGATCCAAGCCTGCATACTGGGTTGTCTTCAAAGCATGGTTTAGTTAAAGTATTTACTTTGCTAATTTTAAGCTGCAGCATAACTCACAGAAGCTTTTCAAGACAAGGCTTAGTTCCTTTTGTCTTGCTGAATTTGAAGTGGTAGTCCTTATTGTTCGCTATTTGAACTGCAAACACAGTCGTGGTCTGCAGTTCATTAACCCTTCATGTAAGGTTAACAAGATCCCATCAACCATTTCTGGAGATTAGAGCTGTTTGCGTGAAAGGGAAGGCGTACCTAATAAACTGCATATGAGGAGAGACTATAATTAAGCTAGCCGCTCTGACGCTAGTGTTCCCTGGGTATGTTTTGAGGAACAGCTTAACCTGGATAATCTCTTACGGAGGGCATCCTTGGCGTATACTGGCAGGGTATCCCTTACATACGTAAATATGTGGCCTCGGCTCTTACTTACTCTCAACAGCGTGGTGATGTCATCAGGGTTTTAATGAGGGATTATTCTGACATCACCGGGACTGCTGCCAAGTTAAGCCTATTAGCCTCACCATGTGCTTGAGGTGCGCTAGAGCTGGAGTTGTGACCCTCTGTGTGTGTGTGTGATATGTAGGAGCTTATTGAGCAAGCTGTGCAGGACATGGGAATTTGCATTATTCTCCATCTATTCATCTTCCCATTAATGTGTCCTTCAAAAAAAACCTGCCTCAGCTTGCCAGCCAAAACAGTATCTGTGATGTCCATAGCTGAGTCTCTACTGAGTGGTTTTGAATTAACAACATAGCTGGTCAACAGCCGTGACAATGAAAAGCACTTCAAGACCCATATCATAATATTATTACTCAATATGTATTGTCAGTACACACTGGCATACTGCCCAAAGCACACAAAGGCTCATGGAAGTCATACCCAAAACAAATTTCATGTCAGCGCTTTGTTCTATTGTTCTAACGCGCGGCAGCAAGCGTCACTGAGAAAAACCACTTTTGAGATTAATAGTTAGTGCTGTGATCACATTTGGACTGTACAAGCAAAGGCTACTTAAACTGTTTTTTTTTTCCAGATTATAAAACCGCTAAATAGCATCAGCCTTAATTGTAAACAGTTGTCTTTGTTGGGGTTGCAGCCAACAGACTAGTGACTAAGTCTGTGCACCACAGCTGTTTCTAACAATGGAATATTAAAACCCCTGATGATATATCAACAACAGCTCCATGCCTGCAAGCCTAACCCCAAAATGTTTGTGGAACTTTTTAATGGAGACAATGTATTATAAATATATGCGATAAATGCTTCTATGTGAAATATATAGAGAGAGGTATTTCTTTCAATCTTGATCCTTCCTTAATCTGCAATGTGTGGGAGCACATATAAAAAGAAAATTAAAAGTTCTGCCTGTGAAAGAAGAAATAAAAGGTAGATATCATCCACATGTTTTATTTTACAGAGGTGGAACATGTAACTAACCCACAGCAATGAGTAACCTGTGTCCTGAACATATTAGACTGCCCCATTTTTCTTAAACTGTAATACACGCACAATATCAGCCAGTCCTACTTTAAACCCCTTTATATTTAGATTAGACACTTCTTTGTTTCATTACACCTAACAAGAAGATCCTTTGTCTTAAATGGAGACTACAGGTAAACTGACACTTCATTTAGAACTACCATCTTAAAGCAAGTGGCAGTTCATCCAAGTGTTACTACCCTAACCTTTAGGGACAATATACGTTACCCATAAGATCAGCTTCCAAATTATTATCGTGTGCATTAGACATTGTTCATTGCACGTTGTCCTTTGTGTATTTGCAAAAGTCAAAACATGTCTTGCAAAACTGCAACATTGCGAAACACGATATGATGGTAATGTTGCGATGGTGGTGTCAAAACCTGTATACCACCCACCCCTGCCTGAAGGAAGAGTAGTATTTGTTGTACTTGCAGGTGTTAAATGTATAAACGTGTCTGTTTCAGATATAGTTTGGACGCTGAGACACAATTAGTCAGTCTACATGAAAGCATAAGAAAAGACCTTCTGATATCACCCTCCATCATGACGATGTTGACCATGTAAAGCATTTAAAATTTTGCTATTTTATAAACTAAACCGTGAACAAAGAAATGAAATTGGCAGATTCAGGAGGAAGGAGTGTTAGTGGTTACTTGAAGCCATTTATGATCCTGTTCGCCAACTTTCTGATGTGACTCTGAGAGCTGTGCTGACACAAGTGCTTTTATGCCTCTGAGACAAAATCCTTCATGCTGGTGTCAATACACGGTTCTCACATTCATAATGTCCGGCTTCGCTTCAGCTTTAACACATCACGACATCTCTCTCTCGCCACTTGCGCTCTCAGTACTGCATGCAGCAGAATGCATCTGCACTTACAGAGAGCATATTGCACAGCATAACTAAGAGCTTTTGTTGGTCTTATCTTAAGCAGTCACGCTTCTCCAGCCTTTTATTTCTCCCTCCGGTCTGCGCTGCATGTGCTTTCTATTCTCCTCTGTACTCTGGTGAGTTTCTGACCTAAACAATAGGTGAGAAAGCTTAAATCCTCCCCAGCCTGTGACTCAGCTGGACATATAAATAGATCACAGGTAACTCATGCATGGCGGCTGTCACACATTAGGTGGCTGCTGTTTAGAATGAAATTCTTGGCAACAGATGTCCTTTCCCTGAGTGGACCATTGACCCTGTCAATTCTCCTTTTCTCATTACACAGTCTGCCACCATGTCCTTAGCAACTGATACCTGATTGGCTGCGAGGACCTACCTGTCCCTTTTGAATTCTGCCAGGTCACCATGGCAACCACATTATAAACATGAATCTAGCAGGGGGACTGTGAAGGCAGGCGGGAAGAGCGAGTCGAGCTGAGGCGAAGGAATTGCTCCTTGACACACATGACAGCTGCCTTTAATGCGGCGTGACTGGCAGAGAGCTGCAAATACAGTACCGCCTGAAGCTCAATTACCAATCAGTTGTTGTCTCTTAATCACATTACCTTTGCTGATTTATCTACTTGAAAACAAATATCCAATCACTCTAATCATATTCAGTCTTCTTGCAACGGTAGGTGCAGTTGCCATGGCCCTGAGCTGCTTCAGTAGCATTAATTCATAGTTACGACTCTCTTTTTCTTCTTATATCACACTACTGCCGTTCAGTTAGCTCAAATGGAGACGCTTTCTTCATTAGCTTCTCCTCTCATTCCCTGTCCTCGTATATAGAAAAAGCTTGGCAACAGTGGGCCAACTAATAAAGCCCTTTCCCTTTCTTATGCCTATTCCTCACAGCCCATCTTAATAATTGTCTTCTGAGCGCTTTAATAAGATTATCTTACTAATCTGCTGCCCTATAATCATTAAATCATTGAAGAAGCCATGAGTCACAGAGCAGTGAGAAGAGTATCTTTGCTGTTGCCCAAACTCTAGCGATACTCACTAAAAAGGCAGAGCTGTGAAGAAATAGTAGTTGCACAAGATAACAAAATATTACAAAAACTGCAAGGTGCTGCATACTAGTCAGTGCTTTTTTGCTTTCTGGATCTCATCGGAATATTAAAAGAGCAGCCAATTAAGTGTAAATCAGTCCAGGCAATGAGAACATTTTTTATAATGGTACTACTCAGTTTTGAGAACCTTGAGTTTTTTTCCACATTATTTGAAACTTTTGCCTTGTTTAACATGAGAATACACCTTTTCAGCGGTATTTATGACATGAAATGAAAGAAATGAATAATATTTTTAGTGACTTGATGTCATACAGTATGTCCTGCGGATTGCTTAATGCTTCTGTTTCTGTCTTCTCTCTGCCTCCTTCACTCTCCCACTCCCAGGGTGCATTGTCCCTGCCAGTCATGAGAGGACGCAGTAAATCGAAGCCCTCCTTGTCTCTCTGGCACACAGCCAGTTTGTTAGCCGTGTACTGTATTCACCTTTGTACTAACCTGCTACTACTACCTAACCTAACCTACTACTCTGCAACCCTGTCACCTGACCTCGTCATTGATTACACTATTCAGCTTTTCCCTCCACTGTTTTCTTTTCACTTTTCTTCTTCTGTGGCTCTGCAGTATTTTTTTTTTCCACCCTCTTTCCAGAGTTTAGTCACAGCACAGTCATGGTGATGAAATCCCTTTAAGTATGATTTACAGTGTACTGTTAAAAATAGTTTGTATAACACACACCTTTGGTTTGAAAAGGTGTTGCAGCTTGCATGTAGCGCTCAGATACGGTAGTTCCAGTTTTATAGCTCTGATCCTCAGGGACACTGAGTAACGACAGTCAAACTGTCACCTGGCGCTCTGTCACAGCATGTCGCTGGCACTGATGGTGTGTGGCTGACTAGGCAGCTAAGCAAACATACGCTTGTGTTACAGGTTGTGTTTGTGAGAATACACAAGAGATGTAGAGGTCTGTATCACGTTGGTGTAATGACCTGTGTGTTTTATGTCTGTATATGTTGTGGCGTGTGTATTTATAATACTTGCAGTCAGACAGCGTTGTGTAGGTGTGTGCATGTCTGTGTAGGTGTGCTCATATGGTGCCGGCTCAGTACGAATGAAGGAGCCTGTTTTGTCTGTCATTGCGTCTGTGACTTTGACAGCCTCCTTGTCCACCCAGGAGCCGTTGTCACATGCTGGCTGCTTTTGTCAGAGCAGAGCTGAAGCCTCAACCCCACAGAGGTTTACCGCTCTGTGGGTTTGGGCTGCTTTGTGTTTGCCTTCTTTACCCACCTGTGCATATATTTTCCCTGCAGAGCAGACTGCCCCCTGCTGGCAGCTAAGAAACAAAACACTCCAGTGATTTAGAGCAGCGGTCCCCAACCCCCGGGCCTCGGACCGGTACCGGTCCATGAGTCGTTTGGTACCGGGCCGCGAGAGTTGAGGCTCAGGTGTGAAATGTATGGTTTTCAGGGTTTTTATCGGTTTTCAGCGTTATTTTGTTATCGTTTTGATCGTTAACTCGGTTTTCCTTGGTCTTTTCACGTGTGTTATGAATAAATCTTCTTTTTTTCAGTACCGGTACTAGTTTTATTTTGTTGTATTTATCCGCGACACCTTAAAGGCCGGTCCGTGAAAATATTGTCGGTCATAAACCGGTCCGTGGTGCAAAAAAGGTTGGGGACTGCTGATTTAGAGCTCTTTGTCTTTATAGCAGTGAAGTATCTGAAAATGATATAACATAATAAATGATAGTTGTGTCTTTTAAAGGCCATAAATCTCCTTGCTTAGTGGATCCCATTCCACTCGCAACTCTAATTATGACACCTTATCTTGCAAAACCCACCCATAGGCTTCATTTGAAATAAAATTAAAATAAAAATAATAAACATGTCTTTCCATAATTCGTTTACAAGTGTTCTGGCTCAAACTTAAGTTACTACTGTTCATTTTACATTTTGTAATATAGTGAAAGGCATGTTTTGTGCTGCTCTGCTGCCATCAACAGGTAAAATATAGGAACTACCAGGATGAAACATCGCCCCTATATGGAATGAGGTACTTTACTTCTTTTGTTGCTGTTATTTTTCAGGTCGTCATATTATGTGTAAATGTGCATTGCACAGTCATAGTTTTGCCCCCCCCCCCCCCCCCCCCCCAAAAAAAAAAGAATTTAAAAGACACTGTCTGGTTTAACATATATTAAAGTATATTATAGCAACGTTATAAACAACCTTCCTCCTGTTTTGTGTAATGTTTACTTGGAGTACTTGGAAAGTATTATTTTACACATTGTACCATCAGTGTAAGCTAATTTCATCATTTGCATGATGGCCCATAATAAGTGGCTTAAGAACTCTTAAAAAACTGAGAGAGAATTTAACATTAAAACACTCCTTAGAAGCTTGTTATTTTATTGCTCCTCTATTTCCAAAATAGATTGGTTTAAATGCATGCAAGCCAGCGTGCAATCATCCCACCCAGTTTCTTGCACATTTTTTTAAAATCTTCTAGTAGTTTGCATGCAGAAGAAATCAGCATGGAAGAAACAAATTCAAGCATTGCTTTGCTCAGTTTCATTTTCTGAAAGAAAAGCTTCATTAGCTCCCTCTTCCTCACATGCATCTCCCCTTCCTCAGTCTCCATATTTCTCCATGCTTTCCTCTTTTTTAGTCAAACCCATACTGAGCCCTCTGCTCGCCTCTCCTCCCCTCTTCACCTGCCTATCTCTCCTCACACACTCCTCCCTCCTTCCTTTCGAGATAGCTCTATTAGGCGTGCCGCTCTGTCACTTCTCCCTGTTTCTCTCTCCACATCTGTCTTTGACGTGAGTCCATGTTCATCATTGGTTAAGAACCGCGTCAAAATGAGTTTGCCAGTGAATTATCTGTCTTTGGAAAAGATAGCCCGGTACCGGCACGCCTGCTCCACCGGGTCACCCTGTGCTACAAACAAGCCCATCGACATCAAACCTCGTGGCAGGAGAGGGTATGGCTCATCTTAGAAACTGAAACTATGTCGCAGAGGGTATGCCAGAGAAGGGACCTAATTTTTTTTCATCTGCATGTTTCGAGTTGTTGGATATTCAATGTATTCTGCTTTTTTTCTCTCTTTTACTTTTTCTTTGTCTTGTGTGTCGAAATTATGGAGTAAATAAGAACATAAGTGGTAAGAGAACTCAGAAGGGAAATTTAGTGAATCTCAAGGGTAGTTATGCGTCAGAGTAATTTCTCTTTATTGCTTTGTGTGTATATTGAGACTATGTTATATGCATGCGTTTTAATTTGTGTTTGTACTACTTCTATAAATGTACACAAAGTCTGTGTGTTCTCTGTTATCAGAGCATTAACTGATAAATAGTTTCACCTGGACAACACAGACCTGGAGCAGTGTTCACACCCAAGTGTTGTGTAAATGGTCGTTGCTTGGTGGCTGCTTGTGTTGTTTAGTTTAGTTCTGCTTTTTTTGTCTTGGTTCTGCTAAACCTTTAGTGCTGGACTGAATAGTGTGTGTGTGCATTTTTGAGTGTCATTGCATCTCCATGAGGAAAAATGTCTTCTTTTACAAAACATGGTTGCGAGCAAGGTAAATGAAAAATATGCAGGTCCAATCAAGTCATTATGGAAAGCTTCAAGTCCTTCTGCAGGACAGGTCCCTTCACTAACTAGACCTGAGCGTAAGCCAATCATCGGAGCACTCTGTCCATTAAGGCTCACACAGAACTGTTAAGACCTTGTTAGGTCAATTTTCCAACTGCATTTCTCTGACAAACATGTACCCCTGAAACTAAGTGTGCTCATCAGCCTGTGCGTGCGTGTCTGTGTGTGTGTGTGTCTGTGTGTGTGTGTGTGCCTCTGTAGCATTTAAATATGAAGCAACAGTAATGGCTGGTGGCGACTGTAAACATATAGATATGGATGGAGCCCTGTCAATACTGTGACCTGCCATCTGTGCTTCACTCCCTTAGTTAAGTGCTATTTATATCAGCGTTGGCTCGGGCACCATATACTGAACATCGTCCACGAGAGAGGCTCTTTAAAAAAAAAGAGAGGGCGAGAGAAGAAGAAATCAATAATGCTGTCAATTAATGAGGTTGCTTCATCCATGTTACTGGTTTCATAAGAGGAATATACACATTTCAACACTAGGTGGCAGTAGTGTTTCTCTGAGTTGCACTGAATTGCAGAGTCTGCTATGCAGTTGTTTTAAAGCCAGTAATTTAATGTGCTTATTAGAGAGTAGTTAAAGTATATACAGTATATTCTGAAAATGTACGTATACATGTTATAGTAATTGGTTATGCATGTGTTATACATAGCTTACTATAAACAATATATAACTAAACATAACAAGGCATAAAACAAGTGCTAATAGCAAATAAAATGTAAAAATCCCCCCAAGAGTACAGCAAGTAAGACCCTCACTTCACACATGTGTAAACCACCCACCCCCTCCTCAAACGATCACACCCAACTCTCTTCTTAAGCAGGATAATTTTGTTCTTGATCTTTGTGTCTTGCACCTCTGTGCCCCGGGGATAACGGCTTAGTATAGACTAAATACTCACTATGTGTAAATGTGTGTTTGTGTGAATAGATGCGTTTGCTTGTGGGTTACATTTTTATTCACAAGATACAGTAGGGAGGGGAGCCGTATATTGGTTATGCTCAGAGGGATTTGGGACTCGTGCGGTTTTAACGTAGAAGAGAAGCTGCCAGTTTTCTGAGGAATGTCTTTTGTTGTTCTTTCTCTGACCACATGGAATGTGCAGACCGTGGTAATAGGATTAGTTTCACCACTTTGGCCATGTTATAAAGTACATCATTCTGCCATGCTACACTGAAAGCTTTAGATGTGCCTATTACAATTACTTTGAATCACATGACTGCATTTTTTAACTGTATAAAAAACTACCAACCCATCTAAGGCACTGCTTATAGAGGCAGAGGCACTGAGATATCCATCAGGGTGAAAGCTCTCAAAGTGTTCATTTTTGGTCTCCCATGAAATCTTAAGTGGATAGTATGTAAACCTAAACACAGGGCCTCAGCATGAGATTTAAGACAAGCAGGCTAGTGCTTTGTAACTGTGCACATATACGTTTTTAGTGGGGATTAATTTGTTACATGTATACATGTACGGTTAGTGGACCATGTCAATACTGTGACACTTTCACTTTCCTCAGGTCCTCATGGTTCTTCCTTCCTGTGCATTGGAAGCAGATCCTTTTATATAAACTCTGTCTTGTATTGAATTGTATATGTAAATCCTTTTTCTGATGCTTTTTATCTCTTGCTCTATTTCCACTTTTTCACAAAAGACGAGGATAACTCAACTGATGTCACTCGCACTGTGGGTGACAAAGAAAATCTTCTCGGCGCTTTCAAAATAAAAGTGCTCAAATAATGTTTATTGTTATATGGATTGTTTTTTTCCCTGTTTTTGCACTTGGTTGGAGATTTTTATTTCTTAGGGCACAATTGTTGTTTTTTTCCTTTGATCCCATATTTAAAGCATTTTTTAAGCAAATAAGCAAGCTGTGATTAAATATTTTTTAATCAGACTCTCAATAAATGCACCATACTTGCATCTGAATATTCCCTGTGTTGTCTGCTTGGAAGGTGCCATATTTCTTTTGGGATCACATGCTGCAGATGCTGAATGACTGGTGTGACAGACAGCTGTCTGTTTGGGCCTGGTAGAGCCAGTTGAGCTTCTTATATATGTATCTTGAGTGTGAGTGCTGAAATGAGATCACTTAATGTTAAAATATTTAAGATAATAGTGGAAAGAAATGTATTTTCCTGAATACAACAAGGCAGTCAGACTTTATCTTGTTGCCATTTTTAGAAGTTTAGAGGTGAATAAGTTCATTTTTATATATATATACCCAAATTTCCCCTTGTGGAACAGTTAAAGGATTATTCTATTCTATTCATATCTTAGCAGTTTATTCCCTCAGTGTTTACTCTCAATTTGAGTGATGAGTCTTCACAGAAGACACCTGTGTAGTGTGGTTGTACCTTTCTGTATCAGACTGTCTTGACCAGTGGCATTCATAGCTGCTGGTTTCAGGTTACTGTGATAGCAGAGTGATTGACACTTGAGACTATTGTTTGAATTGCCTGGGGATACAAGCCCCGCCCTTTAAAGAATTACTACTACCAAAACAACTCCTCCCACCCAGGACATAGCCCATAGCTGCTGCTCAGGGAAGAAGACAGAGTGGGGAGTCATGTAACTCTTTGACAGGGACACATATAAAAGACAGAGCAAGGGAGACAGAGGTAAGGGGCGGGAGGGGGGGAGGAACAGGAGGAGATCTTATTTCAATCAGTCGGGGAGGGGGGAAAGAGTGAAAAAGAGTAACAGAGCAAGTGCATGGCTGGATTAGGAAAGTGGAAGACCACATGCTGATCTGGCAAGAAAGATAAGAGCAATTGAGTGAGAGGGAGAGGAAGAGCAGGGTAACAAGCCGCCTACTTTCAAATGATCTGAGCTTGACGAGGAGCAGCAGCGTGGTATTGTGCTGGGACGGAGGTTTTGCTGTTGAACAGCTCGGCAGACCTAACCACTCTACCGGACTGTGGGAAGTGAGCTCTCTCTGGATCTCTTCAGACCAGAGAGGACTTTAGGAGCACAGCGGAGGCTGGCCAGTGGGCTCCAGGTGGCCCAGAGGGCGGGTGTGTGTTTGGTTCTATGTGCATGTGGACTGCGCATATGTTTTGTGTTTGAATGTGGAAAGAAGAGCGAGACCATGAGTATCATTCTTAAGCCACGGTCACGCTCCACCAGCTCATTGAAGAACACAGAGGGAATATGGTAAATAGACCAGAAACTTTTTCCCTTTTGGCTGCGTTTCCATGTTAATCCTGCTGCATGTGTTTGTGTGTTTTTTGTGGTTTGTGTGTGTAGGTGTGTGTATTGCTCTATTGTTCTCCATCTGCCTGTTTGTTTCTGTCGCAAATATTTTTTGCTCTTCCTTGCTGGCACAGTCAAAAATCCTTCCTTTCATTGTTTTTGTCAGTGATGCTTTACTGTGTGGTGTGTAGCATCATTCTTCTCCAATCAAAACTTCTCCCACATGCCAGTTATGTGTTTCAGGGACTGTTTTCTGTGGCTTCCTCTGAGATCATGAACCTTACTATTTGTTAGACTGCATCAGACTACTTCATTGACATGAGTCTGGCTCGAAGTGATCCCAGAGTCTTACCCTGAGTATGCTCTTCCCAACTCTCATCTATTCAGCCGAGGAGATTATTTAAAACACAAGACAGCAAAGGCATCATTCATCAAGGAGCGTGTCATGTTGCACCATGCGCTCTCGTGTATGCACATGGCTCCCATTAAATTCAGGATGCAGAATGCAGTGCCAGAAGCGCAACTTGTCCTGGCGTCCCCGGCTTGTCTCCTTCCCCCTCCTGCCTGAGCTTGTCCTTGCCTGTTAGCATTCATGTCTGTATAAGAAACTGCCCTGTGGCTTGAGCTTTGGCAGTTAAAATTCACTTTTTTCACATGGATAATGGATCAGAACAACCTTAGGCAAGTGTATAATGTGCTGAAGTGTCAGAGGTGATGGCAGTGCTTGTGTGGCCCAGCAGCACGTGTTTTAAACCTGACCGACCTTGCGTCAGTCTTCTCACACTGGTATATTTTAAACAGCTCTACAACCTCCCCAACAGAAAAACAAGGCTCAAATGAAGTGAAGACATGCAGCAGTAATTAGGTCTTCCACTGCACTAGTTTCTCCAAATAGTCCTCTTAACAGTCATTACTGTACCTGATACGGTTTGAGAGGGTGTAAAACTCACAGTGTGGCCGTGCATAAAACTGACACTGGTGCTAGTGGTGACTGCAGCATGTAGCTTTCTCTCAATAAAGCCGAGAATCTGGCAGTGCTAGGTTTGTATGAGCCATCTTTTTGAACAACTACCAAAAGCAGCACTCAGCTGGACGAAGCATGCCGCCTCCTCAGTCTGTCCTGCCCTCCTCTCTTCTGTTATTTACTGTTATATGAAGGGTTCTTTCACTAATTCACAGCACTGCTTCTCTTTCATGGTTCTTATTGCTACACTTAGAAGGCAAACATAGATTTGTGACTAATAATGGCGCTTTAAATATCTGAATCGTTAGCGTTATTTCAAGTTATGGGTGACTGTAGGCTTTTTTGTAGCTATATGGTTATGGCGACAGAGCGTGTGTCTGTATGCTCAATTGAATGCTCATGTGATTGCGTGTTTGAGTCTGTATAACACTGTTCCGCGGCCTGGATGTGCGATCTGTCCCCTGACCTGAACAAACTCAAACAGACCCCTCTCCACCCAACCTTGCAAATGTAGGCTTGTGTACATGAACTTTTGGTATCCATCAGAGTGTTAGCTCAGTAAACATGGCTTGAGTTTTGGAGGTGATGGATAAGGAAATGGGAAGGATCGGATGTTTGTGATATCTGGTTAACTTCATACCTGAAGAAGCGCTTTTTCCCCTTTTCCACCCACTTTGTAATCATCAGTAATATCTGGTGTGATCAGATAAAGAATGAAAGAGCAGGAAATGTGTGATTTTAAACTTGAGCGTTTGCATCTGGCTTTTGTCAGTCCCCGTTGAGCATTTCAGGCAGGCAGTAAATGCCAAAGGTTACGTGTCTGGCCTGTCATAGGGCCTGAAAATGTGCAAGTTATCAAACATTTTTCCCAGGTTTGACCTTTAGCAAGCCAGTCCTAAGATGATGCATTAGACTGAAAATGAAAATAGGTCTATATTTAAGTGGAGCTCAATGTATGTAGGAGCAGAGCTGTGTTGCTTTGCTTTGAAATATGTGAACCGAGATGACGCAGCATTGCCATGGTGACCTCCGTCTTTGTCAGTCTTTCATGATTGACTGACTTTTCTGAATGGTGCAGAGAGTGTGCGCTAAGGTAGTGTCACAGCTTACAGTGAAGGATTAGCATTATTGTATTTGACAGGGCAAGAAAAACCAGATGGAAGAAGTGGGAAAACAAGAGACTGCAAGAAGCTGGGAATTAAATTCAAACAAACATAAAGCTTTACTGAAAACAAGGACATTACAATTTGCTTTCTTCTATGTTAGAGTTACACTTAAATAAACTCCTATATAAAATGTTACCATCACTAAAATTCACTAGTCAGTGACACAGTGAATTTCAGTGATGATTTTAAACGCCAAAGACAGATTTTTGATGCATTTGCCAACGGATGAGTGCTAATTTCATGTAATGTGTGTGCATTTGCAAAGCTGCTTGTGCCAATGAATGTGTGACGATGAAGGGCTGTGCATGAGTACGGGGCAGATAGATGACGAGTGTCTTGGTTATCAGCGAGTAGTCTGACACTTATCAGCCTGACCTAATGCATTTAGGGTATTGGCCTCCTCATAGTCTGTTTTTTCAGTTACTCATGTTGTTGTTGTTGTTGTTAATTTAATCTGAAAGCAGCCTTTTCTGTCATTTTTAATAAAATATGACAGGGAAAGTGCTGAGCATTACCATGGTACAGTATTTTGGCCAGGTCTCTTAGTATAAAAGCGGAACAGCAGACATGAGGGAGCCATTCTCCCATTATTAGGTTCACCATTGTGCTTATAAGCCTGTGCAGAGAAGAAGGTTGAGCCCCAGATGCTCGCACAGCTAAATTTCTTTCCTTTAGAGTCAGAGTCGTTTCACTGAATTTCCTTTTTCTAGACTCATCACAACTTAATCTTAGAGGTATCATAACACCGTGACACAATAAATGAGTGCTCACCGGTCAGAAATGTGCTACTGTGAGGAGTATGTTCTTTAAAAATGTTAGCGAGTTGCTACAGCAACAGTAGCTAGTTATAAGCTAACATTATACCAGCTAACATTAGGTTCAAGTGTCCAAAAAAATCACACTTTCCTTCTGATAAAGAATTTAATTATATTCTCACATCATGTTTCTTTGCTAATTACCCAAGACTGAAAACTTCTATGTTCATATGTTGATTTTTATGCTTGAACACTTTGACGGTGTCATCTTTGCCTCAAGATGGGACTTCACTAATAAGCGGGTGACGTTTCTGTGGTTACGTCCAACTTTTGTAGACAGTTTTTAAATATTATTTTATGATAGTTAGTTTCAGTTTACTAAAACATACAATATCAGTACTAGAGCTGGGCGATATGAGATTTTTTCATATCACGATATGTTTTTTTCATTTCAGGCGATAACGATATCTATCACGATATAAGCCAAATAACTATATTTGTAAGATTTAAATGTGCTGTTGCTCACAAGTAAAATGTGAAATAATCAGCAGCTTGTTTTTATTTAAATATTTATTTCCCATAATAAGTTCAACAGGGTAGATGTACTTAAGGAACATGAGACTTTTTCAGATAAATAAAGGCAAATATTGCAAACTACACAAAAGGCAGCCGCTAAAGCGTTTAAGTTTCAAAACAGAACAAACGAAACAGACTAAATTGTCAATTCCACTTAGAAACAAAATATTAATTCTAAAAATAAATCTTAGTTTGTTTTACAGAAGAACAGACAAAACTGACTAACTTTTGTCAATATCAAATAAACTGAGAACTAAAAGGAAATTCTCAATCTCTCCTTGTTGTATAGCTTAGCTTTTCAAAGTTTTAACAGTTACTTTAGTCCGACAAAAGCCGAATGACGAATTAGCGCTTCCAGTCAGACACTGAGGCTACGTCCACACGTACACGGGTATTTTTGAAAACGGAGATTTTCCGTTTTCGTTTTAAAAAATAATCCCGTCCACACATAAAGGCAGAAATGAAGGAAAACGCTGCTATGAACATGCCAAAGCAGCAGGTGGCGCTAGATTCCTAACCGTGCAGAAATGTTGGCCAATCAGAAGTCTAGAAGCCTCGGTGGGAAAAAGTAAACAAAGCTGGGGCATAGAAGCAGAACCGAGTCGTATGTGTGGAGGGACAGTAACTGTGTGTATATATGTAAGCATTTAAACACTGCAGAGAGTAGAATTAACAGTAACAGTATTGTAGAAATTCATTTCACCGAAACAATAACGTGGCGCACAGTGTGACGCATGCACCAGTTTATTGTATTTCCAGACTTGCTTTCGGCACAATTTACAGTGCACGCTACTCTGTTTTTTGTCAGACTTGAAATAGCCGAAATACCTTCACACTACGGAACTTCTATGGCTCTTCCGTTCGACAATCTCTCCGGCATTGGAACCATCATCTGTTTTCTCTTCGGTCACGCTCGGTTGATTTTTCTAGTCGGCACACTCATTTCCTCCATTACGCGCTGGCTCCATTACCCGCTGGCTGCTTCCCAAACAAACACACGTGCGGCTTGGCACTTGTGCTGTACGTAACAAGTCACGCGACGTGACGCTGCGGCTGTGATTGGTTCGGCTCTGCGCTACTTAATTTAGATTGGCTGACCTTTTTTTTTTTTTTTTTTTTTAAGAGGACGAGAGCGGCGAGGTCTATCACGATAGCTTAATTTCTCTATCGAGTAAAAGTTATATCGCGATACATATCGTTATCGTTCTATCGCCCAGCTCTAACAGTACCAAAACAGCTCTTTTTGTACTTCAGAATGAAGAATTTAGACATAATTTTAAAACCTCAAAAAAATTGTTGCTTTTATTTTAAGTATGCAAAATAGTCAAGTCACTCTGTACTGTACTGTACTGTACTGTATTTGCATTACATCCAGTGTTACCTTTAACAACTATTCAAAAAGTTTGCATTCATAGAAACTAAAATCAAGCCAGGTGCACATGTACTACCCAACAACATGGTCGTTTCCGAGACAGGTTCTAAACTATCATAATTTTAGTTTCAGACATATGAAAAAAAAAAAAAAGAAAAGTTTCAGACATATGCTACTTTTTTTTATCAGAGCACATTGTGTTTAGCCTGTGTGCTTTTCAGTGGTGAAAAATCACAAAATAAATCACGTACATTTAGGACTGATGATACCATCAAGCAGAGGTGTTGGCTCTGCAGTATCTCCAGCAAACAAACATAGCTTTTCTGTTATTCAACATATGCCTGCAACAAATGTGTCATCCGTGCCCACTCTTCCATCTGTGGATGTTACAGTACTGTGGGTTTTTTTTCTTCTTATCTTAAGTCATGGGTGGTTGTTTTGCATTTAGAGCAGGGCCAGGTTTACCACACACTTCAGGATCATGTACCTCACGCCTACAAACATGCACGGGATCACAATCCTCTTAAATACATACACATTTGAATGCTTATACATGCGCAGTTCTTTCCTTGTCCAACTCTGCTGCCTGCTCCCCTCTGTGCCCTCGGCTTTCTAAAATAAATCCAGTGTCATCTTTCCTCTGTCTGCTTCAACGCGTCTCTGTTCTGATTCGCACAACTGCACACTTTCCACATTTAAATATGCATCAATTTGATTATTTATATATATTTTTTAAAAATGATCCCTTTCACTTTTTTTCAGTTTATGAGATCTTTTTAGACACTGTGCATAAACTCAAAGGAAAACATTGTGTCTCCATTACGTATTGTGTCTGGTACTGGTGCAGATTTTCTTGTCCACCAACTCTGAATGACTGTTGGAAAAACAGAGCCTCACTATCTGCAACTCGGCTTATTATTTGTCAAAGACACTTGTGCACTGACCTCTTTCTCCAGTGCATCTCCCCGTAGCTCTATCACGTCATCTCCCGTGGTGTTTGTAATTGCTCAAGTGACCCAGGGCTAAAAATGAATGAGTCAGTGATCTATGCCATTTAGAGTGTGTGCTGGAGACGGACGGACAGAATGGGAGAACTGACGGAGACAAAAATGATGTAGAGCCAGACACAAAAAGAGAGGCGATAAAAGAGCTGTGCAGTGTCCTTAGGCATGTATGTGACCCAGCCACGTCCTGCAGTAGAAAGTCACAGCAGCCACTATTCATCTATCTCAGTGCGCTTAAAGTTTCTTATTTTTAAATGGACCACTGCTTTGCTACAGTAAATTTGAAAGGTTTTTGGCAACAGTCCACCCTCCCTTTTTCCCCCCATGCAACCCAAACTCAAACATGAAACTCCACTCCTGTGAGAAACTTTGCTCCAAATATTCATGTATGCTCTTGTAGCTGCGCACTGTGGATGCCACGCACTCTATAAGGTACTTTTATGTTAGCATGTGTGTCCTCTTCTCTTTTTTTTTCAGTGAATCATCTTCTCACACAGGCCTGATTTTGAGCTTTACGTGTAATAGAGAGACATATATTTATATAAATTAATAGGTTGGAAAAGTGCATTTAATGAAGTTTTTGTTATAAACTTGTGTATAACTATAGCTATTTGGCATTTTAACCCAAATTGACAAACCTATTCCAAGGAAGCTTTCTGACCATGTGCAAAAAAGGAAAGGCCAGTGTAAAACTAGCCTGGACTCTTATTATCTATTCGTCTGTCCCTTATTTTGTCCAAGACAAAATAGTGAGGCAACCTTAAACCTTTCAATGTGGAATAAGACAAGTGTTATCCTTATGATGTTCAGCAGATGGGATGTCTGGAACTCTATTAAAGAGCTTTCTGTCATCAATCTAGTGCTTGCAGATCAAATGTTTATTTCCTTGCCTATTATATACATCTCAGTTCTGGATCACTCCTTTTTGGGTAAACAGAGGATTTCCATTCTCTTAAGCCCTGAGGTAACACAAGGGTTTCCCCCCCTGTTTTTTTTAACAGTAATTCTCATGTATTTACTCATGTGTTGTTGTTGATTGTCACAACATAGTCATAGGGGTGTTGACGTTATTCTGTTCTTCTGTTTTCTGCTTGCTGAACGCAGGAAAAAAGCTATATATTCCCACTATGATGTCATTGCCCGTTCAATACCCCACTAATTCAAGCACATAGATCCATTGTGTCATTCCTGAAGAGGGTGTGTCAGTGGAATGACACTGTACACATACCCTCGCATGCTGGGAGAGGGGTTACGTGTCTCTGGTTTTAGGCGCAAATGGGAGTAGACGGTGATGTCAAAGTAGGTGCGATAATGAATCGGTCGTTACGCATATGCTGAGTATTCTCTTTCAACACTTTCACGGTGTCATCTTTGTCCTGTTTGCACACATGAGCGGCACACCCATTAACACTTCACTACAGAGCAGCTGGAGAACGGACCGACTTGTGCAAGGAATGCCAACTTATCAGTCACTTGTGTGAGTATGTGTTTTCACACCTGCAGTGAGGAAAACAGATGGATTACCTGACGTGATAAAAAAAGTGTGTGGAAAAGGGGGTTGTGTGTGTGAGTGAAGATAAAACTGGTTTAGAGTGACACACTTCTAGAAGAGAAGTACTTTGGGAAGGAGATGGGGTGATATGCAAGGCAAGAGCTGCTATAAGAGTTTGAGTAGGCATGTGTTTGTGTGTGTGAGAGAGAAAGATGGATATAGTCATGTACCATGACTGCAAACTACTTTGCAAGGTGACAAGGGCAATACCGTTGCCTTTTCTTGCATAAGGCAGATAGCCAAGCTATCAAATTCCACAATCAAAGCTTGCACTTGTTTATCTTTCTGCCACTCCATGAGATTACAGCGGTGACATTTAACCATTTAATTACTGTAGAAAATATGCCCAGCATGTCCTGTGTATTACCTTGGGTATCTGACCATTTAGATGCGCAGATTACAAAGTAACTGCACTACAAACGTAATCTGCTTTATTGTATTCCTATTTCTATACCATGTATGAAATTCATACATTGGGCATCAAATGGATATCAGTGACACTTGGATTATAACATGTAACAGAGAGAGTGAGTGGGAGAGAGAGACAGCCCATCCATAATGAATGGTCCTAGGAGTGTAAGGCTGATACTTGGACTGTGTCAGCGATATTGCTCTGGGGGAGGAAAATTCAGCATAATGACTTGTTCTTCCTCACAAAGTCCCTCGTGTTCACAAACAAAAACCCAGATTTTGTCATTATAAAGTCATTAGATGTAGCTCTTGGGTCAGTGAGTTGTCTTTTGCTTAGCCCCCTTTTTTTTGTAACCATCAACCCGGCGGCGGGCCTATTTTATAAGCAGTCTTCAAACGACTGTAACACCTTTACCATTTGTGCAAGAGACAAAATGCAAACGGTTTCGGAAAGAAGAGAAAACGAGCTTTGTGAAGATATTTGGTGTATCACGGTAGCCCAAAGCACTCACAAGGCACTGCTGTCTAAACACAGTAAGAAAATCAGCGCTTCCTAGATTTTACTATGTGTTTCAGGTTACCGTAACTCCTCAACCAATTTGGGCTAGAGAGAACATTAAAATGGTTCCTGAAAGATGAGAATTATGACTCTATGATACTTATGAAGGGTTAAGTTGGGAAATAAACTGCAGAAATCGTACAAGATCAATAATTTGTCGTTTTGTAGTGAGAAGGAATGTTTCAGTAATGTTTTAGGGACATGCTTTCTATACTATGCAAGCATGTATTTGTGCACGCTCGAAGTGCTCGCTCTGTTCTTGGCTTCCTGTGCTTTTCCACATGGAAGATGATCGAGTACTGGACACCACTGACAGGTTAAATCTGTGTTAGTTTTATTTCAGAGGATGCTGATAATCAAGAAGATAACAATTATAATGATAGAGATGTCATTCTTATGTGCATTGAGCAGCTTCCTGAGGGGAATCCCCCCTGACCTTTGCATTTACACCAGACAAGATTATGGGACTGCTTAGTAGCTGTAGCAATAAGGCAGATATCCCTGATGATTAGCGTTAGTCATCACCTGGGTGAACAATCACCTAGGAGACTAAGAAGCTCACCATGACGTCCCAGCCGGAAATGGTGTCACTGGTTAAGAAATACCTCTCAGCTATGAGTCAGTGGCGTTATTGGAGCAGGGGTATTCCCAGTGGCTCTCTGTGCAGTCTTTAAACAAAGGTTAATGTCTGTAGTTGTATGTTTGATGGCTCTGTATTGTGCAACATTTGTCGTTTACTGTTAATGATGTGCTAATTAGCCTGCCACCAATCATAATCAGCTACATAATAAATGGATGGCTCATTATAATTGTAATAGATGAAACTCGTGAGTAATTTAATATCAGCCAACAGTCCACAAGTAGCGTGGACCCGTGGGGCTGACATACCTATGGAGTAGACGTGCGTTATGCTTTTTCAAAGCTCATCACCTTGGGTAATGGGGGGAGCGTGTTATCCCTAGAGCTGCTGAAGTCAAATGCAACAGCACGTAAGGGAGAAAAACTGAGGGATTGTGTGACTGTGTGTTGAACTATTTCTTTAAGAGCACATTTTGTGTTGGTGGACAGGGCACATGTAAGAATATAAGATGAATAACAGCATTATGTAAGAATATGCTAATTAGCCATATGCTCATTTTGCTCATGCTAGTTAGCCAAGTGGAGCTAGTAATGACTTGTTAAGGCAAGCTAGTCTCTACAAAGCTAATGTGTAAGGCTCATT
This sequence comes from Mchenga conophoros, assembly GCF_057382185.1. Classification (NCBI taxonomy): domain Eukaryota; kingdom Metazoa; phylum Chordata; class Actinopteri; order Cichliformes; family Cichlidae; genus Mchenga; species Mchenga conophoros. Next base: position 24,558,502 of record NC_140537.1, on the reverse strand, counting down.
CAGATAAAGAGAACAAAAAATGCGTCAGAATTACGCAGTTTATTTTATGTTGATGATCCAATCTTAAATTAATTAAGTGACTGTGATTGGGGTGATAAGATACTTTTATCTCTCCCTTAAACTCGTTGTGAATCATAGACTATAGAAAACAACATGGACATTTTTTGTCTGTCACCAGCTTAGATTTTAAAGTGTGATGTGGATCTGATTGTGAAGAGAACATGTGAGTAACAAAGTAGGCCAGCTCTAATAGGTATGTTGGATTACTACCCTCATGGGCACTAGCAGGTACCATAATATACAAAATGATTATCTTATTCCATTTAATAAGTTTTTACCGTGGTAATTATCCAAGGGGAACATACATTTGTTTTCACATTGACCTTTCTACAGCTGGATTTCTTTTTTTGAGCCACATTATTTGCTTCCCGCTGGCAAATAAACAGAATGCAGGTTGTATGCTTTGCTTTTCAGACCTGGAAGCTAAGCCCTACAAAGACATTTTTAAAAAGAAAAATAAGTCCAGCATGTTATGCACATTAGATTGGGCAGATTAAGAAAAAACTGCACATCAAAATTCTTCTGTTTTATTTTATTCCTATGCCATGTATGCAATTCCTACACTGGACATCACGTGGATATCAGTGACACTTGGATTATAACATATAACAGAGAGAGTGAGTGGGAAAGAGACAGCCCATGCATAATGAATGGTCCCAGGAGTGTAAGGCTGATACTTGGGCTGTGTCAGCGATATTGCTCTGGGGGAGAAAAACTCAGCGTAATGGCTTAGTCTTGCTCACAAAGTCCCCCAACCAGAAATCAAAAAAAATTATTATAAAGGCCTTCTTTTCTGTACGGTCTATGCTAATAATTAAAACCATGTCTGGTATGAACCTAACTATGGATTTGGAGATTTACCAAACCAACCAGTGGACATGAGAGCCTGGTGCTGCAATGAAAAGTCATCAGCATCGCTAACATGTGACTAATGTGTACATAAATCCTGTGTTTTCCGGAAGCATAGATAATTGGGTTTTATTCTGGAAATTTCCCTTCCTTTTTTTCACCATTGAACTTCAGAAATTTTGCTTGAATCTGTCAGTGGTAGAAATCTCACTTTGCAAGATCAAATAACTTTTTTCACATACTGATTCTGATATTTGTTCTTTTCTCTTTATCTAATTACAGTTTCGATGTGGACAATGGCACATCATCAGGTCGAAGCCCCCTGGACCCAATGGCCAGCCCGGGCTCAGGCCTCATCCTGCAGGCCAATTTTGTCCACAGTCAACGGAGAGAGTCATTCCTCTACCGCTCTGACAGCGACTATGACCTCTCACCCAAGTCCATGTCGCGAAACTCCTCCATTGCCAGTGACATGTGAGTAAATGGTATCTTCTGCTTCCATCCCAACTTTCATAAAATTAACAATAATCCTGTTGAATCCTGATAAATGTCTTCTTCTTCAGCTTGAACTTGAGACCGGTAGAGTTTGGGATTAGTGAGATAACTTTAGTTTTAAATCTGGGTTTGCAAAGTTATGCTGGTTTACTTCTAAAAGAGTTATATAAAGATGATAATTCAATCATAACTGGCATCAGAGCACATTAGGTTGGGTATAACAGATCACAGAAAACCATGACCAGCTGACCAACCCATTCTCTAAAAAAATAGCAGCACAATTTTTAGAAGATCCTGTGTTGCTCAATGCAGGGATAGTGTGAGTGTCTCCAGTTTTGAGAGGAATTTGGATTCTCGGTCATGGTTCCAGCTGAAGGAATAAGGATAAACATGTCCTACACACCTTTTGAATGCATATAAGAAACACTTTTTATAGCGTACACAGATGTAGTTGCAGAAATATCTTCCTTTGCTTTAATGACAGGACAGAGTGTGCAGTCTTTCCTTTCTGGCTTTGCTTGCAGTATCTGTATTGCTTTGAGCCTTGATTATGTTCTTTTAATTCGTCGTACTATTCCTAGATTAAAGTTTATTCTTCATATGAAAAAATGTGCAGCTGTCCGTGTCTGCGATTATTCATCTGGCGACAGCACCAAGCTTTTTACGTGAACTTGCACACAGCTAAGCCCAAAAAATGTGGATTGACTTACTGTGTTTATAAGCAGTGTCAGGGTCACTGTGACTGCTTAGCATTGTTGTGGCTGTTAGGCTTAGTGGAGCCATGTAACAGAAAGATGTCCCAGGTATTTTCAACTCGCCCTGTAATACAGTCCCCAGGTCTCAAAGCTTCCATCCTTTGGGCCTTATGGAACGTGTGCATGGCCTGCAGATGATTCTGGTGTCATATCTATTCTTGGCTACATTCAGCAGCACAGAAAGGGCACGGTGTAACAAACCATTCACAAGCATCCGTCTATAGGTTTGTTTTCTCAGAGTTACTGGTTTGTGTCTCCTAAAGATAATGGGAAGGATTTGTGCTCTGAAATGTTCACTTTTATGTCTTTGTTTTATCATTTATCTTTTATAATCGTGATTTTACATTATCTTACAGCTGTAGCAAAGAACTCAGACTTCCCAGTAACACACAAATCAGCTGGTATCTCCAGGGTCAGAGTATATATATTGATAGCTCTTTCGTGTTTCCCACACAATGGTGCCTATCCAGTTACATGTACTGTACACTTTGTGCTACAGGAAATAAAAATATTGACAAAAAGAGCACTTGGATCTGCCCGAAGGAAAGACAAATAGACAAAAGGATGAATAATAAGGAGTTGCAGTAACCTTAGACCTTGTTCTTGCTGCTGCTTTTTGCTCTGTGGTATTACACTAGTTACCATGTTTTAAAAAAACCTGCATGTTTCTCTCTTTTACATCTTACAGGATGAAATTTGGAAGTACAATAAGAAAGCTTTATGAAATACTTAATAGCATAGCTTTATAAACATAAATCCAGGTCAAGTCAATGGAAGGAAATTGTTTTCAGCGACCTCTAAAGTTCAGAACTCTCCAGAAATTATAGGAAAACTCAAAATTCCATCCATCCATTATCTTCCGCTTATCCTCATTACAGTCACAGGGGCTGGAGCCTATCCCAGCTTCTCTCGAAATAGAGGTAGGACAGGATGTATCCCCCCCCCCCCCCGTCGCGCCCCTGCCTGTTACATTTAAAAAACAGAAGTCGACCCAAAGTGCTTTTATTTAGTGGAATTTGCAAATTGATGACATTTGCTTTATAAATCGAAATAGACTGCTTTCCCATAAGCTGCCTTTTTAGGTTAAAACTACTGGTATCAGTATTGGTAGTGCCATTACTGGCCTTGTATTTGCTGTCAGATCGATACCAAAATTTGCAGTATTTACTGCACTGGTGCTGCCAGGTGTTCACAGAGCAGAGCCGTGGGGTTGTTCAGCAGTGCAGTAAAGCAAAGAGGCTCTGTGACACTAATCATCACCTGAAGCTGTTTATGGTGTTCACATAACTTGGAGGTCAGCAGGTACTGACTCAAAGTTTACTGATTAAATTTATTTTACCTTGGTTGACTGAGAAAGGCTTTTCTCTCCCAGTGTTCACTGAGGTGTCCTTAAGCAAGGCTCATAAACCCCAGCTCCAGGAGCAGCGTGTCTAGCGACAATAAAAAAAAAAATGGGGGCAATCAGTGAAGACAAGACAGAAATGTGCTTAGCTAACTTTTACCTGGGTAAATAAAAGTCAGTAAAAACATGAAAGAAGAACTTAATGATCCCTATAGGTGTAGATAGGGGCAAGGAAATGGAAAGAAGAGGTGCAAAAACAGCTTCCATGTTTTACATTATCCAGTACCATGAGAATAGGTTTGGTAGTTACTGCAAATGTCATTGAGCTACCTTACGTGTACAGTTACACAACAATAAAGCCCCTCAGTTCTCTCACTGAAGCCTAATACTGCCTTTAAACTATTGAACATTGTGAAGTATATGGCCTCCTCTGATTTGTGAACATAGGGACAAAGGCATGGAAATGAATCACCCTTCTGCTGCTGAATCATTATCATTATACTGTGAGTCTGCGTCTAACATAAAACTCTCTCTGTTTCTTCCAGTCATGGTGATGACATGATTGTAACACCCTTTGCACAGGTGAGCGGTTGCACCAGTTTTGATGTCTTGACGCCTTACATACTGCCATAATGTGACGTTCAATTCTGTCATGTCCCCCTCAGGTTCTTGCAAGCTTGAGAACTGTACGAAACAACTTTGGTGCATTAACTAACCTACAACAAGACAGAACATCCAATAAGTAAGTTTGGAAGGCTGTAAAGCTTTACTGAAACAAAACCTTGCTGTAGTGAGAGGACTCTAATAATCAGTGTGACCAGCTTATGATATCTGATCACAGTCACCTTATGGCTGAGTTGTTCTACTCTGCATGTGGCAGTAATTTGTCATTCACATCCAGTGGCGGTCCTAGCCTGTTTGGTGCCCTGGGCGAACTCTCCCTCTGGCGCGCCCCCCCCCCCCCCCCCCCCCCCCCCCACACACACACACACACACATAAAACATATTAAGGATTGTACATTAACAAAAAACTGTTGTCGGAACCATACTGAATTTCACCAGAGAAACACACACACACATATGAAAAGAGAGAGAGTATGCATAGTATGCAAACGGCTACCAAACAGCCATCATAATTCATCATACAATGAGAACAGGACCAATCAACAACTGACAATGACTAATTAATATTAAAATCTGTAACATACTGTATTGTTTGGAGTTTAGTCTGTTACTGTAACCCACATAATTTCCTTAATTTAATAAAGTATTCTGATTCTGATGGTTTCAGGATGACCTGCCATTATCCAATGACACATCTGCTTACCTGTATCTTTTGCTCGTTTCTCCTCCTCTTCTTTTCTCTTTTTTCTAAACTGAGCACCTGATGGCTTTGAACTTTTCTTGTCCATCTTCCATTGGTTTTAATTTTGCACTCCAATATGAACACAAATCCCCCAACTCGAGGATCGCCACGACATAACCTAATAGACCTACACCTTAATTCACAGACTCGCTTTGTCTAGGGTTTATTTCTGGGATTTCGCACAACTCAGGACTCAAAACATCAATACATAATGGGCTTGGATTTACAACACTATGAATGAAATGTGCTTTGTTTCGAAGCAGCCGGCCCCTCCCCTTTCGACGGGTTGTGTGTTTGAGACTTTAAATCATCAAACTGTAAAATAGAAATTTTAAATTGTTACCCCTCTCTTTACCCCTGGTCCTAAAGTGTATGTTTATTTTCTTACTCTTCTTATATTTATTGTTTGTTTACTTGCACTGCTGTAACTGGAGCCTCGTCGTCTCGTCTCTCTATATACTGGACTGTATGTAGCGGAGATGACAGTAAAGTTTACTTTGACTTCAGCAGCAGGCTGTTTGTCTGGTGTTTTTGTTGGTTTGTTTGTTTTTATTTTGTTTTATTTTGCGAGTTGGTTATTAGATGCTGCTTCAGCCAGCCAGAGAATCCCCCGCCGCCCCGTCCTCTCCTCCCTGTGCCGCACGCAGCAGGCGCACCTTGCAAACGGAGGGCGCCCTTACTCCCAGCAAATGGGCGATAGAAAACCGATCGGTGCATGTGCCATTCCTAATATGCGCTGGCATGACGTCAGGGCAGCATGAGAACGAGCAATTTTTAAAAAAAATTTTTTTGCCGATGCCCGTGATGCCGACCCCCACCACGATGCTGCCCCGGGCAACCGCCCGTGTCGCCCGTATCAAGAACCGCTACTGTTCACATCCTTCACCTGCCTGCACTGTCTCCAGTGCTCACACATAGTCGGGCTTTGCTCGCCCTCTGCTGGATATATTCAGTATTACAACAACAGTGTGACTGTTGTAATAGTCACAAAAAACCAGCAAAAGGAGATTACGTTTCTTTACTTACTGTTATTTTTAGAGTTAATAACCGACTGTTTTGTGTGGCTCTTTGTTTCCCCCATGACAGAAGATCACCCATGTGTAACCCACCACCTATCACCAAGACCACCTTCACAGGTACGTAGACAGAAGAACGGCATGACTTGATGATATCTTTGTCTACTGTGTGTCCTTGTGTGTACGCGTGTGGTTCACGGCACTTTGTAAAGCAGTATTTACCTCACTTTGGCACACAGGGATCTCTAGTGCGGAAGCAGATGATAAGCAACGATAGTGAAATACAGATAATAACTTAAAATATGTAATAAATGGCTCATTCATTGTCTAAAAGCTGGTGATCAATTCTGAGTAGAACTAAAAGGAGAGCCTTACCAGAGTAGTCTCATCCATAACTGAAACTGGGATTAAATAGTTTATAGTAACAAAACGGAAGCGCTATCATTATCATGATGTCTTTTATCAGTTTTAAGATGATAAATATGATAACAATGAAGGGCTGTCAAGCACACAAAAAGTTGTGCAATAAGTCCAAACAAACAAACAAACCCATGAGCCAGAATATAAATATGAACTGTATATTTCACAGAGAAGTGGTTCACAGCAACAATAATTAGACTGTCCGATAGTATGGTGAAGTGTTTGTTTTTATTTGGTAACACGTCTCTATTCTAAGAAGCACTCATGGGGCTGTAGCAACAGACAGATCACTGTTCCCATAACAGATTAATAGGTTGTGTGTGTGTGTGTATATATATATAGTAATACTTGTCTTGGATAACCTAATGTGTTGAACACATTGGACAGATACCCTGTACTGCACAGATTGTCTGGTCTGCTTTAAGTGTTTTTGTTGTGAGGAAGACATGGCACAGACAGTGTTAGCTGGCTAGAATAGACTTGCCCTTGACAGTCACTTTGCTTTTTAGCAGTGTCAATGGCTGCAACCCAGCTTGTGTTTGCAGGAAAGACCAAATAACCTTCACCATTAATAAATAATTTCACTGTGCATTGCTCGGTAAAATGATCATGAGCGCGCACGCACAAACACATGGACATAGATATGCTCAATAAAAGGACAAAACTATATATTATTCTATATATTTATAATAGTCATTTATTAAGGGTGCCAAATTTTTGCTTACTCTTGTATTTGTGGGCAATCCTTACAGATGTTAAAATCGAAATCTCAAGACTTACCAACCTGCTTATATATTAAGAACCACTGACATCGTGCTATATTTAGAAAATAATCTGGTGCACAGCCCTGCCATAAACTGGTGACAGCTGTGAGTCATGAGCATAATTATTTGAGACTATTGACTGATACTTGTAACGCAAAGGCTTATTGAGCCTGCAACAAGTCGCATTGCAGAGAAAGACAATAAAGGGAGTATAATTAAAATTAAGTCGGTAAATCAGTCAAGGAGAAGATGCTGGTCAATAAAAGTGAGATTGCATGTAGGGCTCTTTGCCCCTTCCTCTGCTTGTCTTTCCATCTTTAGCTTCCTGCCCCTGCTTGCCAGAGCAGTTTTTTTTTTCTTCTGTTATCGGAAAGATGCACTAATAGTTCTTTGACCTTTTACCTGTTGTGGATGAGAATAGTTGCTGGTTAAAGTAAAGAGGGAGAGACAGACAACGATTTCAAGTTTCAAGCAATGCAGGCAGGCAGTAATTTGCATAATTGATTCAAACGGTTATGGCAGCTTTTTAAACATTTAGGCACTGAGGTGAGTTTAAAGAGATGCACGTGTCACTCGCATTCAGTATTCAACACAGTAGAATTATGTTTTTGGTTACATTCATTCTTTTTCCTTTTTTTATTGCACGCGATGCGGCCAGAAGCTATTTTCAAAGCTGATGCTAAACTCAGTGTCACAAGAGCTGTCCTTCCTCCCGAGCTCTGCGTTCTCCTTCCTTTTCCTCCTTGCTGCTCCTCTTCCTCTCTCTTCTTCTCATCGTCTCCCACTCCAACTTCACTGTCAAGCTGTTCCGGTACATAGTTTGGCTGCAGCCCTGCGTCTGTGCAGCAGAGTGGCCTCTCTGAGCGCCGGTGTCTGATGTCGCACTAAGCATGAGAAGAATGTCATTGACGTCAGTGCAGTTGCTGTCAGAAAGAGTAGCACCCCAGCCACTGACACCACACCAGGGAGAGAGACACCGAGAGAGAAAAGGAGACTGAGGGGAAGCGAAGCGAGAGACAAAAAATAGGAGCGAGAGAGAGAGAGAGAGAGACAAAGAGGGGAAGGATGATCAGTGGAGAAGTGTGGGAGAGGAAGGGGACTAATGGAAGCAGGGTGGGAAAGATTTGTCAAAGACAATGAAGCGGGATAGGGGTTCAGAGTATGAGGTCATAGAAAGGCATTGTTGTGCACAAAACAGACCCATATGGTAACAAAATTAGTGTGCATCTCTTCCAAATATAAAGCATGAGATATTAATAAAATTTACTTATCTTGTCCTACTTGTGCAATCGAGAGCTATGAACTTGAAAACTTAACTGTACACATTTACATCAGTAAAGTCAATATGAAGACAGAGCAGTGTTTCCCAAAGGCTTTAAGGCACTTTAAACACTTCCTACAAATGCTAAGTTGATATGGCATCACGAAACTAAATGTAGTCCTCGTGTGTTTTAATCTGCCGCTGCCTTGTCTGTGTAACTGAATTATGGCTTTAGTGACCACACATCACAGATCACATTGCATTAAACCCCTGTGTGCTTTCCTAAATTAGTTAAGGCATCAATATTAATTGGCTTCTGACAAGGTGACATTTTCTGCTAACATAGGCTGACTTTGAGAGGTGCATGTCTTTGATCTCAAACGAAAAGAAAAGGATACCGTGGCACTGCGATGTCGGGCTCATCACGCTAAACCGCTGCCATCTTCACCATATGGTCTGCCATCTATTTGTTTACCTCTCTCTTTTGGTGTATTTGTATGCTGAGCACATATTGGCATGCATGCACACTCAGTATAGGGAGCTCCCAGCTCTGGCTTCTCACTTCCAGCAGTCCAGTCCATGTTTTGATGATCTCCCTTCCCCATCCACAGTGCGGTCCTCTCAGGCTTTAGGTACAGCTTGGGGAGAGCAGCACGTTTGGCTACCAGGGACGCTGAAGCAACAGCAGCCCACCCCCTATACACACACACACACACACACAGCATCCATAGGAAACACTGTCCAGCGTACACACACAGCACTGGATTATACCCTTTGCTTCCCGGATACCATGGATGTTTTCATTGGCAGAGAGGCTATGGAGACAAAATCATGATGTGTTATGGTTAGCATTTTGTCTGGTGTGAGTGTGCATGTGTATGCATGTGTGCGTCTGTTGGTGTCCGTGTTTTTGTATGTGTGTGTGTCTGTGAGATGTATTTCTTAACCATGTCAAGTTGCTGTGAACGATCTTGTGTTTGTTCCACCCTGGACAATAGTGACATGGATCTTGCCTGGTTCTGAGCCTCTCACTGGATCCTCTTTTCCCTGATCCCCGTCTTCGCTCCATCCCTCCTATGGCAGACATGGGCCTGCTAAGCAGACTGTTGTTCATCTTGCTACATGACTGGAATTATACTTCTCTTATGAATCATACAGTAAACCCTATACACCCAGATCACTGAGTAGAATATGTGTGCTGTGTATGGGTGATAGTGAGGAAGTCTGTTTTTCTGCTGTTGCTCTCTTTGCTCTGTGGTTTACGTCTCTATTCTCTGCCGATGTTTCCTTACTGTTAACGAGCATCTGGACACACTGAATTGACTCGGGGTGGCTGTTTGCCATCCATCTCTCACAGCCATACTCCCAGGGATTGTATCTGACTTAAAAGGAAGAAGCCGGGAACTGTGGGACTGCGGTGAAGGTTTCTTTTCTCCATGGGGAATCAATGAGCTTGGCTACAGCTGACCTCTGCTCATCTGCGGGTTAGGATACGGGACATAAAGGCCCTGCTCCCACGCCCCCCACCCCTACCCCCTCAGCTGGCTCACCTGTCCAGTATGAAGAGTCACCCATGTGTCTACTCGGGGTATCCCAGCTTAGCTGTTTGTGGGGTGGGAGACCCCGGGCCTGGACCGTCCACTAGCCCTCTGAAGCGGGTCCTTACTGATCCCCTGCCCTCCTGTCTTGCCCCTGCAGAGGAGGCCTACCAGAAACTGGCCACTGAGACCCTGGAGGAGCTGGACTGGTGCCTGGACCAGCTGGAGACGCTGCAGACGAGACACTCAGTCAGTGAGATGGCTTCAAACAAGGTAAGAATAGCTAAAAAATTGTTGTTGTGGGTTTTTTTTTTTAAATTCATGGCAGTATATGTTATAAGTATTCTCTGTCTCTGTAATGTGGAAGTTGCTTCCTGGGTTTCACTTTAGTGTTTGTCTGCTTTGTTTTAATTTTGTGGCGTTTGAGCAAAATATAGTGTAGTGCTGATGCTGTGTGGGACATGCAGTACACTGTATGTGCTAAACTCTACTTGAAGTTGCACTTTTACAAATATTTACAGTATATACAGAGTTTCCTGCAGATTGAAAGTGCTAAGAAGCTAAACTACTAAATGAAGCTTGACTGCTTAACAGAACTGCGTTCAATGATTAACTTTATATATCTTTTAAAAAGAAATTGTGCAGCACACTTTCATGGGAGTTGTCATGTTGCTAACCCACGCCTGTGTTTTTACACGTCCATCTAAAAGAAAAAGAAATGTAAAAATACAGTCATTTTACTCATCTTATACAAAACTCTTGTATAAGTTTAAATGCCGTAATGGCTTGGTTTTTTTCTTGGACAAAGCTTATGTCACTTTTAGCACTGCATTAGCAAACTAACAAACAATAGTGAGATCCATTGTATCACAGGCTGTCGATGTAGTTGATTTTAAACATAATTCCATTGTCTTTAGACCTCCTCATCCCTAATAATGACTCGTTATGAACCCACTGTAAAAGCAGCACTGTAGAAACTTGATTCTTCCACATTTTGTTTGTTTTTGTGTGTGTGGTTGATCTATGTGCTGCTTGATTATGTGGTTTAATGTCTTTCTTAATACTCGTCAGTCATTACACCGCACATTGGTCTGTTTATGTTGTATGGTCTATATCGCCAGTGTGTGAATGTGTGTGTGAATGGGTGAATGACTGAATGTAGTGTAAAGCGCTTTGGGGTCCTATGGACTAGAAAAGCGCTATACAAATGCAGGCCATTTACCATTTACCATTTATATATGTTAGCGATAGCATCGTCATGCAAGCGAGGAGTTTTGGTATGAGCATGCTCAGTCGCTTCCACTGCGTGTGTGTGTCCGTGTGTGTGAGAGTGTTAGTGTGCTGCTCTGAATGCTGATCAGCTCTGGGCTGTGGTGATGTCACACACTGTGATGTCACACGAGGTGGGACGAACCAAGAGGAGAGACAGACAAAGGAATCAAACAAAAAGCACAGGTTCACCTCTGATGTTAGTGCGATCACACACATCACGCTGCACATCTACCTCATTTAAATTTTAAAAAATCACTTCTTTAAAAAGAGAGAGAGAGAGAGAGAGAGAGAGAGAGAGGTAGGTAAAAGAAAAACTGTAACATGCTCTCTTTTATCAGCACAGCTATCTTTGGTCGTCATGGCAACAGCCACAGGCTCAGCCGCCCTGCTATCTCACTCCAGCAATGCACACATACACACTCACACACGTACAGACAAAGACATCACATGTAATACAGTCGCTACATCTCCCACACATGGCCATTACTTTATGTGTGGAGCCCGCAGACTTTAACATCGGTGTTTAAAGGTATCCTCAGCTCATCGTCGAGATAAATAAAAGAAACCAAAAAAAAAAAAGATTGAATTCATTTGAGGAAAATGGAATAAAATTACGGAAAAATCACTTCTCTCAGTGTTTGGGACCATTGTTAAAACTCACCGCCCATAAAGTACAGTTCCTTGTGGGTTCCCATTCATCATCTCTGCCCTCAAATCAGGTCACAATATATTCTGGTGAAATACTGCACGTCACCTCGGAATATCACTATTCCCAAGGTTACTCTGTTAGGCTTAGAGGCTGCTGTAACAGTAGGTTAGGCAAGGTCAGTTTGCCCTCCAGGACATTCGTACTGCCATTCTACTTAATGCACTTTCACACAGTAGCTAAAAACACACACAGCACACACACCCATTGTACACCAAATGAAACAAGTCGTTTGCAGTTGTAACACCTTCTTTGACATTAAAAGTGCACATGTCTCTGCAACCCAGTATCACGGCAAAACCTGTAATAGAATCGCTGAGCCACTGGCATAGCTTGTCCATTTCCAGCTTTGACTCTTAGACATTATTAACACAGTTACACGGACAATATTAGCCACCTAGCTTAATCGATTCTACTGATTAAGGACCCTGAAATGTACTTCACATGTTTTTTTACTCACTACTGACTTCTTGGCTTTTTTAAAAATTATTATTATTATTATTATTATTATTATTATTATCTCCCCCTGCTGGTAATTCAACTTCTGCATGTGTGTCTATTTCACCCTTTTGCAGAGGCAAAGTGTGAAATTGACACACGTCTAACAGACAGCGTGTCTATTAGACGCTTTGCTGTAATCTCGTATAGGTCTCTGAGGTGACACTTGTTGGTTCTCTGTGGGTTCAAGTTCAGGATACTCCCGTGGTTAGATATTTTTCCTTTGTGTGTGATTAAGTATTTCGAGGATTCTTTTGCTCTTCTGTAAGATCGATGTGCACTAGTCAAGTCTGATTAGCGTTGGCTGTTTTCTCATTTGAAATATCAGGGTGTCATGCTTGGATGTTCAGGTTCGAAGGTGTCCTTTTTACTAAAGGCAAGAACTCTTTCCCCCTTTTGGACTCCTACTATGGGCAACTGTTGTTACTCTTTTCTGAACTGAGTGGTTTCTTCCAGAACAAAATGACAAGGTGTGAATCAGAAGTTAGTGATTGTGATCTTTTTGTATACAACTTACTAGGGCGTCCCTTGGAAAAACCTAGAACCTATTCTGATGGTCGTCAAAAATTGTCTTTATTGATGTTTATTGAGGTCTCAGAACTCGTCATTAAGGGTACTGGGGAGGTGATCAAATGTCTTTTTATGTGGGAAGGAGTTAAGACTTGTGTATTTTGGTTGTGTCGTGATCTCATCTGCGGATCTCCTGGCATATGGCAAGTGACTCATTAAAACTTTCTTTCTGTTTTTCTGGCATCACCGTTTTAGTAAGTCTGATTCACTTGCAGTGCGACTGGTGCCACACCTGAACAAGAATCTGGATCGTGTCACTTCTCTTTTTAACCTAAACCTGTAAGGTTGAGCTTCCCTGTCTTTTGCAAATCAGCAGCAGCCAGTGGGTGTTGGTGGATATCTTCTGTTTTCATAATGACTCTCTAATTGTTGCAGCAGGTAAAGTAAATACCAAAGTCTGTAATATGGACCTGTGCTAAATTATGCTTTTCCTGTTATATATGTACACTGCTATAATGGCAGGTGCTGCTATTAAATGTGGCCAAAGTTTCAAATAATGAGGCCGACAGACAATATGTGCAAGTATAACCAGTAACTGATTATATCTCCTCCACTTGTTGCAGTGATACTTTTAAATGATTAAAAGTATTATTCTTTTGATATTTCACTATTAGTGTTTCTTAGCAGCTCATTTCAAGAAAGAGCAAGAGGTTCCTTAGGAAACACCTAGTTTAGCAGCCTCACATCACTGATCTCAGATCTGTGCGAGGAGAGGTTTCTGCTTTTTCTGAATAACATGTAGCTTCCCTTAAGAATTCAAACTGTCTTGTCCCTAAAAGTTGGATCTAGTTCAGCGAGGAGGGCTTACACATGCGATGCGGTTCAGACTCATTCTTCAGTGGCTGAATTAGTGGCTAGTTCTCTTTGCTTTTGCATCTTGCTGCTGATCTTAGTTTTCATAGGTATACTTTGTGCTATAAATGGTACATGGACTAGTATTTGTGTGGTACAGCCCTTTTCCTAACAGTCATGCACTATGTATTGGCCCTGTGACACATTTTTATGTGTGGATTGGAGGAGCCGGGGGATCGAACCACCAACCAGTCTTACCATTACCTGTTTGTAGCCTTCCTACATATGGATTTCCTCCTTGGTGTCTTCTGTATGTCATGAATGGGTGACAGACCCATTTCATCTATAACACTGACAACAATTAAAGTGTTCCTGCTCCCTCTGCGGAGAGGGGGCGTCTGCTGCCCGAATAAATGCAGAATGTGAGAAACGAAAAAAATACATTGATCTGGAGGTGTTGCGAGCTATATATACACAGCAGGAACAGATATTTTTGGTCACAACACACATCTATGCTCGGTGTGACACTTTCCAATTTTTACCCAATAGTTTGAGTTCACACCTCTTGGCTAAGCTATTGCTTTGTGTGTGTTTGCGTGACAGCGAGTGGGAGTTTGTGTGGATTAGTGAGGTGTAAGCGGGCGTTGTTTAAACTGTCCACCTGAGAGGAGACCATGTGTTGTGCGTGCACACATGTGCGTGTGTGTTGGGCCTGTGCTGGCCTGCTTGGCTGTGAGTCAATCAAAGCGACTGGATCTCAGCGAGCCGGTGGGCTCATCTGTTCCAGTGTAGCTGTAAATTACTCACAGTGCCAAACAGGCTGTGGAAGTGGGGCGTAAAGTAATCAGAGACAGATTTGGTCCCTTTTCAATCAATGTAAACACTCGACACATGCATGCACACATGTGCGTTTACATACACAACATGAAAAAGAAAGAACAGACTCTAAATCTAAAGAAACGCAGGGGCTGTGGATGTTTTGTGTGGGTGTGCGCAAGTTTCAATAACCTGATTATGGTTCAAATTTTCACTGTTTTTTAAAGATTCAAATTTTTAAAAAGAAGTTTATATGAACCATATAAAGATCTGGAATAATCTTTTTAACTTTGACAATTGTAATTTTATATTCTGTTTATTAATGCTCATCAGCATTACTAAGGCCTTTTGCAGGCAGCCTTTGCAGTCCTTTCGACGTTAGCTATGTTAGCGGCCGACATCATCCCCGACATTTATGCTTGTGTGTCATGGATTACGCGTTAATTACCGTGCGGTTGTGTTCCACTGTTTTACATGTGGTGCCAGCCGATAGAAATTAATAAAATGCTGGGCCTTTTTTCCCCTCATCTCCCAGATGTTTGATGCCGCCCTTTTTTCAGGGGCAAACATGCTCTTCTCTCAAGTTTTATCTCTTCATTGTACATTCCCTGCCCTGCAACAGACTGGCCATCTGTCCAGGGTGTACCCTGCCTCTCGCCCTATGGTAGCTGGGATAGGCTCCAACCACCCCCACAACCCTAATAAGGATAGGACCATGTGTCAGACACCCCTGGTTTATGGGGTGGGGTAAGTTAGATGGTGGTGATGATTAGAAAAATGATCCATCATCATCATCATCATCATCATCATCATCATCATCATCATCACTGCAATATTTATCAGTAAAGCTGTAATATCAAAACTTGCACGCTGTCTGAACTCTGAACATTGATTGGAAATGTTTTTGGACCAGTGCCTCAACAGGTAATTTGAAGAGCATACACAAGTGTTTATACTAAGACATTTCTTTAAATAAACCAAAGTCCAAAGTAAACATGTTTTTCACCAAAGTTTGGTTCTGCTTTTCTTAGAAATACCCCCTGTCCAGATCCTAAGAATAGTATCACAGTTCAGAATTTTCCACACCTGCAATTACAAGAAGCAGTCCAGTAATTATTTGAGCTTACACATCTAATATCACTCATTTTGGTAGGACAAGATTCAGATGCCCTGTACATTTGAATTGCAGCAAACTGCAAACAGCTCTCTGTCAATGCCCTTTTTTTTCACTGGGACATCGTTGGCGAGCTGACTCAACGTGGGTTTTCCTGTAAAATTTCAAATTTAAGACTTGAGATTATCGGCGGATAATTCAATAATGCTGGATGTCAACATTAAAAAATGACTGCTGGAGACATGAAATGCACTCATAAAGCATCAGGTGGATATACTCACTTTGGAGGTGTTTGTCGCTTGGTGCTGCTTCAGAAAGAAAAACAAAAAACTCCAGCCTGAATACGGTTTCATCTTTTGCCTTCGATTAAAGCGACGACCTCCCGAGCTTGCTGACACGCACACGGAGCAGCCTGTGTGGCTGCAGCACTTTTAGTTTCTGTCCTATTGAGCCCACTTCAGATAACTGTGACGCTCATTCTTATTGTAAGACTAATGATGGGGTTTTTTTGTGTGTGTTTTTACATCATCTCATCAGTGATGCTGCTGTGACTCACCTCGCTTGAATACCGGGGTGGAAGGTGACCTTTTTTTAAATATTATATCATGTTGGATGAGGTAACCTGCACTTGTATATCAAGCTGTGCAGAAGGTTAGAACAGTTGGCCATGCATCTTATATGAACATGTTTTGCATACACACAAATGTAGGTGTGTACTGTACACACACACACACATGCATACGCAAACTAACATCCCCCTTGCACCGCAGGAATTAAAGGAAAGGGAAGGGGTAGATTTTTCCACTGACCTCAGTCCCAGCCAATCAAACAGCAGGCAGTCTCAGGTCTGTTCCAATCCAAACCAATCAGAGATGATGATGATGAGCTCACACTTCTTTCATATCCGGGCCCTGATTCGCTGCCGTCGTACGACCGTGTGAGGGAGGCAGCCTGTGCGCTTCACATGGGAGCTTGTGTCACACATACAGAAGCAGCCAGGCAGTCCTGTTTGGGAGCTGCTGAGAGAAAAATTTTGCTGTCCTGGTGCTTTGGCATCTACTAAGCATCCGCACCATCATCAATTATTCACAGACTCAGCAGTGCATCCCTGTGCCTGACTCTGTGTGTTCACATGCCAATCTGTGTCACCGTGTGTGGTCACAATATGCTCGCATCGGATCTTTGGGGAGACACGTTTCTTCCGCTTCTCTGTCAGAATCTGTTTTTCTTCGGCTTGGTTCTTTGGTTATTTGCAGGGCAAGAACGCAATGCTTCACTTACAGACTCTGCACAGCTGATTTACTTGGAATCGAGCTCTGCGGGCTCCTCAGGTTGAGGTCTTTTAACTGGCGGGAACTGCCTTTGTTTTACTAGCTGTCTAGTGTTTTCATTGACTGAGCAGTATACCGGACTATAAACCTGCACCTTTTCTGCTTCTGGATCGGTTTGCTTGATTTGTCAAAATGCCTGAAGCAAATTATTTGCTCTCTGTGTCCTGGGGATACATACAGGTAAGATCCCTTCTTATATTAGTGTAGTTTTTTTATATATTCATATGCTTCACACCTAGTTTGACGTGATTGCTTAAATTAATTTTCATCGAGAGGACGTGGTTTTTTTGTAACTTTCATCCCTCAGACCAGTTGAGATATACGAAGCACGTCATATATCTCCTCAAACTGTTGCTGCATTGGTGTGAGATTTCTGGGTCCGTTTTCCATTTTGATGCATTTGATGTGAAGAGCCAATGTTGTACTCGCATGGTGCTGCCTGGGTGTAATTCACAGAAAAAAATGATAATTTAGGTGACTTTGGATTCAAGAGCAAAGATGTTTTCGCAAAATCTCTGGATCGTTATTTCCATTCTGGTTGTTTCAAAGGTTAAACGGCACAAGTGGCCTCTTAGGTCAAAGAAAACAGCAACTCTTAGGTCTCTCCTTTTTAGGTCCATAATCTTTTAATTTTACTTTATACAGATATCTGGAAATCTTGTAGGTTGCATTTTTATTTATATGTTGCTATTTTTATATGTTTGTAATTATTGTATTTGTCGCTTTTCTGCAACAATGGCTGCAAGTGGCTCGCAGCCTCTGGTGTCATCATTATAAAAAAGCCTGTGGGTGTTCTTAAATCGGACTGAGCTCTAAAGAGACTCCTGTGGTGTTATGGCTTGCTTAAAGTGATCAGTATGGCTTTACATAAATCATTGATATACACTGTGCATTTTACAATTTCATAATTAAATTCATTCATAATTAAATAATGCATTGAGGGGTTTTTTAAATATCTGTTTTGTAACTTTGTGGTTTGGAACATCAGTGATTTAAAGCGTTTGCCTGCACATCAATCAATTTGGTTTTCAAAACCAAAGCTGCAGCTAAATTTGGGCCTGCCACTTCAATTAGGCACCGGAGAGCTAAGAGCAAATGAGGAATAAATAAATGCTGTCAGTTTTTTCAGGGCAGCAGCCCTCTAAATCTGTGTGTGTGTGTGTGTGTGTGTGTGTGTGTGTGTGTGTGTGTGTGTGTGTGTGTGTGTGTGTGTGTGTGTGTGTGTGTGTTAAAGTGAGAGAAGGTGAAATTTCTGGGAATAACTACTGTATTGTTCCTTGAAATTTTAAAAATCTGTCTGCAAAAGACTGTTGCTATTAGGAATGTGTATGCCATCAAATCATCTGTTTTCTTTACATGCATAGATTTTTTTTTTTTTCACGTTCTGGAACTTGAACTATGTTTTCAGTTTCTGTTCTTTACTTGAAAATGACATTATTAAGTGCCTCTGAACACCTCTGACCTGAAAAACCAAGTAATTGTGATTATGCCTTTTTCCGAGACACTGAACCCATTATTCATATACGTGTGTGCTCCGCTTTCAGTTCAAGAGGATGTTGAATAGAGAGCTCACGCACCTCTCGGAGATGAGCCGCTCTGGGAACCAAGTCTCTGAGTTCATCTCCAACACCTTCCTGGGTGAGTGATGACACGGGTAGATAGACTCGCCCTCCTTCCTGCGTCGTGACAATCTTTGTATTCACTTTTCTGTTCTTTTTTTTCTGCACTGTGTCTCTCCAGACAAGCAGCATGAAGTCGAGATGCCATCCCCTCAAACGCAAAAGGAGAAGGAGAAGAAGAACAAGCCCATGTCTCAGATCAGTGGGGTGAAAAAGCTGCAGCACTCATCCAGCCTCACAAACTCGAACATCCCTCGATTTGGGGTCAAGACCGAGACCGAAGATGAACTTGCTAAGGTGTGTTTGTGTGCATAGTTTACATAAATATAGTGCACAGTGTGTGCAATTTGATGTATATAGTTGAGGGAATTTATTTCTGATCTTATCTCATTGTTTTTTGGGGTTTTGATTTTTTTCAGGAGTTGGAGCATGTGAATAAATGGGGCCTTAATGTTTTTAAAATCTCCGAATTTTCTGGGAATCGACCACTGACAGTCATGATGTACACAATATTCCAGGTAAAGACTTCCTTCTTCTGTTTTTCTGGCTCTTTTGCTGCTTGATGAATCCCCAAATTGTCCAAATCGTCTTAATTGTAATCCCCCCCCCCCCCCCCTTTATTTCTTATTTGCAGGAGAGAGACTTGTTAAAAACTTTTAAAATTCCACTTGACACCTTTATAACCTACCTGATGACCTTAGAAGACCATTACCATGCCGATGTGGCCTATCATAACAACATCCATGCTGCTGACGTCACCCAGTCAACTCACGTGCTGCTATCCACCCCTGCCCTTGAGGTGAGGTGCAAGTGCACGCACACACACAAAGACATGGAGCACTCTTGTACACATGCATTGACATGCATATACTCACAAACACGTAGGCCATGCTTCCACAATCAGCTTCAATCAAACTCCTTCTCCACGTCCAATCAATGGCTCTAAACTTGAAAGGGTATTTTTATCCAGCGAGCTGACTCTCGCATCAGTGCCCTCCGCTCTCCCTTCAACACTTGCTTCTTCTTCTTTCCAGGCTGTGTTCACAGACCTTGAGATCCTCGCTGCCATCTTTGCCAGTGCAATTCATGACGTGGACCATCCCGGAGTCTCGAACCAGTTCCTCATTAACACCAGTAAGCCTGAATATGAGTGTTAGCAACTGTGTCATTACCAAGTATTCACAAACGCACACACTCTGGCACAAAGGTGAGAACATGCACATTGATGCCTCTGCTTCGTTAGCAAGCATACATATGCACACACTCTGCATTATAAATATAATTTCTCTCATAAATCGCATTTCATAATTAATCCAAACTCTGAATTGATTCTTGCATCAACTCCAAAATGTGCAGGTTGGGCTTAAACACTTAGTGCCTGCACACATGCACGTGTTTACCAGCATGTTTTTTGCAGGCACGTGTGATGGCTTTGACATGTGATTCCAAAGCAGAGGAGTTCAAAGAGACGATCAATAATTGCCCTAATCCCTGTACTCAACATCATTCAGGATTCTTAGGAAAACGTCCTTCTGAGGACAAATGTAGCCACACTATATGTGCTGACCTCAATATTTTCTTGTTTACATCAAGCGGTAGCTAATCAACGCTGAGAGTCTTATTTCTTTTTATAGGCCATTGCATTTTGGTTGCTAAATTCCAGTAATCTCCATTGTTGAGTGAAGGGTAGACATCACAAAGACAGATTTATCAAAACCTAAAGAAATAAAAGCCAGATAATCTGTGTGACTCACTAACACCAAGAGTAGTGATAGAAGCATCTCAACTGAGCTTATAACCATGCCAGACTTGCATGCCTGCTTCATGTTGTTGTGTTTGTTAATGTATCCCTGAGCTAGACACTAAACCCCTGTTATCTCACTTTAACTGACTCACTTGCTTATGGTTAGCAGTATCACAAATATCACCTTAATTTGGCGGTTTAGAGGAAAACTCAAACAAAAGCAGTTTATATCCACTGGGCACAAATGCATAAGAGTATTACTAACACCAGCCTCAGAACAGAAGGCACACTATGCAGTCGCATACACGTAGCACACACATAAAATGTGTAGTGCTTACCATAAGCCCCAAATGGGGAATCCCTGCAGTAAAGGCAGTGTGAGTCATCCTTGTTAAGTGCCACCAGAATGATCTGCTGTCAGCCAGAGAGCAACGGAGCAGGATCCCCTTTCTCTGTTCTGCTGCTCGGTTTCACTGTGGCCAAGACTAATGCATCTTAATGGAAAATCTAAATACAGCTAGAGGTCCTTCAAATGACCGCGAGTGGGAAATCTCTCAGCGGTAAACATGATGGGGCTTTCTTCTGCTGCTCATTCACCAAGGAATCCATAGCAGCACACATAAAATTCAGCAAGACACCATTAGAGAAATTTGTTGCACTAATAGGCGATTGTTGCACATTTATTGTCTTATGGATCTAATTAAACTGAAATGCACAGTTTAGAATTGCTGTTCCCATCTATGGTAATTTGTATTTGGCAGTATGGTTTTGGCACATGCACATGTGTGGAAAGCACAAGGCACTGAGAGCAGCAGCAACACCTCCAGAACAGAACAAGAGCAGGCATGCATGACTGCAGACACTGATTTAACAGGACAAAGCATGAAAAGGAAGAGATGGGGTGGGTTACAAAGTGGCGTGCAGCGTGTATCAACTTAAGCTTAGCCTAAAAGCAACTTGAAAAGAATTTCCAGTTGGATGTACAGAAGTGTACCAGCGGACTTATCAGCTTCCTGCTAAGTTTCTGCAAACTAAACTAACCAACCGTTTCCCCCCTGCAGATTCAGAGTTGGCACTGATGTACAATGACTCTTCCGTCTTAGAGAACCATCATCTAGCAGTCGGTTTCAAGCTCCTGCAAGAGGAGAACTGTGACATCTTCCAAAACTTGACCAAAAAACAAAGACAATCACTGCGAAAGATGGTCATTGACATCGTAAGTGAAGAGAGTTTCATCTTTTGTAATAAAGGCTGAGTAGAAAGCCTTGTGTAGTATATTACGTACAAATTAAGCGACAGTGTTCTTTGCTGAGTACTAGTAACAGTTTGTTGTTGGTCTTTATAAGGTGCTAGCTACAGACATGTCCAAGCACATGAATCTGCTGGCTGATCTGAAAACAATGGTGGAAACTAAGAAAGTGACCAGCTCTGGTGTCTTACTGCTGGATAACTATTCTGACAGGATACAGGTAAAACTGGCTGTCTAATATCCACGTCTCTGTTGTAGTATTTCCTGCTGCTGTCTATATTGTCTTTTGGGACATTGGCGCTGTGTTTTAGATTGTGTTACCGGTCACATTCAGGTTCTCCAGAACATGGTGCACTGTGCAGATTTGAGCAACCCCACCAAGCCTCTGCAGCTGTACCGGCAGTGGACGGATCGCATCATGGAAGAGTTTTTCAGCCAAGGTGACCGAGAACGGGAGAGGGGCATGGAGATCAGCCCCATGTGTGACAAACACAATGCCTCAGTAGAAAAGAGCCAGGTAACACACACACAGGCAGATAAGTGTACTGTACTTGTGTGCTGTGTAGACACACACTGAGAGTCCTGTTTTTCCTGCGTGTCCTCTGTAGGTTGGATTCATAGACTATATCGTCCACCCTTTGTGGGAGACGTGGGCTGACCTGGTCCATCCGGATGCCCAGGACATCCTGGACACATTAGAAGACAACAGAGAGTGGTACCAAAGCACCATCCCCCAAAGTCCCTCCCCTGCGTTGGACGAGCCTGAGGACAGCACTCGACCTCCGGGAGGGGACAAGTTCCAATTCGAGCTCACCCTGGAGGAGGACGGGGAGTCGGACACTGAGAAAGACAGCGGCAGCCAGCCAGAGGAGGAGGAGGAGGAAGAGGAGGAGGAGGAAAACAGCTGTACTGATTCTAAAACACTCTGTACGCAGGACTCTGAATCAACAGAGATACCTTTGGACGAACAGGTGGGGGAGGACGATGACGATGATGATGAGGTAGTAGAAGAGGGAGAAACACCCTGCTCACAATCATGTGTTGTCGAGGAAGAGGTAGCAGAAGAGGAGGAGGAAGAGGAGGAAGAAGAGAAAGCGAAATCCCCTGACACATAGCAGTTTATGGACAGCATCTGATTAACTCTTCTTCTTAGTAATGACAGATGATTATTTATAGAATATTTTTTGGGTTTTGTTGAATCTGTGTGTGGTTTTTATACATCCATGTTTCTGGTTCCAAAGCGTGCGCTGCTCCCCACCTTGGCCACTCCTCCCTGCCCGCTTTGTTCAGACACGCCCACTGGTACTACTTCAAGTTTTTTTGCACTCAGGAAAACTCCTTTCCATTCCCATTTGTACTGAAGTGGTGTGTCTTTATTTCACCTTTACAGCCCCCTCCCTTTTACAGGCTTAAGTTTGTGGACCAGCAGTTCAGTCTCCTCCGTGCTGTTCTTACTGTACGTAACATCACGTTTTCCTCCTTTTCTGCTTCGTCTCAGCCTCGCCCGAAGGTTTGCCAGTGTTTCCGTGTTTTATTAAGTGCCCATACTCTACAGAGACAGTTGTTGGCGTGTTCAAGGAGAACCTCCCTCTCGGTTAGGTCATATCCCCCCCCTCCCGCTACAAATTAGGAGGCACGTTATGCTGTCATCCGGTCGAGAAAACCTGACGGGGCGCCGCAGAGATGAAAGCTGCAGCACACCGGGGAACTTTTTGAGACACATTTCTGCTGTGGAAGTCTTCCTTGAAAACCTGACTGACACCAAGCTCAAATCGAAACGGCTGTGTCGCTGTCCTAGACCTCTTTAATTTTTTTGTATCGTACTGTATGTAAGATTCAGATATTTTCTAGAATTTACTTTTGCAATCTTAGGCTCTGTTTTGTTAGAAATAAAGAAAACGAGGGCACTTTTGGAAACTAATGGGGGAGAAACGTGTCGTAGATATTCAGTGTTTTTTTGTTTTGTTTTTTTTCTTGAAGGGGATATCTTTACAGCTGGGTTACATTGAGTGTTCTGAGCTGTTTGCACTTGCTCCAATAGCATTTATACTACTATTTCCATGCCACTGTACTCATATTTGGTTTGTCCTGTCAGTTTGAATTTTGGAATTCATTCATAATAACTATTGTTTTTGGTGAGCGTCTTCACCGAGAAGGAAGCGTGAAAGCCGAGGTTTTCACACTTCAGTTACATTGTTACAAGCCTTTAAATTTAATTGTCGTTGCCTGCAGTTCTTTTGAACACATCCTAAGACAATGCAATGCTTTGTAGTTGATACAAAAAGCACCTTTTTTAGAAGCTTGTTTAGTGCTCCAAGTATACAGAAATAGAAATGGTATTATAGGGTGATTTTATACAAATGCTACGAAAGCTTTTTATCGTCCTTCTTTTCATTTTCTTGCCCTTATTTGACACGCACATCAAGAACTGCTGCTTTTTTCCAGTCACTGTGTTTTCTTTTACCTGTTGTAAATGTGCTTTTCATCACGAACACATTTTTGTTTTTATAGGGTTTTTTTGCCTACACGACGTTAACTCCAGTTACTGTCTTTGTTTTCGACAAGACAATCAGCTCCATCGTGCAGTCGTCAGATATCCTCTACAGATATCCAGATACTCTTGCACAGATACATATATTCGTTTATGATTACATTTATTGTTTTATTTAAACTCGCCAAAACGCGTGCGCACATAGGCTTGAACGTTGTCGCCCTACATCACAGCCAAAACTCTTCACTTTTTTCTATCATATTTTACGCCTCAATTTATTATTTATTGCTTGATTCTTTTTTTTCCCCCTCTTTGTGTGTGTGTGTGTGTGTGTGTGTGTGTGTGTGTTTTTTTTGGTTTTTTTGCATTATGAAGATGGTACAGTAAATATTTTACTGTAGCATAGACCACATCGCAGGCTTGCAGGTTACAATATCCAAATATACTTTTTAACCCCAGTGTACATACAATATTTAAAAGAAAATCCACCTCTTTAAAGAAAAAAAAACCACTTGAAGTACTGCACACCGCTTTTTAAAGAGTGCTCGTTTTGATTATGTGTCATTTTAAAACTTTTTATTTAATCTTTCATTTTGTGCCAATACTTTTCTTTCTTTTTTCCCCCCCATCCTCACCCAGAGCCCTTACCTGTAATAAAAAATTTTCTGGTTTTATCGCTGTTTACAAACATATATTTATTGTGCTGTACATAATATATAATTATTAATGTTATTACTATCATAATGCAGTTTGCTGTAAATGGTTGATTCTTATCATCCCTTTTGGTGATGGCGTGGCTGTATTATGTACCTCTTGTTGAGAGAATGTTTATTTACACATGAATTTCAGTGTAAAAAAAAAAAAGAAAAACAACAAAAAAGAAAAAAACAAAACAAAAACGATCCATCGACATGTTGCTTAGCTGAGAAGTAGCTCAGTGAAGAGAGAGGGAAAGCCAAATTGTTTTTTTTAAGAAAAAAAAGAAACTGTTCCTTGGCCCATGGGCTGTGCCTTAAATTCAACACGTCATTTACTTTTAGCCTTTTTATTTTTTGAATTCTCTAGTTCTCTTTTTGCTGCAGTGGTGAATCTTTTTGGCTTGGGTCGGCCCGATCTCCTGCTGAGAAAAGTTGCCTTTTCCACAATCACAGCCAAACACGGTTTGCTCTGTCTCGCAGCTACGGCGCTGCTTTGAAAATACGCCGTCGGTGCAGACGTGTGCGGAGACTCGGTTCGACCGCAAGCCTGAGATTTACCACATGAGTGATGTGTGGCCTATAGCCAGCCGGGTGTCCCCAGAGTCGAGTTTGCTGTAGACCTGGTCTGAACAGCTCACACTTCCTTTACGCTCTGCCTCTACACTCACAGATGTGATTCAGCCTGTCAGGAGACGTGATGCGGGAGTCGCTTTTTTGGCTGCCGCATCACCTGCTTCTGCGTGGCTGTCTCGCAGCTACAGAAACACTGAATGGGGCGCAACAGTAGTGTATAGCTGTTGCTTGACTACGGCCCTACAAAGCACAGAGGCTTCGAGACACATCTGCATGTTCAGCCACTGCTGCATTAATTATGGCTGAAACACTGGCGGTGTGTTGCTTATCTATGCTCTGCCCGCACGACCACTCACATTACTTGCAATATCCAAAACCACTGACATCTCTCTGCCTGCACAGGAGAAGGGTTTATTATATTTGTGTAGTGAAGGGAGGGGTGGGGGTATGGGGTGGGATTCAAGGGGTTTGGGCGACTGCATCATTGTCCTGAAACATGGACTCTTATTTTGACACACATACTGTAGATTCTAAACAGCCCTGGACCAATGGAAATAGTGGGTTCTTTTCTCATTATGTGTTCTATTTTTTTAATGGTATGAAAGGAGAATACAAACTGTAACTTTAAGACAAAAAAAAGAAGAAAAAAAAGGTCTTTGGGACAATTATATTTTGGGTTATGTCTTTAGAATGCCAACTTGTCTGGACGTTTCACAGGACAATTAAAATTTTATTTTAATGGATTCCTTGTTAATTGCAGTCTATTGGATAGCACTGTAGATCATACAACTTTATGTAAAAAACAAATAAAAAGAATGAAAAAAGTTTTTATATGCAATGGATTAAATAAAAGCATGGGTTGATTCTGCCTAATCACTTCTTGCTTGGATTGTTTTTTAAGGTATTGGAGAATTGAGTCACAGTTTCCTCATAAAACAATCTCTTCATACCTACTTCAAAAGAATCAGGGTTCAGCAAGACCACTTGTTGAACTCTGAAGGTGTCTCATAAGGTGATTGAGGCATAAGTTTTGACACTTCAGCAGTGAAAAAATAGAAACTTTCTGCTGATATGAATATAAGCGGTGCCTTGAAATTGTGGCTTGCCCTTTGGTGTGCAAAATACTAAGGCAAACCACTGCTGTAGAGCACGTGTCTCTCAGCAATTATGAATGCACAAATTGCTTTGAAATGCTCAAGAGGAAGAGCCAAGACAAAGCAGCTGTACATCTGAGTGACATGATGTCTTTGAGGCAAAGACGTGGGTATTAGGGTAATTCGTGATTCTTAATTGGCCATAGGTGTGAAAGATCCCGTGCATCTATGCGTTAGCCCCGATAGACTGGCGGCCTGTCCAGGATGCGCACCAGAGTTTGCCCTGTGACAACAAGGATAGGCTTTGTGAGCAATTTAGGACAAACAACATTAGCATCTCATCAATGCAAATATCTAATAAGCCAATCACGTGGCAGCAATTTGGTGCATTTGGGTAGATACGTAGGTAGACATGGTCAAGATGACCTACTGAAGTTCAGTTGGAGCATTAGAGTGGGGAAGAATGGTGATTTAAGCAACTTTTAACATGGCAGTATTTCAGAGGCTGCTGATCTACTATGATTTTTCCTCACAACCGTCTCTGGGGTTTACAGAGAACAGTCTGAAAAAGAAAAAATATCCAGTGAGCAGCAGTTCTCAGGGTGAAAATAACTCGTTGATGCCAGAGGTCAGAGTAGAATGGCCAGAATGCTTCGAGCTGATCAGAAGGCAACATTAAATAAATGAAAGACTAAACCAAAGTATGCACAAGAGAACAGGGAAAACACAACATGTTGAACACTAAAGCAGTTGGAACTGTCAACTAAGAACTGTCAAAAGTGTTAGACAGTGTGGTCTACAATTCACGCAGGCTCAGCAGATTAGGACAGCAGGAGACGAGTCTTAATTTCTCAATTTCTGCTGCAACGTTTGGATTGTAGAGTGAGCGATCGAACCTCCAACCAACCACCAAGCTACAGTCACCCCGAAGTACACCACAGCCTACCTAGCAAACTGTTTATGTAGCAAAGCTCAAATCATCTCAAACTGTTGTCTTAAAAATGACAACTGTACTCAAGTGGCTTCGACAGTCACTGGATCTAAATCCATCAGAGCGCCTTTGGGATGTGGTAGAAGGGGAGATTTGCATCATGGATGTGCAGTAACTGTCCGATGCGATCATGTCAATATGGACCAAAATCTCTAAAGAATGTTTTCAGCACTTTGTCATGAAGAATGAAGCAAAGCTTGACCCAATACTAACAAAGTGTACCTAATGAAATGTCTGGTGACTGTATACTTAAAGTAGCTTCACAATTGTGTTTTTATTGCACCTCCAATGGAGTTACAGTTAACAGTGTGTACCTATGACAATGCCTATCAGGTAAAACTATAGTAAAAAAGTAAATAAAACGATAAATGCAACATTTTCTACTCAAAATAAGTGCGATAAAAGTACAACGTTCAAATGTACAATATAGTCATAGTGGGTTCGACTCACCATAAATTCGTCACTTCCGCTCTGGTGCTAATCCAGCATCGTGTCACTAGGTGGCGCACTTTGCCTTAAAATGGGACCAGAGCAGTTTCACTGAAACATCAGGTGCGGGTTGGAGAGCAATCTTCACGCTTCACGAGTGAACAAAGAGTCACGAAGGACACAAACGCCCGCAGATAGAATTGGATTTATTTCCTATAATCTCAAAAACATACTTCTTAGTCTGCTTGCACTCCAACAAATAAATATATTCAGTTATATGTAAAGACATAATATTTTAAAATGGCATTTTTACTCGAGTGACTGTTGGGCTGAGGCTAACCATCCCTCTATGAAATGAATGCGATCATTACAGTAATTTATTTCATGGCTACTGGCATCAAATCATAATGTCACACACATACACAGATGTGTACACGCAGGCGCTTTAAACTAGTTCATGTGTATTCCTATTCTTGGCATTAGTAAAACAGTATGGCATATGTCATGGACTAAGTTTTCTCCCTGACTATCTGTCACAACAACACTGCATTTTGACATGATAATACAAGTTCGGTCAACAACCAACAGTTAGCAGGAACAGCATATAGTATGTGAATACATTTGTACAAAAGGTATACACAAACAGTACACTATATTACGTAATTTGTCTCTTCAATATGGCAGGTACACGCACACATACACACTTACAGTCGCACATTCAGTTACTGAATGAAGCACATCCTCGGGTTTTACGAGTTATTCTGACCTACTGTCACTCACATACGGCAGCTGGGGTCATTGTACTCGAGGACGGGAGAAACTATGTACAGGGTATAATTCATAAAATATTGCACTTATTGGCCCATTGCATCTCACGGCGAACGCCATGACAATGCTCCTAAATCTGTAACACAGCGTGATATATACAGTATCTTATCATATAAATCTACACAGGTATATCAGGACTGACTTCATGCAATTGTTTAGAGCTTTTATTCAACTATGTGACAAACAACCGACGATGTGAAAAGAACTGTAATGTTTTGGCACAATTTATTTTCTTCTAAGACTAGCAGAACTGAAACTTTTCTGGCTTTTCAAACAACCTACAACGTTTCTATTACATGGAATTACATTAAGACACTAGAGTACGGTATATGCCCGCTATGAGAAGTTTCCCTTTTTACATTGTTGTCAATTTTTTCAGAGGGTGGGGGTAGGATGGAGGACTTCATTTTATCATACAAACATGGAATTTAAGCATGCTGAGTCAAAACTTAAACATATTTTAATATATGGCTGTTTATTCCATGACAGAGCTGATCATTTGTTGTGTATCGCACACAGTGAGCTGTGCTTTGACAGTAAGAGATTTTTCCTTTAATGGAATGCTAAATCACTGTTTTCATATGGAGCAGGGGATGGTTAGGTTTGGGTAAGGCCTATCTTAAAATAAAACAGCACACATTATTGAGTTTTTGGCAGCATGCTCATTGGATCGAACTATAAAAGAGTGTCTTGGAGGCTAAGCACATGGAAATGGTTGCTTAAGATATACTTATTAGATATACTTAGAGGAATCACATCTACAGACAGCGGAGGGTGGAACAGTACTCACGTCAACGTTACACACACTCCAACAGTAAAACAGGACAGAGGGACTTACAGAGGCCGTATTGAAGATGCTAAAAGGCCACTTTTTTCCAAGGTAGATGATTTTAAGATGGCGAAGTTGCAGTCGGACATAATACTCGCATTCACGCAAACCCGCACTCACTTATTGTGCAGTCACACAACAGCCACACACACACACGCGTTACACAAAAGAAAGCCGCTACATCCTATAGTGCACTAAATCATAGATTTGGCAGCTTCAGGAACCTATAAAAGGAAAAAACATACTGTACAAAAACATAAAAAATAAAAAGCTTATTAAAGCACTCACTGACTATCCTTCAAGGTATTATCATCATTATTATAGCTTTTAAAGGTCTTAAGGATTAAGTGTACAGTGTGAACTATTTGCAGCCTATGAAACATACTTGGTTTGTAACCACACTAACTAGCCAAAGAATGAGAATATGGTGTCTGTGTATTCAAGTTATACTGTAATGTTATGCATCTTACAACAGCCACGTTTGTTTTCCTGGTTATTTGCTATTGATATAAGGTGATAAAGTTAAGAGATAATAGGACAGATTTTTGTAATTCTACTACTAAACGGGGTTTGAAGTGTAGTCCAGGGGAAAGCAGCACTATAGCAGGAGTGATAACGCTCAGGGAGAACAATTTTTTACCACCTTACAGGACCTGTGCTGCTCTCCTGCTCCTTGACATGGCTCACTAACAATTGCAGCCGGGCTGCTGGAGGGGTGGAGCGCTGTCTGTGAGTTTGGCAGTGGGCGCTCCCGTAGTGACAGCTGGATCAGCGTCCAAACTCTCAGACATCTTGTCGCAAATTAGGTCGACGAGACGCTCAAAGGTCTGCTTCACGTTGATGTTGTCCTTGGCGCTTGTCTCAAAAAACTCGAAACCTTGGGATCAGAACGTAGAAATGACCGATTAATGATCACAAGATAAATGTGGGGTGTTTTTGTTTGTTTAGAACAACCTTGACTGTCTGTACAAAACAAATAAATGTCAAAGGTCTTTCTGCAAAAACCAGACTGTGATGCAACCCAGTTTTAAAAACACCAAGTGCTGAATGTTGCTCTGAGACCCACCCAACTGCTCCGCCAGCAGTCTGCCATTATCCACCGAGACCACTCTCTCTTCTTCCATATCACACTTATTCCCAGCCAGCACCACCTGCGCGTTATCCCACGAGTAGGTTTTTATCTGGGTTGACCTGCACGTAATCAGAAAGAAAACACAACAAAAATACATCACATTCACATTAGTGCTGTTTGCCGGGTTTCTCAGAAAGTGCTAGAAACAGATTCTGTGCCACTTTTTTATTGGACTGGAAGAAAGGGCAAGATGTAAATCTGTCCACCATTTGGGTCGGTCATGAACAGTGATTGCATCTCCTTTTGTTTGGCATCGTGTCATATCTGAGTCACTGATGGCATTGCGGAAAAGTGGGTCAGTGGCAGCTCTGTTCTGAAAATTCGTAGTCACTGTTGCTGTAATGTAGGTGATTATTTGCTATTTTTTAGATATTTACAATTTATATTTAGATAGCTATAAAGCTTTTTGGCTTTAGTCACAAACACACACACACGGGAAACACTGGATTCCATTGTTAAAATAGTTTTGTGAACTGTGTCAAGTGTTAATATCATTACATGCTAATAACGACATCCACATGAACAAGGATTTCACAGCAAATCAGTGAGCTGCTTGAATGGCTCTTACCTCTGCAGGCTGCTTGCAATCTGGGAAGGAATTTAAGGAACAAATTCCTCCCGTGGTGTTGCAGTTTTGACAGAAAGTAGGGCAGTAAACACACCACAGGCTGAAAACAGGAGAGAAGGAGCCAGCCATAGAAAAAGGAAGAAACAACATCTCAGAGAGAGAGAGAGAGAGAGAGAGAAAGCAGCATGATGTCGGCACACCGCTGCTCTCTGTCCAGTTCTGTCTTGTTTTATTGCTTCAGATGTGGGTCAGTCTGAATCTACGTGCAGGTATTATTCACTGACCAAGAAAAAAATAGCACTGGTGTTTGTATCGCATTTAACGAAGCAACACAAGTAATTAAGAGGTGTTAAATTAAACAGGTAAGTGCCTTTTTTCCTATTGCTGTCCAATATTTATTTTATTGGAATCTTAAGCAGTTGATGTCAATCTCACAGCGCTTCCCTCATTTTCCTATGACATAGGCAGGAAATGAGCGCGTCACAGGCTTTAGTCAGCCACTGTCAGGGAAGCAGCCGTTGCCTTGGCAACCTCTATTTTTTTTCCTCCAACCTTGTCACAAGGAACAAGGTAGAGAGAGAGAAATCAGAGCTGAGGCCTGTGGTAAAGGCAAAAAAAAAAAAGAAGGATTCTGGTTATGTGGCAGGTAAAAAAAGAGCCTCTTCTTTTGTGTACAGCTGATGGATTTGTGCACCGTCTGGTGAACAAGTTCACAGGTGACTCTCCTGGATGGTTGCTGCGAGTGACACACTTGGCTCACTTAATTGAGATACCCATCACAGACTGTGCTCAGACTGCAGCGCTCTATTAAAGTGTCAAGCAGGCCTTAAAAGAATAATAGGTGTGTCTGGCTCTGAGCTGTCTTTACAAGAAAGCCTTTCTGGCTTACAGTAACAGAAAAAGCACTTGAATACCAATCAGGCAGATGATATGAAGCAGTTCCTGCTGATGTACAGAACCCCAGCAGATTTTTTTTTAAACATTTCATTTCCAGTTAAACAACAAATATGCGTTTTGTTAGATTAAACACTTTAACAGCTGAGTGACTGGAGCGGAGAAGACAGCGGTCTTACAGTAATGGTATTTATCATACAAGTCACACAAAGAATTTCTCATGCACCCCACTTTTATGAGGACCCCACATAAAAGTGGGGTGCATGAGAATTTTGTATAGCCTAGCTTAATATGATTTTAACCTTTGTACTGTATTTGCTTTCATTCCAACAACATGATCCAACTGAGAGACCGGAGATGAAGACTTTCTCCAGGACCTCGGAAATTAAAGAGACTTTAGAAATAAAGTATGAAGTTGGATCAACTGCAAAAGTGCCGCAATATGTATAACTCAGTGCAGCTGCTACAACATTTACATCATAAGGATGAGCCTCTGATGATTCACAAATCTTTCCTCTCAAAAATGCATGTTTGAGCTCCTGTAATCTCTTTTGCCTGGCAGTGGGTGAGGCTGGGAAAGTGCAAGAAACAGTGTAAATAAACTACAAGATGTTTCCCATCCCAACACCTTTGTACAGTCAAGAGGAAGGATCAGCAAAATATAAACCAAAAGACATGTCGGGGGAGGGGGGGGGGTGTGTGTGGATCTGATGTTTTAATGAATCTTTGATGCTGTTGTGCTGTAATGGTTACACTGAGGAGAACTTCTTGTTGCTAGAGTGAAAATTCTAACACAAAACCCACTTCCTGATTCGATGAAGCCTTCTAAGTCCCGTTTTAGACTTGGGTGCATCATCATGAATCACAGATATTTAGTATTTAGTATTTAGTATTTATTTATTTATTGTCATTGTCAAGAACAATGAAATTGCGTTTGGGGCTTCCACACAACCCAAAAAAAAAAAGAAGAAAATAATAAATACCCCTTAAAACCCAAGTGTACATATTGTGGTATTTGGACTTGGCTCAGACTTACTGTTACACCCCGCAGACACTTCAGTGACTCATGAATGGACCGCAGCCATGACCTTGACAAGTTCCCTTCCTTGATTCTTAAATCTGACAACAGCGCTGCAAACACTACATAACAAGCCTGTCAAATGTGAGACAGTGCTGTGGCCACTGCGAGGACTTTGGAAAGTTAAAACAGCTCAGACTCACAAGGAACTCAAACTATCTCCGCTAACAAGTTAGGTTAAGTTTATATCCATGACTATGTCACAGTCTTATCTGCTATTAAACAGTTGTGGTGTTGAATAATTGCAAGGAAAGTGTTGTCCCACAATATGAATAAACAAAGTAAAGGTGAGACTTGACCTATGCCAGTGTCCTAAAAGAAAGACCACCAGAATTTAATCAGTCCATGCAAACAGTTCCTGCACACTCAAAGAAAGCTGCATAGCAAATGCATTGATATTCACAGGAGAGGAATAGAAGAAGTATCGATCATGTACAACATTAAGTCCAGTTTAGTTTATAGCACACTTAAAAGCAGCTGCTGACCAAAGTGTTGTACAGTTAAAAGAAACAAATGACATAAAACACTGAACAAAAAGACAAGAAATTAAAAAGGAAAACATTTAGTGAGAAAACATGAGAAAAGCAACACAAATAAAAATACTCAGAACTCAGTCTGATTTAAAAGCCCAAGAATAAAAACGGATTTTCAAATGCAGCATTTATCTATTTATCAGAAGTAAGAGATAACTGCCAGGTTCCTTGCAAAGGGCTTTTTAAAAAACTTTTTTAAAAAAGGTCAAAGTGGTGGAGGTGAGGGTTTATAAAAAACACAATAAAATCTGTTTTTGTTTTTTCAATTAAGAAGATTTAGTGCATCCATGTGTTAACATTCTCCAGACAGCCCAGTACGCCTTTCAGAGGAATCATAGATTTATGTTCCAGTGGCAGATAAAACTGTGCAACATTAATATGAACCATACTGAGACCAGTATAAAAGTTGAAAAAAAGGCTGAGGGCCCCACATAAAAGTGGGGTGCATGAGAATTTTGTATAGCCCGGCTGAATATGATTTTAACCTTTGTACTGTATTTGCTTTAATTCCAACAACATGATCCAACTGAGAGACCGGAGATGAAGACTTTCTCCAGGACCTCGGAAATTAAAGAGAGTTTAGAAATGAAGTTTGAAGTTGGATAATTTTTAGGAACAGGCTCCACCACAGCATGTTTAAAATCAGACTAAAGACTGCCATTACTCACATCAGCCTCAACAGATATGAACTGCATGCATTATGAAAACAAACAGGCCTGATATGCTGATGTGATGCAAATGATATCCAGAATAAAAAGGGCCTAGAGATGACACCTGTCACACAAAACTGACGAATATGGGCAGCCATAACTCACCAGTCCTGCACAGCACCAAAGGACTCCTCATTGGTGATGTCGTACATGAGGATGAAGCCCATGGCCCCGCGGTAGTAGGCAGTGGTGATGGTCCTGTAGCGCTCTTGGCCCGCTGTGTCCTGTGCACAGAAAACAAGATTTATCACTGCTGTGAGCAGCTAACTGCACTTTACACTGTCAGGTTCAGCCACATGCAACATATGAATAAGCCGATTGCGCAAACATGATTCAAACTGAGACATTTGCTTGGTTTAAATCAACTCAAGTTTGGAATGTTATGTACACATGTTCACAGCTTCATTTACTGTGCCCATGATGCAGAAACAATCATTATACTAATTGCCTCACTGGTGATGCATTGATGAAGTGCCAAAAAAGAGCAATTCAGTTTTGGCTGATGTGATTGATTCTTTTCTCTCCTCAGTAATAATTGATAATCGCTCAGTAGTGTTGAATACTCAGTGGTGCAGGATTAAAAGCTCAGCCTCGTGACATATATTTCTTAGAAAAAGGGGGTTAAATATAGAAGTACAATGATCTGAACCTCGAGAAACCTGCTCGCTGTTTGTGAGTCTGGACCAAATGCTCAGAAGCAAAGCGAGTGATTACACAGCATTTGAGGAGCAGCACACTGCACACAGATCGCCCTGGCAAAAGCAAGCACTCGCCACAGGCTTTGCTGAGATGTCAGTACAGACAGATGAAGTTTTTTGTTCATGAGAAACAAAGAAAAATAGATCCAGGCAGCTATATCACGATAAATGTTCCTGTGATTGCTTAAATATGTGCAGACCTGCAATTTTACACACAGTTACATAACCAGAAAGCCCAGTAAGATACTGTATGTTTACTGAGCTGTTGTTACACCCACAACAAGTGTGCTCACAGCCGTCTGTGAAACATGACAGAGGACTTCTGGCTGATCTACTTGGCTCTTGTTAAACAGAAGCCCAGAAGGCAGCAGTGGATTGTATTTGCCACAGTACTTTTGCTTTCTGTCATACTGCACATAACCGCAACAGTGTGCCTGTTATAGCCAGAGGACAGCTCTGACCTTCACTCCACAAAGACAGAGCTCACAGCCTGCCGAGCTTCCACGCACAGCACGGCTCGGACCTTTTGTCAGTTGACAATGCTGCAAAAACGAATGCATGCAAACATGTGCATTTTAATGTCAGCAGCTAGTCTGTGTGGTTCTGCATAAACAGCTTTTTTTGTGGACTGACCAACATAAAAAGGGGAAGATATGTTTCAGAAACTTGTTCACTCTCACTGTGCATATATGAAGTTATCCTCCAATCGTATGAATGCTAGTGTAACCACAGTCTTGTTCCTTTCTTT
Organism: Mchenga conophoros; assembly: GCF_057382185.1. Lineage (NCBI taxonomy): Eukaryota > Metazoa > Chordata > Actinopteri > Cichliformes > Cichlidae > Mchenga > Mchenga conophoros. Next base: position 24,522,631 of record NC_140537.1, on the reverse strand, counting down.
CAGTTTTAGAAGCCTTTTGATTCTTGGCCGAGTGCTTGACAATGACCTTTGCATTTCAAGGATGTTTTAGTGAGTTGCTTAAAAAAATGGAGCGAGAGGGAAAAAATCTGCTTGAGTACAGAGAATTTGAGCTCCTTGAAAAGCTTCGCTTGTAGTCTGCAATTCACCAGAAATCAATCCAACAAGCTGACTGCTTCAAGTGGAGAGGGAGCCCGACTCTCTTCTTCATTGAGTGAAGTGAGTTTCTGTTTTTCCACTATGATGACGCTGCCAGCACTCTTGGTTTCATTCAGCTCAGCCTAATGCGACAGTAGGGACAGCTCTGTGATGCAACATGCGGTTTTATCCCTCAGCAGATTAAGGATGTGCATACCGCAGTGACATTAGCCAACACCCATCACCTTAGATGGGCACTTAGTGTGTGCCACAGCTCTTTCTTAGCCCAATTAAAAGCAATAGGCTGATTACATGAACGCGAGGCCAGTGATTTTCTCTCTGACTATGCTTTTCTGTGCTTATGATGGAAACACATTAACTCCATTAGCCAATTATTTGACTGTTCAAAGTCTGTTTCCACATCCTGACGAAGCGCCTTTGCTTTGTCTCGCTATGTGATTTGCAGACGCCGAATGTCTGGGGGATCGCTAATTGCTGAGAAAGTCAGCTATGATGACAAACAAGAGAGCAGAACCTCTGAAGGAAAGCTGACACTTGTGGCAATACAGAAAGAAAACAGAAAGTAAGTGAGTAGAAAAGAAGTCAAAGAAAAAGAAAGAGAGCAAGAAGCTTTCTGCTTCTCCCCACTATCTCAGAGGTGTAGTGAGACAATCTGGTTTCACAGCTCAGATGAACTCCTAATTAAACAAACTCAGACATTCTTCAGTTTCCCACACGTTCTAGAGAAGGTGTTGCTTCTGTTTCCTCTCCCACTGGGCGGCAAACTAACACTTACTAGTATCTTGTCAATGATGTTGAAGCTTCCATCTGTCTCAGTGCTTACACTAGAGTGTCAAACACATTATAGCCTTTCCTGAAGCTTTATGGAGTTAATTAAGTGACCAGCTTAATGCACCACACGTTTTCTAAGAGCGTCTTCACACCTAAATTCTCCATGTTCTCCAATAGTCTAGAGCACAGCACCTTCTTCCTGTATTTACTTTTGCTGCGTCGCACGCGGTCACATCTGGCCAATAAACAGATTGACCATTCTCACGTGGTTTGCAGTGATGCATTTTGGTTCACTTGGATTTTTCTCTGTGTGAAAAGACATCAATCACGGGGAAAATTTTACAAACTTATCAACTGCTTTGGAAGAATGTAAACAAATTAGAGAGAAATGTGAGAAATCCATAGGAATGATGAAGAAATCACTAGAGATATGTTTTGATGTCAATTGAGATAATAGATAAAATTCAAATCCAAATACAGAGCTAAAGTGGTTATGTTCTATCCAATATCTAAATTAATACCTTTGTGTGCAGTTGTGGGTTGTTTTTTTTTACTTTGCCAAATATAAAGCAATCGAATCCTTGAAACACAAGAAGATATGGACAGAGGTCAGGACAAAGTGATAGATTGACAGCCTTTTACAAACAGGGGTCATTCAGCAGGAACACAAAGGTGGAGGGAAACGAGAGATTGTTGTATAGTTTTCATTTTGTATTTCCTTATGCTTATGAGTTTTTCCTCCTTCTGATGCTCAGGATTGGTTCTTTATTGTTTTGTTATTTGTGTCTTTAGTTGTAGTTTAGGCATAGTTGACTTTAGGTTTATTAGTTCCCTTTAGTGTTCCCATTTTGTTCCTTCAGTCTCATCTTTGTGTTGGTCTTTTTGTTTTTATCAGTTCAGTTGTGGCTCTTCCTGTTTTATTTTGCTAAGTGTTGCTCTCTGTGTCTGTGTTCCTTGCAGTTTCCACTTCCTGTATTACCTTTTATATATTTTATCTCAGTCTCCCCTTTTCCTTTGTCGAGTACTCCTACTTAGCTGATGTTCCTAGTGATTACTAAGTTTTGGAACTCCTACTTTGCAATTCATTTGATAGATTCTGGACTTTGTTTATGCCCTGGACTATCACCATTAAAGCTTGCTTTGGTGTCATTTCAGGTCTCCTACGTCCTCAAACAGACTCAAATATAACACAAACTTTTGCCTGTGCTCAGACGGCATTACAAAGGAATCCGGATTCTAAAAGAGCGTTCCTTCTCAACAAAATTTGTCAAGTTGTTTCTTCTGGCTAGGTCGTCAGTCAAATATTTTGTGGCTCAATGTCGCTAAATGTTTAATGCTCGCGTTTGAATATTTCATACCCAGATCTGCAGTTTGATCCTCTTGTCATTCTTGTACACAGTCTTCACTTTGAAGTCGATGCCCACGGTGCTGACGAAAGCTGAGGTGAAGGCATCGTCTGCATAGCGGAACAGGAAAGACGTTTTGCCCACGCTGCTGTTACCAATGATCAGCAGCTTAAACATATAGTCAAAATTTTCCCCTCCCTCTCCTTTTCCTTTCGCATCTTGAGTGGCAGCCATCTGCAAAAAAAAGAAAAAAAAAAGAGATTGGGGAGGGGAGGTTAATGCAAAGGGTTGGAAACATTTTTAGAAAAGTGCTTTTTAAGATGGTTCATGTCCATTGACCACAAAGTAAAAGAGAGTGCTGCAGACAGATGCAGAGTAAAAAGTGCAAGCTTGTTCTACAAGGCCAGATCAGAGGTGACAGAAGGCTGTGTAAGGCAAACCAGCATGAGCAGCACCACAAGCTGTTGTATCGATGACTGTTGGATAACCAGGACTTTTAAAAGCCTGATTTTTTCTTAAAATACTTTCTTTAACATATGAAGATGATTAATGTTATGGCAGAGAGAGCGAAGGCAATATTTCAGATTCAGATCTTTTAATGTTTAATTTTACACAACTCCTATTCATATTGTATTGAGCTATTTAAACCTTAAGACTCACTGATTTTTTCCTCTGTGAAGTTTTCTTCTAGAAATTGACTTCTGTTTGATAAAAACGTCAAATCTCATCCCATATTACCACACACTGGTGTTATACAAAGGACAGAGCACACATGGATCTTTCACCTTAGCAGAGCATCTACCCAAACCGTTTCAGTGCAAGCTGTCAGCAGCCAGCGACCTCCGAGGACGAGAGTACTACGAACAGGACGACACCAGCACAGTCATATCCGCCTCCAAGGTGAATGTTCCGACAAAGCCTCTGTGCCAAACCTGTGCAGTTAATAAATGATGCCGGACCTCCATCACACACAAGATCAGGACTTCGGTTCGCTTCCGCGTATGAAACAACACCACCGAGGAGTGTTTTTGCAAGGACACAGTGTTGAAAATATCGCTGCAACGATGTCATTTACACGCACCGCATAAAGCAAGAAGCTCTGCTATAAAATTACACCCCGCGGATGAGCGAGAAGCCGCATGCCAGCTAGTGTTTCGGCGACCAATTCTGGGCAGGTCATTTTTATCTATCAATGAAATTCTTCCACGCAATTACGACTACAAGCTACAGAAAAAAAGAGAAGAAGAAGAAGAAGAAGAAGCGTTGAGGACATTTATGTGAACAAACCTGTTTTTGGAGGCCTCGGTTCTATCTGTATCTGGCCCTGTTTTTTGTTTTATTTTTTATTTTAGTAGAATGCGTTTTCTTTTAAATCTATATTAATATATGTATATATCTGAATCTAACGCGGGCGCTGGTTTTCTTCCCCCCTCTGCCTCTCGCTTTCTCTCTGTGGAGCTCCGACCAATTTCAGCACCTGGGAGCTGTCCCCCTCCGATCTGGCACGCGCCCGCCTCTCACCCCTCCCCTCCACCCCGCGAGCTGACGAAAAAGGCTGGCCCGCGTGAGCCGAGCACGAGCACACGAGGAGGGTGGAAAAGCGGGTTTCGTGCGTGTCTGTGACGTCACCGTCACCCCGTAGACGGGGGTTGTAGTTTTTGCACCGGAGGCGAGCGGAGGAAAACTGCAGCATCAAAAGAAGAGATTTGACTACATTACTCAGCATGCAGCTCAGTCCAACTGTCAACAACTGAAATATTTAGAGAAAGAGAAAACCTTTGTAGTTCACCCTTTGACGGGCGTCAGAGTAACAGATAACAGTAGGCTATGTCGTGTACAGACCCCTGCCATGCAAAATCAAGAGTGCAGGGATAAAAACCTTTTATGGGTATCTGCTATAGTTTGCCTATATATTAAAAATGGCGAATCTTACCTTCCCATACAAGTCCATTCTATTATCAGTTTTTTTTCTCTCCAAATATTTGTTTTACAGCTCTCTCTTGCATCCAATAAACTCCCAGCTCAGGAGCATAATTTCGTCTTTTTTTTCAGGAAGCAAATATAATAGCCTCTCCTTTTGCGTCACTGTCGGTCGGTTTTTCTGCCGTCCCCCCGCCCATGAAGCAAAAAAGCCCCACTTCAGAGAACAAGCGGCTGTGCAAATAAGAGCCTACCCCTGAATGCTGATGAATATTGTTATTGTGAACCTTTCGGCTCAATGAGTCTGGGATGAGGCCGCGGCGGAAATGAACAACAACAACAAAAAATATCTTTGCAATTATAATCGCGCCTATAATTAGATGGAGCAGAGAGATTCACACCTGAAATGTATGATCGTAATTAAACACCTATTTAAAGCATTTTAAACACATTTATTTTTATATAACAGCCTTAATTAGAGGCTTTTTTACGCGTTCACACCTGAATCCTAAGTGGCTTATCTTATACTATTGCGCCATGCGATAAGCAGCACAGACCCAGGAGGCATGAAATTACCGTGGAGTACAACTCGGATTCAGTCAGAGCTCATTTGTCAGGCAGTAAGCAGACGTTTGATAGGGTGTGCGTGAAGTGCGTGAAGCGAGAGGGCGGGACATGCTGACTGAACGCTGTTTGACTGGACGATCTGTTCGTGCGTGCGTGCTGCTGAGTGCGCAGGAGACGAGGGGGAGGGTCAGGTAAGGTAGACAGACTTAACTGTCAACAATAGTTGAGTTTTTCAGGTGTTGTTAGAACTTTGCACATTTCTCCAGTCTACACACACAAACACACACACACACACCGAACTGTTTGTCTGTCCTGCTGTGAGTGGGTTAACTGTGCATGCGCTTGCATCGACTTCATCCAGAATCTAAAACTCTTATAATATGTCTGCGTGTCTGAAAATAGCTCTTTCGGGATAGTTTGTACTGGTAAAACTCCTTGTTGTCGAGAATAAACAGGATTGTTCCTTCGAGTAGTTTCGGTGCATGACCTAAATGTTGTCAATATTTTTTTTCTAGAAGGTTTGTGGGCGAGTGAAAGGTCACTGTAGCCCCACCTGCTGTCGGAAACGCTGCTCTGGTGGTGTATGCTATGTGGTGTGGAAATCAGCTTGCTTTATAGTCTTAATAGTGATAAGAGGAATTTGAAATTATTTGTTATGTTGCTTTCCTCGTGAAATACAAGAGGTCGATAGTAAGATATATATATATATACATACATACATACATACCAAATTCTTCTTAGATTGTGTGAAATATATAGTTTAAAACTTTTTTGCTTTTGATTTTTGCTGTAAATGCTGAATTCTGTGAATATTTTAAGGCAAACTCACACCATGATCATTTACAAACTTACATGGTAACCAGTTTCTTTAAAAAGGTGCCGATGTATATATGGAGTATTTCAGAATCCAGCAGGTAAGCTGTGTCAGAATGATGGCCACTACTGGTCTTAAGTTTTATTGTCCAATTAGAAACTGCAGTACAGAAAGGAAGTCATTTAAATTAGAATTAATTTATGAAATGGAAAATGTCGAGCCAGATAATCACAGTGAATTTATTGAAATCTGCAATTTTGTTGCCTCTAACTGCTCTGATAACCACAGTGCTGACCCAACCGGTCGCAGCAGATGGGCGCCCCTCCCTGAGCCTGGTTCTGCCGGAGGTTTCTTCCTGTTAAAAGGGAGTTTTTCCTTCCCACTGTTGCCAAAGTGCTTGCTCATAGGGGGTCATATGATTGTTGGGTTTTTCTCTGTATCTATGAAGCGCCTTGAGGCGACTTATGTTGTGATTTGGCGCTATATAAATAAAATTGAATTGAATTGAATTGAAAAACCTCGAGCCTCTCCTCTTTTCTTTATATTTTGCTAGGAAAATGGAAAATAGACACTGCAATTTGTTGAAACGAGTGCAAACATGCATGGAAATGCAGTATATAAAGCAAAAACAGGAGTTTGTACAATTCTAATGAGCTTGAAAGTCCATGTTTGGCATGTCTTCTTTTATTTTTCAACATATACTGAACTCTTGTAGACAAGCTTTCTGGTAATTTGATTACATAGTCTTGAAGTCTTAATAGTTTTCCAGGCTTCTTGAAACGCTCAAAGCTCTTCTTTCAATGTTCGCTGCATTTTGTTCCGTTCTCTGTCAAGATGATCCCACACTGATTAAGTAATGTTGAGGTCCGGGCTCTGGGGAAACCAATTCATGACTGATAGTGATCCACTGTGTGTCTTTTTCTATTCATGCTTGCTTTTACTTTATTAGCAGTGTGTTTGGGATCATTGTGATGCTGAAAAATGAAGCTGTCACCAATCAGATTCTTTCCAGAATGTGTTGCACGGTGGATCAAAATCTAACAGGACTTTTCGGCATTCATAATTTAATAGATTATGACACAATTCCCAGCATCACAGGCTGTAAATGCAGCTCCAAACTATGGCAGAGTTTCCACCGTGTTATTTTTTTTTAGATGGCTGTAGACACTCACTGTTCTCCTGATCTCCTCTTGTGTAATTGGTCATACCTCAGCCTTTTCTCGCTCTTTTCTTTCCTTAAGAATTTCTTCTAGACAGCCACGCTTCCACTTAGACAATTTCTGAAGGACCAAACCACTATCACAAAAATACTTCTGAAACCCTGTATCTTTATCTATGTTTAAAATAATCAGTATTACTCAACATGAATAAATCAGTTTCCTTCTATTACAACAGAGAGTAAGTTAATCAGAATATCTCACATACAAGTAGCATTTTGTTTCATACAGGCTGCAGTAATATTTCCACTTATTTGCTGTATTTTAACCCCTCCTGCCACAGTTTGCCATGGAAGACTCCATTGAAGTAATCCTGCAAAACTATAGCGGGGTCTTCCCTACCAACAGACCTCATCCCATCTTCTCAGCCTGCACAGGTGCTCTGCTTACAGGCCTGTACGGATTATGGAGCCTCTTCACCCTACCGGGCTTCCGCAAAATCCCATGGAGGCTCAAGGTACCTGAGATCGCCCTGAGATTTAGGGTTTTTACCTACCTGCTCTGACTCACATATCAAATGTTGCATGTGTGAAATCAGATCATGTAACATAACTTGCACATTAACATTGATTTGCTTGCTTTGGAGCATAAAGCTCCATGCAACAAATGTGGGAAAGAAGACAGCGGTAAGTCTAATCATGATGACCTTCTATGGAGAACTGCACCATGATCTTTTGTTAATATGAATATGCAATAATTTAAATTGCTTTTACCAGTTTACCTCGTATAGAGGAGTGTGTGTACGCATGCGTGTGGTTTGGATTAATGACATGACTCCAGCTATAGCTCAAATAAAACATGTTATGCTAGGAGAAAAATGGTTTTGTATAATGGGCAGATTTAAAGTGTTTACCACAACTGGGAACCAGAGAGTCCTGCTGAGATTGTAATTTGGAAGATTATTGTGAAGCAGTTCCACTGACAGTGAGTGGGAGAGCTGACTCAAGGCTATAGTCACAGCAGGCTTGACTGTTGTGAAGAGAAGTACATTTAATTTGGAGCTTTAACAACAGATGGAAGCAATTTGTATTTTATTTGGGATATTTTCATGTCAATTACTTTGTAATGCATGCTGTCAGTTGTGCAATAGGGCAGTGTTGAAAAGGAGAGTCTTGAGACATCATGCCTGCCATGTGTACTGACTCACTGCATGTTTGCACTGTTGTCCAGGTGCCCTATTTGCCCTCCAGTAAAGATCAGAGTGCGAACGTGATGAAGCTGCTTGAGGGTAGATCAGGTCGCTTGGCAGATCTGGGATCAGGAGATGGAAGACTGGTGAGTGAGTGTACCTGTCTTAGAGAAAAAGGTATCTGTGAATATGCTGTGAGTTGAACTGTTTTGGAAACTCCTCCTGTTTGCTTGCCAGGTATTTGCAGCCTCTGCTGCTGGTTTCCAGTCCACAGGCTTTGAAATAAACTCCATTTTAGTGGCATATGCCAGGAGCAAGGCCTGCTGGACAGGAGTCCCCTCCAGGCAGGCAGTCTTTGTTAAAAAAGATTTCTGGAAGGTAAGACTGTGATAGAAATATAGTCTTTTACACTTGGTAATAGCTGTAGTTTGACCATGTTTGTCTCTTGCTTTTAGACCGATTTGTCTCCATACAATAATGTGACAGCGTTCCTTGCTCCGGGAGTGGTGAGTGGGTTTTTTTCCCGTGAAGAATGATTGTTTTCCTCTGCTTTTGGTCATCTGATGCTGTGCTAATTTGGCTCTTCTTGCTGGTTTACAGATGGAGGTGCTCGGAGAGAAGCTGTTGAAAGAGCTTTCAGATGACGCGCTTGTTATCGCTTGTCGCTTTCCTTTCCCTAACTGGCCACAGCAGTCATCCGCTGGCTTCGGACTTGATCAGACCTTTGCTTACGACATCAGCACTGTGCGCTCGTACCTTAGAAGCGAAGCAAAACCAGCAGTGCAATAAAATTACAGCACTTTCTAGAATTGTAACTCAAAACAGCACTGTACCCTCCTGGGACTTTGTTCTTGGGCAGTAAGTGCAATATAATATGATAAGAATCCCAGACAAAGAGAGCATAAATTGGTAGTCTGGCAGTTATAAGCACTGACCAGGAGAGATCGTTCAAAGAAGTCTTTGAACATGGAAGGACTCTGACTCGGCAGCAAAATGTCAGGATGATTTCACCTGACGCGTGTACTATTTTTTTTTAAGTCTTTGCACTTTCAGAACCAATGGAGTTTAAGCCATAATGCTGAAGTCCTTGTTTTAACCCTTTAAGACCTACCATAGAACCAAGTTCGCCAGAGCTTATATTATATTTTTACATGCTGTGGAGCCATTTTTGGGAGCATTTCAAGTTGCTATACATCAATACAACCATTATAGCCCAAACTTTAATAATATGTCTGCATTAGGTGCATAGTAATTACATAAATTGCAAAAAAGTGCAATAAACTACAAAAAAATTGAAAATCGTTTTTGTTTTTTTAACATATATTTCTAGTTAGAGAAATTTAAGAGGCTTATCCCTCAAAACTGTAAATACAAAAAAGTTACACAAACTAGTTTCCCACCACAGGAAATTTATTTTGAGTGTCTTCATAGTTTTATTTTTGAAATACACCAATTTTTATATACTGCAGGAAAAACGAAAATAAATATTATAGTGCAAATTTGCAAAATAACAGCATATGCATCAAAATAAACTATTTCCAGCAGTGCAATATGAGTCTTAAGCATCCCAGAAACGACACAGAAAGTCATAAAGTCAAACATAACTTTTTAAAACACATAACAAGTAAAACACAAGCTCATAAGGCCCCATTCGTAAAAAACTACATTTCCGCAAAATGACGTCACTTCCGGTTTCGGGCAGGTCATGCGGTCATGTGATAGTTCGCGCTGATGGACATAGGAAGTGTTACAAACAGCTGATGGATCGGCGAAGCGTGTTTCTGGAATATCATGTTTTTGTTGCTGCAAGTGATTTTTATGCAGTTTTTGCAAAGCTTTATGTGGAAGGAAACTGTGACCTAGGACAAGCTGATGGCATAAGATGTAAGTACAACTCCTCCAGTTTTATGCAAAAAAAATTATTGCGCTAGCTTACTTGGTTGCAGAGCTACCGGGATTTAAAAATAGTTACGCAAAACAGAGCGTGCCCGCTCCGATCGGCTGTAATGTTATCATGCTTCACTATAAAGAATATGTTTGTGACTGACTGCATCTCTCCTCGAGAGCTCTCACACTGCAAGCCATTTATTTCCAGCATCAGCACCGATAAATGTCCTTCACTGGGATGCTGCAGGAGAGTCTGTGAATAGTTTTGTTTCATTTTGGTTTTGTGACACTGACATTAAATTCAAATGCTGTGGTTTCTTGTGTGTGTGTGGCTTTTCTAAAATAAATGTCTGCGGCCACAGCTGGAGGTCAGGTTTGTTTGGTCTTTCGACACTGCACGTAGTTGTTATGGCCCGCACAGCCACGCCATAACTGCAAGTGGTAATTTGAGCCCTTTGCAATACATGGGTGCATGCACTTTGCCTGTTTGTTTACAGCAATCTGAACAACATGTGTTGGAATATTTCACTTTTAGGCAGAGAAGAGGTGAAGTTTTTGTGTCTTTCTGTTTTTGTTTCAATTCAATTCAGTTTTATTTATTTAGTTTTCACAACAACAGTCACCTCAGTAGTATTAGAAAGAAAACCCAACAGTTGTGTGAATTCTGAATTTAACAAGGAGCCACTGAAGAGAAGACTGGAATGGATACATATGAGGTTGGGTTATTCAGCCTTGCACATGGATGAATCTGGTCTTTCTACTGCCACAGGCAAATGACTCTGAAAACAACATTTTCTACATCTATAGATACAACCGCTAACCAGCTGAGTGAAGTCCCACGTGTCACTGCTCAACTGGCATGCACTACATTGATAAACATACTGCAGGTCCCAAAGGTATGTCTGAAACCCGCATTTTAATCTGAATAGTGTCCAAAATCTCCACCTGAGGGCGCTCGTGCTCCAACCTGACCTCGGTGCAGCAACCGGATGGTGTGAGCCTGAAGAGAATGCAAATGATTCTCTTCAGCATAGTGGATATGTGCAAGTATATTTTCTTAAAGGGGCTATTTATTCGATGAATTCAGATTCGATTAAATAAATACTACAGTACAGCACGTGTCTATCTTCATTATCAAACTGTATGTATATATCAAAATGTATGTATGTATGTATGTATATATATATATATATATATATATATATATATGTATATGTATATATATATATATATATATATATATATATATATATATATATATATATATATATATATATATATATGCTTATATATATATATATGTATATATATATATATATATAAGCATATATATAATGCTTATTAAAAAACCAAAGTTTCGCACGTCGCTTTACATATTTCCATATCTGTGCCACCACCAACACAAACGTACATGTGAGGTAATCGATAACAGCCAGACCCCCGTTCTCTCATGCCCGTGACGTCAGAGAGAGGGCGGCAGACAGGGGGAGGGTTGAGCGCCAGAGTATAAAGACTCCTGGCCGAGCTCTCCGGGATCCATTCTGAGTTTTGTACGACAGACCTATAACTGATGGAAGTACAGAGAAGCGCCGGGCACCAACAGACAAACGGCAGCACCATGTGTGAATCCACGCAGAGGTCCTGCGAGCCTCGCCGAAAGAAAATGGATGAGCGCAGTGCACCCTCAGAAATGGCCAGGATAATCACTGATCCTGCCACGGGGAAGTGCTACTGCCGTGGAAAAGTTTTGGGAAAGGTAGCGCAAGCATTCCATCGTTTTTTCTTTTCTTTAAAAACATTTTTTCCCCCCTTGGGATTTACCTAACCCGAAGACAAAACATGTTAACAGTGTTGTTCCTTTTTCCAGGGAGGATTTGCTAAATGTTATGAGATGACCGACCTCTCCACCAGCAAAGTTTACGCAGCCAAAATCATCCCTCATGCGCGCGTCTCCAAACCTCACCAACGGGAAAAGGTAAGCGCGCAACTCCGATCCTTGAGCGCAGTGATGTTCAACTTATATGTTTATATATATATATATATATTTAAGACGTGTTTTGTCTTTCGTTTCGCTAGATTGACAGAGAAATTGAGCTGCACAGATTACTACACCATAAACACATCGTGCATTTTTATCACCATTTTGAGGACAAGGAGAACATCTACATCCTGCTGGAGTACTGCAGCAGGAAAGTAAGTGCTGTTTTTTCCACATGGTAAATTTGAAATGACTTTACTGCCGCCGTGTTTCTAATGTGAACAAGACCTGCATTGCACCCAAAATCCAGCGAGGCACTACTTGGTATTCAGAATGTGCCCCACTCTATAAAGAGCTTTACTGTTTTAATTAACTGTCGAAAGTAGAAAACTTTAATGTGTTACCACGGGGTTTGAAATTAAGGGAAGTAGTCAAGTGTGATAAGCTTTTCTGCACAGAGGACAGTGCTTATATCTTGGGAAAGCTCTATAATTATTCTCATCTCTATGCTTTGTTTTTTTTCCCGCAGTCATTAGCCCATATCCTGAAGGTCCGCAAAGTGCTTACTGAGCCAGAGGTGCGTTATTACCTGAGACAGATTGTGTCTGGACTGAAGTACCTGCATGAACAGGAAATCCTTCACAGAGACCTGAAACTTGGTTAGTGATATTACAGTGCTGTGCATAATCTTTCATTGTGTGCAGGGAGAACATCATTCCTTGTAACTAAACCTCAGTCTGTACCTCTACATTTGCTGTGCTCATGCTTTGATCCTGGCTTGAATATCAAGTGTTCATCATCTCATTCCCTTTCTTCCCGACAGGTAACTTTTTTGTGAACGAGACGATGGAGCTGAAGGTCGGGGACTTTGGTCTGGCTGCCAAGTTGGAGCCAGCGGGAAACAGGAGGAAGACGATCTGCGGGACTCCCAACTACCTGTCCCCTGAGGTTCTCAACAAGCAGGGCCACGGCTGTGAATCAGACATCTGGGCCTTGGGCTGTGTAATGTGAGTCGGATATCTATAAATTTAGCATTAGGGAACTTCAAAAGGTTTAGTAATGAATTATTAAGAAACTATCTATATTGGCATCGGGTGTTATGGACAGGCCTATTCTTGTCTTACTTCTTTCACTTAGAAATATGTGATATGTGTGATAAACTACCCATGCATCTCCTATGGCATAAATAGCTCCCTCACTCAATGCCCTCTATCCTCCTCCAGGTACACTATGCTGCTGGGCAGACCTCCTTTCGAAACCACCAACCTGAAGGAGACATACAGGTGTATTAGAGAAGCCCGCTACTCCCTCCCCTCGTCCCTGTCACCACAGGCTAAGCAGCTAATCGCCAGCCTGCTTGCCAAGATGCCAGAGGACAGGCCCAACCTGGACCACATTCTGAGGCATGACTTCTTCACACAGGTTAGACACGATTGCCAACTCTATGTCACTCTATGTTGAACACTGTAAATGTCACAGCGTAGGAGTTTAACAATTACACTCCCCCCCCCCCACTTCCCACCAGATGACCCACTTTGGTTCTTCACAGGGCTTCAGTCCAGAACGTCTGCCTGCTAGCTGCTGCCATTCAGCACCAGATTTCCACATCTCTAGCCCTGCCAAGAGTTTCTTCAAGAAAGCTGCTGCTGCGCTGTTTGGTGGGAAGAGGGACAAGGTCAAGTACTACGAGACTCTGAGTGAGTATTGCAACAGCATTTAAGTTCTCAGTATACTACTTGTCACACTAATAGTTTGTATTTGAGTCTGAATTTATGCTCGACGCACGGGCATCATTACACCTAGCGTTAACTGAGTGTGCATGACCCATTTTATCACCCTTAGGCTGGTCATGGAGGTCATCCTCTCATTTTTCTGCACTCCTTTTGTCCTTCATAGATAAGTTAACCAAAGAGGAAGAGGAGATCTACAAGTTGCAGCATGACTTGGAGAGAACTGCCATCAGCCAACAGCACAGCAAAAAGGTGTCTGAGGTAAGAACTGAAGACAGGATATTTGCAAGAGTGTGGGTGATGTTGCAGGTAGATTCATCATAACGGCAGTTAAATAGATCTGAGATATCACGTTGAGGAGAATCCAGTGAGTCATTCTGGAGCTGTGCCAAAACGTTATAACGAGCACATTTTTCCCGAAGTGCTAAAAGCACTTATTTTCAACTTTTAAGCCAACCTCTTTGCATCTGTGGGTGATCACTGAGTCATAGTAGGAAGGTATGATCTAAACTCACAGATTCTAAACCCTGTCGTCACTCATTCCCACCTCAGAATGGAAGTCTACTTCCGCCATCTGCCGAGAGCCCCGTTGCCCCGGCAACAGAGAGCCAGTCCCCGACGACGCAAGACACCATCCGTCTGATCGTCAGGGGGAGTCTGGGAAGCTGCAGCAGCAGTAGTGAATGTAAGTTCACCCACACGTTTAACAGAGCGCAGACAGACTGGAATTATTTTTTGATGTATTATGGAAAAGAAATCAGTGTTACAGAGAGCTGCTGCCATAGCTAGAGTGTTTAGTACCATTGTCATGTCAAGCTGACTGAGCACCTGTTATTGCTCCAAAAGGCCTGGAAGACAGCACGACAGGGAGTGTGGCTGAGACTGTTGCAAGTGTGCTGAGGGGGTGTCTGGAGAATATGCCTAAAGGTGAGTGAACTAACAAAGCCTTGACCTCTACATGCATGCCTTAGCTGCAATTAATAGTGCACTTAAGCTCACTGTTTCATTATACCTTTAACTGTATTCTAACCCTCCTCCTCTTTCTGTTCACCCTGCAGCCAGTGACATTCCTCAGGGCTCAACCAGCTGCAGTCTTCAATGGGTGACTAAATGGGTGGATTACTCCAACAAGTACGGTTTTGGATACCAGTTATCTGATCACACCGTGGGAGTTCTCTTCAACAATGGCACTCACATGAGCCTCCTACCCGACCGAAAGTATGTATTCTTTCTCAACGCCCTCCCTTAAATTTAAAAGTTATTAGTCACAACATTAACTTGTCTAAGCATGCTGCGGTTATCGTGTCAAATCTTTCAAAAATGTCATCTAACCGAATCTGATCTTTTTTGTTTTATTTTGGGTTTCAGGACCATCCATTACTACGCAGAGCTAGGCCAGCGCTCTGTCTTTCCCACCTGTGAGGTTCCTGAACACTTTGTCGGGCAGGTCACTGTGCTTAAGTACTTCTCCCATTACATGGAGGAAAACCTCATGGATGTAAGTAAAAAATCGTTATTCCTCCACTCCTTTATCCATTTTTAAAAAAATTGTTATGTTGCTGTTATGTTCCTTTTGTATTTCCACACCCTGTAGCCTTAGAGACGTTGCAGCTTGTCTAGACCTGATGTGCTACTCTTTTGCTTTCTCAGGGCGGGGACCTTGGCACTATAACAGACTCACACATGCCCAGACTTTACCTGCTGCAGTGGCTCAAGTCAGACCGCGCCCTCATGATGCTGTTTAATGACGGCACTTTCCAGGTAAACACACATTATCACAGGAGCATAGCTGCTGCTGGGCATGCTCAGTAGAAGCGTAGTTACAAGTGCGATGCATGGCATCAAGGAGCTTTAAACCACAAATCAAATAGACAAAAAGATTGTTCTCCAAACTTATCAGTTTTCTTGTTTGTTTTTATCTTTAAAGGTTAACTTTTACCATGATCACACCAAGATCATCCTGTGTTGCCAGAGGGAGGAGTACATGCTGACATACATTAACGAAGACCGCGTCTCCAAAACCTTCAAACTCAGCTCCCTGTTGAAGTCTGGCTGCCCTACTGACCTGCGGGAGCGCATGGTGTATTCCCTCAACATGCTTCTGCAGAGATGCAGCTAAACCCACACAGAGCGTGTGCTGGACAGACGAGCAAACCTACCGAACGTGTTACTGCGGTGGAATGAGGATGCCGAAAGAATCCGTGGAAGACGAGTGGATTTCAAGAATGGATTTGAGCAGAGTAAATTAATCCAGCTGTGCGGTGTCATAATCACTCGGGCACCAGTGCGAGGTGTGGAAAAAAATAAAAAAGCAAGAGACTGAAAGACTGAGAAACTGAAATGTAGCACAATAACTGTGGATGGAAAAGGGCTGACTTGTATGTGGATTGTTGGAAGGAGAGAAAGGAGGGCGTATGTTGGTACGAATGCGATCCCCAAGTGTTTTATGGGGATGGGGAAAGAGGGATATTTGGGAAGTAGAGAGAAATGCTGGGCTGGCACCAGCTTCACTGTATAGAGTATAGCTGAATTAATCCAGAGGGAATCCATATATTGATGCTCTGAATGTCAGAGCCTGACTGTGGAATAATGTAAATGTTGTACAGCTTATGTCGCGGCCAACTCACCAGTGCAAAGGAATTACTGGCTAATATGTGAGGATGCTACAGAGTTTGGCTGTGTGTACGAGTGAGTGTGTGTCTGAGTGGGAAGGGTGTAATGTCACACTAACTTTAAAAACTGTGATTTGTTCTCTTTACTGACAGATGGGTTCAGCTTATTAAGTTGAGAACCAAAGGGGTGATATGGGGGAAGGGGGCAGGAGGAGAAAATGACGTTAAAAAAACAACAACAAAAAAACAACTAAAAAACTAGTACCATACATCCTCTGAGGATCCCTTAAGAGCCATTGTCACCTGGGTAAAACATGTCCTGCATAACTTATTGTGTAAAAAAGCGCAGTATTTATTTATTTAATAAACAAGCTTTTTCTATCAAAAAAAAGAGTACTTGTCCTTTTTTTGGGGTGTGGCCACAGTCAAAGATGTTCCCAACATCAGCCAGTAGGTTGAATGTAAGCTTCACCCCACTGCCGTGCATGTGCATGGGTGAATGTGAAGTGCTGTAAATTGATTTTTAGAGCCTTGCTACGTTAAAAGACAGTATACAAGTGCAGACCTTTCACTGTTGTTATTTTCAAACTCCCTGAAGATGTTAAGATGTTTCATGCCGTTACTCTTTCTGAGAGTGGCCTTAATAATAGATTAGGGACATGCCATGTATTAGGGTTATTCTCAAACATACTTGGGGGAGCGGGGGCTGCCCTTGTTTCATAAGAAAATAAGCGGTTCCTGTTCAGTGTGGTGAGAATTAGATTCAAGCTAATTATGCCCATATCTGTGCAGGGGCCTAGGTCAAAGCAAGTATTTTATCTTCCCTATGTTTAAACTTGCAGCAGGAAATGGGTGCAGTGAGAGAGATGGGTTGATAGAGGTTGTGTTTACAGCGCAGTTGTTTATACCGTGGTTCAAGGCCTCTCATTTGCTGAGTTTTCTTCTGCAGTGATAAATGGAAGACGGCAAAGATGAGTGACTGTGCAATATGGCTGGCCTTGTCTCAGAAACACATGGGTTTGTTGGATTGTTCAGAGGAAGAGAAAGAGAGAAGACACTGACAGTGACGTAAAGCTACGAGGCGAGACGCAAAACGAAAGAGCTGGCCCAACTATGTCAGCGATTGCATCACAGCTTTTAAGGCAAAGTGGCTTCAGTGGTTCTTGGACATCCTTTCACGTTCACTGGCTGTAACCATAGAAACAAGCCGGCACCGACCAATTTTGCTCGAGTCGGAAATCGATGAGGGCTGCGTGTAAGACACCTGCCACGGCGTCTCCTCGTTGAGAGTCAGAGCTCGTGTCATCACACAGTTGTGATAAAATTGTGTAACTTGTGTCTTTTGGTCAGGCTTTTCGCCGCTCTCTCTTTGTTCTCCACCGCGAGTATTTGATTTAGCTGTCTGCTGAGCACCTCTTCACCTTCCCGGCTTATGTAATGATGGAAGTTGAACATGGACGCTTGAGTCATCCCTTTGGATGCTATCTCAGAATATCTGTGCTCTTCAGAGTTCAATAATGAATGCCTCATGCATAAACATACCCACACAGACAGAACCAGAACAGGAAGTAGCCTGCAAGAGTTGCTCAGGAATTATTCATGACGACACCTCCGGGTCTGAGTGTGTGGTTTTTTTGACATTAATGGCCTCTGAAATGGATGCATCTGTCAGACAGAAATAGATCCCATTGTCGATGTAAAGTTTTTTTGCTCTTCAAGGGCATTTACCGCTGGTCCTAACATCTTAACATGAGTGCAGCATCTCTGTCTGATGGATACACTGGGCAGAGCTAAATTGACAACAGGATGGTAACTCTTTGCTAGCAGGGTAGAGGTAGAAGGGCACTTACTCTGAGGTTGTTTGATCGAAAACAAAGCGACAGCCCGTGGGGACGAAAAATGAAGCCAATGCAAAAGCATCTTAAATATTGAGCAGGAAATGACTTCACTTGCTGCAAAAGACATTCTGTTTAGCTCCTTTGCCGCAGTAAACACTTACATATTACTACATTGTGATTTCAAGTTATACTGACGCTTTTGAATTTAGTTATAGCACAGTAAAGTCAAACAGGAGGCCTATGAATTTGCAGCATCCCTTGATCTCCTGGCTAGATTCACTCCTCATTCATCACAGTGAAAGAACAGTAAAAGAATTGTTTATTCACAGAAAATGTTCTTCTTCTTCTTTTTTTTTACTGGGAACACATAAAAAACAAACAAACAAAAGAAGACTTATAGTATATAGTAGTGAAAAAACAAAAACTTTTCTGTCATTTACCGTTTTTTTTGTTGTTTTTTTTACTTATTACTTAATTACTTTAGTGTAGTATGAACTGCCATGGGGAAGTTCTTGGGAAAATCTGTAAACTTATTTAGATGCATTTTAAAAAGGCCAAAACATTCTTCACATTGTCCAAAGCTGTCTTTTGGGCTGGACTGGAATAGTTGGCAGGCTGATTCTGGCCCCTGGACCTTATTAAGCCTTGTCCCATCCCGAAGGGAGGGAGTGTGTAATCTGTTCCATGTGTTTGTCTATTTGCTAGCATTCTAGCATCCACAGTTTTCAAGATATCGCATTTGAATTTTGTGTGACGGTAGATGCTACTAACAACTTTTTAATATTTTGGTGGTCAAGGTCAAGGTCACATGAAATGTGAAAATCAGTAAAAACTTTATATTTCCTACATTATTTATGGATGATCTTCAAACTTCACTACACATTGACATACTATGATTTGGGCGACATGAGTAACTAGGCTAAGCCTTTGACCTTGACCTTCATTGTTAGTGCCCAAGGTCAAAGTTGACCTTGACGTTTTTTCTCTTTCAAAATACCATATCAAGAAAAATAACAAACGAAAGAGCAAGGTGACAACTATACAGCACATGTTTTGTTTTTGTTTTTGTTTTTTTATGCCTTGTCATGTGACAATGATGCCATAACAGGCGGACACCATTGTACTAATAAAAATATCAAAGTTTTGGTAAAGCCCTTACCCATCGTGGGGAGTTGAGCTCTCTGATTGCTCTTATTAAAGTTTAGTTAGGAGCATATCCATTTTGAAGCACAGATGCTATTTCAAATTAACTGAAACATACTACCTGCTCCAAAAAATCCAACATGTTGACGGCCATCAAGCTAATATTGAAGGGTCAGCACGCAGAGTCCTGAAAGTGGATGATGTTATGGTGGCTAGATCATACATATAAATGATTCTGCCAGTGAGTCAGCAAATGTTACCCGACTAGCTGCATTGGCTTTTTGTGAGTAAAGCACTTAACCTTGCAGAGACCAAAAAGGAAAGCAGTGCAAGCTTATTTGATGTTCTTAGTGTCACTGCTGTTTGGAGGGAAAATGTTTAGACTTGCTAGTTTTCAGTGTCACCCACACAAAGCTGCTACTCTGCTATGTCACGTTGACGGTGGGAAAAGTCTTGTGCACGCGGGCAGGCTTAGCTCTGGAACGAGTCTAAGCTGAAATGACAAAGGCGATCTTTATACCTCAGCGTCTATGATGAAGTTCTCTGCAGGCCAAAGAATGAGTCAGTTTAGTATTAAAAGTGATGGTAGGCATATTTTGCTTGAAGAGAAAAGCACTCTTTCTTACACGTACACACTGGGATGCACTCGAGGGATTAGAAAGCCTTTGCATATGAAATGTCAATGCTCCTCCTCCTACTATGTGTACAAAAACAGATGTACTGTAGAAAGAGCTGGGATGACTGTAGCTTTGCCCATTCTCTGCTGTAGCCTACATTACTGAACAGAGCGATGAGCAATGCTCAGCAGTCATACTTGCAAAGTTGACAGCACAAACTCCAGCTAATTACTGTAATCTTATTAAGAAAATGTGCTTCCTGAGTGTGCTCAAGCATGCCAAAAATTTGTGTGCACGTGACTGCTTGTCAGTATGTTTGGTTTTCTTTCAGGTGTTCAAAGACGTATAATGTTCCCAGTGAGTCACCCTGCACGATGCAGTGGTCATTCAGTGGCTCAGCAGAGTGACGTTCATGTTCTCCCATCTGAATCCTATAATTTCCTACAATCAACTCTCGGAAAAGGTCTTTTACTCTGGCTGAAAATAGAACCTTCTTGAGTCTAAAATACTTTCTGCTCTATTCGTGGATCACAGAGTTGTCCAGCTCAATTTCAGAGAATGTAAGAAGGATAAAGGCAGATTTCATGAGCAAAAGCAAACATCACTGGATCGCTGCTTGTATTTTATTCCAACAAAGTTTAGTTTCTTTCACTTGCACCATGTTGTAGAGACGGGAATCAAAAACCGGTACTAAATTGTGTAATTTCATGTAAAATGCATATCACATGCAAAATGTTTTTAGCCACATGTAAGCCTGTTTCTACCAATTCTACTCTGATGTTAAAAACATGCATTAGTAATCAATAAGGGTATTGATAAAGATCTAACCTTTCACCAGAACCAGTAACACAACTGGTAAATCAGCAGTTTTCTATACTATCCAGTCATTCACAGTTTCCTCAAGATAATAATTTTGCCTGCTGCAGTTCTTCCTGTTCTCAAACGCACTCTATTAGTTAAATGCTTAAGCTTCATCTTTTATTAAATGCATCTAATTACCACATAATTACATGGGGAGGGGGTTCTTTATTCAGATATTAGTCACATGTGTCAGACTAACTATACTGGAATGAACCGAGATGAACCACTGCAGACAGCCTGCGTAACAAGGCTGTTGGATTGTCGTACACTGTCACATGCAGTGGATGAGCATCACAGGCTGATCATTATATTTCAGTGACTGATTTTTTTTTTTTATTTCTTGTGGGTCCCTTTCTGAGGACAGATTGTCTTACGTCTTCGCTGACTCTGCCAGCATCCTCCTGTGTGATGTCAGTAGAGAATGTGACTTGCTGGTGATTTCCACAAACACATCACATGAATGTGTGGGCAGACCTCTGACAAGAGGGAAAGGATGAAACTAAAAGGGGGGAACTTAACAGAAAAAAGTTTTAAAATCTGCAAGAGGTTTATCTGAAATGAAAAATTCTGCCACGTAGAAGTTTTAATCCACTATTGCTAGCAGAAAATAGCACACAATTAACTGGGATGATTCAATTCGCTTCTGCCTGTGGGGACTGAATTGCTTTTAGAGCCTGCATTAAAAGAGGGGCAACCTCTGGGGGTGAGAAATAAAGCCAGCGCAACTTCCTAAAACTGGAGTTCCTCTAAAAGCAGCTCAGTCCCTGTAGACTTTCATGTTAAAATACCCAACTCTGCAGGAGATGTTTACATCTTGGTCAGTGAAATCAATCAATAAATAAACTTTTGCTGTCATTAGATTCTCATTAGCTTCAGTCACTGTTAATGCAACTGTGTTACCAAAAAACTGACTTGCCATGTAGCTAATTCCACTAAGATGCCATCCGAGAAGCCTGTGCTTCTGTTTTGGGGAGTGAAACTGTGGTATTTTAATCGTCTATTACTTACCATGAATTATTTGGTCTGGCACGGACCCATGCAGTGTCCATGGAAGCATTATCCAATTAGTTACAAGTGTGCTCTCTTGTCCTCAAACATGTGGTTACCATTATCTTTCACATACCCTCTATGGCATTACCACATAAAACACGATACATAATACAGATTTTCTGTAGACCGTTGATTAGGGTAGCACAAACAGTCAGACCTGTCTCTGTCACCAGCATTACAGGCATTTGGTTGCAATTCCTGTGGAAACTAAAGCTCGTCCAAAAGTCCTGCAGCATCCTCGCATCCGTTTCATTATAGCATTGTGGTTTTACACATGATCACTGAAATGCATCGGGTTGGGAGATAATTATGGTTTGGTATCGCTAAGTAAAAATTCCATCCATACCAGCACATAAACGGATGTGCTGTGAGGCTTTCTGAAAGTCCCTTTCTCATATTAAAATTCTTACATTTGCAAAGTTTCAACATGTCTGGGAGTTACAGCTGAGTCACTCGCAATTTTATTTGTTCCAGCTATCACCTCAAGCTGTCATTTTGAAGGTCAGCTTAGTGATTTTTTTTTCAAAAGCTGCCACAGTAGTTTGTAAAAGTACAATCCGGCTAAGTAATACAATACGACCAAATAAAAATACAAAATAAAATTCAAATTAAAAAGCAAACTGACTGGTTGCTGTACTGCTCACACTGCGTGAGATTAAAAGAAAAGTGTGGTCCTCTCTTCATGATTCTGTCATGCCAAATAATACAGACACACGGCTCAAAGGGTACTTAAGGAAAGCAGTGTTAGTGTCACCAAGTGTGGAAAGCTTTTAGTAACGATCTGCAACGTGTGGCAAGTGTTGAAACACAGCCCTGCTTTGTGGAGGGAGGAAACTCCCGAGGCTTCAAAGCAGCATTTCAATCCGGTGATTCACATTGGAGACACATGGACAAAGCAAATCCTGCACGGCACTCACATGCACACACGCTTAGAAGTGGGGCTGGGTTGCTCAACAAGTTCACACTTTAATGTTAACCTGCCTTTGTAGAGTTGTGCTGAAGCTGCTCATGTGCTGCAAAGATTTAACATAATATAAATCTTATATTTTTATGTAAATATATGTCAGAGTCACTGAATCTAGCCGATTCAGCATTGTTGATACAAAAAGCTTTGATTCAGTGCTGCACCTTTCACATTGTCATAACTTGCCCACACACTTAAGTGCCAGTAAAACTGCTCGATACAGAGGACTGTGTATTCTTTAAGCTCTTCAGAAGCTCTTGTCTTTTCCTAATATCGCTGTAGGAATGTCAACTTGCTGTAACAAGATCTGAACTTCAAGGAGTTTAGATCTCTGACTCAGTAATAAAGTTTGTTCAGCTATTCTAACTGAAAAGTCTGTGTCAAAAAGCCATGGACCTTTGGCATTTCTCCATGCCCACATTAACACGCCTTCGTCTGGTAAATGCCAAAAGTACTGTTACCCAGATTGCCATTCTCCCAGCATGCACTAGGCAAGTGCAGGGGTGGACAAATGGACTGTGGTGCTGGATGGAGGAGGACTCTCCATGATGACGGCTGGGGGAAGATGAATCTCCACAGGGCCAGTGCTTACACACTCAAGGGAAAACATTTTTAAAGTTATATTTAATTTGCGATTTTTCAAATCTAAATTTCTGTTTGAGAATAGCTACAACCTAAACTGTATTTGTGTGCTGTTAAATATAGGGTATCAGGTGCAAATATTCACTGAAGGGAAGAAAAGAAGCTGTCATTATATAGCTGAAACTGCCTTTTGT
This sequence comes from Mchenga conophoros, assembly GCF_057382185.1. Taxonomy (NCBI): domain Eukaryota; kingdom Metazoa; phylum Chordata; class Actinopteri; order Cichliformes; family Cichlidae; genus Mchenga; species Mchenga conophoros. Next base: position 24,499,234 of record NC_140537.1, on the reverse strand, counting down.
TGATGCTCTTGCTCTCTCCTTTGTCTACGCTCACTCATTCATGAAAAAATCAGCTTTGGCATAGAAATAGCAAGAGAGAGAAAAATTGAAATGCCAGGACAGAGAGGAAACGGGAGGGTCAGGTATGAGGTTCGCGTGGTCAAGATAAATGTTTCCGGCGGCTTGCCTGACGGCCCCATCAATGAGCCAATCAATGCATCATCTGCAATAATAGATCTGCAGTGTGCACTTGCTCTGCTATTGAGCTGAGTGGGAGACACTACTGTTCCTATGGCAACTGGCACTCTCATCCTCGCCCGCACGTAAACATCCAGCTGTTATTAATTTGGCTGCTTTGTTAGTCATCCTGAATTGCGTGCACACCTCCTTGGTTAAGCATTGCAATAATATTATTTCATAGACTGATAACCAAGTCTCACAGGGTACAAATGCGAAAGCATTATATCTAAACTGAGATCTTTCCCTACACATCATTTAAAACGTTCAACCGAATTAAAAAAAGGGCTCATAATGCTTTAAAGAGCAAAAGTTATGCAGTTAGAAATGTGTATTGCTCATAGACAGTATGGATGTAGTTGCTGTGATGTCATGCACTGACTTGTGAAAGTCCTGTTTATGAGATATTTCTTGGCCTTTATATACAATGCAAGTACACTTTTGCATTGCGTTAATGTTTCCAAGCAACATCCACGTTTTATACATATTTCATGACTGGTGGGTGAGTGTTTGCTAGCAGTTGCTAAGTTAATACTGTTACAAAGAAGTACACATCAGTACACCAGAAACCTCTGTGTGATTGGTTTGATTGTAGGCAGGTTGCTGCGGTCGCCCATAGTTTGTATAGCAAACACAGACTTGTCTCAAAACACTCGTTAACTACTCTCAGAGCAGTAGTGAAACTGCACACAGTGAAAGTGCCGCACAAACCTGAAATTGAGAACGCTCACTTTCATAGTAATAGTTTTGCCATCCCTGCTGCTACAACTAAGGTGTTCCAAAAGGTGCAACTGCATTGCACTGTTTCCAGTTTCACTCACACTTGGCGAATGGTTTTGGTAAGTGTTTGTCGACGACGACTTTCCATACAAACTAAAGGCAACCACGCAAATCTGCTCGTGACCAAAGCAATTACAAGGATTTGTTTCTGGCAACATGCTCTTTGTGACTGATTTCACCCAGCAACAGCCAGAAACCTCCAACAACCACTTGCCAACCAGTTGGAGAATAGTTTTATCTAGTGATCAATAGGTGATGGGTGGTCATTAACCTTTGGACTGTGTCACCGAGGCCATAGTAAAGATGTAGGTAAATGAACTTATCATTTTTCTTGGCTTACTGTAGACATAATATGAATTCGATTTAATCAGTGATAATATCTAAACAATTTTTATGTTATGGTGACCAAAAAAACTAAGGTTGTGAACTTCATATTGTTGCAAGAGTTGATTCACAAATGACTCTCCTAATCACAGCTTTGTTCTTTTCTCTCATTGCTTTCAGCTTACTGGTAACTTGCTCATGATGCTTGCAACAGTATTTTCAGACTGTCTTTGTCTTAGCTTTTTGCCAAAACTTATCTTCCTTATCACCATGCTTTTACTTTACACTTGTGTTTATTTTGTGTTAATCACCTGACACCCACAGGAAGTATCCACCCAGATAACACCGTCTGCATAAACAAGTTACACAGATGTTTTACTTGGACCATTTGACAATACCCCGGAGTTAAGAGCAAAGTTTAGGCATTTTAAAATAGACAAAAACATGGCAAGTAAATATGCTATATAATATATAAAGTAAAAACCCATATGATATGGGTAATTTGAGAGCCATAATCACTGCATTACAAATCAGTTTTGCTTGTTATACAACAAATGGGGAGCAGCTGCTGCAATGGCTCTTCTGAATGATTGAAACTGACTGAGACAGGAGTGATAGACAGTGACAGTCACTGAGGTACATGCGTTCATGAATAAATTTTCAGCTAGCCAAATGTGACACGATAATTGTTGACGAACTGTCATGCCATTTACTGTTAACGAAGCAGCAGGACAATAGCAGTTGTCACTGTTTGTATTCCTTTCAGAGGAAGTGAACAGGAACACATCCTACTGGATATCCTCTGTTTAGTTTAGCGGATGAAATGGGAACAATAAGCCACATGAATTTAGAGCTGGAAGGAGAATGGCGAGCTGGACTCTAACCCAACAATCCTGTTGAAATAGCAGGATGAGCGTGTGATGATGCTGGATTTTGATAGTAGATAAGGGAAGAAAGGTTAAGCAGATGTATAAATTATTAAAGCAAAATACAGCCAGTGCGGTAAATAGAGGGGAAAACCAAGACATCACTGACAAACTGAATGTTCAAAGATGCAGGTGGAGTAGCTTGTGTTTCATAAGTGATGTCACTTAGATTATGTCATGTCCAATTTTGTAGGGGAGGGTTTCCCTTGAGGGGTTTCAGGATAAGGCTAAGGGGTAACAAGGAGATACAGTAAAGACAAAACAAAAAAGAAAAGAAGAAAAAATGTTTTTTCTTTATCTTTATCCCCAAAGTTAAAATGACATGAAATAAAATGGCATGAGAAAGATGCAATGTTTACTTTTAGACAGTTGTTGAAGAAGTACAGAGAAGGAAAGGTACTGCATGAGGAAATCAGGAGTGGCAAGGAAGCATGTGAGGGTGGTGTAGCACATGTATGAAGACAACAAGACAGTGGTCAGGTGTGCGGTAGGAGTGTCGTGTGGTTTCAAGGCGGGGGTGGGATATATGAAGGTAAATATATTGCAAAAAGTGGGATTACATCAGACGTCAGGTCTGAGTTACTTTTTGTTTACACTGGTGATGATCAAGCTGACAGATGAAGTCAAGCAGGAGTTTCTGTGGACCATGACTGTTTTTGCAGATGACATTGTGGTCTGTAGCGAGGGTAGGCAGCAGGTGGAAGAGAGCCTGGAGAAGTGGAGGTATGCTCAGGAGGAAGAGGAATGAAAGTAAGGAGATGCAAGACAGAACACATGTGTGTCAATGGGATGGACACAGGTGTCACAGTGAAGCTGCAAGGAGCGGAGGTAGTGAAGGTGGATGAGTAACCATCCAAAGTTACAGACACTGAACAAGAGAGGTGAAGAAAAGAGTGCAGGCAGAATGGAGCAAGTGGAACTAATGGCCACAGGAGGCAGAGCTGGAGGTGGCAGACTGGAAGATGCTAAGATATTCACTGTGACTGAGTAGAAAGGACAGAAACTAATGTGGCAGTGGGATAGCTCAGCTTAGGTAGAAGGTAGAAAAGTAAGGCTGAAATGAATTGGACATATACACATATTTATAATCATGTATTCAGATTCTAAAAGAGTACAAAGAAATTCACAACCCTATGTATCTGTTTTGGACTTTGCATTGTGACTTCCATATAAGGACTGTCTGGTTTTCTTTCAGATACATTTACACGTGCTGAGGAGCAGGTGTCAGCACGTACTCTGAGGCTCTCCTGAGGTCACCTGTGTGACTACACCAGCTAAGTGCAGAAACACAGACAAACAGCTTTACTCACTCTCCTTTCAGAGTGATGCGATGACTGTAATTGCGAGTTGTGTCTGTGCATCTGTGTGTGTGTCAACTAAAAGCCCACCCGCAGGCCCGTATCCATGCTTGACTAACACCTTTTAAATGCATACGGTGGCAAGTTCACCGCTGCACAGCAGGTCAGGGGATTTAAATCTCACACTTGTAGCAGTGTTTGTTTTTTGTGTATGGGTTTCCCCCAGGTTCTCAGGGCTGCTGGCACAAAAACAGACTCTGAGCTATAGAGTGTAAATATCCTGCAATGCTCTGATGACCTCTTTTAAGGATGACTGTGACTGTGTGAAGTGCTATGATTCCTCGCAATTGTATACTTGCATTCTACTCTGATATATCATTTCTTTTTATGTGTTTATTAAGGAGTCTGTGAGATTGCTTTGCTTTTAGAGCCACTACACACACACACACACACACACACACACACACACACACACACACACACACACACACACACACACACACACATATCTTTTAATGCAATTATCTGCCGAATAATATGTCTTGCTGTGTGGTTTATTGTCCTAACAGCCCATCAAAGTCCTCCAGTTTTACTGAGTGAAATAAAAGTATTTCATTCATACAGTTTATGGATACATTTAGCTGTTACCACCCTCGGATCATTTTTGGCTCCAAACACAAATGAAATTAAAGCTTCAAACCAGAGTCCCAAAACACATGTCTGGCACCACAGTGTCTATGTTCATTATGTCTGTGAACACTTTGGATGTGGATGGACTTGTGTCTCAGTTGTTTGTCACTGTTTCCACAAATCAGAGGAGGGACAGGAAAAATAGAAGCAGGATTCTGCTCATTACCAGCCTGTCAATTTTGTTGGATACAGTCTACAGCACCTTGCAAAAAGAATTTCACCTCTATCAGCTATCAGCAAATTGATAAGAGTGATGGAAAAACACCTCCTTGACTATCCTTTCAAAACAAACATGAAGTAACTCTTTGCAAGAGTGTGAACAAGTCTGGGCATGCTTCCTAGTCCAATGTTCAAACCTATCAGGAATGAGGAAGATATTTTATGTAGTTAGACAATAAAAATGCCTTCCGGCGGTTTATCTTCTATCTGCCTCTGCAATCTCACTCTGCAAGTGGTAGCTTTTGTTTATTGTTCCTTAAGTTTCTTAATGTGAGGATCCTTTGTCCAAAATCAAAGAATGATAACGATACCTACATACTATGGAGATGCAAGTTTCTAAGCTGGCGTCAGCTGTCTTTGATGGAAAACTGAAAAATCAATCAGTGGTGTTTAGTCAGGGCAAGTAAGGAAAGCAGTATTTGTCCAGTGAAATCTAAAAGCAGAGACCAATTAAAACTTCCCATAGTGAAAGCTAGTAGTCTCCTATATTACTGCCATCTTATAAGGATAAGGAGCCATTGCCACGGTGTATATCGAAACCCCCCATTATGAAACACAGTATGACCAAGATTGATTTTTATTCAGTATGACCACAAATGGTTCAATAAACTCGGCTGTAAAGCAGTTACAGAGATCAAGGTATAGAATTCCTATAGACTTCTATAGAACCAGAAGTCTTTTTGTAACTTTCACTATCGCCATCTGGTGGCCTTACAATTCCAAGTTCAAGACACCTTTGAACTTGCTTTATTTTTCTGTTTTTTTACTGTCCAATTGTCTGACTAATAAGCTGTGAGGCCAGAAGCTTTTTTCTGGTTGGATGAGATGTGCACTGTGAATAAACCGTTGGTGGTCTTTGATGGGAGGCTGATGGTGAACTAGCTTGCTAGACAAGCTGCTGCTGGTTCTGCTTTCACTGCTGTGAGATCAATTATGATATGAGTTTTGTGTGGAAACAAAGCCAGCATTAGCAAGTAAATTAATGTTCTGTCATTTATCATTTTAACAGATGACTTTTCTGTTATTAACCACCATGGCCAGAAACTCCTTCAGCACATTAGTAAGGAAAGCTTTGATGATGACCCAACTTCTGCCATGCTGGGTATAATAAAACAGGCAAGCTTAACAGGTGCAGGCCCCAATATAACCTTCAGATTAGCTCTGAGAAATCATTTAAATGTACTGATTTTAACAGCTGATTTGCTAATAAGACACCTTAATTAAATATTAGTCCTATTTTTATCCCCTGTAGATAGAAAGAGCTAATCACATTACACACAAAATTCCTCCAGTGCTCATTATTGCCTAATGATAAATATTGTGATGAGAACGAGCCAGGAAGACAGGAAAGAGTGCAGAAAGGTGGAGATGTCTGGGAATCTCACATGAAATACACATACTAATACACACACAGAAAAACGCACATGTTAAGGGTTTTCCAAAACTCTATTTGTAAGTATTTGCAACATTTCAGGAAGCACTTCACAAGGCAGTGGAATAGACACAGTAATTAAAGTCATTTTATTTTTGTCTTTGTCACTGAAATTCAAGTCGACTGGGTAGCTCAAGTAGAAGATTGTCAGTGTTTCTCTCGCTGATTCACCTCACCTGGAAATGAGAGCTGCCACGGTGCACATTTCTATTCACTTCATTAAAACATCCTGTCAGGTATTTTCATCGATCTCTCCGTTTCCAGATTTTGAGTCAGTCCTCATGCATTTTTCTCAGAGCGTTTCATTACATGAAAAATCTGTCAGTGTCTCATGTCTTTGCCTCTGCTGATGATGATGTAATTTCTTGCCGATCACAAGATACACACAAAATCAGATCACATGTTTACACAGCCTGTCGTGGGAGGTAGACAAGATGAGCTCACTTGTTCACCCACCCCCCCAAAATCTCCCTTCTGACACAGTGACTAGACAAGAGTCCTGTGCGACTTGACTGACTTCAGCATCAGTGCCTCGGCTCAGACATTTTACTGCCAAGAAAGACTTTAAAAATTCATTAAGCTTAAACTCCTCAAAGATTATGCAACACAGAGGAGAAAAGTTGTTTTCAGCAGCTGTATTTCACTGATGTCTAAACACTTAAAGTGGAATGCATCACTGAAAAAAGTGAGAATGACAGAACCCCGTTTCATTTACAGTTAGTCTGTGTGACTTTTATATCTGAATAGATTTACTTGCTGTAGTGTTTATATAACATGCAGATAGATGGAAACCTTCCCCCAGGGGGCTTGGTGGAGTTTTTCCTCTCTGCTTCGTTAGATACTACACTAAAGGTCTTCTGTGTCGATCCAGTCATCCATGACAATAGACAACATAGCCCAGAGGGTTATTTTTATTCTCAAACTTTCCCATTTTGACTAAAAACTAATAGGTCATACAAGGCTCTCTGTTGCTGTTTATAACACTCATATGACTTTACTGGTAATTAATGCAGATGGCTCATTTCTGTTAAATGCATGAATTATGTTTAACAGTAAAAGAAAGCCTCACAGTAAATTACAAAGTAACCCCAGCATCATATTCAGATTACTTTCATATTGCTAAATGACTCACTTTAGTTTTAAATACATATTACATTATTAGGTTGACTTTAGTCAGTGCTATAATTAACATATTAGGGCAACTTAATCTGTAATATAACACAGTTATTATAATGTAATTATTATATAACATAGCTATTTTAGAGTTGTGCGCTAAAGTATTGCCATGTTGTAGCCAAAGACTTTTAAATACTGGCAAACATTGTATATCTGTGAATCCAGGCTGGGATGTTTTTGTGTGTTTGCAGGTTTACCCCCTTGTGTGAAACTCCATCGTCCTCCCACAGTCCAAAGACAGATAGGTTCAGGTTAACTCGTGATTCAAAATTGGCCATAGGTGTGAATCTATGTGTGTCTGAATGGCTGTCTCTATGTAGGTGTTAGCTTTGTGACACATTGTGACCTGTCCAATTCTTTGGACAATTCCTTACCTCTCACCCTATGACAGCTGGGACAAGCTTCAGCGCCCTGAACTGGAAAGTACAAATAATGGAAAGAAGCAAAAAAAATAGAAAAAAATATTTTTGTTTTTTTTCCAGTTTTGAATTAAACTACCTTGGTGTTTTATCCTGCTTTAAACAATGATAAAACATTCTACTGTACATCTGTGAAGTGATGAAACTGTCAGTGTAAATTTTCTGTTAGAACTTAGTATCATATTTAGACTGAATTTAAAGTTTGCAGCATCATGTCACCTACAGTGCAGTGACAAAAGAGTCAGGAGGTTGTTTACTTAGCATGAGGGTTTTTGTTTTCCTGTGTCAAAGGTGCAGGAAGAATGAAAAAAGAAAAAGATTTTAGGCTGGCAGGAGAGCTGATTTGTTAGTCATTACCGGTAAAAGAAAATCACCTAATGGTGGAATTAGGTGCTGAAAAGATTTGGTGGAAGAGTGAGGCATTGGTTGTTACAGTAGGGGATCTGGAATGACGATGAGGTGACGCAGCAGCCTCACAGCAGGACCCATAGTTTCAGTCCATTAGCAATCAACTGTCACAGCACTGTGGAGAATGCCAGCTACATATACAGCAAACCAATTAGTGCAAAGCCTGTGTGTATGGCAGCGTGTGTGTCACATGGTTGTGTGCTACATGGCAACACTTAATTAAGAGAAAGCATTTCTGCAGGAATAGAAAGTAGTTGTGTGATTCCTAAGAAATAGAAAGTACTACTGGCCCAGAAAGGGCAGATTGGGATTCTCAGAGCTCATAGGTAAATGCAACCAAATCATAAGAGAGCTGCCATTTGCTTGCCAAATATCCAGGCTAAAGAGAAACATTGGTCACTGAAGTTTTTAAGTCAGTAGGGACCTTGTGAATATTAACTAGGTTTGTTCCTTTTGTTTCCTGGAATAGACTTGCCGAGATAAAGTTCACAAAAAGTGCAGCACTGAGCAGCTTGTGCAAAGCTCTGAAAGACGTCAGCAGAAATGACAGCTCATTATTCAGCTGTGGGAGAGCTGTTAAACTCTTCTTCACAACTTCAATGGCTTTGTCTCATGTTTATGCTGAATCATTTTGACTGCCCAGGAATGGGATAAGGACTGAACTGCCAGCTAACAGATAAGCACATATGTGCATCACCACCCGAAGCAATCGCATATTTTGCTGTTTAACAACAAATCGACACATGAAACATGTATACCCTTTAATGCATCTTTAGGTACTTGTTGATTTGCCAGTTGGCAATCAGGTGGACCATTTCATTGACAGAGCCATAACAACAACAACAACAAAAGGCTAATAGTGCTTTATGTGCACTGATTTTCTTCTTCTGTAAATAATTTAACGGAAGCTGTCAGACTGTATACTGAGATGAATATTATAATAAGTTGTTACCTCGATGTTTTTCAACAAAAGACACATCACCAAATCATCCATAGCAGACCTTAGTGCTCATAATAAAACGAAAGCCCCATATTCCTGAGGACTGTGCTGTTAGATACCCACACATTTTTTCAGAAGATAAGGAAGTCATTCTCGCTGCTGAGCATTGGCGTTTTGTTGTTATGTGTCACGCAGCTTGCGTGCGGTTATTTTCACAGATTTACACTTAGATGGAAAAAAAGGTTTTCACATGACTCTATTCAGTCAGGTGGAAAAAATGAACACACCTCATGATCCAGGAGATTGTGAAACCACATTTAGCAGCAGTAACTGTATGACTTTTTGCATGACTTCGGTCACTATCACTATCTGGATTCTTTTCTATTGAAGACTTCCTGGTGATCGTGGGCCCTGTTGGATGGCTCAGTTTCAGCCAAGCTCACATTTGACTCTGTAATACTTTTACATACAGAGGACTTTATTAATGAGCTGTTTGTGCTGATATTGTAATAAATGTTGCAGATTATGGGCCAAACGTCACTACTTTGGTCTCATCTGGCTAGTTTCTGGCCAATGAAGAGCTTATTAATTAAGAGTGAAGAACCTTCTGATATGGATGTAAACAGTGGCATCTGTGTGTGCGGAACAATGATCAGTATGCAAAAGTCGCACACAAAATGATTCTATGAATGCGTTGGTGTGAAGTGGTATCTTCGCCTAACGTTGCTAACATGCCATTTGCATACACACTGTGCACTGTGCTGATGCCCTGCTGATGTCAATTGCTTAGGCTCATAACTTGAAAACTTATTTAATGGTTATATTGAAGAAACGACAGCTAACTGTGTACGTATTGTGTAAAGACCTCTCTAATAGCGGGATTTTTCACCCCACTTAGCATATATAACAGAGGAATGTTAGTTTTATATACAAAGGTCTGCAGCTGCAGATCAGAGAGTGCATCAATGATCACACCTTTCCTTCCAGCAGGAAAGAGAAGGCTGTCTAAGCACAAGGCTTCCTGCAGCCTAATTTAACCCAACAGTACTTTTCCTGCCAGACTGTTTCCTGAGTTAATGAACCGTTGCTAGCCTCTTACAATGAAAATGTGCAGCTGCAAAGAGCTTTCTTTGTGGGTTGCATTCAGTAAATCTGCTTTAATGCTCTGAAGGTTATTTTAGTGTCACCTTCTTCAAATGCATTAACTCTGACTTCAGTTGATCTATTTAGTGATCCAAACTCAGGTAGGTTGTCAGTCACGCACCCCTGCTTTGTATCTCTGTCCCACACAGTGTTTAGCCTTCCAACCAGTGGGTGGAGCAGATAAAGCTACGCTTCCTGCACAACAGGAAACAGAGATCAGGGCGAGAGAGATGGGAAGGGCTCAGAGGAGTTGATGGATGAGCTCGTTTTACCCCATTGTCTCTGCTTCCCTCGGCAGGTGCAGCAAAGCCTTTAGTGGGACAACAAAAAGTGGCTTTTCTGTTAAAACGGTGTCTCTTAAACTTCGTATGCAACAAAAACTGCAAAGTTCCCATTGGGCTGAAGAGTACTCATGTCCACTCAGTTTTTCCAAATCCAGAACGACTGACTACTGTGTGTACTCGATTTGTGACCCTGAGCTAATTATAATAACTGATTAATACAATTAGTATTGCTAATTTGTACACATTACTTTGATCTCTGTGTGAAAATTCCCCTGCCTCACATAAATACAATTTCGATGAGGTTTCTCACAACTAGTCAACTAGTTTGCAGAAACTGGGAAGGGCTTGGAAATTGTATCCTTAAAATATGTGTTACATTCATTTGGTTGCATTAGAATCAGTGTTTGTGCAAATGTATTTTAATCCAATACTATATCCAAGAAGTATGTTTTTAAAAATAATGGTTTAATGGCATTCAGCCTGAAGAACTCTTTTAATAAAAAAAAAAAAAAACTGTAATCAGTACTAACTTTGTTTTTCAGACTTTAAATATCAGCAATTCTGGGAGTTGCACATATGCCAGAGTTGAAGAGGTGGCATTAAATAATACAGCACCAAGATATTTTAAAGTATGCACAAGACACAGTTACATACATTATTTGAGGTTAAACACCAATAAGACCAAGAATATGGTTGCTGATTTTAGGAAGAGCACAATTTGTTCTTACCTATTAACCATCTCACCAGCCCAAGTATCTGAGCACCATTATTAATAATAAACAGAATTTCAATGCCAACACTCAGTCAAGTCTGCAAATTTTCTATAAAAAAGGCCAGCAAAGATTATAGGCCTGCCCAAGATTGCACGTCTTCAGTGTTGACAGGAAAATTATGACACTGTTTTATAAGCCTATTTATTAAACCTGTGCTTTCTTGTTCTCTAATTGCATGGTTTGGAACCTTAAATGTGCAAAACAGGCACAGATTACAGAATGCTGTGAAACAAGCAAATAAAGTGAACAGTGTAATCGCAGAACTGTTTTTGACCAAAGGCCACTTTGGAAAATATTTACTTATCTTCATGATGAAGTTTTAAACTAAGCATCACAGTCAACCCAGATCTGGATTTTGTATTTTGCAGGTTTAGATGGCATGTAGTGACTGAAAGGGCACCGGCCCCTAAATTGCATCAGCTGCTCACCAACATTATGGCAAGGATTGTAGAACAAGGGAAGGCGGTGCACTCCCACGATCCATTGCAAGTCTGTCATTTCAGTTATCAAAACAGAAAACTAGATATAGTGTAAATGTTTTCCAGAGACATTGTGTTATGGAAAAGTTGTCTGCCAGTTTTTGCATCGCACTGGGATTCTGTGGATTCTCCTTTAGGTCTGAAAACTCCAGCAAGAATAAAAAGCCCAAACTATGCATGTAAATGGGTTCGATCCATCTTCTTCCACCTTTTTCCCCTATACATTATTGCAATCTAGAACGATTTTCTGGATGTCATCTGGGTTGATGTCCTGGACATGTTGGCCCTGGTTGTATCTTTGTCACATTGACAGCACTGCAGTGCGACACAGTCAAAGAGATCATTCAATTTCACTGTTTTTTACATATTCATCTACTTCCTGTCTTTTGATAGGCTGGCTGCTGACCAGATTGTTTTGCTCAAGGTCGATTGCATCCTCATCCTGAAACTCACTATCAGACTCTGAAGTGCCAGAAATGTGATCTTTAAATTCTGAAAACTCATCCTCTTCATTATCTCCTGCAGCTTCACTCTTTTCGAAAATCATCTTTAAAGTCTTGCGAACAGAGACCTTTTTTGCCATCTTAACTGTGATGCACAGACAAAGCTATTTATTTGGTGTGCCCCACCTCCTGATTTGCTGAGTGTGAGAAAATATAGAATGGTTCTCTCAAGACAGTCAGTACAAGACAAGGCAGCACAGTTTTATGCAATTCAAAATTTGTTGTGTCATATCACAGCAAATTGGGCAAGGCCAGGAAGTCACAGGTTGAAATAATACTAAACTCAATTGTGTACCTGAGCACCACAAAAGTTTAACCGATGACATGTTCAAACACATCAGTATCTATCGGCTTCTTTCTGATGTGACAGTTAAATGTTTAAAGTAAGTGCTTGTTGTGTTGTAACAGGATCAGGAGACTGCTCTGCTAAGGCTTTATTTTGAGCCACAATTACAGAGGTGGCCCAAGCATGTCTCACATAAAGTTCAAGAGCATGAAAACAAGCGCGAATACCGAAACTGCAGGTTTTGCAGATTTTATCTATTGTCTTTATGATAACCTTGCCTTCCTGCTGTCAGCTGCAGGTTTGAACTGACAAGTGATTTTGGCACAAACTAAAGATTGTTTAGTAAAGCAAGAATGCCATGGTGTTTCCTGCGTGTGACTGTTCCTTTGAAAGCTTGTTCATACCAGTTATTAGTTGCTCAATGGCATACCAACCTTCCCAAAACTGACTCACCTTTCTATTGCAGGCAGTGAGGTGAGAATTAAGGCGGGGTTGCATCAGTGTTTACCTGCAGTGTCTTAATATTTCAGAGGTAAAATGGCTCTCTCTCTCTCTCTCTCTCTCTCTCTCTCACACACACACACACACACACACACACACAAACACACACACACACACACACACACACACACACATCAAAGCCCACATTACTGACAGTGCAGGACTGTGTTTTTTCTACGAATGAAGAGATAGCATCAGCATGCCAGAAGTGTTGCTTAAACAAAACAAAACAAACAAAATTTCATTTATTTATTAATTTATTACAGAAAAAGACTGTAAAATCCAGTTGTGAATATAACCTTATTTTCCATATATACAGATAGTTAAGGTTACAATATATGTACCATTTTCATTTTCAGTTCGGTCATGTGTGGGGGTCGTTATAGCAATGTGGCCAAAACAGGATGTTGAGGCGATGGTATACCTGTTGCTCAGTGTATGGCTTTTTGTCGGACTCAGTGGTGTTGTTTGTTGTGCAGCCATTTCCCTCACTGGTAGCTTTTAAAAAAATGGCGGTTTTGATTTTCGTGAGGGAGATGCACTGATGACTAATCGAATGATGCCATATACTAGCCAATCAGTGTCATGCAGTCTGTTGATGTCACATTTTCAGATGGCCTCAAATCACTTAGAACCCCAGCCGAGTAGGTACTAAAAAAGTACCTGGTACCAAGGTATTACTACTTAATGGAAAGCCCTAAAAACAGAGTGGAAGTTGAGTTGAGCCAACCTGAATAGTTACTAGTAAAAAAAAAAAAGGCTACCAGTTTGTGACACACATTGCACCTACACATAAATGACAACACACAACACTCTTTGATTTAATAAGAGATACTCAGTTTAAGAAATTTACTCATCATATTTACTCATTGAATATGTCTGATATAAATCCTCTGTCGTTCGTGTCCTCTTTTTCAACAGTGTTTAGCAGTTGAGGTTGCTCCTAACAAAGATCGAAACCTTCTTCTTCTTCTTCTGTTGAAATTTACAGTAAGCTAGACACAATTGCTCGCTGCTTCCTTTTTTTTTGCAATTTTTTGTCATGCCTTTAGTTGAGCTATAACTAAGCAATCTAGATTTAAACAATAAGTATTTCAATTATTTAAACAATTTAACATACAATGCCTCATTAGGGTTCGGTGTAAGGTGTGTTAATTCCTATTGTTATCGCATCCCCTTCACAAGCCTCTGTAACAATGTTACATTTTACATAACTGTTACAACTACTACTAATACAGGCCTGGTGATAGTCCTATAACAAAGGTTGATCGTTACCACTAGTTTCATAAGGACATTTGTTGATTCATTTATTGAATAATAGTTTTTAGAATGTGATTTGTGTAACACGTGTTAATTCCAGTGACTGAGAGTGTCACTCGCTATGCTGTTTTTATTTGACTCATGTCTTGCACATCATATTATAGGAGTGCCAAAGACCAGTACAAAATATGTAAAGAATTTTAACAGTTTTAATCATTTTCCCGTAATGATCAAATAACAGCAAGACACCACTAAGATATGACACAAGCAGCAAAACAGTGGCACATTATCACAGTGGCATATGTCAGTATGAAAAAGAATTTGCATGCGAGATGTAGTTTATGAAACTGGAATGAGTAAAGGATAGGAGATTTTTTTTTCCAATGACAACATCGCTCATAATTGAGAGGTGGTTTATAAGACTGCTGCTGATCATGGTGCGATGGAAAAAGGTAATATTTAGTATGTTTGTTGTTAGATTGTACTTTATGAAGTGACCAGAAACCACAGATGATGCCAAATTAGTGACAAACTTAAATGCATCTTTCCTCTCTAATGTTGTTCTCTTAAAATGATTCAGTTGAAAATTTTGAGCAGCATGCAACTTACAAGTATGTGTTGAATATGAGAAGATCACATGGTTTGTGTGGCGTCAGTGTCATGGTCCCAGGTTTGAGTATGAGAATATATCTGAATATATTTGAGTTTGAGTTCCTGTTCGGAATTTATTATTTCTGAAGTTTTGAAACTTTGGGTTCCTGATTTCATTTCTTATTCTATTAGATTGTGACTTTCATTTCTGGCGATTTTATTACAGAGTTTTTGATTCCTTCATCTACTTTATTTGGGTGATAAGTTTTATGACCCTGTGTTTTGGTTTTTCTCTTGAATTTTATTACCAGAAGTAAATTACCTGTAGCAGCTTCAGTTCCTTCAGTGTTTCCCTGTTTATTCCTCCGTCGCTCTCTTCTTTCTGTGCCTGTTCCCCTGTCTACCTCTTGTCTCTGTGATTAGTATTTGTCTTTTGTTTGGTTTAATTTCCTTCAATATCTTGCAATATTTTAACTTCCTTCCCCGTCTGTTTGGTTTACATCTTGATTTTGTTGTATTTCCTGTTTTACTTTGGCAGTTTCTTCTCGTTTTGCTTCCTCCTTGTCTGATTGTCTCAATCAGCTTCAACTGTGTCTCATTCACCACCTTTCTTCACTCGTCAACTCTCAGCATATATAAATAGCCCAGTATTCTTTTCCATTTGTTTCTTTGGACCTCAGTTTATTTTCTTCTTTCATGCACATCACACAGTTTATCCTGCCAGGTCTCTGCAGTGCCTTTTGCTCATATCTGTTGTCAATAAAACTCTGCCATCCAAAGATTCAGCACATTGTGTTTGAGTTTTCTTCCAAATACAGCCTTTGACAGTGAGATGTGAAATCTGCAGAACTGACCACATTTTTTCCTGTAATAGATCCCAAGGACAACATCAAACCTTTGATACCTCTTCACAGTGTTGCCCGAGGGCCAAAACTCTGCCTTTATTTCTCTGAGCAGCCCTTGTGTGCAATAAATAGCGAAAAGAGAGTGGAAAAACATGAAGGCTTGGATGTTGTAGCATCACTGAAATTATGACATTTTTGCAGCAGGGGCTGAAGCACCCTTCTTTGCTTGAGTTGGCACTGAAGTGTGAATTACCATATTCTGCTTCAGTGGATATTTGAATGTCTTTACAAATGCCATCTGGGTTGCTAAGATGCAGCAGGTATTCAGTGAGAAAAAGAATAAGTCACAGCATGGTGCGGCCCAGTCCCTCAAGGGTGTAGTGTTTATAATATGTGCATGGACATCGCGTGGAATGTTTTAACTTGCATACTTGCACCACACACATTCATCTATGATTGATGGTAAATGAAAACGCTGTTGCTATCGACTCTGAAAATTCAAGGTGACTATGCCACACTATGCCCCCTCCCCCACCCACCCTCTTCTTTTGCTTTGTCATGCTGTATTGTAGCGTGCTGTTGAACACTGTGTTGTGTGTCGTGATGTCTCAGGTCTGCATTGTCCTTAAGGACTTATCACAGGCAGAGACTGAGACAGGCTGCATTACAGCTCTAATGAAATCTGTCAGAGCAGACTGCACTCAGGGGCAGCTTGCAGCAGCAGCAGCAGCAGCACTACTTACCACCACGCAGGGGAGTGAGAAAGATAGCGGGGTGGGTGTGGGGGGACAGGATGACAAACAAAGCTGGGTAGATATTTAGCAAGTTGGGTTTTTTTGTGAAGTTATTTGTTTGTTTGTGTGTCTCTTTCAGTAATTAAATTCTGATGAATAAAGCTTCCTGCCATGCCGGGGTGCCTCACTCCAGTGGCTTCAAACTAGAGGAGCAGACACCCACAGCTTCCCCGCTTAGACCGACTGGGACTGAACTGAATACTAATGCGAACAGGAGGCAGAGAGAAAAAGAGATAGAAGAAGCCGGATGCTGGAGTTAGTGGGGAGGGAAGAAGAGAGAGCTAGTGTGACAGGAAAAACACAGGGAGGGATGTTAAAGAGTGGGTGCGAAGAGAAATCCTTAAGACCTGAAGACTATGAAGGGATTGTCGAAAGAAGATGTGACGTGTGAAGGTCAAGAATGTGAAGCATGACTCATGAATTATAGCAGCAAAACGGGAGAGTTCAGGATGATGAGAACAGCACGCAGTGATATGAGGACACATCTTTCTTAACGTCAGTGATGGAGAGCGTTAGTTATTTTAAAAAAGCATTCTTAGGATTATCGCTATCCTCTGTTATACCCAGATGGGTGGTCCTTATTTAGTATGCACCTTTATGGTATTTTAGTGACCTGTTGTAGTGTATATAATGTACAAGACAGATTGTTAAAAAAGTGCAGCTTTCTCTAAAAAACCGTCATAGCAGAGGGAATACTGTTGGAATTTGAAGAACATCTTGGTATGAATCATGATTACAGCCCAAACTGATTGAAACCATGTGATAACAAAACAATGGTGAGTACTGAATGGGAGCGAAGCAGCCTGGGGTAATGCTGCTGAATTCAAATTCTGATGCAGTGTCTGCTTCTTCTCTCTCTATTTACAACCTTAAGCAGCAGCTAAAATTTCGAGCGCCTATAACACACACGCACACACAAATATTTCCATTAGAGCACATGAATGAAATATGACATCATCGCTGCTCACCACATAATCTTCAAGGTTAATTAATATTCATTTTTCACTTCAGCACTGATCGCTGAATGGGAAAGCAGGTGCTCTCTGTTCCTCATCTGGTGCATTTCCCCCATTTTCATACAGACAGTTTGCAACGTGTTTGCAGGCATAGGTGCTTTTTTTTGTGATGATGATTCTCTGGCTCCCATGACATTTTATGCCCTATTACCAAAAGCAGCCTTTCATTTTTAATCTGGACGGCTGTGATTTGATTTAACCACCTTTCGTTTCTGTTTTCTGGTCTTTGTCTCTGTTGCATCCTCTTCTTGCTCCTGTAGCGATCAGCGCCCCCCACCACAAAGGTTACATTGCACACGTTATGCAACCACAAAGAAACACTATAAATGAATAGAGATCTTTGCCAGGGTCCATTAGAAGCTCTGAAATTCATCTTAGAAGCGGTCCTGTTGAATTATTCATCATTAATGAAGGCTGACAACATTATCGAACGCCAGAAAATTTGATAAATGAATTAAAAATTTTTTTGTATTTTTGTTCGGACACAGCTGAAATACCAATATCAAAATATGCTAAAGGGCATGTCAGCATTATTTGACAGTGTCCCTGGATCAAGGCACAGAGAGCTTCCATCCCTATCCACAAAGCAATTCTCCTGTTAGACGTGTTAAAATTATTTGCTTGGTAGTCTATTTTGCATAATTTTGTAGTGAAAAAAATATATACTGAGCTAAATATACCAGAATATATGAAGACAAAACAATGTAAGTAGTGAAAGAAATCAAGCAATGGAAGAAAATCTCTAATCAAAAACAAAAAAACCCCCAACAAAAAACCTGTTGCAATACTCTTTTGGTGATCTTTAGCACTGGCTTCTCCTGTGCCATGCTGTGCATAAACAGCTGAAGCACATGTAACACTAAATCAGATTTGTATAGCCTCATTGCAAACCTCATAGAAAAGCATTGTCTTTGTTATTGTGACAACTCTTAACCAAATTGCAGTCACTGATGCTGAAAAATTATGATTGCATGAAAGTGCTAAAAACTGCTGTTCATCATATTGCTAGTCATAGCCCCAGAGACTCATATACCCAATCTTACTATGTAGTTTTCAGTGTAACTATTTTCATGCAAATTGTACAGGGTACAATTTTAGACTCATTTGTTCCAGTTTTGTTAAACTTGGGCTGTGGCTGCTTTGAGTGACAGACCCAAACCAGATGCTAGCTGTTTGCTAGGTGTTAGCTCAAGTCCCTGAACTGGCCCTCTTGACTCTGTTAGTGGGTTAAAATAATAATAATAATAATAATATGGTCATGCAGATAATTGTCCTGACATACTGTCCAAGGAGTATGTGCTCTGGCATAGAGAGGCACCTTGGAGGGGGGTTGACATAGTTAATGTAAGTGTTAGCTTAGCAAAACATGCAAAATATACTCAATTTTGATGTGAAAAACCAAGACGAACAATTCAAGAATTTCCACAAAGTAAGGTTACGTCACAGTGATTACATATCCATCTATCCTTCTATATATGTACTGTTTATCTTTCTATCTCGGTTAGGAACTCAGGCTACTGCATGTTCCTTTGTGTTCATTTGCAAGTTTTGCTAGTCAGTCATTATAAAGCTAACTTCAATCAGTCATATATTTGCACTGTTTTGCAGTTATGCGACCTAACATGGGCGAGAATATAATGGTAAGTGATGTAAAAAAATATATATAAAATGATATATTTGTAATTGTTCCATGAGAAATGAATAGACTAACTTTTAAAGCCCTTTACAACTTGGTTATGATGTTCAATAGAATTTAATGCACCATCGTTATTATGGCTTCTTATGACCACAAAAGAAATGCCAACCTTCACCAAAGTTGAGAGCTTTAAATAACAATAAAATCAGGCATAGGTTTTGAGCTCCCAAAGCTTAAAACATGCCTTGAAAGCATTTTATGCAATATACTCATTGCACACAATGGTATTGCTGTCTTTTCTTTTTCTATCTCAAATGTTGGTCTAGAGAAACTGTTAAACAGTTGCACTTGTAATATCTTGCTATGACATCATATCCTTCCCTTGTTAACAAAGCACCATTTATACTGGCAGAATAAAACAATCTGCTCTTTTACTGTGTGCAGTGACTGAATTATTACTGTTCATTAAACTCAATTACACGCAGAAATTTGGGCAATGTAGAAATGTCATCATTCCTGAAAAATCTTGCCTCACTTAGAACAGCTGGCACATTCATAGCATTATTGGACTGAAAATTAAAACTACCAAACAAGGCCATTCAGTTGCCAGGACGCATCACGTTGGTTTTAGATCATCATAGCTCAAGTTTGGCCTGGTTCCCGTTGTAGTATCCATGGTGATACACAGATAATGTGTCAAGGAGACGTTCATTCTTAAGGTCATCCCCATCAACTACGATTAGTTTCCTTGCTCGGATGAGTCACTGCTAGTGTTAACATTGCAGCAGTTCACCTAAAACAATATAACTATAGTAATCAAATAAAATTATTAAATATTTTATTGTAACAATCTAAACCGGATATATCTGCATGTATATCTCATAGCAAGTTATTGGGGTTCCAAAACCAAATATATGTAGCAAAATGTACATAACATCGTCTGATAGGACAGAACACAAATAGGAAGTTAGAATGATGATTATTCACTACTAAATCGTGGAGAAAATAACATAAATAAAAACAATAATATATAGAAATATTTGCTGATGATGCCTGATGATGTGTTTTTGTATATTGTCATTAAATTAAAAATAGTAACAATATGATGAAAAAGAATGACTACTTTTGTTAAAATTGACAAATGTTATTTTTGTGCCTTTGAGCAGGTGTTAACCCACATGTGTCTCTGCTGATATCGTCCGTGTCGATGCTGCTGAGAAAGAGAAGATTTTCTTTTGAAAGTCATTTTCAGTCTCTTCATGTCTGTGCAAAGCCTTGGGGCTTTGGGGGTGAAGTTCAGACAAAGAAGCTTGGAGTTACTGTCAGCTCCACTGGAGCCTTGGTCCCTTCAGCCACACACAAACACATTCATGTAGAAAAACAACCACACAGACACTTTGTCAAGAATCATCATGTCCAACCAACCACCAAGCAACACTAGCCACCCTTACCCCATGTGGCCATTATTTAACACTTTTGGGTAACATACATACACACAAGCACAGACACACAGTAGCGCTCACACGCACAGATGCATCCTGTCACGCATTTACAGAACGTCCTGCCCTTCCTTCTTTCTCTTGCACTAAATAGCTTGCATATGTAGCACATAAAGTACTGACATTACTCCACATTTACATTTAATACGCTTAGTCCAAGGCAATTGACTTGTAGAAAAAAAAAAAACACACCCAAAAAACAAGAAAAATAAATTGGCTCAATGTATGAAATCGTATTAATTTTGTGTGCAAGAAACATGGTCTACACAAATCAAAACAAGCAGGTTAATGCGCCAATTTAACATTTTGAAAAGGAGTATTGCAGAATAAACACTTGAACATTTAGGGCTTTATTGAAGTACATTTTGCTGCCAAATTTAATTATAGACTAGAGTACTTTTGCACACAGTGCCAATCACTCCGACTCACTTGCCCTAGCTGACTGCTCTGTCCTCTCATCTAGATGGACTAACATGTAATTACAATGAGTTAAGCACCCAGAATCCTCTCTGGCTCTTCAGAGAGCTGGAAAAGATTGTGCTGCTCTTTCCAAACTACAGACTGTCTACTAAAGGTCACACACTGTCTCCTCTTCCTTTCTCTGTGTTCTTCTATAGCATGCTTTCTGCATGGTAACGGCATATAAGACAGTTTGAAGGTCAATGGTGTTTAACTCGCGGCTTTCAAATGTGATGAACTTCCATACTAACCAGAGTTCAGGGCAACAACTGCCCCCACGTTGTCCAAGCAACTGCACTCCACTTTTTAATGAGGACCCAGATGATGGGTTGAGGGTATATAGAGGAGGCTCTCTTGCTCGAGTGCATAGGTAAACAGGATGGGAAACAGCACGGGAGAGGGGCTACGTCAGGCATAGTGAGACAAATATTTATGAACTCAAGCTGACCTTCTGTCCAAGAAATGTCACATTTATACTGCTCTCCACGGTTTGTTGTGGGGACATCTAACAAATAAATGAATGTAATTTCAGCACTACTCTGTTTTAACCATGAGGCATTATGTCAGCAAATGATTCTGGGTTGCTGCAATCAGTGAGTGCTGGACTGAATACGGAGATGAGAGACCGCTCCACAGATGATGCAACACATGTCCGATTTTTGCAATTATTTTTCAGAAACCTGCATGCAAGAGTATCTTGATGCATCAAGATTTATATATGTCTTCTCTCTAGCTACAAAATGTATTTTAGCCTCTCGTGCTGGCTCCCCACTCATTACAAAGGTGATGCAATGTTTCATCCAGGGGGCTAGAATAATTACATTTTGCATGCTGCGACCAAAATGAAATCAATCTGTGGTTAAAAAAAACAACAACAACAAAAATAGCAATTGCAGCTCATGAATAAGAATGATAGACTACAGAGAGTAGAACAATAACTGACAAAATAAAAATAACCACACGTCAATGTTGGATGCCAAGAACATTGCTTACCACCCCTCTCGTTCACTTATTTCCAGTCTTTCTGATGACTCAGAGGACACTGGAAGCTTAGAGCGGTGTTAACTGATAATAACAAGAATGATGGACGTTAATTAAGCTTTACTTCAACTGATTTTCATTGAAATATAGCACATGTAATTGGGGATGTTTATATTCAGAATTATTTTATGATTTTTTTTTGTTGTAATCTTCCAAAGTCAGGTTGTAATAGCAGCAGACTAAGCAGAGTATTCCTGGGGTTCTTAGTCCCAGTCACACTTTCCTGTTCCTCTTGAGGGATCCCAAGGCATTCCTAGGCTAGATGACCTATATAATCTCTGCTCCCAGTTGGGCTGGATAACCTTTAAAGCAGGTGCCCAGAAGGCATCCTATACCATCCTAACTAGGTTGTCCCTCAACCGACTGCTTTAGACAGTCTGCCTGACAGTTTATTTATAATTCATGCAATAAAATGTCCATGTTTGTCTAACTGAAGTCAGCAGCCTCAGTACCTCTGTAAGGCTGCACTTACAGGCACAGCAGTGTTTTGAGGTAAGTGCTAACATAGTAATCTGGGAATCTAACATCAAAGTTAAATGTTAGAATATGAACACATGTTACACATGTTACTGGCTCCAAGCTGATTTGAACCACCACAGCTCTCCTCGCCTACAGAAGGTCCGGGGTGGAAATTGGCACCATTTTAAACTAGTGTATTTTTAACCAACACAATCATGCCTAAGTCTAACCGAGTAGTGCCAGTGCCTAAACCTAACCAAACAACATTTGAAAGCTGGGTGTGTTTTTGCTACTACTGCCCAACCCAACTCCTTAAGGGGACTTTCTGGTTCCTTTAATGTTGGTTCATTGTGACTGTTTAGTTTGGGGATTTATTAGAAAAATGTCAAAATGTATCCAGAGACAGAAAAGGTCTCAATATAACTTTATGGTAAGTCATTTAATTAATAACGGGATCACTGTAAACATCATACCGCATTCTCTTAGGATCAATATTGTCTGTGTAATGGTAATTTAGACTCACTGGTCACTTTGTGATCAGTGCTAGTACCTAGTATCTTTACAAGACCTTAATTCCAAATGGCATAGATTCAACAACGTACTGAACATATTCTAAGATTTTGGTCCATCTTGACATGATAGAATCACACAGCTCCTGCAGATTTGTTTGCTGATAAAGTGAATCTCCTGTTCCACCACAACCCAAAGGTGCTCTCTTTAACTGTGAACTGGTGACTGTGGAGGCCATTTGAGTCCAGTGAACTCTCAGTTTAAGTTTGAGATGATTTGTGCTTGGTGACCTCATGTGTTATCCTGCTGAAACCATGTGCAAGGCACATGATCAGGTAGGTAGTGGTGTTTAAACAATACTCAGATTGACATTGACATCACTTTCCTCAGAGACATGCTTCTAGCAAGCACACTAAAAATGTACAGCTTTCTTAGCTTAGCAATAAAAATGGACACCGGACCATCTGGTTGCCTGTGCTTTCTCACCGAAACTGACTTTGAAGTTAATTATTTCTGATGTCATGACAGCTTCAAGTGATGGTAGTGCCTTAATCACAGGCTGTCATATTATCCTCCAGGTACCAGAGGGGCTTTCCTGAGGGAGAGGTCATATTTATTCCTTTCACTGTTTGTTTTGCATTATTGTTTCGCTCCTGCAGCTGCACACATTGAGAGACAAGGCCTACAAGGTCCTCCCCTTCCTCTCCTGCCTCCCCACTTACAATGCCCAGCCCCTATCCTGTGTGTTCAAAACATCCCTAGAAGACTTTTTGCCAGCAGAAATTACCTCATCCATTATTTCCGGGCTTAGTAATTTAGCTCTAAACACTGACACAGATGACATCGACCTTAGACTGTATTTTATAAACAGCTGGGGGGGGGGGGGGGGGGGGGGGGGGGGGGATACAGTGTTTGTTGATAGAAAACACTGTGCCTGAATCAGATTAGGTTCAGAGCAGAGGAATCACTACCACTTAATCACTTAAGACTTTGACATATTCAATGTGAAACTGTAAAGCTAATGATGATAATGTTCCAGAGTGTTATATGTTTAGAGCAAAGATTTGGATTTTGATTAGCTCTTTACATTTTGATATTCAGAAATATCGCTCATGAGAGAAAAACATCCAGTGAGGAAGCTCTTTCTACATCCCGCCTTGATCTACGCCTTTTCGATTGTAGAAGTTAGGTTCAAGATAAGTAAGTTTCACACTATAATTCATAATTTTGCAGTAGTAGCATTGCTTAGAAGTTGACCAAAACAATAGTTAACATAACTACAAACAGAGTTTGTAAGATTGATAATATTCACTTTGCAGATGGGCTTTAGTGCAGGACTTTCAAGCGCTCTCTGTGTCAAAGAAAATTTGCAAAGTTGGAATTTCTTAAAGGGGTAAATGTCAGTGTGGTTGATATTTGGGATTATTATATAAAGGACTGTCTGCCCATGCACCTCAAATGCCATGTGCAGCCACTGGGCTTTTGGGGAAGATTTGAAATACAGTAAATACATATATTTTATATGCATATATATATATATATATATATATATATATATATATATATATATATATATATATATATATATATATATATATATGTGTGTGTGTGTGTGTGTGTGTGTGTGTGTGTGTGTGTGTGTGTGTGCATTTGCATCTTTGACAGCCTGTTTCTTTGATCAATCAGCAGTCCAAAATGAAGCTGATATCTTATCTTACTGTTTTAGATGGCTGAAATAGGACATTTCCTTTAGCCACAAAAAATATCCCTAATTGAGCAGTACCCCACCTAGCTAAGTGTTGTCACATAAGCTCTCACTGGGAATGGTAACATAGCTAACAGAGGAAGTACAAAAATAATAGCAAATCACAACAAACATTTAGTAAACAATTTCTGTTATTATACTAAAGAATGTGTTAGCGGTGATAAACTAAAAATACAAATCCAGCTGACTTCCAGTGCTTTACTATTTCCTGTCAGATTAAATAGTCAGTACGGTATTGCAGCAAACTCTGGACCCAAACTGCAGTGTCCAGCTGAGTCTGACTCCAAAAGTAAGTTAGTCCCCAGTGACTCCCATGTTAAATTGCCTTACTAAGCAGCATACAGCCAGGTACAAAATACAGTTTGGGCCTTCTGGCATTGAAAATTAAAGTATGTTATTTTTATACTTGCTATTAATTAATGGGTATATGTGCATGTGTGTGTGGGTAGCATCTATTCAGTCTATGGATGAAGCTTGCTAATGTTAGCTGATAATTCTCCACCTTTCTTGTCCAAATATTGCAACTTCTGTCTAAAAAATTGAACCCAACATAGCAATGGGCTAAATGCTAACACTGAGGCTGAAAAATGCATCACAACGTCAGTCGGTCCATCTTTTATCTACAGTCTATACGTCATGATAAGCTTTGTGTCTTTTTGTTTCCTTGTAACTAAAAATAGAATGCACAGTTTTATTTTTGGACAGGAAACCGAATGGTACTTTATTCACACAGTAGTTGAACTACATGTAGAGCATGGAGTCATTTCTAATAAAGTCTTTGAACAATACTTCTTCTTATAACAGGGCTTTGAATATACTGTTACCTTAAATATGTCGTACTACTAGTTGTAACTGTGCCACTTGAATGACATACTTTTCATGCCTCAGCTACTGAAATTCATTCAACGGGCACAAAGGTTATTTAACCAGAGTAGAATTTAACTCTGTTTGCCACATTTTAGAGATATTTTCATGTATTTCATATGACATGCATCACAGGATTTACTTTTCTGTTGCTGTGCTCTGCTGGATGTTCACATTAAAAATTCTGTTTGCAAGTTGAGATTGCTGAAAGTGCCAATGACATGAATTCCGGTTTACTACATAACCACGCACAGGTGGGTGAAAACTACGTATTCACACATGTGGGGCCACATTCACAGGGACATTCCTACACACGTGTGAAAAATCAGCATAAGCCTTTCAGAGGCTATGAAGTAACATTTTAAATATGCCAGAAATGTAGACAAGTAGCCTTTGACAAATTGGGGAAATGTGGGCATGCATTAATTTTCTTGAATGCCTTTTAAGTGAGCTGAAAGCACCCAGCATTAATCTTTAATGACTCTGATCAGGAAGTGGGCTGGCAGTGAGCTTCAGGTGTTTTACAGCATCCAGGGATTCTGATACTTCTTGATCTGAGTGATCCCAACTTTATTCACACCTTTTCATTTTCAGATGACCGAACTTTGAAGTTGAGGTGAGTGCTCCCCTGCAGGAGGAAGCTCTCTAGTTCTTGCATATTTGCCCTTTGGGAGATTCTTCCTCTGAAAGTGATATGAGGGAGGCTTCACCAACCACTCATGGAATCCCTGTGATGACTCACTAACCTTCCTTGGTCTCGAGCATATTATCCTCTCCTTTCTTTGCCTGTTCCGACTTTTCACTCCTCCTCTTTCCCTTTAGTCAGAAAGCCTTTCCTTCTTTTTATTTTCAGTGAGTCACAAGTAAATCCACGGATATAGATGCCCTGTGTGGGCAGATTGTGCCCCATGTGCTCGACTGCTGTTATTGCAACTGCAAGCCTCATCCAGCCATCTTTAGAGACTATGAAAAAGAAAGTTCCCCCACATTGTCCTCATTTCCACTGAAATATGCTTCGCATGAATTGTCTGCAATATGAAGTTATGTTGTTCTTCTGGTGTGTCAATAAACCAGTTATTGCTTTCCAAGTTGAATCACATACCAATGCAGAGATTTAATTCCTTAAACAACATATCCTGATCCCTGGAGTGCTACGGCTTAGTGTTACATTATAAAATCCGGGCTATGTTGCATAAGCTTACAGAAGAACTTCATATAAAATGTCTCAAATTGGATTTTCTTTTGATTTTTCTTGAACTACTTATGACTTTCCCAGACTGTTTAAACAGCCCCTTGCACACAAAGCACATATATTTCCCATTCACTCAAAAAAATGCACAGGCACACACCCATAATTAACACAGATGTGATTGGGATTTAATGTATGAAACAATGCATTACTTAATACTTCACACCCAATCCAGGATCACTGGGTCAAGGGTTTTAAGTGAGGAAAGGGTGGAACCCTCCGAGTGGAAGAGGTGTGAGTGGCATCCTCCTATAAAGGAAACACATGGAAGAGGTCCTGAAGAGGAAGCAAGTTTCCCCAGAGGGTAAAACAAAGGATATGGAGAGGAAGCCCAATTAATTATTGGAATGTGAGAGATCCATTTTCTTTTTTCTTGAAGTCAGCAAGATTTTAAACACAGCAGCTTTCTTTTATGAAGGATGTGCTTGAAGAGTACCTTGCAGTACACCCTTACTTAGATGCAAAAGATAAATATGAATAACACTTGAAGAGTAATTTGATTTCATTAGTCACCATTGTTGCTCATCACCTAATACTGCCAGTGATGGCTGGTTAATTGTGTACTTGTACTCAAATGTACTCAGCCATTGTGTTCTTTGCAAAGGAAGAACCACAAATGAAATATTTGTCTGCATTCTTGGTTTTTTTTTAGTCCTGAGTGCTCGTCTCGAATGGCCCTGTTGTAATTTCTCACCTTTTGAAAACACTGATGTGGACAGATGAGAATCAGGAAGTGAAATAAACGTTATAATAAAAATTTCCACTGATGAACTTTTACATATAGTGATTTTTATTCTTTAAATATGCAATACATCATATGTCATATTGCAACCATAGAGAAAAAAATATTAATTCAGTTTCAAATGTCTTTTATGCAGCGTTTTTCTTATACCGTGAGTAATCATACATACTACTCAAGGACAGAATAATGTCAGTGTTAATTAACATCAAACCTCCTACTTACATTTTGCAATGGGACCTTTAAAATTATGTAAAGTTTCATGCATCTATTTTTTTAATGGGTTCCCTCCAAACCTTTATTTCTCCTCTCACACTCCAACTCAAACGGACTGCAGCCTAAATTTTCCCTCAGGTATGGGAGAGGATGTAAAGCCTGATGGATTAACAAGATGTCCAGAGTATTTTCCTGCCACCCCACCCTATAAATGTGCTGATAAGCTAAAATCCCCTGTGACCATGGGAAAAGTGGGCCAAATGAGGACCAATATCAGTGCAAATACTAACTGTAATGGGATCTGATGCAACTAGGCAATGGATAAATAAAGAATTTAAGTGTTTGTCATTTTTGTGTTGGAGAGCTGTTTACTCCAATTTAACTACAAGGGAGGTTTTTCTTTAAAAGCCGGTGTTGATACACAGAGTGCAATGTCGTACTCTGTGAAAAACAAAATACAGTGCTGATTTCACAGGATCTCATTAGTGTTACTTTGAGCATTCTTTCAGACAATGTGTCTCTGGACCAGTATGTAATGAGGCTATTTTACAGCACTATAGTTGTGTAGTACATTTGTGTTACTGGTCTTCCCACCTCTACAGAGTTCCTCATAGCTTACAGTTGCTGTCCATGAAGAATTTATTTTGTACCATGAGTGAAGGGGGATTAATGATATAAAAGCAGTAAGCTACTTTCACAGCACAGTGTGTGTTTCCAGGGTGTACCCAGTTTTTCATCCAATGACACTTGATAGGCTCCACCCCACCTGCAACCATAAATTTGATGTGTGGTTAAGAAACTGGATGGATGGACATCTGTTTAATATAATTTTGCCTGAAGTACAAACTTTTTTGCAGTAATATTCTACTGTGCGTGGTAGTTGACCTTATAGTATTTGAAGTGTCAATCAGTGCTACAAGACTTAAAAATAAGACTTCAATAAGTCACATTTGCAACTCCTAATATGACAGAGTCGTGATTAGCGTTAAAAATAAATATGACGGTGTTAATGTTTGCTAAAACACGCTCATCTTGCATAACGTCAATCCTGACCCGTGTTGACAAGTGTTACATTTCAGTTATTAAGGGAGTCTCTGCAGCTCTCATGGTGTAAAGTATCTGACACATTTTTAGATGTGTAGTTTTAACTCTCTGTGGTGTGGACCAAACTTTCAAAGTGATGAATTTAACTCTACTGGTGCTGAATGAACAATGCTGCAAATTTCCAGCTGATTTTTGCTCTTATCTTACAATAAACAACAGATTGACACCCGGCTGCAGAATCAAGAATTCTGTGTCTGCATTTGGTACTTTTGCCTTTAAAGCCAACAACGTGCATTTATGCTTGTGAAGGCTGCTCATTAGCATCAAATAGCCTATGTGATCTTTATGTGCTGAAAGAATGTGAGTGATTGCAAACCGTATGGTTAAAGGACTGGAAGACAAAAAGGGTTATCAAGAGTCAGTGCAAATGAGGTGTCTGAACAATTGTGTGATGTAGTTGTTGATGCCAAGCTAATATCAACATTCATTCTCCAGGAACTTTTTCAGCATGGAGACTTGAGGGCATCAGCTTCTCAGTAAGAACAAGGTCATTAGGTGTCTTCCCACGGTTGTAAAATTGCCCAGATTCTGTGCTATTGAGAAGAATCACGGTTTCATTTACATTTTCACGCTGCGAGAAATACTAAATACAAAAGTAATGATTCTGAGAACACATTCCCGGATAAATGAGAGATTTCTGGAAAGATCCTACAACATAATGCATTTTGTTTTATACTCACTGTTACATTACTCTAACTGCTAATATTCCTAGCGTTGGAGCTAGTTCAGAAGTACCTGTATTTTGCAATATTTTTGCAAGCTTTTTGCACACGTAGCGCTTACGTACAAGAAGCGATGCTGTCCTCAAAAGAAAAGCATACATGCGTTTGGCCTCATCCCATCATTCCTGGGGGTCATCTTCACATCTGAAAAGGGCATCCTGAGCACAGGCTGAGGGGAAGCACAAAGGAAAGGGATGTGTGTTTACTGTTGTGTTTTAGTGTGTGTGTGTTTTTGCCTGCAAAGCTCTTTAGTTCGCAATGCTGGGAACAGCTGCAAGCAGGACTTCCTGACCTGCACAGGAAACAAAATGGCGGAGAATGGGAGGCTTGGAACAATGCTGTGAAAGTCAGCCACCACCCAGGTTAGGGGGTGAGGTGCTTGTGAATCAGAAAGCAGAGAGGTGAACGGAGCACGTCCCTTCGCTGCTGCATAACCACGTGTTGGAACACCTATCGTCTAATAACCTAATAAGAGAATTCAAAGATGTCTGTTTCCATAGTTTGTACAACATAAACACACAGACTGGAACCATTTTCCACCTCAGCCTTGACAAATCTTCAGTTAGAGATATTTTTAGGGGGAAAAAATAAAAACACCACAAATGTTTAAAACGTAAAATTAAGTGTAAATGTAATTTTATTATATTACTAAGGTATCATTAAAACACAGATAGTTAAAACCTTCATGCTTTTAAATTATTTTATGTTCAACATTACAGCACATTACAGTAAAGCTGCTCAGCAGTCAAACTAAGACCAAAATAATGAAACTGGTCCCACACACTTGCTAAAAATTTCCATTTACTGCTGCCGAGTGTCCGAGAATCCAGGCTATCTGCCAAAAAGACTTTTGTCATGAGCATTCTCACGTTTCAAAACTGATCAGAATAGCAAGGAAGGTGGAAGTTTACAGCCACGTACGTCTTTGTTTGCAGGATGTTTCACAGGCACTATATTTAGTGTCGTTGGGATATAACGATCTCCTTTGTGCCTGTTTTGTGTCTTTTGTGGATGACAAACCGGCTTTGACACTCTTCTGTGACTGTTCTCAAAAGACTGATATTAATAGCAACAGCAAACAAGTTGATGCACTTGAAAGCTGAATTCGGAGCATCATTAGATATCTTTAGTTCCAGCGGTGCATTACTAGGGCCGTACAGAGGAAGAGATGGAGGCAATACACGGTACAAGCTGGTGTACAGCTTGTACTGTAATACTGAACTATTAT
This sequence comes from Mchenga conophoros, assembly GCF_057382185.1. NCBI lineage: Eukaryota > Metazoa > Chordata > Actinopteri > Cichliformes > Cichlidae > Mchenga > Mchenga conophoros. The sequence goes on along the minus strand of NC_140537.1, from coordinate 24,468,440 downwards.
GTAATGTAACACTAAATGCTACTCCACCAGGGAGTTCCATCCTTTATTCCTTTTCCAATTTAACCACCTACGGTCTCCCGATAAAGCCACGGAAAATAGAGGTGTGATAAAAGCAGGATTCACACATTTCGAACACGTACGTGTAACTTCAAAGACTCCATTCTTCAGAGGTATCAATGAGCTAACGCTCGCCAGTTATAAAAAAAGAATTGTACAGCAAAATATATTCTTTGATAAGCACTTTGATTGAATTTCTCAGTTGTTAAAGTTTGGGGAGACTCTAAACTCGTGCATTTAGAGCTACTCTCCTGTGAGCCAGTGTTTCAATAAAGAAATCCCTTATCATTTCTTCTCACTAAGTTCCTTTTTTAACCATTTTTTTGGCTCTTTTCTTCCTCTTTTACCAAATTTAGAACATTGTCAAAAGTCTGACAAGTGAATAGAGATATTTAACAATCAGATATCTGCACTGCTTTTTCGTCACCCATCAGATTTCTTTGTGAAGCAGCACAAAAGCACTGTCTGCCTTGGCTGAGAACCCATGGGATAAAAAATTTCAGGTGAGGAAATAGTTATAGATATATATATATTATCCTCTTATCACACTTTGCAGACGGCTTTTATATAAAGACACACAACTCTGGATACAGTTGAGTGCTCTTTAAATGACGGGTTTTCTGTTTGAAGATAGCATCAATTATTTCTACTTCCTTCAAAGTCAAATTCATTAATTTTTCAATTTAATTAGGCACCACAACTGATTCCTATCAGTATAACTGACAACATCAGAAGACGTTCTTACTTTTAGTGTGTGATAATGACAATCTTCTAAGTTTATTTTTAAGAAAAAGTCCTCCCACAGATTGGCTTTCATCCTTTAATCACAACTTAATAGAGAACCATGGCCAGATGGCTGGACATCAAAAGATATAGTCACTCAGAACTAATTGTTGACCTAAATTTAGGTCATAATGTTCTCTTCCAACTTCAACTTGCATATAGTACTGTGCAAAAGTATTGAACCGCCACTAATATTTTTAGATTTTGTAGGAAAATGGGAAATAGGTACAGCAATTTACTGACGTGTATTAAAATACATAGAAACACAGAATACACATGACCACTTTTATTCTTTAACACAACCTGAACTCTTCTAGGTAAGCATTAAGTTTTTAGAAATAGTTCCCCAGGCTTCTCAAAGGACATCTAAAACTCTACTATGATCATTGTCATCTTAAGAAATGAAGCAACTGGAAATCAGATGGTATTGCATGGTGGATCAGAATCTGATGGTGCTTTTCTACAGCAATTTTGACAAGATCCCCCACACCAGATTATGACCCCAAACCATGACAGAGCTCCTGCTGGTTTTTACAGGTTGCTGTAGACTCTCACTATTGTACCTCTCTCCTGACGTCCTCCATACATATTGACAATGATTTGAACCAACAATTTCAAATGTTGATCATCAAAAAAAATTCTAATTTGTACTCAACACTCCTGTTGCCGCAGATTTTTACTCCAGTTCTTGTGTAATTTGGCATACCTCAGTATTTTCTCCCTGTCTTGTTTTCCTTCCTTGAGAATGCCTTTTTGACAGCAATGACTGTACAGTATACTGTACAGTAATGCCACTGTTTTGCACATGTCTCAACTCTGTATATTTTTATATATTTTATTTATTGTTTACTCTATTTAATTTGTAAAATATGTGTATACACACACACACACACACGTAGAAAAATATTTAGTATACACATCCAGAAATGCATATACTATTATATATTGTACATATATTTATTAGTTTCAGATGTAGCCATTCTTGTATTTTGCTTGTTTACATTATTGTATTTTGCACAACTCTGTTGCTTGTGAAGCTCGCACACAAGAATTTCACTCACATGTACTGTACCAATGTACCTGCACATGTGATGTGACAATAAAAGTGATTTGATTTGATTTGATTTGATTTGACAGCTGAGGCCATTTCTAATGAGGTTTTCGTGAACAGTAGATAGATCAGCTGTGCCAGATGTCTCAGTTCCTATGTCAGATCTATATAGATAGCTCTGCCACTTCTTCACTTGTCCAGTTCCCTCACATTTTTTTTTAAGGACACAGTGCACACCATAGGGCGATCGTGGCTCAAAGAGTTGGCAGTTTGTCTTGTAACCGGAAGGTTGCCGGTTCGAGCTCCGACTCGGACAGTCTCGGTTGATGTGTCCTTGGGCAAGACATTTCACCTACCGCCTACTGGCCAAGCCTAGCTTCTGTCAGTCTGCTGTGGCTACAACTATAGCTTGCCTCCACCAGTGTGAGAGTGAATGAATTGTAAAGTGCTTTGAGGGCCCCGAAAAGTGCTATATAAATGCAATCCTTTATTATTATAGACACACACCAAGACATAGTTGGATTTTGCAAAAGAAATGGGAACAAATGATGGAATATTATGTTAAGCATAAAGTACAAATAATGTTGCTATCATAGTCAACAAATCTTTTCTGTGCTAAACAATATCATCATCTTAGGATGTGCATTCATGTGCGTCTTCTTGGATAAAGAAACTATCGCAAGCAAAATATAACAAAAAGAAAAGTTATACTCTGTACAACCAAAAATGAAAGATTCAGAAAAAGCCCAAATAGTTCATTATAAGTGCACAGCTTCTTTGTGGAGTTATCAGAAGAAACCTTTTTCCCATTCACACAGTAATTTTCTCCTTTGTTGTTACAAAAGAAGTGATTAATATGACTTTGAGAATTAAAGTAATCTAAAGCAGTAGCTCTCAAATTTCTAAAGGCTCGTTCCCCCTTCAAAAGTATTTGCTATTTTCAGGGTTGTATATGGCTTTCATAGATGTGAAAATTAGTCAAAGAGTAGTAGTTCAAACCATTTCACTTGTTCCCCTAATCGAAAAGCCAGCTGTGTCCTTAAGGCAAAAGACACAATTGTCTAATTAGTCTCTTTTTCTACAATCATTTGGGAACGATCGAGTAGGTGGCTAAACGCGACAGCAGACCATTGTAATAAAGAAACTGTAAAAATGTCTCTGTTAGGAGTGGGAGTTGTATGTGTGATATCTGAATGAAATTATACTGAAAGAAAGGAAAAGAAAAAAAGTTCAAAAACGTCCCAAGTTTTCAGCCTCAGCATCTTCTGTTAAGATAAGATAACCTTTATTAGTCCCACACGTGGGAAATTTGTTTTGTCACAGCAGGAAGTGGACAGTGCAAAAGTTATGAGGCAAAAATTAGAATACAATAAGAATAAATACAGTACAGTTCTCCTCCTTTCACAAACTGTTCTAGCGGTTGAATCTTGGGTTGCCATGGAGACAGAATCACCCACATGTCTCATCATGAGGATGCTCTTATCGATGACAACACAGCTGTTTCCTCTATCCTTCACATTTGGTACGTTGCTCATCACTTTGCATATTCTGCACAATACTCAAATTAAAGGATCGTTTAGAGCACGACATCCTGCTCACACTAAAAACCTTACCCGCTGGTGAGAACTGGTGCTTAGTAATGTTCACGGCTACAGCTGAATCAATACTTGTATAGGGAGCATAAATATAAGAAAATAAACATTACACGAGCCTACTGCTGGATCCAGTACCTCGTTTTCTCTTCTCCACTTTGTGTTTTTTGAGATTGGAAATTCTCTCGTTTAATGCCCATCATTCTTACAAATATGGGCATTTCCATAACTGCTATTTAAAACAAGACTTTGAAAGAAGTGATCTCATATTAAAGCATGTGAGTACACAGTATGACGCAGGTTATGGATATATACAAACACCTCCACAACTGCGTCTGACTACAGAAAGAGAGGAAATTGCAGTGCCCACTCACTGTTACTCCGCCTTGAAGTGAGCTCTCACTACTCAGTGTTCCAGCATTTGCAAAAATGAAGAGAGCACACGCTGAACTGCCAAGCTTTTACTACTGGATTTATTCAACATTTGCAACCTCTAACACTGACTGTGCACTGATAAACAGTGTAGTAGGACGGATTTAAAGCACTGTTAAATTAGACTGCATTCATACATGATGTTTTAAGTTAAATCAAATCAGACAGTTAAAGATGAGCTCTGTGGTGTTCTGCTGTGGAGCTCAGCATGGGTGCAGAGATGGAGCTCTGCTAATACTCTCAGTTAATGCACGCCTCGAATTCCCAACCAAAGCATCACCTGAAAATATATAACAGATACCCAACAAACTGGAGAAGTCCGTGTACCAGCCCATGATGGCTGCATTAAAGTAGTGTCAGTGGGTACTTTAAGGGCTGATTTAATGAAAAATCTCTCAGTCTGTCAGTCTCAGTTGCTACCATCTGGTACAGTCCACTTAAGTGTGAATGAAATGCCAATTTTCACAAATTGTTTGATGCTGACTGAACTAATATAAGCAATAATGATAAGGTAAGGACAGCCATTAGCAAAGTCTGTGATCGTAATCACGCTATTTCTGACCACTTAAGGTTATTTTCAACTATGCTTTACATTTTTAATAATCTGAGCTGGTGTCGCATCTCAGGCACAGACAGCGATGTAAACGTACTACAGAGTATTCTTTCATTTTCAAAGACCCCTCTGCACCTATATGTACCAACTGCTGCTAAAGGATTACAGTATGTTTATGGCATTTATAAAACATAATAATCTCCCAGTGAGTATGTTAAGATTTCCTTCATATCTTCCTAAAAGAGCATCTGACGGCACTAAAATAATGGTTGCACCAGTCTTGCAACAACAGTTACATTTGGACTATTCTAGCAAGCAAAAGCTGTTGATAGAGTTAAATTTAGTGCCCTGTAAACTGTTTGCTTGCATTTGTAGCCACTTCATGTCATATTATTTTACAATTATTAATGTGCGCAATCAGTATTACAGGATTTCATGGAAATTGCAAAATACTACAGGAAAGAAAGCAGCTTGTTTGTGTTACTGGTGAATAATATAAACGTTTGAAATGGCCGAGTACTACAGAAAATTTATTGATGCTATAGAACTTGCTCTGCAGCTGCTGACTGTTTAGTGAGCAGCATGTGGGAATAAATACTGCACTTCCAAACAAAGCTGTGTCATTGCACATGCTGGAGTTTTACATGATTCATGTTAAAATATCAACACAACACATAGTCAGTGCTCACACTCACTGTTGAAGCCTGAAGGATGGTGTTTGGGGCACAGAGGAAATGGAAAAGGCTAAAGCTGAGTCATGAGGAACACAAATCTGTCACATATTGCCACCTGGTGGTGCATAAATGTATTGCCTCACTTAAGTAAACAATGAATTACTACAGCGTTTTCTATAAAAGAACAGCTCATATATGATGTATGTATTTTTATAATTCTGAAAATACATGATTATGAACACATTTAATTTAACAAGTGTGCAGCCACTTTGAATTTAGATTTAAAAGACCATAATGTACAAACCCCACTTCCAAATAAATAGGTGTGTACAAATGTAAAGAAAAAGAAAAAGCAAGGATTTGCAAACTTCATAACCTCCAGTTGTCCTCAGTTCATTTTAAATGAGTTTTGGCCCAAAGAAGACAGTTACTTTTTGCATCAGTGTTCATAGCTGGACTTTTAATTTATCTATTTTTATAACAGTATAAACAATGAAAGGTGATGGATTGGCCAGATGCTGGCAAATGTGTAAAAATAACTCAGTTGTTTGGTGGTGGCTATGGCGGAGCTGCCACAAGAGGCCAGGGATGAGGGAAAGGTGAGGCAGGAGGAGGAGAGACCCGAGGCGGCCGCCGGTCCGAGTGTCAGGTGAACTGAACTTCAGGTAAGAAGTTATGACCTGCAGTCTATCTGGGTCAGATATAAACCAAGTTTAGGTGGAGTTTATTTTCATTGTGCTGACTTTTTACCGTCACTTACAATAACTTGTACTGCGTACTAGCTAGCATGACGGAGTTTCTACAGCTGGGTGGGTGCTATGTTACTGATAGTGAACTTTATTTTATTCATAAGGTTAGTTAGTAGAGTTGCCAACCGTCCCCTAAAAAACGGAATTGTCCCGTATTCCGAGAAAATATTACGCGTTTCGTATTGAGGTGAAAAGGAACACAGTTTGTCCCGGACTTCAGCTACAATGGAAAAAGACACAAAGCTGGAGTTTTTCTCTGTCTTTATGCTGTCAGCTGTCTCTTCTTCTCTCATTCAATCATGAAACTGATCAATTGCTTGTTTATCGCCCACTTTGCACCACAGGAAACCAGCGGTTGTTGTGCTAAACAACAGCAGCATGTTCAAGCTTGATCAGCTGTTGTTAGAATCTATTTAATATTAACTTCTATTACTTTCTAGTATCAGCTGATGTTTGCTGGAGCCACAGCTGTAAAGCTGCTGGTCATGATATCAGTTTGGTGAGAGGGAAACATGAAGATGAAACCAGGAGATGTCCTTACTGAATCATCAGAGCTGAACAGGTGATGGAGAAACGGGTTTACCTTTAGGTGACATGAATGAGTTGAAGGGAAGTTATGAACTGTTTCTGAGAGACAAATAACACCAGGATCCTTTTCTAAGTAGCTGACAGCTGGTAACTGTGCAGGGGCGGATCTAGCAAAGTTTTGCCAGGGGGCCAGGTAGGGCATTAACAGGGAGAGGGGGGCACAAAGAAATACTTTTCTTTCTTATTCTCATTTACAATCAGTGTTGGGGAGTAACGGATTACATGTACCGCCGTTACGTATTTAAAATACAAAATATGAGTAACTGTATTCCGTTACAGTTACCGTTTAAAAAGGTGGTATTCAGAATACAGTTACTTTGTTGAAATAAATGGATTACACTGCGGTACTTTCCTGTTTCATATTGTCGCGGGTCAGGACTGTTTGGGTTTTGTTTGACAGCTACGTTCTTTTGTTCCAGGCGGCAGCATTACGGTTGCCATGGTTACAGGGCAACGCTCTCTCTCTCTCTCTGCGACTGTGTGTTTCCTGGGTGAGAGAGCGCCTTTTCGTTGTTGTAGTTGTTGTGCTAAGCTAACAGGCAGAATGCTACAAGCATAGCTCTAAAGAATGTAGCATCATGGGCAGTGTAGTCCGTGTTGCAGGGAGAATGGACTGCCATACACGTTATGGGTCTGTGAGCGTGAGGAGGGAGAAAAAGGGGAGTGGAAAGGTACGAGTTGTCATCGAGGAAAAACGGGAGCTGGAAGCATGTAAATATAATAATAACCACTGCAGCCAAGAAGAGTGCCTGACGAGCCCAGCTGTAAGTAAGCTATTAAGACTCGACTGTACACCGTGTTCGTGTTTTCCTCCGAAAACAATAAGTTCTGTTGGAGCAGCCTTTCAACACCTGTCTCTCGCAAGAAAAGTTGACCCACACAACAAAGTAAAGCTATTTTTCGGCTACGAGCCGACAGGGACCCCGCCGTATTAGTCAGAGGTCCCTTTACTACAGTTTGGAGTCGCGGACCTTCAGTAATAGTAATAAATCACACAGCAATAGTACATTCACGTTGTTGTAAAAAGCATGATAATATATTAAGTAATCCAAAGTATTCAGAATACATTACTGTCATTGAGTAACGTAACGGAATACGTTACAGAATACATTTTGGGGCATGAATTCTGTATTCTGTAATGGAATACATTTTAAAGATAACCTTCCCAACACTGTTTACAATATCTAGCTTTTATTAAATAATTATCTGAATCTTACAACCAAAGTTTTTATCTGATGTACAACATATAGAAATCATACATACAAGACTGTACATCACTGTCACAACAGCGTTTGTTTTCATTCAAAGACTTTATGGTTTTTCCTATAATACCTGGTGGACCGGTCTCTAGTCAAAATGCCCGGGCTGATTTTTTGTCCCAGTCCAGCCCTGTCAGTGTTCATGTATGGCTTCTTCAGTTTTTACCGGCATTTGTGGAAGGCACAGGGAACTGTGTCCAAAGAGTGTGATTTCATGCAGTGATTTCCATGGCCGAATCATGCCTGTTTTTCATGCAGTGCTATTAGAACAACCATCCAGTATTAATTTTCTGTCCTGTTCTTGTCTCCACATTCACTGAAATGTTTGATATTATGTACTTTATGATGAGCTATCCAAAGCCTGTGCAATTTTATGCTGAGGATGATAATTCTGTCCCAGTTTGCAGATTGTTTTGTTTTGCTTCATTTGCAAGAAGGTGAACCAATGCTCATCTTTGCTTCCAAGAAAAACTTTTTTTTGGTACCCAGTAATGTTTCTGACTTGTTATGAATAAAATATGTGTTTCATAAATTTGCAAATTACTGTATTCGTTTTTTAATTGTAGGGTCTTTACCTTATAATATAAAGTACCTCGATGGTGATTTGTCTCCCTATACGGTAATTAAAATTGAATTGAACTGAATTTGCATTTTACACAGCATCCCATTTGGGATTGTAATCTGTGTACAATTAAAGGTATTGCATGCGCTGCATTTTCTACCTTTCATTAGTTTCAGTATGCAAAAAGAATATTGTTATTCTCATACAGTACGTTGCAAAAGTCTCGAGCCGAATAATTCAATAACAAAAGTTAAAAACAACACCTAACACAGTAGATGAACCAGTTTTGTGCCCACAAATAACACACACACACATTTTATCTTTAGGTACTTCAGGGCCTGAAAACACATAATTAGTTCCTATTTTCTTTGTTTAATCTATGAAAAATACCAAAGATAACTGTATTTTTATACTGTGTTTTTGGATCAATAATTATGAACATAGAAAAGTACCATCTAGAAAGTGTGTAATTGGCAACAGCTTCATTTCTCAACATGACATTAACCCCAAACACACTCCCAATGTGGTAAAAGCATACCTAGATAGAAAAACACACAATTGAGCACTGTCAGTCATGGATTGTCCTCCTCTCATAGCTCAGGCAACAAAATTATTGAACCATTGTTGCATCATCAAAACATCAACAAGCCAACATCCAAAGAAGAGCTTTGGATGTCCTTCAAGAAGGCTAGAAAACTATTCCTGAAGACTTTATAAAGAAATGCCCAAATAAAATGTTTGGGCTTTGTGAAAGAATAAAGGTGGTCAAACCAAATATTGACTGTAAAGCTTTTTAGAATTGTACAAACTTAAAGTTATATGCATGCATGTTTGCACGTATTTTCAATTTTCCTAGCAATATATAAATAAATGAGAGGTGGCTTGACACTTTTGCACAGTAGTGATTTAATGGTCTTCTTGACAAAATTGATGAGTCTGTTCCTGTCCTGCTACATTTGCAAAGAAGCATGGTTATCTAACACATCATACTGCGTTAGATAACCATGCAAATTAGATTACAATTTTTTTTAGTGCTTTAGGGTACAGAATCAAAAAATAATAATACTAAAATTTTTCAAGACTAACAGTTCATTCAGTGCAACATCCTCCAGTGACGTCTAAATCACAGAATATGTGGTTGATGTTTTCAGATGGCCTGAAATATAATAGATAATTATGCGTTATTACAGTTACAATGTATTGAATAGCACATCAGTAGAGTGGGCATTTGCCGGGAAGCTGAAAAAACAGTGTAGGTTAGCTTCTGTGTTAATTAGCCACATCCGTTTTTACTCTATAACAATGTACTATGACCCTTTATCACCGCCTCCCCATAACCTACGTCAGAGGATAACTTGTTGACCTGACAGCTTCACTCATTGGGTAAGGGCCCACATCTTCCTGGCTACATTGTTGTTGTTTTAAAACTGGGCTTTCAAATAATTATGGCAATCATAAATTATCTACAGAGTAGAGAAGGAAGAAAGACATTTCACTCTGCTTTAATTATTTACTCTACTTAGTATGCACATCCAAACATGACCACCTGTGCAAAGAGAAACACAAAAAAGAAGAATCATCTGCCGGATACGATGACCTAAACCTTTTGGGGAGGTTATTCATTCATTTAAGATGTCAACTCAATGCAGTGTATGCATCAGTGGTTGTTTAACTTTTAGTGGTCTAAAGTAGCTTAGATAATTAGCAAATGTGGTGGCCTACAGAGAGATGGGTTTCTGAACTCTCCGAAAAAACAGTGACTCATCTGTTTGTAAAGTCCTCCAAACGAAGCCCACGCTGCCCTCTTCCTACGCCTTACTGGGGATTCTGTTTTGCAGACACAGAGGTGTTTACTTGCTACAATAAGTTTAAAACGCCCACCACTTGAAACTCACAAATCAGTGTTTATTAGTTAGATATTACGTCTGGTTTGCATCACAAGGTTAAGATGTGTTTATCCGAGTGTAGTCTTTGTATATATACTAACCACCTCCAATGAATACAAGGTTTTTGGTCAAACACAGCAACACCATTGCAATTCTGTGTCATCTAATTCAGTGCTGGCAACCATTACGAGCACAATCAAGCAGTTCGACCCTCTTCTACGTGTAATGTGGATTTTAATGTCACATCACTCCTGTGGAAACTCCACTTTTTTGTTTGTGCTCTGAATGGCCAAATGGGACAAGCGGAAACTGGAATATTAACTTTTTTTAAATCCTTTTTTTGTTCTTGTTCTTTAAATCATACAGACACAAAACCCCTTCCCCAGCTTTTGACACCAAAAAATGTATTCACGTCCCCAGTCTAAGACAAATGTAGTGGTTGACATGGCAAAAGCGCACAGATAACTTTGTTATACTGCAGGAAGGCCCCTCACCTCTGCTCTGAATCTGACCCGACCAGGAAATAAGCCCCTTTATCTTTGACGTGCTGTGTACAAACATTTGAAGGCTTTAATAGCAAAAACTCAAGTTACAACTTTAAGAAACCTTGCTTACTGCCTGTGAACCCAGTTCAAGAGCTTGAAATCCCTAAATAAATACAGAACCAACGACAACAATTGCCTGTTACCTTATAGATTGAAATCTAGATTCTCCAACATACACCACTCCTTGCCAAAACTGTCAGTTTGTTTTTATATGTGACTGCATGAACAAATAGGATAAGAGCTTTCACGACTCTTATCCCATTTCCCTCTTTTCCAAAAACAGGAAAAGAGGGAAGATTGTGTGGGGAGCTCAGTTTTGTGAACAAACTCCTATATATTGTATATAGTACATTTTATATTGTTTTAGTATTTCCTAAAAGTAATTCTCTGGTATGCAGAACTCTTGCCTTAAAGAGGTAGTTCACATTTTATGTCATACAGAAATAATTACAACAGCAATTCAAACAAAATTCACACTCTAGTATTTAGGCGAGCAGACACGCCCAATACAACCTGCCGAAGTGAATTGAAATTTTGAGGTGAAATTGTTTGAACTTGGGAAAGGTTGTTAAGGCCAGATGGACTGGTCTGAGTATTTCAGTATCTGAACCCCAACAACTCTAGGGTTTACAGAGAAGAGTCTGAAAAATAAAATACCCAGTGAGTGGGTGAAAATGCCTTGTTGATACCAGAAATGTGGAGAAAATGGCTTGTCTACTTACAGCCGATAGGAAGGCAACCGTCAATCGAATAATCACACCTCAATCACTGGCATAGATGAATTGCAGCAGAAAGCCACAACAGCAGTCCGTCCTGAACAGGAAACTGAGGCTACAGTTCAAACAGACTCACCAAATTTGGACAACAGAAGGCTTAAAAAACATTGTCTGGTCTGATGAGTCTTGATTTCTGATCCAGCCTTGCTGATCATGTCCCTCTCTTTATGACCACAGCCTAATGTTCAGATGACTGTTTTCAGCAAGATAATCTACCATGTCACAAAGATCAAATAATCTTAAAGTTGTTTCTTGAACCTGTCACTGAGTTCATCTTAGTCAGATTGTCTCCACAGTCACTTGATCTCAAACCTATAGAGCACATTTAGCATGTAGCGGTGCAGAAGATCCATATCACGGTATGCAGCTAATAAATCTGCAGCGACTATTTGGCCAAAAATCTCAAGAGAAATGATTCCAGCACCTTCTTGAATCTGTAGTACTAAGGCAGCTTTAAAAGAAAAGGTGGGCGCAACACAGTGTTAGCAAAGTGTTGTTAATAAAGTGTCTTGTAAGTGTAACCAGTGTCAGTGCTGGGCATTGTACAGCCTGGAGGCCACATCCAGCCCATTGGTAGTCTCTTACCAGCCCACGTGATGTAAAAGGGAAATTAGCATTTAACCTCCTAAGACCCGAACTCTTCCACGGCATGCATTTTTAATTTCTCTTTGATATTTGGGCTGATTGGGCCCGATGAATGTAAAAACAAATAATTACCAGATTTTTTTTACCTTATTTTTGTTTTTAAGAAAAATAAGAGCCACATATGAGGATATTCGTTTAAAGTTTTGATAGAACGGTAGCAGTATAATGTCCTCGTACGTGGATATCAGGCCCTTGTAGAGCAAAATTGAGTATTTTGGTCTAAATAACCCAAAATGTGATGTTCACATATGTGGACGCCAGGTCCTAGGAGGTTAAACATAAATACACTATAACTATTAAATCACTGATCCAAATTGTTGAATTCAGGTTTTTCAGTTAATGCCATGGTCTCTGGTTTATGAAATCAAGCACCTAGGCATGCAGACTGAAGCTGCAAAAGGGTGAAAAGGGTGGGCTGACATCATATTCAACCCCATGGTTTAAAAATGGAATACATCATGCAGTTTGTCCCATTTTAGCCCCCAAACACTCCATAATGATCCCCATAAGAAAATGATTTACTGGTTTTTGTGATTTTGTGGGAAATCATTATACAAATGTATTGCTTTTGTTTTAAAGTTGCCGGCTATTATTTTTTAAATTTACATACAAGCAAATGCAGCGTCATGTTTGAGAGATGTGAGTTTGCCAGCGCCGAAAGATGCCAGCTCACACTAAACAAAGAAAGACCGATGCAGAATGTGGACTTTTTAACAAGACTTGGACTTGTAAGAATGCGTTTACTCAAATCAGAGGCAAAACCGCATGCTTAGTTTGTGGAGAGCTGATTGTGTGTGTAACGATTACAATCACATTCTCCATTATGAAAGTAAGCACACACCGACAAGCTCTTGACTGATGCAGAGTGCGGACAGACATCTGAACCTTTGCTAGCAAAGCTGCAAAAGCAGCAAGGACTTTTTACCAAGCTTTACACATCCAGGGATGGAACTTTCAAGACCAGTTTTGTGATTTCCCACAAAATTGTAAGTTTATCAAAGAATGTTTGGTGGCACTTAACTTTAAAGAAAAAGCAGACAGTTTAGTCTGTTTTCTCCTTGGCTCCAGATGAGAGCTCTGATGTTCACCACACACCTCAGTTACTCATCTTTGTACATGTGGTAACGAAAGAGTCTGAGATTACAGAGGAGCTGGCAGCAATGCACTCAGTGAAACAGACTCTGATAGTAAGTGAATTGTTCATGGAGGTTGAAAATGGACAAACCGGTATCGCAGCCAATGGCTGTCCAAATCTGACAGGGAAAAATTTCAGACTTTTGAAGTGGATGCAAGAGAAAGAGACATGAAATGACAGCAGAACTGAAACTGGAGGTGTTGTGTGACTCAGTGCTAAATATTAACCATGTTGTTGATGTGGTAACAAAAATAGTTACCTTTACCACAAGCACTTTTGATTCACTTCTGGCAGATCACTCTCAAATAGAAGAACTTTCCACACATGGTCAGAGACATGCTCAGAAGATGTTGGTTCTCTTTGGATCTATCTTCATATGAGAACAAACAATACAGATCCTCTCTCAGCGGTGAGCATGTGTACACTGTCTTTAAAATTCCCGTCCAAGCAAAACAGAAATAGCACTTTGGATAAAGTTAAAAGTCTCTGAAATTTTGCAAAAGTATGCACATTTCATTCACAATTGTTTTGGGGGATGTTGATTAAATAACAATAAAATGCTGGGAGACTTCAACGCTCATGTGGGCAACAGCAATGAGACCTGGAGGGGTGTGATTGAGAGGAACGGCCTCCCGGATCTGAACCCAAGCGGTGTTTTTTGGTTGGACTTATGTGCAAACCGCAGTTTGTCCATAACAAACAGCCTTATGTTGAACATAAGGTTGTCCATAAGTGCACGTGACACCAGGACACCCTAGGCTGCAGGTCAATGATCGACTGGGAATGCCTTGGTGTTCCCTCGGACAAGCTGGAGGAGAGGGAGGTCTGGGCTTCACTGCTTAGGCTGCTGCTCCCGTGACCTGGTCCCAGATAAGCGGAAGAAGATGGATGGATGGATAAAATGCTGCTACTATTTATTTCACATTTTCATTGCCTAATTGTAACGTCTAATTTACTCTTACCAGTAGGTATTTATAAAGAAAGAAAAAGAGCTGTAACAGAGATAAAATAATTATTGAGCAGAATTAAGTTGAGCTTCTCATGAGAAAGTTAAATATATACCAACAGTACAATATATCAACATATAAAAAAAGATTAAAAACATACTTAAACTGTAATTATTGCTATGTTTATCTCTAAAATAATTAGTATGGTGCTTTATAAGAGTATTATTTTTCAAATAGAAATACAACAAATTGCTCATTGAAGAGTTTGAGGAATGTGCAGACCAACGAGTTTGATTGGTAAGGGATCAAAATTCAAGTAAAATAATTTTATGATAAATAAACGGTCAACTTAATAAAAAATGTTTATCTATAGCTAAATTGTGCATTATTTTTATTTAAGAAGACAGGTGTGTTAACAGCAATATTACAGTAGCATACACATTACTGTCCTAATATCCAGTGTTACAGCTGGAAAACCTTAACTGATTTCTATTTGAATTCCGCATTGGACTGTTCTTTCAGAAATACAGCGGAAAAACAAGACGGTGTTGACAACACAGTAGTTTAGATGCCATAGCTTCGATAAATACGGTAAGGAGAACAGGAAATCAGCTGGGATGTGCCGGGAATGTTCCAGTAAACCGTCTTTGTGTAAGGCACCGGCCAACGCCATGACACCGATATGTTGTAGGTAGAATGTGTATCGGCAATTTGACTTGTAATCTCAGTTTTTCACATTTTTATACCGTAAATTACCCGTTTATTAGTAATTACCGTTAGTCTGACCAGTAGATGGTTTGAACGGCGTCACGACTCAAGCAGTCACCTGGATCTCTGATTGGCTCAGAGCGCTGATCCGGGTACTGCGCTAGAAGGAGCCCATTAGCTAAAGGTACCAATATGGCGGAGGTAAGAGGGAAAACAGGGGAGAAGCAATCGATGTTAAATCGACATTTTTAAAATTTGTGTGCTGTATTTTTCATTTTTACGCAATCGATTGAAGAAACAATGCTTTTTGCCTTGTGTGTAGCGTGTTTCGTCTCATAATTGTTGTTTTTATTTCTCTTAAATATGCTTAAATGTCTGGACTGATCCTTCACTACGAGGCCTCTGCGCCTTCGCTCTCAGCTGCTTCGGTGAAGCGGCTGTGTAAATTCATACGTAAATTTAACGTTAGCTTGCTGGTTCAAGTAAATTGCAGACCATATAATCTTTATGGTGAATGGAAAAATATTTTTTGATGTTCAGGCTGGAGTAGCGGCACCTACGTTTAAAAGGTTGCTCGACTTTATCGATTGCAGTACCGCGCAAACGAAATTAGTGTTTACATTTTTCGGTGGACAGCGTTAACATTTGGATTTGGAAATAGCTTTCCGGCTAGCTAAGCAGTACTGGATCTGCAATGACATATACAACCGATTATACGAGGTTTTTTTTATTCAGTCCTCTGGGGAAATTTTTTATTCCAGCGTTTAAAAAAACGTATCTTTCCCTGAGTGTGCAGCTCGGCTAGCGTTGTATTAGCCACCTATATCGGGTAACATTAGCGACAATTGCAGTTTTCCTGCCCGGCTATTTCCTTGGGTCATATTACACACAACGTAAAAATATTTTATTGGTCATCCTGTTTTAATATTTGAGGTTAAAGCCCCCGAGTAATTTATTTTAATTCAAATTTTCTGTCTTGCTCCAATTTATGGTATTTTTTTCCCTTCTTTTCCAGGCTTCCCTAGGGAGTTCAAGTCCAGGTAATACAATTTACTTTCAAAACTCTATTTTTACTTTTCACAAATAATAGTAAACAGAAATATCGAGATGAATTTCTGAAAATGTTATGAGTTTGTAATAAAGTAAGGTTTTGCTTATTGCACGATAACAATTTGGTATTTATAATTCTTTTATTTTTCTTTCCATTTTTCTCGTTCAGTTGGCTCTTTATCATCAGAGGACCATGACTTTGATCCAACAGCAGAAATGTTAGTTCATGAGTATGATGATGAGAGGACTCTGGAGGAGGAAGAGTCTCTGGAAGGCGGAACAAATTTCAGATCTGAAATTGCAGATCTGGAAAAGGTATTATAATAAATCAGTAAATCCATATGCCATTCCAAATGTCATATGATAGGTGCAGTGTATAAATTTGTCCAACTTGACCATCTTGTACTTCGTACATGAAAACGGTATAACCCTGTGAAATGGAATTGATACTATTTACCATTCATTTTTCTTTTAACAGGAAGGGAACATGCCTTTAGAGGAACTGTTGGCCATTTATCGCTATGAGGCCTCAGCAGGCTCCAGTATAGACAGCTCCTCTGGAGACCTGACTGATGAGCTCCCCGACATGACTTTGGATAAGGTAAGGAGTTGCTGTTATTTGGTAGTTATACAGTTGCTAAGTAGATTTGTGAGAAGCAATTGGCAATAAATATAGCGTTAATTTGTAAAACAATGCTATATTTGTAACTTATGGTTTTTGTATGGTGTACAATTTATATTCCTTTTACTCACTAGGAGGAAATAGCTAAAGACCTTCTGTCTGGAGATTATGAGGAGGAGACCCAGTCCTCAGCTGATGATCTGACTCCTTCAGTTACCTCCCATGAGGCCACTGATTTCTTCCCAAGAACACTTAGATGTAAGTGATAGATTACTACTTTTAAATTAAAAGTATTTTATGTTTGCAACTGTCAGAATTAAATCTTTTTTAGTGTGTGCAATACAGTGATTAATGTGCTCATTATTTTTTTTATATTAATATTATGAGAATACTGAGAATACTAAGATGTGTAGTTTGCTAAATTTCAAATTTAGATTTTGGTTGTGAATGCTAAATGTAGTAGCAGTTCCCTTCTTTTTGTCACAGATATTTGGTGCAGCTGACTAGTTTTTAATTATTTTAAAACCTAGTGTGTAATATGTCACACAATAAAACGGTAATTTGACTGTGGATCTTGGTGTTATAAAGGAGGGTCACTTACTGTTGTGCACTGTGAAATATTCACTTCTCCCACTTAGCTGTTGATGAAAAAGTTACTGTTAAGGTTATAAAATTCGACAAGGCTCGTTGTCTAACAAAACATTTAGATAAAGATGTGTTAAGTCTGCAGCTAATGCAGTTATTTGTGTAAGTTAAGCTTAGCTTATCTGTCTCTTGACTGCTGTTCTCAAGTCCATTTAAGACTAAATTTAATTTTTAGCATGTCCAAATAGAGCCAGAATCAAAAAAAGTACAAATAGGTTGGATTAGAAAAGTAACTCAAATAAAACCATAATTATAACACTGTAAAATAAAGACAAACAGCTGGGATTTGTTATGCAGTTTGCATAACAAAAATGAATCATTAGCTCAGTCATTTTACTGGAAAAATATTTTTGTCATAAATTTGTTTTTGCAGCTGTGTTACTCAGCCAACTTACCGTGGGTTTGTGGTTTGAAACAGTGTTGGTTCTTTACACATAACTTTACCTAAATTCTTTGGAAAGCTTCAAGTATGTTTGAGGAGATCTTACAACCTTTAGCAGAAAAACTGGAAAAAAAATCTTTTGGGTAAAACATCCGGCTTTGGCATTAAGCAGCTGCCATTTAAATTCAGGGTGTGCTAAAGTATTTAAGATTTACTAATTGTTAAACATTTTTTTTTCTTTCTTTTAAAAAAACCCCCCAGCAAACGCTATTTCTGACGGTGATAAAGAGTCAGAGTGTGATGAAGATGGCCCATGCCCAGAGGACTCGAGAAAGGTAAATGATTTGTTTCATTTGGAAACATGGATATAGGATATAGTTTACTCGCCGTTTCATGTTTGTTTCATGTTAAGTCAGGTTGCTTTTGAATTCAGACATGCCCTCTTATGCTTTGTAATAGGAAATAATGGTGGGATTGGAATACCAAGCAGAAGTTCCTTCTTGCCTCTGTCACTACAAAGATGAGGAGAAAGGTGAATACTACTTCTTTTTTTTTTTTCTTTTTTTTTTTTTTTGCTTTCATCACACGTTCCTAATCTATTCTTTAATGTGGCTGCTTACAGTGTTGTTAACCATTCAATTAAGAATAGGTGATGTACACCTGGTGATTAATTTTAACATCATGTATTTGGTTGTATAGCATATGAAGATGAAGATGAGTTACTGTGGAGTCCAGGTGTATTATCAGAAAACAAGGTTAGAAGTTTCCTGTGTGAAGTATTGTCACGGACGACAGATGAAAAGACGGGGTGTGACAAACCAGGAATGCACGTGCGAGACAATGAGCAGGTCAGTCATGTCTTACTCAGTCCTTTACGTGGTTTGATAAAATGATGAATGTGTTATTAGCAGTGCACCTCAAGAAAGGTATTTTCTCTGACATTCATATCTGTTTAATTGTTTCTGATCAATTTTGGCAAATGCTATAATTTTTACTCTTTCATTCTTTCAATGTAGGCTTTACGTGAGCTTGTAAAATGCAACTACAACACCCGCGAAGCACTAGAAAGATATTGCAACCATGTAAAGTCCTCAAAAGGTAAGCAAGTGATTTCTCATAGGAAATGTCATTGTGATTCGTTTGCACCTCAAGACACTCAAAATGCTTCACATGTAGATTTCACTTTCATTCAAAGTCATTATTGTACATGGGGCCCCCCCTTTTCAGTAATTAGACAAATGAGAATTGATGAACAGTTTCTTGATCATGTGAGGTCGAGCTGATTGCAAGTATTGGACTTGATGGCTGTTCACTGACATCAAAATATGAGAGATGTTAATGCAAATGTAGGACGCCATCATTAGGCTGAAAAACCAAAATAAACCTTTGGGACTAGACAAATTAGATGTCTTTGAAAAAGGAAAACATTGCCGCTCAGCAACACCAAAAGACTACATAAGACAACTAAAGCTTGGATTATAATCTGTTGCGGACACTGACAGCTGGAGGCCTGATGCCTGAGTTCTCGTTCCTGTTATACTTCTTTAAAATCAACTTGAAGTCCGTTGCTTGAGCGCATGCATGGTTGTATTGTCTCAGCAGACAAGTCTGCGCGGTCACAAAAAACAGGTAGGCATGCAAACTCTCACGTTTACTGTCTGATGACGACATTTACAAACCACTAGTTTCACTGAATAATAAGAACGCCTGATTAGGCCTGCCAAGGAATCCTCTAAAGGAGCAGTTTCTTCTGCCTAAAAACATTTAGACAGATGAAACCAAGATGAACTTGTACCATAATGATTGGAAGTGAAAAGTATGGGGAAGGAGAGAAACGACTACCAAATCATGTGTTAAACATGAGGCAATGTTATGGCATGTGTTTATTGATTATGGAGACTGCAACAAGATTTTCTCAAGGCAAAGAAATGGGATATTCTTCACTTGCCAAGCCAGTGACCTGATCTTAAACCAGCGGAGTATCCCTTAAGGACCCATTGTGGTCACTACATTGTGTATTTTTGCCTTCAGTCTGGCCAAGCCACCCGTTTGGGGTTACAAAAACTGAGAGCTGAAGAACGAGTCGAAATAATGTCAATGTGTGACGCAGGACTGAGGATGTAACTGGAGATGGAACAACCCGATATACAGTATTGGTACCGGTCCAATCTTGACCTAAATTACTGGATCGGATATCAGGGAGAAATAAAAAAAAATAAAAAATGAATTAAACATCACAAAAGCACCTCACAAAACTTTTGACATGGCATACACCAGCTCGCGACCATAGCACGTCGGAGCAGTATGTGTCACCTGATAGAGCGGCTGTTGTGTGCGAGACCTGTCGGCGGTCTGGAGTGACTTCACACTAAAAAGCATCGGGAGCCTCGCTACATGCTGCCAAACCGGCATTTCATCTCTGAGTAGGCTATCCCAGTGTATTTTTTATTTTTTTTTTTTGTTATTGTTATCATGCGATCTCTAGTCTAGTGTGTGTTACAATTCGCAAGGTAGCCGCTGTGAGTGTTACGGGCCCTTAACATTTGCTGAAGATGGAGCTGAAGGCAGAAGATCCACAAACAAATAGAAATTGAACACGGCTCCAATGAAAGCATCGCGACAGAAATCAATACATTTGGTATTGTCCACGGGTGCTAGATCTGAGGCAAATTTAAACATTTGTTAAAAATTATTAGTTTGTCCAATTACTTTTGAACCTTTGGAATATGGGAGACTATATAAAAATGCCTGTTATTCCTAAATGGTTGATACTAAGTTTGGAATAATGGACCATTCAGTTGGGATGAATTTTATTGGTGGGACATGTCTTGGTTTCGACATGGCCTGTGGTTACCTTTGCACACCCATTGTTAAAATGGATTCATGGTTTCATTGCAGAAAAATCACCTCCATGGTCTGAAGAGGAATGCAAGAACTTTGAACATGCTCTTCAGATGTATGACAAGAACTTTCACCTCATTCAGAAACACAAAGTAAGTGTGAATTTATGGTTCCCTTTACAAGTGTATGCAAATAAAAATGTATACAAAGTTTTGTAAACTCTGTCCCCCTCCTCTCCTCTCAGGTCACAACAAGAACAGTAGCAGAATGTGTGGCATTTTATTACATGTGGAAAAAGTCAGAGCGCTTTGACTTCTTTGTGCAGCAGAATCGGTTCGGGAAGAAAAAGTTCAGCAACTATCCTGGAGTAACGTAAGTGAAATGAAACGGAGTGTCTGTCTTTATTGCTTTGCTTCAATAAAATGGAAAAAAGTTCACATAATATGGAAGAAACAAACCCAGTGACATTTCTTTGTTTCTAGTGACCTGATGGACAGGCTGGTGGATGAAGCGGAGGGGTTAGCTGTGGACAGTTCCTCCTCCGTGTGTTCAGGTGCTGGTGGTGGTGGAAGGCTGGAAACAACCACAGAACAGCAGCTTAGCCTGCTCAACTCCATCACTGCCAGCGACCTCACGGGTTAGTTACAGACCTTAGTTGTGCAGCGATGGTTTAAAAAAATAAAAATAAATGACTACTTCTTGTTGTTAACTGTTTTGTGTCTTTGCAGCTTTGAGCAACACTGTAGCCACAGTATGCAGTCCTGCAGAGGTTAGCTGCCTGGACTCCTACAGCTTTCCTCCACTGGACAGTCTCCATCGAGGTTCCCTGAACCACGAGGAATCCCTTGGGTTCCCTGCAAATGGTGCAGAACCTGACTGCCTCAATATGCTTGAGGCTGGCTTCTACCACTCAGATCTGGGCCAGCTGGGAGGCGTGTGCGTCAACAAGGACTGTGAGCGGCCCTCCAAGAGACTCAAGATGGCGCTGCCTGACTCCTTTATCAATGACGTATCCGTGGGTAACCTCGGAGTGGACTTTGATGCACGACGGACGACGACGCATCACCACCGAATCACCGGCGCCAAAATGGCAGTATCTGTCACAGACTTTGGGAGCTTGGCTGGGAGCGGTGAGCCCAACGGGTTTCTGGGAGCACATGCACGGCACCACACACAGCACACTGCAGCACTTCAGTCAGAGTGATCTTCCTCATCTTCTTCCCTGTTCTTCCCTTTTAAGATCCCTTTTTTTCCTGCTTGTACATAAGACTGACCTCACTGGAAAATTCAATTTGTTTAAATTCTATTATATATATATATATATATCTATATATATGTATATGACTATACTTTGTTTTCATTTTTTGTGTAATATGACATCAGTGATGTCTATCATATAGAACTAAAATCTTGATTTCTCTCAAGAGTTTATATAGTCATTTATTTTATTTTTGTTTTGCGGTCTTGAGATGTGTAACGTCCATGTACAGCAGGGCCCAGGGGCTGCAGTAGGAGAGATGTGTCTCTTCCTCCTCCACATCTACACCCACCATCTTCAGAGCTTCAGTACCTTATCCTGCCATTCTTCTAGCTGCCAAAAACTTAGTTTCCCCAGCTCTGGTGTTAGCATTTAGTTGCCTGTATTTGTTGTTTAAGGTGGTACTATTTTTTTTTTTTCTTTTTTTTGTTTACAGGTACTTTCCAGTAACCCAACTTGTGCAAATGGTTTTTATATGATTTGAATCTACCTGGATACATAACTGTACGAAGAGCAACACTAGCATGGAGATTAGCTTGGAAACCAGGAAGTGTCGTGGCTTAAGCTGCTAAGGCCATCTTGTTTGGGTTTCTTCTCTTTATGTTCTCTTGTGCTTTGTAGTCTGTCTGCTTATTTACCTTTGTTCAAAGTGGCCAATACTGGAGGTTTTTTTTTTTTTTTTTTTTCCTTTTAATAATGCCCATGTAGTCAAACCCAAATGAATGGCCTTGTTTTTTGTTTTTTTTGTTTTTTTTGTTGTTGTTGTTTGTTTTGTTTTTTTCTTTACATTTCAAAATAGGTGATTGAAAAATACCGGCGCAAATTAATATACTGGGAGTCACCTTGTTTTACTGTTGAGTATATAAATATATTTTTAAAATCCTGCTACTTGCTAGAATATCAACGAACCATAACAGCAATATTGCAATGCAAAGATTTCTGGTTGGGTTAATAGCCATTTAAACCTCGACACAGTAAAGTATGTATTTATTGCATATACTTTTCTCATTCTAAAGTTTTATTTCACCCTTTCAGTTCATGCTTTCACTCACGCTACGCTTAGGCAAGTTAAGCTGTGTGTGTGTCCTAATTAAGTGGATATGTTCCTAAATCAAGTAGCGCCTTTTTTTTTCTTTTTTTTTCCCCCCTAACCTGCTAGCAGTATTATTATTATTATTATTATTATTATTATTTTTTTTTTTTAAAGCTTCTCTGAGTTTGTATTGAACCTCTGCCTAGCCTGTACTGCCTAGTTATGCCTTTTTGAAATCCGGTTGACAATATTTTGGAGCCTAGTAGCAGAAATGGAGCTGTTTTTCGCTTGACTGAAGTTCATAATTGTGAGTTGTAAAACGTTTAGCAGGTCAGTGTCAGTTGATTGGATGCAGTAGTAGTGTTTACTTAATTTATCTATGCATTGTGCTATGACTATTTAGTTTGTTTCAGGGGTACATCATGTTTGTTGTGTCCATTCATGCCTAATAATCCTTAAGTTTAATCAAGCAGTTCAGTTTCAACGGCCAGCGTCAGAGAGGATAATCACATCTGTGTTTCATGTAAATAATTAGCAAATAGCCTTTAAAAAGTCTATTAACTGACCTCTTACACTTGTGAATCTGTGTTGATAAAAAGGTTTTACTTTGATTCCTTGTCAGAAAGGCAATAATTTGTAGATATGTACAGATATTTTGGGTTTTGCATTTTACTGGTTGACTTGGTGTTTTCATTTCTTTTCTCTCCTTGGAAAGTCACCCAGACACCAGGACACAGCTGAAACCACGCATGCCAGCTGTGCCCTGTTTCAAGTGTACCACTGAAAACGGCTTTACCCGAAGACGTATTGATATTACTCAATGTTGCAATTTTTGCATTCAAAACATGCAGCCATGTGTAAAAGACACTCATGTTTCTTTCCTTAAGAGTTTTTACATGTTGTCGTCGTCTATATTTGTCTCGATGGTAACGGGATGGCTGCTGCTGTAAGTGTGTGGAGAGCTAGTTTCTCTTTTAATGCAATGTGCATAATGCAGTAGGTCCTCCAAGCTCTTCTAGCTTTAGCAGTCCAGTGATATTTATTTCACCTGTGGTTTGTACAAAGACTCAGAAAAACTGTCAGAATGTAAAGGCCATTAAGTAGTAGAAGTAGGTTTTTCACCACCCTGTGAACTCTCGAAAATGTGATATTTTATTGATATCTCTGGTATGAGACTTGTGTGTGCAAGCAAGCACTAAACAAATTTATTTTATATTTTGTATTGTGTTTTGAAGTTTAAAAAAGAGAAAAAAATATAGCAGTTGTGGTTTTGAAGAAGGAAACAAAGTCCTTTGATGAAAATAAAAACACCTTTGTGAATAAAAACCTACAAAACTTAAAAATGTATATCCAGAAATATAGACAATCAAAAACTTCACTATGAGAAATGTTCAAGAAGCTATCTTTATTGTTTATAAAAATTGTACATAAACATTGAGGTTTTTTTTGTTTTTTTTTTTTTCTTTTGTTAAACATTATTTTGTATTTTATGTTGTACTTTAATACCTTGTGTACAGATCCAGAAATAAAGCTCTGGAAAAGGTTCTAAGATTACTGCTGCATCTTTATCATTACGTTTATTCTTTACATGAGAGCGGCAGTTTAACAAAACTTGAGGCTTAAATTCCTCGTGATATTAAAAAAGAAAGTTTTAGTCATTAGTTTTTGGACCAAGTATTATTTACAGCCCCCCCAAAACCATTCTTTAAACTGACAAAATCTCAGCTCAAGTTCTGCTTACCTGCCTGTTCCATCTGAAC
The DNA here is from genome assembly GCF_057382185.1 of Mchenga conophoros. Taxonomy (NCBI): domain Eukaryota; kingdom Metazoa; phylum Chordata; class Actinopteri; order Cichliformes; family Cichlidae; genus Mchenga; species Mchenga conophoros. The sequence goes on along the minus strand of NC_140537.1, from coordinate 24,443,907 downwards.
CAGCCTAAAATCCTTACAACCACAGGTTGGTAGGGAAAATGTATTGCCTGATTGGTTAGCAAGTGGTTGCTGATTGTTGCTGGGTGAAATTGGTCACAAACCACGTGTTATACCAAAATAAAACTTTGCACTTACTTTGGTCTCTATCAGATTGCTTCAGGTGCCCACAGTTTGCATGGAAGACAGCAACATGTCTGCAAACACTTGTCAACTATTAAGTAGTAAATGAAAACATTTGTCTACAAAATAAAAGCTGTCCAATCAACACAAAGGTGCAACCTTTACTTTGTAGGCAAAGCACTAAAAAGTACTATTCCTAGTCACACTAGGGAAAACTGGCTAGAGATTGAATAATGAACAACATTATTGGGACTGCGTGCAATAAACTTGCTGTCTTTTTCTTTTAAAATTGTTCCTTGATATAAGATCAGGTTTGCAACCACTCACTGCCTGATTGTAATTCATTGATTAATTAACTGTTAAAAATCTGCAAAATAGCTACAGAAATTCTCAACAGCTACTTATATTCAGCCAGAACCTTACAGAGACATTCCTCCACAACCAGTGATATAGTTGCTGGAGGACAGTGATTTAACTGCAACGTGACATTGGCACTCAGCAATTTTGCTTTTAGGAACCAGAATATAAGACTTGAATAAAGAAAATTAATCAAGCCTGAGATGAAGCATATTGGCCACTGCAAAAACTGCCATTGCCAAGCTCAGGTTCAGAGCCAACATGTATTACAGGTAATAAAATTCCCTAAAATAGAAAAATAGTTAATGATAATATAGATTATCAACGTAGATTGCAAACAAGAGGACCTTGAGCTTGACTTTTTTGTCAGTTCACTAATTTGTCTTTTAATAAAATAAAAACAAGTTAGACAAAGAGCAGACAATTTCACCTTACATCATAAAATATACAGACAATTCCTCTGCTTTTAGCCAAAAACACTACCAGCTTTATACTCACTAAACCAGCTGCTTATTATCTTGATCTTCTGAGAGAGATCTGTAGAGTGAGAAAGTCCTCTGCCAGAATCACATCTACCCCAGTGTCCTGCAAAGCCTCTTCAGCCTGTCTCTTTAACTCTGAAACATGGTCTTCATCTCCTTCCTTCACCATGGCGCTGGGTTTGTACCGCTGACTGAAGTGATTTAGCACCAGCCTCCGTGCACAGCAAGCCCGTGCTACTGCCGCTGCCATCTCAGGTGTGCTGTGCCCATGGTCCACTGCTTTCTCTCGGTGCTCGTTCCCAAGGGTGGCCTCATGAACCAGAATGTCCGCTCCGCTGCACAACCTCTGCGGCCCTTCCCCAAGCACCGAGCTACAGTCCCCTAAAATGCAGACTTTCCTCCCAGGAATAGCTTCTTCTAGCACCTCACTAGGCTGCACCACACGCCCGCTTTCAAGAGTTACTGACTCCCCAGCTTTGAGGCGCCCATAGAGAGGGCCTGGTTTCAGGCCTGTAGGATACAAAATGAGACCAGCTGCAAGGGTTGCTTTTCTGAAATTGTTTCTTGCATTAATAAATAATTGGTGACGACAGTTATTTCCATCTACTTTATATGCAGGGAATTTATATTTTTAATATTACACAAATAATGAAGAGATATTAAAAGAACAGAAAATGCCTCTCACCTAGTTCCTTCAGCAGTTCTGTTTTCAACCTTCCAGGTCGATCTCGCTCCTGAATGCAAAAACCAAAGGAAGGGATGCGGTGAAACAACCTGAAGGCTTTGACCGCAAACTTCTGGTCTTCAAAGAGAAGATAAGTGTCACTGGAGACATCCAAGGAGATTGTTCTGCCTGGTTGCTCCTGAGGATGGAGAGGACCGCACTCTGCTGCCATCTGGGGAGACAAGAGAGGTGCTAGTATTCGTCAGAAAAAAACAGCATACAAGTGGACAAAATACAAAATGTAAATGCTCAGGTGGAAACTGCCATAACTGGTGAGCTGAGGAGATATGCTCAAACATGTACCAGCGCAAGTCAAAGGAGGCATATCAGCAACAATTTGCACACTGATGTCTTTTAAATAAACAACTAAACTATCATGCATAGTAATAAAAAAAAAAAAAAAACAGAAAAAAGCTACAATTTAAAGATGACCCTAAACACATCACACACAGGGAAGTGATCATGTAAAGAGAAAAGCTGTGAAGATGCACTTTCTCTGGAGGAAGAGTATGACTGTCCTGCATGACAGAAAATCATATATATTTTTATAAAAACATAAATGAAATGATGAACCCACAAAAAGAGAATTTTTTTAAATCTTTTTGGCAAACATAGACTTTTTCATACCTCTTCAAAGTCTTTTTTAGGGCTAAGATCAACTTTTAAAGTAAAAGTTGGAATTAGGTTTAGATTGAGGGTTTAGCACACAGTTAAACCTAGGGGTAAGAATCTTAAGAAGGTATTACTGTCAGTGAATGTCCTCACAAATATAACACTTACACTCTGTCAGATCAACACGATTGGTGTAGCTAGTGGTGTATTTAAGTCTGTATTAAAATGTTGTGATGAGCAGTACTGAAAGCTGCACTGAGGTCTAGCAGGACAAGGACAAAGACAAGACCACTGATAGAGGCCATAAGATCACTAGGAACTTTCACTACATCTTTATCATTTTCTAAATAGAAAATATGAATTCCAGATTTCATCATTTAGTAAAAACAGGGACTGACAGCAGGGAGAGGTGATATTCTACAACACAGGAACATCAAAACAACAAAATCAACGACTTACCTCTGGGTTAAGTTTTCCTTCTTCTGGGCTCTGGTCAGGTGTGGGCTCCAATTCATGCACTAAAAACCAAGAGAAAAGATGTGAACTATTATATCTTTAACCAGGATATAACTTAGGTATAACTTGAATTATTTGATCAGTGTTCATCAAGCAGCATATCTGAGCCATCTACTAGGTTTCTTAAAGATTCTTTTTTAAAATGATGCAGCTGCATTAAAAAAAAACAGCAGCAAATTATAAATAGCCCAGGGAACAAGATTCAGACTCAGAGAAACTAGTAAACAGAGCATCCACAACAAGCTACACCGTCTGCTTGTTCTTAAACCCCTGTATTGAATGCTTTCAATCTTGTATCAATACACCAATCAGGTATAACATTATGACCACGTGCAAGGGAAGTCAATAACACTGACTAACCCATCATGCCACATGGTAATCAGCGGGATATATTAAGGAACAGCTGAACATTTTGTCTTCAAAGTTGATGTGTTAATCGCAGGAGAAATGGGCAAGTGTAAGGATTTGAGTGAGTTTGGGAGCCAAACTGTGATGGCTAGATGACTAGGTCAGACCATCTCCAAAACTGTAGCTCCAGTGGAGCGTTCCTGGTCTGCATTTGTCAGTTTCTATTAAAAGTGCTCCAAGTAAGGAACAGTGGTGAACCAGCATATGGGTCATGGGTGGTCAAGGCTCACTGATGCACGTGGGGAGCAAAGGCTGTGTATAGGGCTGCATAGCTGCAGACCAGTCAGGGTGCCCATGCTGACCCCAGTCCACTGCCAAAAGCGCCAACAATAGGAATCTGAGCATCAGAACTGGACCACCGAAGTTGGCCTGGTGTGATGAATCATATGTTCTTTGACATCATGTGGATGGCTGGGGGGGTGTATGAAAAAACCTGGGAAACACCCATATAGCTTCTGTATTGAGCTTCCAGTTCATGGAAATGGTATTCCCTGCTGGCTGTGGCCTCTTTTAGCAGGATAATATGCACTGCACACTTGATGTGTTGACTTGGTTTCCAAATTCTTCAGATCTCAATCCAATTGAATCTGATCCATGGATGCCCACTTCGCAAGTTACGGACTTAAACGATCTGTTACTAACACCTTGACGCCACCACAGCACACCTTCAGTGGTCTAGGGGAGTCTGTGCCACGATGGGTCAGGGCTGTTTTGGCAGCAGAACCGGGGCAAACGTCAGGCAGGTGGTCATAATGTTGGGCCTGATCAATTTATCAGGCCTTGGACCTGCCTGCGTAAGGGAAGAGCAGCTGTGATCCAGTGATGCCAAGAGTGACTCTGAGAAAGTGTCTGAGACCCCGTGGCCCATAGATGTCCACACAGTTCAGGTCCTGCTGAGATTCAGGGCTGGTGTTGAGACTCACAGTGCAGAGGAGACCAGGTAAACCGAACAGGTGATCTCCATGCAAGTGGGAGATGAAAACCTTGGTGATTCGCCCTGTGTGAAAAGCACATCACATTTTTACACCTTCATATCAAGTCGGGCATTTTGCTGTAAACTGAATTAAACTATATGCACTTAAAACAGGTTCATGTCAAGATGGAGATGAGGAATTTTTTTTCTTTTCCTAAACAACACTGTGCACTGTTTTGTCTGTTTCATATTTATGAGCACTTATAAAAGGAAGTCTTAATTAGCCTACAAACAAATGATTTGGGGTATGGAAAGGCATGAACAGATTTGTTTCAATGACAGGAAGTTTATTCAGGGGAAAACTTTTTTTTATTTTTCCAGAAATATTTAAAGGACAGACAGACTGTGTGTGTGAGGATCTGAAGTGGCACACCGGCTCTGAGCTGGCTCTTCATTAGCTGGATCTGGGTTCCCTCTCCGCAGTCAAACAGCCAGCACTCCCCGTCCGTCCGCAGCACCAGAGCCGAGGCACCGCGGTGAGGGGACGGGTACGCCGAGCCCGTCCCGAGGAAAGTCAAATCCATGGTCATCCTCCCGGAGTTACAGAAAACTGTTTTTTTTACTATCTGCCACACAGTAGCAAGCATGCCATGTCAATGAAAACACTGTCGCCCGCTGATGACGTAGGATGCGTGACGTGTCCGGTTAGGTACGATTGGTCGTAATTTTAAGATCACATATCAAAGACGATGTTATATTCCCTCTGTATCCTATTGGGGAAACTGCGGGGAGAAATTGAACTGGGTAAAAATATGACCTCTTCCACAAAATTTCTTAATTCTTATTAAGTTAAAAAAGTTTCTTTTATCCAACCAAACACTTCCTTCTGAAATATAAAGCTTATGTAGATATCTCCTACTCTTTCTGTAAGCTTATCCGTGGACATGTATTCATTTTTTTTATTTTTTGAAAATGTACCCATTCACAGAACCTTCGGAAAGACATTGCTGCTCTGATCTATTAATGTCCAACCTGATTTTCTGCTGTTTGTTTGTTTTTGTTTTGATTTTGGTTGGAATCACAGAGCTCAATGTGAAAGACTCATCTGTTGTATTTTTTATCAGTCTGATTTTGTTTCATGCAAAATTGCTATATCTATAAAAGCAAAACAATGAATGGGAAACCGCTTTTTGACCTCTTTGTAAAGGATCTGTCCTGTAAATGGTGCAGAGAGTGTTCAGTGTCCTCCTTTCCACCACAGCTTCAGAAGTGTCCATTTTGCAGTGAATCACAGAGCCACCCTTCCTGATCACTGTATTTAGTCTATTGTTTACCGTGTTACCAGCTCCAACCCACCTCCAGCAGACCACAGCAGTGTGCTGGGCCCACCACGACTGAGTGATAAGAGTATCACCATCATTTCTGCAGCTTACTTCTCACCCCCTTTTGGTATACAGCCTCTGTATCGGTTTTCCAGTTCAGCTTGTTGTCAGTATGGATGCCCATGTACCTGTACTTCTTCAAAACAAAGGACGTCACAGCCTCGGGCCTGATGCTGTCAGGGCCAGCAGCCTTGCTTTGGTTCTCAGGCTGTCTCCTAATCTGGCCAGAAGTCACACTCAAACAGAAGGTGTTTAACCGATGTGGGGGTGTTATCTACAGAATTCACTTGAAGAAGTGCAGCGTGGAGGCCAGTGTGTGGTAGAGAAGGCAGTAGAAAGCTGTGAACTAAAGAATCTGTGTAGCTCTTTGCCCTCTCCATAGAGTGCTCACTGGCTGGCTGTCACCTTAAACCCAGAGATCTTCTTTCCACACCACACATCACTTATGTTGTTCGGCTTGAGCTCAGCCTCCAGCTTCCTCCTGTAGGAGTCCTTGCAGTTCCTCAGCTTCCCCCTTAGGTCGGGCTGCACTCTCCTCAGTTCTCCTCTTTCAGCTTTCTTCTTTTTATTAAGCAGTTAAGATCAGTAGTGATCCAAGTCTTATTGTTCTCAAAGCAGCATGCAGTCCTGGGCTGGTAAGTTGGCATGTTTACAATTTGATGCATTCGGTAATGCAGCCATGAAAACTGTTAGTGTCCTCTTTAAGTGGTCCACAAAATACATTCCAGTTGTTGACTCAAAGCGGACTCATGCATCGTCCTCCTAACAACTGGACACAGCTAGCTGTTTAGACGAACGTACTTTGGTATCAGCAGGATTAAATTATAGTGAGAATATAGAGAGAATTCAGTAAGGGTTCAAAAAGGAGGTCACTGTAGTAAACTGCCTGTTAAAAGCAGTTTAAAAGATGAATCTGTTAAGAAAGAAAAGGAAGAAAAATAAATGGGATTAAAAAAAATAATAATAAATTGAAAGACAAGGGAGCCGATGTAAAAATAGGTTTTATTCTGGAGTTTTCACACCTCAAGTATAATAAAACAAACATACTGCACTCTGGTATACAAACATGACTGCACCAAAAATCAGTGTCAGACTGCATGGGAATACTTATGAATACTGAAACCACTAAGAGTCACATGAACTAACCACTCATCGAACAAAACAGCAAAAACCTCAAACTGGACAATTACAGTCAACATCTTAACAAACACGTGAGCAACACACCGATGACATTACAGCGTTTACATATCATTAAACCACTGAAAAGTTTGCATTAAATCTAACATTTATTAGAGAAAGCACTGTATGCTCAATGCTACAGTTACACCATTTCATAACAAAACAATAATGTCAATAATTATAGTGTGGCTATCTGCATGGTTAACTTAATGAGGCATGGGAGTGACTATGAAGGGACACTGTAATTTGTGCAGGCACTTAAATGTATGCGGTTGGAAGGTCCTTGAGTTAAAGTTTTACAGTGTAAATCGATGGATGACAATTTAAAGGAAAAAGAAGGCGGCTTTTTGCTGGCATGGTTACAGGGAGCATTCACTGCATATGAACCATGAAGCACTTCTATCCTGATGTAGGTGCCCTCTCCTTGTTAAAATACTCATTTTCTTTCTTTAACCTGTCAACCATCTCCATTTTACACACATCTCTGAAGACCAATGTGCAATGCTGCCAATGCCCCTGTCATAAAGCAGTTTAAAGTCTTAGAAATATGATCAGAGCATAGATTGAATCCTGCATTTTACATGAAACACTGTGGTATACCTTTAGTTTATTTGCTATTACAATGCAGCAATCTGTCACAGAACTGAGCAAAAACAAAGCGCTAACAGAGAACCTCAGCAGGTTAACGGTCAGCAGTGTGTCCTACTGGTATTAGGTCAGTACATCAAACTGACACGTGGATTTGTACACTGTATAGCCGACTTGCACTTTATCACAAAGATATTTTGCCAGTCTATACAGTGCTTAGGCACCATTGCTATTCAGTACGAAGGACTTAATCAACCAGGGCTTTTCAGTCAATATTTTCTAATCCCAATAATATTTTCAAACAGTTCACAGTTTACATCACTTGGCTGAGTCAAAACAGACTTATTACATGAGGAGCACTTGTGCTAGAATACATAACCTGTGTTTTAACCTCGTGGTGGATCATAACACTGAAGAGAAGCTTGGCCTGTGAGTTTGTACAGTCTGCTCAGACGAAACAATAGTAGTAAAACCAACATACCTCAATGCCACACACTGCGCATCAGACCAAAAAAGTTCATTTAACAACATAAATGAGTATCTAATGATTATATACTGCACATATTTTCTTAAGTATTCATATAACACTTAAGCAAAATTGTTCATTTTATGGGATACATTCTTCATGAGACCATTCCTTAAGGAGTGTTGAAGAGAGGCTTTTCAAAACAGTTGAATACAAAAAAAAAAAAAAAAAAACATGAATTCAAAGAAATAAATATTAGGTGACACAATTAATCAAACAAACAAAAGGCTGGAGTGGATGTTAAAAGGTTGTCTGCCTACATTTTTTTTTTTTTAAATATATAACTCATGTATTTTCCCTTCAGAAAATCTCAATTTTAGTGAATCGGTCTTTGTTTGTCTCTAACAGAAAGGCTCTCCTCTTCAGTCCTCTGCTCTGCTAGATGTCTTATACTGGGTATTAATGAGAAGAGGAAAACTGACCAGAGCCTTATTTAAGGTGGACAAAGGCAATACACAAATACATACTGGATATTACTAAATGTTATGAAATTGAGGTCATTTCTTGCAAGCTTGCAAGAATACTAGAAGACGGAGTACAAGTAAAGAATGGAGTTTGTGCGTGCTAACTGAAGACAGCAAATATCAGAAATGTACACAACAAAATGACAGATTAGTCATTATTAGATTACAGATACAGTGAAACAATAACATCTTAAAAATTAATGGGAAAAAAAATTCATGAAATTTATGCAAATTTAGTGCTGAGTTTTTGATGGAGCAGCATGGAAAATAGATGTAACCACTGCCCATTTCCACCACCAGGTGGCCATCTGGCTTTGTGCAGGTTTCTACATTATGCACATAATGGAGAAGTGTAATTTAAAATGAGAATGGCTGATCTCATTTCAATGCCCTTCTCTTCACTTTCCACTTTGACTGTTCACAGATCCAATAAGACTGGTTTGGTGAAAATGTAGCAGCATGGCTACTGTGGTCTATTTTTAAGCATATGTTTAAAGTAAGGCAATCTTACAAAATCTGTGATTAGGTATAAAGCAGGAAAAAAAGGAAGAGAAGGCCATTATGACATGAGCCACAGTGAGTGTGCCCTATTTCTAGATGGACTTGGGGCTAAAGTTGACACCTGGCCAATCATAGGTGTCCGGCAGGAAAGATTCATAGTCGGTCTTCCAGACAGTAGCCCGCACAAAGGCGTCCTTGTCCACTGGCTCAGGGTAGTGGAACGCCATGCCTTTAGCATAGAGATACTCCACCACCTTTAGTGGGAAAGAGAAAATTTATCACTGACCAAACGTAAGGAGTGACACAGGAACTACAACATGACTTTGACCAAAAGGAGAACAGTGTTTGATAGGTTATGTTACGGTTTGTCCGGCTGCAGGGCATGAATTTCTTTTTTCAAAAAAAAAAAATCCGTTGAACACAGAGATTATTTCTTGGAGACTGTTAATATGTAAACTGACCTTGACAATAACCAAAATTTAAACTGGAGGAGGCTTACCTTGACAGCCATCTGGATAGAGACCTCCCTGATGTTGGACAGAGGAGGGTAGAGTCTGCCTTCTGCAAGCTCTTTATCTGTCAGCTGCTCTGAAAGTGTCTGAAAGGAACGTAAGATTGCATTTACAATAAAGAATAATTTCTAGGTCACAAAAACCAGACAAAACTACTACTACTGTTTGTCTACCCACACTAGTCATGTGATTTTGGCCAGTTGTAATTACAAAAGTAATCAAACCCCTTCTAGTACTATTAACACCATGCAAATCAGTGTTTCTGACACTGAACAGTAACAAAAACACTGGCAACAAAGCACAGTGATCATCTGTTGCACTGATTAGTGTTAATGTATCAAATGCAGCCCAGCAAAGAGAAGCTCTTCATCTGTTATGCCAGTCTAAAAAGAGAGGGAAGAGGAGACATCGAAGGGTTAAACAGGGCTGAGATGAGCATATAGTGAATATAGAATAGAAGAACAGAATGCCTTTATTGTCACTATACAATTGTACAATGAGATACAGAGCATCTCCTACTCAGTGCAAACATGCTGGGGGGGTCAGTTTTGCAGCACTATATACATATGAACAGTATTAACAGAGAAAAAAATATATAAAATGTACGAATATACAAACCAGTGTAAAAAAGTAAATATGTAATAAATAGTGTTATGTATATATGGATGGATATAAGGGTGGTTATGGGCTTTGGGAAGAAACTGTATGAAGAATATGCATACATGAAAGAGTCAGCAAGACAATACAGGATGGAGTGAGGGAAAAGTTAAAGATGAACTTAAAGAACAGGTAGAAAAATATTTAGTAGTGTCTTCAGACCTTGGCAGCCTCTAAGAAAACCGTGTCACTGATGTGTCTCACTCCACTCAGGATCACAGCCAGGCCCACGCCTGAAATGCATGAAGACCAATTACAACATACTGCATTCAAATTTGCAGGATGTAATGCAATTCATACCATCTTAAGAGTGCTGCATTCAATGTAAATAATGAATAATCAATTTTTTTCCCCCCTCTCACCTGGAAAAATGTAAGCGTTGTTCCCTTGTCCTGGTGTAAGGACGCGACCATCGCTCAGAGTCACTGGACCGAAAGGGCTGCCGCTCGCAAAAAGACATCTTCCCTGTGAGACACAGAAACAAATCTTGAGAGGTGATGAGGTAGGAAAAACACAATCTGAATGCATAACTTAAGAGTTTGTCAAAAAAGACAAAAAAGAGGAAAAAAGTTAAGCCTAGAAAAAAAAATGTGTACATCTGTCAGAGTGTAGGCCTCCTCTGCTGTGCACTCTGCTTTATTGGTTGGGTTGCTCAGGGCAAAGATGATTGGCCGTTCATTCAGAGTTCCCATGGACTTGATGACATCATGGGTAAACAGACGTCCAGCTCCTGCCACACCTGGAAAAAAGGAGAGACTGATTTATTATTACTGTTCAAAGAAGGTCTGAAATAAGACTACAACCTTTTTGTAACTGACTGAGTTTATTGTTTATTATTAACAAACAATATTTTAATAAAATAGATATTTGTATAATTCTTTCTGGTTGGCAAGCAGTGCTACAAGGCTACAATTATATGAATACAAAAAAATAAATAAATAAATTAAAGGTCCACACCAATGATAGCTGTAGGTTTGATGGCATTGACAGCATCTAGGAAGCTCTGTACATCCCCTGGACTCTCATGGGTAAATGCTTCCTGGTTAGAGTCAGTTCCCTGCTGTCTGCCCTGGAGTCACATGTGACACATTAGACACAATTACTAATAAACACTTGTTCAGTGAAAATGCCGTTGATTGTTTAGACCGTGGACCAGCCAGGAAAGTAGACAAAATTGTATCATTTTCTTATTATAAATTCCTGTGTTTTATTGTTTTAATCTAATGTGCTGATTTTATTGTTTTAAATGTGTTATATATATATATATATATATATATATATATATATATATATATATATATATATATATATATATATATATATATATTTTACTTATCTTATATTATTATTACTATTTTTATTACTATATTACTATTTTTCTCATTTTTTTTTAACATGCTCAATGTATCATGTTTGGCATGTCAAGTGTACAGCACTTTGTGTTCAGCTCGTGGCTGATCTGAAAGCGCTATATAAATAAATTGCTTGCTTGCTTGCTTGCTTGCTTGCTTGCACACACTTACCTTTACAAGTAAGCCATCTTTATCATACATCCAGATTTTCTTCCTGGCCTGAGCTTGGGTCATTCCCGTCTCCATCATGGCCATCACAATCAGATTGGCAATTCCAAGGGCAGCCTACCAAATAATAAATAAAAGAATGAATAAACAAAATAAAAACACAAAAAAATTTACACAAAGAAAACATGAACGATTATTCTCTAAATAGACAATGGAGCAACTCCTCAGGTTTTTTGTTCTGTTTGTGGTCAGTCGGGAACAGTACGCTTCTTCCAATTGTGCCTTTTTTGCCATTTTCAAATACGTAACTTTCATATAGCAAAGTCAAGAGAACAAAAAAACAAAGAAAATCTTGAGAAGTTCAATTGATTAAAACGATGAATATCAGCTTACCTCTCCTGCTCCCAGGAACAGCACCCGGTGTTCAGTGATGGGTTTGCCAACTGCTCTCTGAGCTGCTAACAGACCGGCAAGAGCTACAGACGCAGTGCCTGGAAACATGTAGACAAACAGAAGAGTAAACAATCGAGTCTCTGCCTCAAAGACATCCAAACACTCATGATAATTTGTCTAAAATCAGAAAGATTTTCAAGGAAAACAGCTCATGAATGCATCTTATTTCAGCATCACTCACAACAGATGATTTCTGAAATGCTCCACAGTAATTTAATCCAACAATAAAAATTTACATTGAGTTTCAGGTGGACTCTAATAAAGCAGCGATCCTTTTAGAAACAGCTCCAGTAACTTAACAGTTAAGGCCGTAAGTCATTTGTATGGATGGGCCTAAACTTGCAAATCTTATAGAACTGTTCTTAGGAAATACTCCGATCTGTAAATATTGCTGAACTTTGAGCCTTTGAATCAGCTGGAAAAATACATAAACATAAAACTGTAAGTTGAGCACTTTGTGTGGTGTAACCTGAATGTGAATTAGGACGACAGAGTCATACAACAAGGTAGACATTATCTGCACCTATTTAACTACAGTAGTCTCAAAGTGCTGTGTCAGGGGTTATGTGTGAACCTTGGATGTCATCGTTGAAGGTGCAGTACTTCTCCCTGTACTTTCTAAGGAAGCGGAACGCGTTGTGGTTCCCAAAGTCTTCAAACTGGATCAGCGTGTCCTGCCCGTATTTGTCCACGACAGCTTCCATGAACTCATCAATGAGATCGTCATATGCTTGGGAGCGGTCTCGCTTCTGGTACAGCCCCATGTAAAGCGGATCCTTAAGGAGAGTCTAACGGGAGGACAAGGGCAACCATGAGAAGCCAAAGTAAACACAGTTATTATATTTCTCTTCTCTCACACATGCAATAAACAGAAAGAAAAAAAACAAAACAAAAAACCAACACCTAGCCTTCCTACCTCGTTATCCGTCCCAACATCGATCACCACAGGGAGACATTTCTCAGGTCTGATGCCAGCACAGGCAGTGTACAGGCAAAGTTTCCCAACAGGTATTCCCATTCCATAAACACCCAGGTCCCCTAATCCCAAGATACGCTCTCCATCAGTTACTACTACTACCTACACAAAGAAGAGATGGAGGAAGCACATTAGTTGGAAAACTGAAGATTAAAATTTGACATATTTATAAGCAACTGTCATATCTTTATGACATATTTTTAGACTTTTTTTCCAATGTAATATCTGAAAAGGTTTTACTATAGTGAGGATTTTGAGACTTACTGCAACATTAGTGTCTGGCCAGTTGTCAAGGATGGAGCGGATATGTCCTCTGTCCAGAATGGAGATAAACAGGCCTCTAGAGAGATAAACAGGATGACAGTTTAGCTATTGCAGCAATCGTGATTAAATCCTAACTTTAACTAAGCAGAAAAAGAAAATGCATCTTCAGCATAAAACCACTTTTTAACATTATGTGCATAAGATTCAATACGCCTGCCATCAAAAATAAAACACGTAAGAGCTTTTCCTGACTAAAGCAGGTCTCCCTTCACTTGGTAAGGTCTCAAAGGTCTCGCCTGAAAGGAGCTTCTGTCCTAATTTTAGAAGAATCAATAGGATCTTGCATACATAACATTCCTGCTCCTTTAGACTGAAGATAAGAGCTGTGTTAGCCATATTTGGATAGACAATCTCAGACATGAACACAGTATTATTTGTCCTTGTAAGGATATAGCCTTCAGAACTGGCTGTCAATATGCTGTGTCAAGACATATAGCAATCTCTCTTCTCTTCCATATCAAGCTTTTCTGCACACCTCTGGACGATTTCCTCCCAGCGACAAAATACCTGGCTGTGTAGAACTGGAGCAACAAAACCTACATTAAAAACTCAAATTATCTGCTAAGGCCTTACTTTGGTCTTCTAAAGATATGTCCATACTGCGTACAGGCAAGCCCTACAGTGGGAGTGTAAACAATCGGCATCAGCTCCTCTATGTCTTCCATCAACACCCTATAGAAAAGCTTCTCATTCCTTTCCTGGATGCCCATCAGGTAGATGTACCTGTATGGAAAAAGAAAAGTTAAGCTGTGTACAGGAAGACAAATGCTCGGTTTTTATTTAAAAACATGTTTACGCTTTCCAGTACAACAAGAAAAATGCATCCTTACTTCTCCAGGGGATCGTGCAGCTTTTTGAGATTTTTCTGAAAGCGCAGGGCCTGAATTTCCTGAGTCTCCACTTTGGGAGGCAGCAGACCATGTATCCCCAAAATCTGACGCTCCTGAAGGGAAAAGGCCATACCCTGTGGAGGAACACAAAAACATGATATTTTAGCTTCTTCAGCTCTGCATTTCTTTTCCTGACTGCCACCGTCTCCAAACCACACACAGCAGGTCTCACCACCATCTTTTTCCACTCTTACTGCTATCCTTCTGTCACAAATCACCTCTGACACTTGCCTCCACCCGCTCGACCCTGCCTGCACTCTCATGAATAATATGAGGGGTATTTTTAATGTGTGTGGTCAGGGTTGTTTTCATTCTTCAGACTACTTAAAGAAATTGAAAGAAAACTTGTCTGAGAGTTCAGCCTGTATTATAGAATAAAAGGTGGCCTTGTGTTTATAAGACATGTTCATATAAATCTGCACTTGCTTCAATAAATTGCTCCACCTAGTTCCCATTTTTCTAGCAAAATATTAAGAAATAATGGGTGAGTCAAGATTTTTGCACACTACTGTATATTGCGTCTATTATCAACCTCTACTTGGGACGCTAAAAGTACTAACGCAACACCCCCTGTAACCGTCTGACATCAAAGTCTGCTGTAGCCATTTCTTAACAGGACCGTTTTTGTGAAATTTACTGGCAAACCATAAAAAACAGGACTCCTCCTGCAACCTGTAGTTGGGGGCAGGGCTTTATTTGTTTATGTCAACCATCCCCCTACTCATGGCTAAGGCATACCACATTTCTGTCCTGTTCTTTATAAAATATAGCAGTTTCTGGACTAACTGTTCATGTACTGTAATGGAGTTTGTTTAGACGGTGCACTGCCTCATTATGGGACCTTTAACTGAGTTTACCTTTTCAGCATTTACAGAAATAAATTCAGGCTGACGGAATGAAGAAAAACAAAACGAAAGCAATTTTGCAGCAGGACAAAGACGGACGGAGAGTGGGGGTAGTAGTGGAGGAGGAGGAGTAGCCTCAAAGAAACCAATGAAGACCACTGTGGGCTGAAACACCCCAATTTTTAAATGAGAGGATGGGGAAGGTGAGAGGTGGATGCAATGTGTTTGCATGTCCCTGCAGTGTACAAGCTCCTATCCGACTGAAATATGGGCGTAACAAAGAGGCCGCCATGCCTGGGGCTGCAGAAGGGGGCGGATTATTTTGTCAGAATGATGAATGCTGGGGCTCCCCTCGAAAAATGCTTAGTCATGCTGATAGAGCATTTCACTTCACACAGCTCTACCAATCAGTTCCTTTCAGCGCAATGCCACATGCTGCAAACACCTTAATCTAGCATTTGTCCTTTTGCATAAAATTGAAAGTAACATTTTTGTAAGATTTCAGGAGCTGAGCACTTCCCTATGAAAGACCATCTTGAGCAAGCCCATGATTAGCACTTTAGAAATGCAATTTCAACACTTCCAAGACAGGAATATACTGGATAAAGGTATTAATACATTCTGTACAGTGAACACTTTCCCTGCACAGCTCACCCTACATTTAGGGTGAAGGAATTTGAGATCCTAGCCCTTTTAACAGTCATACCAGACTACATTTCAAACACAGTGACCTTTACTGCTACAGTACACTGCTGATGCAAGTCACATCAAGTACTGCTCTTATATTTGTAATCTAGAACCAGCTGGCATGTTCTCGTTTAGAAACTCAGACTTTTAATGCAAGAAGAATTTCAAGTTGACTTTAAAATTTTTTTTTTTTAAAAAAATGCCGAACCAAACCATGGAATTAGGTTTGTGCCTCTTTCTTGAGTGCAAGTACATAAACTCAATTTGTAGAGAATTTACTATAATGCAATAATTTTAATTTGAGCAAATAAATAAATGGATTTTAAAGTTTTATCTAATGCTGTTTACTTATTATCTCAGTTATGTATGTGGGTGTCCTTTTCCTGGATGCCTGCAAACTCTCGGACTCCCACTCAGGATTTTTAATAGGTGCCAATTACAGTCATTTTGCCCATGCCTTTAACTTTAGAATACAGCATGCCATATATTGTCTGGCAGTGCTTGGTTGGTATGGTTGCTAGTTGTATTGTGAGGTAGTCAGGGAGGAGGGGAGTACTGACAGACCTGAAAGCAGCTCTATAGGCCTTTTATATCAGTGTTTTTCTATATACAGTCTTCATTGCAAGCCTGCTTTTACAAACCATTATTAAATCAAGCATGGAGCTATGCAGGAGCTCAAAAACTGGCTGAAAAAACAGTAGTTGAAACCCCAGTTTGTGGGACCACTGGTCAGCTGGTCTGTGTCCAGTTTGCATGTAGGTTGGAATTTCTATATTTATCTGGTATGGGCTAAGTTTAGCAAAAGGTCAAATCACCTCAAGCAGCAAAATGTACATGTTACAAATATCACTTGTAACTCTCAGTAGTTGGCAAACCTCCTGAAAAATCAAACCCTCCAAGCCAAATGCTTCACAGCATCATTTCAATTTAGCAAATACACGACACTGTAATTGTCTCACTTGTATGCGCACTGCTAGATACCCTGCTGTGAGCATTTTAAAACAGACAGCGAAAATCACAAACACCTTAAAGAAAAATCCAGAAAGCAGCCAAATAACAATGTGCTAGACAGGCATTGACAGACAGGCACCGTTCATCATAAATAGTCAATAGCTACAGATATGGGAATACAAATAACTGAAGCATAAACTTCTTTTACAACTTTTGTATTTTGGTTGCAGACTACTAAAAATGGTTATGCCAGTTTATATCAGTCACACACAAGCTTAGCTCCCCACTATTCTATTGTCTGAGATATAAACAGATATTGGCATCTGCAGTGGGATAGACTATGGCATTTAAACGTGTGGAAAATATACAGGCCTAAAATTTAAAAGATTACATTATAACCACTGTTATGACATCTTGCAGTAAATTTCTACTCATTTCTGGACACTGTAACCAAACAATAACATTTCAACAATTCATTATAGTTATTTTCTGTCCAGGCACACAGAGAAAAATAATCCTTCTTCACATAATGACATAATTAACATTGATCAAGACAAAAACGGGCTGTCGTCACCGTGTCTTAAAACCCCAACACAAGGTAGGTCCACCTACTTTGTTGGTGCGAGGGCTGAGCATGAGGGGCTTGCCCTTTTCTTTGGTGTGGACCCATCTGCAAAGAGAGATGCATGGCCTCAGAGACCAGGTTGTCCTTAATCTGGACAACATGGTAGACAGTCACCGGTGTGGGTCCACTGGTGCTTTCTAGAAGATCCACTGGTTTCTGAGGGAGACAAGACAGGGAAAGATGAAAAAATACTGACCATGTGCAAATGATATGCACAACCTGGCTGTAGAAATGATTATAGCTTTACTGACAAAAGCATTGATGTGCAGCACAGTGATTACATCACCATGGTGACACATTTCAGATTTTAAGTTGTTAAGTCTTAACTGTCTACATGTTGCATTACCATTTGGGCTTTTTGGCAGGTTAGAGTCAAAGACTTACTATTAATTATTCTTGTTTCTGACAGTCAAACCGTGCAGTGCACTGTTACCAAAGCCTTTTAATATGACAGTATCAGATTATCACATCTTAATATGTTATAAAGCTAACCGCAGTCAGTGCTGTCAGCTTACAGACACACACACCTATTCACAGTAGCCAATGAATCCTCTTTGTGTGCATGGACAGCACTTGAGGATTACAAATGCTGGAAGCAGTGGCCAACATTAATCTGGACGTGGCCTGAAGCGATTTAGTGTGCGCTCTAAGAAACAAAGCTTTGACAGATTGTCATAATCCCTTTCGTGATGAGCTCTGCATGAAGACACAGAACAAGATAAATCGCTATGGCATCACAACAACAACAACAATCTTTATTTATAGAGCACATTTAAAAGCCTTGGGCATACCAAAGTGCTTTACATAAAACAATAAAAAAATAAAACAGTTCACACATTAACATCAAATACATAAAGGTAACGAATTATGCTCACAGATAAAAGCCACCAATAAGAGTAAACTGCAGCACATAGGTTATAGCAAGGTAAGACTGTACCACCATGATAAAAGACACCAATAATGGAAAGATAGCAGAGAATTTAATACAATAGGTCAATAGGTCACTGCAAGCAAGCCAGCATTTAACTGGTAGAAAAGGCAAGTTTAAAAAGATATGTTTTTAGCTGTGATTTAAAAGAATGAATAGAATCAGACGCCCGGATGCCAATCGGGAGATTGTTCCACAGCTCTGGTGCAACTAGAGCAAACGATCGATCACCTCTAGATTTCAGTCGAGATCTGGGCTGAACCAGCAGTAACTGTGAGGATGACCTTAAAGCCCTAGCAGGAGCATATGGGTTTAAAAGTTCCTTCTCACCACAGAGTTAAAATTTTTAAATCATCCAGCAATGGACCGATGGGAAAGACAGACAAACAACAGGGATCGCATGACAGAAAGCAAGACTCCAACTAATAACTGCAGAAATGATCTGGCATGTGGACTGCAAACAAGAAGGAATGCAAAGATTTTCACTACTTTTAGACTAAAGCAGACAAAAAAAAACCCCAGTAAAGAACTTGGAAAGAAAGCGATTGGACTTCTTTAAATTTTGTGAAGATGTTAAAAGAGATGTAAACCACTTCTTACAATTTTTTTGTATCTAGCAAAATTCCTGTTAGCCTTCCTTAATGTCACAGGAAATGCAATTTGACAACATTGCAGTTTCTATATCAGTTCCTTTTAAATAAGCAGCCAAGGCTTGCATTTCTGCAAAAAACATACTAAACTGAAATGCAAGACGCACAAGGAAACCACAGCAGATTATTAGAAATAAGAATTAACAAAGTGTATTTTTCCATTGCAATTTAATCCCAGTGAGGCTTGAAATAGAATTTGTATTCATTTCTCGGCCTGGAACAACATGCAGCTGAGCTCAGCTGGCAAAAAAACAAAGTTGGTGTCAGTTAATGTGACAAAAGGCACTCATGTGTGCGGTCAGTATTATCCTGCCTCCTTCCTTTCCTTGTTAATCCGCATTTGATCATAATTAAAAATTACCAACACAAAATTAAGTTGTATTAAGCTAAACAAATATTAAAAATACAATATGCTATGCTGATGAGCAGCTATATCAAAACAAGAAAACAACTGAAAAGCAAATTAGCCTATCCTTTTCTGATCAACAAATTCAAGCACTTCACACTGAATTATGTATCCCTCTATTTGACCATAATGTCTGGATGAAGGAAACAACAAGTGGAGCCAGCTGGACGAGATGCTGCTTAGAAAGCAGCATTAAAGCGGCAGACTGCATAAGCAGCTCCAACAACCAGCAGACATTTTAATGATCTGTTGATTTGATATCAAAGAGGAAGCTGTCTCGATGCAGCGTCTGTGAAATGTCAGTCTTTATGACTCAAACTGTACAAAGATCTTTTCTTGTTAGGTTAGGTTTGCGACCTCTTTCAGAAGCAAAAAAAGGCCACGGCTAATGGGAAGGATAATATTTGATGTGGTGTAGATACCAAATAATTTTTCCATTTGTAGCAAACAAGGTAATCTTTGTACATGTGCCAGCTTCGCATCATTATTGTAACACAGAGCATGAATGCACACCATTACAGCCAGAAAGTGCTTGGGACTTTTTGTAGGAGTAATTGTCTGCAAACAGAGTATGAATGGAGACAAGAAACCTGCCTATAATTATGCACCTGGACTGCTCTAAATGGGAATCAAAATGATAGCAAAATTGTGCTGAGATCAGAAAATGTACAGCATGAGCTCACCAGTACTGCAGCTAGATACAGATGCTCTGTAAGTTTAGAAACCATAACTTAGAAACGTTTAATTAAATGCCATTCAAAATCAGGCATCTCACTTGCCATCTGTCTTCCTGTGGAGTACTGGTAATTTAATTTCTTTGTAAACAGGTGAGACAAATAAGGCAGTACAATTTAAACTGCTAATAAATCTTTTCTTATTGGTTCTGGAATAATAACTGGTGCAAACAACAACTGTGTTAACTAAACCAGTCATAATGTAATAACATGCATTGTATCCACCCTCTTGTGCACACTGGGCACCTTTTTTCAAGCTCCGAATCTCACCCACATGCATGATTTTAAGTGTAAATCTTTTATGGTCTCACATGATCAGGGTAAAGTGGTTTGAAGACAGATGATACTTTAGGTTATTAGTTTCCTCAACTGACCAGACAGACTTAACACAGCTGTTAGGTGTGGCCTTACTAACAGGTTATTGTTCTCAGTCTTTCTCACTCACCCTGTCAGTGTGTCTGATCACTGAACGTAAAAAACCCACCGGTGGAGGTTAAATATTAGCAGAACCTGCAATAAAAGGCAAGGAAATACTCAACTGTCCCAAGCTTTAACACTCAAGGGAATGAGAAGATAATTGGGGGCAAATGCCAAATGTGACCTTATAACATGTTGGAGATCTTTCAAAAACAAAACCCCCCAAAAACTGATATCCACCACAACTGCAAGCCATTAGCCTCACAACCACAGGAGCTAAAAGCTAACCTTTTGCTAACTTTAAGTTAAAATAAAGCAGAGGGTGTCGTCATTTGAACACCTCTGTCACCTAAGTCTTAATGTCTGAAGCTACTAAACTGATTAAGCACACCGACACTAGGCACTTTTTATTCGGATGACTTAGCTAAATGCAGTCACTTACTCATCACAGCCCTGCTTGCTGCCATCTCTCTTGGCTCAGTAAGCAGGAAGTTCTCAAATGACACACACTTTCTACAATTTAGAGAACAACGACTCCGCTTACCTGCTCTTGAGTAATATAATACTGCCGTTCAATGTCTGTTAGGCACAACTCTTATGATATTCGCTGTGCCTAACTTCTGTGGACTGACCCTGGGATTAGCCTGCCTGCCAGCACACATACACCAGATTGAGTCGCGAGGAGAGGAAACGCTGTAGAAGAACCCGGCCGCTCGACCAATCAGATGCTGGGGTTTCCCCTCTCGATTACCGTAAATACTCCAACACGCGCATTTTATTTTGCGCATGTTATGTCATATTACTAGTTTATCCTAAGCTGTGGTACTGTATTGCGTAGAAAATTTGTGGCTATGTGGTGCGTGCGTGGTTTACATATTTATCTAAGAAGCAAAACATCCCTGTTCAGTCTTAGGAGAAGACATCTCTCTGGGATGTGTCAGGAAGTGCATCCAGGGTAAAGAATCTGCCAAATCAGACATGCGGAGCTACCAACTGTGCTCACCCCTTGTGAATAAGGAAGTATCTACCATATATATTTATTTGAAGGCTACACAGCACAGAAACTGGTAGATAATGATGAACTGAGTTTAATAGTGCCTATGCTCTGAGTAAACACTCATTGCTCTCCTAAACTAACCTACAATAATATTGACAGATTAACAGATGTTAGGATATTGCTAGAGGTCTTAACAGAAGAATGCAAAAAGATCACGAAAGGCATATTTATATATTTATCTGAAAGCAACAAAAATGGAATGTATATTTATTGGCATGATTTAATGAATGCTAAATGTAGATTGTACATAAAAACTGACAGTGTCTTTCAGTCGATATGTATGCTGATATTTTTTTAACACACTATTTTATACAAGAGAATGCATTTACATTTTAAATGCAATTTAAAATACAAATTTAGCGAAACAAGCCAATTTTCTAACAGTCTTTTCAACCCTCCCCCCAAGTGCATTATCATAAACTGAGTAACGAAATATACATTCTGTATTCTGATTAGTCATAACATTTCCCCCTCGTGTTGCCAAAACAACTCTAACATGTGGACATAGAAACTGTGGGGGCTTCCTGTGAAAGCTGGCAGATCATTTGGATTCTGTGGATTTTGGGCTGAGACTCCCATCTGTGCTTGACAGAGTTAGGATTGGAGTTGTGTTTCCTGCTAGGGAGTGTTGCTGCCTGAGTTTCCCCACCATTACATTATTATACCAGTGCAGTCAAATATGACATCAAAAAATAGTTTTAGTACTGTTTTATTAATTTTCCAGCAAGAACAGAAACTCCAAAAGAGATACTATCAATATAGAGAGAATTAAAAATGTCACAGATTCTCCCAAATGAAAAGCTGAGGCCTCCCTGAAGCATGGATACAACATAAATAGGTGCCCACAGAAACATGACTCTTATCACAAAGTGACACATGATGAAAACAACAACCGTTGAGCTTTTTGAAGAGCCATGCAGAAGGAAAAGGACACGTTACATTCAGCAAGCTGGAAGTATTGAGGTGTACCGAGGCACATTTTCTACATTGCTTTAAACACTTAAAATAATTAACTTCGGCTCAGTACCGACATGTGTTACAGATACTTTTCAGTGATGTTATTGCTGGCTTTGCTCTACCTGCAGCTCAGAAGAAATTTGCTAATGCAAAATATGATCCTTTGTGTTTGACTTAAAGCAAAATTCCTTTTGATTAGGTGGACCGCAGTTTACTGGCAAAAAATAGGGTGAACTCCTGTATTTCTGTATGTGCTAGTGACACTACCTGTGCTTCACTGTGATGTTTAAAAGAACCAACTCGGCTTTGCTGTCTCGTAGGTTGTACTTATGGCAAATCTCATGTATGGCTCAATTCTTTGGAAGTCATACTAAGTTGTGCAAGTGAAAATGTGCCTACAGCATCTGTATGTAGGCTACACCATGCATTACAGGTGCAGACAGCATGAGAGTCAACAGTTTTAGAACAACTTACATCTGCACAGTTAACAGCTAAGACTCGAGACAACTTCGACCTGTGTGTGGCTTGTATGGATTTTAAGGAAGGATTCAACTTATTATTTGATAATACGAAAGGAATAAAACATTCTTATTCTGTTGTGTTGCTGGCAGTATGTTTCACGTACACTATATGGACAAAAGTGACAGGCCACACCCTTTAATCTTTGAATTCAGGTGTTTTCAGTCCTGTGGTATATAAAATCAAGCATTTATACAGTCTACCTGTACAAACATATGTGAAGGAAGTAATAGGATGCTAAACACACAGTTACACAGTAAGAATGCCACTGTTGCAATGCCAGTTTGTATTTATGTGTGTCTGTGGATGGATTTTGTCACTTTTTCAAATGTATTTTATCTTCCATTATCAACTTTAAGGGTTATTTTTTGCACTGCTGACTCAGTAACTGCAGTGATCAAAACCTCCTCTGGCATTCACATCAGGACAAAAACTGTGCACGGGGAGCTTCGTGGAATTGGTTTCCATCCCAGCTCCTGTAGGGGTAATATTTAGGTGCCCCAGTACTTCTATCCATATAGTGTATTTCAGCATTACAACTCAACTCGTACATTCTTTGATCAGTTAACAGCAGAATATCACATTTCAAACAGTGACATTTGAGATGGAGGGATTGAGGCCACAGAATAAAAGGAATGTTAAATTAACTGGGTTACGTTTGGCACTAGCGTTGAAGAGTTTTGTAAAGCCAGTTTTAGCTCCACAGTTCAAGAGAATGTGAGAAGCTCTTGACTAACAGACTATGAGGCACAAGCCAGCAGCCTTCACCTACTGCTTAATGTTCACCTGCCATTTACCTGGGTCTATTTTTTTTAATTCTTTTTATTTGAGTTTCATGTATTAATCTGGCTGCTGCAAACCACTAAAAAGTTTTGAGTACAAATAATTTCCTGCAAAGGTTGTAAAGTATCCATATACTTCAAAATATAGTATACCGTTGTTTGCATGAAAGCTTTCTGTGTGGCTGTCTTGGAACGAGAGGATAGTATATGTTCAGTGTAAAACAGACCTTGCTTGGTGCATCAAGCAAACAAGAAACCATAGCTGTCTGATAGTCAAAAATTACTACCACAGGGCATTCCACATTCAACAAGAACATAATTCACTCCAAATAACATGAACATGGGTTGTAGCAATGAACAAAGAGCACAAGAAAAATACAAACACAAAAATACTAGTCATTGAGAAATATAGTATGTAATTAAATCTGACTGTATTTTTTACAAGTTGACAGGCCGTTTGGAGCAGTGACAAAATGAAGTTGCTGTTAGAGTGTTAAACTCCTTATGGGTCATCGTGTAGCATAATATGATGGATTATTTTTCCAATAAATACATTCAGAGACACACCGGAAAAACACCTTCTGTGTCACTATTATTAGCTGGTGAAACTCACCGCTGGAAGACCACTTGAATTTTTGTTCTGAAAAGGATTACAAACAGTAAGAAGTAGAGAATAAGTACAGAATCTTGTAAGAAAAACAAATTGAAAGCAAGCCTAAAACAGGCTTAAGCTATTAGTTATTAATAGCGTAGGGAGGTGATACCAGCAGCTGACTGTTCCTTCTTTTGTCATTTGCAAATGTTTGTGGCACAAAATGAAATTGTTGTCTGATCGATCAGAGCAAACCTCAGTTAATAAGGAATGTCAGCTGATTGCTTTAAAATATGCTCATGTAAATCAAATCTTTGCTGCTTGCATTGGCAAATGTGGTCCACATTTCTGACCTCTAATTGCCTGAGAACATCTCACGACGAAGCTGGAAGATTGCTTGCTTAAGTCAGGGGGTTGTTTTATCACAGCATATAGTGCGTTGTTGCAATAGTACCAAAAAAGACAAAAGCTGCTAACACTATGGTCTAATGTTTAAGCAGCATATTAAACCACGGGCACTGCTCACAATGTAAAGCACTATGAGCATTTGGGAGTGCTACCCGGTATGATGCTGTGGTGTACCTGCAGTTGAAATTCAACATCAAGAGTTGGGAGTCTGTGGCGTCTGTGGTGATGGAGTCCTGTGCTCTGGGAAGCCGGGTACTTTTCGGTTAATGTTTGGCTGTTTGCTTTCTTCCATCCATCCTCCTTCTTTCGCTTTCTTCCCGCTTGCTTTCTCCTTTCTCTGCCTGCACAGTTTCAGTGCTCGGGATATAAACACATCTAGGTCAAACAGACGCTCTTTTTGTTTGACAGGAAGAGACTCCAGGGAGTCAGCGTTTACTGGCTGAGAAAGGGAAGAAGTGGAAGAAAGCGGCTGAGATTCTGTGGGCTGGAAAAATTGTGTGGTGGTGGTGGGGGAAGACACCGTTTGATATGAATGAGGAGGATGTAGGGAGGTGGGAGATGAAGGAAGAAGTAATGGGAGGGCATTAGAGGAAGACATGATAGGGCGAAATGGGCTTAGTCTGCCTTCATCGTACTCTGATGGTTGCCGCACAACCTCCGTGTAGTGGAAGACTGGAGTTGGGAGGTCAGTAGGGGACAGAGGGAGAGGTGGCGAGGAAGTGTAGCAGGAAGGTGACTGCTGCTCCAAAGAAGGACTGGGACTGGGTGAGTGCAGACGAGACTGGGTGCTCTCAACCCAGCGAGAGATTTCCTGGAACAAATCCCCTGTCTCCTTGTCTTCCTCTTCCTTCGCTGCCTCCTCCTCCTTCATCTCTCCCAGATCCTCCATGCTGCCACCAATAGGCTCAGGAGGCACAAGGAGGCTGTTAATGTTACGCTTCCAGTGTGACAGATCAAGGATGAGCTTAGGCTCTGAGTAGTGTTGAGGTTTTCCCTCTCGCCAGGCAATTTTATCCAGATACGAAGGAGAGCCCACTTTGTAATCACAGGAGCGGCCACAGTCAACCTCCCCGTATCCCAAACCGCAGGCACGTTCCAGAGAGGAGTGAGAGTTTTCCAGGAAGCGCTCCGCCGAGCTGCTGTGGGAATATTTGCGTGGATCAACCTATATGAGACAGTTGGTGAGGGAAAAGTAATTAATTTCAATAGGCAATTAATTCTAGTTGTGTTGACTCACATCCCATGTGTTCAATGAAACTTAAGCTCATGACAGAATAAATACTACAGAGAAAGGACAAAAGCATAGTCAAGTGTGACACAGTCAAAAGTTGCCAGAATAAGTTATCAGCAGGTCTGAAATATACTCAGAAGCCTGGCCATGTAGGGTTTTATATGTAATTAATAACATTTTAAATGAATTCTGAATCTCTGTGGAAGCCAGTGAGAGGAAGCAAGAAGAGGGGGGAATTATAGGAACTGAGACAATATGGTCATCTCACTGTGACAAGAGCCAACAGGGTTACAAGAACTGCTGACACTTGCAGTATCCCTGCTTTAAAATGTAGAAAAATTATTGACCAACATCCAACATCTTCACATATGTCTTTGCATAACAAAGACATTACAGTACTAGTAGTGCCAGTACAGCAGTCTCCTAGTATCTAGAAAAGGGAGGAAGCATATCCAACCTGAGCCTCCTCTACAAGTGAGCTGGAACTGGCCCGGGGGTCTCTCTGCACCTCCTCTTCCTCTGTAGTGTCTCCCAGGTCAGAGGTAATGTGACAAGGGGGCACGCAGCGACACCTCCCACCTGATTGTTGCCAGCACATAACTGTTGATAAACTGTTTTCGTACCTGCAGAAAGGCAGAAATTACAAGTCAGGAGTAAATAATTTGTGCTCAAACACATACATTTAAGTTGTAATCTGAAAATACACGAATGAACAGCTGAGATTGGTAGTTGATTTGATGAGAAAATGATCAACAGATCATTTTTAGTAGTATTTTTATTATTAAAACATACTAAGAATGACTAGGAAAACATGATCCAATTTTCCCCACTGGTGATTAAAAAAAATCCACACACCTGTCCCACTGGATGCTGGAGGCCTGACTATTGCTGTTGCTGAGGCTCTGCTCAGTGATGAGGCTGTCCTCCAGCTCATCCTCAATGCGGAAGGGATGCGATGAAGTGGGCTCGTCCTCTGGACAAGAGTACTGCTGAAGGAAGGGGTGAGACAACGCCGCTTCAGCTGTCAGGCGATCCATGGGGTTAAAGGTCAAGATACGCTCAAGGAAGTCCACAGCTGGGAGGGGAAAAGAAGGTGTGGGAGTAAAGCCTAAATTATATGTGTTAGACCTCCAAACATCTTCACACGACTCCAGCATCACTTCATCTGTCACAGGTCAGAAGAGCTGTGGTTTTCTATATCTTTTTTTCTCCCTTCTAGCACTTCCATTATTTGTTCCCTTCATACTTTAAAGTCCTTGACCTTCCTCTTCTCCCCATCACTCAGTCCCCATCACTCACCCTGAGGATCCACTTCAGGCAGAAGTTCAGAAAAGGGTTTCTTCACCTTCCATTCATGACTGACATATGAAGGCATCACCTAAAAATGCATGGTTAAAATATTACTTATGTTTCATTATTTTATTTATTTATTTTGTTTACATTTAAGGCATTCCACGCTGAAAAAAGACACATTTAACCTTGTACAAAATTAAGCCTTTCAGAACATCAGACGTTAATAACTTGATTAATAAAAATGATAATATCTCACTATTCAAAGAAAATTTGGGGAAAAAGTAAAAGCAATAAAATGGTCGGGTGAATGAAACATATATTTTGTTTATCATGCGTCTTATTGCGTCTTGTTAGATTTATTAAATTCAAAATGCAAGTTCACAGAGGTGAAGTGACATAGTCTTTAGTCTACATTCATAACAAAAACAGGGGGGAGTGCATGATTATTTCAGATATTATAATATGTGCAGTTCTTGACATAATCAATATTTCTTTTTTTAAAAAAAAAAAAATTGCTCTCCAAAGCTGGGAAAATGAATGTCAGGCTTAATAATCAGTCAGACATTATAATGCTAATATGACTTGCAGTAGCCTCTGATGTTTGACCTGTAGCAGATCCTGCCTGTCCTCCTCTCTCAGCACCGGCACTGTGTTGAGAATCAGCTGCATCTGCTCCAGCTCATGAGCTCCTGGGAGCAAGACACAACCAATCAGAAGCAAGTTCAGAAGAGACAGAGGATCAGTTACATAAGCTGGGGGGAAACGTCAACTTTAAGAGTCAAGCATGAATATCTGGGAGATGGAAGATGTCAATTTAAAGACACAGTAAGTTAACAACTAGGTGGAAATTACTACTAAAGCATTCAAATTTCACACCACACCCTGTGGAATCAGTAAACTTGAAACTTTGGGCACACTGTTCTTTTGGCCACTCTCACATTAAGGAATAAACATCCTGCAACCCATCTACACTGGCAGACATCTACTCTAACTACCCTAGCTTGTTGCTGTGCCTGCATCAACTGGGAGGAATCAGTTGTCGTAAGTTTCCACTCAGTTATAGTTCACAAAGAGCATTTTACCTCTGACAGCTGGAGGGAAAATTCATATTTTGAAGTCACTGAATGCGGAGTAATCAGAAGTGTAGCATGCTTCTGTGGCATGCAAGTCTTCTTCTAACACAGAGCAGCAAAGCAGCATTTTCAGCTCATCTGACACATGGTGAAGTTCCCTTTAAATGTTTCATAAAGCCAATGGACACCAGCAGGTGGAGCTATATCAACAGAGTCGTAGCTGCAAGAAATATGCAAGCAGTGGTAGTTTGTTTGGAAGGGAGAATGCGGTCTCCTCTCTGGTAAACAAATATATGCTGTTTCCACTCTAGTCTGCGGGTTAAGTAAAAGCCAAGGAAAACACCTCTAACATCTGATGTATGAAATTTAAAAAATGCAGGAACACTAAGGAACAAAGAACACCTATATGTTTATGATGTCAGCCCTGTGGTGTAGAGGGCTGATGGAGGTCAAACCAGCCTGTGAGGAAGAACTACATCTACTCTGGAGAGTGAGAATTTCTCTATCATCATTGTCATTCTAGTCAGGCAAAGAAGTAGTGTGCAGAAAGAGAGCAAAGTGTCTTTGGTGGAGGACACTGTCAAAGGAAAAAAAACCAAACTCTCTTTGCTCTAACTGGATGGCGTCACTAGTGTGATGCAATTATTATAATTATGTTCAGTTCAGTTCAATGACAACAACAGTTGTCTCAAGGTGCTTTATATTTTAGAGTAAATGCAAAAACAAAAACAAAAAAAACCCCCAAACAACAATCAGATGAGCAAGCACTTTGGTGACAGTGGGAAGGAAAAACTCCCTTTTAAGAGGAAGAAACCTCCGGCAAAGCCAGGCTCAGGGAGGGGCAGTTATCTGCGGTTTGACATACCTGCAAATAGCATGCGTCCAGTGAGCATCTCAACCAGTATGCAGCCCGCAGCCCACATGTCTATGGCCTTGGTATAATTGTTGGGTGACAGCAGCAGACGTGGGGAGCAATACCATTTAGTTACCAAACCTTCCGACAGATAGCCCTGGATAAGGAAAGCAGAGGGATAAAATTGTTGAAAGTGAGAAATACAGAAAATGAAAGCTCTGAGAATCTTAAGTTATTTTCATATACGACGGGCATGCATCAGATTGGACTGTTAGCAGGCTGCATGTACTTGAATACGTATAAAGTTTGCTGGTAGTTGTTTGTCTTTAAAATGGATTGCCCTGAATTTCCACCGAAGCAACAACATAAGTCCTCATTAGTGCTGCTCTGACAGGATTCAGAGGACTCTATCTAATTCTCTAAAAAATCCTCTTTGTGAATAATGATGTTATGCACAGAGATACGCCAGTCACCACAGAGATAAGTCCGCATATTCCCTGATGTAGAGATAATGAGATGTTTCTGCCTGTTGCTATCATTAACACTTTCCCCACCTCTTGTATATCACCCCACCTCTCACTCTCCAGCCTTGTAAAATCTCAAAATACCTTCACTTACTACATCATATTTCTATTCCCCTCGTAGTTCTCCTGAGCCAAATTTCACTGCCCCAGGCTCTTAAACTTCTTCACAGCCCAGCTTGAAAAGAGAGCAGACTGCACGAGAAAATGCGGTTATATTTCCCCTCACACATTTTTAGATTTCTTGGCAGGAAAAGGCAGATGTAGTCTTCACTGCTTTTCCACTCAGCTGCTGTGAATTGTTTTATAATGACTGACATCACTCACATAAACTTTTCATTGTGCTGGGACGCTATTCTGTTGCCCATCTCTCAGGCTAATTTGAATTTGATGACTAACTGGCAAAGATCAGAAATAGATAGAAAATGAACCCCACAATGGCTCATGGCATACATGTCTAATATGCCTCTTAGCACTATTCTCTTATCCTTTCTGCCTCTCTAGCCCTCATTTTTTTTTATCCTCGTTGCTCTTCTTTCCTTCTATCCTCCGCTCTCCTAAAGTAATTTTCTATTCTCCTTTTCACCAGTCTCCTATCTTCTTATCTATCTTTTGGGGGGAAAGAGTTACTCTATTTAAGCCAATAAAATACAGACAGCTTGAATTTTTTTCCTCATTCAGATAAGCTATCACACTTGAAACTCTTCATGTCAGTAAATCATCTGGGGGTACTATGCCAAAAAAGGGCTGGCCTGCTTTCTCACGCTTTTGATGCGTCCCAAAGCTGCTTCATATTTTCGACAGCTTGAAAATAAGTGCCTTCTCGATAGGAAAAAGAAAAAGGGTAATTTTTCTTGATCAGCAGGTTATGAGTATGACTCAGAGTCTTCTTCACTGTGGGCCACCCACACCAAGATTCCCACTTAGACATCGCTGTGCGCGGTGTGCCTGGCCGAAGTAGGTTTTCTTTGCATGTCAAAACGACTGTACAACTCTTTTTTAAAAAGTTAGACTACTCCTACGTGCATTGAATGTAACTGCTAAGTCACTGCCTGTTCTCTTCTTTGTGGCAGGAGACAGTGCAAAAAATGATGCTGACTACTCAGTGACCTTATCTTCTATCTGTCTGGCCCGCTGTTGCCTTTTCATATCTGAGCTCTTGTTTACGCTCCCTGGTGAGAGTTTGATAGATGTTTCAAAAGTACCAAAGTACATTTCTTTCAGGGCCAACCCAAGCCTGGACACAGTTTTTAAGGGAAAAGCAAATTTAGGCCTCAGTTTTATAAAGCAATGCATAGATGTGGTCACATATGTCATTTGTAGCTGTGTTTGCTTTGTTTCCAAAACTATCCCCACTTCTGTTTTAGTGTTTTTGCTACTCTTTAAGATTATGGGGTGATTTCCCCCATCTTTGCTTCCTCTTTGTCCCCATTGACCTTCTTCCTCCTGCTTTTTCCTCCCACTTTTTTTATCATTCGTTCATCCCAACCTCCCACCTCAGTATTTCTCTGCGTCATCATTAGCTGCGCCTTCCCTTCCTCTTTTCTTCACACTTATTCTCTTTCTTCTAGCCTTTAGTGCATCTCAACAAGCTTCCTTTACCTCCTTTCTCATCTGTTTCTTCCCTCCTTCTCTTCTCTCCAGGTACTTTTAAACACTCTGTCCTTATCCAACTGTCTTCCCCCTTCCTCTGCTCTGACCTTCATCCAGGTAATGAATAATTTCTGGGCAGATCCAGCACTGCCTCAGCAGGTGGCATTCACACATACACATTCACAGAAGCACCAAGATCTTACCGGTGTAGACTGTAAATAACATCACAAATAATGTTGTTTTCCCCCTCTGTTTTCTGCCTCTCTCCTCTCAGCCCTTCTGTCATCTCTCTCTGCCTGAGTAAATGTTTGCTCTGTGTAGTCAGAAACACACTTCCAGACAGCTCTTCAAACAACCTAATTTCAATGCCTGGACTGAGATACAGTACAAGTATTAAAAGGTATGGCTAATGCAGAGAAGAAGTCTGTCTGATCATTGAGTAGGAAGAATTACACATCACAACTTTCTTTCAAAAAAAACATGATATAAAATCTTCATAAGTTCTTCTGTGATACTAAAGCATTAACCAGTCTTATTTAAAGTTAACAGCATTTGTGAATTTCCATCACAGCTGAGGTTAATGCGGCCTACGCCCATTAACAGAAAATGCCTGAAAAGGCACTTTTGGTTTGCATTATTGAATAAGAGCAACAGAGAGAGAATGCTATTGTATTCACTGAAAGCATCTGCTTTGGTATCAAAACTGCATCACAAATAGCCCAAATAGCATCAGACGTTATCCATCCATAATAATTTGAGAAATCCTTTGCAGCATTATCTAACTTATGAATGAGATTATTCTTCTTTTCTTGAATATTTTGCAAAAATCTTTAGACGTTTTTAATTTGTGTGAGCTGTCATCTGAAGATTGGTCCATGTTGTTGTCAAAACCATTTAAAGCATATTTATAGAGCTTAAGTGCAACACAGATGCAGCACTTTGTGAACATACTGGATTCTGCCTAGATAAACATTCATGGGGGTAATAACCAACCACCTTGAAGATGAAGGATGTGATGTGGGTAGAATACAGAAGACATCCCCTTGTTGCAGTACAAGGAAGAGTATTAAGTGCTTGGTCATGTAGCCAAACAGAGGGACAGAATGTCCACTGGTTCCTAAGACTATTTTGCTACTATAATAAAGCCTATTTTTTTTTGGCATTGACAGTCTGCATGCCATTGTTCTGTTTTTATCTTTTTCCTTTTTCTTTTGTATTGCTGTATTTTACTTCATTTTCAATTATAGGATTCTTTTTCTACAACAAATACTAATCTTTTGCTTTATAAGGTAGAATTTAAAACCTTGAAAACAACATCCAAAGAGTATTAGCTTTGATTCGTATTAGCAGTCAGTTATTCTCAGCAAATCAATGATCTGATACAATAATATCAGTCATGATACGCAGGACAAGAAACAGTCGTGTGAAAAAGAAGAGACACCATGTTTCAGTGCTGAGGACAATAAACATAATTTAGAATATTGTCTGTAGTCTATATTATTAAAATACAAACCCAGATGTTAAACAACAAAACATATTACACCATGTCATTATTTATTAAAAACTAAAGCCAAGCCAAATATAGAAGCAGTGTGTGAAAAACTAATTACACCCCATCATTCGGTGGTTTGAGGAAGCACCTTTGGCAGCAATAATTTGAAGTAAGCATTTTCTGTCTGACTTTATGAGTTTTTCACATTGTTGTGGAGGATTCCACTCAAATTTGAAATATTGCTTCAGTTTATTGAGGTTT
This sequence comes from Mchenga conophoros, assembly GCF_057382185.1. Classification (NCBI taxonomy): domain Eukaryota; kingdom Metazoa; phylum Chordata; class Actinopteri; order Cichliformes; family Cichlidae; genus Mchenga; species Mchenga conophoros. The sequence goes on along the minus strand of NC_140537.1, from coordinate 24,410,928 downwards.
GTGGGCATTTGCACAGTTCTCTTAAAGTCACACTACAGCATTTCAGTCAGGTTGGGGCCTGGACTTTGACTGGGCCATTTGATTCTTGTCATTGTGACTCATTCTAATGTAGACTTGGTGGTTTGTCTGAGATCATAGCCTTGCTGCATGACCCAGTTTCAGCCAGGCTTTACATGACGAACAGATGACCTCGCATTTGACTCTAGAAAACTTTGGCAAACAGAGGATGTCACGGCTGACTCGATAACTGTAAGGTGCCCACTTCCTGTGGCTGCAGAACAAGCCCAAATCATCATCCCTCCACCACCATGCTTGACAGTTGGTATGAAGTGTATGCGCTGATATGCTGTGTTTGGTTTTCTCCAAGAATCTGCTGTATATTATAGCCACGCATTTCCACCTTCGTCTCATCTGTCCAAAGGAAATTTTCCAGTAGTCTTGTAATGTGGTGAGATGCAGCTTTTCAAATCTAAGCCATGCTGCCCTGGTTTTGTTTTTTTTTTAGAGAGAGAAGAGACTTTCTCTTGTCTCCTAGCAACCCTTCCAAACAAGCCATACTTGTTCAGCTTTTTTCTAATTGTATTTCCATGAACTTTAACATTTAACATGCTAACTGAACTCTATAGAGTCTGAGATATAGCTGGTGGATTTCTTTTGCTTTTTTTTTGCAGGGTCTCTGAGCAATACACAGTTTGACCTTGGGGGGAATCTTCTGTGACGTGCATTCCTGGGAAGACTGGCAACAGACTTGAATGTTTTCCACTTGTGAATAATCTTTCTCGCTGTAAAATCACGAGCTTCAAATTGTTTAGAAATGGATTTCTAACAGCAGCAACAGTTACTTGTCTGAGATCATTGCTGATGTCTTTGCATTGTGTTAACAGGCAGTCGAATACTGCAGACCAGCAAAATGACAAAACCTCTGCTTTATAAATGTGCTCAGTTAATCGGGTTGATTTGATTAGCAGCACCTGTCTGTTACTTACTCTCTTAATTCCTATGGAAGTTGGTGGGTGTTGGAAGAGAAAGGTTGAATATGTGTTTTTCCACACACTGCTTCTGCATTTAGGCTTAATATTTGTTAAATAAATAATGAGATGTGACATGTAATATGTCTGAGGTTCCATTTATCTAATTGCAAGACCTGATAAGGACAAAAAAAATTAAAATTGTATCTTGATAATAAAAAAATCTTAGAACCAAAAGCGAGTGTACTTCACATTCACATGACTGTGTGAGTGGTGTTGGAAAACACTTTTTCAGTACTGAAATAGTGTTTTGGAGAAATGTGTTTGAAAAACTGTAGCCTCTGACTTTTTCTCGCCCTTGTCTGACGTCTCCACTTTGAGCTTTTCTCCACGTTCTTTCTTTTTCTCCCTGCCTCTGCTTTCATACTTTTTTACAAAGCTTTTTAGCTCTTTCGCTCAGCCTTCCCCGGTTTAAAATTTCTCACTCTTGCTTCTCATCTGTTCTTTCTCTCCCTTCTCTTCTTCCCTTCCACCCCCCCTCTCCGAATGCACCCCTGTGTCTGCACCCAGCTGATCCCCAGTCCCGTGCTCTGAGCTGACAAAGATCGCCTTTCACAAGAGCTCCTCTTCACAAGCACAAACCCAAACCCCCCCACACACAAACATATAAGCTTGCACACACATTCAGTCCCGCTAGTGTTACAGTGTGGCTTTGGGCTCTTTGCACACAATAAAGCTGAACAATAGAGCAGTAAATCTTCACACTAATCTTTCAGAAGTCTTTATATGCCATTGCCAGACTATCCACAGAGTTTAATTAGTGAAAAACTTGATATCAGCTCTGGGAAGAAGACATAAATAGCTGGGTTCGGGGTGAAGGGGAAGCTTCTTGTGAAAAACGCAGGTTGGCAATATCAAACAGGGAGATGTGTAATCAGAGAATATATGAAACAAACATTAGCCTGCACTGCAATGCGTAAGGAGAGATACATCAGTTACACACTTCTCAAAATTGGAGATTATGAAATTCTGGCTGCTTGGTCCACAGGTGCACTTTACATACGCAGGATCAGACTATTGATAAGCATCCAGTTGTAAAATAAAATGGAAACCTGATAGATTCCTCATTGCAAATTGAAATATAGAAAGAATTTTCTTTGAAAGGATTCTTTTACAGCACTACACTATTTATTGTGTGTGATCAGCTGCCTGATAACCACATAGGGTTTGAGGAATTGGTGTCTCTTCCCTAATAACAACTCTACCATAATGAGATGGAGCAGAGATAATGTTTGATATTACAATGTGCTGCCTAGATGTAGCCATCAGCAGTTGAATGGCATACGGTGCTTCAGAGAAATGAGAAGAGAGGAAAAGAAATCCCCCGCAAGTTGGCTGAAATGTTTGGTATGATTAGTTTTTGTAGAACAAGCTGCACAAAGTATTTCATTTTTTATTTTTTTATTTTGATTTCAAAATCAATGTGGCCAACAGAGCCCTTCGTGGTTGATCAGGGATTTAAAGATTTATATAAAAAAATGAAAAGGCATTAATTAGCTTCCAGTCAAAATAGATCTTGGCACTCTGGCTTTATTTACATGCCCTACAAAAACATTAAGTGAGAATAATTGGGATACATCTGGGAATGTTTGTGCACATATCACAATCTCTTCTTTGGTCATCACACCAGTATTTTCTTATAGACATGCACTTAAATAAAGACTACAAAAACTACAGTACTGTGCAAAAAGCTTGAGCACTTCTTATTTCATCATCCATCCATCGAGTTCTGGGTCACAGGAGGGCTGGAGCATATCCCAGCTGTCATAAGGCAAGAGGACATGATCAATCAAATTTGAAAATTTTGTTTCTAATCGTTGTCACTGATGTATGGAGGAGGTCCGGATAGAGGTACAACAATACGTCAAAACTGATGGAATTATGAACGCAGAAAGTACAGTCGGACTTTGATCCACCATTCAATACCATCTTGAAAGCATCTGCTTGGCAGCAGCTTCATTTTTCAGTGTGACAGTGATTCCAAACACAATGCCAGTCCAGTAAAAACATGCCCTGATAGAACTACACACTGAAACACTATCATAGATTGGCCTCTGCAGAGCCTGGATCTCAACATTATTGGATCAGTGTGTGATCATCTTGACAGAGGACGGAACAAAAGGCAGCTAACATCCAAAGAAGAACTTAAGGAAGCCTGGAGACTACCTGAAGAAATGACAATAAAATTTGCCTTGGAGAGTTCAGGCTGTGTTGGAGGATGAAGCTGGTAACACTAAATATTGACATTCAAACTTCTTAGAATTGTACAAACTCGTGTTTTAATAAATCGATGCACCAATCTCCAGTTTTCCTTGCAAAATATAAAGAAATGAGGGTTGGCTCGAGACTTTTGCACAGTACTGCTGTAATATGACTCATCCATTTACCAATTTGAAAAGACACTGTAGGCCATTTGGAAAACTTTTTTGAGCGAGCTATCCATGCAATGAGCTGCCACCTTGTCAGCATGAGTCTCCCTGCAGATCATGCACTTCTGTGTGTGTTTGTGTGCCTGTGTGTGCGTGGGTCCTTCAGTGGTCCTTGTGCGTCTTCACGCTTACCTTATGAGAATAATGAGGGTCGACTATTCTGGCCAGCCCGAAGTCTCCGATCTTGAGCAGCAGTTGGTCCGTGTTGATAAATGTGTTGGCTGGCTTCAGGTCTCTGTGCAGGACGTTGGCAGAGTGGATAAACTTCAGTCCCCTCAGCAGCTGGTAGAACAGCAGAGTAGCATGACCTGCTCAAGGGCAAAAATCAAATCAGCACATCACGATGTACCCCAATGTCCATATGCAATGTATAAGCACATATTTTCTTCTTTAAAAAACATCTATTATCATGTCTGGATATAGGCAATAGTAAAAAATAAATACGTATCCCTCTGGCCTGTATTTCTGTTTATCCATCTTGACTGTTTTGATGTGAGATTTCTGCCTTGCCAAATTGTTATAAAAAAACCCTGCTTTGTTTATAACTTTGTGGTGATTTGCTGGGCAAGTTTTCTGTATTCTTCCTTTTATTTACCTGTATGTAGCGGCCCTTGCTCCAGCAGTCGAGCCAGATCAGTCTCCATGCACTCCTGGACAATGTAGAGGGCGCTGAGCTGGGTTGGATCTCGGGGCAAGGGCCGTCCATATGGAGCTAAAACCTCATGGACTCTCACCACATTTTCATGGTGCAGCCGTCGGGTGATCTTTACCTCCCGCAGGGCATGTTTCACCGTCACGGCGTCTCGCATCACCAGCTTTTTAATTGCTACACGCTTTCCAGTCCGCTGGTCCACAGCAGACAGGACCAAGCCTGTGACACCTGTACCGAGAGGTCGAGGGTCAACAAAGTGACCACCGAGGTCGAAGCCATGGAGAAAGTGCGGTGTGTCCTGTGTGGCCATCGCTGCTCACTCTGGAGGTAACAGGGATGTATGATTCGAGGTACCAGACGGTAGATTTAATCTCTTGATTAGCAATGATTGTTTCACTCTTTTATGCACACGTTACATCTTGCTGGTGAGTGGAGACCTGAATTTTATTTACTTAGCTGCTGCATTTAGATACATGTAGATAGATGTTTCCTTGTAGACAAAAGCACAATGCAGGACTATTCCTACGGAAAATGGTGACAATTCAAGAGACCAACCAAAACTTTAAAAGGGATTATTAAGAAATGCTTGTGCTGAATTTCAGAGCTATTCTTAGTATTGCAAGAAAAGAAATGATCTCCATGGGATCTAAAGAATAAGATTTTGTGCGTCATTTGACCTCTTCATTTAGTCCAGTGTGGAGCAATTCAAGTTGTACTTCACCATCTGTTGCCTGTGTGTCCCAAACTAAGGACAAAGAAGATGAACTCTGATGCCTTTGAGAAAAGGTGCAACTGAGCAAAACCTCAAACTCAGTACAGCTAAAAATATGCAAAACTGTAATGTTCGGCTTTAGTCAGTGATCACACAGGGACACTTTTAACATGCTGGTAAAGCCTCTACAGTGGATGTTTAAAAATAACTTATTTTTTTCCTCCAGCATCTTCCTCTTGACTCTTGATGGTGATGATGTCTGTCTCTCCCTCACAGATGTTTTATTTTAGAGCTGAAGTCTGCTGCAGGGGTGTACTTCTAATCTCTGCCTGTATCTTCATGCACAGATAGTCAGAATATCAGGGAGCCTTATTAATACTACTCAGGGCATGGGGTATCCATAGAAACAACCCTCCGTGTGGCTGATTCTTGACTTGATGTATCATGGGACAGCAGCAGCAGCAGCAGGCGGATGGTCGGCTCTGCACTCTTCTCTGTTTATGCACGCTCCGCTGTTTGTTACAAGTCATCAAGCAGCCTTTGATGGTGAGGCAAGGAAAAAAAAAGGGAGGAGCAGTCATGTGTTTTATATTCAATAAGACTCTGTTGGCTCCTCCTCTTCTTCCATGATACCAGTGAGTGCCTCTCTCAGGCACGCGAGTTCATTCAAAGGGAGCTCCACACCTGGGTGCCAGCCAAATCCTAGAACTGTGGTATCCGCTCAGTATGCATATCTGTACATGTGCTTGGGTGTAATCCCTCAGAAATCTGCTTCCTGTTGCCTTTTCCTGAATGTAGGGATTTCAGCAGCATCAGCATCAAGGCCAGTATAGGAAGACAACACCATTAGCTGCGTCGCTCAGCACATCTGCTGCTCCTGCTGCTGGGGAGGGAAAGAGGAAACGGGGTGAGAGCTTGGAGACGAGGAAGATAACAAGGAAAGTTAGACGGCAGCAGAGCCCGGGTGTTAACGTTGTCTGTTGCGGCAGAGTTACCATTACATAACACCAAATGGCAGTGTAACCTAATCTATGCAAGCAACTTTGAGTGCATAGAGAGAGGATGATCAATTTTATGGTGCTTTAATATGCGCTATATGAAACTGTTATCACATCAAAGCAAAAAGTCTATTTGACAGGGTGGACTAGATTGACATGATTGCAGTTTCTTGTTCATCCTTTCAGTTTTTGATCTGCTTTAGACAATTTTAGTTCCAATTTCTAACCCAGGAAGGTCACATAGAGGTAGCAAACAAAAGAATTGACTTTGTCCTTCTCTTCAGCCCCAGAGGTGAAGTCATCAATCCATAAAACAAATCTCTGTGCTACCAGAAGCCTCGAGGCACGGTTGAGAATGAACTCATCCCTCTTTTAGCTCTTTCTTACTTGAATTGGAGAGCATACACCCTGTAACTGAACTGGATTGCAGGTGCTTTTACCCCCCCCCCCCCCCCCCCCCCATTTCCACAGCCTTTAAAATACTTACATACTCATGTTAAGCTCAGTCAGAGGCTGCAAGAGTGTAAGGTGAGAACAGAGAGACTAGAGAGGCAGCACTGACAGTGGGTCTGGGTGGGAGGTGCAGCACTGGGGTAACTTTATAAATAATGCATAACCACTAACGACATGTTGGTGCTCTCTCTCTCTCTCTCACACACACAAACTGAGCATTTATTCTCTATATTTCTTCGGGTTATGCAACAGTGCTATATATTATGAATAACAATGCAGTGGCTTTATCCAGTCCAAAAAATGTTTATGTCAAAAACAATTGATTTAAATTCAGAGTGCATGCTTTTTAAAATAATATAATGTAGTTATTCATTCATATTTAAGAGGAGGGAAATAAAAGTCAACTCTTGGCATGAGCCAATATGATGTTACTAAATTTGTAGGTGATAGCAGATATGAGCAAATAAGGGCACATCTGTCATACTCCTGGCTTTGTGCTGATGATTTTCTGTCCCAGAGGAACCTCTGTAGCTTTGTTTTCTACTCTTTCTTTTCCATCTTCCTCTCTCTCTCTCTCTCTCTCTCTCTCTCTCTGTCGCGCTCTCTTTTATACTCGGTTTACTTCCCAATAAGCGTAAAGGCAGTTTTAGCCCACTTTACATCATGGGAAACACTACATGTTCTTCCTCTGCGCATGCTGGCTTGATGCAGCTGCCTTTGTGTGTCTACACACACTCTAGAAACGCCCCTCTGACAGAACAAAAACAATGTAATGGAAGTGCATGTAATAAAACATAAAGCCCAGTTTATAAGGGGAAAAGTATTCCAAACATTAACAACCCTATGTCAGACACATATCTCAGATATCTTATCAGAGCATCTGTTCTGTGGCAAACGACAAGAGGAAGAAGAAAGAAATACACGCAAAGATAACACCAGGAACCATCCAGCACTCACCGGGGCATTACACAGCCGCAGCCTGCCGTCCAGAAACAAAGATCCGGGGAAACGATGCGAGCTCCGTGCAAGCAAAGAAAGTGAAACACGACCGCAGCTCTGCCTCTATGGTGTGTCGGGGAGATTCAGTTGATAGAGAGGGGAACAGTCGGTGCGGGTCGGCACCGGGGCTGGGGGGAGATGAGATAAGCCGGAGGCTGCTACAGAGCCGGTTATTGTGAGCGACTGTCCGCTCTCTGTCAGCGCTTCAGAGCGATGATCTGAGTGAGGGGGCGGAGAGGAAGCGATCACCCCGATTCAGGTGCATCCAGCAGACCCGAGTGGCCTCGTAGGCTCTCTCACACACTGCACCACACACGATTAAGTACTAATCTCTCTCCCTCTCCCTCCTCACTTTCACATCTCTCCCTCATATCTCCGTGACTCCCGGCAGCATCTCCCAGACCTTAGTTTCCACGAGTGTCACAGTTACTGGTCTCCAAACCCGCTGAAGGATAAACAAAGAGAAAATTATAATTCAGACCCCATCTTTCTCATCCCTTCGCCCCTCCATCTCACTCCAGTTTCGTTATTATAGCTTGATGATTACCACGGCCATCTATCATCCTGACAGGCACAACATCTGTGGGTCTGAGATCCCCCAAGACAGGAAGCCAGAGAGGAGCCTTTGTTGACTGTGGGTTCTGCAGAACATCCACCTGGTGAGGAGCTGGTGAGGAGAGTGAAAATGAAAAACACACGGCTTTTGTGAGCATGGCATTGGTTAGTGTTTAAAAGAGGAACAGAAGAAAATGGCTGCTGATGAACTAAAGTGTGCCAGTTTTATTATATAAATTATGATGAAATTAGTCTATTTCACAAGCCATTTGAGCCATGCTGTTGTTGCTAAAAAACTGAGGGGAAAAACAGTGATGTTAAAGGTAAATCTACAGCTATAGTTGGATAAACGCAGTGTGATTGGTTCCTCATTCTCAAGCCATATTAAGATATGATTTCTTGCTTTCCTAAACCCTTTTCTGACAACTCCAGAAAACTGCGTGAGCTCAAAGTGTGTGGGTTGTTGACCTTTATGAAGACTAACAGAGCGGAAAAAACAGGAAAAAGCAAAGTTTCTCCAGCATCTCAATAATCTGTTGACTTACAAACTTCAGCAGCCGCTGGAAGGTCACGGTGAGCGTAATAATTATGCAGGGTTGCTTCAGCTGAGGGATTAATAAAGAGGAGAGAGGCTCCACAGAGAACAGATCCATGAGTCACCTAATGTAATGAACTGTGTGTGATGCTGTTATGATGTTGTGGGTTTGTCAAGGAGAAGACACAGTTACAGATACACTTCTGCATTTTGTGTTCCATTTCTGCCTCATTAGTGTACAGATATCTAAGCTAATGGGGATTCATGGCGTGAGAGCACAGATGAAGATGTCTTTCTCACCTCTAATCTGAAACATCGTGGCATAAAACAGTTTGATGATTGATGAATCATTTGCTAAACACAAGCCAGTAAGTGGGTCTGTGGTTTCTTTGTAATTACAGAAGGAGGTTTGAAACCAGAGAGCCGCTGCTATCGCTAAGATGAAAAGTGACAAGAAATATTTCCAACAACAGGATTTCTGTCTCTCGCTCTCCTTTTTTTTTATGTATCTAAAGGGAATCTTGGTATAGTCTATCAAATTTGCATCTTACAGAAGCATATCTGCTCTTTGTCCTGCAAAAATAGAACAGGTTTACAAATGGAAAGTAGAAAACTGTGAAATTCTTTGGTTGCAGTTGCACCCAAAGAGACTTCCTCTAAGGATGGTTTTATTCAGTAGCAGGAAAAGAATCAAAATGCATGGTGACAACCATCCTGACCGATATCCCAGCTAACCTATCCCAGCTACCATAGGGCAAGAGGTAAGTTACATCCTGGACAGGTCAGCAGTCTGACACAGAGGAACAGGCAACCATTTGCACTCACATTCACAGTTATGGGCAATTTAGAGTCATCATATAACCCAACCCTACCAACTGCATTGGACTGTGTGAGGAAGCTGGAGTACTCGGACACAGAGAGAACATGCAACTCCCCCCCACATAGGTGGTGGAGGCGACTCAGTTTGACCTTCTTGCTGTGAGGCAACAGTACCACTGCACCACCCCCTTGTTTAAAAGCCTGTTTCTAGTCCATTGAATCCTTGTAAATGTAAAACAGAGATGGACACCTTTTGCTATGTTATGCAACTGGTGACCAGACATTTCAAAAACACATCTGTCTGCAGATTTTGTTTTTCCTGTGAATATTTTCTGCAACAAACTTAAATGACAAAAATTAAAAAAATACTGATATAGAAAAGATGGACAAAAATAACCCTTTGTTTGGGGATATATTTTTAAAATTCATTCTCCATTTCTGTTCTGATCGTTCATGTGGCAAATCAGATTCTTTGTTGAGCAACATAAGCTGGGTGTAAAGGAAATGAGGTAAATAAATAAATAAATAAATAAATGAAAGGAGGAGACGATGGAATAATGAGAAAAAGGGCAAAGGAATATAAAAAAAGGAGCTAGAAGATACGGATATCTCCTTCAACAATGCATGCTGTGAAGATACACAATTATAGGTAATATGGACAGAGCTGTGACCTGCTGCTCCTCATGTGGTCTATTTCAGCCTCTGTTCTCTGTCCTGTGTGTCTGGGCCTCTTCTCTGGCTTCCCTCTCTAATTAACAGTGATGGCGTAGAACAAATGGAGACATCACAGCGTCGGTTGTGGATGAATATGTAGAGAAGCACACATAAACAGTAGTGGGCATGCTTGCTGTCAGTAGCACCTGCTCTTGGTCCTGACAATGCATATTTAATATTTGGTCTCAAAGGATGGTGAAAGGTTGGAAAATCAAATAAACCTTGACACTACTACAACTCTACTACAATTTGTTTGTATAACTTTTTAATAAAAAGGAGACAAATCCCACCTTTTTCCCCCTGCTGTACCTATAAGAAAGCAAACATCCCCCTAATCCACCATGTGATACACTTCAAGGCATGTTCTTTGTTAAACCTTTGATGGTAAAGCTGACAAAGGCAGCAGTTATGAAACAAATCCAGAAAAGACACTTAGTAGCTGAATAGCTGCACACATCATGAAGGAATTCTTCAGGTAAGTGTCCTCAAATCTTTTCAAAGAGGCAGAAAAACAGTCCTTCTGAACTTTTTGTCCATCTTCCTGCAGGAAGTGAGCAGCAGCACTGTATGTGCGTCCTCCTCAGGTTAGCTCCTGTCAAAATAAATAAATAAAAGCAAAGATCCCTCTCTAAGTAGGAAAGGAAATAAATAAATTAGAGGGCAGGCAGAAATCTTCTTGTGATGACATTTGGCATGTGCACTTGGGTTGTGAGGAATTTCTTCCTGTGAGTTGATGGCCCAAATTGGAAAGCGTGTGAGAGAGCGAGAAAGGGGCCACATCTGGAGGTGTCCACGTAAGACAACAGAAAATGCCACGGTAATAAATTATCCACACAAGTGACTCACAACCTCATGAATTCATCGCTCTCTGGTTGGTTCTTTTTATCTTCAAAGTGAACACGATACTGTCATAAAACAACAAACAAACCTAGTGTTTTCCTCCAGTATGCAAACGGGATTCCTAAAAAAAAGGTGTTTGGTCTGTGTAAAATATAAATATAATATTTCATTTTTAACAGAACACAGAAAACATGTCAGATGTTTAAGCTGAAAAAAAAAAAGATTCTTGCTGCTCAACAGTTCTTTGTCACATTTGGTCCCTCTCTTCCTTAGCCCACAGAATGCAACGTACAGTGGGGCAAAGAAGTATTTAGTCAGCCACCGATTGTGCAAGTTCCCCCACCTAAAATGATGACAGAGGTCAGTAATTTGCACCAGAGGAACACTTCAACTGTGAGAGACAGAATGTGAAAAAAAAAAATCCATGAATCCACATGGTAGGATTTGTAAAGAATTTATTCGTAAACCAGGGTGGAAAATAAGTATTTGGTCAATAACAAAAATACAACTCAATACTTTGTAACATAACCTTTGTTGGCAATAACAGAGGTCAAACGTTTACTATAGGTCTTTACCAGGTTTGCACACACAGTAGCTGGTATTTTGGCCCATTCCTCCATGCAGATCTTCTCGAGAGCAGTGATGTTTTGGGGCTGTCGCCGAGCAACACGGACTTTCAACTCCCGCCACAGATTTTCTATGGGGTTGAGGTCTGGAGACTGGCTAGGCCACTCCAGGACTTTCAAATGCTTCTTACGGAGCCACTCCTTTGTTGCCCGGGCGATGTGTTTTGGATCATTGTCATGTTGGAAGACCCAGCCTCGTTTCATCTTCAAAGTTCTCACTGATGGAAGGAGGTTTTGGCTCAAAATCTCATGATACATGGCCCCATTCATTCTGTCCTTAACACGGATCAGTCGTCCTGTCCCCTTGGCAGAAAAACAGCCCCATAGCATGAGGTTTCCACCCCCATGCTTCACAGTAGGTATGGTGTTCTTGGGATGCAACTCAGTATTCTTCTTCCTCCAAACACGACGAGTTGAGTTTATACCAAAATGTTCTACTTTGGTTTCATCTGACCACATGACATTCTCCCAATCCTCTGCTGTATCATCCATGTGCTCTCTGGCAAACTTCAGACGGGCCTGGACATGCACTGGCTTCAGCAGCGGAACACGTCTGGCACTGCGGGATTTGATTCCCTGCCGTTGTAGTGTGTTACTGATGGTGACCTTTGTTACTTTGGTCCCAGCTCTCTGCAGGTCATTCACCAGGTCCCCCCGTGTGGTTCTGGGATCTTTGCTCACCGTTCTCATGATCATTTTGACCCCACGGGATGAGATCTTGCGTGGAGCCCCAGATCGAGGGAGATTATCAGTGGTCTTGTATGTCTTCCATTTTCTGATGATTGCTCCCACAGTTGATTTTTTCACACCAAGCTGCTTGCCTATTGTAGATTCACTCTTCCCAGTCTGGTGCAGGTCTACAATACTTTTCCTGGTGTCCTTCGAAAGCTCTTTGGTCTTGGCCATGTCGGAGTTTGGAGTCTTACTGTTTGAGGCTGTGGACAGGTGTCTTTTATACAGATGATGAGTTCAAACAGGTGCCATTCATACAGGTAACGAGTGGGGGACAGAAAAGCTTCTTACAGAAGACGTTACAGGTCTGTGAGAGCCAGAGATTTTCCTTGTTTGAGGTGACCAAATACTTATTTTCCACCCTAATTTACGAATAAATTCTTTACAAATCCTACCATGTGAATTCATGGATTTTTTTTCACATTCTGTCTCTCACAGTTGAAGTGTACCTCTGGTGCAAATTACTGACCTCTGTCATCATTTTAAGTGGTTGAACTTGCACAATCGGTGGCTGACTAAATACTTTTTTGCCCCACTGTACATGTTTTCCAAAATGATTTTCAAATTTTGATTTGTCTGTCCGCATAACATTTTTCCACTCTGCGTTTCTGGATCATGTTCATACAGTATTTGGCTTCTTCCTTGCACGATAGAGCTTTAACTTGCATTTGAGAATGGCACGATGAACCGTGTTTATAGCAGTGATTTCTGGAAGTGTTCCTGAGCCCCTACATCGATTTCCATGACAGAATCGTACCTGTTTTAAATGCAGCGCTGCCCGAGGGCCCCAATCCAATCCAATATTGATTTTTGTCCCTTTTGCACAGAAATTTCTCCATATTCTCTGAATCCTTTGATGTTATTATTTACTGTAGATGAGATATTCAAAGTCTTTGCATTTTAACACTGAGGAATATTGTTGCAAAATTTGTAGATTTGTCACCAATCTGTAGTTTTTTTTACAGATTGGTGAACATCTGCCCAACTCTACTTCTGAGAAACTCTGCATCTCTGAGATGCTCTTTTTATACCCAATCACGTTACTGACCTGTTCCCAATTAACCTAATTTGTTGGATATTCCTCCAGTTGTTTCTTTTTAGTACCCCCTAAAAAGCCTTTCGCAGCCTTCTGCTGCAATAAAATTCAAAATGAGCTAATAATTTGCATGAAATAGAAAGAGTGTGTTTTCTCTGTTCTATAATAAAACATGCGTTCATCAGATTTCCATATCATTGGGTTCTGTTTTTATTTACATTTTACACAGCCTCCTAAACTTTTTGGAAACTGGGTTTGTATAAATATAAGAGTATAACACTGTTTTCACACAGGAGCTTTATTCTAATATGCATTTTATGCACTGATTAGACACAACTTTTAAATAGACTTGCTTAATATAGTTAAGCAAGTGCTTAATTCAAATTAACACCTTTTTAGTTCATGATTTTAATTAACTGACCTACTTTTTATAGACAGCTGCTGTGTTGAGAACGATTGGTATTATTCGCAGTATTCAGCAAGAGTGAGTGAGAAAGAGCACTATCTTCGTTGCTGCACCAGCTGATATGATAAGGGTTAACACTCGTGAGAGAAGTTCAGAAAAACAAGAAGACAGAACAGAAAACAGATGGGTGCTCCAGGTGTCAGATAGAGATGCAAATACACTTTTAAATGTCAACAAAAAGAAAAAGAATAAGAGCAAACAAAAATGTATGACAAGAAAGAAGAAGGTGAGGCTAGGGAAATGGCACAAACACACAAGAAGAAACTGCCATGAAAGCGAAAGAGAGAGAGAGAGAGAGAGGAGAAAAAAGCAGTTTGAGGAACAGGCAAGTCTCGGAGCTGACAAGGTTATCTAGGAGTGTGCGTGCCAAGTTCTCTCTGAAAAGGAACAGCCTGTCTAAATGTCAACACAGCCTGGGGCAGTGGGGATGTGCACGGCATAAGATATGCAGCCAGGAGATATGAGAGGGACCCAGAATGACACGCAGCAGCAGGGTCATTTACATCAGTCGATGTCATTAATACAGCAGCAACCACGGAAAGATCCCAGGCAGACGAAGAGCAACTAAACTTTATCAGAGATGTGAGATTTGCGAGTGTAAATGTAACGGTTAAAAAAAAAAATTTCAGATGTCTCTTTAGGTTCTAAACCATCACATCTTACCTTTCAAGTAATTACTGACAAATTATGAACTATCTTCCACAGAAGTCAATGTTTTGAGGTCCCGGTCACAGCTACAGCTGATGGTTTAAACTTTAAACTCAGATAAAAGGTTCTCTAGCACCATATACAGGATTTTATATGTTATTGCAACTAAATACACAGCATCCAACATGACTATGCATTATCAAATGTCACAGCTGCAAACTGAAAAATTGAAGGAACAAATAGGGAAACGAATAAGGATTGAAGTGTGAACAGCTTGAATGTGTCATTAATTTCAAAAACGTAGTACAGGGATCATTTGAGATTAAATGGTTGAAAATAGTTTTATCTACAGCTTCATCAGTGTCTGCTATATCAGTTTCCTCTTGCACATTGATTGAATAATGATCTCCTGCACAGGAGTCTGTATTATTTATCTCTTTGAACGCTAACTTTGCTTATGCAATATGAATACTCCTATCTTCTGTATGTGCCACACTGAGGGGCCTCTTTATCAGCAGAGTCAGGAGGTAACAGATAAATGCTTTGGGTCACGTTTAATAGGATGCTCTGAACACCGTGCAGCAGTGAATAGTAAAGCTAGAAGGCACTAAAGTGGGCACAGGAGTAGACAACTGCTCCCTCTGCCCTCAGTTCAGAACAACAGCAACAGAAACAAGAAATGCGATGCTTGCCATTTCTATAAAAATCATTGAATGTTGCAAATAAGTTGACAAAGAAAAAAAAAAAAAAGAAAAAAAAAAAAGAAAGTGACACAACCACACCACACGCTTGTGAGATATTCACCTTTTTTTAATTTAGAAATATAATAAACACAGTAAAAGTCAAAGTGGAACTACAACTCAATTTACCAGAGTTAACTGACCATAAAGTGTTGCATGTATTCATTCGTGCAGGTGGTTATAAACTCTGCTGTCCTAGATAAGGCATATAACTGCTGTCTTTTTGTTTACGATCACATACAGCTTAAAACAAGGACAGAGCTCATTCATTAAAGTACAGTGGAAATGCAAAGCGTAATTTCCTCTTAATGAGTATCTACAAGATGCAGCAGGGCAGGAAGGGCCCAGCAGGATTTACAAGCACATGAGTAAATGTTCATATTCGTTCTCTTTTTTTCCCCTTTGATGAAATGGCAGCTATGACGATGGCCTGCGCTGGAAGCACAATCGAGCTGCGAACAACATTTATGATTATTTAAACTATTTTGAAAACGATACCAAAGAAATGAAGGAGAGAAAAAAAAAAATCCAAACCATAGCTGGAAAACAAAAACTACGAATAAAGAGCTGCGTTCACATTAACCAAAAAGATTCACCAAGATTTCTTTCGTGCAGGAATGTTCCGGTATGACCCCATTAAGGCCCAGACAATGATCGTCATGTAATTACTTAAATAGAACTAGAAGAGCACAACGAACAGATGCTTCTGTGCAATGTAGAGCAAGCACTCAGAAATCCCAGTGGAGCTAAATGAGGAGGAGGTACAGTGGGAGGTTGCGGGAACTGTTTCAAGCGTAGAGGGGTTCGTAACCATTCCTTCGGCTTTTACAGGTTATCGCACACACGCTCACCATCCCAAAAAACTGGAAAAGGAAAAAATAAAAATCAGAGACACAATTAAAATACGTTTTCTGTTTAGGTTACATGAACCGACTAATAAGGGGGATGAAATTTTTTGTCTTACAAACCTATCACAAAGTTTGGCTTCCTGAGTGAACCCCCCCCCCTTGAAATACATAATTCAATTTTATATATAAATATATAACACCCTACAATAATAGAGACAAGCAAGCACTTGGTGACAGTGGGAAGTAAAAACTCCCTTTTAGCAGGAAGAAACCTCTGGCAAAACCAGGCTCAGTTAGGGGAAGCCATCTGCCATTAACAGTTGGGGGGAGGAGACAAAGGAAATACTGAAATAAACAGGATCATACACCAACCGCTTCTATTTCACTTACTTTTTTTTAACAATTCATCTTTTTTTCTTCACATAGCAGACCAAAATGATCACACAAGTAGTGCTAAGTTAACAAATCCATGCACTTCAGAGTTTGAAAGACGCAGGTAAATGACATATCCTCATTTACCTGCCGAACCGCATTTTAGCTTGATCTTACCTTGATGATGGCAAAAGCAACAACGACCAGCATGGCGTAGGTCAGAACATCCTGTATGAACTTCTCCAGATTGGTCTCACAACCCTAAAAACCACGTACACAACCGCTGTGAGTACACATACAGTACATGCACATCAAAGGTATTTACTTGACTTTAGCTCCTTTTTCGTTGCCTCCCTGCTGGGAGATTTTGCAGACTTAATAACTGTCATAATAACATTTTTTTTTAATTAAAAATAATAATAATCTGAGACTGAATGACAGAAGTATCCAAACTGCAGGTGAACACGCAGTCAGAGTAAACATCGTACAGTCCAGAGAAAGACAAAAACGTGTGACCCCCAGGGACACGGAAAGAGCAAAGTTGGCTCAAGCGTGATTCACCTCAGTGTTAAACTGCTGCCATTCTTCCAGTTTGCCATTGCACTGTGGCGATGAGGAGTTTTTACAGCAGGACAAAGGCAGCGTTTTGTTTGTAGAAAAATAGGTGGTGTTGGTCCAGTCGGTGTAATTCTTGACACCGCAGCACTTTAACTGCAAAAAGTCAAAGAGAAAAGGGTCATGTGCAAACGGAAACTATGATAAAGACAGCGATAAAGGTACAGGTAAAGATAAAGGTACTACAAGAAGTTGAGCTAAGGGAAATATGGTACTGCGGCTGTGTTGCAGTGTTTCAAGTTTTGTACACACTGGATCGGTTTCTTCTTCTAATCCAGTTATCAGTTTCCCACAGTTACGTTTGACAGACACAGGAGAAGTCAAAGTGGTGCATGTAGGTCATGAAGCTGTTCATTTTTATTTTTATTGTTGTCTTCTGAAGACAAAATTGGAGGGAGAAGAGGAAGTGAAACCATGTAAGAGAGAGAATGCACACAACAGCAAAAGAGACAATGGAGAATGAAAGTAGAATCAAGAAAACAAATCTATTATCAAAGTGGAAAATACACTAACCAAAGTCTGCATGCTGTCCACTGCTTCGGTATCAGAGTTCTTCTCCCCATTATACTTGGAAAGAGAGTCTCTTATGGGGCTCTCAAGCTGTCCATTGATCTGTTGAGAAACAAATCCCCCCCCAAATGTAAGCAGTCATGTAAGTTAACCGTGAGCTACGACAAGTATATTTTCCCTACTGTTACTTAAAATAAATAACTAAACACAGATTAATATTCTAGGATTATTTAGAACACCTGAAGCGTCTGTGACTCACCTTGCTGCGGTAGATGAAGCTAAACACCAAAGCAGTCACTTCAGCTGCAAAGATCAACATGATGATCAGAAAGAACTAAAACGAATGGAAAAAAAGAAATGAGATGTAAATTTGGATCCTAAAACAGAGCGAAAGATCAACAGAAACAAACATAAATGTAACAGAAAGGATGGTAAGTAGCATCATAGCTGAGGTGATAAGGGTTTGCTCTTGGACTTCTACCTTCAGATTTTACAGATGAGCATATAAGCATTAAGGAATTGGGAATATGATTAAGGCACAAATCACGTCTTGTCCTACTTCCCTCACACACACTTACAAAGCTGAGGCCACATTTGGACTCGCGGAGGGTTGAGCAGCATCCCACGATCCCAACAAAGAACATCACCGCACTGATTCCGATGATAATGGCTGCTGGGATTAGAGTTGACTTATTTTGAATCAGACTGTCAAAGCTGCCGAAGGACTTGATCACGTAGTGACCGACATAGGCCAGTCCTGCACCTGCAGCCTGAAGGAAATGGGGACAGAACAAAAAAAGATTCCACTATAAATAAACACAGGTTACAATAGATGCTAAATCATCTGCACCTTCACAAGTCATTCTGACGATTTCATGAAGAAACTGACGTTCTAGACATGAAGTTGCTAGAAACCAGACTGCAACCGGTTTTTAAAAGCTTACACTGTTAAAATTCGAGTCAGTCACATGCTCCTTGCTTTGTCAACACAACATTAAAACCAGACACACCGCATCATACTTCCTCCTCTACAACACTTCTGTTTCTGACATGTTACACTGGCCAAACCTATAACTGTTAAAATCAATTATTTGTTTTAGTTCTATTTTTTGTATTGATTTTAAAACTGTGTTAAAACTGAGCACAAAGATGTTTGTTCTTATTTTTCTGTCCTACTGGCTCTCATGTGATTAACATACTCTGTGAGGGTCACTGATAGTCTGCCCCATTGAACTTTGATGCATATCTGGCGTTAAGTCACACTGCCATCACAACCTTTCTGCTAGTCATGCTTTAGTAGTGAGATCACCAGTCATATGACCGCAGGTATGAGGGCCAAGTTTGTGCATAGGGAGTTCACGCCTAAAAACAAAGGGGAAAAAAAGAAGAAAAGAAATCACACTGATTCACAAAAAATCTACTCTAGCAATGAAAAAAAAAGACATTTAAAAAAGGCTTCATTAACTAATAAGCTAACATTTTTGTATCTAAATGGCCTGTATTTATATAGTGCTTTTCTAGTCCCTAAGGACCCCAAAGCGCTTTACATATCCAGTCATCCACCCATTCACACACTGGGGATGGCAAGCTACATTGTAGCCACAGCCACCCTGGGGCGCACTGACAGAGGCGAGGCTGCCAGACACTGGCGCCACCGGGCCCTCATCTAGTCTATAAGAGATTCTTTCTTCATACGTTGGTGATGTCAGTCAGAAAACAGGAACAGAGGAGGTGTTAACCAGCAACGTTTTCATTTCTGTAGCAGACGGAAAGTCTCAGACACAAAGTTTCCCCGAGGTAAGTCATTCATGCAATTTTCAGTTTTACTTCCCCTCATAGTTAAGCAACTTATACATTGGTTGCTTGTGTCTAGCGCATCCTAACAATTCACTTTGTAGCTCAGCCCCATGACTCACTTTTCTTGATCACTTCACGGTCACGGGAACCCTGTGGGTTTGTTACGCTGTGCCCCCCCCCGCCCATCCAGTGCTCACCCCCTAATCCCTCCAGAATCTCAGATCCTGGGGCTCAGAAGCAGCACAAAGAGGCTTACACAACGTAAAACGCAACCTCTCTGGAATGTAACTAGCTCTCTGAGGCCATGAGGGGTTCTCTGAAGGTCCAGCTTCAATCTGATTCCAGGAAAAGACAAGACTTACTGTAAATTTTGTGAACCAGGAACCATTTAACTTATCGTTTCCTTAAATCAGATACATGAACTTTATTGCTGTGAAGCAGCAGAAATCCTGTTTTATAAAAGCAAACTATGAACATGTTCACTAAATCTAACCATGAAATATCAGCAACTGTTTAAAACACGTGTGAGGATCTGTGTAATGTTTATCACTGTGGGTCATAGTTCAGTTCAATCTTTTGAATGATTTTCTTTAAACAATCCCCCAGAATGAAACTGGCTGTTTATCATTTAAAAAATGTTCACTTTCCCACAGAAAGCTGAAACTCCTTAATTTATCAAATTGCTGGGTATATCATGAAGGTCAATAGTTAATTCAACCGGATACGTGATTTCTTCATCAACTCATGTCTAATCAGGGCTCTTGCTCTGATAAATCAGCAACAAAAAAAAATGTCAAACTTGCACATTCAGCCTGAAGCTCAAACACAGGAATGCTGTTTGTTGGCTAAACCATCTCAGCAGGTTTGACTAACTCCACATCTGAGCTGTGCAACAAAGGAGGAAAAAAAAAAAAAAAAAAAAAAAGCAGAGGTGTTTTTAAAATATGGAGTCATTTGTTGTCTGTAATGCTCACATGCTGGGAGGGAGTGAACATTACTGAAATAAAGTGAAGGTCAGAGAAATGCAATAACACCTTCATTTGATTCAAAGAGGCTCGGTAATCCAACCCAAGGCTGCTGGATGTAAGATGGTAAGTGTGGCATAGAAAGAGAAAGTATACAGGCTGGAACAGAAGATAGGAAAACTAGGAAGTGGAGAGGAGAGGAAAAAAGGATTTGAATACTCAAATTAAAGCACGTCCATGTTGTCTCTGGTAAATAATCACACACACAGGCTGTTTCTGTCTTACAGTTATCCAATTAGACACACACATTAACCACGGAAGGGACAGGCTGGGAAATTTACCCACTCCTTTCAAAAGCCTTCGTAAGGTCACTGAAGAGGACACAGGCGGGGAAGCTTGGGTTTATTAAGTCAACATTAACGAGCAGCACACAACTGAAAGTACTCCAACACAAAGACAGACATGACTGCACGAGGGAGTGAATGGCCGGAAAAATAAGAGCAGAGTCGGGCAGGTCAGTGATCTCATGAAAATTTCCCAGGCCTTTTTATTTCAGAGCTACATACAATTAGAAGTCTATTAAAGGGTAGGTGGGGTGAAATGAGGAAGTGCTCTGTAATGCTGCGACTGTGCTAGAATAAAAAAAGGAGGGCGGGGGGCTGACTACTGGGATCTTTATCAAACCATAATACTGATTTGTTTACACCCCAAACAGCACAATTCACACAGGAGGAGTAAAGAGAAAACAAATAGCAGCAGATTTTTTTTTTTTTTTGAGAAACACAAATAGAAAAGCCCCCACATATTTATTTTTTCCCTTTCCGCATCACAGAGCGTCGTCAGTAGGAAATAAAATCTCTGCAGGTGGACGAACGACAGAATTACACAGCGACTCACCCAAAATATCAAGCTGATAAACAGGAGGATGAGCTTGGCGACTCCGCAGTCCATGGCGTCTCAGTGGATGGTGGAGGAGAGAAAGAAAAAGACCGAATGTCCAGCTTTTTATGTCGCTTTTTATGTACGCCGAGTTTCTCCAGCTGCCCGCCCGCTTTGGTCACAAGTTTCCGTTGTGTTCTGACTGTACCGACTGATCACCTGGTCACATGATGATGGGAGGAGAGCAAAGCTACACAGCAGATCCTGCAGCTCCCCCTCCCACTCCAACCCGTGCATCACGTCATACATCAGTCTCACACGAGGAAGCCCGAGACTCTATCAAGCTGCTTGATATCACACGCGTTTTATTTTGGTTAAAGGATTTTAACATAATTTTGCGTAGAAAGGATTCTACTTTTAAATGCCTTTGGCATTTAAAAATGTATTTTTATTCATTCCCCCCTTTAATTCAACATGCAGTTCAGTTAAGTTCCATTATAAAGCCAAAGATCTTATAAATTTGTAGAAAATAAAATTACCTATTTGCAGTTTGTGACAGCCATTAGAAAAATAAAAATAAAAACAAATACACAAAGGATGGAACTTCCAATGCTCGAGGCAAAGAAGAGTGCACATAAGCAGCATGCTTTTCATATCACTGCATGAGGAAGGTGTGTTTAAGCTTACTGTTTAAGCATACATTTTTTTGAAGGTTATGTCTCAAATTTGCATATTGGTTTTAATCCCACCGATGTGCTCCAGTAATGTAATTTAATGTTGGCATCAATTATACAGTCATTGGTTGTGAAATACAGCACAAGATTCATTGTCCTTCATTGTCTAAGTATGTGAGATAATGGGGGGGTCACATTTCTTTTTTTTTTATTGTTATTAATAACAGAAAAAATATGTATTTTAGTCGTGTGAAGCATGCTTAAGTAGTGACTCTTTTTGCAGTAACTCTGAGGACAATAGGCAGCTATTCTTTCGGATTGAGTCAAAAGGTTATGTGGATGGGAGTTATAGAAAGAGAAAACCACAACACAGACAATTTGCAGCCACAAAAACAATTGTTTTATTCAGAGTAGTTCAGCAGAAGGCTTCGTTTGACCTGTATGCGCTCAGTTCTGTATCACTGCAAGAGATTAAAGCAACTGACACATTTAGATTAAAGCAATTGACACTCATTTAAATGAATGCGGGAGCGGCAGAAATATTCAGTTGCTCTTCCGACTGTGACATGGGTTATAACTGTTAAACCACGGCTGCACGCTATTCAGAGGAACACGTAGAAGCCTCGGAGTAGGTCTCTTTGCCTATAGAAGTAAAGGTTTTGTATTGATAATGAGGCCAAGATGACCAACAACTGCAAAATCAGTCAAGGCTTTGTTGTTAAAGAGGATGAAAGTCCAGCATCTGCCAGGGAGTTTCTCCCACTCTGGGTCCAAATTCCAAGAGTTTATTGCAGCCTTATCAGACGTGCTGCAGTATACCTGCATCATCCTGCTCTGCATACAAGCCCACGATTAAAAGCTTCCACACGCGAGAAATGGAAACAAAAACTACACATCTGAGGCTTTCAGTGGGCACTTCAAGCTGGTCTCCCGTGACAACACTCTCACCACCTACAGGTGTCCATCAGAACTGCACTCCAGCCAAACAAAACTCCAGTGTTTGTGAGGAGGCGCTATCAGCGCACTACAGAAGGCACGGAAACATTTGCCAATCTTTTCCCTCGCGCGCAAGCACACACAAGTACATATCTTATCTCACATTAATAATAAGAAAACAAACAAAAGTAGCGCGAGAAACCACGAAGAAGAGAAAAACACATCCCTCTTTCACTGGAGACGTTTTTGATGGATTGCACTAAGACTGTAATATTAAAACATTCCCAGAAGTATGTCTGATAATTGCATTCATTTTAAAACTGATATAAAAATAATATAAAATTAATATAAAACAAAGACTCCAATGTTGGACTACACGATTTAGTTTTTTCTGGTTTATTTTCCCGCTGTTTGGCTCCACCTGTGGCAGATTTTATTGCGTGTTTTTGTAAACAAATATCACAACCCCCCTGTCCCCCACGGGTTTGTAACAATCCTGTAAAACCCAATAAAACCGATGGTTTATCATTAAAAGGTCAAACAGCTAAGCCGTGTAAAGCGCGTCAGAGTGCCTGAAGTTTGTTTTGGTTTCACAGATGCGCAAGTAAAGGATGGTTTTTGTACATTCATGTGTGCTGTGCTGTTTTACCAAAACCAACACAGGCTGAGGAAAACTGACCCGAGGACATTTAAGTGCAGTGTAATGAAACATGATTCGTGTTTTTGCATTTATATGCGCAGAACTGTTATAATCTCATAAGTGAAGTTATTTTTGCACAATTTTTACGCAGCAGTTCCTCATAAAAGTTAATTGATGCATAAATAAGAAATGATCTAAATTCAAATTAATTTAAATTTATATTTATGTACAAGCACCCCACTGGAGTCATTCCACAAAGTGTCTCGTTAAAAAGAAAGCCCGGGAAATTAATCAGAAATTCGTTTCTTGGGCTGCCCCTCCTCACAGGCTGATAACTACTCTGGCTTTGGTCCATCTATACACAGGGAATACACAATGTGTAGCCTTAATTTCACTTTCATGTTACATATATTCATATCAAACAAAATTTTCTATTAATTATACTTTAACACATCATCCCCAACTCAAAGACCGCCCTTGCTTTGATTCCAAGTTGAATATTTATCATTAGAAGTCTCTCTGTGGTTACCTCGAAATAGAATCAAGGGAAGTGTGTTTCTTGAGTCTTCTTTAGGTGAAAATATTTCACAATAACGGTGGAAATAAAACTAAATTTTGGGCTCGGTGTACTAGACACGTCGCTATGTTAGAGTTTATTTAATTGTAAAACTTTTTTCTTACTTATTTGGGAAGTATAACATAGTCAAAATGTTAAAAGCACGATTCCCACATTGCATTCTTCGTTTGTCAGCTTCTAATCGCTCAACAGGTGCTAATATATTTGAACGCATGCTGAATAAAAACACACAGACAGACAGTTCACATTTCCCTGATTGCTGTGAAGTGACTTTTATATAGTTGTATGACAATTAACGTTGGAATTTTAAAGAATTATCCAGTTGAAGAAAACACAAATTTGATCAAGTGGCGGAGGAGGAGAAGAGGCGCACTGTGGCAGTGGGACTGACTCTACACGGTTCTCATTGGGGTTTTATAAAGCCTCAACCAGCCAAGAGGGCAAGCAGAGATATCACTCTCTACTGATTCTGTCTGTGGCCCTCACTGACTTCATCTCGGTATCACAGCTGTTACAATGTCTTCTGCTGCGATTGCTTTGACTCCGCCAGCTCCGGCCAAATCTCCTAAAAAGAGAGCTAAGTCTCCGAGGAAGAAAACAGGCCTGACTGTGTCAGACTTGATACTGAAGGCTCTGTCCACATCCACACAGCGTGGCGGTGTGTCTCTGGTAGCCCTGAAGAAGGCTCTGAAGGCCGGTGGATATGATGTGGTGAAAAACAATGCCAGGATTCTCATCGCCGTGAAGCGCTTGGTGACCAAAAAGTCTCTGGTCCAGACCAAGGGCAGCGGGGCTTCGGGCTCTTTCAAGCTCAACAAAAAGCCCCCCACACCTAGGAAGAGGAAGGTGGTGAGAAAGAAGAAGCCAAAGGCGAAAAAGGTCAAGCGGGCCAGCGTCAAGAAAACAGCAGCAGCAGGAGCCACTCCTGCAGCCAAGAAGTCCCCCAAGAAAAGGAGAAAGTCAAAGAGCCCGAAGAAAGCCAAGAGACCCGCTGCGGCCAAGAAGCCCAAGAAGCCAAAGAGCCCAAAGAAGACCAAACGCAGAGTCTCCAAGACCAGGTCTGCTGCCAAGAAGTGAATGCTCTTCCACTGAACACTAAATGCCGGTCTTTGTGGACTCTATGCGGACTGAGCTGCATTCAAGTCAAGCTTTAAGTAGGTTTTTTTTTCTAAAGTAGAAAAAATGAACTCGCAGTTTGTACAAGCCTTTCTTTCCTGCTTCCTGTCATGATGTTTTAATGAACTGAATAGCACTTGCTTGAAATAAAATTATTTTCATTTACAGAGCGTACAGTGTGCTTTTATCTGAAAAAGAAATTCTCCAGCCTGATAAAATTTAATTGAAAAAACAAACAATATCGGGAAAAGAAAAAAATCGATGTTTTCTGAACGGCGGTTAACTTTTTTTGGTGCGTGACGCCTTAACAGCTGATTTGCCTGACTCACGGCTAAGTTTGGGAGGAGTGCGTATTACGCGCAATTACGCACAATTACGCACAGGGAGCTAGTTTCCCAGAGTTATATAGTTTTCAACTCTATGTAATCCGTTTCTTGGGAAGTGGTAGATTATCTTTTTTAGTCCCACAGTGTCAAACGATTTTATGGAAGATAGTAAGTAGTAAAACAAACAAACAAACAAACAAACAAACAAACAAACAAACAAACAAACAAACAAACACAAAACTTTGGGCCATCCTTATCCATATGTCACAACGTCGGGTTATTATCTCAAAATTCCTACTTAGTAGTCAAGTTTTTTCTCAGAAGTTTGAGTTATTAAATTAAATTGTTGAGATACTTATGCAAAGTTTTCACTTTTCCTATTATTCCACATTGATTTAAAAAAAAAAGAATAGATAAAGAAACCGGTTAGATACTCATATAAATGTGAAAAAAGGAAAATCGACAGGAAGTGACACCCATAAGAGTTCACCAATACTAAGAAGAGTGAGGCTTCATGGGCGTATCACAACATGGTTTCCGCTTATCTCCCAAAAGGGGCTTATTTTATCACACTCATTATCGCAGTTTATGACTGAATGTACACAGCAGAGGACAGCTGTTCCTCTGAGCTTAGCATGAGAACGTGATAGGGATGAAGGGGTGATATTGTTGTTAATTATTATATTCTGACTTCATGAGGTTTTAAACTAATGCGAAATAATCTACAAAACCATTCACACCAGGGGGTACCTCAAAAATAATTATTTAACTACTCAGAAATTACACCCAGTTTCACAAAGGTTTAAGTATAAATAGACTCCTGACTAAAAACCAAGCTCACAGCTTGACCAATTAAAGACACGTGATACAAGTAAGTTAAAATGACAAAACCATCAACAGTAGATTTCTATAAGGCCTCTCAAACTAAAGCCTACATTTAAAATCACACCTTGATTGCGTTTTGAAGGTGCTTTACAGAAGCAAAACAAAGAAAGACTGTAGGTATCCAAACAGCAGTGACTCGCGCCACTGTGCGATTCATTAGCTGAGTGGTTTAGTGTTGCCACCTGCTGGCGGGATTAATTAACAACTGTTAACTGGAAATGTAGGCAACGTTTATCTGGGGTCAGATGCATAGACTGTGTGTGGTTTAATTTCACTGTAACATGCAGATTACTGACGAAAAATGTAACCAACTAAGTATTTTACAGAACCCTATTGCACAAATACAAGCTGGCATCCCTCTCACTCAAAAAATTGTCATAAAACTGAGTGAGCTTTTTTTTTTCTTGTAAATTAAATAACAGATGAAAAATGTTAAAATTGTTTAAAATGGAGACAGTGCCCATGCTACTGTAATGTATTTCCTGTAACTCTGGAAGTTTTACTCCGTTTGTCAGTGGCAGAGCATGAGAGAGGAACTGAGAGAAAAGTGTGAACATACTGATCTATTCAGTGCCAAACATTAACCCAAAATAAACCGAAACAAATAACAATCAGTTGTTCTCCCTTTGCTGTTTTGAATTGATGCATTAATTGAAATTCTGCAGTTTATTCGTACAAATCGTTTTCTTTTTGTTTATTTTTTCCATTAAAATATGTAGTTTGCTAAAGATTAGAACTTTATTGTTGGGCTTAGGAAGTACCAGGAGATCATTGGCCATGTAAAGTGGTGCATTTGAGTTTATGAACAGTTTTCAATTGTCTGCATTTCTTTATGAATATGACCTAAATCATCATCAGGTCTGCACTCAAATAGACATGATGATGAATTGGATTCTACGGAACCGTATGTTTGAAAACAAAGCATGGCTATACATTTACTTCATGTTTTCTGTTTAATAATAACACTGACATTGTGCTAGTCTTAGCTTATACTAAGAATAAATGTTAGTTCCCTTTTCTGCTGCATACTTCCTCACTTGTATTTGAACAGGTAACAGTTTTTGTGTTTGTAAATACTAATAAAAAAGAAAGTAGTGAGTTACTTTTGAAATGAATAAAATAGATTTGACAGAAGAAAGCAAAGGTCCCTCGTTTACTTGCAACTCTCCTAAGTGGCTTCTCATGTTGTCCACATGGAACTTTCCTTTAAAACTGAACTTAGACAATTAAAAAACACAAATCACTGTGTTATCTGATAGTCCAATTGCACAACAGATTCAGCATCATGGCTGTTACCTAAACATTTAACCTAATAATCTCTAATGGTGGTTTTTCTGACACTGCCTTTTATTAAGGCTAGATTTTAATCTAGTCTGCTTGAAGTAATTTTTCTGTGACTGGAAATAGTCTCATTCTTCAGGTCCTTACAGTATACTGGTAGTCATGTGTACCTGTATGTAATTAAGTAGTGTGGCATGTCATAACCTGACGACATAGGATGAGGGATGAACACACAGCTAACGCAGAGGACGCGACAAAGGGCAGGGAAAAACACAGGGCTTAAATACATACTGGCGTAATAAAGGAATGCGAGACAGGAGGGAGACAGCTGGGACAATGCAGGGACGATGAAAGAGGGGGAAGCAACACTGAAACCAGAAACATGGGACAAGGATTACCAAAGTAAAACAGAAAACTGAGAATAACATTTTATAAACAACAAATAAATAACATTTTATTTACATAGCACCTTTCTAGACAGAATCACGAAATGCTGCAAAAAGATAAGTCATGAAAGGTAAAACAGCCTGTTTTACCTTTCATGACTTATGACTTACCTTATGACTTACAGGCAAAAATGAACCAAAAGCTAGGTTTTGATATAATCTAGGCAGTCATTCAGAAGCTGGAGCTTGGATAAATCTTGGGGCTTAAAACTGAATGTCATCAGTATAACAGTGATAAGAGATGTCCTTGAAGGAGCCCATTATATGCTGGAGGGGGAGAAGATATATTAAAAACAATAAAGGCCCCAAGACCGAACCTTGAGGGACACCATAAGTAAGGGAGGTAGAGGATGACCTAAAAGCAGAAACCCCATAGAAAAACATTGGTGATGTAAATATGAGGAGAACCACTCTAAGGCAGTTCCACATACACCAACCCAAAGTTTTGGCCTTTCAAGCAGGATATGGTGGTCAACTGTGTCAAACGCCAACGTGAGGTTCAACATAAGCAGAACAGAGCATTTTCCTGCATCATTACTCATCAAAATGTTGCTAGAGACCCTAAGAAGGGCTGTTTGCGTGGAGTGAACTCTACGAAAGCCGGACTGAAACGTATCAAGAAAAGCTATCTTTGTCCAGAGCCTCTATAAGTTGCTTAGCCACAACCTCTTCTAGAAGCTTAGAAATTAACAGTAATTTAGAGATTGGCCTGTAACTGCCCCAAAGAGAAGGGTCTGACTGGGATTTTTTTAAAAGTGGGAGAATAGCAGCATTTTTAAAATAAACCAGAACTATACCAGATGCCAGTGAAAAGTTGATTAAAGTGAGCACACATGGACCAACAGACTGGAAGACATTTTTGAATAATGATACAGGTACAACAACAACAAGAGGATGCTTTCACTGAATTCACTAGTTTTACCAGCGCAGGCAGTGAAACAGGAGAGAAAGTATCCAAGATGATGGTCCGAGATGGGGTAGAGACAGACAAAACAGGTACTGATTGTAAAAAAAATCATTCTTACATTATTAATTTTTGCAAGCAGAAAAGACAGAAAATTTTCACAATCTTCATTAGAGGAAATAGGGGCTGCAGGTAGAGCAGGAGTAACAATGGTGACTAATGGTTGAATAACACCTTATGATTACCTCTGCTCTTTGTAACCATTTGTTAGAAATAGGCAGCCCTCGCATCTCTGATAGCATTATTAAAAGAAGCTAAAAGAAATTCAGTTCACAACATGTACCTGTGCACGGTACAAGCCTGTTGCAAAAACACATCATATGTTCACATTTCTTTAGTTGACTCTAAGTAGATTTTTATGTCAAAGACAACACTTTGGAGATATAAAATAGTATTTGTGCACAAACAAAATGATTTTGCATAAGCAAAACCGGGCATGTGGTGCAATTTAAAAAATAAATAAATAAAAGAGGGAAATGCACAATCACAGGACAAAAGAAGAAGTTGCAGGCCTAAAAAAAACATCAACAGCAGATGAACTGTATCTAAAAGTCCTGTCCTTAAGAAACAGGAAAGACTCTAAAAGACCTCGCACGGGACCTGAAAACTGCATCTGGGCCTTGAGTCAAAAGTTAAAATGATCTCATCAAAAGGGCGGCTGTCAAGCCATTCTTAAGGAAGGGAAACAGGAAAAAAAAGCCAGATGTATGCCAAATTACACAAGAAATGGAGTGAAAATCAGGGACAACGGGTTTTATGAAGTGATGAACCCAAACTTGACCTTTTTTAGTTGATATTGCATGTGTGGAGGAGGTAAGGAAAGAGGTAGAACAGTGGGGTGTTGCATTTCAGACAGTGGTGTTGGGGATCTTGTCAAAACTGAGGTCACAATTAAGGCTTTTTCCATACAGCAGACAGGAAACAAGAGCTGAATGTGTGGAGAGTGCCTACCCCCCTGCCCCTTTTTTTCACATAACCAAAAGAAGTCACACATCATAAATAAACTATTGGAAATGAGGTAGACATCACCATGCATGTAAGAGGAAACATGCAGAAAGCTTATTATCAACTTCTGGGTAGAAACTGAGAAATTTTCAGGAAAACCCCAATGACGTGTACTCATGTGACTTACTTGCAAAAACAGACACAACATGTTTTCAGATCAACTTTCAGTTCCTTTTAATATGAGGAAGACTTAACCAGTCTACCCGTTTCTGGTGCAGAGGTTTTTGATTTTACTTCTCTTACTTAAATATTATTTTCTTTTGCCAGATTATTGTGCATTTTTGCAAGTTTAATAAATATTTTTTTCCTCCTAGGAGCTCTCATTTACCCAACTAACTGCACTTTCCTATGAATTCATTCAATTTTGAATTCATTTCAGCACACTTTGCCACTGACTGATGAAATAACAGCTTTAAATGACCTGAAACATTAGATAAATCACTGCAGGTTTATGTGCAGTAACATAAAAGAAATAAAAGGTGTGGTGCCTTTACTGTGGCTACATTTTACTGATAAGACATTTTTATGTGTGGGAATAAGCTAATAAGCTAAAGTTGTGGAAAAAGATGTTCCTCTTTGTCATATGATAAACTGCCCAAAAGTAGGAGGGGCTTAGGGTTTATAGTCAGTGGTGTCAGCACTCACTTTTGACACAGTCATCATGAAAACTGCAGTGGCCCTCCTGGCTCTCTCTTTCCTTCATGTCTGCTCTTCAGTACCTGTGAGCCGTCCAACAAACTGGCTCAGACAATGCCGTGCTTCTACCAACCTCTCCATCACAGCACTGGAGGTGCTGCCAGGTGGAGGCTGGGACAACCTCCGGAACATGGACATGGGTCGAGTCATGAACCTCAGCTACTCCCAGTGCCAGACCACTGAGGATGGGCTCTACCTCATTCCAGATGAAGTGTTTGTCATCCCTCAAAAACAGACAGGTGTGGAGACCAGCTCAGAGATCATCAGTTCCTGGCTTGAGCAGAAAAGCTCAACATCTCACTCCATTAATGCAGACATATCCTTCCTCACGGTGCTCAATGGTAAATTTTCTGTTGAGAACACTAGAATGAAAACCCATCAGGTCAGAGACTCTTCAACCACAGCCAGAGTGCAGGTAAGTTTTCAGATGTTTTGAATAAATAACAATAACAAGGTAAAGGAAAATGCACAGTACTGATGTTGAGACTTTTTTTATATTAAGCAATTTACCATTTATTAATCATACAGTATTTGTACAGTATGCTAAGACATTATATT
The DNA here is from genome assembly GCF_057382185.1 of Mchenga conophoros. Taxonomy (NCBI): domain Eukaryota; kingdom Metazoa; phylum Chordata; class Actinopteri; order Cichliformes; family Cichlidae; genus Mchenga; species Mchenga conophoros. The sequence goes on along the minus strand of NC_140537.1, from coordinate 24,379,856 downwards.
TAGAATAGAATAGAATAAACCTTTATTATCCCACGAATGAGAAATTTGGGTGCTATACAACTCTTATAGCAAGAGGAATATAGACACAAAGTAGTCCTATATACATAAGCCACTGAGATATGCATAAAAGTGTACAGAGACATGTACAAAAGTGTGTGTGTGTGTGTTGGAGGGGGGGAGGGGGTTATGAATACCATGAATATGTACAAACAAGATGCAAATGACTAACAGCAATTAAAAACAAGTGATATGTCAATTAAACCGGTAATGAGTAAGATAACCATGTTAAACTGTGTTATAGATTCTGACAGCTGCTACCAGTTTGTTATGTTTCCCCATGTCCCTCTCTGCCATTCCACCACGCCAGCAGACCACAGCATAAAAATAGCAGACGCCAGCACAGTGTTGTAGAACATCCTTAGAAATTTAGCTTTAGCATTTTATTCCTTTATGATCCTATATAATGCACTTTTAAAATCACTGTAAAAATATTAGAGTTAGCCAAAAAAAAAGCTTTTTTAACTGTAGTCTCAGCACATATGTTAAAAGTAATTTTAATTACAGAAAATAAAGAAGAGATTGAGATACACAGTGATGTACAACAATAATTAATCTTATAATCCTCTCTTTCAAAGGTTCGTAACTTCCTCTACACAGTTAAGGCTTATCCAGACTTCACTCTGGACACACGATTTGTTCAGCAGGTCAGAGACATCGCTGATGCAATTGAGAACAACCAGACAAGAAGTGCAGACTATCTCTCGGAGAAGATGGTGCTGGACTATGGGACTCATGTCATCACTAGTGTGGATGCTGGGGCGGCTTTGGTGCAGGAGGACTATCTCTGTTCCTCTTATGTGTCAGACAGCCAGTCACAAAGCTCCTCTGTGAAAGCACAGGCTGGATTAAACTTCTTTGATAAACTAAAATTTGACATTAGCAGTCAAAGTGCCCAACAGAGCTCATCACTTCAAACATATCAATCCAATATTCAGTACTCCCTCATTCAAAGCCACGGAGGCACAACTTTCTATCCTGGTATCACTCTGCAGAAGTGGCAGGAAAGTACCAGAAACAACCTCGTTGCCATCGATCGCTCAGGATTTCCTCTGCACTATTTCATAAACACCAACACTCTCACTGATCTGCCACACCCTACGATTGGAAAAGTTGCTCTTAAAGTCAGTCAGGCTGTAGAGCGCTACTACAAGATCAATACTCGCCCTGGGTGTGTTGATGTCAACTCCAAGAACTTCAACTTCCAGGCTAACATGGATGATAATTCCTGTGAGGGTCCCGCTACAAACCTCAGTTTTGGTGGTGTCTACCAAGAGTGTGTTAAAATCAGCTCAGATGCAGATCCACTATGTGATGCCCTGGCCCAGAAAAACCCAGATACAGGTGACTTCTCCTGTCGTCCACCTTACTCACCAACTTTACTCAGATCAGAGGTGAGACTTCAGAGTTACTCTAAGTATGAATGTCATAGGGAAAGTCATTCCTGTTGGGGTTTTTTCACTTGTCACAAAACACGTTGTCAAGACAACAACTATGTTCGTTCTGCTCGCATCAACACCTACTGGTGCTCTATAAATGGACAGGCTCCAGAAAACTCAGGGTATCTGTTTGGAGGCATATACAGCCCCTCGCTCCTGAACCCCCTCACGAAAAGCAAAAGCTGCCCCCCAAATTTCATTCCAGTAAATTTTTTCTCAGATGGTGAGGTGATCTGTATGAGTAAAGACTATGAGGCAGGTACCAGATTCTCAGTACCATTCGGGGGTCTCTTCAGCTGTCAGTCAACAAACCCACTGGCAAGGAATCAACGCAGGTGCCCTCCCAAGTTCAGTCAGCACCTTGCTGCAATCAGTGATGGCTGTGAAATCCTCTACTGTGTTCAGTCTGGACTGTTCACAGGTGGAGAGCTCAAACCAATTCGTCTGCCTCCATTCACCAAACCTCCACTTATCAGCGTGCAAGCCACCAACACAGTGATGGTGATGACTGAAGGAGAAAACAGCTGGGTGAGAGTGGGCCAGACCAAAATGTGGAAACTTGCCAAACCAGAAGAAATCCAGGAAATTGTTCAAGGCCTTAACCCTGAACTCAGTCAAATGTCTAATGGAGAAAAGGCAGGTGTAGTTTTTGGTGTGATGGGTGTGATGCTGATGGTGGCCATAGTGGGAGTAGTCCTATTCAAGCGGAGGAGGAGGATGTCAGGGCTTAGAAGTAGAGGTTATGAGGAAATACGTGAAGAAGTTGAGAGGGAGTCACAGGAAGATGAGGCTCCTGAGCAGAACACAGCTTAGAAGTTTGATCACTCACATAGAGAAATGAAACCGGTGTGGCAGGTTTAGCTTTGAACTTCTCTTTTGATTGTCTCCACATTCATGCTTCTTACAGCACTGGAAAATATTTACATTTAAGAGCTTCTATTTTGAATCAGTCTTTGCATTACTTTAGTTTATTATGCTCCACATTTTGTACTTTAACCTGTAGACTATTAACATATATGCAGGGAGAAATGACTTTGTAGCAGTCTGCCTCTGAAATCACCAGATGGAGCCATCAAAAAGGGAAAGCAGGGGTGATTTTATACTAAGGCCCAAGATGCATAAGATCATGCTGTAAAAATTTTTTTGTAAATATCTAAGCACTGTATGCATGATTTTGTTTGCAAATACTTTCAAGAAAACATGTATAATAGATAATCTGAGAAGGGTTTTCATTTTTTCCACAATATATTCTAATAAACAAGCAAAGAAAAAGAGTTTTCTGTTTTGTGTAGTTTCTTGCACACCTTTTCTGTTATGTATCTTAAGCTGATTAAAATGAAAACTGTTTTTATTGTGCACATTACTAATATTATGCATTGTATGCTTCTAGCCCTGTAGAGGCCCAGAATGAAAGCGGCTATGAAAGTTTGTATTTCTTTTACATGACACCCCTTATGGCAGAGTTTTTAAAAACACTTACCGGTACAATTACAATAAAATACAATCTGCGCCAAATTCAAGACTTTCTCTGTAAGTCGATAGCGGCACAGAGAAGATTGTGCTATGGAGATCACATCATCATCAGTCTTGATGCAGGATGTGTTTGATGGAGGAGGAAGTGGCTATCTTTGGTTTGTACTGTTTCTATCTTGATCTTAACTTCTACTTCCAAGCTCTACATGTGTGAGGCTGACAAGAGACTGTCTTATGCATCTTTGCCAACAATGGTTTGTCAACCATGCCGTCTTATTTTTGGGTACTGTATATGTGGACAGATAGCTTTGTCACACCATCTTTGAAAGTACTAAGTGGTGCTTTTAAAACAGAAATCAGAGATTTCCAAACTCCACATTGAACCAATACTGCCCTCTTCAGGCCCAGCTGCAGAATTCCATGTTGATTATAAATAATTTTGTACAAATATTGAGAGGTTGCATGAAACTTTGTTTAGAACTACGTTAAATAAAACACACATAACCAGAGAGCGGGAAGTAACAATTTACAAATACATACTTTACTTAAGTACAATTATCAGGTATCTATAGTTTATTTGTTTACTTTACGTTAACTTTTTAATTTTACTCTCTACATTCTTTAAACAAATATCTGTAATTTCTACTTCTTGTGTTTTCAAAACAGGCTCGTTACTTTTGGTTTGACACATTTGCGTTATTATTTCGTCACTGTGGGCCTTTAAACATCAAACTAATTTTCCTAAAAGTAACACATGAAACTCAATCCTGTTCCTGTATTAATCACCAGAGGATGTTGCATAAAAATAGATGAAAGAGGCAAAACTGAGTGCTATAGTCAGGGGTTTAAGTGGGGATGTTTGTCCTTTTTCCTTTTATTTATTTATTTTTTGTTGAACACCGGAACAACTGCAGGTGTCCATAAATTGCGGTACTTCAGTATCTTGCTAGCCATCAGCTCAACAAACATCAGTAAAGAAACAAACTGCTTGTATGCAGTTTGCACAGTGTGTTGCTAGCTAAAGGTCCAGCTGCTGTATTGCACAGGGAGATTAGTAACATATCTAATTACTAATTACTCTTTGCTGACTTTATAAACGCCCAATTAGGATAACCGCATAACGGCAATATGTCTGTGAAGGTTCTCAGTTATCCAGGTCATCGTAGTCTAAGGAGCTTGGAAAGAAAAGCGTCTGGACTTCTTTAAGTTGCTTGAAGACGTTTCACCTCTCATCTGAGAAGCTTCTTCAGTTCTAGGGTCAAATGGTGGAGAGTCCCAGATGGTTTGTATAGCATTCACACTCCACCTATAGAACATCTCCACACCCTGTTGCCAATGATGGGGATTCATTTAGCCTTCCATTAGGTGATGCATGAGTGTTCTGGCAAGTAGTGTGGACGTGGAACTTAAAAAAGTCTTATAATGTCAAAGTAAACCCAACAAGCTGCCTGTTGACTCCCTCAGCTCACTGACAAAGGGTCATCAGAGCTTTTAATCACCCGATGACACATATTGGTTAAACCATATCCATGCATGTAAAAGAACAAAAATACTTGGATATTGCATTTCACTAAAAATGTCAGACTTGATGTTCAATCAGGATGACCTGCAGTAGCACTGTGAAACAGCCTGGAGTCATTTTTGACCAGGACATATCCTTTAGTGCACAAATTAATCAAATGTCATTCACATGTGAAGGCTGGATGACTGGGGGACCAAGGTAGCTCGATGATTAGCACTGTTGTCTCACAGCAAGAAGGTCCTAATGTCTAATCCATCATCTGGCCTTTCTCAGTGGAGTTTGATTGGAGTGGAGGTGATTTTAAACTGGCCAATGTGAGTGGTTGTCTGCCACTCTGTGTTAGCCCTGCAACAGATTGGCAACCTGTCCAGGTAATCTTGTATGCTTCACATTGTGAACCTCATTATACCAGTAAATAAACAGTGTTGCAAGTGAATGTGTGTCACTTTGGCAGTAGAGGGCAGCAGAGTGCCTTGGAACTCAGTTGTTCGCATAGCCGTCTTAAACTTGCCATTCTGGCGAACAGCAGCATGTTTCCTCAGCTTGTTATCTCTCCTGTTTTACAGGATTGTAATCTGTCTTCATATCCACTATATTTGAGTATGTACAGCACTCTGAAAATGTGTTTTCTTATTTCCTCTTCCTTATTTATTGCACTTGTCACACTTATGTTTCAACATTTTGAGACATGTCACTGAAACAAAGAATGAATGTTATACACGTAGCTATGATTGTGGGTTTTTTGACATGTCAACTTGTTATGATCATTGGTGTCGGGACAACACCTATGTTCGCTCTGCTCGCATCAACACCTACTGGTGCTCCGTAAATGGAAGGGCTCCAGAAAATTCAGGGTATCTGTTTGGAGGTATTTACAACCCCAATCTCCCAAACCCCCTCACGAAAAGCAAAAGCTGTCCTCCAAACTTTATTCCGCTAAAGTTCCTCTCAGATGGTGAGGTAATCTGTATGAGTAATGACTATGAGACAGGTACCAGATTCTCAGTACCATTCGGAGGTCTCTTCAGCTGTCAGTCAACCAACCCACTGGCAAGGAGTCAACGCAGGTGCCCTCCCAAGTTTAGTCAGCACCTTGCTGCAATCAGTGATGGCTGTGAAATCCTCTACTGTGTTCAGTCTGGACTGTTCACAGGTGGGGAGCTGAATCCCATCGATCTGCCTCCGTTCACCAAACCTCCACTTATCAGCATGCAAGCCACCAACACAGTGATGGTGATGACTGAAGGAGAAAACAGCTGGGTGAGAGTGGGCCAGACCAAGACGTGGAAACTTGCCAAACCAGAAGAAATCAAGGAATTTATTCAAAATCTTCATCCTAAACTGAATCAGATGTCTAGTGGCGAAAAGGCAGGTGTAGCTTTTGGGGTGATCGGTATGATACTGCTGGTGGCCATAGTGGCAGTTTTCTTGGTGAAAAGAAGGAGGAGGATGTCAGGGTTTAGAACTATGAGAGGTTATGAGAAAATACCTGAAGAGGCTGAAATGGATACACAACAAGATGTAATAAGAACGTAATACCTTGATCAACTAGATACAAAGATTATAGTAATGTGACTCTATTGGTTGTTATGCTTCTTACAGCACTGAAAAATGTTAAGAGCTTTTATTTTGGATCAGCCTTTTCAGTTTGTTTTTTTGTGTTTTGTACTCGAGAACTTTATACTGTTATACTATAGCTCTGGAAAAATGTTTTGACTCTTTTTTTAAAAAAGAAGGTGAAGAGATTTTCAAAGTTAACATTAAGCCCAACGGCTCCCCCTTGAGGTCAATATGCACATGCCATGTTTTATATTAATTCAATTTTTGCTCCAATAAAAGAACTTTGTGTATGATTTTCACACTGCTTGCAATAAACCGTGTATAATTCATAAACGAAGAACACTTTATTTGTAATTTCACAATGTCTAAATACAAAGTATATCATTATTTTTGTATTTAGATGCTGTTTGCATCATGGACCAGTTACTAAGATCTATGAGATGGTTTTTTAAAGTCGACTTAAGTAAGAACTAGACTGGTCTAACTCTAAGCCTTGTCTACAGTAATTGTCAAAAACTACTGTAGACATAAATCTGTGGCACCACACAGGATACAAATAATTGCCTGATAATTATTTGTATCCTAACTTTACTGTATTAAGAGCTAAAACCTCAAAAATGTCTGGAGTAATAAGTTATTTTAAGAAGTGTTTGTGAACTAAAAACCAAGAATGTGAGATACTATTTGTCCATGATTTAGACAGCTGCTGCGTGCTCCTGATGCAGGGGAAATTTTTCTGTTGGGGATACCTACCTTGGCACAAAACCGGGCAACTTCTTTTGGAGGATGCTGTTTCAATTTTAGCAGAGGGAACATGAGCTTTGAGAGTGTCTAAATTCTTCTTGCTGTCCTCCAGCAAGAAGAACTAGCAGATGTGTCTTTCTCATTAACTCAATGGAGGTTTGATTTACTTGCAACTGGACATGTTTTGACAGGTCCTAATGATTTTCATAGGCAAATATTATGCTACAGCTGTATTATATAGTAACCTGTGGTTGAGTGCGGGAGAAGGAGCCAAAAGTGGACACAAGCAAACAGAAACTAGAGTTTAACAAGCCTAATTGGACAAATACCTGGTTCCCATATAGTTTATTCTGTTCATCTGGACGTAGTGTTTTCAGTGGGAGAAATGTTTCATCACTCATCCAAGTGACTTCTTCACCCTCAGCTGACTACCTTATAAACAGTACATTGCACAATGACTGAAACTAGCACCACTTTGATCAGTAGTTGTTGATCAATGGTCATGAGAATTTGCACATTAATGATCAAGGAACTCACCTCACAGCCCATTGTTCATTCGGGTGCTAGTTTCATTGTGCAAATGCACTTTTTTTCAAGGTTGGGGAAACCTGCAGTCAGCTGAGATTCATGAATTCTCGAGTCTCAGCTGAATTAGTGACAAAATGTTTGTCCCACTGAAAACGTTACGTCCAGATGAACAAAATCAATCTTTTGGAGTACAAATCTAAAGTATCACATGTTTTTTTTTTATGTTGATACTTTCTGTCTCTAAGGCCTACTATAAAAACTGGTGTGACTCTGAAAGTGCACTAGAGCATAGCAGACATTATATGGATCAGTCTTTATTTTATCATTGTATTGATTAATGGTATTTCTCTAACCATGTAGACTCCCTTTAGAAGGCAAACAAGGTTCACAACTCCCACTCCAAACCATTTTTAATCAGTCATTAACATTAGTCAAAGTCAAAGTCAGCTTTATTGTCAAAACATATGTACAGCTCATACACAGGAACTTGAAAGTGCAGTGCTCCCACGGACCTCAGTGCTTCACTAAAACAACATGAAAGATAAAAATCTTATATACACAGCAGTGTCCATCACAATTCAAGTGCTTGTGGGCCAGAGTTCATGTGAATCTGGGACGGGGTAATCAGTGAAGGCCGACATTAAAACAAACACAGGATTATTAGAGAGATCAAGGTCAGATCTTGGTTGTACATTTGCCTCAAATAAAACATTTAATTCAGTTTTACTTTATACTTTGTCATGGTCAGCAAAGAAACAGCCCTCACAAAAGACTTACCTAGATCAGGGTGTGTATGAATTTTTTTCATGATACAACAAATGAATTTGTGCTAGATCTTTGACCTGATACAAAGCATATTTAACTGGAACTTTATAGTATACCTGCTTTATAGTTTGTATAGTGTAAAGAACAAAATTTTAACAGTGAAGGGAACTTACACTAGGAAAACTTGCATAAATCTGTGGCACCACACAAAATATTCTTTATTCAAATATGAACTGAATACCTCTTACACTGAATGAAACCTTTTGCATAAAGACATGTTTCTCTCCTTTGTCCTCACTGAGAAAAAACCACAAACACGCCACCCACATCCAGAAATAGACAGTGGCAAAGCTGAGCTCATGGTTTTGGTAAGGTTATCAGCACACAGACAGGCCAGCTCAGACATTATGTGAACGAAAGCACAGATTCAGTCCAGCAGACATACACCCGTGCACTGTACACTCACATGTACAAACATACATAAATACACGCCCATTTCCCGTAAAGACTGCTCAGACCACTGTTCATCTTTTCTCTCGTGACTACACAAAATTTCCCTCCCCCACAAATGCACATGCACGTGCACAGACATACAGGGCTGTGAGGGATTTACAGAACTGGGTCTTGAGAATAAAAACAAACCCGCTCATGCTGAGGAAATTGGGAAGGCCTTGGGGTAGAGAGGGAGAGAGACAGAGAGGGAGAGAGCAGCATAGCCAGGCAACTCCCTCCATGTTTTTTTTAAAAGGCAGATGATAGACCAAAGTGTGCACGCAGCAGGCTTCCAGCACAACCTCTCAGCAACGCTAAGGCTCGTCCAACCGTGATTTTATTTCCAGCAGGATCGAGACGTCAGCTTGAGGTTCCATTGTTCACAGCGAGCTGTGCAATCAACGGTGCAAATAAGGAGGGGGACTTAAAATCAAGAGATTTATTTTGGCTGTGGAAAAAATACTGGACAACAACGAAACGTAGAGGACAAAGAAAGCTAGGACAAGGTAAGAATGTATGCCACCAATGTGCACATTCTCAGCTTTAACAAAATATCTGTGGCCTGATTACAGCTTATATATTTAAGAGGATTAGAAGCTCATCTGCATTTACATCAATAAAAAAAATGACATTTTCTTTATTTCAAAGGAAAATAACTCAGTTACAAAAATGTGCTTATACACAGTAACCATTAATATCCACTGACTCCCTTTTTTATCCCTCACTGTACCTTTAGGTAACCATGTGTGCAGGAGGATACCAGCAGAGACACATTTTCCTGTTTATGTTGGCTTTGCCAATTATGCTGGAAGACTGCAGTGTCCAGGCCTGTCAGAGTGGCACAGGGTCCCAGTGTGAGAAAGCTCCTTTTGTACCAGGCCACAATCTGGCTGGAGAAGGCTTTGACGTGGTGCGGATGCGTCGGACAGGAGCATATGTCATCAATGTCAAAGCCCACCTAGCTGACAACCACACCTGCACACTGTGTCCGAACCGATTCCAAAAAGGAGAGGTGAAAACATGAAACCTACTACTTAACCTTCACACTCTTTATCAGCCTCAAGTTCATTCCTTCACCCTGTTTTTTTCTGTACTTTCCTGCATTTTTCCTCCCCCTCAACTTCCTATATTTTCCTCCACCACCTGCATCCCGCTCCACTTCCTGCCTTTCATCTGCTCCACAGATTCAGAGACTCCCAGCTTCAGTGCTTGACTGGCGTCCCTTCAGCCGCTGCTCTAAGCAGCTTTCCAGTGCACTTCACCACTCTGTGGACTCCCTGCTGCGCAGCTCCAACTCGCTGGTTAACAACAACTGGGATTTGGGTTTGAGCCTTGACAACATTGGAAAGGCAGTTCTGGGAGGAAGCCGCTCAGATTTGGCAAAGTTTGCACGTTCGCAGCACAGTGTGGACAAAGCCACTTTTGCCATTCATGAAATCAGTTGCACCTATTACAGGTAAAGCAACACAGGCTCATCCTTTCAGTTGTATGTGTTACAATTGAAAGGATGACCTTGATTACAATGTGAGAGAAATGTTTACTTTTGGAATTGTTGGACTCAGTGGACTGAGCTGCTTATCGTCCCTCTTACAGAAAAGCAAGGTTCAATTGCTGTTGTTTCATGATTGAACTCTACATGCCTTTTGTTTTTGCAGCTACAGGCTGGCTGATCATCCACCGCTGAGTGCAGAGTTCACAAAGCATCTCAAGAGACTCCCACAGAGTTTAAACACAAGCCAGAACAGAGCCCTATACAGACGTCTAATAGACACTTATGGAACACACTATATACATCAGGTCAGTGAAACTTGTTGGATACACAGGGGTTTAATGCTGCAATATGTAGGCTGTGGAAAGCATTTCTGGTGCAAAATAATGGTGATGTTATAATGCATTCTATTACTGTTTTGTGTTAGGTCCAGCTCGGTGGTAAGGTGAGGCGAATCACTGCCTTCAGGACCTGCCTGGCCACCCTGAAGGGCTTTTCAGAGGCAGAGATCAAAAACTGCCTGAATGTTGAACTCCGTATGGCATTGGGTTTCCTCCCGGCCAATGTATCTTTCTCCAACAGGTGTGACAGCCTCTTTAAAGGCAACATGAGCATGGGCTTTTACCAAGGCTTCATGACCCATAAGATTGAGGTTACTGGAGGAGAGAGGTACTTCCCTGACATCCTCTATCAGCAGGACCCATCTGAAGCCTACCACAGCTGGATGAACAGCCTTCATGAAAACCCCGATGTGGTTTCTTATGCCATCTTCCCTCTGCATCACTTGGTGGAGGATTCACAAATCAGCGCTAATCTGATAAGGACTGTCTCAGAGTACATAAAAGAGAACCAGCTGAAGGAAGACCAACTTGGTTTCAAGAACTGCTCACCGACTCCCAACCTGGACCATAACTGCTGCCCTTTAAGGGCTGGTAGAGGAACTCTCCAACTGGAGATTCACAGAGCTGCAGGCCTGAGGGCAGACACCTTCAAAAAAACAGATGCCTATGTGAAGATCTTCTACAATGGCATATATGAAGAGACTGACACGGTGATGGATGACAATGACCCGATATGGAATGCCACCTATGACTTTGGCTCGGTGGAGCTGGGTCAGGAGTTGAGGTTTGAAGTCTGGGATAGGGACGTGCTTTACAATGATATTGCAGGGAGGTGTATTGTGTTTCCAGAGCGAGGAATTCATTCCTTAAGCTGTCAGCTGCGCAAAGGGGTTCTCTATTTTACCTACAGAATCAACTGTGATGCTCACTTGACAGGATATAGGTGTGGACGATACTCCCCCAATGCTGAGTAGATTAGGTATGGATTTACAGTAGTGCAAAAGTCTGTACCTCATTTCTTTTTTTCCTCCATATTTTGCTATGAAAACAGGAAATAGGTGCAGCAACAAACATTACAAGATCAACATTTATTAAAAAAAAATCTAAGACAAAATAAGGGTTTGTACATTTGTAATGAGCTTAAAAGTCAATATTTGGTATGACCAGCTGTAGTCTTCAACACAGACTGAATTCTGTTAGACAAGCTTTCTTGTCATTTTTTTTAAGTAGCCTTCAGAAGTAGATCTCCAGGCTTCTTGAAGGACATTCCAATGCTGTACTTTGTATGTTGGCTACTTTTTGCTTTGTTCTCTGTCAAGATGATCCCCAGACTGCTTCAATAATGCTGACGTCCAGATTCTGATCTATGACTGAGCGTTTGTGTTTTTCTATCCATGCATGCTTTTACTGCATTCATGGATAGAATATTGTCATGCTGAAAAATGAAGCTGTGGCCATTCAGATGATTCCCAAAACCACTGGTTCCAATGCAGCCCCAAACCAAGTCAGTTTCAACCATGTCTTACAATGGCTGTGGCTGTTAAGACCTGTTGCTTTTAATTTTCAGTCCAGTTCTTGTGTAATTGGCCACGCCCCAGCCTTTTATCTTTCCCTTACTTGAACACTCCTCGACAGCCATTTTTCTCTTAAGACCATTTCTGATGATGCTTCAGTGACTGGTCGATGGATAAACTGGAAAAACAGATTTCTCTCTCAGATACCATCTATGGTCTTTGACTTATTTAAGTCCTCCTATTTTTAAGGACACGCTGAACACCATGCTGAAATATGTCAAGTTTTAACCGTTTTTAACTTAAAACTGTTTCTTTGCCGAGCTATCTGTGCATAGACAGTACTGGAATAGGTGCTTTTTATTATGCTTGAATAAGCCATGGGTCAGTGCTGCATGGTACAAGGTACAAGGACTGGACTTTAAATGAGTGATCAAATAAAAACAAAGACACTTTAAAAATTACAATAAACTCTTGGAAACAAAAAGGAATTAGATATGGCTCAAGACTTTTGCACAGTACTCTATATACCGGTAATCATTTGGTGGTTCTGTTTTCCAAGACATTAAGTCCTTCTTGTGATTTGCCTATATGACAGAACAACTTGGTAAAATGTGCACCAAAATGGTATTTGAGCATATTTTTACAGGAACAATTTTTTCCTAATTTTTTAATCTGACATGAATGCATTCTAATGATATACATATATAATGAATGATAAAGTGTGCCATTGTACATTATATTGTATTGATACATTTTGATAGCCTACTTGTTGTTAGTCTTCTATATACATGTCAGCAGCATTTTTGTATAAACCAAAATTAAAAAAACAATTGAATCAAGACATTACCAGTTTCATTTTTAAGTACCCTTGACTTTTCTTAAGCCTGTTGGAACTGTCTACATCAGCAACAAGGTAACAATACGCACTTATACAAACAATTATTTTCTGAAAAAATATCAGACCTCCCAATTTCAGTTTATTAATAAGTTCTTATATTATTGCTCTGTGATTATTTTGGCACTCTTTCATTAGATTAATCAAAGAATCCTTTACAGTTTCTCCAAATGAAAAATTGGAAATGTAATTATAGTTCAGCAATGTATACTACTACAGACCGTTACCAACTCTGGCCTTTGGGAGGATCTTTGTAATCTCTGATAATAATAGTTAAAAAAAATTGTCATTGGCTCCCTCTACTGGTGCACTGTTATAGACACCACACAAACAATTATTCCAATATTTATTATTCAGTTTTAACAAGAAACTAAAAAAAACAAACAAACATACACATGACTTAGTAAAAGCTTTTACAGTAACACTTTTACAATAACAACACATTATCTACTTATACAGTACACGAATGCGGCAGCTGCTTCCTTAAATCGAAAAGTCTTCTCTCGGCACGATAATTAAAGGAGTAGAAACAGCTATGAAAGAAATTCAAGCACCATAGGTTTTTTCTTACATACCAGGATAAGAATTAAAATATCTGTATGCTTGATGCAGTCTGCCTTTCCTAAATATGTAATTAGAAGATGACAACAGGATGAAATGTAAGACATTACACTTAACACTGACAGAGTCCATATGCATGTGATGCAGCCACAAATTTTAAATCAGAAATGGTAGAGGAATTTAATGTGAACAACATTTTCAGTATACTTGCTATGTGAACTGTATTTCTCTGAACACGTAAACACTGTATGGAACGGCGGGTAAAAATATATCCACCATTCTCCATGCTCGAACCTTTTTCTTTAAGTCCTAGATTTTAAAATATTTCCTGTATCAAAGTTTGGCAAGTAAGCATCATTCTCCTTACCACCATGTTACTTTTATCTGAATGGGAGCAGTGCAACACTGCATATGTTTAAACTTAAACGACACTTTAATTCTGTCAGACCAGTGTGATAGTGTACTTTAAATACTTTTTTATTACTAAAGATTTAAAAATCACACTTTTTCAAGTTTTTACTGCTTGGTACACTTACAAAATGCAGAGGCTAAAATGCAGTTTATACTGGTCGTGTAGTCAAAGTGAGAGCAAAAACTGTGCGTATGTAAAAACTGTTTTAGGCACAGCTGCCATGTCACACTGTAAATCTGATCTATTGGATTTCAGTGTTTGCATGGCAGTTTATGGTTTACAGCAGTTCTCAAGTACAGACACAATGGTGTTAGCTCAGTCAGAATACTCAAGTCTTCCCGAAATCTCAGGAGACTCCATACAAATGCATTTGTACAGTTTCAAGTTTCACATATTTGTGTATCACAGTCCCAGTGAGGCTTTGATCAAAGATGCCATATCCTCAGGTATGGTCCCCTCATCACCTAAAGGACAAATCATTTGTTAGCATTATTTTTGCATTATCCTAACCAACTTAGCTAACCCTATTCCAGTTAACAAAAGGCAGGGTACACACTGCAAAAAATATCTACATTTTCCTGTGATTATCTTCTCAATCCTCATTGTTTGCACTTCACCTGCCTAATAATGTTAATCAATTTCCCACATTTTCCACAATAGAATCAGGTTAATCCAATAACTGCTCCTGGAATTCATGCACTTTCCAAACAGAAAAACCCCATAAAACGTGGACCCAGTTTTAAAGTCAGCTGGAGTTTTAGCAGAAATCAAAAGCAAATATTTACAGATGTAGACACTGCAGTCAGAGGCTTGCAACCTTTATCTGACAAAAATATGTCGTACACATAAGCTAAAGATAGCGGCTGTGGTGTTTAAAAATGTCACTCAAAGACAGAAAGAAGCAAAATAGAGTATCGATTCGGGTGCTCACACAGAGAAAGAGAAGTGTCAGATGGCCAGTAAGTATTACTTGCTAAAATAAAAATTCAAAGTGTCTGCTTGCAGAGCACAGACGTGAGTGAGGGGCAATAATCTCTCTGACAAATTTGGTACTCGTACAAAATTTGCAGGAGTTTATTGTGAAAGCAGCTGACCATGTTTAAAAGAACAGAAGCACACTTTGGGCCTTAAAGGCTAGAACTTCTTAATGAAATCCTCACTACTGTTTTTTTATGTTTTGAGTATTTTTTTCATGTTTATTTTAAAAACCGAAACAAATGCATTTATCTAATTGAATTTATCTACTAGAGAAACCTTCGGTGAAAATAGGTACAGCACATATCTTTAAATATCTCCTTACTTTGTTCAGATGAGATCATGTCCTGCTCCAGCTTTAGTTTCTTGTTGCCCAGTTGCAGGATGCAGTCCTCTATAGTGTCCTTACTGATCAGCTTAATCACCTGTACAGTTCTGATACACAGAAGTAGATCCATCACTACACACTGCATGTGTGCAACTATACTAACCACAGAATTTCCTCCCAACAGAACCTGCATTGATATTGCAAAACGCTTTTCTGCCCAGTAACTGACATGATAAGGCACAATCACAAGACATTGTTGGGTAAAATATATCTAGGATTGTACACAGATTCCATCTAACCTGGTCTGGCCCACACGGTGACACCTATCCTCTGCTTGTTTGTCATTGTAGGGATTGCAGTCGATGTCATGTAGAATCACAACGTTAGCTGAGGTCAGGTTTATGCCGAGGCCGCCAGCACGGGTTGACAGCAGGAACACAAATATGTCAGGGTCTGTGTTGAACTCATCAATCAACACAATCCTGAAGGAGAAAGAAAACCATTTAACAGCTACAGGTGGGTACAAGCTGAATTGAACAGACATTGGTTCCATTTTGACACATTTTTACCTGATGCAACAGCTAGAATAACAGATGTGCTAAACTTTTCAAACAGCTTAAACTTTAACAAACACTTCTGCAGGATTTAAGGTGCCTTTACTGTAATGTAATATCTGATGTTGTTGAAGTTCCAGTCAAAGTGTCTGTATAGACATCCACATGTGCACAACGTGACCTTTTAGATATTAAATTTAAATCATGTTACAATTTTATTCTACTGGTTTGCAGAACATAGAATATAACTAGAATCTAAGGAGCTTGGGGAAAAAAAGTGACTCAAAAGAAGTTTAAAGAAGTCTAGTCGCTTTTCTTTCCAAGCTCCTTAGATAAGCATGACCTATATGACTGAGAACCGCAAGAATGAAGTCCAATAAATAATTTTAAAGGAAAAGATTTAGACCTAATAACATCAAATGCTTGATGCCTTGTTAGCTACAATGATCTTATTTCAATATTTGAAACCCACCTGTCCGCTATGGGTGTGGATCCATCCAGTCTGATGTAACGATGCATAAGATGTTTCAGCAGCACTTCCACAATATCAAGCATCATGGTGAACTGACTGAATAATACCACTCGGTCCCCCTGTATGACGACAGGAAGGTTGTGCTGTAAAAAATCTTAAACCTGTGCTCCAAAAATCAAAAACGTAGAACGAAATGGTTCGGTATATTTCTATCTACCTTCTCTTTAAGTGAGGCCAGCAGCTTTGTAAGGTGGTGGAATTTTCCAGAGTCAAGCAGGAGATCATTTTCAAGCTGGTAGGAGCTGATAGTGGAGTACTGCTGGCACAGACGATTCAGCTCAAAATCTGACATCACCTCCATGTCCTCCTGTATCAGAACAGGATCTGCATCATAGTGTGTTGGCTCCTGAGGAGAGAGAAAAAGAGACGACCCAAAACGTGTGAAAATGTACTAAATCAAAGTCCAGCATTCAGCTAGTCAACAGCGTACCAGGATCCAAAAACATGATGATGACAAAGAAATCTAAATGTTTGGTGTTGTGAGCCAAATCTGCAAGCTAAATATCACAACTTGAAGACGTTTCTGGATAACAGAATGAAAAACCAGAATGTCAATAACTTCACGATTCAAAGGTTGTTGTAATGTGTGAAGCAGAGAAAGTGATGTTTTCATGTCATTGGTTGTATTGAACTAATGAGAATCAAATTCCCTTGAAAACCACCAAAAGTGACATTGAACTTGAACACTATCAGCAAAGACTTATTAGGTGATCACTGTGTGCAAAAACAAGGAGTCCTCCAGAACATAGTAGTGATTCTTCGGAAATGTGGACGGAGGGCTCACTGTCTTAGCATGAGCTAATCGATAATTCAGCCAACAAGACAAACAAAACACAATAAAGAACACAAACAGTGGTTGTCGGGGAGTATCCTCACCTTGAGCATAAGCTTGCTCATGGCTTTTAGTTTTTCAGTGGTGTAGTACTGTCTATGAAGCAGAGGGTGGTTGGCCATCTTCCTCAGCTGCATCATCACATTACACAACTCTCGCTCTGAAGAGAAGATGCATGTCAAGAATTATTAATCAAACATTGTTCTATATTACTGTAAAATAGTATCCCGAGTTATACTAAAGAGCTCTAATTCCACCTAGTTCATTTAATGTGGGGCTTACTTTCGCCATTCGTGGTGGATTTGAGTTTTTGAAAGAGGTTCTGGTACAGACCCCGCTGCTTCTCACTCATTGAGCAGAACTCCACAGTCTCTTCCTTTGCTGGAAGCTGCTGAAGGACCTTGGGGGGGGGAAAAGGAGCACCATTAGTTAATTAGTACATATAATCCCTGTAAATGTGTATGATTAAAACTGTTTGTTAGTTTTTCCTGGAAGCTTATCTTTTAGCCCAATAGTCATTTAAATAAGATCAACTCCAGACAAGAAGGATTTTCATAGAAAGTGTATGAATATTTATTTAATTCTAACTCGATTATTACTTGAAGTTCATTACTATTAAGAGTTTCACACATCTTGGGCAAAAAAAACGAAAGCTGTAATGCAGGCTTTCATTCCAAATACTTGAAATTCTCATAATACTTGTACAGTACAAATGTGCAACTTTCTCAGATTAACTGACCTCGCTCTTGATCCGTCGGAGGATGAAAGGTTTCATGATGAGTTTGGCCTGAGAAATACGATCCCTCTCGAAACGACTCTGCTCTTCATGTGATTTCTAACATGCAATGTAACAAGCAATTTGAGTCAGGAGACAGAACAACAGAACACGCTACTACTAAACAGATTTTGCATGTTCTTCTTGCACTGTTTTAACCTGTGAAACAAAAGATCATGACATTTGTCTGTAATTAAAGTGAAAACCAGGGGACAATGAATAATCAGTTAATTTCAGAGGCTCAAGTTTATTTTCAAACCCTGTTCCTTGATGCAGCACCTGTTTTGGTATTTGAGCTGTTTTAATCACTCAAATTCTTATTTAATAAGAGAAGACATGACCGACTACAGTTTAACAGAAAGAGAAAGGAGTTGCATTTTCTTGTAATTCTGGAGTTATTTAGTGCTTAAAAAGTACAAAAAACCCCACTTCTGTCAAAACAAAATCGACTTGACAGACACTTACCATAGAAAACATTTTTGAGAGCTGGGTAGTGGAGCTGGAGAACATAGATGGCATGATGAAGTTCAGAAGAGACATCAGCTCTAAGAGGTTGTTCTGTAACGGAGTTCCTGTCAGCAGCAAGCGATGCTCTGCCTACAGGGAACCAGACAGAAACCGAACCCCGTTAGGCGCAACAAAGAAAAACCACAGTGGTGTTAAAAAAAAAAAAAAAAAAAGACTACACAGAGGTCAGCTTACATTAATAGCCATAAGATGCCGATAGCGCAAAGAGTTCATGTTCTTCAGCATGTGGCCTTCATCAAAAATGGCATATATCAGCCGCAGCTTACGAAACAGGCTGCGGTCGCTGTCGTTTCCTATTGCCAAGTTATAACTATAAAGAAACAAACAAATGAAATAAAAGCAAAGGTATGAGTGAAAAGTTTCTATCGTTTCCTCCAGGAGCTCATTCTTCACTGCACTAATTCGATCTCCTGGTAGCATGTTTGCTAAAATGATGAGTGATCTGTGTTTGCTTACGTGGTCACAATGACATTGAAGTCAACATCTCCATTCAGGATGTCATGTTTGAGGTAGCGACGATCTTCTATAGATCCTATACAGAATAAAGGAACACAAACACAATGCTTTGTTTACAAACTGAGGAAATTAGATTTTTAAGCAAGGTCAGATACAAACATTCTGAAGCAAAAATCAAATGCACAATTTAAAAAAAAACTTTTAATTGTGCAAGTGCACACAGCAGACATGTGGCATCCAGCTAAACTTCTAACAATCACCACAGATTATGCATATTTACATGTGAACATCATGCTCCACAGAACACAAATCCTCGAGTTCCTAAAACTGTTTCAGTTAATTTTCTAGCAACACTTAATTAACTATAACCTTACCATAATAGACGAGAACTTTGAGATCTGGACACCAGAGTTTCATCTCTCTGACCCAATTATCTACAAGACAAATTGAAAACAACACAGGTCAGAAATAGTCATTTCTTTAGGTTTTATGTAAATAAAAAGATTCAGATAGAAATATTGAAGTTTGTACCATAAATGTTAATGAAGATAAAAATCTGTGTGTATATTGTTCTGTTTCAATTTTCAAGTTATAATTTCAATAAAGTATCTATCTATGTGGACTATTATTCAAGCTGAAAGATTACACGGTATAAAGTGAAGTGGCAAAGCGCGTGACATGTGGAGTTCATTACCCAGTGTAGAAGAAGGCACAGTGATGAGGTGAGGCCCTTCAATACCATTCTGGTACAGCTGAGCTAGAAATGCTATAGCCTGGATAGTTTTCCCTAAACCCTGCAGGTTGGACAGTGAAAGAGACAAAGCGATACAATCAGACATGAGACACGAACAGTAGCAACAGTGTTCAAACACTTATGTTTGAACACTGTTGTTTCTCAACAATATTAAGAACAAAATGTTGACCAACTGCACAAATCAGTGCTCTCTTGCCATTTTTAGGCTAAAACAACACATTTGCTTTAATTCAGTATCCATATTTATACTTTTTGGGAAGAAAAAAACAAACTTATACAAACTTATGTCGGATTTAACATTTAACAACAGGTCCCAAGCTTATTGCCTCACCATTTCATCAGCAAGGATACCGCTCAATTTGTGTTCATGAAGAAGCAGCAGCCACTTTAGCCCAATTAGCTGATAGGGTTTCAGCTGGAACCTGAAGAACAACAATAATTACAGACTGAGAAAAAGAACTAGGTCTGTCTTTTTTTCCCAAACACACCCTGCATGCATAATTTATGGAGAAATGATGAAAAGCTGTTATAACAGCAGTTAAGGCCAAGTTCATTCTGAGGTCACAAATCACCTCAGTCTTCCTACATTGGTTCCTACACTGTTTGCAAATTCTGCACTTTCCTTCCAACATTGGAGAGTTAAGTTAAAGATCGTTCAGCTTTCACTCAGTAGCAAAAACATTCAGACATTTCTTTCTAATACTCTGCACATCATACTCGCTTGTTTTTTGTATCACATTTGCTTGTCTTATACATTGAAATGACAACAGAAAGCCTCCTTTATCAAGTTACAAAATATTTTTTTAAAGTTCTGTAAAGACATTTTTAACAATCTTGTTATAATAAAGAACTGATTTTTTTTATTACGAAATTTCAATTTTTTTGGTTACAAATTATTGAAACAATCGACAGTTTGCACAAATATCTTGAACTGACCTTCGTCTTTTTATAGAGATACATTCAACAATTGTGCAAACAAAAACCCATTAAAAAAATATAGCATGAAAAGTACAAACAGTGACATCAGTGGAGACATTTAATTTTTTAAACACTGTTTCACTTCAGCTCTTTATATGTTGTAACTTCATTCTTCCCCATGGCTGACAGATGAACCAATAGCAGTACATGTAAGAGCGGCCCACAGACCGGCTATACCACATATTTTTGACACTTGCCCCAATTTGACAACAGACACTCTCTGCAGATAGTCTGAAGCTCCTCACAACAGCCCACATGCTACCACCACTGAACTATTATTTCCCCATTATTCTTTAACACAGCCTGAACTCTCGGAGACAGTTTTCTTTTAATTTCTAGAAGTACGTTTCAGAATATTTACTTTGAACCCTTGCATTAGAATCTGATGTTGGTCATACTACACAAAAACTTAAGAAATTTAAGATGGTTCACAAACTGTTTTCAAGAATTACACTGTACTCACTGGGTGTTGAGCACTGTGGGCTGTTTCATGGTTCCTGTCCCTTTCTCCATCACTTGAGTGACTTGTTTGACCATTTTTGATGAAATCGTCTCGCATTTGCTCATCAGCCCCAGGACAACCTTCCTCTCCTTGAGGACGACTCTGCAGCCCGCCAGCAAGTCTTCTGAAAGTCCATTGTTCTTATTGAGAACATCAACCTGGAGGAGAAAAACATCAAACAACAATTAACATGACAAATAAATCTGACTAAATATAGAGAGGAGTCATTACTACTCTATTTGTACACATTCTGATAAATCTTATCCATCTTTGCATATTTACCCTCTGATGATAGAGGTGTGGAGAAAAAGAAAACTATTGTGATAAAACTATTGTGCTGAACAGAGCATGTTATCTGCAGAACAAGCCAATACAGCATAAACAAAAGGCTGCATTCAGTCAGATGATTTCAGACTGTGAATACAGCCCTTTGTTTTTATACCTCTTTGGACAAAAACTCTATCAAACTGTTTTATTTAACATAAATAATCTGCTGGAAATCTATTTGTGGTTTCATGCTTCTTGTTTAGAAACACATGGCCTCTTACCAAGCTTTTCCAGCTTTTAAAGGGTCTCAGTTCCACAATTTTCTGTGCCTTTTTAATGGAGCACCCAGACATTAGTGACAGTTCGTCTAGTGATGCATCCTGGAAGAATGCAAGAATCTCCCTCTTCACTTCTGTCAAGCCTACTTTAGAGTCCAGCTCATCATCTGAATCCTCAAACTCGCTGCTTACTGGGTCTTCATAGTCGTTTTCGCCCTCTGAACTGACATGTTCATCGGAGGCACGCGCCTTCCTCTTTCTCTCTGCCGCCTGCTTCTTAGCTATGCTGGTTCCACTGGCAAATCTGGACAAAGTCTGGGCAGCAGATAAAGAGGAAGAGGACTTCAGCGAGGAAGAGGTAGTAGTTTTGTTGGCAGAGGATGATGAAGCCGCTGGACCAGATTTTCTTACAATCCAAGAAGACAGAGTGGCACTTTTCTCTTTGGAGTCTTCGTTGTCTTCCAAGTCAGAATCATCTTCACTGTCCATTGTATTTTCAGAATCATCTGTACTGTCATCCTCCGTTTCACTGACATGGTCTTGCCTCTTTTCAGCATTTTTCTGGTCTTTTCGGGGCCTCAGCTCTCTCTTTGACTCGTCTTTCTTCTTTGATTTGCTGGATACCTTTCCTTCTGACCCATGCGAGCTGAAACTTGTATTATCTAATATCAGAAAACAAACGGAGGTTTCAGAACCAGTTAAGCACTTCAACATTAAATTGAAAGTACATATAAACTGCTTGTTAAACAGTGAAAATATTCAGATGACAGCTGTTGTGTTTGCACCTGTGTCTGAGAACATCTGTAGAACCTGCAGAGCATCTTCAAAATTAAAGTCATGTTCCTGCAGCACCATCCTCAGCTCCTACAACACACAGACTACGGATCAGTCGTCAAACTAACACAAAACATTGTTTCAGAAACAGCTGTAATTTTGACCGACTTCCTTTTCTTACTATTTTGTGTCGATGTAATTTTCTTTGAACTCATCAGTAAATGTTCAACTACATCTTCTCCACCTTTATACGGTGCTTAATACATTTATTAGGGGATGAAAACAAACATTTTAGAAATCTTGTTTTAAACAAAAACTTTCACTTAAAGACATTGTACATACTGGTGGATAGACCATTGTAGAAGGCAGCTGTGGTAAAAACCATACACTTGGTCATGGTCTAATAAATTTGTCAAGCACTGTATGTATATTTTAAGTTTACTTGTTGGCCTTCTAGGACTGTGGCATGTAAAAAAGAAGGCAGAGCCAGAAGGGGAATTCCCAGGGTGGAATTGAACCAGGACACTACAGCAAGGGTTGCCTTCTCACCAGCCGAACTAAAGTGGCACATTGACACATTTACTTTTTACTGCAGTGTTGCAGGCCATTTTATACAGTTTTTGTAACATATTTTTTACATCAGTGGAAATGTTAATTGCGACATTGTGAATTTAAGACGTCTCTCACTCACCTCCTTGTCCTGGTCAGGAAATTTCTTCTGCAGTCTTCTGACCATAGATGCCTGCTTCTCCCAGCTTGGCACTTTGTCCTCATTTTCTTCCTCATCAGAGGCCTGTCCGTTAAAAAATGCAATAAAATTACCATTTTAATTTACAAAAAAACAAAACAAAGCAGGAGTCAGTTCTTGTAAACCACGCTTTTGTTCTGTTTAAAAGAAAATTAAAGTATTCCCAGTGTTCTGTGCACACTGTTTTCATGCTGTATCATGACTGAAGTCACCATTAGTGTCGCAAAGATGCACAATTCTTCCCATTTTAAACTATTAAGACACAGTTAGAAGGCTTACCGCTGATGGTTTTGTCTTCTTGCTAGGTTGAATCTCAACACTGTCTTTAGAGCTGCTGCTTCCATCCTGCTTTCTCTTCCTGCTTTGACTCGGGCCTGAGAGGACAAAACAGACAGTGTTCCTAATAAATCTAACTAATTAAGAAACAGATCTATCTACTTTAATCACTTTAAGAGGATGTTATTTTTACAATAACATGCTCATATATTTGGAATAATTATTTTTCACACCTAATAATTGCTTCTTTTTTTCTTTTTACTCTTACTTACTCTCTATAGGTTTAGATTTGGTATATTCTTTGTAGAACTAAAGATTTCCCTTTAAGTTATAAAATAAACCTCAATATGAAAAGTAAAATAAATACTTACCTTCTTTATCACCATATTTTAAAAGGCAAGCAGCTACAGCCCCATCCAGTGTGCTTGTACTTTCAACGATCTGAAAGGAAAACCGAACGGATCATCTCTAATGAACAGTGACTACATTTGAAGTGGCTAATATATAAATACAGTTTTCAATCACCATTATAAATATTACATTTGGGAAGGGTGCTGAAAAACCAGGCAGCAGGCTGGTTCTGATTTTTAAACACTAAATAATTTCTAAAGCAAACATAAAAAATATAGAACTTATTTTAGGTATTCTCTATGAAGAAGTTATATTCAATGCTAGCAGTTTACAGGCCACACACAAATTTAACTAAAGTAAATGAACATGGGTTAAAGAAAATCAATCGTAAACATTAGTGGGCTGATTATTTACTGAGCAAAGAATTAGCTAAAAAAATAAATAAATAAAAAAATGTAGCCTGAAATGGACAGACCATTGAGCTCTTATTGGCACAAAAAAACCCATTCACCCCTAATGTTTTATACTTGGCAACTGGCATTAATGCATAAAGATACTAGGGCTTCCACAAACGATTATTTTGATAGTTGACTAGTCACCAATTAATTTTGCGATTAGTCGGCTAATCAGATCATGCATCCATTGGACGTAACACGTACAACTTATTGACTATGTGCACGTTAGCATATGCTACTTCCGGTGCGGAAACTGCTGTGGGGAGCTTTGTTTCCGGTGTCCAATTCGCGCCTGGTTTACGGTCCAAAACAAGTTAAGCAAATGAATGAATCAAGCGGCGATTTACATTTCTATAGATGTCTTGGGCATTTACCCAATATACTGTATCTGTAAATGATGTTCATCGACTTGTCGATATTTTTTCCCCCGCACCTCAGAGCAAAAGAGAAAAGGGATTCAAATTAGGGCTGGGCGATATGACCCAAAATTCATATCTCGATATTTTTTAGCTGGATGGCGATATAAGATATATATCTCGATATATTTTTTTTAAAGCCATAAAGTAAGAACAAAAAGAGAGTTCTTAGTCAAAGCTGTGTCCCAGATGTCACACAGGCACTTTTATTAACATAGAGCAGATGTACATAAAATTTACTCAAAACTAAATTATGAGCATTTATTAAATAATAATGCTCCATAAATAAAAGAAAACAATGTTGTTTTTGTGCATAACAAAAAGATCACAATTGTGCAGTCAAAATGTAAACTAAAAGACGCTGAGCACAATAACAAAGACAGATTTCACAGCTGCTCTGTTCCCAACTTGTACTGCGTGACTGACAGCCTGGAGTTTTTAAATCCGCTTGGCAACCACGTCTCTTAACAGGTGCCATTTATGGTCCTTATACACAGGGTAATATTACGTTGAAGCACAGTACGTATCACTCCGCGAGGCTCAGCCGTAATGCTCCGACAATCCATCAAGCGGTGCAGCTCCGTAGCTTACCAAAGTCGTACTAAAACATTTTTTGACAGATTGCTGAGCGCCGTGTTCCACATAAAATCGGTTCGCGGCGGTTCGCGGCCATCAAGCACAACCAGAATTCATACATAAGGCGCGCTGTCAACTTTTGAAAAAATGAAAGGATTTTAGTCCGTGCAGCACCTCTGGGCTGCATGGCGTTAGCGTGGTTAGCTAGCTAACACACTGACGCCGTCCAGCCCCACGCACGGGGCGATGCGCAGTAACTCGTTAACGGAGATTTGCCGTGTCCATCTTGTCGCTTCCTGCAGGTGAAGCGATGGGGGAGGAGGGGGAGTTGTGTTCAGTGAAGGAGAGGCGAGGCCGAGTAACGTTGCGTAAAGACTACAGTGGACGAAAGAGAGGCAAACTTGTGGCTCCACAAGTATAATTATAACGTAACATAGACTATATCGATATAAAGGATATTGTCACATCTTATATCTCGTATAAAAATATATCGATATTTTTTAAAAACTCGATATATCGCCCAGCTCTAAAAATGTTATATTTCTCAGCTGTCCCTCGTTTATCGTGGGTGTTATGTTCTAAAAATAATCAGCCATAGGTGAAATCAAGTAGCCAATTTTATTTTTTGACGGTGCAAAACATTTCGTGGACATACAGTACTGCACTTCAGAGTCACACTGCTAGCGATCGATGCAGCGATTGTGTACTGTACAGGAGAGACGGCACGGAGGAGATCGTCTGCAGCGATCAGGACGCAGGACACAAGGTGACGTAAAAAAAATAAGCATGCAAACTTGCACTAAAAAATCTGCGAAACAGCGAGGTGAAATGTGAACCGTGTTATAGTGAGGGACCGCTGTAATTTTTAAGGTAAGTCACAACATACCCTTCGTAAATACTAATGTATAAAAACCGTTACCAGCAATCATTCATTTTTGTGTGGCTTTTTTCACGGTTTGTTAACATGCTGTGTATGTGTGTACTTGACTAGCTGATCTTGACATAACGGGGGAAACATCTGGTTTGACTATTCTTCCCCTGTAGTTTGAATGCTGAACATTTGCCTGTTTAAATCATAAGACCAGTCACTATACAGAGATGTGCTTCTGAATGTGGACGATGTGTCTTCTGCTGCAGTGATGCAGTTCTGCTTGTGTTGAGTGATGTAAACAACTGATCGATCTAAACTCTTTAAACGTCAAAATTGATCATTAGATTTTTTATGACACAACAGTGGTGAGTGTTCCCACCTTCTGCTCTTTGTAACTTAACGCGATCTTTCCGTTTTGGACATGATTTTGGAGTATATCTTCGCAGTAGCGATTGACCGCAAAGTAAAGCTACCGGAAATGTACAACCCCACATCCAGTCTCAAACCAGGAAGTTAGCATTTTCTCGTGCACAGGGTCAATTGAACCAGCATGCATCTGCTCTTATATAACTATCATTAGCTTACAGCTTTAAGTGTTTAAGGTATGTCCTAACTAAAAATAAAGACAAGATGGTAGTTTATTAAATTTTCATGAAATTTGCTGATTGTTTCAGCTAAGTTTAATAAACTCCTTGCTATCTAAAATATAACGGGACACCGGAGTATATACTCGAGCATCTCACACTTCTGATAATCAGTTGTCTTCTTGACATTTATTCAGCTGTGTAAAAACTAACTTTAATCTCAGCCAAACCGATTTAGTGCTGTAAATCGGTTACTGCCGAAGTAGTGCTGTCTTGATAAACTGAGCAGATATTTGAGGTTTACACAGCTACATTCTTGTCTGAACATATATTAAATGTTTATTTTGTGACCCAGAAAGAATAAGAGTAATATTAAAACTAACTAGCTGCCGCCATTGTTGGAAACTGAGCTGGGTTGTGCTATGAATTCTGGGACAGGGCTACTTCTTCTTCTTCGGGGTTTAACAGCAGCTGGTATCCTTGTACATGCAGTGCTGCCATCTTCTGTTTCAGTCCGTTATTACACTCTTAAATACTACTTCTTATTCCTGCGTCTGTTGTGATCTTACAAAGCTTCAAACGACAGGTCGACTATTAAATCAGTCGTCAACGATTTTGATAGTCGACGTAATCGTGACTAGTTGACTAATCGTGGCATCCCTAAAAGATACAAAACTTTTATTGAAACTCACCTCCAGCGCATCCAGTCTTGTCAGCTCAGGAAACATCTCCATTAGTCTGTTCAATTTGTCATCCAATTCATTGTCCACATCCGTATCATCGTCCACATCCGTATCATCCAGCACTACAATTTGGGATGCTTTACCAGCAGGCTTGCTATAAAAGAAAGATAACAACTCTAAAATATGCAGTGGATCAGTGAATGAATGCATACATTTGGGGGGAAAAAAATAATTACTAGTTATTTTAGCATATACACACTTGGAGTTTTTTGTTAACGACATCTTGGTTTTTGGTTCAGAAATGACTTCATCCTCCTCTAAATCAATAGTAAAGACTTCCTCAAAAACAACTCCTCGGGCGACGGATTTTGGTGGGGCTTTGACAGGCTTTGTCTGAGCTGGGGGGGAAAAAGACAGCAGAAACATGTTGGTAGATGTTTTCCTAACAGCAGACAAAGAAATTTCATTCGATATATTAAAATTAATGTTTGCAGGAAAAATACCAGTGAAGAAGACCAGTGATACTACAAATTGTATGACACATGTCTGCTTTTACGTTTTTCTTGGCAAAACATGGAACATAACCACATGCATGGAACTACTTGAAGTTAAAGAAGGTGGATATGAAAAGGACCAAATCCTGAAATTATGGTTGACTTGTGAACCCTGGTACACAAGACATCATCATAATACTGAGCTTAGTGTTTGTATGCTGCTAAAAGATGAAGATTAGACTGACATCACCTCAAATCTCTAATAGGATTTCTGAAATGGCTTAACAATTGTTGTCTTTTATGCTGTAGGTGTAATATTTGATTGTGTAAATGGCCAGCTATAGATTGAAAGAATTATTTCTAAATATCTACCTCAATACTGCTGCGGGGGGAAGCCATGCTGAGCTGTTAAAGTGATACAGGTCATGCTAACGATAGCATTTCAACACATCTAGCTATCAGCAATGCAGAGCTAGCCTTTACATGTAGCTGCTGGTTACCTGGTTTGTTCTCCTTTTCAGACTCTGGACTTTTTGACCCGTTAACCTGGTCCTTGCTGCATGCCCTCTCATCAAAACGGAACCGGTCTAAATTGAAGAGACTCATTTTACCAGGTCCTTTATGTGCCTGACAGCGGCACTTCTTTGTCTCTTCCTACTCAGCCGTATTTTTTTCCTGTTCAGCCGTACGAAGCACAACGTGATGCACGATGTGAGTCCGCTAACTAGCACCAGATATTAGCATAGAGGGTAAGAAAGCTGTGTCACTGCTCCGTTTTTAACGGCATTAGCTTAAAATTGATCGGTAATGTCACACGGGTTTTGTAACAAAGAAAGCGGTTAAACTCTCGAGTTATGTATGCTGCATCCCTACTATACCCGGTTTCCCGCGAACTCCCTCGGCCCTGGAGGAATCCGAGCCGGCACAGCTCATTGGTAAGAGGAAGAAGTGGGCGGAAACTCATCGGTAAGTCAAGATGGTACTCTGTAGCATACTTCCGCTTTCGCTCACATTGAGTTTTACAGGGCTAATGGTAATGTAATGAGTGTCAGCGTCTCATCGCGAATATAAATACATATGAATGCATCCGTGAGGTATCACGGCGTTTTCCTTTCCACTAGTGGGCAGAAGAGAAGGAGGTCCATTATTTTCACGGCAGTGTTGACGTCGCTTATGAAATCACTGATGTATAAAATTACACACCCGGTAGCACTTGTGGGTAACCATATCATTTGAATGTATGGATCATTAACTGCAATATGCACTTTGTTTCAAATTGTCTGGGTATGAGCTAATTACAAAGATACAGACATGTCTTTCTAAATTGTAATTACTATGCAATTTACAGGTACTAGCCAAGTCCATGAAATTTGTTTAGAATGGGGTCGTCGGTTTTTACAGAGCGTTGACAATGAGCAATTCTAAGTAAATCGTGGTGCAATATTAATAATGATGATAATAATTTCCATCATGAACATCAAACTGCTGGATGTACTGTGAAAACAAATAGCATTGCATGCCTACAGGGAATGCCTGTTTTTGTGAACCCAGATTTGTCTTGGAAGGATATGTTCTGTTTTCATTAATGTATTTATTACCATCAAAGCAATAATAACTTATTTCTTCTGCATTTAACCATCCAACACGAGAACTCTTAATGGGAAATATAAATATAAATTTATATTGGGAATATACATTTTTTCCCAAAGTCTTCTAAATACAACAAATTTTCCTGCTCTATATGCCATTTATCCCCAGATAATACCCAATATGTAAAATCTGGCTCTGTCAGGAGAAGGCTCTTATCCCCTGACTTGACGCATGAAGTCCTTAGAAACTCTTTTTTTCTCTAAATTTTGCTTTTAAGGAGCCAGACTTTATTGTATATTTGAAATTGTGCTTGAGTGCTCTAGGATTTCTGAAGAGCTTTCAAGGTTTTTATTTGGGCAAAGGCAGATTTTCCACTAATTTTTAGTTCAGTCCTTCCTTCTACCTTACCATTTTCAAATGAATGGAGTTTTGTTGTAGTCGTTTCTTAAGCCACTTAACACTAACACAATGGCTTGACCAATGAATCATTCAAGCACAAAAACACACCTAATTGCAGGCATGAACGAGTGTTCACATAGCAGACCATTTAGCAAAGAATAGCAAAGCATCTGATCAGGGATGGCTTCACTTTTCAGCATGACAGTGAGCTCCAACACACTGCCAATGCAGTAAAAGCATACCTGGAAGGAGAGGCCAGACCTCAACATTATAAAAGCAGTGTGGGATCATCTTGAACTCAAAGAATGTTTTTTTTCTAATTTACTTAAGTAGTTTCACACAACTATGTTTAGTAACTCATATGAAACATCTTAATTTTGACTTTATTTATCTGTTATTTCAGTTAAATACTGTAAATACTCAATGCCTTTACATTCACTCAGTTTAAAAATTTAGAGTACAACAGTCAATTTCTTTGGAGTTACTCAACACAGTTGGGTGGAAACATTTGAAATAACCTTTTTAATTTTACTTAAATAACACAAATAACTTAAGTAAACTTAAAAAAACTCATATGTTAAGTAAATCCAACTGAAGAGGATATTTTAAAACCAACAATAGTGAGATTTCATTGTGTGTGTGTGTGTGTGTGTGTGTGTGTGTGTGTGTGTGTGTGTGTGTGATACCAAAGCCTGTTACATTTGTACAAACTCTGTTCTAGCTTTATATCCTGTATTTCCATGTACTGTACGGTTAGCAGTGTTTCCATGAATTCCTGCAGCTATTTTCCCATCTTCCCAATGAAAGGGGTGGCTCAAGACTTTCACAAAGTACAGTGTATAAAACACATTTAGATCAAATGTATTGATGCATTTTTGCAATAAATATACAAGATGTTTAAACTTATTTTGTCCTTATAATCTGATAAATATCCCGTTACTCAGCAACCAAATCCCCCAGAGTTTAAAAACGAAAAAAATGAAAAAGTGCCAAACACTGTCACACATTCACAGATCAGCAGGTGGCAGCAGATACATTTTTTTTGAGATGGGGTAAAGGACTACAAAGTTTCCTTCACTTCCTTTTGTAACTTCAGCATCCTCTGGAGGTGTGTTCTCTTTGCTCTCATTTAAGTACCACTTTGGGAGAATACAGTTTGTTCATCCTTATATATTAAAAAAACCCTATCATTATACAGTCCTAGAACTGTCAAACTAGTTCTTCTATATTAAATCTCTGTGTGCAAGGTACAGCCCATTTTAATGGGCGCAGAAACAATAAAGTTGTTAAAGAAATAACAACTTTATTGTCAATTGCCAATTTTCTGGCATTAGATGAAGATCACAGTGATAATTTAAATAACTGATGTATTTGTGGAAACTGATGTATCTGGTGTTTCTTTTTTGTTGTCGGATGGATGTTTCAGTATCTGCTATGCTACAGGAGATCAAGAAAGGAAGAATTGAAGCATGCTTTGTTTCAGTTCAGAGAATTCCACCGGTTCACTTAAAAGTGATACTCAGACGCTTTTAAGTGATATTACTTAGCAGTAACTGCAGACCATTGGGAGCGGAGCAGGCACTCACCTGTTATTGGTGTGTACTTGAAGCTATTTTTATGTAAGGTAGCATAATAATAACAATCATCAAGTGAGTATTGGGCTTCTGCAGATTTTTTTTTTTTGGTTGACAGGTTATTTAATCAGCTGACCTTTGCTGCTGCTCTCTCTTAAGCCACATAATTCAGTATATTAACATAAGTTACATAAAATGTCATGCCTGTTTAAATGGTAAGTGGCCTGCATTTGTAAAGCACTTTACTTTGTTCCTGAGGACCCCAAAGCACTTTACACTACATTTAGTCGTTCACCCATTCACACACTGGTGATGGGATTGGGGAAGGATATTTGGCATGCAGCCTGGGATCGAACCACCAATCTTCTGATTAGTGGCTGACCTGCTCTGCCACCTGAGCTACAGCCACCCCAAACCCGAGCCAAGGTTTAAATAAAAAAATAACAAGGGTGTTATGTTCTCTCTTATAACTTAACTGCTATGGTAACAACACCTTTTTGTTGAAGTAACTTACTTTATTTAACATGTTTTGCAAGGGCGCAGGCATATCAATGCGCACATACACCACACTTGGTGTTCTCTATTTTATAACATAAAGTAGTACCACTACACAATATATTGCTTTTACTAAATACATAACAAAGGGAAACTAAAGAGGGTCATAAATTCAAATTATATTGGCTGTGCAAATAAAATATATAAATTTTTCTTTTTAGTCCTGCACTTTGTAGATGTTCTTTGTGCACTTGTCTCACAGCTGGCTCAAAGAAAGCAAAGTTATTTATTTCCATTACAAGTTAAAAATGTTGCTTTCTAACAAATCTTCTCACCTAAGAGAAGCAAATTTGTGAAGCAACAACAACTAAGATTGAGCTCTACTGTAGTTCCTCAACCATCCAACTGGTCTGCCTTCCTCCTGGGCAGTCACGCACACACGCACACGCACACACACACACACACACACACACACACACACACACACAGAGCTTGAATCAGGTTGTGGTTTGACAGGATGTGGTGACAGATGGATTTAAACTGTATTTCATGTGCAGACTGTGTGCACAGATTATGTGTTAGAGATGGTCTGGCTACATGTCAGACAAACATGTCTGCAGTAAGACATGATTGAACTTTGAATGTTCTTCTAATGACACATCACAAAACACTTTAAAACACCGGCCTCTTCCATAAACCCAGTTTTCACCAAACCTGGCAACATGATGTCACTACACCTTGCGTCAGAGCAGTGTTGATGGTTACATTTGGTCGTCTCATCATAACACCTCAGCAGCCAGTACAGCGCCATTTTGCCGCCTTACTGTCGCCCCCACCATTGTCATGGAGACCATGTAAGTTATAGCATTGCTTGTGTGTATGTGTGTGTGTTTGTACTCTACCCAAAGCACAATAGACAGACTGACATAGAGTCTGATAGGGGTTGTGACCCTTCACAGCAGGATGCTCAAACTGTGGCTCCTGGCTTCTCCTGTCTCCTGGTCAAGGTTTGTGTGTATATGTGTTCGTGCATGTGTGTGTATGCGTGTGTGTTTGTACTTTCCATTAAAGTTAGAATGTTTTTTCCTTTGTTAGTTTTGCTTTGTCAGGGTTGTTATACATGGGCTTTTCTACTATGTATTTATCAAACTCAGGATTGCACACAGATTCAAAAATAAAACAAGCAAGCATGTCGTGTTTCCACGTGTGAGGCAAGAACCATTTGTACGGTATGTTTTTGCTCGAGTTAATAAGCGAAACAAAAGTATGGAAACATACACAGAGCAAAAGTGAAGCAAGTGATATGACATCCTGCTGCTTTAAAACCAAATTATTAATGTAACAAATACACACACACACAGATAATTTGCTTGCACTTCTCATACTGTAAATCTAAATAGTGTTTATGTTCTCCTGTAATATGTGAAAAGCTTGCATCCACATATTCGTTTATGAGGGCCTGTGTCAAGTGCATGTGTAAGTCCACGCCTTACATGCATGCCCGCGCGCTCGTTGTGTGTGCACTTTTAAGGTTGACCCATCCATGATGTCCCAGTGGACTTGTCACAGTGTCTGTCACCACCCAGTCACCATGGCGCCCAACTTGGCCGAGACCCGACGGCGGCAAGGAGCACCTTGTCACCCTGGTAACACGTCTGGGATGTAACCCCCCCACCCCAACTCCCCCAAGAAATGCAGGGACACACGCACACACACACACACACACACACACACACACACACACACACACACACACACACACACACACACACACACACACACACTCATTGAGTGTAGGACATATTTCATGTTAGAAGTAACTGTAACAATCAACATGAACTGATGTGAAAACACTGAGAAACAGATTCTAGGTTTCTTTTTTGCACAAAGCCACCAAACATAATGTTAGCACTATCTCATTGTGATGTGGCTATTGGTTTTAAACAGCTTATGATATTTCAAAACAGTTTTGAAGCTCTACTAACATTCATTTACCAAGTTCCACACCACAGACACTATAATACATTTGTGGAGCTGTAGATTACTCTCATATATCCAGCTCTGTCTATACAGCCAACCCTGCACAGCTACTGTATGTTCAATTAACAGAAGGTTTTCCATTGATGTTGTATAAAAAAATGTGCCGCCTCAATTTGCCGCCACAATGCTATGCTTACATGAGCTTATTTAGCAAATTATTGTTATTGTGTCATAGCCAGCCACTGGGCACTTTATGCAAGTTTTGCTTTAGGAAACTGAAATAAGTGAAATAAGTCACCTAACCTTATTTGTTCCTTTGTGGTTGCTACCAGAGATGCAGTGTATAAAAAGAAATACCAACACATGCGAGTGAACAGTATGCTGTGAAAACTTTTATGGATGTGGTGACTCTTATTTCTGCTGGGAAAACTTGTCACTATTACATTTTGGTATAACTGACATAAAGTCAAGGTGACCACAACTGTTCTATAAAGAGAGAAACTCACACATATCCACATTTGACACGTAGAGGGGTAAAAGTTTAATAATAAAAGAGTATCACTAACTGCGTATCTTACTTTCACTTTTGGCAAACAATATCAAAATAGCCTATAAGTCAAGTTTAGCTTATGCTCATGCACCGGGAAACAAACAATATCATAAAGATTTTTTATGATATTTCCAAAAGGTTAGCAGACAAGACTGTGCAGTGCATAATAACTGCAACCAATAAATATGATTTCCTGGAAAAAGGTGGCCAGAATAATTTACAGTGACATAAAAACACAAACCAAGAAAGAAGACAGGATTTGAGGACTGCAGCAATATGCTTTTTATGGACAGCATTTGGGTTATTAAAACATATCCACTTGAAAATCTGCTGTCAGAAAACTTATAAAACACTTTACAGAAAAAACTGCTTTTGTTTAGTCATCACTCATAACCTCTCTCTCTGCAGGCAAAGCGAAACAGCAGTGGGGGAGAATTCCCCTGTTGCTGGCGGTGATGCTGCGGAGCAGCGAGACAACACACCAATCACAGAGAGACAATGACTGATCCTCCTGGCTGCCTTACAGAACATCAGTCAAACAGAGCTTTGTTAGCGCTGCATTCCTCTGTATTGTCCTCTTTGCACTCCGTTAATGAAACATTGTTAATTAGATCTGTGTCAAAAAATGAAAATATATATTGCTACTGTAATCTCTGCATTTGCTTTGTAGCGATAGCGTCCCGTTATTGTGTTTGCCTGAAGTGTGGCACAACTAAACGGTGATTTTCCTTCCTTTCAGCGGCTGCAGTCAACTCTGATGGTTCTGTCACATTATTGCAGTGTTTTAATTAAGCAGAAGGAGACATGCAGAAAGACAGGCGGACAATGAATGATCCCCAGGCTGCCTTATACGACGTTGTTCAGACAGAGCTTTGTTGGCGCTCCATGCCTTTGCATTGTCTGCCTGTCTGCAATTGTTTGAGTCAAATGATGCCAATTATGTCTCTGTCATTTAGACAAATAATATTGTTGGCTTCATGATTTATTTTTCTGCTTTTACCAACTGATTATTGTCCTACTTGGATTGCTTGGTGTAATCTACTACTGCTACAATTTTGTCCCCACAGTTTAGCCTGAAACTGTTGATTTTAATGTAAAGGGAGGGTCTGCCTTAAACTTTACCGTTGAAGTGGGAAAAAGTGAAATATAAAATGCAGGCACAATACTAGAGGACATGACTTGGCTCACTGAAATAAGTGCTAGGTGTCCATTCGATTTACTGGTGCCTGAACTTGTTCAGTGGTATTTGCCATATTTTTACTTTTAGGGCTTGTTTCTGGTTGAAAACAAGCCCTAAAAGTAAGTATACACATGTTTACTTGCAGTATTTTAGCACCTGCCTGTGTCAGGAGTTCACTTTCAGCCTTTTGTATGAAGAGATTCAGGTTGTTTGACTCCATGACTTTACACCTATGCACACAAATGTACACTTGCAAGCTCCAGGAAAACTTTCACCCTTGTTAAAAAAACAAAGCTGTCCTGAGAGAAGAGAGCTCGGACAAAGTCTTGTTAGGTTGTTTCTGTTTGTTGGCAGTCTTTCTGGGACAGTCGTGACTGTGTGAGTTCATATGTGCGTGTCCTGGCCTCTCTAGTCTGTAAAGTGGCAGGGACGTTTGAGGTGGCTGAGATGGGAATGCCAGCATAAGATCAGCACCCCTGCTGGTGGACACCAGTTGGGGGTCTGTCCCCTCTAGAACGCCACTGCATCTAAATAGGTGGGTCTGATGGGGCTTGTGAATGAGTGTGTGAGTGCGTTTTGAATTATGTGCGTACATCATAAATATGTTTGCGTCTACGTGGAAGTTAGAGGCCGTGTCTGGGCCTTTTTGTGGGTGGGGGGAGGTTAGTGTGGTGACAGGCTCAGCTGTGCTGAATAGTGGGATAAAAAGAGCTGACGCGACGGGAGTTGATGTCTGACATGACCCCTCTCAGCAGGCGCACCGCAGTGAGCTGGGAGCTGCCACGGTGCGTGCCTGTATGTCTCAGTGTATTATTGGGAAAGTGAAGGAAAGCAATGAAGTTAAGAAGTGAGTTACAGAAAACAGCGGGGGGGGGGAATAACTTTTTTCACCACCCTGATACATAGCAACACACACAGCAGAGTCCCTCTGTCTATGAAACTCCACCTATGTGGATGTAGCTCTGGTGTACTCTTGTGTAATACAATCTTCTCTGGCCCTTTCCTCCCTTAGCTTTCTGTTTTCTCGGACTCCATATGATATACCTCTCCTTGACCTTCTCGCTCTTTGTCAGTGTCCCTGCGCTCCCTTCTTCCACCTCTTTCCGACTTCTTCAGTCTCTCCTGAAGGTGCATTCAGGCTGGTAAAGTGATCTCCAGCGTGCTATGGCTCTCCTCATTCGTCTCCGTTCTCTTTCATCCCCCTTTGCTCGTCACAGTTTCTTGTCTCATCTGTATTTGCATCATCCCTTTTTTTTTCTGGGCTCATTCCTCATTCACTTCCACATCCTCAGTCCAACACGCACACACAGAAACACACACACCTTGGTCCATTTCTATTCACTGTCTCTCCTCTCTGGGTCCAGTTCTTGCCATCAGTCTGATAAGTGTCAACAAAGCCCCCACTGTCTAATATGACCCTCTATTCTTCCCCCATCCCCTCTCTCTCCTTCTCTCTCCATCCTGGAGCAGCCAAGCGTGAGCTAAAGGGAGAGGTGGGGTGGGGGGGGGGGGGGGTATTTATCATGTGCACACATCACAACTTCTTTTACCTCTACGCCCACCTTTTTCCTCTCTTTCTCCCCATCATACTTTTTGTTTTGATGTATTGTTTATGCTCCGACACATCCTCCTTAATTTCTTGAACTTTCTGTCATTCTCTGTCTCCTTTTCCCCCTCTTTTTTTCCCTCCAGCCATCCGCAGCTTGCATGGAAACCTTGCCCTCCCAGCTCTCACAATGGACACCGATGCTTTTAATGTGGAACAATGGGACAGATCTGAAAGTTTAGCCAGCCCTTTGCACTGTATCCCCATGCACTCGCCTCCCTCCGCTGAGCCTTCTCTTTCTTATGCTGCTACATAGACCTGATTTTATTCTCCACCCCAAGCCTTAATTGTTTAAATCTTTGAATATAAGTTAATTAATATTATTATTTGTGACCATTTTTATTATTTTTATTTTTCATTTTAAAAAATGTCTTATAGCCTGGTACTTGTATAGTGCTTTTCTACTCTAACTGAATCTTTTACAACAAGCCTCAGTCACCCAATCACACACATTCATACAAATGCTATTTTCCTATACCTAAGCACCTTGTCTACATTCACACACACGCTTTGATGGATGCATCACAGGCAACTCTGGGTTCAGTATCCTGCCTGAGAATACTTTGAGATGCAGTCAGGAAGAAGTGGGAAGCAAACCACTCACCTTCCAATTGGGAGATGACCCACTTTACCTACAAAGCTCCGGTCGTTAAGTCTGAACGTCACTAGCCGTGTCTGGGCCTAAACTCCGCTGCAGGTCCATATATCAAACGATCACTATGGCATTACTGAGAGTTGAAAAATTGTCTAAAGTCTTTCATCTTTAATAAAAATGATCAGTGTTCTGCTCTACGAGGTGTAACAATTGAGTTTAACATCCAGGCATCCATGAAAACGGAATTTATGACATTTAACAGAGTTAGAAGTTAGCAGGAAGTTAGCTCGCTAGCTTCTATCTAAATACAATATAGCATGTCCTGACTGCGGGGTTTTGGAAACATATTAAAACGTACAGCTCTGTTATCACTTCCAACATAAATGAAGACAGAAAACTAAACAGCAGTGACGTTTGTAGGGTTACTGAAGTTTGGCTAGCTGGTATATAATGATGTGCTACGTGACAGCTGGTGACACAGCTATGTTAGCATAATATAAACTTTTTTCCCACTCGATAAAAGTTAACACGAGTGTTCTCGGTGGTCAGGAACAAATGTAATCGCATGGCAGGATGCTGTAAAAGGACCAAACTTCAGCCAGGAGAACAACTGAGATAATCCATCCACAATACGAGGTTAGTCATTCATATACTGCTGCATGGGCTGGGCTGTAGTTACATCCTAAGGTTTTAAAAACTGAGCTTAAATAAATGATTAGCGGTAATAAAAGCCGAGGGAGGTCAACAGTGATCACTGACTGTTTTAGGAGCTTTTTGAGATTAAATAGAAGGAAATACAAAATATTAAACATGTTAACAACACAAAAGCCATATTAAACACAGACTACTTTAGGCCCAGAAGTAGGATTCGCCACGTCATCACTTAACGACCGGATAGCCACCCATTATGCACCATGCTTTTGGTATTTCTCAAAAAAATTATGAGCTTAAGGTAAAGAATAAAAATAAAAATCACACATTGCACAAAATAGTGTCTATTAAAGGCGGCGTAATAAGACTGAATCTTTCTGTAGATAGTCATAATGTGCAATTATAGTTTTTGCTCGGATGTCCCACTTAAAAATCTTTCTAGTGATCTGCTGTGTTGGCATATTCACAAGCAAGTCTCAAGATGAGATCATCTCACATTTGGGTTTAGTGACCCTTTGTGGCACATTCTATCCATTTATCTTTTAAAAACTGTGAGAAGTAAATCAAATTACATTTTTTATAGCCACTTCATTTATTAAGTGATAAAACTGACTTTTGCAGTTTGCCCCATTACAAAAAAAGGATGTTAAATCATTTTATAAGTGAACATAAATACACTGTATGAAAAAGTTTTATTAATTTGAACTTTTGTTCACCTTAACACATAAATTAACCAGACAGTGATTAAGTTATGTGTACAAATGTGTATGTAATCACGTTTTACTTTTAATGCTCCTTCTTTCTACCCATCACTCCTGTCACTCCGCAGCCTAATCAGTCATTCAGTCAGTCTGCCCGCCATTGCTCTGAAAGTCTAAGAAGTAATAATGGACCTTGTTAGCCACTTAACTGCCAGGCCTGCACCCCCCCCCCCCCTCCCCTCTCTCTTTCTACGTAGGAAAAGAATAACCCTAATGGTGCTTGTTTGCCACTCCACTGCTCTCCCTTATCCTCATATGGCTTTATCTTTGCTGATCAGTGAACCCAGAGATAAGTCTCTCTATGACTCTGCAGTATCCTCTTCCTTAAGCTTTTATCGGCCCCGATCAGTGTACCTGGAGTTTTCTGTTAGAGACCCCGTCTGAGAAGGTCATGTTTTCATTCTCCCCAATCAGCTCACAGACCGATAAGACAATTTGTAAGGTGGAAATCAGAGAGGCCTCTTTTTGATCACCAGGAGGACAGAGATGGAGGAAGGAGCTCAAGAAGAGAAATACTAGTGCAATATTGTTTTTCAAAATTTCAGGAATATCTACGAATGATTGCAAAGATTTCCAAGGTGATTTTTGTGTGTTTATTATTAGCAATAACATTGTCCCAAAAGGACACCTGAAATTTGGTTGTGTCTAAAAGTCACGAAAAGTGAGGCAAAGATTTAAAGTGAAAGTCAATTTCAATATCATTTAACACGGCCTGAGCCCAAATGGAAAGCTATTCAATGGTCTGACCAATCAAAGTTTGACATTCTTTTGGAATATTGTGGATGATGCATCCTCTGGTCCCTCTCCTCTAGAGCTCATTCTTGGGACCAGGCCTTACTTATTTCAACAACACAATGCCAAACTACATCTTTGCACTTACTTAAAGAGTAAAATAGACTTTATCCTACACTGGTCACCTGCTTACGGAGCCCCGCAGGGGACATGGGAGAAAAAAAAATTAAGACGGACTTTTGCGAGATCTCGCAAAACAAACTCGGGATCTCGCATTCTTTGGAGGCCGCCAGCTCAAAGCCGACCGGGAGGTCGAGGCACGATGTGCCGGGAAAGCGGTGTTCCTCCCGGCTGTAGTAGGTCTCGACCTCCCGTTAGCTTCGAGATGGTGGGTGTCAGATCTCCGAAAACGTCGGAGCACTTTTGCACATATGTGATGTCTTGTAAACCGAGCATGTATCTGACGTTTACACAACTACATTCACGCCTCAAAGTATTTTGTGACCCAGAAAGAGTAATATTACAACTAAGTAGCTGCCGCCATTGTTGGAATTCAACTTTTGCAAAAGTCCGTCTTAATTTTTTTTCTCCCATGTCCCCTGCGGGGCTCCGTACCTGCTGAAAACATTTGGGACATTTTGAAACTTAGTTGGGGCCCAAAGTGTTGACCAATGAAAATCCAGTATCAGCAAGAGTTGGAAAACATGATACTTTCAGAATTACAACACACTGTCTTCATGTCCTCAGTTTTCAAACACTCACACAGTGCTGTAAATAGAAGAGGTTGCAACTTCTGTTACAGAATATTCTACATTAAATATAGAGTTTAAGTGATTTGGATATTTTATCATAAATGTACAAAAAAAATTTCCAGTGCTTCCTGATGTTCTCAGACTAAAACAAAGCAAATACGTCATGTGGTAAAAAGTATTACTTTTTTGACTGGTTACTTCTGGACCTTCTCATCAGTATTCACCCCTTCTCCCTGAAGGTTTCTCACTTTAGCCCTCGATAATCAAATCATCTCCTCTGCAGTCTCACATAAAGCCTCCAATAGTCCAGCCACGGCCCCTTAATCGACATGTTATTGCCCACAATCACATTTACAGCACAGAGGCAAATCTGCACAGATGCGATTGTGTCGGCTGCTAATCCAATAAGTCCTCGCTCACTGTTCTTTTACTCGGCATCTTTCATCTTCAAAAACAAGGTGACAGTGTTTTAATTTTCATTCTTGGGTTACTCTTCATCAGTTTAGCTCACGGTGTGTGGTGGAGCTTATGGACCGAGACACATGTAGGTGCCGATTATTGTACAAGCGCGTCTCTCCTGTGGGAAAATGAAGTGCAGGGTTTTTTGGTTTAGATGTCATTAGAATGGGTGCTTTTTGTTATTATTTATTTACAGATGCAATGTCTATTGGATCATGCTGCGAAGATTTGTTCAAGCATGGTGGCTTAGCACTCATTGTTTGTATTTGATATCTGCTACTGGTCAGTCAGAATAGAGGACAAAGACACTCCTAGTTAGCAAATGTAAAAAAAACCAACAAAAAACACAAAACTACCAGTTCTTATTATGCAGTTCTTGATGCGAATAAGATGCTATAAGAAAAATCAGTGAAGATTAATAAAACAAACAAACAAATAAACAAACAAAAAATATTATATTATTTTTACATTTTTAGATGTCTCCTGAAATCCTGACTGTAGTCAGTAAAAATTGTTCATAACTACTCATATTAACACATTCATTTCATCTTGGTCAACACAGGGGGTAGTCAGGTGGCCAGTGAACCATCCTTTGAGTACTTGGGTGGACCCCTCAGCTCTCAGGGGGAAGAATGTGTTGATGTGTGTGTTGGTGACTCAACCCCAGGTCTCCAGGTCAGAGTTCCTGACACACACTCACACCCAGTGGGGTGACAAAATAATTAACTCAGAAGCTGATTGACAGACAGTGCATCACACTGGTACACATGCATGTACACACACACACACACACACACACACACACACACACACACACACACACACACACACACACACACACACACACAGTTCCTGTTCTGAAATAAAGATACTAAATAAATAAATAAAAGGTCTCAACTGAACATGTAAAAGATAGTAAAGTAAATGATTCACAAGAAGTTAGTAGTACCTCTGTTCCTGCATATGTTGTGAAGAAACAGAGGTTTTTTTTTCCTTTTTCTTTTTGTTGTTGTTTTTTGAATGTTAAAGTCATTAATACTTAACAATTATCTTGGGTTGCTTGGAAATGACTTGGTATCCCCCACGGATGAGCTGGAAGAGATGGCCGGGGTGAGGGAAGTTTGGGCTTCTCTGTTCAGACTGCTGCCCCCTGCTATCTGAATCCAGATAAGTGGTAAAAAAATGGATGGATGGATGAATGGATGGATGGACATTAATGTACTTATTTAAGCAAATGGCTGAGAAACCATGTGATGGTTTCCCCTTTTGTCTGTATCTCTTAAGT
This sequence comes from Mchenga conophoros, assembly GCF_057382185.1. Lineage (NCBI taxonomy): Eukaryota > Metazoa > Chordata > Actinopteri > Cichliformes > Cichlidae > Mchenga > Mchenga conophoros. The sequence goes on along the minus strand of NC_140537.1, from coordinate 24,337,468 downwards.
TGTCATATTTCATATAAATCAATGGAATTACTACCTAAAGATCATCCTTAAATCCTGCCTGTGGTCAGCTATGGGACTTTCCCAGAAGACATATATTTTCATCTATGCCATAATTGAGCTATTTGTTTTTTTCTTTGGTGATCTTCCTTCATAAGTCTTGCAACACTTCTCTATTTTTATATTGTTCAATTTTTATTTACTTCTTTATTTCTTGACTGCTTTCAAATTCTTACGAGAAGATAGCATTGCTAAAATCCAATGTGGGAAGCAAGCAAATGAAAATGCCTCAGAAGAGAAAAAAAATAAAAGAGAGGGAGAAAAATAGAAGCATCTCGTTCTTGGAGGTACTGTAACACAGACCGCTCTGTCTCAGATAGCATGTTCACCTTTGAAGGGTGCACTTAAAAGTCTGGGTGCATGCGGGGTGGAGAGGGGGCGGTAAAAGCGCGACTGGGTGGGTGGATAAGGGCTAACCCGTGGACTGAAATAGTGTGCCACCCTTTGCTCGCCCCCTCCCTCCTCCCCCGTCCCCTTCGCTCTGAGAGGCCGTTTTTCTCTACGGCCACAAAGGGACAGGGGTCGGATTGCGCCGGCACATTCACGAGCCCACTTTGTTTTCAAATGGTTTTGTTTAGTTGTGACACTGTAGACACCCAACACCTTCCAAGAATCCGAACTCTTCTGTGGGGGAGTGCAGAGGGCAGGTGGGTGGTGTGCAGGCATGAGGAGAGAGAAAGTGGGGAGGCAGGGAAGCAGAGAGGAGGAAATTTGGGGGTGGAGGGGAAAATATGGATTCTGCTACAGCATCTTCTCTTTTCTTGCACATGTAGTCTTCCTCGTTCTTCTGTGCTTTATGTGTCTTCACTAAATGAATTGTTATCTTTTGCTGCCCCTTCCTGCTCTCTGACTCCTGCGCCCCACCCTCTTCTATACTACCAGCATCCCTGCCCTCTGCTCAGCGCTCTCAGTGCTGCCTCGTGCCTTCAGGCATTCACACTGTTTAAGCTTTTCCACCTTTGAGTGTTTAAGAAGCTTAACACAGCAGGATCTGGACCACTTAGCCTAAAGTCGGCTCATGCTCAACAGCTAATACAAGACTAATTCTAGGCTTAGCCCTGACTTTTACATGGCATTTTCTGCCAGTCTGTTGATATTGATATGTGATGCCCAACAAGCAGGTACACAGGCACTGCAAATATTTACTTTATGCAAGCCATTTAACATCTTCGTCCTTTAACAAAAGCATTCTGTTACTCTGTTTCCTCTCTCGTTGGTAGGATATTTTCCAAATGCAGTTTTCCAAGAGCCATACTGAAAAGTTCATACTTTCATTTAATAAATTCTGCTTTTGACCTTAAGAAAAATACTTTTAAAAAATCAGTTATCACAATTTAGTTTTAATCTTAAGTCACAATAGACAAGAGAGTTCCTGCAAAGGTTTACCTGCTCACTGATTATGTATATTTGATAATCTGCTGATTATTATTGCTTATGAGTCAAAGAGTTCTGTGGTTAACAAGGCACACAGACAGCCTTTGTAAATGCTTCTTGACATGCTTGACAAGGCAATAGTACCTGAGCTCACAGGGGCAATGGAGTCAATTGCTACACATACGCAGTGCTTTGAAGGGCAGGGGTTGTGTTCTGTGCAGAGCTGGGGGAGGCTTACTCACACACACACAAATGCACACACACAATCCATTTCCAAACTGCATCCCAATGGACGGATGGTGCAGTGGCGGGCTGCAAATTCAACCTCACCAAATGGTATTCAGCCAGTAAAAGCCAAACACACCCGCTAAAAGAAGAATGTGTTTTGACTGTGTGGATTTTGAGTGAATGTAAGGCAGCAAAAGAGGAAAAAGGCCTAAAAAGACAGGTGGGAAAGAGCATGTGTCTCGGAGAGAAAAGAATAAATAAAGAGACATGGAAAGAGAGCAAGGGAAAGACTATCTGCTGCATTAACCTTCCCCTCCACAGTGCCAGCATAGAGTCTTTTCTGCACTCCTCTTTCAGCAGAAAGGACCCAGGGGACAGTAATGCTAAGCCCTACTCCATTCTTCCACCAGAAACTTTGATTTCCTATTAAGTTCCTTCTGATGGGGACTGATGGGGACAGGAGGGGAGAAAAGGAAAGCAAGAAAGGGCAGATATGGAGATGGAGTAGAAAAAAGGAGGTAGAAAGTAGAAGAGGCAAGAAGGAGAAAAAGTAGAAAAGGTTGGCAAAAATCATTAAACAATTTCAGAAAGCATAGGGGAGAAAAATGGAAAACAATAAAGAGGTGACCAGTGACCACACACAACATGCACTGATGGCAGGACGGCGGCTGTGGGACGTTGGCTGTCCCTGTCCTAGGTACCAAAGGCATTGTTTACACTCAGCCCATTTAGCCCTGACCTTTCCTACCTGGCAGACATACAGACTGAGAGGTAAAATGGAACACTAAGAAGCAGACAGGTTGGTATGCAGACAGACAGGTGAGATAAGAGAACGACAGAACAACAAAGTGTGCAAATCACAAAAAAAGGAGAGAAATAAAATCGGGTGTGTAGGGTGGCATTCAAAACAACAAACGGGTGATAGATAGCTGAGGCATGTATCTTTGTCTCATTTTATCCCATATACTGTAATCCATTTCATATCAGTATCTGCCACTATGCATAATGATAACCATCTTGGATTGTTCATGTTGTCAAATAATTCATCAAGCGATCGCACTCCTAATTTCCTGCTCTGTTTGCAACTATCAAACCTAAATTGTTTTTTTTCTGATTCAGGAGCCACATTTTTTTTAACAGTAGTTCACAAATAGATCGATCATTTCATATTTAAGACAATAAAATAGAAGGGCACTCTAGCAAACACTAAATAAATTGAAATAAATGGATTTTCAGCTGTTGATGACTGATGGTGAGCTGAACTAGCAAGCATTTATGACAGCGGTCCCCAACCTTTTTTTGCGCCACGGACCGGTTTATGCCCGACATTATTTTCACGGACCGGCCTTTAAGGTGTCGCGGATAAATACAACAAAATAATTTCGGTACCGAAAAAAAGAAGATGTATTCATAACACACGTGAAAAGACCCAGGAAAACCGAGTTAACGATAAAAACGATAACAAAATAACGCTGAAAACCGATAAAAACCCTGAAAACCATACATTTCACACCTGAGCCTCAACTCTCGCAGCCCGGTACCAAACGACTCACGGACCGATACCGGTCTGAGGCCTGGGGGTTGGGGACCGCTGATTTATGAGATCAGGAAGGCTTTGGCCTTTTGCTTCACATGTTCATTAGATTATCTGATAAGAGGAAACATCGAGACTATCACTGTACTTGTCATTGAGTATCTTTTTTTGTTCCAGTCTGCATGCCAAAGAACTCTGGTCAAGATATGGAACCCCAAGTTTCTCTCCAAGAGTGTGAATGTTACACAAAAAGCACTCAGTTCTGTGAATGAATGAATATGTAAAAACGGGATTTACCAAATACAGAGCAGCAAAATCAAATTCAAAGTAGAAAAACAGAGAAAAGACAATACCACCCTTGGCAGCACAAACTACAATGCCCTTGCAAAAACAGGCAATGAGTTTTTCCCATCTTCTTTACAGAATTGTTTTCACTCAGGCACATTGAAGTTTTGTAAGCATGAAAAGCCTGTTTAAGGTCAAGCAAAAACATCTCAATTGGATTTGAAACCAGACTTTGACTAGGCAACTTGAAAAATTCCATTTTGTTTTAAGCCATTCAGAGAGGGACTTGCTGGTGTGTTTTCAACCATTGTCTTGCTGCATTACCCAATAATGCTTAAAACTCAGGGAACAAAATGATGGACTGATATTGGCCTTTAGGATTTTCTGGTACAGAGCAGAATTCATGGTTCCATCAGTTGCAGCAAATTGTCCTCAAGCAGCAAAGTAGCCCGAGACCATCACCCTACCACCACCATGTTTTTACTGCTGATATGATGTTCTTTTTATACAGTGCTTTGTTAGTTTTATGTGGATGGATCCAAATGAAACCTTTGTCTTGTCAGTCCACAGGATATTTCCCCAAAATTCTTGCGAATCATGAAGATGTTTTTTGGTCAAATGTGAGATGAACCTTTGTGTTTTTGTATGGTCAGCAATGGATATCTCCTTGGACTCTCCTATGGAAGACGTTTGTTCCCAGACATTGATCTTATCTGAGGCAAGTGAGGGCTGGGGTTCTTAAAGTGTTATTTGGGGTTCTTTGGGGACTTCCTGGATGAGCAGTTGCTGCGTTCTTGGGGTAATTTTGGTAGGTTGGCCACTCCTGAGAAGGTTTGCCTTATTAAGTGTCTCTATTTGTCGATAATGGCTCTCACCATGGTTCATTAGAGTGCCAAAGCCTTGGAAATGACTTTGTAATCCTTTCAAGACTCAATGTTATGTTTCTCATCTGTTCTTGAGTTTCTTTAGATCATGGCATTATTTGTTGCTTTTGTTTTCTGCTTTTTAAATTATTTCTCGACTCAGCTCATCTGGCAGTAGTCAGGTCTGGGTGTGGCTAGTGAAACTGAAATTGAATAATTGTGGTCTACAGTGTATGTAGAAAATTAAAAATATACAGTAATAAATACCTCAATAATAACAGCTACTTGCTGATGGTTACAGTTCACCACCCAAAGAGCCTTCTTCAGTGGCCGCTTTTCTAAGAATTGCTCGACAACATTTATCTGTGTTCTTATGATAAATAGTTCCCATGTTGCGTGTGGGAAAGAAGGAAGCGAGCGATATTAAAGTTGTGTAGGCGAGACAGAGAGATATGGAGACAGATACATACAGAGAGAGACAAAAGGAAGCAGGAGAGAGCTAGTCAGATGGAGAATGATTGATTGATGTGGTCAGTGAGGCGTCACTGATCTCCACAGGACCCCGCCCCCAAAGAGGAGGATGTGGATTGGCCTTAATGATGTGAAAACAAGGAAAATGAAGCACAGATCTGGGAGGAGAGAGATCAGGATGGTAAAATTAGCCAACACAAACTCCATCAGTGAGCTTAGATATTTTTTCCAATTTCCATTAAAAAACCTGATTTACATTTTTCAACCTCCTTTGACCGTGCAACAGTTAATTTAGGTTTTTATGTCTTATATTGTTTAGGCTTGCATTTGAGTTCCAAGTTCCAAAAATCAACTAAAGTCTTTTTTTTCCACAAGCAGGAAAATACGGTATTTTTTTTTTTAACTTTAAATAGAGTCTGAATGAAATCTGAATGGAAATGTGGTACACAGCTAGTTTCAGTTTTTAGAAAGCAAGTGGTTTATGTCTCACCAGGAGAAATGATGAGGTTAACAGGTGGAATTTGAGTCACATCTTATAGTTAGTTAAACAACCATTTTTGTGTGTTTGTGCTGCCCCGCTAAGAAGCTCATTAGTCCTTTACAGTGCTCAGAAATGTCTGGCTATGTTATCCTGCTGGGATCCTACAGATTCCTTTAAATGCCCCACAGCTCATCCTACCAACAGAAAACAAATACTTAGAAATGTTAAGAGTTAAGGGTTTCATAAGCTTTATGATATGCTTTTAAATTGTCACAATTAAATTATTTCAAAAAATGAAAAAGAAAAAACAAACAAACTTAATCTTATAAACAACATTCTTGTGAGGGTTTTTTTTTTGGGCGGGGGGGGGGGGGGGGGAGGGGCCACTTTCCTTCCTGTGTAGTTGAAAAGATCTGTGTTAATCCTCTTCCTTCACTGTAGGAAGTATCGTGCTGTTGTTTTTTTTCTACTGGGGGGCTTGTTGTTTCTGAGTATGCCCTATAGCTATTGCTCTGTGTGTAAAAGAACCAGTCAAGAACCACGTGACAGCACTGCTATGCTGATTAAGTGGGTGATGTGTGAAGTTAGTTGAGCTTTAACTCAGAAGCAAACAACATAATCAGTCTTTTCAGCATTTAATGAAAGCTTCAGGTTTAATCAATAATACACACATAGATTGCTAATTCAAGAAAATCAGATCGTAATCAAGCAATCTGTGCCTCTAACACTGAATCCTATCGACATAGCTGGTGGGTATAATAAGTAGGGCAAAGGTGTGTGAAGACACACTGAACTGACAATAGTGGAAAGCCAATATTGATTAATTTTTCTATGTGTTGTGTGCATAAGCGTTTGAACATTTTAAAATTATCCAGATACTATAAACTTATGCATAACTCTTAGTCACTAAATCTCAATTCCTGGCTTTGCAGTGCAAAGAAATGACTTTTCACAGCTCCACTGTGGATTGCCTCCACCCGGGATCAGTGACTGAGCGGACAGGTTGAAAAGACAGATGAAAAAGATAGGACATGTATCTCGAATTGGTAAGACTTGGAAAAGACGCTTGTGTCTCCATGTACGTGTGAACGCACATCAAAACCACTGAGTGTGCACCCGAGAGAGGGAGATAGGCAAGGTGAAGGGGTGCGCTGTTGGTGCCTGTGTACTCTGCGCTGTGTAAGTGCAGGAGGGAGGCTGTAAGTGATACCCTTGTCTGTTCCCTACTTGCCCCACTCTGAGACCGCTCCACCCAGGCCAGCCCGGTAGAGTGGGGGTCCCCTGGGAACTGGACAGGACAGGGAGGAGGGAGCAGCATGGAGGCCAGGCTTTCAGCTGCTCTGAAAAGGAGCGGAATCAAATACAAGAAAAATCTCCTTCAATATACTGTATCCCTCACCTGAGTAGGGCAACTAGCTGAAAGGAGAGCTCGTATAGGGCAACTGTACAATGGGCACAGGAAGGACAAGACAGGAGATCAGAGAGGAGAGAAAAGTTAACCATGACCACTCCATTACCTTACCTTTGTGTTTTTTACTACTGGCAGCTGTGTGTTCCCTGGTTAAAAAGTTTACTTTTCATTACATTGTGTTCATTAATATTGCAACAGAGTATTTGAATCCAACACGTTATCATTCCCTCCACCTGAACACCTTACATATTGCAATGCAGAGTGGAGTAAGGTCCTCATTGCAGGCTGAATTAAGCGAAAGACAAGGTCTTATTGAGGCTGGTTGCAAGTCCAACACAAAATTGGAAAAAAGTCCATTTGAAAACATGATGCAAAACAAAAACAGGCACAGGAAGCAACGACATAACAATTAGGGATGAGGCAAAGCAGGGAAATCAGCACATTATCAACACAGGGGGAAATAAATAGTCAAGGCTATCAAGAGACAGGAAGCAAAACTAAGCATGAAAGAAAACCAGCCCTCAAAGTAAGACAGGAAACAAGCAAGATATTTAATACTGGCATGGATACTAACACTTAATAGGAGATCAGACACAGGGAGGCGACACATTAGCAAAAGAGACAATGGGAGGAACAGACAGGGAAACACCGAGAGAACAAAAACTACCCAAACAAAGTATGCAAAACTGACACTTATATGGAAACATCCTAAATGGTTGTTCGGGTCAGAAGACCTTTTCCCTTTATCAGTGGAAATAAATTCTCAATCAATGCTGCATTCATCTTTTGTGTGGTCTGACAGTTGCAGTGATTGTTCAATCTCACACTCAGATTGACTAATTATAAAACAATACACTTACTGGCCATTTTATTATTTACAAGATGGGAAAAAATACACGCACATCCACACCAAAAAAATGCATTGAGCCAAAAAGTGAATCAACACATGAAAATAAACAATTAGCTTTCACACTGCAGTACTCCAATACTAGCAGCATGTACTCTTTCAAGCACACTTGCTCTTCACTTTATTATTTACTACTGTTCAGCTGTTTGTTCACATAAATATCTAATTAACCAATCACATGGTGGCATTTATGCATTTAGACATTGTCAAGATGACTTGCTGAAAAGTGAGCCTCGGGTCTCTGTGTTGTTGATGTCAGATATCAGAGGAGAATGGTCACACTGCTTCGATCTGCTAGGAAGGCAAAGCAAACTCTGATTGCAACCAAGGTATGCAGAAGATTCTGTGATCCCACAACACGTCAAATCTTGAAGAAGACAGACTACAGCAGCAGAACTCTACACCAGGTGCATGTCAATGAATGTCTAATCCTGCTGCAACATTGGGATGGCATCAATGATTAAGGCTGCTGTTGGGTATGTGATAGTGTGGGTGATATATTCTTGATGCATTTTGGGGCCCTTATAGCTAGTACCTTCTCAGCTCAACTTGACTCAACTCGACTCAGTTTTGGATGTTTTCCATTACAACTGAGTACCACCTAATGTGTGTGAGATCTTTATAGCAACGTGGCCGAAAGTCCTATGTAGGGATGGGTATCGTTTAGGTTTTATCCGATACCGGTGCCAAATCGGTACTTTTGAAACGGTGCCGGTGCTTAAACGGTGCTCGAACCGGTGCTTAAAGAATGGAGAACACAAACTTTGTCCAAAAACCTCTCATGTTCAGCTGTTTTTTTTTGTAAAAAGATAACAATGTGTGCCTTTTCTGCAGCTATGGGGCATATATGGCATCACTCTTGGCTGGAAGCAGTGCTTAATCAATGGAAAAAACACAAACTTTGTCCAAAAACCTCTCATGTTTAACTGTTTCCCACTTTTTCTTTGGTCATTTTAGCCTTTTTGGCCAGGGTGAAGGGAGTATCTGCCATCAAACAAGAGGACAGCCGCATGTAGCTATGATGATGTTTGCTAGTTCACCTTACCTGCATTAATGTAATAACGTGGTTAGCCTACTCAACGTAAATTACACACAAACAACATGAAGCTACTCACGCAGAGAAGAACGGCTGCTGCTGCATCATCATCCGTCATCATTTCTGCTACACTGGCAGGGCTAGGGGCCAGGACTCTATTCTTCGGGTTTTTGGCGGATGTTGCTCCGGGTCCGATAACTGGCAACCCACCCGACGTGCACGGTGTGAGGTCTCGCAGCAAGCTATCAAATACGGCGCATTTCTGGGCTTTTTAAAAAAACGCTATGCGTCGCCAGGTGTTTCATCGGATTTGAGGTGTTACCTCCTTTGCACAGTATCACAGTATCAGCTTAAAGCACTTGTTGCAGGCTGCTGAGTTTGCATATTTTGCTGTGAAGTACAGCCAGACTTTTGACCGCTTCGCCTTGGACATTTTTAATCTGTAGCTCTGCTCTAACAGAACGTACGTACCTGGACCCGCCTACTATCCTCGGAAACGTAAAATGATTGGCTGGAAGTGTATCACAGCTCAGGAAAAAAAAGCACCGAAATAAAGCACCGAAATGTGCGCTGCTTTTCGGTCTGGTTACTAACGTTTATGTCAGAACCGGTGCCATCATGGCACCGGACACCGGTACCCATCCCTAGTCCTATGTCATCATTTGTATGCTACACAAAAATCTCAACACTGGAGGACGTCGAGGTGATGGTATACCAATTCAGTTCAATTTAGTTTTATTTATACAGCGCCAAATAACAGCAACAGTTGCCTCAAAGCACTTTATATTGTAAGGTAGACCCTACAGTAATACATATAGAGAAAAACCCAACAATCATATGACCCCCTATGAGCAAGTACTTCGGCGACATATGAGGTCAGTTATTAATATACTGCTGCAGCATCACCCTGTTTTTTTTTTTTGTGCAACCATTGCCCTCGTTACCAGGCTACAAAAAAGGCAGTTTTTATTTTTGTGAAGGAGATGCTGTAAAATGATTCCGCAATGCTACTGACTAGGCAATCAGTTGCGTGCAGTCTCTTGATGTCACATTTTTGGATCACCTTGGAAACCCGGCTGAGTAGGTACTGAATGAGTACCTGGTACCAGGTACTGTACTACCACTTATTAGAAAACCCTAAAAACCAAGTCGAGTTGAGTCGAACTGAACCCAAGTAGGTACAAGAGGAAAAGGGCTCATAGTTGACCTCTGTCAACTTAATGGTGAAACACGAATCCTTTCCCAACCTGTATTTGTGCATTTTATGCAAAACTGAGAAGTAAAATAACAACAAGCTTCAAGAGATCACCAATATTTGCATTGCCAAAGTGCATGTTTGTAATCTTAGAGCTGCAGGTACATTCAGTCTGCTATGTGGTTGAGCTACACTGACAGTGCAACCCGGCTGACCCTGCACCATCCTGCTCACAATGTGTTCTGCTTGGATTACCTTATATTTTTATGGTTTTAATTATAGGTCGTGTGGAGGAGGGAGCAGATCTTTTTATATCAAAAAGACGTGTGGAGTAAAACTGAAACTTTTTTTTTCCAATTATCAAAATCTTCTACCCTTGAATTTGACCTGAATTAACCCTTTAAAGCCGGTCAGAGCAGCACGCTCTGTTTTGCGTAACTATTTTTAAATCCCTGTAGAACCGGAACCATGTAAGCTAGCGCAATAATTTTTTTTGCATATGAAACCGGAGGAGTTGTACTTACATCTTATGCCATCAGCTTGTCCTAGGTCACGGTTTCCTTCCACACATAGCTTTGCAAAGGTTGCATAAAAAGCGCTTGCAGGAACAAAAACATAATATTCCAGAAACATACTTTGCCGATCCGATCAGCTATTCAGAACACTTCCTACATTGAAATAGACGTCAGCGCAAACGATTGCATGTCCGCCATTACCTGCCCGAAACCGGAAGTGACGTCATTTTCACAGAAAATGTAGTTTTTTACATGTAGGCCTTAGAAGCCTATACTGGTGTTTTTATAAGTCATGTTTGACTTTAGGCTTTTCTGAATAGTTTCTGTGATGCTTAGAACTCAAATTGCGCTGCTTAAAATAGTTTATTTTGATGCACCTGCTGTTTTCTTTGCAAATTTGCATCATAAGATTGTTTTTCTTTTTTTCTGCAGTATATAAAAATTGGTGTATCTCAAAAATAAAACTATGAAGACACTCAAAATAAATTTCCTCTTGTTGTAAACTATTTTTTGCAACTTTTTTGTATTTAAAGTTTTGAGGGATAAACCTCTTAAATTTCTCCAAGTAGAAATATATGTAAAAAAACAAAAACGATCTTCAATTTTTTTGTAGTTCATTGCACTTTTTTGCAATTTCTGTTGTTACTATGGACTTAATCCATACATATTATTAAAATTTGGGCTATAATGCTTGTATTGATGTATAGCAACTTGGAATGCTCCCTAAAATGGCACTACAGCATGTAAAAATATGGCTACATGGTTTTTAGATAAGTGTCCATATTTATTCTTCCCCTCACACTCTTCTTTACTTCCTTTTATTCTTATTTACGTCGTCTTCTTCTTCTTCTTCTTTTGCTAAAACCTTTCTTCTTCTTCTTCTTCTTGTTAAACAGGACGTACTGTAGCTTTAAGCCTTTGCAGTTCAGAGCTCTTGAAACCAAAACCCAATATGTGACATTGCACAGATGCTGGTTCTAGCCAATGACTGTAGAAAAGACCATTGACTGTTTTCTACAGTCAATGGTTGTAGCCTGTCAGATCATCAGGGTCAGACTGATGCAGTCACTGCTTCTTCCTCTTCTTCTTCTTCTTTTTTTTTTTAAACTAATATTTAATTAATTAAGCCTTTTAATGCAGGGATGAAGCTTATACTAAAACAAGCTTTGGTCACATTTTTAAAGCAAATAGAGCCTTTTGAAGTGATGCTAGGTGATGTATGACCTTGTGTTATGGCATGCACACATGTTTGTATTGTACACGTGAATCTGGCAGATAGCCAGCAAGGGTTACAGCTGGTAAAAATCACTGGTGTCAAGTTAAAGAGTTGGTGTCACACTAAAGAAGCTTAGGTGTGTATCAAGCTGTAAACACACAGACACACACACACTTACACACCAATGAGCTGAAGCTAGCTCTCTACATTCACGCCCTCGTGGACCTCTCATGTTTAAATGTGTGAAAAAGATAGTAATGCACCTGCAGCCAAATCACTTCAGAAGCTTACAGAGGTTTCCTTTCATGTTTGCAGAGTCTTGGTGGAGGTCTCTAAATGCAGACCGACTCCACAGAGGATGGGCTGAACACCCTTTGTAATCCAACCCTGGTGAAAATCACGCTGTGTGAAAAGGAGTAAAAATATTTGCAGTTAAGGTGTCTTCATATTGGGGTGAAGAACTGCAATTCGGGTACTATAAATAGAAATAATCAAGGCACTGCTGAGGTCTATAGCCAGCAGTTTTATGTCAATAAAATTCAGGGAAGTATTTCCAAAAAAGTCATATAAATAAATAAAAAATATGTGAAATATTTATATCTCATTTTAAAAAGTAACCCCCCCCCCCCCCACACACACACACACACACACAAAACAAAGAAAAAAAATAAAAGTTTACAAGATTTAGCACATAGGACCATAAAGGAAAAACACACTCTCTTACATATAAAGACACACACTGAGTAATGCTGCATGCACAGATGTACCCAGACACATACTTACAGATCAAAGCTTTACATCGTCAAACATGCAAATATAACATACACACCCCTTCTCTCAGGCATAAATACACACACAAAAACACACACAAAGCCATGTAACTGATTCCACAGGAGCATTGAGCTCTGTGGATAATTGGTAGCACCATTGTGCTGTTCTTCAATGGGCCGGTTACCCAAGAAGCCTCATGTTCGTGTTCATGTACATTTGCTTTGAAGGTGGTGGACACAAAGAGGTGAACCCTGCCCAGAACAAAGCCCTGGGAGACCCTGCTTCACCCATGGACATCTTTCATGGAGCGAACCGCAGAGATAAATGATCTTCTTCCTTGTCGTAGTGCGACTGCTTTGGTGTGTTCGTGTGCAGGCTGAAATGCTCTGAGGCATGGGCGGCATGTAATCACTGAAACCACAGGATGTATTTTGTCAAAATAGCTTAACACCTTTTTTTTTACAAGGATGGACAGCCCTGGGGTCTTAGACCCTTTCAAAATAAAAGCAGAAGTGTGCTTAATAGTATTTTCTTTTCTGTAACAATCACATTTTTTGTATTTTCTGTTTTGTGGCTCTTTTTTTATTTTTTAAAAATTTTTTTAGAGAATCAGGACATTATCTAAACTCAAACTCCCAACTTTCTTGCTTGAACCCTACTGAGAAATATCTTTATGCTTACTCATAGCTTTATTTTCTAGGAGGAAATCCATATATATCCTAAACATATATGCCATTTTGCTACTGTGAAGATTTTTAATTTTGCAGAATTTTCTGAAATTTGTTGCATTTTTAATGTCAGCGAGTCTCGGAGTGGGGATACAAAAATTTAGAGAGACACGAGCGCAGGCATGTGTGTAAAATGAAGCAGTGCCTGTGTGAGCACATCACATGTTCATACTCATGTCTCATTTGTGCCAGCTCTGATCTTATCAAACAATACTTAGAACAAAAATAACTCAAAAATAACTTTATCGATCTCAAAGGGAAATTCATACTTGCCATTAAATTACGTGCCCATTGTTCACGTTTTCCTTTCCTGCTATGAGTTTTAATTTAACTAAATTGCATTTAAAAATCTATTCTACAATATAAAATTAGGTGATTTTACACAGACTGACTATCACAAGCTCACTGAAAATGCAAAGTAAATCCATTAAAAAAAAATGTAATATTTCCCAAAGCATTACATAAATGCTGTCCTCCCACTCTTTGGCTGTTCCTCAGTCAGCAACACTGAGACCTGTGCTCATCTGAATCCAGTGTACACTTTGCTTTATTTACAGTATGTGACAAGTTCTGTTTTTACCAGTAGTTTCACTGTAAAATTACACAAAGGATAACTTTGTTATTCAGTGTCAACATTTCCAATGAAACTCATTAACAATTAATAGCATCACTGAGTTGGAGCATGCAATGCAACAGGTGCTCCTTGCATCACAGCTGCATTGTGTGTTTGCTGGTCACTATAGGTTACATTGCAACGCGTTATAATAGGCAACTAATGAAAGGTGGGTTCTTTAGGCTAATATGAGGATCAAATAAAGATCAAATAGGTGTTTAGTTATTGTTGCGTGTGTGTGTTAGCCCTTTACAGTTGGTTAAACCGAATAGAAATTAAGTTATTCCAACTTTTGATTGCCCTTACTCTCATCCTGTTCCCTGTTGCTGCTCTTCTTCTCTTTCGTCCCCCCCACCAGCACCACACACACACACACACACACACACACACACACACACACACACACACACACACACACACACTCACTCATTGTTCCGTCTCTATATCTGCCCATGGTGTCCTCACTCACTGCCCTCTCTCTACCTCTCTTTCTCTCTGTCTCTGAGACAGCAGATGGAAACTATGGCCCAGTTCTGCCTTTTGTTCTGGGTCCCCAGAGAGACCAGTGGCTTTTTGGACAGCACACAACTCGGCTCCCCATATCTCATACAAAATGCAAGTGCCTTTCTTTTCATTAAAAAAAAGTTGGGGAATGCACATTTTCTGAATATATTTATAGAAATGAGCACGAAGGTACACAAGCCTCAGATGCATTGACTGTTTATCATCCCAGGACTTCACTGGAACTTTTAAACTTCTTAATGCAGGAAAAATAGAATTAAAAAATAATTATTTCATTGATCCCTGCTGATTTAACCAGTTTGCACAAAACTTGCACCTTTTTTTCAGTGTTATGCACTGTGCATGATGCATTTAAGTTTCTTATTCTTTTGGCATCTGCAGAGGTCGAAAATATGTTAAAGCAGTAAAGACAATGTGCAAAACTTACATCTGAGTTTAAGCTTTAGCCACAAGCAAATTAAGCTCTATGTGCGTTTGTTGTTCTGTTTCTACTTTTTGCTTCTCCTTTTACTCGCAGCAGTATCCACACGCGTCAGGGGCCCCATTCTCCCGAACTCTGTTTTTTTTTCTTTCATAACGTCCATGCATTAATAATTAATGTGCCTGAAACAGCGAGACCTCCACCTGCCTACCAGCATCCCACCTGTTACAGATATGCTTTTTTTAAAATGTTTTTTTAAACTTTGTATATGTTTGTTTATAGAAATTTTAACCCTAATGTAGCCGAAAAATTGTGTCGTTTTATATTAAGAAAGAAGTCAGCAAATTACTCTACCCTGCAAAAAATAAGATAAAATAAAGGTATTGCATTATTAGAAGTCGAATCCTGTGGTTTCTGCGGTAAACCATCAATTTAAATCCAAATAGCCTGTCATATTATAGAAACTCCTCGGAAAGCTCAGCGGTTGTGGGTTTCCCAGTTAAGCCTGAGTATTTGCATAGCCCATCAAGCATGAATGCTCTAGAAATAAAAACAAACTGCTTCGCTTAAACATAAAGCGTCGGGCGCCACATTCTTTGTTGTGCGTGGATGTCGTTTTACAGCTAATCTCGTTTCATTTGTTTACTTATTTATTTGTTTTTATCTGATTCAGACAGCTGTTAACATTGCGCTGAATAACGAGAAGTGTCAGTGATTCTTTGAACCCGATCCTAGACCAGAATTTGAATACTTGTTGTGGCCTCATTCTAGTCGGTTACGTCTTAAACATCTCTGCGGGGGGTTGGTGGTTACACAGATGATCAGTGTTACTGTTCTGGCTCTTCTGTATCCATTTGAAAAAAAAAATGTTTACGAAACTTGAGCTCGCTTCACCGCAAAACGAACTCGGCTCAAATTGCTGTCCGATCATACTCGGATACAGCTCTAGCTGCATAAATTCTTTTAATAATTTAACACGGATTCCTTATTATATTCCCCTTTATTCCCTGCCTTCGAGGGGCGAGCGCAGGGGCGCAGACTGCGATTGGCTCATAACAGTGGGTGGGAGACATAGCAGTGACAGGTAGCAAACAGGTTGCTCACCATCATGAATAATTTCGAAGGTGCCTATTTTGCTCCTCTCCTCTGTAGCAGGCACCTTTATCCGCCAGGGTTTTTAAGCATTGTAGTAAATAGCCTGAAGAAAGAGGGGCGGGGGTGGAGGGGACGACTAATTTGAGCCTGAGTCACGCAGCAGCCCAGGTTGCCAGAGCCCGCGCGAGCGGGGTGCGTGCGTTCCACGTGCGTGTTTGTCTAAGTTGACGGAAAGAAAGAAAGAGAAAGAAAGAAGCGGAGGCGAAGAGGTGTACACGTGTGTCAGTGTGTGCGTGTATGTGCGCGCACCCGTGTGTGTGCAGGCCTTTCTTTAATGGAGAAAAGTGTGTTCCCTCTCGAGTCAGGTCCTCGGGGACACGGTGGGGACCCGTGAGCGCTCACCAGCTGACAGAGCGTGCTTCACTGAGGCCATCCAACACCTCGGCCCACGAGCCTGCCAACAATAGCCTGAAATTAATGCACATTCCCCATTAATAAATCCGATATTCACCAAATGGACAGCGTGGCAAGAGTTCAGGAAAAAGAAAAAAAAAGTTTGTTTCAAGGAAGCAACAGACTGAAATTAATTAAAGCGAACTTTTCTGTGTTGAAGAAGTCGATCACTGCAACTTTGGAGCACAAGGTGCAACAAGCCAGGGGGGGCGCGTGTACCTGCAACATATGCGAGCGCGTGTTTACATCACATTACATAAGAGAAGCTCAAATATTAAAAGCGTCTATAATTAGACATAAATGCGTGTTTAAATTTGTTTTTTTCCTCCTATAGCTTTAGGGATAAAATCAAACTTCTTGGCCTATTTGTATTTGCCTAACTCATAAAACCTATGGAACCAAAACTGACGTTAACGTTATTTTATCGATTCAAAATTCGTTAAGGTTTATGCATTATATGCAAGAATTAGGCAATAAAACGTTTTGGTGCTATTTTACTTGGAACTTATCCATAGAAATAAAGAAATTATTATTATTATTATTATCATCATCAACAGGGTCACAGAAACAGAGACATGACATTTTCGTTTGCTTTTTTTTTTTTATTATTTCCAAAATCAAATTAACATAACTAAGAATGGCGAATGATTGCTTTTTTCCTGGGGCAAATTTAACTTAAAAAAGCAAATCACATGAAACATGGGCTATGAGCAATAAATACATTACATACAAGAACAAAAACAGTTACCAACCAAAGAAAAAAGACACACAAGCTGATGTGAAGATAAAAAAAAAGAAAATACAAAAGGCGGCAGCAATGATGGCTACATTAAATAGGCTATTTGTATGGAGTTGGCAGCACTACACTAACAAACAAAGCAAACCTCTATTTTTATATTTATGGTGTGAAAACAAACAAACAACAAACAAAGCCTCTGGCTCTTATAGTTTAAAGTGCACATCGTGAACTTTTAAAGTTGCAAAACAAAATTCATTTTTACAAAAAAAAAACATAAATCACAACAAAACTCATTTCATAGCTACAAAAACGTATTTACATTATCAAATATAAGCAATTATCCATAAACTTGTGATTTTTTTGTGGAAGACAGCTTTTTGGTTGGAGGGACGTGGGAAATACCCGTGGCAGTGCTGCGCGCGACATGGCAGAGGGGTCTTCCAACCACGTCTCCATGGAGACTGAAAAATTATAGGATAGATATTTATTGGCAGAATCGAATTAGGCCTTACTCACATTTTTAAAAAAGATCTTTAAACGATGCAACATGTTAAATTAAACATTAAACTTCTTTTTCTTTTATTTGCAAAAAGCAAGAATTTCTCTTACAAACGCATTTCGTCAACGCAGGACTATCGCTATGATTGACACGTCTTATGGACATTACTTCACTGTAGGCTATAGAGAAACTTCGCTATACTGTGTCTTTATGTGGGAATTTAGAAGGAAATTGTGCGGTGATGGTGTGAGGGCAGCTTCAGTTCTGAAAGATCGTCTTCTTCACTCGAATGAAGCTCCATCGCTATTTCATCCGAGTCACTGAAGTGGGAGTGCGGGGAAAACTCTCCGTCGCTCCGGGGAGACGCTTTCCTCCCATTTGCAAACTGCGAACTGCCCGCCCGAGCAGATGCCGAAGGAGACGGGGAACACATCGCTTTTTCAACTCTAGTGGAAAACGAACTTTCGTCGAAGGAGGAACAGAAGGGCACCCCGCTGATGTGCACAGGTAAGCTGCTACCTGAAACGGGCGCAGGGTCCGCTGCTCTGCAGGTTGAGGGAGACTGAGAGGCCCTGTCCTTCATCCCGTCATAACCAGCGGTGGACGAGAGCATAATGTCACACTTTGGCGAGCTGGTGTTGTTGGAGATGTCGTTATTACTGCTGCTGCTGCTGCTGGAGGAAGAGGAGGAGGACACTGGACCTTGGAGAAGCTCGGCGAGGGCGTTGATGTAAATCTGCGCCATCTGCAGAGTTTCATACTTCGAGAGCTTCTTGTCGTTGTCAAACGCTGGGATGACGCTGCGCAGCTCATCAAACGCATGGTTGAGCCCGTGCATTCGCCTTCTCTCACGCGCGTTGGCGGCCACTCTCCTTTGCCTTTGAATCCCATTGACAGGCTTGTGGGAGGGGGCTCTCTGTCTCACGGAGGCCTCCTCTTCGGGCCCGGTGAGGGTGCCTTTAAGGCGACACAACTCCCTGACTTTGAGAGAAGAAGACGTGAGGCTCTTGGCAGGTTTTCTGTAGCTCTGTGGGCTGGGATGGCCTGAGGAACCCGGGGAGCCAGTCTCTGAAAAATGAAAAGAAATTAAGCTACACTCTGGGTTGTGAAAAAAGCGTATCAGTACTATTTTAGACAATAAACTCGTTACAACTTTCCAACTGCGCAAAAAACGTTATAATTTACATAAAGGCAGCGCTCCTTCTGTTTATATTTAACTTCCAGAGCTTGATAAATTACATCAGTTACCACCAATAGCCCCTGCTGCCTGTTGCATGAGCCGGTTTTTAGATAATAAAAGCTGCTCAAAAGTTGCACGCACTGGTGCTGTTCCTCACCGTGGTAGGAGCCGGTACTCGGACATGGCGAGTGCCGCAGGTAGTCGGGTGAAGTGGCGTGTGCCGCACAGGTGCCAGAAGCGGAAGCCAGCCAGGCGCGTGGGTCGCTATCGCTGTCCACGAGCGTCAGCCCAGGTTCGTAGCGGGACTCCTCGAACTGTTGCTTCCCTCCCCTCTCCACCTCTCTGGGGCTCCCACAACTCTGCTGCCGCGAGTGCGTGGCCGGCGCCTCACGTGCGCATTTGCTCCAGCCCTCCACAGTTAGGACATCCATGATTCCCCCCAAGAAAAACACTGTGGAGAAAAAAAGTTATCGGAGGCACGCACAGCTATGTTGTCTCACCGTGTGAATGTGAGTGTCGCGTGCGAGACTCCTTCTCTGGTGTCTCAAGGCGCGGCGTCGGTTTAAAAAGCGGCACGCGCCTGGAAGCCCCCCTCCTCGCGTCGGTCGCGTGTTGACGTCCAATGAGAAGTCTCGGTAAAGCCCGAGAGAGGCGATTATGACCCCCCGACGGTGGACTGTTTATGATAACGTTACAATTTAAGGGGGTGTTTAACACAAGGGAGGTAAGGGGAACCTCCCACAGGACGCACGTGCAAGTGATGACGGTTTTTAGGTGAGGAGCGTGGACGGGACAAGAACACCTACCTGCTTCTGAGCCCGTGTTACATCTCAGGAATGACGCAGAGTAGGGAGAGGGTTAAAGAGGCGCATGGCAAGGTTCAAGTGGTTAATTTGCTACCCACGGCTGTGGAAGCGGCGACTCGGTTAGTTCATTTAATGCTTTCCACTATAAAACCGCTTCAGCCAAAACCAAACTGCTGGATTTCACCAGTAGCAGAAATGAACAAAGTTGAGGAAGAAAAGTCGTGGGTAGATGAAGCGTGACCAAAAGCCAAAAAAAAAAAAAAAAAAAAAAAAAAGAATGTAGCGGTTCCTGGGGCTCGCGCGCTCATTCATTCATTCTCAGATCATCTCCAGTTTCCATTTTTCTTTTGTAGAGGCTCTAAAACCTTTTGATCCAGCTCTCGGAACCGCCCTTTCGGTAAAAAAGGGCTTCACAGGGAACGGAAACATGAGTAGGGGTCTCAACACTGTTTCCATACTGACACAAGTGGCGCGCAGTTGAAGGGTTCTCTCGCGCGCACACACACACCGACGTTATTGCCAAACTTCACCATGCCTTCTATAAGATAGGCGACCTTTAGAAAAACGAAATACGGCTTTTAAAGCTACAGTTAAAAAAAATCAACGGGAAGCAAATTGAACCACGTTCAGTCTGATGATCAAAGGAGCCGTGCTTACCGAGATGTAAACTTTAGGCATCTGGCAAAATAGCAAGAGGGTGATTGCTGATGGGAAATGGGCTCAGCGCAGTCAATTAGAAGGATTAGAAGGATATGCACAAGATCGGTGTATGGGACACAAAGATCAAGAGATGCAAACCCGAATGTAGCTGCCAAAGTATCCTGGTAATATTAAAAAAAAATCTAACCAAATTCAAATGAAATAAACTTATCAAATAATAAAAAAAAATAAAGAATTCTTTTTTTTGCGTTTTCATTCATAATCCGCGAGATATCCACGACACAATATATGGCAAGGAATTGTGTGAAGGAACCCCATAATTTCAGAGATAATCCGACATCAGTCTTTTCCATTTTTTATTCATGTATTCATCATGGGGACGTCTTGCGGGCTAGAGGTCTGGCGCCGAGCGTTTGCCCCCTCTTCCCACCTACGAGCCCCCCCATCTAACGGGCTGTGCCGGGCTCCTGAAGCTACCGACAGGTTGGATATTGTAGCTGACGATTATTAAAGTGTCGCAGCCACAATGGAGACTCTATGTTCCATTGGTCACGCCTGGGGGGCTCCTCGAGGGAGAGTGGCGGGCTCCCATTCCAGTGCGCGAGAGGAGTCTGCGTGCTGCCCCTTCTCATTCCCATCTCCCTGGAGACAGGGGCGCGACGGGCACGAGACTGGGGTGAGGGGAGCTGGACAGGGATTTCAAAACGTATCTGCGTTTCAACTAAATCAACTAAACCCGCATAGATCAGGGATTGCTTCGGATGAAGTAATCTTCTAAATGTGTAACTTTAAAATAGGAAACAACGGAGGGGAAGCTTCCTGTTCCCGAAAAATGAAGATCATGGAATTTAAATACTTGATGTTTTAATTGGAACTCACTGGAACTCATCCATTTTACCTACAGGAGCTGTGTCAATAAAACTCGAAATTAACAGCATTTCAACTAGACTCCCTTCATTATAGCTAAACCAGTATAGACTTAATCTTTAGTAAAATCATATTTAACAAAGCTTTGTGCGTGTCTATATTATTTTCTTGAGGCTTCTCATTAAATATATAGAGATCTATTACAAGTTATATTTTATGCCATAAAAAGAATCCATAGTTGTTTTAGAGTCTATAATCTATATGCTTCCTCTTCAAAAGGGTGAAATGTGAGTGGTTAAGTCTACATTAAGTTGCTTACAGTGATCTCAGACCTTTAGTTCAAATTTGCTGTGGCTCAGCTGTGTCCATCACTGTCTTCCATTAATTCTAATTAGCTCTGGGAATGCCTGACAACCATTCAACTCATCACTGAGTGCTAACAGTAAGTTCAGAGAGACACTTGTGGGAGCTATGTAGTGCCACTATCTGGTTCACAAAGGCTATTGCAGTGTAATGCTCCAGTGAACTTGACAGCAGTCATCCTTAGCAGGATCTCTATCCAGCTGTTAACAGCAGTATATGGGCCTTTGAAGTGATAGCCTATATAGGAAAGACACAAAAGCTTAGCTCAGGCTTGAACTTCACACGTATTCCACACATGAAATGAACTCACAAAACATTTGTATCCACTTCTATCATGATTCTGATATCCAGTATCTGGATCAACGCTGCCGTAAAATACATGAAAACGGTGAAAGCTGTGAATTTAAATCTTTAGATGCTTCCTTTATAAGAAAAAAATGTGAAGAGTTTTCCCTTGTGTTGGGAACCAGGAAGTGATATGTTTAGTGCAGTGTTTCTCAGTCTGTGGTGGGATTTAGAGCCACTGCAGGTGGGACACAGCCAAGCATGTTAGAAAAAAGCAAAAGTGACACTATGTAGAATTACTTTTTTCCTCAGAAATAAACAATAGTTTGCTGATGTTACTGTGCTAATGTTTACATCACAGAGAATTCATCTGGTTGTTTTTATATTGTAAAGAATTGATGAAAGTCATGGGGCAGGGGGAACATGCCAAAATAAGTTTGAGCACAGCTGTTTAATGTAAGGAACGATAAATATCCTCTTCTTTAACTAATTATTCACAAACTGTTGTGTTTTTTCATGTTGAATTTTGAAGTGTGACTTTCCTCTGATGGTTGTCTACATTAGCAAAGACAACAAATACCATCCCACTGTAGAAAACCTGTTTATTAGACAAATTATACACAGAAAGCTTTGCCACTTGTAACAGAGGCCCCAGTTTGTTCGGTTTTTGAATAATATGCAACACATACAACAAAATAGGCCTATATTAAATACTGTACATCATAAATTTTTGAAAATTATCAAGTAAATCCTGTAGTTCTATGTATGAAATTAAAAATGTTAACAGATAGCAAAACAGCAAGTTTGTGCATGCTTTCTTTTTAGTGAACTTGCCACTTTTCGTTATTTAGCTAGCAAATAATAAAATGAACTCAGGATGACATGAGAAAAGCAAACGGTTCGTGTGTGTTCATGTTTACCATGGGCAAGACAAGGGAAAAGCCAAATGCAGCAATGTGACTGCTCAAACTCAACACCAAAGCCCAATGTGATATACTCTTTTCTTTTTGTTAAACAAAAATAGCATTGACATGTAAAATATACATTTTTATAATGTCTCTTTTGTTTATACTAAATAAAAATTTTTAAATGTCTGTGTCCTATTTGTCATTCGATAGCCATACTGTAGCCTAATATAAGAAAAGAATGCCTAAGAACGCTTGCTTCAAAACACTGTGGCGTGACTGAATTCTCTACACACAACATTTTGCAGTTTTAGTTCTTTAAGATAACAAACTGAAAACTTGTTCTAAACAACTATCGTTATCAATTATTAATACAGCGTTAGTGAAAAAGGTTTGGTTCCGTTTTACCAACCCCGCCCACCCCCCTCCCGTGACCCATAAAATATTCCTTTAATGCTCTCAGTGTACCATTCCCCACCCCAAAATGCACCTTAATGGTCTCATTTTAATTAATTGGCACTTAAAAAAACAAACAAACAAACAGACACACAAACAAAAAGTTATATAAACAGTACCCTTAACATGAAAAGTATGAAACAGAACCGCATTTTGGACTCGTCTCGCAAAAGGCAGCCATTGAGTTGTGATGGCCTTTGGATCTTCATAACTTTCCCATCACCCGCAGCACAACCACTGATCTGTTCTTCTTAAATAGTCCCAGTACACTGATATATTGGGTTTAACTGGAAGCTGGGAGGTTACAGCGAACTAGTTGTCACGTAAGGCCTGCACTGAAGATGCTGTTGCAATGGCTTCTCCTCAACACAAAATAAAACTCCATTTCACCACTTGAACCTGATAAGAAGTGATTCATGAACTTGATGACATTACAGAGTGACATTTTATCTTTTTTTAAACACCCGAGCCATGGTAGCACTAAAAGTAAGCAAAACAAAGAAAAAACAAAAATCAAACGTCTGAATGACTTAATGATGCAAAACCAGAGACTACAGCACTCATTTAGCAGTTTTTCAAAATTTGCTGAAAAATAAAAAAACAACATAGACAGCTTAGAACAATGTTAATTTTTTTTCTTGTACTTCCTGACCAAAACACATTCCACGCATTAAAATCTATTTTTTTTTCCAAAAACAAAATTCAATAAAAGACATATAATAAGCATAAGCTTTTTGAAGTCTTTCAGCTTGTCCTTTATGGGTTTTTTTAGTTTTTTTTTTAAGCTGCTTTTTACTATACCTCTTAGAGTCAGATTAGAGGATCTCACCTTGACTTGAAAAGCAGATAGCACAGTACAGGTGAGAAAAGAAAAGGTCAGATCTACATACAATCACTTACAGGTCTGTGGGCACTGGTACAGTGCAGTGGGATTGACAAAGAGTTTAATGTGCATCAGAATGGTGAAAACAGTTTCAAGCTGATGCACCAAAAAAAGAAAAAAAATGGCAGAAGTAGTTTAAGATTGATGCACCAAACTGGCAATTTCTACAGTGTCATACTGTTGCACTGTCATGGCATTTCAACAGTTTCCAGATCGATGCACCAGGAAGGTGTCGCTATGTGTTCAGCCTTCTCTTTAGTCAGGCCACAGTGTGGACACCATCTTGGAGATGATTACAGATTTAGAGCCCCAGGTATTGGTGAAACGCCACCAGAAAAGAGAAAACAGCGTGAAAAGGCAGAGTTAAACTGGCGAAGTGGATTCTTCCAATATTCATTGAGTTGGGGCCTTTTCAAAACACTACACGGGCTGTGTACTGTATGTATTCCGAGGGCCACTGACAAAAGTATATGTGTTTTATATACCTTCACAAAATAACAGCCCCATAATTGCTTAGTAGTAGAAGCCCCCTTGAAGTTGTTTCATGGCTAAAGAGATCACCAGTCATCCACAAATGACAGCCCTGGAGCTAACAAGAATATAAGAGTATTTCCTGGAGCTGAACTAGTATAAACTAAACCCTCCGAGACGGGAGTTTAGATAGTAATAGGAGTCAGGTTGTTTCATCAGATCCCGTAACATGAGGCAGATCCCATGTCATAAAACTGATACAATAAAAAAAACAAGATTCCCTTTCACACACATCTCAAAAATAATCCCCCAATCACAAGAACAACAACAATAAAGCAAAGAGTCAAGCCCCCTCCCGCACCCTTTCCCCTCTTGCACCTCACCACCGTGGTTTGCACAAATGAGGAACACCCCAACAGACTTCCACCTCCTTTGACTTCCCCATGTATAAAATAGACACCCCTGGAAACACCCCAGCTGAAACTGAAAACAGAAAGATTCCTATGTACACAGATCTCCACCTTCTGACTTTCGAACTTAGCCACATCATATCTGTTCTACCACCTATGACTGACTAGAACCACCTCGCCTCCTCCTGCATATAACTCTTCTTCCTGAAACAACCTTAGCAACTCCTCATATGGAGGTGCCCCTGTCTGGATCATTGCCATAGCCAAAGTTGGGTCCTGGACCTGTGGGCTGGTAGGGAATGGAGGACATTGTTTTAATGGGGCTGCGGAAGAAGCCACCATTGGGGGCCCTCTGCCTGAAAGGGCCCATCCCACCAGTCCGGTGGTCCTGGAGGACACCCCCGCCACTGCCACCGCTACTGAAACCAGCAGAAAATCCAGCGGCGGCTTTGGCAGAGAGGCTACGGCTTAGGGTCTGGATCTGCTCAGGGATGAAGGTGGTGGTGGTGATGTGGGTGTTGCGGAAATCGCTGATCTGCTCAAGCGCCTGGCGGGCAGCAGGTAGCGCATCCATGTCAAGGGGTGTTAAATCGACGGAAGAGGTGGAGAACTGCTTGTGGGGGCTTTCGTCCTCGGTGCACAAGCTGTTAACCCGGCGGTGTAGGTGCTCCAGGTCGATCTCCTTATCGTCCTGTAGGTGGGGAGGGGCAGGGAAGGAGTAGAACGGAGAAGAGGTGATGGTAAATGGAAAGAGGGGAAAATGTTAATGGGAAGTGAGGGAAAATGGAAGAAGACGTTTGAAAGGAAAGGCGAGTAGGGATGGGATAGAAGAAAGATCGAGGGACAATGTTTAAGAATGGGAGATGGAGATAAGGAGATATGGAGAAGGACAAGATAAGAGGAATGCAAATGGGAGGGATAAATTGAGGAAAGTTGGATAAAGGAAGAGAAGGAGGTAAAGGGAGTAAAGGAAAGGAGTGAGGGTAGTGCAAATACAGGAGTAAGGAAGAGAGGAAGAGAACAACAAAGGAAACAGAGTATGTGCAGAGAGGACATAGTATGGGGTGTATTTGTATTCAGCAAAAGGGATGTCATCCATCCAACCAGTATAAATGGTTATTAAAAATAATAGTGAAAGCAAGAGAAAGGTGTTAGACAAAGCAGATGGTGAAACGATGAGGGCGGGACAACAAGCAAACATGACACACGATTTCAAGTCGTTGTATTTGCAATAGTTCAGCACAAAAATGTTTTGATGGCCACAGGGAAACATGGATTTGGCAGGAAGCGGGGAGAGCAAAAAGAGAGGAGGGGAAGGATGGAAGGGAAAGATAGAGAAGCACACTCTGAGCTGTGGTCAGGATATTGGAAGAGAGAAACATACACACACTTGTACAAGGTCTGTAAGGGAGTGCAGATAATCTGGAATACCAGCAGGAAACACACTGCAGTCATGCTGTGTGCTCTGTGATTCCAGGGTGTTAGGTCAATTATCAAGCAAGCATTACCATACATTATCTACTTAATCTTCAAATACAACTTATTCTATGCAAGACAGTTCAAATGTTGGACAGTACCTGACTTTGTCTTATGTATTTTACCTGGTTCATTATGGCCACTTTGATAAGGAAAATTCACATTGAGATTAACATCTCGTAAATTTGGTACCAGGCCATAATTTATTGCTGAAGTTCTTCTTTTTTAGGATTGCATCATTAACTTAAATCAAAAAATGTCTAACAATTAACAATCTTAACAATTCCACTTGAAACACAGCAAATACATTAACTTAAGCTTTAACTTAACTTACAGTATCAGTTAAATGAAACTTATAAAGAAATATGACTATATTCACATTTACTTATATGATAACTTATCCACATAGTCTAAAAAATGGTAACACTCAGTGAGAGGTGTTTCATGCTTTTACTGCATAGGGTAGGGTGGATAGTAGTGCAGGGGAGTTCAGTTTGCAATGAATGAGGTGAGCACATAGACGAGAGAGGGCTCAGGTGAGCAGAAGACAGTGCTGGAGAAGTTTCCACAACTTTTACGTTGTTCATTGTCCACAAACGTGCCAGTGTGCTTCTGTAGGTTTTTAGGTGGTGAGATGAGGTAAGGTTTTCTGTCTCAGAGGTAGGTGAGGTGGGAGGAACCACATAACTTGGATGTTTCATTTTTGGTGTTTTAAATTCCAGGGTAGTATTATTTAGGTAACGTCATACAGGGTTTTTGTGATGATAGGAGTCACATTAATACAGGTAGGGGGGATAGAGAGTTTTACTGACCGTGTCCTTTGGGTCTGGGGGATTCTGGAGGGGGCTCTGGCCCTACTGTATGTAGTTCACAGGACGAGGGGACCAGGAGTGATGCCCCATCTAAAGGAGGGACAGTGGGAGGAAGGAGAGGACGAGGGGGCGCTAACGTCTGTCGTGAAACTATCATACAAACACTAAAAGTTTGAGTTAGGGGACATCAATGGGGCAGTGTTGGTACAGAAAGAAATGCGGGGGAGTTGAAAGAGAAGAGTGAATCACAAATGGTCAGCCTGCTGTCTGTGAAAGGAGACTAATGGGTAACTGGGTGAACAAAAGGGACTGAAGCAAGGAAAAATGGAAGGTTTCTTTCCTCTTTTTTAAGAAGATCCCAGAGCCAGATCTGACTACAAGATTATGTTATACTGTGAAGAGTGTAACATTTCCCAGCATCACAAGATCTATTATAACATTACATAAGATATAGCAACACTAAGTCACTTATTAAGAACTATAATGGCCTATAAGTAAAATAATTAATGTAAAACTCAAATTTTTCAGTCAAGGCCATATTTGAAGAACAATGTTTGGTTTAGACAGAATATTTTGTGGCTTCATTTGGGATATAAAATGTAGCAAAAGTCTCTGTGACCTAAAAATAAACACTTCGCTGACCTGACATACACATTTATCTTAGAAAGATGGTGCTTAATTTGCCTCAAAATAGAGCGACAGCACCCTCTCGTGGTATAAAGGCATGATTGCACAGTTCAGCTGGCACCATGCCAGATGACAAAACTTTTTTTTTTCTTTAAAATGAGGTACTTCTGCATCCGGCATTTGCACCATTCTTCCTGATTTTCATTATATCTCTTAATAAATAATCATTCATATTGACATTTCAAAAACACACAAGCATTAATAACCAATTATATATATATTTTTAAATCTTCTATTGTATATATAACCTTGGGGTTGGAGGTGAGGTGGTGAAGGTTGTCATTCTCATTTTGGGGGTGAGCTCGGAGGGGTTTGTGGGTTCGAAAGAGTGCTGGACAATCAGGGCGCAGGGAATGTCACAGCATGCTGGGGGCTGGTAATGGGTGGCTGTAGGGGCAGTGGTGTTGGCAGTGTTGGGGGTCTGGTTCTGGGTTTGACCGCCCAGGGCAAGGGGGTGCTCGCTGGGGTTGTGAGAACATGGATCGGCAGCTTGCCTGGCAGATGGGCCATCTGCCTGTGTCTGGTGTGAGTGTGTGATGTGCAAGCGCGTAAGTGTGTAGGTTTGAGAGAAGAGAGACAGAAAGAGAGCGGTGGAGTGAATCATACGCATGTATGTGTGTTTGTGTTCATGCAAGTTGAGTGAGAAGATTAAAACAAGAACCCCGCCAAGGAAGAAGCCAAATTGATGCACAGGCAGACGAACGGAAGACGGGCAGAGACGGAGAAGGGGATGAGTGACAGACAAGATCAGGCAGATGGGAGGACGGTAAGGTGGAGGAGAGAGAGAAGGAAATTGGAAAGACAGATGGGTGGGGGGTGAGTGAGAAGAAAGACATGGCAGTCAGTCAGCACACACAGTTAAGCAGGTCGCTCTGTGTTTTGTCCTCAGAGAGACATTCACACAGTCGTTATATACCTGGAAAGGGGAGATGTTTAAATGCCATTTTGTATTGCTCTCTCCCTCTCTCTCTTTCTCCCCCTCGCCCGCTACACCCCTCAACACAGAGTACTTATCTACAAAAACAAAGCAAAAAGGCAATATGAGAGCTTTGAGCCACAGTGACACAGATCATTGTGTAGAGGTAGAACAAGAAGAGTGGCAATTCCCATCCAAACCACCAAGAAAAAACAAAAGAGAGAGCGATAAGAAGTCACCTGTTTTGTGTGTATCAAAGAACCTGATACACAAGGAAGTGCCAGCTCCTCTCATGCTAAATCTACACAGTCAAAACCACAGATGTTACCATTATGGAAGAGTTCTGACAGTGATTGTGATGTGATTTCCGAAGTTCCTCTCAGATTTGAAGTTTTGAAGATTGAGTCCAATGACAGAACTCTTTCATACAAACCTCTGGTTGAACATATATATGTGTGTGTGTGTGTGTGTGTGTGTGTGTATGTGTGTGTATAGGCAAAAAGGGGTAAAGCAGCACAGCCACCCTGTTATGAATGAAATGGGCTTCAGACACTCATCTAGAAAGAGCTTGTCAAAAAAAGCATCAAGAGCAACTTCTAAAGTAACGTTAAGGGTTGATCAGTTTTAGCCACCCTTGTGACCATTAGCACATAATGAATTCAGAAATCATGCCTGTGCCTTAAGAATGAACATGAACTGCAGTCATAACTCATTTGAGAAGAGTGAATGACTGTAAAAAAAACCCCCAAAGAACTGCAGGAAGGACTTGCAGGGAGACTGTTAATACACAGTCATACAAACTCCCCTTTATTTTCCCTACATAATATCCTTTTTAAGTGTGCTCAGGATGAAATTAATATCATTGGTTACTCACACGAGTCAGGCCTGTGGAAGTGTGTCTTTGTGTATTTGTGAGTGTATAAGCCCGATTTAAAACAAAGAAACAAACAAAAAAAAAACCTCTTAAGCAAACTCTATGCACAGAAGCAGGCTCATAGATAACAATGTCAGCCATTCCACAACACAGAACACAACAGCAGCATGAACACCGACAGCTCACAGTCAACACAAGATACAGCGTATAGTATGAATGTGAAGGCATGTAAAGACATGTACAATATGTGATTATGCATGTTTTAATATTTATAAGAAACACAGAGACACAATTAGTTGTATTAGTGTTTGAACAGTGAATTGCTGATCGTCAGGTATGCAGAAAGCTTGTATGGCTGTAGGTATGTGCAAGTGAAGGCGCTGCGTTGGCCAAATGTTTGATGGATGAATGTAGTCATGATTTGTGCAAGTGATTACTTTTTATGAGTGGTTTGCATTCATCATAGGGTGCTCATGTGGCCCGCTAAGAGCAAAACAACCCGATTCTTCATTGCTGCTGGTGAATGGACGTACACCCGGGCCAACGAAGCATGTTTAATACAAATTGTATACCTTGATTTTAATGGGTTTTTATGACATGGCATATCTTACGCAAAGTTTGAGCATTCGTCACTTTGAGGCAAGCCTGACATGATGGAAGAGGTGAGCTAAAACCGAGGCAGCAATGACATGTATGCATGCACGCATGAGGGTGAACTCAAAAGATCTATTTAGGTGTAAAGGAGGCCATGTTCATGTATCATGGGCGACAAATCTGGATTTGTCTTTGATGTTCTTTAATCAGACATGATTACATGTATAAGTGCACTTTTTAGTACAGAATCTGGAGATGTTTGTCTCCTTTGACAAACATCTGTGGGAGGAGCGACCTATCTGATCACCCCAGTGACATATTTACACTTAGAGTGTTTCTCAGTCGTGTTTTATCTTTTTTCACTTGTAGAGGAAATCATTCAAACCACCGGGTGGCAGATATCAAAGTGAATTCTCTATAAAGATAGTCTATAAATTGTATGCTTACTGGACAGAGTAACTAACTGTGTTGGAGTAGGGCAGTGGAAAGAGTCCTCGTGCCAAGTCTGCACTCCCAATGTATCTTTCAGCTGCCAGTGCATCTTACTAAGCCAATTTTTCTGTGCCCACGCATAAAGAGTGGGTCACCAGGCTTTTCCTACTTTATGTGAAGCTTTCAAAAATGAACAAAGAGCCACACGCTCTTGACCCGTTGTAATGGTTTCAAGTGGTTTCAACATTCACTCTGACAGTAAGACAGAGGCCATCAAGTTCTTTATTTAAACTGTTAGAAAGTAAAGCATGGAGTTAATTACAAGCTTTATGGCTTGATTCACTTTATTAATTTAACTTTTGGAAGCTGACTTTGAACGCACTAGGCTTACTCCACTGGCCATGACTAAGGCCAAATTGCATGCAGATGCAGAGATTTCCCAAGTCGATAAATTGCAACATATGCAATTTATCTAATTAGCTGCTTTGAAGTTGACTTAAATTTGTCTTCCTTCCTCCACTGAGTCAGGACATGCTGCAGTGGTCCCAGCTTGACACTCTCCTGTTCTGTTCTCAGCAACCGTCTTTGCAGCTGGCTGCCCGTTTGAAAACACTCTGCACAGATGGTGATTTGAGATCAGAGTGTGGCATTTGCACAGTTTTTGCAAGACACGAAATACCATTTCGGCCAAATAAAAATGTCCAACGAGGCGAATTCTATTTTAAACTTACCTTTGTAGACAAATATACATTTTTCTTCATGTTTGACTATGAAAGCTCTAATGTTCAAAGCTGCGGTGAAACATAATTATCTGATAGTCATATATGGATGCACATAGTTCACACGTAGGGCCAGTAACTCCTCAATGAATTTCATGTTTGGTGAAAAGTGATGGTAGAAGCTGCGCGGAGAGTGAAAATAGAGAGCTTGAAAGACAAGTTCACATCCTGCCTACATTTCCCCCTCCACGTCTATCATTGAGTGAGCTGACCACGCTTGTTAGATTGTTGGTTTCAGAGAGGCTGCGAATGGGAAACGTGTAGGTGTCGAAGGTTTCAGATGCTGTTCGATGATCCGGCAGGCACTGCATTTGAAGCATACTGACTCCTTTATGTTCAGCGGTTGCTCTGGGCAAACCTTGAGCTATACAACAGCAATCAATAGGTCAATGCTGTGACAGGGTGAAGGATGAATGTCAGGGGTCAGCCATCAAAAACAATCACGGCTGACTGAGCCAACTTCATTTCAACACGGAGCCGGTGAATGGACTATTTTAACGATGCTCTATTAGTCTGGTCTTAACTTTGATATCCCATCTGTTTGCTCCCACTGCTTTACGAGGGCTTTGTTTTGATTCACAATAATATCTCACTCCCTCATCTACACAACTATTGGTTCTCACTGACATATATCCATTATGGTTATATAACATCCATATTAAAGGGAAAGTGTCTTAACATGTTAAATATAAGATCACCAGATCCAGCTGCCACCCATGACATGCATCCAACTAAATTGATAATAATAGTGAGTTCTCTGTGACTACCTGAGTCCTTGATATGTAAAACCTTTATTCTCCACAAAGAGAATCAAATGCCTGCTGTCCTTCCTGTCGTCATTGACGCGATTCCACTCCCGTGTTCAATCTGGGGCTGATTCCACTGGCTGCTCTTAGTGGTTAATGAAGATAGCAGGGGGGTTGGGGGTGTGTGTGTGTGTTTGTTTGTGTTTCAGCTGAGCCACACTGGGCTTAACATGACTTTGGGTCAACTCAAGGTTTGGTGTCTTTGTGTCTGCTCAGTGGCAGACATGACTACTGGTCTGAATGACAGATTAAAGCTGCTAACTGAGCCGGGAATTAGAGGTAGGGGGTACATTGTGTGTGAGTGTGTATTTAAAAAAAAAGAGAGAGAGAGAGCTAGAAAAAAGCTGACTGATAATAAACAATGAAACATTGGCATCTTGACTAACTGCCAATGTTGCATATGTTGCCATCCGACGCATGTTGTGGAAGAAGAGCTTACAATTAATAACTGTTTTTTTTTCTTATTAGCTACAATGCTTAGGCAGGAACTCAACTAAGAAATATACCATCTCTGCCTCACTTACATCTAGAATGATCTCTACATGAGTGCAAGCATGCTGGGTAAACATCTAATACATTTAACTTGATTTACCAAAGCAATTAGATGATAGAAAATGAAATTACAGCCTCAGTATAGAAGAAACTAAATAACAGTCAAGCAGAGAGGACTGCAGTCAACATGTTGCTCTATTTTCACCGCAGCTTGTAGTCAGCTTAATGACACATTATACCAGATGCATGGAAAACTTCCCATATGACCTTATAGCTCGCTCTTACATATTCAGAAAAGAGCACAAAGCCCTTCATAACATTAGCAAATCAAGCCTTAAATTGATTAAGTCTTTAAAGAGGAAAGAATCAACACTGAGACCGAATGTAACTGTGCAATTACATTGATCAGTGGACGAGGAGCCTGAAGGATGTGTAATAAACACAACTAAACATTTGTTCCCATTGAGCCGTTGCAGGTGCTATATTGGAGTGAAGTGAACAAAGGTGCTATAAGTCCAACTTTCAGGTTTTGTGCCAAACAGTCTCGTGCACATTAGCCGATGAGGCGCATTGTTCAAACAACAAAACACCCCTCTGCTCTCCTCTAGTGTAATTCTGCCCTTCATGTTACAGGACATCACCATTTAAGTTACTAAATTACCATAACTAGAGAGAATTTAGATATTGTAGCGATGCAGTAATTTTCTGATGACATATCAATGTTCTCCACATTCACTTAATGATTTATAGAGTTTTCAAGCTAAAACTTTCAACTAATTGACTTTCCAGATGAGTAGTGTTATTGGTGTTTTATCATGAAAAGTAACCTGAACAGTCTCTAAATCATCCTGACTGTACAGTCACAGTTTCCACTACCCCTCTATTTGTCATTTTTTCCAAATTATTCTTAGCGGAATTTTAAATTAGCGTGACACCGGTGATTAAGGAGAGGGGACAGGCTTCTTTTACTTGTTTCTCGTCTTCAGAGTCACGCAGATAACAAATCAGTAGCCGAAGACATTTTTTTTCCGCAGCCCAAACATCAGTAACACATTATGTTAGACATTTCAAAACACCTCTCATCTGACTGCCAGTAAGATGTTTTTATGATGTTCTGGTTAAGAATCAATTTAGCATGAGTTTTTTTAAACCATTACATACGGGTTAACCTTAACCTGTCTTCATTAGACAGCCTCCTGAGAAAGGGGGGAAAAAGCAGCTGTTTGAAGCTAAAGTAATTTACCTGATGGGAAAAACATTTTCAGCTAAAAATTAATCTGTGCTGCTTCATGTCTCACTCTAATTTGCTGCAGATGCAAAAATAATAAACTTTTCAGCAAAAGTGAAAATATTATTTCACACATAGTTACATTTCTCTCAGTTCATCAATGGCATGTTTTGCATATGCATATATACTTATTAACAATTTCTCCTTCTGTTCTGGCAAACTGAGTTCGTGGATAAATCAGCACAGTGGTTGCAGCAATAGCTATCGCGTCTTTAAAGCAGATGAGCCTGATGAGTCTGTGTCAGGGCAAATTGTTGGATGCCACCAAATGTGGCATCAAAAGTAAAATACTACCATTTGGGCTTTTCTTTGAAGATATCAGCAGTTTTATTAATGAGGGAGCAAACAAAGCTACCATGTCACACATACCGCAGGGTTCCTACCAGAAGAAGATGTTACCAGAGTCATTTTGATTGCCTCAAATGATATTCCTGCTGAGGTGATCAACCACACACAGCCTGATTGGATATTTCACAGGGTGCTGCTGCTAATTTACAAGGTGGAGTGTTGCCACTGTTTAGTACGCTGGTATAAATATCCATGTTTAATACTGTGAGTCAGTGCTTTTTGGTCTGCAGCTTTCCAACAGGCCCTCTGGCTGTTTCTGTATTCTGCTTTTAACAGTGCCAGTGTCCTCTTTTCTCTCTCACAAAATATTAACTTAAAAATAAGTGGTTGATCATCCTGTTGACACTGATGCATTTGTGCCACTTTTATTTAGCTAACGCGATCAAAAGACCATTAATTAAGCATTAAAAATGAGGTGAGATTTCACAGGACAGCAGCTGTGGGAAACTAAATCCATTATAGGGCAAATATTCTCTAATTCTGAAAGAGTATAAAAAGAGTAATGACAACAGTTTATCAATAACCTGAGTCCAAACTGGGGTTGTATGTTTTGTATCAAATCCTGTAGAGGCTTTTGTGATGACAGAGTTAACCAGGCGTTGGTGCACGTGTGTTGGGCTTGCGATTTAACTGTCAAGATATTAATCTACTTGGACGTGTCACCCAGATCGTTGTCAGTTATTAATATTTGATTTTATTTGACATCACTATAAATTGGGAGTATACCGTAATGATGATTAAGTAGGACTAACACATGAGCGAAAAATTAACACTCACTTCAATTAACCTAAGTTTAATTTGCTGCTTAATTCAGTTTACACTGACATTCAATTTGCTTTTGGAAGACAATGTCTCTGGTTAATCATTTCGATAATTTGATGGTTACTTTAATTACAAAAACAATTGGAATTTAAAACATGACAGCATGTTTTATAAGCTAATAGTCTGTGTGTTCAGATGGTGATTGTGGGTAAAAGTAAAATGAATTGTTTTTTTCCCTCCACTGAGCTTCTGAAATCGTTGAAGTCGTGATTTACCTTTTTTGTTTTCTACCATTGTAGAGCTTTATATTCACAAGACTAAGCAAAAGATCAATGCCAGTTATATTACTGGAGAGCTAATAAAGGACTTCCAAAATTCTTTTTGACAGATTATGCAAAAGCATAGCAAATAATGCAGTTACAATGTGCGCCATAGAAAGTGTATTGCTGACACTGCTTATGTGCAAATTCACTTTAGGGGAAGTAACGTTGTGAACGAGGGTGATTTTCAGCAGTTTTGGGGGCTGTTAGAGTTCACGCCTCCCTTATTATGAAGTCTCTGCTCATGTGTTTGGTGCTCCTGCATCCCAAACTGGAGGGATTTGTTGATAACTTTAATTACATAATTATTTAAAGTCTAAACTTTTTGTTATATCCTTCTCCCCTTTCTTTAGCTTGACCTGTAAGTAAACCCATCCCCCATTCCATCAAAGTCTCTCTACTCTCACTTTACACTTTTTTCCCTGTCTTGATCCATCCATTCCCTTTGTTCAACCTATTACATATTTATGCTTTTCCCTTTTCACGGGATGAAAAGAGGTAGAATCTATTGTAGGTCCTGTACCTCCTGCTATATCATTGCTCCTCCTTTCAGTCACTCATCCATCACCCTACCTCCTTGGAGGGGACCCTGGATCCCTTCCTTCGTGACCACCAGCTTTCCACCATGGCAATGAGACAGGAAAGCACCACGCCAGCAGCCAGGACGCAGAAAACGCCAGCAAAGCTGTGGATATCAAGGGCACTGCCACGCTGTCGTGTCTGGACTGAACTGTAGAAGTCACAGGGGCTGTCCTTGGGCCACCACTTGAGTTTTAGTATATCCATGTCACCGTTCTGCTGGAGTTCCAAGATTCTAGGATATAGGCAAGGAAGGCAGGCATGTTAGTCATAAAATTATCCATCCATACTTTAAATAAGTACTTCAAAATCTCTGTTTAGGCATATTCAAATTTCTGGCAAATGGAAAATGTCAACACACACAAAGTTCATGTAAAAAAAAGAAAAGGAAATGTTCAGCAAGCCAGCAGCTACACAGAATTAGACTAATTAAGTAACTGATGGTATCTGAGCGACTTTTTAATGATTAAAGAGTGCAATCAAACACACAGCATGTTTGCATGTCACACAACCTGGCGACACTGCAGCGTTTCCTGCAGCTGCTGTAACTCCTCTCTTCCATTTGAGGGCAGTGTTTGCCAATTGAAATTCGCCCTGATCCCTGACAACCATATTGGGCTGTCAAACTCATTATGGCTAACATTAATATGTTTTGCAGCACAGCGAGAGTACACTGCCACAATGTCATTATGCAGCCTAGCTTTAGTCTCACGATTGATGGCTTCAGAGAGGATACAGCTCAGAGGTTGATGGGGTCCCTCTGTTAGCCTTCAGCTTATTATTTAACTGGGTCGTTCATTTCAGTTTGGAGGAGAGCTGCAGACACACAAGCGTATAGATATTTAACAGGTAATCTGGCGAGGAGTAGAGAGGGGCACAGAAAAAGAGAAAGAGAGGAGTTTGGGAATATGCATATCCAGTACCTTACAGACACATACACACTAACACAGAAAACAAATAGATTCATCAAAGACAAACTAAGCCTCCACACTGACTGGCACCAGGATTGTGGATGCACAACCAGGCGTGCACAAAGGTCGCACATTTGACTGCCACGCATGTTCAAACTGATTCGGGATTCATACATGTGCACATCAAGACAGATGCTTGCAATTATCTGCAGAACTTCCTGAGGGCAAACGCCTTTCTTGCAATTTCAATGGTCACACAAACGTCAGTGCCCATCTCCCCTCTTCGTTTTTTTCATCACACAAAACGGACAGAAATCAATCAAGAAATGCAAATGAGCACCGCAGTTAGTTTACATAATTAATTTCATTCACAATACCTAAAAAAAACAAAAACCCAAACAACATAGATCATTTAGATGTAAATCAGGTAAACATGCACGGCACGTCG
The DNA here is from genome assembly GCF_057382185.1 of Mchenga conophoros. Lineage (NCBI taxonomy): Eukaryota > Metazoa > Chordata > Actinopteri > Cichliformes > Cichlidae > Mchenga > Mchenga conophoros. The sequence goes on along the minus strand of NC_140537.1, from coordinate 24,300,244 downwards.
CGTTATAGCAACGCCACTCTCATTTAGGGATGTTTTCTATGCTGGTGGGAATGCGTGGCACTGTACAGTTGCAATGGCAGCTATGACTGAAATTGATGGGGTGAAAAAAAAGGAAGGAAGAGAAATGAAGAGGAGAGGAAGAAAATAAGACAACAACAAACTAATTTGAACAGCAAATCCACCGACAGTCACTCGAATGAGAGATCATGTCCGTCAACTGTCGACTTGATTGTGCAATTGTTCGGCTCAAATCAGCGCAGATTAGTGCCATGATTAGATAAGACTTTGATAGTAATGATGCGGATTAGTCACTCAAATCGAACCGATCTGCATTGATAGCCATTATAGTAAACAGACACTACTGGCCTAGTCACGTCCTGGTTGTAAAACTCTCTCATCACATATCAACCGTGCATTTGTTTTCTTCTTGGTAACACAGCCTGCTCTGCTTCTTTTCCTTTCAAACATGTTATTACAGTTTTTTCTGAATGCTTAAACCCTAACTGTGATTCCTGTAGCACAATCTCTAAAACTATTCAGACTTATAGCAAAACCACTCACTGAGTTTGCAAAACTAAAAGCACAAAAACTGCTTTGCACTCAGTTTGCAATTTTGTAACACACACTTTGCAAGACTGTAGGCACAATTCACTGCACAACACTCAATTTCCAAATTTCCAACACACTCCTAGCAAAAGTATACACATGTATGGCTATCATTAACACTAATTTGCCAACTGTCTGGCACACTTTCACATGTGAAAACTTTCTTAGATAATTAGTTCACTTTGCAATCAGCCTAAGCACTATAATACAGGTAAGCTGTGTGTGCGGAGTACAATGGAGGGAGCAGAAAGAGTGAGAAGTAGAGGAGGCCGAGGAAGAGGACGTGGAGGTGAAGAAGTAGGATGAAGAGGACGACAAGGACAAGGAGGAGCAAGAGGAAGACGAGGAGGGGGCAGAGGAAGCATGTTCACTGCAGACCACGTAACCCATATAGTCATTATGGCGATTGCAAATAATCCTATACTTGGAAATAAACACTTGTGTTTGTTTTGATGTGTTTGACTAAACACCAGTACTTGAAGTTTGGATCCCTCCATGCTTATGGATCTATGACAGAAGTATGAGCTCAAACTGACATAGCCTACCTTGTGCACAGGGAAGGCAAACGCCAGATGTGTTTTGTATTCATACCATCGGTGTGCAGTTGGCGCATTGTGTGCTTAGTAGATGATGGCTTGTGTGTACTGTTTGATACGGAAACACCATTTTTACAAAGGTGTGAAGAGTTAATCTAGCTGTGTTTGCTTTTGCAAGAGAACTAAAATGTTTGGATAATTGGGTGACAGGTTGTTTTATTTGTGTGTAGAGTTTTGCTAAATTAGCCAATAGTTACATAACATGTGCTTAAGCAATCAGAAAAAACTGTAATCTAGCTGTGTTTGCTTTTGCAAGAGAACTACAATGTTTTGATTATTGGGTGACAGGTTTTCTTATTTGTGTGAAGAGTTTTGCAAAATTAGCCAATAGTTACAAAAAATGTGCTTAAGCAATCAGAAAAAACTGTAAACTACTTTTAGACTATGATATTGTATAACACAGGACTCCCAAATTGCTTCATGCTTGACCACTCCCTGCCCCCTTCTGAGTTAGACTCCTGATTGCTGAAGGAGCAATAGCCCCAAAACACTTCACTGTTGCATGCAGGGCGCACTGCTGAACTGCAAGTTAGCATGCCTAAGATTAGGTTGTTGAACCGAGCCCTTGTTTTGATTATTTTATTATTATTTTTTGTTTATTACACACATGGTCACACAGGAAAGAGATGCAGCAGATGCCAACTTTAAACAGGATCAGAACATCAGGACAGAAAAGCAAATATACAACAGAAAAAAGGCGACCTGAGTAAACACAAAATGTGAGTTTTAGATTATAATAATTACATCTATCGATGCCAAAAGGCAAGTGTGAAAAACCAATCGGCCCTTGAAAGTAATAACTAGTTCAATCAGACAGTTTACTTTTGAAATGATTCATTTCTGCATGAGAACATAGTTGCAGGTTAGTGACAACGTCACTGCCAGGAAACATGGAGGACATACAAATTGGTGGCTGATGAGAAATTATTTCCAAGTGCCTACAGGCAGATTCTGTGGTGGAGAAGGGGTTGAAAGAGCCGACAGAGGCATTGTCTAGTCACAGGGATGGATGGGAATACACACAGCCTAAAGAAAATGCTAAATTGGGAGTATATGCTTGGTATATTACATAAACAGAGTGAGGCACGTTACGTGGTTGTGATGCAGCACAGCTCGACTTGTCTTGCCTGAACTGACTTGCAGGCTTTGTTCCATTTGTGGCACCTTTAACAGCAACAACTGCAGCTGAATACTGTCGGACATTGTTGGTGGGTTTGGGGCCCACTCTTCTCATAGTTCTGCAGCACAGGTTTGTGAAAATGAAAGGCTCTTTTGAGGTTACACCACAGCATTTCGCTGGGGTTCAATTCTAGACCTTAAGCCACCCCCAAGCGTTAATTTTATTCCCAACTCAGTCAGAGGTGGACTTGCTCTCATGCTTGTGATCATTGTCTTGCTGCATAACGGATTTGCGCTTGAGCTTTAACTCGCCCACTGATGATCTGATGTTATCCTTGAGGATTTTCTGCCAGAGAGCCAAATTCATGTTTCCCTCAATTATGGAGAGTTGCCCTGGCCCTGAAGCAGTTACTCCTACCTCTGTGTATGTCTGTAAGTATAATGCGCTTTTTATTTGTATAAAATTCTGTGTAGTCTGTGGTGTACAGCATATGTAGCAGGGGCTCCTGTCTTCTAAGTACTTCACCTCAGAAAATTCTCCCAAAACATATCAGACAAGCCTTCATTTTTTTCTGGGATTGAAGTGGTGTTCAATTCACCACTCTGTCATTTTGCCCAGTGTCTGTTGGATAGTGGAAGCATGAACACTGAGATTTACTGAGGTGAGAGAGGCCTGTGCTTGCTTGGATGTTTTCCTTGTATCTTTTTAGACTTCCTGGATGAGGCACCGTGGCGCTTTTGGAGGAAGGCTGGCCACTTCTCAGAAGGCTAACTATTGCTCCAAGTTTTCTCAGCTTTTGAATAATCTCTCACACTGTGCACCATTGGAGTCCAAAAGTCTCAGACATATTTTTGAAAGCATTCCAGAAGATGTGTTTCAGACATCTTCTTCCCTGTGTCTGGTGGATTTTTATTTGTTTTTTGTTTATTTGGTGTTGGTGTGCTACAGGTGGGACCATTTAGCATACACCATGCTTCTGAAAATTGTCTAATTAACTAATGAAGAGGGCTGGTAGTAATCAGGCCTGGATTTGTCCAGTTGAGCAGCAACCAGTTATCAATGCAGTGCCCAATTAATTTTCTTTTGGGAAAAAAAAGTGAGTGAAAGTAACATTTCTGCTTCAAATTTAAAACTTGTATTTTGTACTTACCAGGTTGGGTATGTTTAGGCTAGATGTAGTTGGAGTCATATAGGAGAAGACAGAGAAAAAGAATAAGAGGAGGCTACTTCTGGATTCTCCCTTGGGTCGTCACAGCAGGTAGCTCTGCATGTTTGTCATATTTTACACTGGATGCCCTTCTGGATGCAACCACAAAGGGGATTATAGGGGTTATATATTGATGTATATTTAATGACAAATGGAGTGATATTGTGCACTTTTAACTGTAGCTATAGGTATAATAAGTCAGCCAGTTATTCAACAACATATCACTCCTAAATATTTGTTGTTGTGGTTTCAGATATGGATTCACTTTTGTTCCATGAAGATAAGGGTTTTACTGCGAAAAGCTTTTTGTGTGCGCTGGAACTTGACAGTTATCCCTCAATGCCACAACGAGTCAGGACTCTTTCACTGTGATATTTTTTATTTAATGGACAGATTATCTGAGGCAAAGCCATTTGGGCAGTTAAACATTGTTTTATGAATGAGAACCTTATGAAAGTGTCAAGACCTACATCATATTTTTGGAAAATTTGACAGCGGTATGCTGTCACTCATATTACGCCCATTGCTTTTAAAGTTTTATTGATTGTGGGAAGGACATACTGTTAGGATGCCTGGGTCGTCGACCCAGGGTTTTTGAGTTTACGATATTATTTATACTGTCTAGTTTTTGGTTTCTTTAAGTTCTGTCTTATGGCTTAGGTCTCTGTCTTCTTTAGTTGCTCTGTCTCCCCTATCACCTGCATCCCCTTGTCTAGTTCGCGTCTATGTGTATCTTAAGTTCCTATATCCCCGTGTTCAGTCAGTGTTTGTGTCTGCCCTGTTCCCACGTCTCTGTTCCCTTTGTAGTGCCTGCATATGAGTCTGTGTCTTTGTTCAGTCTGTGTTATGTGTTTCCTGTTTTACTTTGAAAGTCCATGTCTGATGTTAAGGTGTCTGGTTTTGCTTCCTCTTGTCTCGTTAGGCCTGATTTGCCCCAGCTGTGTTTCCCTCCTGTTACTCATTTCCTGATTGCTCCCTCTGTGTATTTAAGCCCTGTGTTTCTTAGTGTCTGTGTTGCGATCTACCGTTTACCAAGCTGTGTGTTCTGTCAGTCCGCCGGTATTAGTTTATTTTTTTGATTGTTTCCAGTTATGTTATATTTGAGTTTAACATTAAAACGGTTTTTTGAGTTTACATCTGTCTCTGGAGTCTGCACCTTGGGTCCTTTTCCTGTCTGCACACAGCCGCACCCAACACATACAGTCATGTGAAAAAAGAAAGCTTTCACAGGACTCAATGCAGTCCTACACCCTTACTGCTTCTATAGCAATTAAGAGGAAAGCAGCCAGGTGCTGATAATGAAACAAACTTAATTAACTGGACATCAGGAAGTGTGACCACCTCTGTAAAAGCAGAAGTTTTGGAGGTTTGCTTGTCTGGAGCATTCAGGTGTGTGTTAACACAATGCCACAACCTTCCTAACAAATTGACTCCAAGGTCATCCTGTGAAATGCACAGAGAAATTGTAAGAAACACAAAAGCAACTCTATAGGTCTCAGTTAGCATGTTAAATGGTAAAGTTCATGACAGTACAATTAGAAAAAGTCTGAATAAGTATGACATGTAAGGGAAACCAGGAAAAAGCCTATTTTCTCTAAAAAGAAATAACTTGCAATGTTGCATCTGAAGAAACCACAAGACTTCAGGAACACAGTGGTGATAATGTGATCTTGTTTTGCAGCCACAGGACCTGGACACCTTTTAGTCACTGAGTTCTGCAGCACCAAAGGATTCTCGGGTCAAATGTGAGGCCATCTGTCTAAAGCAACAGGAGAGCAATCTCAAGCACAGCAGCAGATCTACAACAGAATGGCTGAAAAAGGAAGCGCCGAGGTCCAGACCACAACTCTATTGAAATGCTGTGGCAGGACCTTAAGAGAGCTGTGCATAAATGAATACCTGCAGTGTTATAAAGATGAGTGGGCCAGAATTCCTCCACGGCAATGCGAGAAACTGATAAAGTCACACAAAAAATTTCAAGTTATTGCTTAATCCCACACTGTGATCTTACTCGTAATATAGACAATAATACTGAGATAAGAGTTTAAAATGACACCCAGTGAAGATATTTATATTCATCCACTTCCTCAATCTCCTTTTAATGAATATTTTAAAAATGTCAAACGTCTCTCCTTTAAAGACAAGCACATTAACACTCTTGAGGTTCAATGCCAAGCAGTTGTTCTGTTTTCAAAATTTAAACAACATCTTTACCATTTTGTTCTCAGCCGTTGAAAGCATCGCAGCTTATAAAAGTTAAAGCAAAGCATTTTTCCCAAGAGAAACGTTGCGCCTTTCATACTGTACTGACCCTTTTTATCTGCCACTCCAACAACAGATGCTTTACACACACAGAGGCGCACAAACAAGCACGCGCGCTGACAGACGGCTTCAGAGAAAGACGAATTACACACCAGGCTAATGAGATGGAATAAGAGAGATCCCACCTATCAAAGAAGGCAGGCCGTGTTTTGTCAAAATATTTCATCATTTCTCGCTTGAAAATCAGCCATCTTCTAAAGATTTCTTGTCTGAGTTCATATTGTTTCATGTCTGTTGAGAGGAGAGGCACGCTTTCTGTTTAGAGTTGCTGCTTCTTATCTCTGCTCATGAGCTGACTGTTCTTATGTGTCAAAAATGTCATGAGATGTGAGTCGCAATAAGCAGCGGCGCTACCATGTTTCATCTACTTTAACACCTGTAAACACAGTGACTATGACAGTAAATGTTACAAAAGGAGTTTTGTTGTTGACATTTGAGGGAAATTAATAACCTTGTTATCAGCGAAAAAGGACATTGAACAGTGACTGACGTCACCTCGGTATTAATACCAACACGAAAACTCAGGTGAGCTTAAATACAAGCTCTGTCAAATGCCTCTCAGCTGAGTTAAATGTGATTTTCAGATATCAATACAATGACTCACCAAATTACAACCTCTTTTCCCTCGAGAAGGATGCCAAACAAAACAATAAATAATAACTTAAGAGCTTTCTCCCCACACCAGGAGTAAAGGAATATTAGGGCTACACCACGTGTATCTCTGAGTCTCTGAAGGAGGACAGAGGCAGAACAGAGTTAAGATTCAGGACAGAGTGCTTTCTCCCATCCCTTTATTACGACCCTGTCTTCCGCGGAGCTCATCATCTATCATTCTGCACTAATTGGCCTATCAGAGTTATGCAAAGGCTGCTTCCCCGATAGGCCCTTGAATCAAACCCTAACACTGACATTCACTCGCAAGAACATGCACACACACACACACACATATTGGCCACATTTACATTTAGCTTACATTTATCTCATTGAGGTTAATTATCCTGGACAAATGCACACAGGCACACATGCACAGTCGCTGAATCGCAGAATACTTGCGGAAAAAGGTAAGAATTTACGACCAAGCTGATAATATTTTGCGATGCTTGCTGCCTTTTTTTTTTGTTATCCAACCTTGTCTGAGTTATGCGACTCAAACTATGAAAAACATCTTTACTCGTCAAACTCCAGGACCCTTTAAATGCTGACGTCAGACTAACATTTTCATTTGTAAATAGAATATTGTCAATATAGCTCTTGTTCCGATGATGTGTCAGCGCCTTCAGAATCTGTGAGTTCGGAATGACAAACTCACAGATACTTAATAACTCGTATGCTTACTTTTCACCACACAGCTCCAAACTGCTGTGGTCACATTTAGACGCAAAGCAAGGCATACTTATGTGTGAGAAAGTGGGCATGGCGATGTTCATTTTTAAGCAAACAGAAGCAGTTACCACTGTTCTTCATTCATCTCCATCCCGTTCCTGACCGGGAATATGAAAGGCCTGACAAAAAAATGGGTTGAGTCAAAGGGCTCCCGCAGTACACCATCTGTTTCACGCTCTAATTTAACCGTCTCACCAAAGAAACATATCTTCCTTAAAAATAAATAAATAAAAAGGAATTTGCCAGTGTGAGCAAAATATACATCAACTCAGTTGGAAGTGTGGCCTATTCACAAAGTTGCCTTGAAACAATAATAAACTAAAGGGATCTGTGAGCAGTTAATTAAAGTATTAAACTGTGTGTGTCACAGCATGCACATCCTCATGAAATACCTGCTGTATCACACTGAGTCTGATGGGAGATCATAATAAGGCTCAGTTGCCCCCTCATTTCTTTTAGCATAACATACCAGTGTGTATTTGTTTTCATCCCCCCCCTTTCCTCCAAGGTCTGTTGCATTCCCCCCCCCCAGGGGTTCATCACTCACCACACTGCAGCCAGAGGTATCAGGAAATAGATCACTTTAATCACCCAGAATAGCATCTACTATACATCATTTAAATCTAAGGACATAGAGTACCGTTATTAGTGTCAGGTCTAGCAGTATATAATGGTGGGGCTTCCATATTAATGTCAACTACATGTTAGCATCCAATTAAATGCTTCACTGTCAGGTAAAATATATGGCATATATTGTACGCCATAAGTTCTGGATGGGTAGATATATACACATATATTTTCTTTCCTAGTAACAGTGTATATTTACACATGGTATGTGTTTATGGGGCGTCTCTGAGTGTATCTGCGAAACAGCTGGTGTGCTGTAAGTGCGCATTAACACCGTGTGTGTAATGAGTTATCACCTTGCTTTAAGATCGTTGACTTTGACTGGGGAGATCTATAATGGCTTTAACACTCCCACTGGTTGTTAAAGCAAATGAGCAAGGGTTTGCTCCATGTGATGGGGGCAACTGTTTGCTTCTATGTGTGTGTGTGTGTGTGTGTGTGTGTGTGTGTGGGTACAAGTATGTGTGCGCTCTGTCACTGGCTCCCTGTTCTCTCTGCAGTGGCCATTACTGTGTGTGGACTAGGTGTTGCCATGGCAACTCTATGGCAGCAGCCTTGATGCTGGGATGATCACACATTATTAGTTGACTCAAACTGAAAAAAAGAAGGAACACCATAGTGATTTGGATAAAGGACCAAGGGGCAGAAGACAAGAATAAAGAAAAGGGGGGCGAAAAGAAAAATGTTTAAGTTGAGAAAAGCCTGAGAATTCTGTCAAACGACAACACACAATCAAGGCAGAAATATAACGAGATCACACACAAGAAGAGAGCTAGAGTGTGGAACAGTACAAGAAGAAAAGCGTTCAGCAACACGTTTAATGTGGGCACATACTTAAAAAGAAGGAGAGAAAGACAGCCACAAAGGGCACAGGCATTTGCAAATCTTCTTTTTGTTACGAAGAAACACTCCTGGGCGGTTTTGTGATTCTGTCTTTGTGAGGATAAATCTGAACTTTTTATTCTGATTACAAGTTTGGTGGGTACAGTTTGAGGATGCATTTTCTTAATGTCTGTCTTCTCAGGTGTAGATGTGCAGACCCAGATTTTAGCGTCACACTGCAAATGCAAAAATACCTCTGATGGGAGTGGAAAACTTCTGCTAACAGTAATGACCAGCTTCATACCGAGAGCACTGCAAATTAGCGGGTCATGAACAAGCAGGCTGGGCGAGGGGTGTATTAAGATGCAAACAAAACTAACACGGTGGAAAAGCAGGTTTTACATACGGGCTATTCTCTGATAACAGTGTGGCAGTTCAGTTCGGTGAGAGGCAGCTGAAGGAGAATCAATATGTTTTTTTTTATATAAGGGCAAGCACCTGTGATAGAAATAGCAAAGGACTGTATGTGTTGCTGAAGACTGAGACTCATGTGGAGCACAGAATTCATCCAGAGGAGGGCTGTGCTATATATTATAAGCTATTACAACATGTAACCCTGAAGTAAAAGAGAGAATTAAACAGAAAAAATAAAATAAAAATAAAACATGAAGGTCTCTCTGTGCGACTGCCTGCAAAATAAAGAGTACTGGGATTCTCCCCCACTCTCCGACGTTACATGTTGAGCTCAGTTAAACATCTGTCCCATCAAAATACCAGGACTACTTTTCAGGACTGTGCTCCAAACATCCAGGGTGACGACTCAGTGAAGAGTTACAGGGCAGAGCCAAAGTTTTGGCACTGTGCTCTAAGCTCTGAACCATCCAGCCATGCCAATTATACACTGACAATATTTCCCCCTCTCATTCCAAATAAAAGAAAACTTCTACCTGTAACTATCAAAACTATTCCAGATGCAAAATGTGGCAGGATTTTTTTCTGGCATTTGCGAAGCACAATTTACAGTAAATTCCATGTTTCTGTGATTTATTTAAATATTCCCTTTCCAAACTTTTTCACTCTGAAAGGGAAAACATAGACATAAAAAACACCCGTCGCCACCTTTCAGATGCAAAACTGACCCTAAACGAGGGTTATAGTCAGGCGCAGACCTTTAGTACAAACAAGCCACCATATGCACAAACACTGTTTTACACATTTAATCTCCCTTTCCCACCCGAAGGGACCTGCACCGTGACTAAGCTGTGTCTGTTAAAGGAAACGTTTTCCATTTTCATAAGGTCACCAAACATGGTACAGTGTAAAGAGGCTGTCTTTTACTACTACGAGACTATAATTTAATCTCTATTTTAGAGTTTTGAGACTTCATTCAGGCCTGGGGATTTTGGCTCATGATATTCCAAAATTCTCTCAAGTGTTTGCCGTCCATAGAGCCCTAGGCTATTTAATTTGGCCTGACATTTCCGTTGCTGTAACTCATTTGGACAGATTTGAAGATGTTTTTCCAGGTGGTAATAGCGCGAGTTAGGCTAAAGAACTGTCATAAAAAACTAAAAAACCCTGCATATTAACTTTAATGGACTTAAAAGTAATTTCCTTGTGCTTGATTTAGTCAAAAACCCAGTCAGAGTTTGAATATGTCCAAAATATATCACATTTAAAGTTAAATTACCTGAAAAGAGAGCTTTTACAAGTTAATCTGACAGCATTGTCTATTTGTAACTGGTTTAATAGGCTGCCCCTAATGTTAGAAATTAGATCCCTAGTGTGGTGAAAATGGACTGTTCAGAGATGTCACACTGTGCTGCTGCACCACTGCTGGGGTATGGGGACTGTCTTTCGAACTCAAATGGATGGCGAGGCTGTTCCAAACAGACTACAGGCTACAAAGTGAGTTTTGAAAGCCTGTTATCTCAGCACCTGGCAAACTGATGGTTGAGTCACTGGTATTGATCAACTTAGCTTTCAACCCCGTCTAGATATATTAGGGCTATTTTCTGCAATGGGATGATAAAAATCTCACTTACTGCCCTTTAAATGCGCTATAACTTCATATATTGTGTTGATTCTGCAGTCTTCCCCAGGCCCATCCATAAGGAGCCTATAAATGCAGGCGGTGGCCCAAGATTTACATTCCTAGTAGCAGATTTTACTGCAGCTGTAGCCAGTTAAAATGCAGAGCAGTGAGAGTTAGATGATCAAGAATATGTGAAACACTTCAGTGAATTTCAGAGCTTGCTACATAGACTTAACTGTTTCTGTAAGAGGGGTAAAGGCAGAGTGCATCATTTTGGAGCACACTAACATCTGTGGAGCGGTGAAACATGTCTGCAGTAGTTCTATGAACATTCATCTCCTGTCACCTCTGTAGCAAACACAATTTTAAGTTGGAGACAATGAAAGGTAGAAGTCGTAGTGAAGTGAGAAGTGGAAAAAAAAAAGAATTTGAAGATAGGGGGGAAGAAACCCAAGTGAGAGAAAATGAGAGGGGTGCAAAAACCCTGGCAGTGTGTTCTGGCTGAATGGATGACTGACAACAGAATCATACAATGGAGGTAAAGGGGGAGCACAGGTAGGAAAGTAGAGGAGACAGAATAGTAAGAAGGTAGCCAAGAAGGGTAAAGAGAGAAGAAAAGACAATGATGAGTGAACAGAGGAAGAGTGTGGAATGAAATGAGCGGAGAAGGGGTAGTGGAGGGAGATGAGAGACAGAGGTGTTATTCTAAAATGAGTTTGTGGCTCACAGACGACTGCTGACTGTCAGCTCCTTAAATGAGAACAACATTGGTTTGACAGCTCACTTACTAGCTTAACACAAAGCTGGCAGCATCAGCGGGCCCCTAGCCGCCGCACTCGTGTTAGACCCATAAGAATACACGATTGAGAATAATGTCCATATAATAAAGACGAAAAGTAGTTTCTCTGTAGTTTTGATGAGCGCGGGGTAAGAAATGTTGCCTTAAATGTTTTGGCTTGTCTTAGAAAAGATGTGAAAGGTGTGCACTAAATCACAACACTAGCTTGAATTGCCATCAGCCCATTAGATGTTCGATCTCAGTTTTAATTATTCCCGTAGGCGCCCTTGTGGACCTACTAGTAGGGCAGAAGGTGCATTGTCATCCATTCTGATCACAGATAAACAGAAAGTATTCTGCTTTACAGATATGCTACCTCTTGCAGACGTGAATTAGTACATAGCTTTCTACCTTTCACTTCATAATGTGTGTATTTTAACCAAAATCCTGATATTTTTATAAACCTAAAGAGTTTGGGTGACTGAATTTAACCAAACAAAACTTAAGTCTATTCATCCAAATTAGGGATTCACCCTGGACAGGTCCATCACTGGGTCAGCAGACCATTCATTCTTGTATTTACACCTACAGACAATTCAGAATTAACCCAACAATCATGTGTTTGGACATGGTTAGAAACCATGCAGACTCCATTAAGATGAAACCTTAACTGTCTATATTTCAGTTACTTCGGGTAGGTGAGATTCACACACTGATTAGGGATGCCAGCCTTCAACTTGAGAGCTTAACTCAAAGATGCAGCAAACAACCCACCCAAGTATTCTTAAATGCTGAATCACCACAGGTAAAGGCCTACTGAAGCTGTTTATTTTGACCTGTGTGTGGAAGGTGTGTAGGGGAATCAATAAAACATTGGATCACTCTCGCTGCATCACATCGTGTTTCTCTGTGACCTGCCTTAGAAAAACAAGCCAAAATTGTCAGAATATATCACAAGGAGGTAAAAAAAGTCAGCTTCAAACTGATGTGTCACATTCACCTTGTTGAGTTGTAAAAATCTCACTTTTGTGAGCAGGGCCAAGACAGAGCGCCAGAGAGACTCGGCGGCTTAAACCAATCAACGTAGTGTACCTGCACCTGGACTGCACACTTGTGTTTTAGCAAAGAACAGCTGTGAGAAGCTAAGACTGACCCACCAGCACACATCAATACCGCAACTTCTAGGTAGTCTGTTTATTCAGCCACAGAGTACTGGTCATCTCAGATAGAAGAAATATTAGTTCAGCACTGTTGGTGCATAGATTTGCTACAGAGCTAGATTCTTCATGTCAACTATAAAAAGAAGAAACCCAGAAGTCTCACCAGTGACCTTGCTAGGCATAGATCAAGCATTTTAACTGCCTCATTCTAGCAGCAGAGATGGCACACTGCTCTGCCTCACGTTTAAGATCACTGTGTCATCTTTGAGAGGCTGGGAAAACACACAGAGCATGGCAACACGCCATAACATGGGAACTCTGCAGGGAAAGAAACAGGATGATGTTAAAGTACGAGACTATCCTACTGCGAGCCACCAGTGATAATCATCAAGCTGCTCTGATTGCTCCGGCAGTTAACAGTGGCTTCAGTTGCAAGGAAACGTTTTTTCATTACGATCGAAGCTTTCGCATCAGCTGCTCACACTTAGTCCGATCAATGTGACGTGCACAAAAGGGATCAATACTTTATGCATTTATCTTCTTCAACAGCTACTCTATCTCAGTGGCACGTGCTTTATCATTTGGAGAAGAATATGTCCACATTTATGGAGGAAGGAACGCAGGTTGGAGGGCACGTACAGGGAGCAGCCTGAAAGCAACGAGGCTCAGTTGTTTACACAATATAATTATTCAGTGGAACTACTCCATTGAAACATTTCAAATTTCCATCTTTGTTTATTTTATTTGACTGAGTCATTCATATGAAGCATTTTGTTTCTGTTTTGGCCTCATAATCACAATATAAGGCCCCATGTCAACACAGATATCGCTTCTACAATGAATCCCGAGGACTGGAGTGAGGGAGGTTATTCACCCTTGGGTCTCTGGTCCCTCAAGTAAAGTTTGCTAAGCTTAATTATACCAATTAGCACCCTCAGGGTTCAATACACATTCATACACACTGTCAACAAAATTTTCAATTAAGGACCATTAAGCCACAGTTGTGTTCACGAAGTGAAACAGATTATCGAGCTGAACTATGATAAACAACGCACAGAAGTAAAACAGCCATTAACTGTCATTAACATATCGAGAAAGAAACAGGGTAAGAAAAAAGACCTTCATCGTTAATTGATGAATGATTTGCAAAGATTAAATTAATGCATGGGCTGAGTTTGACTGAGAAATGACAAAGAGTGACAGTTACAGACTGAGAGAGCTTAGACAACTTAGACTTGGGCTTAGACTGTCACCTGACATTAAATCACAATGTGTCATAAACACACACAAACACATAAATTTCAAAGACAAACAAGAGTTTCTTTAGAAAAGACTTTTTTTGGGTGTGATTTCCATGCAGTGAAAACTAAGGGCTTTAGAGCCTCCAGCTTTACTGGAGCTTAGTGAGTACAACAGAAAGAGCGATGCAGTGAATCAAATAACCAGCATGTAGCTTTTGGTTTCTTTGGCAGAAGCCTTGATCAAGCCTAATCACGCTTGTCGCTCAAGGTATTATGCTACTACAAAGACACCAAAAAGATCAAAGGCACAGTTCTCAAAATAAAATAATTTCTGTTGTTTAAAATCTGAACTTTAAAAACTGATTATACACTATTTGGAGGGTATTCATCGAGTGAATGCATGACAGCTGCTGGTGCATTTGAAACTTGTGCTGTTTGCAATTGAAATTGCTTTTGAAATGAACTAATCAATATGAAAGAGAAAGATGAGGGAGAGAGCATGAAAAAGAGACTCAGATAAAAACGTCAATACTTAACGGGGCCCCAAAAATCAAACCAGCAAGTAAAGCTAAAATACAATTTTCTCACTAAGAATCTAGGTGAAAGTTTTCTTTGGAAAAGGACTTGACCCACAGGCCTTAGATTATTCTTTTAATACAGAGTAATACAGTACAGTTGGTTACACACTGTAACCATAGATTCTGTGTGTATAAGCATAAGCTGCTAAAGGTTGGAGCTATTGTGTTTATCCCTCTGTGCCTGTCCAACCTTCAAGACTTTCTTTCATGCCCTTGTGTTCTGTAAGTCAGCGTTTTCTTTCTGACACAGGGGGAACAAACACAGCTTACAGCCTAATGAGTTGGTCTGTCATCACAGAATCTGGGCTTGCTGTAAGTAAGTATTATGCACATGCTAATTCCTCTAAGAGCTGTCGTTATTAGGATAAGGCATGTGGTCAACATCCCACCACGACACCAGTGTTTCCTAGTGGATAACACACACACAAAACAATACGCTACAATAAGGTATTGAAATAAGGTTGGGTTTGTTTTTTTTCATGATAATTTACTATGTCAGTCCATGTGTGGAAAGAAAAAGAGTGAAAATTAGACTCCTTTGCCACAACACACCTGCAACAGCAGGGGAGAGTGGGGCATTACACACTGCGCAGTTCACTAATCCATGATGGGATTAGAGGAACACCTCTTGGCACGTGCATAAAAAGGGTGAGATTTGACAACATATTACGAGCTGTCAAGTATGCATAAAAATGAGTTAGTCAGGGAAAACTAACATATATTGTGCAGATGGAAACAGATGAATGGGAATGTGAGAGACCCAAGATGCCGCTGTGCAGCTGTTCGACAACTCCATCCCACTGAGGAGGGATGTGAATGAGATAAGGTGCTCGCAAAGTGAGCACAGATGCCCTATGGAGGCTCTGTTCCTGCTGCTGTAGGCTTGTCTGATAGCTTCACACAGTCAGCGAGACATACCTCATGAGTGTACTTTGTGTTGGATAAACAGTTACATCTGTTTGATGTTAGCCATGTGCAACATATAATGAAAAACCTGTTTATGCTCTTAAGCATGTGGAGATGGGTCACCACAGGGGATAGGGGACACAACATGAGGTCTGAGCTTCTGTCCATGCACCACTGCTGGAAAGTGCACCATTTTCCTGCATGACAGGCTTTAGTAGAAGGCTGTAGTAGAAGATCTTGCTCCTTGGATATTGGGTTCTATTAAGCAGGGAAAGGCCTCTGCAGAGTCCGAATTATGCAAGAGTATTTAATGAAGTTCAGCCGAGGAAAATAGTGTGCTTCAAGTCGTACATTATGTATGCAGCAGGTTTCAAAAGGGAGATGAGGCATGCTAACTATGCAAGGTTTTTTGTAAACTTGAAAAGTTAAGCCCGTGGCGCCTCAAATGAGATGCTGACTCATTGCCTACTCACTCGTACATGCTAACAGTAAGCCACCACGAATGACCTCTGAGATCCCTTCACAGAGTTCAGATAGGAACCCCAGCTTAAACAGGAATCTCTATCAAAACTCCTGTCCATTGGGTTACCATATGTCTTTCATATGTCTTTGTAACAAGACAACTGCCACAGCTCCCCCACTAACAGCTATACTATGCTTGTTTGTTCTGGTGCCACCAGAATGAATGGGGAAGTAAGTGCAGTTCAGTGAAAATTATGCGAGGAGACAAAGGTTTCTTCACTTCCCACCAGCGACTTAAGATTGGTATATTCATCTCTAGGTAGAGAGAAATGCATCTTTGCATTCTGGTATGTCTGACACAGTTGTCCCAAAGGAGCTCCCCTGCAGAGAGAACATGTGGGATTTTTATGTATGACAAACTGGCTGCAGTGGGAGAGGAATATTAAATATGGATTTTTGGTACTGTATTTCGTTGAGGGGCAGGCAGCTAAATTGTCCTGAATTTACCTGATGTGGAGGGCTCCCAAGGGGACAACCACAACACTTTCAGGCACCAAATCCAGCAGACGTACAACAGGTAGCACATGCGCCACTCTGTGGGGTGCAACAAGTGATATTAGAGAGTTTAGCACTTTCAGTTTCACTGGGGACAACTTTGTTGTCAAGGTGGTTTAGTTCTTATGTAGATAAATGCTCAGTTTGGTGAAAAGAAGAGCGCTTTGGTTTTAAGGGGAAGCCCAGAATTCAACAATGTTGCACAAGTAAGTCTGTCAGAACTGCATCTTGGTGGTCCTGATAAACCAGCATCTGATCCCTTCCCTACACAGTAGTGCCACCTGTGTGCAATGGAAGAAACAATTGTGGGTGGGCTGCGGGACCAAGTGTACTGAAACATGGAGACCCAGGGTTAGTAATGGTTGGAGCAAACTTCCTCTTGAGGTGAGCATCTCTGCGATTTTGATGTTGTGACGGTGAAGGTCTTCTATCGTTTTGGTTCCTTGATTGTTTAGTGTAAACGAGCCATGGCTCTGTCAAGGAGTGGTCTAAACGCCTCACTCGGGGGATAAGGGGCCATCCAGCATCCTCCATCTGACTTCTGGAGAAAGCTAAAACACAAAAGTATGCTGTTGATGCTCATCGTCCACTTTGTCATTATTGCAAAGAGGCTGAAGCCGTGCTTCCTGATGTCCGTGGCTATCTCTGTGGAAAGAGCAATGGGCTAAATTGCTATGGCAGACAAGGCGAGGATAACCTCGCCACGTTTGCCCTGCAACATCTTGAGCAGCATCCGGCTTAAATTTCTGAAAAGGCTTCCCTGGGATGTAGCACCTAAGCTAGGTTACGCTTTTCCAAAAATAACAGTAGAAAACCAACGTCCTTTGGAAAATCACTGTTCTGCTTCACTGTTATGAACAACTTGTGGCAGGATAGTGGGACGAGCGACACATATATCATCTTAAAGAGGAACTCAAGATTCTTCATTACTAGGCTCAAAGGGTCCCAAAAGAGAACTGAGAAAAAGCCAATGAGTCTGGCTTGTTATTTGGATCCGACTCTACAGTAGAATGTCAAAGAATACCTCCTCTGCCTCCTGTACGAGATTATCATCAGCCATTATCATCAACTGCAGACATCTTCACCTGCAGGGGCAGTCTGATGGAGAAATCACAAAGGCAAGCAAAGCAGCTGGGTCCAAAGTTTCCAAATGGGGGATGAGGCTAGTCTGGGAGTTGGTGCACAGGAGAAAACTGATACTTCATCATCTAATTATTTGTTGATTGCTGCAGAAAATTCAGAATACAACTCACCACTCAGTGCACGTAGGGGCTGTAAGGTCACAAGAGAGCTATTGGAAAAACATGTTTTTGAAAGTGTAGCATGTAGAATTGAACTATATAATAGTAAAATGAGCAACCCAACCCCAAAAAATACAGATCAGTAATTTTCCATTATAGTCATTTGATGCTTATTTAATTAATAAAAAGATTTTTTTTTTCTAATTTAACAAATCCTAGAGCATGAGTTCACCCTGTTTTGTCTCAAAGTTAAAACATTCATAATGAGTGAAAGCCAAAGAAAGCAGAAATGGTCACTTGTAAAGCTTGAGTCACATTGCTGATACAGTATGACACACTGCCGATTATTAAATGACTATGAAACTACTATTACTTTTCTGTCACTGATTTGACTTACTGGTTCGATTTTCCATGCTAATTGTTCAGTCAGTATAATTGTGTGTTCCTTCTCATTGCGAGTTTTATACAATTGTGTAAGTGTGACTCACAAGCACAGGCAAACCTCCTCAATTAGACCTGACCTCCTTTTTATTTTCAATGTTCAGATTATATTTGAATTTTTATTGGTCAGGTGAAAGGACAATTACATAGACTTTCATTAAATGTATTTCAGTATTTCATCTGTGTTAGCCACTAGATAGTAAAAACGTCTTTCACCAGTAGATATAGTAGATTTTTCTTTTTAAATGCATGAGACACCTCTGACAGGACAGGACAAGGCAATATACCTTCATCTCTCTTCTGCAGGTTCTGTTTACAACCCCTCTGCTGGGACTAAAATGTAAGATTTACATGAGCAAAGGCAGCTTTAAAAAACGTTTATATGTGCCCTTCACTGGTGTAATTTACTTTATCACTATCATATACATTCCCAAAGAAAAAAAAAAACACTATACAATTCATTAAATTTCCCTTCAAGGTTTGCAATAACCAAACTTTCAGAAGTCAGTTCATCAAGAGTTTTTTAACTATTGCTGACAATTTTATTGTCATGAGAGCTGGGGATATAAAAGCTTGCCAGAATGCTGAAAGCATCACAACGAACTGTTTATGTGCCATATATAGTTTACCTTGTATTTACTGGGACTCGATGCGCTTTAACATCATTTAAAATAACTTTTAGTCAAAGACTACTTCCACTTCTCAACACAACACTTACTATTGCTGACTTTGATTTTTCATCTGGAAATGGAATTAACAGCAACAAAGAATATATGCACACATTGCTGGATTAAAGGCTGAATAAAGACTTTAGCCATGGTGTTAAGATACCAAAATGAAATAAATAATTAAATAAGAGTAATAATAATCACTTCTGAATAAAGTGGCATCATGGCAAGCTACTCCAAACAAATCTACATTTGATAACACAATACTGAACCCTAACCAAGCCCTCACGGTAGGTTTCCTACTTTTGCCAAGTTATTTTGTGGAGAAACACATGATTCCTTTCAAGATAAAAATAAATATATATGAAATTATAAAATAATAAAATAATAAACGGCCAACTCAGGACCTCCAAAAGTTCTAATCCCTGCTTTCATATAAACCATGCCAAGAAATTACATGACACAGTCTAAGAAGATAATGTAATTTCTCCAGAGTGAAGCCAGGCTCGGGTGCTCACCACAGCAATCCAAGCCACAGCCTCTGAGGTGTGATTTATCTGTTTGTAGCAGTGATTTGTTGCAGGTGTATACGCCATTTCACCCCTCAAATGTACCATACAACATGCACTGCCAAGGTCCCTACAGATATACAGCCCACCATGGCTCTATTTTTGAAGCAGTTAATGATTAGCCCTCAGGCCACTGATGAACAGTTGCCTGCAGACAGGTAATAAAACAACTATATAAATGTATCTTTGTGACCAAAGCCAAACTCATACGGTAGATGTGGCTCTCCTTGCTCACCTCAAATGTGCTTAAATTGAGAAAGATAATAATGAAAGACAAAATTTGATATAATATTGGTCGTGTAGTTGATTTTCTCTGAAGTGTTCCTCCTAACATTTCCCAGGTATCTATCTATCTGTCTATCTATCTGGGCACCAACACCCTCAAGATGTCCATCAGCTATGGATTAAATCTTCACATCACTGCCTTCAGACAAACAGAGACAAAAATAATATTTGCCAGGGAGAAAGGTTTTTTTTGAAGTTCTTGGCCCTTCAGCACTTCAAAGCAACTTGTCAGAAGCTGTCGGTTTAAATTAGAGGACTACTCCTTTACGGCACTGGTTTTTTTTTTTTGACTGGTAAATCTGCAGGCTGTCTCCAGCAATCACAGAGCATCACACATACTCAAGCATGTACACATTTGCACTCTATTTGTTCTACTGTGCCGCCAAAAACTTTTAGATCCGCACAGTCACACAAACAGAAGCAGGCATGCGCTGGTGCTGCACTTGAACTCTGCCGATGGTTTTCTCATTACAAACTAAATGGTTTAAACTGATGAAGCTGTAGCAGTCTGCCTTTTTCTCTTTCTCCTCAAAGTGTCGAAGCAAATAAATTCTTTTTCATCTCTCATATTATCTCCAGGGGCATGCAGATAGCAAACACTCCTCAAGTATGCAGAAGACGCACACTGATACACACAGTAAATACAAAGTAAAGTAAATACTCCTCAGAAGTGGTTAAAGCTCTCCCCAGTTAGACCAGCCAATCAATGACATCTTTATTCATCATTGCTATATTTTAATCATCTTGCTTATCTTAATGGTGTTTGTATTAGTAGTATTTTTTAGGACTTTCTAACATAGGACAATGCATTAACATGAAACTCTCACTAGTAAAAGTTACTACACACTGATGCCTATTTAACGCATGTTATGCTTTCAAACGAGTATCAGGTTATGGGGATAATATATGCAAATGAATCTAGAGTGTACATAGGTGGAGTGCTTTAAAACTGATCCTTCTGAGACATGTTTCTAAGTATTTCATTACGACCGATTTGAAAGCAAGAACAGCCTACCAGGAAGACATGAGAACCAGCTTTAGGCAGAATTACCCAAAGCCACGAAAAGCAACTTACATAGGGATAGAATCAAAAAGCTTCACAGAGATCCTAATACAAAATGTGTTTTTCTAACACAAAGGCAGAAAAGCCTGCAGCTATAGCTATTATATTTGTTCTGTCATGTCATGTCAAGAAATGAAATCTCAAAAAAGATGCAAAAAGAGAGGGAAAAATGACACAGTGGTCTCAGACACATGTGCTTGTACTTGAATCAGAGAAGGTTTTGCAGGCTTAACAGATGTTGGCTGGTTATATAATTCCTCCCACTGGCTCTAGTTGTTTTTGGCCAGCTTGAGCGTTGTCTACCCATACACTGTGTTACTGCCTTTGAAATCCCTTTTAGTAGACGAGATTCATACCAGTATAGCGATGCACTGATATGAATAAAATCATGCCCATCTCATTTCTGTAGACAACGCAGCATGTGCCATTTGGTACGCTTAATAAACACTCAAGCTTGTATACTAGTTCCACAACATTTCTCCTCAGTATTTTGGATAGATTCCATCACTCCACTCTGCACTGCTGCTGCCTACAGAGAATGTGATTGACTGCTTGATAAACAACCTCATCAGTTTGTGCTACTGACCAAAAAAAATCCCCTTCTGCTACACATTTACATAAGCAAGACTAGGCTAGACTTAACTATGAACAAAAGATGTAATCTACAGTTTATTATTATTTATTGAAGTGGGGAAAATACACTCACTGGGCACCTTTTAAGGTATATCTTGCTATTCCTGAGTTGAACCTCCTTTTGCCTTCAGAGCTGACTTAATTCTTCATGGCATATATTCAACAAAGCGCTGGACATTCCCCAGAGATTTTGGGTCATACTGACATGAGAGCATCACACAGGTGCAGCAGAATTTTCAGCTACACATCCAGAATGTGAATCTCCTGTTCCAACACATCCCAAAGGTGCTCTATTGGATTGAGATCCAGTGACTGTGGAGGCCATTTGAATACAGTGAACTCACTGCCATGTTCAAGCACGAATTTGAGATCATCTGAGTTTTGTGACATGCCAAGCCAATATCCCCCACATGCATTCATGTGGTTTATTCCAAATTCAGACCCTACCAACCCAACAAAAGTTGCAACAGCAATCAAGACCCATTAGACCAGGCTATGTTTTTCCAATATTCTGTTATCAAAATTTATGGAACCTGCTCCTTCAAGATCTGACGGGTTGTCAGGTCAATTCAAAGACGCTCTTCTGCATAGCTTGGTTGTAAGAAGCAATTATTTGAGTTACTTTAGCGTTCCTAGCAAGCCTCTCCTCTGACCTTTGGCAACAATAGGGCATTTTTGCCCAGAGAACTCCTGCTCACTGTAAATTTTCTCTTTTCTAGGCCATTCTCTAGAGATGGTTGTGTGAAAAAAATGCAGCAGATCAACAGTTTATGAAATATTCAGCCCCTCTGGATCCAACAACGAACACTTAAATCACCTTTCTTCTTCATTCTGATGCTTAGTTTGAACTTCAGCAGGCCATCTTAACCATGACTGCATGCCTAAATGCAACAAGTTGCTGCCATCTGGTTGGCTGATTAGATAATTGTGTTAATAAGCAATTGAACAAATGAACAAGGGAATGTACACAATGTATCCCTCTCAAATACCGTTGGATTTCCCAGTCAACACAAATCCAACCAAAAGATGTGTCAAGCCTCCAGATTTGTTATGACCTGGCCTTCAGCAATGACTAAACATAATGAAACCTTTCTTTCCATGGTGCCAAGACACTGACTGCTCATATGATTCCTGTTAAACCCAGACTTTGTGCTTTGTCAGTATATTAGAGAATAGCACAACGTAAAATCTAAAACTCACTGCAAAGAAAAACAAAATAATTATGCCTCTGTAATTTTTTTTCTCCTGACGATTTCTCTCTGGTTTTTCGTTTGAAGCATGGGGACCAGTGTGAGTTAACGGTTTAAAACTGACTTCCCAAGAGTGTGACACTGCCTCCATAGCCTGTCAATTAATTCCTTGTTTATTTTAATAGAAGTGATGATAGGCAATATTCAGAAGTGTAACGCTTCACCAGATATGGAGCAGACAGACAGGCCTACCCATTCAAACTCTGTGAAGCTTGCAAAGTTAGGCCCACACACACAAGATGTTCCACTCACTTACAGCACACACAAATCCAAATCCACAAATAGACCAAAAAACTCATAACTCATAAACCCACAGGATTAAGATGCAACCAATACGCTCATGGCTTTCACAGACACTTCACCTCATGTGACATCACTGCACAGCAATAAAGATTAATGCAAAAAACAAATGAGGCCTCTCAGCGTGTAGATGTATGACTTTGTGTTGCATTTCAAGACACTACCAAGATTCCTGGTCACTGTAAGAAACTAGATGTATAATGAAAAAAATGAACAAATTCAGTTACTGTACTCAGCAGTGAGAAGCAACAGAGTCTCAGCTTTGTGCTACAGTAACAAGATACACAACCAGAAACAGCTTGGCTACGTCTGCACTGCACCTTTGCTGACTTATTTGGGAGGCAAGGTAGTCACACTTGGATAACCTCACGTTAAGCCTCACATAACTGCACAGAAGATGGGAAAAAGGCCATTGCATTCTTAATTCTGGAAGACAGAAGTTGGCAATTTTTATCTGCCACCTTGTTGTTGTCTAGATTGATGTCTTAAGGTTCTTCGGGCACTGTACAAGGGCAAATTTTATGGTAGCGGCCATTTTTTACAGAAATTAATCTGGAGTAGCAATAAAAAAAAAAAACAACTTACTGGACTTCTCCATAACTAGGAAGATACATATAAATATATTTTGAATGCTACTCATTTCCAAAACAGGTGGATTTTTCTATACCTAAAAGAGAAGACAATCTAACTGAGATGAATGGTATGAAACAGAACAGATCCAGCAAGTAAAATATGTACTTTCTTTGTAAACTAACAAATAAAATGCAGTTAACGATGCAGCTGGCTGCTGTTTACTGTTATAAGGCTCTTACCTCTGGGAGAAAATGTCCCTGTAGGGGCTGCCGTGCTGCATGGCGATACCGTATCCACGGTCTGGTGCGTTGTTGCTGACGGTGTAGAAGGAGCAATCCTCATCATTATTAGCAACGTACTCCAGCACTGCTGCATCCCACACAAAACCAAACCGGCCATACTTCACCTGAAAGACATTTACAAGGTGGTTAACAATGCTCAGAAAGGTGCATCGGAGGTCATGCAGAACACATCCCAGAGCATTCAGCACTTGAGTTATTGAGATGGTTTTCTAAGAGATCCAAGAATGTCTCACAGGTTGAAAATTGAACTATTTAAAGATATTTATGGGCTGAATCGTCTTAGACCTTTTCTGCCTAACGTGCTCTAAGGGGACCAATTCACCCCAGTGCTGAAATTTCATAACTACAGTCAGCAGTTTTAGTCCAAAAATGTTGTGTCGAGCCAAGATTACACTATTTGTGCGTTGCAGGACGGCAAACTTCATAGCACAGCACAGCAATTTTACTGTTCGGCATTCCCCCTTGACTGTAGATTCATGTAGTGTTTTGGCTCATCTTCATTGAACCCTGCATAGGTGTGTGTTGGATCTGTTTTTCATTTTCATGTCCTTGTTGTGTATGTGCATGGTCAAACTGCGGGTATGAGTGAGATAGCAGCTTGTCCGTGAGAAGAATTGGAAATGGACTCAAGGTGAGAATCACAGTTTATTTCACAGTACAAGCCAAGGTGCCTGTTGTTAACATAGCTTCTAGTTAATATTCTGTAAATCTACGGGATATTTTCGCAAGAAAATGAAAAATGGAGAATAAACAACCAGATTGGGACATTCACATCTTAACACCTCTTGACAACTCACATAAATAGCCTCGGGTGACAACAGGCACACAGACACACACTTCTCCTCTAATACATTATTTTGGACTTGGTGTGTCATTAACTTTAATGGAGATTTATAAATTTTTCAAAACCCTCTGTCTTTGTGTGTATCACCTCACTTGGCCTATGTGAGATGACTAATGTCTGAGAACTGACAAGACCTTGTGATTGGGTAATTTCACAGCCTGTAGCTCTCTGCAGTGTGTACATGTGTGTACGTGTGTGTGTTCAATAATTCACCGCAGGGCATCAGAATAGCAAATTCAGCTCTTTACAACCTTAAAAAGAGAAGAGAACACTTTATTACTTTTAAGAATAATTTAATGGCTTTTCATTATTGCTTTTGAATTGAAAAGATTATGGGCTTTGTGCTACGTAAATTAGCAAAAAAATCTGTTTCAACAGCTTAAAATTGAGCATTAAGGGCACTTTTCCCCTACATTTGGGTGAAAAGAGCTCAAATCAATTATTAAGCACAATATATGTGCAGTGACCTCTGATGTCAAATCAACCAAAGCTCTGCTAATCTGATTAACACTGTCATTGCCCTTTGTGTAAAAACCCCAACAATCAGTCAAAAAAAGTGCCAGTAATATACCCCAATGACACCATTTGTAATTTTCCTAACATTTAATGTTTTAGCTTGTGTATTGAATTGTAAATGGTGCCCTGCAAGGGAGAGAATGCAAGCAAACAAATAGGATGGATGTAAAAGCCTCTATGTGTGGATGAAATTAAGACAGAGTGGAATTCATGTGTTTGCTTTGAGTAATATTGGGGAAACAAAAATAGAGTTGGCTTTACACAGGAACACAAAAAATATGAATGTAATTGTATAAAAATGAGTGAGTTTAAAGGCAGCAGAGAGCTATGCAAATTCTAAAAAAATGCACTGACATAAAATATTAGCCTGTGGCCTAAATGACTAGCTAGAAAAGAAAATATGGGGGAGCAGAGGTTTAGAACATCAGCTTCAATTTTTAGTGACAGAAATGTTTCCTGTTGTTCCATTTTTTAATGAATTGCACATTGAGTAATAATGAAAAACTCTTCAGTAGTGCTTTTATGGTAAAAATGTCACTTGGTTATGACTGAGCGCCGTGATTTTTCTGTTTCCTATTGTGTCTTTTAGTCACGAGGTTGTTGATCTCACAGGATCAGTTAATACAAACACCGGTTCAATATGTCTTTTTAAAGGTTACATCAATTCCACTACGTTACAGCGCAATCACATAAAAAAGGCATTGTCCCGGTAATGAAGAGGATGCTGTAGCCTGTGAAGGGAAATGCTTTTGCCTCCAGCTGCAGCTGTTTCATAAACAATGTACAATATGTGTGAATAGGGAGCACTTGATTTTATGCACCAGAACAGCCACTCTACGTGCAAAGCTTAATAAAGGCTCGTAACCTGGTTAATTACTGACGACAAAATCTCACTTAGAATGGTACCATAGAGTGATGTGCTGAAGGCCAGCTTACCTCTTTTTACATAGTGTATCTGAAATGTATTAGCACTGTGTTCTGACTTTCTCTTTCATGGTATTTCTTATCCAGTTTATGAACGGTACCACTGCTTGTGTCTGACGCTTGTAGTTCATGACCCTCAGGTGTGCAAAGAATGAAACAGAACTGTGGTACGGAAAAAGGGAAGAGACTAAAATGTCTTCAACTTCAGCATTTATCGCAATAGAAAAAGTAATGTCACTGCTGGTAAATGTAAGGCAGCGGCTTGAGCGATTGCAATGATTTTCCATGTGCACGGCTGAAGAAGCTTCTCCTTAACAATTTGGCAGTTGCATTAAAGCTGTTGCATCAAAACTGTTTGAACATAACCTAATAAAAATGGCGTGGTTACCACAGTAAATACATAATAATGTTAATTTTTACTGAATGGTAGAAGTAACATTTTCTCTCACATCCTTCACTTGCAATTCACAGTAAAGGAGATAGGGGATGCTTGTCAGCGGACCAAATAACTGTGAGGAACATGAGGGTGAGTTTATGTTTTGAAATGAAAAATGTAATGCTTTTCCATCTATTAAACCCATAGATTTCAATGTAACATTTTTTTTTTACCATTGCGTATTTACATATTTTTCTCTTTTTCCCACTGTAATGTCCATCCACAGTTGCACTAGTAATATAACACAATTTTAAAAACAGGTATACAATAATAGGAATGCATATACAGATTATGTATATTCATGTCATTATTTCAAATTATAGTCAGAGAAGTACCAAGATATTAACCCTTTAAGACCTACCAAGTCCGCCAGAGCTTATATTATATTTTTACATGTTGTAGTGCCATTTTTGGGAGCATTTCAAGTTGCTATACATCAATACAACCATTATAGCCCAAAATTTCATAATATGTATGCATTAAGTGCATAGTAATTACATAAATTGCAAAAAAGTGCAATCAACTACAAAAAATTTAAAATCGTTTTTGTTTTTTTAACATATATTTCTAGTTAGAGAAATTTAAGAAGCTTATCCCTCAAAACTGCAAATACAAAGGAGTTGCGCAAAATAGTTTTCCATCACAGGAAATTTATTTTGAGTGTCTTTATAGTTTTATTTTTGAAATACACCAATTTTTATATACTGCAGTAAAAACGAAAGTAAATAGTATGATGCAAATTTGCAAAAAAACAGCATATGCATTAAAATAAACTATTTCCAGCAGTGCAATATGAGTTCTAAGCATCCCAGAAACGATACAGAAAGTCATAAAATCAAACATGACTTTTAAAAACACCAGTATAGGCTCATAACGCCCTGAAGGTAAAAAACTACATTTCCGCAAAATGACGTCACTTCCGGTTTCAGGCAGGTCATGGCGGATATGCGATAGTTCGCGCTGATGGACATAGGAAGTGTTACAAACAGCTGATCGGATCGGCAAAGCGTGTTTCTGGAATATTATGTTTTTGCTGCTGCAAGTGCTTTTTATGCAGTTTTTGCAAAACTATAG
This sequence comes from Mchenga conophoros, assembly GCF_057382185.1. NCBI lineage: Eukaryota > Metazoa > Chordata > Actinopteri > Cichliformes > Cichlidae > Mchenga > Mchenga conophoros. The sequence continues at coordinate 24,272,727 of NC_140537.1, read as the reverse complement.
CTGATGGCATAAGTAGATGTAAGTACAACTCCTTCGGTTTCATATGCAAAAAAAATTATTGCGCTAGCTTACATGGTTGCAGTTCTACCGGGATTTAAAAATAGTTACGCAAAACGGAGCGTGCTGCTCTGACCGGCTTTAAAGGGTTAATAGGTAATGGGTTACTATTCACTAAAAACCTGTTTATAGCAAATCTCATCATCTACAAATTATGCTTACAATATGATGAGAAATAAAATTTCTACTGGGTTATGTTTTTGATGACTATGACTATTTGACGACTGTTTTATCAAATGTAGAGCTCATTTAATTGTTTTTCAGATGATCTCCAGGATCTCTTAAATGAACACAATCCACCAGTGTGCCATGATCACTGAGTATTTTTGGTGCTAAATAACATTTCGCATTTTAGGGGTTCATAAACCCTCCCATTATCATACAAATGGGGTGACTGGGGGGGGGGTTGGAATATTCTTAGACTACACTGGGAGATATTTTTTGGTGCTTTCATTTGCAGGTGTGCTGTCTTCAGGTTCTTCTGGTGGTAATAACCGCGTTTGTATTTGTCGAGTGAACTTTGATTAATTGCGTTCAGGCTCAAGTTTTAAAATCCTTGAAAATGTTTTCAATGCGTGTCTAAGTTATCATGCTCTTGCCGAATGTACTTGATATGCAAGTGATTTTTATCTCATGCAACACTAACTGCTGCATCTAATATCCAACCCACACACACTGTACAGACGTGCTCCTTCCTCTCTTCCACAGGTCCAGGGTTGTGCCTCTGCTTGGGCCAAGGTAATTAAATCATAAGCTACTTTTCCCAGAAACATTGACACTCTGGAAACAATCACAGTCACACGCAGATATACCAAAACAAACACACCCAAGCACAGTCGCACCCAAACACAGACCACACAATCACACGGACACACACTATCAACCACCAATGCATCCTAATCACTGCATTGGGCCTTGTTTTCTTGTCTCATGAATGTGACAAAGACAACTCGGTAAGATCCATAATCACTAAATTAAAGTCATTGCAGCGTCTCTCTTCTTTCTGCTTCCTATTTTTTCTATGACTCACGCCACTTTTTCATTTCCATCCCTCCTTCCTGAAAAGGATTCAATTCAACTTTATTTATATAGCGCCAAATCACAACAACAATTGCCTCAAGGAGAGAAAATGAAACCAATTCTGTTGCTCTTTCATTGTTTATGGTCTATATATCTTGTTTATCAGTTTTAAAGGGGTTTAGTGATGGTAGAGCTCATTTAATGAAGCCATAACACCACTGAACCATGAGCCAGAGTTGTTTCTCAGCAGCTCTGATTTGTGTTTTCACCCAACCACAGGAGCAAGAAAACACGAAAGATGGAAATAGTTAAATCGAAACTAATTATTCATGTCTTTGCTTCATTATTTGTTATTATGGGAGCAAAATCACCAACTGGGTTGTGATGAGCGTGTTAACATGTTGTATAACATCATTTTGCGTAACCACAGTCTAACACAGTCGGTGTATTGGGGTGCCACTGCAGCTATGTTGCAACAGAAAGAAGAAAAAGTGAGTAGTTTTACATTATACTGGAAAAAAAGAAAGAAAGAAGAAACAACTGTGACATGAGAAAATGTAGGACAGGTTAACTTAGCGACCCAAACAGATCCGAAATGCTATTTTAGAATGAAAGGATGCCAGATTTGTTAGCCTGAATTCACTGGCTGGTAACTTCAAAGCCCTGGAAAAGTAAAGCTTCACAACATTTAAGCATATAAATGGGTCTTATCTGAAAAAAAGACTGACTACAAAGTCCACTAACTTTCCCTAACTTGCCTAACCTTAAATAACCCGACAGCACTAATTTCCATTATAGCAGAGCTTCCACACATAACAGTGTATTTTTATTTTAAAGATAACTATAGAAAGTGCAATAAAAATATTTCCTTAAACAATATCCAAACAGCACATGAAACCTCCTTCTTTCTACATAAAGAAAATGAAGAAGAAGAAAAAAGCATTGAAATAAACAAAAGGCTGAACTTTGAACTTTGAGGGCCATTCAAATGAAAAGTGGCCACCTACTCATACTCCTTGGGGTGACTGCACATACATTCTGACTTATAAAACTCTCTCTAGACGCTACATTGCAATTATATTACAGTACTAGCCCCATGTGCGTGTGTCTCTGCAGTTTTCAAGAGGTCTTTCTATCTCATCCATGGTTCAAACAGTTTGGCTTAAGAGTCTAGGCATGCTGCAACTTCAAAATGCCCAAACTACTCCAGGGTCCACTTGCTTTTTCTCTCTCTGATTTTTCTCCTCTCTCTCTCTCCCCCCCTCTCTGAGAAAGATCCCTTGAAGGGCACCCAGCATGCAAAGGAATACCAGATTCTTCATCTCGCTCAAAGTTTAAACTAAAGTATATCAAAAATCTTTTCCCTCATCCATAAATTACATCTTAGATTATAAACACTTTTTTACAGTGGCACATAACAAATCATCCCCCAGTGTGAAATTAGTTTCTTAAATGATCACCATTTAGCCTTAAAGCAATGTATGTGAAATGTTTTACACATGGGAGGCTGTGTGCTTTGTTCTTTAAAGTGAGAGTACACTGACAAAGTTGCAGCAAAACAGTAGAAACTTAAGAGGAAAGGTCATGGCTGTAATAAAGGACATTCTTCCTAATTTTTATTCATATATTATTTCAGTATTGAGTTTTGTGCTATCCACGTGGATTTGTTACAGCTTATCCTCACATTTTTCTTTTGTTTATTCTCCCAGTGAATTAATCAGCTTTCAACAGAAACTGATCTTTAGTCATACATTAAAAAGACAAACAAGCAAATAAACAACAATAAAACAACAAAGAAAAACCTCAACTTGAATTTTTAAATGTACCTCTAATGACAGCTACCTGGTTAGGTTTAGCTTCTGTACCACTGACCAGCAGTACCTGGTGGACCACCTTTGCTATGGCACAGCGACCGCCTTGTCTCCTATTTTGATTTTGAGCTTGGACACGACTCCCGTTTTGTCTGTGAGTCCATCTGGCCTTAGTTCTCATCATCTGAACCTGGATTAGTTTAAATTGGCAACTGATGTTCCTTTACTGAAAAGATTGATGTCCATGATGAAATGTCCATGTGTAAGTGATCAAAACAACATTTCTACTGTGTGATCTAAAAAGAGCAGCAGTGCTGGAAGTGATCTAGAAGTGCATGACCTAGAGGGGAAGGTCAATCTACTTTAAATTACTGATGGCGTTTGCTTTTTATAGACAAGAAGAGTGAATGAGCATTTATCATTTACACATTTAAACAGACAGATTATGGTGTCGTTTTTCTGTTGGGAAAAAGGCAGAGCAGCCTGCCTGTTCGGTGACCCCATCATAATTTGATTTCGCTTCATAGAAATGAGTGAACTTTAAAAAGATTACCTAGCTCAGAAATTACATCATTAAGCTTTGTATTTTACAGTGAAGTCTCTCATCTTTACTCATAACTGCTACCAGCTCAGAACTGTCTCCCAACAGCCTACACTCACGGCGTACTTCTGCATATGTCTTCTTGCATCACTCTCTTTTGACGCTGATTTGTTTGATTTTGAGAAATGTGAGAGCGACTGATGGAAGACAGACTCTGACAGAAAAAAGCCAACAGCCCAGAGACAAACTTAAATTTACTTGCAGTACATCTCAGGCCAGAGATCTAACGCTTCTGCCGATTTCTAAACTTTATGGGTAGTCTCTGTCGCTCTCACAAACGTCACACAATCAGTCCATAGGCGTATGTTTCACGTCTGTAGCATTTAGAAACATTCACGTCTGGTAACCGACTTTATGCTTTTACTCAGTCCAACCAGATTGATCTTTAAGGGCTGAAGTTACAAAGCTTTCCACCTTTCTGCCAGTTTGAAAGAGAACAGGTAGAACTGATTTTTAATTCACAAAATACAACTGGAGGATTCTGTGTAGTGAATGGTGAAATAATACATGCAGTAGATAGGAGAGAATTTGGTGTGTCTGCAGTGTAAGGACAATGACAGAGGGTAATAACATTGTCTGATAAAATACATTTTGTATCACAGCTCTGATGACTGCTGCTATCAGCTTGTGAGCAGTACAGGTTATGCTTGCAACCTTACCGTCCTGCTTTTGTCCACACCACGTGAGTAAAATTCACCAAGCGGATTTTGGTCTGACTGCGGCATAACACTCAAACCACATCCTCACAGCTAGTTCTGTCTCTCTCTGTCTTGTTTTACTTGCATCCCACATGCTCTTTACTGCCTTTGTTTAGGCTCAGAGAGCATTACAATGAGAGGCTGCTCCCCAGCCAAATTTTCGCCCCAGTTTGCACTAGCTGGCTTCTTGTAGATATATGAAGATCCGAATAAAGATAAGATTAGGTGCAGGCGAATCAATCAGGGCACCAAAAAGAGAGACAACGACTCCCCGTCTATGCATCTTACTGCATAAATACACATGAGGAAGGTTATTTCAGGACAGGTTCCCTTGAAACGTACGAGGTGATGTGTTGGGATAATTCTACAGTTTCTTTTTGGCTGCATTTTTTTAAAGCTTTAAGATCACAGCTTTTGTATAGTATGCTAAGAAATGGGAAAAAGGTGCAATCATTTATTGAAGCATGTGTAAACATATCCAGAAATACAGTTTATAAGGCAAAAACATAAGTTGCACAGTTCAAACAAGCTTGAAAGTCAATATTTGGTGCGACCAGTTTAGGGTCTCTTAGGGAAGCTTTCCTATAAATTCTTTAAGTAGTCTTCAGGAATAGTTTGCCAGGCTTCTTTAAGAACAAAGGTCTTCTTTGGATGTTGGTCGCACTTTTGTTATGATCTCTGTCAAGATGATCCCACACTGCTTCAATATGGATGAGGCTTGAGTTCCACTGTATTTAGGTAAGTAGTTTGTGTGTTTGGGATGATTGTCAGGCTAAATAATCAAGCCGTTGCCAATAAGATGCTTTCCAGATGGTACTGCATGTCGGATCAAAAGCTGCATTTATAGTTCCATCAATTTTCACAACAGCACTGGCTGAAAAGCAGCCCCAAATCCAAGACAGAGCCTCTACCGTGTTTTACGGATGGCTGTAGACACTCACTGTTGTACCTCTCCCTTGACCTCCTCTATAAACTAAAGATGATTTGAACAATATTTTGCGTTTTACTCACTCCATTAGACTAACCATTTCTATGAGTCTTCGGTGAACAGCAGATGGATCAGCTGAGGGGCCACGTGCATCTGACAGGTCCTGTGTCAGGTCTTTGCTGGATTTTTTCCCCTGATGTTTTTAAGAACCAGACTTTCAGGTACCTTTCATCTGCTGAGACCTGTCACTTCTCTTTTGATCTTCCACTTGTCCAGTTTCTTTAAGTTTTTTAAAACACATACAGCACACAATGCCGAGATATACCAAATGTTCTCCTAATAGCTCTCTGGGTGCAAAAATACAATTTTATGCCTGTCAAACTATGTTATCTTTGGGATTTTTCATAGATTCAACAAACAAATTAGGAGAAAATTAGTTCTTTTTCAACAGGTTGCCAGTAACAAAGTGCCTAAAGACATTATTTAAAATTGGCTCTTTGCTAAGTTGCCTGTTATGTGTAGACACAACACTAGCTCCCAGAGGTAGCTTTTTTATAGGTCGGTGTTAAGGGACTTAACAGAGAAGCAAAAAATATCCCTTTGAAAATGGTCAGTTACAAGGACTGGACTGAAGATGAAAATATATAAAATATCTATATTCTTACCTAGTGAATGAATAATTATCTACCTTTTCCAACAACATACTGATGGCCAGGTTTGAGATGCTAAAGCCTGGCATGCAGGTTGCGCCAATTCCTCCTGAGTTGTTTCGTCCGACTGCTCGCTCTAGTGGCAACAGCCGCCTACATCCTTAGAGACGCAATATGACAACTTCTTCACTCCCTCTCCTCCCTTTGTTTCTCTGTTGTTTCATTACCATCAGCTGTCATTAGTCGTCTTTGTTTCTCCAGGAAGAGGGAGTCAAAGAAAAGAGAGAAATTAATCGCCTATTGCCACGCTCTATGAAAATCTTTGCTCAGACCCCGTTAAGCCGATGAGAGATGTGATACTAGAAGAGAGAAGTAATTGGAGACAGATGTTGGAAAGACGGATCATCCGAGACGGATCAGTGAGCCAAAACTAAGATGCCAGCCTTAATAGGATCTGGCAGAAAAAATTATTTCTCTCTGTTTCCTTTTCATCTTCCCTTTGCTCAACAGTATTTTTCATAATGAAGTCTTATGTTATATTTGCATGGCTTTACAAAGTATGAATCTTTTTTTTTGTGTGTGTTGTCTTTTGCAATTTTTTTCCGGCTTTCTAGGAGACCCAGACGATGTGAATTTGTGACAAATATCAAGAGAGGTTCATTTACTTCCTGGGTTACTGTTAGATGCATGCAGCGTTGCTGGGCAACGCAGCACACAACATTGGAACTTAAACAGCCCACAACAAAGACGACACGCAGCAGTAACTAATTTAAAGAATTATACTTGCTATAGTCTACACAAATACCTTAAAGTACTCTTTAATTGTAAAGATTTTTGCAGTGCACCAAATGAAAACATACCAAGACATTATTAATGCTGACAATGAAAAAAACCCTGACTTATCACAGGAGTAGAATCAAAGGAGAGAAATTATAGTTATATTAGGGCCCCTTGCTCTAGACTATGCTTTACATTTCTATTAAGAATAGAAACAAGAAATGATGTCTGAGAGAGTGCAACTACATTACATGTAATGAAAATATAGATATATTCATCTACATCCAGAAACAGCTGAGCTTTATGCACAGCTGGGTCACGTGTCATTAAACCCTTTTTTGCCGTTCCTTTTAAATTTCTGATGCTTGGCATCAAATTTAAAAGTAGAACGCAGTGACCAGGGCGATTGCTGGTCATGCTGATTGTAGCTTGGCCCGGCTAACTTTGCCCTGACAATGAAGATGAAATGAACTGAATCAGTGAATGTGTGAAGAACTGGTGTACCGTTTGAATAAACTAGCCAGGATTATGTCTCAGGTACCTGCAGAAGTTTCTGAAAGTAAAGGCAGAGAGTCAAACAAATAGAAACTCTCGGAGATGTCTGTGAAATGTTCTCTGCCTAAAAAAGAAAACAAAGGTGGTCAACAACCTCGACACTGTCCTCAAAAAAGTCAGCGAAACAAACACAGACACAGACTGATGAATCTCAGATAAAGTTTCAAAAATAAAGGAGAGTCAAAGGAAGAGCTATGTTTTCTTTCTTTTTCTAAAGCCATGCTTGAAAAAAAAAAAGTTGAAGTTGCAAAAACTTGCTAGAAAGGAGACGCGAGAGAAAAAGAAGGACCCGTTAAACTTTATGCATATTCAGATCACTTTCTTTAATTTGAAACTGAGTATTGGGTTTGGCAGAGAATGAGCACTCCGAGTCTCCTTCAAGCAGTCTTTGTTTTTTTTTGATCAAAAAATCATCAACATCAACATTTGCACTGCGGGGTGGCAGAACAGAGAAGAAGCTATAAGATGCACACACACACTGACACAGACAAAAGGCAAGAGAGGCAAAATCTGTCCATGACAAACACAGACGGTGACAGACTGAGACAGACGTGAGAGCAAGTTAAATGTGAAAAAAAAATATACAAAGCATGCTGTGACTTGCAGATGAAACAGCAGCATAGAATAGGAACCTATTCAGTATGCAGATTTTGCTTTATGGATTCCGCTAACAGTCATAAGCATATCAATAGGGTTGCCATTAATACCTGGACAATGCTGAAATAATTACTATAAAAAGTGACACTCAAAACATAAAACACAAGACCATGAAAGTACTCGCTGTCTCTACACAGACATGCACAGAGAACCTTATTTGCTTGCATCCTGCGAGCCCATTTGACAGCTTTCAGGTGGACTAACAGAAATGAAAATGGTGCAGAGTTTCTTATAGTGCCCCTCACCTCTGAGTCAGTTCATTTGTGACTATATAAATGCGACTCTGGATCCAGGCCTTTTATTTTCTCACTGATTTTCCAGTTTTCCTTATGCTGCAGGTCAGGGTAGTAAAACACACTACTTCAAAACAGCTTACGAGTATTCCACCTTCTCATTACTGAGTGTCACAATCCATTGGCTTCCATGAGCAATATTGCCGTACCAACAAAAAGGGACATGATGCTATCAGTCCTGTCAGACAGAGCATTCATTACAGAACGTCTGTCTGTCCATCTGCCCATCAACCTATAAATGAGCAGGTCTTGCCGGTCAACCCCTTGATCGCCATATACTCGGTCATGCTCAGCAGATAACACTAAATGTATGAACTGTGTCTCCCACCTTGTGCCTCTCAGTGCGAAGGATCAGTGGCTGACTTCAAGGTCATCACAGATTACTGAGCTCCTCACCCTGTCAACACCAGTGAGACCAGACACTGCGTGTGCCCTCATCTGGCAGGTGGCACATTTCTGCACTGTGGTCACGTTACACATTTTGCAATCACAGACACGCATCAAAAAGAAAACAAGTGAAGAATCAGGACATGTGAATAGAGCCATCCACGTCTGGCATAAATTTGGAAGGAAGAACTGTAGAGATCACAGCCCAAAGAAGGTCGAAAGCACACCATACCACTGTAGCGCTACTTTGGTTGTAAGTATGCAGGCTCAGTTTCAACAATGATCCTGAATGTCCCCTGTCAGTTTAACATGTTAGTTGCCCAAGAGTATAAAATACTGATTAAATGCAGGCTGCAGAGTTCAACGTGCCAGGCCTCCTCTATTTACTTCATTAATATTGGTCTCAGTGGTAAGTTCTGGTGCCAAATGGTTGTAGTACAGTGTCAAAAGCCCTCCATAACACCAAGGAGTAATTGCAAGGGAAAACACTGGCCCATATTGCAGACAGATTCCATGTCTATTTCAGATGGAATTTCTATTAAAACTTCAAGTTATCTTACTACTTGTATGGGGGAGAAGAAAAAAAGTCTTGCAAATGTTAATGTGGAAGCAATACAGCCTGATTTGGAGGAGTTTTAATTGGAACCGTGGGAAAGAAATAGTTATGAAGGCGAGGAGAGAAAATGATGACTGATACACTCAGATGCTCTTCCAGCAACAGATTTAGGTGCATGAGTGCTCTCACACCATCAGTCACTGTAGCTCCATCGACTCCCGAGGGTAATTAAAAGAAGTTACTTTTTTTTCCTCAATAGTTTCTATTCATTTCAGAATAATTTGAATTTCACAAAAAAATTCTTACCTGTATAGTACCTGAAAATACTACTGTAGCATATGAGTAAATGAATGTCAATAAGCCTGACACGTAGGATCATCATCACCATCAGTTAGCAGAGTGACTGACAAGCTGTGCCAGTATTTCACAACACTCCGGTTAATTTGAGTGGTTCCGCAGTCGCACTCGCGCAAAATTAATGAACAGCTGGTGTTTGCTAAAACAAATCTTGTAGATCACACAGTCCCTTTAGCCACAACTTCATTTAAAAACATCTGCCATTATAATACCACTTGACTGCTATTTATGCAGCATTTATGGCCTATCTGACCCAAAGTGATGCTAGCATTGATCACTGAAAGGCCATTACTCTTCCTTGTGTAAACATGTGAGACAGAGTGAAAATCATTAATGTACCTTTACTCATTCAGTCAACACAAGCACCTGTCAGATGGAAAGAAAAGATCAGACACTAGGCTACCCATTAAGTTATGGCTAAGGTTCACAAAAACCTGCCAGGAGTTCGACTCAGACTTGAGGTGAATGATAAGATCTTCAGTGCAAATTAGAGTTTCTGCCCTCACAGGCTGTCAGCATACTTAGAGATGCATGCCTTGCAGTTTGATTGCAGTCCGCTGTAGACTGGGAATGAGTTTGCCATTGAAAGTCTGCACTTGGTTATTACAGATACATTTCAATGTCCACCTGACCACAAACCGCCCATGAAGGAAGAAAGTGCAGTGTGGAAATGAACTCTGCTGTAACTACTCTGCAAGTCGCTGGATGTGTAGGTGTGTGTCATTGGAACTCTGTTCTCCATTCCAACTAGAGGTCATAACTCTGCAATGCATTACTGGCTAAGAAATTTGTTTGTGTGCACCTCCAGACTCATGCATCCTTTGGATTCTTCTCACCTATAGGTGCGACCTAGACATCAGAGATTATTCTACCTGCTAAGATGTAAGCTACAACTCACAGTGTTCATTCTGCTTTTGTGTATCTGGAGGCACATTTCAAATACAAAAAACCCATTTTCTACTTGTGGATTCTGTTCTCTTTGGGTGGCCAGAGTTTTTGTTACTGGGAGCTTAAGTCTGGCTGACTTACAGCAAAGCTTTGCAGATGTAATAAAGTGAGCAGGACTTTAGCTAAACTCCCTCATTCGGCAAAGAAGCTATTACATTTAACATCCACAGACAGATTTTCTTTATTTATTTAAGATTGCATTACACAATTATGTTAGAATGCAACACACTCTTTTCTTAGTAGATTTCTGTTTTTTTTTTTTTTACCAATCTGATACTGTATGGCACCATAAATCCTTTGCATACTTTCACAACCTGCCTTCAAGGTTCTTTGGAAGTGGTTTAATGCCACAGAGGGAGGCTTCACAGGACAGAAGTGTAGCGCTGAGAACCAATCTCCCTCTTGCATCTAAAAAGCCTTGGGCTTGTGGCAATGTTCAACATTAACCCCGAAATTTATACATATTTACAGCAACTCATTTTTCTTCCTTCGTGGCATGCTACAATAGCTGGTCAAGGGTATATGGAAATTAAATAGCTAGTCTATTGATCGTGATGATCAGCTTTTCCACAATTCTGTCAAATTAAAATTCTAATATCTCAGATGATAACAGGCAAAAAGAAAGAAATTATCCACACACATCTTGAATTTATATTTTTACTACAAAAAGTGTGAAAAGAGGCTATTTCTAAAAACTTTGTTGTCCAAGTAATCCTATAGTTGAATAATCTTCAAACTGAACAACTCTTTAGTCACTTTCTAACTCTTCTTGCCACCATTTGGAAAAAGGGCTCCATTATTATTTTTTTGCAAGCTTTTAAACCACATCACTTTTTAAAAAAAAACGTTTATAGGCATTTTTTCTGTTTGCATGACTATGATGAAGCTGGCTGACAAAGTTGCATTGGTAAATTAAGGAAAGATGTGCAGTGTTAAATCTGTAAAGAATTTTTATTGATTATAGCTCCCACAAGCAAAATATTTTTCTCCCCTATTTCCTTTCCATGTATTGCTTGAGAGGATCCTCTAATTTTAATTTTTTTCTTCGCTATCACTCTTTCCCTCATTCGTCTGTTTCCTTCTCTGTCCCAAATCACTCTCCCGTTGGCTTCACTCCAAATCCTCCTTCTCTTTCTCCCTATGTAGTTCTCCGGACTGTGATGCATGGCTGTCTGTGTTCTCCAAAAGTCCATTAGTTGCTGGCACTGGGCTGCCTCCTCTCCCACAGACAGAGATAAAGACGCTGAGTGTGGCTGCCCAGTGAGTCGCATGAAAATGAGAGGACAGTGGAAAAAGAAGTATGGAGGAGAACAGGGGAGAAAAGAGCGAGAGGCACAGAGAGAGAGAGAAAGGAGTGTGGATGTGAAAACACCTTGATAATGAAGAGAAGCCCAAGAGTATAGGTGAAGTGAAGAGAATGAATGGAAGGGATAGAAAAGGGGATAGATGATGCAAACACAGAAGGAGACATCAAACAGAAAGGAGTGAAAAAATGAAGACAAACACCATTGAGCGAGAACCAGGAGGAGAAAAAAAAGAGGAGATGAAGGAAAAGAGCAGGACATGCAGGTGAAAGAAAAGACAGAAAGAGAAGCCTTCTATTCACAGTGAGAGTGGTGTAGACATAAGAAGACAACGGAGAAATAAATAAAAGGCTAAGAAATACCAGAGAAGAGGGAGGGAGGAGAGAATGAAAAATAGAACGGGTTGAACGTGAGGCGACGATAAGAGATGAGGGTCAATTGTAACCAGATATCCCACCACGAAATCATTAATAAAATGCTTTTTTTTTCTCTCTTAAATTCCCTCCACCTCTTACTTTGTCCTCCTAATTAATCTACAATCCGGAGATTAAACTTGCCCTTTCCACTTTCATTCAAAACACAGGGGACTAAGTGATCCATTCTCTGCTTTTTCAGTTTCAGCCTCTTTTTATCTGGGAAATTAAGATGTAATCTAACAGTCTGCTTCAGGTTGCAGAGTTGGCTAGACATGACGGAGAGCAGGCAGATGAAAAATGTGTTTAAAAACGGTTATTTTTCTTTCTTTCAGCAGGAGCATTTGGCTCTTTGAATAATACTATTGTCTAACTTTCACAACTTTGCTCTTTGTGCTTCTATTGGCCTAATTGCTGTTGTGCTCCCTTTCATATTTCTCTCAGCCAGACTGTGTGCATTTTAATCTCCAGCAGGGCCTATAAATACAATAATTATGTGCTATCTTTTTCATCTTGGACTTCAGTAATAGATAAAAAGGAATTCAATAAAAAAAAAAAATTTAATCCTATTGCCTCAAAAAAAAAAAAAGGTTGTTGGAATGTTTTATCATTTTAATTACTATTTGGAATTGAGATTGCCCTTTTAAATTATGGTGTTGTCTGTATTGTAAAATCAAAATTCTTTTATGTGTATCATCTAATTGCTAGAAGTTTTTTTAAATCAATTTCTCTGCAATAAGTAGATAACTTTGGTATTTTTTCTGCATGGTTATCTCTTGTTAGTCTATGGATGAGAGAATGTGGGCTGGCTCATTAAAGGTGTAGGAGAAATCATTAAGGCTGCAAACTTCTATGTTTTGAGTAAAGTGGATGCTTTTCAGGAAGAAGAATACACAGTTCTCAACAGTAACTGCCCACAAAGGCTAAGATAACATGCTTTTTTAGATTACACTACTGTAGGATAGATTAAAACACATGTTTTTGCTTAAACTCTCAAATATGCCTTATGCTACTTGCCAAAAAATAATCAAAGCAGTTTTTACTTCAATATTCAGTATTCTTATTCTAACATCTTACACTGACTACAGGTTTCATCTCCTCTACCTACACAGCTTTTATGTTACCCAATTAACCACCAACTATGTAAATGAAATTACTCCTAAATAGTTTTACAAGCGAGAAAGCTCAGCTTGATTAAAGCAATGCCCATGGAGACTGACCGATACATAGCTGTTTGTGCTTGCTGATGAATAAAGTTTGATACAAACCACTACAAACCTTCATACACCACTCAGCTCAGTTAACGTAGACAGCAACATACTGACTTTTTTCATACTTACTAAACACTAAATCTTAACCTTAGAGCGCTAAGAGGACATCATATTCTTTAAATTAAATGCTTGTTGCTGGTTATCCTCCAAACATAACTCTGCTTGCAGACTTTGGAGAGACTTATTGTTGAAGTTTGGTTAAGTATTAGTTACAACTTACAAGTACACAAATACAGCTTACAACTAGTTACAACTACAAGTAATGCATTTGGCATCTAAAGATACATAAGTAGGTATATTCTTGTTAATTTGGGCTAAAACAAAAACATAAGCAGCACAACCATATTTTTTAAAGCAGTTTAGCTAAAGACTACTTTTAACTTCACATATTTAAAGACCCAGATCCTTTATATACCTAAAAAATAAACAAACAAGAAAATCAAAAGCATAATAGCAAAGCCTCTGTGTTTGCAAGATAATATCTTTAAAACTTTAAAGTAAAAGGGGAAAAAATAAGAAATATTTACTAAACACCACAAGTAAAGAATGTGAAACATGTTGGGGAGATGATTTGTTTCTGCGCTTGTCTCTACCAAACACATGAGAAGCAAACTGTGACATGTTTCCTTTTTGTTAGTGTCTTTAAAAACAGCACAGCTCAAAGAGCTTAAACAGTAACTTAAGACCAGCTGGAATGTGAGTTTATCAAAGTTTGCCATCTTGTTGCAGGGGAGAGGGGAACATGCAATGGATTGGATATTGTTACGGCAGTGTTAAGCATGGTTACGGGTACATGAGAGTGCATTTCATAGAAGATCACCAAACAGAATTTCTTTGAACCAGAACCAGAGTTTAACCTGTGTTTGGCCTGGTATTAGGCTATTCTTCTAATTAATTGATGACCAGTAACTATAAAAGCAGCCGTTGGTGTAGAGCACTCAGCTATGCGTCAACACAAAACCACAATGGTGTGATCCCAACAAATTCTCCCCAAGGCGAGACTGTGCATGTATCAGTGAACAAAAACCTACATTAGAGACTCCACAGACCTCCATTAGCATGTTAAATGTTAAAGTTCAAGACAGTATAGTTAGCAAAAGGCTGAATAAGTATGGCTTGTTTTTGAAGGTTTGTCAGGAGAAAGCTTCCTCTCTCTAAAAACAACATGGCAGCACAGCTTAGGTTTGCAAAGCTGCAGCTGATCAAACCAGAAGACTTCTGGAACGATGTCCTTTGGATAGACGAGGCCAAAGTGAAGATGTTTGGCAAAAACCAAACACCGCATATCAGCACAAACACCTCCTACCAGCTGTCAAGCACAGTGGTCTGGGTACCTTGAAGACTCTGAGTCGACCACAAACTCCTCTGTATACCAAAGTATTCAGAGGCAAATATGAAGCCATCTGTCTGACAGCTAAAGTTTGGCAGAAATTTGGTCAGGCAACAGGACAATGATCCCAAACACAGCAGGATATCTACAAACCAAAAAAGAAAACTAAAGAAAAGGAATCGAGGTGTTAAAGAACAAAATCAAAGTGTAGATCTCAGTTCCAAAACTAGGAAGTGATAAGGAAATATCCACTGTGTGGGGGCCTACAGGTGATTGTTGGGTAATCAAGGGACTGAAAGGGGAAGCAGCAGGGTCGATAACATCACACAGGGAGAAATCTTTGCACTTTTTTTGCACCCTTCTGCCAAATATTGAGGATGTGTCCTGCATATGTTGAGGACAGTGAATCATGAACAAGTGCACGTTGCATTGCCGGGATTACATGCTTGCCTGGACAAGCTCACATACTCTTCTGGGGAAGACCGTTAAAATGAGAGGGGGAAAAGTAATATGGACCAACAAGGGATTTTTTTAAACCTTCTGAGCAGTTTCTCCTATTTTCTCTAACTTATTTCTACAGGACGCAACCTTAAATCTCTTGGCCAAACTTGTTTTTATTTTTTCTTTCTTTCTTTTTAATGCAAAAAAAAAAGTTTCTTGGTTACAAATTGTAAAGCCGTGTCACAGATATAGAGCTTTGCATGAACATGCAGATATACCTTTATGACAACAGACCTGCATACAGCAGTATACTGTGCGCACACACACACACACCTACACTAAAATGTAAACTCGAGTTCACAAACACAGATGTGTGCTCGCAAGTGCTGCATTAATGCAATTTATATCCAGCAATAAAGCAGGTCTATAAATTGCTGCATTCATTTGCTGACTTTCATTGATTTCTTTGTGAGGTGCTGTAATTATTATTAGACACAAGAGGTATAGCGCGGGATGAAAGGGAACGAGAGGAAAAACACACACTGACTCGGTGAGCGAGGGAGGCAAACAGAGGAAGAAAAAACTAAATCCAGAAGAAGACTGTTGTGCGGCTGTCAGATGGATTGACGCTTGGGCGGCAGAAGAAGGAGAAACCGATACGAAGGCAATTTCGGCATCATTCTTAAATATAAGAACAGAGAGAAGAAAACATAAATAGATAGAAATAGATAACATAAATATTTCTTCTTCTCTTCTTTGAGTTTTTTTTAACCATACCGAACCCTTATCTCCTCTCCTTACTTCAATACTTTCTCTCCCTCTGTTCCCTTCACTCTATGCCGATTTGTCACATCTCCAGCAAACATGCCAGTTTTTAATCAATCACCACAGCGAGCAAGGATGAACTTCCATCTCTCCCTCTCTCCATTTTTGTTTAGCATCTATAATTCCCTTATTTCAAATGTCTCTTTCAATCCTTACAATCTTCCCTCTTTAATATGGAGAGTAAATTTACCCCCATTTCCTTCGTCTTTAGTCCTCTTTTCATCTGCTTTCCCCAAATCTCAGTCACAACACAGAAACACTGTCATCACATAGGCACAGAATTGTAACAGCAGGAAAATATGTTTGCTGTTTGGGCTTGTTGTGTTGAATTCTAATGAGCTATCAGGCTCTGCAGGAAAAGAGCTTTCTCTTTTTCCTGTCGGGGTGATTTGCACTACTAGAAAATAGAAAATGAGAGAGCCCAGCAGCCAAAAAAGGCATTTTCTGGTCATAGCATAGCCTGGATTATTACAGAGGATATTGCACCATGGCATAGTGACAGATATATATCACGGGCTTATATGGCTCAGCAGAGATTTCATTCAAATCCAATAAAATACATGACAAACACATAAATATGGCATCAATTTTTAAAAATCTAATGAAACGGGTCTTGCCTCAGCCCCTCTTGTAAGTGCACCGTGTCAGAGCACTGGCTCAGGTACAAAAATACCGCAAGTGTCACTCCGGACTACAGAAGCGCAACAACATCAGCAAAAAGAGGAACCAAGAGCACACGAGGAAGAAAGAAACAAAATTGAAGGAGTGACAAGAGGAAGCGCAGGGAGAATATTGTGTTAGTGGGTGCAGTGTAAGAGATACAAGTCACATAGCTGTAGGCAACCTTGGGACCCGAGAGCTTTGTTCATGAAAAGTCGACCTCTCTCAAACACAGGGGGAGAGGAATCATAAACACAGAGATCTGTCACCCTGAGCACAGCTGGGCCACCCTGCTCGGTAACCTTGGCAACTCCCTGACCAATGAGTGGTTGGCAGGAGGTCCTTAAAGAACTGTGACACTGATACAAACACATACAGACTCAGAGAGCACTGCTGCCTACAGATACAACGTTAACCGTGATTTGAGAGGGTAAACAGGTGTTAGAGAGGCCTCTCTAAATTGAGAGAAGAGTAACATGTGCCTGCACTCACACACGCACACAAAGTGAGGCATCTGGGGTGAGCTTCAATGTTATCCTCTGTTTAAACATAATCTCCCCACTAGAGATGGCACGATACCACTTTTTTATGTCCGATACCGATACCGATATCATAAATTTGGATATCTGCCGATACCGATATGAATCCGATATAATGTTTTTTAATCAACAAAACTGTTTTTTAAATATCTTGCTGCATTTTGTATAAGTTCATACTCAAGTTTAAAACAACAACTACACTAAAGCTATTCTGTTATACCTGTATGCAAAAAAAAATATTTCATAGTTCAGCAATACTGATCAATCTAATAAACTTAAACCTGCACCATCCTCCCTATTCTGGTATTTTAAAGAGTACTTAGCATAAATATTAAGCAACCTAACTAATAGGGTTCCAACTCCCAGCAACAACAAAAATAAATAAATAAAAAATAGGGAACCACCCCTCACGCTCCACCTCATGATGCTTAATCGACGTAATCAACCTTAATTTGATGCAGTGTGAAAAAAAATGCACAGAAATCAATTATTTTTCAAGAAATATTAAATAGATTCAACATCTTTCTTCAACAAAATTGCAGACTGCACAGATGGTACCTTCCCAAAGGAAAAAGTACTATAGCTTACTAGGGTATATATATTAGACGTAATAGTTACTATATACAGTAATTGACTTCTATTCATTTTACATCAAATTAAAACTTTGGGTGTCAGATAATTATTTATTAAAAGCTCGACATTTTAAATGAGAATAAGAAAGAAAAGTATGTCTTTGTGCCCCCTTTTCCCTGTTAATGCCCTATCGGCCCCCCTGGCTAAACTTTGCTAGATCCGCCCCTGCACAGTTACCAGCGTCAGCTACGTAGAAAAAGATCCTCGAGTAGAAAGTAATATTAAATACATTCTAACAACAGCTGATCAAGCTTAAACGTTCTGCTGTTGTTCAGCCGCTGGTTTCCTCTTTCTGGTGCAAAGTGGGCCAAAAGCAAACTAGAGACACGGACTCGTGACAGAAAAGCTGATCAGCTGATCATTTAAGCAGTTTCATGATTGAAGTAGCAGCAAGAAGAGGCAGTCGCTTGTTAAGCTTAACGCAGGAATGCTTTACAAACATTCAGAGATGGACTTACACACTTGCTTTACTTCTCTCGGGGATAACTTTGTCGGAGATGAAATGCCGGGTTGCTAGCGAAGCTCCACATGCTATCCAGACCACCACAGGTCCCGCATGCCACAGCCGCTCTATCACGTGATGCATACTGCTCCGACGTGCTAACTTCTGAGGTGAGTTACGGCGTGTTGCAAGTTTTGTGAGGTGCTTTCGTGATATTTAATGGATCGGATTACATTTTTTATTTTTCTCCGATATCCGATCCAGTAATTTAGGTCAGTATCGGACCGATACCGATACGCAATATCTGATCGGTCCATCTCTACTCCCCACACACCCCCAGTCCACCTCGCTGATTCACACTGGATGGCTGACTAATGAAGAGAGAGAGAGAGAGGCAGTGAACAAGCGCTCATAAACCTTAAATGGGCGGGTGATTTTTGATTAACCTGTTCTGAATCTCTGTGCTTTCTCAGTGTCTTATCAAAGTCGCTGGAGTCTCACAAACAACGTGTCCTTTGACTTTGATGCAGCGACACGCTTGGGTTTTCATAGCGGTGAATCTCACTTCCAAAAGGACTCCTTGGCTTCACATTTGAATGCATGGGGCAAGCATCAGCCTTCAAGTGGACGGCTTATGTTGTAAAGGAGCAGATTTTGTCAGCGAGTTTGGTTCTTAAATCTGAATGGAGGGCAAACAGCAAAAATAACCAACCACTAAAAATGAAACTAATCAGAAACTGGAAACATGGCTGGTAATGCTTCTTCCTGTTAAAAGGGAGTTCTTCCCTTCCAAGTGCTTGTAACCCTTTCAGAGCATAGCACTCAGAATCATTGGTCTCATATATGTATGCATTTAAGGCCTTGCTAGAGCAAGAGTGAAACTGTAAGAAATAAACAATATAGTAAATAAAATATATGTTTTAGCAACATATGGCTAATCCTTTTCTTCAGTTCTGTCTAGGTCACTGTCTACCTATTCATTCTCTATCTCTATATCATCCCTCCTTTCAGTCCTCTCCTTGCACTTCTTTCTTGTCCCTTCATATCCACATGCATTCACTCTCTCAATTTTCACTAGTTCATCTCCCTCCCCCCTTTATCGCCCTCATGCCACCTAAATTTCCCAATTTCCGTCTTCCTACTCCTCGAGCACCAATTCGCCATCTATGTCATCTTCCACTCCTCCCTTCATCTCTCCTCTGCTTTGTCTCGATTGTCCTCTAGAGTGCTGTGATGGCTGAAGGATCCAAACAGGTCTTGGATGATTTGCCACCAGCTCTATCTGGATGAGGACTCGGCATAATCTTTATCATCATCACTGAAGTCATTATGGTAAATTGGCGAAACCTTATAGGCTTACATTATACAGATACTTACTTCCTGTTTCAAGATATATGCAGCAGAGGTGAAGAGATGATGATAATTTTTAGTACAATTTCTAGAGTCGTTATGCTAAATGGGGAGACGGTGATGGGATGAAATTAAGTGGCAGAAAACGGCTTGTTGCACAATGGAGTTGAGCATATGTAGGATAAGTGGAGGAATTTTCCTTCACTGGTAAACGTTGCATAGTATTACATAGCATCGCTCACAGGTATTTTTGACGTGTCCCCCCACTGATAGCCTGGCTGGGCCATTTACTTTGCATCATTTTCCTACTCACTTTACCTCTATTTCCCGTCTCCAGGAATGAAAGACGATTCTGTGTGGTCAGAAAACTTCCTCATGAACAAAGTATACTAAGGGATTATAGAAAGTGAATTAATGTTTATATATTATATGCTTCTCTTGATTGATGTGACCTTATCAGCTCAGTGGGTCAGATCCATTTTCAGGTAATAAGAATTTGAAATTCAGATCCAAGAAATTGGTATTTTTCAGTGAAGAGACGGCTTCACAAGTGACAGCAGCTATGTAAAAGCGCTTTACCTGAAGTAAATGCTCCTCTATATAGTATAATCCAAATATATTCATAATGTATGAAGCATTTAATTTCAGATTCACTGCTTTCAGCCCACTCGTCTGACCTCTTTTTCTCCATCCATTTCCAAGCTTTCATTGGCTGCTACAAGTATGGGAAATTTTTTTCCAAAGCCTTCATCGTCCTTTTGAAAATTATTTATTGCAGGGTAAGTTTGGAAGGATATTGAATTCACACAGTGTTGCCTGTCTTTGTTGGAGAACAGGACCTTTATACCGTGAAGCCCCCCCTTCCCCAGCCTATCGTTGATAATGTTGCAGTGAAAGTTTCAATACTTTCTGCTCTTCTTTTTTTAGGAATAACGGTAATATATAGTAGGCAATGTCATGAGGGGAAAAGATGCATTTTCTAAAGTGGTACCTTCCCATGGTGGAGCAGAAAGTCATACAGACAGAAAATCACTCACTGGCAATCCACTCAACTCTAAAATCACTCAGCGGTCATCAGAGACTCTTAAAGCCTGACAGAGAGTAGCTGTCAAATATTCACACAGGGATACTTAATTCAACCGAGTCAGGTGTGTGTACGTGTCGGCATTGGCACGTATGTGAATAAACATGCAAATCTGAAGGTTTTAGTTTTGTGAGCTTCAAGTGAAATGTGATAGAGTATGCCAAGCATGCATGTACGTGCTATAGTATTAGGACATAAACGGCGCTCAGTGGAAAACGTTTCCATTTCATGGTACAGTCTCCTGTCACATTGGCTGAAATTATTATCAACAACAAAAATCACTAGATGAGGCTTTAAACTGTAGTCGCATAAGTAGAGCATTTTATTAACCATATAGAGTCATATAAAGAAAACGTAAGACAATGCTCAGTGATCCAGCTTAAGGAGTTGCGAGATTCTACAGTTACCGTCGCTAATATCGGCGCATCTTATTATTATCGATGTCAGTAAGGGTTTCATATAATTTAGAGGGTAAGTAACTGATACTGACAGACAAAAAAAGACTTTGCTTTCACTCTTGAGACAATGCAATAATAAATAGATGGGACCACAAGTAAGTCCTCCATTGACTTAAATAAGGATGCCATTATGTCAAACAGTGACACAGAGCACAGCGGTCTTAGATATCATATGTGACACAAAGTTAATGAGATATCAAGGCAGAGGTGCAACACCTCTCACTCTATTGAGTGCCTTGATCATTGACTGAAATGGGAGCGACACATATATTACTCCTTGACAGGCCTCACCTTGGAGCGCTTGGCTGGCTTGGTGTGTGTTTGTGTATCAAAGTATGCAAGGCGTGCATGAGGGGAAATGTGTTAATGCATGTGTAAAGCATGCTACTTGGGGAAATGCAAATTTTGTATCTGTGTTTGAATCTGAGTAGGTCTTTGTGTATGTGCATTTATGTGTGTGTGTAGGCTGCACGTTTGTGTGTGAGTGATAGCAGAGACAGCCCAGACACTGACCTGTTCTGACATATAATATTATTCTGCCACGGGGGATCGAAACTGAAAAGGGAGAAAATCCATAGTGCACAGGAGACAACGGTGATGGAGAGGGGTAAGAGGTTTATTGGGAAAGAGGAGAAAAAAAACAGAGAGAAAGTGCAGGAAGAGACAGAAGGGAGCGAGAGAGCATGACACTGAGGGGGAAAATATATCAAGTTCTTAACCTCACGGGAATCAAATATAGCAAAAGGGACGGGATTAAAGAAGACAAACGGATCAGAATAAATCAGACAAAGACAGAAAACCAAAAATGTCTGACTCATGGAGTCTGTTAATAATATTATAGCTTTGCGTCTAGCCTCCAGCTTAAAAAATAAATAATTTCAGGCGTCTGTTTACTACCTTCTAAATGTATTTGTCAGCATGAGAAGAATTCTTAACAGGTTGAAAGTCTCCACATTGACAAAATGTTTTCTCTAAAGGAAAAATCAATGATTGGTAAGCTCTGCATGTACAGAATGTAGAGGATGTATCCAGTGTTTCCCAGTTCCACCAAATTTAGGAATAATTAAACCGTTAATTTGATTCATTTGCTTAAACGTACACAGTCAAGGCGGCAGTGTCACTGTCAGTGGCACTGCAGCAGAAGGGGGAAAAAAAATCAGCTTGTGTCAATGCAGTCAGCAGAGAGGGACAGGCATTAGTGAACCACTAGAGTGCACCCTGTAGCTTTTAACACAAAGTAGATGAAAAAAAAAGACAGACAGAGAGACAGCGGGGTTGCAGAATGAAATATTATAAGGAGAAGCAGAGAACGAAAGAAAGATTTGGGTAGGAGTCGAGAGTGGGGGAGGCGGGGCGCGATGGAGAGATAGAACGCTAACAGCCAAATATTCGGTGGTGCAGTGCAAGAAAAAAAAGAGGGGGAAAAAAGATGCAGGTGAGAAGAAAGGAACGGAAATGCAGAGCAGGGGATGAAAGAATAAAGTAAAGTATAAAATCAAGAGAGACATATTCAGAGGGGATATCGGCTTCCTTCTTGTATTCGCTCTCAGTTCTGCTCTGCAGTGCTTGCTTACCACTCTGGAGGTGTCACCCCGTCATAGAGAATTTATCCATGAAAAAGCAGATCCTCTCTCAAAAACCTTCATCCAGTCCTGCCTCTTGTCAGTCCTGCCTCCTCCCACTGTGCTGCTTCTGAAAAGCAGCCCTTTTTTTTTCATATGACTTACTTATCATGGAAAATTCAGTCTCAGCTGATAATTACTGAAGCACTGCCCAGAAGAACTGCTTCTTGATATATATTTATGAGTCGCCCCAACCCAGTCTGCTAGCAGGAACTGGACTTTTACATTTCCGCAACAGCATGATGTCTGACAGTGTCTCTGGCCATGAACTCATTTAAAGCGTGCACACTGTGTCTGAATTGCATCACATAGGGAGTTTCAGGTGTTCCCCTGGGTTGTACAGTTGCAGTGATACTTCACATTCGAGTTGTTCTTGTTAAGTGTGGTATTCCAGTGATTCGCACGCAGGGTGTAACAGATTTTTTTTCCCACAACTTCCTGCTGCCAATCGGAGTTTGACTTTGGTCTTGTCGACCTTAATGGCGAGCGCCACGGCTATGACCTGCTGTTTTCATGTGAACCAAATATCCAGAGTGGTGGGAGAGCACACTATTATCTTATGTGTTGCCATAATGACAGGTTTCATCGTGGTTCGTGAACAGGACTGTCTCCCGAGCAAAGCCATCAAATGACAATGTGTATTCATGATCTCTCTGTACCATACTAGCTTGTGGTAGCCCATGTGCTGCAGAAATACCACAATTTTAAAATCCTTTAAAAAATCGTTACAGAAAATTCGAGGTGTGATTTGTCTTTGGTGCCACTATTTCTCAACCCATTATGCCAGAATCACAGATGTCAGCTCACTAGGTAAACGTGTTTTCTCAAGCTGTCGGTGTCAAGTTTGTAGTGAAGGTGATAAATACTTTTGCTGATGCAACAAACAACCCTATTTTACAATAAAATACTACCTTATTTGTGTTTCTGGGGATAATAATAATTAAGTAAACATGTTTACATGACCAACAAAAAATGATTCTTAGTAAGTGTTAATGGTTCCACTCTTCCATCTTATTAGACACTGGATTGAATGCATAATTTTAAAACTACCGTGTGCCACTTTCATCACTCCTTCTAATGCTGGCTCCGGTTTAAGTCTAATATATTCTGGAAGGAGAAAGGAGAAAGTGGGACCCTCTGGAAGAGCGAAGCACGATGCAAACAGAAAGTGGGATGCATGCAAATGAGATGCAGCAGTCAGGTATTTATGATGCTGGGTAATCACCAAGGGAATTAAGTATTTAGTCATGCGAACGTTATCTGTGTATCATTAACATCATTTATCCCCGATCAACACAGACGACCCTGTAACATGAGCGGCATGTCAAAACAGGGCTGAGTCGGTGCTTTGTAAGGATGCACTGTAGACCATACGGTAAACATCTTCAATTCTCTGTATTACGCATTATGAATTAGGCATTACTAGCAAATGCTGAATGGGCACTGATATTTGCATAACTTATGTAAGAAAAAAAATAAGAAACTTTAATCTGCATATTAGTGCACCTGATAAAAATGACTGGGTAATACATAAAAGTACATAAAAACATAGTAATGACAGTGAATGTTGGAAAGGATAGAAAATGTCTGTGAAACTTTTAAAAGACAACATCCCAACAATAGAAATTGTTCAATACCCATAATACATCAAAAATACGCACACTAATAATGAATGGTCACAAATATCACTGTATTAAAAATACACGATAGCAAAACTTGCAATTCTTTCCTTCTTACGAGCAGCCAAAGGAGCATGAAAACCTTTGGAACGTGAAAATCTACTCCAGCTGCCAAAAACATATGCGCACAGTGCGTGACGTGCGCCTTAGTCACATGACAAATTTTATGATGAGTCTGAACATTTAACAACATGCTGGACAGCAATGCTTTCAAGTAAATTTGCCCTCTTGGAGAGCAAAGATGTCGGGTGATTCATGGAGAGAGACTGAGCCACAACACTAAGGAGTTTTTGTTTTTTAGGGATGCTATACCATGAAATGCAGAAGGGTGACAAATAAAGTGAAAAGCCAATATAATGTGTTTTAGTAAGATTTTGTGCATCCAGAGCAGCTTCCACTCCCCCGCCCGGCATTGATTCTCCAAGTTTCTGGACCTCTGCTGGACCGATGAGCATTATTCTTCCAAAGCACATTTCCTCATTTGGTGATTTGATGATGGTGGTGGAGAGTGCTGTCTAACATTCAAAATCTCAAGTGCTCATTTGCGGTGAGAGGTGGTAACAGCCATACCAGTATCACAGATTCACATCATTTCTACACTCAAAAAAACCCTTCAGTGACCTCCCCCCATCCCCCTAGAGAGACTAAGGAACTAGATGGTACCACTGACATCAATATAAAATAGTTTTATGATGACAATGGTTTCAAAGGCGAACACTCAGAAAAACTTTGCACTATTTTTTTTTCTCACACTTCACCACTTCACTTCACCAGGGGACTCACGTCATTTCTTTTAATTTGACACCCATCTGTATGTTTTTAAAGTGAACAGTAAAAGCTTATTTAGAAGTACTCAAATCCCCCTAATCCTCTAATCCTTGCTATTTTTTTATATTGTAGAAGAGATATTTAACACCACCGGCACCACCACCACCTGTCCTGTTCATTCAAACCCTATCAGGGGAATGACTCGACTCCGGTGTTTATTTCATTAACCACAATCATTTTGTCTGTGCCAAAGTTTAATTAACCAAAAAATAATAATAAAAAATGAAAAGACGTACCTTGCGAATGCCTTCTTTTGACTCCTCAACGTTATTATCGCCTCCTCCTGTGCGGTTAATCATCCGCCACATTTGGGAGTACATGGGATCCCTTTCAAAGGGGTTCATTGCCTTGGAGCGCACCTGATCATAAACTGCAGAGTCCAACACTGTACCGTAAGGCAACTCTGTCTGCTTGGATAAGTCTTGCAGAGACCTACAGAGACACAGGTGGTGAAAAGGGTTAATATTCACATCATCTTCATTCATCTATCAACTGTAAAAAAGGCTGAGCCTGAAAGATCCTTCACCTGTATTGATACACATTTGATCCTTGCTGACTGTAGATGTAGTACTTTTTAACAGCATCACTCTTGTTCTACTAGTGCTCGTAATAATAGCAGACACTACGATTTCATTTGATACTTTCTGGGTAATTCTTTTGTAAAATGCTTTTCCAAATGACGGTGGTATTAAAATCACAGAAACGATCAGACCCCAGGTTAACTGCACTTTAGCAAAACACTCGTTTCAGCTTTCTATTCACTCACTTCACAGTACAAGATTACTACACAGCTCAGTCTGCACTTTTACACATACGGTACACTTATGATGGAATCAGCCTAACATGAAACACCTATTACAAAGCATATAACTATATGAAAGCAGAAAACACCTAAATCAACTATCCATTCACTGACTTGAAATCCTAACTTTGGAGCTTTGGGCTTGGCTCTACAGGACATGGTGAATAATCAGTCTTTTGTTGCTGTCTTAGTAATTCCCCGTGATACCTAAGAGGGGCTGGAAAGGGGGGATTTTGGATGGTACAAATTAGAGATGGCACGATACCACTTTTTTATGTCCGATACCGATACCGATATCATAAATTTGGATATCTGCCGATACCGATATGAATCCGATATAGTGTTTTTTAATCAACAAAGCTGTTTTTTAAATATCTTGCTGCATTTTGTATAAGTTCATACTCAAGTTTAAAACAACAACTACACTAAAGCTATTCTGTTATACCTGTATGCAAAAAAAAATATTTCATAGTTCAGCAATACTGATCAATCTAATAAACTTAAACCTACACCATCCTCCCTATTCTGGTATTTTAAAGAGTACTTAGCATAAATATTAAGCAACCTAACTAATAGGGTTCCAACTCCCAGCAACAACAAAAATAAATAAATAAAAAATAGGGAACCACCCCTCACGCTCCACCTCATGATGCTTAATCGACGTAATCAACCTTAATTTGATGCAGTGTGAAAAAAAAATGCACAGAAATCAATTATTTTTCAAGAAATATTAAATAGATTCAACATCTTTCTTCAACAAAATTGCAGACTGCACAGATGGTACCTTCCCAAAGGAAAAAGTACTATAGCTTACTAGGGTATATACAGTATATATATATTAGACTTAATAGTCACTATATACAGTAATGGACTTCTATTCATTTTGCATCAAATTAAAACTTTGGGTGTCAGATAATTATTTATTAAAAGCTCGACATTTTAAATGAGAATAAGAAAGAAAAGTATGTCTTTGTGCCCCCTTTTCCCTGTTAATGCCCTATCGGCCCCCCTGGCTAAACTTTGCTAGATCCGCCCCTGCACAGTTACCAGCGTCAGCTACGTAGAAAAAGATCCTGGAGTAGAAAGTAATATTAAATAAATTCTAACAACAGCTTATCAAGCTTAAACGTGCTGCTGTTGTTTATCCGCTGGTTTCCTCTTTCTGGTGCAAAGTGGGCCAAAAGCAAACTAGAGACACGGACTCGCGACAGAAAAGCCGATCAGCTGATCGTTAAGCAGTTTCATGATTGAAGTAGCAGCAAGAAGAGGCAGTCGCTTGTTAAGCTTAATGCAGGAATGCTTTACAAACATTCAGAGATGGACTTACACACTTGCTTTACTTCTCTCGGGATAACTTTGTCGGAGATGAAATGCCGGGTTGCTAGCGAAGCTCCAAATGCTATCCAGACCACCGACTGGTCCTGCATGCCACAGCCGCTCTATCACGTGATGCATACTGCTCTGACGTGCTAACGTTCTGAGGTGAGTTACGGCGTGTCGCAAGTTTTGTGAGCTGCTTTCGTGATATTTAATGGATCGGATTACATTTTTTATTTTTCTCCGATATCCGATCCAGTAATTTAGGTCAGTATCGGACCGATACCGATACGTAATATCGGATCGGTCCATCTCTAGTACAAATTGAGTATAAACGGAGTGGCCAGCTGTACTGTGGTTCAGACACTCACCTAGCCATTAATTTTTCTAAGGACCAAAAGCAGGAGTTGGCAGCAACATTTAATTGACATTCAGGATTTATTTTAAAAAAGGAAACTGGCCACGACAAATGGGTATGAAAAGATGTGGCTGGAAACCAGTTTCAACAGTAGCACTAATAAGATGGCTAGGATAACCACATACTCAAGATTTCTAGAACTACACCAAGAAAATGGAAACACTCATAAAGAACTGAAAAACACAAACACACATACAAGTTTCTCTTCCTTTCTCCTTCGTTCCACCTCTCACCCATAAATTGTCACCTCTGGGGGAATACACAAGCTATTGTTAATTATAACGCAACGGTGCTTGGGTTTCCTTTCAAAGAGTTTGGCCGCTGAGAAATGTAATGGAGAACCATTACGAAAACTAATTACTGTTTGTTTGCTACATACCACCCATGGATTTGAGAGACAAACGTTTGGGAAACAAAACATGCACACAAAAACACTCAACATGTCCTGCTTAATGAAGAACAACAAGTATATATTATCTTACTTCATTAATTCAGTTGTAATACAGTACACCCACGAAGCAGACTTACAATGGGCACAAATATAAGTAGCTACTGCTTGCAATATTACTACACTGTTCATTTTGATAAATACACACCCACACAGACACGCACACGTGTGACATAATATGGAAGGGACAGCTCTTACGCTTCCCCCTTGGCTCCAGCCCTCCTTAAATATCTCGCTGACCCATTCTAAAGAAAGAAAAAATCCTTTGAAGATTTTAATGAACTTTGCCATGAACATGAATCTTTTATTTCCGCCAATTAATCTTTGGCCTAAATAATCTCCCCTCCCCACCGCTCCCCCGTGAATATGCACGCCTGTCAGCACACTCTTTGACCGGGATTCCCCCTTTGTGAATTGCTTTCACTGCATAGTAACTCTAAGCTTGTTCTTTAATGGTGCGTGTGCAGGAGACAGAGAGAAAGAATCATGCATTAGCTCTGCATTACATTAGACCAAATTTCATTTGGAAGAAACCCCCCAAAAACAGATAAAAATGGTTTGTGTTGGTTTCACTGACTATTTTGATTAATAATGAAACATCGCAAGGATAGTATCCAGCATACAACTGAAATGTATGTTTAAAGAAAATACAGATCTCATATGATTTACCCTTTTTTGAACAAGCACTGCATATATTTCCACGATTGACAAGGCAAGGAAAACACAAAACCTTAAAACTGAAAATGTGTGTAATTGTGTGGTTCACAAAGTCTAAAAATACTGGCGGCGGCCAGTGGTACCCCTCAGCCTCCTAGTAGATACACCTATGGTATAGATTTCAAAATCCTATGCCACCTTGTTCTCAAGTTATCACATTCAGAATATTTTCAAAGAATTTGACCTCGAGGTCAAGGTCACTGAGATTCAAAGTCATACAAGATTTTTAGTATATACACTTTTCATATCAACTTCAAAATCCTACGTGACTTACTTCTTGAGTTATGGTTTGAGTGGAAGGGTGGCTGTGTGTGATGACATTAACAGAGAACGGATCAAAAAGCAGCCAACATTCAAAGAAGAGTTTTGGACAGTCATTAAAGAAGCTGGGAGATCTATTCATGAAGACTACTTTTAAAAAATTAGATGAAAGCATAGTGGTCAAACCAAAATCTGTAAACGTAAGAAGTATCTATAACTCTTATTTTAATGTATTTTTTTCTTTAAACACTATTAAATTCCTCAAATTCTTTTACTATTGTGTGGGTGTCTCATGGAAAAATGCCCATATGCATTATGTGTTTAACTGTCTTTCTGTGAGTGTTTTATGTGAAATTAATTTCTGTGTGTGTGTCTGTGGATCTGTGTGTCCACAAAATTGTGTTCCTGTCCTGTGTATGCTAGCTCATTTTGCAACCAATTATATTACCCCTAAGCAGCTCAATGAGCAAGTAAATGGAGTGAACAGCAGCTGAATGTTTTGTGTGACAAATAGCGAATATGTGTGTGTGTGTGTGTCTGTGTGTCGGGGTGAGAGAATGATTTAAAGACTGAATAGCTAGAGAGGGGCCCTTTTAATAGCAGGTTAATCTGAATATGTGCAGGAATAATTCCTGTGTGCATAGCTTTGTTTCTGCATATTTGGTCACCTGGTCACCTTTGCTAAAAGCTTCTGTCAATAAAGATCATCAGCTCCAAAAACTCTAATTTTGGTGCTAATTTGGCCTAAATGAACTTGAAAGGACATAGATGATCGTGGCTACACAGTTTTGTAGGAGACTGAATCTGTAAATGTAGAAGCCTTTATCAGAAACACATTAACCGCTAACTATACTGTACACGGGAATAGGCAATCGATACTCGGACTGAAGTCAGCTGAAGTGGCAGTGGTTCCAGCTGTGGCACATTTGGTTAGCTAAATTGAAAATCGTTATTGTTTCATAATTTAAAAATCCCAGAAGTTCTTTTGATCTGTGTGGCCATTTCAGTCTCTATGTTTTCATCAGATCATCAATATCATTGAAGTGCTGGTGCAGCATGCAATATTTTGTATTCCTGTTCATTTTTCAGGGACACCGATGTCAGAAGCAGAATGAACGTACAAGCCAAGTCACAGCAGATCAAATCAGATTTCATATCATGCATTTCTTACTTAAGCTTTACGTAATCAATATCTGCCAGTGGACAATGATCTGCTTTATCTGATTACTAAGAATGCAACAGCCACCAAAGAGTCACCTGTAACTATAAAGCCAGCAGACATATTCACACAAGCAAGTGTGAAATGACCTGATTGACTTTATTGGCAATCTTTATCAACCATAAAATATGTCTCCTCCTGTACGAGGTTGGGCCAGGAAAGAAGCGCTTTATCCTCAAACACTCCATCCATCTTTTAGTCTTCCCAGCCTAACCAATTCTTCCGCTCCATCTATTCTCTCTGTTCGCTCTGCTGTCTCTCACCTCACTTTTACCCCTGAAAAATAAATTCCCCATTCTGACTCATCACCACTACCAAAACCCTTCACCATGCTTCCTTCCGCTCCTCTTCTCTCTGTTTCCTTCTCCATCTCTAACCTTTGCCTCTTTACTCCCATTTCCTCCATCTCATCTTTCCTTCCACGCACTTGCGCTCTTCATTTCCACTTTATAATGCTTATTCCCCTTTTGTCTCTCCCTTCGTACATTCCTCTCTAGCACCCTCTCTTTGCTACTCTCCACTGCCATCTCTCACTGTTTTCCTAAAGGATTCACACTGAAATTGAGGGAAAACATCCAAGCGTGAAATAGTCCAGAGAGAGTTCTGAGCGTTCACTTGTTATTTCATTTTCAGGATGAAACAAGGGCATTAATACTTAAAAATCCTGTCTGTCCTGATAGGAGACACTAAGGAGATGAATGCCCCCATTCTTCCCCCGACCTTCTCTTCCTTTCTTGCCCATGTGTGCGCTCTTTTGCTCTTTTCCATACTAACTAATTCGCTCTCTCAATCACACAAATGCATTCAATCTAATTCTATCTGCATAATATGTTAATCAAAGATTATCAGATAAAAGTGCATGCTAATCACAACATCACAGACTGCTATTTTTTTCTGCATGGCTACATTTCTCATCTCTCCATTGAGATTTTGTTACACTTTACAATTACTCTCAGTTTATTTTAGGAATGTTCCATCTCACCACTTATCCCCAAAACCCATCTTTGGAGGCCTTGGGCCATGTGGGTGCTGCTGTTTAGTTGGTAATTATGACACTAATGACCCAAGAAGAGTCAACACACTAAAGATAATGCATTAAAATTTATGGAAATCCTTAATTAGCTCAATGTATGCTGAATGAGGCAGCAAACTGAGAGCCACTCATTAATGACAGCAAAGTGAAAAACAAACAAACAAAAAGCAATTGAGGACAGACAAAAGAAAGAAAGAAAGAAACTATAGATTGACACATTTTACAAGAGGCTGGGCGGAAGGACGTAGAACAAAGAAGAAAAAACAACAGCATGAATGAGGGGCGCAGTGTGACCAAAGTAAACTAAAGGAAAGGTCTTCTAAACACATAAAAGAGAATGACAGAGAGACAAACTGACAGAACCAAATTAAGAAACAGATAGTTGTGAGATTTAGAGAAATAAATGTTGTTTATTCCAAAGCCAAGCACAATTAACTGTGGCACTGCCGGGCATAGCGGATGCTTCGGCATGCTGATTAGTCCAATGAGAGATGAGCGTTTCCTAGTGCCACCAGGAGAGAAGCAGGCAAACATATTATCACAAGGATAGATAAACAGAGGGCACAGCGCTTCAGGAAATGTCTGTGTGTGTGCGTGTTTGTGTGTGTGTGCATTGAACGTAGGCAGCTTTTCTAGTTGCCTTGATACCTAGGCAAAAAAAATAAAAAATAGATTGCAAAAACACTTTTAAAAACAATTTCAACATACTTTGACTGTTTCACTAACTCTCTTTGCCATTTTTTCTTCCTACCTTGATCAGTAGAACACACACGGACACACAAACACACACATATGTGAGACAGTTTAATATAATGGAGGACTGAGCTTGAGAAAAGAAAGGGTAAAGAATTAACTGCGCGTGTGTGTAAGCAATCTGCATGCGCATGCATGCTTGTGTGTTGCCGGGTTTCAGCACACTGAAGGTGCATGCAGTGTGTGTCTGTGTGTTAGGCACGATTTGTCATGTATACTTGTATACTTATACAGAAAGATGTGTTCGTGGTGTCGTGCAATCATAACTGAAAGCACACATTTATACAAATGCACTATATGTATATATGTAGTTTTTGCCTTGGGCTCATCTTTCTTTGCAGTACAGAGGTTGTGCATCTATTTAGATGTGCTGTGCAGTTTTAAATAGAGTTAAATGAGTCTTAAAGAGGTTACAAATGTGTATGATATGATCCACAGGCATAAACCAGATTTATAAATGTGTAAAACAATTCATCTGTGTGTAACTCTGAGTACTTACAAACGCATGCGCCAATCTACACATGGATACAAAGCAATTTGAACATTATTTTAAAAATTCTCGTGTCGAAACCTGAACAAACAGCGATCATTTACAACACAATATTTTCAAGCTCAAGTTTTCCATGTAACCAGTCTGACCACTTTCACTTTTAAAAAGCTTCCCGTGCATGAAAATATCTAAAAATATTTGCAACTTTCTTTTCGCTCACTTACAGATAAATCAAATATGTGCGCACCAGTCGCCTGATATGCACAAATCACAACACATGTGCTCTGGGGTTTTGAGGCTCTTAGTCTTTGCACACTGCCAGCTTGGCACAGATCCACAAATCTAAGCTGAGTTCAAGTGCTAGTGGAAAACTAGGACATTCAAGCCTCCTTTGTATTCCTGGGTTATTTCAAGGAAAACAGATGTTTCACATTTGTGCATCTGTACCAAACTGATAGTGTGAAAAGAGTCTCAAAACCCCAGCACCCTGCGAGCACATGTGGCATGATGATCAGGTGACTGGTGCACACGTATTTCCCGATATTTGAATGAACAGAAAGTCACAACTATCTTTAGACAGTTGCACGGGAACCTTTTTGAAAGTGAAAATGAAAAGATTTGTGAAGATGGACTTACAGATTAGCGTGTAAATGATCCGTATTTATGCAGGTTTTAGCCCTATGCATTTGGGTTGTATGTGTTCAAACTGCTCTATGTTTGGACTGGAGTATGCAATTGTGTATACCCAAAATCACACACAAAATGTTCAATACACATTTGTAACTCTTTTGAGAATCATTTAACTCCATAGGTTTAAATATACCTAAATATGACAACAATAAGGATACAATAAAGGTGGCAGTTTTTACTTGAAAACATTTAAATCAATATATCAGTCAGTATGGTAGCTACCACTAAAAACAGTAGGTGAAAAAAATTTGTTGAATACTTACTGTATAGAATTCTCTATACGCGTGATTGTGAGGAAAGCTGCTAGATTGGCAGTATATGAGGATATGACAATTAGAGCAAACATCCACCAAACCCCCATCATCATCCTTGTAGCTAGGGTGGTGTAAGGCACCTCTCCACCTGCAACAAAAGTAAGAAAACAAAAGAGAGAAAAAAAGAGAGTCAAAATCACGGTATAAGAAAAAAAAAGCAGCTCTTTGCTGCGGGAGAAAAAGCTGTGAAAACAGCAAAGCACATCCTGAACGATTATCATTGGATTAACAGGATTTGATCTGATGCTTTGGCATAGATCTGATCTTCACATGGTCGGATCAACTGCAAGAAATTGCTGTGAACTGGAAAACATCAAAATAACAAATTCCAAATCACTGCGATAAGAAAATCTTTGATATATGAAAACCAGTTTATAAATAATCATACATTAAGTAACATTTGAAATCTTAGGTCTTGGCAAGCATCGAGTGATCAGAGGTTGTCTTCCATTGTCTCGTGATGTTTTAATACACTTTATATAACTAAGAACTAAAAAAAAACTATTTGGATGCACATTTAAAAAAAACGGTAACCTGCTTTTTGCAATAAATACTGTTGAAAAGATGTGATGAATGCGAACAAAATGCTTGTCAGGCTTTCCCATTAAGATGCTGCCGGGAACACATTACAATGAAAAGTGGCTTGTTTGTCTTCAAATATAAAATCGCTTTATCCTCCTCTTGTGTTATAAACAGCTTTTCTGGCCTTGTCCTCTGAAATCTTGTTCTGCAACAGTAAAACACAAACTGGCTCCGCTTTATATGTTTTTCAAGAAAGGTTGTCATTCCAAATGTAGCCCTCAAAAAACAAGAAAACAACAAAATAAAAAAAAACTAAAGAGAGAGAGACAGAGAGAGGGAATCTATTTGTTTGTGTACTAACCAGCGCAGAAAACGGGACACATTTATCTTTGGCTCTTCCATTCTTCTCAGGTAGCTGTGTGGGGTAGCCTTTCTATTCATACCCACACACTTGCTTACTGACGACAGTGTTTTTGCATACATTTACTGTAGCTATGCAGTAAATGTATGTTTTTATACCTGTGGTGATCACGGTTACATCAGCACAGACCAGCCAATGCTCTCATGTCTCCCACTTCCCTTAGCCCAGCCTCAATAATATATCTGACACCCACATAATCTCTCTCTCTCTTTATCTCACCACCTTCTCTATATCCACTGGATTCTTTTTTTTTTCCATCTTCCCTTCCTGTATACCGTTTGATTTATTTTAAACGTACTATCTCTTTTTCCCTCTACATGTTTTCTGTTATCCTTCTTTGCATGATTTGCTGTTGACACCAGGTTTTAGCACAAGCCCGAAGGCATTATAACGTATACTGTATGGATGACATGGCATCGTGAATTATGTCTTTAAAATGTTTCAATCTTTTCATTTTTTCAGTAAATGGTCACACATAAAGTGGTTGTGTAATAATTTTAATTTTTTATCAGGTAACCTGAAGA
Source organism: Mchenga conophoros (assembly GCF_057382185.1). NCBI lineage: Eukaryota > Metazoa > Chordata > Actinopteri > Cichliformes > Cichlidae > Mchenga > Mchenga conophoros. The sequence goes on along the minus strand of NC_140537.1, from coordinate 24,237,624 downwards.
AAAGTATGTGTCACTGTAATTACATAACAGCTATTTTTTTTATGAAAAAGAAACTTTATAATGAAATGATCGAAATAATAAGCCAGCACAGTATTCCTAAGAAATCACTGTGCATGGGAATGTGCGTGGGAAGATGAGATGAAGCATTTTCATGAATGAAAGCAACCAGCAGGCAGAGATGCTTTTTGGTGCCAAAAAACGTCCGAGTACATGCCTGAGCGTGACTGCAGTATCTTGGACTTCAATAGCTTCTAAAACATGACCTTTGTGAATCGTTCCAGCTGCAGAAGGTATTTGGGGATTTGGGGTTTCACACTGGCAATATCCACGGAGGACCAATTAATTCACTGAAAAAAAAGCCATTGTCCAGTCTCAGAACAATTTTTATGTTGATTTCTGGCTGCACAAGTGACTTTTATAAAATATTAATGTAGCTGGCGAGTTTAGACATCCAAGTGTCACAAAATTTTGAGCTCGGAATCAAATCACGTAGAGCAGATTTTTAGAAAAGGTCATTTCGTTTCCTAGTCTTTATATGGATATCTATATATATATCTATATATATATACATACGCGTGTGTGTGTGTGAAAGACAGAAGCAGATTAATATTACAGAAACTTTAAGCTTATTTGATCATAAGGCGAGCATTGATTTAAAAGCTCAAAAATGTGAGATAATCTCCATCTCTCTATCTCTATCTCTTAACAGCTATAAGCCTATAATACCGTTACACTTAGACACTTTTAGTGTCTCATTATCTCATCCTAAATGTGAGTGGCCAAAAAGCATATATATGATTTTATTGAGCAATATGTCACTGTTCACCTTTCACGCGTCACCAACTACCATCAGAGATTTTAATGATCTATAGCTCACATAAATTTAAAAAAACCCTGAATCCTCAGGGAAAGATGATCAGGACAACACTTTTGAAATTTAGACTCACTGGTCACTTTGTTAGGGACATCTGTTCAAGTGCTCATTAACGCACATAGCTAATCAGCAGCAACTCAATGCACTTATCGAAATAGGTCACCTGCTGTTTAAACCAAGAAAGGTGATTTAAGTGACTTTTAACACGCCATCGTTGGTGGTGGCAGATGGGCTGGACTGAGTATTTCAGTATTTTGCTAATCTACTGGAATTTTCCCACACGACCATCTCTAGGGTTTACAAAGAATGGTCAAAAAAAGATAAAATATCCAGTGAGCAGCAGATATTTGAGTGAAAATGCCTTGTTGAGGTCAAAGGATAAAGTTAAAACTCTTTGATGGACAACAGAAACTCAAATAACCACTAGCTACAAACAAAGGCATGTAGAAGAGCATCTCTGAGCACACAACACATCAAACCTTGAAGCAGGTAGGCTATAGCAGAAGACCACACTGGGTGGATCTTCTGTAAGCTAAGGACAGGAAACCGAGGCTACAGTTTACATGCGGTCACCAAAACTGGACAGTAGAAGATTCTAAAAGCATTGCCTGGTATTGTAAAAATGTATAGTTCTATAAAATCCAATACTAAAGTATATTGTACCAAGAGAAGCATCATTTATAGTGAGTGCTCTCAAAACCATATTTCATAGTAGGGGAAAGACTTAGATGGATGTTATCATTTAGTATTGAAACAGCAGTCAGCAAACGCTCCAAGTGAGTGAGTGGTTGTGTCAGGTTTCATGGGCACATATACAGGCATAAAGCATGTACGGCACCTTTTATATCATTTTAAAATACACCTTTTATCCTGTTTCATCAGAAAATGGCGTCTGAGGATAAATGACAAAAAAAATTGTGCGTTATTAGAGGTTCACGACTAAGCAGCTATCTCAACGGATAGTGTGAAGTCAGCATGACATTTCAAACACAGACTTTCTGAACAGAGTACATGTATCTCAGAATCGAAATGATTCAGATTGACTGGTAGGAGGTGACAGCTGGGTTAACTCATTCTATACAGATACAAGACTAATAATGTTATCGTTCTTCTTCGGGGTTCCTTTGACTAAGCTAATCAAGACTACTAAAATAAATCATAGTAATCTTCTGTCTAGGATTCAGAGATTCTTTTCTGAAAGAACTTTTACGTTTTCCTCTGGTTGAACTCCTGAAAAACTTTTTTTAAAGGTAGGAGTGTATGGGTGTCTCAGTTTGCATACGGGTACACGTAAGGATCCTAAGAGAAGCATAGCTGCCATGAAGCAGCTTTTGCAAATACAGCTCGGCGGCTTCAAAAGCACCCCGTTGTGTCCCCTCGATATAGCTCTCCATTCTTACCCCCATGTTTCTCCTGCTACTCCTCTTATTCTCAGCTGTGACTCGTGTAGCTCTGGGCAAACAGGATTACTTTATTTCTTCCTACACAACTCAAAACTAGGAATTAAAACTGAAACTTCATTTAAAGAGGCATACTAAGGATGCTGCAGTTCTTCAAATTACTCTATGAACCATGTGGCTGTCTTTCAAGTTTTAATGTATTTTCCCCTAACTTTCAGGTTTCCATTAGCCTGATGCTAAGTGCTGCTTTCTGTCTTTTTTGATTGAAAGAGTAATTGGATTGCTGGATATCTACATAATTGATTAGTTAATTTGATAGCTGCCCCTTGGCCGTGTAACTGACCGACTGATTAACTTGCAATTTTGCTGGCTAAAAGACCCCTTGGCATTTCATTTTCCCATCTTTTTTTTTTTTTTTTTTTGCAGCTTCACAATCTAATTTTGTTTGCCTGAACAGACTGATGTTTTGGGTATTATTGGACAAAAAAAAGAAGAAGCCCTTCAGAATATTGTAGTGCAACCTGACTTTCCCAACCCTCGAGACTGATTTCTGTTGAGAAAAAAACAGCCCTTGATTGGATATTTTGTAACCTGACACTCCAGATGGTTTGGTAAACACGGAACCATCTGGGAAGTTGTCCTTGGAAACTTCTTGGAAAAGGGCAGGGACTTTCAGAAATTTATTTGGCATGAGTTTGGATGAAGCATATGCATACAACCAAGAACAATGGCACATCTTTAAACAGTCAGATAATTAAACAATAGGGCTTGGCAGCAAAAACCTTTATGTTATAAGTCTGTTTTTTGTTTTTTAATCTTCACCGGGAAAATAAAAGACAAAAGCAAGCAGTTTCATCCAAAATGTTTGGGACATGATTGGTCGACCCCTGAACCTGTTGTCCAACACTGTGAATTTATTAGCCAATAACTCCTCATAGGTCTGATGACTCATCCACAGCAATCATAGTGGAGCTATAAATTCAAGGAAAAACTCTGGCCAGGCAAACCAGATCAGTTGAGTATTATAAAGTATTAGTAATAGTGTCCAAAAGTTGATTTTGTTCATCTAGACGTAGCGTTTTGTGGGAGAAACGATTCGTCACTCATAAAGTGACTTCTTCAGTCTCAGCTGACTGCAGGTTTCCCCAATCTTATAGACAGTACATTTGCATAATGACTGAAACCAGCTCACTGAAGGAACAATGGGCTGGGAGGTCAGTTCCTTAATCTTAATTATGCAAATTCTCATGACCATTGATCAACAACCACTGACCAAAACTCACTGATCAATGGCCATGAGTACCATTCACAGAAAGTTGGGGAATGGCTGCAATCACAGCATTGTAAGATGGCAAAAGATGTACCCTTAGGCCCCCTCCTCGATTCAGAGATGGTCTTTCCCTTTTCGTGTAAATGGCCTCCTTGACACCGCGCTCAAACCAGCGTTCCTCCGTGTTCAGGATGTGTACATCCTCATCCTTGAAAGAGTGTCCACTGACCTGTAGGTGTAAATAGATTGCAGAGTCCTGGCCTGACGAGGTAGCTCTTTTGTGTTGTGCCATCCGCTTCGCCAGAGGTTGTTTGGTTTCCCCGATGTATAAATCCTGGCAATCCTCCTGGCACTTAACAGCGTACACTATGTTACTCTGTTTGTGTCGGGGGACCCGATCCTTGGGGTGCACCAGTTTTTGGCGCAGCGTGTTTTGGGGTTTAAAAGACACAGAGACCCGGTGTTTGGAAAAAATGCATCTCAACTGCTCCGATACTCCTGACACATATGGGATCACTACATGTTTTTGCTTGGGCAGCGGTTGTCCTTCTCTCCTGGATCAGCTGGAGCTTTCTTTAGGTGCCTTTCCAGCTTTGACAAAAGTTCAGCTGGGATAACCACATTTACTCAGGGCCTTCTTGATGTGATGTTCTTCTGCCTTCCTGGCGATGGTGTTCGCTCTGTGTTGTAGCTTCCTAATGACACCCAGTTTGTGCTCCAGTGAATGATGAGAGTCAAACCTTAAATACTGATCCGTATGTGTAGGTTTACGGTACACGTCAGCTTTTAGATGTCCCCCATTACTGATGGAAATCTCACAGTCTAAGAAGGCTAACCTGCCACTTTTCATATCCTCCCTGGTGAATTTGATGTGTCGGTCCACCGTGTGAAACGTTTCTCCCACAAAACGCTACGTCCAGATGAACAGAATCAACTTTTGGAGATTTACCTGGATGATTGAGAATGCAACAAGATATTAGTAAGAGTGAAAATGTCCACAATAAAAGTTTGACATTGCGGTGTGAGCTGTGTAAAACCCACCTTTAAGCAGATAACACACTTTTTTGTGGATCTTAATACATTCTGTCTCTCAACTTGCAACGTCTTGCTCTTTTACTGAAATATCTAAAACTTCAGGCACACAGCTCAGAGACCAGTTGGCAACTGCTGGTTTCTAGTAAAGAAAGTGCATTCCCCAACATGTTACAAGTCATTGCTGATGCTGGCTGTTGACTGGTGAAAGGGGTTGCAGACTCCTTTTGACTCCTTTGGATCACCCACAGTTTGCATGGAAGATGTCTGCTCACCATTTCTCTCTGAACTATAATAAAACTTGATGATGACTTGATGAAACCAGAAACAGAGGATATTCACCTTGAAAGTAAAAGCTGAACCTTTTGAAATGTGTTGGTTGCAGCATTAAGGCACAACTTTTACTTCTATTTTGCACTGCTTTTCAAAGATTCACTACCACTTGGAAAGTAGCACCAACCATCTCCACCAACCACTCCCAACCTGTTGAGTGAATACATTTGATACCTTTAGCATGATTGCTAAAGGTATCAAATATGAACTAATATTAGGATGAGACTCGTGTAGATTCGTTTGTTAAAACTGCACTTCTGGATATCCCACATTTTTAGGGGTCCTGGCAAAGGTAACCACACACACAAACACACACTCACACACATCCACTGCCCAAATATTAGGGAAGAACATCAAGTGCTTAGATAAATGGGAGCACCGGATATGACCCCCATCCCACAGCCCTGACTCAAATTAATCAGTGAGAATGATGATTAATCTAAAAAGCCCTTGATCCCATGTATGATGCTGTAAACTTGATGGGGTGATTTACAGACCAAGACTTTTTGTTTCAAAAGCAGCCAAAGGTGCAGGACAGTCCTTTTCAGTGTCACTCGTAAGACTTAATGAGTCACAGCACCTTAACAAATCAGCTCTTGAATTTTAAATTGAATTTGCACTTCAGTTAGCTAAATAGGTAAGGAAAGCAAGAGATTGTTAAAGATTTTTATGCAAAAAATGGCAAGGAGTATTGTGACATATATGATCAACTAATACAGATGCAGAAGTGATGGCAATTCATATTTAAAAGGTCAAAGGTTAAGTCACGCTACTTGGCCCGTGGACAGTCAGGACATAGAGTGCAGCATAACTGGTTGATGAAAGCACACAATGAGTCTTAGTGTACTGTAAGCAAATAAAAATCTCAGTGAGGCAATAAAAAGTATTACAGTGGCAATAAACGATTCTCATTGAGCTTCCATATTCTTAATGTTGTCATTTTTAGACATAACAATGGCAGAATAATGAACCAAACTGAAGTAACACCATTACCGTAAGAGATAAGTGATGCATTTGTCTGTTCTTTAGTCTGAAAAGTAAAGAACCTGTAATTGAAAGTGCAACCTGAGGTCAGGGGAAACAACATGCTCTCTGTTCTATGTACAGGTGTTTTGTAAATACTTGCAGTAAAGCAGCCTAATAGAGAGATTTATCTTCTCTGTCGGGAAAAAAGCCACATTTCAGAGTAAATGAGACAAAGAGGTCAACCGCTAGAAGACGACGCTGGACAAATTGATGATAAGGACCAGCTCCGTTACTGTGCACGGTCCATATCGACAGTCTACTCTCTGCTCTTTTACTGCATGCTGTCAGTGTAAACAAGCTCCTTCAAGACACTAGTTTATGGTGCTGGTGCAGTGCGTGTTTGAGATGCCCATTTGCAAAGACTTACTGACTATTAATCTCATCCCATATCATCTTTATCATCATATAGAAAAGAAGTAATGTGTTTAAAAAAAAAAATCTGTATCTTTCTCCCTTTCCGCAATTTTAGATGATAAGGAATGTCTGCACCCAGTGTTGGAAATCAATTTCTCTCAAATGCATCATCAGTTTTTCAAATCTACACTCCTGCTGCCAACCTTTCTGATCCATCTCTTCAAATTTAAAGCATCACACTCTGGTTATTCTTGGATGAAATAAGAGCAGAGTAGTTCATTAGAGTATTGTTTTTTTAAATGAGTAAAAAAGAGCTAGAGTGTGCTCAGCTGATGTCATCCCCCAGTTGGAATCCATGCAATCTTCCCGTAAGATGATGTAAGGTTCTTTTTAACAACACTTTAGGCATTCACTTTTCATTCTTCCACACCACTGAAAAGTGTCTCGAAAAATAACAACAGGTTATCTCCGTTTAACACATGAACGTATCAAGTCTTCCACAATCTAGCTTTGCACATATGGCTGTTTCATACCAAACGGACAGTCAAATAGGATTTTGAGCAGAGAAAAACACCAAACAGTACCAGTTTTGCTTCATTGCTTGTACATGTGTCAACACTATCAGAAATATGTTAAACTGAGGTTATGATTATAAAATTCAATCCATCTTTTAAAGTATTTTGAAAAGTTTCAGACTTTCTTTTGTTGTCTAAGTCTTATACGATATCAAATAAATGTCAGTGATCACCCACATCATCAAAAGTCTTGTCATCATGTCACAGAATTCTGCAACAATGTTTCCTCAGACTTTAAAATGAAAAGAAATCTAGAGATTCTTAAATTCTCTAAAAACAAATGTCAAGCATCTCAGTACTTTATAATGAATTACTACATCTTTAGTATGAAATCATCACAATGTCAGCTGAAAGTCACATTAACATGTGGTTACACAAGGTCACACTAAATGATATATATAGTATCATTCAGTATTACTCATTTATAGTACATAAAATATAGTGTTACTTTAACTGAATGAAGCACAGAGGGAAAAAATGAAGACGAGAAATAAGATGCAAATGTATCACCCTCCCCCAATATGCTAGTTAGAGCCATTTTAAGTGACAAAAAAAAAAAAAAAAAGGAAAAAAGTGCATCGGAAAAATACTATAATCTCTTAAATCTGCAATTATGAGCTATGTAATTAATACCTTACACCAGCTCCAGGCAGTGTTTATGTGTTTATGCATGGCACTGATTTCTAAAGTCAGGTTCCAACAAAATATCATCAGTATTACCTCCTGAATACCAATGATCTTAAGTGAACTGGATTGCTAAAGAAACTCAAAGACTTACGCTAGAGTTCCTGACAGTATAAGAACTTGCTCCCAGGGTAGGCTATAATTTTAGTGCTATTGATTTCCTTTTTGTTAAAGGCAACGAATGCAACAGCTTTTCAAGACAAACAAAATCAAAGAATCCAAACATAAACTCACAAAAAAAGGAATATGCATATGTCTATACACTGTTATTTGTTTGCTTTGAGAGGAATAAACATGTAGATCCAGGAAGGAGGATGAAAAATTTGACAGATACAGGTGCTGTTGTTTCCCGCAGGTTTGGCAAACAAAATTATTCTATAAGCCAATTCATCTGCATCACACATTCTTAGTTTTTCTGCCTGCCTCCTTTCTGCATCTCTTACTACCTTCCTCCTCTGCTCTTCTCCTCTTTTCCCCATCCTTGTTGACATTCTGCAGTAAAGGTAACTCGAGATGAGTGCAGCTTTGAAGCCAGTCGAGCGGTGGGCACATCCTGAAGGGTTTTATATATGTGTGGCTTTCTTGTAAAGCTTCAAATCTCACCACCGAGCAAGCACCTCCACTGCCTCAGATTATACCCCTCCACCGTCTGATGACTTGCTGGAATCATTATTTATTTTTTTACCATCTATTTCTCCTCTAGCACTTCAATCACTCCCGTCTGACGGTGTCCCAGTGATTATAAACAACTTGGGAAAGACATATTACAGTGCAGGAGCCGGGGTGAAGATGGAAAAAGCGAGAGAATAGAAAAAGGGAGGAGGAGGATGACAGAGTGCATGCATCCCTCCTCCATCACCTCTCCTGCCTTCTGCTTTTCAATCTCTACATTGTACATGTGCCACCTCTAATACCCCTGGCTATAAGCCAAAGCGAAGAGGGATTTTCCATGTGGTTAGCAATTTTTTTTCAAGCCATCAAGTGCAACCATTAAAAAGATCCAGCAGGCTGGTAATGTTGTGGATTTGAGCTGAGATGCACGAAGTTTCCAATTCAGGGATGTGCCCCAATGGTGTCTCCCTTCCTTGTACGCTCCCTGAATACGTATAGGAACTTTAAGACATCCTCAAAAAATATGGCTGAAGTTTATACACAAGTTCAAATTCACACACACCAAAAAGCAAGGTTTACTAAGCACTTTTAATCTATTACTCTCGCAATCTTACACAAGGACACTTCAACACACGGACTAAAGGAGCTGGGGATCGAACCATCGACCTTCCGATGAGCAGACAACTCACTCTTGAACCGCAGCCACCCCCCTGAGCAATTCACACAGTTTAACTTCAGGCTAATTGAAATTACAGTAACTCAACAGCAACAAAAAGCTTTTAATAAAGTGAAATTTGAACTGATTGTTAAATGATTGTCATCTAAATTTCTGATTGTGACAGCAAAGTCTTGATTACACTTAGCATAACAAATAGACACCGCAATCAGCAACTTGACAACCAAATTTGCATCTCAGAAAAAATCCTCCTATGAATGTGCATTTCCGCTGACAAAGTAGGCAGCCCTTGCGTGTGCACATAGGCTAATATGACTCACATTTTTCCAATATCATTTACATAATTATTTCATTTTGCTATTGAACAAGGCCACTATGATAAAATAAAGAATATTGCACCACACAGTCTCAAGCTACAGCATAACATTCAGGTGTGATCTGTGGGCAATGTGAAGCCCAATATACTGCTCAGAGGTAAGCACTTTAATTACTCGGTAGCACATTAAACTCACATAATGCAAATAAATCCATATTATTTTGTGATTTGTGATTATTTGTATTGTACTTTAGAGCTACATGTGATGTGAAGGAGAAGCGCTGATATTATGGCAATTGCATCAGAGTTATTGATATTCATGAACGTTATATTAATTTTTTATATTGCTGTGATTCACCTCTGCGCCCGACAAATTGCTCTGGACCCTCCCTCTACTGAAGTGTGCACTCCATACAGACACATGCTGTGTAGTATATACATATGTATAGAATACACGTATTATGTATGTTTGTAGAAGTTAATACAAGACCAAACTGAGCTGGCCAAACATGGATCAGCTAAGTTAATTAAAATTAGACCGTTGAGTGCATGTGTTCGTTATATAGATGGTAAACCCATGTTCTAACAGATATCAGAAAAGCAGCATGTGCCATCAAACTGCAACAAATCTTTGCAAGCCATTTGTTTTTTTTTCTTTAAATGTTAGGTTTAAAGAAGTTATTTCGTAAATGACAATTTGAAAAGCAAAGTCCTCTTTTTGGTCAGAAAGGTGTTTCTCTTCGTTACTTGCTCTCTACATTCTTACTCACACTTAAGAAACCAGCAAATCAAAGCGATCCTTGCAGTCGTGTCATGTTTAGAACGTGACTTAAGTTGAAACCCCCAAAGAATTCAATGTGTGTAATATAAATGTGAGTTTAATATAAGTTCAACTGGGGGAAAGAGATATTCAAATATTATAGGATCGCCCTTAGGGGGGATGCTGAAATGGGGGTTCTGTACTCACTCCAGTTAGCTTGTAGAAGTTGGCTCAATTTCACAAAAAGGGAACAAATTAAAAGATTGAAATGCAAATTATTCCCTCACTTAGCTGTGCTTCAGAGCGTGCTCACCATGAAAAAAAAACCTGCTATGTCTGCATTAGTGCACGGCGGAAACAGCGAACCAAAGCAGACTTTTCGCGCTCATGTGTACTTAACATATGTGTTTGTGTGCATTTAGCAGAAATAACGCATCGTTTCATTTCATCATTTCATCAAGCTTTTTTCCTTAGGGACTAGTAAAGCGCTGTACAAATACAGGCCATTTACCATTTAGCATTTTTCATAAGGAAAAGAACAACAACCACATCAAGATGATAGTTTTCTTTCTGGTATTTAAAGCCATAAACCAAACAAACGCTATCGCCTTGCTTTTGCATTCCTTCTGAGCCATAAGAACCACGTTGTTCGAGTCTCGTTATAATACAGTGCCAATTAAAAGACTCACAATACAGATATGGAAATGATTCGATAATGTGACCATTTACATGGTGCATTTATCGCTCATTCCTCATTATGAAAGGCGATTCTCTAACAGTATCCAGCTGCTGCTTGTGAGAACAGCTATTGATGCTTAGTCTGACTGACTGTGTAGGTGAGGCTGAGTATGCTGTATGGCTCAGTCTGTGGTGTTATGGATATGTCCAGCTGTTACTATTTGAACCTGATGTCCTTCTATGACAGATCATCATAGCACAGAAGTTCAGGAATAGAAAAGATTCGATACAGCGCTCAGCAAGCAAACCCATCACTGAACACATAACTGCTGCATGTAGTCAGTTTTATACCAATTAAAAATGAACATGTCACAGCCAGATTCATGAGAACCAAAGTACAACCAGTCAGAGAGACAGTTACTGTATGCAATTACAAAGCTGCAGCAACGATCATAGCTACAGTCATAGCGTTCATGGAGAGAGCTGGTGAGCTAGCTTCACTAGTATTCTTTTAAATGCAGAAGGGAAGTTTTGTGCCTGTGCAGTCAAAGCTCAGCATGCAGGGTCTACGTGACACTTTATCACAATACAGCCAAGACATTCGCTACACAATAGGCCAGAGAAAATGCAAAACTCGGAAAAAACCCTGCAGTGACCTTTTGGATTGCATCAGTTACAGTTTTTATTTTTTATTTTTTCTTTTGGGGAGTATGTGGTGTACTGCTTTGGTTTTACTGTCTTCACACTAAATGTATTATTTAAAAGTATTTTAACTTTAACTGTACCCCGACAACATTGCCTTTCTTTCTGAAATACTGCTTGCTCCTGTTATTGTTCTGGCTGTGGTGTAAAGAGACATATTAACTTTCTCCCAGACAGACAGTGAACATATTTATTGACAAATGCTGTCTCTGTCTCTCTCTCTCTCTCTCTCTCTCTCGCTCTCTCTCTCTCTCTCTCTCTCACACACACACACACACACACACACACACACACACACACACACACACACTCAGGCAAGTTCTACTTCCATACAAATTTCCCAAGTTACAGATCTTCAGCTTACATGGATGTGGGCTGGAATGTTGTGGTTTTTAAGTAGCATCACCAGAAAGGTGCACATCCTATTTCAAAAGCTGCAACCAAATCAATTTTACACCCATTTCAAGTGTCACGATATGAGGCCAAAGTCTCGCTCTTGTTCAGCAGGATTTTTTCTATAACTGGCATTCAGCTTCAGTATTATGGGTACTTTCACTAAAAAACAGAACCAGTTTATTCATAAATGGGCCGGAATGTTCTATTTTCTGATGGTTCACTGGGGGGGGGAGAGTGCATTTTGGGTAAACTTTCAAGGTTAATACCAGAATGTGGGTATGTGGGTCTCCTTTTTTTTACCCACTTTATAACAAGCTCATCTTCTAGGCAGCCTCTAGACTCAGACTATGTAACACTTGTGAATGTAGCTTAAGGATATGAAATGGCGAAAGAACATTGGCGTTCACATCTTCTATGTACTAATTTGGACACGTCATATCGATCAAATATGATTTTTGTGCTTTCGTGTGTGTTTTGTGTTTAGATCCGCTTACTAAGTATATACTTTTGCAAAATGACTGTAAACCCAAGCACATGTACATTCATACAAGTTTGTTCGCCTGCCATTCAAAAACTGCAACTTACTGCATCATCACTTGTGAAAATTCATTAAAACTGGTTGCTTTTTGGGATGGGAGACCAGCTTCCCATTCCCTAAAATGAATGAAGAGCAGCCAGTTAACCTGTAGGCTGCAACAGGCCAAGTGTGGAGACTGGCGATAAACAGCAGTTTTTTCTGTGTCAGGGTGTGTGCGTGTGTGCACGCTTTAGTGTGGCAACTTCTTAACGCCCTCCCAAAATAGCTGCGGTAAAAGTCCTCCTCTGAATGCGTGTGTAAGTGTATGTACCATATGCAGACTGCAAACTGCTTGACATTGGACTTATTAAATAAACGTTCTTTCCCCTCTTCTCTCTTCCTTTTTTCAAGCCTCATCAGCACTTTTTGCCTCCTTTTCACCGTTGAAAGGAACATAAAAATGATGGGGTCAGCAGAAATTTCTTTGAGCTTATTTACAGGCTATGTTTCTCCGCTCGGCTCCTATACGTGGATCAATACAGTCTGTGTACGATATAAGGGTTACAACAGCCAACAGGAAGTCGAGGCTGTATGTGCCTGTGTTCATGTGTATGTGGCTGCTTTGTATTTGCTTATTTCTAAAGGCCACAACTAACGGCTTTTCCCAGACAACATTTCCCACACCAGTGTACATCCAATCCATAACACTAAGATTGCTGAAAAAGTCACAAATAATGAGGCTATTTCTTAATATCCCTCCCCGATAGTGTCCATACAATAACAGTAAACATAAATAACATAAAAACTGTGGACGATTGTTAGATAATGCCTTTTACTCTCAACAATTAATCCCAAAGAGGGTGTTAAAGGAATTGAGGAAAAGTTTGATGGAAACTATTCCAATAGCTTTGTGCGTTTCAAGCCCACAGTAACAATGGAGCTTCCCATACAAAGAAAAAAAAGAGCAAAATAAACACGTACACTCACAAAAAGGATGTAATACAAAGCCAGTAAGAACAGTTATACATGTGCACATCCACAGACATGCATGCAAATTGCATTAAGCTGAAAGTACAGTACTGTGGACTCATTATAGGTGGCTGTATGCAGACTGTGTCTTGTTCAATCAAACCAATAAGACCATGGCTGCCTCTCTGAGTGCAACTTCTGACAGATGGCTCTCTCAGCAATTTTCCCTTTGACTAGGACAAAGTGTGTGCATTCCTATGCACACAAGTGCTCACAAAAAATACACTTCTTAGACTTCTCTCTTGATGGTGATTGTGTTTGAGTCGCTCATATTCAACTTTAACAATGTCATTCTCAATATTTCGCACATTGCACGCCACATGCCCTCCCTCTTCCTGTCACTTTTCTTGTCTCATCTTCTTTTCCTCTCCCTTTTTCAAGGGCTGCAGGTCCACACACACTGCCAGGTTACACAGATCTGCACCTTTTCTCATTCAATAACCATAAACCAACACGTACTGCATACCCCAGGGGTGGGCAGTTTTTAGTCTTCGCTTCTAATCTGTAATGTGAAACCCATCGAGGCTTTGAATTTATGCACGTATGGCACTAATATTTTGAGAGGTACACTAAGGAAAGTTTGATGTGCAAATCCCACTTTTTCATCCATGTGTTAGCTAGTTAACAAAATTTCTGCCCATGTTTCAACTACTAATTTGACCTGCAATTGCTGGGGAAAAGTTTAGCTTGATTTGTGTTTGCCAAGTGAAGTAGATCGGATGATAGCTGAATAAAAGACAGACAGATATGTCTTGATTTATTAGAGATACTCCTGCCTCAGCAGACACTATAATGACTGGCTGAGCACTAACAAGGTGTCTAACAAGGTGCGAAACAACCAGCCCTCCCTCAGTTTGATCTCTTTTGACTGACCTATCCTCCATTCTCCCTCTTTTTAAAAAAAAATTCTATCCAGCTGTGGGATTTTGCAATGTTCTTGGGGTTTGGTAGAAAAAGAAGCTGCCTTGTTAAGATAAATGATCTCATAAATCTCGCAATTATCTAGATTTGTGGAGGTTTACTGAGTGAAATCAGGACTTCATTTGTTGCCGTGCAAGTTGGGAAAGAAGAAAGTAGTAATTTTGCTCTATTGCTTTTCTGACAAGCGTTAAACCCTATAAATGCTATCGATCCTGCACTGGTAAATTTTATAAGCGTCTTATCAGTTATGATGTGTTTACTAATTATGTTGTGAGCTTTTTGGATTTTAATTTTTGTGGACAAGTTTTAACATTTGCCCAAGAAATGCCCTAAACAACTGTACATTCATTCAAATTCAGAGAACAAAAGTTACTGTGAGCACACCCACCAAGAAGCAGTTAGATCTTTTTTTTTTCCACTTGCATTCTGCACAATGCCTGACCTTTACAACACATTCACTGGGAAATAAACTGCATCCATTCAGCCTGTTTTCTCGAGGCAGTTAACAAAACAGTGCCCAAAATAAATATGCTTGTATTTCAATTAAGCCACCCTCCTCATTACTGTCCCTGGTAGCTACAGCTTCTTGGACTCCCTGGAGAAAGAATCTGGATAAAACAAGACCAGCAGATTGCAGTGTGCTTTGGAGCTGCTTTGACAGATACACATTTAGTAAGAGATAAACATCTTCAGTCACTAACAGCATGGTAAGATGCAGGCAAGCATGATATTATATGTATTTTAGTTCAAGAATTTTTTTCCTTTGCAAATGTTTGCAATGCATCTCGCTATTTGTCCTCACATAGCTCGTTTTTTGCTGACTGCAGATGAAAGTTTGATTACATTTAAGTATGATTAAACATTTAAAGATGGGAAAAACAGAGAATGCGAGAGAAAGAGTACACAGCATGTAAGAGTCATGTAAAGATATGACCGAACAATGCTTGTCAACACAAAATGGACATTTGAATGTGTCGGTGTGGTAACACCAAAGACCAAATCTGTTGCCCTACGCCAGCTATAAAAAAGAGACAAGGAGTCTTTGGCATTTTTCAATTTTTAATGTGCTTCTTCATGTAAAAAGTGAAGCTGTTTAACATTACTTTGTTATGCATTTTGAATCTGGAAAATGTCATGTGTACTAACAAAGTCTCAGAAAATCCCCTGATGGAGACAAAAATGAAAGAAGGCTCATGAAGAGCAGTTCCTATTCTTAATAATAATAATAATGCTAATACATTTTATTTATGAGCGCCTTTCAAGTCACCCAAGGACACTTTACAATAGGATAAATTGTAAAGTCTTGATATAAATTAAGAGCAAGAGCTAATCCAGACAAGAAGAATCATAATGAGGAGCTGGTCAAAGTGACAACTGCACAGAATTACCATCTCCCTCTATGTATAGAAACAACTGTTTGAAATGCCAGACTTCAAGACATCCTCATATCTGGTGAAACTACATCTTGATATTCAGACAGGAAATCTGCATAAAGGCAACGACACTGCTGCATTTACAAGAATATAAATCGTATTTAACCAACATCTGAAGTCTATACTAATACAGTATCACACAAGAAGTGAAAATTCTCACAAACAGTGGCTTTCTACAAATATACTCTCACCAGACACTTTATTAGGGACACCTGTTCTACTGCTAATAAAGGTAATCATCTAATCAGCGAGTCATATGGCAGCAAATGCATTCAGGCATATAGAAATTTGGATAAAGTTCCAACTGAGCACCAGAATGGAGAAAAAAGGTGATTTAAGTGACTTTGAATGTGGTTGTTGGCATCAGATGGGCTGGTCTACATATTTCAGAAAATACTGAGCTGCTGGGATTTCCCTGCACAGGAATCTCTAAGGTTTACAGAGTCTGATTGGACAAAGAGGAAATCTCTAGCATTCAGCAGTCCTCTGGGTGAAAATACTAAACAAGCTCAGGAAGACAACAGTAACTTAATCACTTGTTATAACCAAGGTATGCAGCAGAACATCTTGAACCTTAATGCAGAGGGGATGCATCACACTAAATCGGGCTCCACTCCCGGTAGCTAATAACAGGAAACTGAGGCTGTACACATGTGCTGTGGGATTCAGATGGTTGAGTCAGAAATTGCCGTAAAAAGCGTGAAAACACAGACATACCCGGCCTACAAATCTCCACCAATTATGTGATGTTATCATGCCAATATGAAGCAAAATATCTAAGGAATGTCTCCAGTTACTTGCTGAATCTACATCTCAAAGAATTTGAAGGCGTTCTCAAGCTGGTATTAAAAAGGTGTGACCAGCGCACCTTTATATGTGGAAATAGACATTGTTGATGACCATGAGGATGATGAAAAATTTTGTTAACTAGCTAGCTCAGCCACACGCTTTACTCAACCCTCAAACATCTGTCCGCATCACACGATTGCAGATATTTCACTTGAGAAAGAAAGCAGTGACTGAAAATTAGTTTCAACATGATTTTTTTTTTAGTGATATTTATAATTATGGATGCTTATAACTGAGTTTAGGACATCTATAAACCAATGTTACTTTTAGCTGTTATTATTTATTATAATTTGCATGTTTATTGAGGAATATTTACATTAACACTTTAATATCATAAGAGTAAAAGTGAAATTAAACAAATAAAAGTTTTTATACCTATTTTGACTTTTTTTTTTTTAATTCAGGTTCACATATTTCATCATTTTGTTTCCTCAACATATACAGATGCAAACATCAACACCGGTTTCTCTGTACTGCCCTAAAAAGGAAATCTAATCAGATACTGCAAATACTGAGCTATGATCAGGGATTTGCGTCGCACAGTTTGTCTCTGAGTTTGTCTGTGACAGGAAAATGTCAGCTAAAATCTCATTTTCTGAGCTTTCCTTGACAGTTTGGCTCACTGGCCCTTAATAGTCAAGCAGATTTACGTAAAAGTAGCAATAAAAAACACCCTATAAGTACTTGATGGCAACGTAAGACTGGATCGATTTGTAAGAACAGAAATTTACTAAGTACAGAAACACTTTCAGACAAATGTATTCATGAGAACTCAGTACGGGGAATTTTCACTGGCAGAATCTAGGACCCTCATACTGAAGTACATACTTGAGTAAATGTACTTAAATAACTTTTTGCCCACTGAAGGAACGAGGGGAAGACAGATGTGAAGAGGACAGAAGGTACACATCCTATTCAAACCTGCTTTTAGGATGAGATTGCACCAGCTGGATGTAATCATACATGAGCAGAAAGAAAGAAGTGGACAGAGGGGGCCAAGAGAGATTGCTGCTGAATGGAGAAAAAAGGGGAGAAGGACAGGAAGCAATTGTGACAGAAACAGGAACAGAACAAAAGTGCACAGAGTGGAAGAGAGCGAGAGAGAGATGCATTTAATGGAACTGCTGAGAGACGGTTTCTTCTCACTGTGGCGCATCTTTGTTGCAGGAGAGACACTTTGAGGGAGACGGGAAAAAGGAACAGAGGGAGGAAAGATGGAGATAGAGGGTTGAAGTCAGGAGGGGTGGATGTCCTAAAGTTGGGTCCACTTTACAGAAGCACAAAAGAGTCGTTAGAGAGGGATAATGGATTAGAGGGAGTCATAAAGAGAGAAAGAGAGGAAAGGAGAAGGAGAGAGCAGGAAAATGATGATAACGTTGGCTTCCCAGCAGTATGGCACAGCAGAAACAGAGATAATGATTGAGGGAGAGACACATAGAGGAACCAAGAGACAGAATGAGGAGTGCAGACTGTGAACGCACTCACACTGAGAAAACTCAGCAGTGAGTACAGAGATTTGGGGAATGGAGAGAACTGGGGGATGCTGGGTTGAAATGCAAACGGAGAGAGTAGGGAAACAGATTTTTTTTTTCATACAGTACAGTATATGGTTCTCCAACAAAGCTCTCTCTCCTTCACACACATAGTCACATACAGATAGATACACAGCAGGGGTTGGTGGGAAAAGGGAGAAGCACAGAGAGGAAGAGAGAGATGTTTGGAGAAGCAGATGGAAAGATGAAAGCACTGATTGTGGCCTATGAGCCTGACTCAGTGTGTGCTTGTGTCTGTGTGTTTGTGTGTGTGCGCGTGCATTTTTTCATACAGTGAAAACTAATTTTGTAAGAGTGTGTGCTGTATCTGTGTGATTGCATATGCTTTTCTCACAAAAACTGTTGTAACTGAGCTATAGCGGCACTCACACTGACAGGTAACACACACACACATATGTGCAAACAACACCAAAAAACAAAACCCAAAATACCAGTCTGTTTCTCCATGGTGTTTGTTCTCCCCTACTGGTTTTTAATTATGGACACCAGAAAGTGAGAGAATGGCTGACAAAGATTTGCATAAGACAAATATTCAATTTGACAACAGAGTTTTGCTTTTGACTCTTCTACTTTAGCTCAAATTCTGCGGGCAAAACTTGGGAGTCAGGACAGGACAGAGAGGAAAAGGAGAGAAGTTTGAGGCAGACACGGGGAGACAGGAAGTTTAAAAGAGGAAACGGGACGGGGAACAGAGTAACCTGTCTATCTCAGTTTCATTGCTTCTTTTTGTCAGGATGTCCAACTTGCATAACAGAGCTTCTCTCCCTGCTGCACAGGTCAGCAGATATGCGGCCATTTACCCATTTCAATACCGACAGAGTTTATAGCAAATTTGTTCGGTCTGGCCGTTTTTGCTTTCATCTCGACGAGAGAATGTAGCCTTGGATGAAAAAAGAAAAAAAAAAGTCAGTCAAAATAAAAAGTGTTGCAGTTGTTGCAGTTCTAAAACGACATATGTTGCAGACGCTTTTTGTCTGTCATTTTATTTCTTGGCTTTCTATTTTATGCTTCCTCCCTCCTTTTTATATTTGTCTTAGTCTTAGCACTTTGAGGTTTGCTATCAAAGAAAGGGATCACTTATTAATTAATTGCATCAATACTGTATTTTTTTTTTTAAAATATTCAATGCAATTCTTTAGAGAGACTTAAACATGCTGAAAAACGAACACTTTAATTTGCCTTTGGATTTATTCTGTCTCTAATATCCCTAGAAAATTCTGTTTATTCTTTACAGGCTATAATTAGAACCACATTATTATCCTCAGTAATGACAAACACTTTAATTCCATGACATGTAAATGTGTCTATCTCACAAAAGCTTCTTCCCTTTTGAGCACGTATTGTTGTCTGCAGTTACGCTGAGTGAGGCAGGCCCTTCCGAATAATCTTTTGAGAATTTTGGTCTGATGTACTGCAACTTTCTTCTGACCATCCTCCCTGCATGTCATCCAAACTGCTGTAGGGTGTATTGTTTTCTATCATCCTGAGTTCTTGCATGTCACCCTCCCCCCTGCTCTATCTTCGCTGCCCGCCTGTAGTGGCTCATTTCAGATCTAAAACCAGGTGTACAAGACTGCAAACTAGTGCATATCCCCATCCCTCCAGGCCATGTTCTGTCCGAGGCCCTATATACAAGTCAGTCAATGCCCTGCACTAAGCTAATGTTGTCTGCTGGGCTGGTGACCTGGTAATCACTCATCCCAGCCTTGCCTCCCCCGTCCTCTTGGTTCTGAAAAATATTGGAATGACCTTCCCACCTCAGCCAGGGCTAACGTGCAACACAGCAGAAGCTGAAAATTAATCTCCTTAGGAACATTTCCCATCTTTTAAGTCATTTCCTCTCTTATATAACCTTTCCTCTGCGCTGACTGCTTACATACTTCATTCTTACCCTGGATATCTTTTTTTATTGTGTGTGTGACTGTGTGTGATCGCCTGCAAATTTACTAATTTTCCTGCACTTCCAACTTTTAGTCCCCCTTGAGGACTGCTAAAACACTTACATTATATTTGTGTTGGCAGCAAAGGAGACACCGTCTGCTGTCAGATGGATTCTGTAACTTATTTATTAATCTTTAATATCATAGACTAATTCACTTTATAGCTCCCTGTTGCTTTATGGCTTTTTGCTCTCTTTCTTCCCCTTCCTGCAGCATATCGTCAAACTATATCTGTGAACAACTGATCTTTTTTTTCCTGCAGAATTTTCTCTTTGATGTGCTGTTTTATTTGAGAAGATACTGTATTACTAGTGCATAATAAAACCAAATCCCATGATTTTATTTGTCCCTTTGATGTAGCAGTTAGGAAGTCAAGAACCAAGCAGCAGATTTCATATGATGCAGTCCCTCCCTTTGCGTCTTTATACACGCTTCCTTCTTCTGTCTCTTTCACTCTCATTGAGACCAATTAGAAATAGTTAATGGAGTACAGATATTTTTCCCCACTACATCTTCTGTACACACGCCAGACTGAGAGACCTCTGGGTGAGGTTGTAAACAAACAGTCACTTGGCTGCTGCCCTAGTGGCTCACATGAGCCACAGTGAAGAACAGAATTTGTAAGGCAGACTCTTAGAAAGGAAGAAGGGGAAAAGATGAAAAAATGGAAGTGTGCAGTAAAAAAAAAGAAAAAAGGAGCGACCTAAAGAAAAAGTCAAAGGGAAGAAGAAAAGAAAAGAGAAAGGTTTGTAAAAATCAGTGTAATCCCTTTGCACCTCTCTGTTTCTCATCTCACCCTTGCTCCGTCTTGCAGTGAGTGACAGAGCCAAAAGCAAAATTCTGGCATCAAGTTTGACTATTCACTCCCATCACTCATCTCCTGCTGTGGGTGTCTTTTCATCTGAATCAATTTTCCCTGGGGGTAATATTTCTAGGTGAAGCACAAAGGTCTGGGACATTATAGAGGTGCTGTGAGAAAGCTGCTGAATGAATATTCAATGTACCTGTGTGTGTGTGTGTGTGTGTGTGTGTGTGTGTGTGTGTGTGTGTGTGTGTGTGTGTGTCATGTAAAAAGTCCAGAAAAAAATCTGTAGACAGAGGAAAATATCAGGAATGGTGAAGCTTAATAGTACTTCCTGAACAATCGGTCATTTTTGATGAACTTGACTTGTTTGATGAACAACCTGACTGAGTGGTGCAAACTTCACAACCTTCATTTTCTTGGGAAGTGAAAAACATGCCACTCGTTTGACACACTCTGTCTCAGTAAGCTCTCTTATTTTCTACATACCATATCATACACAAGTGCAGGACAACCCCACTGTGGAAGAATGAGATCCTTTCTCTCTCTTCTTTTCTTTCTAACGATGCCATGACTAAAATGTTAATTACAGCTAAAAAGAGAAATGATTGTGAATATCAAACAGCAATTAGCATGTATCATCATCATCATCATTACCACCATTAGCTGCAGCACAAGATGGAGGATTATTTACCAAATGGCGAAATGCTCATCAGTTGCTTATTCAGGGCTTGAAATGTTTCACAGGCAGTGTTAAAAAAAACATTCCTCCTTAAATTTGCATAATTAATGTTGCTTAAAAAATTTACTATTGCAAGGCCCAGAGCATGACAACAAAAGAGCACTGTGCTCACTGGCAAATAGCACATATTTTGCGAGAAACCCAAGATTGAACCTGAGAATATTAAGATGCTTATCTTCAAAAGTAGCTTCTATATTCTTTATATGGATACTTTATGAAACACATGCCCTAGATGGAAAACAGACACATTCGTATGCACACACACAAATACACACTCCTAACTCTTTTGAAATTTTCTCCTTATGCTGTGCATCTGTTTCTACGCCGATGAAATTTAAATCCTTTTCCACGTGTCAATTGTCTGATCTTCACACCTGAGCACAGCCTGATGAATTCTGGAAAAATCTTCAGACCGATCACCGGGATAAGGCCATTATCTTTCCTTCAATCCATGTGGAACAAAATGTCTCCTCCTTTTTGTTCTAATTTGACTATTGTGCTATAACACGAAAAGGCAGTTCACACCTATGGTACTCAGAGGAGCTATTTTATTTTATTTTTAAATTAGATTGCTTTCACAAGCTCATTTTTTCCATCTATGCTTCCCATCCCTACCATTATTCCCCTGTTTTACCAGTGAGATAGACCCTGCAAATAAACCATGCGAAAGACCCCATCGACCACAGCGGCCCAATGCATAAAAAACATGCTTTGTTTTAAAGGTTGCATTTGTTTTAAAGGTTGTAGATTATTAAGAGATAGGTTTTTGGGAATGTATTCTTGCAGACAGGGTTTGCCACCCTGTCAAAATAAATAAAACGGAAACTTGAACTTTCCAACATTTGGTTAACATTGTGAAAAGGTCTAATGAACTCAAACCATGACCTAATCAGATCTCATCAGTCTTGGTGCATAAACATAACTTAAGCAACAAGTGAAAACAAAATGACTAATGAATATGACTAATAGATAAATAAATAAACCATTATTCTGCTGCTGCTGAACTTGTGTTTCACCCCCTCTATCCTGCTTTCTTACCTTGTTGTACAAACGAGCCGTACACGAACCACATGGAGTTGTACAGCGTTGTTGAAGACACAGATCCCATGGGGAGCCGAGGTGGGTTGAGCCAGTTGAGCAAGTACACCAGGATGCCAACGAGGAGCACGGTGCCTGCGATGCACGCCCACAGTGACAGGTCGAAGGGTGCCAGGCAGGCAAACATGTCCACTGTGCGCTCAGCCTTGCGCAGCAGAACGCCCACAGAATAATCCATGTAGCGTGTGGTGAAGTCCACAACGCTCTCTCGCTCAGGCGTGATGGTCAAGGCAGAAAGTCCCACATCAGCTCGCTGCAAGAGGCAAAGAAGTTTGAAGTATTAAAACTGTGAAAATGTGTCAGTGAGGAAGTCAGCTGAAAAATGTGGATTCTTATAACAGCCTTAAAGTCCATCTGCGCCTTCTCATCACCTAAAATAAAGAATCGAAGGACAGCGTGCAAAAAATGTAACAGTTATCTGGAAATATCTGGCATAGAGGAAGAAAACACATGTCACAGTGATGGTAACTAGTAGTTACAATTACAGTACTTTTAAAAATGTCATAATGAACCCCCTTGTAACACCCTACTAAATTTAGATATATCTGACAGATATCAGCAAGAGATTTAAATCCATATAGGCCCTGGCTCAATTTGCACTTGTATTCTAATATGTGGCGTTTGAATCATTTACAAATGAATTAATTAATCTGTTTTCTGTCAGTATGCTTTCTGAAGCACTTAAAACCTTTCTCTTCACTTGTAAGGCTTGTTAAGAGACAACAAATGACTGCTTTAAATATGTGCAAAGATTTTAAGTTGAAAAAACAGCCGTCACTGAGTGCGTCTGCCAAGGAAAACAGGCTGAGCTTAGCTTTAATGCAGAAACAATGATGGATAATTAAAACGTTTTCAGTCCCCAGTGCTTGACTAGCAACTGCAGACATCTGCTTATACTATAATAGGGATTTAAGATGCTGCTGTGAGCGCATGCTGGTGTTTGAAATCTATACTACAGTGAGAGAGGGCACATATTATGAACTTGTTCGATAATGAGATTTTCTTTGTTGCCATAAACAACTGACTCTAGCAAGTTAGGTGAATTTGTAGGCAAACGCTGAGCCCTACAGGTACCGTACACACAGATTATGTACTTATATAGACACAGACCACATCCACATTTACATACACACACAAAAGCAAACAAAAAACTTAATTCCCACCCTCCATCCAAATTTTACAGCTCAGTGAAAAAACAAAAATGCTTAAATGTGGAGAAATTGTCACTTACACTGCGTAAGGCGAAAATTTCAGAATTCTTGTAAGATGGCTGTGGGTTGGGACAACAGTGATATGCATACAACAGTGTGTGTGTGTGTATAGGATGAGATGAATTGCCATGCTGACACATGTGGTCAGTCAATATGAAAACTTACAGGAAGCACTCTGGGTAATAATTATCTGGTATAATTTGGTTTTGGAGAGATAAACCTTGTAGCTGACTGATGGGGAAAACAGAATTATTTGCATGTTCAGTTTATTTGCAACTTGTGCTCATCTGTGTACACATAAATATGCATTGTGCTTGAAGCATTTCTCGGTAATTTTGTGAGCCACTGGGGGAGAGGGGCCTAGAAATGTTAAATACAAACTGCAAGTATTCAAGGTCAAGGAAAGGAGAGCCAAGTCTTACAAAATCACTCAAGCCTGACACACAGCCGAAGGAAAATAATGAAGTGATGGAATCGGAAATTTCTGAGAAAACACTGCTCAACTGAAGAAAACAAAAGACAACAATCAAAGAAAAATATATACTTGACCTAGGGTGAACAAAATGTGCATCAGGTTAATATGATTTCATCAAAGGACATCAGCAGGTATTGTGCAGATGCAGATATAAATATGAACTTGCACAAACACTTTCACGTAGTCATAAAAAGGTTGTTAAAATTAAATTAGATCTAACTGTATAAAAATGGTGCGTGTTTGGGCTGGAAATTGAAAAAAAAGTTTTTCCTGCCATTAAGAGATGATCATGGCAGAAAAACACTGTACTATTGATTTGAAAGGATCTGGTAAGATGCACACCTCTAAACCACGTTTTTTAAAATCAAACAGTTCAAGATGCGATCAAAGTGCAGCAAAACTGAAAAGCAAGCTTTGTTAGTCGAAATCAGGTAACTGACCTTGGCTATTGAAGAATATCTCATTGCTTTGCCTCGAGAGGCTCATGGGCTGCTTTTGCAATGTGCTTTGGGTCATTATCTATTTGCACTGTGAAGTGCTGTTTGATCAGTTTTGCATCATTTGGCTGAATCTGAGCAGAGACTACAGCCTTGTACACTACAATTCATCCTGCTACTCCTCTCTGCAGTCACATAAAAAACCCCTCTTGTTTCATTGGCTGCTATATATACATGTGGTAAGCTTTGAATCCTGAGCTGTTTATCTCGTTTCCACAGCTTTGTCTTCCATCAGTGTGCTTTAAGTTAATATTGGTTTCATGGACCCACAGAATTTTTTTACAGAGCTGTGCAGGTCTTTTTTAGATGTTTTGTGGCAAAGTTTAATCTACCCTTTCTCTTCTTGAGCGTAACCAGTGGTTTACACCTTCTTGTATTTTCATTCATGAAGGGATCTCTTGATTGTAGTCTTTGGCAATGATACGCCTACCTCCTCAAGAGTGTTCATGAATTAGAAAGACGGTGTGAAGGTGGTTTTTCATGACCAGAGAAAGACTTCTGTATTCATTCACTTCAGTTGTCATAAATGATCTTCCAGGCCTTTTGGTGTTGTAAGTGCCTTCCTTTTAAGAATGTACCAGAGATTGTCGATTTGGCTACTCGAAGTTGTCTTATTTTGTTTTTATACTCTAATGATGGACACCTTGCCTTGCTTCAATATCTCTTTGGACCTCTTGCTGAGAGTTCCAGTGAACAGCTGCCAAATGCAACTTCCACACTTTGCAACAACTGATCTTTTATCAGCTCATTGTCATGGAATAATGAAAGAACAAAATGGTTGTAATTCCCAAACGTCTAACTTTGTCAAACCCCTCGATTTATAGATAAAAGCTCCCAATTAAATCACATCTTGGTTGCTTTGTTTAAAATCTAATACGGTGGTGGACAGAGGCAAAATTACAAAAACTGCATTAATAACCACATATTTTTGGACCTAACTCCACTCTTTCCTCCCCTTTTCCACCTTAGTGTGTGAAGTTCAAAAGAATTGTTCACTTGTGAGTAGGGATGGGTATCGAAAACCGGTTCTTGTTGAGAATCAGTTCCCACTGTTTCAATTCCTTGGAATTGTTTGCCATTTTTGCAAACGATTCCCTTATCGATTCCAGTCGCCCCGAATGACGTCACCGCGTTGCGGAGCGTCATTTACCTGACAGGAAACACGGCGCGTAAGCGGCTCAAACGCTCAAAGGTTTACGAGAACGGATGACAACAGGGCAACTTGCAATACTTGCAAAGTAGATACTTAATTTAAGGGAGGAAACACTACGAATATGCAAAAGCATTTGCTCACAAAACACGTGATAACCTTAAATGAATGTCATGTTTTTAATTCTGCTCCGGACTCGTGAATCTCAACCCAGCAGCAGCGGTAACGTTTGCACGTCCTCTCCCGTTAATGCGGCAGGTAAATAATCAACTAACAGTGCATATTATGTTAGCGCAATCTGCCTTATTACAAAACCTGCTATTACTGTGCATTTAGGTGACCATGATGAGACGGACAGACAGAGTCTGGCTGGCTCAGATGCTGGCAGTTCTCGCTGCAGTCTACCGGTAGCGTCTCCTTTCAGGCCAGGATAGACGAATGTCACCGAGCAGTGACTAAGTTTGTGGTAAAAGGCTTGAACCAGTGTTGCCAACTCCTCAGTAAGGAAAATCGCTATTGGTTGTCCTAAAAGTTGCTAGAAGTCGCTAAATGACGTCATCGCCTAATTTGCATAATTGGTCATGCTAATCTAATTGTAACCTATGTTGTTGGAGAGAGAAATAACATCGTGGAAGAGACATAAAGTGCGTAAAAAACGTCCTAAATGCATTTAGAGTTTATTTAGAACTACAAATTAAATTTATTTTAGCAATTATTGTTTTTTTAAATGTCACAATTCCAACCCTGCTCCTTTACCTGGGCTTGGACCGGCAAAAGTGACCTGAAATAGGCGCTCTGGTGGAGTTACTTTGTGTGTGTGTTTATAAGTAGTTTTAAACCTTGTGATCCACAAAACAGCATAAGAGTAAAACAGTAAAAGAAGAACTAACTGCGTTACAGCACCCACTGCTTGTTGAGAGTAAAATCGATACGCGCTTTCACGTCCTTTTTTTAGCGACTTTTTAGTCACTAAGGGGTCTGAAAACTCGCTAAATATAGCGACAAAGTCTCTAAGTTGGAAACACTGGCTTGAACCCATTTGCCACAGCAGATGCCCCCAATTTTAGGTAAGTGAATGTGTTTAATTGTAGGCAGGGTCATTACTGGATATTCTTGTGTAATTGCTACTGAATAATTTATGTTATGCTTTGTTATTGCTACAGAAGAATATTTATTTTATTATTTTACATTTACAATTTTTTTTCCTCGGGACCCTGTGACACCCCATTGAAGAGCCGTAGGCTGGATCTCTTAAGATCTCACTGTTGGGTTTGTAAGGCCATGTTACTCCTAAATTTCTATCTTGTTCAAAGAGAAGATATAAAACAAAGTTCTAAGCTAATCAAACTTAGTGTTCTCCTTTTTTAAAAAGAATCGATAAGAGAATCGATAAAGAATCGAATCGTTAAACAGAATCGAAAATGGAATCGGAATCGTGAAAATCTTATCAATACCCATCCCTACTTGTGAGTGCAGTCACGAAAGAATAAACAGGAAAAAACAGGTAAACTCACCTTAAATGTTGAGTTTAAAACCTAAAATATTTATTTAGTCCTACCTTTGCTCAGACCTCATATTTAATAGGAAAAAAATAGTAATAAAAAAAAGTTTTAGCAAAACATAAATTATTTTAAGCATAAAAGAATGACTTGATTGCAAGAAACTAAGGTAAGCTCAGGGTTTATTATTGGCTTCCACATAACAACAGTCAATGAATATTTTAAACAATCAAAGCCACAGAGGAACAGAAAGTGCCTGTCAAATCATGAGTTATTTTCACAAGGTTCACAAGAAACACTTTCCTGTGTTGCCTTGTCTTTTAAGATGGACTCCAAGCAAAGCAACAGCAATCTTGCATGTGCTAGGAGTTTTTCAGATTTGAAATATTTATGATTATTAGTATCATCACATTTCAGTGATATTAAAAACAGAAATTCATATGTGACTACTCTAGACTTCCTGCATGTAAAAGTTCAGCTTGGTTTTATTGTGTGACTTTGTTTAATCAGCAAAAGACGGTGTGAGTATGATATGAAATATATGTATGATGTGACAAATAGTTATCAAACTCAAGCATTTACAACTAGCGCAAGATAAGCTGCCAGGTCTCCATTTATGTTTCTCTAGGATATGCTGCAAGGAACAAAACTAAAAAAACTGCTCTCACACATATAATAAGGGCACTTTGAGATATAACAGAATATTAAACAGCAATGAAACTGGTAAATTTTGAAGTATGTCAACTGAAGTCTATGTCAGTAGGGCTAAGTCATGGTCAAAGTAGTTATTTTTCAAATATGCCAATTTACTACCCTCAATCTAGAGGCCTCTCCATCTTTGGTGAACCCACATTTATAGTGTCACTATATCATCTCCACTTTTCCACTTTCCACTGAAGCAGTTCAAGTGTCTGCCAGCAATTATAACACTTGAAGATACTTGAAGCTAGTCAAATTATTATAAAGTTGTTGTGTTTCTCTAGTATGCAAAATCACACAATATTTAATCTCTGCGCCTCCCAAATCCACTTCAGCTTACATAGTACAATTCTTTATGAATGAGTGTCTAAATGTCTCATTCCAAATTAAAGAAGTTTAAAGACATAAATCCAATGGTTACCAAGTGGGTGATGATGGAACCCATCCGAGTGTGAACTAAACCTAAGAGAGGCTGTTCTGTTCAGCAATTGATTCGTGTCTACATGCAAGCTTCTCCTCCTTCTGCAGTGATATAGTATAAGCGTGTGCATAAACAGGGAACATGTATTTGTATATGTATTTGTTTGCTCATGTGCATTTGTGTATGCAAGTGATCTTCTTACCTTGAAGACTAATTCGCCCATCAGTCCATTCCATTGACCATCAGGCTGCAAGCTGCCATATTTGTGGTCTGGAGCAACATAGATCTCATACTTAAAGCCCAGGTAGTTTGACAGAGCATCCAGGACATCGATGGAAAAGCCCTGGTACTTCTTTGGTTTCCCAAGAACATTCTCTGACACCATTACAAACGGCTCCTCCTAGAAGGCAACGAACAGTCAGCGTGTCAGTAAGTCAGTCAAGCAGCCAATCAATGCACCATTCATTCAAGCATCAAGTCCCCCATTACCCTAATAACCATGTTAGCAGCACAAAAGATCATTTTGATGGCTGCAAGCATATCTGAGAGAATCTACATTTTACATTTAAAGATAATGATACAAGCAATGCCTGAAAAGGTAAAACTATATGTTACAGGTAGGCTCTTCTCTGGGGTTTATTTTCTACTACCTACTAGAGATATTAATGCTGCAAATGTGAAAATAATCATATGTGTTATTCTAGAAGAAATCAAAGTATGAAAGCAAGCAGACATCTTTCAGCATATGTTCATTATTTAAATTATATGCTGAAGCACCTTTTGAGTGAGTGTATGTTGACTGTAACAAGTGAAAATCATGATTAACCCCATTATTTGAAGTTCTCATCTCGGCATACTTGTATTCATTTATGGAACCAATTTATTAATTTACTGAAATGGTACCCTGTCTGACAACTTAAAGTGAATTAAAATGTTGAAGATCAATAACTGCACCCTAAATTCCAGCAGTTTTGTTTTTAACGGTTCATTCTTAAATACCATTGGGAAGCCTAAATCTCTTGTATATTGATTTCTGGCACTTGGCTCTCTGTTGAGGTTAAATGACATCCAAAAGCGTTGTCATTTTAGGCAATTAAGTGAACAAAGCACAAGGGAAAACAAGGGTTTTTTTTAAATTTTCAAGGAAACTTTGCTTATACAAAAAATAGAAAGCAACATGAGACTTATTTTCATTTCCTACACCTTGGATTATGTGTTTTCCTTCTAGCCGTTTACCACACAATTCTTGTTTAATAAATCCTTACTGATGAGTGAAACATTGCAGACCAATGTGTCTTATTTTATGAGACTGTTTGTGTTATTGACAGGATATTGGGTGCACATTAAGCACAGACATTCAAACAGAAACATATACACACAGGGCATTCTACACATTAACTTGGCATTTTCAAATCCTTGCTAGCAGCTGCAGTTCAATAAACTATTAGACAGTGAGTGGACATGCATACCAAGTCCCTCTCTTACCACAAGCATCCATCAATTCAGGTGGGAACACCCACTAATAAAAACAGCCATACATACTGATTTTCCCCTCAACTGACACTGATTGCTTCCTTATTTGGGGGGTTCTGTAAACCTTTATAAACAAATAGACATGGTGGAGAAAAGCTGGTTGGCATTGTTCTGCAGGACAATCAAGGCAAAGTAATAGTACAAATTTCCTGATCTACAGTTAATTACACTATATAACTTTTAAACTACATTATGTGTGAAAGACAGAGTAGGTGTGGAAAACACATAACACCAGCAGTTAACGTTTTTTAAGCTTAACTTTTTTTTCCATAGCATTAATGTATTAAAGTACATTAAAGTATCAAAGAGTTATCACAAATGGCATGCATATTAACGTTAGCCATTTCACTATAAGCACTTGATTAATTGGCCAACAACAGGTGTGAGGACCTCTATAAAGCAGAAGTTTTGCAGATCTGTGTTAACAAAATAGCAAAGAAGAAAGGCATCAGCAATAGTTTTAGAGAAGTAATTCTTGCTGCCCATCAATCTGGGAAAGGTTATATGATCCAAACAATTTCACATCTATTATTCTATAGTAAGAAGAATTATTCACAAGTGGAAAACTTTCAAGACAGATGCTAATCCTCCAATGAGTAGATATGGAGTGGAGCCTAAGGTCGGACTATGCGATGCTACTAGTAATGCAGTTAACGTGTTACAAACGTAAGGTCATAGAAAAAGAAAAATACTGAATAAGTATGGCTTGTTTGGAAAGGGCTGCAATGGCAGCACAGGTTTGGTTTACAGAGATACATTCAAACCACAAAACTTCGGGAATATTGTTCATTACACAGATGAGACCAAAGTGCAGATGTTTGGGCATTTGGTGAAAACCAAACACGACATATCAGCACAAACAGCTCATAACACCTGTCAAGCACAGAGGCGAAGGGGGGAAGATTTGGGCTTCTTCTACAGTGATCATAATCAAAGTATTCTAGAACCAAATATGAGGCCATGTTGGAAAAAAATCAAAATATTGCAATCACCCAAAGTCTACACTTCAACCCAATTGAAATGCTGTGGCACAACCTCAAGAGTGCTGTGCATAAATGAATGCCTGCAAACCTCAAGGATCTAAAGAAGGTGTCCACCAGAAATCCTCCACAATAATGTGAAGAAAAAGCTATTGAATCATGAGGTGTACTTGTGAAAGTGTGTACTTTCTTTTAGTCATGACTGTGTTTTATCTTATCTTATCTCATCTTATCTTAGCTCTGAGAGAATTAATACACTTGTGGGTATGCAACTGATATTTTTTTTCACTTGCAAAATAATGAGACTATCTAAAAGTCAACAAAGAGTCATGTAACCATCTGAACATTGCGCTGTTTAGTCTGATTTTAAACTGTTGGGCTGTATTTCTCGAGTTGCTTTTCTTTCTCTGCTTTTTTCCTTACAGCCCCTTTGTTTCTCTTGCCACTTACCAGCTGACATATAACACTTTGCATCTTTCCAGGGTGCAATGTCTGTAGATTCTAGTTTTCCCTGAACATATGTCTAGAATACCTCATCTTCCCACATCCATCAAGCTACAATACTCCCACTTGTCACCATGCAGTATATAATCTCACGTCCCTTGAAGTTACTGTTCCCATGTCTCATTTCCATCATTTCCCCTAACTTTCCTCAAGACTAATTCCTGTAACTGGAAATGTTCCTCTTATTCTTTTTGGAAAAAAAATACCAGAAACAGGAATTGCTCCCTCCACAAAAACTAAGCAATACCACTTGAAGTTCCCTCTAGGGAATGCTAGTTTTGACAGAGTCATGTGGTAAGTTGTGCCACTGTGATCATTTCCAAAACACTCTGAGAAATCTATGTGTACCGTAAAAGTAAAATCTATTTTGAAAGGCCCAGACAGCGCCTGCAGTAGATTAGATTTTATATTGTGTGATAATGATTTTTCTCTCAGTTTCAGTTTGGTAAAGAAAGACGATATAAAGTTCAGAACAACAGAAAAGCAATTCAAATTGAGACGCAAAGAAAAATGTACACTAAATTCATATTTAGTGTACAAGACAGTGGACAAGTTTTTTTTCTTTAGAGAGCTCTTTTTTTATATAGGAATTTTAATAATTATGTTTTCATTAGTGTATAGACAATCATCTGTATCGATAGAGCACTGTCACATTCTCCATGGTCGACCATATTTATTCTCCAAGAACAGAAAAACCAAACAGGCTCTATCAGCAGGCTTTTACATTTTGAGTTTGCATTCACTTAAGGCTCTTCTAAGCACTCGGAAAAAGATGGGTAAGCAGTTGGTTGCAATCTCCAACCTCATCATTAGACTGAATCCTACAGATGGTCCCTTTAAAATACATTTTATTGTTAGATGGACTATCAAATGAAAGTAAAGGAACAACTGTCAAATTGTAAACATCATTTAATTTGATTGCTAATTCATCAATCTTCAGTGATCGATATCATTAGCCACCTTGCAAAACAAATGTGGCATTAATTACACTTGTGGTTACTGTGTGTCTTATCTTCCCTCAAAGTAAAACTTTACTTTTTATTCAGAGAGAACATTGTGAGCTCTCTTCATTATCTCCAAAAATATGAACTCAAGTTAAAAAGGGACATATTTTGCCTTTGGCTGCATATTTGGGCTACTGTAGCTAAATCCACAGCTTGCTACTTAAATCAGAGAAATGTGCACCCTCGCATAAAAAAGGACAAGACCACTACATATGATGAAAAGAAGAAAGCCATGCTGATATTAAACAATTTAATTTAGAAACATATATAAGACAGTAATTTTAGATTGTTAGGCCAGCTAACTATATAGTCTTACATATAGTATAAAGAAAACCACATTTTGATAACTGCTTAAAGCGCTTAAACTATATTTTTTAGTTTTAAAACATCGTTTTTGACTAATTGTGTCACTTGTGCCCAAAAGTTTTTCTACTCCTGACTCTATATTATAAAGCAGGATTTATTCTTATCCAGCTAACTTCACTGTTAACCCGAGTTTTCAGTACCCTGAAATTGGGTCACTTCTTACTTCTAACATATGTTGCAAAACTAACGTGCTGTAGAGCAGGTTATGAAATCCTACTGACCAAATAGCATCACCGTTCCTGCAAGATCCTTCTGTGCATGGATAGCAGGAGGTACAAGTGTCTGAAGTTTTCTAATAATGTCTAATGTCTTTGTGTTTCCCCAGTGAGCATCAGTGTTAAATGCAGATTGAAATATGCCAGACTTTAATATACTATATAGTATTTAATATAGTAGCTCTTCTCCAGTCTTACTGAACAAAACCCATGCAGTACATTTAATACTAAACTACTGTACATGGCTTTTCCTCCCATCCGTAAGTGCCTGCACACTTATGGGTCATAACCGCAACAATTTACACATGGAAAGATCTGGGAATGCACATGGACATTTCACACCCTTTCTAGGCTTTTCTGCTAGTAGGCCGACAAGGGGGATGAGGCATTTTGGGTAAAACATAAACATTTTTACACAGGCAGAGCTACAGAACAGGAAGAGCAACACAAACTTAAAAGTGTGCAAACAATACACCTTCTCACATTACTAGAGATACTCCTTCCCAAAAATGAGAAGAGGGACAATATTCACAGCCCATATCCTTTTTGCCTTTAAGGATGATGAAAATCAAAGACTGAAAAAAATGTATGAAAAGATCAGTAAAAAGGGATAGCCACAAAGATGTCTAGCATTATCGCTTTTTTCCCTCTGTTTCTCACTTCAAAGGGGGGATATGAAGAATTTATAGCTGTGAATCTTTAAAGCACTCAAGGGATATACTCAAATCGATGCTGCGGGCGAGGCAGATAGAGCTGGAAAGCCAGAGTCCCACCACCATCAAGACTCCATCACATAGTTGTCAAATGTCAAAATGAAGGCTAATGAAATTATGATAGCTTGGTCCATTAGTGAGCTCACCGTGGTAGGTATTCTTCGGCTTTTATGATCCCCATCTTTACTCCTAACACTGTCTGATAAACTGTTTTTTTTTCATGCCCTCACATAAGCTCTTAAGCTGCCCCTAGATCCATTCCCATATATATAAAGTGGAATGATTGGCACAAAAATAGACAAAAGGACAGATTTATAAAGGAGCAAAAGTTTGAAATGCCAAATTAATACAGTCTCTCCTGATTCTTCAAGATGAACAAAATAGAAAAGTTGTATAAAGACTGAAATCGGTCTTCTTTGTCTTTGGACAATTGGAAATCTTGTCATAATCGAAGAACAGACACACGCACAGATTAACAAACTGACCAGTTAAACTCACCAGAACAGTGACAACTCGTAGCACAACTCCCCTCATGTTGTTTTCCAATTTTCTGTCTGTCAGAGTGCCATTCAATCCATGAACTGGGTCCCATGTGGCTAGCTGTAATGTACACAAACAAAAACACACAGAAACACACCAAACAGTTAGTTACACAGAAATCTGAAACATAAGACTGGTTAATTCCTCAGTAAGAACAAAAACTTAGCGATTCATCAATCACATGCTTGGATTTATCCAAACACTGCAATGTAAGTATCACTGATATCATTGAAATCCAAAAAGGCTGGTTGTTTAACAGAGCCACATCAGAATGGAGCTAGATTTCAGTGTTTTTTCACATTCTTTTAAATATTCAAAATAAACTGTAAGCTTGCAGTGTTTTAACCACCTTTATTTAACAGTGTGTTAAGTTATTGTTTTGAACAAAATGATCATTATCTCTGGTGCACTACGGTAGTTCCAGCACTTTGGTAGCTTATTTCCAGCCCAGATGGACTCACACGCAATGCCAGAATACACAGTTGTAATGGTGACACACTTCATCAAACATAAAAGAGAACAAACTTCTTTCATAATATATATATATATATGTAAAGCTGTAAAAATGTAATTGGCCACACAAAGGTTTCCTTTCTTAAACGCAGCTCAATTTCTTGAAAGTTCACCCGAAAGAAAAGTACAATTCACAAAATAGTGTGTCCCTTAAATACTTGTGTAATGAGCAATAAAACAAGAAAATAGTCTTCTAGTCTCACCTTAAAAGTAAACAGGCTTTTTGTCTTTACGGAGACCAACCATAAAAACGAAAAGCCTGTTCATCTACCTGATTTTTGTCAACACATGGAGGTGCTTAAGAGTTCGACAAGTTCAGCTTCACCTAAGTTTTCCTACGTTTATTTTTTATTTCCACAAAATTTTATTTTTTTCATTTTGTTCCAAACATTTACTGAACATCTTTTTTTGTACACTGGGTGCAGTTAGTACTGAGCATCATGAATATTGCACTCTAATCTATTTCTGGAAATTAAAAAGAGTCAATTAAGCAAAATAAGGATTTCGACTAACTAATCTATGGGTGACCAACCAGAATGTCCCAATTAAAAAACCTTCTTGTAAACCACCAATCAGGCATATTCACATTTCAGCTACACATTTGGCTCATCTAACTTTTATGTCTTATGTTTTGACGGTTCCCATTCCATATTCCTGCTAATCGCCAAAAAACCCTTGATCAAATTTCTCTAGAATGTATAGTTTACAATCTGCAGTTCACCCCCAAGTGCATGATGCATAATGTGAAAAATGACAAACACAAGGCTTATATGATTGCTTCAGCATGATATCCCATATCATTACAAAATCTGACTTAACTGAGCACTGAATTAATTACCTTCTGAGTTACCTAGGACCCCAACATAATCATAAACAGCACATAATATACTGCTTTAACTCCCAGTATACAAGATTTCATCTATTTCCTTCTGACCCAGACTTCTATCAAATTGCATCATAAACACCCAGTGTTTTTTTTTTCTCTTCCTCTGGACCAAATTATTAAATCTGCCTGATGTGTTCAATAAAATATTGTTTTTGGCTTCAAAGATCAGACTAGTCTGTTTTCCCTGTGGAGATAGAGGCAGTAGGGAAAAAAACAGGGGGAAAAAACTGTTTTTTGTGTATCACAAGCACACTATGATACACACAAAACTGCATGCGATGATTTGTATTTAAAAGAAAACACAAACACATCAGAGAAGCAGAGGACACAGTGCAGAGGGAAATACGGGATTATCCATTTTTCTAAAGCCAGAAGTTACTGTTGGATATACAGTTTTCTGCCAATTCTGATCAATTCCCTTTTGGGACCAGTACTTATGGTAAAGCTTCTCTAAAATTGTGGCTTTTTCCATGCCCTGCTACATCCTGTTTGAAGTTTTTTTTTTTTTTTCAAAATCAAAGCCAACAGTTTAAATCACTCCTCGTGTAATGATTTTTGTAGACACGGATCATGTGTGTGAGTTAATTCTAGATTTGCCATTAGAAGCCGGTGCTGTATTATAACTACTTTTTGACTTATTCTTGTGGTGTTTCTCCCATGACTTTTTTTTTTTGCCCTCTTAGTTCCTGTCTGTCTGTGGTTGTGTCTTTCTTCACCTCTGGTAAAAGTGCGAAAAGTTATACCCACTCTACCACCAACTAAGTCATTATGTTTGTTTTCCCTTTATATTGTTGCTGCGTTATATCAAAGATTCAGATGAACCACCATGCATGGAGTGTTTCACACCAAATCCAGCAGCCTGAGAAAAGAAGAAGGCCAGGGAATAGTGAGTGTCAGAACCACTGTCCAGGATGAGACAACAAACATCAGTGAGTACATCAGAAAGATGGCCACAACCGACCGCATGTTTAGTGAATAGCTCAGACAGCAGAAACACAAGAAAGAAGAGGAGCAAGGCCCCTGCACGGTGTGTATCATTGGCAGATAGAGGAAGTGGCTAACATCCAGAAGTCCGACCAGTGGCTGGACAAAGCTGGACTGAAAGACAGCACAGAGGCACTAATCATGGCAGCGCAGGAACAAGCTCTGAGCACAAGATCCATAGAGGCTGGGGTCTATCACATCAGGCAAGACCACTGGTGCAGGGGCTGTGTAAAGACGCCCCGAGACAATCCAGCATATAAGAAAAGGGTGCAAGATGCTAGCAGGCAGGGCATACATGGAACGCCATAACCAAGTGCTCGTATTGTATACAGGAACATCTGTGCCAAGCATAGCCTGGAAGATCCAATGTCAAAATAGGAGATGCGTCCTAGGGTGGTAGAGAATGACCGAGCTAAGATCCTGTGGGACTTCCAGATGCAGACAGACAAACTGATGATGGCTAATCAACCGATAGTAATGGTGGTGGACAAGCAGAGGAAGACGGCTGTAGTGATAGATGTAGCGATACCGAATGACAGAAACATCAGGAAGAAGGAACACGAGAAGCTGTAAAAGTGCTAGAAGCTCAGAAAAGAACTGGAGACGATGTGGAGGGTGAAGGTAACAGTGGTCCCAGTGGTAATCGGAGCACTCGGTGCAGTGACCCCCCAAGCTGTGCGAGTAGCTCCAGTAGATCCCAGGGACAACATCTGAGATCTCTGTCCAGAAGAGCGCAGTCCTAGGTACAGCTAAGGTACCCTCATATAACGTGGCATTAGTCTATTTTCTACATCCTTGATGTTTCTTTGTTGTCATTACTTATGCAACCTTTTATGAGTACTTTTGTGTTTTCTTTTCTTTTCTTTTTGTGTGTGTGCTGTTTCTTTCTGTAGCCTTCCTGCCTACCTGTTTGGGTCTTTCCTCATGAGTGAACCATGACAGACAGCACTGTTGATCAATGGGGAGAGAGTAACTATCACTGGGGATTTCATCCATTACACATTTAAATGTGTTAATACTGCACGTCCACAGGTACTTTTTACATTTTTAAATTCTTATTTGATATCTCAAGCATGCGTGGGTGTACTTCACTGGCATCTTCCCAACATCACTGAAGCACCTTTTTCAACATCTTTAAGCATTCTTGCTGTTAAACTAAGCTGATGTGTGCTTGAACTGCCAATACCAAAGTAGACATGCAGGGCTTTTATAAATGCACGCTGTGAGCAAGGTTTTGCCCTTTAAAAGAGCCTTTATTATTTTTATTTGCAACGTGCCCTCTTTGTTGCTCCTTGTAGTGGAAAATATTACAACCTTTATCATTCCTATTAGAACAGAGAGTCCAGTGACCTTAGATAATTCACACAAGAGCCTCATCAACCTTCACTGTGAGTTGGATATATGAGGGTGTGTAGGATGTACAACTGTCTTATTGTTATGTGTTAAAGCAACCATACAACATTGTTGCCGTTCCAGCACTTAAATCAACAATACAGTGCTCATCTTTGCTCATCTTTCTGCATTTACCCAAATCACAAGACAAACCCAAGTAAATCAAATTCCATGCTATCCATGTTTTTGCCTGGAGAGGGAGATGTGGAGCTAAATGTAGCTCATTTCTCTATTTCATAACGACCCAAAATACAGAGGTATCTGTAAACCTGTATTGCTCTTAATATTAGCCTGCTAGCCTTTATTTTGCAACACAGAAAAACTACTACTGAATAATTTTTTCCACAAACCCACTGTCAATACAGCCGTTAATAAAAGTGTGTGAATGTGTTTGTACACGCTACTCTTTTGCTGCGCCTGTGTGCTGTTGATATGAGTGGCAACAGAAGCAAACTTGGAAAAGGAGATTGTGGTAACATGAAAAAGATAGAACGGTCTCACGAATAAAAACACAGGTGAGAAACAGTTAACACAAACCAAACAGAGACACTTAGGGAGGAAAAAATAGATATGGAGATGGGTGAACCTCATGCAAGACAAACAAGATGTTGATAGGTGTTAAACAAAGATGATGACACACTGTAAAAAAAAAAATAGTTGCAGCACAGCAGTTGCCATAAGTGCTTCTAAAAGTGTGAATGTGTATAATCAATAAAATATTAGTCCTGTAGCAAAATGCCGATTAGAAAACCAAAAGCAGACTCTGTTTTTCACTTTACATTCACACCTGACCACATCTGTAGGAAAACAAATCCATACAACAACACATATAAGTGAACCTGCTCCAAAGAGAACATTATCTAAAATCCAGCAAAGGGATTATAAGCGGAACTCATAATAAAAAAAAAGAAAAAGGGTTCAGCGAGACACATTTTTACACAGACACACACAAAAAAGCCTTTGGCTAACAGCAAAAGCACACCTGCTATGGCACTCTGTAATCCTGGCTTCCACAGAGCTGTTGAGCTATGCAGCAGTGAGCCCCAACAGTGGTAATCAAAACTCAGTGATTGTACTGAGATAAGAGTTAGTGATAGTGAAAGAGTTAAAAAATCAAAACCACATGGTTTTGCTTCATTAGTGTTTCCTGTACTGCCTAGGAATTGCCTACTGTAGTCATCTTACCCTTAAGCAAGGCACTTAATATTTATTTCTTGGGACTGCATTAATAAAACAAGAGTTCCTAAAAGACTGGTTTAATAACCACGTGCATTTGCACTAGTTAAATCAGTCAGTTGCTCCAACTACTGATGAGGTGCTAGATCCGACAGAAACAATGTGGACAGAGAATATGCACAATAACACAGAAAAGCAGTGAACCCAATGAGGCAGTCTATTGCATTCTTCATAGCATTTAGTTATAAGTCAATAAGATTAGGTAAAACATATCAATCACTAAAAGCAAAGGACTAAAGTAATAATAGAGGGTACTAATCAGGGTCAGGCTGTTTAGCCATTAATGTACACTTATAGATAAAAACACTCACCCACCCAGACCAACACGTATTACATCAAATTTCACTCCCCCACTCTCATATAGAGCCACAGTAGAACCACAATAGATGTACATAGTGCACTTTGAAAGGTATGATTCAATACCTAAATGCGTCATAGCCAACTACTACAATAATTATTTTTTAAAGCCCACTTTCTGGTGAGGGAAGTGATCAAATTTTAATCCACATTGTTTACTGTAAATGCTCTTTCATTCTTTTGAAAAACATCTTCCTGGATCAGTTGTCCATCTGTTTGTGAGAACATAAAACTTAAAGCCGAGTTTGGGCACATTCCTACTTTTTTCCATTGTCATTTAAATTGCATCCACTTAAATGGTCTTCTTTTATCAATGACATGCAAAAACAGCCTTACTGATAAGGGTATGTACACTTAACAGTACATACATTGTTTTTACATTACTATCTTCATTTTTTCTTTGACATTATAAATGGACGGTAAAGAGGAAATAAGAGACAAAGCCATAAGCTCGAAGGAGATGGAAGAACCTTTGTAATATTTCAACAAATGTAAATGTCAGTATTTTCACTTTTATCCTCTTATGCATTTGCTTCCACCTAAAAGGAGTAATAGAGGCTGCTTCACTGTAGAGGTGTGCATGTGATGAGTTAAAATGGTTGGATGACTAGCAGAGTGGCCACCAACCTCTGCTTATCTTCATAGCTCTGGATAATGGCTCTCAGCCTGACAGTATGAAGTAAATGTGCATTTGTGAGTGTTTGTGTGCCTTTGCATGTTATAACCATTAGGAAGAAGACAGCATCTAAACACGGCCATTAACATCCCACACTCTCTCTCCTTTCTCTATCACTGCTTTAATTTCCTTTTTTATTTCTCTTTTTTCATCATTTATTGCTCTCAGTTCAGTTTTTCTTTTGACAAAGCATGCTATCTCTTTGTTTCTCATTTTACCAAAATTGTGTTTCAACAACATTTGATGAATCACCATGGGCTTCTGGAAGGACATTCAAAGCTCTTCTTTGGATGCTGGATACCTTTTGTTTCATTTTCTGTTAAGATGATCTCACACTGCTTCAATAACGTTGAGGTCCAGGCTCTGGTGAGACAATTCCACGACTGATAGTTTTCCATTGTGTGTTTTTCTATCCACAATTGTGTTTACTGCATTAGCAGAGTGTTTGGAATCAACAGCTTAAAAAGGAAGCTGTTCCTGATCGTATGTTTTCTGGATGATATTGCAA
This sequence comes from Mchenga conophoros, assembly GCF_057382185.1. Classification (NCBI taxonomy): domain Eukaryota; kingdom Metazoa; phylum Chordata; class Actinopteri; order Cichliformes; family Cichlidae; genus Mchenga; species Mchenga conophoros. The sequence continues at coordinate 24,196,693 of NC_140537.1, read as the reverse complement.
CAACCGTATCAACTGAGGGGCCAAATGAATCTCATAGATCCTGTGTCACATCTTTACTGGGCTTCTTCCTATTTCTTAAGGATATGACTTTCACATACTCTTCATCTTCTGCAGTTAGTTTTTTTAGGCCTGAAACTCATTCTTTTGTCCTACATTTGTCCAGCCTCTTCAAATATTTTAGGGAGATGCTGCACAGCACAGCCAGTTTTTAGCTAATAGCACTTCTTGGTGCAAAACTATTATGTTATGCCTGTCAAACTGTGTTATCTTTGGCATTTTTCATAGGTTCATCTAAAGAAATGTGAACAAATGGTTTGCTTTTATAACAGGCTGCTAGTATAAAAGTGCCTAAAGATACAATTTAAAACTGGTTCGTTGCTAAGTTTTCTGTTATGTGTGGAAACAACACTGGTTCATTCTTTAATTTAGGTGGCGTTTTATGCTAGAATCATTCCTAGGTCAGGGTTAAGGGTTTAAAAAAAACTTGTTTAAAAATGGTCAGGTGCAAGGACTGGACTAAAAATAAGTGAAAAAGTAGTAGTATGTCCAAAGAAGATCTTTAAAAGACATTCACAAAGGCTAAGACTGCACAGTAGTGTACAAATAAAAACATCTACATTAAAGTGTCAGTCTTTCAGTATTGTTTGTCATTGTGATCTGTAAAACATTATTATAACACTGAACAAAAAATGGATATATCAGTCTCCTTCCTACTTCCAGCCACCGCACTTGCATAGACTCAGACAGACCCCAGGCACTTTAAAGGATGTGTAACCACACACATTTAAAGGTAATTGGACCATCGACCAGTGCTGTGTTGGAGCCACGAGTCATTTACTGTTACAACAAACCCTTTTCTCGGAACACACATCAATGTGAACACAAACCCCGAATACTGTATGTGGATGCACAATCAAACAGCATGCAGGTATCCTCTAGCCTAAATAGCATCTTACAATCACTAAGGGGTGCTTTGAGATTTCATGTATCTCTTATTTTCTCTCCCTGTGGCAAACACATCAAAGCACACTGTGACACAAACTGTGGCTTCTGGCCTGATTGTTACATACATGACTCGTAGCAATTCAAAATGCAGTCGATAGCAGGTGACATTTGGAAGCCATGGAGGTGGGAAAATTGTACACAGCGCTGACAGACACTATCGACTGCAACAAAATCAATATGCGTAGGAAGTTGTAAAAGTAAAACAGAGATGTATGAATAAATGTTGTCAAAATTCTGCTCTACACCTTACCTCAAATTACTGCTGGTAGACATAAGAGCAACTCCCCATGAAATTAGACCTGGGCAATTGCTGTATTAGCTGCTGCTGCACTTCCTCCCACCTTATATGATGAGCTCCACTAGTGGATAGACACAGAGAGAGATTTGATTTTGGACTTTCTAATGCAGTGTAATAATGGACTCTTGGTGTAGGCTACTCTTAGCTATTAGTAGTTTATCTGCTTCACCTTCAGCAGCAGAAATACTATAGGGCTTTCCTCCATGATCATACGTGGCTCCCTCTTTTCGTTTTTGTTTCTTTTTTCCCTGTGTTAACTGGATTTCACCTGCCCAGGAGTAGGTGTTCTGCTTTCAGCATCTGTTGTGCTATAATCTTCCCTCTGTTGACTCCACTATGCAGTCATATGTTTGCCATTGCTATAAAGAGAGGGCAGCCAGACATGCGCACAGTCAAACCGAAGAGCAGTTCCACTACTCCTGTCTCCCTCCCTCTTCTCAAGTGACCCCTCTCTTACCACCACCCGAACCTCCGTTTCTCCCTTGCTAATGAGCAACATGCATGTCAGTCTACGAACAGCTTGCACACCAAGCCTTCCTTCTGTCCTCTCCCCTCCCTCGGCCATATTTGTGCTTGCTGGTTGACATGTTTTAACGAACCAACTAAAAGTCCAAGGTTCTCTCCCCACTCCATGCTCTCTACCAGTTCAGTGGCAGTCAGAGAAGCACCAGCTTGTTGCAGCAAGCAGTCCACTTGCACTAGTATGAAAACTCTGCACCACCAACTGCCTTCTCTCCACCTTATAGCGTGCAGGCTCATCCATCGGCCTCGAAAGCAGTTCCAAGCATAGCTCTAATCTATTCTATTCACTGCCTTGATTTATTTGGACAGTTTTATTCAAAAATATTCCTGCGATGAAACTATTAAAAAAACAAAACAAAACACTAATGCCTCATTATAATCATTCTTTGATCATGACAGTCCTACACTCCTGGTGGTAGTAATAGTAACGGTAGGGCTGATTCACAGTAAGTAAAGATTTTACATCCAAATTTTTTTTGCTTTTAACATCTAATGCACCATTTAAGGAATATCTTCTCAGTTCAGCTCTATCCAGCTGTGCATCTGTTTGTGGGAACAGAAGCCCAGTATGGGCTTACTCTTTATTTCCACAGTATGTTTTGTAATTATTCAAAAAGTGCTTAAAGAGTGTTTAATTAGTAACATGAAATAATAACATTACTGAAGTTTACACCTGACCGAAGCTACAAAACTTATAAAAATACAGCTTATTTTGATAATTACTTTTTAAAATTTTGATTTCTTAATCACCCATGCTGAATTAAAGAGGTATTAAAAAGAGCAGCAAGATCAAATGAAATAAGTAAATGAACTCTACAATAATGAATTTACTTAAACAACAATATGTGCACTTTAATGCACAATAAGCCCGCCCTCTCCGTCTTTCTCTCAGCTAACACAGGGTGCTTGTCTCACCACTTACACTAGGTCTGCAACACCAGCTGCCCATTCTCTACCTCATAGTCTGTGTGCTCATCCACTCTAGCATGAAAACTACTTCCAAGTGTACAGGAATTCTCGTCTCCTCTCTTCCCTTCTTTCACTTACTTGTGTTATTTTATTTTGCTGTTTGGTGTTATTAAAATAAAATTATAAAATATAGCAAAGCATGCCGCATTCCAATCATTGTGTCTTTGAACACAAAAACTGCAACCTGAATGGCAATTAAAATCAAAAAGCCACTTTACTCTGTCCTGCCCTTCCACCAATTTCCTAAACAGAATTGAATTTGAGGGACACAATTAAAAGAACAAAAGCTATACTGATGGCAAATTGTTGATTAAGTGTGTCATGTAAAAGCTAATAATGTAAAAAGAAACAAATTTTTTTCTAAAGAGATTTTTTTTCCAGCATAGTTGAATTCATAAGGTCTTCAGTCAACAGAACAACATTAGTGGAGACTTTCTTGTTTTCCTTGTTGTGATAACGTTTGTCAAAAGAGAGGTTGTCAAAGGAGCTTGCAAAGAAAAGCGTCTGGACTTCTTTAAGTTGCTTGAAGACGTTTCACCTCTCATCCGAGAAGCTTCTTCAGTTCTAAGGTCAAATGGTGGGGAGTCCCAGATTTAAACCTAGTGGGAGTAACCCCCCACAGAGGGGGGTCCCAGATTTAAACCTAGTGGGAGTAACCCCCCACAGAGGGACAAAGGGACCCCCTGATGATCCTCTATTCGCCTGAGCCAAGGTGTGAAAATGGGTGTGGGTCCCAATCAGCCAGGGTTTCGGGTAAGCTCATTGTGAAACCTGGCCCCACCTTATCATGCGAATTCCTGAGGTCAGATGGCCCAGGATGTGAGTGGGCGTTAAGGCGTCTGGGGAGGGAACTCAAAACTGGATTATAGATGGGAGACAGTTGGTGTCGTAAACCTTTTTTGGGGGGATACTCCCACTAGGTTTAAATCTGGGACTCCCCACCATTTGACCTTAGAACTGAAGAAGCTTCTCGGATGAGAAGTGAAACGTCTTCAAGCAACTTAAAGAAGTCCAGACGCTTTTCTTTGCAAGCTCCTTTGACTACGATGACCTGGATGACTGAGAACCTTCACAGACAAAAGAGAGGTTATAGCAATGCCCAGCAATTGCCTCTTGACCCCCTTCTTCTCTCCTGAGGAAAAACAAAATTCCATTGCTTACCGATATTATTTACATAACAGCAAAGCTTAGTCTTTATTTGTACATTCATATTACACATTGTATGCCTTTAACTAAATGGTCACAGCAAGTCAAATCAAAAATTCAATAGAGAATTCATATAGAATGTGATCTATATTGCAAGATATTTAAGTGACTTTGATTGTGGCATAGTTGTTGGTGCCAGACAGGTTGCTCTGAGTGTTTCAGTAAATGCTGATCTACTGGGGTTTCCCCACACAACCATCTCTGTGGTTTGGAGCGATCCAAAAAACGAAGAAAATATCCAGTGCAGTGAATGGCAGGAGAACATGCCCTGTTGACATCAGCGGTTAAAGGAGAATGGCTAAACTACTTTAAACTGATAAAAAGGCCAAGGTAAGTCACATAACCACTTGTTACAACCAAGGTATGCAGAAAAGCAAGCTCAAAAGGTCAAACTTCAAAGTAGATTAGCTCTAGAAGCAGAAGAGCACACCGGGTGCCTTCCTTCACCTACTTCAGTAGAATTCACACAGACTAACCAAAACTGGATAACAGAAGATGAGCTGGACTGATGAGCCTCAATTTTTGCTGCAACATTCAGATAGTAGGTTCAGAATTCGCCCTAAACACGAAAGCATGGATACATCCTGCTTCATATCATCCCACTGGTGGTGGTATAACATTTTGGGGGATATTCTGTTTAAACCATGTGGCCTCTTAGTACCAACTGAGGAGATTGTTGCTGATTATGTCCACAAAACATCACAAACTAACAGCTACCTGCCTTGGAAGACATCTCAACCTCCTGCTGTTGGAAGAAAAACAACAACAACAGTATACTGGAAGGCTCATCATCTCTTTGAATCATTACCCACAGGAAAACGTTACCAGTCCATTAAAACATGCACCAAAAAATTCATCAACAGTTATACCCTAAAGCCATTACCATCCTGAACAATGGACTGAAGTACACCCCTATATACAAAACGTACAGCAATTACAATAACAGGAGTAAATCACAATGTGGACTTTATGAATGCATACAGTGGCAATGAATGTGCTGCATAGTGGAAATACTGGGAAATTGTGATGTTTGTTATGTGTGCGAAATGAACTGTTTATATTTATAGCTTAACTCAGCGGTCTCCAATCTTTTTTGCGCCACGGACCGGTTTATGCCCAACAATATTTTTCACGGACCGGCCTTTAATGTGTCACGGATAAATACAATAAAATAAAACTAGTACCGGTACCGAAAAAAAGAAGATTTATTCATAACACACGTGAAAAGACCCAGGAAAACCGAGTTAACGATCAAAACGATAACAAAATAACGCTGAAAACCGATAAAAACCCTGAAAACCATACATTTCACACTTGAGCCTAAACTCTCGCGGCCCGGTACCAAACGACTCACGGACTGGTTCCGGTCCGAGGCCCAGGGGTTGGGGACCGCTGGCTTAACTGATATTTCATTCTTATTTTTAATAAGGCGATCGTGGCTCAAGAGTTGGGAGTTCGCCTTGTAATCGGAAGGTTGCCGGTTCGACCCCCGGCTTGGACAGTCTCCGGTCGTTGTGTCCTTGGGCAAGACACTTCACCCGTTGCCTACTGGTGGTGGTCAGAGGGCCCGGTGGCGCCAGTGTCCGGCAGCCTCGCCTCTGTCAGTGCGCCCCAGGGTGGCTGTGGCTACAATGTAGCTTGCCATCACCAATGTGTGAATGTGTACGTGAATGGGTGGATGACTGGATATGTAAAGCGCTTTGGGGTCCTTAGGGACTAGTAAAGCACTATATAAATACAGGCCATTTACCATTTTTATATTCCTTGAGTGCAACTTCATTCCATTGTATATTTCCTTAAAATGACAGTAAAGAATCTTGATTGTTGAATTTTATGACCACATACCCGTATACTTACGGCTGCTTCCAGCAGTATAACACAAAATTTCACAACCCTCAATTCATCTCAGACTTGTTACTTGAGCAATGACAATCACTTCACCGTACTAGATGATTTCACTAGGCCCTTCTGGACCTTTTTAAAAATTCTGAAAACCACTGTAGAAATAGTACTCTATTTTATGTGGTTGTACTGCAGAAACAGAGGATGATTGCAGCCTTTAGAATAGCATTTTAAGGGTGTGTTGTTTTTTTTTGGTTCCTCCTTTAGGGTAGGTACTCTGGCTGTACGAGATGAACCATATGACGTAAGTGTGAGGTGATTCATCCAGATGGAAGTGAATGTTGACTAGCTGAAGGCACCACAACCACCATTTCAAACAAACTAGTGTACATAGGTACACATTAGGTTTGAAAAAACATGAAATGCCAAACAGGACAGGCAAAAAAAAGAAAAAAAAAAAAAAAGAAATAATAACATTACTGAAGTTTACACCTGACCGAAGCTATAAAACTTATAAAGATACAGCTTATTTTAATAATTACTTTTTAAAATTTTGATTTCTTAATCACCCATGCTGAATTAAAGAGGTATTAAAAAGAGAAGCAAGATCAAATGAAATAGATCTGGGTTTATCCAACTGTGAAAATACAGAGGAGTTCTGATCTATCTATACAAATCCACAGTGGACTATCATGTGAATTCAGCATTCTAGTATCTAAGCAACCCCCCCCCCCCTTTTTTTGGGGGGTTCTAAACAAATCAAAAAAGTGTTCGAGAAGAGACAGAAAATTAACTTATGAGTGTTCATAACCTCTTTATATACAGACATGTGAAATTTGCATAAAATCAAAAAAGGAAAAAGGCAGGGGGCAAAAATATATTCTTTGTTTTATTGCTTATTTTATTTTGTAGCAATTGGGGTTATTCATAGTGGGAGTACTTCATGTTCATGACTTGAAGTACAACATTTGACTATAGATTTTATTCTCTTTCTTATATACATGCTAACATATACACATGTTCACACACCTACGAATCCACACTTGCATTCACACACAAACACACACACAAATACACTGAGCAGTCTCTGATCAATATAACGATGACAACAACAAGTCCTGTTCTGATTTCCCAGATGAGCCACAAGCTGTTTTATGACTTACTTGAATTGTTGGGAAGACGCGTGTCTGTGTGTGTGCAGTGCGGGTTAGATTGGGTTCTGGTATGTATATATAATTGAAACTTCCTTACTTAATGTGCTTTTAAATACCAAACTTTAAATTAATATGTAACTTAATAATTAAACTGCGCTATCATTTAATTCAGTGTCCGTCTCTTTTTAATTGAATAAAGAAGAAAACGTTTCATCACTTATTGCCTAAAAAGATGAGCGCAATTGGAGTTCTTGGAAAATGCTTTTTAAATCAATTAACCTTTGTGTTTGAGATATGTCTGGCAAATGAGAAAAAATGTGTTTGTCTAAAACAAAGCTATATAAAAGTCTATGATTAACACTACAGGAAAAAAATAATGCTAATTATTGATAAGGTGATACATAATTTGTGCATTTACCTCTGTATGTGTTTATGGCGTTTGTCTTTTCTGTTCTCTTGAAACGTGAGAAAAAGACAAAGAGACAAAAAGGCAGACAGAAAAAAATGGAAAGTAGAGCAGAGATAAGTAAAGGAGGAGATGCTGTTAAAAAATGGGGAAAGTGATTTAAAAAATGTTCTTCACCCTGAAAATACTCTTGGTGAATAATGGGAGATACAACAGAAGGAAGAGTGGGAGAAGGGTGAGACTCCACTTGGGAATACAGGTTTGATCTAATAGAGTTTACACGCAAGGTTCCCCAAAAGTCTTAACAGAAGTAAAAATTCTCAAATCTAGTTATCTTCCACTATTTCCACCGTGTCTGCCTGGTAAGTGCAGGTAGGTAGGCATGCAAATAACTCTATTTACTTGCTTTTTGCTTTGCAATCATCACAGATGAAAAGAAAAAAAATGCTAAGGCTTACAGTAAGTAGTTATATGTGTTTAACACAACTTCACTTACATGTAGCTAAAGAAACACAGCTATACAGCATGCACAGATTAATTATTTATAGACACTTTGGGGTTTGCAGGCGTTTCTCTGCACCAGTTTCAGCCATCCCAGCCTCTCATACTGTAAACCGTGGCTGGAAGCACTGACGATGTGTCAAGCTGAAAGACTTGATGTTTAAGGGAAACAGCTCACTGTCAAGGCCCTGCTATACACACACACACACACACACACACACACACACACACACCAGTGCCAACATATACAGTTGTGTGGAAAAATATTCGGTCCTTCCTGGTTTTCTATTTTTTTGCATATTTCTCACAAATACATATTTCAGATATATAACAAGTTTTAATGTTAGACAAAGAATACCTTAGTAAGCAGAAAATTCAGCTTTAAAATGATGATTTGATGAGCTTTTGTGTTCTTTTGGCCAGGAGTGGTTTTCACTTTGGAACTCTACCATGGACGCCATTGTTGCCCAGTCTCTTTCTTATTGCTATCATGATCTGACCTTAACTGAAGCAAGTGGGGCCTGCAGTTATCTAGATGTTATTATGGCTTCTTTTGTTACTTCCAGGACGAGTTGTCAACGTTCACTTGGAGTAATTTGGCCAGAAACTCCTCGAAAGGTTCATGACTGTTCCAAATTTTTACCATTTGTGGATAATGATTTTTGGCCAGGGAGCTTTGGATGTTTTTTTCCCTTTAATAAATCAAATTATCTTTTACAAAACTGCATTTTGTATTTACTTGAGTAGTCTTTGTCTAATATTAAAATTTGTTTGATGATAATGAAATACGTAAATGGGACAAATATGCAAAAGACTAAGGAATCAGAAATTTTCACTGCACTCTAAGCACACAGAAGCTATCAAAGTGCAGCTAAAGATGTAAAGCCATGGGGACTCTTAATGTTGATGATGAGAGAGAGAGAGATGAGATAGCCTTTATTTGTCAGTTGCAGGTCTTTTGCCCACAACCGAGATGACAGACCTTGCCGACCGTACATACAATACACAAACATCACATTGGGGAGACAGGTCAGGCTAGGTAGCGAGGAAAAAAACATCGAAATGTGTAACACAAAAGGATAGTACAGGAATGCACAGATCAGGGAGTTTTTGTTCGGCTCCAGCCTTGAGCCCACAGCTGGCGCCGAAGGGGTAGCCGGATTATGATGGTAATTTGTCTTTTGCAACAACTCATGAGAATTTCAAAGCTGTTCTTTAACACTCCGACACTGGTCTCTCAGTCTCCCGTTGGAGAACCGCGAGCTTCCCCATGATGGTATCAAACTTGGGTTCCGTGGTGTTGTCATTCTTTTGCTCAGAGAACCGATTCTGAGAACTCACGGCTGCAGTGAGCTGTAATCCAACTTTCACTCAAAGGTGTTATTCTGAGCAGGCCTCTCCTTGATGTAACCCAATATACGCTCAGAGGTGTTATTCTGAGTATTCACGGCAGCTGTAAGCGTCTCCAAGATCTTAACCATGCTGCTCTCAATGAGCCTGTTTTGAGAAGTTGCGCCTCGTCCCACCGTTTCAATCCCAGCGGGCGGCCTTGGGGGGGTTTGAACAGCCGGTTCCGCTTTCTTAATTCTCCGATAAGCCAGGGCCAAGCCAGCTCCGATCAGCAAGAACCCTGTTATCATGGTTCCGAATAGGTAGATATCTTCAGCGTCCTCGATCGACAGTCCCGCCAGGCACACGACCCTCCATTCCTGCCACCCATCCATCGTGTATCCGGCAGGGAAAGTCCCTCCAGGGCACTCGGGCTCTCCTGAGCCCAGACTTCTCGTTGACAAAAGGATGTCAATAGCATTCAGAGACCAGTTGATCAAATCCATAATTTTCTTTAGGTTTTAGAAACAGACTGTGAGAGAGTGTTCCAGGGAAAGTAATACAAGAAAACACGAGACTAGACAAGGACATAAGCAGGGAAGATAAGGGAGAGGAGAAAAAGTGTGTCCGCCTCCTCCGAGAGCCAAAAAGGATGTCTTCAGTATAGCGGGAACATTTAAGCCATTAAATACCACAGGGGTTTAAATAATACATGTGCATACATCTGCAGTTAGAAATTATGCATGTACATATACAATCATGATAACATGAAATCTGAAATCTTACTTTGAGAACATCAGAAAGGCAACATGCACAATGTTATTTCATTTTTGTGTAGCTTTTCTTCTGATTCCACTGACTGTATCTTACGTAAGCAATGAATAATATTACATTTTTTTTTGCTCGTTCTGTGTAGAGCTCATGCACAATCTTTTGGTAGCTGAATTTCTGTTATATAAGAGAGTAACATTTTTATTGTTTTGAGAACCTTTTACATCTCACAGTTTGTACAGGAACATATCCTAGTGCTTATTCTGTAATACGTTATTGCGTGCTTTATTTGCTCTACACTTTCATGGCCCTTCATCATAACACTCTTATGTATTGTCTTATGTAATTTCTTATTATTTGCTTCATTTTCTACAGACAAACTGCAGGTAAGTGTTTTCAGTAACCCCTATTGTAAATGTTTATGTAAATATTTAAGTTGTTTAATTATTCATCTTCTTCGTTTACTTCTTAACACAGCAAGGTAAGAATGTTGACAAAAATGTATTTTTTACATCTTATGTCAAGCTACGCTAGAGTAGATATAGTCCTTTTTTCATAGGTACAAAAAACTAATTCTACCTAGTAATTCAGTCAATATGATATCTGCAGCACTCAGACAGCTAGACTAACCTGTGCCAGTCTAACCACCTAGCTGGTCCCTCAACAGATCTCTGTGTGTTTGTCTGTGTGTGTTTGTTTGCATTATAAGGTGAGATCCTGATAATGGATCTCACCATACTATTAAGGTCCAAAAGCTTTGGAGGGACCTTGTAGATTTCAATGACTATTTGAGGGTTAAGGCATGTTTTAGCATTAAGGGCTACATGGACGTTTATTCAGTTGTAATGGTTAAAGTTAGGATAAGAGCTGCATGTGTCTATCGCATGTGGATACAGTTAAAGTTAGTTTTACAGCCATTCTGGTACACTTAGCACCCTTCACTTCTCAGCTGTCCAACACTCACTTACTCTCACTTTCATACAATACACTCACACACACAAAAACACATTCAGTCCTGTCACCCATCACTCTGATTCTTACTGTTCACTGAGGGCCTGTCTCAGAGTCTGGTATGTCCAAAAGCAGTTATTTTGTTGCATTAGCACATCTCTTGACCTCTCCTGTAAACTGATATTTACCTAGCAGAAAAAGACAACAGGCACAGAAAACACAGAGCAGAGGTACAGAGCCTCAAGCAGGAAAGGAAATAATAAAATATTAAATCACAAAAAAAGAAAAAGGTTAGAATGATATAGGAAATGCAAATCATTTCAACCCTGTATTTAATTCTAAGTGTAGCATTATAGAAATTTTGAAAATGAAATGAAAGATTTTTGCAAATAAAAATAAACGCTTTCTACTTTATTATTAGCCACATGTTTAAAAGATTATTTTTTACACTGGTATAAAGGGATTTCAACAATTAAAGAATAACCAAACTGAAAGATATAAGTAATCAAGAAATTGGGAATTTATATTCCACATAATCTTATAACACAGGACAAGGCTGACAACCAATATTAAATAGCTGCACAGTCTATGGAAGCAGAATAGCCTTTAAACTACATAGGATTCTTGATGGGAAATCATTACTTCAGGAATCAGGAATGCTTCTGAAAGCAACTCTCAGCAGACATAGTTCATCACTGCTCAGCAAATGACAGTTAAAACTCTGCTATGAAAAGAAAAAAAAAACATAAATCATTAAGATCCAGAAGAGCTGTTGCCTTTCCTCGCTTGATTTCATTAATGATAGATAGAAAAAGCAAATTGTCCATGCTAATATGAGAGGGCCTTAGTGTACAGGGAAGCAGGCCAAAACTAAATGAAGCTGTGTGTATTTTAAGAGCAATGCTCTATAGTAAAATAAACCAAGGTGAATCCACTTGTTTTCAGTAAACTAATGCAAAAGTAAAATTTTCAACCGCATTTCGTGGAAGATTCTAGCCCTTAAACCGCTCTGCTTACACTCTGGACCTATTAACCAAAAACGTTCCAAAGTATGAAACAAAACTTTTAAAACAAGTAGGCCTTGTAGGTAAATACAATGATTTTCTCTATTTCATCACACAAGCTATTATAAGCAGGCTGCTTTTTTAAGAAATAAGAAAACTTAAAGACTAAACTTAATACATTTTAGTTGTTGTTTTGCAGGTACTGTAAGTTCAATATTAAAAACTGGTGATTTAGCTGAATGCTGAAAGGCATTATGCCTATACATGTCCTTGCACAATGTGAATAGAGGCCATGGGGAAATAGGCAAACAATAGCAATAATCAGTAGAAAAATTAGGTAAACATACTGAGGAGCAGAAAGGTAATCCTCTAGTGAGCTCACTATGATAGTGAAGGGACGTTGTGGAACTTAATGCAGTGGAGAACAGTGTAGACACTAAGCTTGTGTAGTCATTGTGTGCCTATACCGCAATGTATAATTGTCACAGCATTGTCTTACTTTAAGGCGCATGTTTATCCAAAGCTATTTAAATATCATATATGTTTATATGTAAATGATGAATGGGTGAATGTCACACTTGTGTATTTGTGATCCACAGAAGCATGCAGTGCTAGGCAGATTCTGGGTGCTGTAATCCGAGGTTTACAAGCTGTAATGCTGCTGAAAGCCTACAGGCCCAGCTGGCAGACAGAAAGAGAGGGAGAATAAAAGAGAGAGACAAGAAAGGACATTGTAGGTAAGACAAAAAATGAGTCGCTAAAGAAAGGACAGTCATATGAATCACAAATTAAACATATAGAGCGAGGAAGAAAGTTTTAGATAGAGAGTGGAGAGAAACATGGAGAGACAGAAAAATACAAGCAGCAAGATACACTGAAGAAGTTTAGAACTAGACCAATCTACTCATATATAAACTACAATGTGTTAAGGATAGGCAGATGAACAGCTAAATACATTTCACAGAGAAGAAGAAAAAAAGAGTCTGAACTTTTCATCGAAACTCTTTTGTTAGTCAAGTTTCATTCTAAATAGTATTTACTTATAGGCTTTGTAAACATTGTTTTCACAGATTTGATCAGTTATGACCATTTTTATTAGCATGTTTTTTTCTTTGAAATTACAGTTACATGTTTACATAAACAGCAAACAGCTGTGTAGACACAGGAAGTCACTGAATTGTTGCTCGTGGCTTTGACACTGACTGTAGTGCACATTCTGGGCTCGAGTAGTTTAGCTGATCCTCTAATGTATTAACTACTTTGAAATATGTCAATCACCAGTATGTTGTGGTCTCATTGGTTTTGGTTTCATTTTCTGCCCTTAGAGTTGAGGGAACTCTCTTAGGCTTTTTTTCAATTTCTTTAGTATTCAGTATTCATGAATAGTCCTGCAGGCTTTTACAAGGATGTCTAAAAGCTCTTCTTTTGGATGAAAGCTGACTTCTGCACTGCTTTCTGATGGGGTTTTTTTATTACACACACTGTGGCACAGTACGGTAACAGGTAGTTTTTACATACATTCACACTGAAGATTACAGATAGTCTGACCAAGGGAATGGTGTGGACAGTCACACCTTATCTAATTGAGGTACTCTAAGTTCTTAAAGGACTGTATTGTAAACAAAAAAGAATGTGTGGCATGGAATAAAATGAAAGGAGGTGCATTGAAATGAAATGAGAGAGAACAGCCTGACAAGAGTTAGAAGAAGAGGAAGCGAAAGAATGATGGCATATCAAACCAATACAAATCTGCCCACCCCCAGCCCCCACTATAATCCCTTTATAATGTGCAACAACACAGACACATACACACAAACTGGAACAGGCACACCATAAATCCGTCTTGTCTTTGCTTATCAAGCCTATGAGAAGATCTACTGTAGGCATGTGGTGATTTACTCAGAGATTATCAACCAATGATACCATTGTGTTTTTCAGTCCTCTGGTAGTTTCTGCCTGTGTATGCCAAAGACTGAAGTCAGGGGTATCTAAAAATGAAGATGAAGAGTATGAAGATGAATGAAGATGAAGAGAAATTAATTTAATTTCTTAAGACGAATATAAATAGAGTATTATATTGTCATTAGACATATTAACAAGATATATACATATATATTAGGGGTGCAACGATATTCGTATCGATATTGAACCGTTCGATACAGTGCTTTCGGTTCGGTACGCATATGTATCGAACAATACAACATTTGTAATTTATTTTATCAACTTTCCTTCTGATGATGCTGTCTGTGTTGAGCGCTCAGTGAATCTGCGTTCGACTACTCCGCCTAGGCTGCACTGTCGAGCGCAGATCCACTGAGCGCTCAACACAAGACAGCATAGTCAGAAGGAAGAGCGCAGGGCAAGCTAGCAAGACAGAAGTTAAGCTCTCCTTGCAACATGGACCTCCCCCACTCTCATTCAGATCTGGCATTTGGAATTATTTTGGTTTTCATGTGACGTATGACCCTGAAGGTAAGTGAGTCATGGACTAAAGTAAAACAGTATGTTGGATGTGCCATGCAATGCTCAATTACATGGGTGGGAACTAGTGTGTTAGCGCAGTTAGCTCGTTAACGTGTTGGCCGTCTAGCCCCATGCACGGGGCGATCGGCGGTAGCTCGTTAACGGAGATTTGCCGTGTTGTGGCGTTAAGGTCATTTCAATGAGATTAACCTGAAAGCACTAGTGGGAACACAACGAATATGACTGCACATTTACGCCGACATCATCCTAGTGCAAAGACAAAAACAACAAGCATGCTACTAACTTTAGCCGAGTCATTTAGACAGCTGTTAGCACATGATTCTCCTTATGCTGCTGAGAATATAGCCCAGAAGAAGCGGATAGTATAGCTTTTATTTTGGAAAGAGACATTTCTCTGTAATAAACTCTCTTTTCCAAAGATGAGTGATTCCTCAATCAGATACAGGGCTTGCAATATCGCTAGCCCAACGTCCCGGGGCTAGCGATTTTTCTAGTCTGGCTATTGTAGGAAGGAAAAATATGTCAATGCTTTTGCATTCTTTCGGAAATGTAGCTGGGTAATTATGTCATTGGCATCGGTGAGCCACTGTCAATATGTGACATATTGAAATCGCGTTTGAATTTGCGCTTGGTTTTTGCTTTCACTTTGCAATCGTGCGAACTGTGTATAGAGAGCGACAGCACTGATCTGTGAGTGATGATAATTTGTGCACCAATTCCTCTGACATCGTCTTATTAATCGTTAGCTTACTATGCAAACATGACAAGTGAAATCTCCCGCAGCAAGCTTAAACATGTGAGAGGTTGATCGCGCAGAGAATCGCTGAGCTTATGTGAGTGCGTGTGTAAAAGCAGCAGGATTTATATTTCAGTTCTGCTGAGCCAAATAAGACAGGTCAGGGTGAAGAAGTGACAGCCAAAGAAAAGCTTACTGCAAAACGGAGAAGTTATGACAAATCAGACTGTAAGGCAAAAAGAAGCTTTATGGTTTCATGGACAAAAGAATTTCTGTGGCTGCAATATGACGAGCTAAATAACCAGGGCTGCACATTAGTGGTCCGCAGGTGCGCATTCGCTGTCAAAATAAAAAACACGCACAAGGGTTAGGGTTAAATTTAAAAACTGTACTTTTGAGTTAAAATATATATTTATAATTTTAATAAATGACAAATTAAAAAGGCATGAACATTTTTTTTGTATCGAAAAAATATCGAACCGTGACACCAAAGTATCGAACCGAACCGTGAATTTTGTGTATCGCTGCACCCCTAATATATATATATATATATATATATATATATATATATATATATATATATATATATATATATATATATACACATACATACACACACACACACACACACACAGGGCATATACTTGTTAGCTCATTTCTTAATTCTTAGTCTTAGTACTTTACTACTGTCTTTGTGGGCTAGATTCAACAACCTGCTCGAGCCATTCCTCACAGACATTGGTCCATATTGATACTATTTACTGGCTACAAATCCATAATGTTAATCTCCAAAATATGAATTTTATCTAAAAATTGATGAAACTGCCATTGCTTTTAAAAACTAGTGAAAAAGACCTTGTTATTTATTAAGACCAAAGTATGGCATAGTGTGAGATATATATTCCGATAAATTTGCTGAATTTTAGATAAGGTGATTTATCAAATACTGCTCAAACAAACCTTTGGTTTAACAAGATAGATGAGCTGTAGAGACAAGAAAGCATTGAGTTACTGCTAGGTGATTGGCTGACTGGATATTTTTGTTGACAAGCTGTTGACCAGTACCTAATACCTAATAAAGTGCCCAGTGAGTGCTGAAAATCATGAATAAAATGGGAATAAATGGTGCAACATTATAATGAAAGAAGTCATGTAGCTACTCTTGTAAAACTCTCTATACAGCGTTTGAGTGCCTTTAAATTTATGTGTAAACATATTAACCAATAAACTAATAAACAGGGGCAAAATTACAGAAGAAAAATAAAACTTTTTGGTGGTGAAATTGTGACTAAAACTGATCATAGAGGGTGCTCATTTTAAATAGAAGCAATATCTCTTGCGGGATAATGTAGTTAAGAACAGGATGTTGAAGCCAGAACTGTGTAAGACTGATGTGCTGATAGGTTCCATCAGTTCATATAACTCCTTCATCAGTTCCATCACTGCAGCAGCCTCTGCTTCTGCTGGTGCCAGCAGTAATATTTGTCACAGAGCCAGCACAGATTTAGCTTGAAGAAAATGTGGAAAGTTTATGGGAAATTTGCCAATTTCATGGTGAAATAAGGTAATGTTAGGTAATGGTATTCCACATCAATACACTAGTCCAGTTTGCCGCAGGTCCTCCTTATACAACTCAATTTCAGGCTGTGCCTTGCTATTCGTTTTCACCATTGTGTGCTGCTAATCAAGGCCATAGTTAATTTGAATGATTGAATGACCGTGTAGCCAATTTGTGTACTATATTACGTTTATTTCCAATGTCACTATTTTTAGGTAGGCATACAAAAGTCTGTTATTTATTTTAAAAAAATTATTGTAAAAACGTATTTTTCTACATGAGATCTCCACCCCCTCTAGCACCAGTTGCCACTATTCAGAAATCCACTGTATGCTTAAGACAAGGAAACAAACCTGGTGTCAGATCCCACTGATCAATCACCTTCACTTCTTTGCTAATGATCTCTCAGTCATTCTCAGCTGTCACCTTACTTGTGCTATGTTTACAACCAGGTCACAGGCAATTAGGCCTCCTCCCTTATGTCTCCTCCTGATCCTGTCAATCCATTTATCCATCCATCAATCCATCCATCCACTACATAGCAAAGATTAACCCAAGGACTGATAACCCACCTCATTTCCCTACTCCACTTCTCTGCTGTCCATCCATCACTCTCTCTCCATACTCATCTATCCATACATCTCTCTGGCTTAAAAAACATTAGCTTGAGGGCAAAACAGGGCTGCTTCTTGTTTCCTTTTTCTCCTTCGTTCATATAACCATCCTCTTATCCTTTCACAATTTTATATGTTACTCACACCTCGCTGAGCCGTTATTCTTCCATCCACCCAGGCACATCAGTCTAACCTTTTCTTCCCCTCTCACTGCTATATGCCTTATATTAATAACATAACATCCACGATTTGACAGTGATCTCTGTACCTCGGTGGCACTGGTGCACATGCAGCCCGACTATGTGCAAAAGACATAAAGAATGGATAAAGAATATATAGAGTATTGCAGTACACTGTAGAATAACACAACTAATCTAAAGTCTTCTATTTACTTTTTCTTCTGTAAGCTAATAAATTTAAAGATGTATAGCTGCTTATAGTTTATTTAATATATATATATATATATATATATATATATATATATATATCTTGCCCCTTTGCAAGACCAAAGACTCTTATGTTTGGTCTTGTAGGCTCGTATGTTTTAAATAGGGGCAATTCAAGCTCATGCGGAGACAAGACAATTTCATATTTTACTACAGCAGAATGGAAATAAAGAGGATAGGGTTGGGTGAAGGGTTCTGACATCAGAGATATTTAATTCTGTCTTTTTTTCAGTACTCCTTTGCATGTTTTTTTTTCCTTCAGGGGTAAGGGTTTATAGAGACAATAGTGCCTGCAGTATTCCAGAAATAGGTATGGAGCAGAATGTAAAACTTTTATAATGCACACACAATAACACTGCTGTTCTTTTATCCCTTCTTTTGTGCTCACTTTCTGTCTTTCTGTCTTTCCTTAAAATTCAGGGAGCCGCTTCAGTACATCATGCTCCCAAATTCTTTAAATGATAATACACAGCGGAACCTCAGTATATGCAGCCACCTATTACAGTTGCGGCATTTTCTTAAAAATCAGTGTGCTTATGCTCAGATTCCCTATGTCACAGCACAGAATCTGCCTTGGAGGAGACATGAGACGGGATTGACAGTTGAGTACCTGGGGAATAAAACTTCTCCTGGCTTGTCTCAACAAACAGAAAAGAAGAAGAGTGGCTGTCGGGCTAGTGTTTGGTGTTACCCATACTGTTTGCACAACGGATGTTTTTGTTTGGCACCACAATGAAGTTCCCAATGGGGTTTGTTTGACAGCAAGTAATAGTTAAAAATGCTGTTTCCCTCTCCTCTGTATTTTCACATTTGTTCGCCTCACTTATCTGATTCTGTTCTTTTTCTCCACCCGGCTCTTCATTCTGCCTCTCTCTATGTTTTCTGCTGTTCAGTCACAAGCACACACACAGATAATATTCATATGCGCTGCCAAACGTAGACTGATCCATGGACACCAGAGGCACTTCGTCAGCTTCAGTTAGCATCCAGTGTCCACTGTGCTGTGGTCACCCGGATTATAACTTGCTGGTCAGTGCATGTGTGTTAACTCTTGACTGACACGACCTTCCAGCTAAAACAAATGGAAGACATCAATCAGTCCCACAGAGGAAGCCTGCAAATACTCTAGTATTCATGAGTTCACAAGGGTAAAAGCTGTTACCACAAAGGTTGAAAAAAAATAATCTGGTGTGCTCTTGCCCTGACCACACTGGAAATGGACAGAATAATGTGATAGGACTGAGGACTTGAATGGATACTTTGACATTTTACCAAGTATGTTTGACTGACACCTCGCAGATCAGATGGTGTATGCTATCACTGAGCTTATCACTATTAATAGTAAGCTTACTCCGTGTTAAAGTAACATGTTTTGTTTTGTTTTTTTCCCCGTCATCTGCATGTACTCATTCACAATTTGTTATTGTTCTACTGTGCTTGTACTTCTACTATTTTGGGCTTCTGATGTCTTTTCATTGCAAATTATGTACTGACCAGGTTATTTTAACTTCCCTCTCACAATATGTCATACATCTTTTTTAATCAGAAATAACTAAAGTCTATTTGTTATGTTATTTTGTACCACTTACTGGGATCTGAGTACATAAACACTTTGCTGTAATAAAATCTTTGTACATAACGGCCAATTTTACATAAGAGCCAGGCGATTAGGGATGAAATGTTAAGCCTTGAAATATAAATGTTCATTTGAATTACATATTTTTAAATTCTCTTAATTCCTGTGTTTTTAATGTATCTTCATATGTTAAAAATATCTGCAAAAATTTTACATCTCTTTATTTTCTACCATTTATCAAGATCTGAGTCACAAGGGTAGCAGCTCATCCAGAGGGTACTGAGCGATCCCAAGTCAACCAAGAGATGTAATCTCTCCAGCATGTCCTGTGTCTGACCCACAACCTCTTCCTGGTACGACATGCCCAGAACCTCTCATCTAGGAGGCACCCAGAATTTATCCTATTCAGAGACCTTGACCATCTCGACCTGTTCCTTTTGATGTGGAGGAGTAGTGGCTGTACTCTGAGTCCCTCCCGATTGATCAAACTCCTCACCCTATCTGGGGAAGCTCATTTGCTTGTCTCTGCGATCTCATTTGGACACAATCCAGAGCGCGTAGCCATAGGATAGGATAGGAATGTGGATTAACCAATAAACTGACACCATCGCTTTCATGCTCAGCTTTCTAATTTGTTACAACGATTGGTCAAGAGTTGCTCCTCTCCCACTCCCATCTCTCTTCACTTGTGATTAAGATCCCGAGATGCTTAAACTCCTCCACTTGGAGCAGGAACTTGTCCCTAAATTTGAGCAGACACTTCTCCATATTTCAGCTGAGAACCATGCACTCAGACTTGGAGGTGCTAATTCTCATTTCCATCACAAAAACAGAGGTGACAACACTTGGCTGTGCCTAGAAATTCTGTCCATAAAACTTATGGACGGAATCAGCAAAAGTGCACAGGGCAGCCTTGTCAGATTCCAACACCAACCAGGAATGGGTAAGACTTATTACTGGCAACATGGACCAAACACTCACTGTGGTTGTACAGATGCCTTCTGTCACACCAACTGTGTGCATGTCCTCCTTCACTACATCTATGAATCTCATCTGAATGATTGTTCAGTGTTGTTGTACTAAATTCTAACTTCATTAATGCTGAAAAAGTTTGGTTGTTCACTAGTGGCGCCTGAAACATAGATACTAAAGATCTTTTGTGAAATTGCAACTTTGTTTTCTGTTACTTATCCAGGTTCTGTCATCCCACACTACAATACAGCCTCAGCAACATGCAAGAACATTACACAAGGCAAAGGAAGCCATACACAAGTGCATGGATGCATATGCACAATGCTAACAGTTGAGAGAACCAGAGAAGTGGAGATGTAGGAACCTGCAAGCAGGATAAATCAATGACATCCTCTTGTCTCTCTGTCTCTCCCTCTCTCTCCATCACTCTGCTCCTATGTCTATCTCTCCTGTTTCCATGCCCTTTTCCATCTTTCTTTCACTCATGCATCTTTTACAGCTTCCTCTTTCCATCCTTTCTGCAATCTCCCACCTGGCCTGGAGGTGGGGGGCATGGTGAATGAAGAGTCATGCAAATCTACTTAATAAGATGGAAAAAAATGAGGAAAATAGAGATTTTTCTCCTTGGAGACATTTTTGTCTATCACTGTCTTCCATTCTTCAATTACCATAACACTGCATGTTTCCAACCAGACCAGCTTTCTGCAGCTTATTTATAAAATTTTACTTTACTTCACGAGCCAGTCAAAATGTCTTTTTTTCAGATCAATCACTCTAACCTCTCTCTGTGTTTTACCATTACCTTATTTGTCTCACCCTGGACCTTTTCATATACCATTGACAGTCAGTTTCAGTGGTATTAGCCCTCATCCATAGAGCTTGGTAACTTGCCCTTGAGGGCTGTTGCCTCTCAGATATGTTCCATAATCACAGATAATCTGAAGCGCTGCTCAACATGCTGTGCATGAATAATCCAAATTAATTAAACATTTTAATATGCCTATTTCTGTGTTATCAGCTATAATGTATTTGATGTTATCAGGAATCTTTATCTGGCCTGTAGGTCTTGGGATTTCAGTTTTGTCTCAGCTGAGCTACAAATGCCTATTTATTAAAAAAAAAAAAATACTACCTCAATCTTCCTCGGGGATGTCCCTTTATTTATATATATGCATTTTTTTCTCTTCGGGTGAACCATTTCATGACATGTTAAACAACACTTAATGCTGGTTAGAAAAAAAGGTGATAAGTCAGGTAACATTAGTTTAGGCTCTGAATTCAGTAAAAAGCTATTTCAGCAGATATATGGAGGATCCTGTTGGGACAGTGCACTGCCAACATCAAAACAGAGACAAACCACAGGATATTAGTCTGTGAGCCAATAACAGGTGTGTTATTGAAAGGAAACACAAGACAGTGCTCAATTTTGTCTGACATTTTTCTGCTTACTGTAGTGGTATTGAAGTAAAAATATATCTGGGACATGTGTTCAGAATAAAAATTCACCATTGTTGTCCCTTTAAAAAACTACATAGAAGCTTTTGTTGCATCCTGATCCAAAGGTTAATTCATATGTCTGTGGAGTGCTGGTGAAAAACAGCTTTGTGTGTCACTGTGGCTTGGATTTCTCAAATTTTAACAGTAATTAACCCTGTCTGGAACTCAGTTTCTGGCTTTGTTTCTATAGCAGAATCTCTCTGTGTGTTTATGTGCTAAACGAGAGGAAACTCTGCGTCTCCCTCTCTGTGTCACGCATTTATGGTCATGCAGACTGACATAAATTGTTATGCAAAAAGAAAAAGAGTTAACTGAACATTTTCAAACATGTCAGAAGATTTATGCAAATGCACGTGTGAATGGGCTTGCATGTGTTCCCAAGTGACTGCAGCTATTAAGGGTATTTGAGCTTGTGCGCGCATTAAGAGATCGCATAAAAGAAAAATGTCTTTCAATCATTCAAAACATGTAATGGTGGGGAATGTTTTTCACATGGTGGCGGGACTGTGAAAAGGCTCCCAGGGTCCCATGACTCTCTGAAGTCACTTAACATAATTTACCACATATGTCAAATAAGACTGGAGATGATAATTGAAGTGACCTCAATTTAGGAACACTGCAGTTTGCAGGCCATTGATTTGCATAAAGAGGGAGAACGTTTCAATCTCTCCTCCAAAAGATGGAGAATATGAGCCCGTGTGTGAGTGGAAGGAGACCATGGGCATATGTGAGAGTAAGAATGTAATGATTGTGACTCTATTATGACCTGAGCTGCTGTTTCTATCGCTTGCATGGGATCTGAAAGGATTAGGTCATCTATCTCCTTTCTAGCTGTCTCTTGTGCTGTTCAGCTTGTTTCATTTTATCTCTCTTTTCTTCAAATCTAAACCTCCTTCCTTCTTATCTCCTCAGTTAGCCACAAGCCTTTTTTTTTATTGTGGCTGTTTTAAAGTACTCGATGCCGTTTTTCTCTCTGAAGTCATTTAAGATGTAGCTGATAGCTAACGAAGCAATTACACATGGCAGTCTTGTCGCCTCTCTGTAAGAGATCAGTGGAGCCTGACATGCCTGTATATGTATATATAGAGAGATATATAGGCTCTGTGTATAGAAACCGAAGGTAATGGAGCAAAAATCCAATTCTACCACAGTGTAGTGGTAATAATTATGACGGATCTCAGGTATTTGCTACTATTATTATCGCTCGATAGCTGTATGCATCTGTGTGAAGTATGATGGGGATAAAGTCAAAGCGGATTGGTGAAGAAGAATCTAACAGGGAGATGAAGAAGGAGGAAGTCGTAAAAGAGAAAGGCGCTCAGAAGAATACATTAATTAAGTAAAAAACAACAATAACAAAAAACCCCAAAAGTTATTAATGAAACTGTGAGCAGGCCTAGGAAAGCTCAAAGAGAAACCGTGAGGAAGAACAGAAAAGAAAGGTCAGGTTAAGTGGTATGCTCACATGAAACCAGTGGTATTACTATAATTAGGGGAATAAGCATGTATTGTTAATGGTCCGGTTAGGTCAAAAAGGCACACAATAACATTGATTGCAATTTAGCTGGGCTTTTTGAGGACTTGTCAAAAACAGATAAAGCTTTAATGCAGAACTGTAGTCAGGTACAAGAAAAACACATTAAACTTCATATGGCATGATTAATATATATGTTCTAAAGATGAAGTGTGAGAAGGGAGATGATCTATAATTTATGCAGGAATATAACCAATGGTAATTGCGTTTGGTTCCAGACTTAGACTTTTTTTTTTTCATTTTTTATGGGAAATGTCATGTGACTTCACCACCTATGTTAAAATACAAGATAACCACAAAGCAATTTATAAATAACGGATCAAAAGTTTCTATAGGGAATGTGGTCCCTTTATTTGTTTACACTTCTGTAACCAGACCTCAGGGGTGGTTAAATAAATATGTTACAACATTTCAGCAGTGAACAGAACACGTGGGTTTATTTGAGTTTCAAGAATTTTCTTTTCAGCAAACATATGACAAAGCTTATACAAAAGCTTCCTTCTCTCTGTTTGCTCTGAAGTGTAAATGACCCAGAGTCTATGAAACTGAGGAACTTTATCAGTAATTCATACAAATGAAAGAAACTGTTTCTGTTCCTTTTATTTCACTGCTGTTTTTTACTTTGCCATTATTATTTCTTTCATAAGAATACCAGCTTGGATTGAAAATTATAGAGTGCGAGCCTTTTTCTTCCAGCTTTCCTTTCTGATGGCTCAGTTTTTTAACCATGATAAAAAAATTGGATGTTGGTGACAAATATATATTTTTATTACAGTATTTTTTTTGCAATCATTTTTTTATTATTATAAATTTTTGTAGTATATGTGCACCTAACACATAACAGTTATTGGCTTGGTCTACATATTTTAGAAATTTAGAAAATTATGCAGTAAGGACAACTTTTCTTCTTTAAAAAAAAATAAATCTTTTGATTTAGACTGATTTAAGTTACTTTATTTTACATGCTGTACATTTTACTTTGCAAATAAAACAAGACCTATGTATCACTTAAGCACACAGTACAAAAGAAAAAAAATGACTTGAGTGAGAGAACCAGATAGCTTTCATAATATTAAGTATATTTCAATTAAGTATATTCTTTCTTAGCTTTTTTTGGTAAGCACACAATGCAGAGGAGAAAGGAAAAATAACAGCTCTTGGTTTTCATTGCAATCAGCATGCATTGGTGAAACTTCTGCAACGTACCCACATTTGCATTCAGGGACTACAACTAATTGAATGGCTGATGTATTGGTGATAGTTCTTTTTCTGCTGATATACCAGGATATTAATTTCTTTTCTAGTTTTTCTTCTCCGTGGATTTATATACATAAAAAGGTTCCAGCAGGACTTTCCTCTAGCTTTCTTTTTCTGTTTCTGAGTGAATATTTCAGTATATTTCACTATATTTCCAGCCGTACACACTGGCCATGTATGAATTTAATTGAATCCCTATGACAAATGAACAAATGTTCAGAGAATTAAGGGAGACTGTGGCAGGAATACTGTATAACAAGTGCTTGAATTCCCTAAGAAGTAATTATGCTCTGCGATTAGGGAATTGTGCCTTAATGTAATTATCCTGTGCTTTAAAGATTAATTTTGTCTGTGATGGCATGCTGTGTTATGTTGGTGCCTCACCACATTATCCATAATCACAGATCACTGTTATCTGTGAAGACAGACGCACTGTGCATACGTGTCTGAGGACATCATTTTTGTGTCCTGTTTCTGTAAGTGTATTGGAAACAAGAACATGGACTGAGAACGTCTTCAAGCAACTCACAGAAGTCCAGACGCTTTTCTTTCCAAGCTCCTTAGACTACGATGACCTGGATGACTGAGAACCTTCACAGCACTGTCCAGTAGAAAGTTATCAGTATTATGCATAAAACAAGTAATTTAAGTAGTAATTTATTTATCAGCGGTTTTTCACAGAAGTGTATTCTTTACCACAGATGTATAGATCATCTTAATAATAAAAATCAGAGATTTGAATGTACAACATCTTTTTTTTAATATAGCCTGCAAAACACAACTAAGTGCACACATACACCCACAACCACACACTTGCACACAATCCATGAACAAACAATGTTATGAATATGTGCGTGCATGGCTGTCTTTTATGATGCCTGTTAAAATTCATTATGCACGTATCATTACCAGATAGCATTTGAAGATGCTTCTAATGAATCCAATTAACACCATGCTTTATTGAAGGGGAGGCGAGCTGCAGTGCTCAGGCTTTACCCGACGGGTGGACAGAAAACATAAAAAATGA
The DNA here is from genome assembly GCF_057382185.1 of Mchenga conophoros. NCBI lineage: Eukaryota > Metazoa > Chordata > Actinopteri > Cichliformes > Cichlidae > Mchenga > Mchenga conophoros. The sequence goes on along the minus strand of NC_140537.1, from coordinate 24,171,034 downwards.
AAACACAAAAAAATCATTTGTTCTGTTCAAGACGTTAATGGCTTGGGAAAGAAAGAAAAAAAGAAAGACAGAGAAAGAGAGAATACAGGTATAAATATGAAAGAGCAGCTGGACTATGCTGCTACAGGGGTGACATGCAAAATGAAGAAATACCTGTGTAAATATGAGACATCATTTAGAGACTAGGTGCAATGGAATTCCCCAGTAAATCCAGGAATTATGCAAATCTACTCTACGCATTTGAAGAAATTATCCTGCCTTCACCCACAGTAGAACGCCACACAGGTTCTGTTTTAACTACTTACCCTACTGACTCCCCGTCCTCTATCTTCTCCATAATTTGTGCCCAAGATTTCAAAGAAGATGTTGGGGTTAGTGCCGTTGTCAGTGAACTCCAAGAAACTGGTCAGGCCGCTCACCCCGAACTGCAAGGAAAAGATTTAGGATGTGTTATTTTTGGTTTATCTTACAATTATTGTTGTTATCGTCAAAATTACTGTAATTATTATTGTGATTTTCATCACTATAATGATGTCAGCTTTTGTTTTGTCACTTCTCCCTACAAATCTTAGAAAACTAACAGTTTTTTCAGCAAAAAAAAAAAGTGATGGTAACTGTACACAGCGAAACCGAGACACGTATGATTTTTACATCACATTCACATTCATATTATCACAGTCGTAGGTATTGTGTGTGACATTTGACAGTGATACATAATACAGGTGGTCTCTTGTGATTTTTTTTTCTCATCATGGAGGCATTACTTTCTCAGTTACTGTGATAGCAAAAGAATAAACATTCCATTTCACCTACATACACTTTAGTAACCTTCGGTGAATGGACCAGAGCATTATTAATCTGTAGCGTATAAACTGCGAGTCTGCAGACAGGCCAATGTCATACCTCGTGTCATTTTTAGGGATAATTATTCAAGTTACTGTGGTTTCGCCACGCGGATAAATTTGTGCAACTGTCAGACGCTGGAGAAGGACTGAAAGGGCATGCCGTTGTCTCATGCTGCTGTCATATATTCAGTGGGAAAACTTCAGCTTCTGTTGATGTTTGTCAGGATAGAAGTTATAATGATTTGAACTGATGAAAGCAACAACTGTTTATATTTTAGGAAAGTCAAATAAATGTGCTTATGGTTAATTTCAATAAGGAAGATCAATATTCACTCATCTGCCTGCTCTACAGGGTGTTAGGCTGCTTTTCTGTTTTCTACATCACTTTCACTTTTCCCAGCTGTCAATCTCAATACTGACATCATCATTCTAGTCCAATCGTCTTTTTACCCGTCTTCTTTGGGGCGATCAGCCTCCAGTTTGCATAGTTTAAATCTTTGCTCTCCGTCATTCTCGCTTTCAGACTCTCATTCATGCAACCCACCTCATCCCCAACTTCACCTCACTGACACCTCAGTCAGAGCTTTTCATCTTCACCATCACCAGTGTCTAGACTCCCGGGGGTCCTGCAATAAATCCTTTCACGGCTGATCGGCGGAGTGTAATCGCCATATACATTAATATCTCTATCTAAATAAACCAAGTTCAATTCTTTCAAGTAATCTCTTTTTATTGAACCCTCCTTATTTGATATCTGATGTCTGAGTTATAGAATAGTGACAGTCTTCCCAATTTTTGTAAATAATATTCTGAGAATTTGCAGTAATATCTCTCTTTCTGTACTCAAACACACCAGATGTATATGTGTGTCTGTCATAAGCGTGCATACCCCTAATGCTGATATGCTTTGAAGAACAACTAGTTATATTAGTATGTCTATGGCACTTCATAAGATATGGTAATGTGCTATTGGGATTACTAATCTATGTAAATATTTTATTCACCTGGGATGAGTGCACGTACTTAGACGCACACTCAGTATATTACATGTTTACATCTCTGCATCAACAGCTGAGGTTGAAACTGAGCCCTTAATAGTCATTTAGGAGAACCTGGATGGAAAAGATGTTTTATTAAGTCTAAGAAGAGAAATAAAATAACAGCGAAATGAAAAAAAAAAGACTTTTTAATTTTTGGATGCTTGACAGAACTAAGATGAAAGTAACAGCGTATGTGTGTTATAATAACAGCAAAAATAAATTGAGAATCGTTAAGCCTAGATTTGAAAACAGTCTCCCAGGTGCTGCAGAAGATGTAGGGGCTGGGTCACAGGCCTTACAATGCCTTTAAAGTAATCAATAAAATTTTAAAATGAGTCCTAAACCTTAACAGTTTATGTCGCAGAGATTCAAAGGTGAAAATGTAGCAGGCAATACATAGTCTTCTAAGCACAAACACAACACGCACTTCAGGTGTAACAGCAGCATTTATTCTCCACTCTGAGTTTGTCAATGAACACCAGGCAACAACATCAATAGAGCTCCTCATCAACACCTGCAAATTAGTATTTATCATTACCATATTGGCCCCACATACCAAAACACTGATTAAACACACAGGCACGCACAGCAAGTAAAGAACACTGCTGATACAGTGCGAAATGGAACTGATGCCAGGCTGTTGAAATCAACTCTATTACTGCTTAGGGCTCTTTAACAGAGCTCTGCTGAGACAGTCATCAAGGTTGGTTTAGCAGCCGGGGCTGGCTGATGAAAGTGTTGCCAAACCCCAGCCTGATCGCAAGGTGAAGTGCAGAGATAGATATGAAAGCCATTGCGCTGCATTTATTATTGTCTGACACTAATCCTAAATTAGCATTTCACTTGGCTTCATCATTCAGTCAAACTGTCATCCCTGGAGTATTTTTTTTAATTATTGATATCAAAACAGGGGGCATTGATCCAATTGGATTTAACAGTGATGAAAGTGTTGCCAAACCCACGCGTAAACTCAAGGTGAAATGTTGAGATTCCTAAAATCACAACTGCAGAATGAAGTCCTCTACCTGCCAAAAGCCAAATATGCAGGAACTGAGAAGAAATTGCCGACTGGTGGATTTACTTTGTTCATGCAGTCCTTTGAATGCACGATCACTTTGTGTCTAAGGTGTACTCAGGACAAAGGTAGAAAGCTATCATTAGATTTATTGATAAAAAAATTGATCTCTCTGTGATCAGAACAATATAAAAGTTAAGACAGAGTTTTTTCAGAACCTTATCCATTCGCATTCTTCAGTTACAGGTGACTCTAACGTATTAGTCAATTTAGCTATGACTACATCTTGCTGTTTCAGCCAAGGAAAAATAAGAGCTGTAAAAAGGTGTCTTGAATTGCAGATTAGTTGTTGTTGTTTCAAAAAGAAGGATAAATATCATTTGATTTTTTTTTGAAAGAGATTGATTCATAACATTTATTATTCTTATTCTTATTCTTATTCTTATTATTATTATTATTATTTAGAGATGGCACGATACCACTTTTTTATGTCCGATACCGATACCGATATCATAAATTTGGATATCTGCCGATACCGATATGAATCCGATATAGTGTTTTTTAATCAACAAAACTTGGTTTTTTTTAATATCTTGCTGCATTTTGTATAAGTTCATACTCAAGTTTAAAACAACAACTACACTAAAGCTAATCTGTTATACCTGTATGCAAAAAAAAAATGTTTCATAGTTCAGCAATACTGATCAATCTAATAAACTTAAACCTGCACCATCCTCCCTATTCTGGTATTTTAAAGAGTACTTAGCGTAAATATTAAGCAACCTAACTAATAGGGTTCCAACTCCCAGCAACAATAAAAATAAATAAATAAAAAATAAGGAACCACCCCTCACGCTCCACCTCATGATGCTTAATCGACGTAATCAACCTTAATTTGATGCAGTGTGAAAAAAAATGCACAGAAATCAATTATTTTTCAAGAAATATTAAATAGATTCAACATCTTTCTTCAACAAAATTGCAGACTGCACAGATGGTACCTTCCCAAAGGAAAAAGTACTATAGCTTACTAGGGTATATATATTAGACTTAATAGTTACTATATACAGTAATTGACTTCTATTCATTTTACATCAAATTAAAACTTTGGGTGTCAGATAATTATTTATTAAAAGCTAGACATTTTAAATGAGAATAAGAAAGAAAAGTATGTCTTTGTGCCCCCTTTTCCCTGTTAATGCCCTGTCGGCCCCCCTGGCTAAACTTTGCTAGATCCGCCCCTGCACAGTTACCAGCGTCAGCTACATAGAAAAAGATCTTGGTGTAGAAAGAAATATTAAATAAATTCTAACAACAGCTTATCAAGCTTAAACGTGCTGCTGTTGTTCAGCCGCTGGTTTCCTCTTTCTGGTGCAAAGTGGGCCAAAAACAAACAAAAGAGACGGACTCCCGACAGAAAAGCCGATCAGCTGATCATTAAGCAGTTTCATGATTGAAGTAGCAGCAGGAGAGGCAGTCGCTTGTTAAGCTTAACGCAGGAATGCTTTATATTCAGAGATGGACTTACACACTTGCTTTACTTCTCTCGGGGATAACTTTGTCGGAGATGAAATGCCGGATTGCTAGCGAAGCTCCAAATGCTATCCAGACCACCGACAGGTCCTACATGCCACAGCCGCTCTATCACGTGATGCATACTGCTCCGACGTGCTAACGTTCTGAGGTGAGTTACAGCGTGTTGCAAGTTTTGTGAGGTGCTTTCGTGATATTTAATGGATCGGATTACATTTTTTATTTTTCTCCGATATCCGATCCAGTAATTTAGGTCAGTATCGGACCGATACCGATACGTAATATCGGATCGGTCCATCTCTATTATTATTATTATTATTATTATTATTATTATTATTATTATTATTATTATTATTATTATTATCCCAGCTACTATAGGACAAGATGCAGAATACACCCTGGACAGGTCAACAATTCAGTCAACCTGTCTTAAACTTGTGATAGACACAGGACTAAGTCAGAGAGACAGATGAAGATTCACACTTACATTCACACCTATGAGCAATTTAGAATCACCAATTAACAGTAAGTGCAAACATGCAAACCCTACAGAGAAAGGCCCCAGGCCAGATGATGGCGTCTAACTCAGGACCTTCATGCTGTGAGGCAACAGTGCTACTATTATTATTATTGCTGTTATCATTATTATTACTATGATTAATATTATCCTGGGTTTGAATACACCATCTGGCAGGGGACATGTAAACTCTGTGAAGTTTGTTCTCCCTGTGTTTGTAGGGGTTGTGTGGTTTCTCGCCAAGTACTTTCTGGCTGGCTGGATGGATGGATGATTATTTAAACAAAGATTTATTTTCTTCAAACTGGCATATACACACATATGTGCATACTGCAGGAGAGTGATGAAATAGATGGATTGTTTAAAAAAAATAACAGAAATATTTTCCTGGCTGTCCTTGGGATAGTAAAATTTTGAATAAAATTCCAATATTAATCACAGATTATAGTGTTGGTATTACAACATAAATCAATATAAACAGGCTAATAAAATATCCAAGCATTAGTCAGATACTAGAAGTAGTGACTGCAATGTAAAAACATCAAATTAAATCTGAAATTAATTGGAAAACTGAAGATGAAATAAGAAAATGAGAAAACTCATCAGTACTTTGTTATTGCTACAGAAGAATATTTATTTTACATTTACAATTTTTTTTCCTGGGGACCCTGTGACACCCCATTGAAGAGCCGTAGGCTGTGGATCTCTTAAGATCTCACTGTTGGGTTTATAAGGCCATGTTACTCCTAAATTTCTATCTTGTTCAAAGAGAAAATATAAAACAAAGTTCTAAGCTAATCGAACTTAGTGTTCTCCTTTTTAAAAAGAATCGATAAGAGAATCGATAAAGAATCGAATCGTTAAACAGAATCGAAAATGGAATCGGAATCGTGAAAATCTTATCAATACACATCCCTACTTTTGAGCATTGTTACAAGTGCTCCTCGGCATTTTCACACTGATTTGGCCTTTTCTAAAGTGTCTCAAAGCCAGGAATTGTGCTCATTAATAACAAATAAACAAATAAATAAATGTATCTGGCAAAGACAGTGACACCGCAAATACTGAAATATTATGAAATAACGCAGAGATTTCAAATGTGAGAAGGAAATGCAGGCAGCACTGATAGTAAAAAGCATTGAGATGCCAGGGGGGTGTGGAGTTGCAGTGGACACAGCTCATTGGCAACCCTTGGGATCCATGTCCAAAACATTATTCTTAGCACAGCATCCGAATGTATAAATTGCAGATGCCTACAGTGTGGGATACTTCATGCTGATCTAGTGTGTCTGGTACCTCATAATTTCTAAATGTTAAAAAACTGATGGTCTAAATCCAAAAGCACTTCAGGACATGAGTAAATGCCAATGTTTTGATGAAGACAAAACAGTCAAGAATTTACAGTCTGGGCTGTCCATGCTTCAACACACACTAGGGCTACTGAAAAAATCTCCAGTGAATGAATATGCAGACTGTCACAGCCTGCGTGAGAGATGGGGGATCGTGTGATGGACACAGATTAAAAAGAAATTGATATTCAGCATGCAGAAACTGTGCTCCTCTTTTCTCCTCTAGGAGTTGAACACAGGGTTCACAGGGTGTATCACACAATAGATTTGGTCTAAACATTTTTGATGACCCTCTTCTGCACAATGAAATTGATCAAGCATTCAACTCAGGAGCAGAATTTGGAGGGTTTTATACTCATAGCCATTGGGAAATGAATGCTAATGAAATATGGACAATGTCAGAAAACAGCAAACACTTTTTTAGCTTGTTAAACAAATGGTTAGACTCTGTTTTTTTATATACATAATGACAGTGTAATATGCCTTTTTTATATTCTGGTGAAGGTATTGCAATAAAAAACTGTGGTGCCTTACTGCTCTTTTTATGTTTTAAGAGAGCAAGTCTATTATTGAGTGCTGTGCACTAATTTGTATTTCGTCTTAGCACCTAGTGATATGCTACTTTTATAGCATGTGAATCTGAATCTGTTTCATTTCTGCATTCGAATCAGTCTGTAAGGTTTTATATGTATGTCTGTATGGTTTTAAAGTTGCACATTTGGGTGCAATGGTGTTGGATTTGAAAACCCATCAGTTGTAAATACAAAAGCTGTTTATTAACCTCAGCATGTGACTCATCTTAAACTGGATTGGTTCGTTTTTTTGTTGAACTGCGTCCTGACTTACTCTGAATTAATGCAAACACAGTTAAAGACAAACTCTGTGTTCAAGCTGGCTATAAGTTTAGGAGCCTAGATCTATTCTGCTCTTCACTGACTGCACAACTATCTGAACTAACATGCCACAGATTTCAATCAATCAAGGCTTTATTCGCCACGTGCAGGTTGCCCTGAAGTGAAATAGGACCCCCATCCCCCCCGGACCTTACACACACAACACAGACATCACATGGGGATACAGGTCGGAGATCGGTAGCGTTACAGAAAAAAACCACTGAAATATACACTACAATGGGAAAGTACAAGAGGAAAAAAAGAGACCTCTACTCATGCTGGGCTCCTGGGAGGACAGCATGAGAATAGGAAACAAAAAAACTTCTCTGCACAAAAAAACACATAAATGTCCACAGTACAACATTATGGAACACGTGACAAGCCACAGGGTCGGGTGGGGGGTGAGGAGTAATCCGAAGCAAACACAGCAGCCATCCTGCCCAGCGCGGGCTCAGGAGGGAACAAGCATCGAAGGCGTTTGGAAAGGGAGGGGGAATTAGTGTGTGCATATCAGTGTATACGTATGTGTGTGCGTGTCCAGAGTTCAGCTGAGACAGTGTCCTTCGCCCTGGTATGCTAAGTAAACAGTTTTCCAGCCAACCCAGGTGGCCTTGCATGGAATGGGAAGGAACAGACTAAACACAGTCATTATCAGGGTGTTTTTGTTCGGCTCCAACCTTGCGACCACAGCTGGCGCCGAAAGGGTATCCGCATGAAGTGATGGTGCTTTTTACTTTAGTGCGAACAGCTCATATGAATGATTTTAATATTGGAAAGAAAATACAATGTTTTATGGAAACTGAATTGGATGTTGCAACACGTAGGCTTATTCTGTGATAGAACAGGTGTTCTATGGCGAGGTCTGTCTGCCATTCATATAACAGTATACGGCTCTCACCGTGGTTTGCTAGAGTTCTAAAGGGTTATGAATGCTTTTTGACACCTTTCAGACTGATACACTGATAATCTAAGTGGATACACCTTGAGGTGACTTTTGTTGTGATTTGGCGCTATATAAATAAAATTGAATTGAATTGAATTGATACAAACATTGGACAGCTGGCTGTATTTGTGAAGTAGTTAGCAGTAAACAAATCTCTGGATCTTATTAAACTGGGATCAGATTTAATAGGATATAGTTGTTTTCTTGACTAAAAGCCACAGGAAGCTGTAGGTACTGACTCCATATTAATGTCTTAAATGTATCGTACCTCACGCACCATTAATCTCAAATTAGCATACTAATTATTAGCCATTCTGGTTGTTTCAACCTGTCAGGAAGCTATTGTTTATTTTCACCAATAATCACCATCTTCACTGTCTCTGCTTGCACTCCTGTGACACATGCACTGCATTACTGCGTGAACTTCTCATTAATGGTAATTGATGTGTTTAAGACATTGCGAAATGAAGTGAACAGAATAAGTTGCAAGTAGGCTCCCTAAAAAAGGTTCACAAGTCTTTAACCACATATGAAAAGTTCTTACTGTATGAACTGAGGATGCTTGCTTGCAGAACAACAACCAGCTTACCTCTGTGCCTACATCTGTGTATACTCAGGTAGACTCACCAGAGCAGCCAAGTACACATTATGCTTGCACACTTGGTGAAGCACCTTCCTGTAAGCCTTGAGAGGAAAAAACACAGTGTGAATTTCTTCACCATTTTATACCTTTTTGACAGTATCCAGCATACTCTTGCCTCCCTGCCATGGTTTGGAGTTCTTCCTGATGCAGCTCAGACTGGCCATGCTGTGCCATTTCCTGTCCTCCAACTTTCTGTGGAAGGTATTGGCCAGCAGTAAGACTGTATCATAGATGTAGCGGTTGGTGATCTACAGAAAGAAACATAAAAAGGAAGATAAAACAAGGCAATGCAACTTGAATTGTGTGAGAAAATAAAGACAAACTTGTAATCAGTAATAAGTTTCACAAAACAAACAGTCCAAGCCTTTCCAGGTTAAAATGCTATTAAAATTAAACAATTTATTTCCGGACAAATTCAGCAGCTTCTTGATCAAAAAAGAAAAATATTACCTTGTCTCCTTAAAATCAACAGTATACAGCCTGACTACGCAGCCAACATTGTTTTTGGGTACTTCTTATAAGTAAGAACAAAAAAAAAGCTTTCAAGATTAAATTAATTAATGTACTGAAAGGTCATTGACACCAAAACAAAAACAAGTAGGAGACAGGAGGAGTCCACTCATTCTGTGATTGATCATTGTGTAATGTACAGTACCAAGCCTCTTGTCTCTGTGTAAATGGGAATGGGGTAAAATAAATGAACTACAATGAATCCACGCCTACACACAAAAAAGCAAGCAAGCAGTGTGGATCCACTCACATTAATGGACAAATGAATACAATCACACAACACAAGCAGAAGCCTTGATCTCTCTAATATTGCATTTTGTACACCAAAAAGAGGCTTTGAACACAATATTTTTTTAAAATATATTATACTACACAGTGTTTAAATCTTCTTCAACTTTTTGCCCAGTACTTCCATTGCTGTGAAAAAGTATTTGCCAACATCCTGATTTCTTAGTTTTTTTTAATATTTGTCACACTTAAACGTTTCAGATCACCAAGCTGATTTTAATATTAGACAAAGATAGCCCGAGGAAATACATAATGCCCATAGCTCTGAATGAACTTTATCATGAAAAAAATCCTGTACTAGTTTTAGGCAAAATACAACTGGACAAAAACTTTCCAAAAAGTTCAAATTTTGTCTCATTAGTCCACAGAATATTTTTCCCAAAAGTCTTGGGGATCATCAAGATATTTTTTGGGAAATGTGAAACGAACCCTGGTATTGTTTATGGCCACCAGTAAATTTCTCATTGGAACTCTCCCATGGATGCCAGTTTTGCCCAGTCTCTTTCTGACTGCTGAATCATGAACTTTGACTTTACTGAGACAAGTGGGGCCTGCAGTTTTTTAAATGTTGTTCTGGGTTCTTTTGTGACCTCTTGGAGGAGTTGCCGATGAGGTCTTGGAGTAATGCTGATAGACCGGTCACCAATGTTCCCTCTAAGCAGCGCACGTGCGCAATTGCGCACTGCTGGCACGGTCTCTGCGCACAGGAAATCTGTGTTGTGCACAAAAGAAAAAAATCTAACCTGCATTGAAATTAAAATTAATACTTTTAACAATTCTGTTTTGCAGTGTTAGTCAGTAAGTGACTGGCTGCTCCCGTATGGGATTAGAATGATGCCACCTTATCCCATAGTCCAGCCAATGATGCGATTCACATTCGTATATATGCAGCTAATCAATGTGGTTGACAGGCTATGACAGCATCCTTATGTGCCGACACCGGTGTTTTAGCGAGCACAGCGGCGTGGCTGATGTGGAGTGAAGCCACGTTAATGACGTGTACAACCATTGGAGATGTGAGCAGGACAGACGGAACAACTGACGGAAAAAGTGTGGACTTTATACCAGTTTTTAAATTGTGTTGATAGGCCACGTAAAACCAGAGTTGTGATTAGGGCCGCCACGATTAGTCGACTAGTCACGATTACGTCGACTATCAAAATCGTCGACGACTGATTTAATAGTCGACCCGTCATTTGAAGCTTTGTAAGATCACAAAAGACGCAGGAATAAGTAGTAGGAATTAAGAGTGTAATAACGGACTGAAACAGAAGATGGCAGCACTGCATGTACAAGGATGCCAGCTGCCGTTAAACCCCGAAGAAGAAGCAGTGTCCGAGAATTCATAGCGCAGTCCAGCTCAGTTTCCAACAATGGCGGCAGCTAGTTTGTTTTAATATTAGTCTTATTATTCTTTCTGGGTCACAAAATTAAACGTTTAACATATTTTCAGGCGAGAATGTAACTGTATAAACCTCAAATATCTGCTCAGTTTATCAAGACACCACATATTTTCAAAAGTGCTCCGACGTTTTTGGAGACGTCTGTTACCCACTAGCTCGATAGCTAGCCGGGGGCAAGGCTCACTAGAGCCTGTGAGAACACCGGACTCCCGGCAAATCGTTTTCAAACCCACCACCGTCTTTCGCTACTCAGGTTAAATATATATAAGTCACTTAGATAACTTAAAAATGTTATTGTTTGGCTTTTTTTAGTATTTTATTTGTTCCTGAGTAAATCGGTTTGGCTGAGATTAAAGTTATACATAGCAAATTCAAAAGTGTTAAATGTTTTGGTGTTAATAGTCTTCTTGCAAAAGTAGAGTTAATTTTACTCTAAGCAGAGTCACATTCTTTTAATGTAACTCTGAGGTGTAAAATGATAGTAGTTAAAATCGAGTGTTAAAAATGAGTGTTTCTATGTCAAATCTGGAGGTGTTACAATGGAAACATTAACTCTTGACCTCTTAACTCTGAACTCCGACAGGGGCTATGACACCAATAGAGTAAATTCACAGACTCCGCCCCCAGCACGGCTCCAATCGAAGCTGAAGTGAAGCCGTTTCAGAACATTTTGCTCTACATATTTGAGTTGTTTGCCATGCTTGGTAAGTCATTCAAAGATTGTTTCAATTATTATTATGAGCTTTTACTTCTGTGGCTCTTTGGAGTTGATACAAAGCTGTGTGAAAGGCATTAGCCATGTTGCTCGGTGATAGCATAATATTCTGTTTTAGCTAGCTGAAAGGTATTGTTTGCGGGCAAATACCACAGCCTTGAAAAAAAGCTTGCATGTGAATTTTCAGTCAAACCTTTGGTCAAATACACCTAAAACAATGTGTAGAATGTGAAATGTTGGTATAATGGTGCTACTTGAAGCCTGAAAACGATCGCCCATAAAAAACAAAACAAAACAACCAAACAGCAGTAGCAGACGTCCTGACTGGGTTCTACGTTAGCATAGATCCCTACAGAGTTTTGTGCACACGGTTTAGGTAAAAATGAAAAAGGTTGAGGTTTTACATTTAGTTCAGTACTACCTGTTGCCTGTGTCCTTGTCTTTTGGGAAAATACTTTACACAAGTAATGGCTCAAAAAGGATTCCTTTTTTTTTTTTTACTGTGCTGCAATTGATTACTGGATTATTTGTGCCATTAATTAGTGTCAACTAATTTTTATTCAATCTCCGCACAGGATATGCTTGTGAAGATGGAATATGGGGGAGAGCAGAAGTGCGTTGAAGTTCCACAAAGGGATGAATGAAGGACATGCATATTGTATTGAAGAAATAAGTGATGAGAATGCTGTTATTTGCATTTACCATGTCAGACCTTTTGATAAACAAAATTCTAATGAAAGTGAGAACATGTATACTGTTACATCTTTCAGAAAATGTTTTGAAATTGTGGTGCACAGTTCAGAATAAATGTTTTTCAAAAACCATTGCATCTTTTTAGTAAATGTTTATTTCCAAAAGAAATTTCTAGAAGTTCAGAACAGTAAAATTCCCGCTTTTTAGAATGAATTAGAAGATAACTCTTACGTAGTTAAACTAAAATCCTCTTTGAGAGTTAATATATAAACTCTTAACACCAAGTGTTAAATTATCAACTCCAGACAGATTTGGTGTTTAACACTAAATCAGAGTTAACGTATCAACTCTCCAAAAAGAGTTAAATTAACACTCTCTGGTGTGGACCCATATAGACACTTTAATAGTGTTGAAATCAAATCCAACAGTGTTAATTTGGACATGCTGGATTTGCTGTGTAGTTTTTACACAGCTGTATAAACGTCAAGCAGACAACTGATTATCAGAAGTGTGAGATGCTCGAGAATATACTCCGGTGTCCCGTTATATTTTAGATAGCAAGGAGTTTATTAAACTTCACCGAAACAATCTGCAAATTTCATTAAAATTTAATAAACTATCATCTTGTCTTTATTTTTAGTTAGCACATACCTTACACACTTAAAGCTGTAAGCTAATGATAGTTATATGAGAGCAGATGCATGCTTGTGCAGTAAGCTGTAGGTTTTACGTCCAATGGATGCATGCTCTGATTAGTCGACTAATCACAAAAATAATCGGTGACTAGTCGACTATCAAAATAATCGTTTGTGGCAGCCCCAGTTGTGATTAAAAAAATATTCAATGTTTGGTTTTCTTCCTGAATACTATCGTTGCTTATATTTACTGCGGGTATAAACGGTAAAAACTGTGTTTTATAAGGAAAACGCTGGAAAGAGTGTGAGCAAAAACAAACTCCACCCCCCTCTCCCTTTCCTATTCGTCCAAAAAAGTACCATGTCGACCAATCAAAAAATGATATGGCAACGTGGCATCTAGTTGTTAAGAAACGGGGGGAAGTTTTGAGATGTGAGAGATTTTTGACGTTTAGCACAAATCTTGTGTAGTTAGAGTGTAGTATAGTGTTGTTGTGTGTGTGTCAGAACAATGAGGCAACTGCTGAATGTTACAGGTGTTACAGGAGTGATATATCTCCTGTTGTCAGGCCTGCAGGTATCAGGCTGTTGTTCTCCTTTATCTCATAGTGGACAGAAATTATTTTTTGGAGTGGCACAAATAATTTGTGTGGCATCAGATTTGATGCAGAACAGCTGATTGTTCTGTAAATAGTTTGAAATGTTTATTTAAAAATGCCTTGGCTGCATTTAAAAAATAGCTGCAAAAAACCTTGTTGTTTGCCAAACTGAGTTACTTTTTTGAAGAAGTAACTATATAATTAATTGCCCAGCATTGGTCATTATATACTATATTTTGCAGACAGAGAGTTACAGACTCTCTCCCAGACCACAGACTCATAATACAAGTCAGAGCTTTTTTTAAAAAAGAAAGAAAGTTGTGTTTTCAAAATTGGAGTTCAAGTTATTTTTACTTCCAATAGTGTTAACATACTGCACAGGTCAATGACTAGATTTTTTTTACATTTTCATTGTAAGTGGGCTAAAGCAGTTAATTAAAAGTACATAAATGCTGTAATTTGATTATTTTAATAAACCATGTAACTTGGATGGATTCGATGCTGGAGTGACCACAGTGCACACGTCTGATGTCGCTCACAGTGGTCCAAGGGACCGCTCAGGGAGTTTGTGTGTTCGCTCAGACACGTGAAAAATTAGAGGGAACATTGCCGGTCACTCCTGGGAAGTTTTCTCTATTTGTGGATAATGGCTCTCAGTGTGGTTTGCTAGTGTTCCAAAGGCTTACAAATACTTTTGTAACCCCTTTCAGGCTGATAGATGTCGCCTAGAAAAATGTGATTACATTTTTAATTCGTGATTTAAAAGGGGGGTCTAATTACTTTTATCACACAAGACCAGGAAAGTTTGGATAGCTTTTTTCCCTTAACAAATGAAATCATCACATAAAAATAATGTTGTATTTGCTTAGGTTATCTTTGTCTAATAATACAAATTCTTTAATTATCAGAAACATGCCAGTCAGACAAACATTAAAAAAATCAAAGACAGGGACAAATACTTTATCCCAGCACTATAATTAGCCATTTTTGCATGGCAACAAACCCTTGTGGTTGATTCATTCCAACTCAGGTCAAAGATGTTATTCACTGAATAATCTTCAGATATTGTTAAAGTAAAAAAACAACAACCAGCAAAACATGAAAGCTATGAAAACATAGCTGTTTATATTAAATGGTAAATGGACTAGTTCTTATATAGCGCTTTTCCACTCTTCTGAGCACTCAAAGCGCTTTACACAACTTGTGCATTCACCCATTCACACCCATTCGCACAAGCACAACTGACATTCACACACATTCATACTCCGATGAATGCATCGGAGAGCAATTTTGGGTTAGTATCTTGCCCAAGGATATTTGGCATGCAGACTAGGGGAAGCCGGGAATCGAACCACCAACCTTCCGATCAGTAGATGACCTGCTCTACCACCTGAGCTACAGCCACCCATATTAGATGGGATATTGTAATTCAGACGCAGACATTCATGGCCAAAGCCTCACAGTATATAACAGCCAAGCTTACAGGTACACCTCATACAGAATAAAAACATTAAATCATAAAATGTAAGGGATAGAACCAGGTTTCTTGGTTTCTTAAAAAGTTGGCATGGGGGATGAAAGGATAACAAAAGATATTGTCTTTCTTACTGCTTATCAAATTGTTTACTGACAGTCAGGACAAAAGGACATGCCAAATTTTCCTCACATCTAACTTCCTTCAAAGTATCTTAGCTTTCACAGCATTGTTTTATGTCTTCCACGTGGTGATTTTCTTTATCGTTCTTTTTCTTTTAAAATTAAAGGGAAACTCTACTGCTCCGTGGGGAGCTTGGTTTCGGCTCTCCGAGCAAGCTTTGTATGAGAGTGTGTGTGCTTGTGTGGTCAGCCTGAGTTGATGTGCTTCATTGCAGTGTGAAATTGGGCTTCTGGGCCACTCTCTGACCGCTGAGCTGATCTGCTTCCTCAATCTCAAGCTCGCTCTCTCCCACTCGCTCTTTCTTATGTCCTCCTCATCCTCATCCTCATCATTGTTTTGTTTTTCATTCAGCCATCCATCAGTCTGCATATGGAAATGAACATGCATGCAGCAAGTGCATGACTTTTGAGATCACTCTTTTCGCTAGACACCCAAAAACACATTGCCCTTGACTTAAACGACTTGCATGTTGACACCTATATTACATAAACACATGCATTTCTTTATCTTTCCTCTATGAATGTCTACAAGCAGCTAGTAGGCAAAAGTCTAGAAACAAACTCTTCCAGATATCCAAATGTTTCAATGTGATTCTAACATTCATCAAACATGTTCCTCCAGGGTCTTGCGCTTCTACATAAATCAACAGCATATTAATTTAATTTGATATTTTTGTCTTGACACATAAATGAGACTGTGCTCCCTTTTCTCTGTTCATTTGATGGCAGCTTGATGAGTCACATAAAAATAAAAAAAAAATACATATATTGCGTATGTATTGCCACCCCAGGGGCCATTTACAAAAATAGTAAACAAAATGTGAAGATGGAAAAATAAACTGTCACTCTGTGTTTTCCATTGCCGTACTGTAAATGAAATGTGAGGTCTTACATAAAACTGCATAAGGATGTGGTCAAAAATTATTAATTTTACAGGTTAAAAAAAGCCTCAGTAACAATGGATGGATGACTGGACAACATCGAACCAGGAGGCCTGCTGTAATTCAAAGCATTAGGATCAAGTGACATGTTTAAATGTCATACTGAAACACCTGTTGCATGTTTAAAAGATGCAAAAACAGAGCAAGGCAGAGGAACATTTGCCCATAGTAGTTTCTGTCTCTGTTTAAATAAACCCACATTATTCAGACATAGTGTGAACCAGTATATGTAATGATACTGGAATCTACTGCATGGGTCAAAATTAAATACAGCCATCCCACATATAATTACATGCCCTCCCCCTTGTGTTTGCATCCACTTTCCTTCGTTCCTATCTGCTCCCATCTCTCTACTCCCATACCTATCTCTTCATTCTTTTCTTGGTGTGACCGGGCGAAGTAAATGATAATTGCCTTGCCCCAATTTAAAGGAGGCTAAGAAAGGATTTTTCTGTCACCCAGACCAAGGAGCTGTCTAGCATCTCCAGACCCCTTCTTCTCTTTGGGAATTTATTTTTTTCTTTTTGGGATGAAGGTCCTGGTACTCTGTTTTTCCAAGGCTTTATTTATTTAGCTTTCCTGCCTCATTAGTTTGGGAAGGGAAGTTTTGGGTCATAAGGCTCATTTCATGGATGGCCAGTCTTTTTGTCTTTTTTGCTGCTAAACACAAATTGGGGTGTGGCATCATCTTCATTGAGAGTCACAGAAAAAAAAATAGCAAGTGCACTTTAATACATTTAAGTGTGGTCCCTTAAGTTTCAAAAACTTGTTTCTGGTGACATTGTTAGGATTATTAAAATTAAGATTTTTCTCATTAGAAATGAAAGTTAATTAAAGTTGTCATTGTACTAGATTAAAGATCCTTTTACTTTTTGTACACTTTGTTCTGTTCTAGAGAGAAATTAAAGTGGAAATGAAAAAGTGACAATTTCTGAAATTTTCTGGAAACCTATTGGAAGTTCAAAATGTGAAATTTCCCTTTTATAAACATATCCGGTCTTTAGGTGATGACATGATGAATCCTGCTTCCGGGCCCAAACTACCCTGTGTTTAATAAGGCTGTTGTGTTTTTAACATGTTTTAAAGCTTTTTATCTTGTTCTATTTAATCTCAACAAGCACCTAAAAACAGTCAGTGATCACTGTCGGCCTCTCTCGGTTTTTATTCTCAATCATCCAGGAAAGTAAATCTCCAAAAGTTGATTCTGTTCATCTGGATGTAGCGTTCAGTGGAAGAAACGTTACATTATAAACAGTACATTATGCAAATGTACTGTTCATAAGATTGGGGAAACCTGCAGTCAACTAAGACTGAAGAAGTCACTTGGATGAGTGACGATACGTTTCTTCCACTGAAAACGCTACGTCCAGATGAACAGAATCAACTTTTGGATATTCAGTTTAAAGCTTAGTTTTAAAAAACCTTAGGATGTAACTACAGCCCAGCCCATGCAGCAGTATATGAATGACTAACCTCGTATTGTTGATGGATTATCGCAGTTGTTCTCCTGGCTGAAGTTTGGTCCGTTTACAGCATCCTGATTGACTGCATTTGTCCCTGACCATTGAGAATCCTCACGTTAACTTTTATCAAGTGGAAAAAAGTTAGCGTTCATCCTCCAGCTTCACTTTTTATATTATGCTAACATAGCTGTGTCGCTAGCAATCACGTAGCACATTGTTATATACTAGCCAAACTTCATTAACCCTACAAATGCCACTGCTGTTTACTTTCCTGTCTTCATTTATGTTGGAAGTGGTAGCAGAGCTGTACGTTTTAATTTGTTTCAGAAATCCCTCAGTCAGAAGATGGTATATTTATATTTAGATTGAAACTAGCGAGCTAACTCCCTGCTAACTTCTAATTTTCATAAATTTCATGAATTCTGTTTTGATGGATGTCTGGATGCTAAACTTAATTGTTATACCTGGTAGAGCAGCCACACTGATCATTTTATTACAGATGAAAGAATTTAGTCAGTGATGCTGCAGTGACTGTTTGACTTAGGGACCTGCAGCGGAGTTTGGGCCTAGACACAGCTAATTACGTCCGACTTAAAGACCGGATTCTCAGTTCATTCTTTTGTCAGATATAACTTTTAGGTTTAAGTGTAGGGTAAGTCTCTGTCAGCTTTCCATACAAGGAACTGTACAGTTTCTCCAATTCTTTATGAAAGAGCCTGTCAAGCTGCATCGATTTGAAAAGAAAGGCTGTTCAGGCGTCTCCACAGATGTTAAATGGGCTTGTAGTCTGCTAAACCATGTCTTACTAATGTATGTTTGGCTTCGTTCATCTTTTCTTCTTTTCATACAAGTTTCAGTTCCCATAGCTAATACAAATGTCCATAGCTTTTCTTTCGTCAGACCAGAGAATGTTCTTTCTCGTGCTTCCTTTAAATTATGTTTGTCAAACTCTCATCAAGCAGTCACATGCATTGTAATCAAAAGCTATTGAGTTTTACAATTCTTCTCTTTTACCATTGTGATTTTTAATCAAAATATAGAAGTATCTTTTGTTTGCCACTGAGCCATGCTTTTTTGTCTATAGAGAGTGGACATCATGGCTTGGTTTTTGTGGTCACATGTGGAAAAAAAAACAATATATGCACAGCTACTTGGTGGACTGGAGCAGGTGGATTTCTGTATACACATCAAAGGTAAAGCGATGCAAACAGGATGCAACTCAGCACAATAAGTTGGCAAGTAAAACTTCACCATGACAACGATCTGCCTTGACAGTGTCAAAACAAAAGGAAACAAAAAAAATTACATCATTAAAAGCAGAATGTGTTAGAGGTTTGCATTTAATGATACACTAGAGCTACACCAAGTGTATTTAAAGTCACTTATTCTCATTCACAATGTCATCAATGACTGGGGGCAAAGATTTCCATCGACTCGACTGTATTCCCACTGAACATCCATCTTTTCTTACCCGATTTAATTAAACTGGAAGGGGACAACTTGTCAAAGACTAAGCCACAAGCCACTCATCTCAACTCCCTACAATAGCTTGATTTTTGTTGACAGTTTTTGTGAGGAACTTTTCTGCTCGCTGTGAGTGTACGTCAGCCAATAACCGTTTCTGCACAATTTTTCAGCTAAAAATTAAAAACAAATTATTAGAATACACATATTTTTCAGTGAGTCATCTGTTACGTTATAATCAATCCTCTGTTGATTTCTTTCTGTAACATTAGGCAAGCCTACTTCTCAAATCAATCACTCTTTTCACAACTCCTTAATGGGTGTAATAACTGTTCTGAGTAATGAACCCCTGTTGATTTTGAAGTTATTTATTTCATAGCTTGAAATATAAAAGACATGTATGAAAAAAAAACAAAAACAAATGCAAGTCATGCCACATATTTGAGTATTACTTAAAAAATTCACAAATAACAGAAAAGTGTTCTTGGCAGTGAGCAACAGAATTTGGACAATTAAGCTAGTATTCAACATAATACTGAAAATCAATAACTTGCCAACTCACCTCTAGCTGCTGAGCCTTTGGGTTTTTAAGGTCACAGAGGGAAGTGTTAATTCTATGGTTGTGTTTGACACAGCGCTGGGTTGTGTTCTGGGGCATTGGGAACATCTGGCGCACCAACGTCAGCCGACCGATAGACTTCATGACTAACTCCTGCAAGTCATAGTCCGAGATCTCCTGAAAAAGGGTAGAATAGAGGAATAGGTATAGGAGAGGAAAGAAGGGATGAAGTAAATGTAGGTATGAAATTAACAACTTCATTATGCAGCCATAAAGCCAGCATGAACAAAATACAAAAGAACTGTAACTGCGCACACAAAATAAAAGCAAAAATAGAAAAACATGGTTGAATATTACACCTCAAAAGCCTCAGATCTAATTCCTAAACAAGTAAAAGTTAGGCTTTGTTTTAGATACCCTATGTTTCTCGTTATCGCCACACCGAGCGATGAAAAGCTGTCTACATCATATGCAAAAATAGTTATTAGATATGAAAGGTACAAGTCAGCCTATGGAAAGAGGAAGAGAGAAGGGTAAAAAATATCTGCGTGTTGGCCTGACTGTGCGCATATGTTTGTTATGTGCACACATGTGCGTTTGCACGTACTCTGTATGTCCTTGCAAAACCTTGGGGGAGGAATCACTGCTAATTTTAGCCCTAGGACACACACTCTCCTCCCCCGCTCTCCATCCATGGATCTCCATCCATCCTCCATGCAGAGGGTCATGTGGTGATGAGATGAGAACTGACGTTTATCGTCCCTGGTGGAGGTAATGCTGCCATCAACTGAAACAGCTTTTACTTCCTTTGTATGTGTATGCAGTGATTGTGTTTGTGTGTGATTTCATGTGTCTTTTGTGCCCATGCCAGTCTGTGCATAAATCAGTCAGGTTTTTTTTTTTATGAGACTGTTTTTAAGCCGTACAATCATGAAAAACCCTTATGATTCCCTTGTGTATGCACCTGAGTCCACTTGATAGGATTGAAAGGACTCAGATTATGCACATGCACAAACAATCCATCACACACACACTTTGTATTAGTGAAGGGTAATATTATAGATAACACACCTCATTGACTAATAGGAATGGATTTTAATTGAGTGTAATTAACGTCCATTAAGACCCGTGAGTCCTCATGGGATATGATCAATGGTGATTAGAGGTTGTTTTATATGGACTTTATTGGTATACCCAGTGTCATCTGCACTAATAAGGATGATGTATTGCCTTTGCAATGGCCCCTAGATCTCCACACCACCAGACACAAAAATATTCATTTGCTTCTGCTTAGAAGTTGATTTTCAAGTTTCTGCTTTTTATACTTTTACCTCTGTGGTCATATTTTACTGGAACCAGATGTAGTTCTACAGTGGATTTCAATTATTTATAAAAGTTAACAACAAAAGAATGGAATTTATACCTTGACAAATTACTCAAACAACTTAACATGTTTAACCTTGCATTAACACTCTGCGCTCTGAAGTATATACTTTCTAAACAGTCCAAATAAGGAATCCGTTTGCTGGCTTAGGGGTGAAAACGTGGCAAAAATCCCAAACAGCTGAAGACATAAAACCCTGAAGGGGACTGAATTACAAAGTGTTGAAAACACGCAGTTCTTTGAATCTTTGGGCTGAAGGAGGGACAATACTCGGTGTATCAATGCTCAATCAACAATCATTTATTTGCATACAATTCAACAATAAGAGCATTACAACGTCCGGACGGCAGAATAATATCACAAAAGCCAACAAAAAAAAGAAGATCCAGAGCAGAGAGAAAATGCTGAAAATTGCTAAAAAGGCAGATTTGTGGGCCGAAAGAGAATTAAGATGCACAGCAGGCCGTCAAGGGCATGCAAAGAAAGATCGGTAGACAAAAATTATCCAGAGTGCACCACTCAAAGGATCAAATGCAAACAAATATAGATGAACCAACACACAGCAAAAACAGAGACAAAGACACACTGAATTGGGAGGTTTGAGGTTTGCCCTCTAAACAGGGATTTGTCCCTCTTCCTTTGTCATGTTCTGTTTGGCTCTTTGTCCGGATCTCCCTGGGGATAAACTAAAGTGACATCACCCAGTGTGACTTTCAGTGCTCTGAAAGTTGTTAGCCTTTTAACAGCTAAGACAAAATGAATATGACACATGGATGCACATACAGTAGACCGGCGTGAAGAAACACACATGCTCTCATCTACAACCCTAGAGTCTCGGGAAGGAGAGGGTACTGCTACACAGTTGATATTAACCTCATATAATCACTTCGCTCTTTTTCACGAGTTTCACTTTACCCCAACCTTCCCTCAGGCCACTAACCATTAACCTTTCATGGACTTCTTCAATCAAAACATTATAAGACCAACGCTAAATGCCTCTGCAACACTGAGTTAAAATAGGGGTGAGGTTCGAGTTGGATTTACAACAATGACCCTGAAACATCCATGAAATAATTACTGCTCATTATCTAATTACCAGCTCAAAATTTTAATTCTTTAATTCCCTCTTTCATGCCCATCGTCATTTTTGTCTAGTTTCAAATTACTTACTCAGTCTTTTAGTCCTAACCAACAACTGAACAAAGGTGAGATTGTTTTATCACTCATTCCTTTTAATCCTCTTAAAGATTAGCATTTAATTACAATATCACTTGGTCCTTATGTCGGTGTTGTGGGCTTAAATTCTACACACCAAGGCCAGCTACCTCAAACTAAACACACTAGGTCAGTCATGACAGCCAGAATGCCCTAAACCTAATTTCTGGAGTTCATCATGAGCTGTTTACTCTGTAAATCAAATCCGTTCAATTTATCCCCATTCTTGTCGACCATTTTACCCTTATCCAGATACTTCTTTCCCCATGGTATTTCTCCCCTTCCCTTTCATTTCTCTTGGATGACAGGAGAAAGCTACTTTTATTTATTTTTGGGGGGGTTTTCTGTTTGTCCTCCGCTACTCAACTGCTGAGCCCATCAGTGCCCATAATAATCTCCTCTGGCTTTAAGTCTTCTCACATGTTCACTTCAGGAAAGAATAAAAAAAAAAAAGAGCATGAAGAAGAGAGAGACTAGGATGAATGAAGCTGTTCAAAGCAATACTCAGAAGAAAGTATAACCCAAAATTCACTACAGTCTGCTGTATTACACCAGCCTACCTGCTGGTGATAGGAGATCAGTAAGCACAGTGTATTACAATGTGAATGTTAGACATGATGGAAGTGATAAGACTAACATCCCATATCTGATAATGTCTAGATAAATATTAAATCTTTAAGAAATGCATTACATCCATAAAGGCTTCAAAAAGCAAAGAAGGGTAAAAGAAAGTAAAATGGGATTTAACTAATAATCATATTATTTAAACTATTGCCGTTAGTGTTAAGAAAGGGAGGGTTGTAGCACACGGCCACAGAAGAAATGTACTTTAAGTCTTTAAATCCTTAAATTCTATTAGATTTAGAAGGTTGATAGAAAGAACGCATCAAGATGATGGAGAAAATCTGCGGCAAAGTGAAATACCATGCAAACACACAACACACCAACACTATGCAGACAAGTTATGAGGCAGGAGCAAGGACAGAATTATGATCAAATGTGTTCTAATTCAGATTTCCAAGCCATGCAGGGAAAGGTGGATGAGAGAGGTGCCACGTTTTCCTTTAACAAGGCAAAAAAAAAAAGATCCGACAGTTTCGGCGTAGCCACTTATTAACAACAAGGGTATGAGATAGCTGAAGTCATAGCGAGCAATTTCAAGCTGTGGACACAGTATGCACAAATGTAGACTCATTCTCTCCCAGCAAGTCCTTCTGGAGCAGCAAATAAAATTGTTCTTTAACTTAGCTGAGATTGCAGCCTTAAGTTAGAGTCACTTTGTATCCTTAATCTGTTTCCAAGAACAATAAATGAAACTAACCACCACACAGTAGGCTTTAATAGAGTTCAATTATGCGAAAGTCTGTAGAATGTTCTTAAATTGGACAAGACCTCATAATCCAGCAATTATATTTAAAAAAAAAAAGAAAATCCGAATAGTTCCAGTTACATGGCTTTCATAGTGACGTGTTAAGCTCCAAATTGACAGAAAATGCTAATCTCAAAGCATCTTATTACTATGCATTTTTCCTCTGAGAGGCAGAAGAGACAGACGAATGGAGCGAAAGAAGAACAAAAAGGAAACGGGTGTGAACGACCACAGAAAAGATCAAGAATAACGAATAATGGGGAAATTGTGAATGAGCGGGGTCAATAGTGGAGTTATCCTCCAAAATGTAAGGGGCAAACAGAGAGAAAGAGAAGTCATGAACATCTCTTATCACTTCTTCTCCCCACACCCCTCATCCTCTTCTCCTGAGAAGAGCAAAGGAGATGGGTAAAGGAAGGATGATCAATTATGAACTGTGAACTCCCCCTCAGTGGGGCTGTCTGACTGTTGGCTGTAGATAAAGCACAGTTATGACAACCATACAGTACCCTCTCATCCATAATAATCTACAGGGATGGAGAGGACTTTCACACATAGGAATATTCATTCTCCACAGAAGAAGTACAAGAGGACATTCTATATGACAAAATATTTTAACCGCTCATCTATTTTAAACACCCTCTGAACCATTTCATGTGGCCAATGGAATATAGTGTGCGCATCACAGAAATCTATGACTATATTTTTGTCTTGATTTTTACATTTTATGCAGGGAGACTTGGTAAGCATCGATTGAAATTGCTTAGAAATGAGCTTTTTTTAAAGTCATAGGTGCCTGACCACTGTTTTTTGCTACCCTCAAAGTAAAGGTTTATCTTCTTTTTTTTAAATAACTAACAAGCAGCTACTTGAGTTTTGCTTATGAATTTATAATTAGTAACAAACCACAGGCAGTACAAAAAGAATAGCTAATGATTACGCAATTTGTAGAGAATGAATCTATATTAGCTGCGGTGCTTCAAACGTATTCATGATCTTATCATCACCTAATGATTCATTCATTCATTCCAATCTGTTCTTTGGAAACGCGGTTTTATCTACTACACACACTGGTGTGAAAAGTGTTGGCCCCTTCCTGATTTCCTGTTTTTTTTTGTATGTTTGTCACTTAAATATTTCAGATAATCAAAGAAATGTAAATATTTGACAAAGATAACAAAAACATTCGAAATGAAGGTCTTTATTATTTACTGGGGAAAAAAATCCAAACCTCCATGGCTTGTATGAAAAAGTGATTGCACTCCCCTCTGGTGTGACATCATTGGAAAGCTAAGTTCAATTTAAGTGGCAGTAGCCAGGCCTGATTACTGCCACTGTTCTCAATCAAGAAATCACTAAAATAGGATCTGCTTTACAAAGTGGAGTAGACCAAAAGTTTCTTAAAAGCCAGACATCATGCTGCGATCCCACGAAATTCAGGAACAAATGAAAAACAAAGCCTTTTCCACATCTATCAATGTGGAAAAGGTTATAAGCCATTTCTAAAGCTGTACGAAGAGTAAGGAGATGGGTACGGGGTTTGTTGTGAGGCCACATAAACAACCCAAAACATCCCTCCTCCATCACTGTGCTTGACAGTTGTTATGAGGTATTTGTGGTGTGGTTTTGTTGTGTTTCGCTAAACATGGCACTGAGCATTATGTCCAAACATTTCCACTTTGGTTTTAGATGTAAAACATGCAGCCATGCTCTTATATAGACCTATTCTGTTCCTGCTGTAGGCAGGAAAACAGAACAGCTGTGCCGTGGACCGGTCTTTGTTTAGAATTTTTAAGCAGTTAATAAAAGGCTAGAATGTTGCCAGATGACAGCTTACAGTTTCAGGACTTCACCAGTGTTCCCTCCTTTGCTTTTTTTGTAACAGAAGCCTACATTTATGTGACTGGTCCAAGAACTCAGACTGAAAGCAAAGTATAGTTTATTAGGCCGCTGAATCCGTATTTAGCCAAACAGGCATCTAAATAATGATAGTCTTCTTCACAGGCTGCTTGTTATTGCCATCAGAAAAACAAAATATACTAAGACATCTTGTAAAAGCAAGCTTTTGTCAAAATCCCTAATGGTACATGGGAAATGGACATTATGATATGCATTCTATTTTATTTAGCAGATAAGTGACATAAAAAGCCCTGTCTGAAGTAATTAAGTAAAACAGAGTCATTGTTTTGGTCTGATTTATTCACATTTTACATCTGAACAATCATGTTGAATAAAAACCAGGGCTCCCTTGGTTTCCTCCACTCTGTTGAAGTGAGAAAATACAATAAATAAATAAAAAAAAGTTGAGGGGTTATCTAAGGTACTGGGGGAGATTGTAAGTGTTACTGGAGCCTCAAAGTCTCAAAATCTCCACTAAACATCAAAGAGAAGAAGATTGGCTGTCCTGCAGAACTAATGGATGTCATGCATTCCAATGCATGAAGAGAAACACTCTCTTTGCATAACCGAGCAAATAATAGGACTAGCAGCAGTTAGCAGCAGTGTTATGCTACAGTTAGAGGCTTGAAAATGGAAGAGAGAGAAAAAGAGAGAAACTACAGTACACTCAAGCATCTAGATATATTTTCTTGTTTTGTCCCACATTGCGTGTACGCTGCTTTTTGCTCTTCTCCGATGTATCTGCTTGTGTATATGGTTGTGTGTTTGTTAGTGTGTGGCAGAATGGGCTCCCTGTTGTGCCCTGCAAGTTCATTGTAATGCCCGAGGCTGCCAAGACACACTGCATTAGCTTGTAGTGCACATACACCCCCTAACATGCACATGCACACGCAAAAAATGTAGCTAATTCTGCTGTTTTTCTAAAAGGCATTTCTCGCGAAGCAAGATCAAAGATCGGCTCCTATTCAAATTAATGGGAAATTACAGCCAGCATTAAAGTTTCATTATGTTTCGCTTATGACCAGCGCTCACTCTGATCAGCGATCATGAACACGGATGAGAGAAATACACAGGGTGATAACTGTACACTCTGAGGAACAGGAAATTGACTTTGTGAACTGTTTGGTCTTGTCTACAACTGTTAATCCAAAAAAGCATTGAACTAGAACTGATTGTGAACTTTTAAAGGTCATCCACCGATGGCATGTGTGTTTT
Organism: Mchenga conophoros; assembly: GCF_057382185.1. NCBI lineage: Eukaryota > Metazoa > Chordata > Actinopteri > Cichliformes > Cichlidae > Mchenga > Mchenga conophoros. The sequence continues at coordinate 24,144,248 of NC_140537.1, read as the reverse complement.
TGTAAAAACTGATGTGAAACAAAAAGAGCCAAGTTTTCTCTCAAATATCCAAAAGATAGGAGTCAAAAAAGGGTTTTTGGATATACAGCCAGAAGTATTCACAGAATAAATAAAATAACAAGGTCAACACAAAGCATACAAAGTACATGATACACTGTCATGGCACTTACCTCGTTAATCAGGATCCAGTGACAATCGAAGGCCACCAGGTTTGTCTCCACCACCTACGAAAACACAAGACACAACATTTTCTTTTTAAATTGCGCTTAATCTCTGTGACCAACAAAGGCAACAGTGGTCAGGCTTTTTATGATTTACAGTAAAATAAATTATTACAGACTTTCATATAAAGGCTACTGATTCATTGTGAATCACGACTTCTAAAGTGTGAATATGATGGTAAACAATTTAGTGGAAAGCTGCAACGGTGAAGCGTGAAGGTGTGAAGCTCGACACAGAATTTCTATCAAAGGTGCTCAAGGTATCAGTCAAAAATCTTTTCAAACACATGCAAATGTAGTCATGCTTGCCTGACCCAAATACAGCCTTCAACATCAAGTATTTTATCACTTTACACAATTTAGGCAAACTTCTGAGGGGATTTCATTTGCTTTTCCTCCTGCAGTGATCTCTGTGTGTGCGAATAACACAAGACAAAATCAGGGGCAAACAAAAAATGCCTCAGAATTGTGTGTTTTTCAGCCAAGAGAAAAACAAAACAGTCTCCATGAAGTGCAACTTAAATATTTATATGTGTCTATCTAACCAGCAGCTACACAAATGTTAAACGCTGCAGTGAGGACACATTGGAAAAGGGCTGTCTACCGCAGAGAACAGAGAGCGAACAGTACTATAGTCAAGGCTAAACCTTTGGAACTTCAGACATACCTGCAGTATATTTGCACATATCGTACATTTCTATTAAAAGGCTAATCTGCTCTGCTATATACGTATAGCAGTAACAGTTCTTTGTGTGTGTGTGTGTGCGTGTGTGTGCACGTGTGTGTTATTCGTCTGTGATCACTTTTAACAATGACATATGATATGAGGACATCAATGACATAATAAGTAGATATTTTTGTTTGTGTGTGTGTGAGTGTGTGTTTGAATAAAACAACAGACTTCTTCTCATTAGTATTTGGAGTATTTGGTATTGATCTATTGAACCTAATCTAATTAGCTTTGTCTTTAACACAGTAATCTAGTTCATTACTTTTACCAAAGTCAGTAATCACATTACACTTACTAGCAATTAGTTCAGTTGTGGTAGATAAATGCTCGAGGTTTGCATCAGTGGCAGAAAAAAACAAAACACCCCCAAAAAAAGACAATTATGTGATGGGAAAAGGAAGAAACTGGTAACGGGAACAGTAAAGGGTCTGCACTTATTAGCATTTATATATTATGCATACTATATTTATATCCCATTTAACCTTTGCTAGGATCCACAAAGAGCTTTGTTATGTGTTTCTCATTTAGCCATTCACACACTGGCAAAGGGCTGGAGCTGGCGAGGTGTTTACCTGCTTTCAGGAGCAACATGGGGTTTAGTATCTTTCCCAGGGACTCTTTGGCACATGAAGGCGATCAGCCCTCCAACCCCATGACTACTGGACAGCCTGCTCTAAAACCTGAGTCATGGCCAACCCCATGCATCTTAAGCAATGTCATGGTGAACTGCAAAATTAAACATTTACTGAACAGACTGAACAGAGATCAGAGGGTTGAGTATTCTTACCTTGCTTTTGACTTTCTGCTGTCAAAAACACTCACCTTTGCTTTTTACCTCTTTTGTCTCTCATTTTCATCCTCCCAGAACCACCCTCTAATTTTTGTTCTCTTATCGTTGCTCTCCCCTCACCTCTCATCCCATCATCGGGCTTTAATTACTCACTTCTCACTCTGTGACTGCTCCTACTCCTTTTCTTCGCTCGCTCTCAGCCCTTCTCCCTTCAATCCCAGAGTAAAAATAGAGTGCCACTCATATTATCATTAGCTATAATTGTCTAGGTGACTATAGAACATCACGCCATAAATCACTTTTTAAAGAAAAGGCAACAGCTGGAGAGGGTGGCGGTGTGTGGCTAATAATGGTTTAATCTCCCACCGAATCGCCATAAAACTTATAACACAGAAGGCTGCTGTAAAACACTCGACAGAAAACATAGTTTCGACATAGACAAGGTGTAAGGCGGAGTGACTGAGCTGTAAGACACAATATTTTTCTTAATTTTAGTTTTTTCTGTCAGAACCTCTGTTCCCCTCTACTTTCACTTATCCCCTCCATGTACGGGATCTGAAATGTAAGTAATGTGGTTTTTGTCGTTTTGTCCTGTCACAATGTTTCTGTTTATCTCCACTGAAAAATTGAATGAGTGGGCAGCGATAAAGGCAAAAAGGAGAGGGGAGAAAGACAACACAGGTTTCTCAAACTCAACTTTTCTGGTCAGCTCTCTTTCTGGCTTAATGTCCTTTTTTGCAGTCCTCTCTCTTGGTATTAATTATGAGTATTTGTGTGGGATTGCTTGCAATATTTCCGCTTTTTAAATATGAAAAACTTTAATCTGATATTTTATTCAAGATCATGGGAAAGTGAATGTGCTTGGACTGCAACATTGCTAAGCCAGATAGTACGTGGGTAGTAGACCACAAACAAAGTTTTTACAGCAGAATATTACTTTGTAATGAGCTGATAAATGATCTTCACCTGTCAGCGGTTTCAGTGTTGTGGTTGTCTGGTGTCGCTGCTTGTACGCAACTACTGCTGGTTCTGTAGTAAGTGCTTCCACTTTTCCCATTATGACCTCCCTCTAGCATCCGTATGGACAGATGTTTTAAGCTAATTAGTGAAATGGAAGATTCATAGAACTAGACATGACTCCTCAGGGGTTGGAATTGTTCAATACACTCTCTCAGACAAACACACACACACACACATATTCACACTCATACACACACAAGAACCAAACACCCACAGCTACAACAATTACTGCTGCTAAGTCCCGAGGCTGGTTTGTCTGTGTGCTTGCCCTTGTGTATTTGTCCAGATGTACACACACTTACAAAACATTACAGCCTTCGTGCCACCAATGGAGGAAGGTAGGGGGGGGGGGGGGGGGGGTGTCACCTGGGCATCATTCCTTTAGTGATAGCAAAGAAATCCTTGTGACCTCTCGGCCCACCTTCACAAAAGCTTCAATTCGCCACAGTTCTTCTTCTCTGAAGTCAGAAGATCGCACTAAAACCAGCTCCGTGGTCTGAGACAAATCCAATCACCTAGTGTCAATATAAGTAAGCCTTTTCTCAAAGTCTGAAAGCACACACAGAGAACTAAGACTGATCTGTAACATCATGCTACAGCGCACACCAGTCTTGTACGTGTTTATCAAGCGGCCGTGGGACCACCAAACACTGTTTTGATCCTGCAAATGACCTCTGCTCACCTGTCACTCCCGAAGGAGTACAACAAAGAGAAATTGTTGATTTTGGCAAATGGTTTAGCTTGACACACAAGTGTCAGGGTTTGCCGCTCACACTGAGGTCTGACTTGACAAAAGAGGGCGTATTGCTAATATTTTACTCACACACGTTATGCTAATGCACACGCATAATAAATATGAGCCTATACAGCACATTTTAGACAACTGTTCAAACAAACAAGGATATACGACTTCTTTTACAGACTGCTGTATATTCCCTGTATAGTGGGGCACTCTGTGTGAGAGGTTAAGAATGTAAAAGCAGTGGTATGATGCCTGAAGTGAGAGAGTGGGTGTTGTTATTGAATAAAGTGCTCTAAATTAAAAATTAGTAGTGTCATTTAATTTCATGCACTATTTGTGATCAAATCAAGCAAACAGCCTACAGCCAACCCTCCAAACTAGGCATATCCAGCTTCACATTTGAACATGCAAGCACAAGCTGTGAATTTATAAACACACAAAGAAAAAAATCTATAAACACAAGCACAGTGATCCATTTCTACTTCTTCTTCTTTCACAGTCCAGCCCCTGTTGCATTTCTTGTCTGGAAAGCAAGATGTGCTATATGATTATGCGCCTACTGACACACACACACACACACACACACACACACACACACACACACACACACACACACACACACACACACACGAACACTGTGGTTCATCCAAGTGTGGTTTTTGATCACTGTAATTAATTTGTGTTCCTGTGCGTGCACAAGTGTGTGCCGGTCTGCGCTTGAGTGTGGACATAGGGGTCTGTGATTACTATTATCATCTACAACCCTTCATTCCACCTGGAATCATAATATGAAAGACACTTGGACTAGAACAGAAGAGAAACTTTAGGAAAGCAGGAACAGATGAAAGCGAAACAAAGAGACAGATAAAGAAGTTTACAAACTGATGGAGTGACACAATGCATTATAACCAGTGTTTTACTTCATCTTTTTTATTTTCCATATTTTGTATCAATGATATTTCCAGCTTTTTTTTTATCATCTACTTATCTGCTCAGCCACTGTGCTGCTGGAAAATTAAGCTACCCAGTGATTTGAGAATGCTTAGTTAACCAAATAAAGTTATATTTGTGGCAGGGTTTATTTTCTTACTTAAAATAATATGATGGAAATCAGAGTCAGGACTCAAAAAGCAGAATCAGAATTAAAATCTGTTAAATCTAAATTATACACAATAAAACAATCTTGCTGTGTTGCATTCATATGAATGGTTTCCAATTTGTTTATTACCAGAGATGGGAGTCTCTCTAGTTCCCACTTTTGGTTTTGATTAGCATGGTTGTCCCACTGTCAGATCAAGCTAGGGATACTTTCTACATAGTCATCTACCATTAACTTGCTCCTTCTTCAGCGACTCTTCCTTCTTTCAAATCTAAGTTACAAAACATATGAAAACTGCAGCTATACAAAACACAAAGCGGGCTTTTACTAACCCATTACCCCCATTTATTCAGCCCGCTACTCAGCCTCCCTGTGCATGAAATAAGCATTTAGCACTCACCAACTGAAGCACTTTTCCCCGAAACATACAGTAACTGCTGTATGTCAGCACCTCACCCACATTGCTCCCACAGTGTGCTTTATGCATGATGCATGGTTGAGATTGTGTGTCTTGATGTCAAGCACGTCTGTTCGTACTGTGCTAAAAGACAAGATGGCAAGCAAAGGGTGGTGCATTATGACTGTGCTCAGCCTGAGCACTGCCAAAAATGTAATCCACAGAGCAAAGCAAACAGACTTCAGCAATTACAGTGCTAACTAGACTTCTAATGTTAAGCCTCTTTTTTGTGTACATAACTGAAATTCAAAGGGTGTCCCACACCACATTCACCCAAATACATCATCTTGACATTGACATCCTGCTTGTCCTCCTCTTGTGATACCTGCTTGTCATGTAGCGACATAAACTCGCCTGACATGCATGTATCTCTGCATCTGGGATATGACAGTCATAAATGAAGCAGTAAATTATCATGTTAGATAGTGCCTTTGGGAAATAATACAGTGTATCCTGATTTACTGTGTGTCTGTGTATGTAGAAAACAGGCACACAAATACTTTTTTACACAAGCAACAGACAGCTGTTTGCTAACACACAGTAACTGTTGTGTTTTCAAGACTTCGGTGTGCACTATCCAATAAAAACAGTCAGACCACACAGGCATAAACTGTGTAGATGGGTGGCAAATTAAAAGAGAAAAACTGAAACCATTATATAGATCGTGTAGTTCATTTATGCTGCGGTGAGCATTTTGCTGGCATTGTTTGGACCAACTTGTCCCCTTATAGGTAAGGGTCACTGCAAATCAATACAAATCTGTTCTGAGCGATCACCTCTATTCTATGTTGAAGCATTTCCTTCCAGGATCAGTGGTCTTGTCATCTGTGGGTCACGAGGGGGTCAATGAAAAGTGTGGTGATTATGAAAATTATATAAATATATGTAATAGCCTCAAAGGTTGCAACTTTAAAGCAACCAATCAATTTGGTTCTTACTAGTTAATTAACTAATACATTTCCAAGGCCATAGTTAAGACACAATCCAAATTTTAAAACACAAACTAAATAACAAATAATTATAACTGTGGCTTTTACTGTATTTACAGTACATGCTGCCAAAGGAAAACAGCCTTCTTTGTGCTGAACGCGCTTGAGAAACGTGACATGAATCACATGGGTGTAAGACCTTTGCGATTCTTCCCAACAACTAATGACTCTAAATCACTACCATAACTGTTTAATTAGTTTGATCAAGCTGCGGTCACACGCCAATGAACTAAAAAGCCTATAACGGTTGTGCATGCATTGTGAAAACAGAGCGGTAGGTGGAAGAGACACAAAGATACTAAACATTACACAATGTGACTATGCCTGTGTGAGTATTAATTTGTGTGTGTGAGAGTATTTCACAGATTATTGTCTCTTTGGAAATCCTATTTGAATAGTTCTCTCCCGCACACACCTGTCACACTCAACAAAATCAAGGAAAACCTCATCTTGAGTAGATCTCGCACTGTTCACCATCCAATTGCACAAGAGACTGCCATTGCTGATCAATCACTTGCTTTTTGATGAAAACAGGGGAGAAAAGAGCAGCAGAGTCATTCACCTATTCTGAATGCTGTCTGCAGATGTTTTTTTTCAGCAGCAGCTTTCTTTTCTTACTTTCTGTCTTTCTTTTTCCTCTTTATGTCTGACATACTGTATAATGTAAGGCTAGGACAGCAAAGGTCTTGCAAAAGTATGTGTTGTGACGGCAAGGAGTAGCAGGGCCAACATGGAAGGCATCTATCATCCTCAAACTGTGTGTTTTGGTGTGTGTCTGTGTGTGCACAGCGGAGCACTCAAGACTTTGCGTGCACTGTATGCGTGTGCTTGTCGGCCTTTTGGTTTATTGATCTGACCACAGATCCGAGCACTGCTGAATCCACAGAGAGATTGTATAACACACGCACAACACAGCGTGCGCGTACAATTGCACACATTCACCACAACCACCACCAGCAAATATGACGATGTCTATTCAACCTGACATTTAGATATGAACGGATCAATGACTGGAACAAATAGAATAAGCTGTCTTGATAGGCCCAAGGTACATATTTGTCTATGCACATGTGTGTTTGTGTGTGTGTGTGTGTGTGTGTGTGTGTGCTTGTTCTTTATATTGTTATAGGACTTTAAATGAGTTATAAGCTGCTTTCTCTTGGAGTACAGCAGAAAATGGGGTGTGGTCTTTTCATTTCACACATCACTATTTATGTCCACAACCTATATAAAATATTCCTCTGTCTCTCAAGTTATAGTAGAAAAGTGGCTATTACAGCAAGCTTGACTCAGATCACAAGCTTCCTTCTTTTCAAGGGTTCCTTTTATTTTTTTGGACTCTATTAAAAAATATTAGCAACTATGGAATTATGGAACTAATTTTATTTTCAGTCCAGTCGTGTACCTGACCATTTTCAAAGAAATCTGTTTTTCTGTTTTAATTTAATTTATCAGTTCCACCAAATAGGTAACACATATTATTTGTGTGCATATATCATCACTCTGTCTCTAAACAAATAGCTCAATTTTTTTAATACATTCTGAGAAAGCCTAGCAGGGGTGTAGAGTGGAGTCGTGTTAAAAATACATTAAAATTTGGTATTAAAGGTCAACTTAATTTTTTAGTGTTTAAAAATAGACTAAAAGACTGATCTGAACTTCAAGTGATATAGTGTTTGTTGACAGTCTGAATGTCTGGAAGTGTGGGAGCTAATTGACCTGAGGCACCAACCAGAGGACAGCAGGTCCAACAAGTGGTGAGCAGGGTGCAACGGGTCACGTGTGATGGCCCTGCTTTTCCTGAGACAGACTCATGTCCTTAAGAAATTGTACAAAATCCAGCAAAGAGCCGACACAAAAACTGGGTGAAGTGAATAGCCCTTTATTTATCTACTGTTTGCCAGATCCTTGTCAGCATTTGCTTACTGGCAAGTGAGTACAGAGAAAAACAAAGCAGAAGAGAACAGAACACAGGTGAATTAATTTTGAAACAGCAGGTTTATGCTAAATACATATGATTTTCAAAACACAGATACAGAAAGGTTTTTATTTCCAGGTGTAGCAAAGAAAGTAGTGATGCTGCTGCAAGTGAGAGCCCTAACCCTGCACCAAAAAGCCAAAAGGCAGAGGAAAAGTCTGTCTGAAGAAACTGAAACCATAATGTCCCAAAAAGAAGGCTAGACAATATTAAATACGTCTACCTTCTATTCATCTCCCCAGCTGAACAATAAAAATTGAGCTTCATTCATTGTGCCTCATTGAAGATTACATTTACTTAGCTATGTATCTGCATCAATGGCTTGTGAACAAAACACGTTGAAATTTAAAATATGACGTCTAAACTTGCACAAAAAATATAAAATAAAAAATAACCAATACTTTAGCTTGAAGGTCCCCTTTATGGCTCAGTCTCAGTAGAGTTAATATAGTAAAGCATCCTCATTGCAAGTAGAAAAAAATTAATGGTTGCCCAGGGATTACATTTTTTTTCTTTTTCTTTTTTTTTGCATTCAGTGACTGATTGAAGGCACTTGCAGTGACCGACTGGTCATCCAGAGGTTGACTATGCAACACTCTTAACCTCTGGATAACCACTTTCAATCACAAGGTGATTAAATGGGTCACCTGTTGGGAAGCAGCCTGGTTCTAAACAAACTCTGTTCAGCTCAGAGTAACTGCAACAACTCTCAGCCAGATTGGGGAAGGTTTTCAAATAAGTGCTGTCTAATTTAAAAACATGTTGCGAACATCAATCAATTTGAGTCAGTCTGCCTCAATAAGCGTCATACATATGGGACTTTGTAATAGAGGACTCGACTCCCTTGGTTGCTAAGTGTTTGTATTCTGGTGGTATTTCTATATAAAAGCAAGGTTGCTAAACACCAGTGTCACTTTACAGTTCAGTTGCTGTCCTGCAGCAACTATGTCACTATATGTGGAGAAATTTTGAAATTGACTTTCTGTTTAATGTGAATCTGCTGCAACATATTTGCAACTGATTAATCACAGTTAATTACCTAATTATCCCAAACAAATTGAATGTAATTAATAGCTTTAATCCACTCAACTCAATCACAAACTGACGGACTTAACATAGTTGCTCTGAAGATGGCAACTCACCAGGAGTGGCTGACGAACTGCTTCTCGACTGTGAAGCAACAATTTTAAATGCAAGGAAAGTCCAAGCTCATAGTACAGTCATGGTTTTTGTTTTGTTTTTTGGTAGTGCTGTGTTAACCAACCATAGATGGTTAAGATGACAGTTTTTAGTGAACATCAAATGCTAATGTCATGGTTTTAAAGACGTTTACTGCTACTTATAGCTGTGACAATGTATTACTTATCCAAACTTAAAGCTAGGACAAAAGATAACTTATGCTAACTAACTGTAAATAGTATTTACAGTTAGATACCGATGTACGTAAGTTATGATTTCACATGTGTTATTCCTTCTGCTCCAAATATAACCAGAGAACATCCACTTCTGTCCAAGAAAATAACACGTTTGCATATGGAGTCAAGTTCAGTTCAGTTCAGTTCAGTTCATTTTTATTTCAAACATTTCAAACATGTGCCTTCACAATCATTACAAAATATCATTCCATTATTTGTTTGAAAAGGAGTAGGCTGAAGTATTTACTTATTTGTCCCTACCCCCTCAAGTTTTACCTCTCATTCATTTAATTTTCTTTTGTCTTAAATTAAACAAACAACATATGAAACATATGAAGTAAAACAAAACATAACATACATAAATCAAAAACAAGAAATTAGCAAGCCCCACCACAGTATAGTTTCTTTCATATGAAAAATACAGAATGTGTATATTTGCAGATACACAAGTTATGGAAAAACAACAAAACAAAACAAAACAAAAAAAACAAAAAAGAACCGCAACACCATTACCAGCAACATTACCATCCTGGGTTAACCCCGTTTTCTTCATTCTTATACTTATTTAAAATTAGGTTTTTATATTTTACTTTAAACTGTTTTATGTTTTGACTGTCTTTTATTTCTTCTGTTAGACTGTTCCATAATTTAACTCCTGCAATTGAGATTGACATAGTTCTTAAAGTTGTTCTAGCACTTTGTATTTTTAAATTCCATTTCCCTCTTAAGTTATACCCACCTTCTCTTTCTATGAACAATTTACAGATTTCTTTGGGAAGCAATTTATTTCTGACTTTATACATTATTTGCGCTGTTTTAAGCTTCACCAAGTCTTGGAATTTAATAGCTTGCATTTTGACAAAGAGTGCATTTGTATGGTCCCTGTACCCTACATTATTTATTAATCTAATGGCCCTTTTCTGTATTATAGTTATTGTTTGTGTGTTACTTTTGTATGTGTTTCCCCAGACCTCTACACAGTAGCTCATATATGGCAGTAGTAAAGCACAGTATAAAATGTGCAGTGCTTTCTGATCCAACATATGCTTTGCTTTTCCCAGGACGGCAATGCCCCGTGCCAATTTCCCCCGAACATAAGTAATGTGTGGCTTCCAACAGAGCTTGTGGTCAATGATCACCCCAAGAAATTTTATTTCATTTACTCTTTCTAAATATACATTGTCAACACATATTTCTACTTCGATGTTTTTCTTTTGGTTTCCAAACAACATAAATTTGGTTTTATCGAGATTCAATGATAATTTATTTATATCAAACCACTTCTTTAATATCGTTAATTCCTGTGTGATCATTTCCAAAACCTGTGGCAATTCCCCACCTGCACACAGTATATTTGTGTCATCTGCAAATATTACAAACTTTAAAATCTCCGATACTCTGCAGATATCATTTAAGTACATAATAAACATTTTTGGACCCAGTACTGAACCTTGAGGTACTCCACAAGCTATATCCATCAAATTAGATTTATATTCATTTATTTGTACATATTGTTGCCTATTCCCTACATAGCTTTTTAACCATTCCAAAACCACTCCCCTAAACCCGTACTTTTCCAGTTTTTTTAATAGAATTTCATGATTAACAGTATCAAACGCCTTCTTTAGATCTAAGAAAACTCCGAGCGCATACCTCTTATTATCCATACATTCCGTTATCTTTTCCATTAAATCTATCAGTGCCAAAGCTGTTGATCTGTTGTTTCTGAACCCATACTGACTATCTGTCATTAATTCATATTTTTCCACAAAACTGTCAAATCTTTTTATGAAGAGTTTTTCCAGTATCTTAGAGAACTGGGAGAGTATTGACACTGGTCTATAGTTTGTAAAATGATGTCTTTCACCGGTTTTGTAAATGGGAATAACTTTAGCAACTTTCATTTTTTGTGGAAAAACTCCTTTTTGAAACGACAAGTTGAATATATATTTTAATGGTTTTACGATACCATCAATAACTGTCTTTACCGTTACCATATCAATATCATTCCAGTCTGTACTGGTTTTGTTCTTAAGTCCTCTAACCATGTCATAAATCTCTTTCTCTTCCACTGCTCTTAAAAACATTGAGCTACTATTCCTTTCAATATTTTCACCAGTGTCCCTTTCTATTCCATCAACCTTTATTTCTTCTGCCAGTTTTGGCCCTATGTTTACGAAGAATTCATTAAAGCCATTTACTATCTCCTCCATGTTATTAATACTTCTTGTCCCTTCTATAAAGTACCCAGGGTAATCATTATTCCTTGATTCATTTTTGATTATTCTGTTTAATACATTCCATATATCTCTTGTGTTATCTTTATTGTGTTCTAACCTTTTAATGTAATACTCTCTTTTACAGGATCTCATTATATTAGTTAATTTATTTTTGTAAGTTTTATACTTCATTTCAGTTTCTATTGTTCTCTTTTTTATGAATTCTCGATATAAGGTATTCTTTTTTTTGCTGGCATTTTGTAGTCCTTTTGTCATCCATGGTCTTCCTGCATAGTTGTGTTTCCTATTGATTTCAATTACTGGGCAGTTTTTATCAAGTAATGTGTTAAATGTTCTTAAAAATCCTTCGTAAGCTTTATTAACTTCTGTTTGTTCATATACAATATTCCAATCTTGCTTTAAAAGTTCATTTCTAAGACAATTTAAGGTCTTCTCTGTTCTTATTCTTTTGTAAATAATCTTATGTCCATCGTTGTTCACTTTATAATGGCAATTATACGATGCAAAGACTGGTAAATGGTCACTTATATCATTGATTAACAGCCCACTTTTTATCTTTCCTTCTATTATATTTGTAAATATATTATCTAATAGAGTTGCACAATGAGATGTTATTCTGGTCGGTCTTGTTATCAGTGGAAATAAACCGATGCTGTACATGGAATCAATAAATTCTTCTGTACTCTTATTATGATTTGGATTCAATAAGTCAATATTAAAGTCCCCACAAATAAACATTCTTTTGTGATTTATATTTGTAAATAAGTCCTCCATATTATCCTTAAATATCTCAATCTTAGATCCTGGTGTTCTATATATACAACTGACAATTAGGTTTTTCCTTTTTTCTATAATTATTTCCACTGATAAACATTCCATCACTCCATCAATAACAGTTGTCATTCTTCCCATTCTTTTGTACTTTAGGTTTTTATCAATGTAAAGTGCCACCCCACCTCCTTTCTTGTTGATCCTGTCTACATGAAGGAATTCATATCCATTTATTTTAAAGTCTTCTTCTTTTCCAGGAGTTATCCAGGTCTCCGATATGGCTATCACATTGAATGGCTGTTCAAACTGTGTTATGTAGTCTTTGATGGATTGAAAGTTTGCATATAAGCTTCGACTATTAAAGTGAACCATTGTTATACCCTGTTCTACCTTGAATTCCTTTTTAAGTTGCTCATTTGTATAATAATTGCATTCATTTGTCTTATTGTTAAAGAAATTACAATCAGGATCTATGTTGCTGTCATACATCAATGTCTTATTTTCAATATCTATATGAGTTGTTAGTTGAAAATTGTCAGACATCTGCGTTGGTTGTGCACTTGGACGGTCACATCATATTTAGCACTGCTTTGCATTTATCAGTTATATTTTTCTAGTTTTTCTAGTTCAGTCATCTCTTTGATGACTAGAACCAAGGAAAGTCACGTTCTGAATTAGTAACCATAATCATGTAATAACCTTACAACATGAACTTAAGCAATTACCAATGGGGAGAAATAAAAAGTTCATATTAGTGTCATGGAATGAAGGGCTGGTGTTTGAGCAAGTAAAGGGAATAACCAGCTGTATATGGTGAGAGCAGCAGCTGCTGTGGTCCTCAGTTACACATTTGATGTGGTCTCCATGGGTTGAAGCATATGTTAAAGTTTTCAGCTGGAGGAGATGACCCCACTCATGCTTTGCAGTTAATTCTGTAGACCTTGACATACAGTAGGATTGGTAATTTTTACAAACTTTAATTTCTCCTCAGTTTCAAACGATGAAAAGACTAACTTATAAGGATATAAGGCCATTTAAGTATTGTAAAATGATGTAAGCAAACAATGTCAGCTGTGAAATTAAGTTACTGAGCTCACATTTTATTGACACAACTTAAAATTAACTGACTCTGTTAAAGTTACTCTGTAGTTTTGATACATAAATTCAACGTGTCTTTCGTGATTTGATCAGAGTAAACAACCTCTACAGTATGCCTTTTACTTCCAAAGACAGAGGGTAGTCATTTTGTGTTAAATTATCCTTGTCAAAAGACAACTGTTCATCTCCAACATGAGGCATCTGTACAGGAGCAAATCTATACCGTGTGGAATTAAAATAAAAACACTTGAAAGATAAAAGTCACATTTGGGTTATCAAAATAAATGGATGGAATGGCATGTGACCTTGTGCTGATTCATTGTGTTTTCACAGGAAACCAACTCTAAACAGCTGCAGCCTGTGCCTGAGGTGGGTGGTAATAAGTTACATTTACTCCTCTACATTTACTTAAACAGCTCTTCTCAGTAAATTGTGCTTGTTTTAATGCCACTTAGCTTTCAGTATGTACACCTAGGAACATTTTAACACAGTAATTGTTAGATCATTTTTTGTGTTATAAGTGCTCTTTAGTGAAAGCATTAGCACAGCAGTATTTTGTTGTTTGCATGCTGTGTGCTGTAGCAAACAGGCCTGTTCATGCAGGAGGCCAGAATTCAGATTAAAAGACACAGCTTTTTGAGCCACACACAAGACTTTTTGGCTCCCCATAGCAGGAGACATGCCATTGTCAAGCAGGAACAGATAGTGTTAGAGGAAACAATTCGTTAAACAAGTACTTGGAGCAATAAAACACAGAGACCTTAGATTTGTCTTTTCAAACGTGCATGGGTGAGGCCCAGAGGAAACTCACACCGAGTCGCAGGCGTTTCCTTTATTTAACAAGCATAGCAAAATAAGTCTCATCAAGACAATGATGAGACTTATTTTCTCAGCTATAACTGTACTCCATGTGCCTCACATAATAACGGGCTTTTACTTCTAACTGACAAGAATTAAATGACTAGAGTAACATAAAGTCCACTTTCAGGTTCTCATTGGTCTTCAGAAGGACTGGAATAAAAAATGCTGTTTAACCTTTCATTTTCTACTTACAGGGAGTGCAGAATTATTAGGCAAGTTGTATTTTTGAGGAATAATTTTATTATTGAACAACAACCATGTTCTCAATGAACCCAAAAAACTCATTAATATCAAAGCTGAATGTTTTTGGAAGTAGTTTTTAGTTTGTTTTTAGTTTTAGCTATTTTAGGGGGATATCTGTGTGTGCAGCTGACTATTACTGTGCATAATTATTAGGCAACTTAACAAAAAACAAATATATACCCATTTCAATTATTTATTTTTACCAGTGACACCAATATAACATCTCCACATTCACAAATATACATTTCTGACATTCAAAAACAAAACAAAAACAAATCAGCGACCAATATAGCCACCTTTCTTTGCAAGGACACTCAAAAGCCTGCCATCCATGGATTCTGTCAGTGTTTTGATCTGTTCACCATCAACATTGCGTGCAGCAGCAACCACAGCCTCCCAGACACTGTTCAGAGAGGTGTACTGTTTTCCCTCCTTGTAAATCTCACATTTGATGATGGACCACAGGTTCTCAATGGGGTTCAGATCAGGTGAACAAGGTGGCCATGTCATTAGTTTTTCTTCTTTTATACCCTTTCTTGCCAGCCACGCTGTGGAGTACTTGGACGCGTGTGATGGAGCATTGTCCTGCATGAAAATCATGTTTTTCTTGAAGGATGCAGACTTCTTCCTGTACCACTGCTTGAAGAAGGTGTCTTCCAGAAACTGGCAGTAGGACTGGGAGTTGAGCTTGACTTCATCCTCAACCCGAAAAGGCCCACAAGCTCATCTTTGATGATACCAGCCCAAACCAGTACTCCACCTCCACCTTGCTGGCGTCTGAGTCGGACTGGAGCTCTCTGCCCTTTACCAATCCAGCCACGGGCCCATCCATCTGGCCCATCAAGACTCACTCTCATTTCATCAGTCCATAAAACCTTAGAAAAATCAGTCTTGAGATATTTCTTGGCCCAGTCTTGACGTTTCAGCTTGTGTGTCTTGTTCAGTGGTGGTCGTCTTTCAGCCTTTCTTACCTTGGCCATGTGTCTGAGTATTGCACACCTTGTGCTTTTGGGCACTCCAGTGATGTTGCAGCTCTGAAATATGGCCAAACTGGTGGCAAGTGGCATTTTGGCAGCTGCACGCTTGACTTTTCTCAGTTCATGGGCAGTTATTTTGCGCCTTGGTTTTTCCACACGCTTCTTGCGACCCTGTTGACTATTTTGAATGAAACGCTTGATTGTTCGATGATCACGCTTCAGAAGCTTTGCAATTTTGAGACTGCTGCATCCCTCTGCAAGATATCTCACTATTTTTGACTTTTCTGAGCCTGTCAAGTCCTTCTTTTGACCCATTTTGCCAAACGAAAGGACGTTGCCTAATAATTATGCACACCTGATATAGGGTGTTGATGTCATTAGACCACACCCCTTCTCATTACAGAGATGCACATCACCTAATATGCTTAATTGGTAGTAGGCTTTCGAGTCTATACAGCTTGGAGTAAGACAACATGCATGAAGAGGATGATGTGGACAAAATACTCATTTGCCTAATAATTCTGCACTCCCTGTATACCTCAGTCAAAAGCTGTTTTCACCTGAATTTTGGACAAAACCAGGGAATCAGATCATGATATTTTCCATAGCTGTCTTAAAAATGTCATTTAAAATGGTCCACTTCAGATACATTTACACCAGCTGGACAGAGTGCACAGCAGGCAGTACGTATGACTAGCAGTAACTGCACTGGGATATTAGCCTCACTATTGACACACAGGTGCGGTCCAAAATGACAAATAATCTGCACTCAAAAACTGGCAAGTTTAATGCCTGATCATTTGAGCTTTTTCATGCACCTCTGTCAGGTCGTAATAAAGTTCAAAAACATCGGGGCTGCTGTGCGTGTGTGGTGCTAAAATGGCCACACTTAGACTGCAGCTATTTCAGCGTATACCTGGGTATTACATCTAATGAGTACAGCATACTGACACAAACTAAACAATCTCATTTAGAATTTCAATTACACACTTCATTTACAACAAGAACCTCCCACTATGCTCTTGATCAGAGAGCATGTAGGCTGCTTGATAAATAAGTTATTAAACACAACATGGAGGCAAAATGCCTTCTGCAAAAATCAAATTCACGAGGCACTGTGCCCTGAAACTAAAGCAAAGCTCACATATTAGATCAACTGACCCTAAAGACATATTACATCTTCTGCCTTCTCAATTATCAAATCATTTTAGTCCTCTATTTCCTGCTGGGCCTGTGGGAGGGAGACTTTTTGACACTGAACCTGATCCGATTACAGAGATGAGTGAGAAGTGGATAACGTAGCCGTCTGCAAGCCTGCAAACCATGTTCAAGTGCAGAATTTGTATCTTTTGCATCTGAGAGGAAAAGAGAGAAACCCTCAAGTATATTCTGAGAATCTGAAGTTTTATCAAAACACCATCAACCCCTGTGAGGAGAATCTGTTTATAACAAAACACAGGGAAAGGGATAATGAGATTAAGGGATGGGTGGATAAAAGACAAGAAGAATAGTAAAAGGAAAAAGGTGATATGAAAAATGCAACCACAAGGCAACAGTGAAAAGGCCACATCTTTCAGCCATCTTCAACTATCAGCTATTCTGCAAGCTCTTAAATAATAAGGTGTAATGCAACTGCTCTGGGAGGTCAAAACACCTTCCAAGCTGAGAAAAAGATCCAAACCACATAAGCTAAAACCACAGTTCACAATATTCTCCTCTTGCTACAGTTCAAATATGAAAAAGACTCAAGTTTATTTATAACTATATGAGATTATATACTTAACTGAATTTTAGTAAGGAAACACTTTTTGGAACTGTATTCTTCAGTAGTCAGACATTTTTATCTGTTAGATACTACTTGTACTCTCTGCAAAGAAAAAAAGACAACATTGCACAACAGTGTAAATGTCAGATGTTCTTCTTAAAAGCTACTATGTTGTTTGTGACCATCCAGCCATACACAATAAGAGGCTTTCGGGTAGGCAAGCCTCATTCTTTATTGTCAGCCATAAGTGGGGTACTGTACTTACAGCAACTCTGCGTTTTCTGCTGAAACATTGCATGCTTTTATCAGTTCCCTGTTACCCCCACCACCCCACCCTTCCAAGTCTTTCAACCATGATCATATTCCCATTTGTCCTTTTTCACTGCACACTCTTTCTGGATTCTTCCTTTTCATTTCTGGTTTTATTGTGCTTCATCTCCCTCTGTTTCTCCTTTTTCATTCAACCCAGATAATACCATGTATTAACATCTACTACATCTTCAACACCATAAATCCTATTACAGGCTATGCGCAGAGAGATGGGAGAAAAAGTGAAGTAGAAAGCTTCTTTTCATCCTACTTATTCTATTATTTATCCCTAAACAACACACTCTCATCAGTGGGTGGGTATATCATGGCCAATCTTAAGTTGGGTAACTACTACTGTGTACTCCAACACACGCACTATAATTGGAGGCGGGGGAAGACAGTGAGGGTATATATACAGTATATATTCTGATTTATTTCAGTAACTCACAAGGGCTGCAGAGCAGAACAAGCACTAGCATCACCAGCTGCTGCTCAAAATGGCAGAGTTAGAGTTCATACACCAGATGAGGTACTTATTGTTGCATCAGCATCAGAGTGTATTTGTTCTTATTCATTTATGTGCACAGAGCTTATGCATGCATATATGTGCAGCCTGTGTCACTACAGCCACATTCTCTTTCTGTTGGAAACACGGCACGATTAGGAAATTTCTCCCCTGCTATTTTTTCCCCGTCAAATATTTGCAACACTTCTCTAATACTCAGTGTCTGACTTTTCCTAAAATTGTGTTAAGAAATGTCCCCTATTATAAATTGCCCAGATAAAGGCAAATGTGAAAAATCATTTATAGTTATCATTGCCAGCAGGTACAATTTACCCTGACTGTGCCTAGACCTTTGATTTGGGACATCTTGCATCGTGACATGAAACAGCAGTTTCTCACTTGAAGGACGGCTTGTCCACTGAGCACCACAGGAGGACTAATGATTTGCCAATTCGCGCCATGGCTGGGACCATCACCATTATTGAGCAGGGATATTTTAAATATGCTTGAAACCCAGTGTGTCAGCAGGCTTGACATCAGTAATAATTAAGAAGGCATTAGATTCAACAGCATATACTACATTGGTCTCCAGTAACCAATTAGAGAAAACCGAGGCCACTTTCTTTATGGAAACTGGTTTGAGTGCACAGAGTAATCAATTTTAAGATAGAAACTGAGGATTCCTCCAATTCCTTTAAATTTTGTACTATTTGATTTAAAAAGCTGATAAATTTGCATATTTAAAAATTTCGTGTGGATATTACAACACCTTTTGTGCCAACATTTGTGTCTATTAAACCAAAGCCCTAATAATGTCTCCATGTAATTACCATGTAAGACACAAGTCATAGGACAATCTTCAGTATGGAGACAATGTAAATCAGGATTGCACTTGCTCAGTGAATTATGTGAAGAAGAGTTTAATGATCAGGACATTTTAGGACTGCTGCCATTGTCAGCAATCCAAAAACTTCACCACAAACAGACCTACTGGAGGCAACTGTCGCCAACATATTGTTTCTTGTTTTTATTAATACCTATTGCCCTGCTTTATATCGGTAAAAAACACACATGCTAGTTTTACTTTACTTACACTGTTTTCTTGAGTTCAAATCACCCCCACACACAAGTGTAACCCAGTTCAGACGACACAAATGCATCTTGTAAGAAGTGTTATATAAATATAGTTTATCATTAAATTATTTTATTCCAATAGCAAATACAAAAGGCCCTGCATTTTTTAAGGATATCTTTGCTCGAGGAAAGAGAGAAAAGTTTCAACTATTTGTATGCTTGTAACTATGTTTTGAAAGTGGTTAAAAAAATTGGGAGGGCATAGAGTGCATGAGGAGTGTGCAGGTGAGATTAAGCATCTATGTGTGTGTGTGTTTGCATGAGTATGTAGGTGCTTGTGTACAAAGAAGGAAAACAGAGGAAAGAGAAAGAGGCAACAGATAAGCACATTGCCAAACTGAAAAAAAATGTGCAATGACAACCTTACACAGGCCTTCCCCTCCTATACCCAACCCCCGGCTCCTTCACCACCACACACACCTGTATCATCTCTGAAGTACTTCCTGGCATCCCCATTAGTGGCTCCACTAGCAGCAGTCAATAGTGCTAACCTTTGGTGCTCTACACACACACACACACACACACACACACACACACACACACACGCACGCACACTCACGCACACACGTGTGTATTTATACACACACATATACACACACACACACACACGCACGCACACACAACCTCTCAGCCCTTTAGTTGTAATGCTCTGTAATCATTGTGCTCCCAGCTCCATGTGCACCGATAAAGCCTTAATGTCATCACACATCACACACACACGCACACACACCCTGTTTGTTAAGATAAGAACATAATACCATCTCTGTCTGGTGATAAAGTTCAAGGAGCCCTTGAAGGGCCCTTTTAAGTGCACTGGAAAATGGTGAGCAGAAAATGCTATCTCTCCAGGTAAGCGTGTGTCTGCTTCGTGTGACACCAAACAGACACACGCAGAAAGTACAAATATTATGACATAACCTCAAAGGGACACGAACCTTCAATAGACCCTGCAGCGAAGGAATACTGTAATTATCAACCTTCGGTTATTTTGTTGTGGTCATGTAGTACAGGTGGTGAGAAAGATTGCTTTGCGCTGGCAAAATAATAAACACACACACACACACACGCACGCACGCACGCACGCGCGCACGCACGCACGCACACACACACACACACACACACACACACACACAATAAAACAAACTCCTGCTGGGTTGGCACAAAAGATACACACACCACAATTTAGGTTGTTTGTGGTAAATGTTCTCCATCAGAATGCTCAGGATGTTACAGTAGAACTGCACACTGACAGCCTATCCCCGAGGCTTGAATCCACACCGCAACCCTATAAATGTCATGAAAACAGCATTCCCCCTAAAAGTGCTGTTCATCTTTTCCATCATAGTCTGAAACCAGTGATGAGAGGTAGATTGGAGAGCTAAAATATGGGGTTGGTTTTGTCTATGGCAATGTTGCAGCTGCACAAGCAAAAGTGGTAGACAGAGAACCTCCAGAGGGTGATTTAGAAAACTGCAGTAGAGAAAGAAGTCAAAAAGTCCATATGAAGACGTTTAAAGAGAGGTTGCACAATGAAATGTTTTTCATTCTTTTTGAGCAGTTGCCCAAAACACAAATGAAGCTGCGGCTCATTTAAGTCTTCCACTAAATCCACAATAAACCAGAGTTTGGTTTCATCATTATTATCATTATTATTATTATGTCTAGAATCACATCTTTACCGCCTTGGAGTTGTGGGAAGCAATGACACATGTACAGCTCACTCTATGCACTCATGTGAAAAACTAAATATACCCCATGATTTGCTAGCTTGCAGGACTTCCTTTTGCAGCAATGACATCAAGTAAAAATGTTCAGAATCAGTCTCTCACACCATTGTGGAGGCCCCACTCTACTGTAGAAAGTTGCTTCAGGTTATTGAGGTTTACAGAGAATTTATCTGCATGGTTCTCTTAAGGTCCTACCACAGCATTTCAATCAGGTTGAGGTCTGTAATCTGGCTGGGCCATTGCAACACTTTGACACTCTTTACATTCTCTTATAAATTTGTTGGCATTGCATTATCCAATTTGGGCCCGTCTTTAGTTTTCAAACATACACCCTTTGGTATACTGATGAGTTCATGGACAACACAATGACTGCAAGATCCCCAGATTCTGTGGCTGCAAAACAAGCCAAAATCATCACCCTTCTACCACTGTGCTTGACACTTTCTATGGGGTGTTTGTACCGATATGTTGTGTATTTTGTTGTGTTTTTTTGTCAAATGTGGTGTAGTCGTGAAGCTTTTGCTCCAGAAGTCTTCAGACCTAAGCCGTGCTGCCGTGTTTTGTTTTGTTTTTTCTTCTGGCAACCCTTCCAAAAAAGGTCATATTTGTGCACTCTTTTTTTAATTGTGCTGTCTTGAACTTAAACATTAAACATGCTAAATGAGGCTTGTGTAATATAAGGTTTAGCTCTTGGATTTGCTGTATTTTCTCTAAGCATTTCACAGTCTGTGACCTTGAGGTAAATTTGCTGTAACGTCCACTTCTGGGAAGATCGTGGCATTGCGTAAACACATGCTCCAGACCAACTAACTGCCAAAACGTCTGCTTTTATAGAGGTACCCACACTTGCAGTTTTTCAGCTCATCAAGTGCATTTATATTAGCTTGTATCATTGGAGAAACAGTAAGAATGTACTTTGTTTATGATAGGACTGCAATTCTTTCAAAATTTACACCTATTCAAAACATCAAAAGTTGCTTAGAAATGTTCTTCTTCACGTGGCTGTATGTTGCAGATCCACATCCTTTGACTATAGGCCAGATATTTCGACTTTGAAGACTCATTTATCAAATAATTTCAGTCTGGCCATTTTGGCCAATACTATGCTGTCTGGTCTAAGAGGGATCTTTTCTTTCATATCTTTAGGGAACCACTGAGAAAGTGACTGTGTATATGTCTGTGCTGGATGACACAATCTAAATGTCACTTCACGGAAGGAGGAACACCTAAATGCAGCACTTTATTCAGGAGACAAATTTGTCTGTATGTGTTCACATGTATTGACTCTCCTTTGTTCTTGCTCCTTCAGCGTAAGAGAGCACATCTGTGTGTTTTCTCCCGCAGTGTTTACCTCATCCGTTTATTTCATCTCCAAATATTCACCCTTCACATTCTACATCATCTGTTTATATCTAGTTTTCGACGTCTTGTTTCTGAGTCACTCTTAATCATTCTTCCAGTGACCTGTACCAAGAAGTAAATACAATTTTTACACTCATGAAAGTGCCAGGCATGTACTATTAATCAAAACTAACCTGAATAATCTATATTGTAACTGGCAGAAACTCAATAAGTTTCTGTCTTCCCTACAATAACTTAAATCACCACATCTCTGCTCCTCTTTATATCCCACCCCCACATGCCACTTTTTCTACCAGAGTTGCTCTCTCGAGATCTTTTTCATTCTCCTTTCTTTACACACCCACCTTCTTTTCGCAGTAGTCACCTTTACATAACTTTGCTTCGTAAAATAAACTTCATTGCCCTTCACTCGACCCTTTCCCTCCATGCTATTCCATCAAGAACTACTTTCCTATTTTTTACGCCGTCTGCTACATGTCCCGTAATTATAAGGGTCAACATTTGCTCCTCAAGCTCCATTGCCAAAGTAAAGACGCCAACAGAGCAGCAATCTGTGTGTAATGCCAAGATGAAGAAAACCTAAATAACTCGAACAACTCACTCAAACTACCCACAAATCATCATGATAATAACTGTCATTTTCTAACCTTCAATTTTATTTTGACAAGGCCCAGCAATATTTGAGTGGTTAATATAGGAGACATTCAGTAAAAGTTTACTTTATGTGTCATGTGTCAGTAAGCAAACAGCAAAAGAGGAAGCACGTGGGAAGATACGAAAAGAGGGATTATATTGGAGTTTATTTTCAACAATATTGAGTCGCAGTTTGTATATTTCTGTGCTGGCATTCCTCCAAAATCCTTTAATTTCTTATACTATTTGATATTTACTCAAATAGTCCAGTAATACTGTGGTTCTCAGTATAATTAACAATTACTGTGTCAGTCAGCCAGAGTATGAATCTACACCAAAGTTATTAAATCAAACCACTGAATGTATTCATTAATACGCTCAGATTAGCCATGACATCAATCTATCTTGTAAATCGATGCATAATGAATGCTTGCTTAGGAGTTCTTTTTCATTCCTAATATAATATGAAAAATGAAATATAATATACATGTAATACAATATGTCCTGTAGAAAAGGTTGTCTTTTTTTTACGGTAATTGACAGCATACATTGTCTCTCACAAGCATATATTTCACGGCCCTTTGGTCCAAAAAGAATCAGGATAATTTATTATAAATTGTGGAAAATTTATATGCAGAGTGTTGATGAGAAAATACATATTCATCAGTGGCAATGGAGCAGGGCAGAATCACAACACCTGATTTAAGGCTCCATTTGCAGTGGAAACCTCTTAATCCCGTCCCCTCGGGGATGATTATAGCAAATGAATTAAAGGGGACATGTAGTGCACATTTCCAGGTCCATATTTTCATTCTGGTGCCCCACTGGTGTATTTTTTGCATGATTTACAATTTAAAAAGACACATTTATCTTAAAATGGCCTTCACGTATTCTCTTGGCTCAGCCTCTGTCCAAAAAAAAAAAAAAAGCCTCTGCAGTGTAATTGTTTGTAAGTCTTCAACCCAGTAAGTCCAATCTATTCTGATAAGCCAGTTTTTAAAACTTGCCCTTGTTTAGGCACAAAAGTATAAAAGATTCTCTGTGCAAACCAAAGTTAATGATTTATGATGCACAAATGATCTGAGTCATGACAATCTATTTAAACTGACCAATTATATGCTTCCCCTCACTGAAATCAAAATAGATAAAAAATTCTCAAAACAATTGTCCTTTGGTAAAGTATTGTCCACTGTCAGCAGAATTTACAATGAATGAATTGCCAATGAAGCACCAATCTAAAATGTTTTAAAAAAATCCTATAACAAATTCCATTGTGGCTCATGACCTGAATTTCACCCACCGTCACCCCTTTCAGAAAAGCAGTTGTTCTCACTGTCTCTCATTCCACTATTTCTCTGACTGTTATTTCTGATAATGCGTACCATTATTTTAAACGGGTAAAATCAGCCCCAACCATAAGTCATTATTTTATATAATAGCTTTTTTAAAGGCTTTTTGTTTGATTAAACTGTACATTTAATATACCTGTTTCATCGCAGACATTTTGACTCATTACAGCGAGAAAGCACAGTTGTAATAATGATGGCTCATTAATATGGTTATATTAAGCGCCCAAGACATGACAGTGAATCTGTATGCACCAAAGAAGGGCCTGCCTCAGTGGAGCACAGCCATTATTACTATCCCCCGCTTTCCCTACTGTGATAGCTGAAGACATCTGCTGTGAGAAGGGTTTATATAAGCATGTGGATGTATTTTAAATCAAAGAGAGTCAGAGGAAATCAACATCTACATCTAAAAGTTTTCTACCATCTCATATAGTAACAGCTGCACAGCTGATGAGTCAGTTAGGTATTCATTTGTCAGCATAAACTTTGATACCACACAAAATAATGCCAAACAAAGTATAGCGGAGGGAAATGTTATACATACAGTACAATAATCCTGTGAAATGCCAAGATGCAGTCAACCGAATTTTATCACATTTACCGTAAAGAAAGAATTAAATTAAATGTCTGTCTGCGTCAGTTCAACTTATATTAGCTATATCTTCCATATTCCTACATTTTCTGAATGCAAGGAGATTTTTTTTTGGACAGGCCGTTAGCTGCCACATGCTGCTGCACTTCCTGAGGGTAACTGCTCTTTGTGGATTTAGCCAACTACAGTGCTTAATAAATTTATTAGATCACAACCCAATATAAGGTTTATGTGACAGGTGCAATAAATTAAGCAGTGTTGGTAATTACCAAAATCATTTTTTGTTTCTGCCGTGGTTAAACAAACAATATGAGCAAGTTCATGATCAAAATGATATTTTCAATGCTAAAATATAATCATTGTTATCCATAAATGTTCAAATGTGTTGTTTTACAAAAATCCAAAGCACATAATTATTTTTTTTTAATTAAGATGCCAAATTAAAGATATTTTCTTGCAACCCAGAAAGTGACTGAATGTTATCTTTAATAAATTTTTGACTTCGCAGAGAAGTCCAGTGAACTAGCTCAAGTGTGGGGATAAAAACATGCTGGTCACAAACACATCGTAAAAACAATTTGTGTGTAATGATGAAAGCCATGACTTTTGAAAAAATGTGAGTAAAAAAAATGAAGCAAGAAACATAAAAATATAAAAACCCCAAAACAAAAACAACAACTAAAAAGTTGCTCCATAAGATTGTTTTTCAGCTAGGTAGATGCAGAAGTACTGTGAGGGTGTACATGAGAAAGGGAAAAAGTCAAAGTCAAATTTATTTATATAGCACATTTAAAACGAAAACCGTTGACCAAGGTGCTGTACAATTAAGATAATTAAAAGAAATAAAAACATAGGGAGACATGATAAGAGTTAAGAAAAAGAATCATAAAATTTTAAGATTTGAGTGAGAAATAAGATAAATAAAAGTAACACAAGCTCATTCTGAAAAAGGATGAGTGACTAAACTAAATCAGTGGCTTGAGTAGAAAGAGAGTTCCAGGCTGCACCATAAATGAAATGGCTTTATAGTATTTTTTATTTAATTTATATATTTATACATTGCGTTTGCTATTTTACAACTACAGGGTTTATCACTTTAGAACAGTAAAAAATTAATTTATATTAGTTACAATTCACCAATACACAGTGACTAGAAAACATTGATTTAAACATCTGAATAATTTAATAATTGCAGGATATCAGCATTATGGAAAACTTAAAAATTAATTTGGAAGAATATTATTTTGTTTGGGTTCAGCCTATCTGTAAAAAAAGAGTATATAAAAAAAACAACAGCGCTCCATATTTATCATATTAAACATGTCACAGCCTAAATGTTAAATTTCATCAAACTGCCTGCTACAACAACGAAAGTAACACATTTAAAAACATTATTTATTGTAGACGTCAAACAGTGAAAGTTTGTAATTGCACTTCAACTAACCTGCAGTCACTCTCAATCATCTACCATCTGTTCTGAACTGCCCCAATCACCCTGCTCATCAGACTCCGCTTCTGAATGTGGGAAGCTCACAGCTCTGCTCACTTCAGTTCTGGTTTTCCTGCTTTCCTACGCAGCAAAAAACCTCCCCAGTTCTCCATACATTTAGTCATCCACTTTGTGATATCCATTCAAAACTCCAATAGATATTCATCTTTTTTCAAAGTCTAGTCCCCATTACGTTTATCTATCATCAGATTTTGCAATTGAATTAATTCTAACATTAGCGCTCAGAAAGATGTAAAAAAAGAGGAAAATGCAAACAGATAAAAAAGAACAAAAAAACCACCCTTGAAGCTGTTACAACAACAACAAAAAGAGCCACATAACTGTACTATACCAACAAATTTCACAACTTTCCAAGTTCCTTGTGTGCTTAATGTTTTTTCTTCAGGCATTTTACAGACATGGCAGAGGAGGATCATAGATCATGAGGCCTTTATGTACCATTTCTATGTGAAATTGGAAAACTGTCAGCAAAAGAGAGATTACACAGACATGAAAGTATGATCAAGGATACATAAATAAGAAGCAAGCTGTCCCAGGTTGGTATTATAATTCATCAAGTGACTGAGCCAAGGCAGGGAAACAGCCAGCAATTCAAGATGCATTATGTGCATTATGCTGGCTTTCTTATTGTGTAGAATACATAGAATGTTTTAACGTTCTACCTCCCCCTATTCTGCTGACATATACTTTTCACCATATGAAATACTCTTGTCCTTGTTGATTCATATACTCTACATTACCCAGTTGTGTTAGTTCAATACTGCCTCTCTATTTTAGATTTTTTTAGGCATAAAAGACAACCAGAGAAGGCTTTACTAAAGAAAAAAAAAAAACACTCTTGCAGTGGATGGAGACTTCAGTGAATACATTATTCAACATGTCCTATAAAGAATATTTTTCTTCATGTTTCATTTGTGACATCTGTCATCTTTGGAATAATCTCCAACTTGTTTGATGGTCCTTCAAGTAAGAAATATCAGTTACAGAGAAAATAGTCCCAAAATGTCAACGTTTTAAAATTTTAACGCTTTAAGATCAAATGGCAAAATTCATATTTTCAACTTCTTTGCAAATCTAATATGAAGTCTCTGTGTGTATGTGTTGAGGCAGAGATAAGGATAGGCAGAAGACCAGTTTCTCAGAGTAAATTCCGACTTACTGTATTATATACTAGTACATTTGTTCTTAACAATAAATACTGACTCATTAGTTCATGCTTTATCTGCAAAAACAAAACTATTAGTGGTGAAAAAAGTGCTGACTGATGCACAACTGGAGAGAAAAGTTTTCTTTTTAAAGAACAGGACCACCTAGTTATCACTTATGGTGCCCTATCATTTATTGTTCTTAATTTATGGAGCCATTTTAGTTATTTATTTTCTGTTTTCTACTTTTCTTCTACTTTTTGACTACTTACCAGCTGTGTTACTCTTGCTGCTTTAAGAATCATCTCAAGCTGCACGTAAGATGAAAGTTGCATGAAAGGAGCATAAGAGGGGAAATCGCCTTTCATGTCTTTATATTATATTATAACTCTTATTGGTTATTTATTTGCACTGAGTCCAGGGAAATCACAAAGAGTAATATTTTTAATAGAAAAACAGTCCCAGGGTAAAAATCCAACTTTACTCTTATGTCTACATGAAGTGGATGGAATAAGGAAATGAATGCATCGTCAAGAAACCTTGCTGCCAGTGGCTAGCAACTCGGCCATATGTACCAGATTGAAAAAAGGCAACAGAGCAGGAAAATGTTAAATAATGCAGAAAATTGAATGGGAATGTTGGGCTTCAGATTAGTTTGTGTGGTGAAGTGAAAGGATGTGCTTGGAGGAGGGTGTTCTGCTGAGAATTCAGAAGATGCTGGACTATAATCTTCACAAGAAGGAATTTAGAAAAGGAAGGATGGATGAAAACAATAATCTGACAATTAACAAGAGATAAGCCAAGAGGTACACTTCACCTTATTGTAAATTTAAACAGGCAACTGGCAAACTTGTTGCTTTAAGTTATAATCATGACGTTAATGGTGATTGAACAATTTAGTGGCTATGTAATGACATACTTAGTTTTCAGATTAGTTGCAAATATGTTTGCATTCGGTAACATGGTAATATCTGCCACCGGGTACAAAACGTCCTTGTGCAGCTTAAAATGTAAGTGGACAGCAGTTAAATTGAAGAAGAGTTTAGTCGTCAGAGGAGTCAAAGAAGGTGAAGACGAAGAGCGACAGAAACTCAAAGTAAAACAAGAGTTAACCTCGGACAGTGAGGCATAGATCAGGGCAATAGTATAAAAGCATTACTAAAGCATTGAGTGTTCCCCAAAGCCCAGTGCCATTTAAAGGACTCTGAGAGCACAAAAAAAATCCCTCTCTGGTCTCACAAGATAAAAATGTTCTCCAATGTTTGTTTGTTTTTTTCCAAGCACTATCTCTCACAAACACCAGACATCATCACCTGGCTAACACTATCCTTACAGTGAAGCACAGAAGTGGCATCAAAACACTGTGTAGGGTTTCTCACCAAACAGGGTCAAAGTGCTTAGGGGCTAAACTGAGGGATAAATGCAGCCAAACACATAGAGGTCCTAGAAGAAACACAGTGACATGAGATTGGGATGATGGATTACTATTCAGCACCAGAGTGGCATTAAGTAGTATTGCAACACTGAAGTAGATATAAGACAGTTGTCTTGTCCTCAAGTGGCATAAGAGCTCCCAGATGTCAAAGCTCAGTGCCCTAGATGAAAATCCAAAATGTCATTTACGTAAATGATATTTGGATTTTCAATACACCACGAAAAAATAAAAATAAATCTCTGAACTTTTGAACTTTTTTTTGTGATTTCCTGCCTCTTTGGAGCTAAAAGAGGCCACCCAAACACATGAGATATCAATGGAAAGCCCAAGATGTCCTCTATTTAGTACATCAGGACTTAGTAGGGAAGCTCAAATAAGTCAAAAGATATACATACAAAGATCTTATACAAAGATGTAAACAAATGTCCATTACAGAGGACATGAATGAATAGGCTAGTTCTCAGGAGGATATACTTGAGAAATGGTAATATGGGTTTTTAGCCTCGATTGACGGTAAAAATGATAATTTCACTCATCTAAAATTAACCTCCTAGGACCTGGTGTCCACATATGTGGACATCACATTTTGGGTTGTATATTCAAGCAACGTTACGTTGTCTTAAATGTGTATAATTCTCTGCTCAATCATCTTATGCACCTTTCTCTCTCTTTCTGTCAAGTCTTGTTATTTTGCAACAGCTTTCAGTTCACATCCACCGTAGCCTAGAGCATCTGGGTGGGAGGTGCTTTTCATGACAAATGACCTCACAAATAACTGATAGAGAGAAAAAACAACAACATCCCACTCATCTCTCGCTGTCTCCATGACAGTCTGTGTCTGTCTCTCAACCGGTGTATATGTTTCTCCCACCCCGAGCATCCTCCCAGGTAGAGCGAGAAAGAGACATCTGTGACCATCAATCTTATCCACCAATATTTACCGTCTCCCGACACTTCATCTCAGAAACCCCTTTCCACTTGATGTCTGACTAAATTAGATTAAATGACTGCTTTGTCAACCTTCCCAAAGGAAAGAGAGAGAAACTCTAGAAAACTAATCTGGGTTCCAGTCACACACTGAAATTGAGGCGGGTGCTTTCATATTGTATAATAGCCAAAGCAATATTCCACACCAACTGTAGATCAGATTTCGTAGTTTAAATGAATAAATTATAATAAGGATGCATTCTAGCATCGGTTTACATTTTGACTCTATGTACTGTTCTGCTTTCTTTTCTTTTCTCGTAGGCCTTTTTTATATTTAAAAAACGAATCCCAAGGAACGTGTAAAGACAGACAACCCAATAGATTAGAGATTAAAATTAATTAATTTTGCCTGTTTGACACCTATCCCTGCCTGGCTGTTCTCTATGCCTTAAGGATCCTCTCTCCTGTTCCCCATTCACCCAGCAGTGATTCATGTTAGCAAGTAAACCAAAGTCAAGATAAAATGAAACAAGGAAATAAATAAAAAAAGGAACCATTCAGTGATCTGAATCAGAATCAGAAGACAAGGGGCAATTAACAGGTGACATAACCTGTTCAGTCAGAATAACTTCAACAAAATGCATATTTTGTGACTTTGCACTGGAATCCCATTAACTGGTTACTGGTTACTAGATCATTATCTATATAATGGGCAAAAAATAAATGAATAAATACTTTTGGTTACTCCTTCATATTTTTGATTTGGGAGATTTTATTCTTTCTCATGAAACCTTTGTGTGAACTCCCAGGACTGAAAGAGGGATCTCTCATTTGTTGATTTGACAGCCAAATAAGGTCAAAAAATAAATGAATAAAAAAAACAAAATGCACCTTTTATTGCTACAATCATATGAAACAAGAAAATGGTGTAAACCAATGAAGGAGTGGAGATATGTAAATAAATTTTTCTTGCACAATAAGGGATATTTTGACAACTGCCCACTGCTAACATGAAATCAGCTGCTTTCAAACAACTGCAGTGACAACATGCTAACACACCGCTAGTAGTAAAGAAGCCTGGCTCCATCTAAAGTTTGACCTTCAACAGGTAACAAATGGGCAGCCAGGCTCGTAGCAGTCTGGGCTCCATTTCTCACCCCTGATTCTACAGCAGAATTGCTCTGACTTTGATTTTTCCCTGAAGTGATTTTTCCCTGAAGTGCTCTTTTGGGCTGGTTTTTACTAACTTTGCCAATGGCTCTGTTTGAATACTTAAAAATACTGGTGGTGGCCAGTTGTACCACTCAGCCTAGTGGTAGATACAAAATCTTAGGTGACTTCATTCTCCACTCATTGTATTCACAAGATTATGAGAAAACTTGTACTCTGATCTTGACCTTGAGATCGAGGTCGCAGAGATACGAAATCATCTGAGATTTTTAGTAGATACAGCTATGATATCAATTTGAAACTCCAGTATTGCTTCGTTCTCGAGTAACCAATGGCAGGGTGAAGACAATACCTTATCAGCCTCGTACGGCTCAGGGGTAAAAAGTAAAAGAAAGACCTTGTGAGTCGCGTCATTATTACAGGGACCTCTGTCGTGTGGGACTGTAACTGAAGATTTATATTTTTACCTGAGAACTAATTACAGTATGACTTATTTATGTTTACCATTGTTGCACTCACAAATGATAATGTACATTAAAATTGACATTACAACTGCTGATCAATGGCGTGTTACGGTCATTTCAGCTTGTCATGCACCTCTTGACTTTTGTTACCTGGCAAGCACAGAGCAGCGCCAACGGGTTGGAGACATAAGTGTGCAAGCAGGTTGGCCTTTACCACTATTTCAATTATATATCAAGTCAGAAGCTCAGAAAGAACAAGACACTACAACAACTTAAAAAGGTTAGATTTTTACAACCACTTTTCTTTCTTTGTCAAATCTTACGCCATGCAGAGATTTTTCCGAGTTGTGACACGTATCGTCCAGAAGAAGACTGCAGTAAAGTAATATAAAGAGTGACGTAATGAACTACTTTCTACAAAAAGTTTCATAATGCACTACATTGGATAAGAGTAACAAGTACTGCATGATGCATCAGGTTTGTTTGATTAACGACCTCAGCACTGAAAGTCATCTAAAGTGAGCTTGACGATCTTTTCTGAATGCGAGTGCAAAGCCTTGAAGCTAAGAGGCCTACCGCCAGTGTATTTCCATGCTAAACTTAAAAGGCTGTAACACAGCCACAGAAACACTACGATACACAAACACTGACACTAACACACTCACAGTCACACAATAACACCCCATTTTTCACCCCCCACCATCCACCCCCACCCCTGTCACGCCTCCAACCAAATTAGATTGTGATTGCTCTTTCCGAGGTCACTTTTAATTAAACTGAGATGAGAACATGACACATGGGATTAAGCCCCATCCTACCAATTCAAATTAAGAATTCATAACTAATGCTAGAGCCTATTGCTTTCAACCATGACCTCCATATCATTTATGTATAGGAGGAAAAGGAACTCCTCTAATTGTCTTCTTCTGAAGCGATAAAGAGTATGATGAGAGGGGAAGAGAACTGTGTGCGTCTGTTTGAATATGCATGTTTCCTAAAAATTACATTAAAAACATGCACCTTGTCTGTGCACCATAAATTAACACCGACTCGTACCAAGAGAAAGAGCGGGAGTGAAAGAAGTAAACCAATGAATACTTTCATATCTTCCCATCATGCTCAGGGCTTAACAAATAATACTTCAGTGGCCTTGAGAGGACAAACTCCAATAATTTCATCTGATCTGGTTAATAGAGACACACAGGGCTCACGTGAATTAGCAAAACATTCATTAAGCCTGGTAACATTGGTAGCGTCACAAGAGTAAACCCAATTCAAAATACCATTAATCACTTAACCGTGAAGAATGTAAGACAGATTCCTACTACATTTTTTTATTTGCTACTCATGTAACAACATAAAATCTATATCTATAGTTTGCATATTTAATTTGGTATTCCATCAAAGCATTCAGCTCTTCCAGACTTGCTAACATCTTTATATAAAGTCCTGTGAGGCTATTTAAAATGTAAGCTACCTGTTTAACATGCCATTCGCCAATTGAGAAAGGCTTAAACTATTGTTTGTAGAGGACTTTTTCTTTAAAGTAGCTCTCTCCTTTCAGTAAGACCTCAAAAGTCATAATGACTCAGTGGCTTTTGAAATTCCTCGCTCTTAATCTGCATCTAATTGGCATCCTTTCCATGCAGTATTAGAGAGGCATATGTCAGACATTTATGTCAGCCTTATCTGGATATCCGGGTGCATGTGCTGAAGGAGTGTAAACATGCCATTAGGGAACATACTTCAAAACTGGATGACAATTTGTCTTGTCAACGTGTGTGATCATCTCTGCTCTCCCTGGCAGTGAGTTTGAAATGTTCGTCCTGCTCCAGTAGTTCTGGTTCCACAAAACTTCTAAAATGCCATCACTGGTGTTGTTTACCTACTTTATTAACTGACAAACGAAGGCTCAAATCTAACTTATCTTACCTCGGTAATAAACGCTTTGGCCGTAGCTGGGCTCATGAACAACACAGCTCTGCGTAGTGTATCCCTATAGCGATGCAGCTCCTCCACACGCATTGTTCTGAACAGACTCGTGATCATCATGTTAATGTTGGATTCCACTTTCTGAAGGGATACATCCATCCCCTGCTGAGAAGTACTGTCAAGGAAATCCTCAATGCCACGGATATCTGGAAAAAAAAGATAGATAGAGGTGTAACTGTGCAGAACAGCAACCACATTCTTCTGAAAGCATCGTGCAGAAAAATGACACAGGACTGGACAGGACATAAATATCAAACAAATATTAGAGGCATCACTGATCACTTTACACCATATTCTCTCTTTCAGTTGACGGATTATCTCTCTGCAGGAATAGGTTTAGTAAATATCTCTATTTATAAGCTCTTACTGGTAAGCAATCCTCACTATCACTACATTTGTTCGACTCAAGATTTTATCCTTTGTGTTATTTGAGCTCAGTGTTTCATTGTCTGAAAAGCACACACTGTATGCTACTACTACATAGCTTTCTTTATGGAAATTTCAATGCTGAAAGCATGATATAGACACACACACACACACACACACAGAGACATAGATCAGAAATACATTAAATCAAAAGCATATTGCAATAGGTCATTAGAGGTGTGCTTTCTGGGTAGTACAGGCATACAATGATTATACTTTGTTTGTACTTATGATGAAGGACTAAAACATTAATAAGGTATAAACTAATAATATGTTTGCAAATAAACTCTAGACTAATAATAGACTTTTTAATATGAATTCACAATTTTTTAGGAGCCATTTCAAAACAAGTCCATCAAAATCTGTATTCCAAATATCTGGAACTGCAGATCTATGCATATGACACAGAACAATGGCTGCTCGAGTATCTGAATGTCCGATCTCTCACAGCAGATTTGGAGGTCTGTAGTTTGCAGGTAGAGCACTGATATATCATTCACAGCTGCTCATATACGAGGCACATAATATTCTTGGAAACAGCTCACATCAGGTCTCATTGATATTTAAGCTTTAATGTGAAAAAAAAATCACATTTTCATTCAACTTCAGTGTGATTTCCCCCAGATATGACACCACATACCAAATCTGAAATACTTTCATTAAATAGAGCAAGTTTCTGTCAGTGTTATGTCCAAAATTTGTAATGTTTTTCTGTCTCATTTTCTCAGTATGAATTTGATGGCAACCGAATGTCAGAAGCAGAGCAAGGTTTGTTTTTGAAAATATAAATTTTTCGAAATATATCATGCTGCTGTGTACCAGTCAAGCAGCAGCACAGCACACATAACAATTTGGAGAATGAATGAGCAAATTAATCTCATATTGGTCAAACCAGAACTTATGTAATCTTAAGGACAATAAATATCCCTGTATACATACTTCATTACTCTAGCCATGTTACGGGGGGAAAAAACAAAAATCTTGACCTTTAATCCGACAGTGATTTGTTGTCGTTTTCGATAGCTGTTAATACCTGTCCTAATAGAAGAGGAAACAGTAGCTAAAAAAATATTGCTGAATCCATGATACTGTCTCACCACTAAGAGAACCAATAAGTCATGTCATTATTAAGACTTTTCAATGAGAGCACTAACCACTGTAATTATCTCCATTAAACTTATTTTTGTGTGGTAACAGAACCACGATGGTAGTATGGATATTTTTACTGCCTCTTCTGTTCTTAATGGGATACATTCCAGGTCAAGGTAATCCTAATTAAGGTATTTTGGTTGAGGCCACTGCTAATGATGTCAAAGGATGTGTATGTGTGTGTAGTTATGTAACTACCTAATGATCTATTTGATATGGAAAACGGATGACACCGCCGTCATTGCCAGTGTCGTGGCAGAACAATTAACTGGATTGATTATTCTTGTTAAATCCCAGAGGGCTGGGGAGATGCTCTGATTTCATCAATGCCAATTTTAGGAGGTTTATAAAAGTATTAAGAGGAGAGAGAACAGCATTGATTCAGAAAAATATGGTATTTAGAAGTAAGACGAACATAATCCCTGTGCACACACACGCACGCACACAAGACAGAAATTATCACAATGAGTTCCTTGATTTGTCAATCTTTAAGTCGTTTAGCAATAGTAGGGTTACATGACAAGGAAAAATGTGACCTTTTTTTCTTTTTTGTGCAGCATACAATACATACAGTATGTGGGTGCAAGACTCCAGAGGACAACGGCTAAACAACAACTGTTTACGGTTTAGTTTTAAATTGGAAGAAAAAGCTTCTGCGTGAGTGTAAATGTGCATGCATGTAAATAAAACATTCATTAAATTACTGTGTCACTTTGGGTACTTAGTTGTGAGTGATGATGAGAAAACATTTATCTCCATCATCTATCTATATATTTAAGGCTGGAGAAACAAAATTAATTGTAGTGAAACAAACTAAGTTGTCAGCAGTTTGGCTAATCATAACTTTCAAGGCCAACCCTCCGATCTCCACTATTTAATTTAATTTAGTTGAATTAAGTTTTATATACTGTATAGTGCCAAATCACAACAACAGTCACCTTAAGGTGCTGTGATAAAGACCCTACCATAATAGACAAAAAACTCCAACAACCAAACAAGCCTTGATAAGGAACCACTTGGGGACAGACTCCCTTTAAAAACATGAGGAAACCTTTAGTAGAACCAGGCTCAGAAATGGGTGAAGAAGAAACACTCAGTGTATCATGGGAAATCCCAAGCAGCCTAGACTTATTATAGTGTAACTAAAAGAGGATTCAGGATCACCTGATCTATCCCCAACTATAAAATTGATGGAAAAGGACAATGTTAAGCCTAACTTTAAAAATGAAGAAGGTCTGAATTGAACCTGGGATCTGGTTACACATGCTAATAATCACAGTTACAGTTTTAAAAAAAAAGCTTTTGCCAACAGAACAAAGAGAAGTCTGTATCATAGCTATTTATTTGCATTTTTATGTTATAAATAATAGCTTGGGCCTGATCACGTGTCTGTCATGGTGTGCTGTTGTCTGCTCAAGGGTGGTGGGGCAATCTGCTTTTATTTGCCATCATCAATCCATTCTCCACCCTAGCTTATAATACAGGTTGTGTGTCTAATTCATTTGCCTTGCCCCATTCTGTGAGGACCTTAAAGAACTAACCTGACCCTCTCACTGCATGCAGGTCTTTCCAGCCCACAGGATTAAGCAAAACGAATATAAAAAAAAAACAATGAAATTATAATAAAAAATAAAACTTATACAACACTTTTTATGAATTACTAATAGTGACTGATTGTAATACAGTGAGAGAAATGGAAGACCAATGAAAACAAACCAACAGGCAAGTAAACATCCAAACAGATGAGCTAGAAAGCCCACTGGCTCATTCACTTTTAAACATACATGTCTTTGATGTCAAACTTTGCTTGAGTTCCTGCCTCCTGCTTCTCAGAGGACAAGGCTTGAGCGTGTACCTCGCCACTGCTGAGTGGATCATTGACTGTCAGCTACTTAACATCAAGGAGCTTAGGGACTCGACAGTAGAGAAAAAGAGGGGTAAAATTGCCACCAACCTTGCCAGCCCAGGCAACCATCTGTTTGAGAGACATCCCTCTGTGACACAGTACTGGTACATTAACACCATGATCAACCATCACCTCAAAAGTTTTCCCCAAAGGGCTGTCACCTTACGCAGTCACTCAGTGTATCCACACAGTCCCAGGCTAATTTAACTGAGATTACAGTATAACTGGTGTAACGTTAACCAGTGCAAGTCTTCCTAAAACACAATCTGTGTATTATTGACTTTCATATTATTGAAGAAAGACTGAAATGACATGAGGGTAAACAAAAGCTCCAGTCATGTCTCCACTGAGGATGAGAAGAACCTAATTGCATTCTTGGTGCACTTTTCCTTCTAGTTGCGAGGCTGTGCGTCACTGCCTTTCATGACTTCTTTCAGTGAAATGAAAAAAGGCATTTTGTGACGAGAGCTCATCAGCTGGAATGGCTTTAATAATATCGTATAAAACAAGGTCAAGGCTTGTATAGCAAAAGGTTCCGTGTGTGTCCCTGAACTACCATTTGTTAGGATTCCCTCCTTTTGCCCTCATCCCATCTATTCCCCAAGTCCCTGGCTCAAACTGAAAGCTAGAGTTAATGTAGTGCAGCCGCCAACAGCACGCAGGGATTTCACCTGCATGTACCGAACAGCTCTGTGGTACTCTGTCTCTGCTCAGACGCTGCCACTATTTTCTCCCTTGCTTGCTTTCCCTCGATCCCTCTTGCTTTCGCTTAGTTTTTCATCTGAAACCTCTCTCTGTTTGCTTTCTGTTCTCTTGGGCTGAATTCTCATTTTGAGTGTTTGTGAAGTCCACGCTGTTATTCCACTCCGAGAGGCAGATTCTGTGCCGTGTCTAATGTCCATCAATTCCACACTGGAGACCAGTGTTTGCATTCTGCTAGATGGAAGTGATTTTTACTTTACCTATATAGCTGTAGCTGTTTTAACTTCCTCGACAATGTAGAATTAATATGAAATTAGACCAAAAAAACCCCCCCCTTTATATATACAAATAGCTTGGGCTTCTTAAAATTCTTAAAATCAAATTTGCAATTATTGATAAAAGTCCACCCTTTGGACAAGTTGGCATAATGTAAAAAGGACACATAGAATGTGAAAAGGAAGTGTTAGCACATGCGAGAAGGCTTCTCTGGGTGTAGAGAAAGTGTAACATCAAACACCTGCAAATGAGATTCAGCTGATGCAACACAATATCTGCCTTCTGAGTTACCCCATTCTCCCTATTTCACCTTTCTGACTTGAAACCCTTCATGTGAAAGAAAATACACAAGTTTGCAACTACTGACTACTCTGACTTTGTGCCTTTCCCTCCTCCTGCATTGTTTCATCAGCACTCTTCCAGCATGAGGCATTTAAAGCTTAAGTTGTTTGCATTTGTTTTGTTCCAGTTCTATTAGAAAATACCCAAACTTAAATTGTAAAAGATGATCCATCCATCCATCCATCCATCCCTCCATCCCTCCCTCCATCCAAACAGCTTGATCAAGCTACCAGGTTTTTCTCCAATGATTTGTGCTTGCCCTACAGCCTGAAATGGCATTTGATTGCACATTGTCCACATTATAATATGAATTTTTTGAGGCCACAGAATCCATGCTAACATAAATGAGTTACCTTACATCCCTTTTTTTAATCAGGGTGAGTTTTTTTACATGGTGAATTGGGTTGAGGCCAAAGGGAGTCGTAGAGTATAATTCCAATCGATGTGTACTATTTCAGGTTTTTGAAACTTGTGGATAATATGGTTTTAACATAATTAAAAGTATTGGCAAGGAATACTTCTTTACAGGTAAGGTTCTTTGTCAGAATCAACAGATGGTGGGTTCAAAACAGTTTTGTAAGTGGTGAGTGGGAAGAAAAAGCACCGAATACTAACAGGAGGCATATTTACTTTCTCCTCGGCCATTACCTCTGGCTATCCGAATACCTGCCTCAGGCATTCCACTGTTGCTGAAAGCAGTGATTCTTAAAATATAGACTTACACCTTAAAAATGAAATGTGGGACTTCTTCTTGTAAAAGAATTCTAGAGAATCTATTTCTCATTTAAAGTTGTGGTTAGAAACACAGCCCTTTGGGGCTAGCCTAAACTTGGGAAGTTTAGTTCCATAAGAGAAATAAACGCTTTAGGTTCTAAACCATCAGCGTCTGACTGCCTATGACAAGTGCTGGTTTCCATTCACCACTTTTTTTATTTTCCTCTTTTTCTTGCTCTCTTTTTATTCGTTTTACCTTAAAGCCTGGGGCTTCACACTCTCCGAGTCCCCACAGAGAGCTTAACAAACACTTGTAAAAAACCAACACTTTATAAAAGGCTTGGCACCTTTTAGATGTGCATCACTTTCCTATCTCCACACAAACACACACACACCTACACACACACTACTCCTGCTTTCATATGCCTTAAGTGTCCAAATTCTTCTCCCCTGCTCTAAGCTGCCTTCTTTCTTCTTAAATGATATTTCTTTCTATATTGTTTGATCATGACCTTCTTGTGAGTTGAACTGAACTACCACTCTGGTCATTTAACAATGTCTATATCTAAGAAACAATGAATCTCCACCTGAATATAAATGAGTCTCTAATCTTATAGTTTTTCTTTATTTTCCTTTCTGTTTTTTTGGATTAGCCTTTCCTAGTTTGTTTATGTCACTCCAAGCCTCCTGGGTCAATAACTGAGAAAAAGAGATTATGTGTTATTCTGCTAGTGGATATTATTGAGGACATGAAAATATATAGAATATTACGATTAAAATGTGCCACAGACAGAACATTAAATACTAAAGGAACAGAAGACCAAACCACAATAGCATGGTTTGGTCCTATGAAATGTTTTGTAGGATTTCCCAAATCTCATTCTCTTAATGAGGATTAGATTATCTTCTCTCTCTCACGTGGTTTTCAGGCCCACTGGACCCATGGGTCATAAAGTTGTGGAGGTGCTGTGTCCCTTCACTGTTGGTTTGTGTGTGTGTGTGTGTGTGTGTGTGTGCAGTGTGTATTTGTATAAGTGTGTTTTCCCTTACAAGGTTGCAGCATTGTTATATTTCTATCACCTACACCTGTCTGCTCCCAAATTCCCACACATTTTACCCTCTGCCTTGCAGGAATCTTTCTATATTTTCTCATGCTCTGTCCCAGCAGCAGATTGGATGTGGGCCACAACAAATAAATAGCTTTGCCCGTGTGGCTTCTTATTGATCAAGACAGTGAAAAGATTTTCCGCTCTGAGAACTTCAGTGATTTTAGAAGAAAGGAAGATTTTGAAGCTGATGAGTTTTCAGAACATGAGTCCTTTTTTTTCTTTATTGGATAGGACAGTAGAAAGTGGGGTGGAGAGAGAATGAGAGGAGATGGTCTGAGACAGACTCAAAACCAGTCTCTGCAGCGAGGACTCCAGCCTTCACTACATGTGTAACTTGTTCAGCCAGGTGAGCTACAGCAGCAACCCCAATTCAGGGTCTGACAGTGAGTTTGAAGAGAAGGATTAGATCGACCATTAGATTGGCCTTCTTGCCCAAAGAATGAGCCAACTATACTTGGTTGCCAAGATGGTAAAACCAGGGCCAACACAAATGGTGTTTACTCTTGTGTAGGACATCAGGGGTCCGTTCTTCGTACCTCGCTTACTACATCCAAGATCAAATGACACATCCAAGATCAAATCATCGCGCTAACTTTGAGCTCGCTATTCCGGTTCTCCGAACACACCTGTTGTTGACGATTAGTATAGCTGGATGAAGTAATGTGAGATCACTGGGTGGCTTAACAGGGGCTACGCATCGATAGTAGAAACATTGATCGGCAACCCTTTGATTGGTCGGCGAAAATGTCGAAGGAGCGCGCTCGGTATTTTTCGGCAGCGGAGCAAGAACTCTTGATTGAGGGATTTCAGGAGTTTCAGAGTTTAATTAAAACGCAAGGGAACACTGCAAAGGCTGCAAAAGCAAGGAGAGAGGGCTGGCAGAAAGTTGCTGACAAATTAAACTCGTAAGTAATTTAATAATAATAATAATAATGGATTGGATTTATATAGCGCTTTTCAAGGCACCCAAAGCGCTTTACAATGCCACTATTCATTCACTCTCACATTCACACACTGGTGGAAGCAGCTACGGTTGTAGCCACAGTTGCCCTGGGGCAGACTGACAGAAGCCAGGCTGCCATATCGCGCCATCGGCCCCTCTGGCCAACACCAGTAGGCGGTAGGGTAAATTTATTATATTATATTACATTATATCCTCTTTCACATTAGAGCCACAACAGGACCCACTAGAACATGGGAACAAGAAAAAGTGAAATATAAGAATATTCTACAGAATGGTAATATTTATCACTTATATTGCTTTTAGTCTCTTGAAAAGAGACCCTGAAATAATCTGTTTGTTTGTTTATAACAGCAACCAAGAAAAGGGCAGAGCAAAAAAAGACAGGTGGTGGTCCTGCACCCCCTCGTCAACAAGTTGGTTAAGTAAATAATACCCTCACGGGAAAATCGATATCTCTCTATGAGCACACTGTCGCGCTGAGCTAAAGGATCCTGTCTATCCCGCAATATACGCTGAATTCTGAAAACTCTCCTAAATCATGCTTTTTATTTGCTTTTATTTCTAATGTCTCTGTAAAGCACTTTGAATCACCTTGTTGTTGAATTGTGCTATACAAATAAATTTGCCTTGCCTTGCCTTGCCTTATCAATCTTGCACCTTCCGCAATGGGCTGCTCGCGTATACGGACAGGACATGGCTGCGACAGACTTCCCAAATCCACCTTCGCTTTTATAGCCGTGGTCTCTCATCTTGCTTACATGAAGTAATTTACTATTACTACTTTAAACTGTGACTTACATCTGAAATAATCAAATACATGAAATAGAATGATTAATAGTACATTTCCCTTTTTTTAGGAAATGACCTGTATGTATCTGTATGAAATCAATAAAAGGATCAAGTACTGCATTATCTTTAGTTACATTGATAATATTTATTTATGGTAAAACAGTGGTAAAATATCGCTGTTGCTTTCATATAAATGAAGCGGACATACCTGAGTGGCCGCGATCTAATCTTGTTTACATAAAGTAAGCCTGCTCCCAAGCAGGTTTACGCTTACGGATCTGTTGCTATTACATCAAGTCCCGGATGAGCTTCGGGGAACCGAACGATCCAGGATCACGCGAAATCGTCAACAATCAAATCCAGCTAGCTTACTTAGCGAGGTACGAAGAACGGACCCCACACCACCTGAGTCTGGGTGCAGTTCCCCCCTCCAGGGGCAAGGGTACCTAGACCCGGTTCGTAGAGTACGCTTGGGGAGTGTGATCGTGTGTACAGCGTCTCTTTATGTCTGTCTCCACGTTGGTTGAGTGTGGAGTAAGTGCATATGAGAGCATGAGGGTGGGAATGGATGTTTGTATCTGTGTGTGCCTGTATGTCTGTGTCTATATGTCAGGTTGGGTGTCAGGCGCCACCTCTCTGAGGACATCTCAGGCCCTCCAAGGTTTGGAGGCCTATCTCCCCCCACCACCACTTCCCCTGCCAGTGGCGGACTCCCTCAGACATCGGTGCGTTGGTGGTTCTTTGTGTCCGGGGATGGGCGTCCAGGTACACACCGGCTCACTCCTTGGCGGCCACTTGTCGGGGCCTGGAGCCTGGGGCTCGCTCGGGCCACTTCGGAGGTGGGGTGCCCCCGGCCTCTCGGCCTGGGGCTTGGTCACTCAGGCACAGCTGGCTGCCGGCGGAGCTCACAGGAGCGTCACTGCAACTCCCCCTGGCTTCTGCTCCACGGCTGCTGGGTGATCCCTCATCTGGGACTCTCCTCAGCTCTTACTGGGACAGTGGCGCGGCTGCCCCTCTGTTGGTCTTCCTTGGTCTCTTGTGTTCTGGGGGCCTCTGGATGTCTGGAGTTTTGATCTCCTCCATACCTGCTTCATGCCCTGGAGGACGGGGCTGTGGCCCCCCCACACCCTCTAGCAGATCATTACATGAAGGAACCTTTTAAAAAAAAACAAGCGCGTCCATGCTCACAGGTGTACACACGGGTGATCACACCCACAAACTACACCCTTTTTGGCTCCTACCTCAAAGCACACTGTGTTCTGTTGATCTTATGTGCTGCACAATAATGTTTAATATTTAGTATTTACTGTTGTGCCCAGGAGATATTTTATTTTGTATTCTTATGACCACAGTTATAATCAGAATTATCATTGATTAATCATTTACCATTGTTGAATCAGTTGACAGAATAATCTTTGAAGCACATCTATGTTGCTTTGAGCAAATATTAATGCACACAGATTATCAGCACTTTAATCAGTCTATTGAGGTTCTGTATTATTCTTGTTATCTGTTTAAGTTGTTGCACATCATTGCAATCACACCGCTCGGACCCACAAGTCCTGTTGGACCCAGGCCTGTCTGCGTTCAGTTCTGCACGTACTCAGGCCTGTAACAACATGCACACACTTATATAAGACACGCACGTTCACACACACACTTAGTAATAATAGGAGGGTCGTCTGAGGACAGTTTTTCTGATAGATACACTTTCACAAAATGCACAATATAATACACACTTGTTTTTCTCTAAAAGTAGCAGTTGATGTCCATATAAGGAGAACTTTTTGAGAGGTGGGCAATTGTTATCATTTCCAGTAAAGATCTAACTGTGATGTCATCATGGCAATATAAGGATACGGGACGGTCCATTCGAGGAAGGATTGTATTGCAAATTGTCTTCCCACACTGACTGCGCAAAGTGTGTACAATAAAGATCACTATTTTTGACACCTACCCCGGACTCAGCCTGCTTTCTTCTCTTACCCAAATCGAACGAACTTTAACACTGTCATATTCCCATATATCATTGTGATGTTGTTTATTCTATTACTCTTGTTCTCTTCTGCTTGTTTTCTTTTTTCTTTCTCAACAGGTGATCCAGGTGATCGATATATGCATTTTTTTTCTCTCTTTTTTTTTTCTGCCCATTCTGTTGGTTTTTGTTTTTTGCCCTTCTCCCCCGTCCCTCTTCTCAGCTGTTTCTCTTTCCCTCTTTCTTTTTCCCCTTCTTTCCCCCAGTCAAGTCTGTCCTGTATTCAACAAGTGAAAATAAAATAAACAATAAAAGGTGAATCAAATGGACCATTATGGCAAGGCTGGGATGTTCAATTTGGTAAAGTAAATCCGTTGGGCATCTTTCTTTGCCTTTAGACAATAATTCTGATGGCAAAAGAGCCAAACGGGACAGGCAAAAAAAAAATTAGGACTGGGAGTTGAGCTTGACTCCATCCTCAACCCGAAAAGGCCCCACAAGCTCATCTTTGATGATACCAGCCCAAACCAGTACTCCACCTCCACCTTGCTGGCGTCTGAGTCGGACTGGAGCTCTCTGCCCTTTACCAATCCAGCCACGGGCCCATCCATCTGGCCCATCAAGACTCACTCTCATTTCATCAGTCCATAAAACCTTAGAAAAATCAGTCTTGAGA
Source organism: Mchenga conophoros (assembly GCF_057382185.1). NCBI lineage: Eukaryota > Metazoa > Chordata > Actinopteri > Cichliformes > Cichlidae > Mchenga > Mchenga conophoros. The sequence continues at coordinate 24,099,570 of NC_140537.1, read as the reverse complement.
TATTTCTTGGCCCAGTCTTGACGTTTCAGATTGTGTGTCTTGTTCAGTGGTGGTCGTCTTTCAGCCTTTCTTACCTTGGCCATGTCTCTGAGTATTGCACACCTTGTGCCTTTGGGCACTCCAGTGATGTTGCAGCTCTGAAATATGGCCAAACTGGTGGCAAGTGGCATCTTGGCAGCTCCACGCTTGACTTTTCTCAGTTCATGGGCAGTTATTTTGCGCCTTGGTTTTTCCACATGCTTCTTGCGACCCTGTTGACTATTTTGAATGAAACGCTTGATTGTTCGATGATCACGCTTCAGAAACTTTGCAATTTTGAGACTGCTGCATCCCTCTGCAAGATATCTCACTATTTTTGACTTTTCTGAGCCTGTCAAGTCCTTCTTTTGACTCATTTTGCCAAAGGAAAGGACGTTGCCTAATAATTATGCACACCTGATATAGGGTGTTGGTGTCATTAGACCACACCCCTTCTCATTACAGAAATGCACATCACCTAATATGCTTAATTGGTAGTAGGCTTTCGAGCCTATACAGCTTGGAGTAAGACAACATGCATGAAGAGGTTGATGTGGACAAAATACTCATTTGCCTAATAATTCTGCACTCCCTGTACATATGCAACACACAGGTCAGAGTTGCCCTTTAGTTGTTGTATAGGCGGGATACGAAAAGGCCATTTATTCGGTCGGGCTAATGTGAATCTTTTCCATTTCTAATTAAGTTCAAAGAAGTAAACATCAATAGGATTTGAAAACCTTGCTTCAAGAAAAATATGTTTGGATTTTTTTCCACCCAAATTGTGGACAGAAGGTAAATGCCAGATTTTAACTATATATGTGGTCTATATTGTTTGAAATGGGGACAAAGTAAACATCTGTTAACTGTTATAGGTATTGACTTAATAACCCAGTAATACCATGAGTCCACCAGACCCATAAAAAAATTAACACCATTAAACAACTTCACAGTAGCCATTTTTTTCGAGCTCCCCCTTTTCATCTTCATTAGCCCTCACTCAGCTGTGTCTTGTGCAATTTACTGTAGGCACAGTTCAAACACAGGTTCACATTCAGGACTGGAAATAGAAGTTGTGCAGGCAGACCCAGAAGGAGCAGCAGCAAAATGGACCACATAACAGTGAATAAAATCAAAGGAAAGATTTCTTCAAAGATCAAGTAGACTTATGGAAAACAACTTAGTTCGCTCTCTATTCAAGATCTGCCTGTAGTAAGGGTTACAAAGCATGAAGGTGGTATCTTCAAAGTCTTGACGGTTATCTCAAGGGTGTGGGTGAACAACTATTAATCAGTCATAGTCTTCTTATAACACACACCTTTTGGTGCAACTAGTGATCTACCTGGGGCCACTGGGTGTTTCTCCAGACTGACTCAGCTGGGGGTGATCAGGCACTAACTTGTGACCAGCTAGCATGACCTCCCTGACCTCTTTCAGTTTTGGTTGCTTGATGTCAAACTGGATGCAAGGTGGAGGTGGGGATAGTGTTCCAGTGATCAAGCTTTTGATCTCCCAGTGTAGCTGTAAGAGTGGCTGAGGTAAGGCAAGGCAAGGCAAGGCAATTTTATTTGTATAGCACACTTTCAGCACAAGGCAATTCAAGGTCCTTTACATGATTAAAATAAAACACAAAAAATAAAATGTAAAACACTATAAAAGTAAAATACAAGAAAACATTTACAACAAAACAATAATCAAGACAATAATTTATATGAAAAAAATTAAAACAAACAGGTAGAGAGCCATAATAGGATCAGTTACTCATAAGCAAGTCTAAATAAGTAAGTTTTAATTTCAGACTTAAAAGAGTTCAGTGTCTCTGCAGCTTTGCATTCTCCAGATAGTGTGTCAGATGTGAGGAGCAGAGAAAAAAAAAGCTGCTTCTCCATGTTTAGTTCTGGTTCTAGGGACGGTCAATAAACGAGAGCTGGAGGACCTGACTGATCTAGATGGTTTGTACCATGATAGCAGATCCATAATGTACTCTGGTGCTAACCCATTAAAAGATTTATAAACTAATAAAAGCACTTTAAAGTCTATTCTCTGAGCTACAGGGAGCTAGTGTAATGACTTTAGAACTGGAGTAATGTGCTCTATTGTCTTGGTTCTAGTGCGAACACGAGCAGCAGCGTTCTGAATCAGCTGCAGTTGTCTAATTGATTTTTTGGGTAAACCTGTGAAGATACTGTTACAGTAATCAAGGCGGCTAGAAATAAATGCATGGATGAGTTTTTCTAGGTCTCCTTGTGTCATCAGTCCTTTAATCCTAGAAATGTTCCTCAGGTGATAGAAGGCTGAGTTTGTTATAACTTTTATGTGGCCCTGGAGGTTCAGGTCTGAGTCCATTATTACACCTAAATTTCTGGCCTGATCGGTAGTTTCTAGTTGGACCAGTTTGAGCTGATTACTGATATTTAATCGATCTTTTTTGGGTCCAAAGATAAGTACTTCAGTTTTGTTATTGTTCAGTTGAAGGAAATTATGAGACATCCAATTATTAATTTGCTCAATGCATTTATTAAGATTTTGGATAGGTTCAATATCACCTGGTGACATTGATATATAAAGTTGAATATCGTCTGCATAATTGTGGTAGTTAATATTATTGGTGGTTATAGTCTGGCTTAACGGGAGCATGTAAATGCTAAATAAGAGGGGCCCTAGGATGGAACCCTGGGGGACCCTGCATGTGATTTCTATATTTTGTGATGAAAATTGGCTAATTGACACATAGAAGTTCCTGTTCTTAAGGTAGGACTTGAATCAGTCGAGTGCTGTACCAGAGAGTCCGGCACAGCTCTCTAGACGTTCCAGTACTATATCATGATCAACGGTGTCAAACGCCGCACTAAGGTCCAGTAGTACCAATACTGTGGATTTCCCATTTTGAATATTTATACGGATGTCATTAAACACTTTGACAAGGGCTGTCTCGGTGCTGTGGTGCCTACGAAAACTAGACTGATAAATATCAAAGCGGTTGTTCATTGTGAGAAAGCTGTTTAACTGCTGGAAAACAGCTTTTCCAATAATTTTACCGATAAATGGAAGATTAGAGATTGGTCTGTAGTTTTGCATTAATGTGCTGTCTAGGTTCTTTTTCTTTAATATTGGTTTGATAACTGCTGTTTTTAAGGCTTTGGGAAAGACACCTGATAGGAGGAATGCGTTAACTATTTGGATCAGATCCTCCCTGAGGGCTGGGAGGACCTTTTTAAGAAAACCTGTCGGTAATATATCCAAGCAGCAGGTGGCAGAGCTTAGATTCTCAATAATTTTATCGAGGCTTGATTGATTTATTATTTGAAATTGAGTCATTTTCTCTGCATAAGTGCTAATTGGGCTTAACGTCGGTATTGGGGTTGAAACTAATGTGCCCACCGATCTTCTGATTTTCAAGATCTTTTCAATAAAGAAGCTGGCAAAATCATTGCAGGCCCTGGTGGAGCTTAGTTCGGGGGCTATTGCCACTGGAGTAGCAGTTAATCTCTCCACTGTAGCAAATAATTTCCAAGCATTATTGTTGTTTCTATGAATAATCTCAGAGAAAAATGACTCCCTTGCATCCTTCAGGGCTAGTTGATACTTATTTAGCCTCTCTTTATATACAGTGGGGCAAAAAAGTATTTAGTCAGCCACCGATTGTGCAAGTTCCCCCACCTAAAATGATGACAGAGTTCAGTAATTTGCACCAGAGGTACACTTCAACTGTGAGAGACAGAATGTGAAAAAAAAATCCATGAATCCACATGGTAGGATTTGTAAAGAATTTATTCGTAAATCAGGGTGGAAAATAAGTATTTGGTCAATAACAAAAATACAACTCAATACTTTGTAACATAACCTTTGTTGGCAATAACAGAGGTCAAACGTTTACTATGGGTCTTTACCAGGTTTGCACACACAGTAGCTGGTATTTTGGCCCATTCCTCCATGCAGATCTTCTCGAGAGCAGTGATGTTTTGGGGCTGTCGCCGAGCAACATGGACTTTCAACTCCCGCCACAGATTTTCTATGGGGTTGAGGTCTGGAGACTGGCTAGGCCACTCCAGGACTTTCAAATGCTTCTTACGGAGCCACTCCTTTGTTGCCCGGGCGGTGTGTTTTGGATCATTGTCATGTTGGAAGACCCAGCCTCGTTTCATCTTCAAAGTTCTCACTGATGGAAGGAGGTTTTGGCTCAAAATCTCACGATACATGGCCCCATTCATTCTGTCCTTAACACGGATCAGTCGTCCTGTCCCCTTGGCAGAAAAACAGCCCCATAGCATGATGTTTCCACCCCCATGCTTCACAGTAGATATGGTGTTCTTGGGATGCAACTCCGTATTCTTCTTCCTCCAAACACGACGAGTTGAGTTTATACCAAAAAGTTCTACTTTGGTTTCATCTGACCACATGACATTCTCCCAATCCTCTGCTGTATCATCCATGTGCTCTCATGGCAAACTTCAGACGGGCCTGGACATGCACTGGCTTCAGCAGCGGAACACGTCTGGCACTGCGGGATTTGATTCCTTGCCGTTGTAGTGTGTTACTGATGGTGACCTTTGTTACTTTGGTCTCAGCTCTCTGCAGGTCATTCACCAGGTCCCCCCGTGTGGTTCTGGGATCTTTGCTCACCGTTCTCATGATCATTTTGACCCCACGGGATGAGATGTTGCGTGGAGCCCCAGATCGAGGGAGATTATCAGTGGTCTTGTATGTCTTCCATTTTCTGATGATTGCTCCCACAGTTGATTTTTTCACACCAAGCTGCTTGCCTATTGTAGATTCACTCTTCCCAGTCTGGTGCAGGTCTACAATACTTTTCCTGGTGTCCTTCGAAAGCTCTTTGGTCTTGGCCATGGCGGAGTTTGGAGTCTGACTGTTTGAGGCTGTGGACAGGTGTCTTTTATACAGATGATGAGTTCAAACAGGTGCCATTCATACAGGTAACGAGTGGGGGACAGAAAAGCTTCTTACAGAAGACGTTACAGGTCTGTGAGAGCCAGAGATTTTCCTTGTTTGAGGTGACCAAATACTTATTTTCCACCCTAATTTACGAATAAATTCTTTACAAATCCTACCATGTGGATTCATGGATTTTTTTTTCACATTCTGTCTCTCACAGTTGAAGTGTACCTCTGGTGCAAATTACTGACCTCTGTCATCATTTTAAGTGGGGGAACTTGCACAATCGGTGGCTGACTAAATACTTTTATGCCCCACTGTATCTCGCAGTGAACCTGGAGTCGAGTTTTCCGCCATTTTCTCTGAGCACGCCGGCACTCTCTTTTTTCATTACATACCAGTGGATCACTTCTCCACGGAGACTTCTTTTTACTAGAGACAGTTTTAACCTTGAATGATGCAATCTTATCCATCATGTCTAAGATTGTGGATAGAAAATCATCTGTCAGTTTGTTTACTGAATGTGTGTTGGTGGATGTTGGTGATTTAAACAAGGTGGAAGTGTACATCAGTTTAAAATATTCAGCTGAGTTTTCTTTAAGGAAGCGTTTTTTAACAGTGATCTTACTCTGATTAGATGTTGCTATCAAATGAAATGCAGAAATTATCAGATAATGCAATATCAGTAACGGCAATGTTAGAGATATTTAGATCTTTGCTAATAAGTAGGTCCAGAGTGTGTCCTCGATTTTGCGTTGGCTCACTAATGTGCTGGATTAGATCAAAGTTATGGAGGACATCAATTAATGCTTTTGTTCCGCTATCTTTAAGCTTGTCAGTATGAATGTTAAAATCTCCCACAATTGCTATCTGGTCATAGTCTAGACATATTGCAGAGCAAAGGTCATTAAAATAATTAAAAAAGTTGTATTAGATTTTGGTGGTCTATATATGTTTAGAAATAAAACTTTCTTTGGTTCATTTATTTCAGTAGCTAAATATTCAAAGGTGCTGAACTCACCTTTTTAAAGTTTAGTGATTGGTGAAAGATTACAGCAAGACCACCACCTCTTTTGTTTTTTCTGGTCTCACTAATGAAGTGATAATCAGTTGGGCAAGTCTCTATTAATACAGCTTGTTCTGAATTTCTATCTAACCAAGTTTCTGAAAGAAAGAGAACATGTATATCATGTGAAATGATGTAATCATTGATTAGGAGAAACTTCCCTGATAGAGATCTAATATTTAGTACAGCTGCTTTAATATTTCTTTCAGTGATTGAGAGATTATTTTTGCACAGTATTATATTCAGATTCTGTACTGTTCGATTATAAGTACTTTTAGTGTGTAAGGATCTGTTGCTTATAATAACTGGTATTTTGCTTTCAGTATATGAATGAGTGTGACCGGACACATTTTGGTCGGAATGATGCAATCTGGTAACGGCGTCCGGTCGGTATCAGATATCAGAGGTGGAGTGGAGAACCATATTGTTTATAATTAGTAGGTGGGTGTGGTCCCACTTTTGGTGTCAGACGAATCCCTCTGTTTATTTGGGTTTGAAGGGGTTCGAGAAACGACTTAAATGGTGATATGATCACTGATGAGGATGATGATGATGAAGGTGTACAGGCATCAGCTGGTGAGTTTCTGCACAGAGTTGAACCTGCATATTTGGCTGGAGTCGCTGTAAACTCTGCTGGAAGTGAAGTTGTTGGGGGCTGGCATATTAACTCAGCTGCTTGAGCTATGTCAACTGATGTGTTTCTGCACAGTGTTGCTGAAACTCTGTTTCTCTTTCGAGAGTCGTCAGGTGCCATTGTTTTTGGGTCGGCTGATACGTCTCTGGCAGGCTTATCACTGAAAGGTGCAAGTACGTCATGGTCTCTGTGTGATAAAGCTGGTTGACGTCCACTGTGTGTCTCGCTGATACTGACGTCTTTATCTCAATTTGAGAACAGGGCGATGAGTTCACGTGAGACACTGAGTTCAGAAGATAAAGCCTCTGACCTTTCTTATTAATGTTACGTTCGTTTCTTGTAAGCAGGTGCTTCCTTCCACAAAAAAATCTTAAAATTATTTAGATATCGAATTGACCTTTCAGCACAGACAGTTTTAACAAACCTGCTGAACCATTTCACCCTGCTATATTCTTCATCGTAGGGCGTTGCTGGAATCGGTCCAGATCAAGGTTATTATCGTTAACGAAAACTAACGAAATAACGAAAACTAGAAGTGAAAAAACATTTTCGTTAACGGAAATAAAAATAAAAACAAAAAAAGGAAAACTAACTAAAACTGTAATGAGTGTTCACAAAACTAACTAAAATGAACTGAATTTATAGCAAAAATGTGTTTAGTTTTCGTTGATGTGTGCGTGTTCTACAATAGCCAAGGGTGAAAAAGAAGTTTCGTTTCCAGATTTTTTTTCTTGCTGTGTCTCATTATGCCAGCAGGTGGTAAGTATGTTAGTCGAGTCGTCTGTGTCGCTGCTCCGTCCACGCGCAGAATCATGTCAGGAAAAGTCAGGAGAAAGCGCCAGAGTCCAATTTGGGATTACTTTGAATATGACTGTGTTTTGGATAAAGCAAGTGTCTTGTAGTGGAAAGAGACAAATTATGAGGGACATTTCTAAAGGGAAAAAAATCCCACAAACCTTAAAGTGCGCTTGAAAAGCTCACACAAGAAGGCTAACCTAGCTTACCTTGAGAAGGTAAGGGAGCACACTCAACCCTCATCCCCAGAAACAGAAGCTAACACCAGGCAAGGCAGCGTGATGCATCCCGAGACAACAGGACGGGGACATCTACATAACTTAGTAGTCAGTATAATACTTTAATGATATAAGTTTGCATGTGGTAGAATGCTGCATGTAATCATTTTAGAAGTATATAGTTGGTGGCATATTGAAAGAATGTCTCATCCTAGGAGGTCTGTAACATTCTAGGGTGTTCACCCCCACATCCTAGGAGTATGAGAAGAGGTCGTACCTTGTTTTATTGTTTTACGGTAGGATTAACGTAGCTATATCTGTTTTAGTCTAAGTGCTTTTTGGTTTGATGAATTGCTGGACTTCGAGACCAGCAGGTTTAGGGAAGTCTTTATGGGGTCACACTCTGACCCCACACACACACACACACACACACACACACACACACACACACACGTACACCTCCACATTCCAATGTAAGGAACAAATGCTCACTGAAGTATAAATAAAGACCGGGGCAGTTTCTCAGCGCGAGCCTCAGTGCTGGAGGCTGCCCTTGCTAGCAAGAAGTTCTGTGTGTTTCTCTTCTCTGAGTCTTTACTGAAGAAGTGTTTTAGAGTATATTTCTTAACAGTATTGATCCGCCCGGTTGTTGCTTGCCGTAAGCCACCGGCAGAGTTTTATTGCTTTTGCTTTTGGCGTTCTCCTCAAGGCGTCGGATTTTCATTTCCATGTCGTGGATTCTTTGTAATAGTTCCTGAAAAACCTCGTCCGAGCAGAGGGCCATCCTCTGATCCTTGATTCCGTGCACGGCCTGCTCGCTGTCTCCCGCGCACACCCACAAACGCCACAGCTAATCATCAGTAGCGCCAGCAGCAGGGCCGGCTCCGCGGCCGAAAACGGAGACCGCAGGCAGCTGGACCGACCAGAACCGGGGGCCTTCCCGGTCCCGACAGGCGAAAGGACGGAGGGTCCTGGCACTCGGAACCGGAGCGGCTAAACGACGGCGGTAAGATTGTTACCTCTTAGCCTCAGCTGGCCTCAGCAGATGACAGCCTAAATCCTCCGTGGAGACATCATTCTATGATTGAGTCGTTAACAGAACCAGCAGTTAGCAGCAATAAATTCAAATCAATGACATTTGCAAGCTTCCTCCCACCATCCAAAGACATGCAGTTTGTGGGGATAGGTTAATTGGATAATCCAAATTGTCACTAGGAGTGAATGTGAGTATGAATGGTTGTCTGTCCTTGTGTGTTAGCCCTGCGACAGACTGGCGACCTGTCCAGGGTGTACCCCGCCTCTCGCCCTATGACAGCTGGGATTGGCTCCAGCACCCCCCGCGACCCTGAAAAGGATAAGCGGAAGCGAATGGATGGGACATTTGCAAGCATTCCTTTATACACAGCATTTCAGTCAGGTTGAGGTCTGGACTTCCATGCTTGGGGTCATTATCTTGTGTAGCTATTAATTGTCTCAGTTGAGAAAAACAGGTGACCACTGTGCTTCTGTCCCAGTAGCACAAATCCGAACTGGTTTGCGATGAAGGTGCTGGGCTTGTACAGCTTTCCTTGCCCCTTTTTTTGCCATTCAGCATACCAGACAGTAGCTAGCTTCTCCCTCCGTCCTTCTGTGTTTTCAGTTCAGTGAGGGCTACTCTCTCAACGTCAGTTGCTCTCTTTTGCTGTTTCCGGCTGTTGGATTAGGATCTGGAATGTTCCTAGTGGGTTGTTTTTCTTTGATGCCACACCTATCTACACCTATAGTGATAACGAAGGTGCTCATTGTCTGGAGCCTCTAGCCCACCTCTCCCTTTGCTGCAGCCACGTCTTCATTAAACAGGTGGAACTCTGTCTCTGCTGGTTGGTGTCTTTTTTATGCAAAGAAATTCTAAAAAGGAGTTGTACAGAAATGAGACAAAATCAATTGTTATTTAAAGAAACTAAGAAAAACACTCCTTGCCTAAATCTCTGGGGGAGTGGTAGGGCTGCCACAAACGATTATTTTGATAGTCGACTAGTCACCGATTATTTTTGCGATTAGTCGATGTTGTGGAAATTTTAATTACCAAAGCCTGCAGACACGATGAGTTGTAACAACACCTTTATGTCAGCTATTTTGCAACTTTCATTTTTTTTCCACAAAAAATGAAAGTTGCAAAAATTATTCCTATTTATAAATCATGTGAAAAGCATTGTTTTACAAATTATAGACCAGTGTCGGTACTCTCCCAGTTTTCTAAGATACTGGAAAAACTATTTCTAAAAAGATTTGATAGCTTTGTGGATAAATATGATCTGTTGGCAAATTGCCAGTATGGGTTTAGAAATAATAGATCAACAGTTTTGGCATTGATGGATTTAATGAAAGAAATAACAGAATGTATGGATAACAAGAAGTATGCACTACGAGTCTTTCTAGATCTAAAAAAAGCATTTGATACTGTTGACCACGAAATTCTAAAAATCAAACTGGAAAAATATGGGTTCAGGGGTGTGGTACTGGATTGGATAAACAGCTATGTGATGAATCGACAGCAATATGTACAAATAAATGAGTTTAAATCTAAATTGATGGATATTGAATATTGTAGTACCTCAAGGATCGGTATTGGGTCCGAAAATGTTTCTTATGTATATAAATGATATTTGTAAAGTATCGAAGATACTAAAGTTTGTAATTTTTGCAGATGATACCAATATACTTTGTTCAGGTGCAGAATTTCAACAGGTTTTGGAGGTGATCACACAGGAGTTGAAGATATTAAAGAAGTGGTTTGATAGAAACAAATTGTCCTTAAATTTAAATAAAACAAAATTTATGTTATTCGGAAACTATAAGAAAAACATTAACATTGAAATTTGTGTCGATAATATATATCTAGAAAGGGTTAATGCCATAAAATTTCTTGGTGTGATCATTGATCAAAAGGCCTGTTGGAAATCACACATCACTTATGTGAGGGGAAAGTTAGCACGGGGCATTGCTGTCTTGGGGAAAGTAAAACAGTTTCTGGATAGGAAAAAATTGTATATGTTATATTGTGCTTTGCTATTACCATACATGAGTTATTGTGTAGAGGTTTGGGGAAATACATATAAAAGTAATATTCAGACTATAATCATAATGCAGAAAAGGGCCATTAGACTAATAAATCAGGAGGGGTATAGGGCTCACACAAATGCACTCTTTATAAGATAAGATAAGATAAGATAAGATAAGATAAGATAAGATAAGATAAGATAAGATAACCTTTATTAGTCCCACACGTGGGAAATTTGTTTTGTCACAGCAGGAAGTGGACAGTGCAAAAGTTATGACGCAAAAATTAGAATACAATAAGAATAAATACAGTACACAGCTGTACAGAATAGAATAAAATAATATACTATATACAGTAGAATAAAATAGAATAAAAATATACAATAAGATAAAAATAGAATACGAATGCTATATACAACTGAGTAAAAATACAACAATGCCAGAAAAGATTATTGCACTTAGTGTTATTGCACATGTGTGGATGTGTGTGTTTGTTCAGTTAAAGTCTTTGTTGTGGAGTCTGACAGCAGTGGGGAGGAAAGACCTGCGAAATCTCTCCGTCCCACACCGTTTATTAGGACGCAAGCAATAAAATTCCAGGATCTGGTGAAGTTTAAAACAGTGAAAATAATATATAAGGTAAGGAAAGGGATGCTCCCAATCGAAATAAGTAAATGGTTCTTAGAAAGAGAAGGGAGGTATAATTTTAGAGGGAAGTGGAATTTAAAATTACAAAGAGTAAGAACAACATTGAAAAGGATGTCTATTTCAATAGCGGGAGTTAAATTCTGGAATGAGTTAAAAGAAGAAATAAAGGTCAGTAGTGATATAAACCAGTTTATTAAAATAAAACTCAAAAAAGAAATTTTAAATAAGTATAAGAATGAAGAAAATGCAATTAACCCAAGACAGCAGTCAAACTGATGTTTATTTTCTTCTGCAAATTAGCAAATCTAAATATAGTTTTAGTTGAACATGTGCAAATATTTTTTTGAGATGTTATGTTCTAAGTTGAAGGCATATACAGTTTTGTTGTTCAAATTTAGATGATGAGGATAGGGCTAAATAAGTATATACTTCTGCCTACTCCTTTTCAAACAACTGTATGGAATGATTTTATGAAACGTTGGTGAATGTATATGTTTGAAATAAAAAAGAACTGAACTGAACTGAACTGAACTATCTCATGCATAAGGAGGGACGTCAGTCAGGGGGCACTGAAAGTCGTCTCTGATAATGAACAATTCAGGTCCCTTTTATACACAGTCGCAGAACAAAAGGCTTTTACAGTTGCAGTTCACACCTTGGCTCTAAACAGAAAAACTCTCTATCACCTGTGTGAATCTCCCCCACTCTGGGGTCAAGTCTTCCTGTGTGAGCTTCCGTCTCCTGGGAGACATTCACCAGTTTCTCACCATCTGTTTCTCGGCGTGAATGAGGTGTGAACCAGACGTACTAAACTAAATAACATGAAAGCATTTCATCAAGACAATACATTAAAGGACAATACACTAAAGAGAAATCCCACAACAGTCGACTAATCAGATCATGCATCCATTGGACGTAAAACGTACAGCTTATTGCACCAGCATGCATCAGCTCTTATATAACTATCATTAGCTTACAGCTTGAAGTGTTTAAGGTATGTGCTAACTAAAAATAAAGACAAGATGATAGTTTACTAAATTTTAATTAAATTTGCAGATTGTCTCGGTGAAGTTTAATAAACTCAGCCGTCTGCTCCTTGCTATCTATAATATAACAGGACACCGGAGTATATTCTCGAGCATCTCACACTTCTGATAATCAGTTGTCTGCTTGACGTTTATTCAGCTGTATAAAAACGATAACTTTAATCTCAGCCAAACCGATTTACTCAGGAACAAATGTACTAAAAAATACTGAAAAAAAAGCCAAACAATAACATTTTGAAGTTATCTAAGTGACTTATATATCTTGTTTAACCTGAGTAGCGAAAGACGGTGGTGGGTTGAAAACGATTTGCCGGGAGTCCGGTGTTCTCACAGGCTCTAGTGAGCCTTGAAGCCCGGCTAGCTATCAAGTTGGTGGGTAACGGACGTCTCCGAAAACGTCAGAGCGCTTTTGAAAATATGTGGTGTCTAGCAGATCATTACATGAAGGAACCTTTTAAATACAAATACATGCTCACAGGTGTACACATGAGGACTCACAGACACAAACTACACCCTTTTTGGCTCCTAAAAGTTTAAAGGGGTTTAACAGCAGCTGGCATCCTTGTACATGCAGTGCTGCCATCTTCTGTTTCAGTCCGTTATTACACTCTTAAATCCTACTACTTATTCCTGCATCTTTTGGGATCTTACAAAGCTTCAACTATTAAATTAGTCGTCGATGATTTTGATAGTCGATGTAATCTTGACAACTCGACTAATCGTTGCAGCCCTAGTGAGTGGGTACTTTGTCCCTTTAGGAGCAATCTGAGAAGAAATAATTAGCTCTGAGTGATTTTTAATATGCTTGTCATGCTATAAATATATAGCACTCCAATGATGGTGTGGAGATCAACTGATCATCTTCTTCCATTTAAAATGTAAAACAGGCATACTTAAGCAGGCATACCAACAAACTTAGTATTAAAGAAAATGTTAATATATACATAAAGTTGTTCTGCGCAACCACCTTTCCCGGTGATGAAACATTTCTGTCCTGATGGGAGTGGTATATTCCATGCCAGCATCTATGAATGATGAATAGTTTGATGAAAATGAAATAATGTGATTAATTTGCTGAAGTCTTGATAAAGTCAGATCTTGACCATAATGAAGAGTAATGGCGAATTATGGAGAGAGGTATGACAATGCTCCCCACCCCCATTATGAAAATACCAAATGAGGTCAAAGTATTCTTAGGGAAAAATATTCAACCCCTACTTACCCCCTTATATCTCTCAATGTCAGAATGTTTCTGATAGAAAAAACACTAAGTAAAAGTGACTGAGTGATGGAATAGAAAAGTTCTGCATAAACACCACTCGATTTACCATTTTCTTACTTTTTCTGATGTTGGCTTTCTCCTTTAATTTGTTACTCATCTGCAGAGGTGGGACCAAGTCATTGTTTTGCAAGTCTCAAGTAAGTCTCAAGTCTTTATCCTCAAGTCTCAAGTCAAGTCTCAAGTAATGTCAGGCAAGTCAGAGTCGAGTCTCAAGTCACTGGTGTAAAATTCGAGTCAAGTCACAAGTCTGAAACTTTGAATTTCAAGTCCTTTCGAGTCTTTAAAAAAAAAAATAATAATAATAATGTTGCAGTTATATGCTAAATGTAAATATTAGACCATGTAATTTTAAAATCTGTGTTTTTCTCAACACATGACAAAATAGTGAACTTAGAAAATATACACAAATTGTGAAATTGCACCTCTTTAAAATGCAGCTCAATTAAACCTAGCTCCAAGAATAATTTTCACCGACAGTTCTGAGATAAGCTGCATGTTATTCTTGGATGCGGTTGTAGGACCGGCTTTAAAATCGCATGACAAAAATATCATACACATTAAAAAAAAACTGTATCACCAACGTAGCCTGGACAACATTTGCTAGTTAGATGAAGTCAGCTATCTCATTGTAGCATATTTATATGCATATTTATAATCATACGGTTCTTGGAGTGAGTGCATACACTCATGAAGTTTAGTAACTTCAGGTCACTGCAACAAGCCCAGGTACAGTTTACCGACGGATGGGTGCAGGACCTTGAAATGCACCGTGTAGAAAGAAAGACCATCGTACGTATCATAAGTTTACCAGTCTCACAAATTGTCGTCATAAATACACATTCCTTAACCGTTTATTAATAGGACCTTTGAGCTCAACGGTAATTAATTAGTAGTGGAAATAATTTCTGGTACCCATCACAGAAATGTAGCAGTGACAACAATATTGTATGCTGTAATCGTACTGGGCAATTAGTGATACAAAAACCCTGTTTTATCCTGTGAATAAAAGTATATGTTCTTGTCAATGTACCATAATAACAGAAGCGAAACGCAATATTGTGTCAGGACAATTCACTATTTATGCACAATAAACAAAGGAGCATAGCGCGACAATTTCTGTTCAGCGCCAGACTTGCTTGTAACCTATATCACCAATTATGTAATGAAAATGACGTATTAACTACTAAAAAACACTGACCTTCGTGTAAATGCTTGGAGCAGACTAACCTGTGAGCTGGAGTGTTCTGGGACGTTATATTTGATCTTTGAATGGCTGCAATCCAGGCCATCTTTGTTACTTCGGAAACATGGCTTGAACAATTTCTCTTCAACGACGTAATCCGATAACAACCGATCTCTTTACCCGTCGGCTTCCCGTGGCTGTCATGCGACCGGCTATTGCAGTTAATAATACAACGGCTTCTTGACATTTTTGTGTTTCTTTTTATCGCTGTGTGACTGATTTCAATTGAAAGCCTGCGTGCGCTAGTACCGCTTGCCACGAGTTCCCAGAATCCTTTGCGGTTCTACCCGTGAATGACGTCACATTTTCAATCTCTATATAATATGCATGTTAAATTTTATATTTGGGGTAAAATATCAAGTCTTTTCAAGTAAACCGGTTCAAGTCCAATTCAAGTCCCAAGTCATTGGTGTAAAAGTCCAAGTCAAGTCACAAGTCTTAGAACATTTTTTCAAGTCAAGTCTAAAGTCATAAAATTAATGACTCGAGTCTGACTCGAGTCCAAGTCATGTGACTCGAGTCCACACCTCTGCTCATCTGTATAACACAAGTGACTGCAATGTGCAGTGGAAAGTCAATACTGTGTTTCCAAACATGGATATCTTTATTGCTTTTTTGTTTTGTTTTTTCATTAAAAAATAGACAAATTTTCAATTCTGTTATTTCTGAATGTAAAACCATTTTCAGAAAGAAAAATCCCAGAAGACCTAGTGTTTAAACACTTTTCTTTCCCCACTTGACTGTGTAGTCAACAGTATTACAGTTCTTTCTTTCTTTCTTTCTTTCTTTCTTTCTTTCTTTCTTTCTTTCTTTCTTTCTTTCTTTCTTTCTTTCTTTCTTTCTTTCCTCAATGCAAGGTGGCATGACACTCTTTAGTGTAACATCACTACAGCAAAGTCATACACAACAAGCTGTGGCAGCAGTGGCATTTTCACACTTTTCACAGTGCAATAGTGGGGAAAAATGGAACAAGGAGGTGCATGCTACTCATTTGCAGAGTTTTTCTATTGACCTCCAAAGTAAATTTAGCGTTGGAGTCTTTGTGAGGTAAGTGGCTGTGCCCCTTGTTGATGCATATACGTAAGTGACTTCTCAATAGTCTAGTGGCATATAGCTGTTTTCGATGTCACAATCTGTGGATTAATGAGGTCAAAAATTAAGTATATATTATCTGTGACCTCAAAGATAATATGGAATTCACATGCCATTGGGAGAAATAAGTATTTGAGCCCCTACAACCCGAATTCTGAGTCCTGCAGATTGACCTTGTGCCCATGTGGCAAACAGATTACAATCAATCAATCAATCAATCAATCAATCAATCAATCAATCAATCAATCAATTAATCTATTATGGGTACTCCTGATTGACATTTGTTGTTTGATAAAGCCCAACTGTGCACAGAACCAGTTTCATACATCCCAACTTATCCACCACCATGGGCAAGACCAAAAAGCTGTTAAAGGATGTCAGGTACATCCTCTGTAGACCTGCACAAGGATAGAATGGGCTACAGGACTATTAGCAGGAAGTTTGGTGAAAAGGTGACAACTGCTTTTCCAGTTATTTAGAAACATCAACTCAACTAATCTATGTTTGTCAAGAGAAATGCTGAACATGACCCAAAAAACACCGTTCTGACAGTCAAGCACAAAGAAACATCCCTCCTTCCCTCAGCAAGAACACTGAAGATGGTTCTTTCATGATGACAATGACCCAAAACATATTGCTAAGTCAGCAAAGGAGTGACTAAAGAAGATGCACATTAAGGTCAAAGAGTGGCCAGAGTTCGAGTTGTCAAGCAGCAACTAAGAAACCTAAAGGATTTAGAGAGTTTCCGTAAAGAGAAGTGGGACAATATCCTGAAATGTGGGCAAACCTGGTGACCAACTACAGAAAAACAGCTTACTGCTGTAATTGGTAACAAAGGTTTCTCTACCAAGTACTAAATCGTGTTTTACTTATGATTCAAATACTTATTTAACTCAGTCACATGCAAATCAAATTACAACTTTTATGTAATGTGTTTCTATGAATTTTTGGTTGATATTTTGTAGTTTGCAAGTAAGCGAACTTACAAATTCAACAGGGGATCACATGAATTTGTCCTCCACTCTAATAAGATTTCCAGTAACATTCTAAAAGCAATAAGTGCATTTATCCACACAGAAACTTATATTCAGCAACTGTATTGATTTTTCCGAATAAGAAAAAATAAAATGCTGTTAACCACACAGCACAGTTTTAAAATGGCTTTTCCGTGCTTTAACCTTTTTCCATTGTGCCTAAGGTCCCTCTTGTCATTGGCTAACAGCAAAGCAAAACAAATCATCTTAATGTCAACAGGGTTTTTTCCACAAAGCGGTGCTCCCTGTGTTTTTCCAACGAGGCCAATGATCCTATGGTTCTGAGTGGATTATGAGCAAGGTCACTCAGTTGTAATGACAACTGTCATTCTAATTTTCAACATACATCATATTTTACAGTTAGAATATTAGACACCTGAGGAAAAACTGGAAGAAAAATCACATAGGTGGTCAGAGAAGAAAAGGAAAATGGAGAAGAGAGATAAACCGTGAGAAGGGAGGGAAAAATGATAGAGAGAAAACATGTGTTCTCAGTGTCCGGAACGCACCAGTAGAGCTGAAAATAGGGATTGGGACAGTTTCACCGTAGCTTCATTTGAGAGGACACACTTGACTGTCTGTTCTCTAAAGAACTCTCCTTGTACAGAAGCAAGGCCTTTTGGGAACATTGCTATCATCTTAAAAGACCATCTCTGTTTCTCTTTCTGCTTCTCTCTAAGTTTCTCCCTCTCTCCCTCTCTCTTGCCTCTGCCTTTTTTCCTTAAACAGGAGGTTAGGCCATTAGGGAACTGCAGTGATGTCTTTAAAGGGGCCTTCTGTGGCTGAGAGAACAGCACGGAGAAACCCCAGATTATCCATCTGATGAATCAGTGGTCACAGAGAGTGGAGGGATTAAAGTGAAGTACCAACTTGTGCCTGCATGCGTGTGTGTATATGTATGTTTTGTACATTATATTACATATAGTTTTACTATATTACATGTAAACGGTACATTTGGGAGTAATTTTAGATTTAAAATGGGTGGTTTAACAAGTGCTAGCTTGAAAAGGTAAAAAAAAATCCACGTACAGTCATGATAAAAGCAAGGTTAGAAAAAACTTATCCCTGAAGGAATAAATATATCATTTCATAATCTGCATGCAATTTTAAAGACCTCGTGTTCTGTATGGAAGGCTTCCACAGGATTGCTTAACTTTGCATAATCAAGAGAGGAAACTAAACCTACCGGGTTTGAGTATAATGAAAGGTTTCGACCAGTTAACTCTGACAAAAAACTTTTGGATTTAAAAGTTATTGTCAGACACACATTAGTTGTATATCTATATATTCAATGCGACACCCCGACCGGTCTAGCTGTTTCTACCAGAAGTTCTTTCCTATTAAAAGGGAGTTTTTTTCTTTCTATTGTCAAGTCTGAAGTGCTTCCTCGCAGGGAGTTGTCTGATTGTTGAGGTTTTCTCTGGTTTTTTTGTGTGTGTGTTTTGTTTTTATCATTGAAGACCTTGTAACATTAATCTTTCTCCACAAACTAATGCCATGTTAAACATTAGCTAACATTATGCTAACAGTGTAGCAGACTCATAGAGGAAGACTGTGGTTCTTAGCACACTTGAAATTGCTTTTGGAATATAGACTATCAACTACCAGACTGGATAAAAATTCTGTTTTCAAATGTTGTTTTATCATGCTGTTAGCATTAGCATTTCTAAAAGGGCACCATTAACAATGTTCAGTATTCATTCAGTATAAAATGCTTGGCAGAGCTGCCTAGTTAGAAGATACATTTTATGACCTACTGTTCTCAGTACACTGACTAAATGCTTCAACCTTCAACTTAAAAATATGTCCACAGGAGTGATCCCATCGGAGTTCAATGCATACAACATATTGATTATGTAAATTGACTGCAATGAGAGGAATGGAGCTCCATTATGGCTATGACAAGTAAATCAACAATGAATCACCTAGGGCAGAAAGCGTATACATTGCTTTCTATGAGCTAAAGCTCTTAGTGCTGTACTTCAGTCGACCCACCAATGAATGATGTCACTGCTGGTGTTTTCCATTAGCAAGCATGATACCAAAGTATTTTTTTCTGAGTTTTAACCTATTAGAAGCTTTGCCTTAGTACCTTTATCTTCTGTATCACCTTTTGAAATGAAAGTAAAGATAGATGGTTGACCTGGAAGGAAAGCCCTACAATGACAGGCAGTCAATCTAGTGATGAGGAGGATAAATCAGACCAGAACATGCTCTTGACCCTGTGTAGACATATACTGAAAGGGTATATGGTATATGAGAGTTTGATCAAGTTTGTAACCTCAAACACAAGGAGAGGATCAACTGAGTAAAGAGATAATAGGTTTGTTGTAGACAAGGAATTGCAATGGGTGGGGTCACTAATCGTACAACTTATGCAGCCCCAACAAACATCATGCACAGATACTACAAAAAAGCAAAACAAAAAAACCCAACAACATATATATCTGCACACACACCAACAGCAAAAGAAATATTAGAAGAAAACTGACCAAGGTTGACAAATCTTTTCGGCTCTTTATAAAAGGGACACACAGATGTTTCTGGTCTAATGATAGAATTAATGGACCAGAAAGCGTGGTCGCGAGATAAAGAAAAGTAACGCATCCACACAAACAGATGTGTCACTTGCATGAAGACACAGGTTGCCTCTTTCAGTGTGCCCTGGCACACGTATACGCATGTATACGCCTGTCTATCCATGTGTGTTTGGGCGAGAGAAGGTAAGAAAAAAACAAAAAGGAAGTGTGTCCATTATCTTTCTCTGTAATGTACTGTTGGAGACGGCAGTTAAAGCAGATCGTCTTCATAACCTACTAAAATGTCGCGTTTGTATGTAATGGACACAGACAGACAGATAGATAGATAGATATTTCCTTACCGAAATCAGAATCATAGAAGAGAACAAACTTCTGCCAGCTATACTCAGATACCACTTGCATGATGACCTCATTGAGATAGACAGGTGGGCGAACCATTAAGGTGTAGTCATCTGTTCCAGGGACTCGACTGGTCGGTGGGCAAGCTGAACGGGGTGTTCCCGCTGGGGAGCGCTGGATAAAGAGGTGGGGGATGTGCATGGCATCAGCTAGAGTTTGAAGGCTGCCTGCCGACATGCAGCCAATTGAACTGACCAGAGCCAGGATTCCACGGTTCATCAGCTCACAGGCTAACGGAAGGAGGGAGCAGACAAAGAAGAAAAAAAGAAGGCATATATTAGATTTCAAAGCATAGAAAAAATGTTGTACTACTTGTTTTATTCTAAGAAAAATCACCAGTGAAAGTATATGTCATACTGTTGATCCTAGGAGTCTTTGTAAAAGAGTAAGAGTGCACCAAGGCAAGGTCACCACATTGCAGAGTTAATTAAAGGGCCCGGAAAAACATTTTGGAGATTGTTTCCAAATGCACTGGACATTTATTATGAATACCAAGCTATTACAGTCATACGTTGTGTTGTCTAGAAAAAGAAAGAAGGAAGTATAATTAAACAGATATATGGTAGCAGAGTAGTAACAGTGTTGCCGTGATGTAAAACGCTATTAGAAAACATAAGGACTCATAAATATATCTATTCAAAATATGTCACTTTTGCCAGAGACTTTTTGTGCTCCGCTTCCTAAATTCTCCTCAGCAATGAGACACTTTGTGTGTGCTTACTTCACTTCTTATTCCTTCCTGTTAGGCCTCTAGTGCTATCAAATATACCTCTACCTCCTACCCTCTCAACCCACTCCCCTGTTATCTCCCTTCTTGTTCAAAACAGCCCCTCTGAGTGCTTACCTTTCAGCCCCAATCATTTCAGAGTCACAGTCTTGCAGTGATTTTTATTTTAAGTGCCTTACAGCACTGCAGAATACTATACAGTGTCCTCAGTTTGGAATCATCTGCTTTCCTGTGCCACATCCTATCTAACATTCCTCCTTCAGAATCTTTCGATTTTCACCTCCCAATCTTTCGCAACATCTTCACTCACCAGCCGCTTTCTCCATCATCTCTTGTTTACCCTCATGGTAACATAAACATTCACCTATCCTTGCTTCTTCACTCTTTTGACTCTTCACCTCTTTATTGCTTTGGTTTTTTGTTTGCCTCTCTGAAAGTCCCCAGCTTTCCCTCTCCCTTTTCCATCCCTTATCTATCCTGATCCTCATTTCATCCTCCTCTTCTGCTCCTCACTGCATCTTTTAATGTTAGCAGTGTTTATTTTACTCCTAGCTGACTAAAATCCTGTCACAGATTTACTGAGAAAAACAAAGAGCGGTGAAAGACTGTTTAAAGACAGTATAGCAACACAAACAGAGATGCAGACACACAAACTGTGAAATGGCAATGTATAAAAGCAAGTTAGCACAATCTAAAACACACACAGTCAGCCTGTGTAATGCCACAGGGAGTAATCTGTTGACACTGCAAAAATAAAGCCAAAGAAAGAAAGTGAAAAGAAAAAAAGTTTTAGAAAAAGAGAAGCTCGAGGAGACAGAATCATCGTGCTGAGAGGGCAGAATAAAGCACTGCATGTGTGCAAGTGTGTGTGTGTGTGTGTGTAACATGTGACCTATACAATATGACAATGAATACCGTGTCAGCTGGTTGCACAAAAACAACCTAATGAGTTGGATTTCAAAGTGTTCAAAGAGGTGAGGATGAAGTCTCAAATCAGGAGAAATTAGTATGTGTGCCTGTAGATTTGTGTGCATGCGTGTTTTACTGATGCATAGCGTGCTGTCTGATTAATTTCGTTTTGTAGTTTTATTCAGTTTGTTTAATTAAATCAAGTTTAATTAATTCACGTTAGTTCAAGCATCACTGGCCTTATTTATTTACGAGATGTTACAGTCACCCTAAAACCAAATTCATGTCACTCTTTATTTGTCTGAAATTATAAACAAAAAAGTTAACACAGAAGATTAAATACGTATGAGGGATGGTCTGCTCAAAAACAGTTTGACTTGAAGTTGACTGACTGGCTGAAGTTGTCACTCAAGCAGTTCCAGGACACTGATCTGATTTTATGAGCAATAACTTTAAATATATGAACGCAAACCCTTTTTGTAATTAACTGGCAAAAACATTGTTGGAAGCAATTTTCCTTTTTAGCAATAGCTGAAGGGTTTTTTCCAAAAAACCATTTCATTCTGCATTGATGTAGATGATTAATGTGTAGAAGCTAATACAGTTTCAGTCTCACTGCCCATTGTTCAAGTCCACTTTTGAGGAATTAATTAAACTCTAACAATATATGATTAAACTTCACAAACTCTCACCATGCTGCTTAGTCACAGCCTCTATTCTTAAAAATCATTGAGCCCAGAATCGATCTACCAGGAACCTAATGTTTGAGCACAGGTAAGTCCAGTCATGTCTAGTGAGCAAGTGAGCAAAGACAGTCAGATGGTCAGATCTTGTGAACCAAAGGCCAATGTTTTTTAAGAGATGAGAGAGATAAGATTTGCTTGGTCACGGCAGAAAGTGGACAGTACGAAATTAAGAGCAGCAAAAATTAAGAAAAAACAATAGAATAGAATAAAATACTATGTCAAAGGCAGTGTAAATAAAATGTTCAAATGTCTAAATGCACAGTATAAAATCTAGGAATATGCAGCTCACATGCTAGTAAATGCAGCCTGTGTTTGTGTGTCTGTGTGAAAGAGGAGGAAAGAGTATATGATGTGTGTTTGCTCAATATGATGTGGCAGTAAGGGCCTGAAAAATATCTGCACCTGGGCCTATCACAGGGTTGTTAGACCTGTGCGAGTGAGCCTACATGTCTCTGAATAGTTGAACATGTAACCCGAGTGATGAAGTCACGTCACTGGCTCCCAGTTCATTACGGAATCGCCTTTAAAATCTTTCTTTGAGTTCATAAAGCACTCAATGGTTTGGACCCTCAGTACATCTCTGACTTGCTCAGTGTCTATAACCCAACTAGACTCCTCAGGTCATCGGCTGAGGATCGTAAGACAGTTCCCAGAATTAGATCTAAGTGTGCTGAAGGTGCTTTCACTTACTGTGGTCTTCTTCTTTGGAACAAGCTGCCCGCTGACCTGAGGTCAATTGCAACTGTGTCTACATTCAAAAATAGACTTGAAACCTTTTTATTCTAAGTAGCTTACAGTTAATAACTGTGTGAGTTTGTGTGCATGTTAATTTCTATTTTTTAGTTTTTGTCGTGTTTTTTTGTTTTCTCTTATTTTTGCCATAGTTTTAATGTTTTTATTTTTCATAGCTCACGTGAAATGGATTGTGCTATTTAAATAAAACTGGCACTGAGATTGATTTTTGGGCTGAGGACATCTAGGGAAATTACTCAGTCTGTACATGTGTATTATAGCTGGCATGCTAACTAACTTTTTTTTTAACTAGCTGCATTGTTCCAGTCTAGAAACAGCACATTAGCCTAGCACGATCAAGGCTTTGGCTAATGGAAAGCTTTGCTAATCCATTAGTTATTGGGGCACTTTGGAGAATTAGTGCCCTCATCCCCTCTACATCACACATCCTTAAGTCTGTGGGGGGCTTCTAAGCATTAGCCTCATTAATACTTTTTGCTAATAACTTAAAGGGCTCGTTGCATTAACCCAACCCAAGTTTACATCACTCTGATGTAGGCAACAGTTTAATGAATGAACATGAGAAGGAGCTAGAGCTACTGGTACAATGTTAAGCTGTAGGGATGAACAATGTTTTAAGAGTAAATGATAGATCTGTATTTCAGTTCAATTCGGTTCAATCCAATCCGATTAACTTCTATTTCTAGACTGCCAAATTAAAACAATAGTTACTTCAAAGCACTTCATATTGTGAGCCATGGCGTAGGCAAAAAATAGAAAGTATTGCTATTTGGAATTCTTGACGTATCATCATGAACTACAACCACCACCAAACCACACTCACAACCCAACATCATCGCCAACCCACGCACGCAAACGCCCCACCCCTGTGTGGGCAGTATGGTGATGCATGATAAATGATGCCGGATTCAGTCTCCCTAAAGCAGCTAAGACCTGACAAACAGCTATGGAGAGGTGTTCATGTGAGAGATGTAAATATCAGTCATTCCTAAACACAGGTGTCTCTCTACAACTTCAGGTGCTTGGCCATGGGGGTTTTATTAGCCTCGTCTGCTTTTCAGTACCATTGCAAAAACACACACTACATAAATCAAGTATACACTCTGTCCCATCCACTTAATGTTTATATGCAGACGTTTTTATGTTTGTATGTCAGCGTGCATTTTACATGAGTTGTTTGCAGCAGAGCATGTTATTGAGCACTGTCTCCTGCTTGTTGGTCTGTCAGAATAAATGAACTGCAAGCACTTCACCTGCGTCCAGGTGTGACCGATTCTTCTAGCTGTGTCTCTCAAAGCAGCTCTCCTTCCACCACACACTGACACACACCATACAGACTTTATCACACTGACACACTGTCCTCCAGATTCTGTGACCCGGTGTCTGAAGGATGGAAACAACAGCGAAAGACAGATGGATAGGAAGCAAGGAAATCAATACCTGAAGAGAACCAATAAACACAAGAAATTTAGAGTCTCTCTCTCCCTAAAGCACAGCCTCTGCCTCTCTGTGGAACTATTTTATGTTAAATAAGGGGAAAGTGTAGTTAACATTAGCATATTATCTCTAATATAACAGTCCTCTTAATCTATGATCTACAATGCAACAAAGATATTAAAAAAGACTGCCATTGTGTAAGGGGGAGTCTCCTCACAAATCTCCCAAGTGTCTCTATTCAGCAGCAAAAACAAAAACACCTAGCAAACAGATATTGTATTATTTATTCATTAGGTTATGATTATACTTCCAGCAACAGGTAGGACTTAGTTTGTTTTCAGCAGAAGAGTGGTTGAATGAAAAACCATGTATCCCCTGGCTGTAAGATGAGTGTGTAATCAAAAGAAAGTGGCTGGTTTGATCAGAAATTCATAGACAAATAGGAAGTCCTGCAAGCTCACAAAGCACTGTCCTAGCCAGAAGTGTATCTCTGTGTTTAGTGTGTGAGTGTGTGTTTGAATGACCTACTTGTGTCCGTATATTGTTACATGTATTGTTTGAAGGTCCACAGTTCCAAACTGCTGCCATGCACAGTGCCATACACGACTAAGCACTGAGTGGCAGGGAGAGATGCTTAGTCACAGAGCTGGCAGGCTGAAAATATGCTCTGCTCTATACTGTAAATGCCTCTGTGAGCGCCTGCGTGGATGTGTGGAATCGTAGTTTGCTGATATACGCTCCTTCAGGGAATTTGCACTTGAATTAATGTGCTCAGGGGGGTAGAATGAGTAAAAGATAACGTGCCCTTTTCGACTCTGTTTCTTTAGAAATTTATCACTGTAGGTTCTTTAGACTTCTGGCACTTCCTGTTGCTGAAAATACCAGACCAATGATTTCTCACAAACACAATCTGTTCTTATTCTTGCCCCGGGTAGCCTCTCGACCGTCTACCCTGTTCCCATTAACATTTAATGGACCCCCTTTGGTCCCTTCATCTTGTCACATTTAACATCATCTATTCAGCTCTAGTCTTTGTGCCCTGGAGATGTATACATCCTCTCTTTCATCCAGGCTCTTTTTGTCTTGTCTGTAACTCTATCTGCGCTCCTCTCCTCATTTCTCTCCTCATTTCTCCCTCAGTACCCTTTACCACTATATTCATCCAGTGGCTGCATTCACTGTTATCACACTCACCAGATGAATAAGCCGTCCCCTTTTATTTCAGTATCTGTCTCACAGTTTTTTCTTCTTTTTTTATTTGCAATGAAATTCCTAACATGCCACTTTTCCTACGTTCCCTCTTCTCTTATTTTTGCAAAATAACCCTTAATTTCACTCCACTCATCCTTCCACCTTGCTCTCTTTTGTAACTCCTCTACTCTTCTCCTGCCTCTCACAAATTCAACTTGAAGTGAACTGTATAATGAACCCAGATTTTAGTTCCTAGTTTTTATGAGGATGCCAGATAAGTGCCTCTTTACCACAGCCGTGCTCTATTTTCTTTTTCCTCTCATTTGGTCTAAAAACTAATTCCTTTACTTTGTTTTCCATTACCTGAAACATGTACAGGAGATAATTGTGGGAAGTTTTTTTTTTGTTCCTTTTCTCCATTCATCCACTCATCAATCCAGCAACTCAATTGTTCTTTAAATCCAATTACAATGCACCCCATGCCCTTCTTCTCTAGTGGCTACTTCATCCCCTGTTAAAATTCACCACTCTTCTTTCAGCATCTACCACCTATGTGATTTCCATTGAATTAGCATAACTTTCAGTTTTCAGCAAATAGTAATCCTCAAAAATCCATTTGTCTTATGTCAACCCACAGTCAAGAGTGATTTCTTTTAGACAATATCTACACAAGGAAAAAAGACAGTGCGAAATGTGATACTTGCTCGCTATTTGATGCTTCTCAGTGCCTGCCAGTGAATTAATTTTTATTGTGTGTTATTGTGTGTGTGTGTGTGTGTGCTCACAAGAGAAAGTACAGACTCAAAATAAACTATGGGCATATGTGGTGTGGGTATAGTGGCCCATGGGTTGACAGTTTATCCTTTTTCTCATCTCTTCTTTCCTTTGGCTATTCGCTCATCCACCCTCAATCCATTCAGACAAACCTGACGCCATATATATCTTTGTGCCCCGGCTCAATCTATTGTAAAGTCAAGGAGATGAACGTGTCCCCTGGGAAAATCCACAGCTCTTCTGTTTACAGCCTTTGGGCTTTTACTGCTATTACTTCGCTAGGACAGATGTGTGTCGTTTTCTTTTTACCCCAACACTTCCTTAATCTAGTGGATCTATCATGTGAACATGTAGGGGGAAAGGTTTTTTTTTTCATATTACTATTATTTTTAAATGTGTAATACGCTTGTACACAATCATTACTCTCCGAAAGTGAAACGTTTCACTGGAAAGAAAGAAAGTGAAACGTTTCACTGGAAAGAAAGAAAAAAAGAAAGTCTGATCAGATTTTGACAAAATAGCTACAGGAACTGCATTTCAATCAGTTCACTTTGTCATCATTTGGCAATAACTGGCATGAGATGGGGAGCTTGGGTATGTTCATTTACCTGTAACAGATTGACCCAATCCAGAACTGTATTATTTATAGGAAACAAGATTTTCTGATTTCTGAGTGGGTGAATATGTGTCTCTTTGGTATTTTACACACGGATTGCGCAAACAGGCTGATCTGATGGTGTTTATCTAACACATTAGTGACATACTGTATATCAAACAAAATATTTAGCAGTGTTTACACCATTTACCAGAAAGGGATTTCCCAATGCTATTGGTGCCTTTCCCTGTGCCTGAGCCAGCATGAAAAAACTTAATTATCTGCAGCTGTGTACATAGATTTGGAAGACAGTAAATACATTGATGAATCGTGAGAGCAACATTAGCAAACGAGTAGAAAAGGAGAATTAAAAATAAATGGGAGGACAAATGAAAAGCTGGATTGAGATGTTTTCAAAGCATGCATTACAGTAAAAAGCTCAGGGAAATAAAGTAGGTATCAAGGCTTGTTGAGTAAGACGGAGACAAATGCAAATCATAGGGCAGTAAAGGGAGATGGTGAAGGTGATGAAAGGAAGGAGGGAACCGCAGAGAGATGAAATATGGAGAACTCCATAATGATACAAGACTCTATCAGAGTTACTTCAGTAAGAAAGAAAGGGATTGCATACCCACAGATGGAAATATTATAGGAAACGACAGAGAGCAGTTAATAAAAATGTGAAGGGAAGGGTTGATTGATTATCCAAAATTCATTAATTGAGCACTTCAGTTTCATAAAAAAGTCATTAAGAAAAAGATATCAAGATCCTTTAAAACCAGAGACAATACCTTATTTTTTGATTAATATATTTATAATTAAGCCATTTGCTAATTGCCTAAAATAATAGAAAATTAATGGAAGTGAAGGTAGATAGCTGCCTTGTTTAAATGTGCTCAAAATTAGCTACATCTTTGCATATCTTCAGTAGCTACTTAGTTTGCTAAAGTGAAAAGAAAGAGAGGTAAAGGGTGGGTGGACTGTGATGAAGGGATCAGAGTATAGAGGTATCTGTAGGTGTCTAAGTAACCACTGCTAATGCTGATGATCCCATCGAACAATGATATGATATTTATTTCTATAGGTGTTAAACACAACAAATAGAGAAAGAAAGGATGGATCTCTCCAGCATCCATAAGCAATACAGTGAGTCAGTTGGGGTGACATACACTCACACGCAAATGCGCACTGACAGAGTAACTGTATACTAGCTGACCATAGCTGCTTGTATCATGCCTAAAAATCCTGGTACTGGCAACAAGACTGTGTAGGGATCTGTAGCCCCTTTCTTCCAGGCACCCATCCAGTGCAACATGCCAGCAAGTGTCTTGTGTTCTTCCACCTCCTTACTGTCTTTTCCAAGCAGCAGTAGTCAGTACAGCATCAACTATTCTCTTTTCTGGCTCTCTAATATTGCAATGACATTTCAAACTTAGAAAAAATAGCAGCTATACCATTTTTCAACCCAAAAGGTGAAATGAGTTCCCAGAAGGATCTTATATCATTCTTGCTTATTTGATTATTCACTGGAGTGCTTTGCACCATGTGATGCATAGCCCACGTAGCACCTATGTTTCTTTGTCTGGCTGTGCAGTCTTTGCCTACGGCAATGACAGTTTATATAACTAATTTAAACTTGTTGTTGGAAAAATCGTACAGTGTCAAGTTTGAAGTTATCAAAGACAAAGTAAATTAGAAGATACAAGAAACAATACAAGAAAACAATAAATCAACAACGCCAAAATAAACTTGATCAGTTTTTTTTTCTACATGGATTTATATTTCCCCCCAGTAGTGCAATCAGCCTAGAAGAACAAAAAAAAAAATACACTGATTAGACATAACTTGCAAAACACAAAGAAATTAATAACACTGATTATCCTACCTACAACTACACAACTCAGTCTAACAACAGTTTGTGATATAGTCACAAGGTTTAATCTACTGGAGTGTGATTTTGGACACCAATTTTCTTTCTTTTTTATTCCTCGAGTCTTTGGCATGAATTTCCCAACATTATTTTATGTCCTTGAACAGAATTTTTCAACACTCAGCTCTTACATGTGCTGATCAAGATGCAAGAAAAAGTCTGGTAGTTGTGAGCGATGGTGGTGGAGTAGGCTGTCTTGACTTTCATCCTGGAGACTCAAGTTTTGAATCATACACCTCACAGCTTTTTCACATATTTTTTTAAAATATGTTATTAATTGCAAATATCATTTGGTTAACGTAATGCATTACAAATTTGTGGCTTACGCTTTAGGTTAAAATACAGCTTGCCATGTCTTTTAAAACTTTGTTTTCCTGGTTGTCATGGTGACATATCCCTCGACAAAAATACTATTCCTGACGCGAAATATGCTCCCTATTATTATTCATTACCTATAAATTCACTCTCACTGACATGAAAATTTTAACAATTCATGTCCAGTTTTTGAGAGTACTCCTCAAAACTGCTGAGAGGCCAGGCTGAAATACAAGGAGCACCAACAGTTTCAAAGGGAGGTACTCATATACACAAATATGCATATGCAGCTGGTACTCAAATCCTCAGGCTTCCCTGTTACATGCTCACACACATTGCATTTTTGTGTTTCTGGAGAAGTAGATGTAATTAGGAAGCCTTAGACATACTTGGAACAGAAGGTTTAAGTCATAGCCATATACTGTATATTCAAACTGAATGTACAGTAGCTCCTTCACACTTGAGATAAAATTGGCATCGATAAGAGATCAGACAGAGACAGGGCCATGTGGTGAAAAGGTTATGTGGGTTTATAACAGTACTCAACCTTCCAATGATGAAAAGAGAGAGGGAAAATGAGAGGGCTTTGAAGTGCTAGTACCTAGCTAAAGGCTATATTCACCTTTTATTTTACAGATGATCTCGATGGAGGAAGGGAGGGGAGGGGAAGGAAAGAAAACTGACAGAGAAGTGTATACGTGAGAGAGTGGGGGGGGGGGGGGGGAAGAGAGGCTAATAGATCCTAGCACATATGAGGTTATGGCAAAGACTGAGAAACACATAAATAGAGATGTGAAGAGACAGAGAAAGAGGAATTGGAGAACAAAGACAGCAAAAGATACAGCTCGGAGAAAAATAGAGATTCAAGTGCAGCGGCACCGGATTACTGACAGATCCAGAGGAGCGAGAGAGAGAGAGAGAGAAGAGTTTGTGCTCCATATGATGGTTTCCCATTGTATTTGGATACAGTTGCACACACTGTCAAACACTTAAAACAAAGCATATGGAACTGAAGTAAATAAACTCTACACTGGAAAATAGGCAATAGAGCAGTTTTTTGGGCTTCTGCATAGAAATCATGAGAAGAAAAAAATGGACTACTGTGAGGTAAGAAAGGTAAACTGCAGACATCCAGTCAAAAAAAGACACCAACATTTCCAATCTTCACTCCACTGCAGTGTTTTTCTAAACTACAGCGGAACAACATATCTAGTCCAACAAATATCTTGATATCTACTAATACAAACTGAAACGCACAAAGACTGGTGGAATAAACCCTATGTATACACAGTGTCCCAGAAAATCTAATTGAGATAAATATACAAGAGCTACACTGCAGCCAAAGCCATGCCATCCTTTCTTTGTCATTCTCCCCCACTGTATTTCTCTCTCCCATTCCCCTGACAGGATGCTTGATAACTCTTATGTTGCTGTAACAAGAATGAATGAGTTCAGAGGGAGGAAACAGTGCGTGCACGTGAGCATGAGTTTGCTGGTTTTTGTGTGTGATCGCTTATGCCACTGCATGCTTGTTCCCAGGAATTTCTTTATATTGGTGTGTTTGTGTGCATCGCTGCTCATATACTGTGGACACCGTGTGTATGACGTGCGTGCACCACATGACAGATGGCAGGCCCCCTGTGAAGGCCTAGAGAGAAGCCAGGAGCAAGGGACTGATGTATTTCAAGTTGAAAAGCGACAGCAGAATCTGTTCAAAGTACTCAGTAAAGCCCCTTCTGCTGTCACTCTGTTGATCCATAATTGAATGAGCAAATGTTTATAGTCAATCACACAGCGTGAAAACATTAACAAACAGACATGCTTTGTGATTTTTGGGGTCCTCCACTGTAGTTGTGTTTGATAAATATAGATTTTTTTTAAAGCAGCCCTCTACTTTATCCTTTAACGATTGCAATGTAAAATTGTGATCATGACTGCAATAACTGCTTTAAAAAAAAGAAATAAATCTTGCACAAACTGCCACGTTTAGTCTGTCAAGGCCTTGATCTGAGCCATTTTTTCCCACTCTCTCTAGATAATGCAATATAGAAAACATGGCACAAATATTTCACTCTCAAAAAGACGCTGACCTTGATTGTCAGAGTTAAATGAGTGGCGTAAGGGACATGTATGCATGTGCACTTGTGTGCTAGTATTAGGTAGGGGGTACCGGTGTCTGGTGCCATTATGGCACAGGTTCTGACATAAACGGTAGTAACCAGACTGAAAAGCAGCGCACATTTCGGTGCTTTTTTTTTTTTCTTGAGATGTCATACACTTTGGATTCCAGCCAATCATTTTACCTTTGCAAGCATAGTAGGCGGGCCCAGGTACGCACGTTCTTTTAGAGCAGAGCTACAGATTAAAAATGCCCAAGGAGAAGCGGTCAAAGTCTGGCTGTACTTCACAGCAAAAGATGCAAACTCAGCAGCCTGCAACAAGTGCTTTAAGCTGATACTGTGCAAAGGAGGTAACACCTCGAATCTGATGAAACACCTGGCGACGTATAGCATTTTGTTAGAAGCCGAGAAATGCGCCGTATTTGATAGCTTGCTGCGAGACCTCACACCGCGCACATCTACTGCGCGTGGGTTGCCTGTTATCTGACCCGGAGTTAGCAACATCCCCCAAGAACCCAAAGAGGAGAGTCCTGGCCCCTAGCCCTGCCAGTGTAGCAGAAATGATGACGGATGATGATGGCAGCAGCAGCCGTTCTTCCCTGCGTGAGTAGCTTAATGTTGTTCGTGTGTAATTTACGTTGAGTAGGCTAACCACGTTATTACATTAATGCATGTAAGGTGAACTAGCAAACACCGTCGCAGTTACATGCGGCTGTCTTCTTGTTTGATGGCAGATACTCCCTTCACCCTGGCCAAAAAAGCTAAAATGACCAAAGAAAAAGTGGAAAACAGCTAAACATGAGAGGTTTTTGGACAAAGTTTGTGTTTTTTCCATTGATTAAGCACTGCTTCCAGCCAAGAGTGATACCATATATGCCCCATAGCTGCAGAAAAGGCTAACATTGTTATCTTTTTACAAAAAAACAGCTGAACATGAGAGGCTTTTGGACTAATTTTGTGTTCTCCATTCTTTAAGCACCGGTTTGAGCACCGTTTAAGCACCGGCACCATTTCAAAAGTACCAGTTTGGTACTGGTATCGGATAAAACCTAAATGATACCCATCCCTAGTATTAGGTAGACTGTCAATGCAAGAATATGACAGAAAAGTCTTATTTAACTTTGAACATAATAAGACAACTACTAAAATTTACTTTGGGTGTCTGGAGCTAAAACATATAGAGCGTGTAGTGGATTACATAAAAGTTTATGTGAGTAAACTGTTTGTTTGCTTATTTTTTAATATATACCATACCAGTAACACCTACATCATCATCAAAACTGCCATCATCACCACAGTGTGTGGAGTGACCGTATTTGTCATGTATTTAATCCAAATTCTACTTTTTTTTTGTCTTTTCGTATTTTGTTTTTGGAGATGCTTTCACGAAGGTGGAACTTCTGCTTTCTGTTTATTCAAAGCAAAGATGAAAACCAGCCCAACGATTCTACTTTAGAAACATGAACAGGGAGAAATGGAGGCTAGACGCTTTCCTGCCCATCACTGCCTGTTGTTGCCTGTTGAAGTTGAAGGTCTGGCTGCTAAGCTGGGGTCAACATGCACTCAGCTTTAAAATCAGCCTGGGTTGTTGCCTAGCTTTGTATTTGCATGTTGTCTGTACAGATCCTTGCAAAGCACCAAACTTGTGTTACCATTATAATGTGGTTGTTTCCACTTTACCATCACGCTACCACAGCCTGTTGTTGTCAACTTTAGGCTTATTTGCGATTCTTGAAGGAAGGAGATGTTTTCTGTTTACCTCTCGGGCTGGTGGGGTATTGTCATCACCTCACCAGATAGGTGAGCAGGCAATGTGGACACCCAAGTTTGAAATCACCTAGGATTTTGAAATTGAATTTCCTCTCACACCCTCAACATGGCAGATGGGTGCCCATCACTGAGGCTGCTGCTTCCAGAGGACCCTTCTAGTTTAAAGGGAGTTCGTTCTCCCCACTGTCACTAAGCGCTTGCTCAAAGAGGATCATCTTAGGGTTGGGGTCATTGCAGTCTGATATATTAGGGTTTTTACCTTATAATATAAAGCATCCTGAGAAACCTGTTGCTGTCCACTGGTGCTATATGAATAGAATAAAATTAAATAAACTTGATTAACAGGATATGAATATCATATTTACTATTTTTGACACCATGGGTTTATATCTGCAATGCAATCTTTAAAATGTCATTTTAGTTTTTATTATAACTTATTATTTTATTTTGAATTCAATTTAATTAAATATGCAAAAAGAGACCCTAATGCCCTCTTTGATCAGTTAAGCAGAATGAAAATAATTTATATAAAACTATTTATAGCTACATTATTAAGCAATGCTGAAGTTGTGTGTGAATGTGTGTGAGAGAGAAAGATTGCTTTTGTTAATTGCTTTGCGTTCATAGCATATTCGTAATTAAGCAATCAATTTCCTTCTCTATTTTCCCAGTTTCTGTTCACTTCATTAAAAGCAACAAGGAAAGATTTTTTTATAAAGTACATAAACAATATAGGTGTAAAACTCATAGCGTAACTGAAATGGCTCTCAATTCTCTTCTGACAGAGGAATGTTCTACTAAGACAACATTTCTAATCAAAGTTTTAGACTCAAAGTCAATTAGTTTTCATCAGGGGGGTCACACAAACAACCACTCAACAATGTGCCGCTCATTAAAGCAATCAGTGTTTTGGTAAACACATCAAATTCAAATTAATTTTTAAGAAATGAAGCACCAAAAAAAAGACATTTGCTGTTGTCTGTGTGTACACAGTATGGTGGATGTAGGCCTTTTTCATTTCATTTTTAATGAGACTTTGCTATCCTTATGAGATGCAATTACAATGTTTGTCACTAATTGGCATGTGTGTGTTTGTGTGTCAGTGTATGAGTATCCATTTGTGTTTCTAGCTGTCTGAATCTCAGTGGTGGTTTGTCTGTTGTCCCGTTTCCACCCGGCTGTTTGTGCCACTCGACAGCACAGCGCTAAAAGCTGTTATTGCTGTCATTGTGTTGAAGCGGTTTGCATCTCCTGCTGTCATACCCAGATACTGTTATCTAAGGAACAAGTATCTGTCTGTTGGAACTCCAAACCTGTGAAAACGGTGATGTTACTCAGGAGTGAATGACTATTATTCAAGATCAATTTTCACAACAGATTTGCCCATTGGTTGGTTCTTAGAGAACACATAATTTAATAGGCAGATCCCTACCAATATCATGTGGAAATTTCAGGACTTCCAATATAGATACGTACTAGCATTATATTGGCTTAAAATGAGGGATATGTGCGATATGTGGACTACTTACTGCTCTGCATGTTGAATTGGGAAAATAAATAAATAAAAACACTTCTTTGTAGCCAAACCCACCCCCAACTTCACAAGTTGTACTTTGAAGGAAGTATTACTATATTTATTTCATTCTGAAGGTACGTGTTAGAGCACAAAAATACATTTCTAATTCTAATCTAAACTTCAAAGCTACAACATACAATAGATAGACAAATGTATTAGCATTATCACCTCTTCACTTTTTAAATCAGGTGTTTTCAGTCCCACTGCCAAATGTGTATAAAATTAAAGTAAAGTTAAGGGTGGGGGGGGTTGTTAAGGTGCATATTGCATCAAAATTGCCAACACTCTGCTGACTCAGTAACTGCAGAGTTGTTGAGAATGCATCAAGATGTTAAACTCTGGTATTAACACAGCACAAAAAACTGTCCACTGGGAGACTTGACATTGGTTTCCATTGCAGAACAACTCCTGTAGGTGTAATGTGTAGGTGGCCCAATACTTTTGTCCATAGAGTTGCATTGCACAGCAAAAGCATATATTATAAAGAAATATAAATACACGCAGGCTGAACATTTTAGTTGTCCAGTACCATCAGTAATTACTGTAATTAGTGCAATGGCATTTCCATATCATGTAGTTTTACGTGTAATGAATGTTCTTGAAAACAAGTATAATGTAACGGATGGTTGTCATGCATACAATTTCCGGTACTGAGCACATTTATTATTCATGTATATATATAATTGTGTGGCATTAAATGTAAAAACAATAACCTACTCTATGTAAAGTATATTTTTCACAAAACTTGCTTGGCTTGTTCATCTGTTTATTCTTGCCTCAAGCACTTTTCACAGGAAAAATCAGAGCAAATTACTTTGTTGTTTCCAAAATAGTAAATATGGAGTGTGTACATGTACTTCCTGTGGGTTCAGAGTCACACATAATAATTTAGGCTGACAATTATTTCTTATTCCCAGTGCTTTCATTCCTGTAACAGCTTTTGCCTTTATCTGACCTTTGTGGATTGACATTGTCTCCCCCTCTGCTGTCGGATCACTTCTCCCTTTTGCCTCCCACTCCTGCTCACTGGTTTCCTCTCTGTTTCTTCTCCCTCCGCTTCATCTCATGCTGCTGTGTTCTGTTTTTCTCTCTTCTCACTCCCTACCACCTGTCTGTCCCCTCCCTTAAATCTCGCCTCTATAATCTCTCTCCCACTCACTCCCCTTTCCTGCCCCGCTCTGTGCAGAAACCAGACGGATGCTAAGGTTTAATGCTTTAATTTGGCTGGCTGTCAGCCCTTCAATCTCTTTGATACTTGTACACCTAGTCCCCTCGAAGACACTGTGATCCAATTTGGACGAGCTGGCATCCGCTCAGACAGAGAAGGCCCGGAGTTTATACTCTGTGCTATTTCTGTGAGTTGACATGTTTGTAAGGGTGCATGTTTATATTTATTTCACAGCATGGGTTTGTAGTTTCATTAGAGGGAGGGCAAAGACAAAAAGAAAAAAAGATGATTTATCATTTAGAAGCATGACATGTCTATTGATACACACACACACACACACACACACACACACACACACACACACACACACAAGCTCTTACATAAACCTATTTCCCCTTTTAATTAATACTTGGAGTTTCATGAGGGTGAACTGCTGACTAGAGGAGCATGTACAACCTTTAAGAAACATGAAGAGTAAGCTATATGACGTGTTTGAGCATCATCCTGTTCTATACTCATCTTGTGCTCATCACTTTTGAAGAGGAGTAATTTGTTATTAGCACATGGAGCTGAGACAGCTACCAGTAATAGCCATTCAATCGAATCAGCTCTTATAATTGCTTTTAAAAGTTGAGGACTCCCTGCGATGACACACGGACTGGTTTCCAATCATCTGAGAGTTGAATCCAGGCCAGTGTGTAAGAGGAAGTTATTGTTCTTTTACAAGAGGTGTAAATTTTCAAGATGCTGATTTAATAATAATTATTATGCCACACGCCCAAATATAAATACAAAAGAGAATTTAAAAAAAAAAAATATCTAATGACAGACACAGTTAGCATATTATCCAAAAGTTATTATGGACACTCTTATTACTGCTTGTTTGGGGGGGGGGGGGGGGGGGGGGGGGGGTTTCTGAGCAACTAAACAACTGTAACAGGTGTCTTTATCTTTCTGGTACACTTCCTAAAAAACCCTAGTGACATCTGATCCAAGAGTGTAATACACTGCCATAAGGAAAACTGTAGGCTTTATGTACTGACTATAAATAGATGAATGGTTAGATTAACTACAAACAGCTGTGTGTTGTAATACTGGAAAGAATAACTCATTAACCCAAATGAAAGGTCTTAATGAAATAAAAACTGAGTTTGGTGTTGATTTAAAACACAGACAGTGTGTGATTTTAATTATGCTGCAAGCCTAAATAAAATGTAAGTAATATGGAATGACTATGTTCTCATCTTCCAGTAATCACAATAATAAAAAGCACCCGTGTTTGCACTGAGAATATTGGTGGGAAAATACAGCCTCAATCCAAAGTTACACATAGGATCTTTGTTAAAAGATGCACAACCTGGAACAAGCAAACAGGGAAGAAAATGGAATACTTGCCAGTATCACAGGTAGGATTTATCTCGATAGTACCCCTTAATGAAAATCTGTGTCTTCCAAATTCCCTCAGGGCTCAACTATCCACTGTGATCTGAACCAAAAGATATTACCTTGTGTCTTAAACAGGGATGAGGGAGAGAGAGATTCTGTTTATGTGCTTACCAGTATATTCTTTTCACCAGGCACCTGTGGCAGCCAATGCTCCCCCCCATTCTAATCAATTTTTATTAAACCTAGATTTTCATTATATGCCTGTGTTCATAGAAAAGGTACTTCCTAAACTGCCACAGCTTGTTGACCATAAAAAAGAAAAAAGAACTTTTTTAAAACATATGATTCATTTCTTTAATGTTTCTGTTTCCTGACTGAATGAAGTTTTAGGCTTATTAGAGCTGGCATATATTTTAAGTCCCTGTGTTGTTTTCCTGAATATGATAGCAGAAAAACAACTTTTCTCTTTTAGATTTAGACAAGGTGGGAAGCGTACGATAATAGAGCAGACCAAAAGAAAGAAATGCTGCCAGAATACTAAAATAAGAGTAAGCTTAGTTTGAACAAATGACAACAACCAAATGCATTACCCACAAAAAGGAGCAAGTTTTTACCTTTTATGGAAAAAAAGAAGTACTGGGTCATACCTCTTAACACCTTTATAGGTTGTTTAAGGTTGTCATATGAAGGAGTTAATTTGAAGATGCCACAAGTAATTTATTACTTTTTAAAGTAACAAGTAATGTGTAGTACATACTTTCAGTATCGCACAGTACCTTTAAAGTGTTACTTTTACAGCAAGCAGTACTTACTTGTCAGTCCCACCCAAAGAGACATCTGGCACTGAAGAATGAAGGCAAGCAACTGTTACCAGACAAAGAGGAAGATTTAAATGGGTACATGTGCTCTGTTTAGTAAAACTCATTATAGAATAGTAAACTGCTATATTTTCTCAAGAGATCATAACTATTTGGTCAATTCTGATGTGTTTAGTAACTATCATATTTTTGTATACCTCATTCTACACTTTTGTATATCTTATATTTGTCTTGTATATCTTTTGGTGTGCTGAATCATTTATACAAGATTAAATCTGACTGAATGCAAATTATCATATTGAAAATTATATGCTGTTTTTGATTTCTCAAATAGAAAAAAAACCCAAACACACACACACACACACACACACACACACACACACACACATATACACTCAACAAAAATATAAACGCAACACTTTTGTTACTGCTCCCATTCCCCATGGGATGGACGTAGAGACCTAAAATTCATTCCAGATACACAATATAACCATCCCTCCCAAACAGTGGTCACAAATCAGTCCAAATGTGTGGTAGTGGGCACATCTGCTATATTGAGATAATCCATCCCACCTCACAGGTGTGCCACATCAGGATGCTGATCTGACATCATGAGTAGTGTACCTCAGACTGCCCACAACAAAAGGCCACCCTGGAATGTGCAGTTTTTTGCGCTATTGGGGGTCTGGGGTCCCAGAACCGGTCAGTATCTGGTGTGACCACCATTTGCCTCATGCAGTGCAACACATCGTCGCATAGAGTCTATCAGATTGTCAATTGTGGCCTGTGGAATGTTGGTCCACTCCACTTCAATGGCTGTGCGAGGTTGTTGGATATTCGTGGGAACTGGTACACGCTGTCGTATACGCCGGTCAAGCACATCCCGAACATGCTCAATGGGTGACATGTCCAGTGAGTATGCTGGCCATGCAAGAACTGGGACATTCTCAGCTGCCATCTGCCCTGAACAATGTGAACCATGATTCATCTGTGAAGCGCACACCTCTCCAACGTGCCAGACGCCATCGAATGTGAGCATTTGCCCACACAAGTCTGTTACGGCGACGAGCTGGAGTCAGGTCAAGACCCCGATGAGGACGACGGGCATGCAGTTGAGCGTCCCTGAGACGGTTTCTGACAGTTTGTGCAGAAATTGTTTGGTTGTGCAAACCAATTGTTCCAGCAGCTGTCTGGGTGGCTGGTCTCAGACGATCTTGGAGGTGAACCTGCTGGATGTGGAGGTCCTGGGCTGGTGTGGTTACACGAGGTCTGCGGTTGTGAGGCCGGTTGGATGTGCTGCCATATTCTCTGAAACGCCTGTGGAGACGGCTTATGGTTGAGAAATGAACATTCAATGCACGGGCGACAGATCTGGTTGACATTCCTGCTGTCAGCATGCCAATTGCACGCTCCCTCATTGCTTGTGGCATCTGTGGCATTTTGCTGTGAGACAAAACTGCACATTCCAGGGTGGCCTTTTGTTGTGGGCAGTCTGAGGTACACCTGTGCACTACTCATGATGTCAGATCAGCATCCTGATGTGGCACACCTGTGAGGTGGGATGGATTATCTCAATATAGCAGATGTGCCCACTACCACACATTTGGACTGATTTGTGACCACTGTTTGGGAGGGATGGTTATATTGTGTATCTGGAATGAATTTTAGGTCTCTACGTCCATCCCATGGGGAATGGGAGCAGTAACAAAGGTGTTGCGTTTATATTTTTGTTGAGTGTATATACATATACATATACATATTAGAGATGGACCGATCAGATATTACGTATCGGTATCGGTCCGATACTGACCTAAATTACTGGATCGGATATCGGAGAAAAATAAAAAATGTAATCCGATCCATTAAATATCACGAAAGCACCTCACAAAACTTGCAATACGCCGTAACTCACCTCAGAACGTTAGCACGTTGGAGCAGTATGCATCACGTGATAGAGCGGCTGTGGCATGCGGGACCTGTCGGTGCTCTGGATAGCATTTGGAGCTTCGCTAGCAACCCGGCATTTCATCTCCGACAAAGTTATCCCCGAGAGAAGTAAAGCAAGTGTGTAAGTCCATCTCTGAATGTTTGTAAAGCATTCCTGCGTTAAGCTTAACAAACGATATATGGAGCGACTGCCTCTTCTTGCTGCTACTTCAATCATGAAACTGCTTAATGATCAGCTGATCGGCTTTTCTGTCGGGAGTCCGTGTCTCTAGTTTGCTTTTGGCCCACT
Source organism: Mchenga conophoros (assembly GCF_057382185.1). Classification (NCBI taxonomy): domain Eukaryota; kingdom Metazoa; phylum Chordata; class Actinopteri; order Cichliformes; family Cichlidae; genus Mchenga; species Mchenga conophoros. The sequence continues at coordinate 24,059,172 of NC_140537.1, read as the reverse complement.
TTGCACCAGAAAGAGGAAACCAGTGGCTGAACAACAGCAGCACGTTTAAGCTTGATCAGCTGTTGTTAGAATGTATTTAATATTACTTTCTACACCAGGATCTTTTTCTACGTAGCTGACGGCTGTAACTGTGCAGGGGCGGATCTAGCAAAGTTTAGCCAGGGGGGCCGATAGGGCATTAACAGGGAAAAGGGGGCACAAAGACATACTTTTCTTTCTTATTCTCATTTAAAATGTCAAGCTTTTAATAAATAATTATCTGACACCCAAAGTTTTAATTTGATGCAAAATGAATAGAAGTCCATTACTGTATATAGTAACTATTAAGTCTAATATATATACCCTAGTAAGCTATAGTACTTTTTCCTTTGGGAAGGTACCATCTGTGCAGTCTGCAATTCTGTTGAAGAAAGATGTTGAATCTATTTAATATTTCTTGAAAAATAATTGATTTCTGTGCATTTTTTTCACACTGCATCAAATTAAGGTTGATTACGTCGATTAAGCATCATGAGGTGGAGCGTGAGGGGTGGTTCCCTATTTTTTATTTATTTATTTTTGTTGTTGCTGGGAGTTGGAACCCTATTAGTTAGGTTGCTTAATATTTATGCTAAGTACTCTTTAAAATACCAGAATAGGGAGGATGGTGTAGGTTTAAGTTTATTAGATTGATCAGTATTGCTGAACTATGAAACTTTTTTTTTGCATACAGGTATAACAGAATAGCTTTAGTGTAGTTGTTGTTTTAAACTTGAGTATGAACTTATACAAAATGCAGCAAGATATTTAAAAAACAGTTTTGTTGATTAAAAAACACTATATCGGATTCATATCGGTATCGGCAGATATCCAAATTTATGATATCGGTATCGGTATCGGACATAAAAAAGTGGTATCGTGCCATCTCTAATACATATACCTGTATATATACACTGTGCTTTCATTTCACAGTGCAATAAGACATCAAACATAATTTTCAATAAAAAACTGGAAAAACCTGGTGGTTCTGAATCTTTTTACCAGTAATGTAAATTCAAATACAAAAGTATACTGTTTCAATACTTTTTGCTTATTTAGTAAATAGGAAAACTATGGAAAGCAAAGGCAGAAGGCGCAGAAAAACTGACCAGAATTATATTTGGTAAATTCTTTATTATATTTATAAATAACAGAGACTTTTCTATTTTGACCTACAGCACAATTAGCAACTTTATTTTGACTGTTTTTAAGGTTTAATTAAAATTAGAAAACTGGGCTGCTGATATATGTTTCCCCCCGCAATTTCTTAAATTAGAGGAAATTGCAATTACAAACAAAAGCATTTTCATATATTTATAGGAGTTTAGTGTTTATACTGAGTGATTTTTTTCAAGTCTTTAATACTTTTAATAAAGTTTTCTGGTAAATGAAATATTTAAAAGATACAAAGAATATATCAACCAAGTTCATTAAATCACAACACTTTTACAAAAATATATCCATGGAAGTAAGTACAACAAAAATAGCTCAAATGCTAAACCTGCATTAACAAACCTCATTTAATTTTAAAATCCTCTCCATTTTCATTTTGTATGTACTTTCCTTTGTTCCCGGAGGACTGAATCAGACATACAGTCAGTCATTCTAACAACTAATGGCTTTCACTTGTTTCTTTTAAAAATTATTTTATTTTAATTTTATTTATTATTTTCTGTTGCAGGCCATTAACAAAAGAAAAGAATCCAAACTGAAACCTCCAGTATGCAATTTTGGTTACGATCTTATTCTCCTTTGGAGACTGTGTGAACATAGCTGGATAATGAAAGAAAGCTGAGGGGTTGTATACATTAATGCCAGCACTTGCTAGCTTATGGTTTTGCAATGTATGCTTGCAATTCACAATGACATTACATGTAAATAAAACATTGGCTTACAACAAAACTAGATACAAAATAATGACCACATTTAAACATGGACCTCTATGGAGTATCAGACTCTTGGAGTCAACTCATGAAATTGCAGTTTTTGGTTGCAGTTGGATTTAACATTTCCCGGTCTACTGTGTAACACACAAGTTTAAACCATCATTGGTAATTGCTCTTTGCTATCCACATTTGTCAATTTGCTCTGATTGGGAACAGTGTGTAACTGAATAGACCTTTTAAGAAATCAATCTGCTCTTGTCAGTTAATGGATTACAGCTCACTGAACATAATTATGTGTGTGTTGGAGGCATGTGTAAATGCACATGTAATGAGAAAAAGAAAAGTAGTCCTCTTGACTAAATCTTCACCTGTCTTTTAAGCAACATGTGGCAGAAAACACAGTCTTTGTAAAAGTGTGAAAGAAAGTGTGAATTAGGTATGTTTGTGTAAGAAGAACAACAAAGATTAGCAGCACATGTTTCAAAAATTAATCAGTATGAATCACTATAGAGGGAAGAAAACAACCGGGACTTATTCCAGTAAGCATGTTTGGCTAACAGCTCTGAGACTGTTAACTGAGTTGAGGGAAACTGCATTACCTGTTTCCAAAAACTGAGTCACTCACTGAGATAATGGACTGTGCTTGCTGGCAGGTCTTCTACTACAACCTGAGCTTTTCTCTAACTCCTCCTGCTGCCACTGCTGAACCAGCTGACTGACCCTCTAATTAATTTTCTCATTAACAAAGTTGCTATCAAAATGCATAGCAAGGCAATTTGTGGAAGTTTACAGTTTTACAAACACTGGAATTGTAGTTAGTTGTTAGTTTGCTAGTTTTTTTGTATTTAACATGGTCACTTTTACGATCATTCATTTGTCAATATACCTAAAAGCAAAGAGGTGGAGATTTGATTGCAGATCTATTATTTATTTTTAGAATAAAATATTTTATTTTATTTTCTGTGAATCTAATTTTTATTTTTTATTTTTATCTACTAATGGCAGAAATAATGTATTCTCTCTATAAGAAAAAAAAGAGGTCATTAAATATTACACAATATATTATGCATCTGCTGAAAAAAGGATTCTGCCATGAACTGTTGCATTTTTTATTTAATGAAAAAATTACTTAAAAGTGGATGGTCTAATGCTGTCTGTCCAACTAATACCAAATGCCCACCGGTAAACTGTGTCTTGTCATTTTGCCACTGTCACGTTACAGCTGAATAATTACATTTAAAAATTCACTAGGCTTCAATAAATGAAAATTCAAGTTGAAAATATTTTATATCACATTTTGACACTGTCTTTGAAGATGACAGATTAAAAATATTCTTTTGTTTCCTGCCATTTTTTAACATTAATATATTTATCCACTTTGACAGGTTTTGGAAGCTTTGCTTATTATTTACCAGATGCCATGGTGAGTCGTGGCACACCACTAACAATGACTTTCTGTCTTTACTCACATATGTGCTTAACCTGGGATCATAGTCAAAGTTGAGTGATCTAACACAAAACACAGAGCTGCCAAAGTTAATCAATTAATTTTTAAAGTTTGCTGAACACGCTTCCTAGAAGAGGTAGGTATATTATTCTCTAAATCTATAACTGGAAGATGCTCTCAGGAGTGTAAATACAAGCGCTGCAAAACAACATCAATAATAATGTAAGAGTGGTAGTGTGATTTGATAATAAAGAATTAATGCCAGTAAATACCATGTAATTAATTGAGCAATTATTTAATTATGTAATACTACGTTATTAACATTTAGCATATTAAAAAAAAGTTATTTTACAGAAACTATCAACTAGTGTTTCCAAGTAAAAAGTTCTATAACTAAACCTCCAATTTATACAATGTAACCTTCAAACAAGACGGATTGTTTCAAACATCGGGGTAAATAATTTTGAGTCACACTGTAATTTTGAAGGTATTAGCCTGAAAGCAATTTGAAACATCAATTTGTATTACTTCATTACTGTCTTGTCATTGATTTCACCATGATATGTCACTATCCAATTAAAAATATCTATATGCTGGTATACTAATAAATTATTTTTTCTTAAATTAAAGATTTGAATGTCTTTTCCCAATCTTCCCCTTTGTTTATCAATGCCAATACAATAGTTCATCCAGTCTACTTTACTAGGTATTTCTGTGTTGTATTTATCAACACCAAAGGTCTAGCAATGAGCCTGTAATTATCTGGTTTTAATATTTTGGTTACTGTAGCTTGCCTCCACCAGTGTGTGAATGTGAGAGTGAATGAATAGTGGAATTGTAAAGTGCTTTGAGGGTCTCGAAAAGTGCTATATAAATGCAATCCATTATTATTAAAAGTTGTTTTCTGTTATGCTCTCACACAGGTCAGGCAAGACAGCCGGTTGTTTGGGACCCAGGGCTGTAAAGGAACAGATTCTGCTCCACAGCAACAACTCAAACCCACAGACTCCAGTAAACACAACCTCTCTTCCGTTAAACAGCCAAATGATGATTTGACATCTCAGTTGAAGACCTCCTTAAAGACGCTCCCTCCTAAACAGCTTGTAGATTGAGTTCTGAGATGAGTCTGTGTGGTTGTGTGAGGCGTTCAAAAGCTCACTGATAGCTCATATTAAAGTCAGCTAAACTCCATACATACTTCCTACACAGTCCAACGATATTTTATTGCAACATACCTTTTAAATTGAGTGACTAATAAATCAGTTTGTGTTTGGGTAGTTACTAATGCCTTGCTTGCTTTGGATATTTTGTTTTATATAGCAACACACGGAGCAGAATGTGCACAAAATGTTTTACTCATGCATGTAATATAAATCTACATAATATATCTGGATTGCCGTTCAATACTATGGCTGGATCATTGCAACTCGGTCTTGAAATACTACATTCTTATGGACACAAATGATTTCACTTAATCACTTAGGATGCAAGCTCCACACCACCCCTCCTGAATAGGCACATTTTGAACTGAAAGTAAACTAGCTAATTAAAATCAGTTTATCTTTCCTAACCTAGATATTCCAAGTCTAGCAGACAGGGGAGAACTATTCTCACACTACTCTCCTAAAATGAACTAATAACTGTTTATGTGAAACATCTGAGCCTGAGAATTGAGACTGATGGAGCAAAAGGACTATGAAGCTGAAATTTGGTCAGCAAATTTGTAAAGTGATGACAATATTAAATAAAGTGAACAATTATACTGACAGAATCTGTAAAGAAAAAATAAACAGATAATCTGGTCTGAAAATAAAGGTTAACTTTCTCCATGCATTTTACATTAAAGTACATTACATGAATGTACATCATTTGCTAAACAGACCATTATTTCATGACAAAAAAGCTTAAACGAAAAAGCTACTGAGTATTTTCGTCAGTGTTTGCTCTATGTGCTTCTGTAATAAATTTCCAGTTTCCAGGTTGTGTTATGCAACTTCCACAGAATACAACAAGGTCTTGTTGTATTCTGTGGATTTCCAGTGTTATAATGATTCCTCTGCTTTACTTCTTTCTTTTCCTCTCAGGTCCCCCATCACACATTTATCCATCTCCTCCCATTTCAACCCATATAGCCTTTACATTTGTGCAGACTTCATGAGCTGAATCTCAATAACATGGAAACTCTTCACTTGATTGTGTGTCTTTTCAGTGAAAATACAACATATTAAATTAAACACACAAACTTTACTAAACATTACTGCATAGAAACAGACAGGAAGCTTTGATGTCTGATCTGCAAAAGCAAGGATAGCATAAGCATCTGTTTGTATATTTTATACATCTTTGCAAATATGAAGACCTGTGCATGTATTTTTTATTAGAGATGGACCGATCCGATATTACGTATCGGTATCGGTCCGATACTGACCTAAATTACTGGATCGGATATCGGCGAGAAATAGAGCTGGGCGATAGAACGATAACGATATGTATCGCGATATAACTTTTACTCGATAGAGAAATTAAGCTATCGTGATAGACCTCGCCGCTCTTGTCCTCTTTAAAAAAAAAAAAAAAAAAGGTCAGCCAATCCAAATTAAGTAGCGCATAGCCGAACCAATCACATCCGCAGCGTCACGTCGCGTGACTTGTTACGTACAGCACAAGTGCCAAGCCGCACGTGTGTCTGTTTGGGAAGCAGCCAGCGCTAATGGAGGAAATGAGTGTGCCGACTAGAAAAATCAACCGAGCGTGACCGAAGAGAAAACAGATGACGGTTCCAATGCCAGAGAGATTGTCGAACGGAAGAGCCAAAGAAGTTCCGTAGTGTGAAGGTATTTCGGCTATTTCAAGTCTGACAAAAAACAGAGTAGCGTGCACTGTAAATTGTGCCGAAAGCAAGTCTGGAAATACAATAAACTGGTGCATGCGTCACACTGTGCGCCACGTTATTGTTTCGGTGAAATGAATTTCTACAATACTGTTACTGTTAATTCTACTCTCTGCAGTGTTTAAATGCTTACATATACACACAGTTACTGTCCGTCCACACATACGACTCGGTTCTGCTTCTATGCCCCAGCTTTGTTTACTTTTTCCCACCGAGGCTTCTAGACTTCTGATTGGCCAACATTTCTGCACGGTTAGGAATCTAGCGCCACCTGCTGCTTTGGCATGTTCATAGCAGCATTTTCCTTCATTTCTGCCTTTATGTGTGGACGGGATTATTTTTTAAAACAAAAACGGAAAATCTCCGCTTTCAAAAATACCCGTGTACGTGTGGACGTAGCCTCAGTCTCTGACTGGAAGCGCTAATTCGTCATTCGGCTTTTGTCAGACTAAAGTAACTGTTAACACTGTTTGAAAAGCTAAGCTATACAACAAGGAGAGATTGAGAATTTCCTTTTAGTTCTCAGTTTATTTGATATTGACAAAAGTTAGTCAGTTTTGTCTGTTCTTCTGTAAAACAAACTAAGATTTATTTTTAGAATTAATATTTTGTTTCTAAGTGGAATTGACAATTTAGTCTGTTTCATTTGTTCTATTTTGAAACTTAAACGCTTTAGCGGCTGCCTTTTGTGTAGTTTGCAATATTTGCCTTTATTTATCTGAAAAAGTCTCATGTTCCTTAAGTACATCTACCCTGTTGAACTTATTATGGGAAATAAATATTTAAATAAAAACAAGCTGCTGATTATTTCACATTTTACTTGTGAGCAACGGCACATTTAAATCTTACAAATATAGTTATTTGGCTTATATCGTGATAGATATCGTTATCGCCTGAAATGAAAAAAACATATCGTGATATGAAAAAATCTCATATCGCCCAGCTCTAGCGAGAAATAAAAAATGTAATCCAATCCATTAAATATCAAAAAAGCACCTCACAAAACTTGCGACATGGCTTAACTCAGCTCATAACCTTAGCACATCGCAGCAGTATGCGTCACGTGATAGAGCGGCTGCGTGGAGCCTACCAAACCAGCATTTCATCTGAGGAAGTTATCCCAGAGAGAAGTAAACCAAGTGTGTAAGTTCATCTCTGAATGTTTGTTTAGTTTAACAACCGATATATGGAGCGACTGCCTCTCTCTCCCTCCCTCTCCTGCTGCTATTTCCATCGGGAAACTGCTTAATGATCAGCTGATCAGCTTTTCTGTTGCGAGTCCGTCTCTCTTCTTTGTTTTTGGCCCACTTTGCACCAGAAAGAGGAAACCAGCTGCTGAACAACAGCAGCACGTTTAAGCTTGATAAGCTGTTGTTAGAATTTATTTAATATTACTTTCTAGACCAGGATCTTTTTCTACGTAGCTGACGGCTGGTAACTGTGCAGGGGCGGATCTAGCAAAGTTTAGCCAGGGGGCACAAAGGTGGCACAAAGACATACCTTTCTTTCTTATTGTCATTTAAAATGTCTAGCTTTTAATAAATAATTATCTGAATCTTACACCCAAAGTTTTAATCTGATGTAAAATGTATGAAAGTCCATTACTCTATATAGTAACTGTTAAGTCTAATATACCCTAGTAAGCTAGTACTTTTTCCTTTGGGAAAGTACCATCTGTAAATTCTGCAATTCTGTTGAAGAAAGATGTTGAATCTATTTAATTATTCTTGAAAAATAATTTATTTCTGTGCATTTTTTTTTACCCTGCATCAAATTAAAGTTGATTACATCGATTAAGCATCATGAGGTGGAGGGTGGGGGGTGGCTCCCTATTTTTGTTTTTTTTTGCTGGGAGTTTGCAACCCTATTAGTTAGGTTGCTTAATATTTCTCTAAGTACTCTTTAAAATACCAGAATAGGGAGAATGGAGCAGGTTTAAGTTTATTAGATTGATCAGTGTTGCTGAACTATGAAATATTTTGGGCGCAGTGTATTTTTTACATACAGGTATAACAGAATAGCTTTAGTGTTGTTGTTTATTTAAACTTGAGTATGAACTTATACAAAATGCAGCAAGATATTAAAAAAACAGTTTTATTGATTAAAAAACACTATATCGGATTCATATCGGTATCGGCAGATATCCAAATTTATGATATCGGTATCGGACATAAAAAAGTGGTATCGTGCCATCTCTAATTTTTATGTCATGTAATTGATACTAATAATATCAAACAGTGTTCACTCTGAGCGTCATTATAATGCTGCAGGCTGTCATGAATGCATTTTTCTGATCATAGTGTCTAAAGGTGTAATGGGCTAACAGTGGATTAAAAAACACTTAGATCACATACACATTATTATTGTTAATTCAATGACAAAGCTATAACCTTCTCTTAAAACTCTCCATAGGGTGTTTTCAAGATATGATTAAGATGGTCACTTGTAATTCTTTTTTTTTTCATTAGTATTTTCACTTCTTAAGACTAGGACAGAAAATAGAGGAGGTGATAGAAAGTAATTAGGAAAAAAAACTGGAGAGAACAAAACAACGACAAGGCCATTATTAAGGATGCAATAGAATAGAATAGAATAGAATAGAATTCAACTTTATTGTCATTGCACATGCACAGGTACAGGGCAACGAAATGCAGTTTGCATCCATCCAGAAGTGCTTTAGTGATATAGATATATTACAATATATATTAGCAATAGTATAGATATGTAAGTATATTACAGAAATGGGTCTATTATGGTATGTTATAATGTACACGGTATGAAGGAACAGAAGGAACAGAAAGGAGAAAGGAGAAAGGACCACTTGAGCTGTCTCCTTCTTAATTAATTTATTATGCCTTTTCATAATCATCCGAACAAATAAAGCAGAAATGATATTAAACATATCTATCCAGCTTTTTCTTCTTATCCAGCTGTCTTTCTTAATTTACTGTATGCATCAAATGATATAAAGACATTTTCTTCTCTGAGATGAAGCCAAGAACAACACATCTCGAGGAGTAAAGTCAGTTCTTTTCCTTCTCACATGCACCCCAAATCCAAACATAACAACACTAAGTTATGTATGTTTGGGGTTTTTTTAGATTAAAATACCAGAGTCACCTAATATACAAGGCTTCGTATTCAAAAAGGGAACTAAAGGGGACAACTGAGTCAGTTTCCTCTATTCAAAGACTCATTTGTAAAAGTGACACAAAACAATGGACACTAGAAAGCAACATTTAGCATTGCAGGCCGTAAGCCCTTTATTAGAAATGGAAGTTCAACATACCCAGAATATCCTCCAATCCCTGGCTTCACTTACTCTAACACTAGCAATTGGGCTAAGCAGTAAAGTATGAGTTTGCAAAAGAGGAAAAATGTAGAATTAAAATCACTGTATGAAAGTGCTTTGCTTAGTTATACTGGAAGTGTTACTATGTGAATAGCATTTAGTTTATTTGATGACAAGCAAGAAAGTTGGCCTTTTAATAGATCCTTCGTATTGCAGCTCTTTTACTAAGACATGGACGAATCTAACAGACTATAATTACATGTTCCAATAATGTTCAGATATGCGTGAAACAATTTCAGCCTCATTCATTCAGCTGAAGTCCTGATAGTGTTTAAATGTCTGAGAGCAAGAACAAATACAAAGAAACCCATATTATTAAAATCAGCATTTAGCATAGTTGTAAATTTCATATGAGGTCAACAAGTACAAATAGCCATGCTAGTTCAGTATATCATCATATTAATGCTTACACTGTAGACCAATAAAGTTGTTAACTGACATTTTAAGTTGAGTGGAAAAAATTAGATGTCATACTGATGCACAAAAAAAACAAAAACTCAGGGAGGCTCGGGGGAGGAACAGCAACGACCGGTTGAGGGGAGAAAGACAGGACAAAAGGCACAACAGGTTTAAGACCAACAGGAAGGTAATGAGACACAGGTGAAAGCAATAATACAGGTAAAGAAAGAAAACAAACAAACCTTTGCCGATTTGTGGAACCAGCACCCCATTACAGGAAGTCTGGATTGGCTCTCTGTTTAAAAAAGTCCTGTCTCTGATCCTACAGTATGAACTCCTAACAATTCTAACCTCCCAATGTCTACCCTACCTACTCTGATAAAAACAACAGGAACCCTGAGTAGCTTTCCAAACTAATCTCTGGCTCTCTCCCACAGCATGTCTTTTGCCCTGTGCCCCTTCCTTCACCAGAACTGGTTGTGGCAGATGGCCGCCCCTCCCTGAGCCTGGTTCTGCTGGAGGTTTCTTCCTGTTAAAAGGGACTTTTTCCTTCTCACTGTTGCCAAAGCACTTGCTCATAGAGGGTCAAGTAATTTGGTTTTCTTTGTATTATTTAACCTTACAATATAAAGTTCCTTGAGGAACAATATAAATGAAAATTTAACTGAAATTGTAATAGAGTGAATTGTTGCCCCCCAGTGGTAAAATACAGAAGTGCCTGTTACAGGGCTAGTTCTTGGTTGACCAATATATAACAACAAAAAAGGGTAGTTTTCTGCACCGCTAAGAAACAACAAGTTAGTGTGTGATGTCCTGCTGTTCAATAAAGGCACCTATCCACGTCCTTCTGTCCTGATCCTTTTAAGAGCCTAATCCAGAATATCACAACTGGCGACGAGGATTCTAAAGATTTCCACAGCGTGACAGAGGCTGTAGGAGGGTTGTGTTCACATGTAAAGAAAAAGACAAATCAAGACGTTTTCTTCACGGCTGCAGCGGAACAGCTTTTGGTGAGCTAACATGGCGATGCATGTGGGTCGTGTTGAAGAGTATAATGAATCGAAGGAAGATTTTGAGTCATATTTGGAGCGGTTGGAGCAATGGATGTTGGCAAATGATGTTTCCGATGAGAAGAAAGTGTGCACGTTTCTCTCTGTGATCGGAGCAGATACATACAGGCTGCTAAAGAATCTTGTGTCTCCGAGGGTACCGAGTACCATGGGATATGCAGCGCTGACTGGGGCGTTAAGTGCGCATTATAAGCCGACTCCAGTGGTGATAGCTGAGCGTTTTCGTTTTCAGAAACGTAACCAGAAAGAAGGGGAGGCAGTTTCTGACTATGTTGTCACCCTGAGGCAGTTGTCAGCCACATGTGATTTTGGACAATATTTGGATGAGGCTCTGAGGGATCGTTTTGTTAGTGGGCTGCGTTCTGATGCTGTGCAGCGCAAGCTACTATCGGAAAAGGATCTTACATTTCCACGTGCATGTGAGATTGCCGTATCCATGGAACTCGCTTCGAAAAATACGATGGAGTTCTCAGGACGCCAGGACCCTCACCACGTAAATGCCTTGACAAATGCTCCAAATTTTTTCAACAAAGGATGGAAAGGACAGAACAGGCAAGAGGGCAATAACAAGCCAAAGAACTGGAAGGGACCTAAAAAAGACACAGGAATGAAGCAACCATGTTATCGTTGTGGTGGAAAGCATTCAGCACGTGAGTGCAAATTTAGGAGCGAAAAGTGTCATGTTTGTGCAAAAATAGGACACATTGCACGTGCTTGCAGGAATAAAAAATTCAGTCAGCAAACTCAGTATTTGGAAACTGAGGATGAATGCTCAAGTAGGAATGATGAAGCTGAACTTTTTGGAGTTTATTCAATGTACTCCATCACCTCCAGTGAGAAGGGATACACAGTGGATGTTGCACTTGGGAGCAAGAACACCACCATGCTGCTGGATACAGGATCAGCAGTGTCGGTAGTATCAGACAAGTATTATCAGATGCATCTCACTCATTTCCCTATAAAACCAGCCAGTGGGCTAAAGCTCAAGTCCTACTCAGGCCAACACATTGCTGTGCGTGGATATATTATGTTACCAGTACAGTATGGGACTCAAAACATCACCCTACCACTGATCGTTGTTCAGGGAGACAGACCAGCTCTGATTGGACGAAACTGGTTAAAGAAACTACAGCTGAACTGGAAACAGATTTTCACAGTACACAAGGTACTGGTGCAGAAAGAAGCAAAGCCAGGAGTACTAGAAGTGATTCAGCGCCATCAGGCAGTGTTTTCGGATGACCAAGGCTGCATAAAGGGATTTAAAGCTAGAATCCACACTAAACCAAACACCACACCAATTTTCTGTAAAGCTCGCCCAGTTCCTTATGCACTAAAAGAAGCTGTGGAAAAGGAGCTGGACAGATTGGAAAAGGTGAAGGTTATTTCAAAGGTTGAGAAAAGTGAGTGGGAATCCCCTATTGTTACTGTGCCAAAGGCAGACAAAACAATTAGGATATGTGGTGACTACAAAGTCAGTGTCAACCAGTGTGTTGAAGAGGAAAGATATCCACTTCCAAATACTGAAGATTTGTTTGCCACTTTAGCTGGAGGAACATCCTTCAGTAAACTTGACCTTTCTCATGCCTATCAGCAGCTACAGTTAGATGAAGAATCAGAGAAGTATCTGGTCATCAACACACACAAAGGTCTCTATAAGTACAATCGCCTCAGCTATGGTGTTTCCAGTGCTCCGGCTCTTTTCCAGTCTGTGATGGATCAAATCCTTCAGGGGATGGAGCATGTCACCTGCTTTTTGGATGACATCCTCATCACTGCTTCATCTGAAAGGGATCATTTGAAGAGGTTGGAGGAAGTACTCACACGTCTGGAGAAGCATGGTGTCAGAGTGAAGCTTTCCAAGTGCCACTTTCTTCAGAGCAGTGTGGAGTACCTGGGACATCGTATTGACAGGGATGGTCTGCATCCTTTAGAGGAAAAGGTAGCAGCCATAGCAAATGCACCAGAACCAACAAACGTCACTGAACTGAAGTCCTTTCTTGGTCTTCTAAATTACTACAGTCGATTTTTGGAAAATCCATCCACCATTCTTCAGCCTTTGCATAACCTGTTGAGAAAAGATGCTAAATGGATTTGGACCATGGAATGTGCAAAAGCATTCAGGGATGCAAAAAGTCTACTGCTGCAGAACAAAGTGTTGGTGCACTACAGCACAAATCTGCCATTGAAGTTAGCCTGCGATGCATCACCTTCTGGATTGGGCGCAGTCATCTCTCATGTCATGGAAAATGGAGAGGAAAGGCCTGTGGCTTTCGCATCAAGAACATTAACTGAAGCTGAGCGAAAGTATGCCCAGATAGAAAAAGAGGCCCTTGCCATAATTTTTGGAGTAAAGAAATTCCATAAATATCTGTATGGAAGGAAATTCACCCTCATAACAGATCATAAGCCACTGCTGGCTATACTAGGGCCAAAGTCAGCTGTCCCAACACTCGCTGCACTAAGAATGCAACGCTGGGCTCTTATTCTAATGGCATACAATTATGACATTGAATATAGAAGATCAGCTGAACATGCTAATGCAGATGCATTGTCACATCTACCTCGGAATACGCCAGACAACATTGCCGCTGAGGGAAGTATCTTCTATTTCTCACATGTGGAAGAGCTACCAATAGTAGCTAAAGACATTGAGAGAGCAACCATGAAGGATCCAATCCTCAGCAAGGTCTGGAGCTACACCATGAATGGGTGGCCAAGTTATATGCAAGACGAATCACTTAAGCCTTACTTTACACGCATACATGAGCTGTCAGCAGAACAAGGATGTGTTCTTTGGGGACAACGGGTCATCATTCCACCGGTTTACCAACAGAAAGTGCTGGAAGACCTGCATCATGAACATCCAGGTATCTGTCGTTTGAAAGCACTCGCTCGCAGTTACCTGTGGTGGCCAGGCTGTGATGGTGATATACAAGAACTGGTTCAAAGCTGCTCAGTCTGTCAGGCTGTACAGAAGTCACCACCCGTTGCACCACTCCATCCGTGGAAGTGGCCTGAGAGAGTTTGGCAACGGATTCACATTGATTTCGCTGAAAAAGGCAAGCAGTACTTTTTAGTTGTCATTGACAGTCATTCAAAATGGTTGGAAGTGTTCCCTATGCCATCCATTACCTCACACAACACCATTGAGGTTTTGAGAGGGTTATTTGCTTCATATGGACTTCCAGAAGAGCTTGTTTCAGACAATGGACCTCAACTTGTGTCAAAGGAATTCAATCAGTTTCTGGAGTTAAATGGGATCAGACACACAGCTGTTCCTGCCTATCATCCTGCATCAAACGGGGCAGCAGAGAGGTCAGTACAAATCCTGAAACGATCCCTGATGAAAAATGTGCTGGAAGCAGATGGTAAGGCCACATTGCCACTCAGTCATCGTTTGGCAAACTTCCTTATCATGTATCGCAGTACACCGCACACTGTAACGGGTCGTACACCAGCAGAGTTGTTCCTGAAACGTCAGATCCGGACTCGCTTCAGCCTGCTGAAACCTGAACTAAGCAGACACATTGAACAGAAACAGTCTGAGCAGAAGCGACACCATGATTACAAAACCCAACCTGTTCGTGTTTTTTCGGAGGGAGACGCTGTGCGTATCCGAAACTTCAGGGGGGGGGGAAACAAAATGGACTCAGGGAACAGTTCTGAAGAAAATGGGAAGTGTTACTTACCTGATACAAGAGGGACAGAGAACACGCACAATACATGTGGATCACCTGTTACCATGGAGACACACTGTGGAGAAACCCCCAGTTATATTTTCACCGGTTTCAGAGGGACGGCCAGAAGTGATTATGGACAGTGTTGTTCCAGAGATACCACCAAGTCCACCTGGGATTTTAACATCACACTCCTTACCTCCTGAACCACCTAAACAGACAACCGATGAACCACCAGTATCCAACCCAGAAACCACCCAAAGCCCATCTGTGGAACGCAGATACCCAGAGAGACACAGAGTTCCCCCAAAGAGACTGAATCTTTGAAAATGTAGAGTTATGTTTTAGTTATTTACTGCCAGTTATTTTAGAAGTGAAGAGTTAATAATGGAAGTAATGGCTACATTTGTTCATTGTTCGTAAGGGCCACAGAATATTTCTTTTTGGTGGGGGCAGTGAAATACATTCTTTAAAGGGTTGCTTACTTCAATTACAAATCTAAAAGGGGAGGAATGTAATAGAGTGAATTGTTGCCCCCCAGTGGTAAAATACAGAAGTGCCTGTTACAGGGCTAGTTCTTGGTTGACCAATACATAACAACAAAAAAGGGTAGTTTTCTGCACCGCTAAGAAACAACAAGTTAGTGTGTGATGTCCTGCTGTTCAATAAAGGCACCTATCCACGTCCTTCTGTCCTGATCCTTTTAAGAGCCTAATCCAGAATATCACAGAAATGATCAATGAGTAGAGCGTGAATGATAAGGCGACACAACACACAGCTAGGTTTTCTGCATCCTTAACATGAGAAACGAGTTGGAGAATTTCATGGTCAAGAAACATTTGGAGCAAGCCAATGTATGTTATAATAAAGATACCATAAACAGAAAAACATGCAACTTAGATAGACAGTATTATTGGTGCTTCCTTTGCGACTATGTAAACTTGAAGCATGAAGGCCTATATACTGTATCGGGGTTGTAACCTCGGTCTTTGCAGAAATAGTTTTATAGAAGCATTTTTATAGAGTCACAACTCACAACAAAACAGCTGCTTTTGTAGATCCAGGTCTAAGATATGAACAAATTAAAAGCAATAAATGAAGCTGAGCTGACAATATTCAATATTTCTTAGTACCTAAGCATGATCAGTGCAACAAATCTAGTTAAACGAGGTAAACCTTTGGCCTGGTAGAACAGACATCAGCCATAAGACATTTTCAGACAGTCTGTTCGTAAAGGTACAGTGTGGGAAACATTCACCACTGATGTCAGTATTTGAATTCTGTTGTCTTACCTTTCCCAATTCAGGTGCATAATCCTATCTACTGTGGCCACTATAGGACAAACATATTTGTTTTGTTTTTTAAGATAGACTTTCTCTTTTTTCATACTTCTTGTCCCTAGATGTTAGGTTAAATGTCTACAAGTTCCCCTTTCCTTTGCCTTTTCCATACTACACGTATGGCTGGTGGGTTGGTGGGGCAACATCTTTCACAAACCGGCATCCACTCCTATCTATTTTTAATTGATTAATTCAAAGTTTATAAGAATGCATTGATTTGTTGTAAGATAATTGATGTAAATTTATATAAGTATAATTATCTTTTTTTAATGAAATAACCCAAAAACAAAACAAAACGAACAACTGTATGTTTAAAGAAACCAAATCTTTAAGCCTAAGTAGACCCCACAGGATTCCAGAAACGCAGGTGGAACCATTGAAGCGAGAGGTGGAAACAAAGCTAGACATGGTACTCACTGAACCATTTAAAGTGATTGGTCTAATCCTATTGTCCTGGCACCTCATTGTTGGTTTTCCTCAGATATGAGAAAACTGAAGAAGACTTCTTGTTTTAATTCATATCCAGTTGCCTGTATTGATGAGTTGCTGGAGAAGTCAGACAAGGCCAAGTACATAATAATCTTAAAACTCTTTGAAGGCTACCGGCAAGTACCCCTTGACCCTACTTATAATTAATTCACTTGTCTTCCTGGTTCCAGGGTCAGGTCTGTTTCATTTTACTCCCATCTCTTCGACTGCATGAACCACCAGTGACTTATTAGCAGTTGATGGGCATTGCTTTCCAGGACTATGGGTAGGATAAATATATAAATAATAATATCATGTGTAACTGAGTCTAGAAAGGAGTTTATGGTACAATATGCTTTATATACAGTATTGGAGAGTAACGGAATACATGTACCGCCGTTACGTATTTAAAATACAAAATATGAGTAACTGTATTCCGTTAAAGTTACCGTTTAAAAAGGTGGTATTTAGAATACAGTTACTTTGTTGAAATAAATGGATTACACTGCGGTACTTTCCTGTTTCATATTGTCGCGGGTCAGGATTGTTTGGGTTTTGTTTGACAGCAGTTCTGTTGTTCCAGGCGGCAGCGTTACGGTTGCCATGGTTACAGGGCGACGCTCTCTCTCTCTCTGCGACTGTGTGTTTCCTGGGTGAGAGAGCGCCTTTTCGTTGTTGTTGTTGTTGTGCTAAGCTAACAGCCAGAATGCTACAAGCATAGCTCTAAAGAATGTAGCATCATAGGCAATGTAGTCCGTGTTGCACGGAGAATGGACTGCCATACACGTTATGGGTCTGTGAGCGCGAGGAGGGAGAAAAAGGGGAGTGGAAAGGTACGAGTTGTCATCGAGCAAAAACGGGAGCTGGAAGCATGTAAATATAATAATAACCACTTCAGCCAAGAAGAGTGCCTGAGGAGCCCAGTTGTAAGTACGCTATTAAGACTCGACTGTACACCGTGTTCGTGTTTTCCTCCGAAAACAATAAGTTCCGTTGGAGCAGTCTTTCAACGCCTCTCTCTGTCTCTCGCAAGAAAAGTTGACCCACACAACAAAGTAAAGCTATTTTTCGGCTATGAGCCGACAGGGACCCCGCCGTATTAGTCAGAGGTCCCTTTACTACAGTTCGGAGACGCGGACCTTCAGTAATAGTAATAAATCACACAGCAATAGTACATGCACGTTGTTGTAAAAAGCATGATAATATATTAAGTAATCCAAAGTATTCAGAATACATTACTGTCATTGAGTAACGTAACGGAATACGTTACAGAATACATTTTGGGGCATGTATTCTGTATTCTGTAATGGAATACATTTTAAAAGTAACCTTCCCAACACTGTTTATATACTGGACTGGAGATAGTGGTCATCTAATGGGAACTAGGCAAAGAGAAGTCCACCTTGTTTTTGAGAAGAAATAAGTGTTCTGCTATTGAGAAAGGCACTTTGGCCATTAGCTGGGCAATTAGTACCCTGCACTATTACTCCCTGGAAAGGACAATCTTGCTGAAATAACTGAGACATGAAGTAAATACACTCTGTGTTACACTACATTGCCAAAAGTATTCACTCATCCATCCAACCTGTACAACAAGTCCAGTTATAAAATTTTACTTACCACAAAATATTCCACTAACAGTCAACTGTTAATGGTATTATAAGATAGTGGAAGTGTCTGGGAATGACAGCAACTCAGCCAAGAATTGGGAGGACACAAACAAACACAACAGAATACAGTCAGCAGATGCTGAGGCACATACCTGTGCCTTCTAACGTCTAGGTGCCTTCAGGTTAGAGCTTCATGGAATGGGTTTCTATGGTGATGTAAAGCACACCACCACTGGACGCAGTGGAGAAGTGTTTTCTGGAGTGACAAATTAACTTCTCCGTCTGGAAATCCGATGGATGTGTCTGGGTTTGGAAGTTTCCAGGTGAACAGTACTTGTCTGAATGCACTGTGCATTGGCAGAGAGGGGGTTAACCTTAAATTTGTATGCAGAGTACTCTAAACATTTGACCTTATGAAATTGATAAGTTCCTTCTATTTATGTGGTCTGAATAAACAATTTTCTTTGAATGAATGCCTGCATTCAGGGCCATCCTTTGTACTCACACCATCTTGCATCCTTATTTGTAATAATGTTACCTCAAAAATGAAAATTAACATCCATCCATCCATCCATTCACTACCGCTTATCCTTTTTCAGGGTCGCGGGGGGTGCTGGAGCCAATCCCAGCTGTCATAGGGCGAGAGGCAGGGTACACCCTGGACAGGTCGCCAGTCTGTCTCAGGGCTAACACACAAGGACAGACAACCATTCATACTCACATTCACACCTAGTGGCAATTTGGATTATCCAATTAACCTATCCCCACAAAAATTAACATATTTTGTCTAAAAACTCTAAAACAAAAATGACAGAGAAGAGAGAGAAAAGCAATGTGCTTATTTCAGCCTCCCAAACATGGAAGAAACGTTGTTTTCCAAGACTTGGTGTAATATGGTCTAAATGTTATTTCAAGTGCACATTTTATGTGAAGACAGAACTGTAAATATGCATTTGTGTGATATATATCTTTGCCACTTTGCCCCCATTAAAAACCACTTTGATTGCCCTGTTGGTTTTTGTTGGTTTTTTAATTCACACTGCATGGTGCCCCATCTATCTCTCTGAACTTTGCTCACTCCTCCACATGTTCCACATCCCTCCTCCCCCAGCTGTCTTTACCTCTTTTTGGCTTCCCCCAACTCCCTCCAGGCAAACACACACTGCTAACTCTTTCTCCTTCTTTCTCACTCTGATCTCACAGGGGAGCACTCCTGTCCTGCTACTGTTCCTCCTCATGACTTATTTTGCTTCAGGCTTTTGCCTCTCTCCAACTTCTACACCTCTTTCCTGCCTCCTACTCTCTTCTTTCCTTATTCTTCCCATAACTCCTTCAGGAAATTTTATGATCTGCTTTTAATAGAAGATTCCCATCTACAAATTGTTAGTTCTTCAGGGTTAAGGGTTTTAGTTCTTCCGTGACACTGGGATATGTTACCTGAAGCATTAGTTCATGGTGAAATTTCCCATCTAAAACTGAACCCAGTAGAATGGAAGTAAACCAAGGAGGCAGGTGAGGCAGCCTGCCTCGTAACAAATAAACAAAGGGAATAAAGGAGATAAAAACAGAAGATAGTCATCACATCCCAACTGGGATATGAATAACATGGCACAGTCACCACTGGCAGCTATAAGTGAAGCCACCTTGAAAACTGTAATTTCTGTCAGTACTTTTATTCTGAGTTATTCGCACTCCGTGCCCTCCTAACCCAGTTCAATGCTGTAAAGTGGGGTTGATTTTTCCTCAGTTCAACATTTATTCGTGCTCTTATCACCTCTCCTTTCTCCCCCATCCTTCACTTGTCTCCAGTCACCTCAGCTCTCCTCGCCAGCAATTTTTCTTTATCCTCACTTTGCAGCTCGTTCCCAAAGGGTGCGAGTTCAACTGATTTTCTTTCTATACTTAGAATAAGCTGCTGTTTTTGTTACCTTCCAATCTTTCTACCTTCCGCATCTGTCCCTTGTCCATATTGATATGCAGCTGCCCTTTGGTTTTCTGCTGCTACCCACTTGTTGTGCAACTTGTGGTTATCGCTTCTTCTTCACTGATTCACTGCCTCCTTATTTTGCCCATTTCCCTTTTTCCCTCTTCACGACTGAGTCTAGCATTTCACACTGAGCTGATTTCTAACCTCTTAAATGCCCCATCTTTAATCTCTTTTTTAGCTCCTGTGTTACTCCTTTTTTTGGTGAGAAAGATTAAACTTCAACGGGGAGTGGGGCTTGGATGCAGCAACCACAATAAAGAATACAAAAAGCTAAAGACTCCTGTATGAAAGACAACGACCACTGGATATTGGTGGTTTTTTTCTGTCCTGTTTTGGAGTTTCTTATGCTTTCACTGTGTTTTTATTCACGTTCAGCTGCACTAACAAAGCATATTTACCCAGTATGTTAAATTGTGATGTGAAGGGGAAGCAAATACGCTTCTATATGTGTCTACATGCATATTAGCACACACATCAACAGCAGACCTCATAGACATTTGCCTTCGCTCAACTTCTCTCTCATCCCCATATCAATAGTGTGGCCCAGTTAAATCTTGGGATCTGGTTCCCTCTTCCCCTCTTATTTCACATCATTATACAACATTTTGTTTCATTTTTTAGAAGCAAGCTGTGGCCACCATCCCTCCATGACTGAATGCCAATATTCCCCTTGGTCAAAATCATTTTCTACAAAATGCTCTGATTTAGCTGCTAATGGTCATACTGGGTTGCCTCAAGGTGAATGTGTGCGCATGTGCTACTCCTGATTGTTAGAGAGCTTCTCTGTGTTTCCAATCCTCAAAGAAAATGCTTTGTTCACTAATCTGTGACAAAAGCATCAATTAAAACACAATTAATGAAAATGGTTTATCAATATAAAACCAGGCTGTATATATGTGTATTCATGGTACTGGAATCAGTATTGTTTATTAAGATTCACAGGTTTTCTGTGCTGGATTTGGACATTTTGTTCAAGATTCAGTAAACCCATCACCAGCACTCATTCAGAAAATGTATTTCAATCACTGTTTCAGTAAATTTGACTTAAACACTTGATTTATATATACAGTTATAAATTCTAAAATTATATGAATCTTCATCTCTCACATGGGAGAGAAGAGAAGGGATTATCTGCTGCATTTACAAGCTGTTACAGGAGGAGGTTCTACATGTCACATGTGGCTTCCTTTCTATAGTAATGAAGCTTATGCACAAGTTCAATGAGGAAAATCTGTAATAGAGGCAGCACATCTTTGGTAATTCCTGGGTATTTGGCTGCTATTCTATTCTTTACACCATTTTCATTTTTTCCACGCTGTCAAACTTAATTCTGACATCATTACTCTAGTCCAGGGTTTGACAACCCACAGCTTGCAGGCCGCATGCTGTCTAATGACAGCAACTTGCTTGTGAGCAGAAAAAAATGTGTAGCAGCCAGCTGATTGCACTTAACTTTTTCACATTTTGGTCACCCAGATGTTGAACCTGCAACACCGTAAGCTATCGGAGACAACTTGGAATTTGAAGGCAATTGGACAGCTTGCCATCCTATGACAAAGGTTTGCAGATAATTGCTATCTAATTTATATATGCAGAAAGATTGCCAACAGTTTGCAATCCATCTGACTCAGTCTGAGCCAACTGGTTGATTTCATCTTCGAAGCAACCATTTCAAAGGCAACAAGATTGCAAGTTCATAGCACGTGGGAGAACAGTGGTCTCTGACCACCACCCTAGTGTGACTGTAGCTTTAGCATAATTTTAAAAGGATTTCACTGTGTTGAGAGTGGCCTAGTAGACTCTAAAATGTCAGTGTTTGACATAGACACCATGAGAGAGTAGGCAAACATGCTCTTCTCGTGTCGCCCATGTCACACAACACATACATGGCATGGCATGGTAAGAAGCTTACTACAGATACTCTGCCTTAGAATATGTGGTTAACATTACAAAGAGCATACTTTTGCTCAAGCTATAAAATTATATTTTCCTAACAAAAAAAAAATCCTAACTAAACAAAGCAAAGCTAAGTCGGTGCCACATCCTAAACAAACAACTGATGAAATGAAGAAAAAAGTAAGAGAATGACAGTCAAAGTCCAAACTGTTCATATTGTATCTTTTCTGAAATTGAGGGAAAACCTCTATAATAAAGACCATTAAAACACTAAGCCCAGCTGCGAAATCCCTCATGTTGAAATTTTTCTTCCCCTTATTGAATTTTTGTAGCTGTTTGTGTGCAGATAACAATAATAAATAAATAATTAAAAAAAACCTATGCCTCTGTAAATGTATCTTACAGAGCTGCGAATTTGGCACCCTTGGACACCGAGTCACTTATAGCAAATCAAAGTGCTTGAGACAGCATTCTAACAGAGGAAATAATCATTTTGAACTGCACCATTGAACCAGTGGTTTTCGTTGTCTGCACGTCTACATGTTTAAGTATCTATCTGTATGCTGTTATATCCTGGCATTCAGTCAGTGCAATAGGATTAATGGTTGACTGAGACAGAAGTCAATTTTCATTCTAAAGAACAAGTGAGAGGAAACAAACTTGATGGTCTGCACACTATCTCTCTGCCCGCATCCTTGAGGGATCATCTCCCCCAATCCTTGCCTTCGCTGTCTCTCTGGAGTCTACTTTTGCAGATTATTATTGTGGATCCATCTCTAGTTCTCTCTCCATCCTTTCTCTGCTTCACACCTCTGGGAGCTCACAAAGAAAATAATCCTTTCTCCCACAAGAAACAGCATGAGTAAAAAAGTTCAACAAAGCTAATTAAAAAGTGAAGACTGATGTACATGTTCATAGACAGAGCAAGGAATCGAGGAGAAGGCGATTTGTAGGAAAATCATGTTTGAATGACGACACTCTTTCCACGTATATAGTCACAAAAGTACCTAGTTGAATATAGACATTCACAAAGCTGCACAAAAACAATACATAATGCTTTGTCTTCACATCACGCTACACAGTCACACAACATCAGTGTATCTATATACACAGCATTTTGTAATGAAGAGGAAACTGTGGAAGAGGCACCAGTGCCATCGCTGAATGTTTTATGGTCATTTAAACAAGCCAATTTCATGCTAATGTGACCACTGCTTACCATGCTAGAAATTTTTAAACATAGTGATGACGGTCGTAAGCAGAAGGTTGCAAGATGAATAAAAGAAAATATTCAGTGACAACAGACGGATATTTCTTATTTTACCTCTGACGTGTGTTAGTCCAGTTTGACAACTGAACAGTGGTGATTATCAAACATAATAAGGAATAAATGAATGACAAGCTTATGTAAACACCATCTGAACACCATCTCTCAGACTTTCTCTTTCTGTTTTGAATCCATCTTGAAATATGTGCTGATCACACATCCTTTAGACAGTTACAGATAGGGCTGGGTATCGTCACTGATTTCTAGAATCGATTCAATTCCGATTCACAAGGTCCCGAATCGATTCGATCCACGATTCGATTTAATTCGATTCGATTCGATTTAAATCTGGGAAATTTTGACAGTCAGAGATATAATTCAGATCAGGACATTTACATATTTTTGTATCTATAAAAAGGAAGCTGACACTCTCAAGACTTTATCCAAGGTGTGAGCATCACAGCAGATGCCTTTGTGTCAAAGTAGCTGAAGATAAAACACAGAAAAACATGTAGGTGATTTTCCTGGCCTGGGATTTTATAAAAATATTCTGCAGTACATCAAAAACGAAAGAAAACCATTAATTAATCAACATTACCTCTGACGTTACAGCGGTTTTATTAGAGACACGGCTAAGCATTTTGCATTTTGAATAATTTTAAAAAGTTTCAATTTGTTCAGTATTGAACAGCAGAAATTAGGTTTTCTTTTCGGAAGAATGTAAAAGGGGAAAAAACAGCGGCCGACAGCGCTGTAAGCAACAGTAGACTTGTGTAACAAGCAAGCGAATAATGAAGAAAGGGAAACTGTTCGAGAGAGGGGGGGGGGGGGGGGGGGGGAGAGAGAGGGGGAGGGAGAGAGGGAGAGAGAGAGAGAGCTGCGCATCGCAATGGAAGCAAAACAGTAAAAGAGTGAATTCATGACGATGTTTATGTGAAGCGTTTGGATCTTCTTTTTCTGCTGGTTCGGTCAATATTGTTTGGAGAGAGATCAAACTAACAGCTTTAGAATCAGCGCATAAAGGGCGTGAACACAAAGCGCGGACCCGGATCAGCGAGCTGTCGGCTTTCAGCCCCGACTGTGAGAAAGGCGACATCTAACTGATTCTGATCCGCTGGTCGCGCTGTGTGTTTAAGTCTATGTGCAGAATCCCTGTACCTGCTCTCATTTACTGTTTGGTGGTTCTTGAAATTTTGTGAGATGTCACCAGAGATTCTGGCATTTCGGACAAAATAAATTTATATTAAAAAATCGATTCAGGATTTTAATGAACTGATTTTACGTTATCCAAGCCAGAATCGATTTTAATCGATGAATCGA
Source organism: Mchenga conophoros (assembly GCF_057382185.1). Lineage (NCBI taxonomy): Eukaryota > Metazoa > Chordata > Actinopteri > Cichliformes > Cichlidae > Mchenga > Mchenga conophoros. Next base: position 24,034,545 of record NC_140537.1, on the reverse strand, counting down.
TTATAAAAACCCACCCCTAGTTACAGACCACCGCTAACAAGGTGCACTGCACACACCAATGATCTAGTCTGTTCTCATTTCACAAACCCTCCTGCTGTTTTCTGCTTCAGTCTGCTTCTCTTTTCTATTTGTTAACCTTGTTTTTCTTCATTCTTGAGAATCACATTACATTACATGAATAGTTTTTTTTCCCCCCTGGGGCAGTATCCCAGCAAACACTGAGATGCTGAATATTCAATGGTTGACCACCCAGTCAAAATGATTCATGAGTATAATGTCATCAAATGGACCTGCACTTGGGCCTGTCTGCTGGATAGATTTTCTGAACATTTTTACAAGAGGTTGCATGATTCACATGATTTACAATGCTAAAAAGCTTAAGATGAGAATATTTTATACATGTAGATGTATAAGACTGCCTAAGAAAGTGAACAGATAGTCATGGACATTTTATGAAAACGGAGAACTTAAAGACAAGAAAGAAACAAAAGAATGAGGAAGAGGGCTGTACTGAAGGAAGCATCCTAAATATAGTTATACAGATATAAGTGAAGCAATCGGGGAGTGTTCAATTCTGGAGTGAATATTAGCAAGACAAATCATCCATAATATGCCTATCAAATCCCATTTGCTGATGTAGTGTGTAACACAGCTCTATGAGTAGAATGCCATAAGGATTACATGACTTCTCCTTTTTCTTTCTCATATTTTACTCTCTACCTCTTTGCTTTCACTCTCTCTCAGTCCTCTGGAGCCCTAACATTATACTGCATAATGGAATATCGACAGAGTCGCTCTATTGTGCTTTAGACACACACAATTCAACAAAGAGATGAGCCCATATTCTATTCTAAAATGGGAACCAATGTGCTTATAGTGCAAAAAGGAGGCTAAAGAGTATGGGACAGAGTGTATCTGACAGATCGAATATTGTAATCTAAACCTTATCATTGTGTGAGGCGCCGGAATGAATCCTTGATAAGCAGCACTCGGTAAATACTCATTTGCTCCATGTCTCTCATTCAGTCTGTCCATCATTGTCGCAGTGCTGCATCCTTCACAGACACATTGTCGCTGTTTTTCTATCACACCTTTTCTGTCTATTTATCCCATTTACGCCTCCCATTCTGTTTCTCTCTCTTTATGTACCCTCTTTGAGTCCCCCCCTTTTGCTGCAGATTGCCATGGTAACGGGTTATAGACTCAGGTTGAGACTGAAGGCTCTCTGCCACAACAAGTGCGCTGTTAATTTTTCATTTTATCACAGGTGTAAAAAGTACTAAATGTATGTATCTTTACTCTATTATATTGTTTCAGTCGTCGTAAATAGTGTTGACAAAATCCATGTAAATATGACTTCAGGAAAGCTTGACTTCTTCAGTCACCAAGTGCCCCCCCATAAATGTCTTATAGGGTAACGTTCAGTTCTGAGATCCTTTCTACAAAAAGAAAAAAAATCCAAACACTCAATTTCATTCCTGGGTGAAGCACCCTTTTTTTGCGACCTGAAATTTAAACTTTTTTTTTTAAAAAATTAAAAGTACTTTTCCAGTCATCTAAATTTACAGTCACACTACAGAAAAGCATGGTTGGAGATGGCATGACTTACACAATCAGCTTATAATGCCCCGTCTTTTATGGTCCTTTTGAGAAATATAAACCAAGTTTGAGCTTACTTGGACTTAGTTGTTGCCTTTAAACCGAGTTTGGTGTATCAAGAGGGAGATAAAATGGAAATAAAACAGCACAACTCTCTCACCCACAGACTGGGCCAGGTCTAAATGAGACAAATTTGTAATAAATAATTGCTTTAAAAACAAAGATGCAGCTAGTTCAGTTTATTAATGACCAGCATTCTATTAAGAGCAGCTTAAATATGAGGCAGAAATATGAGAGCATAAGTAAGTCCGAACAGAATAATAGAGTGTAGGCTGTGTTACAGTGTAATACAGTGTAATGCATGTGTTTCTCTCTGAAAATAGCATGGCAGCGTGCATAAATGAGAGAAGGCTGAAGAGGAATCACTACGTTTGTGATAAGGGTATAGCTCCTCACAAAATGTCCGTCCATAAAAAGCTGAAACTGTGCGTAACTTTTATGTATGCGAACACAGATCGTTATTTATTGTCAGTTACTGAGGCATCCATGTGTTAATGACGATGCTGTTACTGTGCCACATGTGTAAATACACACTGGGTTTTTCTGCAGTGTGTGAAACTGAGGACACCAGGCTGTCTAACATCCCACAGTTACAAAGCCTTGCGGTGAGAGGGTCTCTCAAGAAATGCTACATGCATGGTGCAGCAACTGATGGTGCAGCTGCTGTAACAGACAGATAGAGAGGAACAGCCTTAACCCAAATATCATTCACCAGCATTAAAACTGTCCGTTATGCTGTAAAACACGTTACACAGCTGAGTCATTTTTGCACATTAATTAACTCTCGAACTAAGAAAATCTGCTGGTGATCTACGTAAATGGAACAACAGGCCTCCTATTCCCTACAGATTCTTTAGATTAAAAAAAAAAGCATGATTGCCCCCTGCAAAAAAGCATTTTGACATTATTTGACATTTGGTACAGCTGGTCAAATAGCACTAATTGGATGGAGCACTTACAGTATTTCTGGTATGTTGACTTTGGATATCTGAAGAGAAAAGCATGGGACTGGGGATATTGTGCATATTAATTTAACTAAGCATAACAGTAACATATTATAACATTCAGATATTAATATAGCACTAACACAATCCTATTAATAGCCAACCTGATATCGCAAAAATAGACACCCTGGTCCGCAGTGGCATTTCATGCTTTGCCTCTTTAAAAAGTGAAATAGGCATGCATGCAGAAGTCGCCATAGGTTACTGTAATCTGCAGTAAAAGCAGAGGGAGATACAGTGGAACCCCGGCTTATGAAATTAATTCATTCCCGATGGTCTTTCGTAAGTCGAAAATTTTCTTAAGTCGAAGCACCCATCGCACCTTTTGACTGAATGATAGGCTATAGGCTAATTGCTAACTGCAACAACAATACGTTGCCCATTTCGTTACACGGGCATTTTGCCGTAACACGGGCAGAAATATTGCCGTTAAGTGCCTTTATAACTTGAATTTTTCGTTAAATGGGGTAATCGTAAGGTGGGGTTCCACTGTATTTTAATTCAAGCCAACAGTGTTTAAACAGACATTATTAAAACATTTACATGTATACATATATATATATATATTAGTCCCTTAGCCTAATCGATTCTGACGATTAAGGACCCTGACAGTTTTTGCTCACTACCGACTTTGTGGCTTTAAATATAATGTTTCCCCCTGCTGGTAATGCAATTTCTGCATGCAGTAATGCAACTTCATTTCATGTTTTGGAGAGGCAAACCATGAAATGGACACAGTGGATCGGTGTTTCTATTAGACGTTTTGCCGTAATACTAGGTTGCCATAATTTTGACAGACATATGTTCTTGTGCCTATCGAGAGAAGTAAAAGAAAGAAACGTGACTGTTGCTCAGTGTGCGAAAACTGCTGAAACATGCAGAGATGTTTTCGTTGTATACCGATCTCTGTGTAGAAATGTGATTAAAAGCCTGAAACACTGGGACCTGCTCAGTTCACTTTTAAAAAGCAAAACAAGATGTATCCATGTCCTCACCCCAACCGTTTGCAGCAGATGGCTGCCCCTCCCTGAGCTTGTTGGGGGAGATTTCTCCCTTTTAAAAGGGGGGTTTTCCTTCCTGTGGTTGGTCATAGGTAGTTGCCAGATTGCTTGGGTTTCTCCGCATTATTACAGGGTCTTATCTCATTGTTGATACGGGGACTGTTGTTGTGATTTGGCGCTGTAAAGTATAAATCAAACTGAATTCAACTGAATTCTACATTATGTGTCTTATGTCAGGATTCTCCTTCTCCCTCCCTCTGTTAAGTTCAGTTCAGGTCTGCTGTATATGAATACCAGTGAGGGCTGAGTAAAGAGCAACAGGACAGTCAAAGTTTCAGCATTGTGCTCACAGCTTTGAGAAATCCAGCCATGCCAATAACGCACTTGTTCTGATAACATCTCTCGTTCCTAATAAATAGACTTTTCTAGTGGCAACTACTGCACACACATTAGGAACAAATTAAGACATGTTTTTAGTGTTCAGTTTGGTTTATATTCCCTGCAACAAACCTTAGTAACTCAGGTTTATATTTTTCATTGTTTGATGTAGCAGACGTGTTGTGTTCATTGATGCATTGACCATTTGCGACGTTCATCTGTCTGCTTTTATATATTAGGCGCCGATTAACTGCAAATCTTTGCCAAACTCTTTGAGTGATTCCAGTCAGTCCAAGTCTGACTGAGACATGTTGCCTCCAAACAAGGCGCCTTGTGCATCCTCATTTCTGTTGACAATGCTTTTTTTGATTGGAGTCTAGTGTTTGCATTAAACATTTCAGACTTATTGATGAAGCTGCTTTTCTAACCCTTAGTGAACAAAGCTTGATGTATCGATTCTCTAATGTGGTCACGTTCATGTCTGCGTGACTGCATGCCATGCACCATCCCCTTAGAAACAGTGTATCAGTGATTTAATGCAGACAGCAACACTGTTACTATTAATATTAATATTTATAATATTTTACATTTGTAAACTTGCTTTTGACGCCACGTTTCCTACAGTTTTAGCCCTGCCTTGCAGAAATATTTGGCAGTCATATTTACAAAAAATTATGGCTGCACACTGATTTGATTGTGGAAGCTGGGAAATTCAATCCAACCAATGGTTAAATTAAACTGCACTTAAGTGGAAGGGATACAGTTTTAAGTAACTGACCTTTTTCAGTTATTATGCTCAGTGCCAGAAAACCTCCTTCTTCATGTGGTGTCAGACTGTTAGACTGCAATGTAAGTCTATTTATGTGTCATCATTACTATGATGATAATAACTTGTGATAAGACCATGATTTTCAGTGTCTCTTGACTCTTTGAGCAATTTCACGGTGCAGCAGGCACAATATGATAAAGAAATATGGAAGGAAGTAGTCAAACTGCTTAGGTCTTATACGGTTAGGTGTAAGTAACACCTTTTTTGTATTTTTCTACTGTACACTACCAAAGTGGATTTGTCAGATTTGCTAAAGTCAAATTTGTCAATGCAAGCCAAGAACAAGATAATTAAGCTTAAATAAAAGAAAATAAAAACCCATCAGCAAGACATCTTTTACAATCTAAATGATAAGCAATGTGTTGCCAGCTCAGCAGCACCAGAGAATACAACCAAAGTGGTTAATGACAGAATTATTTCCATGATTAAGAAAAACTCCTTCACAACATCTAACCAAGTCAAGAACACTCCAGGAACATTTTACATTATTGTTAAACAAGAGATGCTTTCATGAAAGTGACAGCAAGGTGAAATCACATCTGGAAAAAAATGTTTGGAAATATGAAGCTGCAATTAACTTGAATCAGAATGGTGGAAGATGCAACTCGTGATCCAGAACATACAACATCATCCGTCAAACCAGTTGGAAGCAATGTTATGACGTGGCCATGTATGACTGCCGGGCCACTAATGTTTCCTGATGATGTGACTGCTGTTCATTATTTAAATATCTTAACCTAATCATTTCTTTCTGCAGTCATTTTCCAGAAACCCCTCAGTCAGTTTTTCCCTCCCCACTGAAGGTTTGTGCCGCTGTAATGATCCTAAATCTCTAAACCCTGGTCCATTTATCTCTTCACTTATCGATTCATCTACCTATCCGCCTTTCTATTCCCCATTTACACATTAATCTCCTCATCCGTCTATCGCTTTGCCACTTTTCATTTACTCCTTTCCCTGAATGAGCTAAAGGATGAAGTATACACCCGAAAGATTCATGGTTATCCACATCTGTGACTTTCCCACGTTTCCCTGATCCTGCCAGTTTCCTTCTGTCATGTCGCTGCACCCTCTTCAATCCTTCACCTCCAAACATAACTGTAAGTACATGAAATATGTGCATAGAAAAATAAATAGAGAAGTCAGTGTTGTCATAGGGATAAGAGGAGGTACAAGAGGTGAGGTAAGAAAGGATGAGACCCAGTAAATTAACATATTAAGCGGATAAACTGGTTTCAGGTGGATATTTTTTCATGTGTGCCCATGTAATTTCTTGTAATGTCACTCCTCTTTTCTTTTGCTGTTATATATTTGTCAGTTTTGCTGCAGGAAGTGTGTAGATTTTTTCTTTTTTTGCATAAAAACACTAAAACTACACGTACTTTGCTCACTGCTTTTCATCTTCTTCTTTACTAAACTATAACACGAGCTGCATCGTTTTAAAGACTTACGGAGTAACTTTTGAATTATATTGGTTTTAAATTGCAGTCCTGCTACAGCAAACTGTCAGAGATGTTCCTGCCAAAGTTTTTTTTCTCTTCTTGTATAAAATTTGAAAACTGTTATCTGACATGGCAAGTCATGTCATCTCAACCTATTCAGCTCTAAGCCTATCGACCCAATTAAAGCGTGTATTACAAGGCTTTTTTTTCTTTTTCTTCAAGCTTTCCTATAGTATGACTGCTTGCTAACACCAGCTTACTATTCCTCTGGCACCAGCCTATCAGAGGGCCCAGGGCTATAGAGTTGTATATAATCCTTTCTATGATCTCAGTCTGTTTCTCTGGACAACAGGCCTCCTGAGGTGAGTTTTGTATCCGTCTCAGCCAGAGTCAGACAAATCTTGCTGGAGGTAGTTAACAAAAGGGAAAAGAAAATATATTGAGAAAAGAAATATTACAAAACAATCAAAACACGTGTCTCTTATTTATTTTCCTGATTCTTAACATTAAACCTAGAGGACAGGAGTGAAGATGTCAGATGAGGAAAAATCATAAAAGTATCTTTCTATGTTTTTTTTGTCCCTTTCAAAACTATTAAAGAACACGTTCATATATGTAACTCTTTTATGTATTATTTTTGCCTGACCCATCAGCAATAAATGTTAGTTATGTTGTTCTCTACTTTCAGGTAAACAAAGCTGCATAAGTGTTTATTCTACCACTTCAAGGACAACTTACAAGGGCAGAGAATGTTCTGAACAAGGACACTGTCCAAATCCCTCTGTGTTCTGCTTCTTAGTAACTTTGCTATCTCTTACATAGGGATTTTAAATTAGCTGCAACAGGCTTATGTTTGTTCTCAGAGGGCAGAGATGAATTATTTTAGTATCTAAAGTACTCTGCCTGCTGCTATGCTAGTATTAAGCTCATGAAAACCCACAGGAAAGCCAGGTGATAAAAAATATGACCCATATTTTAAAACCGAGACCAGGTTGCAAGAAAGCTGTGCCTATGTGTAAGAGAAAGAGTCACAGGCACTGTTAAAGAGGAAAATATGAAAGAGAAACCAGGATGACAGGGACCACAATTAACATGTGAACATGTTTTCACACACTCGCACAGCTTTCCACACATACGTGGACTCGTGCCCAAAAAGCTGAATCAAATTCCCCAGAGAAACATTTATGCTCTTTTCAAAAGAATCTGTGATATACTACAGTCTATTTAGCTGTGTCTTGGCACCAGTAAGCACACCAATTTAAATAAATGACTATTTCAGTGTTTACTCCCACTCTTCACGTTGATTCCTCCCTCTCTTCCCCATAGCTCCAAATCTAACTGACTGTAAAGCATTCAGCAGATACAAAAGAAAAACAAACAAACATACAAAAAAAGTGCAGGAAATTCTAATTCTCCTCTGATTTTGGAGTCTGTTGGCCAAGACAGCTTTGCGAGGTGAATGCCAGGTTTATGATGCCAGGTGTCTGGATTACTGGTACTGTTTGCTGACAGTAGATCAGTACTGGGTGAGAGACAAAAAGAATGAATGAAGCTCATTAGAATAGTATTTCTCATGTGTTACAGAGAATCAAGAAGGGTAATTTTGCCAAAAAGGAAGAATAGCCTGAACGCACTGAGGCGCACTATAGTTAGTGTGCTATTGGAGGTCTTGGATGTCTTATTAAATATGACAACAAACATCTCTCCTCACCCAAGCCTTGTATATGTGTACTTAATTCAAATAAATGTTTAAGCTTATACACAAATGCAAACTCCTGACAACGGCTGTATTAGTTTGAATTCAGCTGTTCTTCACTTGTTCTCAGATCACTTAACATAGCCAGGGATGCAGATGAAAGAATAAGGCTAAAACTGTCGACAGTGCAGCTAGAGCCAACAGCCGATTGGCAAGCGTGAAAGAGCCACCCCTAATTCGTGAAATCTGAGAGGTCCATCAACTCCTTCCATCTTTAGCAATGTCGCTATTCAAGTCTACATCAGGCCAAAGTCACCCTTAGGCCTCTGGGAAACTTCCAGTCTCCCAATACGGTGATACTGATAAGTCTGTTGACTGACAGATTTTATATTAATATGACTTTTCCAGTTATACTGACCAAAGGGCTTGGAGACCCACTTTCATACCTTGTTTTGCAGTCCTACATATACTGTACTGCTGTTTTTCCTCTAAGACAAGCAAGCAAGCAGCTGTGATGATTTCATTGTGTTTAACGTCTATATTTTTTCCTATTAATATACATTAAGTTTGATCATCTTTGTAAAATATGTCAACAAACATGCAAGAAACATAACATTATGTGTGGAGGGTAGAGTTTCTCAACTTCTAGACAAAGAGGAGTTTTTTAAGGAGTATCCTACAAATAAAGTTCAACACAGTCGGGCTTTCTTTGGGTTAGCTGGCTCAACAAACCTAAAACTCCAGTTAAAGATTACAAGTATTACAACTGTGACGGTGCTTTCTGCTTCTGGCTCTGTGCGAACTTATAAGAATAGGTATTTTTTGGTCCATGTGACCCCTCTTCCACACAAAATTACTCCTATGAGTGCCACTCCAATCAGAGACATTATCAAATGATGATAAAATAGTGATTAAAATTAAATTAAAAACAAAACAAAATATAAAATCATAGTAAAATGTTAAAGGAAAAGAGATTAATGCCACAGAAAATCATTAAGCTAGTGATTTAGCCCATATAGCGGTAAAATAATTATTTTAATTCAAGTTATTTGAAAATAGTTAATTTGTTATGTGTGCTTTTGGTGCTGCTGTTTATTTCTAACTTGACTTGAGCTATGCAACTTTAAACTGGACATATTCTAAGCTTCAAAAGGCTAAAAAAGTTGCAATCAAAAACATGGAAATTACAGATCAAAAGTGATATTAATTTTACTGATATAATAGGTGTTCTTCAGAATAAGCAGACTAAGCCATGGATTACAACCAACTATAAAAACATTTCTAAATTTTCCAAATAACCAAAATAATACATGCACATTCCTGTGACAATGCAATGCACAGTTTACACTTAATTTAGTGGTTTTATTACCGACAAGTAACGACACAGCTTTACAACTTGCACATAAAAAACCCATAATCCTCCAGAGGAGAATCTAGATTGCACTTAAAACATGTTGTAATTAAGAGGATCCGCAGAACCGTGTCACTTCCAGGTGACCGTAAACGGAAGCTCGGAACAAAACCTTCTCCTGACCAGCTTACGTGTTCCGCATCAGTTACCATTGAGCTGATTACTATTAAGCCAGATATACAGAGAGCCACGTCAGTGACACAGAAAGGTTTTGACTTTAAACTCAACATAGCTTGCTATGCCAGTAATCTCAATTCGTAGGACAGCTCTCTCCAGTCTTGAGATTCAGAAAGTTTGTGGATGCAACATGTTTTTTGGCAAAAGATTAAACAAGTGAAAGACACCAGCCATACCAGCCATTCAGTATATTGTATCTTTTTGGGCTGTCTTTTTTTTTAAACACCTAAAAATCTAAGAAGGGTTAGGTGAGCAGTATAAAGCAATGTGAAGAATGAAAAAAACCTGCACTGGAAGCAACATGTAGCACAGTGGATTAAGCAGTGATCTTCCACCTGGGAGCACGAAGTTCAAATTCTGTGTAAAGCCAAAAGTCAGCTTTGGCTTGGTTGCTACTAAAATGGATTAGGGAAAATAAGGTTGTTACAGAGAAAGTCTTTTTCTTTTAAACTTTAGGGACATGCAGGAGAAGATTCTAACAAGTACAGGCTGGCTTAAAATCTTATATTTAAATTGAAAAGTAAGATCAAAATCTTTCTTAAAGCAGCAGCAGGTTGAGTCATCCTGCTACCGGATCATATGAAAGCAGAGTTTGCAACCTGTACCTACCCACTGCTCTACCTGTCTCTCTTAATGTTGCTTGTTTGTTGCTCTCTGCATGGCATTTTGCACACTGCCAGCCAGTGACTCATAAGCCAGAGAATTGCGGCAATTTACACATACCGTTTTATGCACACAATTTACACATGAAACTACGGTGAAAGAAAGAACGTGCACATACACACACTATCACTTGGTTCATAGAGAAAAAAGGAAAACAAAAACAAAATAAAACAATATAACAGGCACCTCCAGCACCACCTTAACACAGCTTAATGTTTGTTTGGCTGTGCAGCCCAGTCAACCATAGCTGGATTTTCCAACAGCTAGCACACAGGTGCATCGGATTAACACTTAGTGGGGTTGAACTGCAAAAACAGCCTATTGCCATTTCAAAGCCCTGTCACACTGTGCTGTTCATGAAAAGTTCCTAACACCTGGACATTCAGTGATTATAATTGAAAAAATAAATAAAAACAGATTTAACTGTATCCAGCTGTATGAAAACACAGACTATGTGCTTAAATTTGATGACGTCTGTCAATAAAAATGTATAATGTTTCTAAATAGTGGCGAAATTACCGACAAATTATCAGTCAGTTTTAGGAAGTTTTACCTTTAAAACACATGAAAATGATTTATTGTTTGTAGTGGATTCTGCTCTATCCTGATTCTTTTGCATTTGAAACATCTGGCCATTACATCTTTATAAACTACCTTGAATGCCCTGGTAGCACCAAGGATGCTGCTCTTTCCCAGTTTTGCCCCTACTTATCAGACAAATCTCATCCTCATCCTTTCTCTCTCACGGAGTGTTCCACAGTGGCCGATTCTTATTCTCTATCTATACGGTTCCACTGGATAAGATTATCTATAAATGCTGTGTTACTTTCCACTGTTATGTGGATAATACCCAGCTATATGTTCTGCTGACAGACAGTAGTCTAAGGGCAATCTCAAATCTTGTGGCTTTTCTCTCTTAAGTTCAATGCTGATGTCACAAAATGTCCTACAGGTCAAATCAGGTCCGATCTGAGATCCTTCTCGTGGGTACCTAAACTCCTTATTGATAAGATGGTGAAAAAGACATCTATGTGGTTCTTTATCATGTTTGGACTACTGTAATTCCCATCAGATTTTCCACCTACAGCTCATTCAAAACTCAGCTGATAAACTTTTAACATATTTACTGAGATAAAATTATATCACTACCATTCTTGATACCCTACACTGGCTACCTGCTGGGTATCAGATTGACCATTAATTGGAGATAATTTATCAGAATTTCAGGAGTGGGACCAAACCTCCATACATGCCCCTTCCTGTTCTGTGTCTATACATGATATTAGATGGGACCGTTTTTGGGGCCTTCCCCAAAACGCAGCCTTAATTCACGTTCAAGACATCTGCCTTTATCTACTAGAAATGCTGTTAAACCTAAACCTAAAGGTATGTGGTCCGAGCAAGCAAACTACTTTTAAAGCTGTACACGAGCTTGCTCACATTTTTGCGAGAACAAGGCATTATGTTACCTTATGTTACTCCATTCAAAACGTTAACAAAAAGGATGAATTTGTGGGTATTATCCCTCTGCAGGTTTCAGGAGGTTGGGCACTCAAGGGGACAGTGTGATATTAATGAGAGATGTCTTACAAAACCTAAATCTAAATCTTGATTTTCAGGCTCAACTGTAGTTTAAACCAGGGGCTGCCTAAGAAACAGCTTAGATATTTTTGAACTGTCAATCCTGAAAGCAACTTTTACACCATTCCTGGTTAAAAACTATTAGGAAATAAGCATAATATGAATCCTTAAAGAACACAGACACAGTTCAACTTGAATATTTGTATTAAAATAAATGAGGAGCTGTATTGATGGAAGAATGAGTCATGACCAATTGATTCAGCTCATTTTATATCTCTTCAACACACTATGCACGCTGCCAAGGTGCACTAAATGTTTTATAGGAAAGTCATCTAATCTAGTTTTCCTAACTGCAGAAAATGTCCCACTTGATTATTGCTGGTATGAAATGAGTAACCACTAAGGGCTCGTTTGGCTGGAAGCCCAAAATGATTGCCAGTCATGTAACATGACTGACAATCCATTCAAATATAAGCTAATTACTTACACATTTTCCCCAGCATGGGCATGAAAATAACATTTGTATAATTATATATTTGAGCTAATAGTTCATGTGGCCTTCTCAGAGACAGTTTGAGAAGCACTCAGTCAATGCTAAAAGGCATCGTTTCCATCCAGCCTACTACAAGAAGGGAAGGGAGAAAAAATAAATGAAAGATTTACAACAAAAATGATCTATGGGATTTGCCTTTAATCCAATTCTTCAAGCTTTAAAGCCATAGAGAGAACTATTTATGAAAAGCACTATTCCAAAAAAATCAATTAGCTACTGAAAAGACAGTCGACTTTTCCCTGTGCTAACTTGGTCACTCTCTGTCTTACTCAGTGTAAAACTATGAACATTAATCCACTCATGAAGATTAACTACGCAGTGTGACTAATATGCAAGACTGACCTTTCAGTTTGTTTATGATGTCATGTGTTTCTGGATGAAGTGTGAATCCCAGATTGTTACCAGCTGTGATAGAATAGCTGATATTGATTTGTGTGTGCGTGTGTGTGTGTGTGTGTGTATTTGTGCACTTTGGTAATAGCGTTGATTGATTCCCAAATACTCATGCATCTGAACCTCAATGTGTTGATTGGTGTTGCAGCTGCTGTGATCTTATCACAAGATGGTCCTCGGTTAATTCATTTTCTTGTTTCCTGCCTGATGCCTATAAATCAACACACTGAAAATTGCTTTTCTTTATCTGCTTACACCAATTATTCACACTAAACATTCAGATTTCTGTGAATGTACAAATTCACAAGTGTGTATGTTTGTGTTTCCCATAGGGTCATCCTCCACAGCTTCTCTGCAATATTACTTCGAGTGTTATACAAGATTAATGCATGTACGTGTGCTGGTGTCTCTTGAGAACTCCACCAGCTCATCAACACTTTTTCTCATTCTAGCAAATCGGGGCAACTTTTGGATAAGTGTACATTTGCTAACGATGGTCTCTTTTTAGATTTAGACTTTTACATTAATGCCCTAACTATTATCATAAAAAAATTTAAAAAAAGAACAGATTTAAGAACAGTGAATTTTTTTTAAATCTGGTGATTAGGCTACAGTAAACCCAGCTTTTCACCTGCAGTCAGCAAGGACAGGTTCCTGTGACATCCTGGGTATATTAAAAGGATATATTACCAGCCAGTAGCCAAATCAATATACAGGGCATACAGGGCGGGGATAGCTCGGTAGGTAGAGTGGTCGCCGGAAGGTTGAGGGTTCGAATCCACTGAACTGCTACCCTGACGTACCCCTGAGCAAGGTACCATCCCTACACACTGCTCCCCAGTGCGCCTGCTTAGTAGCTGCCCACTGAGTGAATGGGTCAAATGCAGAGAGAGTTATTTCCCCACGGGGCATCAATAAAGTATACATTATTATTACACTGTTTATTTTTTAGAATTTCATTGTTTTTTTTGTTTTTTTCTTTGTGATGTTCCATTTTCACTTTTGGATGTGGGATTATGTAGGAAAAAGACGGATCTAACCACATTACTAACATATGAAAAATTACAAGAGGTTTCGAAGGCAAAAAAACAAAATAAAACAAAAAAAGGAAAAAAGTTTAGTTTTATTATTATTATTGTTAGCTGTAATATTGTAATCTGCAATGATGGCACACGTTTCTCACTTTTTTAAAGTGATGAAATCCAAAAGGAAATACCTAAAATATATTACAATGGAAGGAAGTGTTGCTTGAGTTGTTCACTCGCCACCTCCATAACAAAATGATTCAAAATGCTGGAACCAGACTGGTCAAAAAAAGGTTGGATAGAAGTTGCAGCAGCCACCTGCAGGGACAGAGTGTTCCTGGGCCTCAGAACAGAACGAGCAGCATGGATATTATTTGAATATTTGTATTATTTTTCTTTCCCTGTAAAATGATGATGTTTTACTTGTATTTAACGTATATATAATTGTTCTTATTTTATTATTACAACAATTATTATTATTGCTATTGGTTGTTGCTATTTTTTTTTTAATGTTTGAACTGAGCAACAAATGGAGGTGCTGCATTTCTGTATCCCAGTGTTTCCTCTGAGTTTCTAAGAACTGCATAAAAATCACACAATAATACACTTTTTTTTTAAAGAGACCCAAATAGAAACAATACAACCACATGCCTTCTCTTTACCATGCCATGTCAACATGCTCTGCACAACTTATTTACACAGTGAGGCTGCATCAAATTGCAGCCACAATCAACATAATTGGAGCGCATTTTAATACCAGGTGTGACCCTGCCAGCTATATATTATGTTCCTATACAATGAAAGTGTGGTACAGGAACATAACCTAATTACAGTTAGGTAAAATGTAATCACTGCCCGCATTATGTTTACAGGCAGTCTCGTTAATTATCTACCCATCTTTTTCTTCATGGATGATGTGCCACATTTATGAATGGCAGATTTTTTGGAAAATGCATTGTAAGCACACGATGTCAAAACAGAGACGCAGCCAACTACGGGCACATTTAGAACATTGTGGTTTCATCAATTAGTGCCATTAGATAGTGGTGTTATTGTGCGTGTACCTTGGGACTCAATTTGCTGTGGACTGTTTTGGTTCCATTTTTGAGAGCCTCTGTGAGCATTATTTAAAACTGTCCAGTAGTCAATATCAGTCTTAGTATAATGGTATGACACTGAGCAGACATTTCAGCCACTAAAAGTACTGTGGAGATTTGAAATATCACTTAATGAATTGCTCCCCTCCCAATGTAGTTTCGTAAAAAATGAAGTAAACAAGAAAAATGCAAATTAGGTATAATTTGATGTGAGCACCCTTTCCTTTTCAAACAGCAGCGAATATTTCATGACCCTTGGCAGGGAGGTTGTTCCAAGCCCATTGGAAAGCTGGCAGCAGTTGTTATGGTTGTAGGCTGTCAAATTTATTTTTGGTCAGACAATATCAGCGATACTGAGAGCACAAATCTGTGTTGTGTTGGCGTCTTATGCAGGATTCCTCATTCTTGGTGGTGATTACCCTAGTTGCAGGACTATAGTCATGATATAACGGATATCTGGGATAACGAAAATGTAATGTAAAGGCGAGAGTATAAGTAAAGTGCCTTTCTACTCTACTTGAGTAGAAATGACATTTACCAGTTCACAAGCACAAACACATTCATACAAGCACTCTTGTCTATATCTATAAACTTGAATGCGTTGGAGGTTTGGGATTCAATACCTTGCCCAAGGATGCTTTGGCAAGCAAACTTGAGCTGCCAGGGATCAAGCCACCAACCCTCTGATTAGTAGATATCCCGCTTCAGCTCCTAAGCCACAGCCTCCCCAAAAGCTGATGCTCTCTTTGTTTTAATAGTGTTAAACTAGAGAAAACTAGTTAATAGCATCAAGACATGTTATTCACCAACATCTTGTACTTTTAGTTCGTCTTTCACACACAAATCAACACACACAAAATGTCATCTTTCAGTCCTCGTGAAGTCTACACAGTGCAGACAGAACAAAATTATTTCCAGAAAGTCCACTTAAGAGTGCTAAAAGTACAGCTGTGGGTTAGCAAGCACATGGCGAAGAGTGGGATTTCTGTGATGCAGGGTACATCTGTATGCTCAATTCTCTGAAGTGGGGTGATACACAGCAGCCACTTCTGGGAGGGCTAAACAACATTTTCATTCTTTATAGGCTTAGCTCTTCTTTTCAACTTTGTTTTCTTTGAACTTGAGTGTTTATAGGGCTTTCCTTGTTACAGCTGCCATTACACTGTGGAAGCACATAATCTGGACCTGAGAGATAAAGACTGAGTGAAATGAAAGCAGAATAATTATTTTTAAAAAGTCACAAAAATATAATGAAAGCAGTCTTACTCGCCTTGAACCCTCAGACAGATGTAGAAAAAGGCTAAGGTCAAAAAATGTTTTGTCTTATTATATGTATAACAAATGAAGTAAGAAAAAAAAACCCCACACATTTTCTAATTTCTTCTGACCTGGATTAACTTCACTAATTACGGTCCATATGGATGAATACACATGGACACGCATTTACAAAATAGGATGCTAACAACTTCATATTCCTTGTTATGCAAATGATTTCAGTCATGCAACATCTGGCCCTACAAATAATAACAAGGCTATTGCCAGCGATCAAAGAGTGCATTTGACATTATAATAACGCCTTAAGTTGCACAAAAAATATATTCTTTCAGTCATGCAATTAACTTGAGAATGCTTGAATCTCTAGAGAGCTTTACAAAGACAATGGCCTCATTTGTACATCAAGTCTAGCATTTCAGTACCACTTGGAAAACATCTTCCATCATTTTTGAAAATATGACAAGAACGCACGACGCAGGTGAACTCTCTCCTTCTGTTCACCAGTGATGGGGTTGGTGTGAGTGTATACATCAGTCAGGTTTGATATATTAAGCCATGTGCTTACATGTCTATGCAAGAGGACTGTGTGTGCATATGTGTCCAAATGTTCACATCCAGCTCCTGTCATGAAGCATCAGGGCAGATTAATCCTAGCATAACCAAAAGCCTTCTATATTTTTTAAAGGCAAGCACAGCAGCATGAGAGAATAACAGAACAGTTGTAATACATTAATGAAAAAAAATCCAGCAGATGTGCAACTCAAAGAAAAATATGAGACTTTCTAGAACACAGAATCTCAGACTTATTAAAACAGTGGAAAAGTTGCAAAGTAACATTAGTAATGCTAATTACTAATCATAACTGTCCAGAAGTGCACATACTTATAGGTGCTTTTCATGCCTACATGATAAAAATGTGGGAATGAAAACACACATGAGCAAGCAAATACTTGATTTTCCTTTTCAGCCTTTTCAGACCACTGAGAATATCAACAGATGTAATATCCCTTTGTCTAAACAGTAGTACACCCTTATTCCCAGGCTTTAATTGTACTAAACAAGAGCACAAGAGAATTTGGAAAGTGACGAGTGCAAAGCAGAGAGAATATACACTAATGAGACTAATGACTAGTTGGAAAGAGGTGAGGCACAAAAAGGAGACAGACCAATGACTGGAAGTGCAACTAACTGCAACTACAAGACAAACAGGAACAAAATAGGAAACAACTCAACAGAAACTCAACATCATGAAGCCTTTAGCAGAAATAAGTTTGTTGTCTATCATTTTTAATGCATGCATGCAGAAAAATGTAAAAAATCTTCTCAGTTGCATTTTTAATGGTTGTCTTGTGTGTACGGAAAGTTCAAATCTCCACCACAACATTTCATTCCACATATAAAACAATAACATTATCTTTTCATTTACCAGATATCATTCTGAAGGCCTGACTTTGACAGTTTGGCATTTGCAATCCTGTTTTCTTAAACCAGATGTGACAAGCGAGGGGTAGAGCTGACTGAGTACCAGAGGACAAACCTATATGGAGACTTGTCAGTCACAAGCGGGCACACCCAAACCATGCCCTGCTTTATTATTTCCTTTACCCCGAATGAGAACAGAGTTTACAGCAATACTGAGAAAGAATAGAAGAAGTTTGCAATTATCTCCATAAACTTACTATTAAAACTCTTAATGAAATCACATAAGACAGCGGGTATGAACTTCTAAACAATCTGACTTTTTGCAACCCTCTGCTGGCCATCAGAAAGAATGCAACTTTCAGGCAATTCTGCATTGCCTTCACTTTAAGACGTGGACTTTTTCTGTCTTTTACATAAAGTCTGTGAGAGCATAAAACACTTTTAAAGGAAACATCAGCTCCAGTTTTGCAGCAAGAGGTACATTTACAGCACTATAGATCATCTGATTTTAGATGCACAACAAATGTTCGCAATGCAGTGAGAGGTATTGAAGCACAGATACATTATTCAATAACTGGTGAGTATTACACAACTTATGAGCGCTGGAGGTTTTTTCACTTTTACTGCCATCATCAAGAACATGAAACAACAGTTAAAAAGACTGGTGTTTTTTCCTTTTCTTATCCAACCATCAGGGAAAGCTGGGCCCTCAACATCACAAGTGTATGGCTCTCAACATCAGTTAAGCTTTCCTGGTTCTGCAGCTCCAGAACCGTCCCTGTTGGACCTGACAATAGCAGATTGAGTTCCTCTCCCTGTGGATGGTAAGTCTTAATATTATCGACTAAAATACGAAAGTACTCAGCACAGTTTTTGTGCTTCAAATGTCATTTCCATGCATAATAATTCTATGCTATTCTACTGTTCAGATCACCTGTTGTTATTTAGCTCCAGTCCCTGGTCTAGATGACATTAAGGAGTGTAAAAGCCAGAGGCTGCATGCCCACTAAGATGTGGCAACTGGCTGGCCTGTAATATTATTTTAAAAGCTGTCTCAGGTGACTTTTAGACAGTACGCTGGCACGAATCCCACCGGTAAAACCAGGGAAGCCTGTTATATCCATTAATGCCTTTTTGTGAGTGTGTGAGGTTGGGACATCCAGTGGAAATTAAACTGACAGCTTCTCATTGTGTGACTTAAAAAGTGCCCTAACTGTTTGTGTGAGCACTCTACTAACCCGATGATATATCCAAGTCATCACTGCTTTTACATTATCCAGCTACAACACATCTTCGTGTTGTGATGACTTTCATTTCTGCTGTGATAGCATTATTGGATTGGTAGAGAGCAGAGCTGAGATGCGAACGCATTCCTAATGGGATCAACCGCAAACATTATCCTTGCGCGATCTATTCTGTAGCATTTCATTAACTCACTGTCATTCAGTATTTGAGAAATATTCCTCCTACCTCTTTGCCTTTCCCTTGTTTTTCTCCTTCCCTGCTTATGATTCTTATTGTTTTCCCCTCTGCTCAGTTTACTGCCTTTAGGTGTTCTCTGAAGGACTGTGAATAACTTTTCTGCAAAGTTTTTGCACTGAGAAGCTTTATGAATAAAGCTCCTAACCTTTGCCAGAATGGTAATTGGCAAACTGTT
This sequence comes from Mchenga conophoros, assembly GCF_057382185.1. Classification (NCBI taxonomy): domain Eukaryota; kingdom Metazoa; phylum Chordata; class Actinopteri; order Cichliformes; family Cichlidae; genus Mchenga; species Mchenga conophoros. The sequence continues at coordinate 24,015,282 of NC_140537.1, read as the reverse complement.
GTTGCTCTAAAGTTCCTATTGAACAGCTTTTTCTTGGTAAGCTTCTGATGCAGGTCATATTTGTAAAATTTATTTTGAGGTACACACACGCGCACGTATATGTGTGTATCTTTCTGTGTTTTAATGATGCGGCCTGGTCCATGGTTGAATTTATTTGAAATCTGGAATCTTCTGCTTGTAAATGACTTTCTCTATGTTTTATTTCACACAGTTTGGAGGCCTTTTTAGATTCATTCCCTGACTCATAGGCAGCCCTGATCTTTCATCCCAAGGCCTTTGAAGAACTCTTTGGATCTTGACATGATGACACAACATACTTCAATGGCAAAGAGAATACCAGACCCCAGGTGTGAGAGGTTTAAATGAGACCAGCTCCACCTGTCACTTCCTCTAGAGATTAAAATCACTGGCATCTAATCTGGAACCTATAACCTTCCATTTTATAGCTTTCCAAGCGTATTAAAGTAAAAACTAAATGTTTTGTAGAGTGGATGGTTGAAATGAAACAACCAAACTCTTTATTTGGAACAATATAGATTTATTTCTCTCTCATTTTTTTAATTTAATTTTTAATGCAACCCCTGCAAAGCTCTTCAACGTGAAATCTTGAAATATAATGACGTCCTGCTATTAAACATTTTTGCCCGTTGCCACTTTCAGTGGATTAAGAAAAAGTAATGAAGCTGATGACAAAAGCAAATTAAAATAAATTACACACCTCGAGCACCGGCACTTAAAAAATATTGATAACTTCTAATTATATTCATTTCTGGAAAACAAGAAGTGAGTAATCGCTGTAATTCAAGCTTGAATTCAGTAGTTTTGGTGTAAATATATTCTGTAACATTTCTTGTGGCAGTTTGGTTGTTCCAGTTAAACTCCTCATTATACTATACAGATCATAAGACAGACAAACAGTCTAACTCACTCAAATAGTTTCTCACATGAGATGGAGAATCAAAAAAACAACAACACTATCATTGTCTGTGAAGGTTCTCGGTCATCCAGGTCATCGTAGTCAAAGGAGCTTGCAAAGAAAAGCGTCTGGACTTCTTTAAGTTACTTGAAGACGTTTCACCTCTCATCCGAGAAGCTTCTTCAGTTCTAAGGTCAAATGGTGGAGAGTCCCAGATTTAAACCTAGTGGGAGTATCGAAACACTATCATTTCCATTACTATTACAATGAGTCTTTAAAAAGCACACAGACAGTTGCATTTAGAGCTTTCATGCCCCTGAACACCTGCCACATACAAATCATGGACATGGTAAAGTGAACACACACACAAGCAAATGTAAGTTTGTCTGCAGAAATACTAATGTTTACAAGAGCACATACAGCGAATACACATGAGCTGATGCGTATGCAACTTGCCAGATAGCATCAGAGTTTGATTTCTTTGCCCAGAATGGCAACCTTACCCAGAAAAGTCAGCCATAACTTCTACTGCATTGACCATACACAAGGTACCACTTTAACACACGTGTCCACACACACAAACAAAACTGCACAAAACACACACAGTGTACATTAAAGCCATTGCATTTTAATGAAACCAGTACTTGGGGAAAGACGGGACGTATCCCTCCTCTTTGACAAAAATCTAAATATATTTCTTTTGCCGTGTGAAGTGTTGGATAATGTACTGTTTATGGCTTACGGGACTGCTAGATTTTTACAACAGAACAAAGAACAACAGCCTAAGAGTTGGATATAAACACACATGCAGGCGTAGGCAGGCACACAAACACACAATTCAGCACACACTTATGCTCTGGCCTTACATTCCCCTACACCCTCCTTTGCCCTCTTCACAGTTTTGAAATAGCTTTGCAGTAGCAAGTAGATGTCAGTGCAGATAAAATGACAGTGACATCTCCAAAGGCAAGAACAGAGTTTTCCATGCTGAGAGAGCTGTTTTAGTTTTTTTTTTCTTCTGGTTTAAAGGCATGCATTTACATGCAAATGAACAGAAAAAAAAGACAAATGGTCCTCTTTTTAGTACCTGGGTCATCAACAGGGCATGAATTCCTGTATGGAATTACATCCATACATGATGTAATCCATACATACATGTTCAAATGTTGATGCTCTAGTCTAGATTTGAATCTGAGAATTACCTTTCTAGTTTGCTTGTTTAAGTTGGGTTAGCAATTTGAAATATCATTTTTTGACATATCTGGCAAACAAGCATTGCTGCATTTTTTTTTTTTTTTTTACATGTAATCACTGACCACGGACCACAAGAGGGAATTCATCCACATATTCCAAACATACCTCCTCTCTGTAGTGAGGGCTGGAGCCCATTATTGGTTTTCTGACTAAAAGTTTATTGATACTGCTTTAAATGATGTGGATAATAAGTGTTGTAAAAGTCCTAAAAGAGATCCTGCCACAGAGTTCCTGCTGTTCATCCATCCATCAAAATAAGTGTGGGTGTATATGAGTGTGAGTGTGGGCAGGTGGAGGATGATTTCACCAAAGAGTTCCTGCAGTCCCTTCATCCGTCAAACTAAGCAGCATTAGAGGAAGCTGTGTGTCCCATCAATTATTCCCTTCATCACATCCATTATTGATGAGTGCTACTTAAAATAAAACACCGAACGACTGACAAGGCACTGAGCTAAGTGATGGCTCTGGGTTGGAGTGTTTGGGCACGAGTTGGTCTTTGGATATGACTTTGTGCGTTTGCATGTGCTGATATCTATATGAACATTCGATCTGTTATTTACCATGTGTGAATAGTAAGATTTGACAGGGAGACTTCTGAAAGACAGAGACAGACGTGATGATCTAGTCATTCACAGCCTTGGACAGAAATATGACAGAAATCTCTCGCATTTGGAGGAATGTGGTAACCAGCAGGGAATCTTTTCAGCTTTGGTCTTGTAATAACTCTGCTGCTGCTCTATGCTGTCATAGAGCAGGATCGCTCTTTGTGCTGCCTCCAACAGCACTATGCCTGATTTTAAGTAGGAAAATTTAAGTTAATATATATGAGCACTATTTTGCGTTCATACAGCCATACATGACGTTTCAGCATTCCCATGAGTTATAGTGTGCTGAGAAAGAATGAAAGCGAATGGGAGAGAAAGGATACATCATATGGCAGTGCAAGCTGCTACAGAAAGTATTATGAGAAGAAATGGATCTGAAGAATGTCTGTCAAGCTCAAGTAATTTTGACTATATGGCCTTATTGTCCACAGTAAATCTCAGATCGGCGGTCCTTCTGGTGATTCAGGACTTGCACTGCAGGCAACAGTTGATGCTCTTGTACTGTAACAGTTGGTCAGACTTAACAGATACGCCACCATGTAAAGTGAATCATACTTAGAGCTAGGCACTTGTTGATGCACACCTCCTCTGCTTGATCATTTCGTGGTCAATGTATACACTTACACTGTTTCGCAAATTGCTCAGATAAGCCTGAACGGTAATAGCTCTCATCCTTTCGTTGATCTCCTGCTCTCACCTGATCTCAAGCTGTCTAGTTAAGTATCGCCTCTGAGCTTGCCTGTCCACAGGCAGAAATAGAGCTTGTAATTTTTATGCTAGGGGTTTTTAAAAATAAAACCCATCATGAAAAGCTATATGTTTTTGTCCTTCTTTAATCTTTGGCTTATAGCCATTAAATAAATACTACATCAACTTAACAACAATCAAGATTTATATTAATTTAAAAATAATTAGTTTAATTCATTTTCAAAAAACCTGCAGGACAGCGTTGCTGTGGTTAGGACTGTCACCTCACAGTAAGAAGGTTCTGGGCTTGAATCCACCAGCCAGCTGGGGCACTACTGTTTCTTTTTGGTCACCACATGCCTGGGGCGATCATGGCTCAAAGAGTTGGCCGTTCGTCTTGTAACCGGAAGGTTGCCGGTTCGAGCCCCAGCTCCAACGGTCTCGGTCGTTGTGTCCTTGGGCAAGACACTTCACCTGCCGCCTACTGGTGATGGCCAGAGGGGTGGATGGCGTGATGTGGCAGCCTCGCCTCTGTCAGTCTGCCCCAGGGCAGCTGTGGCTACAACTGTAGCTGCCTCCACCTGTGTGTGAATGTGAGCGTGTATGAATAGTGGAATTGTAAAGCGCTTTGAGGGCCCCAAAAAGCGCTATATAAATGCAATCCATTATTATTATGCCTGCATGGGCTCTCACTAGTGACTCCCGTAGTCCAAAGACGTCTATGTTAGGTTAAACGGTGATCCTAAATTGGTGTGAATTTGAACATGAATGGTTGTCTGTCTCTAATGTGTTAGTCCCGCGACAGACTGGTGACCCGTTCATGGTGGACCGCGCTTCTTGCCCCATGAGAGCCAGCTCCCACCCTAGCGTGACCCTGACTGATAAGCAGAAGGATGGAAGGAAATTGTTAGCTAAGCTAAACACTTATATTAAACTAAACCTCTGCACACACTCTCTCTCTCTCTATATATATATATATACAGCCTAAAGAGGCTGACAGATAGATAAAGTCACCTGGGATTTAATTTTACCGTTTATGAATTGTGTGCAGTGCAAAACTGGAGAGAAAACTCCCCTGTGCACACTCTCCTCCTGTTCTCTTTTCTCTCTCCCTCTTGTCCTTCCTGTGTCTAGTTCTGTCTTGTCTCAAAGCATGCCAGTGGCCATGTCTCTCCCTGTGTGGCCAGCTGTGTCATAGGTGATCCATCACCACAGGTGGAGGCTTATTACTGGCCGAACCCTGTGGGCCCACCGATCCTGACAAATCAGCTGTAAATGCCAGCCCTCAGCCGAATGCTCTGATTGCTTCTGACAGGCACAGCGGGCCTTATGCCAGCTTCATGCCCCCTAGACCCCAAAAACCAGGTGTAGGCAGATATGTGTGTCCCTGAGTGTGTGTGTGTGTGTGGTTTCTCTACTACATTATTCAATACCTGCTGTTGGGGGTTTATGTTTCTGGTTTCTTTTTTTCTTGTTCCCTCGGTGCAACAGTACACAGTGTCGCAGTCAGCTGTGTGTTTGTGTGTGTGTGTGTGTGCATGTGTGTGTGTGTGTGTGAGGGAGAGAGAGAGCGCACACTTCTGTGTTCACGTGCCCATGTGTTCGTGTCACTCCACAGCGCGGTACTTGTGTCTACATGCACATTCAGCACTTTTCAACTAAAAACTCAGCCCAGAATCAACTTTCTTCTGTGACCTGAGCCTTCACAGAGAAACTTTTCTGCTTACAAGAAGCTTTAGGAGCTATTTTCTGCACATCCCGGACTCAAAGTTGGTCAAATTAATGTGGTCAATGCCATGCATGCTGGATCAAACCTGCCAGCCGCTTTTAATCTATTTTCATTCTGGCTCAAATTATTAGATGTTGCGTCTGTTATTTTCCAGAACTGTGTGAGGTTGAAGTTGAGAAATTGCCATTTGTCCTTTCAAATAAACACTCTGGTAAGAAACTATTGTTTGACCAGGTGTTCAGTCACACAGAAATAATATTTCAGGAGACACAAGTGTAACTATAAATATACTTATTATGGAAATACTTGATATCAAGCAGAAGAATTTCGAGTAGATGTGTTACAGCAGGTATGATTATCATACTGTTCAACAGTTTGTCTACATCTAACACTCTTAGCAGTAAATAAAGCAGAGATCCCTGAATCAGGTCACAACCTTTTAGGGACCTAATCATATACAGAGAGATCTTCTCACATCCATCTGTAGCCTATTCATGGTCAGAATATAAAATAACACAGTAATCTGTTAAAGAAGAAAATAAGGGCTTCTATTTTTCTTCTGTCTCCCCTGCATTTCCACATTTTCCATACATTTTCAGCCCATTACACACAAAGTGCTAAAACATCAGTATTATGTATGGATAAAAGAGGATCAAAGGCATTCCAGATTCATTTTAAAAGGCTTTCATCTACTGCCTTATCATTATTTGAAGTTAAAACCAGCCCTGTTTGGTCCTTTCACTTCATGATACACTCATGGAAAAAAAAAAGCTTTAAAGCTGGATTTTTGTGGCCCTATGATTCATCCGTTTCAGCTGGCTAAAAATAAGCCTCTCTGATGCCAAGTAAGCATCCACATAATTCAACCCTCGACATTACAAATGATAGACCAGTGGCCCAGGTGCTGGGGCCAGGATTACTGAAGATATCGGAAACATCATGTGAAACATGAAATATGCGATGTCTTCCTTGTTTTACATGTGATGAAAATGATTTATAAAAGACTTTTCTTTTCTGCCACCTTTTAATATGTTCTGATCTAAAATAATAAAGTTAATGAAAGGCCAGCAATGTTGTGGGGATGGAGCTGGACTCCTTCAAGGTGGTGTCGGAGAGGCGGATGCTGTCCAAGATAAAGACAATGTTGGATAACACCTCCCACCCACTCCATGACATGTTGGTCAGTCACAGGAGCTCGTTCAGTGAGAGACTGAGATTACCGAAAAGCACCACTGAACGACACAGGAAATCATTCCTGCCTGTGGCCATCTCCCTGTACAACGCATCCACTTAACACACTGTTTGCTGCTACAACTACACATGTTTCTTTTCCAAATATTTATTTATAAGTGACTTATGTATGTATATATATGTATATATTGTACTATTCTTAGTTAGCGTATTGTCTGTCTTGTCTTAATGTTGGTTTAAAATGGAGCACTGTAACAAAAAATAATTTCCCCCAGGGATCAATAAAGTATTCTGATTCTGATTCTGATTCTGAAAGGTCAAATAACTTATTAAAATGGCTTATTATTAGCATTATTAGGATGCATCCCATGATCTCTGGCATTGGTGTGAGAATGAACAGTTATTATTAGCAGTACCACAAGAGGCCGCTTGTACAGAAGATGCAAATGAGGAGTTTTAACTTCTGATTAAACAGTTATCAGCGCTGTCATTTTTCTTGTGAAGACATCATCAGAGAAGAAATTTCCGAATGTATGTCATCATGGGGAAGGTACCCCGGGGAGCCAGTGCTCATGAAAATAAACTCTCACTTGGGAATGTCACACAAGCACACGCAGGCATCCCACTCATACCATGTTTGGGTTTGTGGGATCGTGTGTGTGAGTCAGACTTCAGCCCACTGTGGTAGCAGGGGGTCCTAGTTATATGCAGTGTTTAAGTAGTCAGAGCTAGACTGTTAGTCAAAGTTAAAGCAAAGGGCCTCTTGCAGCAGCAGCTTCTTTGTGTGTCTGTGATCACTTATTTTTAAAGAAAAGAAAGTAGAACTCAAAACTAAGAAACAAGACAAGCCACAAGTCTGCCTAAATGAACACATTTCACACGTAGTTAATACAATCTTGGTAATCTCGGTGTATATCTTAAGTTTTACACATCGAAGATGTAAAACAAAAGACAAAAATGGAGGTTTTCAAAGTCAAAATTGTCCCAGCTCGACAATTTACACTGATTATCTCCATCATTGTGTAACAAATGTTTTAGTTGCCCACATAAAACCAAAATAACGGCAGCAACAGCAGAGAAAACACTACTTTAGGAGCACTAGGCACTGGGAAGTTATCTCAAGCTACAGAAACAATAGACTAGTTTTGAAGAATTCCAGTCGTCAAGTCAAATTACTGTCATGTTAGTCTGTAATGCCAATAGTACAAAATCAAGGTATTCCACGTGTGTGTGTGTGTGTGTGTATATATATATATATATATACTTCATATACTACTTCATGTAGTGAATCATATAAGGCTTAAGGCTTATATGATTTACTCATGAAAGTGGCCAATTTCTCATTACTTTCATATATTGTTTTATTAAGTATCCAAAACATACAAGTTTCATTTATATAATTTTTCAAGGGATCTTATATCTGTTTTCACTCTTGTATGCTTTTCATACAAGTTTCACACAAGACAGATACAAACTTTATAAGATTTATATATATCTTTTCCATATGGGTATATATATATATATATATATGTGTGTGTGTGTGTGTGTGTGTGTGTGTGTGCGTGTGTGTGTGTGTGTGTGTAAAATTGTTCTTCTAACGAGTAAATACGCTACATGAAAAAGAAAAGCCAAGAATTCAAGAACCGGGCCAAAAAGGTCACATACTGAGCCGTTCTAATTGCTGAACAGATTGAGTGGATGTCATTGATTTACACAGCAGGTGTCTAATATCTTGACACCTTGATTAGAATATAATTGGTCACACAGGCAGAGCAGCTCAACTGTGCTCAACGAAAGGAAGCTTGAAATGTATATGTTGTCTCTAGTCTAGGAAAGCTTTAGCATACTTTTTAAAAAATAATTATAAAATACAGTTATGTTATTATTACATCATCGATAAGGTCACGATGGAGAGGAACCTTAAAGCAGTGATTAAAGTGATGCTCGCCATAAAAGAAGAAAGCAGTGAAATACAGCGACTCCCTTTGTCCTCTGCAAACTGACCCAGCCTTTCAGCCACGATCTTCCTCTATTCTCACTTCAAACAACTGAGAAAAAGTATGAGTGACAGAGACTGGAGATTAAAGATATATAAACGACGTAAATGGGGCACAGAGAAGACGAAAATGTAGACTGGAGAGGGAGTTAAGGGAAAAAAATGATAATAACAGTCAAGACTTATTTAACAGTGGTACAAAGATAATGAAAATGTGAAGCCATGAAGGAATCAAAACTGCTGGCTTAGCATAGCCAATGATGTCAGAGATAGTCACTGGAGTGATGAGAAAGACGGCTAAGAAAAGGAGTAGTGTGCGTGTGTGTTTGCCCATATATGTGTGTGTGTGTGTGTGTGTGTGTGTGTGTGTGTGTGTGTGTGTGTGTGTGTGTGTGTGTGTGTGTGTGTTCTCTTGTGGAGGGCAGGTTCAGGGCATTAGCACGTTTCTGTTTGTTGCCTTCATATCTTTATTCTGCCTTCTGTTTTACCTGGCAGTTATGTGTGTGTGCATGTGTATGTGTGTACATTCATATGTGTATTGTGGGGGGGAAACAGTGCTGAACTGCAGTTTCAACAGAAAAAGATTTTTTTTTTCTTACAAAAGTAAATCTAATATTGTGCTCTGCTGACAGGATATTGTATTTAGGACACCAAATGTTTTTGTCCTGTTTTCTTAGGCAAGTTTTGGTTGTTTCAGTTTGCAGTTTGCTTTCAATTGTTTTAACTTTAAGAAGATAATCTTTAGGATTATTGCTATGACAAGCAGCTAGACATGAGAACTGACAATTAGAAATGAAGAGAATTCATGAGAATCGATGTCGAAATTATTAAATATGGACGACATAATCAGTGCCTATGTGGCCAAAGAGGTCTAGTTTAATCTCATGTGACCAAAAGATGAACTTCCAGTATGGATAATCTTTCTCGACATTGTCCTTAGCATACTTTAGTCTACCTTTATAGTGTCTGCTTTGCAGAAGTGGAGTTGTTCTTGATCTGCAACCTCACAATCCGTTCCTGGGCAGGGTTCTAGTGATGGTCTTTTTTGAGACTACGATCCCCGACTTAAGTCATTCACTGGTTTCTTGGCAGTTATTCTGGGGTTTTTCGATACGTCTCTCACTAGTTTTCTTTGCAGAGTCTTTCGTTTCCTACCTCTGTCAGGCTTGTTCTGTACTGTGTGGCTCTCATTGAATGCCTTGATGATACTTTGCGCTCCAGTTCTTCACTTGGAAAAGCTGTGATAATTTTGCATCACCAGCTTCTGCTTTGAGAGGATCAGCGGTTGTTTTTCTCAAGTCTAAACTGATTTCTTTTATTTTTTGGCATTATGCATTCTCAAGTGACCCCTCAAACTCTTGCTGAAGCTTTTAAACTGAGTGTAAATTGGAAGGTAATCATCACTTTTTACTTGATTTTACAAGCTTTGTGTAGTTGAATTATATTGCCAGACAAAGGCTTAATCGGTATCACCACATCTGAAGTTTAACTTTTTTCTATGGAAAAAAACAAATAAAACCTTGGTCTTTCATAAACTAAGATAAAAAAAGATCCGAGATTGTAATGGGTCTGGGTCTGGGCAACCTGCATAGATCATGACGAACAGTTCTAAGCAATAATAAACAATGGTTAAACTGTATATGCACGCACACATGCTCTTGTGTCCATATTTGTTTATAGCTGTAATAACTTTTAATCTGATTTTCAGATTTGTAGCCTATTAGTTGAGATTAAATATGTGTGTTGTTAGTATTTCAAAAGTATTTTTTAATTTTGTTGACTGTTCCAAAATTAAAAAGCCACCACATGTCAGTGAAAATTAGCTAAAATCCCTAATGAAACTGTTTGCAAGTTAACTGACTAAAGGTCACTGTCTGCTCTGGTCATATCAAGCAAGGGTGCTGTTAAAGTAACAGTTTTTTTTTCTTTTAAGAAAAAAAACTTTTTTTTGTTGTTTAGTGAAACAACCATAAAAGCAGTGACCTAGATAGGCTTGGACAAAAGTTTGTAACTTCATTTCAAGAGTGCACTTTAATAATATAAAGTGCTCAATTAAGTTTGGTAATCAAAGATGATTAAGGCAGACAATTATCTTCAGTAATCAGAGCATGTTTCATATCATGTAAAGACAAACACGTTTGTGTGCGGATTCAGGTACGTGTTATCGTGTTCATGTGCACATACTTCACCGCAGGAAGTAAAAAGCACAGCGGAGGAATAGTTACTCAGAATATATAAATATATATATAAACACACATGCATACTAAAGTGGCAGTGGCCTTCAGCTACTTCCTTGTAAGCTCATCACATGAAAAGATAAAGCGCTAGAACACAAGGTGCTTCACAGGAGGTGGATGACCAATATCGACAGAAGGATCTCTAGGTATGTGTGTGCAATTGTAGCAAGACACACTTATAGCTCTATCAAAAAGAATGGGGGAGATTGTCGTCTTTTGCCCCTATTTTCAATGAAGAAACAAAAAAGGGAAAAAAAATAGACTTTTGCATCCTAAAAAACAAATTCTCTTACATGCTTTTAATATTAAGACTAATTTAATTAGGGAATAAATCAAAGAGCAACTGAACCCAGATAAATAACCTTGCCTGCGCTACCAATTATTAGTGCCTATATATTCCACACAATGTGCAAGACTGGCCAGCAGGATGAGTTACAACAGAATGACTTGGCAGAACTTAGTACTCAGTATTCTGTCAATACTTTTCCTGAGCTCCTGCTTCGGCAGAGTAAATGTTGCCCTAACATTTTGTAACAACAATAATAATAATAATGTATTTATAACATGAATTTTAAAATCAAAATACAGGACAATGCATATAAAATGATCCTGCAAACATATAACCGTTTTTAAAACTAAAAATAAATAAATAAATACATTTTAAAAATCACTGAATTGGATAATCTAATAGCGAGACAGCCTCATCATCCCCATCTTCACAATGTTCGAGGGCATGTGAGTAATGCGTGTAAAAATACTTCTTTGATAGAAATGTGCAACATTCACTGTCTCAGCAGCTAAACGCAAACACTTTCTGACTGCAGGGAAGAATAATGCCGTTCACACTTTGGATAATAACTCCCTGAAATTTACTGCCTTGACATGCGAGTAGGTTGAGCAGAAAACCATGAACTTTCTAGAACTAAATCAGGACACTATAGATAAAGTTATGCATCTACTATGTAATGCACTTACATAGAGGCCTCATTTACAATGCCGCATTAATTAAACTTTGAAAGACTGAATTTCAGTTTATTGATATTGAACACTAGCTAGTACTTAATGATAAAATACTTGCAGCTTAAAACAGTCTTGTTCCTCTGTATCAACATTTAGTAGGCAGTACAGTGTGTGTTAATTAGCTCATAAAGAAATACTTTTACTTAGAACTGATAGGTGAATTTTTCACCTTTAACTCTCCCACAATAAAAATGAGGTAGAGAGTAAACATTATTTTTAATCTTTATCATGTTACTGAAGAGCTTATAAATTCACTTGGGAAGATTTTCATTTCAAATTGTTCCCTTGGCCCTCTTTAACGACCAAAACAAATAGACCAGACTTCCGATTATGTACACACTATAGCTAAAATTAGATGCACCTTGTCCAGACATGGTATCAGCATATTTAAAATGGTTGCAACATGGCACAAAATGTCTTCCCTCTAAGGTAATGGGGAAATTAAGGGACTCAAATCCCAGCAGAAGCAATAATGGCCGGGTGATTGCCTCAAACAGAGATTGTAAAATGTTTGAAAAGCCCCACACACTGAGGACAGATTAGGAGGGCTTTTATTTCTGGTCGGTTTGTGAAGTTGGAATGAAACAATCACACTGTTAAATAGAAGTTTGCCTGTGTGAATGTGCATGTACGGGTGCATGTGTGTGTGCGTGTCTTGTTGCCAGAGCTGTGTTAGTAGAAATCTGACAAGGTGCTGACAAGTCGATGGCATTGTACCAAATGGTGAGAGACTTGTGGACATTTGGTTCTTACCTTGTTGGAGAGACATCACATAGTGATTGGACAAAAAGACAAGGGAAGGAGAGAAGAAGAGAAGTTGGTGGGGTGGGTGATAATAGAGAGAAAAGACAAAAAAATATATTGTTAGAATTTGCCTTTTCGGTATAACAGTTGGAACATTTCATATTCTTAAGATGACAAACCAATGAATGCCAATGCATCTGAAACTTGGATATGTAAAAAACCCTAAAAACAAATAAATACACACTCACAGGTAAACAATAACTATATAGGTAAAGCTTAAGATAGCCCCATGCGTCGCAATGCTCAACAATATGACCTAATGTATATATTGCTTGCATAATTGAGAATATTAGCTTTACATGCAATTTAATTTTCAAAACAAGTCCAGTGGGGCTCATGTACATGTTTTAAAGAACTCCACTTGCTGGTGACAAAGGAGGCATAATATCATTTTATCAAAAATAATATATTGCTATACTAAGCCGAAAACAGATCAGATGAAACTGTTTAAAGCAAAAGGCCACTTTTATCATAATATCACTTGTCATTTATTGTGAAATACATGACTTTATTTCCATGGCATCTTTGAAAGTAAGTGTTAAAACATGCTTTGCAGATGTAGTTAAATCTATAATATGACAAAATAAGAGAACTGCTAACAGTGTCAGACCAAACAGAATAGCAAATTCTCAAGATGAAAAAGATGGAAACTGCTTTCCTAACTTTGTAATGAGCACTTAATTTGATTGCTACTTGAAGCAAGTGGTATCATTAGCCCAGTGGCACTAGTATTATATTTATTATTGTTATGGCTCTGGGATTTATACCCAGGGTTTTAACTATTTTTTGAGAGTTAATGAATCAAGTTAATCGGTTAATGGTGCATTGTTTGCAATAGTTACATTTATTGTTCCTGTATACTTTATTTATTTATTAAAATTTGAAAGTTTATAAACATTTTTTTTTTATTTTAATGGTATATTTTCTAGCCTTGTTGGATAAGTCTGTAACTACAGCAACTTTCACATTGTATTTAGTTAGTTCCTTTTTGTGGTTTCATTTTCTGCTCCCCCTGTTTTTCCTCTGTCTTTCAGTTTTCTCCTGTGTCAGGCTTATTCTGTTTAGCTGTCTGTCTTCCTGTTTTATTTTGATAGTCTTTTGTTTCTAATCTTTTGAATTAATTTGACTTCCTTTGTCTTGTCATCCTAATCAGCTTCAGCTGAGTTTGTTTCCCACCTGTTCCCCCTTCCTCATTATCTCTTATATATCTCAACTTTCATTTTTCCTTTGTTGTGTCATCCCCATAGTAGTGTGTCCTCTAGCTCTGTGTTCTCTAAGACTTGGTAATCCTAGTGATGTCTGCCTTTTTGGATTCCCTGGTTTTGTTCTCCTTTTTTGGTTTTTTGTACTATGACGGACAAATGAATCAGTCCTTTGTTGATACAAACTAACAGCCCTGGGATGCAAACTGATCCTTTTTTTTAAATGAAATTAAAAGTCATGGGCAGAAGTTTCTTGCTTAAGAAGACACATTTTTTCACAGCTGTAATATAAAGAGCTGCTGGCTTACTTTCGTTATGAGGCTAGAAGTCTTACCAGAAACTAAAGTGTGTGCTTACTTCTGATTGATTGAATTTTTCTTCTCTCCCCACTGTCAAGTACTTTCTGAAATGGGTGCTTGTGTTTTTGCTTTGTGTATTTCATGCCATAAAATTTAAAAGGGAAAGAAGTGGACTGGGAATATCATTCCATTTCATTGCAGGTACTTTTTCCTCGTGCTCTCTAGTGAGTGTGCCTTCAGGGAAAAGATGACGCATAGTATAATTCATTTTTCTTCTTCGCCTGTCCCAGTGTGCAAAGAATAGAGGGCTCAGAACAAATAGGTAATGTTTCCATCAATAACGGTAAAATAGACTTCTGTAATTCAAATATTCAGCTTACACTGGCACATAGCCAAGGTAAATATATGTTTATTCACAAGGACACATTCTTCGACATAGACATTGCTTTGATGCCTGCAAAAAAAGTCATGGTACTTTGTGTGCATTTGTGTGTTTGTGTGTGTGTGCGTGCCAAGGGGACACTCTCGTAGTGACTAAATCACTGCATCCTTTCAAGTAGTCAATCAGAATAACATTACTTGAGCCCCTTGTCTCAGCATTGAATGAGGGTTTTGCTTCAAGATTACATGTTGAGGATGAAAGGCACTGATTGTTGGTTTTCATGTGGTTCTCATTCAGCAAACAGATCACAAGTGATGGCTTTGAAAGGAGATGCGAAGATAAGTAAGAACTCATGTGGCATTTTTTTGTCTTCCTGTCTTAACATGTGCTTTTTATACATAAAAAGTGTAGGTGGTGTTATATGTGTGTCAATTATGGGTATTCGATTAAGGTGCCCTGTAAACCTCCGTTTCATTAGGTTTACAGGGCACCAAGAGAATGGTCTGAAAAAAACATATAATAAAATAAACTGTAAGCAGGCAAAAATGTTTTGTAAAGAGGAGAGGTCAAAAGAGAATAGCTAGATTACTTTGAGGTGTTAGGAAGGCAAGAGTAAATCAAAAAATATTGGCAACTACCAGTGCTACCCCTTGGTCATTGCTACCAGTGCTACCCCTCAGCTGGCTAGTAGATATACCTATGGAACCAATTTCAAAATCCCGTGTCACCTTGTGCCAGCCTTCACGAGATTTTCTGAAAACATGACATTTGATCTCAGACGTTAAATGTTGTTGACTTCCTTCTTGAGTTATATTGCATTCACAGGATTTCCAGATGCTCAAATCATCTCAGACTGGTTTCTTTCTTTTCACTATACTCAAATGGCCTCCACAGTCACCGGATCTCAATCCAATAGAGCATCTTTGGAGTGTGGTGAAACAGGACATTTACATCACGGACGTGCAGTCAACAAATCATGTCAATATCAACATCATGTCAAAATCTCTGAGCACTTTACCGAATCTAATCTGTAAAGAATTAAGGCAATTCTGAAGCAAAAAAGGTGTTGAGGGGGTGAATAGTAAAGCTAAAGTGAAATGTATATTATATTTATTACAGTGGTTAGTCATGTTTTTGATACTTTGATGCTTTTTTAATGATATGATTTTCCTGCATTCACTGCAAACTACAACCTCAGTAATATAGTGAATAAATTATGTTTTGACAATGTGAATAAAAATACAGATTGTTGTCTCTGAAAAGTAGAATTAATGGATAGGCTTAAATATATAATTATATTACATGTAGTACATAGCATACTGTATGTATTATGCTGCATGTATAATGGATAAATGTATATTTAAGCGCAAAACATTTGTAATGGGAGTTTAAAGTTCTCGCTGCTGTTTGGATTGACAGACCTGACGATAGAATGATGTGTGGGTATGCTGCATTACATTTGCATCTGATATGAGAGACGAAGAGGCATAGCTTGTCATATGTTGCAACAGAAATCAATTTATCTATCCAGCATATATATTGGGAAATGCAATTCCGCCCAACAAAAAGTCATCAGAAATTGTAAAGTAGGAAATAAGATAGGAGAGATATTGAAAACCTAAATATAGGATGTTGATTCCATCCCACATTCTGCCCCACATGAGAAGACTCAAATCATTTTAAGCTATTGCATGTGTGTCTGTGTGTGTGTGTGTGTGTCAGCATCAAAGCCGCTTTGACTTTTATCCATCTTTATGCACAGAAGTCAAAAATCACAAAAATTGACGAATTAAAAAAAATGATCAAGTTTACATTTACAGTTGTATAATAAATAATATTCGTTCTCTCAACAAACATGACCTCTTGATGGGTTCATTCTCTGGGGCAATTTAAAGAAATATGATGGTGGCTTGAATGCAAGAAAAATAAAAGAAATAGACGATGATGAAAGACAAGAAAAATGAGAAAAAAGTTGCTGAACCTCTTCCCAGTCCACTAACAACAAAGGGTGATGATGAGTGAAAGAGAGAAAAAATGAAAGGGATATTAGCCCTGAGCAGAGTGATAAGAGAGGGATGTAAGCGGCTTCCTCTTATCAGTCCAGACAGAAACAAACCCAGTCCATTCCAGCTCACAGCCAAAAGACAGAAAAAAGCCCAAATACACAAACAGATATACATGTGCACAAATATACACAAAATTGCTCTCTTAATCATTTAAATGTCCATAAAATATCAGTAGTGGAATACAGGGGCATTTGTTTGAGATGAGTAAGCAAAAAAAAAACCTTTCAGATATCTAACTGGGAGCTTCGACTACTACAAGAGACTTCTACTGTTCAGAGGAGACTGCAAGTTCCAGTGTGACACCACGAACAGTCAGTCATGTCATGATTTGTTGCAAATAATGAATACAAGGAACACTGAACTCCAGCCAAGTCTTGATCCAAGAAATATATCTAATCTTTTTTTTGTTAGAAAAGACTAACATTCAAGGTAATACAACATATGTATACACATGAAAGAAGTAAAAAAATTCAATTGATAATTGGTAAATTCCAGCATTCCAAACGTGGAAAAGGTAAGCAGGCTTAAATTTTAAAAACGATTTATTAAAATTCTCTCAAATATCTCTACATATGGCTTAAGCACCAGATGTGCATGAGAATTACAGTTTTTCTATTAGCTGGTAAGTGAATAGACCATATATTAAGTACTTTCTTCCCTATAATTAGCTCCATGGGAAGCAAAAAGGTTGTGATTTTGTATCTCACTTGGTTTTAGTTTTAAACTGAATTGTGTTTGTTTTGCACACACCAGAATATCATTTAAGTGATAATTTATTTATCATTTATTCATTTATGTTTTAATGTCATGTGTTAAGATACTAATTTGTTTATGGTGAAATGTTATGTAACAGTATGCATGCTGTTACAATACAAAGCATTTTGTGGATTTTATTATTATTATTTTATTATTTATTAAATCAACAGCTTCTGAAAATGGCGGTCATAATGAACTCAAATACATAATTAGCATGTATCTTGTGGCTGTGCAGAATCTAATGTAGACTCAGAGTAGCATTGTCTCCGTGCTGTAAAATGTAGTACAGTGAACTTGCTAGGCCGTTCATCATGCATACTGTAGTGTGAGTTTTCACATAAAGGAAGAAAAAGAGAAAAAAACAAAATATCATGTCTAACACAAGCTCAGAAAGACTCAATATTGATTCTTTTTTCTGGTAATGCCTCAGGTGTGCAGTTAAGACGAACAGGATCAATGCACTATAGAGAGATGAAATGACCACGGATGTAACCATTTATCTGACACACTACCTCTCTAGACCTCACATATGGAGTTGAGTGCTCACTGTAAAGGAGCTCCAAATACAATATTATGTATTTATTATATTTACTTATTTTTTATATATACCGGTTATGTTCAGATAAAAAATTTAACCCACATTTCACTTGTGTCCTTTAAACATTACTTTGCTTTAACGTTCCTCAAAGGTCACTAATAAAAGACAAGTTATCTGTATTTATGGAAAACATTATATAAGTTACTTAAAGCCTACTTTGTACTTGAAGACTACCGTTTCACAGCTGCATCCATGTGTTACAGGTTAGTGTAAGTATTCAAGCAGTGGGAACCAAGAGGGAAACATAAACAAGAAAAAGAGCATAATTTAGTTTAATTGATAGTAGAGGAAAACTGAAAACAAATCATACTGCCCCTGTAATCACCCTGTGAGTAATTATAGCATTAGTGCTTTTCATTTATACAAAGAAGAAATTTTGCACTTTAACATAAATGATGTAAATTAAAGTATTTATTTCCATAAAGCCATTTGCTAACTTAATTGGGTCTACAGAAAGTTTTCCTAGAGCTAGCCTGTGACAAAGCCCTGTAAAAAACTGAGTAGACCTTATGTTTTAATACTTTTAGCTCACTTGTCTCTTGTCTGTTTAACAGCACTGCTTCAGTTCACTGAGGTTTGTGGTTATTCATTTATGCACAGCTCTCTTAAGGTCCTATCGCAATTTAATTGGGATGAGATCTGGACTTTGACTTTTTTGGATATTCTGTTGCAGATTTGCTGGTGTATTTGGAATCACTGTCCTGTTGTGTTCAGCCAAGCTTTAGTGTTTTGACAGATGGCCTCGCACAGAGAACCTTATACAGTGGGGCAAAAAAGTATTTAGTCAGCCACCGATTGTGCAAGTTCCCCCACTTAAAATGATGACAGAGGTCAGTAATTTGCACCAGAGGTACACTTCAACTGTGAGAGACAGAATGTGAAAAAAAAATCCACGAATTCACATGGTAGGATTTGTAAAGAATTTATTCGTAAATTAGGGTGGAAAATAAGTATTTGGTCACCTCAAACAAGGAAAATCTCTGGCTCTCACAGACCTGTAACGTCTTCTGTAAGAAGCTTTTCTGTCCCCCACTCGTTACCTGTATGAATGGCACCTGTTTGAACTCATCATCTGTATAAAAGACACCTGTCCACAGCCTCAAACAGTCAGACTCCAAACTCCGCCATGGCCAAGACCAAAGAGCTTTCGAAGGACACCAGGAAAAGTATTGTAGACCTGCACCAGACTGGGAAGAGTGAATCTACAATAGGCAAGCAGCTTGGTGTGAAAAAATCAACTGTGGGAGCAATCATCAGAAAATGGAAGACATACAAGACCACTGATAATCTCCCACGATCTGGGGCTCCACGCAAGATCTCATCCCGTGGGGTCAAAATGATCATGAGAACGGTGAGCAAAGATCCCAGAACCACACGGGGGGACCTGGTGAATGACCTGCAGAGAGCTGGGACCAAAGTAACAAAGGTCACCATCAGTAACACACTACAACGGCAGGGAATCAAATCCCGCAGTGCCAGACGTGTTCCGCTGCTGAAGCCAGTGCATGTCCAGGCCCGTCTGAAGTTTGCCAGAGAGCACATGGATGATACAGCAGAGGATTGGGAGAATGTCATGTGGTCAGATGAAACCAAAGTAGAACTTTTTGGTATAAACTCAACTCGTCGTGTTTGGAGGAAGAAGAATACTGAGTTGCATCCCAAGAACACCATACCTACTGTGAAGCATGGGGGTGGAAACATCATGCTATGGGGCTGTTTTTCTGCCAAGGGGACAGGACGACTGATCCGTGTTAAGGACAGAATGAATGGGGCCATGTATCGTGAGATTTTGAGCCAAAACCTCCTGCCATCAGTGAGAACTTTGAAGATGAAACGAGGCTGGGTCTTCCAACATGACAATGATCCAAAACACACCGCCCGGGAAACAAAGGAGTGGCTCCGTAAGAAGCATTTGAAAGTCCTGGAGTGGCCTAGCCAGTCTCCAGACCTCAACCCCATAGAAAATCTGTGGCGGGAGTTGAAAGTCTGTGTTGCTCGGCGACAGCCCCAAAACATCACTGCTCTCAAGAAGATCTGCATGGAGGAATGGGCCAAAATACCAGCTACTGTGTGTGCAAACCTGGTAAAGACCTATAGTAAACGTTTGACCTCTGTTATTGCCAACAAAGGTTATGTTACAAAGTATTGAGTTGTATTTTTGTTATTGACCAAATACTTATTTTCCACCCTGATTTATGAATAAATTCTTTACAAATCCTACCATGTGGATTCATGGATTTTTTTTTCACATTCTGTCTCTCACAGTTGAAGTGTACCTCTGGTGCAAATTACTGACCTCTGTCATCATTTTAGGTGGGGGAACTTGCACAATCGGTGGCTGACTAAATACTTTTTTGCCCCACTGTATGTACTTGATCAGAGCATTTACCTAGCATAATAAGATGTGTATTAAATGGAGGATTTTTGAATCACTAATGAATGAAAGAATAGCTCGTGAATAGCTAGTGAAAATACATGGACATTTTTTGCATGTTATCCAAACATGAATTTAGTGGTACACTAAAATGTTTATCATTTTAGGAAGTCAAGGGAATATTTGCAAATGTAATGGCATATCACAAATAATCACCAAATAATCCCTCAAGTTTTCACTTATAAATGTAGTATCAAATTGAAATAAATATGCATATAGCTTATTAACCGGCCACAAGCTAAAAGCAGGTACTTTAAAATTACTCAGTGTTTTTCAGTGTATTTCAAGTATCAGAGAAAGGCTGTAAAGTAACTATTATAATAACAAAAGTATTATACATTTGTCAAAGCGTTCATATTGACTGGTAGCCAAAAATGGAAAAACAGAAGTTAAAAAATGTTTTGTTTTTGAGAAGAAGTTTGTCTAAAAGACGGGGCAAAGACGGATACACGTGTGCATAACCCAAAACAGCAATATGTGTCTAGACTTCTCTATATGCATATTTGCATTTTTGTGTTTATTTGCATGTGCAAAGGCAGATGTGCACATATTTGTACTTGGCAACTAGGCTTGCTCGGTTTCTGTGTGTTAATCTCTTTTGAGTGGAGGTTAATAGCACAGAAGGCTGAAAGATGGACCCTTCCAGCATTCAATGGCTGTTTGGCTGCAGCAGTGCATTTTTTTTCCCCAAATAAGCGTTTCATCTGCCAAATTATGCAATGACAACTTGTTTCATCATTGCAACCATTATCAGGGAGGAGCCAGATGCATCGTATAGGAAAAAAGCTGTTGTGGCAATTCAAAACGGCTTTGTCAGTTGAGGTTTGTCAAGTCCATTGTTGAGCATGATTTCTTCTCCTGAATATTTAAATTGAGATAAACAATGACGTGCAAGATTTTTGGCTTTATTTCCCTAAGAAGTTTTGTCTGACTATGTCAACAGCTAAATGAATTTAAAATGGGATCAAACTGTCAAACCCAATTATTATATTGTGACACATGCAAAAAAGACTTTGTAATGATACCGGTGCAATGTAAAAATAGAAAAAAAAGTTTCTCTGACCAATGATTGTGATCATTTTCTGAATGTGGCCTCGTGTTTATTTCTCTAAACCCCTACTGTCAGGGTAGTGTTAAGCGCTCATTAAGCCCAAAGAAAAATCTTGAAAGAGGAAATGAAAATGCTTCCCTATGGTTTTTTGCTATTTGCCAAAAACAGTGAGTGAACAGTAGTAAGTAGCTACTGCAGCAACTCAATCAGTGGCTCAGTGTGGGCGTATGCTCTGTGCATGTGTGTTTGGGGTCTTAACAGACTACCATGGTGTAGTGGATGAGCCATACAGGCAGGCCGGATTACTTCTCAATAGGAACACATTTTTGACCCTTGATAGATTATGAACAACCAGGTAGCTTTTGCTTTAATCAGTGTTTATTCACTGTTGTGTTGGTTTTGATTTTTTTTAAATGGTTCCTTGGTCCACAAGCAGTAATTTAACAGATCTTGTGTATTTTCTTTAAGGCTTTCAGAGACTGAATGACGACAAGACCAAAGAACAGGCTTAAAATGATTTAAAGTCTAACTGGACCTAACAGCATTTGGAAAAATATATCATTAAGTAAGTGCGCCTCCTGTGGATATAGCCAAATATCACAAACATACATTTCTGATAAAACCCCTGAGAGTGAAGTGGGAAATCATTTGAACTTTTCCACCATGATCAGCCATGCTTTCAGAAGCTGTTTTGTGTTAAACTTGAAGCATTATGTACTAGTGAATAAGAACTTGTCATTTACCCACCAACAAAAATAGTTTGAGCTCTGCTCAGTATCTTTCAGAAAACATCCCTAAAGAAAGACAGAGAAAACAAACACATAAACCAAGACGTGCATTCACGAAGGTGCACTGTCCTACATACATATACACACAGTCACATGTGTATTTGTGCACACTCTGTTCCATGGTGGGATGACAGATCTGGGACAACCAATTGTGAAGTTAAAAGACCCCGTAAGGCACAGTGTCTACCACCCCATATTTAGTGCTGGCGGCTGAACCAGGCCAAGCTCTAAGTAATGATGGCAGCATGTGGCTCACAAGGGGGTGCTTTAAGCTGCTAGAATGTCTGCAGTGCAGTGGTTTGTCCCCACGTACAGTACACATACACACACACATACACAAACTCACGTCACACAGAGGCAAACTCTTAAAAACCTGTGTACTTTCAACCTCCTTTTAAAGTGTATATAAAGAACCTTATGTGCACTTGATAAATACACACAGACACACGAATATAACTGCTTACACATCCACTCACATTTCTCTGTGAAGACATTTGACAGACCAGACTGCTTTTAGTGCGTCTTACATTACCATATGGAAACACAAAAGGGGGAGATTCAAAGAAAAATGCTTTCTTGTTCGAATGTTTTACGTGCACGTTGTTGTGTATGTGTCTGAGGGATGGCTGAAATCTCTGTCATTGTGTTTTTCCATTATGTGCTCCTTGTTTAACATTTCTCTGATATTAATGGTATTTTAATAGTATATTCACTTTGCTTTCCCTCTATGGTTCAAAGTAGCAATTAGCTGCACTTTAGAAGAGATTTTTAAAAAATTAAAGTCGTCCTACATAAAGGGATGGGCAGGACAAGGATGCATTAGGTAATGCAAATATCTAAAAATTACTTCAAATTAAAAAGCATGCGAGATAAGGAGCTCTATAGCTGAAAATGCATTTAATGACTCACAGAACATGTGCACTGAGAGCTGACTATACTGTATTCTATTGATTATATATGAGTCAATGAGTCAAAGTTTGCAAGTTAAAAGTTTTAATGTCATCCATTATCAGTGGATGTCGCAGGAAGACATAGCACTAAGATAAAAATATATGTGGCCAGTCAAGTGTGTCGCATTCACACTGCTGCTCAGCTGCTCCGCGGCTGCTGAGTGAGCCCTCATCTGGGACTCTCCTCAGCTCTTTCTGGGACAGTGGCGCAGCTGCCCCTCTGTTGGTCTTCCTTGGTCTCTTGTGTTCTGGGGGCCTCTGGATGTCTGGAGTTTTGATCTCCTCCACACCTGCTTCACGCCCTGGAGGACGGGGCTGTGGCCCCCCCACACCCTCTAGCAGATTATTACATGAAGGAACCTTTTAAAAAAACAAAAAACAAGCGCGTCCATGCTCACAGGTGTACACACGGGTGATCACACCCACAAACTACACCCTTTTTGGCTCCTACCTCAAAGCACACTGTGTTCTGTTGATCTTATGTGCTGCACAATAATGTTTAACATTTAGTATTTACTGTCATATTCCCATATATCATTGTGATGTTGTTTATTCTATTACTCTTGTTCTCTTCTGCTTGCTTTCTTTTTTCTTTCTCAGCAGGTGATCCAGGTGATTGATATATGCATTTTTTTTTCTCTGCCCGTTCTGTTGGTTTTTGTCTTTTGCCCTTCTCCCCTGTCCCTCTTCTCAGCTGTTTCTCTTTCCCTCTTTCTTTCTCCCCTTCTTTCCCCCAGTCAAGTCTGTCCCGTATTCAGTAAGTGAAAATAAAATAAACAATAAAAGGTGAATCAAATGGACCATTACGGCAAGGCTGGGATGGTCAGTTTGGTAAAGTAAATCCGTTGGGCATCTTTCTTTGCCTTTAGACAACAATTCTGATGGCAAAAGAGCCAAACGGGACAGGCCAAAAAAAAAAAAAAAAAAAAAAAAGTGTGTCGCATTCAGATTCAGAACACATATGTATTTTAATTTCAAACAGATTTAAGCCTAGAGTGGAATGCATATAAGTAAGTGCAGCAGCAGCTGGAAAACCCTCCCTCACAAAGATGCACTGCACTCCTTTGGTTACTGCTGACACCCTCCGACCCTCCACCCCTCACTCCACCTCCGCATACTGCTTTTCTGAAAGCAATCAAGTTAACAGCATGTCACCAGAATAGCAAAGGGGCACAGGTTACAAAAAGACACAAAAAAAGTCAGGCACTGTGTGCTATTACAGAGATCGCTATATGGACGTAGCATTCACTTTGTAGTTGAAGGTCCCATGAAATGGTTCTCAGATTATAATTTCCTTTCACGGTTTGATGTGCTTCTGCATCCCCCAGGGTATAAAGGGGCAGGAAATGCTGCTAGAAGGGCAAAAACCTCAAAGTGGACACTGCAATAAACTTTGTTTCTTTAAGAAATTGAGATTACAGTTTAGACTTCATGTACATTTTCATGTATACATTTAGTACATCCCACCTTGCCTAACCAAACTGCCATGTACCTCAAGAAAATTTGACTTCCAGGCTCCAGATAGACTGGCTACATTCTTTCTCGTTATGATTATGACTGTGGGAGTGTGCTCAAAAATATGCTGCCGATTAAAAAAGAAAAATCGTTTTTTATATGTTCAGACTAACAATGAAGACACAGAGTAATTCTAAGCATGACTTATATTTCTTCGAATAACGAGTTAACCCATTCCATGATAAACAACCTCATACATGGATTGTGTGGAAGCATCTAGAACTACTAAAAAAATTTAGTTATAGCTTATGTAATATTGTAAATTCATCCACGTGCACATGATTTTTCTATTTTGATTTTTTTTACAGAATGACCCTTTTGCTCTTCTGTATTTTCAGAGTCAAAGTTTATCTGACAAAGTCGGCAGGACAGTCTGGAGTCACCGGGGTGACAAGATAAGGAGAATAGAGGATACAGTGTGACCAGATCTGTCACACTCACACACTATGTTGTCAAGCAACGGCACATAAAAAAGATAACAAAACATGTTAATTTAGTGCTATACCCTGGAGGTAACCACGACACGCAGGTTCACAATACCGAACCTGTACAGTATAACTTTCTTAACCAAGTGGGATAAAAATTTGCGAAAGCGGTGGCTCGAGAATTGTTCGAAATTATATCACATGTTGTTTGAGAGCTGAGGAGCACGAGGGGGCTCGTTGGTGTGCTGTGTGAAGCAGAGAAGAAGTACAACTTGTAGATCAACTCAAGAAAAAAAGAAACTTTCTTAAGAAACTGAAAAAGCATCAACAAGGTCTTAATTGTATGAATGTGTGATGCCTTTTGTATATGTCTGAAATGCTTTTGTTGGTCATGGAGGTGAAAAGGACTATTTAATGAGAGTAACGGGTCGTTGAATGTGTTATAATTTTCTACATGTAATTATAAGTTTATTAATTACTATATGTATCAGTTCTTGCATCAGTTTACACTCATCCACAACCGCAGAAAGCATGGGTTCTTACCAAGGTTACGACACATCAATATTCCAAAGGTGTGCTTTTCATGCTTTCGCTCACTTATTCACACCTCACATCTGTTTTCAGGGCCTAACGCCATGCAGTGAAAATCACTTCAGATAATGAGTCAGACAAATCTGCATAGCCTATCAAAGACGTCTTACCAGTGTATGGCTCATTCATATGCATGGGGTTATGGTGAGACATGTGCTGTCATTGGATCTGTCATGCTGAAGCCCGCCTCTGTGATCAGCACTAATAGCTACTGGATGGCTGTTCATTAGTAACTATATAGTAATATTTATATATATAGTAATATAGTAACCATAGTTTTTTTCTGATTGCCTGTGGGGTGTGACTCAAGGCTTTAAACTAAAAGTGGCTTGAAATGATGTCCTCTTGATCTAAACTCCAAAGTGCTTGAACACTACTATTAGTGAGACCACCTCATACAATATACATGAGAGGTATTCCTTGTTTGCGATTTTTGTCCTAATAGAACTGCATACACTGCTACTGCTACTTTCTGCAGCAATTCTCCAAAATCCAAAATGACCAACCTAAGATTCCAAAATTAATTAGAACTTTACATGTAAGCTTAATATTTCCAGTTGATAAGATTTTACTTGCTGCATAGTTCCTACCTTTGAAAATAATCTTTCCCTCTTTCTCTCCTGCTGTGTATTTGTTACTGTCTCAATCTTTGATAAATACATCTTTGATTTATTTAGCTAGCAGTAGAAGTGTGTGTTTGGTAATATTTGTTGATCCATTTGCCATTTACCTACAATTACCTGCAAACCTGCAAAAGGTTTATTCTGTTTAACCCTCTCAGGCTCAAATTAAGTTTTTGTTGCTAATGCACAAAAGAATACCTGCAGTGGTACTTTTGAGTAAAAAAAAACCTCATAAAATATGTATGTGGGGTAATCAGGTTGTTAGCTTTTAACTGTTGCAAATCTGCAACGCCTGCCTTGAGAGGGTTAAGCTAATTCCTCTTCTGTGGCGCAAGCTAAATGCTGGGATATTGCAAGCAACTTTATTTTCATCTCCAACACCAACGTATCACAGGACAGGAAGAAAAAAGGGATGTGCTCAGGGTGTAAGCAGGCATGGGAAATAATTATTTTCTTTTTACTGCATAAGTATCCGCATGCCATTACTGGAAGTAATGCCTTGCTGCAGCACTTGAAAAATTGACTATTCAACCATAATATGCATAAACTGGCTTATCAGATTTAATTACTATAAACTGAAGGTGTTGGAATGTCCTTCCAGTTCTTTCTGGCTCACTCTAACCTGATAATCAGAAGGATTGTGGTTATATTTGTAGCTGTTCTTTAACTTTGCCATTTAAACTATACTTAGAATCACAAAACTGAAAACTTCACTCATTTAACTGAATAAACTTATTCAACCAAATGATGCTTCGCTGCAACAAAATAACAAAGTAAATAGCGACATGTCATTTAATTAAAAAGCAAAACAAAACAAAACAAACTGTTGATATAAAAAAGATAAAAGAAAAAAAACAAAAAGAAGAGCTAACGCATGCTGATACACCCACTTTGTTCAATAACTCACTGCAGCTCTTGACTTAATGTGGCATGAGCACTTACAGAAATAACTGAAGAAGGTCAACTAACTGAAAAATGAGCTGAAATTATGACAAGAGAGAAACAACTAGCCGTCAGAGAAGTGTGACAGACAGCTGCGGTTTTTGTTATCTCTCTTTATTACATTTGCGTTTGAGTGTATCTTTCCAGCTTGAATATTCTGTGATTTTGAACATATCATATCACTAAAATAGGTGTAGACATATTTATATGGTGTAACATCAGATAATTACAGAAAATTAGCATATCTCACATGGTGATGTTTAGTGACCTACCTTTGAAACAGTCTTGTAAAATCCTGTAAATGCTTTGTTGCTATGCATATAAAGTTTAACAAAAGTGGCAAATGAAGCGATAACTATACATTTTCTACACTCCTCATTTCTACCTGAAGAAGGAGTTATAGTCGCTTCCAACTAAATAATAACCAAACAATTTCATATTTTATTACTAAACATAGTAAAGATAGTGGATCGGGGGAGGGGGGTTGGAACGTTATCTGAAAATGTAGAAACCACACCTTTAAAATATTACCAAATAGGGACTATGTAAGACCAAGGCAACGAAAATAAAATGATTAAACAATGCAGTACCTTTTTGAGACTAACTATATAATTTTATTAACTGGTATTTTATTTTTGGGGGGGTTAATGGACTGTAATTCTAGTCTATACCATTGTGGTCAAAACTTGATATACTGTCTCCAGGAGCCTGAAACCATCCATATTTAATTCAATTCAATTCAATTTTATTTTATTTATACAGCGCCACATCACAACAACAATCACCTCAAGGCGGTTTATATTGTAAGGTAGACCCTACAATAGTACATACAGAGAAATTCCCAACAATCATATGACCCACTATGAGGAAGCACTTTGGCGACAGTGGAAGAAGGAAAAACTCCCTTTTAATAGGAAGAAACCTTCGGCAGAACTCGGGGAGGGGCGGTCATCTGAGTGACTGGTTGGGGTGATAAATGTATAATAGAGATCAAACTTGCTCACTCGCCTTCAAGCGAGCCAAGCGTATCCTTCAAGCTGGGGTCGTCTACAAGAGGCCTGAAGCTCCTCCACAGTACTTTTGCTGTTCTTAGGACTTCTGGACATCACCAAGTGCTTTGATTGCCACAGGAGACCACTGCTGCATTCACCCTTCACATCTTTTTGAGCTCCTCTCTTAGTCCTTGGTATTTCTCGAGTTTCTTCACCCTGATGCTGTTATTGCAACAGCCAAATGCATTCAAAGGAGCTTACAAAGAAGCCAAATGCATGTTTACCTAATCTTTTATGCAGCTAACACTACCCTTTAAGCGGCTATGACCACCCAATGCATTTTCGTCAAACTAAATATGAGCTAACTGATTTCACAAAAAAGATATACACTTTACTCTTCCTCAATCTTCGTGGAGAATTATCGTTCTCTATCTCTGTCCCGTTTTTATCTTCCCTTTCATCTTTCCTCTTCGTTCTTAAAGAATAAACGTGGCTCCATTTCATGTCAGCACTTTTACTGCTCAGTTCAGGGTTGATACCTGTCGCAAGATGGACTGATAGCTATAGGAAACAAAACATGGTGGCCGATCAAAGGATCCACAAGTTCAAAGCAGCTCTTCTCAGGTGAACGAATTTATGTGTGCCTCTTCACAAAGGCTAAAATTACTCTTTGCCCACAATTTTTCCTTATCTTGCTGCCTCTGTCACTTTAGTCACACTTGTCTGCCCTCATCTTTGCTTATTCTAGCTGTAAGCACAGGCTTGTGCTTTTTTTTTTTCAAACACAGGCTGCCTATGCCTTTGCTGATTTATTTTCTTTTATTATCAATTTTACCTTTTCTCTACCTGTCTTTATTCCCATCAAACTCTCGTAAATGTTCAGATGTTTTATAGAATCATGTGGCTCAGTGGCTGATAAGCAGTAATTAAAGTGTTGTGATACAGTGATAGCAGAGGATTGAGAATCAGGTCAATTAAAAACCAATTACTAGGTACATAGTAGACCTTTTACAGGACACAGAGGGTGCACCGATGATGTGCATCTGAGAGAAGATCAGAATAAAAAAGAGATAAAGTTAAAAATCGTGAAGCCTGATAGAAATATAGAAATGTTGATGTTTACAAGAATGAGAAAAGAGTAATATAATATAGTATGAGTGTACATTATGTATGTACATTAAGTTATAGAAGTGCTGCATAGTTTATCCCCCCCCTCCCCTTTCTTTTTAAACATAATCTTTATTAGCCGTTTGTTTTAGTGAATGCCTCAGAGTTTAATATTTCACCAGGTGGGACTCATTTCAACATTTCTGAGTCACGTTGCTGGTCACTGGCAATAGTTTTGTTGTTAAGATAACACATTTTTTCTTGGTAAAACACCACAAGATTTGGAAAACTCTGCTTTGGACAGATGGAAAAATGTAAAATTTACTATTTAGTGACATTACACTTATTCCAGTATGTTGTTCCCTTCTATCAACCCATTGTGGAGGGAACTACGTACTCTAACTCCTGTATAGCAAATGCCAACTTAATCGTCAACTGTCTTAATAACAAAGACTTGTAATGTGATTACAGCAATGCCATTTCACAGCCAAATTGATCACAACAACATCCCAAAGTAAGATGTGTTCAGTTCAGCTGTCTCAACAAAACAGTTTCTCCAGCCGACTGTGCCACTAATCTTCAGCTTTGGAGTACTGCAATGGTGATCTTTTGTGCTTTGAAATAATCCAGCAATGTTACACATGTGTATCCTTTGTATTTCAGGGGTTTCTGAACATTTTGCTGCTTGACCCTGAACTCTCCCTATGCAGCTACAGAAACGGGATACAGGGGAATCTCCCGTTTTAGGTTTAGAAACCCTCTTCTACACTCCTCTCTTTTACTTTTCATTCATAAAAAAATGTGCGGCTGCATATTTTTAATGAATGTATGAAAACTGATACACATTACAGCAAACATAACAACCTCTTTTCTTTCATATTTTATTCCCATCTGTTGAGAAACTGAGCAAGTGGGACAATTTATTATTTAACTGGTGGAAAAATAACAAATAAATACAATTTTAAAAAACGTGCTTATACATTAGTTCTGTTCCAGATCTGTGACTGGTTGAGGGTGTAACCAGTCTCTTGACTTATGGCAACTGCAGTAGGCTGTGAATGAATCTGAACTGGGTAAGCAGCAGAAAATGCATGGATGGGTGGATCGATGTGTGGATGAATAATATATTTTTTTACAAATTCCTATTTTTATTATTTAAACGTTTTATTATTAAACATCCCCATCCAATTTGTGGGTGAGCAATGGTTAAGGCTAATGTGATCAGCGACACGCACTGAACCCAAGATTCATGCAGTTAACCAGATTCATAGCACACACCTCTTTCTGATGCAGTACAAAAATAATAATAATTAATAATTCACAGTGTGGGGCAAGAAAAACAATTACTTCAAGTATGCAATTAAGACAAAGAAGGTATAGAAACAGCACCTCTGCATAGCAGTGAGGTATTCAGACCATGAGAATGAATAAGATAATTATATATCTAGAATTAAATAATGAAAAAAATCTGTAGATTATTCATTTTTATAGTCCTCAAAGTCATCTCAGCACAGTGTCTCACCCTCCTGCCATGCACACGCTGTTAAGAGTGAGGGAATCTGAAATATACTTGTGATTATCTTTGAAGTTACTTTACGTAACAGAATTTAAAAGCCACAAAGGCACAATTGTATCAAGAAACACTGCATATTTGGTTCACATGGCACTGTCTTCATTTTACTTTTTTAATTCTTTAATAAATACTGCAATGGCACATTTCTGCCTAAGAAAGATGTTAAGGCCATCAGGAATACTGTCATGCTATCAGCAGAATCTTAAACCAACAGTATTTATAACACCTAAATCTTTTACCTAAGACTTACTCTTCAACCTATGCAAAGAGATTTTTTTAGTAAGATCTCTCAAATTAACATCGTAAACCTTTCCAGCTTTGCCCAAAAATAAGAATTTGTTTGGGACCATCTCGTACATTGTGAAAGATGAAAAAAAACTTTTCATTCCCTCTACTTCTTCTTTCCCTTTTTTACTCGTTTCTGCAAAGTCTACCTGATGCATGAGCACCTGCTTTGTAGCTGACATTTAAACAACATCTCAGAACACTGCCAAGTCTGATCACAGATTCAATCTTCACAGTAACCATTGGGTCAGAGCTTAGACCCCTGTGTCGCTTATCTTATCTCAGTTTTTGCTATTTTAATTATACACTGACATTTACTTTTACAGGTTGTACATGGTGGTGCAGCTAATAAATAATTAAATGTTGAGGCTGGGAGTTGTATCAACTTTTTTTAGTTATATTAATATATTTTCAAATGAGACATAGAGGCAATAATGTTTGTGTTTATTGATGCTGCATTATGTAATTCATTTTTCCCGCCCAACTCCTTGCCGCAGTTTGTATGTTTCCTTCTTAATGCTCTCCACAACGAGCTAAGTCCCAACCCCATTCTCCCTCTCCATCTACTAAATCATAGAAAATGTTAATGTCTCCTGGCAGAGAAGCTGACTGCTTTGAGTGATGTGTGCTGAAATGTAGTCTTTTTTATGTTTATAAGACCTCACATGATGATTTGGTTTACATCTGAATCCAGTAAAAAGAAAAAAATGGGCGACATTGTGCAGTTCTAGCCCATGAGAACATGCATGAATGCAAGCATAGCAGTGTCTCACATGCAGGTGTTAACACTAACACACATTCACTGGTGTTCAAATGAAGCCCACAACCCTGAAAACTGTACACAAAATAACTAAAGGATGTTAGTAAAAGGGAAGTGGCTGTGTATGAGCAACATGGCTCTGGCCCCTGTCAGTCATAAAGTATGATCTGCCTGTCTGCTTCTTTCTCGAGGGATGTGAGCTGTCAGTCCAGGTCTGCATGACTACAATATGGGACAATTTTATATCCATTCATCTACATAATAAGGGTACAGAGAGACACAAACACACATGCACTTGTATATGAATACAAATGTATTCAATCCCATTATAAGGAAGCAAGAATAATCAGACGCACACAAGAACACCTGCAACCTCTCCATCTCCGTGGCTCGACCAGAAACCTTCCAACTCATTTAAATATACACAAACTTACACACACACGCTGAAGTAGGTGGACACACAAACAAAGGGGAATAAATGGTAATCAGATTGTGATTATGGGCTTCTGTGAAACTACAGAGACAATGGCCAAGGTGGGCCAGTGTTCTCCCCACTATTTGTGCAGCTAATACCTGTTATAATATAGCCCGCCAAATAAAAACACATTTACACCCTTTTCAAAATAAAATTAGCCAAAGTATCAAACAAAACCTGAAAAATAAGCTGAAGGACTCATTTCCCATTGCCAGGAGATGAATTTACATA
Organism: Mchenga conophoros; assembly: GCF_057382185.1. Classification (NCBI taxonomy): domain Eukaryota; kingdom Metazoa; phylum Chordata; class Actinopteri; order Cichliformes; family Cichlidae; genus Mchenga; species Mchenga conophoros. The sequence continues at coordinate 23,982,798 of NC_140537.1, read as the reverse complement.
TCATGTGTACAATTTTTTTTTGTCCAAGTGGAGCTGAACCCTACTACTGAAGACATCTGACCTGAAGAAGTGCTGTTTTAGCATTGCCCACTGTCACAAAAAGAGTGTCTCTGTTTTGTTTTGTTTTTCTTACGTAAAAGGTGTTGTAGTTTATGTAGGTTTATGTCTTTGCATGCAGGTGTGTTTGTGTGTGTGACAGAGTGTGTCTGAGAAGGCAATGGTGTCTGAATGATTAATGATTGCTGTACAATAGAAAACACTAAATGTTAATATTCAGGGACAACTGGACTCACTTGAAAAGAAATCAATGCTTAAGCAGAAGAAATACACATATGTGTGTCCACGTATGTGTGTGTGTGTGTGTGTGTGTGTGTGTGTGTGTGTGTGTGTGTGTGTGTGTGTGTGTGTGTGTGTGTGTGTGTGTGTGTGTAAATAATCCCTGAGAAGACAGAAGTGAATAATAGCTTTGAACATGAGCTTCATGCAATTAACCGTGAGCCAGAACAGATAGACTTCACAGTCAATATGTCTTGTGTAGCTGGCGAGAGAAGAAAAGAAAAAGAAATACTGTGTGTGTGTGTGTGTGTGTGTGTGTGTGCGTGTGTGTGTGTGTGTGTGTAGATGTGTATTTGCTATTTGCATGTTGATGTGAGTACACGCACATTATAAGGATTCGTTAAAACCACCCCAGGCTAAGAGAGAGGTGTAGGATGTTAATGTTTGTAGCGAGGTGTTGTGTGAAACAAGTGTGTTTTCACGCTTGTGTATATGTGGAAATCTAAATACACTGGGTGAATTGTCATTATGGTAAGCATGGTGGGTTATTCCATGGGTCCCTGAGGGCCACATAAAGGCCACATAAAAAAAAAAAATTATACAAGACCCGTAACAGAATCGAACAGGTTGTTGTGAAAGGTAATGCAACAAGTAAAACAACATGGACAAGGCTGAGAATGAAAATAGGTTTATTTAGAAATAATAACAATACAGCATGGAACATTAAGCAAAACTATAATGGAGGAGAGAAAGGAAAGAGGAAAGGGAGATTGAAAGAGGATATATAGACAAAGAGACCAAAACCAGAAATCAAGGTAAGCAACATGGCTTGACACAAATAAAGTAAAGCAATAGCAGGTAAGCTACTGCACAGTTAAAATGTACTGAAACCATTAAAATAATCACTAGTCTATACCCCTGAGGGACAACACGGCAAGCACAATTTAACATGCACGTGCATCAGCAAAAGCAATCAATGTAAAAACAACACACAAACAGCCACCCACCCTGACACTCCCCCCCCAATCGCCCCTACTCTCCACTCTAAGCCCAGCACTGACTGTTTAGAGCTGCAGGTTCTATATTGATTTCTCTAATCACTTTTAAATGAACAATTATGGCCAGCCATTACTTGTAGCTTCTGCTTAAAAGTGTATATATGTGTATAACAATTTAAACTCTGGTTTTTGTAAGTACACATAAGTCACCTCAAGGCGCTTTGTATTTTAAAGTAAAAACCCTACGATAACACGGAGATAACCCCAACAGTCAGACGACTCCCTTTGAGCAATCATTTGGTGACAGTGGGAAAGAAAAACACCCGTTAAACAGGAAGAAATCTCTGGCAGAACCAGACTGAGGGAAGAGCAGTCATCTAATAATTAAATACAGAGGAGTTTATATACATCTGACTCTACTTTCAAATACCCAAGGAACACAAGTTATCACAAGTAAACCAGCAGTCTGATACCAAAGTGCTCTATTGGGGTGATAGTACTAAGCTGTGCTATGATGTCTTTAAGATAAGATGGGGCCTGACCAATTATTTAGTTGTCATTTTATTATTTATTAAATTTGATTCTGAATTTAACAGGGAGTTAATGAAGAGAAACCAATTTGGGAGAAATATGCTGTCTCTTTCTAGTACCTGTCAGTACTCTTTCCAGGGTGAAAAGAGGGTTTCAGCCTGACAATAATGAATTACAATTGTCCAGCCTAGGAGTAATAAATGTATGAATTAGCTTTTCAGCATCACTCTGAGACAGGATGTGTCTAATTTTAGCAATATTCCACAAACGCAAGACAGTAGTCCTACAGATTTGTTTAATATAAAGGATATATCCTGGTTAAAAACTACTCAACTGGAGACCAGGGTAATACCATCCAGAGTAAGCATCTGTTTAAAACCATGTTTCTAAGATGGTGTCTAACCACTCATCCATCCATTCATCTATTTGATTCTGCATATCCAATTCAGGGTCCCGGTTTTGGCTCGAGCCTATGGCAGTTGTTGTAAGAAAAGAGTCCCTGGAGCATCACAAATCTGCCACAGGGCTAACACTTAGACACAGACAGCCATCCATGCTAATTTTCACACCCGTGGTCAATTATCACCAATCAGCCTAATGTGTTAATTGTCTTGGGACTGTTGAAGAGAGGCGAGAAGACACAAACTCTAGACAGAAATTCTTTAGCTGGCCAGTGGATTCTTCCTATTGTGAAGTGATGGTGCTAACCACCACACCTTTGTGTTTCCCTGCTTTTGAAAAGTATTGTCTTTTAAACACTCATTACTTGGAGCTGGAGTTGGATCCTTTTTACCACAAAGTGTTGCCTGTATGCGACGTAGCATGGAGGCCATTAGCAATGGGAAGGCAAGGGGATTTAAAATGCTTTGAATGAGGTTGTTGGTGCTAAACATACCGGTGTGAGTATCTCAGAAAATGCTGAGATACTCACAGATAGTGGGAATTTTCCCCACAACTATCACAAGTATCCAGTAAGGGGCGATTCTCTGATTCAAGCTAGTAGGAAGGCAACAGCAACTCAAATAACCATTCGTTTCCACCGAGACATGCAGAAGAGCACAACATGTTGGAGACCACACTGGGTGCCAGTCCTGTCAGCTAAAAACAGGAAACAAAGACCGCAATTCATACAAGCTCACATAATTGGACAACAGGAGACAGGGAAAAACATTATTTAGTCTGATGAATCTCAATTTCTACTGCAATATTCAAATAGTAGGGTAAGAATTTAGCATAGGAAGAATGAAAGTGTGGGCCCTTCCTTCCTTGTATCAGTGGTTCAGGCTGGTGGTGTAATGGTGTGCAGGATATTTTCTTGACACACTTTGGGTCCCTTAGAACAAAGTGAGCATTGTTTAAATGCAACAGCCTACCTGAACATTGTTCCTGGCCACGTCCATCCCTTTATTACTACAAAGTAACCAACTTGTGATGGCTGCTTCCAGCAGTATAATCTCACAGAGCTCAGATCATCTCAAAGTGGTGTCTTGAACATCACAACGAGTTAGTTCACTAACAATGTGTTCACTGTACTCAAATGGCTTCCAAAATCACTAGGCACCACATCACCTTTGGAATGTGGTGGAGCAGGAGACTTGAATAATGGATGTGCAGCTGACAAATCTGCAGCAATTGCATAACACTATCATGTCAATATGATCAAAAATCTCTGAAGAGTGTTTCTAGCAATTTCTCGAATCTATCTAGGAATTAAAGCAGTTCTGTAGAAAGAATGGGATCCAATCTGGGACCTGCAAGGTGTAACTAATGATGTGACAGGTGAATGTAAATGCAAGTCAGTGTAAAGTGTAATCAATAAATACTACCAATAGAACGATAGGGGACAATACCAATAGGGAGGGTAGTAGCAGAATAATAAAAACCTGTTACAGAATGCTAGAAAACTGTGATGAAAAGACCAGTCGGGAGGTAAGAAGAGCAAAGACAAGTGAAGAGAAAGACAATAGGGAACTAAGGAAAAGTAAGCATTAGATCACAGTAGTATAGTGCAAGTGTGTGTGCAGAGTACAATGAGTGTTCATAATAATACTAAAGCAAAGAAAAAGGCATTAAGGACACTATAAAAAAAGCTTAAAATGTAATTTCATGTTTATCAACACCTTTTCTTTCCTTGCATTCCCCCTACCAGCTGTACATTTTGACAAACTTGGGCTTCAATTAGTTTCATGAAAAAGAAGTACCTCTCCTCTAGGCCTGCCTAGGCTTCATGTATTGACATTTGTTTTGTGTGCTATTACATTAGTATAATTTAGTCTTTGGGTCCTGTTGCATCATCACAACCTCTCAACAGCTCTATTTAGTTTCAAATTAATGGATTTTAAATATTTTATTGAACTAAGCTGCAATTATCCCCAATTTTAAAAGGTTAGTATCCAAAACAGCATTTTTTTTCTTTCTTCAATTCTGAATGAATTACTTTTATTGTCATCAGTTATAGAAATTATATAATCACATGTCAGAAAATGAAATCCTTTGCAGTAAATGAGAGGTTTAAAAAAAGACACAATGTTTGCATTCTGACAAAATTTGGTCACCTAAGAAGAGACATGATTTTATGATGAAGACACACACATACACACTTGGCAAAGATCCCAGGGATATACCCTGTGCAATAAGGTAAAAAGTATGAGATATGTGTGTAGGAACAATAAACTTCTGTACCCATAATTCCCTCTCACCTCATGTCATGCCTTATTGGCTGCCTAATTCAGAGAAAAAAGAAAGAACGAAAGAAAGAAAACAGAAAGAGAATGAGCAGAAAAATCATTAAATTGCTTAAAAGAATTCAAAATTAAACACACAATGTAAGCCAGATAAAAATAAATTACAGGAGATCATCAAACTGTGAAGCCCTGAGAAATGGCTAGCCAAGGGCCCCAGATTCTTACTGGCAGGTATAAACAGCCTTATTGTTTGCCAGTTAATGATGGGGCAGAATTGTTTGGCCAGGTTTCTTCCCTATGTTGCACTTTTTCCCTGTCTCATACCCACTCACTCCTTGTCCATCCTTCCCGTTCCCTCCGGTTGAGAAGAGGAGACAGTGATGAGCAGAGTGAAAAACAGCCTAGTGATGCCACGGTTTAAGGCTGAACACATTGACCGTGAGAGAGGTTGACTTAGGGTCACTTGTAATCAGAGGTTAAAGTGGGATTTGGCAGGTAGGGGAACCCTAAGCTCTAGTGTAGCTATGCAGTAGGAAAAATGACTCAGATGCCTCAAAATATCTCTCGCATTGATTTGTACTGTGAGCTCCACTAGATTTGTTTTCTTTGTGCACAGGCTATGTGAGCAGATGATCTGTGCTGCTGCTGCTGCATCTCTCAGGTTTACTGTTCATTGTGGATCTAGCCCACTGCATTCTTCAAAATAAACTATTGCACTTTTGTGACTGCTTGCAAGTCCTTAGTCTAAGAGTATCATCAGCTTATAAACTAAATATTGATGACTTCTGCCCTTGACCTGACCCAACAGTGAACTTACCACTATCTGCCTTGCACCAGGCCAAATTAGTCGACTACAGAAGACTACTGCACTTTTTTCAATCTTTCCATAAAAATGAGAATTTTTTTTCCTCAATTTTAAAAACAAGGCAAATTAGTTGTACGTACACTGAAAACTGTGTAATCTGAACATCTAAAAGGTATAACTTTTTCCTCCTATAAAATATTCTCATTTTCCCGAAAGTTTTTATTTTCAGTTTCCTGTGGTCTGTTAAGTCTGCTCGGGGAAGGACTTTCCCGTCAGCTGCACCTTTCCACTTGTCAAGAAGCGCACACAGGGAGGCTGATATGTTACCATCTGTCATTGTGCACGTGACTCAGCAAGCCAGTAGGAGCCACTAATGCAGCAGGTAACCTGTGCTTCTTGTAACACGTGAGAAGCTGGGTTTTATTGTTTTTGTTTTTTTCTTTTTGTTTACATTGAAAACTACATCTCTCATCTCTAATATTTAAGCATACTCTATTACATATCATCAGGTTGCTTTTACCTATTTTGACCATCAGAGACACTGAAAGAAATCCACAACTACACTGTCAAAGTATTTTATATCACAGTAAGAAAGCAATTCATTTGAAAGATCTACATTTTGGAGGACCTACTCCATGTCACATGGCTTTACAGCTAAACTTTGACATAGTCAGACATGCATAATAGAGAAAAGGACTGTGTTGTTTCCTCTTTGTCTGCACTTTCTGCCACAGTAATATTGGCATTCATCCCAGATCAAAATGTTATTCAAATGTGCTGCAGCACGGTTAGGACAAGCATGTACAGCTGTGCCTTCTTGCAGTTGGCAGGAATGGGCTCTTACACCTGTTTTCCCTTGTAAACCAATGATTTGCTTACTGAGGGCACTGAAAGGATGTACTGATAGTCTGTAAAGAGGTTTAGAAAGAGGAGGGAGTGAGTATGGCTTTCCATCCCATAGGAAAGCGGATGGCAATGTGGAGGATGATGCCAAGTATATGCTGCATCTGGAAGCAAGAGACAAGAACTGTGGGCATTGGATATTGAGTGCCTGCCAGATGACAATTGTCTAGACCAACACAGACGGAGGAGAGTCCTCCATCTAAAATCTGCTGGCTTTCTGAGATTGTGAGCCAAACAGAAGAATGCAAAGAACATAGGAGACGGATGCCAAGCTTTGCTACGCCAGCCGCAGTATTAATGGGCTTGTTGCGTCAGGTCTGACTTTCAGCAGCATCTGTTAATATGAACAAGTGCAAATCAGAAAAGATATATAAAACAGGCACAAATCAATATATCACACGCGTCATTACCAGAGGAGAAAGCAGATTCATTAAACTCAAAGAAACGCAGATAGTAGCTGGTGATTAAAATAAAACCACTATACTGTATAAAACAGAAACACACTTGAAGATTTGTTATTTTTGATTTTGGGGAACAAATGTAGGTATCGTCCCTGACAGCCTAATAGAGATGTCTTACTCTGTTTTTTGAATATGTCTTCTATTCCCCAGCCAATGTTAATATTTACCGCAGTGTTTTATATTTCCATCTCCATGTCCTCCTCATTGTACTTATTACCTTGTTATTCTCACTATCCACCTTAGACCCTTATTTGAATGCTAATCCCATTGTGTTCTCCTCCTAGGGAATAAGAGTTCTGCTTAAATTAGTGATAAAATCTGCATGACAAGGCAGTTGTCCAGGTCTCATTGTATTTTGCACTTTCGTTTTCGTTCACTTTTCACTCTGTTTTATTTTTCCACTTTGAGGTTTTTGGGTTGGTTTATCAACCCTGAACTTTGTGAAACAAGGGTCCATATGTTCATGGTTGGTACTGACATCAGTCTTCCTACTGCTTTACCAGACGAGTCACAGCACCAAAGAGAAAGGATACCTTTTTCATGTCTTTGAGGGGCTTTGACAGAATGGCAACATTTGAAGCCCCAGGAGTGAGAAGGGCTTGCTTATTCACTTATCTCTCACTATTGTCCTTCCACCGTGCTGTCTTTAACCTTCAGTGGGGTTTTTTTTAATCTGCATTATCCTGTCTTCCACATACAGTTACTCAATCCCATCTGGATTTTCAGATTTGAATAGTGCTCTCATCTGTCTCATTCTCTAAAAGATTCTCTAAACCTATATTCTGTTTTTAGCACCGATAATGAACTCTAACGTTCTAGAGTTCTAGTACACCTGACAATACTTTCCTATATATCAAACACCATTATCAAAAAGGTAACCTTCTCCTTAGTCTCCATGACATCCAGTCCAGTCCAATATCTGACCACACACCCACACATTTGCATTCAATACCCTTGCTACTTAAGTGTTACACTCTACCAGAGTGGTAAATGTCACAGACAGAGTGGAGTGAAGACCCCACAATGTTCATCTGTCTTTGGTTGTATGTATGCAAGTGAGTGTGTTTGCTCCAGAAGATAGATAATAAAGTGAAGAACTGGCAGACAGTCCATAAAGGTTAATTAATATAGAGACAACGAGCAAGCAGGGGCTTGCTATTACATGGATAGATTTCTAATACACACACAGGGCTGAATAAAGGGATTTTATCCAGCATCTCTCCTGATTACAGTACATCAGGAGTGTTGATCAGACACTACAGTGCTGGCAGAAATGTTGCAGAGAAATGCATTAAATAGCTGGATGTGTACTATAACAATCAGGCCACCGAATGGACAACACTGACAACACCAATTAGTCAGTATAAATATTGCTCTGCAGGCCAACTACAGTTACACACACATTTCATGTTGGTGGGTGATGTCTGTGATGATTGTGAGCTGCGAACTTCATTAGGGGGCAGTACGCTGTAGGACATCTACACTGTTCACTTTCTAATATAATGAACAATATTAAATCACATACATGCAGCATGTGTAGGTTGAGCTTTAATTACTGCAAATGACTTCTAATGCAGTAAGATTAATATCTGCACATGACTGTGTCACACGGCTGACATTTAAAGCCATGACACAGCGGTAGTCTGTATGAGAGTTTGTAGTCTCCTGGAACGAAAGCAAGCCTAAATGTTGAATGGCTGGACAGAAAAAAGCAATTGCAATTGTACTATGCAAAATATTTGGCTTGAAAAATGGGAAATGGGTGAAGTGATTTGTTGAAACATATCCAGACATAAATGGGAATAGAGTAAAAAAGGCAATAATTGTACAGCTTAAAAGTCAATATTTGGTATGACCACCTTTATTTGTAAACTTAGACCAAACTCTGTTAGGCAAGCATTCCTGTAACTTCTTTAAGCGGTTTTCAGGGAAAGTAGCTGATGACTTGATGATGACCTGAAACACAAATTTCAAACTTGGATGCATCACTACATAACAGCAGTCAAATTCTTGTGTAATTTAACACACCTCAGCTTTTCTTTTTTCTCCCCGTGGGCAGCCCATACAAGCTTGGCCCATGTAGTTTTACTAGTCGGGGTCCCCATGACTGTTTTGTGGCAGAAACCCATAATGGGCTTGCCCAAAGAAAACCCATATAGGGGCTCCTGTGGGTCCTGTGGGATAAGTTTCATTTATATAGCACCAAATCGCAACAGCAGTTGCCTCAAGGTGCTTTATATTGTAAAGACCCTCCAGTATTACAAGCTTACAGCGCTTCCCAGGCAGCCTCCAAAACCGGATGAGATGGGGTGTGCTCAGGGTGGCATGGCCATAAGCTTTTTATAATAAGGAAACACTACATAGGGAACTGTAACTATGGTGAGGACCCTGAAGCTGCAGAACATGTTTTATTGTCACACTTGCACCAGTACCAGAGTGCCTCAAAGATTCATGTTTGCTAACTAATACCTCCTTAGGAATTGTCTTGCTTGCACAAAAGTAAAGTTAAATGCCTGACAAACTTTGGCTTATTTCATATATCCAACTGAAGAAATTGTTGAATTGTTGAAGAAAAACATCGTCTGCCAAAATTTATCAGTTTAACATGACACATTTTAAAACATACTGTTTGTGCTCTACATGGACAAGTTCACCTTTCTGCACTCCCTCCTGGCTGAAGAATTGTAAAATATTATTACCTTTGTAGTTAAATAAATATCTATTATATTAGCAAAAAACCTTTACTTTTATTTACTATTAGCTTAAAATGACAAGAGGTGGAGAAATATTTCTAACCATTAAAATAGGAAAAGAAACAACAAGAACACTATGAAATGATCTAACCACACTTAAAATCGTAAATTTAATTGTGAATACAATGTTTTATGAAAACTACAAATAAGTCTTAAAATTGAATTAAAAGGCTTGAGCAATGTAGTGGGGAAAAGTAGATCGTCAAACACATTACATTTAGTCATCCTGTTGTCTTGATGGAACCCCACTTTAAAATGAGTAAAAAAGCAGCTGATGTCCAACAAAAAGCAAACAAAAAAAGACCAATGAAAATCTTAAAGAAGTACAGTCAGACTCAAGTCTGGCTACTACAATACAAACAAATGAGGCAACACGTGGCTCAACTCTTTTTCACAGTTCTCTAATAATCATGTCCAAATCACAAAAGGGGTTTCTATTTTTATGATGAATATATTGAATATTACATATATCATGGTAATACATGCTAAGATTTTTATTATAAATTAGTATGGCGATATACAAATATCTCAGTAATCAGCCATATACTTCATCAGTTGAAACAGTGGGGATGAAAAAAGCCAAGGTGAGCCTGGCAATCATTTCACAGTGTATTCTACCAAGTTAGGAAATTGCAAATTGCTTATTGTATTTTGAAGGGTTGCGAAATACGGGGAATATTTTAAAAATCTAGTTTCCAAAAGTGCCTGGGAATTGCTCACAATGAGGTGGCCTGAATTAGGAGGAAAAACAGTGGTCATACAACTCAGCACTGCAGAACAAAAGACTGATATGCACTCAACACAGGTTAGCTTGGTGGGGAACAGGACATATTTATAATATAACCTTTTAGATCCAAGATGGCGCCGCGTATGGATGCCCTGGTGCTTCAGTGCGTTACTTCTGTCTTGTTTTTGTGCATAACTTCTGTCTGGGCACTCCTCTGGATATTCTTACACCAGAGAAGAGCTTCTTAACCACAGGACTACAACACCTGTGGATTTACTTCCAATATTTGTCGCATCCGCGGCAGATTTACTGCAGACTCTGATCAGGAAAGTGAGACGCCGAAAGAGAGGTAAGCGAGCCGGCGCACTCGTGCGTCTGAGGAGACGTGGACTGCGAACTGCTCTTCCTGGGATCTTCCTTTCCAATGTACGATCACTCAGGAATAAGACAGACGAACTGGCCCTGATGAGAAGCATGAACAGAGACTTTGCCTCCTCCTGTGTGTTATGTTTTACGGAGACGTGGCTCTGTGAGGACATCCCGGACAGCGCGCTCAAGCTGGAGGGCTTTCATCTGCTGCGCGCTGACCGGCAGGCCTCTCTCTTTGGTAAGACCAAAGGTGGAGGTGTCTGCTTCTACATTAATAGTGGCTGGTGCACAGATGTAACAGTGATTGCTCAGCACTGCTCTTCCTCTCTGGAATACCTTTTCATTCACTGCAAACCGTTTTATTCTCCGCGGGAGTTTGCTTCATTCATCCTGGCCGCTGTTTACATCCCGCCAGATGCGGATGCGCAGGCAGCTCAGTGCGCACTCGCGGAGCAGATACTGCACATGGAGCGGACATTCCCGGACTCTCTCATCATTGCTCTTGGGGACTTTAACAAAGCCAATCTGAGCCATGAGCTTCCCAAATACAAGCAGTATATTAAATGCCCGACCAGAGAGGAGAGGACATTAGACCACTGTCACAGCACGATCAGCGGGGCCTATCGTGCGGTGCCCCGCGCTTCACTCAGACTTTCTGACCACGTCATGATCCACCTAATCCCCGCATACAGACAGAGGCTGAAGCTCTCCAAACCTGTCGTGAGGACCAAAAAACTGTGGAGCAACGAGGCTGTGGAGGAGCTTCGCACGTGTTTGGAGTCTACAGACTGGGACACAATGAAGGCTGCTTCTAACAGCTTGGACGAGTTTACGGACACTGTCACCTCCTATATCCACTTCTGTGAGGACAGCATTGTGCCATCACGCACCAGGGTGAGTTATAACAATGACAAACCCTGGTTTACTCCTAAACTCAAAAAGCTGTGGCTGGAAAAGAGAAAGGCGTTCAGAAGCGGAGACAGGGACTGCTACAGAGAGGCCAAGTACAGGTTCACTAAAGAAGTGGACATTGCTAAACATCAGCACTCTGAGAAGATGCAGCAGCAGATCTCAGAGAATGACTCGGCCTCTGTGTGGAAAGGTTTTAGGAATATCACCAACTACAAGCCTAAAACCCCCCCACTCCACTGATGACTTGCTCTTAGCCAACACCCTTAACGACTTTTACTGCCGTTTTGACGAGCCATCAGGCAGCCTTCACACCTCCAACGGCCCCAACAATAGAGACACTTTGGACACTCATTCCCCCACCTCTCCCCCCTCCATAGAGCCATCACCACCTTCAAACTGTTCACCTACAACACCCCCCTCCTCACCCCACACAAAAGAGGATTTCACACCACCTCCTCCCACCACAACTCTTCATATTCATGAAGCAGATGTGAGGAAGCAGTTTAAGAACCTGAATGCTCGAAAAGCTCCCGGCCCAGACGGTGTGTCTCCTGCCACCCTCAGACACTGTGCAAACGAGCTGGCCCCAGTGTTTTCTGGCATTTTCAACTCCTCACTGCAGGCATGTCATGTGCCTGCCTGCTTCAAGTCCTCCACCATAATCCCTGTCCCCAAGAAACCTAGGATCACTGGACTAAATGACTACAGACCCGTGGCTCTGACATCTGTGGTCATGAAGTCTTTAGAGCGCCTAGTTCTCTCCCATCTCAGGACCCTCACGGCCCCCCCTCCTGGACCCCCTGCAGTTTGCATACAGATCCAACAGGTCTGTAGATGACGCCATCAACATGGCCCTACACTTCATCCTGCAGCATCTGGACTCCCCAGGAACCTACGCCAGGATCCTGTTTGTGGACTTCAGCTCTGCCTTCAACACCATCCTTCCAGACCATCTCCGAGGCAAGCTTTCCCAGATGAATGTGCCTGATCCCATCTGCCGGTGGATCACTGACTTCCTGACGGACAGGAAGCAGCATGTGAGGCTGGGAAAGAATGTCTCGGACTCCCGGACCATCAGCACCGGCTCCCCTCAGGGCTGTGTTCTTTCTCCTCTGCTCTTCTCCCTGTACACCAACTGCTGCACCTCCACCCACCAGTCTGTCAAGCTAATCAAGTTTGCAGATGACACCACCGTTATCGGACTCATCTCGGACGGGGATGAGTCTGCCTACAGGAGGGAGGTTGAACGTCTGGTGTCTTGGTGCAGCCACAACAACCTGGTGCTGAATGCCCAGAAGACAGTGGAGATTATTGTGGACTTCAGGAAGCACACAGCTCCACTCCCCCCCATCATCCTGACTGACACCCCCATCACCTCTGTAGACTCATTCCGCTTCCTGGGTACCACCATCACCCAGGACCTGAAGTGGGAGCCCACCATCACTTCCGTCATTAAGAAAGCCCAGCAGAGGATGTACTTCCTGAGGCAGCTGAAGAAATTCAACCTGCCAACACGGACGATGATGCAGTTCTACACTGCAATCATCGAGTCCATCCTCACCTCCTCCATCACCGTGTGGTACGCTGGAGCCACTATCAGGGACAAACAGAGACTGCAGCGTGTTGTGCGCTCTGCTGAGAAGGTGATTGGCTGCAGACTCCCATCTCTGCAGGACCTGTACACCTCCAGGACACTGCGGCGTGCAGCTCGGATCTCAGCTGACCCTTCTCACCCTGGACACAGTCTGTTTGACCTGCTCCCCTCAGGCAGGAGGCTCCGGTCCATTCGCACCAGAACCTCTCGCCATAAGAACAGTTTCTTCCCCTCTGCTGTCGGACACATGAACAATAACCATATGACTGTTCCCACCACTAACACATGACCCTACGCTGTGTTCACTGCATCATTCCATGTTTGGCACTGATCACCACCTGCACTCATGTATATATCATGTATATATCTATCCACTTAGCACTTTTAATTCTTATTCTTATTTTTATATTTTTATGACAGTATGTTTGCACTGAAGCACCGCAGCAATTTCCTAATGTTGTAAACCTGCTCAACATTTGGCAATAAAACCCTTTCTTTTCTTTTTTTTTTCTTTTCTTTTTAAAATACAACCTGTGAACAATTTTCATTAATCCATCATTTATAAAGTGCTGTTTTGTGCAACAGCTTCCTCCGCTGTCCATCGTCTTTGCTAAGATTGGTACATACTGACTCAGAGCCTCTTAGTAAGTGCATTACTACTCTCTCATACCCACAAACTGTAAAAAAGACAAATCCAGATGATGAACCGCCCATAAAACTCCCCGGCTAAGTTCACTATATTTTTTAAAATGCTAGAGGTCAAAGTGAATTTAATGTTGGCATGGAAAATGTTTTGAGGAAGATGAAATCTATTGGCCGGCTAGGTTATAAAGATAAAAGCCTTAAATTGGACACGGAATGATAAATTATTCACCACTGGTGAGAAAATGCACAATTTCTGCCATCTGAATTGCACTTTTTCATAAAATATATCATCTTCACCAAAGAACCATTTTTCAACTGGGAATGGTGTGATGCTGTTGAGTCACAGTGTTCAAATGTGTCAAATGAGAACAAAAGGCAAAGTTAGAAAGACTCCAATATATGCAGAAGGAAGCACGGGAAAAACAATCATTGCACTTTTATCAGATATAATGAATACCGTTTCCTGCGTCAATCAATAATGACCAAAAAGGAAATTGCCCTTACTTTTTTTGTAATGACTCATTGCTTCACCTCTCTACAATATGTCCACTCCATGGTCTATTTATGCTAACCAGTGGATGAATTTTAGTGTGCAAAACTCAAACTACTGAGGCTAGACTCTACAGACAGTGCTGCACAAATCACATCTACTCCAACAAGTAGCAGAAGGTAGTTATATCGTTACACCCCCCCTTCTTGTTTCATATTAAGAAATCCACAAAGGGTTTTAAATAAATGATGCTATTTCAGTGAATAAACCCATTAAAGATATAGTCTAGCAATGAAGTGATGATCTTGTTTTCCTTTGGTCCCACTGTTATTCTGAAGAGGCTTCTTGGACAGCCTGTCCTAGTGATAAATGAGATTGTATGCTGACAGATAAAAGTAGTTCTCCAGCAACATGAAATCCAATTCTTGCAGTTTTACAGTGATGCCAAAAAACCTTGGACTCTCAATGGCTGTTTTTATTTATTTATTTGTTATTTTTCTTATACTAAACAGGGCACTATTACAAGGCTGTGTAAAATTGCATTCTTTAAAAAAGTCATTTTTGGTATCTTTCAGTCGTCGGCTGGTGTTTATATTGGAGCTTACATGGGCTTGGGTGTTGTTAGAGATGTAATAAGGGGGGGGGGGGGGGGGGGGGGGGCTGATGCCTCTGCTTCTTGACACTTGGTGCTCATTTGGAGGATTCATTAAGTCTATTTGCTGTAGTTATTTTCTTATTTCCCATTCCTTACCTTTAATGTTTCTCTTGTTGTGGACCTACCTTCACTAGTTGATTAAGTCTAGCTCAGCAGTATGCCTGAAGCCAAGGAACATATACAGTGGGTAAAATAAGTGTTGAACATTGGTGTTCTCAGCAGATGTCGGTAACAACCTATCCAATCCACACATGCAAAGAAATCAGACCACAGATGCCCATAAATTATGTGTAATAATGAGAATTTCATGTTAATAGCATCAGTAGAAATATATTTGCTTACCAAATTGGTGACGTGTTCAATCATTTTATCCGCTGTAGGTATAACAACAACAGCTGCCTAATGACCAATGTAATGACAGAACTGGTCATTCAAGCGCCTATTAGCTTTGACCTACAAACACAAAGGGTCGGATGTGAGCTCACTGCATTTTTAATACACATTATGTTTGTGTAGTAAAGTTGCAAGTAGATCACAAAAACCTCCAGCATATTTTTTGAGGAAAGCAAGGACAATACAGTGAAGTAGAAAGGGAAAAATAAGGTGTGAGAGAATTTTATCTTAAACAAATCCGACTGCTTTCTGCTAATAAACTCAAATACAAATTTTACGTGCAATTTATCATTCCAAACTTTGCATAAATAATTTAAGGTATAATCTCACCTCTTATTGTTATTTAGTATTATTATTAGCTGCAGCCATATATAATCATTTGGTTGTTTTCACTATTACTAAGCTGACTATTCCTGTTCCTCTGCCAGGATCCTTTCCTCTTAGAGTGACTTCCTTTCCTACAGCAGTTTTTCTTCTGTTTGTGATTTGTGACTGAAGCACTTTTCCCTTTTCCCTACTCCTTTCGTGACTTTGACAGTTTGTGAAACTGCACTTCTTTGCGGTCCTTTTCACTTCAAAAAAAAAGTATAATACAAATGAAAATTTGATGTTTAAACACATAAAATTGATCCAAGAGGCACATGGATACACACAGCTTTATAAATTTTGATGAAAAGAATGCTTGTGTTTATGCACCACTTTCATATCATCATCTCCATTTACATGGGCATTTTACCAGAGCATAGGCTGGGAATTGGATAATTCATGCCCTTTTTTGTAACACCTGTAATGTCCTATTTGCTCCACATCATGACTTGCAAGGATTAGTTTAGCAAATCGACACATCGTATTTTTCGGAGCTAAAGAACCATTCACTTGCCAATTTTTTTAATCCGTCTCTGAGTTTTGGGACATAAATAATGGAACAAAAAATGAAATAGGTCACCAGACAAAGCAGCAAAATACATAACATAAGAGTGGATTTTTATGACCCATAGAAAGTATCATCATCATCATGCACGGAGAAGCTTTTAGTGTTACAAACTGAAACAACTCAAAACTGCTGTCACTTAGCTAATAGCTTCCTCCATGCTTTTCTAGTTCTCCGCCCACCAACCAGTGCACCACTGCTGACACATGGTGTAGTAAACCCACAGAAAACTAACAAAAAACAAAAATAACACAATTGTAATAGTTACATTTGGTTTTTTTTACAACTTTAAAGCTTTTCATCAATTAACCGATGTGCCAGATGTTTTGCTAAACAAAACCATCTGTGAAGTGAACTAGAAAAAGAAAGAAGGCAGTAGTACTTGGAAGATGATTGGATAAAATACCCATGTCTTATTGGGTCCTACATTTCATTTACTTCTTTCTGGTAAACTTTATTAGGATAAGATATAAAGAGTTAAAGGAAATATTGTCCAAACCCTCAGAAATGTTTCTTTTAAATGAACATTTGTCGATAACAGTGTAATAGTATTTGAACCGTCTGTGTTATACTGTGTTACAAAATAGTCATACTACATATGTGCAACACATACATGCAATAAAATATATTTAACACAATGCATATAATATTCGGCTACGCATTTATTAACGGAAAACTGCACATGTATAAATTTTGTTTTTAGTATTTGTACTTTGTTTGTATTAAAATAAAATAAATATGAGATTGTGTGATCTCATAAAATTATGATTAAAATTATAAAAGAGATTTTCTTTAACATTTATTTTATTTTATTACTTATAGCAACAGTTAAAACTAATAACTTCCCGTCTTTTGCCAAGAGGGATCATTTCCCCTGTAACTATATATGTGGACATACTAACATATACATATATACATATATATACACATACATATATATATATACATACATATATATATATATATATATATATATATATATATATATATATACACACACACATACATATATATATATATATATATATATATATATATATATATATATATATATATATATATATATATATACACACACACATACATATATATATATATATATACATATACCGATGTATATATATATGTGTGGGATTTCAAATGTGCAAATTCTTATTTTAGAATTGACTCTTCATCATGATGAGGCAGCTAAAGATCCCTGAAGTGTGGTTGGTTTTTGCTTGGCTTTTTCACCACACAGCCACATGACTAATTAATAGAATGTGCCGATCCACCTAAACCAGCTGGCTAACAAGTGTATTGACAACCCTCCAATAACCAAGAGGCATCAACACAGCACAGTGTGAAAGCATGCTATTCAGTCAAGTAAGCTAGAGTATGCAAATCAGTCACAAATCAGACAGTCAATAAAATACAGACAGGTGAAGTACTTCCTGGCAGTTCTATGCCCTGTAAAGATTGCAATAGTCACAAAGGGCATAGTGTTAACTAAGCTAATTGGCACATATGCCCTCTGAATGGATATTATAAAATTCTCTACAGTTCCAGAAACCCGGACAACTTATCCTAAATCAACCTTTCACTATAATAAGACTGACACACTTGACCCATACTACTAGACTAAAGACTAGGTGGAATGACAAAATGACCAATAAAAAAATACAAACATACATACATGATTACATAATAATATTGTGTCTGTAGGCCATAACAAAGATGAAAAACAATTTTATATATTTGACAGGCTTCAATAGTAGGTTTCAACAGACGCTGTGGCCAAAGCTTAACATATTCTTTCAGTTAAATTAAGTTAAATATATGTTCAAAATATTAATTTGTGGAATGAAAATCTGTAATCAAATTTCATTTGTATGACACATGCCGTTTCACTGGCTACTCATATGTCAACTCAAAAAAGAAGCTGTTTTGACTATAAGCTTCAGTACATATGTGAAGAGTCATCTTTATCGTCTATATTATCCACTATAAATATTTATTAGATACATTTCCTCCCTTTCACAGATATTCGACTTCATTTTCCGTTTAGGAATATTCAAATTGTGATCCAACAAAAGTGTGATTAGAGTTTCCTTGTTTGAGCGTCTGGGCTCATCCCTATGAAGCCCTGAGACATCCTGAAGAAGCTCATCATAAAACCAGTTCCTCATTTTGAAAGGAGGCTTGAGAGGTGCTTTCAGGCACCTGATTAAAATACCTCCTACACACTTCCACATGGATGTGTTTTGGGCATGACCAACTGGGAGGAAAACCCGGAGCAGACCCAGAACATTCTGAAGTGATTACATATCCTGGTTGACCTGGGAATGACATGAGATTCTCCACAATGAGCTGGAAGCAAACTGAATAATCAGCCAGACAAATGGGCCCTAGATCCATTTCTTAGGAAAAGAATTAACATCATAGCATGAGTGGAAAAAAATGTAGAAGTGCCTCAAACCTACATTCTTTTTAAAAGCTACTAGGGATGAAGTTGTGGTTGCAAAAATACTTCTGATCCTATAGAAGGCTACAGGAAAATAGCCCTCTGCCGGGACTTCTTTGCTGCTGTGTTTATCAGCTCAGGCTGTCATTTCGAGTCATGGTGTATAAAACAACAGCAACAACAATGTCAATTCTGCCTCTCATCATCACATTTGGTTTCAAAACACCAAGATAGTGACAAAGAAAATGCTGTTCTCGAAGCTTCAACATAGGACAGAACAAAGGGTGATGTCACTACGTCCATCTTTAATACTGTCTGTGGTGGTTAATAACAAAAAATATGATATGCTAAGTAGAAATA
Source organism: Mchenga conophoros (assembly GCF_057382185.1). Lineage (NCBI taxonomy): Eukaryota > Metazoa > Chordata > Actinopteri > Cichliformes > Cichlidae > Mchenga > Mchenga conophoros. Next base: position 23,963,868 of record NC_140537.1, on the reverse strand, counting down.
TTTGAAGTGTAAATATTTGAGGTAAATAATTAAGTTAAATAATCCTTCTTATTTACCAGTTACCTAGCATGCTCTGCGGGATACTGAAATTAAATATCCATGTGGTGCCATTTGTTGAACTACTAGGTGTAAAATTATTATTTGTAATCCAAATTAGCTTTACAGCACATCTTTGCACGGAGGAAAAAGGAGGGAATGAAATTTTCTTTTCTTGTCTTTGTGAATCTGAAGTCTACTTGACAAAATTACACACTCAACCAGGATGAGCACTTTTTTGTCAACATACAGAGATGCAAAGAGTGTGTGTGTGTGTGTGTGTGTGTGTGTGTGTGTGTGTGTGTGTGTGTGTGTGTGTCTACAGATGGGCAATGTTCTTGTCATGCAGGAGGAGATTTAGAAACTGAGACAACATCTAAACGGATGACAACAAAGACAGCTATGAAGAACAAACCAGACCATCTGTTTCCCACCTTACAAGCAACTTGTGATGTTGTATTGATGATTATGGTAAAAGTTGAAATGAGAGATTAATAAATATATAAGTTGTGCTGAAACTGTTTGTTCTTTGACAAGCAGCCATTCTGACAGTTGCCAGTGCTTTACAACAGTTATGCTGCTGTCTCTCACAGATAATTACTATATATCTCTTTATGCATATGAACTGGGACACTCAGTATCTTATTTTTCATCTGACAAGAGTGACAATATTTGGAACCAGAGAAGAGCTTGGAAATTCAAAAGTTTCGCTAATGGGATAATAACATAGATGAATTCTGGCTTGATTGACTTGCAGATATTAGTATAAACATTATATATTCTATTCTATTCTATTATACGTATTTTCGGTAACAGGAGGCAAATAAACAAATGTTTATATTTTCTTTTGCCACCTTGTTAGGTATTTTTTAACCTTTACCTTAGATTTCATCCAATTTTATGATAACGGTAAAGAACATTTAAGATAGCAATACAAAATGGAACAATGTTATGAAGCTTTTCTATGTCAAACTAAATTGCATTTTCTCTAATAATGGGTGGAATTGAATGATGATGAATGAATGGCTGACGAAAAAAGAGTTTTATGCGTTCAAGAAGGATGAAACCGCGCTGAGTCAATCTTGAACCGAAGGTTGGCTAAAACATCTATTTTTTCTGACTGACTGAATGTAAACTGAATGTTTACAGTAACGCTCACGGTAAACAGTTCCTAAGTTCAGGTCTATCTCTCCATTAACCCCTGTCTTGTAAGAAAACATGAGGAAGGGGCAATGAGATCATGCAGGGAGAAAAGTTAAAAACAATAAAAAATGTCCAAGCTATAAGAAGCAAGAGGATGAGAGAAAGGAAAAAAAAAACATCAAGATGACACAATAAAATGACTGCCCAAAGCAGCACTGGCTTTGTTTTACTTCCCAATGGTTACTATTAAGTTAAACTGTGGCTTTGAGTCCTTAATCATAATCATAATGCAATTGGGTATTTCATCTACAGAAGATATTCCTGATAGTTACACTCAAAACAGCCATGAATACAAAAGTATCAGCTGGAGAATGCATGAATGAGAAAGCCTGCAAAGCTCAGTTAGACAGATAGGGCAGGGTGAGTGACGGTGATAGGCAGATTCTCCAGCTTACCTCGGCAATCCAGCTGCTTGCTCACTCCCCTCCATTTTGCAGCATTATTCTCTCGCTCATTCTAATGTGCTTTTCCTCTTTTTTGTCTCTCTTCTCTCAGAACCGTGCATCTATAGACTATGCTTGTTTATCTTTTCCTAATTCCACTCGTCACTCAATCTCTCTCACCAGACAGATCATTAGGATTAGCTCTCTGACACTGCCTATCCCATCAGATGTTGATCGGCCACAGTGGCAGTGTGGGAACCAGAAAATGAGCTCCTGACAGATAATAGCCTGCTCTGTACCTTACATCAGATGAAAGAGATCGAGTGAGGGAAAGACAGTTAGTGAGAAAGTCAGACGACTGCCAGAAGTCTCTTTGGTTTTCGCCTTTGGACTTTAAGGACATTGTTGTTCTTAGAAAATAATAATTTACTCATTGAGGTGTCAGAGCTCTTTCACAATGACATTCAAAGTTCCTCAGCAGCAGAGAGCTGCTAAAACAAAAACTGTTTTCTTGATTTAATATTATAACGATGAGGTGTACGTTTTTCTTTGCTTGAATTGAAAATTATTACAGTTCTTTTTGCATTGTATAATGTTGTAGAAGCTCTAGCTTTGCTGTCAGAGCTCAAAATGTGTTATTGGTGTAACTACATCACATGCAATCAGAATCTCATTGTTCAAAAACGGCCAGCTTTTCACAAAGCCTTTGGTGAAGCACTGAATAATGTTCGCCATAAAAAGTCTAGAACTGCAAAGAATTGAACTGCAGATGTCTTCGGGCCTACACAAAGTCTAAAAACTACCAATTTTACAGTTCTCTCTAATTTATACTTTGGTGTTTTTGCTGCAACACTTTTACAGTCCAAGAACAAAGCCAAACTGCTGGAGCAAACTGACTACCTGTGTAGGTGTGAAGGCAGGCAACAATAAAGGTCTGTTCACAAAACAGCTTTTACATCACTAAACATAAAGTACTTTTTGCTTTATGGCACGAGTTGAAAACAGTAAGCAAAAATAACACAACGCTATCTTAACAGAAACAATAACACATGGTTTGGCCATTAATAGTCTGCTGGGCAAAAATGTAACTGGTCTTTGTTTAACAAGTACATAATTAAATGGCTCTGCGGGTCTGAATGGGACTTAGGTAATGTTCAGGTAATGAATCAATGAACATTAGAGATGTTCTGCAGAGATTTGTGGAAATCTTTATGCACAGGATTCATGGCTAAAACAAGATCGCTAATGACATACAGAGAGCCCAACGTGTGGGAGACATTGCACCTCCCAGCTGTGTCGTGTCTGCTGACTAATGTAGCGTCCCCCACATAAACAGAACCAGGCGATGGCTTGTTATAGCTCTAAAGAGGAAGGTCGTCTGTGGCGTGAGCAGATGTAGTGTGTGTGCAAACATTTCTATATTGTGTACACACATTTGTAAAAATGTGAATTGGGTGTTTCTTCAGTTTTGTTTAGTTTTTTGCCCCAAAAGAGGATTGTATACATGAAAGTATACATTAACTTATATGCTTTAACTCTCCTGACCAGTTTTGAAATTTAAAAATTAAAAAAAATAAATTGTTAAAAGTACTTTTTAAATATGATCAGTTTTTGCTTGTCGTGAAAGATGTAATCAACATATAAAATGGAAAAGTTTAATTTGATATATTTGTAATCCCCCCCCCCCCCCCAAAAAAAGATATTTATATTACATATATACTGTTCAGATTAATTTGACCTTTGCAGTGAAAGTGGGGATTAAAGAGTTTCTTTCAACTGTGAAACATATTTTACCAAAATACACACACAGTTTTTTTTTTAGATGGCAGCAGCTCAGGCGGTAGAGCAGGTCACCTAATAATCAGAAGTTGGTGGTTTGATCTCCATCTGCTCCAAGCGGCATGGCCAAGATACTTACCCCCCAAGTTGCTCTTCAATGTATCCATCAGAGTATGTATGTGTGTGAACGTTAGACAGAAAGCACTTGTATAGAAAAGGCATAGAAAAAAGTACTTGGGTGAATGAGGCGAGTTGTGTAAAGCGCTTTGAGTGCTCAGATAGAGTAGAAAAGCGCTATAACAGAACCAGTCCATTTACACATATACACATTATTATTGACCTACTGACCCTATGTGTAAAGAACAAAAATGCAGGTGGTGTTATAACTTTGGACAGGAAGCTTTTCTGTTCTCATGGGCAAACTCCACCCACACTGAGTGAACACTCAGGAGCAAAACATATAAAGATTATCTGCAAGGCAGTCCTACCAACATTGCACTCTGCAGCTACATATGATATATTCCTCTGTCAGAGTTTTACAAAATAAGCAGCAGAAGTAAACAGTTGACAGCCCTGGAGGCTCTGGAACTCAACTTTGATTATAGAGGAAGAGATTTGTCTGAAGAGAATACGTCTGAAGTTGAAAGCTATCTTGAGGTCAATTCAGAATCTGATGATTTTGATTATGAACCAAATGAGGAAACTGCTATTCACATCCCTCAAAGCAAGACAATCGCATCAAAAATGGTAAAATATAGTGGTCTTCATTCTCAAATATACATCAGGCAAAAATATCTGCATGAAAGACAGTGCCAAGGCCCACTAGAATGGCAGAGACTTGGCAAAGATAGATATCAAGTTAGCTTTTGAGCTGGTCGTGTCCAACTCCATATAGAAAATCATTGTTGAAATGACTAATCTAAAAGGACAGTGTATTTTGCGAGAATTGGAAGGATGGATATTTGGGGGTCCTCATCCTGGCTGGGGTTTATAATTCAAAGGATGAATCAACAGCCAGTCTGTGGGATCCAGAGGCAGGCTAAATTTTGTGCCACAATGTAATTTCTCCAGAGTTATCTGCTTTGATAATTGAAAGACAAGTGCTGTCAGATGGGAGAGAGACAGGCTGGGAGCTATTATTACTTCATAAAACAAATCTAAATCTAAAATATAATTTCAAAAGTAAAAAAAAAAATGGTGTTTTACATGTAGGACTTTAATCTAAAAAGATTTTAATATAAATGTTTTATTAAAAACAGTGATGTATCCTCATCGCACCATGATTTGTGAGAGGTACAAAAAACCACTGCACTAAATACTGATTAAAATGGTTAGTAATGGAGTTAATAATTAGATAAAACCAGTGTTTATTTGGTTAATTGACTGCAATCATTATTTATTGCCAAAGTCTGAATGTAGACACTGGTTTGGTTTAAGTCCTGTTCTCATTCAAAAAATTTTCTAAAAAGATGAGGTCCATTGCTCAACTCATTCCCATGATGCATTCCCAAGTTCACAGAGCAACTACTTTGCAGTCTTGGGCAGAAAAAAAAGGTTGCATGCAAGATGCAATATGATAATGGGAGAAAAAGTTATTTCTGTTTGCAGGAACCCACATGGAAACACTAACAGTGCATTCAGCTACGTTTAAGCTGCAAAGGCTGGAGAGTCCAAATGCCGAAGCTGAAGTCTGAGATTCAATATTTACTTTCACACTACCTTTCATTGCTACATTTACAGATCACATAAAGGTCAATATAAACTTTCAGTGAAAGCTTGAAATGTCAGTTGACAGTTTTCTTTCTTTAGTCTTTGATGAAGATATTTTCTATTTACTGTCATAAATGCGAGAAAAAAATGTAAGCAAGAAAATGTATTTCATTGATAAATACTTCCTACTGCAAGCCAGAAATGAACAGAACTATTTTTCCCTTTCAAACCACTCAATTTAAATTTGTCCATGGCCTTAAATAAATAGTTCATGTTTATATTTTCTATATAAATATGTAACTAAGAGTTACATATGGAAGTGGTCCAACAAAAGGGATCTACTCTTATAGATTTAATATAAAATATAGTGAGAGACATAAAAATCCCACGAGACACCAAACCATTGGCATTCACAAGGGGTTAACCCAAACCCATATCCCATAACTTAACAAAGTAGTATTTGACAAACCTTTGACTTCTGGCACCAGCACCATTCCAATTACCTTATCACGTTCCCCTCAAGGCCCAATCATTTCTACGCTTTGACATCACTGAAACAGCGGTAAGTTCAGGGACTCGAGGTCAAAGCCAATACAAAAAACACTAACTGTTTGAGAGTCATTATTGATGATAACCTTAACTCTACACCAAATGTTAATTTTAGGGAAAAGCAAAACTATCTTTGCTGTAAAAAAAAAAAGAAGCATCAAATCATTATAGCATGCTGAGGATGATTAAAGAAGAATCAGGGTTAGTGTCGGGGTTAGAGCTCGGAGGGTTAAACCATTTGTTACTTGCTGCTTTTGTTTTGTCTTTTCCACTCCTACACCTAAACGATTTTAACTTTAATTTAACTTCTATGAATAAAGTATGACATAAAATGTTCAGGTAAACTGGATCAAGTCCCACTTGTCTCTAGTCTCATCAGGGTAGTTAAACAAGGTTATGAGTTCTTAGCCGAACTCATATCTCCACACTCACATCTCACAGCTTCTCACGTGTACTATAGCAGTTAGTATGGTATTGACTAACAACCTATAGATTTGGTTTAACATGGATTCGTGACTTTAAATTATGCTACATAATTAGATCAACTCTGCTATCTTGATGTTGCTAGATGACAAAAAAAGATATACAGACCAATGGAAGAAGACAAAACGAAACACAAGCACTGAATGAAGCAAATAAACTATTATTATTTTTACAAGCCCATGCACCAGTACTCTTTGGTCTATAACTCTAGTCTGGTTGCTCGGCAACATAGAATACCATGAAGACTAAATATCTCAAATATTGAACATGCTGTCCAGGAGGAGTTTGGGAACAAACATACAGATCATTCCAATCATCAGTGAGAAGATGATGATAACGATGATGATGATGATTAATATTATTACTATGAATTTAAACTTCACACCTTTATGAATTTAAAAATAAGTGTATTGAACTATTAAAACCAAGACCTAAGTGCAACGGATAAAATAAAGCGTAACTCAGCAGTCTAAAGTGTAAAATAACAAAATTAGAGGAAAAGTTACAACCCATGAGTTACAAATAGGTCTTTATAAGTTATTTCAAAGAAAATACTGATTTAACAAACCAGAGTGTCTTAGCTAACTTCTTCCACAGCCTGGGAGACATTACAGTGAATATTTGGTCACCTTTACTCTTTCATTTATTAAGTATGAAAGGTCAGCAGGTTCCTGCCTAAGAACTACAGAATGAGCACTATTTAGTGCTGGGACAACACTTCCTATACACATTCAGGGCCCAGGCTAAATCAAAATAAATCACATCTAAAATAAACAAATAAATGGGTATCCTGTGTAAGGTAATTAAAATCAGAGTTGTTCATTTTTCTTGGTCCCTAAAAGAACTGGCAAATTCTTAATGATGAATCTACCTGTACAGTACCTGTCAACACTGTTAAAATAGTCTCACCGAGATGAAATAAAAACATGAATAGTTTGACTGCAGCCTAATTCAGCATTGAATATAACCTTGCAAATACCTCAGATGAAAGTAGCAGGATGGAAGGACTGTTTATATTTCCTAAAAGCGAGAATAGTAACAAATACCTCAACCAGGCTCCTGCTTTAATCATTATTACATAAAGGACCACGGGAGAAATAGATCATATGATGCAGTATATCAGAATCTCCACAAACTTTTGTAGCATATTCCCATCGAATAGCACAACACAGTTCATCCCCCAGTCCCAATAACAACAAAAACTATTCAAGTTTGGTTTTAGTGAAACACCAAAAATAACATAAGCAGATCTTTGCAAGTTTTCAGACACAATTCACATTCATTTAACTTAATATCACTTCATATTTAGCCTCCCTAACTGTCCATGCACTCTTTTGGTAGAGGTTAAAATGAGGAAAGTGACTTGTAAGGGTCAGTTTTCTACAATGACAAGCTAGATCACTTTTTTATGTGTGAAACATTCCAATCTATTTCAAATCTGTTACCTTCTGATTTGAGTATTTATTCAACATGGATTTCTGTCTAAAAAGCTGAAAAATGAAATCCAACTTGCAGCCATCTTCAGAAATATTTTCCTGGGCTAAATTTATTTTCCTCGCACTCACTATCTTCCTCTATTCCCACCCAGATGCCCTTCATCTCTTTCTTATCTCACAATGCCATGTTTAAACATTAAATGTGTGTCTGTGTAGCATGTTAAAAAGCTAAGTCCTTGTCTGTGTGCGTGTGTGTGTGGGCTGATGAGTCACTGTGTGGGTGTGTCTGTGGGGTGGTGGAGGTTTTTGGGTTGAGTTTTCAATTATAGATGCTAAGGTTTCGGTAAGGTGATAATGTTTTTATGAGAAGTTTCCTTGTTAAGGCCAGGGGAGTGGTTTTGCCTTACTATTTCATTTAGTGGTGGCTGTCTACCACCACAGATACACACCAAATGCTCATGTGCTTACATGCAAACACACATCCAAGCACGCCTCCCAAACTGCTGATGCTCTCAAAGCAGCTGGCTCTTGGGTACAAACAGTGACAGTAGCTTTGCTAGAGGAACTTGACATGCTGCTACTGGTGTTTGTGTGTCTTTGGAAGTCTGTGGTGTGTGAGTCTGTGTTTAGCTCACTGATGTCAACTTTCATCTAGCAGAAAGATTTTCTTTCTCTTCCTTGAAGCACAATCTCAACAAACTTATATCCTACTGTATAGGTATTTGGTACTTGAAAATTTCAATTTGCAATTTTCAGCTAATTGTTCTATAACATTTCATCTGAAGAGATAAGTTAATATCATGTATAATTAAATTTAGCTACTCAAAGCCAATACAATTCTGTTTTCATTTAATAAGTAAACCAAACTACATACAAGATGTTATTAAGGAAATTGCTCACTGAACCTTGCACAGAAAGTTAACCTTTCCATTATTAATGAGAGCAAAGCAAAACTCTTCTGTATACAACATTCAAACCACCGAAAGTATTCAATTTCAATTTCAGATAGATAGATAGATAGATAGATACTTTGTTGAGATGAGGAATGAACACATGACAGAGATGAGGGAAAAAAGGCTTACAGCGTCAGCAGGACCATGGGATGACATTACTTTCTCATTACTAAGCAAGTTTCTTCATGCCGTCAGCTACAAGCAATGCCAGATTGCAGCTCATGAAAAATTAACTCACTTGACTTTCCTATGTATTAATCTGCCAATCAGTTTCAATTACTCAGTAACTGAAGGTGCCAGAACACTGTTCCGGATCGTTCTGGACCACTTTAACCTCTACTGATATTAAAGATGGCCAGAGTTATTAAAGCATGAAAGCTGTGTATGGAAAATGACACTGAGAGGACGCAAAAGAAAGAGATGGCGAGATTGAGCATGTATTCCCATTCACTTGGGAATACACAGTTGTATCAATGGATGGAGAAAAGAAGTGACATTCATAGCCTGAGGGGTATTCGCTCTCTCTCACTCTCTCTCTCTCTCTGTCTCACTGACACTATGCCGTTTTTTTTGTGCCATTATTCTGAGTGCATGTAAAAACAATTTGAACGCACGTAAAAAAAAAATTACAGGTGCAAATGTTGCATTTTGAGAAGAAATTTATTTTGAGGGACGAAAAAATAATTTGAGTGAACAAAATTCATTGCAAAAACTAGGTCATATTTGTTGTGTTCCCACTAGTGCAGTCAGCATTAATCTCGTTAAAATGACATTAACGCCATAATGCGGCAAATCTCCGTTAACGAGTTACCGCGGATCGCCCGTGCGTGGGGCTGGACGGCGTCAACTCGTTAACGAGCTAACTGCGCTAACGCACTAGTTCCCACCAATGTAATTGAGATTTCGTGGCACATCCGACATACTGTTTTACTTTTGTCCATGACGTGCTTACCATCAGGGTTATGCTTCACATGAAAACCAAGATAGTTCCAAACGCCAGATCTGAATGAGGGTGGGGGAGGTTCAATTTGCAATGTTGCAACGAACTTAGCTTCTGTCTTGCTAGCTTGCACTGCGCTCAGTGGATCTGCACTCGACAGTGCAGCCTAGGCAGAGTAGTCGAACGCAGATTCACTGAGCGCTCAAGACAGACAGCATCGTCAGAAGAAAAGTTGATAAAATAAATTTAAAATTTTGTATTGTTCATACATATGTGTACCGAACCAAAAGCACTGTATCGAATGGTTCAATATCAATACGAGTATTGTTGCACCCCTAATATATACATATATATACACACACACACACATATATATACATATACATAAAAATATATACATATACACACACACACACACACACACACACAGACATATATATATATACATACATGCATATATATATATATATATACATACATACATACATATACATGTATATATGTATCGCAAAATATATCGTTACCACACATGCTTCAAATTCAAGTGTGTGAATGCATGTGTGAATGGGTGGATGACTGGATATGTAAAGTGCTTTGGGGTCCTTAGGGACTAGTAAAGCACTATATAAATACAGGCCATTTACCATTTACCATATACCGTAATATGGATTTTAGGCCATATCACCCAGCCCTACTACCAATACAGTAAAAAACAAAAAACAAAAAACCAAACACTATCTATGATAGATATGAGCAATCTTCTCTAAGACAGTTCAAGCTGTGCTGAAGAATAAATATGGTCACACCAAATATTTACTTTTAGTAGTATATGAAGTAGTACATTGTATCCAGAAAGAATAGTCACTTAATTTTAAAGGTATTAACTGTAAGTTGAAGACAGGCTAACACAGCTTAATACAAGGAACAGGAGTATAGGTAACTGTAACACAATGCTACAATATATTGTCATCTAAATGTAAAAAAAAGAGAGTGGGATGACAGAATGGAGAGGGATAAGGGAACAGAAAAAGGCAGGGGAAAAGGGAAAAACAGAAGAAAAAACTGGAACAATGTCAGAATATAGGTACAAATAGAACAATGTCTCATGTGTCCAGCCTCACTTTCTGTGTCTCACTCTCTTCTCTGTTATGCAAACACACAAACATGCACACACACAAACACAGGACTATGACTGGGACTTCAAAGAAGTGAGAATCATCAAATCTGAGCTCAACTGATGGCAGTCAATGCATGGCGCGTCAAGCTCAGGCATAGCAGCATGGGGTAAGGCGTTCTGAGTGTGTGAAGTGCGTGTGTGTTTGTGAGCACTGTATGTGTGGCAAAAAGTGCGTCTGTGTGTTGCTGCCACAGCAAAAAAAAGCAGTCGAGCTGTTGAATTTACAAGATAAGCATTCTGGATGGCTTCTCATGGCTGAACTCTTTACTCTCTCACACACACACACACACACACACAAAGAGAGTAACAGAGAGAAAGAAGCTCCAGGGATGATGAAAGATCTGGCCATGACACACATATGATATGAAACCTAGTGTCTCTGCACAACAGAGGTTTTACTATGTGTAGCCACTCAAATCCAGATAAGATCTTATCGGATTTATGTGTGTATGCATACTTGTATTACTTATATTGTGAGAACATAAATTTAAACACAATCACACAGCACTCCCTTTTGACAATAAAAACAAGTCCCCTAATGCGAAATATTGAATTTTAGGTTGAGACTTGGTTTAAAGCTAGGATTAAGGTTCGGTAAGCAGCGGTAATGGATAGCATTAGAGAAAGATTCCAGAGAAGTAGTGTAATTACATGCTAGGACCTTTTAACTGATGTAAACATAACTGCATGTATTTGTGTTTGCGGCTGTCATTTTTTGTAACTATGGCCCAGAAAGACAATCATGAGTGAATGCACACAAATTTTTCAGTGAAATCAAATCATTGTCGCAGACACGGGTGTCACAAAAGCCACGAAAGGGACTATTTGTTACATTTAAAATCAATTACATATATCCGAAAGATAAATTATTTCATTTTAACACCACATAATTGCTGTGACCACTGCTGAATAAAAACTTCAGTATATTGTAGCTTTCAAAATGTGACTTCTGATTCAGCATCTACAAAAGTGATATCACCCAGTGGCCATAATATCTGCACATTTAAGCAGGGATTGGCCAACAACCTGCAATCAGCTAAACGGGCTAATGGGCTCACTGATGAGCAATTAAACCTTTATTACTTTATTACAACTATTTGTTTAAAAAAGAAATAAAGAATAAAATAATAAACTGCAATAAAATACATAATACTATTCATAATTCTTAAAATATCAGTTTTTATTCCACAGCTAATAATGTAACTATTATTATAATTACTCATCATTTTTATTGTACATTAACAGGCAATGCTACTCTTCCATTGGTAGGTTTACCAGTAAATGTCACCTTAAAAGGTAGAGTATGCCTACCTGCAGGGAATAAAGCAGAAAACTTTCCCCACAGTTTAGTCTGACAATAAAGCAACTGAACCAAGTATGTCTCCGCCTCTTAAACTCAAGAGGGGACCAAACACTCTTATCCATGCACTCACACACATGCATCTTCTAACTCCCTCCCCACATGATATGCATTGAGCATTTTGGCAGTTGTTTAATTAGAACTGCAATCAGACTTCATAATGAGTGACTTACCCAACTAACTGTGATACACGTTATTATTTGACACATTTAGTAACACTAAAGCGTGAGAGAAATCAAAACTAACTTTAAGCTTTGCTGAGAGTCCGTATCTACCTTTAAAGTTTCAGACAAGTAAAAGCATAAAAATATGGTTAGATACATTTGTAATAGACTTCGAATTTAGGATAATGTACTAAATTATTATGAAAATTCAGTTTATAGGGCATTAGCATTTGCTGTAAATTCCAAAAGGCTAATGGCACTGTTTTGGAAAAGTAGCTCAACAGACCAAATGTTACACACTGGATAAGAAAAAAATCATATCAGACAAATGGATAGACAGAATGACACATTTGTTTGTCTTTCAAAATATACTTGCATTGATCTGAATTTGGAAAAACCCTTTCACAACTTTTTAAAACTTTGTAAAAAAATAAAAAAATAAAAAAAATTATAAAACACCCAGCACGCCCATGCGGGCGGTTTTATCCTTCAAGCTCGGGTCCTCTACCAGAGGCCTGGGAGCTTGAGGGTCCTGCGCAGTATCTTAGCTGTTCCCAGGACTGCGCTCTTCTGGACAGAGATCTCCGATGTTGTTCCCGGGATCTGCTGGAGCCACTCGCCTAGCTTGGGAGTCACCGCACCTAGTGCTCCGATTACCACGGGGACCACCGTTACCTTCACCCTCCACATCCTCTCGAGCTCTTCTCTGAGCCCTTGGTATTTCTCCAGCTTCTCGTGTTCCTTCTTCCTGATATTGCTGTCATTCGGAACTGCTACATCGATCACTACGGCCGTCTTCTTCTGTTTGTCTACCACCACTATGTCCGGTTGGTTAGCCACCACCATTTTGTCCGTCTGTATCTGGAAGTCCCACAGGATCTTAGCTCGGTCATTCTCCACCACCCTTGGGGGCATCTCCCATTTTGACCTCGGGACTTCCAGGTTATACTCGGCACAGATGTTCCTGTACACTATGCCGGCCACTTGGTTATGGCGTTCCATGTATGCCTTGCCTGCTAGCATCTTGCACCCTGCTGTTATGTGCTGGATTGTCTCTGGGGCATCTTTACACAGCCTGCACCTGGGGTCTTGCCTGGTGTGATAGACCCCAGCCTCTATGGATCTTGTGCTCAGAGTTTGTTCTTGTGCTGCCATGATTAGTGCCTCTGTGCTGTCTTTCAGTCCAGCTTTGTCCAGCCACTGGTAGGATTTCTGGATATCAGCCACCTCCTCTATCTGCCGGTGGTACATACCGTGCAAGGGCCTGTCCTTCCATGATGGTTCCTCATCTCCCTCCTCTTTCTTGGGTTTCTGTTGCCTGAGGTATTCACTGAGCACTCGGTCAGTTGGGGCCATCTTCCCAATGTATTCTTGGATGTTCGTTGTCTCATCCTGGACTGTGGTGCTGACACTCACCAGTCCCCGGCCCCCTTCCTTCCGCTTAGCGTACAGCCTCAGGGTGCTGGACTTGGGGTGAAACCCTCCATGCATGGTAAGGAGCTTTCTTGTCTTTATGTCAGTGGCTTCTATCTCCTCCTTTGGCCAGCCTATTACCCCAGCAGGGTACCTGATCACGGGCAGGGCGTACGTGTTGATGGCCCGGATCTTGTTCTTACCATTCAGCTGACTCCTCAGGACTTGCCTGACCCTCTGCAGGTACTTGGTGGTTGCAGCTTTTCTAGCGGCCTCTTCATGGTTCCCATTCACCTGCGGGATCCCCAGGTACTTGTAACTGTCCTCTATGTCTGCAATGTTGCCTTCTGGTAGTTCAATCCCCTCAGTTCTGACTACCTTCCCTCTCTTTGATACCATCCGACTACACTTCTCCAGTCCGAACGACATTCCAATGTCATTGCTGTATAGCCTGGTAGTGTGGATCAGTGAATCGATGTCTCGTTCACTCTTGGCATACAGCTTGATGTCATCCATGTACAGGAGGTGGCTGACAACTGCTCCGTTCCGTAAAAAAAGAATCATTGGACATAAACAAGATTACATTTATTTTAAATTTCCGTAGCCAGTCTTGTTAATGATCTCACTGAGGGGGTTCAGGCCTATGCAGAACAGCAGTGGGGACAGAGCATCTCCCTGGTAGATCCCGCACTTGATGGTGACTTGTGCTATGGGCTTGGAGTTGGCCTCTAGTGTTGTACGCCACATCCCCATTGAGTTCCTGATGAAGGCTCTTAGGGTCCCATTGATCTTGTACAATTCTAGGCATTCCAGTATCCAGCTGTGGGGCATTGAGTCATAGGCCTTCTTGTAATCAATCCAGGCAGTGCACAGGTTGGTCAGTCTGGTCTTGCAGTCTCGGCTGATTGTTCTGTCTACCAGTAGCTGGTGTTTTGCGCCTCTGGTATTCTTGCCAATTCCTTTCTGTGTCCCGCTCATGTATTGACCCATGTGCCTGTTCATCTTAGCCGATATGATGCCTGACAGGAGCTTCCATGTAGTACTGAGGCAGGTTATTGGTCGGTAGTTGGAGGAGACCGGTCCCTTCTTGGGGTCCTTGGGGATCAGGACCGTCCGGCCTTCAGTTAGCCATTCCGGGTGTCTCTCGTTAACTAGCAGCTGGCTCATTTGTGCTGCCAGACGCTCGTGGAGTGCAGTCAGCTTCTTCAGCCAGTAGGCGTGAACCACGCCTACTGGCTATATATATATATATATATATATATATATATATATATATATATATATATATATATTAGGGGTGCAACGATATTCGTATCGATATTGAACCGTTCGATACAGTGCTTTCGGTTCGGTACGCATGTGTATCGAACAATACAACATTTGTAATTTATTTTATCAATTTTCCTTCTGACGATGCTGTCTGTGTTGAGCGCTCAGTGAATCTGTGTTCGACTACTCCGCCTAGGCTGCACTGTCGAGCGCAGATCCACTGAGCGCTCAACACAGACAGCATAGTCAGAAGGAAGAGCGCAGGGCAAGCTAGCAAGACAGAAGTTAAGCTCTCCTTGCAACAGGCAAATTGAACCTCATTCAGATCTGGCGTTTGGAATTATTTTGGTTTTCATGTGACGTATGACCCTGAAGGTAAGCGAGTCATGGACTAAAGTAAAACAGTATGTTGGATGTGCCATGCAATGCTCAGTTACATTGGTGTGAACTAGTGTGTTAGCGCAGTTAGCTCGTTAACGTGTTGGCCGTCTAGCCCCATGCACGGAGCGATCGGCGGTAGCTCGTTAACGGAGATTTGCCGTGTTGTGGCGTTAAGGTCATTTCAACAAGATTAACCTGAAAGCACTAGTGGGAACACAACGAATATGACTGCACATTTACGCCGACATCATCCTAGTGCAAAGACAAGTGGAAGCAGACAAAAAAAAGCAAGCATGCTACTAACTTTAGCCGAGTCATTTAGACATCTGTTAGCACATGATTCTCCTTATACTGCTGAGAATATAGCCCAGAAGAAGCGGATAGTATAGCTTTTATTTTGGAAAGAGCCATTTCTCTGTAATAAACTCTCTTTTCCAAAGATGAGTGATTCCTCAATCAGATACAGGGCTTGCAATATCGCTAGCCCGACGTCCCGGAGCTAGCGATTTTTTCAGTCGAGCTACCAAAATCTATCTCTTCCCTGCCCGTCGGGCTATTGTAGGAAAAATATATGTCAATGCTTTTGCATTCTTTCAGAAATGTAGCTGGGTAATTATGTCATTGGCATCGGTGAGCCACTGTCAATATGTGACATATTGAAGTCGCGTTTGAATTTGCGCTTGTTTTTTTGCTTTCACTTTGCAATCGTGCGAACTGTGTATAGAGAGCGACAGCACTGATCTGTGAGTGATGATAATTTGTGCACCAATTCCTCTGACATCGTCTTATTAATCGTTAGCTTACTATGCAAACATGACAAGTGAAATCTCCCGCAGCAAGCTTAAACATGTGAGAGGTTGATCGCGCAGAGAATCGCTGAGCTTATGTGAGTGCGCGTGTAAAAGCATTTCAGTTCTGCTGAGCCAAATAAGACAGGTCAGGGTGAAGAAGTGACAGCCAAAGAAAAGCTTACCACAAAACGGAGAAGTTATGACAAATCAGACTATGAGGCAAAAAGAAAGTGCAGCTTTATGGTTTCATGGACAAAAGAATTTCTGTGGCTGCAATATGATGAGCTAAATAACCAGGGCTCCACATAAGTGGTCCGCAGGTGCGCATTCGCTGTCAAAATAAAAAACACGCACAAGGGTTAGGGTTAAATTTAAAAACTGTACTTTTGAGTTAAAATATATATTTATAATTTTAATAAATGACAAATTAAAAATGCATGAACATTTTTTTGTATCGAAAAAATATCGAACCGTGACACTAAAGTATCGAACCGAACCGAACCGTGAATTACGTAATAATATCTGATCGGTCCATCTCTAATATGTATATGTATATATATATACACTCAACAAAAATATAAACGCAACACCTTTGTTACTGCTCCCATTCCCCATGGGATGGACGTAGAGACCTAAAATTCATTCCAGATACACAATATAACCATCCCTCCCGAACAGAGGTCACAAATCAGTCCAAATGTGTGGTAGTGGGCACATCTGCTATATTGAGATAATCCATCCCACCTCACAGGTGTGCCACATCAGGATGCTGATCTGACATCATGAGTAGTGCACAGGTGTACCTCAGACTGCCCACAACAAAAGGCCACCCTGGAATGTGCAGTTTTTTGCGCTATTGGGGGTCTGGGGACCCAGAACCGGTCAGTATCTGGTGTGACCACCATTTGCCTCATGCAGTGCAACACATCGTCGCATGGAGTCTATCAGATTGTCAATTGTGGCCTGTGGAATGTTGGTCCACTCCACTTCAATGGCTGTGCGAGGTTGTTGGATATTCGTGGGAACTGGTACACGCTGTCGTATACGCCGGTCAAGCACATCCCGAACATGCTCAATGGGTGACATGTCCGGTGAGTATGCTGGCCATGCAAGAACTGGGACATTCTCAGCTGCCATCTGCCCTGAACAATGTGAACCATGATTCATCCGTGAAGCGCACACCTCTCCAACGTGCCAGACGCCATCGAATGTGAGCATTTGCCCACACAAGTCTGTTACGGCGACGAGCTGGAGTCAGGTCAAGACCCCGATGAGGACGACGGGCATGCAGTTGAGCGTCCCTGAGACGGTTTCTGACAGTTTGTGCAGAAATTGTTTGGTTGTGCAAACCAATTGTTCCAGCAGCTGTCTGGGTGGCTGGTCTCAGACGATCTTGGAGGTGAACCTGCTGGATGTGGAGGTCCTGGGCTAGTGTGGTTACACGAGGTCTGCGGTTGTGAGGCCGGTTGGATGTGCTGCCATATTCTCTGAAACGCCTGTGGAGACGGCTTATGGTTGAGAAATGAACATTCAATGCACGGGCGACAGATCTGGTTGACATTCCTGCTGTCAGCATGCCAATTGCACGCTCCCTCATTGCTTGTGGCATCTGTGGCATTTTGCTGTGAGACAAAACTGCACATTCCAGGGTGGCCTTTTGTTGTGAGCAGTCTGAGGTACACCTGTGCACTACTCATGATGTCAGATCAGCATCCTGATGTGGCACACCTGTGAGGTGGGATGGATTATCTCAATATAGCAGATGTGCCTACTACCACACATTTGGACTGATTTGTGACCACTGTTTGGGAGGGATGGTTATATTGTGTATCTGGAATGAATTTTAGGTCTCTACGTCCATCCCATGGGGAATGGGAGCAGTAACAAAGGTGTTGCGTTTATATTTTTGTTGAGTGTATAAAAGAAAAAGTCAGTCTGATTAATTGGATTTTGTGAGCCATGACATCTTGGATTTGTTGTATGTTTTGAATGGACAAGAAAATTGAAATCTTTAATTTTTTTTATATTTGCAGACGTATATCAGTAATCACTGTTTCCTGTTCAATTCCATTTTTTGTTTCTGCTTTCTTCTGTGTAACTGAACAGTAATACAGATGTTGTTAAAAATGTAATGAACAGCAACAGACTTATTTTTGAAACCTATGGAGTAACTAACTGAAAGATAAACTGCAGGGGTGCCCATGCAAATGTCTACAAAACAGCATAGTACATACACAAAAATGCAAAAAAGCAGAACGAAAGGAACCAACACCAGCAGTTTATGAATAAAAAGAAAATTATATAAACTGCAATATTGAAATGTACATTACACTGCCTATGCTTTCAGACAGAAATGTCTGAAAGCAATGTGTGCAATTAAATAAATGTAAAAAATATTAATTGAGTGGGTATACACTATGTGTAAATTCCTACTTAATTTGCCGTAAAATAGTATCAATTTCCATTTTATTTGTAAGATAATGTAGTTTTCACCGAAGAACTAATCATCTCCTATCTAAAGGAGACGATTAAGCTTTTCTGCACAGTGTTTCTCATTTCTTATTTCTCAGAAGCAATATATCTGTCAGTGTTAGATTAAAAAAGAAGTATTGATGGATATCTGGCCTTAGATAATAACGCATCAGTTGTAAGCAATGCCCAATCTTCATCCATGCTTCAAATGTGTATGCAAGTGTGAGGAACAACATCAATTTGCGCTGACATGTGGGGACTGTGATGGATCTCTTATAATACATTTGATGGATGAAGAGATTATTGTTTGAAGCGGTGGCATTCTGCTGCTTTGAGTGTGTGTGTATACGTGTTTTCCAATTCATATAATAATGCTCCGACGGCACACTGACTGACCTCAAAATATCTCCATCTACCTTTTTACCCCACTATCAAACTCATCTCTCTCATTTATCCTCCTAACCTCATTCGTCACCCTTTTTTTCTTCTCACTCCATTCACAATGTTTCCTTAATCACTTTCATTGCCTTAACAATGATAATAAGACAACACCTTACAGAAAAGAAAAGAAAAAACTCATCTCTCCCCTCTAGCAGTAGACAGCTATTTTAGTGCTGCTTATCTAAAAACTATTAATGAGCGTCATTTGCTTAAATACTGGATTTCACACATTTTCCAGGTTGACTGGTTGTCTGGCTGTTCATTTGCTTAATGGTGAAACTAATATCACTAAAAGTCAGAGTAAGTGTCACTGACTATGGGCCTCATTGACTGCCTGCTATCCCAACGTACTAACTGGCTTAATAAATAGCACGCTGGGACAAATACAATCCAAGACATTTGTAGAACTCTGAAAGGTGAGAGCACTGGCTGATGAAAAAGGTTTATATGTATGCGATGATGTAGACTGTGATTAGACATAATGAGGTGTGTGTGTATATGTGTGTTCGTAAGACAAGAAATGCAGCCAACTGTGAACTTTACCCAGGTACAATAAATTGCAGAGCTTTAATTAAAGAAGATTTCAGCTGTTGGAGTAAATGTAGAAGTGCACAGCATACAAACAAATACTGTATAAAAGAAGCCACCTAGGCTTACATACCTCTGCAATATTTTTTCAGAGTCGTCATTAAAACTGGCTCCGATGATTTTCAGACCAAGCCTCACAGCAGTCACGTGTATTTTTATTGAATTATTATGATTACAACTATTTTTAAAGCTTTTGTTTATCAAAGCTAGTTAAATCGGCAGCTATTCTGCTTAACAGAAAGTGTGGTTATTTCTCAGCATCTCTTAGATATATCAAAACCAAGTTTGTTACATGGACTTTGGACCCCGTTGTGAGGAAATTATGTGCTATTTGACGGCTACTGTTGCGAATACTGCAGAAAAATGGTTATGTTTGCCTTAAATACATACAGTAATACTTGTGTTAGGCATTAATGTGGGTACTCACAAACCACTGAAATGTCAAATTGTCATATTAACCTTATTGCTGTATTACCAGAAGGTTTATAGAGTTCTTCACAGGTGACAAATGAGCTTCACAATAACTTTTTTTTGACTTTCCAAATGATTTTCTAACTGCAGTGACTTAAAATTGGCAGTGAAACCATCAAAAAAAGAGATGGGATCATATCTCATTAACACTTTGACAAACTGACACAAAATTTGATATATGGACTTAACACCACTTCCTGCGGTAATCCAATAAAGTACTTTTATGTACTGGGGCAGTAGGGTGAAAGGGAGGCGGTGGTACTGTAATAACAAAAATGTATTTTTCTTTATCCTATCAGTTCTTAAAGCAGTGCTTTTAACATGATCAGATCAAGTTGCCACTGTGCCCAACTGAACTGCTTGGCCCCCTCATCGCTGCTTGGAGCGATAGTTTATAAATGCCTTGTTTGCATTGCAGTCAAGAACAACACAGCTGAGCTGCAACCAACCTGAAAATCTTATATAAAGACATAAAATGTCACAGCAAAACAGATTCCTTGAGGACAACTGCCCTTTCATGGGATGACAGTGTCACAAAAAACTCCAATCATGTAGAGCAGAACTGACATGCAACATTTTGCCATGCTATGTTTCCATTTTAACGGAGTCATCTGTGATTTGGCTGTTGTAGTCTACACAAGGTTGTTTCTGTCTTATGGTATGATTCATGGTCTAAGCTTTGCTGTGCTCTTTCACAAATAAGTGGCAGTCTGTTTTTTCTCATAATTTATTTAAACCTGCCAATAAATAATATGATAAGTGCTCCCTTTTTCCTGATAGATCTGCATTAGCATGATGAGGATATCAACTTAAAGCTTATGTTTTGTTGTTATTGTATTTATCTACAGAGTCCTCTGTTATCTGAACTGCTACAGAGCTAATTTGTCCTCAGGCATCAGTGCAGTTTATCTTATCTTTAATCTCCTTAGAAGATAAATAAATTCAAGATTACATCTTTTTAAATGATGGAAATGGACCAGGAATCGGTCATGACCTTATGCTCTTAAAATCCTTTAAGTGATTCTCGTAAACAGGAATTATGATTTAATAAGTACATTGTGAGGACATTGTCAGAATCTAAACATTTGATTTGGACCTCACAGAATAAGATGGTCAAGCATTCTTCAGCTACTGTAGTTGAAGTAAAAGGGATTGTAAATTATACCCATAAGAACAAGTACAACACACGTGTTATTTAAAAATAATTTCTACTATAGAAAAAAATTAGTGTAATTGTTTTTGAAAAAGCAAAGTGCATGGTTGTTTCGTATAAATCACTTAAATCAAACACAGCATGATTTCTATTAATTCTGCGTATAAGGTCGAATTAGAACAAAACTGAACATGAAAAGCTTTGCTTTTTTTATAGTGCTGTTATACTTAATTTCATTCAATTCTACAAATATTCTTAACTTGGTGTCCGTTCTATGTAATCTGCATTGCTTCACAGCTGTCTGTGACTCAGTACACCAAGGCTATGTGTCCTAAATTAACTGTACACAAACTTTCCTGGATACCCTCCATACTTTTCATGTTTGAAAATGTTGAAATTAAATCAGACTATTAAAGGAACGTATGTTAACAAATGAGAAATCTAAAGTTGTAATGGGTTACTGTTACCACTGTTTCAATTTCCAACTTTCTGGCATGACCTTTCTTTGTCTACCTCTCTCTCATCACCGAGAGGTATTATTGACTGTCACATATCCATGCACACTGCACTGCACACATGATTTTCTCTTACCTTTGTTGAAGCGAAGTGACACCAATGTGGAAGGAAAGCATGAAAAAAATGGGAAAGACAAACAAATGTGAGATTTATTTACATCCTGAAATTACTTTACTGTATTTCACAGACCACAAAACTTTTTTTAATTACAGAGCAAACACAATGTGGGTGTTGCATATCTTTAAGTTTGACAACAGAATTGATTTAGACCAAACCAATGCACACAAAATTCTGTTGACTGCATTGTGACTTCCCCACTACACAGTTAATGCTTCCACATATACACTCACACATTAACCTTTGATATCTTCCTGCAGCCTCTAGACAGTCATTGTAAGGTAAGTAACTCTGCAGAATAATTGTTAATTTCCTGTTCCACTCTTTAGTTTAATGATAGAGAGGAAATTCCGCAGACAGACAGGGAATCAGACATGCACAGACAGTTAGAAGGATAGAGTGAGAATGCCAAACAGACAGATGAGAAGGATAACTGTTAATTTCCTGCTGTGGTTGTGAGAGGTTGATCTTCACTGTGGTACACAAATTGCTCAAGTCAACTCAAAAGGCAAAAATGCGGGAAGGTAATAGAAATGATCCGAATGACTGCAACTGACATCTTGCAGAAACTAATATTAAGTTCATAATGTTTAAATAAACTGACAACCTGTCCAGGATGTACCCCGCTGAGACGGGCTGAAGTTGGACAAGTGGAGTAATGGATACATATATAAAATATATCCCACCTATTTAAAATACAGCACAGACCGATAAGGCACAACCTTAAAGCCACTTGCTTAATATTGTATAGATCCTCTTAAGGCAGCCAGCCTTTGCCTCTGGGGGCTTTTCAGGACACCCTGTGGACGCTCAATCCGATTTGGATGTGGGGAACTTGGAGACAGGGTCAGCACCTCGGACTCGATGCTGTGTTCCTTGAACCACTCCTGAGCAGTTTATGTGGCGTTGTGGGGATAAAGAGGATTCCCTGTGGAAGTGCCTTTGCTATGGGTGGTCTGCAGAAATCTTTAAGTGGGTGGTATGTGTCAAAGTAGCATCCACATAAATGATTAGACTAAGGTTTCCCAGCTGAACACTGAATTGCATCACTTTGCCTGTCAGTGGTTTTTATGTGATTACCCTATATTCAAGGCTTTCACTGATATAAAGCAGCAATATTTTTTCTCATTTCCCTCTGTCTTTCACTAATCTCGCTGAGTTTCCTTTTCTCGTTTTTATGCCGCCTGGCCATCTTGCAAGATAGAGTTGGGATCTCTGCTAATGATAAATGCGTTTAATTACTACACCCTGTGAGGAAAGAAGATATTCAATTTATTCTCCCTGATGCCCAAACCTTTTTTTTCTTTCTCTATCTTTAATACAGTCATAATGCAGCATGCAAAGCTGAAATTTAAAAACCTTCATAAACAATTCCCAAGCTCATACCCCCCAGGTTTCTCAAGTGGAAGCGTGACTGTCTCACAGACCTTTCAGTCTGTCTGCCTCTCCACCTACTCCTCTTCCTTTGAAATGAATAGGACTAAAATTTGCCTAGATGTACAAAACAAGAAAGGTTTCACTAACCCAAGGAGTTTTGTGGCTGCTTGGTGAAACTGAAATAGTATCTCTCTCACTGTGTTGCGTTGTGGAACGCTTTTTAACTATGCAGATAGGGGAGCATTCTGTTGCAGGATTCATTTCTTATTTGTAGCTTTATATCTAATTGCAATGACTTGTTAGGGTCTCTGCCAAAAGCTTTGAGACAACTACTGACTGTGTGTGTTTACCTGTTTAGATATCTTTGTGGGGACCAAAAACATCTGAACTTTACCATACTTGTGGGGACCAACAGCCACTTTTGAGGACAAAGGTGCCTGTCCTCAAAGGTGCCTGTCCTCACGAGTTTGAAGACATTTTTGAGACTCAGGGTTACAATTAGGTTATGGTTAGGTTTAGACTAAGGCTACGTTCACACTGCAGGTCTTAATGCTCAATTCCGATTTTTTGATCAAATCCGATTTTTTTTGTCTGCTCGTTCACACTACAAATAAAATGCGACAGCAAACGCTCTCTAGTGTGAACGCTCAAAGCGGCCCGCATGCGCAAAAGAAGACGTCATACACAACGCGCTCTGTTTAGACCCAGAACAAACTATATTGTTTGACTGATGGCCTTAATATAAAGACTTCGGACTTCATGTTTCCCGATTTTTGCTTTAAGTTATTTTGTTATTTACATAATAATGTAGATAACCTAATAATGATCCTTATTGCTGTTTTAGAGGAGCGGTGCTTCAAAGGATAGTTGCAGATTTCTGTCAGAACCTGCAGGTTATGCAGCACAAATAAAATGTTAAAGTTTCTCCAACGTTGTCTTCCCAGCAGTTTCACTGGATGGCCAGGAAGCGTTCACGATGTGTTCTCTGGCGCTGATAATTGGCGTCTGTCTTGTGTCAGTGACGTAAAAGACGGATTTAGTGCGACTTGACCGTTCACACAGCAGTCGCTTTCTGAGACATCGGATATGTATCGGATTCAGTACCACATACGAAAGTGACCCAGATCGGATTTGAAAATATCGGATTTGTGCCATTCACACTGTCACACCATGATCGGATATGGGTCGCATAGGGTCAAAAAAATCAGATTTGATGCGCTTTCGCCTGCAGTGTGAACGTAGCCTAAAGGTTAGGGTTAGGCATTCATTTTTGATGGTTAGGGTAAGCAGCTCGGGAAAGCATTATGTCAATTAGATTCCGTCACTAGGATAGCATAGTGTCTGAGCCTGTTTGCAAAAATTCAGAGAACGAGCGCACGCAGAGATACTGGCCTGCTCCGCAACATACAGAGCTAGAATTCCTGACACGCTCCTTGATAATGCCTGCTGAAGCAGAAAAATCATAAGGCTCAGTCGGAAAGACATTATAAATTTAGATCTAAAATCTATTACTGAATCAAAAAGTGAATTGTTGACCTTTGAGTTTTCTTTTCTTATTTAGTTAGACCATTTGAAGGGTACTGGGATTGTTTTTCATCATATTTCAAAAACACAGAAGGAAGACTAAGTGGAGAATCCATTTTTTTTTAAAACACTAAGGAGCTTTGAAGGGATAAAGAGAGAAAAGCGTTTCAAAAGAAGAGCGTTTCAAGTGCAATAAAAAAGCAAAGAGACAAAAAAGAAATCCTATGTAAACTTCCTTATGTTGGAGTTCGGTGGTCATTTTTTTTCACTCATCTCTCTGGGGAAATCTGCAGCTGGGGATGCAGTCGGGAGTTTAAAAAAATAGCATTAGCTAACAAAGCTGAGTCTGCATATTTCACTGCTGAATCTTTTTGTGTTTCAATCAATTGTGTGTTTGTGTGTAAGTTTGTGTGTGTGTGTGTGTGTGTGTGCGTGCGTGCGTGTGTGTGTGTGCGTGTAAATGTGTGTGTGTGTGTGTTTGTGCGTTTTTGTGCATTTACACTCTTAAGCATGCAGTATGCGCACATGTGATAGTATAACGAGAATTCTAGCACCCTGTGTATTGTGTTTGTTTATAGACACAGACACACCACGGTTGTAAAGTCCGGTAATGAAAATCTTTATATAGATGACCACACGTGGCTGCAACAAAGGGCTCAATATGGTGCTAATGTACCAGTTCTAAAGAAGGAAAGGACCAGCTTTCTGGTCAGGGTTATAAAGTGATGTTAGAAATCGTCTTTGTTATCCTGTTGTGAAAAAGCACACACTGACATGTTAATGCACACATGCGCGCGCACATACACACACACACAAGGGTGTTGCTCTACTTCATCCCTAATCTTTAATAGCGGTATGGGTGCACTTAAAAACTGCTGGATATGCGCCAACAAACACATACGCACACTGGAATTGCCTCAAGATGATGAAACCACTTGAAATTACTCTCTTTTTGGGAACTAATGAGTCTGCAGCGTTCCTTTTCAGAACCACTGGGTCCATCAGGTCCCGATGTGTACTCTGAAACTAGATTCATGAGCAAGCAAATAAGAGCACATCAATTTATGTTTATGGACTGAACTTTACTCTTTCCTCTCTCTCTCTCTCTCCTGTGCACATTTGAACCATGCATACACACTAAGTCCCATTCACAAAATCATTAAATAAAGAGACAGTAATAGCTTTAAGTATTTCTAGAAGCTATTGTGTCCCACAGTACCACCCCTTACACTATCACTAGCACATCCTTAAATGGAATCACATAACAATCGACTGCCAGTTCGACCCACTTTAAAGACTTACTGAAAAAGCTTTCACATTGGAGCCAATCAAGGATTTAGGGAGGACTGTGATGTATAACAATATTGTAGCAACAGGGAGCCTTGGCCTCTGTCAGTGAACTCAAACAATTAAAGAATAGACGCATGACTTGATTATTCCAGTAAATAATCTGATTAAGCAATTCTTCCTGAGTATTTATTTTACCACTCCAATCCCATGTAATTGCAACAATCTTACATCAAATTTATTATATTTCTATTAAAAAAAAATAGGAGCACACTCAGAATTATTCTTTTTTACCATTAGGCCATCTGATGTGAGAAAATGAGCGCTCTTTATGAGCAGACAAAGATATGTGAGCAACAACTTTAGTGCTGATAATACATCCAAGGGCATTTCCCTTCACCTTTTCCTACTTAAGTGAATCTGATGCATAAATGTGGAGGTGTTTATGTAGGGTGTCAAGATCGATACTGGCCTCAAGTCAATAATTTCCTGGGAACTTGTTCACTAGCTGCCTATACATTGGGCTACATCAATCTCGCTTATCTTACTCTTCCTTTTGTTTTCTCCTTACCATTTAAATCCATTTTTTCTCCCACAGTGAAATTGAAAGTCCATATTTTTTCTCTTGGTTGTAGATGCCTTTAACTGACTGTCCATCTCAAGACTTTTCTGTACTTTCTCCAAGAAACTTGGTCTTCTTCTAAAAAGGTTACAAAACTCCAGACCTGCTGTACAGTATAAACTATTCTACTCACTGCCCACAGCAGTTAATATCTCTTAGCACTCATCTTTTCCCATCATTTGGGAATTAATAAAGTACAAATACTTTGTTACTCTAATGTTAAGTAGAATTTTCATTTACATGTTACTTGAATAATTATTTTTCTGAGAAATGTTTACTTTTACTCCTTACATTTTCAAAACAGGCTAGTTACTTTAGGGTCAACTATCGCTTATAGCGTTTATATTCGGGAGTAAAAGTGAGCTGGAAGGAGTGCAGGTGTCCGTAAGCTGCGTTTATGATACTTCAGCATCTAGCTAGTGCTACAGAAGCATGGGAAGAAGCATAAAAAGTCATTTCAATTTCAGTGTTTCTATCAGGTCAACATACATCAGCAAACAGCAGAGATGGGCAGTAACGCGTTACTGTAATCTGATTACTTTTTTCAAGTAACGAGTAAAGTAAGGGATTACTATTGCAAAAATGGTAATTAGATTACTGTTACTTTCCCGTAGGAACGCTGCGTTACTGCGTTACAAAAACTGTGATTTTTTGCGATAATGTCTCACGACAGTGACGTAAGCGAGTGCGCCGCTAGTGACAACAGCTGTGTGTAGATCAACAATGGATCACATATCGATTGTGGGAGAGAGTATGAGCGTGCAGCGTTTAAAGCGTGGAAGTACTGACATTACTTTGAGTTTGATTCCATAAAAAGTGACAAAAACATTAGCGTCCATCGTGCGTGGGAAGAAAACTTCTTTTTGCAGCGAAAAAAAACCCTAAACTTCCGAGCAAGCACCGAGTGCGCAACGACGTAATGGAAAACTCACAGAGAAACTCGCGGATTCTTCAACTGACCACAGCACACCTGCACCAGGGTAACCCTCCGCCTACACCACTCCTGCTTTACAGGTGAAAATAGAGCAACAGGACCGCTGAGTCTTTGACTTTATTTATTTTCTGCTGTGTTTTACTTGCATCTATTTGAAAGACTGAGTGTAAACACAAAAAATATTTTATATTATGTGCTGGAATGTGTAGAAAATAGGTTTAAATGTTAAACTAATTTATTCAAGTCAGAGAATGTTGCATATAATTAAATTTTTGCTTCATGCATAAAGTTAAAAGATTAAAACTAATAAAACAAGTTTTAAAAAGAGACTTTTCCATTTGATTACATTTTGTATGATGGATTATGTAGAAAAAGTAGAATTGGGCTGAAAGATCTATCACTTTATCACCTCTTCAGGTTGTAAATCGTGTTTTTAAAAAGTAACTAAGTAACTAAGTAATTAATTACTTTTGAAAATAAGTAATCAGTAAAGTAACGGGATTACTTTTTGGGGGAAGTAATTAGTAATTAGTTACTGATTACTTTTTTCAAGTAACTTGACCAACACTGGCAAACAGACAAACTGTCTGTGTGCAGTCTGTTGCACAGTGTGTTGTTAGCTGCTGTATTTCCCATGGAGAGAAATAAGAGAGCGCTAACTTTACTAAGAGATGGAGAAAGATGTCGGACGACAGAGGGGACAGGAAGAACGGTGGTAAGATTTAAAGGTCAGGACTGCTCAGTGATGATTTAAAGTGATAAACAGCTAATTTAAAGCTTACATGTGATAATCCCATCATTTTCAATCACATATTGAATTAGTATATTTTGTGTTTTGATAAAATGTATGTTTGTGAAAACATCCTGCAAAACAAACTCATCTGTACTAACTTAGTGTAATTCAACTGCTGCATGAAAATACTGAGTAGTTCTGTCCAGGATAAATGGGTTAGCTTGCATCAGTGTGGTGAACTCACAGCAAAGCACTGTTGCACTGGTGCGCAGTGCAGAAAATAGTTGTTCTTTCACTGCTTGTGCTCTACATAACAGATTCAAGCTAAGTACATTCATTATAATGGGGCGATTGTGGCTCAAGAGTTGGGCGTTCGCCTTGTAATCGGAAGGTTGCCGGTTCGAGGACAGTCTCGGTCGTTGTGTCCTTGGGCAAGACACTTCACCCGTTGCCTACTGGTGGTGGTTAGAGGTCCCGGTGGCTGTGGCTACAATATAGCTTTGGGGTCCTTAGGGACTAGTAAAGCGCTATATAAATACAGGCCATTTACCATAATCACTATTTAAATTTGAATATTATTTTTTTTATTCTGATACAGGAATAATATTTTATTATTATTATAATATAGCACAAGGTTCAGTTACCTTTGTACAAAAAATGCTTACTAGAATTGTACTTCGAGGAGCTAAATTTACTTTCTTACTTTGAGTACATTTCAGAGCCGATACTTTTTCACTTTTACTTGAGTAAAAAAAGAGTTCAACTACTTCAGCTTTTACTGGAGTATTTTTTTTAACCCAGGTAACAGCTCTTTTTGGTACTTAAAGCTCTTTTATTGCTATTTCTTTCAGTGCTGCTGTGATATCATCAGTAGCCACAGTAGAAGTAAAGATCACTTACAGCCTTTTTCTTTTCCTCGTGGGGCTTCAGTAAAGTACTCATAAACACAGATTAAAAACATAAATAAATAAACGGAGACGTTCTTTTTGTGGAAGATTTTGTATTATCAATATGTTTGTGTATTAGACTGGAGACAAAAAGTAATGGTTTTAAAAGCACCTTTTGTAACAGCATTTAGCAAGATAGTCTTTCAATCTGGTTTATTTGCATTTCCATTTAGAAAAAAATTAGAGTTGCACTTCGCACTGCACTGCAGCAGTCAAAGACGTTAATCAGAAATGATCCAAAGGGAGACCAGTAAAAACCGTTTTCCATACCGGAGGAGCAAATCAATTAACTGACTGCACCATATGCATTTTTGAATGGTTTGGTCGCTTTGTACCAAGGTGATGACCATGAAACATCGAACATACCATCGACCACAAGGAGGCCTAACCCAGAAGCCACTGGGCAAATCAGAGCACTTTATTATTCTTTCAACTACTAAGACCCATCAGATCATGGTCCAAGTTCTGTTTGAAATTAGGTTCTAGCCCTCTCATCTCTCAAGTCTGTATTGATTTTGCCAGTGTCTTTGAAAAATGGCCAGCTGGAAGTGACTGATTAGTCAGCTATAATCAATCTGTGTGATTGCAGGCTTCGGCTTGCATGATGTATGGATGCTACAGCAGGACAGTCATGTAATGCATGCTATGTTTTAACCCCTCAGACTTGCACAGTTTCACTTTAAGAAACTGATTCAGATGGAGAAATTTGTTTTAATTATAATATCACCAGAAGCATGACTCCTGTGTTTGGAAATTATCTGGAAAAGTATCTTAAGCAATTAGTTTATGTAGAAACTGTGAGAATTCTAGAAGCTAAAGAAAAACCATGTAGAGAATGTATTTCATTTGAGGGGAGAGAATGCATGCCATCATGAGCTCTTTCTTGCATTATTTTTTATTTTAACAAAAACATTACATGTAAAAAATATTTGGATAATCAATACAGGGAGTGCAGAATTATTAGGCAACGTCCTTTCCTTTGGCAAAATGGGTCAAAAGAACGACTTGACAGGCTCAGAAAAGTCAAAAATAGTGAGATATCTTGCAGAGGGATGCAGCAGTCTCAAAATTGCAAAGCTTCTGAAGCGTGGTCATCGAACAATCAAGCGTTTCATTCAAAATAGTCAACGGGGTCGCAAAAAGCGTGTGGAAAAACCAAGGCGCAAAATCACTGCCCATGAACTGAGAAAAGTCAAGCGTGCAGCTGCCAAGATGCCACTTGCCACCAGTTTGGCCATATTTCAGAGCTGCAACATCACTGGAGTGCCCAAAAGCACAAGGTGTGCAATACTCAGAGACATGGCCAAGGTAAGAAAGGCTGAAAGACGACCACCACTGAACAAGACACACAAGCTGAAACATCAAGACTGGGCCAAGAAACATCTCAAGACTGGTTTTTCTAAGGTTTTATGGACTGATGAAATGAGAGTGAGTATTGATGGGCCAGATGGATGGGCCCGTGGCTGGATTGGTAAAGGGCAGAGAGCTCCAGTCCGACTCAGACGCCAGCAAGGTGGAGGTGGAGTACTGGTTTGGGCTGGTATCATCAAAGATGAGCTTGTGGGGCCTTTTCGGGTTGAGGATGGAGTCGAGCTCAACTCCCAGTCCTACTGCCAGTTTCTGGAAGACACCTTCTTCAAGCAGTGGTACAGGAAGAAGTCTGCATCCTTCAAGAAAAACATGATTTTCATGCAGGACAATGCTCCATCACACACGTCCACGTACTCCACAGCGTGGCTGGCAAGAAAGGGTATAAAAGAAGAAAAACTAATGACATGGCCACCTTGTTCACCTGATCTGAACCCCATTGAGAACCTGTGGTCCATCATCAAATGTGAGATTTACAAGGAGGGAAAACAGTACACCTCTCTGAACAGTGTCTGGGAGGCTGTGGTTGCTGTTGCACGCAATGTTGATGGTGAACAGATCAAAACACTGACAGAATCCATGGATGGCAGGCTTTTGAGTGTCCTTGCAAAGAAAGGTGGCTATATTGGTCGCTGATTTGTTTTTGTTTTGTTTTTGAATGTCAGAAATGTATATTTGTGAATGTGGAGATGTTATATTGGTTTCACTGGTAAAAATAAATAATTGAAATGGGTATATATTTGTTTTTTGTTAAGTTGCCTAATAATTATGCACAGTAGTAGTCACCTGCACACACAGATATCCCCCTAAAATAGCTAAAACTAAAAACAAACTAGAAACTACTTCCAAAAACATTCAGCTTTGATATTAATGAGTTTTTTGGGTTCATTGAGAACATGGTTGTTGTTCAATAATAAAATTATTCCTCAAAAATACAACTTGCCTAATAATTCTGCACTCCCTGTATGGATAATCAAGAAATATAGCCAAATAAACTCAATGACTGTTATTTTAAAGAAAGCAGGCTTCATTGTGATGTGTTTGTCTTTAGATCTTTCTTTAAATGTGAACCTAATTTTTCGATGTTGCAAGACAATTATTGCCATTTAAGAAACACCTTTGTTCTTTTCTGAGAAGTGTGTGTAATTTCCACAAATTCAATTGGGTCACCTTCCACGATAAGTTTTGTAGAATTTTGTCGAACACCAGTGCTACAAGAGAACAGGGTATTTGTCTTTCCTGTCGTTTTAAACTGCATATTCCCTGGATTACTAGAAATACATATAAGAAAATCATTGGTAGCAAAATATACCACAGGGAGCACAACCTTACTAAATTACGGAGGCTTTTGATGATTGAGAATGCTTTTTACAGCATGGCTGTGGTGTAGTCATTTTCTACTAAGGACAAGGTCAATGAGCTTAAGTGATTATCTACACCCTCCATAATAATGAAAAATAGTAAAACTGCTGTCTCAAATATTGCATTTGATCTCCCATAAATACATCACTGGGGTCATCTCTGATTGGTTCAGCATATGCCAATCATCAGTCTTATTGCTTTTAAAGCCCACAAGCACTCAGTAGTGGAATATTATTACGGCTACTATTTAAAAGAAAAATTGAATAAACTTCAATTGTTAGATATAATGCAAACTTAACTTTTGAGTGCCTTTAATTAGTGATTATTGTAAAAACTTTTCAAAGGAAAATGATTATCTTTTGAATCACACATCAGTGTAAAAAAATTCATTTCATGATTTGTATAACAGAATCAGAATCTTAAGATGTTTTTAATTATAAATTATAAATTTAAAAAAAAATCTTGAAAGAGTTCTTGTAAATGAGCTATCGTTTGCAAATGAAAAATTTATTTGAAGAGTTTCATTTAGAATTTCAGACAGGAGTTCGTCATAGCAGTGAAAAAAGACACCAAGGATCTCATGGCCTCAGAGAGTGCTCTCTGTGCTTCTTCCTCCATCACCATGCAGCGTGTAATACTACTGAACAAAACATTTAACTACAAAGACTAGAGTACACAATTTACATTGAAGGAAATTCATCTGATCGATATCAATTTGTTCATAAACTGTTATCCACAGTGTTCCACGAGGTTCTGTGATGGGTCTAATACATTTTATGTTACGTATTGTTTTCTTTACTCAGTGTTACTGAGAGAAAAATCAGAATCACAATATCTTCGTTGCACTTATTACAGTGACAAACAAAAATAAATATGAATATAAAAGGAATAAAACCAATAAAAGGATATATAAAGGCGCTGCATTAATTTCTATTGCTATGCAACTGTGCAGTTACACGTATCTATGAAGTGAGATGATACAAATAAAGTACAAGCACAACCTGAAGACATAAAGACCTGGATGACTTGAATATTTCACTTATATACTTGGACAATAAGTGAGGTCATTGTATTTGGCTAAAAAAATTGTCAAAAATCCAACATCTGACCAGATACTTACTCTGGATGGCATTACTTTATACTCTAGCACTGCTGTGAGGAAGCACAGTACTATGTCGTATTATGTAATAAGAGTGATGCTTAAAAACTAGTGCACAGAGATGGGCAGTAACACGTTAATCCGATGACTTTTTTCAAGAAACGAGTAGAGTAAGGGATTACTATAGCAAAAAAGATAATTAGATTACTGTTATGTTTCCATAAGCACGCTGCGTTACTGCGTTACTAAAACTGTGATTTTTTTTTTGCGAGAGTGTCTCATGACAATGATGTAGGCGAGTGCGACGTTCGTGGCAACAGCTGTGTGCAGATCAACAATGGATAATATATGGATAATACAGTACGCTGCCACGGGAATGTGAAACTCCCAGATCCTTCCACTGACCGCTACGACACACCTGCACCAGGGCAAACCTCCGCCTGCCCCACTCCTGCTATACAGGTGAAAATAGAGCAACAGGACTGCTGAGTGTTTGATTTTATTTATTTTCTGCTGTGTTTTACGTGCATGACATGACTTTTGTCTACTCTCTCTTCTTCTTATCTCTCTTTTTTCATGTTCCCCCACAACCTCCCAGTCTAATGTATAATGCCTTAGAATTTAAAACCCTTTAAGGTGAATTTGTCCTATACAAATAAATGTGAGCTGAATTTATTTTTCCTAAAATACAAATTGCTTTCTAACATTTAGCTACCTTTTAAAAAATTCACAAGAAATACAAAGCATCACATCTCTATCATCAGTGGTCTCTCGAAATTATTTTAATGATCAGATGGAGTGTAAGGATGGATGGAGATGGAAAGTTTTGGAATGAATGATCAAAATTCACTTGTAAGGCTGACCCAATCAATACAGTGGACTTTAGCGTGCCTGTTTTACAAATAAGGCGGTAGTGACTGACAGATAAAGTGGTGAAATGCTCACCAAAATAACTTTTAATGGATCCCCTAAAGGTGCAAGTGGATGCCTCTAATGGTAATATCCTTCACTTAATTTCAGCTTGGAAACGTTGTTGTATGTGATATAAATACAGTCCTCCATTCTAAAATTCCTATTTATTTTTACACTGTTAACCATTAACAGACTGTTAACAGCTCTGCAAAAGTGACTTTTGACAGAGCTCCACAGGAAATGAATAGGAGGCTGCCTTGTTGTGTTTGGCTTTTTCGAAAGGGGCATTAACAACAGCTTTAATACAATATCAATAAATGTGGCAGATCTGCAGGCTGCAGCACTTGAGAAGTCTACCTCGGTTGTCATGGAAAGCTAATAGTGGTGGAAGAGCACAGACAGGCTACAGTAGGCAGGCACATGTGAGAGAAGGTTTAGGCCACATATATAATGGCGAATGGAGGGATAATTGGGGTAATGTCCAGAGGGAGCCTCGAGGAAAACACTGCGAAATGGATGTGCCCAGGAGAAAAAATGACCTCCACTTCTTCCTCTCCATTTCTCTCTCAGTCAGACAAAATGTCTCCTTCTAAACTGTGCAATCTCATTGTGTCTCTACCTCTACATCATTGTCCTCAAACCCACTCACCCTTCCAGCCTCTCTTCTCTCCCAGTCCCCTGCCTGATTGCCTTTCCATTAAATCACTGCAACACAGCATTTCCACATTTCATACTTTTAAGAACCAGCTGCTTTCTCCTGCCCAGAAACATTTATGAGTGTGGTCATAAAGGGCATGGCTGACCTAAACA
Source organism: Mchenga conophoros (assembly GCF_057382185.1). Classification (NCBI taxonomy): domain Eukaryota; kingdom Metazoa; phylum Chordata; class Actinopteri; order Cichliformes; family Cichlidae; genus Mchenga; species Mchenga conophoros. The sequence goes on along the minus strand of NC_140537.1, from coordinate 23,929,108 downwards.
ACTATTCAGGGACCTGATCTTTCATGTCAGTCCTCATAATCTGACACAAAAGGGGAGAGAGGAGAGGCATAGGGACATGGATAAAGAGAAGAATCACTCACAATAAGCAGGACAATAAAGGAAAGTAGAAACCTCCATAGAAACCAGTAATCTTGCGGTCCAGTCTTCCAGCAATAATGTTTGACAAGCCCCTGTTGATCTACTTAATATTCAGCTTAAGTAATATTTTCCTGTTATCACCAGCAACAATTTATGATTCACCGTGGTAATTGCTGCTGTCAATTTCTGTGCATGAGAGCCCTCCTACATTGAATATTCATAAAAGTCTGATAATAATGCTTCATTCAAATGAACAATTTCCTCTTTCAAAATCGAATGCGGAAGGAGAATACATAAGCGTGCTACACACACTATGCCCAAATTTCAATCAGCTGACTTATAATCAGAATCTATGAAAAAAATATATATAACTAAGATTTTTACTTTACTACCTTTAAAGTGATGCCACTGAAATATAATTAAAAAGGTGCATGATTTCTAAGCATATGCTGTAAATAAAGGTACCTATGTTTTATGTCTGTGGGCCTGTTTGTCTTTGCTTTTCACATTAAAACATAAAATAGATATACAATGGGTACAATGTATTTGTTTTAAAATATCACAGTATTGTGATATTACAGCCACAAAAACCTACAAAATCAGCCTGACGGGGTAGAGAATATAGCATCATATACAGTACTCACACCCATGAAATTGCAGTTTGTGTCCAGTGCTGTTATTTAATTATTAATTTTAAATTTCTTTAAACGTATATTCATCATTTTTAGACTTACATATCCATTTAATTATAGCTGGCGATAATAATAGCATGCTTAATGCTTAATAAACCATGCCAAATCCTTGACCGTGGTTAGTAGAACTGGACAACATTGTAAACTCTCGAGTGCTTTCCTGGAGTGCTTTCATTCTTCTCTTGAACCACCAACACTTAAGGCAAAGCTTAATCAGCTCCCCTATTCTAATCAGACAAATGTCTCACACACTATTGGCCTTTACGATGACATTCTTCTAATGGACATAGAAAATTCTCTCTCGCTCTCTTTTTTTCCCTCTTCAAAGTAGTCGTAAGAAAACAGGTTTAACTGATTGAAATCATGTGCGATTTTGATAAATGAAGGGGTTAAATGATTGAGTCCACTTCCTATATTACCCAAATTATAGAAGGATCTCTACACTGCACACACACACATCTCTCAAGATTATAGTGAAGAGCAATTATGGCAAAGAAAAACCTTAAACAAACTTGAACTCGATGTATTGCTTCTCAGGTTTGCAGGCTCACTGGTGACAGGTTGTGCCTTGTCTTTTATTTTCCTAAAAACAGAAATAATGTGAATCTGCAGGGAACACGATAATAAACTCACATGTCTTAACTGAGAAATGCCACCTGAGTCTGAAATATGTTCTTATTACTTGTATTAGAACAAGAATTTACTGTAAAGTCACAGTATGTTATGTGATGCAGTGACATAATGTGATGATAAGTATGTGTTTGTAAAATGATCCAAATACTGTAAGTGCTTCCAATACAGAGTATGCATTAGTACATTAGTATATTATCTCAGTTATATAATCTGTTATACAAACTCTTCATTCTTTTTTATGTGTTTTCACTCTCTGGCTGACTGGGGAATACTGCTGTTTGGTGTTATTCAGGTCAAAAATGGATTGTATATTCACTGACACAAACTGGGGATGTACAAAGTAACTCTCAAAATGTTGTGAGTATGACTGACGGAATGTTCAAAAGAAAAAAAAAACACGCTTTCAGGTATTTCAGCGACCATCAAGAACGAAATATTCGTCATTCTTTGGTGAAACTACGCTGTATAAAAATTGGCACCTGTTGATCTTTTTAGATCCTTTTTCTATAAGAAAAGTGAATTCTGGCTTCACGTTTGATTCTCAGAGTTGGCAGTCACAGAAGTGATGAGTCCTGGGTTAAAGGGGGTGTTGGGCCATAAATGGGGCAACAGATTTCACATTGAAATGTAAAGCTGATCAATCCATCACTCCTCTAAAGCAGCATTTCATATTCATGACATGTTTCCCATCTGCCTGCTTGGTGCCAAATGACTGAAATATCACACAGTCTACTCTAATCACATTAGTCTGCTCATGGAGAAGTCACACTAGGCCCCCAGTGTAAGGCTCCAGCCTTTTGATCCCACATTGACTCGCTGTAACATACAGAGCTCTGACTGACAGCCTGTCTAAGAGCATGAATGGGAGACTTTTTGGTTGGTCAACCACTTAAACGGCCGACTTGCTGTTTAATAGTAACTGACACAGTTTTTGACTGTGATTTTTGGTTTGGTTTGTTTTATTACAAATATTCCATATTGGCAAAAATATATAATAAGGAATCAAACAATAGATTAGAGGTCATATAAATCAAGTATATGAAATATTTTCTTTACAAAATGTTCAATGACTCTAAATGTCAGCTAACCCTTGAGCCCCACTCTTGAGGGCGATTGTGGCTCAAGGGTTGGGAGTTCGCCTTGGAAGGTTGCCGGTTCGAGCCCCGGCTTGGACAGTCTCGGTCGTTGTGTCCTTGGGCAAGACACTTCACCCGTTGCCTACTGGTGGTGGTTAGAGGTCCTGGTGGCTGTGGCTACAATATAGCTTGCCATCACCAATGTGAATGACTGGATATGTAAAGCGCTTTGGGGTCCTTAGGGACTAGTAAAGCGCTATATAAATACAGGCCATTTACCATTTAAGTTGAGCATATTATTACAGTTTAAAAAGCACAGTTTAGAAAAACGTGCTCTGATATCTTGAAAAATATAAAGCGACTTATTAAATAATGCAAGTAGGCAAAACTACCATGCAACAGATGTTTTTAGAGAGAACATTTGCACAGTTGTTTTACATTATGCATTAAAACCACAAAAAGAAAATGCATTCATGAAACAGCAACAGTGCAGAAGGACTCTGCAAATAAGAATTTTTTTTTAATTTATGAGTTGTTTAAGTTATTAAGATGGTCAAACGTTCTGCCCTTTACTGTCACATTGTGTTATAGTGTGAATTTAATTAACAGAACCCCTAAATATATAAGTTGTCACAAACGTGGTTATGCTAATACAACATCTAAGCGCACAAAATACAGCAGCAGCAGGCTGTAACAAAACACTGGACAGATGATGCAGCTGTGCCACACACCGTATTTATTCGACATCACTTTAAAACGACAGCTCAGAGGCGACATTTCTCATTGTGTCAAATGTCCTTTTACTGCAACTCCTCATGTTTCTTCCTTGCCTTTTCTGGTAGGAGGGGTTAGGATGTGAAGAGAGTATGCGAGGGAAGGATTATATAAAGAAAGACATTAGAAAGGGGCCAAGTGTGCCTCTCTTTTCACTATAAGTGTCTCGGTAATAAATACTTCCTGTTCTAACTTTATTTGCTTTGGTTTGGTTATTTTGTTCCACTTGTTTTCTATTCTTACTTGTTAGATTGAATCTGAATGTTTCCACCTGTGTCTTCAATCAGTCCCCAGTGAAAATGCCAATCTCCTCCTGTGTTGATTTTGATTTCTCATCAGTTTTCCCTCCAGATGTCTACCTCCATGTGTTCCCTAGTTTTCCCCTTAGTTGTCCTTAATTTGAGCAAGTATTGTATCATATCTAATGCAATACTGTGTAAAGGTCTTGAGCCACCCCTCATATCGTTATATTTTGCTACCAGTTGGTACACATTTCAGCAAATGGTGATGATCTCGTCAAAACAGATGGAATTATGAACACAGAAATAGACTTTAAAATATTATTCCACCATTTAAAAAGCTTATGATTGGCAGTGGTTTTATTTTTGAGTATGACAATAATCACAAACGTGTGGATAGAGCAACAGAAAATGGGACACTACCACTGTCACCAGAGCCTGGACTTCATCATTAGTGGAGCACTATGAGATCATCTTGACAGAATGGAGCAAAAGGCCACTGACATCCAAGAAGAGCTTTGAATGTCCTGTAAGAAGTCTAGAGAACAATTCCTGAAGACCGCTTAAAGAAATTAGAAGAAAGCTTGACTAAGAGAGTTCACACTGTGTTGAAGAATGAAAGCATTCTTACCACCTAATGACTTTCAAGCTCATTAGAATTGTAAAAACTGCTTTATGTACTGGATTTCAATGTATGATTGCACGTTTCAATAAAACACTACAGCCATTTCCCATTTTCCTGTTAGGATCCAAGTGAATACTGGATATTAAACTTATACGTGTATTCAACTTGACCACTGTCTTGTGAGCACAAACATATAGCCAATGACCGATGATATTAAAAAGCCTCAGAAAGTAATAAGCCAACCTGTACTCTCTGTAAATGCCATTGGCCCTCTCACATTTACTGAGACGGCCACTGGTAGAATTATGTTTCAGTCCTTCAAACAATAATAAAGTAATAATAACACAGTTATAATAAAGGTCAGCAGAGAAACAAATGTCAGTGGCTGGTGCACATGTGGCTGTAACCCTGTCAATGGAAAATTGTATTTAGTAGTCAGTATAATCTTTTAATGATATAAGTTTGCATATGGTAGAATACTGCATGTAATCATTTGTGTTTAGAAGTATACAGTTGGTGGCATATTGAAAGAATGTCTCATCCTAGGAGGTCTGTAACATCCCAGGGTGTTCTGGCGTTCACCCCCACATCCTAGGAGTATGGGAGAGGTCGTACCTTGTCTTATTGTTTTACGGTAGGATTAACGTAGCTATATCTGTTTTAGTCTAAGTGCCTTTTGGTTTGATGAACTGCTGGACTTCGAGACCAGCAGGTGTAGGGAAGTCATTTATGGGGTCACACTCTGACACACACACACACATGTACACCTCCACATTTCAATGTATGGAACAAACGCTCACTGAAGCATATAAATAAAGACCAGGGCAGTCCTCAGGGCCGAGTCTCTGAGCCTAACTCTTGAAGTGTCAGTTCTGGAGGCTGCCCTTGCTAGCAAGAAAATCTGTGTGTTTCTCTTCTCTGATTCTCTGCTGAAGAAGTGTTTTAGAATATATCTCTTAACAAACCCCAACTACATTTTTAGTTTAACCAAATACAATTTTCTTATACAGGAGCCATAAGTGATACTTATTTTGTATCTATTTGTTCCTACGTCGTTTTTCATCATAAAAACCACAACTTCCTGCGGATTGACCTGAAAAACATTTTCAGTATGTTATAATGGGTATGCTATTCTGAGCAAACAATAACCAAATACCCACAGAACCATAGAAAAGAAACAGACCAACAATAACCAGTTTAAATATTTCTTCAGTTAAGACACTGCTTTTAAAATTCAACTCTATGTACTGAACACTACTTAATCACAGAAGCTGCCTAAAAATCTGTGTCACTGCTACTTGATATTAACACCCCATTTACAAACAGCAATGTATTTGCGTTCCTAAGGTCTGATTGACAAATCCCCTGTTGGAAAGATCTCTACAACACAGAATTAGACTAATCCATACACATCCTTCACTGTAAGTGGTACTGCATGTAATCCGAAATTCTGCTTTATCTGCCATGGTTATGCCATTCGAAGTCTTTTGCTCACTTTTTACCAATTCATAGTCCTCAGTGAAAGCCACGTCTAATTCAAGCCGTGGCTGTCTGTCTTATTGTTACATTTATGGACATTTTCTTTTTAAACAATATGCCTTATTATGGATGCATAACTTGAAATGTTTAGCCCTAACCAATTTAGTATTTCTCATTCATGCAAGATTTGATCAAATACAATGAAAACATCCAATTGTTTGCAAGGGAAATCTCGCCAAAATGACAGAAACTGCATATAGGGTTGCAAGAGCTATAGCTGGTGTGAGTCTAGTGGCAACCAGTTATCCTTCCTTTGTGTTCTTATAGTTGTTTGTTATGGTGTTTAGAGTTGTCGTCTCAACTTTTCTTCCACTTCACTTCACTTGACTTCTCTGGAGCGATGTAAAAGTCGATATTTAGAAACTTGGAGGACTATTCCTACTTCATCTGTCACCGTTTCCCCTTTCTGAACATGGTAACAATCTCTGTGGCTATGAAAGTATAGCTTACACTCCAGTAATCATGCTGGGCAACTGGTTCTCACACCCGGAGCTAATCCTTGTGCTCAGAGGAGCTATAGAGCCAATACACACATATGCATGGCAGGACCAAGACACAGAGGTAGAAAGAGATACTGGCTTCCCTTTATCTCCTTTGTCATGGGAAATGTAATTAGACATACATTTATGAAGGATGCATAACAAGTAAGTGAATCCTCATCTGTTTCATCAACGCATAGCTGTTGGGTAACGGAAACTGCACACAAACATATATGCGATTTTAAATACTTTCAATCTTTCTTTTTAAGCACTGGTAGAAATTTGAGCAACAAACAAAAAAGGCCTATGCCAAATTATGCAAATTATTTGTATCATGAAAACTGTAGAGCTAAAGACATCAAAATTTGTGACTCAGTGGTAATGTATAAAAAACATAATCAATTCAACACATTATTCGCTTCTCTGTGACAAATACAGTATAAACCATAATGGTTCTACATTTATCAAGAGTACATACAATATTCAAACAACCATATAGACTCACTTGCCACTTTTTAGGTATATCTGTTCAACTGCCTGTTGCCAATCTTTAGGCATTTAGGCACATGGTTAAGGTCATAAGACAGAAGTTCAAACCAAGCATAAGAATGGGGAAGATGATTTGACTATGAATGGTTGCTTATAACTCAAATAGCCACTCAGTACAATCCAAGTATGCAGAATAGCACCCTAAATTTTCTGCATATCTGCATAATAGTGTCAAATATTACAATGTTAAACTTAAACTCAGAGGAACTAAGCAGCAAAAGATCACCCTGGCTGCCATTCCTGTTAGTTAACCACAGCCTACCTTTATGTCCATCCCTTCTAACACTGTCAGAAATCTCAAATCATCTAAAAATGGCTTCTTGAACATGACAATGAGTTCACTGTACTCAAATGGCCTCCACAATCATCACATCTTAATCCAGTAGAGCACTTTTGGAAAGTGCTGGAACAGTAGCCAGTAAATCTGCCCAAAGTGTACGATGGTATCATATAATCATAATGCTGTCACGAATGTTTCAATCGCTTTGTCGATTCCATGCACTGAAAAGTTGATGCAGTTCAAAACCAGTACCAGCAAGGAGTACCTAAAAATAGTGCAAGGTAAGTGTAAAATCTATATCAGGAAGAAATCAGAATGTTACATAATTCTATAGCACTTGCAGATGGAGTTTTTAGCAGGAAAGTATAAATATTGTTCCTACAGATTGACCTAGTTGACCCCAATCTGAGTTGCTATGGTAACTGCACAGCATAATAATCCCTACTTAATCAACTCTTTGAAATAAAAAGGATGAACATAGTTTGTGTGAGCATCTGTGCGTTTCCAAGTTATTTTCGTCTTTACAAGTAATGAGTTCTCGTGAACTAATCAAAGTCTATCATTAGAGGATTTAGAATTTAAGATAGTATGGTATAGATGCTTTAATGGACTCGTCATCAAAATCTTTCTTACCCAATGTAAGATTTTTAGAACACAGAAAAAGGCTCATTGACAGCCATGTCACCAAGGCAACAAGGTAATTCTTGCATGCATATGATAAAGTGTTGCTATTTCCTTGATATGGAAATAAGATTAGTGACCATTATCTATTTTCTGTCAACCTGAAGCTCACGATGACTTAAAATAACTGCAATGTAATCTCAACCATCCATCCATCCATCCATTCGCTTCCGCTTATCCTTTTTCAGGGTCGCGGGGGGCGCTGGAGCCTATCCCAGCTGTCATAGGGCGAGAGGCGGGGTACACCCTGGACAGGTCGCCAGTCTGTCGCAGGGCCAACACACAGGGACAGACAACCATTCACACTCACATTCACTTGCACATTCACACCTAATGGCAATTTGGATTTTCCGATTAACCTATCCCCACAAGCTGCATGTCTTTGGATGGTGGGAGGAAGCCGGAGTACCCGGAGGGAACCCACGCAAACACGGGGAGAACATGCAAACTCCACACAGAAAGACCCCGGCCTGATGTTGGAATTGAACTCAGGACCTTCTTGCTGTGCAGCAACAGTGCTAACCACTGTGCCACCAATAAAAGTTAATTAGCTGATTTGACAAATGTTAAATGGGCATATTACATGATAATAAAAATATGAATATACTGTAAGTATACACAATAATATTTTTAAAACAACAAATAATTAGCTGCAGTGAGCGCCTCCTCATCTCTACATTTGCTTCAGAAAACATCCCAAACCCTTTTTTTCACAGAATAAAAACAAAAAAAGTTATTTTTCAACTAATATTGGCATTCTTGCCCTTCAGTCTAAACTGAATAACCCACAATGATCAAGTGAAAACATAGTTTTAGAAATGTTTCCAGGCTCACAATAGCCAGTAACTGAATTTGATGAATAATGCATAACAACAAAACTGACAGGAGTCCAGTCCAAGCTGTTGCAGTGTTAAATATTACCAAGACTCAATAAAAACACACCAAATCGGTTCAAGGGCAGAAGAGACTCTGCATTAATTCTGTTTTGATCCTTGGAAAAAGACTTTTGATTTACTGACAACACTATCTGAACTCAAGTAACTTCTTTCAAACAGGAACATTTTTGTATTGCTTCACTAAATGTGGAGGGGTTTTTAACAATGAGTGGTATTACTTCAAATGAAGCCAATTCCTTTTTTCCCTTCGCTCATAATAGTATATAAGCAAGAACTTAGTGCCTCATTAATTTTTACTACTTTGTAGAAATTACACGGCTATTTCTTTAATCAAATTTACTAACCATCTTTTACATTAAACTGTAAAATGGTGACATGTGCACTGGGCTGTAGTTCTGGTTCACTCTCCAAGCTTCCACATTAGAGAGTGCTAAAGCCAGCCATCCAAATCAACAGCCCCTTATTAACCACTGTAACTATGAAGTATTCCTTAATGCTGCTGGCGTTGCTCCAATTACTATACTTCTTCCTCTAAAATATGTGTTTAATTATTAATACCAATGACCAACATACTTTTGTGAAAGATAATAATGAATAGGATATTTTTGTTTATTTTTACAAGTTATATCACTTAAACAGGTATGTGTGGCTATTTAAATATTATCTATCACAAAGATCCACATCAATATATACATTTTTGTTGCAATCTATTCTATGTGCCAAATCATTTTACAGCGAATCGAAGAGACCTTCTAGTCAGGATATTCCATGGTTTGGAAACAAAGGAGAAGAACCACAGGCAGAGTGCAGATGTAGCACACGTACACACACACACACACACACACACACGCACGCACGCACGCACACACACACACACACACACACACTTTGTATTCAAACAACCAAAAAGCCACCAAAAGATGATTAAATTAAAAGTGTGACTACTGCATCTATGTGCCACTGTGTGTCTCTCTACACAGCGAAGACAAGAAGGCCAAAAACCTCCGATCACAAGACTAACTCAGGATTTTCTTCGTACACATCAAACACACACACATACAGGACGAGCAGCAGCTTAGTCTAAGCAAGAAGTACAAAAGTTAGAGAAAAACTGTGTTTAATAACATTTTGTTTTCCCAGGGGATCTATAAAGGCAGTCTCTCTCACTCTATCTATGTGTGTGTGTGTGTGTGTGTGTGTGTGTGTGTGTGTGTGTGTGTGTGTATTGATTCAGACTCCTTCAGTCTAACTGAGCAATTGCCTTTTAACCATAAGTCATGACTGAAGGACACTAAGGGACCTGTCATAAATGGAGTGAAAAAAGACAAGACAGGAAAACAGAGAAAGCAAAAATAGAGAGATTGAAACTACCAATAAACCGAGGTCTCTCTTTCACCGTCTCTATTTTCATGTTACCAGTTTTTAAAAAGCAGCTGAAAAAAATTAGGCACAGTTAGAGGGAGAGGAAGGTATTCACAGGCTGTATATGAAATGGACTGAAAGGCCATTTTGCTTTTCATTGCCCAAGTTTTTTTTCTTCACTCACTTCTCTCAATTTAAAATATTAAATTTTGTTACAATAAACTTTTCTTCAGGCACGGCTTTCACCAACTTGTTCAGTGTCTTAATGGCCCATCCAAGCAAGTAAAACCAGTCAAAAATGTGCAAGTATTCTGTGCAGATATTACCAGATATTATGTGTAAAGTGAAACGGGTTATATATTCTAACTAAAAATACATTAATATTGCATTGAGGTTGCTGAATAGAAGGTGTGTATTCCCTTATTAATGCATGAAAAACATGTACCTACAACAGATAAAGACTTTAGATTCATTGTGAGGAAAAAATGTCAACATATTTCTTTCTTCTTACCTCTTCAAGTGGCTAAACAACACCACTGGTAAACATGTGTTGGAGACTTCTTACAGTGAAGCAGTGAAGTCTCTAAACAGTACAATCTGTTCAGCTATTTAATGCTCATAGACATATGAGTGGGAAGAGTCATCACAAATATTTTTGTACTGATTCATGCATGCAACTGGTATTTTGATGCTTTGACTATAAAAATAACACAAGCACTTGCACGATCAAGTGCCTACTTTAGAGTTGGAGCTTAGTGAGCTACTTCCTACACAGCGTCTTAATTCTTTTTTTTTTTTTTATTGAATCAAAAAAATATTTTTTGTACCAAATTGGCAGGCATCATGTCAACAGTGTGATAAACAGATATAATGGTGAAAAAAAGCAGAGAGCGATGATTCAGAGTCTCTTCTGTTATCTACAAGCAGGGAAAAAGTTTAAAGAGTGTTTGAAAGAAGAGAGTTCTGTCTGCAGCCTAAACAGATTATCATCAGTAACTACACATTTTTCTGTTTTGTTTTTTACAGACACACAAACCTCAGAACAGAATCCGATTAAGAGACAAAATGACTAATGCAGGATCCAGGTTCCCAGAAATCAGACTTTAATAATCAATTCAAGGCTGTGTACAAACAGGCTAAAGACTATTATGAAAAGTACAAGTTATCTGTTATCCTACCTTTCCGGATGATTCAGCTATTACCTTTCAATTAAAAAGTATTGCATCTTCCTCCGAAAGACTCTCACATTGGACTTATGGACCCATGATTAACTGACAAGAGACGCTGAAACCTGAGCTCGAACGATACTTGTGATTGTTTTCCTTTAGGTCGTGCCTTTAAAGTCTTGTGGGACCAATTATCTGTGTTGCAACCTGAAAGTAACCAAAATAACAACCATCCAAACTTTATGTTTTCATGTTCGTTGCCCCATAAAAAAGGAATGCTATGAGAGTGGCTCTCGCTGCCTCCCACCCATCACTGCAGAATTCGTCCCAGTAGTATACAGGGAGTGCAGAATTATTAGGCAAATGAGTATTTTGTCCACATCATCCTCTTCATGCATGTTGTCTTACTCCAAGCTGTATAGGCTCGAAAGCCTACTACCAATTAAGCATATTAGGTGATGTGCAACTCTGTAATGAGAAGGGGTGTGGTCTAATGACATCAACACCCTATATCAGGTGTGCATAATTATTAGGCAACGTCCTTTCCTTTGGCAAAATGGGTCAAAAGAAGGACTTGACAGGCTCAGAAAAGTCAAAAATACTGAGATATCTTGCAGAGGGATGCAGCAGTCTCAAAATTGCAAAGCTTCTGAAGCGTGATCATCGAACAATCAAGCGTTTCATTCAAAATAGTCAACAGGGTCGCAAGAAGCGTGTGGAAAAACCAAGGCACAAAATAACTGCCCATGAACCGAGAAAAGTCAAGCGTGCAGCTGCCAAGATGCCACTTGCCACCAGTTTGGCCATATTTCAGAGCTGCAACATCACTGGAGAGCCCAAAAGCACAAGGTGTGCAATACTCAGACACATGGCCAAGGTAAGAAAGGCTGAAAGACGACCACCACTGAACAAGACACACAAGCTGAAACGTCAAGACTGGGCCAAGAAATATCTCAAGACTGATTATTTTAAGGTTTTATGGACTGATGAAATGAGAGTGAGTCTTGATGGGCCAGATGGATGGGCCCGTGGCTGGATTGGTAAAGGGCAGAGAGCTCCAGTCCGACTCAGACGCCAGCAAGGTGGAGGTGGAGTACTGGTTTGGGCTGGTATCATCAAAGATGAGCTTGTGGGGCCTTTTCGGGTTGAGGATGGAGTCGAGCTCAACTCCCAGTCCTACTGCCAGTTTCTGGAAGACACCTTCTTCAAGCAGTGGTACAGGAAGAAGTCTGCATCCTTCAAGAAAAACATGATTTTCATGCAGGACAATGCTCCATCACACGCGTCCAAGTACTCCACAGCGTGGCTGGCAAGAAAGGGTATAAAAGAAGAAAAACTAATGACATGGCCACCTTGTTCACCTGATCTGAACCCCACTGAGAACTTGTGGTCCATCATCAAATGTGAGATTTACAAGGAGGGAAAACAGTACACCTCTCTGAACAGTGTCTGGGAGGCTGTGGTTGCTGCTGCACGCAATGTTGATGGTGAACAGATCAAAACACTGACAGAATCCATGGATGGCAGGCTTTTGAGTGTCCTTGCAAAGAAAGGTGGCTATATTGGTCACTGATTTGTTTTTGTTTTGTTTTTGAATGTCAGAAATGTATATTTGTGAATGTGGAGATGTTATATTGGTTTCACTGGTAAAAATAAATAATTGAAATGGGTATATATTTGTTTTTTGTTAAGTTGCCTAATAATTATGCACAGTAATAGTCAGCTGCACACACGGATATCCCCCTAAAATAGCTAAAACTAAAAACAAACTAAAAACTACTTCCAAAAACATTCAGCTTTGATATTAATGAGTTTTTTGGGTTCATTGAGAACATGGTTGTTGTTCAATAATAAAATTATTCCTCAAAAATACAACTTGCCTAATAATTCTGCACTCCCTGTATGGATAATCAAGAAATGATCCAGGCTTGAGAAAAGACTACGGAAGCGTAGAGCTGCCACCCAGGCAAAAGAAAAATACAAGTGTATCACGTTATAACGTGAAAGGTTTATTGTTCTAACAAGATACTTTTCCTGTTTGTACAATATACTTTTCACGTTTGAACAACATAATATCACGTTATTACAATATACATAATTATCACGTTCGTACAATATAATATTTATATTGTACGAACGTGATCCTATATTGCACGAACGTGATAATTATGTATATTGTAATAACGTGATATTATGTTGTTCAAACGTGAAAAGTATATTGTACAAACATGATAGTATATTGTACAAACAGGAAAAGTATCTTGTTAGAACAATAAACCTTTCACGTTATAACGTGATACACTTGTATTTTTCTTTTGCCTGGGTGGAAGCTCTACACTTCCGTAAAAGACAGCAGGACTTGGAACTTTCGAATAACTTTCAAAGGTGCTGATCTTTGGCTTGTGTTATTTGCTTATGTCCATGTGTTTCCATGTTGTTTAAGGTGAAGAAAGCTTATAAGAGCCTTACTCGAACAGAAATACCGATATGTGACCTGCCTCATTATTCAGGCAAATGCATTTGATAGTAGACTAATAAAAAAAAAATCATGAGCTGTACTGAATTTAAAATCAGATGCAACTTAAGAGGAAAAAAATCCCAATTCAAGGACAGGCCTAACCTCCATTCACTGTACATTGTTGTACATAATGAGGTTAATGATTGCATGGTGGTCTGCAAACAAACAAGGTCACATTAGACCATTTAAGATAAGCTAAAAAACAGCATAAGCTTAAAAAATATGCACATTACCTATTAGTATTCCTCATTAAAGACAAAGGATTTTTAATCGATTCTTGGGTGAGCTTTGTGCCCGTGGTTCACAAGAATCTTCATGCTCTTATGGGGTATTAGATTGCAGAAAAATCCATAAAAAGGACAGCCCCGTGTGGCTGTCCAAGAGATAAATGCTTTGTTTTGCTAGAGGTGACATGGGACTTAGTGTCCTCAAGGCTGACTCTGTGGTTAGATATGTATGTGGTCATTGTACACTCAGTGTTAGCTGCTCTTTGACCTCTGTTTTTTTTTTCCTTTTAGCATTTTATGGCACACTCAGGGTGATGGGTATGAATCAAGTGACTATGGAAAGACGCCGAAGGGGAAGGATGGTGTAAGACGATGAATAACTTTGATCCGGATACATGAAGTTCCAGCATTGTATGTTTTACAAAGAGAAGTGCGCTCAAAGTGCTGGTATAAGTGTTTAACTTCACTAATAGGCAGGTGTTGAATTTTCCTTTCATGTTTCCATAATATATAAATGACTATATAAATGTGGCGCATCTTCAGTTCTTATCTCAAAAGCTGCATTAAAACCGTTATATGGAAAAATAATTGGGCACTTGCGGAAAATTAGAGAAAAAAATCATTATGTTTCATTTGACCACAAGACAGCAAGACACAAAACAGCACTTAATTGCACAGTCTGCCTCACCATTATAGCTGTCACCCTTTATACAGGAGAAATTTGGACACTTCCTGGTAAAAACAAGTCAGGTTCATAGAATCAAAGGTAAAGTACCAGTTGTTACTGCTGGTTAATGTACTGTTTTAATGAACACTACAGGAGCAAAGAGAATCCTGCTTGCATAAAAGGTTCCTGTTCTCTCTAGTGGAAAAAAAACCCCTTTGAGCGAAGTAATTCTCTAAAGTAATTTTTTCCCTATTTTCCAGTGCAGGGAGCAAACTCTTCAGTCTAGCCTCACCATAAGACCATGTCTTATTAGTCTGAGAGATGCTGCACTGAGAAAACATTCACATGAATGTAAACTGCCAAATCACATAGATCACATATGCTGTTTGTAATGGTAGGGAGCTTGGATCTCCTCCTTACCATGATGTAAGAGCACACAGCAAACTACAAAGCAAGGTCTCGGGTGACTGAAGACACTGAATGTCCTTTCTCAGCAGGACAAATGTGACACTGCTGCATTTCATCTGGTGGGTTATAATTACTTCAACATGTGACACAAGATGGCAACTCATATCTGTCAGCCTATTAGAGTGGTCTTTTTGATGTGTGGTTAACACAACCACACATGTCAAAGCAGTACATATATCATCTCAGTTAGGTCCAGTTAAACAGAGTTTCTCCCGTAGCCAAATAATCACAGTCTCTCCCACTTGCAAGTTTATGTTTCTCTCTTACAAACAATGCAAAGACAAAACCCACTAAGGTCTCACGACAGATGCAAACAGTGATCCTTTCGCAACTCTTCCTGCGATTATTAAACAGAGCAGCCAAGCATTCACAGCACCAAATAGATGTTGAGGAGAAGAGGGAAACATGAATCATATATAGAAATCTGTATTTAGTATATAAAACCCTCTTAAAACCAACTGTTTTACCATGGTGTCCCCCAAGGAAGAGCCATTAATCTCATAGAGACATTTAGTGTAATTTGATGCTTATTAAATTAACTAACAGGACCAATAATACACTGTTAGATATATAGTGCCAGTACATAAGGTAGCCTATTAACTTATCACATTGTATGTTTTATAATTGAAGGGTGACTTCAGCAGACCACATCATTAGATCACATCGATAATAAAATGTTTAATATTTTGAAAACCATCTGTGATAATGACTTCTAATCCACTGGCCTGTTTGGACTTTGCTGCATGTGTCACAAAAAGCGCTCTCACTGACTTTTGACTGATAATAATAAGAGGCTTTGAACATGCTAAATATGAGCAGGCTGTTCTACGGCTGTTTCACACAGGATTGCTTTCAGTACTCAAAATGTGTTCCACCTATATTCATTATGAGGTTTTAATTACACTGTGCAGTTATTACAGGGGGTAGTAAATCACTATGCATATTAGCTGAAGACAGCCAGTGTGCTGTGTTGGTTGACTGTTGGCTATATTTAAATTTAAAATCCTCACTCAGAGAGAAAGAAGCAACTGGCTGTCTTTTTAATTTAATTTTATTCTTTTCTGCAACAGTCTCTAAACCGCAAGAACACTGCGCATGTGTAAACATCCTCATTCAAGGGTGCTGCTGCTTATTGCTCTCAACAGATTTAGATAGAGGGAGATATTTAAAAAAAAAAGTTGCTAAAGGGGTATGAAAAGTTAGCAACAATGAGGGGAACTGAAGCGCAACGATCCCTGCTGTGAGCGAAAAGAATGTCAGGCGCCTGAAGTGAGATGTACAGAATATATTGAATATTAAATCAAAATAAGAAATAACCAAATCCCCAAATAAAGACTAAATTCCTACCCCGCTAACAAATATCACAATACACTGCTTAATATTTCTGATAATTAATAGAAATAGAGACAACATGGAATGGTTTAACTGATTTAAACAGTGATGGAAAAAGACAGGATGCCAGTTACACACAAACAAACACGTGCACACTGAAGAGTCAAAGACCATACATCTGTGTGTAGTAAACTGTAATCCTTTTGTTTTATGCTCCTTTTTCAAGTGCAGAGACCAGAAATAGATTGACAATCAAACCAGGAGAATATTGAGCAAGTTGTTTGAAAGCTTTGAACAAAAATCACAGAAGAAACCCTTAAAACTAAGTAATTGCTGTGGCTTAATTAAATAATGGTTCATAATCACCCCTTGGTCCATTAAAACCTCTGGGGTGTTATTAGTTTTCTCTATTTCTATCTTTTGTTCAGACCGGAATTGGCAAGAAAAATGAATTTGTCCCAAAACAGAAATATCTGAGCTACAAATATATATATGTATGTGTATGTGTGTGTGTGTGTGTGTGTGTGTGTGTGCCTGCATTTATGACTACAGTATGTCCAGATGTACTGGACAAGTGCAAGACCTGCTAAGCATATAGTTTCACTTGTTGACCAGTTCTGCCTTTAACAAGGGGACTAAAAGTCTAGTGTGTGTGCATTTTTGTTAATGAACAGTCAAACGCAGCTGTAAAAACACCCAAATGTTCCGAGGGAAAACAGGAAATGCATTTTCTGCTTTCATATGGTAATTTTCAACATGTGTGTGTGTCTGTGTATGTGTGCTGGTCAGTCAAAGTGTAGCGGTATAGAGAAAAATGATCTGTCAAAACGCACAATTGCTCTTATAGAACACTCCAGTATCTGCCTCAGCTCCTGCATAATTTCAGGTTACAAAGCCAGTGATGTACATATTTCAATACCTTGTCTCCAGCGTTCTTTAATTCTCTCTGGCCGCTCTGCATTTCACCCATAATGGCCATGAATGGCTGGCAAGTTTCTTCTACTGTCTTTGCATAAATTTGAGCAATAAATAGGAAATTAGAAAAAAAAACCCTGATGTGTTTAACTTAAATATTTTTCAATTTTTCACATTTTTACTCCCAGGTCACCTCAAATACTCTGGCCAGTGTAGTAAATGTAGGCTGTCCGTCCACCGTTTACCTCAGCTGTCAAAATGCCAGGTGTGAAACGTCCATGTCTCTTTACTCTTGAGGAGGCTGTAAAGCTTTGTGAAAGGAGTCCGATTCGGGTCGATGGGTCAATGAAGCTTACTTCTGACCAATGACAGTGATCTTGAACTTTTCTGTCAGTCAAGCCTAACTTTAGCTGCATAACGTTAGCTTTTAATCAGCTGTTGTTGTTAGAGCAAGCTACTGGAGACAGGCAACGGCTGCATGCTGAATCTGCTAACAATAAGTAACCTGGATGAGGTGGAGTTGAGTGAGGAGCGAGGTAAGAAAAGGAGAAAGAGATGAAAATTTGAATGCGCAGATCTTAAAGTTTGAAAAGGGCTATTTGTGATCTTAAAACCAGCTTATAAGTAGAACTTTTAAATAGTTTTTGAGCTGAATTTTAATGTGTAGAATGTTCATCAGAATTCCGCTTTCTTTTGGAATTCTCGGGAATTTAATTGAATTCCATTTAATTATAGAGGGATAAACTGTGTAACCCGAAAACTATAAAACAAAAAAATGAATCTGCCTCTACAGGAGGAAGGAAGTATACAAAACAAAAAAATCTTTAGAAAACCACTGGATAACTTTTACTGTATATTAAATATAAAAAGCTACGACAATAAGTTACTCTAGTGCCTTTAGTAACGCATTATACAGTAAATACAAATAAAATTTACATTCAGATGTGTAGTTTGTGATGCTGGTGATGTCTGGAACATCTCATCTGCTTGTTTCTTCTTTCCTTACAGACTCGGGCTACTGTGGGTTTTCCTTCCTCTTAAGCTTAGTTGCTTAATAGATTCATCCAGTGTTTCATCAGCAATGAATACACACAATATCTGTCACGCATCCCTGTGGCACATCTCTCCACCTTGTGAATAACATGCACACATGAAGTTGACAGAAATAATAGGATTCTGAAAGACAAAGATGAGTTTCCAAGAAAAGTCAATGGGGTTTATGAGCGGTCCAAAAGCGTTGTGAATCCGTAGTCCTGGACACAACGAGAGTTTGTGTATGTGTGTGTTAGTGGGCTTACATTTGTGTTTGTAAGTTTCTGCCTGCATATCTTTTCTTTTAAAGTGATGTCATGTGGCCGAGATCCCATACTCAGGGCTGCAGAGGCTGTTGCCATGGTTTTAGCTTCTGAAGGCTGTTGTTTCACAACAGGGGGAGGGAAATGCACGCTGTATAGAGTGACTCACCCTAAAAACCGCCACGTTTTTAGTAAAGCCACACAGTATTGTAGTGTGCATGTGCCTGTATGTAGTTATGAATCATATGTGCTAATTCTTTAAAAAGTTTGACTGTCAATGTACGTGAGCATGTGTGTGTATGTATGTATGCGTGTGTTGTCTGTGAATCACTGTGTTTCTATGTGCTCCCCTGTGTGTCTGTGTTTCTGTCAGCCCACCATTTAGACAGCTCAGATAAAAGAAGATCAGAAAGCACAAAATACAAGAAGACAGAAATGACAGCAGGGAAACAAGTGGGGGTGAATAAACAGGGGAACAAATGAACAACAGACGAAGGAGCAAGAAATCAAGGGAGATAGAGAAAGAGGAGGGACAGAGGTAAGGAAAAAGAAAAAGGTAAAACACAAATGGTGGAGAAAAACAGACAGAAAAGGAAGCAAAAGCACTGAGGGCACAGAAATAAAAAAAATCCTCTATGAAGATTGAGGCAGAAAGAGAAGAAACAAACAAAAGATGTGGAAGGACCTGAAGTATTCACTGACCCTGATGGGCACACTAATACACAGACACTGGCTTGGGAAAAAAACCGACTAACTCACAGAAAAATAGCTGCCAAAACTGCTAACCTGCAGGGCATTATCTGGTACAGAGGCCTCCCAGGAACTCACAGAGCGAGTGTTGGAAACATTAGCCATGCAAAAGACAGAGCGGGCTGTTGATATTCAGCCAAGAAAATGCCATTGGTATTGAACTGACCTGTACTGTCCAAGCCCCCACAAGCTGGCTCTGTGACTCAAAGGCGAACTTTGCCAACCAGGTTTCTTGGCTTTGGAGCCATAAAGTCAAGGGATGTATTAATATTTCTACCAATGTGTAAACACATTAATTAAAAAAAATACACGAAATATAATATTTCTAAGTCTTCAACAAGCCAGCTAAAGGGCATCCGGCATTTCAGACAAGGAACAAACATATTTCTCAGTAGTTGGAGGAGTAAAATAATTTTAGAAAACATGCATGTGACATTTTACTTCAAAGTGAAACCTTGCAATCTTGTAATTCTAAAGATGATAACCACTGTGGTGTGTTACTGCAGAGAGCAAAATGACAGATTTGCCCCAGACTGAGCATGATGGGGCTGAACTAATGAAAGCCTGCCAGAGAGGTACGAACACGGAGATGCGTTTGGTATAGTCTGTTCCAACCTTTTGCCAAACAAGAGCCCCTGTGGGAAGGAGTTATCATGCAACCTCTGCCAAGATGAGGCCAACATGTGCCAGCCTAGCATAGGGCAAGTGCAGTACTGCAGAGAGAGGGGAAAGCTGTATCTCCACATGGCATAAACAGCTTAACCTCTGCCAGGAAGGTGCTACTCAGTGCCAAGCTAACACAAGGTAAGGGCTTGCAAGAGAGGTAAAAATCTCTCTGCGTGTGTGATATGTCACAGCTTTTCATACTGCTAACATAAATTCAAATTAAAATAAATGCTGTCATGTTACCAGTGTAAAAACTCAAATATTATAATGATATTAAATATATAATTTAATCCACAGTCAAGTCAGATGAAGTTGTGATGCAAAATAAACAAAACGCAAGACTTCCACAGCGTTGTAACTACATTATGGTATCACAATTTAACAGAGACACTAAGCTGGGCCAAAAGAAGGTTCCCTCTGAGATTTGGCCTTTCTGTTGGGATAAAGTGCCAACTGCATGAAGAGTATTTATCATTACAATAGCACAAAGACAAGCTGTTCCTGGGAACACTATAACTGCCACAAAATAAAGAAAATATATACAAAATAATAGAAACTTGGGGGACAAAAGCAAATGTAACAACTTCATTCAGCTGGTCTTTCGTCTACAGTGTTTACTCAGCCGCCACTTTATTAGTCACAAGTATTACTGAACGGTCAGAACTGCCTTGATTCTTTATGCCAACGATTCAAGAAGGTTTAGGAAACATTCGTCAAAGATTTTGGTCCTAATTGACACGATAGCATTACACAGTTGCTCCGTATTTGCCCCAAAGGTGTTCTATGGATCTGGTAACTGTGGAGGCTATTTCAGTACAGTGAACTCATCGTCATGTTCACAAAAACAGTTTGAGCTGATTTGAGTTTAATTACATGATGCGTTGTGCCGCTAGAAGCAGCTGTCAGGAGAAGAGTACAATGTGGTCATAATGGGATGGACATGGTCAGCAACAGTAACGAGGTAGGCTTTGGCATTTAAACAATGCTGAATTGCTATTATGGAAGCCAAAGTGTGCCAAAAAAACATCCCTCAAATCCCCAACAGCCAGAACCGTTAATACAAGGCAGGATGAATCCATGCTATTATGTTGTTTATGCCAAATTCTGCCATCCAAATGGCTGTATAAGAACCAGTCCATGTCACAACAGAAACCGAGACTCATCAGACCAGGCAACATTTTTTTATTTTTGCTTGTCTGTTGTCCAATTTTGGTAAGCTTGTGCAAATTGTACCCGTATTTTCCTGTGCTGTCATGAGCGCTGCCCGCTGTGGTCTTCTGCTGTTGTAGTCCATCTGCTTCAAGGTTTGACATGTTGTGCATTCAGATATCCTCTTGTCATTCTGGTGAGCAATCTGAATTTCAGCATGCCATCTTTCAGCAAGCCTTTATGCCTAAACGACTTATATATTTGTATTAGCAACCAGTTAAACAGGTTCACTTAATAAAATGACCAGTGTGGGTATTGTGTCTTTATAAGAAATAAAATGCAAAACTACAGAAAAAAAAACACAAGTCCATAAAAATTAAAAATTCATGAGCCAGTGGATTCATTCATTTTTGAACATCAGATGTCAGCTGGACGCCACTGAGTACACTTGTAAAAACTGCTAGAGCACATTATGATCCAGTACTTAAACCACTTGTTGAGGTGGTCTGGGACACATATGACTACATGTATCCGGATGATCTTCCCAGAAAAGTGTAACAAGATAATATATAATCTCTGCAGAATGTGGCTCTTATTTTGCAGTCGCTCAAAAGTGACTGTCTTGCTCATCTCAACAGTATAGGCAGGTTATATTTATCATTTTGTTTTCTTTGGTAGTTCTGGGTAAACAAATGTGACGCTTCACGCAGTTTCTCAATTTACAGTTAAAACTGAATGAAGTGGCTTTTGAGAGGTCTGGAAATGATGTAGATAAGGCTGTCTGTAATAATAAGTCTTATTATTATTATTATAATTATTAATCGGTTGTGTGTTAATTTTGAAATTTACCTCATAAGTCATAAACTATTTCAACAACAAGCATGTTCCTGTTATGTCCCTAACCTTTTAGCAACCCCTGGAAATATAGCTAGTACTGTTGTGTGCTACTTGAATATTCTCAGTATTTTTCTAAATGCTATGCAGATTTATGTGTGTTTGTATGTGTTTGTGCTTATTTTGTGTTTTTGTTTTGCTTTGTTTTCCTCAGTTTTAGTGCAATGAGCTCTCCAGTACATTTTTGTGTATGCGGGGCAAACCTGGCATGAGGTAAAAACAAAGATAGTGAAAAAGGATTGTCAGCCACAAGACACATGGACATAGAAATCACAATGAACTGGGAAGAGAGATAACAGCCCTGTGAGGAAAAATGACAAGCCAGCTGACTTGTGACTACAACCTGCCAATGAATAGGAGCACCGCGGGGCAAACGGACTGACCCATCTGTATGAGATGGAAGGAGGTGAAATTGGGGTAGAGAAAGCGGAGGGGAGTGCGAACACATCCTGAATCAATGCCAGTCAGCTAATATACACTGCAGACAGGAGAGACCAGGTGGTAGGGAAAGGTCAGACAGCTCCACACAGTGTATAGCTGAGACCACTCAGTGTTTTCCTCTAACAGTCTGGCATGCTCAGTGTTTCTCTTTACCAGCCCAACACTAACAAAAGGAATGTCATCCTATTTATGAAACAGGTGCACCAGTGTGGAGGAACAGATTGCCTGTGGTCTGAGTTGCAATGTGAGTGTAATCAGTAAATTGTTGTTCTTTTCTTAGTGCATATGCATTTAATGGAGGATTTTTTTTTTAAAAAAGCATGATTGATGAAGATATGATATGGTGGTTGATTACACACTTTGCTGGAATTGAAATTAACTCATTCTGTCTGACTTCACCACATAAAAATATCAAAGGTGGGTATATTGGATTAGAATACTGATTTCACAAAGAAGGGAAAAGTGCTTGTACACAGCCAGACTAAAAGCATCAAAGTGCAAAACAAAAATGCTGTGTGAAATTTATTATTGAATACGTGCATGAGCACATGCACATATTCTTATATATTGTAATGCCATGTTAACAGACACCTATCCTTTCTTTCTTTTCCATTTTTCACAGATGGAGCATTTGGATCTTCAGCCTCACAACATTTTGAATCATTGCGCGATTTACTACATTGACAAAAAGTGAAAAGTTCAAGTGGCTGAAAAAATGAGCTGCTGCTTTGGAAATAATAAAAGACCACACTAGAAAAAAAAGAAACAACAGCCTAAAGATGAGAGTAAATGCCTTTCTAACATAGAAATGTGACTATTATAGATACAGCAGATTTAGTATCGACTCTGTACTTAATCTAAAACATGGTGTTCAGTTTTTGTCTCCATGCTGTGTTTATCCTGATTTCTGTGAAGTGTGACTGCAAGGTGCTATCCGGCGCATTACACTCTCATTATCCTTCCATTCACAGAAACACACAAAGTTGTGCTCCTTCTAATGAGATGCACACGCGATCATTGCAAGTTATCTAACATACATTCACTCCTTTATGTAGCAAGCAAGCTCTGCTCTGTGTACTTGGTAAAAGACGGAGCAATTTGAGTATTTCACTCAAAAGCACCAGCCACATAGTGACATTAAAAATGTTATCTAAATGGATTCTAAACATACGACAAATATGGAAACACAGTAGTTCTGTATATACTGAATACTGAATACTGAATCCTTGCGTATACTGTTAAGACCATGACTGATATCAGGAAGAGACAAGTGTAGAAAATGTATTTTCCACAAGACTGAGAAAAACAAACTAAAATGCATGCTGGTTAGAAATCCTTTCACTGATATGGATTTCTACTCACGTACCATTATAAGGTAGTTTCACTGATATTGATTTGTGAATTAGCTAATAGGTTGAATAAGAAATATGAAATATTTTAAGGGGAGATGGGGGGGGGGGGGGGGTGAGGCGGTAAAGCTATCACACATCTATCAGTGCCTTCACATGCTGATCTGCATAAGATACAGTCATAATAGGTCTGTCTGTGTGTATGAGTGGATGCAGGCATTTGTTTGTTTGCAAACGTGTTCTCTTGTCTGCCAAGCTTTTCTAATTTATCACTGTCCATTTATCTGTCTGCCCACTTATCTATCTAGCTGTTTGTATGCGCATCTAATCATGGAGCTTTGACAAAACTGACCAATCCAGATCATTGACATGACATCTAAGCATCCTGCTGGAACTGAATACTTCATTTACTTCCTTAAAGTTGACTTAGTCTTTTCACAGTTACATGTTGTGTGCTGGAAACATATACAGGAAGCAGAGAGAGTAGCTGAAGAAAATAGTTTTATTAGCTGTTTGGTCTAAAAGAAGCTTGCACAAAACTAAAGACGAACAAATCACACAGATGCAGGCAACAATGCACACGTGACATCTTATTCCCTAACCCTAACCCTAACAGTGAATTCTGTTTATTATCAAGACAGATCATGTTAACGTTGTACTGTGGGCTATAGCATGATAAACACCTAAGTACCAAACGTCTACATCCTTTTTATTCTTGGCATGGTTTTTCCTTGACCCTACTGTCCCCACTTTGGTGCCATTATCCATTTCTGTCTCAGCACTTATCATATCTACATAATGGATTTCTGTTTATACTTTTGTAAATCTGTGACTAAGATTTTAAAAGGGTAACAACTATATAACAGCTCTTAATCCCTTATAATCAACTTTAAAGCTACACTTGTTTTGAGTTTGAGGGAAATTATTGGACAGAACTCTCTTTTTTCTATTTTTGTTCTACACACATCAGTGTCCAAATGCATCTACACTATTCTGGGTGTACTCTGTCTCTTGCTTTTTACAACCTTTTTCTCCATTATCTATTTGTGCATTACATCTCCTTTGTAATCATCCACTGTTTCCTCTTCCCTCCTCTGTCTAAAATTGGATTTCCTGACATAATCAGCAACATAAATTTCAACGTCCTGTTTCCAATAAGCTGACAGTATAACACAAGACATAGCTAGTAGCCTGTGTTATTTGCACTTTTTCTTGGTCACATTCTGATTCTACTGTCTTGCATTATCCTTTGGCGATATCTATCAAATACTGATTAAGATGAGGATAAACTAGGCTCCTTTAGACTGAATGACAGACATTTCTAGAAGTAGTTCCATCTAACATTTTATAGTAAATGTGTTTTTTTAGTTTCTTCCTTTTTAATATCTCAGTAATGGATGTTTCTTTTCTTTTTTTTTACCTCTTTGTTTCAACAACGGTTCATCTTCTTAATTTCAAACTTTGGGGATGCTAAGGACTCAAGTAAGTGTAGTGCTGAGTACGAGGTCATTCGAAATGAAAGGGGTCTCATTTTTTGGATCTTCTCCCTGTTGAAAAGCTGCCAACTTGCAGAGGGATGTCACAAAATGATGATACCACAGTGCAGGTTAAATTGTAGCCTCATAACCTTAATGTGTGACCTCACAGTTGAAGGCACACTCCTCTGGGATGATGTAACCATTTCAAACAACATTGCTTATAAATAAATCTCCACGGACTGTAATATCTACCTTCTGATGCTAGCATCACTAGTGCAGTATGTACAGCTGCAGTGCACCTACACAGCAATATTCACATATGCACTAGTTTTAAGTTGACAGCAGGGAGAGACAGTTTATTACTATAAGTATAGCAACACACATCCTGGAAACACGTACTATACGACATGAGTGACATTTGTCACGTCAGTAAAGCATGCTTTGTATCACAGTGATCCATGCTGCTAATGCTGATAGCATGGGTATTTAAAATAGTTTCTCAGCAAAGCTCAGCAGCATCACTGTCAGGTCAGCTACACAGACGTGTGGAAATATTTAACTTTAAATCTACCCACAAACTGGAATAGTTCAGTTTTGCTTTAGTTTAGAATTTATCGAGTAGGAGATCCTTCTTTTGTAGCAGCCTCCTCTACTCTAATGTAAATCTAGCTTAACCCTTACCCCTTCAGAGTCAAGCTATTTAATCACAGGGGAAAAGAAGATGTTGGTGACACACAATTCATCCAACGTGCAGTACAAGCTGGAGAGTACACAGGCCAAAGTCAACCAAAAGCAAACAAGCTGGCCAAATATAGACAAATTCTAAATCTTAAAGCACTGTCTACTGTCAGTAAATCCCTGGTGTTTCTTTTATTCATTCTTGTAGCCTCCTACAGTGTACAGCCACCTTACATTTAAACATTTCATGCATCCATGGTCACATAAATGCAGGTTGCTACCCAAGGGCTCTTAAACACATAAGCCAACTTCTTCAACGTGAATACATGTAAGTGGTATCTTGGCAACTGGGAACATGGACACAATAATATAGTGGCTTAAGGGTATGGTTTGTGGAGCCTGATATTTTTCAAGTGTTAGAGTTTCTCTCTAAGGCACCTTAAATTGATTCAACCAAGAAGAAAAGAGCACATTCACACGTATAATATGCAAAGGTACAGCTGCAATCTGCTAGCTGCTAACAGGCCGCTATATTTGGATTACAAGGCAAAAGCCAGTAACTTTTGTTAATTTTGTTCAATAATCTCACTAGCTTTTAAATTCATGAGTGTGACTTAAAGATGTCAGTCCCATGCAAACCATGCATACAAACATCTATGAATTGTTGCCTCTGTGATGTAAAGCTGAAAACGCTTGACACACAGTACTGCTCTATATTTTTTCATGTTATTTTTCTTTCATTTTCTTTTTTTAATTTCGAGATTAAAAGTGTAGTACGGAATCTTTATTTAGCATTGGGGGCATGTCTCAGTAATGTTCCACAAATAAACTGCTTGTAGACGCAGCACAACAAAATTTAACAACTGAACAATCTTTGTAACTGCTCATTATAGACACACATCTTCATGACTGACAGGAATAGGCTGTCAAAGGGAAATTATCTTTTTTAGCTGATCTATAATTTTTCAGCTGCACAAACTGTTCTCAGTGTAACTGACTTCAACACAACTTCGAATGGCCAGAAGAAACTGCGGAGCATTGCTTAGAATACCTAATAAGCCGACAGGGACAGAGTCTGGTGCTCGTTGCGCAGTACTTAACCAGCAGATCTGCAATTGGTCCTTGATAGTGTGAAACACCACTCCAAAATGAGACTTCTGATGAAAGAGACACCTGCTGCTTTCATTTGGCTGTAAAGAGAGTCAGCCAGATAAAAATTCATAACTGGACAAAATGTATACTTTTTCTTTCCACAAAAAGAGAGAATGAATGAGTCTGTGTGATTTCATACAAACCAATAAGTGCACAGTGTTGGGGAGTAACGGAATACATGTACCGCTGTTACGTATTTAAAATACAAAATATGAGTAACTGTATTCCGTTACAGTTACCGTTTTAAAAGGTGGTATTTAGAATACAGTTACTTTGTTGAGATAAATGGATTACATGGCGGTACTTTCCTGTTTCATATTGTGGCAGGTCGGGACTGTTTGGTTTTGTTTGACAGCTACGTTCTGTTATTCCAGGCGGAACTTTTGTTTGTTTGTTTGTTTGTGCTAAGCTGATTGCTGACAGAATGCTACTGCTCTAAAGAATGTAGCATCATGGGCAGTGTAGTCCGTGCTGCAGGGACAATGGACTGCCATACTCGTTATGTGTCTGTGAGCGCGAGGAGGGAGAAAAAGGCGAGTGGAAAAGTACAAGCTGTCATCGAGCAGAAACAGGAGCTGGAAGCATGTAAATATAATAATAACCACTGCAGCCAAGAAGAGTGCCTGACGAGCCCAGTTCTAAGTAAGCTATTAAGACTCGACTGTACGCTGTGTTCGTGTTTTCCGGAACAATATGTTCCGTTGGAGCAGCCTTTCAACGCCTCTCCACACAACAAAGTAAAGCTACTTTTCGGCTACAGCCCAACACGGAACCCAACGTATTAGCCAGAGGTCCCTTTACTGCGGTTCGGACCTTCAGTAACAGTAATAAATCACAGCAATAGTACATTCACGTAGTTGTAAAAAGCATGATAATATATTAAGTAATCCAAAGTATTCAGAATACGTTACTGTCATTGAGTAACGTAACGGAATATGTTACAGAATACATTTTGGGGCATGTATTCTGTAATCTGTAATGAAATACATTTTAAAAGTAACCTTCCCAACACTGTAAGTGCACTAAACAGTTGACCAGGCTTAAACAAGTGGGCTGCAGATTATGTGAGACTTAAAAAATTTTGGCACCAAAGTGGCAATGCACTTCACTGGACTGGCATTGCCGGATCCGCCGTGCCTCTACTCCCACTGGGGCACACAGTGAGTCTCCATCATGCTAAACCAGTGTGGCTGATGACATCAACATAGCCCGAGAATAGATTTCAGTTAACCAGTGCAACACTGTGTTATGCAGCATCTGCCACAAAGATGTCTACAGATGCTGGATTTTCACTGTGCATCTGAATTTACTGAACTGTGTTCAGAATCAACAGCTGATTCTCAGTGGCTGCACACATATGTATACTGAAGCAATGGAGCATTTTTTCAGCATCAGTGTAGCTTTCTTATAACACACATAGACACATGGAATAAAGACATGCATTATGGACACATGGCCTGGCATTATGTATCTTGGATTAGGGATACAAAACGGGCTAATTTTGTTTTGAAGCATTGCTCTCTCAGTTTCATGTGTCCCCTGGTGAGATAATCATCTGTAATGGTAATGCTAGGCATTTTGCTCATTATTAAACCTGGATACGATGGAAATAATGCACTGAGAAAAAAAACAGAGCATTGTAATTAAGAAAGCCATTTATCAATTTGCACAAACACACAACACCTCCTATTAACAAGGTAACCTTGTGTAACAGCAATAGTGGTATGGATTATTGCTTTCTTTATTTATTGCCTGCCGGATGACAGACCTGTAAGTTTATCACATTAAAGTGTTATTATTTTTTAAATATGACATTGTTATTTTATCCTTGCATCCCTGTATGTTTGTAGATATTGACTTTAATCTGACTTTAAACAGCCAATACTAAATATTCTTAATCTTATTCTTCCATAGGCTTTTTACACACTCTTATAGATGTGTAGCAGCGTTTAATCTGAAAATCCAAATGCAGTTCAGCTGTGTTTTTTCCCTTGTATAAGTCAAACCTAATAACTATTATTGGATCTGAGTGACCATGCATTTCCTCTCTTACACACTGGCGTGCATATATGCACACATGCACACCTGCATACACACACCCACACGCAGATAACCTGAAGCGCTCTGCAGGACCATTTATCACAGGCTGGCAGAAGACAGTAATGACTGAGTGATGGAAACAGATGAGGAAATGGAATGATGTAAAAACGATTTTAAAAAGGAAAAAGAAAACAGACACAGCGTTCCCGGGGGATGGTCCAGGACTGCTATTAAGACTTCTAACAATTCTCACACCCAGGTCCTCTTCTCTCATGAGACAATGGGGGAGGGTTGGAGGGAGGCGCAGGGTGACAAAAGAAGATGAAAGAAAGCAAATACAGTAAAAATGAATCATGTCTGCAAAAGAAAGTACAGAGAGAAAAAGTGGGAAATGAAAGCAAGGGAAACTGAGGACAACTTGGATGATGATTAGAAGGGAAAAGAAGGAGGCTGCGTGGTAAGAACAAAGAGAAGAAAAAAAGAGACTGAAAACAAAAACACAGGGACAAGGGGGATAATAGGTAAAACTGTGTGCATGTCATAAGGGACCAAAAACATACAGAAGTGAAAAATAAACAAGGCAAAGAGAAGACTGACACATAGATACTGAGGAGACAGCAGACTCAGAAGCCCTTGTAATTAATGGGAATACTCAAGAGATATAGAGAGAAATCAAACTGTTGGTGTATCTGTGAGCTCCCCTCTTCACTGACAACTCCCTATACATGTGAATCATACGTTTGTCCAACTGCTACAATGATTGGTCTTCATTAGAATTCAACATCTGACTTGTTCTGGCTCCCAAGACGAAAAGCAGCAAGGTGAGACAGAGAGAGGCAAGAAGAGACAGAAAAAAGTGACCAACCCAAAAGATTATTAACTGCATATAAAAGATGTAAAGCTAACAAAGCTAGCATTACAAATCAATAGAAAACACAGCAGACGCATAATTACAGCACCATTATTAACGATAAGAAACAAGGGAGTCCAAGAAGGAGTGAGACTAAAGCAGGAAACAAAGTAACTTATACTTATATATTTATATTTGAGCGGGAAAAGAAATACCAGCTGTGCAATTTATCCACTATCCCTCCCAAACAATCTTAGCCTTGCCTCTGTA
Organism: Mchenga conophoros; assembly: GCF_057382185.1. NCBI lineage: Eukaryota > Metazoa > Chordata > Actinopteri > Cichliformes > Cichlidae > Mchenga > Mchenga conophoros. The sequence goes on along the minus strand of NC_140537.1, from coordinate 23,898,879 downwards.
ACTACAAACAACATTAAATATGGAGCTGCCATGAAGGAGGAAAAGAGGAAGACCACAGAGAAGATTCATGGATGTAGGGAAGGAGGACATGCATAGGGTTTGGTGTGACAGAGAAGGCTACAGATAGTGTGAAGGCAGAAGATTAACTGTGGAGACCCCTAAAAGGAGCAGCAAGAAGAAGAAGACGCTTGCTTAGTAAAAAAAAAAAGAAAGATGCAAAAAAAAGCTCAGAATGGTGACCCATATTCTTTTAGTTATTCAGCGCGGTAAGCTTGCTTTGAAAACAGCTTTTCAACTTAATCTAATGTGTCAATATAACAACTGCACAGCAACAAACTGGAGCTTCAGACTGGAAAACAAAACAAAAAACACACTCTGCTGCAGTTACACAAACATTTGTGCCAACCATACAAAGAACCAGCTTGAAATTATGTTTAAAAACTACACATCAACAGTTCTCATTATTTTTATATTCATCAGACGTCCTCAGAATAGCACGTGCCACTTGCCAGGACCTGTATGCATCCAATTTATGGTTATCTAAAGACCTGAGAACTCAACAAATAAAATCCACATATTTGTCAGTCTGTCATTAATTGTTGCTTTTTCAGGCCTAACTTGTAAAGTGTCGGGAATTTCTGGCATCAAGTCTGTTCCAATAAATAAATGAAAAAATAAACAAATAAATAATGGTAACAAAAACTGTAGCAACTTATTCTTCACAAGCTACTTGATAAACGAATACCAGAGGCCCTGCCTCGAAACCATTTAAATGTTCATTTTAAATTTTTGATATGTTATGAAAGTACTTCCTCGACACACAGTTTAACAGCAGTGCCCATTAGGGCATGCAACAACAGCCTTAACTCTGTCATTGCTGCAGTGACATAAATCTCACTGGTTAGACGATGAACATGACTTTCCACTCTGTATTACACAGGTCTCTTAACACAGACTGCCTTGCAAGAAAAGGTTGCCTTCCAGCATATGTCTCTATTCCCCTTCTGTTCCCTTCCATTTAGTTAGGCTTGCAATACGTGTATTCAGCTTCGAATATATGAATCGAAGGCATCACAAAAAGATGAGTCACAAATGCCCTTGGATAACTCAACTAGATGTTCAGTCAGTGATTTTTCTGAATTTGTATGGACAGAGCACTAACAAGCATCCTTGCGCTTTCCATGTTTGGAATACTTAATAAGCAGGATCTAATAAAAAAAATAGATGGTGCTAGATGGATGAAGATTCAGGAAATACTTGTCAAGTCAAAAAGAACTGGATAAGGAAGGTTTAGGAACACATTATGTACGTGCTTTTTAAGTTCTGGGAAGTACAACTCTATTTCCAAGGAAGTTAAGTTGCTATGCAAAATGTAAATAAATATGAATGCAAAAAACCATGAAGTAAAATAATTTTTATAACATTTATTGTCCTGTCTTGCTGTTATTCTGCTTCTGGCTGGATTGAGGGGGCGTCTTCACCTTTCCTCTTCTCTGAGCAATGCAAGCTGGCACATTGCTTTCCGGAGATCAAAGAATTACCACACAGCAGCCTTTGTTCTCTCTTGCTTGGAAAAAAAGAAAGAAAAAAGCATTTCATTGTCTGTATCAGACAGTGTCATTGATCCCCATACAAGAAGTACAGGAGAGAGATCTCTTTGATACTGTGGGTACGACATTTATGGTAAGGTGACTAACAAGGCTTATTCTCAAGATGAAAAAAGAAAATCAGCGCAGTGCTCTGTAATTATTGAAGAAATTCTTCTCACATAGTATGCTGGTGTTACTTTCATAGATATTCTGTACTTTGAGATGATAAAAGTTGTTGGCTATTGGTTTATTGATTTCCTGTATGTACTGTTAATTAGTAGAGATCAATAGCGGTCATTGTAAGTGCCGATTAAAACTGACAAAAGGGCGTAATTCAATTGCATGACAAGATAGTGAAGATTAAATCTAATTCTGTTGCGACTGTTCATATTCTTTATGCATTGCACTGACAAAACAGTCAATGGAAAAACACAGATTAGTCTAGGAGGGGGAAGGAAACGATCTGAAGAAATCAGCTTTTTATATTCATACATTTTCCACGACTCTTGGGGCACTTGTTTGTTTCTTTCCTGTGGCGACGTGCATTCCACTTTACAGTCTGGATTGCTGTGTTGTGCTATTTGCTGGGCTGAGCTGCTCTAAGTCTTTTTTTCTTCCTCTTTTTTTTTTTTTACCAGTTTTAGAAGTCTGGGGGTTGAAAGGCACAGAGGCAGTGTCTGGAAATTGGAAGTCATGCTTCTTAATCCTCTAGCATTTGAATACACAGGAGCGGATCTAAAGTCGACCACGTTCACGCATGTGCAGCTACCTAACAAAGACATTCACAAAGAGAAGTGCGTACAAATTCAAAATATAAAAGAAAACCCAAGACTTGTACCTGCGTACACATATCCAGTACACAAAGTGTGATTATAGCGTAAACACTGCCCATATGGGGTGTGGATGCAGCCAACAACAAAATTATTCATAAATAAAAACATACTTAATATTGATTTGACGAATGGCGGGGGGAGGGGGGGCAGCGTAAGATTAAGGCACAGAGAGGGGCACGAGGGAAGGGAGAGTGCCATGAGGCCAGACAGTGAATGGATGAGAAATCAAGAGTGAGAATGAAACGCAGGGCAAAAGGAAGACAAATATTGGCTTTCAATCACACATGCGAGCACATGCACGCACTCACACGCACACACGTGCACACAGAGGCCTTATTGTGTTTTAATGCAGTTTAATGGGGGCCCTTTCTCCAGGCCAGGGGGAGTGCAACCAATTCATTGCTATGCTGTACACACCATCTCTCAGAGCTGAGGCAAGGAACTGAGCAAGAGCACGCATGAGTAAAAGGAGAGGGAGAGGCAGAGAGGGAAGGGGATTCAGGACATCAGTGTCTGTCAACCTTGACTTATAGCACAAGCTTCTCTTTCTCTTTGTGTCTCATCTCAGATTCTTTATTCCACTGCTTAGAGTATCATACTGTAGTTTTTGCATATTTTAGTGTATGTACAACAATCTGCAATTCCTGATCCTACTTGTAAACTATAGCATAGGTTTGGAGTGCATGGTTGCACTAACGGGACTCCTAGGCTTCACACCTCATCTTTGCATGTGTGAATGCTTTTCATCCACAGATTTGTATGTTATGTAAGTGGCCTTTCATAATGGACACTCAATCTACTGCTCATCCATTTTTCTTTAGTGACCAGCAAGACAATGTTGAGAGCCAAGGTTGGCTTTGTCACACTCCACTTGCCTTTGCCCCCCCCGCCACTGTCTCTCTGTAATCACCAGACATGTTTCATCTGCCTTGGCACCGAGTGTGCTGCTGTCAGCACAGAAAATCCACCTGCATGCCTGGACAGCTTTCCAGTGATTCAAGGGTAAACACTGATGAGATCTGGTGCTCTCTTCTCATGGTGTTCCATTTGGATGACGGCAGCATGGAGGAGTACAGTGACAAGCTTCCTGAGCCCTGATGTCTGAACACATCATGTACTTTACACACCAACATCCCCTTCCAGCAAACAACAGACCAAGGGTAAAATTGATAAAGGCTCCAGTTATGGTCCCATGCCCCTCCTTTCTACTAAACACAGGTATTTAACAAAGTTCGGATCATTGATCCTCTCTACAGGGTAGTATGTTCAATGTTCTGCTGTTCTTAACATGTATTGCTGTCAAACATGACATATCCACTGCCTGATAATGTAAATATGTAATCAGCTAATCACATGGTGGCAATGCAATGCATTTTATGCACGTAGGCATGGTCAAGGTGACCAGCTGAAGAATCAAAATGGTCAACAAAGATGATTTAAGTGCCTTTGAAGTCATGATGGTTGTTTGTTTTAGATGGGTTAGTGTGAGTATTTCAGAAATTGCTGATCTCTAATCTTCCAACAGGAGTAACAGAAAATGATCTGAAAAAGTAAAACTTTGAGTAAAACTAACTTTTTGATGCCAGAGGTCAGAAGAGAATGGCCAAAAAATTCTAGCCAAAAAATGCTAGTGTCAGAAACATGAAAGCATGGATCCATCCATCTATGAACAGTTCAGGGTGCAGGTGGTGGTGTAATGGTGTGGGAGACATATTCGTGCCACACTTTGTACTTCTTTGCACCAATAGAACATCCTTTTAATGCCACATCCTACCTGAGAATTGTTACTATCCTTGTCCATTCTTTTATGACCACAGTGTACCCATCTTCTGATAGCACAAAGCTGGAATCATCTTAAACTGGTTTCCTTATAATAATGAGTTCACTGTACTCAAATGGCCTCCACAGTCACCAAATGCCAACCCAAAAGAGCACCTTTGGGATTAGGTGGAAAGGGAGATTCACATTATGGATGTGCAGCTGACAAATCTGCACCAACTATGTGATGCTATCATGTCAACAAAATCTCTGAGGAATGTTTCTAGCACCTTGTTGAGTATGTGAAAAATTAAGGCACTTCTGAAGTTAAATGCAGGACATACTGAGACCTCACAATTAGTTGTGTTGTTGGTCATTTGTACCAATACTCATTAATTATCCAGATTGCACTAAAGGTCACTGAGATATTGTGTATACTGAACTTTAGGGTGAATTACACTATCTGAGAAACCCCCTCTGTGTACAAATTTCTCCAATCATTCAAGGAAAATATTAAGTTTGCTGGACAAGAATAGTTTACTAAAAAGGCATCAGAAATTAGACTATTTATTAAACTGCCCCTTTTTTGGCAAATTAAAACAATGTCTTGCTGTGGTTCCTGACACTGGGAGTTTGCACTCCTACACATATCACTTGAATCCCAGCATTTTAAAATATACTTTAAAAAAAGCCTTGTGCTTCCTGTGTATGCACATCATTCATATCAGTGATACAAGTAGTGGTATTAGCCTTCTTTATTCTTAATAAGCGTTTTATTTTTATTCATTATGGGTGTACGTATTATGGTGTTTTAGTGATTGTTACATGATGTTATTCAACTGAGCTATGCAGAGTTTGAAACTATTGGTTGATGGTTTTTATTGCTCTTTTATATAGGGTTAGAGTTAGTGTTTTTTCTGTAAGAAACTCTACTCTTTCACCGAAATTGTAACCTTATCTTATGAAACGATCAATAAGATGCAAAAAGTAGATAAATGCACATTTTACAGGACCAGGTTTATTAACCTTTATTAGTTTAATAAAAGCTCAAAGTTAGAATGAAGGTCATTAAGCTAAATTATGGTTTCAGATCATGTTTTTTGCTACCAATTTGTTGAAAAACTACCAGCTGAATAGGTACTCTATGTACTGCAGTTAGGTTTTATTCATCTTTTTCATCATTAGCCATTACTCTGTGTGGACAAAAAAAAAAAAAAACAAGCCAAAAAAACAAAACAACAGCAACAATAAGTTTTGTCCTACTAGATTAAATTCTGAATCCTATCTTTGCACATCAGTGGATTTAGCTGTCACAACCCATTTAGTCCCTGAACTCAGGTTGCATGCTAGGCAGTGACAATTGGCTGCTGCAGGACATATGTCACATTAGCATCATCTTCATGTTTTCAAGCTGAACACAGGCTTAACTTCCTCTCCTTTTATACATTTTAAGTGTTTTTTTAATGCCTCATCTCACAAAGCAGGCTTACAGTGCATCACCCCTCCCCCCGCTTGGCCACTCAGACCACAACCTGGTCCTTCTCCACCCCACCTACACTCCTATGTGAAGAGGAACCCCCCCACGAAGAAGGTGATAAGGGTGTGGTCTGAGGAATGCACTGAGGCCTTAAGAGACTGTTTTGAATGCACAGACTGGCAGGAACTCTGCAAGCCTCACAGTGAGGAAATCGACGCCCTCACTCACTGCATCATGGACTACATTAATTTCTGTGTTGAGAACACTGTGCCTACCAAGAAGATACAGTGTTTCTCAAACAATAAACCGTGGGTCACCCCAGAACTGAAGGCCCTGCTGAACAAGAAGAAGAGTGCTTTCTGGTCGGGAGACAAGGAGGAACTTAAGAAAGTCCAAAAGGATCTTATATACAAGATTCGAGAAGGCAAGGAGTGCTTCAGGAGGAAGATGGAAAACCAACTCCAACATAAAAACGTCAGAGAAGTCTGGAGGAACATGAAACAAATCTCTGGACATTTCCAGGACAATGGAGGAGCCACAGTGTCTGCTGGCCGGGGGTGGGCTAACGACTTGAATGTCTGTGAAGGTTCTCAGTCATCCAGGTCATCGTAGTCGAAGGAGCTTGCAAAGAAAAGCGTCTGGACTTCTTTAAGTTGCTTGAAGACGTTTCACCTCTCATCCGAGAAGCTTCTTCAGTTCTAAGGTCAAATGGTGGAGAGTCCCAGATATAAACCTAGTGGGAGTAACCCCCCACAGAGGGACAAAAGGACCCCCTGATGATCCGCTAATCGCCTGAGCCAAGGTGTGAAACTGGGTGTGGGTCCCAATCAGCCAGAGTTTCGGGTGTGTTCATTGTGAAACCTGGCCCCACCTTATCATGCGAATTCCTGAGATCAGATGGCCCAGGATGTGAGTGGGCGTTAAGGCGTCTGGGAAGGGATCTCAAAACTGGATTATAGATGGCAGAGAGTTGGTGTCGTAAACCCCCGCTTCTGTTCAAAGATGGTCGCTCACAGTGGACATAGATGGCTTCTTTCACTCCTCTTTCAAACCATCTGTCCTCTCTGTCCAAAATGTGAACATTGGCATCCTCGAAAGAGTGTCCTTTATCCTTAAGATGCAGATGGACTGCTGATTCTTGTCCTGTGGAGGTGGCTCTTCTGTGTTGTGCCATGCGCTTGTGAAGTGGCTGTTTGGTCTCTCCAATGTAGAGGTCTGAGCATTCCTCGCTGCACTGTACAGCATACACCACATTGTTAAGTTTGTGTTTTGGCGTTTTGTCTTTCGGGTGAACCAGTTTTTGTCTGAGCGTGTTGCTGAGTCTGAAATGCACCGGGATGTCATGCTTGGAGAAAACTCTCCTGAGTTTCTCTGATACACCGGCTACATAGGGGGTGACAATGTTGGACCTGAACTGTGGAAGACTTCCTGTGTGGTTCCGGTGCCAAAAATCGCACACCCCAGGGAGCCCAACCACTTCAGGCCTGTTGCCTTGACTTCTCATCTGATGAAGACCATGGAAAGGCTCATCCTGCACTACCTTCAGCCACTGGTGGGCTCAGTGTTGGATCCCCTGCAGTTTGCCTACCGTTCTGGAATTGGGGTGGATGACGCTGTCATCTACCTAGTACACCGATCCCTCTCTCACTTAGAGCAGGTGGGGAGCACTGTGAGGATCATGTTTTTTGACTTCTCCAGTGCTTTCAACACCATCCAACCTGCACTACTGAGAGGGAAGCTGGAGGGAGCCGGAGTAGGCAAACAGCTGACTGCATGGACCATCGACTACCTTACCAACAGACCACAGTATGTGAGGCTCCATGACTGTGTGTCCGAGGTGGTAATCTGCAGCACGGGGGCACCACAGGGCACGGTTCTCTCACCCTTCCTGTTCAGCCTTTACACTTCAGACTTCTGTTATAATTCGGACAATTGCCATCTACAGAAGTTCTCAGATGATACAGCCATCATTGGATGCGTATCAGACGGGAATGATCAGGAATACAGGGGGGTCATCAGTGACTTTGTTGGCTGGTGTGAGACCAACGTACTTCAAATCAATGCCGGCAAGATAAAGGAGATGATCATAGACTTCAGGAGGAAGTCACCCCCTACAACACCGGTGAACATCCAAGGGAAAGACATTGAGATAGTGGACTCTTATAAGTACCTGGGTGTTCGCCTCAACAATAAACTGGACTGGACTACAAATACAGACGTCCTGTATAAGAAGGGCCAGAGTCGACTCCACCTGCTGAGGAGACTGAGGTCCTTCGGAGTCTGCAGGACATTCTATGACACTGTGGTAGCATCTTCCCTTTTCTATGCAGTGGCCTGCTGGGGGAGTGGATGCACGGACAGGGACAGGAGCAGGATTGACAAACTGGTGCGGAGGTCTAGCTCCGTGCTGGGATGTCCCCTGGAGTCTGTGGAGGTGGTTGGTGAGGGGAGGATGTTAGTAAAGCTGACATCCATCATGAACAACCCACATCACCCACTGCATGAGTATGTAAGTGGGCTGAGCAGCTCCTTTAGTCAGAGACTGAAACACCCTCGCTGCAGGAAGGAGCACTTTCGCAGATCATTCATCCCAATAGCAGTTAGACTCTATAACTCCTCAATCACGATGTCATAAGTCACTGGACACTGAGCATCCACGGTCACCACTTCATGCATAATGGACCTTCCATGACCTTCCAAGCTATATAGTTTATGTCTTCCATATTTCCAACTATATCCATAATCACATACTGTGTATGCTACCATTGTATATAGTGTATTATCTTACTTTTTTTCATTGATTGTACTTAATTGTATTTTTGTATTTCCTTCATATATCTGTACCTGAGCTGAGGTGGCGCAAAAATTTCCCCGTTGTGGGATCAATAAAGTGTTATCTTATCTTATCTTATCTGGGAACTTAGTTTGTATTCTTCCTATTTTGCAGATAGTGTACCACAGGGAACTAGATAACTGTGGAATATGTCCTCAGATGCACCAGTTGTCAAGGACTCCAGAAACAACATGTAAGTGTGTTTGCATGATGACAAAGAGGGTGTTTTCAAAATTACCAATGTGCTCTTAGTGAGGCGGAATAAATTTAAATGAAGTCCCCACTGGAAGGGCAGGGGCAAGGTGGCAGTGCAGATTAAACACAGGACCTTTAACCAGGAGGCTCATGCTCATGTCCCATGTTGAAACATTGTTTTTGGACCTAGCTCATTTAATCCCCCCCCCCCTTTTTTTTTTCCTGGATTCCTTTCACAGTCCAAGGAAGTGTGTGTTGGGTTAATCTAAAGCTCTGTAATGGACTGGAAACCCATCCAGAGTGTACCCTGCCTGTGACAGCTGGGACAGACTCCAGCCACACTCCAAGTTGAGTTCGGTGAGCAGTTAAGAGAGTGGACAAAAAAACTAAAGACATCTATAGAGGACTGTTTATTTACTTATAGTATACAATCACTAGTGACAAGAAAAGGTTGCTGATTGAATTCCAACCAGAGACACAAATCCCTTTTGGAGTGGTGTCAGGAAGAGCATCTGTGTGAAACGCCGCCAAATCAAACATGTGGAGCTACTCGCTATGGAGACCCCTTGTTACAAGGGAGCAGCCCAAGCAGGGCTGGACTGGGACAAAAAATTGGCCCGGGCATTTTGACTAGAGACCGGCCCACCAACAAACGCTGTTGTCACAGTGATGTACACTGTCTTGTTGGTATATATGTATCAGTCTAATAAACTTAAACCTACACCATCCTCCCTATTCTGGTATTCTAAACAGTACCCGAAAGTAGACTGCTTGGTCGAGTTAACCTCCTGAACTATCTACAGCATATGGTGAAAACCTGAAATTAAGACAGAGAAGACTAGAGGTGAGACATGATCATTACTGATTACTGATGACAGATTTAGATATATTTTCATAAACCATTCATTTGCCACATCAATAAACAGCACGGCAGGGCAAAATATTTTTTCTAACATGGCAACCTTTAAAAAGTGAAAGGAGATAGAAAGACAGGTGAGAAAGAATAAAACTTAATTGACTTTTTGAGGGCATTTTACACACAGTACTGGTACAGTATCTAGAAAATGTGGGAAAATACTGGCATCATATACAGTACTTAGCTACTTCTGACGAAATTATGATGGGACCCTAAAATAAATTCCTATGTACAATAATGGATTTCTACACATTTTACATCAGATGAATACGTTTGTTGTAAGATTCAGATAAATATTTGTTAAAAGCGAGACATTTTAAATGACAATAAGAAAGAAAAGTATTTCTTTGTGCCCCCCTTTCCCTGTTAATGCCCTACCTGGGCCCCTGGCAAAACTTTGCTAGATCCGCCCCTGCACAGTTACCAGCTGTCAGCTACATAAAAAAGGATCCTGGTGTTATTTGTCTCTCAGAAACAGTTCATAACTTCCCTTCAACTCATTCATGTCACCTAAAAGGTAAACCTGTTTCTCCATCACCTGTTCAGCTCTGATGATTCAGTAAGAACATCTCCTGGTTTCATCTTCATGTTTCCCTCTCACCAGATAACCAAACCGATATCACGACCAGCAGCTTTTACAGCTGTGGCTCCAGCAAACATCAGCTGATACTAGAAATTAATATTAAATAAATTCTAACAACAGCTGATCAAGCTTAAACGCGCTGCTGTTATTTAGCAGCGCGTTTCTGCTCCTCCTGCCTTTCCGTCATCCACCTGCCAGCACGTTGCATCTGCTGGCCTCCACCACTTGCTAATGTTACTGAATCTGTGGAAGCTCCGCAATAGCCACCACCAAACAACTGAGTTATTTTTACACATCTCCCAGCATCTGGCCAATCCATCACCTTTCAGTGTTTATACCGTTACGGAAAAAAAAAAAAAAACATCGGACCATAAAAACGAAAAATCACCATCGGCCATACCGGCCAGTCCAGCTATGAGCCCAAGGTAGCTTTTAAACTATCACAGGCTATCACCAATTTACAAATCAAACCACAGACCTGATTAATTCCAGTTAGCCCTCATCCTAGACTAGTCGGGATTACATATCAAGAATTTTTATGACTTTCACAGTCTAAATAAATGTTTCATGTTTACTTCAATCAATGAAACCTTAGTCACTTTGAGCTAAATGAAGATGAGTAAAAGGCTGCTCACTTAGATCAACATGGTCCCATTTAATTTTGCTTGTCATCTCTGCAGTTAGTTCTGTATGCTGACAATTACTTTAAACATGTTGTTTTCCAGAATCTTGGAGTGTAATAAGCACGGGATGTTAAAGCTACGGGTGCTCAAATACAAAATAAATGAGCAAAGGTGGCTGACATCACAAGCACAAAAACATTCTGTGGGTCCAAAAAAACCCCTCTTCCATTAAGTGCTTGTGGTCTCCACAGGGCAGTTATAAAATATGAATGAATTAGTGGTTACACAAGGTTATTTCACACAAAATAGATGACAGCCTTCCTTTTAAGAACGGTTTACACCAGGCACATATTTCCCAAAGGAAATTTGTGATAAAAATCGCAGCTTGATGGCTGCCAAGAACATGCGCATACACAGAAAAATCAGAAAGCCATTTGTGTTCAACAGACAACATATCAGAGAGCTCTAACTGCTTTGGTCCCATGGTAATACACATCAAACACTGTGTATCCTCTTGTCCTCTCCTCAACTCTCTGCTGTCAATCTAGTCTCCTTTGCCAATCTTTTCTCCACAATCATCCACTCTTTCCTCCTTTTTAAATGTTTACGCTTTTGTCCAAAATCCATTTCTTCTGTTACTTTTCACCCAGTGGAAACACCTCTCGTCTCTTCCTCAAAGCTCCTACATCACCCGCTCAGTAATCTTACCAAGAAAATAGTGTCACTAGCCAACTATTCAGGCATCTTTCTCTACTTTTCTTTGTTATTTAAACTTTCCTCCCTGCTTGTCAATGCCAGCCAACCTTCCAAACAACCCTCAGCTTTTTATAGCGGCCAACTTTTACTTTGATTTTAGATTTGCTGCTCTTATTTGCCATCCTCTTCTGATCTGCCTTTAACTTCCAGAGTATCATGTACTTATTGTTAACTTTGAGCATTTGCTACAGCTTACTTTTTTTCCTAACTCCTTTCTCATGACCCATTAAGACCTCTTATTTCACTGTTTCAGCCACTAAGATGATTAGATGCCCCAATCCCATTATTCATGAAGCTAGACTCGTGGATTCACATTTCAAAGCTAACTGGCAGTACATGTTATTAAAGAAACTGCTGGACATTATGAACAATGCTGGGCATCCTCTGCACACGGCCATTAACAACCAGAAGAGTCTGTTCAGTGACAGGTTGCTTCTCCCAAAGACAAGAACTAACAGGCTTAAAAACTCCTTTGTCCCACACGCCATCAAACTGTTTAACTCCTCTCTGGAGGGGAGAGGGAGGGGAAACAGGAGGACAAAGTAGGGAACAACTAAGCTGTAGTGCCTCTCCACCTCACTGTACAATACCTTGTGCAATACTTTTGTAAATAGTCAACAGTGCAATAGACTCAATACTTGAAATGTGCAATTCACTTGTATTTTTATTTTTTATTCCTATTTATTCTATTTATCCCCTTTGTATATTTTATTTATATTTGTCTCTGTATTTATATATATATATGTGTGTGTGTGTGTGTGTGTGTGTGTGTGTGTGTGTGTATATATATATATATATATATATAACAATTCTGTAACTGTAACTTCGGTCGTTGCTGTGCTTTTTGGAAGTCGAATTTCCCAGAGGAACCCACCCGAGGGATTAATAAAGTTCTATCTTATCTTATCTTATGTCAGTGCTGCTCTCATTCCTTTAATTTTCTCTTCTTCTATTCTACCCATCTGCTCATCTCCTTTCACTTTGTCTTTTCTTTTCTCATCCCCAGAAAGAGACAACCACACCCCTTTTATTCTCACAGTTTACCTCCTATAACCTCTCTAACCCTGTTATTCTCCTCTATCTTGACTTTCTTTCTTTTCTCCTTCTACTGGTCTCTCTTTCTTTATCTGAGTCTCAGAAGACCTTCTGGCTAAAAGGTGTGAAGGAGGAACTAAGTGCTTTCTCCTGTCTATAAACACTGTCCTTTATGCCTGTGTGGCTCCGGGCCTGCCTGCCTGTGGGAGGGAAAGAAGGGAGCTGTCTGCAGAGATTTATCTAGTGCTCAATCTATTTTGTCGGAAATTTTCGAACACTTGCTCGGTCCCACCTTGTCCCCTTAAAGAGAAAGAATGGTGAAATTAATGAAAGAACAATAAAGAGGGTGTAACTAGACAAAAGAATAAATGTCCTATTCTTGTATGTAGACAAAGAATAGCACCCAGCATCTTAGTATGCAGTTTCATCAAAGATGCAGTACATTGATGGACCTGAAAGTGAGATAAATAAATATAAATGTAATCTATTAATATACCTTTTCTAACCCATCAAATCAGAAATCTTTACCTTGGTAATGACTAATAAAGCACTAGTTTAATATGTAATACATGTGATTCACCCCAAGGGAAAAATATATATAACTTAATATGAGAGCTATTTGCACTGTAACTCTCAGAAGTAATGTAACAATTTCCTTTGGACTTAAGGGCTTTATATTTATGCCAGAAGCTAAGGCTTAGAATTACAGTCCGTAACAATAAATGAAGGATAAAGATATCAAGGTTTTTGTTCAAGGGGATCTCATGAGGTCTGCTTGAGGCATACTGGAGGCTTGGACCTTGAAATGAAGGACTGCAAGCACGATGAAAAATGTACAGTAAGAGTTGAAAAAAAAAGAAAAGATAAAGCCAAAGAAAATTGTGTGCCTTTTGCACCCGTGTACAAGAATTGAGGAGAAAAAAGATGGCGCAGATAATACCAAACTAAAAAAAAGAGGACTTGTTTTGGACTTTAATGAATTTGTGCGATACTGACATCCTGTTTTCATCTGCTGTTCTTTGTACATGGACAAGAGTGAATGTACTTATTAGTGCAGCTTCAAGTTTCTGAGCTAATGTTAAAGGATATTTTAGCACTTATGTCACTTGGAGTAAAGCTGAATTTTAAAAAAAAAATGCCACAAGTGACTTTGTATTCACATTATGTTTCATGTGGAGCTGACATTTCAGTCATTATTGACATCTTCACCCAGGAGGGCTCCAAGTGCATGAAGAATAGACAATTTAACAGTCAAATAGCTCATTTCCTCTGGGCACATTCCCTATTCACCTTCCCCTTTCCCAATTTTCTTCTTCAAACCACAGGGGGTGAAACTTATTTTCTTGTTCTTTTTTTTCTGCTTTGTGCATCTCTCTCTGATTTCATCTCTCATGAATGGATATCTCACTCTCCCTATCTATCTCTTTAAGTGCTTGACTAGGGCCAGTGCCACTGCATTGGCAGTTCCGAGCATTTCATTAAAGTGCTTCGTATACCTCACTTCTCTCCACATTCACCTCTGTGACCCTAACACTGTTGTTTGTAGGTGGGCATGTGCGCAACCATTCCCTGGGGAGCTGCCAGTAATGGTTCCACTTATTGCCTAAAAAAAACAGACCAAATATCCTTGTTAGGTCTCTTTTCTCCTCCTCGCCTTTACGCTCTCCTATTTTCAAATCTCTCAACCAGTTTCACCCACATGATTTACACACGTCAGCCACTTGTGATGGAGAAAGAGCAGTTTTAGCTTCCACTATGGTAAATTAGCGGTCCTACTGACAGACTGTCAACTGCGTGTCAATCATCAGCGTGAAATAGTTTCCCTGTGGGTGAAATGGCAGAGTTTAAAACTTGGCAGAGAGAAGAGAAAAGCTGTAATAGAGGAGTAGAAAGGAGGGGTTGACGTTTTTCTTGACGCAGCTGCAAATATCAGAAGTTGCGTGAGATTACGTGAGTTTCAAACAAGACTGAGGCATAATTTCAGTATGAATTGTTATCATTTCAAAATTGAATTTAAAAGAAACACCGCACATCATGTTCCACCTGTTATTTCACCTGTTTCTCGCCTTCATTTGTCAGCCAGTCGCTCCTCTGTCTCTATTTTGGAAGCAACACTGAATGTAACTGAATGAAATGAAATGAAAATGAGGAGAGAAGAAGAAAGAAAAAAAGGGAAGAAAGCCAAAATCACAACAGCAGTGGCCACAGAGGGGGCAGCAGGCAAAGCTGTGTAAAGATAAAGGGAGTGTGTGTGTGTGTGTGTGTGTGTGTGTGTGTGTGTGTGTGTGTGTGTGTAAGGGTTTCAGTGAGGGCGTGCACGTGCGAACACATAATTCCATGAACAGTCGTGAAGACACTGACAGGTGTAATGGGGATAAAATTCATAGCCTGAATCACGTTGATTATTTGTTTTTGATTTTTGTAATGCAGTCAGCTCTGATGCCAGTAGTACCTTGAATTCAATTGGGCAGAATAAAAAGCAGTGAGACCAAAAAAGAGCACTTTATTTCCAAAAAGCATCAAATCAAATCAGGATGGAGTTTTGGTTTTTTGTTTTTTTTTGGGGGGGGGGACTCTGATAAAAACACAAAGCATTAGAGTTGGGTAGCTATGAGTAGCACTGTGTTTATGTGTGTTGATGTGTGGGCACTTGTGCTGCCACACTGTATCAGTGCTGTTTAGCAATTTATTAAGGGTTTTGTCCACTGGTGAAGCAGCACTCCACCGTCTCAAGCTATTTCAGGGACTTTTCATGCTGCATAGCGATTCTTGTTTGCTGTTATGACATTTGCACATGTTTATAAGCTTGTGCCGGTATTTGTCTAAATCTCTGTGCACATGATCATAACATTAAGAAAACAGACAAATACAAAAACAAATAAATAAAAACAATGCTAAGTTGATTCAGTCTCTACTTGAGAGTATTTAGAGATCAGCATCCTTAATGCTCATTATCAAGCTCAAAATCAAGCTCCAAGCTTTAAATTTTAATCTGAGTTTTAAGTGAAGAACTGAACTGTAGATATATATATTCTTTTAAATACATAGAAACCCGGGAAGGTGAAAACATCTGCTGTATTTCTTTACAGAATTTTCCACAAAAAATCAAAACAATGACTTTGAATAGCGTCATATGTATCTATCTAATTTTCTTGAATGTTTAACACTATTGGTCACAAGTCCATGTCTTATTTCAAAGTGAATTTTTCTGAAGCACAGAGTCTGAAAAATGTGTAACTGTCTAGAAAGTCTAGACATTAATGTCTAGAAAGTAATGCACTCCCAAGAGCTGAGATGAGCAGTCAGATATAATGTGGCTTGCTGCATAAAATGACAATGAAATGTTAAAGCTATGTTCAGTCCAATGAAAATCATTAACCCTCTGCACCCCATAATGGCTGCAGCCGCCTGCTCTGCATATCCATCCCCATAATAGCCAGAGACATCCAGCATTTTAATAAATGAATGAATTAATAATAATACATTTTATTTAAAAGCGCCTTTCAAGACAGTGGAGGATCCCATATCTGCTGACACAGAGTAATTGTAATGATATCAGGGGAAAACAGTGTTTTATACATGTTTGTTGTGGTAAAGCCCTGATTTTAGTTCAAAACATGAGGCTTCAGGAGGAAGAGTGGGAGGTGGAGATGAGGTAGAAAAGAGCAATAGTGGAATAGGCAAATGAAGATGGAGAGGAGAAAGAGGTGTAAAATTATGTAAAATCTTAAATGGTAATGCCTAGTTTGAGTGGGTCATTTCAGTCTTCAAATTCAAAACTCAAAAATTACACATTTCAATAGTTTTTAAACTAAATTCATTACTAATGAATTACCTTACCAGACTCTCAGGATTCTGGAACATGATAATAGAATTCTGCTGGGATACAAATGGTTAAAGGAGTGACCAGGGCTAATGATTCAAATATACTACAATATTCTTAAAACAAAGTGTATTTGATATCCATAAACTTAGCATGCAAATTAATAGATATCAAAAAGGAAACAAATGAACTGGTAGTGTTGGCCAATTCTACTAAACATCTTAAAACTGATGTACTACGATAAAATCAGAATACTCTCCAACTCTGTAAGGAAAGTATGTAGACATATTAGTTAAATGCAGTAATATGAAGAAAGTAAGAAATAATGCACAAAGTACTCTGGGCAATATTATCATCGGTACTCTCACAGTATGTTTGGCGAGCTTAAAAAGGCAAATATGACCTCCTTTCCCATTTAGTTGGGTCTCCTTTTTTCTTGATGCAGGATACGGCTCTTTGACAGAGAAACCTTAACTTTATGCCAACATTTTTTGTGTTTCAAAGCTACCTAGGATATTAAACAAAAAATATTGTTTATTCATTTTTCTCCCAGGCATACTCTGGATTTAATAACAAGTCCTAGACTCTCTTATTTCACACCAAAAATAGGAGAATGACTTACATCCCTGGTATTACTGGTAAAAAGATATAAATAATGCTGTCAGAGTTACAAATTACTTAGTTCTAATACCTCTTAATGTAATTGTAGTGATATGTGTTTGAAAGTTTAGCAAAGTAACCACGGTAAACAGTGACATCTACACCAATACAACATGCTTTATTGTTCATATAAAATGGGTGTTGGATTGGGGTTATTCATAGATATGTCACAGTGTATTATGACCAAGGATCAATATCATTTTTTGCCAGTTGCTAGACTGTGCTGCACTGTGTGCAGAGGAGGGAAATTATGATGTCCCTCCAGGGGAGCGTTGCTATTGAGTGCTAACTTGAAAAGAGAAGTTACAGCAAAATAATTTCACAGTCATCTTTTCCCCATCTACCGTGAAGACAAAGACAACTTTGTAACTTTGTAAATGGGGAAGTTGGCTGTCAAGCAGCCAAGTAGAGGAAAAGAGAGTTTTCATTGGTCAATGCTCAGCAGGGGCAGGAAGGAAACCTAGTCCTCTCTTTCTGACTTCTATTCAAATGACACTTTCTATCTACCAACCAATCAACAGACCTACCACCAATTGAGCACACACACACACACACACACACACACACACACACACACACACACACACACACACACAACATATAAATTACTCAAAGCTCCAAAAGTCTGGTTGGAACTAGTTTGTGCCCAGCTGTCAGCTGCTGGACTCCGCACACACACGCACAAAATAACATCAAACTGCCTCTTGTAAAATGTCAGCGTTGCCATGGATACCCTCCACCCCCACCCATGATTAAATAGGAGGTTAATTGAATTATTGCCATTCATTACTTAATAAAGCTAAGATTGAAAGAGAAAAAGATAAAGTGGAAAAGAGAGATGAGGGGAAAAAAATGATGGGAACGGATAAAGATTAAAGAAGAGAGATGTTAACATCTTTGAAATTCAGCCATTACTACAGCAGACAGATAAACGGATACATCTAGTGAAGAAGAATGAGCTGGGAAATGTCAGTGCATCACGAAAGCCACCATGTCCTCTGTATAAGTGGATCTGTGTAGGTGTATGTTTCACTGTGTATACAGTTTTTTGTTTGGCAGTTGGATAAATGGACAAATCAAGACAGGATGGCAAACAGGAGGAGGTCATCTGAGCTCTGAGTGATGGAAGGGCCTCAGAAAAAGAGATTTCGTTGGTCTCTATGGCAGCTGACTGCTCTGTGCATTTTCATTGGAGAATGAAGACAGAATGCGGAGGATGGATAAAAACATCCATCCATCTGTGGAAGAAGGAAGGAAAGGAGGACAGTGGGGCATAAGAATAAATGATGCGGGTGTCAGTTTCTATCAGAGTTGCAAATTAACGTAGTGCAAATACTTTGTTACTATATTTAGGAATAATTTTCAGGTATCTGTACTTTACTTGAGTATTTATTTTTCCGACAACTTTTTACTTTTATTCCCTACATTTTTAATCAAATATCTCTACTTTATCCTCCTAACATTTTCAAAACAGACTCGTTACTAGGTTTACAAGTATCATTTATAGCGTTTATGCTCGGAAGTGAAAGTGGGCCGGAAGAGGTGCAGGTGTCCGTAAGTTGCATTTGCGGTACTTCAGGATCTAGCTAGTGTAGTGTCAGTGTATGAGATGGACATCAGGCAACATGTCAAACTGCGTACATCTCATCGAATTCAGTTGTGTAAATCCACAAAGAAGAGCAGGTCAGCTAATCACATCATGTACACCAAGACAATCTGCTGGCACTCTTGTTAGAAATAATTGTGAGTTATAATTCTTTGTCCTGTGCTGAGCCACTACACAGAGCTTGGGATTTACCCCACCTGCTGAATCCCACTTTAACCCTTGACTGTAATCATTTTACTGTTTGGTGTGGAGGCAAAGTCACCCTCTACTACGCAGGCAACAGAAAATAGTTCATTTTTAAAATTATCTTTCGCTGATTGTGCCTTTGTACAAAAATGGTTAGTAGAATTGTCCTTCGAGTAACTACTTTGTACTTTCTTACTTTGAAAACATTTCAGAGCAGGCACTTTTACTTGAGTAAAAAAGTTGCTTCCCTACTTCAACTTTTAGTGGAGTATTTTTTTTACATGTCTGTACTTCTGTACTTCTACTGATGTAAAGAAAGTCTGTAATTTTGCCACCTCCGGTTTCTTTTCTATAATATTAGTGTAAGTCTGCCTTGCATGTCAAACTGATGCAAGCACAATACTAAGCCAGTACACAAATGCAGCAAAGTGTAGATATGACAGTCTATGTGATATAGAACAACAAATGAGAACATTACTAAAAGATGTCAGAACAGAAAATATAACCTAGAACACTTTTGCATTTCTGCCATAGATGAAGTTTTAAACTACCTTTGAAGACAAAACAACTTTTTTTCCTTGTTTTTTTTTTTTAGCGTTTGAGTGAAGGGCTCCGTAATGCACAAAAGCAACTCACCAGCTTTCAATAACAGTCTTTGTTCAAACTATGCAATATTCAGAACACTGCATTCTTATAAAGCCTAAATAAGAAGGTATAACTAAAAGTAGGAGATATTTCATTTTGCGTTTGAAGTCTTTTCTGAGAGCCAGCGTTTGCTTTTCCAACCAGATTGTTTTGCCATATCATATAGGAGATGAGCGCACTCATTAGTTTGAATAAAGTGTCACTTAAAGTGAGAATAAACACGATCTCACAGTCTACACAACTCAACAAAAAAGGCGCCTAAATATGAGCATTAACACTTCCTTTATTTGACACTTGAAAATTTATTTTAAGGACAAAGTTTGCAATTTAAACAATACACAAAAAATACATAATTAACTCCTCAAATGAATCAAGTACATTTTATATTATTTTGTATTAGCAGCCTTAAATGCACCTCCTAGATGATGTCATTGAAGGAAAATTGAATTGTTGTTGTATTAATCAAATGTAGCCTTAAATGAAATAATGCTAATGCTGAAAAAGATTGCTTTTTTTGAGCAAGGACTTGTTTATCACTTATATGAGGAAGGATGTAAATACTTCGTCATAAAAGTGAATCACGGCAGGATTTTTTATTGCCTTCTCATGGCAGATCAATTTAATCTATTTTAGGAAGGCAGGAAACTATAAATATCTGGTCAATTAAGATGATAAGTTATTTTATTATTGTGGATTATTATTTTAACCTGCATAAAACATGAGACATAGGACAAATAAATTAAACTACTGTGCCATGTAAATGCTCTGCAAAGGCCCATGGCTCAGATTTTAGCCACACATAAGAGATAATTAAAATGAATTGTGATTAGCGAGGATCGCTAACCCCTCCCAGGGGTGAGAAGGGAAATACCTCCATCGGGTGCTAATTTAAAGCACGAGCTGTTTACACCTTGTATTGAATTGATTGTTTTCCATATCAGGTTTACATGAAATTAGGAAAATAATCAGGGTTTGAAAAATTAGCTTCAAGATTTGTATCACATGCAATTTTTTAACTAGAAACATTCAACGTGAAAAACATTTTCCATTTAATACTATGTTTGTTAATGAGCACGATGACTCAACAGTTCAACCGTAACCACAAGGTTGAACCGTATTTCTGAGATTTAGTGCATTTTCACACCTATACCTTATTTACTCTGGTCTGAATTGGTGGAAGAGTTTGTAAAATGGTTGCTTTTTCCTATAGTTTGGTTTCTATTCACAGAGAAAACTTCAAGTGAATTGAAAGTGAACCAAAATGCATCACTACAAACCATGTGAGAACGTTCAGTCTACTTATTGGCTAGATGTGTCTGTGGTGGGAGCAAAAAAAGTATATACAAGAAAAAAAGTGACAAGTTCTGGAATGTCATTGAATTTTGTCCTCAAATTTATATTTATTTGGGCAACATCAAGCACTTTGAGTACTCTGCACATTTATAGTACGGTTCCACATGCCAAAATGCAAAGTATACCAGGCTGGGGGAAGGCATTTAGCTCAAACTTGCAGTATAGCCCCGGTAATCAGGTTGGACTCTCAAACAAACTGCTCTGGAGTTAGTCTGGAACTCGATTGAGACCACCTTTTCCAAAGGGTCTTGGTGTAGTTGTTTTGGTCCACTCGACTATCAAAATCATCAATGACTAATTTAATAGTCGACATCTCGTTTGAAGCTTTGTAAGATCCTGAAAGACGCAGGAATAAGTAGTAGGATTTAAGAGTGTAATAACAGACGGAAACAGAAGATGGCAGCAAAGCATCTACAAGGATGCCCGCTGCCGTTAAACGCCAAAGAAGAAGAAGAAGCAGTCTCCGGTATTGTAGCTGTGTCCAAATTCAGGAGCCGCATCCTTCGCAGGCCGCATTTGTAGGTTGATTACATCACAGCAACCTGACGAATGTCAAAATGCAACTCCTTTTCCCCAGATTTGAAGGATGGGTCGGGTGTATCCTTTGTGGCCCGACCTATCCCAGAATTCATAGCGCAGCCCAGCCAATTCCAGTATCCAACAATGGCTGCAGCTACTTAGTTTTAATATTACTCTTTCTGGGTCACAAAGTAAACTTTTAAGATATTTGTAGATGAGAATGTAGGTGTGTAGACTTCAAATATGTGCTCGATTTATCAAGATGTCACATATTTGCAAAAGTGTTCCGACGTTTTCGAAGACGTCTGTTACCCACCAGCTTGATAGCTGACCGGGAGGTCAAGGTTCACTAGAGCCGGCAAGAACAGCGAACTCCGTTTTCAAACCCCTTTTTTTCTCAGGTTAAACATGATATTTAAGTCACTTAGATAACTTTTTCAGTGTTTTATTTGTTCCTGAGTAAATCGGTTTGACTCAGATTAAAGTTATAGTTTTCACACAGCTGAATAAACTTCAAACAGAAAACTGATTAAACAGAAATGTGAGATGGTAGAGAATTTACTCCAGTGTCCTGTTATATTTTAGTGAGCAAGGAGCAGATGGCTGAGTTTATTAAACTCCACCGAGACAACCTGCAAATTTCATTAAAAGTTTAATAAACTATCATCTTGTCTTTACTTTTAGTTAGCACATACCTTAAACACTTCAAGCTGTAAGCTAATGATAGTTATGTAAGAGCATGCTGGTGCAATAAGCTGTACGTTTTATGTCCAACGGATGCATGATCTGATTAGCTGACTAATCACAAAAATAATTGGGGCGACTGTGCTTCAGGGGGTTGGGAAGCTCATCTTGTAAACGGAAGGTTACCGGTTTGATCCCCAGCTCTGTCTGTCTTGGTCGTTGTGTCCTACTCGTGCTGGCCAGAGGGGCCGATGGTGCGATATGGCAGCCTAGCTTGTCAGTCTGCCTCAGGGCAGCTGTGGCTACAACTGTAGCTTACCTCCACCAGTGTGTGAATGTAACAGTGTATGAATAGTGGAATTGTAAAGTGCTTTAAGGGTCTCGAAAAGCGCTATATAAATGCAATCCATTATTATTATTAGTCGAGTATCAAAATAATTGTTTGCAGCAGCCCTAGTCCACACCCGAGTGCGATTACCATGTTTGAACCACACCAAAGGTAAATATGAACCAGAGTTGTTTAAATGGACTGAATAGTGCAGGTGTGAAAACATGCTTCGAAAAAGTCTAAATAAAGAAGCCTTAAGTTCTAAATCCAATACCATTCCCTCCTCTTGCACGTTACAGATCACTGAATTCTATACCAAATGTCGAGTGCTACGGCATACATGCTTCTGCACTTGATTATGTTTGGAATACATATTGAGACTTCAACAGAGGGGTGTGGGGTTGTCTAAATCATTTAAATGCCAGATTAATATTTTACAGATGGAGAAGACTGCAATATTCAGAAAACAAATTCAAAATAGCCTGTAGCCTGATTACAGAATTTAAGTCTTCCTTTGTTGCATTCTGGGCAAAATGGATCCTTCAAAAAAGGAAAGATGTATGATTATTAAACATTGTAGGTACAATATGAAAATATTTGGGATGAAACATACATGGTAAGTCCCATAATAGTGGTACAGGCTTTTGCTTCATCAACATGGCAAAGTCTGATTGAGTTATTCTCAACACGCTCATGCAGTCAAATGTTTCTCACACCCTAAAGGCATTTGCTTCATGCTGACATTGGCACTATACCACATCGTTCCTGTGAATCACAACGACTTCTGTGTCAGAACATATATATAGAAAAGATGAAAAAACTTCTTAATATATTTTAGTCACTCAAATCCATTAAAACTTTAATTAAGATCTTAAGAAGATGACGTATTTTCTAATTTTTATACACATCCTATTTTGCATTAGCATCCCGTTTAATTAATCTTCACTGCTGCTGAAACATTTCCACCACTATAGCTTGTGTCATTTTAACACATGAAAATATTTTGGGGGAAAAAGACTGCCATGATCTTTTAGGCTAAACAACATTGGGATTGTGAACTATGTAAAAGCTTGTAAATGTGATTGCATGTTCATGTCATGTATCTTGCTATTCTCTACCCAGAAACCACCATATTCCAAGTTTAATCAGATTTTTAACCTTTGCAATGTAACCAAAAATCCAACAAGAAGCAAATAAGATTCATGCAAGAATTCATTTATATAACGTAGAACTCTTGGTGGTGTTTTTAATGAAAACAGATTCACATCATGTGAAAGTTAAGATGTAACAAAAAAAAGATGCAAGGTCATTTAGGGATGTTTCACTTTAATTCCTTTTAAATTAATGAAATTGACTTTTTGCCCATTAGTCCATTACCCTGACAGTCAAAGACTCATCCTGACTCACGCTGACCTCACTGTTGGAGCTGCATGGTTTTTGTTCACTGCTGAGCTGCTTCATTATACTTATGAGAGTTCTATGTTTTGTAATTTCTTTTTTTTTCTGGCAACCCGGAAAATAAATGAATCTGTTTGGAAAGCATATTTTGGTTCTCCCGTTGTTTTAAATGTGTTATAAAAATCACTTAACTTCACTTTAAAGGTTAACTGACGCCCCAATCTTAGACTGTCTGTGTTCTGGAGCTGGCTTTCTTCAAGAATATTTGCATGCAAGCAAATTAAATTTTGACCATTCTCCTTATCCTTGCCACTGGGAAGGAATTTTACTGAATGATGCTATCACCACCATCATGTTTGACTTTAGTGATGATATCAGTGAGGTAATGAGCAGTCTCTGGTGCATGTCAGACATAATGCCTGGAGTTCTGCCAAACATCGTTATATTTTACTTATCAGAGCAAAGAATCCTTCCCACACGGTGTCTGAGTTCTTAAGAAAGGCTTGTTAAATGACTACGTCAGTTGTTAAATGCTTTATAATGAAAAGTCTTTTTGTGTCAAGCACCACTACAACAAGACAGTGTTCTAACATGGCTGTTCTTCGCACAGGTTCTATCTCTGCATACTTGGTCACCTCTATCAAAACCCTTCATTCTTACTCTGCTTTGCCCATTTCTGACCAAAAACAGATTTTTGCCCAAAAACAGAGTACTGTACCGTTATTAAATTACATAAAATTTATCTGTATTTAATTGTATTTTTAATTTAATAATGGTACAGTACTCTGTTTTTGGTAACCATTGTCCTTTGTGTAAATATGCAAAAATTGTGTCTGTTTCTGTTCTGTGTCTTGTGTACTGTTTGTTTGTATATATGTCTTTCTTGCTGCTGTTACACCCAAATTTCCCCTTGTGGGACAATTAAAGGATTATTCTATTCAATTCTTTTCCATTTTATTCTATTCAATTCTTTCTTCTTCTTAGTTTTGGAAGCCACTGTGTTCTCATGAAGAATCAAAGCTTAAAAAAATAGTTTTACACAGTTTCCTCGATTTACTCTAGACTTTTGCTACATTTATTTATTTATTTATTTATTTATTTATTTTTTCTCATGGACATGTAGTGTGGTGTCCAAGGCTTGTTCATTTTGCCAAGGATCCAGTCTACTTTACTCATATTCTAGATACACGTGAAAGCATAATTAGGGCACACAAAACAAAATAACTTTGCAAAATAATACATAGCGCCAAATATTTTATTATTCAATGTAGACTGATGGAGAAATATGTAGAAACTGTCATTTTAAAGCTAATTCTATATGTGCAAGTGTTGAAGCAAATATACTTTGAAGCAACTGCATTAGTGTCTGCAACCTTTCATTGCTTGTAGCCCATTTTTTTCACAAGTCCAAGGCAAGCCTAAAAGGTAATGTTTGAGGTTTGGCACTGTCCACGGTGCTGATCTGTCTGAGAACCGATTGACGGTACAATAAATGCAATTTTTAAAAAGAAAACTAATGTAAAAAGATTGTAAAAAGTATGACACGATCTGCTGTTGTGTAAATTGTCAGATAATTAATTAAAAGCTCTGTTGTGACATTGCCAAATAGCTTTTTGTTTGTTCAACAGTCCGAAACTGAAAGAAAATCAATGCGCAATCAACTAAAAAATATCAAACAAAGAAAGGCAAAAAAACAACAACAATGGAATGAATGTTCAGGACTTTTGCTTTATGAATAAATTCAAAGTGTCAGGAAACAAAACATGGGAATTGCTTGGGAATTTTGACTTCTAGGAAAACATTCGAGATATTGGGAAGTGAGGAGATTTTCTCATATATTTAGAGCAGCTAACATGCTGTACTCAGTCTACTGTGCTGTGCGTATAATTGAGGGATCATTTGCAGTCATGTGATGAGATTAGTCATTCTATACATAAAATAAAATAATTAGCTATTACAGTATTTAACGTTAAATATTAGCGATTCAATTATCTAAACTATTTAGATATTAGCCAGTGATGCTGGCAAGCTCTGTCATAACTCTGCACACCTTCTAGAAAAGGTACAATATTTTTATGTTTCTTTTTGTTTGTTGGTTTGATATTTGTTTCTTTCCCTTAAATCACAGTGTGTGGCAGTGTGCATGCAAATGCAGCTGTGTGCAATGTGTGTCAAGACTAAGCTGAGATGAAAAATAAGCTGAGACAACTATTGAGTTCCCTCCATCCTGTGGTCTCCTTCTGCTTTCCATTTCCTCACCCCCCACTTTTCCATAGACTGTTATCCAATTAGGTGATTCTCATTGCTTTAATCGATAGAGACATGAACGGGTAGGCTGACATGCACACACACACACACACACACACACATACAAATAACCCACCCCACAGAAAGCTCCACCTGTTCCACAACTAGTGTCTATTGTGGATGGACTATAGAAATTAGAGATATCGGGTAGGGAGTGAAATGTGAATATAAGTGACAGGAGCAGACCCACAATTAAGTGCCACGCAGGATGGCAAAAGGGAGGGAAAGTGTGTGATTAAATCCAAGCCACTTTGCACACTTCTGACACAATTCTGTACAATCACACACACACGGCTATCGGGCAAAGGGAGCAGTAAATCATCTGAATAAATCATTCAAAGACATAATTTTCTGTGAGACTCAAATCTTTTTTGGCAGCTCTTTTGTAGAATGGTCTACAGTTTTAGAGATGCAGATACTGACATGTGCCATCTTTCTATAACTCACTTTGCTGTAAAAGTTCTTATCCTTTATGGCTTAGAGATTACTTTCAGCAGTTCAGATGTACTGTGGCACAGATGCAGATTTAGACATAGATGTGGTGGTCTCTCAATTAAAATTAGCAGGCATACTCTACTGTGGTTTATATTATCTCATATATTTGCTGTGACTTTGACATGTATTATCAACATGTATCTTGGAGTTAGTAGCAGTAAAAAAAATGAATTCACTCTCTATGGAAACAAACTAACGTAAACCATATTTTTAGTCGTCTAAGGAGCTTGGAAAGAAAAGCGTCTGGTTTCTTGAAGACGTTTCACTTCTCATCCGAAAAGCTTCTTCACTTCTAAGGTCAAATGGTGGAGAGTCACAGATTTAAGGCCTATGGGAGTGTTCCCCCAAGAGGGACAATAGACCCCCTAATGATCCTCTACCTAATCACACGAGTCAAGGTGTGAAAACGGGTGTAGGTCATAATCAGCCAAGGTTTCAGGACAACCCGCTGTGAAACCTAGCCACACCCTACCATGTGATTTCCTGAGGTCAAAAGCCCCAGGATGGGAAGGGATCTCAAAACTGGATTATAGATTGCAGATAGTTGGTGTCGTAAACCGGGTCTGTTCAAAGATGGTCGTTCACAGTGGACATAGATGGCTTCTTTCACTCCTCTTTCAAACCATCTGTCTTCTCTGTCCAAAATGTGAACAACGGCATCCTCGAAAGAGTGACCTTTGTCCTTTAGATGCAGATGGACCATTGAGTCCATGTCGAGGTGGCTCGTCTATGTTGTGCCATGCGTTTATGAAGTGGCTGTTTGATCTCTCCAATGTAGAGGTCTAAGCATTTCTCGCTACACTGTACAGCACAAACTATGTTGTTAAGTTTGTGTTTAGTAGTTCTGTCTTTGGGATGAACCAGTTTTTGTCTGAGTGTGTGGCTGGGTCTGAAGTATACTGGGATGTTGTGCTTAGAAAAGACTCTGAAAAGTCTTCAAGCAACTTACAGAAGTCCAGACGGTTTTCTTTCCAAGCTCCTTAGACTACGATGACCTGGATGACTGAGAACCTTCACAGACACATATCTTTAGTCCTTTTTAATAGTAGACTCTATTTATGTACAAGAACATGGAAATTCTGTTTTTAAATATGACACTGATTTACTTTCTTAGATTTACTGTGGGTCACAGAATTTGTCACACCTTTGAAAAATAAATTACTCAATTAAACTACCTGAAATCTCTAATGACTAAGAGGTGCATTTTGTGATATGTCTTTATGCATAAAAAATGAAGATAATAAATCAACCAAATTGTATATATATGACTGATACATAATACAATTGTATCAATTAATAATACAAAAGACAGAAGAGATGCAGAGCATGGACCTCAACTTGTTTTGTTTATAAATCTTACATATCATATAATAATCATATCATATCACTAAAATCTGGCAAATTGCTTCTTTTGATCATAAACCTGGCTTCTTTAACCTATCACTTCCACTAAGATGTGAAACATCTGAGATTCTGCTGCCCTACAGCATTATTACATCATGACTTTTTTTTTTTTTTAGCTTGGTGATCTCCAACTAATCCCTCTACTGAACTGCATCCACCACCCTCTGCTTCAGACACATAATGTGTCTTAGAGAGAGTCCCAAGTGCTGACTGCATAATGAGCTACTACCTTTGCAAATCTGGTGCTAATTACACTTAGACTGGCGCCATAAAGTGACTGAAAGGCGAGGTGCAAATTGCCACGCTCATGTATGTAAATCTAGCCCTTAAAGACGACATGTTGTTTATGCTGCTGTTCATACTTCTGACTGCAGTAGGTTTTGACATTTATTGTCAATTATCTTTAGAAATCCCTCACGAAAAGCCAATTTAGTGCCACTAAATGTTGAATTTATATGGCAACAAATTCCAATATTTTTCATTAGTGGACTGTAAGTTAGCAAAAAGATAAGTGAAATGCATATAAGTAATTTCTGAAAATCTGCTAATTGTAGCTTATAAGGTTTATAACAGAGAAAACTCATAGTTAAATAGTACTTCTGTTTGAAGCAGTGTAATTCACTACTTTTAATCTACTTAAATTGCCACCAATCCATTTAAATTATAGTACGTGAGAAACAGGCAATGGCAAGGTCGACCATGTCACTACTTAACCAGACAAATAGGCTGATAGACAAGTTCAGCAGCCACAGCTACACTAACAGCCAGGCAAACAGAAGAAGAATAGGCTGACTGGCAGAGAAATGACAGGCAGTATGCTCAGTACCAGAGAAACAGAAAGACTGCGAAGATTTTTTCATTTTTTGCAGTGCCCACAAGTTTGGACAGACTGACCAACACACTGAGGGCTGGGCTCTGGGCTCTGAGGCCTGTAGGAGCCAGTACAAATGAAAGTAGGGAAAAAGAGAGAGCGACAGAGAGAGAGAAGCAAAATAGTTATTAATCAGTAATCATTAGATTCCAAATTTTAAAAGATCAATTTAATTTAGTCTTCAATGCAAAATGTGCACTATCAGCAACACTAAAGGACAAATAAAGACATGTATTGGAGGATTCAGAAGCATGCTGGTGGCTTAGTGTGCCCGGTCAAAGAGCAAGCATTCAAATGCAGTCTCCTGGAGCGCTGTCACATCTCTCTTCAGTCTTTATTTCACATGGTTCTAATATTCTAAATAAGACACTTGAGATTCAAGCTGAATATTTCACTGAAATAAATAAGGAAGAAACAATTGCAGAAACACGCACGTAGAGCCCAGCTAATGGAATGACTAAGGTTGGAACTTCAAAGAATTACAGCCTGAGTGCCAAACATCACTGTAGACCCTTATATCAAAGCAACAGCTTTAACAAGGCTCTTAGAGGTACACGAGTGCACATGCACTCATGCACATACAATGCATCCACACAAACTCCCCTGAGGGAATCTCTAAAATGGAGATACACTTACAGTTTGGCCACCATTGTTTGCTATGGGCATTAATCCTGCTGCCTGTTTTGAGTGAAATGCAAACAAGCCCACAGATGTATTCTCTGTTTTTCCCTTTTCTGTTTCACCAAAGCTAATATAATGTTTTATGTGTGTGTGCTCTTACTTAAGTGTGTGAATGGATGTTGATAATAGGGCTCTTTGTATTTGATTATCAGTTAATTAAATCATGGAAGGGATTCAAAGTCCTAACATGTAAACTGTCAGAACTTAGAAATCCATTCAGGGCTTTTTCCCCTTTCTTTTTTTAAATCTCTAAAGTCAATTTAAAAAAAACCTGCAAAGCAGTGAGAACAGTGATTCTGTTTTATTCACGTTTCTAACTTTGACCCCATTCTACCCTCCTCTTCACTTGTTTTCTTTAATCAATAAAAAAGGGATCCAATACTGAAAGAAGGAATACGAATTAATGCAAATCATCAGTAGTAATTTTGTCGTGCAATATTAAAAAGCTTTATGCATTTGATCACTCTGAATTCACTTTTAAATATGTAATTACTGCAATTTCTTGACTGCCCTTCTTCTGCTGGTAGAATAAAGGGTCATGGAGAAGGGCTGAACCTCATCCCAATTACAATGTATGTAAATTTAACAAAACTACAAATTAATCACAGTCAGCTGTGTGTACTCTAAGGTATATTTCAAATATAAATACGAATACAATGCATGCACAAGTATCAGACGAAGCAAATAAACTAAAAGGGCATAAACACGGGTGAAACATGGTTTACAACAAAATGTTTGTTTCTTTTCGTGCCTGCTCATTATTGTGCCTTGATCAAATCTCTGTTTATTCTAAGGCAGCCCGCCAGTCAAAAACGATCACAGGCACATGGATGCTTGTGTGACGATCAGTTTGTCTTTCCATTTCACTTCCATTTCATTGAGCCAAAATACGAGCTTCTCTGTGAAAAACTTGAACTCAGTATAATGGTTCCCAAATCATGGATACTAGCCCATATGTGCAGCAGTTGTATCTGCTCGTGATAGCCTGCTTGTTGGATTTTGTTAATTCCATGTTCTATAGAAAGAATTTTGTACTACACAGTAGACGTTTGTAAGAGTGAATCAACCATGACATTTCTAAAATCACATAATCCTTACATCCTGAGAGGAAGACAATAGATGAGAATTTATTTACATTGCACAGGCTTTTGGATGACTATTAGACAATTTAGACAAATGTCCTGATTAGCAATTCACACAGTGTAGTAGAAAAGAATGTGTGTGACACAGCCTGTTGTCAGATGACTCATTAGTCATGTAGGCAGTGCCAATACTTCTGCCTCATTTCTATATTTTGTATTTTGCAATATTTCTGAATTCAAATGCTTACACCAATAAAGTGAACATGTCATTCAAAGTTGCTTAGCTGAACTGAATGTCCACATCATTAAATTACATCCTGTAATTTTTCACAGCACTCTTCATTAAACAACAATGCCATCTGTTTAAAAAAGAATGATGATGACTTTAAGATTAATTTTTAAATAAAAATAATGAAAGTTTAAGGTAAATGTTTATAAAGAAAGCTGTTCTTGGGTTCTTTTGTTTCGTATCTCCAGCAGCCCCAGCTTAAAGTTAATGTATATGTTTATTTGTTCACATCTTGCATGATGTTATGGTGTGCTCACTGTGTATGTTTGTTCATGTATGCCCTGTGGCACTGTCAATTAATACACCCACACATTCTTTCTCTCTCTGCTTATTTTTAATGATGTTCTGGGTTATTTTAATTTATGTTGTGCTACAGAGCCCATTGGTGAGAACAAGGGTTGCTGCTAGGCGTTTAAGCATGTGATCAGCAGGTAAACCAACAAAAGAATCCCACACTGCTTGAATAATGTTAAGTTGCTGAGGTTAATTTGGAATACCTCAGCCTTTTCTCCCCGCTTCCCTTCCTTAAAAAGGGCTTCTTGACAGTTTCCCCTTGATTGAGACTATTTCTGATGAGGCTTCAGGATACAGGTCCTACAGTATGTCAGGTTTTGTTATTTCTTTAAAGTTATTATAATTTCTTAAAGATATGTCTATCAAATCCCATCTTTCGCCTGGTAAATAATTTTGCAGGTCTCCAGCTTCTCTCCATTTGTCCAGTTTCCTTAATTTTTTAAGGGTATCCAGCACACCGAAATGTGGCAAGTTTTGGGCTACAGTAATAGCTCTTTCGAAATCACCTTGTTAGTGCAAAAATACCATTTTATGCCTGTCAAACTATCTTGCTATCTCTTTTTTGCATTCTTCACAGATTGCACAAAAGAAAGGAGAAAAAAAGCAAAAACAACTACACAAATGATGGGTTTCTGTGACAGGCTGCTAGTAACATAGTGTCCAAAGTTACAATTTAAGACTGGTTCTTTGCTAAGTTGTCTGTTAAGTGTAGATACAAAACTGGTTCATCCCTTGGGAGAGATGTTTATGCTTGAATGATTCATAGATCAGTGTTTGGTGGCTTAACAAACAAACTAACAAACAAAATGAAGGCATTCCTCTGAGGATGTCCTTGGAAAGGCCACTCTGAAAAATTAAAAGAAAATCTGACTCTTTGGAAGGAAAACAAAGTAACAACTTTTGAAAAATGTATATGCACTGAAAACATGCTCAGATTTAATAATTTTGTAAATGTTTCTGTTCATATAAAAAGCACAAACGTCCAGTAGCCCTCACTGAATCCTGTTTCTTATTACTACCAGTGATAAGTCAACAAGTCAAACTAAGCTTAGTTATACGTGATTCTTTCATATTGAATTCCAATTAAAAATCAAGCCTGTTGGTTTGGCTTGTGAACCAGCAGCTATAATATTAAAATATAAATGCCCACATGGATGAAAAAAAGTTGTATAATTCAGAATGTCCACTGATTAAAAATATGAACATCCCAGAGTCAATTTCTTCTACAAACTAGATTTTAATTAATTAAACTGGCTGGAAACCCAAACAAAAAAGAGAGAGGGAAAAAACCTCATATCCTCAACTGATTGTGATGCAGGTCAACTCATAAAGGCCTGCCAGCAATGCAAAATAAAAATAAAATATTTTTAAAAGTTGGCCAACTTTTCAAATCTTTATTTTTTCCCACATGAATCAGTTCATGTTCTTAAGATAGAATAGGTCAGGAAAATGCTGAAATGACTGTGAAAGCACCGCATGCTTATGTGTTTCAGTTCTAAAATGATAACAAGACTAAGATTGTCTGTAGAAATACTGGAAATTTTACACATTTTAATTAAATCTGCATTGGATCAAATGGAAATTAATACATGTATTTAACTGTGTTACATAAACAATTCAGGATTATTTGAAAATCAAAAAAGGAGCTGGGGTATCAAAATAAACACAAATGATTCCTTTTTTTGTTTAAATCTATTTAAAGCAAACGTGTAACTTAGAATATGTGAAGCAAACACAGAATTACACCCATCCCTATATAAGGCCAATATAAGAAAAGCTATTTAAGAAAACCCAAAATGTTGATTCTGTTCATCTGGACGTAGCGTTTACAGTGGGAGAAAACTCTACGTCCAGATGAACAGAATCAACTTTTTGGGGATTTCCTTACCTGGATGACTGAGCATGCATCAACATATTTAAGAAAAACATATTTCAATTTGAAACAGATACATTCTATTAGTCCTGTTGGTGCAATGCATAAATGTTACAACACAGTATTATCTCCCTACCTTCTTGCACAGCCTGGAAAGGGTTGTTCCCATCAACGAACTCCACAGAGATGGTGATCTTCTCTGTCTCCAAAATCTCGTTGTTTAAATTGAGATCCGCCACAGCAAGGCGAAACACCTCATCATCTTTCCGTGCTGACTCATCAAAGATGGCACCTATTAGAAGAAGAAGGAAAGAAACAAAAAAGGCATTATCTTTTGGGTTATTTTTACAGAACTCTGAAGTATGTAATCTACAAAGGGAATTCTTCAAAGAAATGCCTCAAAATATAATTCCATCCAAGTGGATTTAGTGTTCACCCTACCTATAGAAAAGCCGCTGATGCCTTTTCCACCTGTGCTTGAGTTCCCCAATATATAACCACCTCACTACTACTCACTAAATAGCTAGTAATGTGTTTACAGGGAATCTCCTTCATTTACATTCTTTAAATGGCTAACTGCCTTGTAATGCTGGTATTGGAAACCAAAGGCAGCAAAATTTAACCAATTATATTACCCACATTCATGAAACCAGCTTCAAATAAGTCTAGAAATATAGACTTTAAGTATTTAGCCCCTGTTCTGGCATCCTGCATGAAAAAGAAGGGACTAATGGGCTTACATGAATGTTCATTCCGGTGTCAAAAACTACCTAGTGTAGGGCACTGACTCAGACAAAACAGTTGCCCCACAAGGGGAAATGGAAGAAGAACTGGTGTGTGTTAGTATCTGTAGTGGCAGATAAAGTTCCCACTAGTGAATACTAAATTAGTCATAAAAATAAATGTCAACCTGCAGTGCTGCTGAGACAGACAAATGAGGCAATGTGGGGTGTTGACTGGCTAGCAGAGATTCGGTCTATGCTTTGGTCTGTTACACACAATTAACCATATGTTTTTTTTTCTTATTTTACTTCTCTTTAGCCTCTCAATTCAACCCAGTTTATCCCCTGAATCCACTGGGCCACTAATTGTGTAAGCCAGCGCAGTGAAGCACTGCTAACCGCATTTCATTGACCAGAAAATAAGCCTCATACTGTATAGTGTGGATGTGTGTGCCTGTGCATGTGTGTAAGACACAGGTAGCAAAATCCATCAATAACCAAGAAGGCTGCTTTGGCTGAGGGCTGTTTTGTACCACATTTAGAAAACTATATCTGTAATTGGCTGTGCATAGCCTGATGTTAATACCACAAAGGTTGTGGACTAAATCCCAGAGAGCCCAAACTTCACCGTCTTTATTTTGCAGTACTTTGGATACATCATCCAGGAAATCATATACAGTATTACATTTTTACAATAAGATTAGTTGGTTCTTGTGCTTTAGAAATCCACTTGCCTCTTTAATTGTTTAAAAAAAAATCTCTTCCTTATGCTCTTTTTTAGGTTACTGGAATCTGTTAAACTGTCAATAATTTAATTGTCAATACATTTAATTAGAAAAAGATATGTGGCTAGCAAAATTTGTAAAACCCTAAATATAATCACATCTGCAACAGTTTAAACAACGTTTTGATTAAACTCAACTTCTGAAGGGCAATCCATTCCAGCACAGCCTTTATACGCACACCTCATTCAAAACCACATGCGGTTAGGAATGATATGTTAACTGCCTCTGCGTCAAAGGCCTCATTAAATATGTATCGTTCAATCACTTGATTCCTCAGCATTAGGCAACTGTAAATACCAGGCAACTGATTGAGTCTTGGTTGTTTTTATAATCATGCAGTATAGATGAGGTGAGACAAGCAGGCCTGGACAAAGCGATAAAGAATGAAGAACAAAGACATTAACTATTCCATTAGTGATAAATTTTGAATAAGGTCCCAATCAGTTTGAAGATGACACTGCTGGGAGAGGATTGGTACAGATTTTAAACTGGAACCATGACACTGTAAAGGTTATATGTCTAGAGGACAAAAGCACATCGAAATGTTTGACATTAGTAAGCTGATTTATGACTTTCTGTGTGTTTTCCTTTGTGGATAAAGTTTTGTAATATTTTTTTTGTCTTTTTTTTTTTTACAAACATGCAGAGGGAACAGTAAATGGCTCCTTTAATCTAGGTTTCTACAAGGATGTTTCCATAGTAACCTGCTCCCAGGCATATGTTAAAAGCTTTACTGCATCGTACACCACTCTCTTTGCATATGGTTTGTTTCCTTGTAAAGTGTGTATTTCCTTTATCACACCAGCAATGCATTTTGGGATCTAGTGACCACAATGGTAACAAAAGATATTGAAATGGAGAAGAAGACACCGTATTGTAGTATTTTTTCATGTCACTTTTCTTTCTTCTGTTATCACCTATATCATTTCTCTATCAAAGCTGCTACACCTGCACGGTGATATATTAGCTACGTGCATGTGACTGAAAATAACACTCTTTAATCGAGACCCAGTGTGCATGCAGAAAGGGAGATGAGAAAAAAATGTAGGTGATAATGAAAAAAAAAAGTCCTTGGTCTGTGAAGCAGATTTGAATCTTAATCCAAATGTGTTTTAAACATGCTTTTATGCCTTAAGGCTGTGGTTCTCAAGCTGTGGGTGGGGCCCCTTTCTGGGGCATGGAGTCACTGCAGGGGGGCATGAAAGTCCAAGGTAAATGTGAACAAAGAATCTGAATTAAGTCTGGAAAATAAACACACTACAATTCGCTGACTCTTTCTCATCTTTATTTCACTAAAGCTAAACTTGGCTCCTGTTGTTCCTAATGATTGAAGAGTAGCATGAACCTTTTGAGGCTTCTGAACTCAAACACTAATCAAACTATTTTGGAATCTCCCAAATATTACCATCTTTAATGTGTACATATTAAAAAAATAATTAACTTTTCACAAGAAGAAAGCACAAGACAAGAGATGAGAACAGACGATTGGTAAATGTCTGCTGTTCACTGTCAGCTATTTTGGAACAACAGCGTTACTGCATGCTGATTAGCAAACACAGACACGCACACACACACAGACATGCACACACACAAACAACACACAGGGCCCTGGCTCTTCCTCCCTTCCAGTAATGTGATTGTGAGTGCAAAGGCAGACGTCACAGCATAAATCAGCAAGCCAGGATATAAAAGTACTGAATCTTGCTTTACACGGATGCCTCAAGGGCAGTCACACACACACACACACACATACACACACATATACAGCGTGTGAGCAGAAGTACTAAATCATCAACATTTTTCCCCAACCATGCCTTCGACGTCAACAGCATTATCAGCAACAGTGGTCAATTTCTAGTGATGTAGGATTCAAAAACTTAAAGTGTTTTGGTCAGGAAGTATCGATCAAATTTAAGTGTTTAGTATTCATTTCCTAGTTTGTTTACATTGATAAAGAGGTAATAAATAACTTGTTTATCTACTTCCTGCTAAACAACCGACTGGGATGGATGAGTGATGCTAGAGGTAAAAAAAAAAAAAGAGGGGAATGTGTTGTCACACAAAGCCACAAATAAGTTAGAATAGTCTTTTCTTTTGCCCCAGCCAATATCTGCTGGAATCTCAGTAATGTTCGCTTTTACATATCCTCTCTTTTTATTCACTGTAAATATATGCAGTTAACAAACAAAGCAGCATCTACATGTTCTTATTTGGTCAATTTCTCCTTCTGATTTGAAAGTAACAAAATCTTGATTCACACACTCAATCATCATCATATATACTGTATATATATATACATATATATAGATATAGATATATGTGTGTGTGTGTGTGTGTGTTTGTGAAAGATCAAAGGATTTGATTGATTGGTAATTTATTTCAACATGTGAACAATATACAAGTACATTCAAAAAAGAAAATAAGAGAGAAAAAAAAAGGATGATCATTAGTCAGTATGTGGGCTTTAATGTCAGCTTTATTGCCATGATTGTGTAATCACACATGCATATTTATCTGCATAATTATCTGGTTTGCACAACAGAAGTTTATCTAGAGGTTAATTTTTTTTTATTTTTAGATTTTTAACAAGGCTAAGAGTCTACACCCACGCTAGCAGTTGCAGTCGTGTGATGCTGTGCTGTAGAGTGCAATGGAACCACTGCAATTTACTATGTAGGAATGATAACCTTTATAAACATTTAATGTGCTTAATTAGCACTATACAACATAAAATGCTGCTTATCAAAGAAAAATGGGTTTGCTTTTTGAAAAACAAAGGGATTACTGTTCATTCTGTGTAAAATCGGATATGTATAACTCACTGTGGTTTAGTGAGATGCTGTGTGCGAGAAACATAAACATTTGCAATATGTACACAAAGAGTTGAATTGAATTTTCTTTTTTTAAAGGAGAGATAAGCGTTGCCATTGTGCAACAGGAAAAGTCTCGGCTACCAGAGTCAATAATCGTCAACTGAGGAACAATACCTATGGACCAAAATTCACAGTATTCCAGGCAGTAGTGTGACTGTGACATAATAATAATTGGTGGAGGGACTCACTACAGGGAGTGCGGAATTATTAGGCAAATGAGTATTTTGTCCACATCATCCTCTTCATGCATGTTGTCTTACTCCAAGCTGTATAGGCTCGAAAGCCTACTACCAATTAAGCATATTAGGTGATGTGCATCTCTGTAATGAGAAGGGGTGTGGTCTAATGACATCAACACCCTATATCAGGTGTGCATAATTATTAGGCAACATCCTTTCCTTTGGCAAAATGGGTCAAAAGAAGGACTTGACAGGCTCAGAAAAGTCAAAAATACTGAGATATCTTGCAGAGGGATGCAGCAGTCTCAAAATTGCAAAGCTTCTGAAGCGTGATCATCGAACAATCAAGCGTTTCATTCAAAATAGTCAACAGGGTCGCAAGAAGCGTGTGGAAAAACCAAGGCGCAAAATAACTGCCCATGAACTGAGAAAAGTCAAGCGTGCAGCTGCCAAGATGCCACTTGCCACCAGTTTAGCCATATTTCAGAGCTGCAACATCACTGGAGAGCCCAAAAGCACACAAGGTATGCAATACTCAGAGACATGGCCAAGGTAAGAAAGGCTGAAAGACGACCACCACTGAACAAGACACACAAGCTGAAACGTCAAGACTGGGCCAAGAAATATCTCAAGACTGGTTTTTCTAAGGTTTTATGGACTGATGAAATGAGAGTGAGTCTTGATGGGCCAGATGGATGGGCCCGTGGCTGGATTGGTAAAGGGCAGAGAGCTCCAGTCCGACTCAGACGCCAGCAAGGTGGAGGTGGAGTACTGGTTTGGGCTGGTATCATCAAAGATGAGCTTGTGGGGCCTTTTCGGGTTGAGGATGGAGTCAAGCTCAACTCCCAGTCCTACTGCCAGTTTCTGGAAGACACCTTCTTCAAGCAGTGGTACAGGAAGAAGTCTGCATCCATCCAAGAAAAACCTGATTTTCATGCAGGACAATGCTCCATCACACGCGTCCACGTACTCCACAGCGTGGCTGGCAAGAAAGGGTATAAAAGAAGAAAAACTAATGACATGGCCTCCTTGTTCACCTGATCTGAACCCCATTGAGAACCTGTGGTCCATCATCAAATGTGAGATTTACAAGGAGGGAAAACAGTACACCTCTCTGAACAGTGTCTGGGAGGCTGTGGTTGCTGCTGCACGCAATGTTGATGGTGAACAGATCAAAACACTGACAGAATCCATGGATGGCAGGCTTTTGAGTGTCCTTGCAAAGAAAGGTGGCTATATTGGTCGCTGATTTGTTTTTGTTTTGTTTTTGAATGTCAGAAATGTATATTTGTGAATGTGGAGATGTTATATTGGTTTCACTGGTAAAAATAAATAATTGAAATGGGTATATATTTGTTTTTTGTTAAGTTGCCTAATAATTATGCACAGTAATAGTCACCTGCACACACAGATATCCCCCTAAAATAGCTAAAACTAAAAACAAACTAAAAACTACTTCCAAAAACATTCAGCTTTGATATTAATGAGTTTTTTGGGTTCATTGAGAACATGGTTGTTGTTCAATAATAAAATTATTCCTCAAAAATACAACTTCCCTAATAATTCTGCACTCCCTGTATGCTGCTTTGGAAAATCCATTCCCACCTCACTTAGTTTTTACACCTGCCTTCTGGCCTTTTACGCTCATCCATTCAAGCTTTTTACTACTGTAAAGCTCCCCCTTGTTCTTTTCTCTCCCTATCACCATATGCCTCTATCTGATTCTCTTCTTTTCTTAAGGACGACTCGAAACGGGGCACTGAAGAAATATCTGAAATATCATTCCTTTGTCTCTCGAACAAACACACACCTGTTGTTGAAACTGCAGCTGATGACAGTAATGTGACAGGAACCCTGACAAGGATAATGTGTAGGAATACACACACACACACACACACACACACAAACACACGTCACAGCATAAATCACATGATGTATTACTGATTTGTGACAAGGCTAGACTTAAGTGTTTCCGGCTCAATGTGATGATGAAAGCAAGGTAGCGGCAGTGCTGAGTGATGATGGCGATGAACGGCAGAGGTTATGGTCCTACAGTGTCAAATGCCCTAAATTACACTCGCACACAAACACACGTGTGCGAAACACACAAACACACTGTTATTTACAGCAATGATGTGAGAGCTGAAAGGGAGTATAGAATTAATGTGTAAGTGTGTGTAGGTGTGTGTGTGTGTGTGTGTGTGTGTGTGTGTGTGTGTAAGAAAGGAAAGGGAGGAGGACAAAGAATTAATGGTCACTGGTGACCAGAGCAGGCCAGTGGAGTATGACAGGAACAGATATAAAAACAGCTCTAATATTTATCATATGACCTCACACCAGAATATACTCACATACACAATTCTCATGTAGTTTTGCTAGATACAGGGTCTATTGTGTTCAAGTATTCCCAGAAACATGGTTACTTCGTTATCAGGGTTGTGCATCTGCAGTAGGTTACTCTGACCATATCTAGCATGTGTGCACAATTAAATGAAATATGGAAGCAAACTGTGTGCGTGCTTGACTATATGTCAGAGGGATGCCTCTGACTGCCGTCTATCCCCTTGTGCATTCATGGACAAATCTCCCAGGTAACCTGATTTGTGCAAGAAAAATCTTTCGTTCTCCTACTTTTTTCATCTCTCCTCCCTGCTTCCCTCCTCCTTCACTTCTTTCATTATAGGCACGTAAATTAATTTGCTCCATCGTTAAGGAGGCGAGCAGCCAGCAGAATTTGTAGTTCAGCAGCACGCCAGTTCTTTGTCAAACTGTCACACAAAGCTGTGCCAAGGTCGCCCCTTTCTTTGCCACGTCTCTGTCAATGTCTTACCTTTTTCCCTTCTAATCTAGACAGACCTTTGCCTTACTGCTTCCTTTGTAGAGACCTACTGTTGATACCCAAGGCTTTGCTTCCTCCCACACATATGAATATACTTTTAGTAGGTGAAACATTTGTTGTGTGTCTTCATTCATTAAGCATTAGGTGAAATAACTAGCTCATCTGAGATACATTTAAATTCGTATCCCTTTGTGTGCAACCGGGGACAGAAAACTGACGGCAACATTTGTTTTGTGTTTCTCTTTAAGTCAGCTCTGGACTGTTTTTTGGCAAGGTCCAGCTGATTTCCAAACAACAGCTGACTCAGCTCCTGTCTGGCCAGCATTGTCAGGGATCTGGAAACAGTAGAGTAGGTGGCTGTGAGCCAGTTATGAAAATATACTGAAGCCCAAGCCAAGTTATAAGTAAATGATAATTAGAGTGATAGCAATGTACCACTTGAATGACCTAAGGTGTATCTTCAGTGTACCTGTGTATACCCTTGACAGCTACTGTGAAATTATAGCTCTGTTTGATAAAGTGTCTATCTTCTCCTTCTTATCTATCATATCAGCATGTAGACAAAACTTGCACTGATCCATTTCTTGTATTAATTGTGACCTGAGTGAGAAATTACTCTAGCCCCAATCACAGAGGCCATCTGGCAACCACTGGTCACAAGGGAAAATGTGTATTCCTCAACCAGTTGGCGAGTGGTTACTAGAGGGTGATGTTAGGCAGAATGAAATTGATAAAGTTTCTAAAGTTCCAATCACACAGATCTATACGTGTACAGTGCTGCACGTACAAACTCAAATAGATTGCTTTAGTTGCTAGCAGACTGCCTGCAGTTCGTATGAAAGATTTGAAAAGTAAGACAAGCTGTAAAACGGAGAACATTCAAACTAAAAGTTATGGCTTTCCCAAACATGTTGGCTACAGTGGTGAGGCACCAGTCAGTGTTTTCTAGACACTGTCAGACACGGAGAAGCTGCATTCAGCTTTTATGCTCCATATATCTGGAACAAACTCACAGAAAGCCTCAGATCAGCTGAAACACTCAGTTTATTTAAATCCAGGTTGAAGACTCACCTGTTCTCAGCTGCATTTGAATACAACACCAAATCCACACTTTTAAGCTTAAATTTCAAAACTTACATTTTAACTACTGATTTTATCTACTGTTTTTTTTAATCAATTTTAAATCATGCTTTTTATTTGTTTTTGTTTTTTAATGTCTCTGTAAAGCACTTTGAATCACCTTGTTGTTGAATTGTGCTATATAAATAAACTTGTCTTGCCTTCTATGCCAACTACAATGACTGCCACGATCATAAAAACGTTTTGGTGCAGCACACATTTTGCTACTGATTTCACCTAGCAACTTGCAAACATCTCCAGCAACCACGTGAGTGCACCTCCTCACAGACAAATGTATGGAGTAGGATACAGAATAGGCAAAATAATATTGAACAAATAACAACATGCTATGTTACTGTAAGCACAATAAAAGCTTCCATAATGAGAGTGAGAGGGACAAGTGTTGTCATAGGGGCTTGTCAAAACTTTTATAGACATAAAAGAAACACTGTTTGCCTCACAGCATGAGTTACGTCCAAACTGCTGTTACCTACCATGGTATGTTAGCTCTCCCTCTAGCAACTGGTGTATAGTTACTGGCATAGTAAGCATAAAATACTCATGGCCAATCCAGCTTTTTGAGCCAAAACCAGACTGATAATCGATCCAAATATTGGATTATTGCCTTCCTACTTCCTGATTTGGAGCTTTACCTGTTGAAGAGTTTCCCTTTCTTTGTCAACTATCCTAACTTGCTCATTTCCTCTCCACCTCACCATCTCTCACATACTTTTCCTTAGGTCTGTCTGTTTTCAACATTCTTTTAGCCAATTTCCCTAATTCTCTTTCTCTTTGTTCTTTGTCCTCTGCCTTTCTATCATGCTTCGTCATGCCTACATTCCCTTCCAAGCTGTTTTCCATTTTGTACTCCTTATTTAGCTCAACCTTCCTCCATTTTTGTTGCTCTCTACCCCATGTTTCCTTGCTTGCTTCCCTCCTCATATTTCCCTAACTATCTCCTCTCTCTGCTGTCGTTATCACTCTTGCCCCCCCCCCCCCCCCCCCACGCCCTTTCTTATTTCAATGTGATGCAGTGTGTGACATCTAATCCAAGTAAATCTGGCCTGGCATGAAAAGACTCGATGTACTTAAAAATGTGTATATGTTTGTGCGTAGCAGGCAGACAGAGGCTTTCTTATTACTGAATCAATAATTCAGATGTTTCCTGCATCATTTAAAACAAATCA
Source organism: Mchenga conophoros (assembly GCF_057382185.1). Taxonomy (NCBI): domain Eukaryota; kingdom Metazoa; phylum Chordata; class Actinopteri; order Cichliformes; family Cichlidae; genus Mchenga; species Mchenga conophoros. Next base: position 23,856,079 of record NC_140537.1, on the reverse strand, counting down.
CATATTCTATTTTTCCAACAAGGGCTGTCAAACTTGGCCAAAAATAACTTTCGGTATTTCCTTTAAAACAAAGCAAAGCAAAACAACACAAAATCCTAGTGTACTTATCTCTGCTGTTCCTACTTCGCCAAACAGTATGCAGTATTGCAGGTGATTATGTTTCCTAGAATCAAGAGGCCTTGTTTTCAAATACAACAGAAAACTCTGAAAGATATGTCCTCTATTGAGAAAGGCACGATTCTCTCTTTACTTTCTTTTGCAGCATTGTCATAATGAAGCAAAAGCCTTTCAGGCACATTTGAATGGTGGTAATATCCAACAACCAAAGGTTAAGTACCAAACAGCAATTCATTCACACTATATTAAAAATCAAACTCAACTTGAATATAACAAGCAAACCTTGACCATCAGCATATGAAAACATTAACCCTTTAACAATCAAATTAATAAAACTTACACAAAGCTGGCTTGTTTTTTGTGGAAGACTTTTTTCAGTATTTGATGAATTACAAACAACAACAAAAATGAACAAACAAAAATGAAGGAAATGTGTTTAAAAGGAAAGTGTAAGAGAGACTGTAAGGGACTTGAAAGAAATGGTAATAAAAACAGGTATCAAAAAACATCTGAATTTAACGTTCATATCTGCTTTTAACGCACGAAGCCGTTCTACTTGAGCACCTTGAGTCTTTAAAGCTCACCCTCCTGATTAATGCCGAACATTTGGGAGGATTTTGCCTGAAGCGCTGGTAAGAGGCTCCAGATTTGTACACATCATAAATGTCATATTATATTTCAAGGAAGGATGGATTTATACAATCCGCCCTCTCTTGCCCTCCTTCTCCAGCAAACTGCATGTCTTCAGCATCTTCTGACATTTATATTCCTGCCGTAGTCTTCTTCAACCTCACGCTATCAAACTCTATCCTTGTCCCAATTCCCTATAGTTACAATTTCAAAACTTCTAAACTCTCCACCCCTTTGTCTCTTTTTTCTCTCCAGCATTTTCCTCTACTTCACTTCACTCCTTCACATTTCTCTCTAATTCACATAGCCTCTCTGCTTCTCCTTCTTTTCACCCAGCCTAATCTTTATCCCTCCATCACATACTTGTCATCTATGTCATCTAACATACATGATTTTTTTTCCCTGTCATCACCTGCCATCCTCTGGCCCTTCTCTCGTCACTTATCTTTCTCTTCTTCCTCTCACATCCCCCGTCTTGTCCATTTTGTCATCTTCCCCGCTTGTTTTTCCTCACAACCTCATGTCCTCTCTTTGTCCTCTACAGATTTTTGAGCTCTGTTTATCATTACACAAGCACTTCAATAATAAGTAGTTCTCTTTTCCTGTCCTTGGTTATGCTGCCACAACGTTTCTCTTCTGCTTAAGCACTTAAATACTAGTTGGGCTACACGAATGCACGCAAGAATAGGAACATGAATGTTTTCAGTGAAAGAAAGCACTCGTTCTAAAAGCAGCACTAATATAAATGAAAACAAAAAACAAACTCCAAAGCAGAACTGTCATGATCTCAGATTTGTCTTTGTGTTTTTTGAGGTTTATTTCCAGCTTGTGTGTTAGGTGTTCTTAGTTTGGTTTCTGTTGTTTCTGTTGTTTCTTTGGGAGCCTTTACTCTTGTTATAATTTAGTCCTAGTTATAGAATTTAATTTGTTTCCTCAGTGTTTCCTGTCTTATTCTCATTTGTCTCCTAGGTTAAGTTTATGCAAGTGTTTTTATTTCCCTGTTTGTTTTTTACTTTCTGTTGTATTTTGGTAGCCATTTGTTTCTAGTGCCTCGTGTTTAGCTTCGCTTTCCCTTCTGTGTTGTTGTCAATCTACCTTTGTTATCCTCCTGTGTCTATTTCCCTGATTATCCTTTTGTCTATAAATTGTGCTGTCTTCCCTCAGTCCTCATCTCAGTGTGTATTATCCATGCTGTGTTTCACCAGTCAGTTTTGAATTCTGTTCATTGTCCTGGTGAAATTCATATTGTGAAGTTTCCATCAGCTGAAATATAGGTTTTGCTTTTGTTTTTCAGTCCATTTTTTGTGTCTGGATTTGGGTTCAAGTTCAAGTTAATTGTCAAGTCTATTCATCTGTCTCCATTTCCCTGTTTAGTTACTGTCTTCTCGTTCTATTTTCATTTGTCTCTAGTGTCTTGTGTGTAGTTTTACTTCTACTCCATTTTCATTGTATTTTACTATCTCCACCTGCATCTTATTACCCTCCTGTGTCTAACTCTCTGACTGCCATTTCACATACAGATAGTGCTATTTTGCCTTCATGTTTATCTTAGGGTCTTCAATCATTGCTGTGGTTCAGTTTTGAATTTTCTTCACTGTCCTGGTGAACTTTATATTATCAAGTTTCCATCAGCTGAAATAAAGGTTTGTCTTTTGTTTGTCAGTGAATCTTTTGTGTCTCCATTTGGGTCCTCAATCCTGCAATTCACGAGGATATCATCAAGTAGATCTGTAATCATTTCCTAAATCCACATTTTAGTTTATACCTCAAGTCATTGAAATGGATGAACAAGAAAAAAAAGAGTATACAACAGATGTGATCGCTTGATTATGATTACATCATAAAGGAAAACCGTACTTCATTATGCTGACCTATTTGTAATTAATGCTTAAAATAAACGTTCTAAGAACATGTGTTAATGAATGATTAACTGCTCCGTGTGGCTAACTAGCATAACAGAATGAAAACATGGCTTATTAGCATATCATTACTTACTGCAAGTTACTTATTTCTCATTCAGCCCATCATACACAAGCCGCTGAAAAGATCCAGTTAGCTACAGCAACAACCATTCCCCACATTTCTCTTCCACAGCTATTGTGTAATAGCCGTGGACTCCCTGCTTTCATTCATGTACTGAGTTGGGGCACGTACTTTTTATAACCGCTATATGCCTTTCTTTGTAAGATAATGACAGACCGATGTAGATGGTTCAGCAGGGGGATAATCACAACACAGAACAGTAACATGAGACTACATTTGTAGTCCAAAATTAGGTTGGATTTTAGAGCCGCAATGGTAGTATCAGGTGTATATTTGCTTCATAAATGAGTGACTGTTTTTTCTTTTTCATTTACTTTGTCTTACTATATTGTTCTTCATTACTGCCACTCTATCTGCCCACACACAGCATGGAGCAGAGTTAGTACCACTTTTGTTTTCCTCATTTTCACTCCATCATTCTTTTTTCTGTCTCGCTGCCTATCCTTTTATCTCTCTCTCTCTCTCTGATGAAATACATTTTCTCTCCTCCACCCATCACTATCCCTCTGTCATGCTCTCTCTCCACCACCTATCTCTCGAGCCCTCATTCCCTCAAGGCCTCTTCTCAGTACACTACCACCCCCACGGAATACATTCTGTTGCAAACCTGCACTCAGCTTGCTCATATTCACTACTAATATTCACACTCATGCAAATGCACACACACACATATATGCTCAACAGTGAGCTGTGAGTCCGTTAAAAAGTCATAAAGAGCATAATAAAGCTCCTCTATCTACAAACCTATTAGCAATGGGCAATCCTCGCGGTTGCACAAGCATGCTAGAAACAAAAACACTGACATATTTGGACACGTGCACACACATGCTCTTCATACATGCAAAAATTAACCTGCCAGCCTGCGTTTCCGTGTAGGTTTAAGTGGTTATAATCAACTCCTAATGAATCCTGATGTTAGATATTCATTACAGCGATAACACGTCAGTGTTTGTAGCTACATGATGGATGTTTGCCAAAGCGGTGGCGTCGTTGTGAACAAGCAGAATCTTGATGCACTTCTCATTCATCAACTAAGAAATTCCTTCTGCGTTTTTGAGGTTTGGAAATTCAGCAAAGATTAAAGTTAGAGAAAGAATGTAGTACAAATCCCCTGCTTTGGGAATTCTATCTGGGATCTTATTGAAATATTCTGTACCTTTCTTGAAAATTTAAGAAAACTTAAAATGACACATAGAAAACTCACAGAAACATCTAATACATTTTCCAGAACAATAACTCACTAATATGACCATAAAAGCAACATTAGAATTTTTTTAAACGCACGTTCACAGTATTTATGCAACCAGAACAATGTAATATTTCACTTGGGAAATAGTTTCCTTATTGTAAGTTAAAGAAAGGCAGGGGGTCAGTGGTACAGCCATCTGATAATGTTATGGTCCATTAAAGTGACATTCTCTGCTTCAGCTGTAATTCACATTTATATGACTACAATATCCAAATAATTAACTTAAAAGCCATTATAAAAGAAGAACAGAGTTTGTAAAGCATATTTAATTAAAGCTGCAAGCAGCGTTATGAGGGCCCTCGCACCCCCGGCACGTCGAGCCACTGCCAACACCTCAAACCGGCACGTCCGATGTGATGTCACATTGATGGATTTCATGCTTTTAATCACCAGCTAACATTTCATCTTATTCAACCAGGATTATAGTCATGCCACTAGGTGGCGCTCTAACCATTATTGACAAATAGCATAACAAACATTTCCAAGCTCGAGTCTCATCACACCTGCGACCTTTGGGAGAGATTGGACATTGTGTTTTTTAGTGACAGCAGATTACTGCTTTTTGGCGAGTGATTCAAACTCTAAGTGCCGCCATGACCACCCCGTTTCCCTGACCAGAAAAAGCTTCGCAATTTAACATCACAAAGGTCTTTAGATTCTACACACTGAAGAATGCTTCAATATGATGAAATCCCTTGGAGGAGTTCGTCAAAGTATGAGGCCTGAAAAGGGGGGAAAATGTCATCAAAATTACACATTAATTTTAAAATGGCTGACTTCCTGTTGGATTTGGGATATTGCTCCAAGAGACTTTTTTGTACATCTTGATATCTTACACAAGCTTACCAAGTGTCAGACTCATAGATGAAACACAGAGCAGAGGCTGATGTTTTGAAATATTGTAGGGGGCGCTGTGGAGCCATTTTGCGCTATTCAAGGAAAATGGTTACATAACAACAATGCCTTCATCCATTTGGAGGTGTGTGCCAAATTTCAAGCCTCTATAAACTTTCCAAGCCCCTCAAAAGCCACTTCATCTTTCATGATGAACCGCGTTGCCACCAGGGTGCGCCGTTCAGTTTAAAGTCACAATTTTTGCACTGAAGCATCACGAGGGACTGATGGTGATATTCACCGCTTTTGAGGTGGCCACGATCAACCTGTGAAAATCAGTACAACAAAGTTAAAGCCATGACATTTCCTGTTGCCACTAGGTGGCGCTGTCCGTATTTCCGACAATGGGCACATCAATCTGTTCAGGGCGGGTCTGACATCATGCCTGTAAAGTCTGGTACTGATCAGACTGGATTTCATTGAGTTATACTAATTTGTTTCTTCATGGCGTGACATCAAAGTTCGCCATGCTGCTGGGGTCACACCCTTTCGCGAAAACTCACAGTTTTCACTGTAACCCAAGACCAACTCCTTAAGGCTTTCCTGGAGAAATTTGAGGCTGCAGATGTCACCCATCACTATACTGTACCCCAAAGTGTAAAATATGACATTTCCTGTTCCCACTAGGTGGCGCTGTCCTTGATGTCAAATATGGCAGTTGAAATATGTTCAGGGGTGGAGCCTTATCATATGTGTTCACTTTGGTCAAGGTCAGAAAATGTATGACAAAATGAGAGGCAATAAGATTTTCATGGCGAGTCTTCGAAATTCGCCATGGCGCCACGGCCTCATAGTATTGTGAAAACTCAAAAGCTCCGCAATTTAACATGGCACAAGGGTGTAGTTGACATTGTCCAAATTTGAAGTTTATAGGACCAAATCCCAAGGAGGAGTTCGTTAAAGTACAAGGCATGGAAACGGTAAAATCAGAGCCAAAATGTCACCTTCAATCCAAAATGGCGGACTTCCTGTTGGGTTTGCGTCAATGGGCCCACAGACTTTTTTGTTCGTCTTGGCATGATACACATGTGTGCCAAATTTCATACATGTAGCTCAAACCGCGTGGTCGTAGGGCTGCATTTAACAAGGCATAGGTGGCGCTCTAGAGCCATTTCCCAGTGCTCATATGTAAAACCATTAAAATACAAAATTTTTCACCAAACCTGGCATGTGTGCAAAATTTCATGAGTTTTTGAGCATGTTTAGGCCCTCAAAAAGGCCCTTGTTTGGGGTGAATAATAATAATAAGAAACGGAGCAGATACAATAGGGCCTTCGCACTCTCGGTGCTCGGGCCCTAAATATAAAATGCATTTCTAGGATCACTTTTGTGGGATCCATATTTGATTAGAATTAATGAAAAGGCCTGGTTTCCATGATAAAAAACTGAGTGAGCAAGATTCAAGGAATTTTGAAGCTGAGTACATAAGCCCTTGACATTTTTTCAGGCAGTCAAGTAATAAAGTTTGCTGTCAAAAGCCGTGTGCAGAGATCAAGGCGTAAATGGCTTGAAAAACCCCTTATGAAGGTTTAAAAAAAAAAAAAAAAAACCTAAACCAACACAAAATCTAACCTGAAGACAAATGTTTTACAAGTTTTTACAATTTAAAAGATGTTTCTTGAAACCTTTCAGCCATTTCTCAAAACTATCAAAATATAAAAGAAAAAACTGTTTTCAGTTTTCATTCACAAAACCTGAGTGAATGAGTAACAACCAACAACTGCATCAAAACAGTTTCCAATGCTCAAGAGAAAATAATTTTCAGATCACTCACAAAGTAACTCAAAAAAATGTTCAGCACTTTCACCCTCATGTGGTCATCATACAGTTTACAAAATAAATCTACATGGCACATTTACTATTAGAAGAAATGAGACGTTGTTTTTGTTATAAAAGATGTAATTCCATTAAGCAAGGTATGGTCTACCACACAATTTCATCTTACATTACTGTTCATGGTCTTGTTCTTGTCCTCCTTTTCGCCCACCGTCTCTTACAGTACACTCATTATTCCTACTCTGCTTCTCAAGATTGTGTCTATAGACCGTTGCAATCATTAACCTTGTGCTTGCAGCTTCTGCAAACGTAACTGTGAAACTAGAAAGTGCATAGCTAAAATGTGTTTAGAGCTTTGCAAAAAAGTTGCGAAAGGTATCTGCAAAGGTCTTGATGCATGCTCAAAGTAAGGAATTCCCAAAAAAGTTGTTTATGTTCATCTGGACATCATCTGGAAACACTACGTTCAGATAAATAGAATCAACTTTTTGAGTATCTGCAACGTTAAGTCATTTTACCTTATTGAGTAAAATGACTCAATAAGGCCTCAGTCACACAGGCCTAGGAAGCTAATTAATGATCCCTTGGCAAATATCGGACACTAGGGAAAAGTGTATATCCCACAACTGTTTGGTGAATAGTTTCTTTGCCATTGTTTTGGTAACTAGCAGGTTGTCACAGTAGTTTGTAAGATACATGCCATATTCCCTGCAAACAACAAGAGACTACTTTTATTACCCAAGTGGTTGTGAACCCTCGGTGGGGTGAGGCACAGTCTTTACTTTGAAGGTGAATGTTCTCAGGTTATGGTACTACCACTCAAACAAATAGTTTGCAGACAAGTTGCTGTCTTCATCCAAAATACAAGCAAATGCAGCAAACACAAAGAGGGTTTTGGTCCAGCACCCTGCTTACAGTCGATTTCACCTAGCATTAGCCAGTAACCTCCAGCAACAGGTCTTAAGGTCTTGTGGCTGAGGTCTAAAACTATTCAGTACAAAATGTAGTGAAAGACGCTGATCATTAGAAATCACACTTTGAAGTAGTAGTGTGGACCTTCCAGTCAGAAAAAAACAAAAAGAAAAATAATAGCACGATGTTTAGTTGACCTGCCTTAGTCGCAGTGCAAAGGCATGTGAAAGATGAATGATGCCAAGTGGATGAGTCTGGCTTTGTTCTGACAGTGGTCATTTACTGCTGCTTCTCAGGTTATCGTATATGCATGCAGACACTTAAATCAGGTCGCAAGCCAAAGAGCCAGCCAGAGGAGTTCATTTAAAAGCCAGCACGTCAGCAGAAGCTTGCCATACACACACACACACACACGCACACACACACGCACACACACACACAGACATAGCTCCAAGTGACTGTTGTTTTATTCATTAGTGCAGTAAGGTAGGTGGCCAGGTAGCCCTTAGTTTCCAACACCCCCTGAGTGGTGTACAGGAGGTGTAGGTGGCAAGATCTACGTCTGTGTGTGTCAGCAATACATTTACAGTCCCCCCCTTGTAAAGAAATATAAATGAAGTTCTATGTGGTATCCAAATGGTAAGGTGTTCGATCTGATCATCATTTTATCTCTGTGAAAGTAATTTCCTTTATCTATAGCCAAAGTGTTTCAGTGGTGGCTGGTGGAAGACAGAAAAGCGGGAAACACTCATAAACCATATATATGAATGCAACCAGTGAGAAAACACATTACTTCTTCAGCCATTTACAATTTGCAAGGAAACAGTGACACATTACAATGTATTTGACATTTTAGGGCTTTGACATTTTCACAAGAGAAAACACTTGTAGATTACTTAAGGGGTGACCATGAATTAAGTCTTTAGTTACTAAAGATAACAGAAAGACACTACAAGGATGTTATATTTAAAAAAAAAACTCCTTTCTTTACTTTTCCCTGAAATGTAATTAGAGATGTAAGTAGGCATGTAATTAGAGATCATCTTGCAACAGGATGCAGCAGCAAAGGCTTTCACCATGTTGACATTTCAAACAACCTACAGTGGGGGAAATAATTATTTGATCCCGTGCTGAATTTGGAAGTTGGATAAGAACTTCTTTCCCTCAGCCATACCACTGAGGATATATCATGGGTGTGTCCTCCAGCATGGCAATGATCTAAAACATACTACCAAGGAAACAAAGGAGCACATTAATGTCATTGAGTTGTCTAGCCAGTCTCCAGACTTCAGTGGAAACCAAATGCCAGTAACAAAACCTAAAAGATTAAAAGAGTTTTTGTAAAGAGGAGTTGGCCAAAATCCCTCCCGAGATGTGTGAAAACCTGGTGACCAACTACAGGACACATCTAACAGCTGTAATTGCCAATAAAGTGTTTTTTTCCACTAAGTTATGTTTTGCCTGGGTATCAAATACGTATTTCACTCAATCACATGCAAATCAAGTAAGAACTTTTATGCAATGCGTATTGTAAATCCAGAATTCTGTTTTATATTATGTCTCTACCATCACAATTAGCAACTATTCAAGTGAGAAATCAAATAATTATTTAGCTCACTGTATATAACTAGAGACCAACCTATAACAGAATCACACCAGCCACCACACCAGTGGGGTCTCGCACCACAAGCACATTCAAATTCTGCCTTTAATTTGATGTACAGTGGTCCCTCATTTATCGTGGGAGTTACGCTCTAAAAATAACCCGCAATAGTTGAAATTGCCAGGTTTATTTTTTTACAATTATTATAGATGTTTAAAGGCTGTAAAATCCCTAAATACACACGTTATACACTTTTCTCAGACAGGCATGAACATTTTCACACTTTTCTCTCTTGTTTCTCTCTCAAAGTTCAAACCTTCGTAGAAAAATAAGTCCAGTATTATAGAATGAAACCAAAGATCAAACCCTGTTTTCAGGTCCAGAACATGGAGCTGTGAGAGAATTTAACATTAATGAATCAATAGTACAGAAGTGGAGGAAGTAAGAAGAATGAGTTGAGTAAAGTCTGACTTATCTTCTGACTGTTATGTTTCACTTAATGCGGCTCATAATCCGGTGTGCCATATGGTCTGAAAAATACTGTAACGTCTACCTTCCTTTAGCGTGTCTAAAAGTCCAACTTTTTGTGCGATGGTTAGCATCTTCCCCTGCCTTTTGGCTGCTACTGCAGGTGCCTTTGATGGCGCAAAACGTTTAGTCGATGTTGCTGTGTTTGTTGGCGAGAAAACTTGCAAACAGCACTTCAGAGTCACACTGCCAGCAATCGAAGATTTATGTAAATTTGACAAGCTGAAACATTCTGTACAGGAGACACGGTACGGAGGAGATTGATTGACAATGGTCTACAGCCAATCAGGACGCAGAACACAATGCGCCGTAAGAAAAGAAAAAAAAAGCATGCAAAATTGCACAAAAACAATCCGCAAAACAGCGAGGCCGTGAAAGGTCAACCGCGTTATAGCGAGGGACCACTGTACACTGTTTTGTTGAACAGTTGCCCACATAGAGGCAAATATATAAACACCAGGCAGACCCACCTTTGTGGCAGCTCCAGCAACTGAAGCTGTCTACAAACTAACAATGTAAAAACATTACCAGATATACCATCGCGTTTAAGAAGTAAATGTGTACCGCCTGATTTGAGATTATGATATTGTCAGTAAAAGTAGAATAAAGTACAGGGTGGGCCATTTATATGGATACACCGTAATAACATGGGAATGGTTGGTGATATTAAAGTCCTGTTTGTGGAACATTAGTATATGTGAGGGGGCAAACTCCTCAGGATGGGTGGTGACCATGGTGGCCATTTAGAAGTCGGCCAGCTTGGATACAACTTTTGTTTTTTCAATAGGAAGAGGGCCATGTGACACATCAAACTTATTGGTGATGTCACAAGAAAAACAATGGTGTGCTTGGTTTCAACGTAACTTTATTCTTTCATGAGTTATTTACAAGTTTCTCTTTGTTCACAGCCATTGACATGTCGAAGAGGTTAACACGTGACGAGTGGATCGAAATCGTGTTGATATCTGGTGAACGCAGTAACCGGGTCATTGCAGCACATTTCAATGCAAGACACCCTACGAGACCACCCATCTCCCATGCTACAGTTAGCAAACTGCTTGCTAAGTTTTGTGAAACTGGTTCAGTGTTGGATTTGCCAAAATGTGGATGCAAGAAAACTGTCACTAATGAAGAAACATCAGTGGCTGTCCTAGCTTCATTCAGCAAGAGCCCACAGCGTAGCACTCGCCGCATGTCACTGGAGAGTGGCATTAGTCAAACATCCCTTCGGCGGATATTAGCTACTCACAAATGGCACCCTTACAAACTCCAGCTACTGCAGCATCTCAACGAGGATGACCCAGATCGGCGCACAGAATTTGCAGAATGGGCAAAACAAAAATTGGAACAGGACCCTCAGTTCACGCAGAAGATTTTGTTTAGTGATGAGGCAAACCTTTATGTGAATGGTGAAGTTAACAAACAAAACCGCTATTGGTCTGACACTAACCCACATTGGATGGATCCCTCCAATGGGGTACAACGATAGTGGGTCCATTCTTCATCAATGGAAACCTCAAGGCCACTGGATATTTGAAATTGCTACATGATGATGTGTTTCCCTCTTTATGCACTGAAGCTGGACCGTTCCCTGAGTTTTTCCAGCAAGATGGTGCACCACCACATTATGGGTGCCAGGTCCGAGCATTCCTAGATGAACAGTTTCCTGGAAAGTGGATTGGTCGTCGTGGGCCACTTGAATGGCCCCCAAGGTCTCCCGGTCTGACCCCCTTAGACTTTTATCTTTGGGATCATCTGAAGGCAATTGTCTATGGTGTGAAGATACGAGATGTGCAGCACCTGAAACTACGGATACTGGATGCCTGTGCTGGCATTTCTCCTGCAGTGTTGCTATCAGTGTGTGAAGAGTGGGAGAAGAGGGTTGCATTGACAACCCAACACAATGGACAGCACATTGAACACATTTTATAAGTGGTCAGAAACTTGTAAATAACTCATGAAAGAATAAAGTTATGTTGAAACCAAGCACACCATTGTTTTTCTTGTGACATTACCAATAAGTTTGATGTGTCACATGGCCCTCTTCCTATTGAAAAAACAAAAGTTGTATCCAAGATGGCCGACTTCTAAATGGCCACCATGGTCACCACCCATCCTGAGGAGTTTGCCCCCTCACATATACTAATGTTCCACAAACAGGACTTTAATATCATCAACCATTCCCATTTTATTATGGTGATCCATATAAATGGCCCTCCCTGTACACATCATTACGGAAAATACAACTGACCTTGATGTACTGCAACCAGCTTTCCTGCCTAATCAGGAAACTGTCTTGTCAGAACAGAAACATAAATGAGTGGAGTAAAGGGAACAGAGCTGGTTAACCCTTGTATGTAACAATATATACAAGATGCTAAATGGAGCCTTGAATCCATAGTTTTTCATTGTAAACAAAATTATCTTGAATTGCAAAGCTCGAAAGCAACATCTCGAAAATATAACAGTAGCTTGGGGTGGCTGTTGATGCTTTCCAGCTTACAGTGTAATGGTATCCACTGAGCTGGGTTTCGCACAGGCAAACGGCAGACTGAGCTTCTTTGAAATGATCAATGTGTTCTGTGGACATGCATGTAACTGAAACAGAATGAGATAAGTTACGGGAGGTGATGGAAATTGCTTTATATTCCAGCCTTAAACTTCCCTATGAGCTCCATAAGCTCCATTAATGTGTATAAATGGGAGATTTTCTACACTATTATCATAAAAGAAATACATTCAGTTATATTATTAGATCCCCTGGCTAAAGATTTTTTATTATCCAGCTATGCAATTACTAATCAAGTTGAGCATTCAGAAGAGGGTCAAATTCAGGCCAGTAATCTGTATTGCTACCACTCAGGAAACAAAAAATGAATTAAGACAGTTTCATTGCATCTCTTTGTAATATACACACATACAAAGCCTTAGGAAGATTTATGTGTGTCCATGCTCGTACAGTGGGGAGGGAAGGGGTTGATATTAAAAGACAGAGAGAAGAAATGCTGCATAGGAGTAATAAAGCCTAATCCTAAAATGTTCCATTTCATAATTTAGGAAATAATCATGTGACACTTTCAAAGACACATTGGTCTTTTTGAAATTCAGCCCTGTGAATAAAAATAGTCACTTAAAGCATTCAAGAAAGACAATAAAATACCCTGAAACAATCAAGAGAATTATATTGGAAGCATATTAAATTTGAGATTAGTGAATTCCCAAAGAAATCTTTTGTGCACAAAATGCATATTATTCCACAAGGTTTGTATCTGAAATTCCAATCTGCTTTAACAATCTGGTTCAAGTCCAAATCCTCCACCAAATTCAGATTTAGTCTTTTTTGGGTGGCTTTGATAAATTACTTGACATATTAAATAGATGAAAATTCAAATTGAGTGCAAATGATTCCCCTTGAACGCATCTTATAAGGAGATCTAAGCTTGGCAAAGATGGTCAGCAGAGTTGGACATACTACCGGGAAGCTGCTTTAAAAATTACTTCTATTACAGCCAGAAAGAACTATGTGGAAAAGTACAGAGTTCTGCAACTGAACCAGTGTCCTTCTGGCTCATTTTACAGCATTTAGGCAATTATTGCATGGATATGGCTTAACATATATATACCCAACTATTTTAACTACTTCCCAACTGAAAGTGGAAACGTGGTATACTTAGCAGCAACACACAGCAGTATACATATACATATGTCTAATTTACAGATAGTAAACATGGTTGTCTGAACACAGCTGGTGCTTACTGTTGTAAACACCAACTTTGGTCTTACAGCATCTATTTTAAGCAAAACAAACCCCATTTCCTGCCTTGTCTTTTCCATGTAGTCCTGAAGCAACCAGTTATTCTCATATTCTGAGATATTTGCTTCCTTATCAGTGCAAAAGCCAACTTTTGGGTGATTTGATCGACAAGAGCAATTTTATTCAGTGCCTGAAAGACTTTAACTTTTATAGTTTATTGAATTTTAGATATTTAGAGAAAAGAAATTTCACTGACTGACCAACAACAAGGTGGTTCTAGATTTCAATGTGACCAAGTGTAAAGCACATCACATACATAGCTGTGACATTAGCCTTTGTTTTCTAACATCTTTCTGACCCAGAACCGACACCATTCAAAGCCTCGGTTTGTTCAACAATTATTCAAACACATTATTAAGCACATATTTATCATTCAGTACCTTTATTTCAAAGGTAGGAAAGTGAAACATTTCTGAGGGGTACTACATGATAATGGGTACAATTAGTACACAATAAGAACAAATTTTACGCAATTAAGGCCAGTACAGCACTTAGAGAACCTACAGCACCCCAGCAGGACTCTTATCTAGCTGTGATATCAGAATATTTACCTATGGTTTTTGAGTCACAAGACATCCTCACCTACCAGAAACCATTCAACACTTTAAGATCTATGACAATCAGACTTGGCCAAAGTACAGACTTAAAGAAGTACAAATACTCCATTAAAAGTTGAAGTACTGATTCAACTTCTTTACTCAAGTAAAAGTAAAAAAGTACCAGCTCTGTAATATACTCAAAGTATAAAGCACAAAGTATTAAAGTAGCTCTTTGGAGGAGGTTTATATTTTTTGTGCAAAGCTAACTGAACCTTGTGCTATATTAACCTAATGATAAAATAACACAACATAATGATGAAATAACATAAAATCAGCAGATGGGAATACAAACTTCAGTCTAACTTCTTTATATTCTAATTATAATCAGCTTTGGGTGACTTTGCCTCTAAACAGGAAAATATGTATAGTGAGGAGTTAAAGTGGGTTTCATTAGGTGGGGAAGACTAGAATTGGTTGTAATGGCTCAGTATGGGGAAAAGAAACATAACCCACAATAATTTCTGTCGAGCTCTCCAGTAGATTTTCTCAGTTCACAGACTGTGATCAGCTGACCTGCTGCTCTTTGTGGATGTACACAACTTAATTCAACCAGATGTCAGCAGATGTTAAGTAGTCCTGGCTGATTTTCATCAATGACAGTACACTATTTATACTATCTTTTTTCTAGATGGTATAAAATTGGTATGAAGGTGGATTTCAGTGAATGAATCTAAACATCAACAGCTAAAATTTATACGAATCTCTGTTACATTTGATGTAACCTTACTCTGACCATGAAACCACAGCCACTGCTCTAAATCCATCACAGTACAGCAAACAAACCTGTTCATCCTGCACTAAACTGCAGAGTATTTTCATACAGCCTTTAAATAGCAATTAGTCTACCTCCGTTTTATTTACAGCATGTTTCACAACATTTAAACATCTAAAAACATGAAGATTTACATGTAACCTTTACATTTCCAGTTTATCAAATCCCACTGAGTAGTTCTTACCTTTAAATCTAACCTCTGTTCTTCCTCTCCTTTCTGATCTTTCTCCATCTCTGAGTGAAGTTAGCTCTCTTTGTTTTGTACTTAGTTACTTTCCACCTCTGATGACAATACACTCCAATGTATCATTATGATGTGTATGATATAATTATTATGTGGTATCACTAACTAATATAAGTTAAATTATATAATAATTATCATTATTACTGTATAAGTTAGTAAGTCCCAGCATCCCATAAACTGAGGCATGAGTAGTGACAGTCTGTGCAGATCTGCAAGAGTTCAGCTACAATGGTCAGCCAACACTGGCTTCTAGAAAAATTAGAATTGCATCTAACAAGAGGAAAAAAGACTGAAGTCTTATCTGTGCCCTGTTTGGACTTTAGTCTGTCCATCCCTGGGGGTTAGCTAACACTAGGCAGACGCTCGGCTGATGTCCAGTCATCACAAATAATGAGTTAGTAGACTCTGTAAGTAAGCAAGTAAGTAGACTTTGAGTTTCATCCTGTCTAAAATCAAAGTTATGACTAAACCAATGTATTTTTACACAATAACATCCAGCAATAGGTCTCCACTAAATCAATCAACAGCTTGTAAATGGTAAATGGCCTGTATTTGTATAGCGCTTCACTAGTCCCTAATGACACCAAAGCGCTTTACACATCCAGTCATCCACCCATTCACACACACATTCACACACTGGTGATGGCAAGCTACGTTGTAACCACAGCCACCCTGGGGCGCACTGACAGAGGCGAGGCTGCCGGACACTGGCGCCACCGGGCCCTCTGACCACCACCAGTAGGCAACAGGTGAAGTGTCTTGCCCAAGAACACAAAGACCGAGACTGTCCAAGCCGGGGCTCGAACCGGCAACCTTCCGATTACAAGGCGGACTCCCAACTCTTGAGCCACGATCGCCCCAAAATGTGCATTTTGGCTAAATAAAATGTAATTTCTTACAGTGTTTTGAAATACAAAGCTATTTTGCTCTCCACATTTGAAAAATATAAAAGATGTTTGAATCAATAGTGGTTCCAGACTTCACAACACTAACCTGTAAAAAGAAGTTCATGTATTCATTTCTGAAATTGAAATAAGCTTGTGAATTTATAACTCTCCTTTGTCCATTCACCTGCTCTTTTTTTCTGTCCTGCTCTTTGCGTCTCTGTTTTCCACATTCTCAGTGGAGTTCATTTTTGTCCTCGTTAGGTCAGAAAAGCTAATTGTGTTGGGGATAGTAAAAAATGAAAATGAATACATACACACATCATAAGCTAAATCCACCAACTGACAGGTTTTCTCTTAACAAGGGCAGCCGGATCAAATGTAATCCAGTGCACAGCTTTCTTCTTTAAAATGTGCTATCTGTACATCCATTATTTTAATGCTACTAATAGAACCAGTTCTTAGACAGTATTTTATAACTTATAAATTCTTGACCATGTTGTTTGGCTTTAGGAATGTATTTCCCTCACAAGACTGAACAGCAGGTATGACTAAAACAACAGTAAGAGCACATAATCAATTTACGCCCTCACAAAACCCAATTTCCTCTGTTTCTGTGTCTCCCTGCTTGAGATGTAATTCCAATTAGTAACTAATTACAGAGGACCTAAAAAACCAAGGCATCAGTATATCTAATTAACAAATTAATTGTCAAACTGTAAGGGACAGAGTGTACAACTCTATCTACTTTAGGTCTCTGTGGACAGAGCTACTAACACGGAGAATGAGGCATGAATTCATTTCTGTGACTCCAAAATTAAACAGAAAGCACCACAGTTTTTTATGTTATTGGTCTTTAAATTAGCAGAGAATATCCCCCTAAATAACCCTTTCCATCCTGGTCCATTCATCCATTCCTTTTCTTAGCTGCCTATGTCTGCACCAGGAAAGAGAACCAGGAAACCTGTGGAGTGGAGGTAAAGCAGCAGTTGATAATGCATGATGGATTTTACAGACAAAAATGCAAATGACAGTTTTTATCCATTATTTTTAAGGGGTATTAATTAGATAAGAATAAAGATGATTGTTTTAAGAAATTGTATTACCAATTCACAAGAATAGCACTAACATTGTAGCAGCAACACTATATCTCAATAAGAGGATGTAACTCATGTAACAGAATAGGACATCACCAGAAACAAAGGCTATGAATGGAAATATGTTTAAGGGTACCAATTTATAATAGTATAATAATAGTTTATATTAACCTCCTAACAAAAAAAATATTATATCTGTGCAATACTTGCATTAAAAAATGTGATAATAATGAGACATTAAAAACATCATAATAACCAACCTTGTGCCCAAATCACCCATTTGCTGGTAAATGATTCTTGTTCACTATATTGTCTATAATTCCTTCAACTACCTTCTACTACTACAGCAATTATCTATCCAAAATTAAAGTGCATTCGCTCCCTGCTACTGTCTCTATTTACAATTAGTGGTGTGAAAGTTAATTTGTGCTTTAAATTAGCAACTACAAGTTAGACTTTATTGAGGTTGTTTAGTTCTTTTGTCAGATTCAGGGAAGAAACTTGTAGTACCCCTGAAACAAGCTCAGCACGCAGTTCTCAGCCATTCTTTGTATTCCATTCAGCTGTGTATTTTAATGGCTAAAGGTGCTCATGTGGAATGGCTCTGCTAGTGCGGTGATGATCCAAGTTGCTGTTGTGTGTCCGTGTGTGCGTGTATGTGCAGAGGAGGCAGTGTTCTCATTATACAGGGGGCATCTATACACCCAGCAGGGGTGCAACTAGCCATGTTTTGTTAGGAAAACAGGCACCTGCACATGCAGTAATGTCCATTATTCAAAGACCTGCATCTCTATGCATTTAGCCACAAATACCACTAACATCCAGCTACCTCTCTAAGAAAACTGGAGTAAAGATATGTGTGCTAAACTAGCACAATGATCAAATTATAGACAAAAATCTGCTTTGAGTGCTACTTGGTAATCACCACATGGTACTTTCACCCCTTTGGTGTTCACTATATTGTTTATGAAGTGCTCTACACCAAATCTTGGCAGTTTTGTTGAGGCTAAAACCACCTGCATGCTGACCTTTGAGAACGTAACCAATGACTACGAGAAACCGCTTTCTGACTTGCGGTAGCTGCTGCTGTCAATTAGAATAGCTTTAACTTAGAGCGTGAGTCGGCAGGTTTTGATGTAAGTTGGAGAAGTTTAACATTTCTGCGTAGAAAGGTACAGGTGTATCACATTCTGTGGTTTTCCACAATTATGTTATCCCCTCATTAACTATTCCTGTCTTTTACTCATCCCCTTTCCCCCTACATCTCAGTGTGAACTTTTTTTTTCCTAAGCCCTGATTTTTCCCCTTTCTGAGTCATACAGTCTGACTTTCTGCCAGTTTTCTCTTCTCGCCCTCTCTAGTTTGCACTCTTCTCTGACTGTCCTGCACTGTCTCATTTTTTAACATGAGACAGAACTGTGTCAAGATGCAATGTGAATGCAAAATTCAAATTAGGACTTCTTTTTCCATTTAGATCACCAAGGCACAGGAGAGGTGAAAAGAGACCAGACGCAGTGTGACACAAGCAGACAGATTCATGTCGGACACATACTCTCTCCCCTTTCCTTGTTTTTTTCTTTTTCTTCTCAATGACATTCTACATTCTTTCACTCTCATTCTTATTCACCTCACTCTCTCTTTAACTAAACCTTTTTTTCTCCTTATTTTTCTCCGTCTCTTGCAGTTCCATTTTCTTTCTTCCTTGTCATATGTGGGTACTATTCAAAACGGAATCTGCTTAGACTGTAAGCTATTTGACAATGCAGTTTTTAAAAAGGGTAGGCCGGAGTTTCTATCATTGCCTTTAGAACTGCCTTAATTCTTTGTGGCACAGATTCAACAAAGTGCTGGAAACAAAGATTTTGGTCTATATTGACACAATAGAATCGCACATTTGCATATCCATGATGTGAATCTCCTCTTCTACACCACATCCTAAAAGTGCTCTACTAGATTCTGCTGACTGTGGAGGCCATTTGAGTACATCAAACTTACTGTCATTGCTTAAGGAACCAATTTGAGATTATTTGAGCTTTGTGACATGACAGGTTATCCTGCGGGAAGTAGAAGATGGCTACACTGAGGTCATAAAGGGATGTATATGGTCAGCAATAATATTCCAGTACGCTGCAGTGTTTAAATGATGTACAGTTGATACTAAAGGTTTAAAGTGTGCCAGGAAAATATTCCCCACACCATTACATCAGTGGCATCAGCCTGAACCATTGATAGATCCATCCTTTCATGTTGTTTATGCCACAATCTGAAATGTGCACATCAGACCTATTCTTAGGTAACAGGAGTGGTAGCTGGTGTGGTTTAGCATTGTAGTTGCATTAGCCCATCTGCTTCAAGGTTCGATTGATCAATGTGTTGTGCATTCAGACATGCTTTTCTGCATACTTTGGCTGTGCAAAGCTGTTATTTAAGTTACTGTTGCCGTCCTATCAGCTTACAGTAGCGTGGCCATTTTCTTCTGACATCAACGATACATTTTCACCCAGAGAACTGCCGCTCACTGGGTATTTTCTCTTTTCATGACCACCCTCTGTAAACCTATCAGATCAAAAAATCTATCTATCAGTTCCTCACTCACACTGTGGGTAGACTTTATCCTTCAAGCTCAGGACATCTACCAGAGGCCTGGGAGCTTGTCCTGCACAGTATCTTTGTTGTTCCCAAGTATCCACTCTTCCAGACAGAGATCTCAAATGTCTTTCCAGGAATGTGCTGGAGCCACTCTCCCAGTGTGGGAGTCTTCATACACTATATATGTACACTTTAAAACTCTGACCCTTAAAATACTTGCACTGTAGCTGCTGTGTTGTGTTATTCATTTTCTGTGAAACACCAGTCTACCTCTCATTGCGAATGACTCCACTGTGAGAACCTGCTTTTTTCCCTGATCTGGATTAGAGATGCTCATAAAACCATATTTTCAGTTGAGATCTAAAAGACACGTCACTGATCTTTTTGCCGACTTCTACAATTCTATGAGCCTTTGCGATTGTGAGCCATTTAGATCAAATGGAAGCAAGAAAGGAAAGAAAGGAGGAAAGAAGTACAGTGGGTCAGGGCGAAGGAGCAGTGTGTTATCCATCTAGTAAAGTGTCCACCCTGTGAGTCAGCTTCCAGCTGCATACTGGATCTCCCTGTCGCTATGGCCCACAGAGCTATTTTTAGCATTGCACACCCACCCCCAAGCACAAGCACCCACACATATTATGCATACTCACAAGCAGATGCATACACACAGTAATACACAAGCAATCAGGCACCCTAATTTTTTTCTCTCTCTTCTTTTTGCAGCAGACAGATGAAAAGCTAAAGTGTGGAGACGCACACAAACAAAACAGTCTGTGTGACTCAGGAGGGATTGCCCAAATACTGAAAAGCCACTGGGGATTACATAGCAGTCATGATTTTATACCACGGCTGTTTAGGTAAAGACTAAGGGAGGTGAAGCCGGGAAGCATGAGAAGTCAATGTGGTTAAGGACACTGGAAAGCAAAAAGAGATGGGATTCAAGAAGAGAACTCCAGCCCGTTTGGTGACAGACTCGGATAAAGCTGATTTATAGCTGGTGAAAAGCACAGGGAAGTGATTTGTCAAAAGCAATTGTGATTACTTTAAGTAATCCAAAATTTAAAGACCAATCTGGTCTTGGACAAATCTGGTTAAAATCTTGCTAAAATTGCCATATGTTAAGAGAAGACATACATTCAACTCAATATCATGGATTACTTGATCATCAGTCATATTTTTGCTCTCACCATACTGTTGATAATAATAATGGATACTTTATTGATCCCCATGGGGAAATTACTTGTTTTTCTCTGCATTTGACCCATTCACTCAGTGAAGCAGTGGGCAGCCCACTAAGCAGGCGCCCGGGGAGCAGTGTGTAGGGATGGTACCTTGCTCAGGGGTACCTCAGGGTAGCCGTTAAGTGGATTCGAACCACCGACCTTCCGATCATGGGGCGACCACTTTACCTACTGAGCTATCCCTGCCCAAAACTCAACTAAACTTTTTTTTTTTTACCTTTATGAAAACATATCAATCTACCTCTCAACTGCTTACTGCTTTGTATTTATGATACTGATAATTGATTATTGTTGATTACATATGTACATGATATAGTCTAAACACTCATCTGGCCAACTACTCAAATTAATATCCTGCTGTTTGGAAATCAATAAGTTTTTATCCACTTTGAGAACTAACTGTCTCAAAGTGTAACTAATCAGAATCCAGGAGGCAGGCAATGTAACTGCTTACTCAGTCATTATACGCCCAACTGGTAACACCTCCCCCCAGTTTTTGATTTAATAGGCTAAATCTATCAGCCATATCAAAGTTCAAAGAAGTTACGAGATCCTCCCTTTTCTCATTCAAAAGAGGGCTGCATGAAAAATCTGTCAAAACTTTATTTCAGTGCGTGTACACAGTGTGTGTGTGTGTGTGTGTGTGTGCGCGCGCGCTTGGGAGACCTCAGGCAAAACATCCCAGATGATGTTTCAGAAACCCTAAAAACCATTTAAAAGTAGAAGGCAGCTCATTTTCTTCCTTACTGCACCGCAGAGAGAGAAGGAGAGCGAGAGGAGAAGAAGAAGAGTGAGAAAGAGAGTGACCCAGTTAGAGAAAATTTAAATAGGGATTCCATTTAGAGGGCCACATTAATTGGAGCAGATGCCTTCTCAATTATTAAGAGGCCTCCAAGGGTGTTAGCACGAGCTAAATTTATCCCACACGGCTTTGACTGGGCTTGTCCAATCTCATACAGCATCTGCAGACAGAGGGAAGGAACGCGCATGGTGTTTTCATACACCAGTGTACACACGTCATAAGCACAGTTCACTCACACACACACGCACACACACACACACACACACACACACACACACACACACACACACACACACACACAAAAGACCCAACTGGCTTGAGTGAGTCTCTTTATACCCAGTGTTTCCAGTGATAGAGATACACATAAAGAGTACAATTTCTAATGCAGACAAGCACACAACTACAATCAAACTACAATAAATTAGGTATTTGATAAAGAAAAAAACACCTTCTAAAATATTCTCCAAGTGAGTCAATTGCCCAATTCTACAGCTCGCCTCCACCCATTTGAGCCACAAAGGCTTTCAACAGCCACTGAAATGAACCAAGAGGCAGAAACTAGTTGCATAAGAATAAAACACTAAAACTGTGATAGAACCGTGGACAAAAGGAGAAAGAAGGGAGAAAGAGAAAAAAGATGCAGACTCAAAATGAAAGATAGCCCAGCACCATTTCATCAATTTATTAATAACCTCTCTTTCTCTTGTGCCATAAAAAAAGACTGAGGAGAGTCAGAAAATGACAAGCACAAGCCTGACATGTAGATGATGAGGGATTTTGGTGACCAAAGATGAAACAAGGCGTCAGTTCCTAATTAATTCATCATTATGTATTACGTTGCTTGGTGGCCACAAGCTGACGAAAGGAGATGTAAATAGTACGTCATGAGAATTAACCTAACTACAAAGATCATTCCAGGAAAAAATTATTCTTTAACACAGTCTGAACTCACGTAGGTAGTGTTTAAGAATAGTTCTCCAGGCTTCTTAAAGGACATTTCAAAGCTTTTCTTTGAGGTCCAGGCTCTCGGTAGCCAGTACATGACTGATTGTGTTCCACTGTCTGCTTTCTTATCCAAGAATACTCGGTACACTCTTACTGTTTTGGCAATGTGTTTAGGAATCACTACCATGTTGACAGGGAAGTCTCCTAAACAGACCTGTCCCGGTTTTCAGTCTAGTTTTGTCTAACTTTGTGTACCCCAGCCTTTTCTCCCTGTTTTTCTCCCTTATGGACAGCTTCTTCACAGCCAACTTCCATTGAGACCATTTCTGATGGGGCTTCAGTACTAGATAGAGAATTGGAGGATTAGATGCATTTATCATATTTCTACTTTTGTAATCACCTTGTGTACGCAACTTTATGTCTTCACACTTTCAGCTAATGTGAAAAATTATGTGTTTTTGTGATAGGCTGCTTCTAACAAATCACCTACAGATGCTATTTAAAATGGGTTCTTTGCTAAGTTGTATGCTATGTGTATACACAACACTGGTTGTGAGTTAGGTGCCTTTTGAATGAATGATTCATAGTTCAGTGTTAAGTGGCTTAAGAAACGTTCTGGACTGGACTACAAATGAGCGAAAAAGCAGTCATTGTTCAAAGGAAAACTTTGAATGACCTTCAGGAAGCCTGGAAAAGTATTATTAAGAAAGTTTGACTCCTTAAAAGAAATATTTAAAGAAATTAGGAATGGTTTGAGGTTTTTCCCCAGTATGTATGTGAAAAACAAATGGATCCCATTTCTGAGTTTCTAGGGGTGACCTTTGAGTCCTGTGTCCATTTTTCCTTGGAAGAAATAGATGTTTCCAGCTGTGTCATATGCTACATACAGCAGCTCAGCCAGGCTAGTTGGTAATCAGCATCAGAGAGAGTCACCGGGGTTATAGCAGACTAGTGTCATTTTATATGAAACTGACTAAAGCAAATGGGGACCACAAAACTCTTTCAAATGGTGAAGTCAACTGATGCTAATGTCTGTAAAACGCTTTATATAAAAAAAAAAAAGCACACACCCCCCAAAATCAAAGTGGTTTGTCTGAGAGAACAGCAGCTAATCAAAAGCCAAAAATATCTGTCAACGACTAAATTGTGTTCTTTGCTAATAGCACACCATGGGGAGTTCAGTCAAGGTTGTTAGAAGCCCTTTCTTATTAATAACAAGAGTGGAATTAGAAATATTTTCCAAGTCGAGATGAAACATCTGTGCCTCATGCTGTTCTTATTCAGAAAATGAGGTGAGCTGCCATACACTGAGACCCAGAGCATGATGTGCAATTTAATGTTAATTTTCCGCCTATTCACTCCACACTGCTCATTACATAGACAACTGGTACTCCACCTAGATTTATAGAAGCTAATTAATCTGTGCCAAGGAGGTGAACACAAAGACAGGGCATATGTGCTCACACATGAACACACAAACACCTGGAAAGTTTACATTAGATGAGAAATCCAGATAGTTGCGTTAGTAATGAGGCCAATTTGAGTCAATGTTTGAATGTGGGAATCAAAGTTTTCTAGGTTCTCTCTGGCAGCTGTTAAAGGTAGAAACAGAAGGAAATGAATAGTTTCTTTTTTACATTGACATGACTGCCTTTAATCTTTAGTCTTATTCTACTTCTACCCGGAAAGACATTTTTTAGTATGTCAAACTTTATCTCTCTCTTTTTTCCTGGCCTGCTACTGTCTTCCCGTCTCTTCCAGTCTATCCCTTCCTCTGATATCGAAAGGGCATCCAGCAGAATAGGGAATAAGGACAAAGTCAACAAATATCTGGGCCATTCAGTCCTACTATAACACCAACTGTCAATTTTCTCTCAAGTTCTCATCTCGACCTTGACCCATTCTCCTGTGTCCTGCTCAACTGCCCTTCATCGCTCCCCTCCTCTTCAATTTGCCTCTCCTACTTCCCATTTTGGAATGATTGATGGCCATGATGCTTTGCTCTTGAGCAGTTTATTAACTTCATAGAGACAGGCTAGATAGACAGCAGACCTCACACTGTCTCACTTTTTTTCTTATCTGTTCTAACACTTACTACTCTGGCGCTGTCACTCTACTGGTCACCCTGACCTCTGTCTTCTGCTTCCTTTTCCTCCTATCTATCCAAACTTGACAAAAAAAAAAACAGCTGTGGATGATGTTGTTTAGCATATTGATATATATCCTAACACATATATGTGCTCGGTATATGCTCGCCTTTCCCATTTGAGTGAGTACCGTGGTCATAAACATGCTTTATGTTGTCATTACTTAGTGGGAAGTAGCAGACGCACTTCATGTGAAGAATCAGTTGAGTTCAGGGGATGTGAGTTACAGCGAGGTAGAGGTAGATGCCTGGACATCTCGTACATACATGATGTGCACATCCTGGCTGAACAAGCCGCTATACATACGGCCAAGTTCACACACCATTGGCCACGTAATGGCATGTTAGGCAGGCCCAGGGGCATGCTGACAGGCTGTACTGTGGGTAGATGGTATTACTTTATCTCCCCATTGTTCTTGACCTTGAAACTATAAACATACAGTATCGAATATAAGAGAGGAGGGTTTTTTGGTTTGTTTTTTCAAGATTTTAACTTAATGAACAAGTGCCACTTTTTCTAAGCTATGGCCAGCACAATGTTTTCACCATCTACATATCATAGTTGAAGGGAAAAAATATGCATAACCCAGAAAAAATAATCTGTTTTTTTCTGTGCCTTAAGAGTTGGGTTTGATTTGTTTTACATTAAATCTATTTTATAATTTGCATGTTTTTACTTTGAAAATTGCTGCTTTATAGTATTTGTAGATGGCTTTTACTTCCTATCCAGGTCTCCCTTATCAACAAATTAACCAAATCTCAGCAGTCTACCACTTCAAAAGAGAGTACTAGAGAGGAGCATGGGAAGGAGACAACAACAAAGGAGCAAGACAGCAGAGACACTGACAGAAAATATACGGAAATTAATTCCAAGACAGTAGCTGGATGCAGAGAGCCATGGGAATCATCCGAGTTGTCTCCTTTCTGTACCAGAGGTCAGCGCCATCCGCTGTGGAGTGGACAGCAAGTTACTGTTATAACAAAGGATCGGACCTGCCCCGTAAATCGAGGATCTTTAGCACGGTTGTTTTCAGAGGCTGTGGTGTCTAGCACATAGCCAGTTTCTTCTCATAAATTCAGACTATTTCTATTTAACTTTTATTTATTTGTTTAACCTGGGCTCCTTTTACTGACTTATTTTTTAGTGTAATTAAAATCTTAATTGATTTTTGGGTTTCTATTGTAAATACTTTTTTCAATAGTTACTTTGGTGTTAGCAAGGCTTCCTTGGTTTGCCACCCCTCCTTTAGTTGCTCTCCACCTGAATAAACAAATGAATGTAATTTTTTATAACATCCAAAATACCACACCTGTCATTACATCACATATGATCATCCCAATAGAACCTACTTTTCAGCCCAGCATGACAGCAACAAGAGGTGGAATGCTACCAGTTGTTAATAGTCTTCGTGGCACGTAAGGGGGTTTTCGAGAGAAATGGTAATAGGAATCATGGGCTATGGCCAACCTGACATAGGCCATATTGCAGCTCAGGTTAGAGGGAGTGAATAAAAGAATGAGGTATCAGAAAATGTTTAAAGGAAAAGTCATTAACAGATTTATGGTTGGATTAAAAGAACATTGAGAGAGAAGAATAAAATCGAAGTGAATAGCATTAATTAAAGAAGACATTTAAAAGAACTGTTTAATTTTCAAGCAACTGACAATACAGGATGACATAAAGGAAATAAAGAGGCACATTAAACTGATAAGTTTAAGCCTGTCTAACATAAATCTCTAAATCTTAATGTAGCTCTGACAAGTGTCCGTTCCACTTACTGACTGCATGGATATCTTTAGGTTCCTGTAGCACGCATACAGGAAGGAGTGACTAGAAAAAAAGAAACATTTTTCTGTCTGCCAATTTTTGCCTGTTTGCAGCCGTTCTGCTGGCTTGCGCAGTCCTTGCAATCCGCTGTGAGTTTCACCAACAAGCTGTTCATCACCCACAGGACTCCTGCTGTAGGATTTCTTTTTTTCCCCCTTTTGCATATTAAAAAACTGCCACACATAGGAAAAATAAAAAGAGAATAAAAAGTGTCCTTACATAACAGAGAGCAGCATTAATATCCAGATCAGTGAAGTTACTTAAATCTTTCACCTGGCACATCATGTTCACTCAAATGACAACAGAATCTATTTTTTGCAGTATTTATTAGTATGCCACATATGTTGCATCGACTGTTTCTGTTTTTGTGCAGCTGCGCTAAGCCTTTTTTGTGTACGCGAATGAGACTCGCCCACAATTTTTCCCTATAGATCGCCTGGTGCATCACTTTGAGTTCTGCGGATAAAAGCTTTTGTCAAACAGCATATATAATCATATAACTAATCCATTGGAGACATGGCAGGATTGCAAGCTTCCTTTTTTTGTCCAGTACACAGAGAGAGGTAAAAGGTTCTATTGAAGAGAAAGCTCAGTTCACTCTGCTTGGTCTGCAGAAAAGGTGAGAAAATAAGAGCAGGACAGGCCAAAGAAAAAAAAGAAGAATGATTATGTGAGGTTGATGCGTGTGATTTAGACCTGTACCTCTTTTACGACTTTGAGTCAGTTGCATGACCCCCTGCTGGAGATCCCTTACACCCCCCGCTTCCTTCTTCCTTGCCTCTTCGATTTCTTCAGACTTGTTGACTCCATATATCAGCACTTCATCACTCTGCTTTCACTTTGTAGGGAATCGCTCAAGCCGACCATGCACCTCCCCGAGTCCTCTCCCGACTTTCCCTTTGTTTATTTCTTGCTTACAAATCTTTTTCACTTTCAGTTTCGCCTTCTGAATCCTTTACAGCTCCTGTCTATGTTAATCATCCTTCAATCTAATGGGTCCCATGTTTTCTTTGTTCTCATCTCCTCTATGTACTACAGAAAAACATTTGCTTGTTTGCTGTTTGTTGTTTTTTGCATTTTGTTTTCCTTCTGATGCCTGACTCTCTTCACTTTACACCTACTTTGTCCTTCTACTTGTCTGAAGCCCTTTTTTTCAAATAAACCCAGAACCTCTTCTCTCTCTCTCTCTCCACACTAGAGCTACTATTCCAAAATTAGCATGGAAGCTTGAAGTTTAAATAAAACTGGACTTGTTTCTGCATGCAGACCACCAATCACTGCAAAAACAAATAGCAAGAACAATTTGTCATGGTTTCCAACAGCATTAACAATAATTGCTGGTTTTATTTCCTGCCCCTTGTTACTGTTTTAAAAAAACAAAGAGTATTTTAAGGATTTAAAAGAGGGCATTTTTTTGTTGTTTTTTTTTAGTTGTTGTTGGGTTTTTTTGTTGTTTTTGTTTTGTTTTTCTTTTCTGCTAAGAAGCCGAGGATATACTGCATAACAAATAGCTGATTTTCTTGTTTGAGTGCAACTAGCCAAACAGGGAACAGCCACTGAGACAGAGAGTTACAGAGACAGGCAGTGAAAGTGGACAGTGTGTCCTCTGTTTCTTAACATAAAACTCATTGCTGCAGCACAAATGTGATCCCCTTAAACAGATTTTCAGTTATAGTGTCCTTATTTTCCCCTGAGTTACCGATTCTGTCACTAGTTAGCTAACAAAAACTAATGTAAGTCTATTAACTGCAACCAACCACGTTTCTTTTCTTTTTTTTGCCTGTCCCGTTTGGCTCTTTTGCCGTCAGAATTATTGTCTAAAGGCAAAGAAAGATGCCCAACGGATTTACTTTACCAAATTGACCATCCCAGCCTTGCCGTAATTGGTCTATTTGATTCACCTTTTATTGTTTATTTTATTTATTTTTTATTTTCACTTGCTAGATACGGGACAGACTTGAATGAGGAAAAGAAAAGGGAGAAAGGAAGAGGGGGAAAAAACAGCGGAGAAGAGGGACGGGGATAAAAGGCAAAAAAAACAAAAACCAACTAAATAAGCAGACAAAAAAATACATATATCAATCACCTGGATCACCTGTTGAGAAAGAAAAAAGAAAACAAGCAGAAGAAAACAAGAGCAATACAATAAACATCACGATGATATATGGGAATATAACAGTAAATACTAAATATTAAACATTATTGTGCAGCACGTAATATCGACAGCACACAGTGTGCTTTGAGGTAGGAGCCAAAAAGGGTGTAGTTTGTGTGTGTGAGCACCCGTGTGTACACCTGTGAGCATGAACGCGCTTGTTTTTAAAAGGTTCCTTCATGTAATGATCTGCTAGAGGGTGTGGGGAGCCACAGCCCCATCCACCAGGGCATGAAGCAGGTATGGAGGAGATCAAGACTCCAGAAATCCAGAGGCCCTAAGAGGGCATTTGAACTCCTAGGGTCGAAGTTGTCTGCTCGAGCAACCACCCGCAATAGTATCTGTCAGTGTTTTGATCCGACTTTGTTTTTTTAAATTGGTGAAACAGCCTTTGGTTAGTATTCTCTTTAAGTAATTCAGGATTCATTCACAAATCTTTCCCTCTTATCTCAATGTAAGCTGTGCAAATACTGTCACATCAATTATGATATGCTTCAGCTGCTAAAATAAAAATGCTGATTTCTAGTTGCACTGAATGCTGTTGAATACAGTTCTCTTAGCTCGTAAGCAACAGTAAACTGGTAAAAATGACAAATAAACCAAAAAACAACAAATGCGTGCTTTTTTATTTCAATATACAAATAGAAATCTCATCAAAAAGTATAATAGATTTTCAAACACACAGACAAGTACAGTCACCAACAACTCTATTTACCTTTTTTTGGATTAGGAAGTAACCCCAGAAGAAAACTTAAGACATATTTATGTTTCTTTGCATGACTAGTCATATGTTATAACAGCATCTGTTAGAGGAATGTAGGGGGAAAGCTCTCCTCTTTTCTCCACATACTGCACCTGTGTAGCTGAGTACACCGTGCATCGTATCTTCCCATTAACTTTTTTCTTGTTTTCTTGCCTCTCAGTTTGTTCTTTTCTTATTGCTTTAATAAATATATAATTAAAAATAAAATGGTTGGGGCCTAGTGGTTTGAACTTCAGTAGTGTTAAACCTCCCCTTAGTTAGCTGCAGCTGCTTCATCAGAGGTGATTACAGAACAAATACGTGTGGAACAGAATGCTGAACTGAATTTGGCTTCTTTGTGGAATGATCATGCATTCTTCAACTATGTTATTCATACCTGACCTATTTCTGGCAAAATCATGCAAAGTATGATTGCCTGGTTGAGCTGGATTTTCTTATCCCCCTTTTCACAGAGCTTCTTCACAGCATTTCAGGGTGCAGGCAGAAGCATTTAACATTTTCTGATTCTTCTTCTGATTAAAAAATGGTTATGTATGATGCAGATTTAACTCCAGAAAGATCCGCCCTACAGTGTTCCTTCGTGCACTGATGAATGATTTCATCAAAACACACACACACACACTCAGTACCTATAATGGATCATGGGAGCCTCACATGGAGTCTCATTTGACCAGTTTGTATAAAGAAAGTCAAAAGTTGACATGGCACCATGAAGTGCTTTTCAGATGCTAACACCCCCATTTAGTACTGATCTTCTGCAGCAGCTACCTTTTTAGGCGCTGGTTACATTTGCACACATTCAAGCGTAGGATCAACCCACAGCAGTCTTCTGTGGGCAGCTGAGCTATTCCACTAGAACTGCTGAGGGTTAAGTGCCTTACTCTAGGGCACCACTGCGGCAGAGGAGAGAGCATATTTCATTCAATTTCCCCTCCTAAGACTTTCCCCCTTAGAAGTTTAAGGCTTTGATTTAGAAACCTTTATGCTGCAAGTGTTCTTGATGTAAAATTGATTTCACAACAGCTCTGGATAAAAAGACAGAGAGTTCAATAATCAATGCAGCATCAAAAATTGTAAGTAATGGCAGTAATGGAGAATTTCAGAACCCCTTTTCAAATGTGATGCTAGTCAAGGGATTTGAGAGAGTAAACAGCACTGTTATTCACTAATAATGGAGTTTATGTTTATGTTGGTCCAACATTAATTCCTTTAACAATGTCATTATACAGCAGATCTATTTGACATCAACCCTTATTGTGCCAGTCCTTGTGTCAGCATGATGCATGTCTGTGTCCTGTCACAAGGGAGTGGTGGTGAGTCCACACCCCTCAACACATGAGGGGTGTGGACTGTGATTTATGTGCTTAATAATGAAAGTAAACCACAAGTATAATAAGAAGCATTACAGGTGAACACTTTTCCTTCTTTCTGTGGGGATTTCTGTGAGGAACCACAGAATCACTGAACCAAGTGCTTCTGCAGCTTTAGGAGATACTGCCGAGCTCCAGTTCTCTGCACCAAAGGCCCTGATGAGTAATGAGGTTTGAAATTGTGATGAAACAAAACCAAGTCTGGTGCCGCTTCTTGTAAAAAATTTAAATGTCTTCATCCTGCTAGCAGTTTTTTAAAAGGGTGCACTGCAGTTTCAAAGTTAAACCGTTATAATGCGGCAATATTAAAGACATTTTTTTCCCATAAAGTAAAGAAGACTAAAGAGGTACTCTCTCGTTATGACTCCCTCACTTAACCACTTACTTTCTGTGCCTGTTGTTTTGGGCATCTATATGAGCAAGTGACCAAATTATTTATTTATATTTCATATATTTGACAGTTTTTGAGGCAGAGGGCTTGAATGATTTTTAAAGACCTATAGTAATAAACCAGTGTGTTGAATATCTTTTTGGCCAAGATATCAGGATATGTTAAGAAAAAATAAGGTTAGATTACTCAATGAGAACTGGGGAGTTATGATGAAGTTGTTAGAGTCCATTCAACCACTGAGGTCAAACGCAGCGGTATGAGACCGGTCCATAATTATGAAAAACACAAAAAAAGAGAGAACTAAAGTGACAGAATAACTCTGAATACTTAATTCAACTGTAATTTCATTAATTATTTCCACTTCAGCCTATTCGCCTAATGTGTAAGTTTGTAAGTTTAAGGACATTTCAGGAAAAGTTAGAGGGGCACAAGTGCACCTGGCACACACCGCAATCCCACAGCTATCAACACTATCTCCCTGTCCTTCAGACAATCTAAGGCAGCTTTATGAAACTTTTAAAAGCCATAATTTCTTTGAAGTGGAAACTTGTTCTGTCAATGGCTTTGTATAATCCCACAGTTCACTTGCTTGCTGTACTGTGAAAAGAACGTTTTTTTCCTGGAGATAGGGAGTGCCTCCATCCATACAAAGAGCTTAACCACAACATCTCAGTACTCCCTTTCTCTCCTTCTCCCTCCACCACCGCGAGCACACAAACAAATGCACTAAAGCGCACGTTCAATAAAATATATCATTTTCCCCCAGGTTTTTACCTTCACAGCCATGTCTTCTGCTTTGTCCACTCTGACCATTTTTTGTTTCTCCCACGTGGTATTACTTGGTCAACCTGATCTTATAAAACATTCAGAGACTGTTTACATGCACCAAATCACCCTGCATGCATTATGCAGGGAAGCAAGTGGTGTAGTTCTCAAGTCTCCTTCCTTTCCGCTCTTTGCACTGTACCTATCCTCCCTTTATTTCCTAGAACACACAGTTTTTCCTGCATACATGATTTTTTGCCAAATAAATAGGAGAATTATGATCAAATTATATTAGACAATTTAGGTTATCAAATGTTCAGAAATAACAGACAGCAAAGACTCATTGCCTATTTTACATGGACCAGTCTTGATTGTTTTTGCATCTACCCCACAAAGGCCCATCCAGAGCCAGGGAACAACCCTAACAGCATCTCATCCTTTTGGCCTTTTCCCACTTTTAGAATTTGAATTTCAAAAAGTCTTGAAAACTTGTGCTCTACCATTTCCTATTACCCACCCCTACTTTCTGTCTTCACATATTTGCGTCTTCCTTTAATGCAATTACGCTTTCAGTGGCCCAACACACATTGTTCTACTCTCGTCACTTTATTCAGGTAGAGGTGAAAAGTTGAACTCTTAATACTGCTGCATCAGGAAGAGCTACCAGCACGAGCTAAAACACTCCCTGAGCTTGATCTGCAAATCAGTTTTTCTCTTTTTCCTCACTTTGTTGATCTCCTTCTCGAAGCCTAAATCTTTTCCTTATCTCTGTTCTGTTTATCGCGCTTACTTTTTCTGTGTGTCTATGTCAGCAAGTCCTTTACCTATATATTGCTGTCTGATATTTCGGCTTCATGACTTGATTTGATCTTCATTTGTTCATCCTTATCTCTACTTTGGCTCAAACTATTACCCTGTGTAAACAGCACAATGTGAGCTATGTCAATGACAATAGACCCCCACAGCCTTCAGGCTACAGTTTATCTTAATGGAGTTCCTCTATATGTGGAGCTTAAAATATTTGCTTTTCCAATTCTCTGCGATTGATTTTTGTAATGTTTAGGTCAGTGAGTAACGTTAGTAGACGAATTTTGAAAATAATTGTGTTTTATTGATGATTATTAATAGTTGAATAACTGAAAGGAGAAAAAAAAAGGGGGGGGGGGGGGGGGAGAAATCCTTGGCCAAAATTAATGTATGAGGCTTCAGCTGAAAAGTACCATGTGGCTAAAACACAACCTAACACTGACCTTAAATGACACCAACCAGACAGACAGAAGGTAAGGGTGGATGTTAACCTGAACTCTAGAGAATAGAGCAATTATTCATGTTGATTGTTGGCTACAAATTATAACACAAAACAAAAATTCTTCCGCCATAATTATAATTCAATGTCCAAACTTTTAATGGAAAGATAGTTGAACTGATCAGAGAACCTCTTTGTAGCGAGACAAACCTGAATCACATGGGCACATGAAGTTTGGTACAACCTGCTCTGGAATGCAATTAAAATGGTGAATATAATAAATAAAATTCAACAGTAGCCAAATAACAATGTTGCCAACTAAGGTTACGTAACATTTGTTCTTAAGCTACGTAAGCAAAGTGCAACACTCTGAAGAGTGTTACAGAAACATGATGCTGAAATGTGTTACAATCCATAACAGATTGCTTAAAAATAGGTGGGTCCAACTTTTTGTTTAAGTTTTTTTATTCTCTGTGTCAGTCTGGTGTACAACCAACTGAAATGCTTAATTTATGTATGCATTGTTCCCTACTCATGCAGTGTACTTTGATCTCTGATTCCGAAGTGGCTAGCTATCAGGTACGTGACAGCTGTCGCCCCTTTCCCAAAATCCCTGAGTGATGGCTCTTGATGCACTGGAACCAGCTTCACTCCACTCCCTGTGAAGCTCCCCCAAGTTCTTAAATGGACTTTACTTGACAGTCCTCTCAAGACTGTGGTGATTACTGTTGCTTATGCACCTTTTTCCATTAAATTGAAAACCATTAAATGCCTCAATACAGCACCCAGCAAATACCCAGCTCCTACCCTAGACAACTGTTGAATCAGCAGTCTACTGACTAAACTAAGTGAGAGATTCACAATATTACACAGTATTTATACAATTTACTTGAATCCATAGTGTCTGGTATCAATTCAAGGTCTTCAAATCCCATTTCTAGCAGAACTATTAAAACATACCAGGGAGTCTGGGGACATTTAGTCCAAGAAGACTACGTCCTACACCTCACTTGCTGATGGGACTGTACATTGTTGTAGCCACAAGACAGTTGGTGTCTCTGATGGGGGTAGATGAGTGTACCAGATGAGATACACTGAAGGAAAGTGAAGGAAGCGGTTAAGCTGAAGGAAAAGTTCTCTTGAGCTTTGAGATAGCTGACAGGTTCTGGCAGGCAAAGCACAATGCATCTCTGGCAGTAGTTAAAGCAAAAACTCCAGTGTGGGAAGAGTTTGGTGAGGCCATGGAACAAGACTTTTGATTAGCCTCAAAGCCAGTCTGGCAAACCATCAGGCGACTCGGGAGGGGACAGTAGCTTCCATCTTACACTGTCTGTAGTTGGGATCAGGTTATTTTCACTTTAACAAAAAATACAATAAGGTGGTGGAAGTAATATTTCAAGTATCTCCTCAAACCTGTTGACAAAGTTTCTGTTGTGGAAACAGATTTTGGGAACAAAGGGCATGACTTGGTTACTACTGGGGGCAAGTTCATTGAGGTAGTTAAATAAATGTTCCTAGGGGACCTACCACCTTTTGGGCAGTTGAGATTTACCTGTAGTTCTTTCAAGTTCTGGTTGTTGTGGGGCTATCTGGGTTGACACAGCATCACTCAGACTAAGATGTGATTTATAAAAACAGAACACACAAATTTCTGATTTGAAGCTACACTTTTTCCTCTCTTTTGTTTTATAACTAATAATAGTTTTAGCAAAAATAATACAGAATGGATGGCAGCTGTGGTAATTGTGCTCCTCACTGCCAAAGCATTAATTTGTTCCTTGGTATCAATGAGAAAACCTTCACATGAAAAACTGCAGCAATCATTGCACTGACCTCAACTGACTCAGAAAGAAGGAAGAGAGAGCAAGAGTTGACTCATTAGATATTTTCTATCTATCTGATGCTGGATTATGGCAGTCTCTCACGTTACACACAAGTGAGATCAGTAATTTCCATGCACAGACTTACAAATCTGCATAGACAAACTCTTTCCATACACATTCACACTTTGTCCTTGGTGTAAAAAAACATTACATAAATCTCTCAGTGGGGAGGCTAACACAAATGCACTCGTGCACAAACGGATGTGCATGTAGGCGCAGCCCTAGATATCAGATTGGGTCATGGGAGCCCCAGATAAATGCAAACTACTAATCAGGCCAACCAAAATAGAGCTCATCATCTTTAGGTTGAAATTAGGCTGAGACGAAGGTTATCTTTGGCTGTCCACTGGGCAATCACAGGGAAAAAAACCCATTCACACTAGAGAAGCATCGATGGTGTCAGTTCAATGTGTCTGTACTGTGGCAAGTAATTACATGATCTCTATCAAACTGCCAGTTTTGCTGTGGCCTTCAGGTGGTTAACACGCACAAAAAGACAAAAAAAAAGTCACTCACTTCTAATAAAGTGTTATGCAAGAAAAATGTAAATAATGTTTAAGAAAAACAAATTATTCTTTAAATAAATGAAATAATAATCTGACTGTGAAATCTTGCAACTTGAAAGCAGGTACAAGCACCTTACTACGATGATGTTAAATGCGAACATCCTTGGAGGCGCTGATCATTTTGAAAACATTCACAAAAAAGTTTTTCCAAGTCTGAAGTAAGTGATAATGTATTTGCAAGTCTTATGTGTTGAGCACTCTTCTTCAGACTGCTCTAAACACTGTCAGAGTTTTCCTTCCTTTCTCTCCGGAGCTGTATATAATAGCAATGGAAAGAATATCCATAATTTGATCATCTCAGGCATACAGCTCTGAGAGCACAGGAGCCCCCAACTCCAGCTGCTTAGATCGCTTTTTTGAGAGGGGTAGTCAATCAGAATGGTCTAGAAACGAGCAGAAGCTGGTACACAACAGCAGCAAAGTGCAGTCGTGAATGTCTATATGACCGTGAACAGCAGATTAGTACATCGCTTTAGATGTGGTAGTGTTGCAACATAAAATATGCCCAATTTTTCATAAATCAGTCCTGTTGCAATTTATAACAGGACTGTAGATCATCTGTGTTCTATAAGGGAAAATGAAAAACGTAAATGGATATTAGGAGTAGAGACGGACCTATCCGATATTACATATCGGTATCGGTATACTGACCTAAATTACTGGATCGGATATCGGAGAGAAATAAAAAATGTAATCCGATCCGTTAAATATCAAAAAAGCACCTCACAAAACTTGCAACACGCCTTAACTCGCCTCATAACCTTAGCACGTCGAAGCAGTATGTGTCACGTGATAGGGCGGCTGTGGCGTGCAAGACCTGTCGGTGGTCTGGTTGAGCATTTGGAGCTTTGCTGACAACCCAGCATTTCATCTCCGACAAAGTTATCCCCGAGAGAAGTAAAGCAAGTGTGTAAGTCCATGCGACTGCCTCTTCTCTCTCCCTCCCTCTCCTGCTGCTACTTCAATCATGAAACTGATCAATGAGCAGCTGATCGGCTTTTCTGTCATGAGTCCGTGTCTCTTGTTTGTTTATTGCCCACTTCGCACCAGAAGGAGGAAACCAGCAGCTGAACAACAGCAGCACGTTTAAGCTTGATAAGCTGTTGTTAGAATTTATTTAATATTACTTTCTACACCAGGATCCTTTTCTACGTAGCTGATGGCTGGTAACTGAGCAGGGGCGGATCTAGCAAAGTGTAGCCAAGGGGGCCGATAGGGCATGAACAGGGAAAAGGGGGGCACAAAGACATACTTTTCTTTCTTAGTCTCATTTAAAATGTGTAGCTTTTAATAAATAATTATCCAAATCTTACACCCAAAGTTTTAATCTGATGAAAAATGTATAGAAGTCCATTACTGTATATAGTTAACTATTAAGTCTAATATACCCTAGTAAGCTATACTACTTTTTTATTCTTTTCTATTTTCTATTTCTATTACCATCAGCTATACCACCATCTGTGCAGTCTGCAATTCTGTGGAAGAAAGATGCTGAATCTATTTAATTATTCTTGAAAAAATAATTGAGTTCCCACACTGCATCAAATTAAAGTTGATTACGTCGATGAAGCATCATGAGGTGGAGGGTGGGTGGTTCCCTATTTTTTTTTTTTTTTTTTTTTGCTGGGAGTTTTAGAACCCTATTAGTTAGGTTGCTTACTCTTTAAAATACCAGAATAGGGAGGATGGAGTAGGTTGAAGTTTATTAGATTGATCAGTATTGCTGAACTATGAAATATTTTGGGTGCAGTATATTTTTTGCATACAGGTATAACAGAATAGCTTTAGTGTTTCTTTTTTTTCTGTAACTTGAGTATGAACTTATACAGGATATTAAAAAACATTTTTATTGATTAAAACACACTATATCGGATTCATATCGGTATCGGCAGATATCCAAATTTATGATATTGGTATCGGACCATCTCTAATTAGGAGGTTGGTGGTAAGGAATGGAGATAAAGCTGGAAGGAGCAAGAGCACAGGGAGAAAAGAAAAGCACAGAAAGAAAGGAGGAATAAGATGTACAAAAATGATAGGGAGTTCAGGGGTGAGGAGTCAAAACAGAACCGCCAACACTCTCAAGAACACCTGTGGGACTTGCTACACAACCTTCTGCGTCAAATAACATGTGTACAAGGCTCTTAAGCTCTTTGCTGCTTTCACACTCTGACTTTCTCTCCTGTTCAATCTTTTTCCCCTGTCTCACCCATCCCCCTCCACTCTCAAGACATTTTTTTCCCTCTCTCACACCAAACGGTGGTTCATCCATTGGGATTATTGATCAAAATAATCGGAGAGAACAAGCGAGAAGAAGAACGCAGAAAGAATCGGAGCTTGCAACCTAAGCCTTCTAATCTCCAAGAGAGATGTACAGACCACTGCTTTCACAAGTGCCAGTCAGAGTTGAAATATGATATAAAGAGCATTTTCTAGTGTGATGTGCTGCAAAGATTATTGAGGGGTTTTTTCCCCTGATTTTTTATTTACTCTGTTTTGAGTTAACATAATTCAAAGGCTAATCTGTTTTGGTAAATTCAATAAAGTGATTAGTTTTCATTAGTTTTTAGATTAGTTTTCGACCTTGCTACAAGATTTGATGCAATATTACTAAAGTGCAGTGTGGCTTATACACACCTATGTAATTCAATTTTATGGAACATCCAGGAAATACTGAAGTCAACACCCTCTGAGGTAAAGAAAAAGTCCCCAGCATTCTCTTAATGCTCCATGTGTTTATGTACAAAGATGGTGCACCAACAGGGGGTATGGCAGACAATATATATCCCCGTTTGACTGAGTGATAAACCTTTCAACAGGCTGTCGTGAATAATCCATCCCATTAATGTTCCCTCCCTGAGCCGAACAATGAGCCCCCTCAAGTATGACCAATAGAACTTCATTACTTGCCATTGTGAGAGAGCCTTGCTTCCTATAATATTACAGCAGCGTGACCTTGACATCTTGTTAGAGCTTACATTAAACTTTATGAGCACCGCCTTTGGTGTTTAAGAATGTCTAAGATATGTATGGAGTCTGCTCATATGGATGTGGATGAGAAGGGGGGAGCATGAGGGAGCAGTCATGATATCACAGATATGTTATTTGGCTTAAGCTTAAAAGGGGTCTTGCCATGCAAAAAAGAAAAATGGAAATCCCATTTGTTTTAATAGCTTACAAACCACAGAGAAGCTGTGAATTAAATACTGCCATAATACCCTGCCTGGCTCGACCAAGATGATTGCTTTCATTAAGAGCCACTGGCCAGTATTCTTACTGCTATTAGCCATATTGTACATTGCAGCTGAATGTAAATCTGTTAAGTTGCTCAGATAAACAAAGATTACAGATAGAAGATTTGATGACTGCATGACGCTTTCTGGTACTTTTAATCCTTGTCTTCGGTCTCTATAAATGAGCTTGACTTTTGCGTTACAGATTAATACTACAGTACATCTACTGTAAACACTTTTAATATGGAGTCATAATTATGCCTCAGTTATTGTCATGTTTAACTGCTGCTCATTTCAAAACCATCGGTCTTATGCCATATTGCATGGCATAAAATGAACACGGGCCTGTGTTATTCACTTTGCCTGCAGAGTCCCACTTGTTCACGGCAATTACAATGAAACGTTGGCTTGTGATTAGGGATTTACAACGGGCAAATTAAAATGCCAGCATTACAAACCAGGAAGAAGACTTTGCTATCGTTAAGGTGGTAGGCAGAGGTGTATTAAATTTATAGCACAATGGACATGGGTTTATGAATATTAGATTTACGTTTATACCCACAAAGAGTGGGAAACCTCATAGCACTTTTGCAACGTCTGTGGATTAAAACTGAAAAACCATCTTTGGAAATGAAGGCGATCAGAGCTGCAGGTGGTCTTTAATTAAAGTTTGTGAACAGATGCAAAATGATACCTGAACTAAAACAAGAAGATTGTTTCAAGCCACAATCACAAGGAAACAAAGGTTATTCAATATACAATACATCAAAAATAAATCAGTTCATACATTTATGAATCCAAAGATAACACTGGCAGAGCTTCTGTGTAATAAAACAATATTTAAGTCACAGACTCATCATCTCATGACACTCCGATTATAACCCGCAGAGCTTGTTTGCTGACACAAGAAGAGACCAAATGTCAAGAAATGCAGTAATTCCATTACACATACAGAGTCACAGCACTTCTTTTCAGGGGTATTATGAGCTCAATTTTACGAGTCATGAATCTGAGAATCTAATCTTTTCCAGTTTCTGTTAACACAATGTATAATATGTGTGTGTGTGGGGGGGGGGGGGGGGGGGGGGGAGGGGGGCTGTGGTAAAGTTTTTGTTGTTTGTTTGTTTGTTTGTTTTTTTCAAACTTGGTAAATTACACAAAATGTACTATTTTGGAACTATGGACCAAGCGTTTTTTTTCCTTTTCTTTTTTAGTTCTATCTGTGTACTGTTGTTCCCAAAGGACCGCCATCACTGCAAGATTTTTTATCCAGTTCCCAAAATAGACAAAACACATTATTACAGTAGTAATGCCATCTTTATCAGTCAGAAGGATGTGAATTTTGTTCCCTGTAAACCCTAAAGTTTTTGCACACTGCACATGGAAGCCTGCATTCCTATACTTGCCTTTAAGCAGGACAATGCATGGAAAACAATAATGCAACCAAGCATGCATGTATTGACTCTGCTCCGGATGGCAAACAGTTCTCATAAAGCCCAAAAGTCTCACTGTATTAGCTTAAAGTAAATAACAAATCTGATTTATTTGGATTTGTTGAAAGCTACAGCAGCGAAAGTGCACATTTTGCTAGAGCATTATCAATATTAAAATTGAATGTGGAGACCATGGTCTCTTTGGTATTGAGATCTCTAAATAAATTTCAAAGGAGAGAGAAAAGAGGACGGCTCTTGTTTTAGTATTTTAATTTCAGTCACTTATGTTTAGACTCCCCAGCTGGGTAATCTGGGACTTGAACAGTCAGATGGGAGATTCTCCACTGTTCCAGCACTGTCACATCCATTTGAAGAGGAAATTTATTGAATTGTTTTATAAATCTTTTAAATGACTTGTTAATGCAAAACTCTTAATACCTTTGATTGGTTAGCTGGGTGATGACTGTTTTCTTCATGTGACAACCCAATTCTCTCTGGGACTGAACAGTAATGAGCTTTCTGTCTTCACTGAGTTCGTTTCAAACTTCAGTTTTGATATGTTCTTTGGTTCTAAGGTAAGTTTTAGTCTATAAATATTGTACTTCCCAAATACCAAAAGCTGTTAAAATATGCTTCATACTTTTTTGATATGCATTTGACTCATCAATTGTACTTAGTTTATGAAGGGAAAAAAATGACTTAATGCCCTCACAAACACCAATTTCTTGGTCTTCCTCTTAATATCTGACTTCAACACTCTGAAGCTGGCAGGAGTTGATCTTTAGCATATTTGTATTATTTCTGCTTCAGTCTTTTTCTGTATGGTTTTCTCTGCTTCACTGTGCGTAAGAGACAGATAGCAGGCCTGCAGAGAAGAAGTTAAGTACAGAAAGCCCAAGAATATAAAAACAGGGAACAGAAGTTTCCCAAAAAGTGGTAATGTGTAAGTTTTACCAGGCTAACAATTCTCCATGTTTAGCACGGTGTTGTTATAATTTTGATATTACAGTTTTAGTCAGCTTGATATTATTTCACATTTGAAGTTCCTTTGACAAGTCATACTAATTATGTTGATTTTTTTAATCATTCATTTTGTATATTTGCAGATTAAAAGATTTAATATTTAAAACCTTGACCTGTTAATAAATTACAGTCTCAAATAAAGGCATAGCAGTGTCCTCTAAAATGCACACTGACAGTCCAGTTATCTTTAAAAAAAAAGTTATTATAAATAGATATTTACCTCAATACCCAGTTCTATATGAGGCATACTAGCTGTTGAATTTAAACTCTTTCACTAAAACAATGGACTATATTATACATATATTCTATTCCACATTTAGAACATTACGCTTTTACTCACAATTAATAAAATAAAATAATTAAAATAAAACCACAAAATCATAAAAATCTCTTCATGATCAAAGCTACCATTGAAATAAGTCAATATTTTTAGAATAAATGGTGGCTGTTCTCAGCTAAATGTAAGAAGCACAGGACACATCTGTAATCCATGCAGGCTTTGAAAAGTAATGAGTCACATCTAGCGTGTCCATTTTTCATTATTAAAATGAAAAATAAAATGTTGTACTCTAGTCTTTTTAGTACTTCCAAGGAATTGGAAGTACTAAAAAGACTTCCAATGCCTTTAACGTCAACCAAAACCATTAACATCACAAAAAACAACCAAAAAAAAAAAAAAAAACCCAAACAAGAGGAAGACAAAAAAAATCCATTAAAATATTACTTTTGATATTTGATAATAGCACAGACCACGTAGTTCTGCATGTTAACTGTGCCACATAAAAAATCATAATCAAAATAATTTTGTACCTGTTTTACTCCAATAATTAACAATCCCAGCCTTTCTAATAGGTATCAATCACTGGTGAACCAAGAGAGCCACAGCCAACTGCTTGCCTTTTAAACAGGTGTTTTCGTATAATGACAAATTTAAATGCATCATGAGTTCCCATTCTGTTAAACAATTGCAACAATTCAATTTGGATTGTAAAATTGGATGCTAGATTCTTTAATAGTTAATGGAAATAGTTTGAATGCATCGCCAAAGCGGAATAAGCCGGAGCACCTTCCAGTGTTTTATTAATATATTTAGGACTAAGGTGGAACTGGTTTGAGTGCAGTCTTTAGCTTGAGCTAGAAGAAAAAAAATCACATTGCTGCTGTTAGTCTGCTGGCCACAAGTACAATAACAGTCTGAGTCAATCTGTCTTTGTTTGCTTTGAACAATCTGAACAGAAGAGCAGGTAATGTTCAGATAAAGAGCCTTCCCCTCCAAACTCCATCTTTGTTTTGCTTTCACTTTGGAGTGGAAATGTTGCTGGGCAGCAGAAGTCTCGTTTTTCTCAGTGGACCAGTATGATTAAACTGTTGGTGCAGTTGTTGCTACAGCACCTCTGAGAGCTTTGGCCAGAAGGATTACCTGTCCTTTAACTGTACAGAAGAAGATCAGCAAAACGTCTTAGGTAAAGATGCACTGTTGCTGCCCTGAAAGCATAAGCCAGTTATTCTAGCTGTAAAACTGCAGTGGAGGATTACAAGATCACCAACAGCTCTTTTTGAGTTCATTTTAATCCTATTTGACACATC
This sequence comes from Mchenga conophoros, assembly GCF_057382185.1. NCBI lineage: Eukaryota > Metazoa > Chordata > Actinopteri > Cichliformes > Cichlidae > Mchenga > Mchenga conophoros. The sequence continues at coordinate 23,812,954 of NC_140537.1, read as the reverse complement.
TTTGCACTAGTTCAATTTGCTAGTCTCTCATATTTAAAAAACAAATTACCATTCTTTTTCTTTCTTTTCTGTCACCAACGGCTAAAACTGCTCAATTCCTTTAGTAACTCTGGTTTCTCTTTTTCTTTTAAATTCCTTTTCACTTATTTTTCCTCTCCCTTAAAATAGGAGAGGTTATTATCAATTTTAACTTATTGTCAAATAAAGTAAATCAGCCAACTTGAGCTTTTCAAATCTGTAATGTCATGTAAAAATATTTTGAATACTGTCTAATTGAAAAGGTTTTGATTTTGGTCATTGTTTGATGAACAATGTCCACCGCAGCCTAACTAAGTCAGACTGATACAGTGTAATTGCTGATATCGACAGTCTATTTTACTCACGTTGCCACAGAATCCTGATTATTATTAAGCAGTGTTGATTTTATAGTCTGTAAATGTTAATTTGATGTCTAATCAGTGAGTGAATAACACTGATTAAAATAACATGCAACATTGTTGGTGAATCAATATGACTTCAGAGTGCAAAATGGATGTTAAATAGGAGTGTTGATGCATTTACACAGATTCTGTGTTCTCAGTGATTACATGTTAGCCTGCTATTTTTGCCCGGGGAACAGACAGCCCACTTATTCAACCGTCAAGGCTGAAATGTGATCTTAATTAAAGGCAGCTGCAACTGTATATGAGCTTGAACAAAACAGAAAATTCATACTGTAGATAGCTTAACCTCTTATCTTTAAAATAATTCTGCTACTGATAAAGTCAGGTTAAGCTTGTTTAGGGAAGCAGGCAAATGAAAGTGAATTCTCTTGCAGTAGAGATTGCAGAAACTAAACAGACGTCAACAAGGCGATGTGTCAGGCTGCAGTAAATATCTGAGTGATTTGTGGGCAATAAAGACAGGCGGAATTAGTTTTACTTGCACTGTAAAGTGTGGGGGATTGCAATATGAATTATAAATTCAATATAACTACTGAATTTTACAGATAAGTGTGAATGGTGCTTTAAGAATGTGTGCTTCTTAGCTTTTAAGAAGGTCTAGCCTTGGGACTTTGGGCATGGATGAATGTAGAATATTACAAAGTATCACAGTATCACCCCTACTATGAAAATGTTTTCACTTTATACTTAAAGGCAGATAGATGCCCGTGTCTTGGAGACAGGCCATAATCTTAGTAATACTGAAGACAGGTAAGGATAAAATGTAATTGCCGATATTATAGATGATGATAAGACAGGTTTCCTCAAAACTAAACAAATTCATGACAGTGTAAGGTGAGCCTTAAACTTATAGATGGTATGAGCAAAAATCAGTCAAGTCAAAAGTCCATTGTTTTGAGCTTAGATGCAGAAAAGGCCTTCGACTCCATTTGATGGGATATACAGGATACCTAGATGACTGAGAACCTTCACAGACATCTTTTTCTGACATTGCAACTATTTGGTTTTAATGAATCAAGAATAAAAATAAATAAAGGTATGACCAAGAGGGCCCATTCAAGGAAGCTGTCAGCAGAGGTGGCCTCTTAGTTGGGTCCTATATGCCTTATTTATTGAAGTTCTTGCACAAGCAACATTGATGCCTTAGAAAGAGTTCCCTTTTTTGAAAAAAGGGAGAAGAAGCAAGAGATTATACATATACCACCTGTATTTCAATGACATTTGGGGTGTTCACTGATCAGCCTGGATGCCCTTTTTGTTGCTTTGTTCTTTTTCTTTTCCCCATATTGCTGAAAAAATTGTAAAAAAAAAAAAATTGTAAAAAAAAAAAAATTGTAAAAAAAAAAAAAAAAAAGTTAATTATTTAAAATAAAATAAAATAAAAAAAACAATACAAACAAAGTTAAAAAAAAAAAAAAAGGTGTCGCCTTTCATAGCTTGGTGATGTACAGTATGCCTCCGTCTGTGGGTTTTAAGCGTTCAGAAAGAACACAGTGACTCAGTAACTGTGCCAATAGAGTTTTTTTCCATGACCCAAAAATCACACTTGCGCTTTTTATAAAAAGCGGAAACTGTTACAAAGAGACCTGTGGGTGCAGCTGTGTGCTGTGCACATCGGCAGTCAAAACTCCTCCAGGCCTGACAAATTTTATTCAGCAAAGCACTTCCACGGGAACAATACACAGTTTTGAATGTCACTCAAATCAACATTTTGGAAATATATTGGTCATAATATTGAGATCTATACAAACACATGAAATGCATACAGTCACGGTGAAGAGAAAGTATAGCCTCTTTCAATTCTAAGGTTTCATTTATCAGGTTAATTAAAAAAAAAATAACCTAGAAACAACCTCAGATGAATTACAAAACATGATATGACAAAAAAGTCCAAGTGCAGAAGCAATGTGTGAAAACCAATGTACACCCTTATTGCTACCATAGGAATTGAAACGGTAAGTAGCAGCGAGGTGTTGCTAATCAAATGCACTTGACTAATTACAAATTCATTTTATGACCTGGTAAGGAATATATAGTCCTGGCATGTAAAAACTTAGAAATGAAAGAGGGTGTACTTTCTTTCCACCATGACAGCAGATGTGAATGCATCTCAGCAGCATTTCCAACAGGTTCAAAGCCCACAGGTGCTTAGAATAGGACTCTCCAGCTTTTTGTAATTAATGTTTTGTGTCATATACTGTGCGCAAACAGTTTATCCCGAGGTTATCTAAATGAGAGTATTGAATAAACTTCATGGAAATGAAACATTTTTATAAATGCTTGTTCCAAACATGGTAAATGGCTTGTATTTAAATAGCGCTTTACTAGTCCCTAAGGACCCCAAAGCGCTTTACATATCCAGTCATCCACACACTGGTGATGGCAAGCTACATTGTAACCACAGCCACCCTGGGGCGCACTGACAGAGGCGAGGCTGCCGGACACTGGCGCCACCGGGCCCTCTGACCACCACCAGTAGGCAACGGGTAAGTGTCTTGCCCAAGGACACAATGACCGAGACTGTCCAAGCCAGGGCTCGAACCGGCAACCTTCCGATTACAAGGCGAACTCCCAACTCTTGAGCCACGATCACCCCGAACATCATGAATACTGGTGCAGTGTTTCATCTTTGAACTGTTTCATTAATCTATTATTTATCTAATATGTTTATTTCCACCTCATTCCCTTTTGCAGACTCAGTGTTTTGTTATCTGTTTACACTTTACTCAAAGAACATCCCAAAAGTTAACTTAATAAAAACCTGACTCTAATTTTGTATCTAACTTTGCATCTTTACTGAGCTAAAATCTGTCATCATTTATATTTTGAGATCCATCATTAAGAACTTTTATTAACTTTTGTTTAAAGAGTATTAACTTGTATCTTTTGCTCACAGCAGAACCCTTAACAGTTTGCTAAGAAGTTTCACAGGGCATGACAGTTAATATCAGAGGAACAGAAGAACATACGCTCACGCACACACACGCACACACACACGCACACACACACACACACACACACACACACACAGAAACAAACTAAAAGACCCAGGTCCACCCGAAATGCCAAATATAGTCTTAATAAGACTAAAGAATGACTATCAGCTGTTATAATTTATACAGATAAGACAGCTTTTTTTTCATTTATTTTTATCCTCTTTATATCACTTTGGTGTTGTTACCTCTCTGTATCTACATGATGTGCGGCTCTCTTGTATTCTACCCCATCCCTAGACACTCTCTTTCCTATCCCTCCGATTTTCTGTAGGTTACTTTTTGAATTGTATCATCTTGTTTTATTTACTGATGCCTTTATCTCCCGATCCCTTCTTCCACCGATTCCAATCGCTTTTAAGGGGCGACCATGGCTCAGGGGGTTGGGAAGCCTATCTGTAACCGGAAGGTCGCCTGTTCGATCCCCGGGCTCTCTGTCCTGGTCGTTGTGTCCTTGGGCAAGACACTTTACCCTACTGGTGTTGGCCAGAGGGGCCAATGGCGCGATATGGCAGCCTCGCTTCTGTCAGTCTGCCCCAGGGCAGCTGTGGCTACAACTGTAGCTTGCCTCCACCAGTGTGTGAATGAATAGTGGCATTGTAAAGCACTTTGGGTGCCTTGAAAAGCGCTATATAAATCCAATCTATTATTATTATTAAAATATTCTTCATCTATTTTGTGTCTCGTGATTCCATCTGTTTCTGTCAGGACATGATTCACTTCTTGTTCTCTGATCCTTGTTGTCATCTGCTATCTTTAGCTCATCTATGCTCTGTCTATCCACTTTTATCTGTACCAGAATGAAAGTGACCATACTGGCATGGATCTCATTCTTATCATACAGCTTGTAGATGTCACTGCTGTTGCTCTTTCTTTTCTCTTGTTGTGCTCTTTGTTTAACCTCCTAAGACCCAAACTCTTCCACAACATGCATTTTTAATTTCTCTTTGATATTTGGGCATATTGGGGCCCAATGAATGTAAAAACAAAGATTTACCAGATTTTTTTTTTTTTTACCTTATTTTTGTTTTTAAGAAAAATAAGAGCCACATGGCCTGCATTTGGTAAATGGCCTGCATTTGTATAGCGCTTTTCTAGTCCATAGGACCCCAAAGCGCTTTACACTACATTCAGTCATTCACCCATTCACACACTGGCGATAGCAAGCTACATTGTAGCCACAGCTGCCCTGGGGCGCACTGACAGAGGCGAGGCTGCCGGACACAGGCGCCACCGGGCCCTCTGACCACCACCAGTAGGCAAACATGGGGTTAGTATCTTGCCCAAGGATATTTGACATGCAGCCCGGAGGCAGCCTGGGATCAAACCACCGACCTTCTGATTAGTGGCTGACCTGCTCTGCCACCTGAGCTATAGCCACATATTAGGATATTCGTTTAAAATCTTGATAGAACAGCAGCAGTTTACTCGTAAGTGGATATCGGGCCCATGTAGAGCAAAATTGAGTATTTTGGTCTAAATAACCCAAAATGTGATGTCCACATATGTGGACACCAGGTCCTAGGAGGTTAAATCTACCTTTTTTTTTATCTGCTTTTTTAGTTGGTGAAATTATTCAGGCTCAACCTAAGTAATTTTGTCTAGATAGTTGTAACTTTCCATCAAATGGTCTTTTGCTTTGCTTTACTTGAAAGATATTCTAGTTTTTAAAAACAAACAAACAAACACTCTTTCTTAGATATCTTGGAAGTCTTGTGTTCAATTTATGTTACAGTGGTTGTGTGTGTTTGCATAGGTATTTGCCTACACAGAACTTATGGAGAGGGGTTTTCAACCTACGGAAAGACGCCAACATGGAGTCCTGTAAATACCCAACAGTAGGGCTGCACGATTTTGCATAAAATGAGAATCACGATTTTTTGGCTTAGAATTGAGATCACGATTCTCTCACGATTTTCTTTTCCAGTATAAATATTTATTGCACTTATTAACTGCACATAAACTTCGTAACAGTTTAGACTGAACATAAAAACAATAAATAAACATAAAAACAACAAATGTCTCACGTTTTGTTGTTGCCGCAAAATGTTGTACTGCTTGAAATTCCGTCTCCACCGTTGCTCGACACTGCGTGTATAGAGCAGGTAGTGCAACAATAGAAAAATAGTTGCGGGACGGCACAGTGTAGCATTTGTCTAGGGTGTTGATCATTTTCCTAAATCCCTCATTTTGCACAGTGTTGATGGAGCCATATCTTTGGTCAGGTGATAAGTGATAGCCTCTGTAATTTCTTTGAGTTCGACGGGTATAGGGAAGTGCTGTATAAGGTTCCCGTTATTGGTGTTTGGGTGGTTGACCGGAACGGATTTTCTCCTGTCACTTTCTCGTCATCCCTGACGTGCTCTCCGTTGTTTTTTCCCCTGCTAATTTTAGCATCACACGGCACAGCTTCTGTATCACGTGGTATAAGGCTCCGCCCTTGTCATTTGTTGAGCATGAAGAGTGAGCGCTTGTTTTCATGCAGATTACGTCCCGGATAAAAATGCGGTACAATCGTCGTCGTCGTCTTTTTTTTTTTTTTTTTTTAAATCGTTGTCATTTGGAAATGAGATCGCACATAAGTATGAATCGAGATCGCGATTTTCTAATGATTAATCGTGCAGCCCTACCCAACAGTATGTAGCTTAACATGAATTACATTATGCATAGATCAAAGCAGTGAAGGTTTCAGGTTTGAAAAACAAAAGTCGCATCCTTGTTTCCGTGATGTAAATGAGACCCTGACTCGAAGGCTTCCTTTCCTCAACTTCTCAAGTCAAGCAAAAACATATAAAGCATACAGGAAGACCTATAGGCACACAGACACAAAAAAGGCTCAAGTGGTTAGTTAAATTGTTGTGTCATTTAGCTGCCACATTACATGCATTTTCTCTTTCATTGCCTTGCACATTCCCTCGCATCTCCTGTCCCTTTTGGCTTCTGTAGTGAAATCAAAAGCCCTGTAATAAGATGGAGATGCTGCCAACTCAAGTTATCCCTCTGGCTGAGACAAGCAGCGAGACAGGAAGGCATGCATCCAGGAACACATGCACACACATGCAGGCATACAGAAAGACACAAAACACAAGCAAAAGCAGGGACGTATTTAGATTGGTTGAATTAAATGTGAGATCCTTGAAATACATTTCTTTGCCATTGCACTACCAATGGCCAAATCAAGGTCCAGTGAGTGTTACTCACTATTAAGGCAGCTATGATACAGATAACCAGCCTGACATGATATTATTTACTTTAATTTGTATCTTGCACACTAAATAGTTTACCCCTCTACCCCTTTATTTTTGCCAAAAATTAACTGCCTTGATCCAAAAGCAATGACTTAAAACTCTTTAAGCTTATTTGATGCTTGAGTTCATGATATGATACGACCAAGCAGAAGAAGCAACGCCTGAAATAGATGCGAGGAGGTCAGTCATACAGGATACACCTTACTGTTTTCATGCAGTCAAGAGTGCAGATTCACTCACTCTTTCTGTGGTTATACAGGAATGTTGCAAACAATGTAAAACTATTTACCTCGTACTTTTTTCAAATGGGTTCAAGGGTTCAGGGTGTTGCCTTTCACACCCTGGAAACATGCCCAGCTACCCTGGACTGGAGCCAACACTGAGTGGCAAGCTTACTGGAAATATGAACCAGTCTACCCAAGGCCTAATGTTATTTATTTTTTGTGCTATCTGCATTATTGTGCTAAAAGGGCACTCGGTCAAGGACAAACATTAAACCTACTGCAAAATTCTGTGCGGCTTTTATCATTGTGATATCTTGAATGTTTTTCTTTTTCTCCAGGCAGATAATTAGTATCAATAGAGGAGTCACTGCTTTATTTTATTCTTAAACAGATGCTCCAAGTCTAAGAGAGCTCACTTACAGTTTCACATCAGTGGCCATGTGGCAGACATCAAAGCCTCTAGGAAAGAAAACTCAATTCCAAAGTGGCAACCTATGCACCTGGTATATGGTCCATATTTAGTGACTGAAACCGCAATGAAATAAAGGCTCAGTATTGTTGGGTCTGTGTTTCCACAAGCCCCGCTAAGTATTTCGAGAAAATATTAAACAAAGTTTAAACTTAAAATGGGGCTCAATTGTGCCTTGTGATTTTCTGAAGCCATCGCCCACTGGCTGCTTGATACAGATAATAAAGTAAATGTATTACATCAATAAAAGTTCCAGTGCAGGAAAACTCCATAAACAGACTTGTATATTGCACTTGTATTGAAAAAAAATGTATAGTGAAATGGTTGAACAGCCAGCTTAGTAAGCTATACTCACATGCATGCACTCACAACTCCAAAGAGACACACATTCAAACAAAGCATCTGTTCAATAGCCCAGAGTAAGGAGACTGTTCTTTGTGTTTCATCTGGAGTTGGAATGAATTTCTGTAAACACTTGGCCCTGTGAGAATATATGACACTGCACAAAGGATAGTCTCAGTGAGATTTAGATAGCAGGATACACTTCAAACACAAAAACACTGATGCACACATATAATACACATAATCCACAAATCATTTTAAGGTTGTTACAAATCTCATTCTGAAATGACATGCTTTGTCAAAAACTTTCACTTTAAACTATTAATGAAACCAAACTGTGTGTCCCTCTGTTTCTAAGTCGGCCTTATAAATGTATTTGGAAATAATTATTCATGTTTTTGTTTCATCTCGCTTAGACTATTGTAATTCCTTGTTTACTTGCTTAAGTACTGCCTCCCTGGAACGACTGCAGGGTGTTCAAAATGCTGCTAGGCTTCTGATAAAGCATCACAAATACTCCCATGCCACTCCCCTGCTGATTCAACTGCATTGGCTCCCTGTCATATTCAGGGTGAATTTTAAGATCATAATCATGACTTATAGGGCCCTGCACGGTGTAGCTCCAACTTACATAAGTGATCTTCTTCTTCCTTATCACCCCAGCAGCTCCCTGAGGTCTTGTGGCCAGGGGTTGCTGGTTGTCCAGCATACAAGGTTAAAAGCAAAAGGTGACAGAGCGTTTGTATCAGTGGCTCCCAGACTCTGGAACTCGTTCCCTTTGAGTTTGAGATCTGTGGACTCAGTCATGTCTTTTAAAAAGCAGTTAAAAACGTATCAGTTTAAACTTGCTTTTGGTTGATTTTGTTTTGTTTTAGATTTTAATGTCTGTTTTCTACCTTTGTAAAGCACTTTGTGATTTTATCTTGAAAGATGCTATATGAATAAAATTTTACTTTACTTACTTTCATGTTATCATGTCGCTATGTCTTGTGGGTGGATGAAGCTCAGGGGGCACAGGTCATCTACTAATTGGAAGGTTGGTGGTTCGATCCCTGGCTGCTCCAGTCTGCATGCCAAATATCCTTGGGCAAGTCGCTCTCCAATGCATGTATGAGTGTGTGAGAATGTTAGATAGAAAGCACTTAAGCATAGAAAAAAAGTGCTTGGGTGAATGAGGCATGCTATAGTTACATGCTTACCAATTACGTAGCTATAGTTCTCTTGTGACTAAATATTGTAGGCAAATGCGCTGTATGCTTGAGCGTATGTGTGCACATAAATCTCCAATTCCATCAAAGTCGAGCTTGAAACCTGTGGAACATGAACTCTGACAGTTAGCCTGTCAACTTGAAAATCAATGCCGCACGCTTCAACTGTTATAAATGATGGACAGGCTGTCATTCAAAGACAGCAATAAAGGAACTGGATAAAGAAAAGAAAACAAAGGAATCCAATAGTTTAAAAAAAAATCGAGCCACACATACGACATGGAAAAGCTGGGTTAAAGGAAAAGAACACGTCGGCAACAGTATACACTATGAAACGTGCTCCAGATTTTCCCGGGTGAGCACAAATGAATGACACTCTTTGATAGACCTGAACTTGTCAGCTAATGTGCTGTTCAAGGACAGATCGTGGATGGATGGCTCGAGACGAAAACTTCTTAATAACTATCTAGAGACAAAACTTCCTAATAACAGTGCTGTCACAGATTGATGGAATCAAAACCATCCCTGGTGGGAGTGACAGTCCTTTTCTTTCCGTGCACATTAATTTGTTCAAACTCACATTTCCCCTTAGACAAACACCCCATTCCCACTGACGACTACCTGGAAAAGAACTCAATTCTTTATTCACAGCTAACAACTGTGACCTGAATATGTCGCTACCAATTCTTAGATTGCCGCGATACTGGCCACTGAATGATGAGCTGCATTCTAAGGCACAAGCTCTCAAATCATATTATGGATGTTGCCACAATTGCTGCTGCGAGCAATTCAGAACTCTAGGAGAGCAGTTTCTTTTCATTAGTGTGCATACTACAACCGCAATTCCGAAAAAGTTGGGTCATTGTGTAAATTGATACACAAAAACAGAATGCAACACTTTGCAAATCTCATAAAGTCACATTTTATTCACAAATGTTATCATTTTAAACCCTTTAATGGGAACTATGCCATATTTGACATGAGTTTTTTAAGCTTTACGGTATCAGCATGATCTTTTTCCTGAAACACCTGAAAAGATTCCACAGCACATTTACGGATAATACAAAATGATACAAATTAAAGGAAGTATATGCAAATGTATAATTATTCATTTTTTTAAAAAAGGGTTCGACAAACACTACAGTTTCCAAAGATTAGAACTTCCTGGTAATTAGTTTGGGGTTTACAGTGTTAACAATTGTTTGAAATATGTGGATGGCAGCAACATGTTTCAAATAAGCTGGCACAGGGGGCAACAAAAAGTTGAAAAAGTGTTACTAAAAAAGAATCAACTGAAGGAACATTTTGCAACTAATTAGGTTAATTGGCAACAGGTCAGCAGCTTGACTGGGTATAAAAAGAGCATCTAAAAAAGTTCAGAGTTAAACTTGTGGAACTATTTCAGAATAATGGTGCCCAACAAAAAATTGCAAAGACTTTAAATATCTCATCATCTACATAACAAAATATCATCAAAAGATTCTGAGGATCTGCAGAAATCTCTGTCTGCAAGGGACAAGGCCTAAAAAATGTTGGATGCATAAGATCTCCGGGCTCTCAGGCATTGCTGGATTAAAGACAGGAAAGTTTTGTATGATGGAAATACTGCATGAAATCTGAAGCACAGTCCACCGTGCCATCCACAAATTCAGGTTAAAGCTCTATCGTGTAAAGAAGAAGCCATATGTGAACATGATCTAGAAACACTGCCACCTTCTCTGGGAAAAGCTCATTTAAAATGGACTGAGGCAAAGTGGAGAGATGTTCTGTGGTCAGACGAATTTAAATTTGAAATTATTTTTGGAAAATACACACACACACACACACACACACACACACACACACACACACACACACACACACACACACACACACACACATCCTCTGGACTAAAGAGGAGAGGGAACATCCAGCTTGTTATCAGCACTCATTTCAAATGTTTGCTGTTACATGCCCGGAGTAGGGGTAACCCAGACATAACATGAGGTGTGACTCCCTCACTCCTACCACTCCCAAAAAAAGGCCTGCAGCATCAATTCAAGATGCCAAACAGCAGTTTATTCACTTCTGAGGTGAGCAATGCCAAAGCAACAAACAAAAGTTTCCCTAAGAAAAGTAAAAGGCAAACAAAAGACAGTTTTCCAACCTATACTCGTAACAAATAAACATGAGGAAAAGGACTGTAAGGAAAAAAGGTCTTCTCATTCATACTAAACTGCTACACAGTGCTCAAGATGTATATTGTTTAAGTATTCATAATTCACAGTTTACAAAAAGTATTTACACAAGTCTCTCAGCAAACCACACAGATATTAGAATATATTCAAGATTCAACTCCTAGCTTCTAATCAGGCTTCTAAAACAAACACTCAGCAGATCACAGCGTTGGTAGCAAACTAACTGCTGGCACTTTGTTGGGTGCAGAGAAAGCAAGAAGAGCATGAGATGGCTGTCAGATAAAGGCTAAGAATCTGCTGTCCATCCAGTCATTGAACCCAGACAACCCCACTAACTTCTTCAAACCAGTCAATCAGCAGTTTCCATGTGATTGTGGATCACCTGAATTAGGGCTGGGCCATATCATACCGTTCACAGTAATACCAGTATAATGTTAGGCAATGATAAGAAAATGAAATATCGCGATAGAATTTGGGTAAAACGCGCATGCGCAGTGCCTTTGTTTTTATATGCACATGGCAGAAGAAGCATGGCGGTGACGGAGAATGAGAAGGGCGAAAGTGGATTGTTGAATGAAACAGATGAACCAGAATTGGTTTGTAAAAATGCTGCAACTTCAGTGGTGTGGAATTGTTTTGGCTTTTGTTCCGTCAGATACACACCAAAGCACAATTTTTGGTAGAGCATGCAAGCATTATTACCGTGTTTTTCGGAAAATAAGTCACTCTTAAAATCCTTTGATTTTCTGAAAAATCGACAGTTTCCCTTATAATTCTTATACATGAATTCCGGTTGTGCTGACTGACCTCGAACCGATTTTATGTGGTACAGGGCGCTCGAAAATCTGTCATAAAATGTTTTACTATGACTTTGCTAAGCTACGAAGCTACACCACTTTATGGATTGTCGGAGCATTACAGCTACCGTAGTCAGGAGATTCGTGGAGTGATACGTACTGTGCTTCAACATAATATTACCATATCGTGTGTGTGTATAACCTCTTTTTAATTTTGTAGATATTATACGTGGTTATGCTGAGGATATGTCAGCCAATTTCCACTGGAAATGCCTTCTGGTTAAACTGTCAGCAAGGAATTTTCATTTGCACTGTTAAATTTTTATATAGCTTTAATGCACATACAAAACAACTGCTTGTTTTAGTAAAAATACATTGATGTTGTTGGTTTTTTTTGGAGTTGTAAAGTATTTTGTCTCACGTCAATTATATCGTCAGTTATATCGTTATCGCAAATTTTCAAATATATATCGTGATAAATATTTTTGGCCATATTACCCTGCCCTAACCTGAATTTCCTTCTCTGATGCACATGCATTCGAATATAAAACTGGTAGCTTTGATGTTTGGAATGACAGGAGGACTTGACTTGGCTGGTTGCTCAACTGGTTGTAATCTGGTTGCAGTTAAATCAATGCATCAATGTGAATTTCTGTTTAATGTGAATTCTCGTGAATGTAGATGACAAGAGATTTATCAAAACCAGATTACATGTAATTACAGTACCTATTTGACCGCACACTGATAGCAGGCATAACCATCTTGATATACCAAAGTCCCTTGAGTTCTATTAACAGAACACATTCCTGAAAAGGCCACACTTAAAAGTAAAACAAAGCACTTTTGCAAACATCGCTATAATCGACGGCAGCTACAGCGCACATTCCCGCATGACAAATTGAAAAATGTGGAGAAGTGACAGACTGTAGAATATTGATGGGATATGATGCAAGATCAAGCCAGCCCAGCTAGTCTTTTGTGTGTGTTCAAGTATGATGTGGTGTTTATTGGATGACTATATTTAGTTCATTCCCCTGCGCTTCATTTTAAGTGGACTCTTCTAAAAGAATTATCTGCTGTCACTACAATTCTCTATGGATGCTGACGACTGTGTAAAACACTCCATCCCCATACGGGCCTACACTAACCAAGATGCACACACAGTTGAAGTGATCAAACATACCGCTTAATTTCTGCACACAACAAAGAGCGGCAGCATAAACCTCTTCTTACCAATACTTACCAAAACGTGAACAAACAAATGTTCACCTCTAAATAGGATTCGTGCTCGTGTCACAGCAAGAGAATATTGAAAAGGACAATAACTCTCAGTAGCTGTTTAGCAGATGGAAAGTGTTTATGAAAACAACTCGTATCAGTGCGTTGGATTTACAATATATGCTCACAAGAATATAAACCCCTCTCATTGTGCAGCACACCCAGCTCTGGAGTCCTACACCAATTTTCTCAACCACCACTGCACCGTTGCGATAAACGTTAAATCAATCTTTTCTGTTTTGTGTTGTTTGTTATGACACATTCTCTCAGCTCACACCCAGCCTCCGTGGACCTCTGACACCTTACAAATAGAATTTTACTGCGAAAGCAGAGAGGGTGAAAGAGAGAGAAAGGCATAGAGATAGAAAGTATGAAAAAGAGACTGTATACAAAGGCAGTGGAGATTGAAGAGGAGGGTGACGAGAGATATGACAAAGAAAGCAGGGATATAAGGCGGGGAGAAAGAGAGCAGTGAGGATGAAGGCAGAAAATAAGGCACAACAAAGAAAACAAATAGCTGATGTTGTGCTTACAATTCTGTCTCTCCATTTATCAGCCCCTGGCATTCTCCCACAGTGATTAACTTTGTTCTCTAATGCTTTGTAGTTTTTCCTGTCAAAGTATTTCCCTTTTTTTCCAAACTAGGGGAAAAGTACAAGGTGATTTTGTTGTTGCTTTTCATTGGTGCTTGCCCCAAGCTGGCAACCTTGACTTTGAGAATTGTGCACTTGAAATTATTTGGAAAGTAAACAAAAGAGACTAACAGAGGAAGGAGTATAAATTAATAAAAAATAAATACAGGAAAAGAAAAGAAACAGGTGCTTCAATGTGACAGAGCTGCTGAATTTGGCTTTAGGAAACAAAGAAACACTGACATGTTGAATATGCAACCAGCTCAGGGTTGATACTATATAACAAGAAAATGCCGTTCCACACGAATTCACATGCTGCACATATGCATATACATATATGCCAAAAACAAGCAGAAACACTATCTAGACGGAGAAAAGTACCTCAAGTTTAAAAATATTCTCCACCATCAATATTAATCAGTCCATTCTGAACCAAGACATGTTTTTGCTCACACACGGATAAACAGAACAGACAGAATGGAATCTTGAGGAGGAATGTCATCCTGTACAAAGAATGAGTAGAAAATTACAGCAGCTAGTTGGTGAGCTGCCAACGGCAGCATGCAAGAGAAAGAAAACAGCAAAGAGAAATTCAGATTAAGAACACGGGAGATATGCACTGCATTTGCATGCATGCATGCAAAAAAAAAAAAAACGGGCAAAAAATCAAGCAGGGCAGACACTACTATTTCCTGTTAAGACAGTTAGATAAAACCTATCAAGTATTTTTAATGAAAAGTGACCAATTTAGATAGAATTAGCAATATGCTATGTTAGAATGCTGCGCTCTTTTTTTAATATTTAACTGGACGAGATCACAAACTTAATATATGCTGCAAATAGTTTATGGCATCCACAGAGAAACTTAGAAAGCAATGTGGAAAACTGTGAGGTAGTAATAGTGTGTGGGCTTTCAAAAGTACGTACATTTACAGGTTCTTTTATCATGATCAAGAGACCTTTTGCAAGGCTCCCTTGTTCTGCCCTAATGTAGTCTATCCCTGTCATGCTGTACAGTGTACCGGAGATCAATAACACACCTGCCTGGTGGTACCTTCTAATACATAAAAATCTAAGCGAAAAAAATGCCTTAAAGATGTGTATAAACTGAGTACACTATATATTCTAATATATACAAAATATACTGTATATTCAAACAAAAATACCATAGGTTTCCCTTGGAGAGCCACATGGAAATGTTTGCTTAAAGTTGTTTGACAATTCCTTACATGAACCATCTTACATGCAGAAAAGCCAAATTTACTCTGCATACCCACTGATACTATATACACACACACATAGCCTATACAAACAACAAAAGAGCAAAAGGGTGAGAAACAGCACAAACTAGTAGAATATTTGAGCTAAACTAAGCAGGCTAAGCTGTCAAAAAATTGTAGCAGGGGAAAAGGTCAAACATTGCTGCCGGGTATGTTCAGTTGATTCTAAATATCCAGAAATGCCAGCTTGCAAGAGTAAGAGAGCTGATTCTAGCAGGTAGTACAGCTAATGAACTTGTACTTACATAGAGCTTTTCTACTCTAAATGAATACTCAAAGCATTTTTTTTACTACAAGCCTAATTCATCCAATTACACACGCACACACATACGAAGAAGCACTTTTTTTCTATGCCTGTCTAACATTCATGCACACACGCACACTGCAATGGATGCATCGGGGCAACTTAGGGGTAGCATGTAGCCAAAGGATACTTTGACATGCAGACTAGAGGAGTCAAGGACCTCCTGAGCCACAGCCACCCAAAGTTTGAGACACTATTATTGGAAACATATTTTGACATTCATGATGAGATTTGATGACAAGAAGTGACACATCAAACAATCACAAACAATTTCTATACAAATCTGAAGCCATCTGTGGAGCACCACCACATTCAAAATAGAGTCATTAAATGTAATAAGTCATCCTGTTACACTGATTAATAAATATGAAGCACAAAATGAGATATCATAACTGAGTCACCATTTTTAATGGCTCAATAAAGGCTGATCAGAATCTGACCATTATGCAATGTGTCACCTAACGTGTATTGTCTTCCTAAGCTAGACGGTCTGACTCGGCTGCTCTCCTTAATGATACACAATGAACATTTTATTTCATACACGAGTGTGAATGAAGCAGTGACAGTGGTCAGGCAAATTTAGTCCATTTATAAAAGCCTGTCTTTCCTGATTGTTACTTTCCCTGATTACACTGCTCTTATTATCATGTTACCTGTTTTCAACTGTCTGTAATTTAGTCACAGTTAAAAAGAATAATGATAATAACAGGTAATAAAACTACACTATTTGGCTTGTATGGTTTTTGCAGTGTGTACTGATTTTTAGTTTAGCGAGGTATGTTTCTCTAGTTTAATAAAGTAATAGTTTTAAATCACAGCCATCAGAATTTTGAAGAGTAGCTCATGAAACATAAAGTGACTAAGATGTAAAAAGCTAACATTCCCTTTTCCATCTGCAAGGATGTGCATGTTTAATCAGCTTTTAGCTAAATGAACTAATGGGCCATGATCTATGTAGTAGATACCTAATATTAATAAGCTTGCACGAGATCAAGGAAATATTCCTGTTTATCAAAAACATCAATATTTCAAGTTAATATTGTCCATTAAGTGACTAAGATGTAAAAAGCTAACATTCCCTTTTCCATCTGCAAGGATGTGCATGTTTAATCAGCTTTTAGCTAAATGAACTAATGGGCCATGATCTATGTAGTAGATACCTAATATTAATAAGCTTGCACGAGATCAAGGAAATATTCCTGTTTATCAAAAACATCAATATTTCAAGTTAATATTGTCCATTAAGGTCTATTAGATTTCATTCATAAACAGGGGTAATCAGACTGAGAGCCATGCCAGTAATGTTTCTCCTTTGCTTCATTCATTATATGTGGTCAAGCAACCACTGCATAAAAATGTTTTTTTATTTTGTTGTGTTTCTTCAACTTTCTTCTACATGGTGCCAGTTTTTGAATTTCCTTTACATCATACCACCGTCTCTCCTTTTTGTCGCCATTCTGCAAGAGACATTTTCAATACTGTCAGCCCTCATTACAGTTTATTTAACTGATGAGCTGATTATGGGTGAGCCTTTTCAGATTTTTTCAGCTCTGCCACAGCTCATTTTGCGACCATGGTATCCATCTGAATTTTGCGAATAAGAAGTCATTAGCAGTGAAACGACAGATCAATGAGAGAGAAATTGCATTGGATCAACATAAACCTCAGTGTTTGATTATGACACTAAAAGTGTGGTACTAGTAACCAACGGAAACACATGCCACTTATCTAAGTGATGAGATTAAAGCAGCAGCCCGTGGCATTTATTTCATTTATTTGTTGAGGAAGTTGTTCTGTGTTTTTCTTGCTTAGTTTGTTTAATTTTTTATTTACTAGATCAAACATATTGTGTTTATCGTACATTTCTGTCTATGAAGACCTTTTAAAATCAGTCTGTTATTGACACAAAACCTACTTATCTGGTGTGAATCCCATTAAATAATAGACCTAAAGTTGCAGTGAATGCACTGATTTTGATTACAGCACCGACAGCGATTCGATCCACTTCAGTTTATTTAATATGGCTGACTGAGTCACTCTGAATATGAGCTGTCTTTAAGTTATTGACTGAGCTATTTCTATGATGTAGCTGCATAATCTACAGCTACTATACTCTGGAAAATGTTCTTTATATTCAAAGAGTTTAAAGGTTTCTCAGACAGGTACCTTTTTTTGTCCGTTAAGCAGACTGATTATATACACTACCACCTTTTATGTGTTTTCATGCTTTTATTAAAATCTAAGCAAAGCAGTAAAGGTCATGCTAATACTCTGGCTGGTTAACTTGCAGCTTTTCTATAGCAATAAAAGGAACACAAAAATAACTCCTACACGTTCCCAGTCTTTTGTTGACTTACAAACTATTTGGTTACCAGGGTAAAGCACCAATCACAGAAGCTTGACTGTCACCATGCCTGTCTAAAAAATATATTGTTTTTTTAGATAGGCGTATCATAATGGCCACCAGGCTTTCTCCAACTATTTCTTCCATGTGCCCATGGAAGTAAGGCAGTGCAATACTTCACTTAGTTTTCAGAGAACCAGGTTTACGCTAGTAACCAAGCACTTACTTTCAAACCTTAATAATAATAATAATAATAATAATAATGGATTGGATTTATATAGCGCTTTTCAAGGCACCCAAAGCGCTTTACAATACCACTATTCATTCACTCTCACATTCATACACTGGTGGAAGCAAGCTACAGTTGTAGCCACAGCTGCCCTGGGGCAGACTGACAGAAGCGAGGCTGCCATATCGCGCCATCGGCCCCTCTGGCCAACACCAGTAGGCAAGTAGGGTAAAGTGTCTTGCCCAGGGACACAACGACCAGGACAGAGAGCCCAGGGATCGAACCGGCGACCTTCCGGTTACAGATGCGATTCCCAACCCCCTGAGCCACGGTCGCCCCCGTAACCTTGCTCAATATCTCACTATAGGAGCTATACCCCAATCACCCCGACTGTATATATCCCAAAACACATCGAGCCCGGCAGGTCAACACCTCAGCCCCAGCCCCAACACTAAGTGTGTGGAGACATTCACATTGAGACTGTAAACTCCTCTAAATGTGTGACCAACTAGCAGCCTGACAGATGTTCTTCACAGAAATACCCTGAAACATGGCTCATGAGGTAGCTATTGAAACTGGAATCATAACGATCTCTACCGTCCAGTGTGACAGCCACTGACAAGGCAAAGGCAAGAAAGAGTTGCTTTCCCTAAACCCCTTAGTCCTGTTTAAATAAATGTGTAATGCTCTGATGGGAAAGAGTGAATTAAGCAGATTCTGGCTCTCATCTGCAAATGATTGGAGATGAAAAACCTGCAGGGCAAACATATGCAAACTCCCTAACCTTAGGCATGAAGGCAGAGTAAGGATTGTCTATTAATATAGGGTGTCGTAAAGAGTATCCTTCACTGATCCTTATACTCTGTGTATTTCTGTAACAACCAGAGAAAATAGAGTAAGATAGAGAATAGTGGAAAAGAGGAAGAGGAGATGGCATGTAGCAGCCAAACTGGGAACAAAATGTCCAGGACATTACCACAGTGAATGCAACCTAACCACATATCACATCACCAAGGTGCTCTGAAAACGTTTGACCCCCAATGTGTGCACATATTCTATAATTCTAATATGAATCCATCTGTTTTAATATTAATTTGTTAATGACTTATTCATTCTAATTGCCCTTGTTCTCAATATCTTTTTAACTTTTCTTTGTCATTTTCAATTTCACTCTGAATTATAAATTCATTCTTTCTCTTTTCCCCTCACTCAGTTCTTCTGCTCTATCTCCTGTTTGTGCTCTCACCCTCGCATGCCCTTTCTCTTACTATTTACTTCATCTTTCTGTCTTTTTACATCCCGCTGTGATCACTTTAGATTAAAACCATTCCATTTGGAAACCACAGGTTCAGTCAAAGGGCAACATCTAAACACTTCTACAACTGGCAAACGGTTTTCTAAAAACTTCACGTTCAAGCAAACCGTGACAGATTAAATTACCAGGTAGCACCTGAAGCCTGGGTTTGGATGATATTCTCATTTAATACTCTCTGTGGCCTCAAACTGTTTACTCCAGCGGTCAATAAAATAAGGGAAGAGAAAGAAAGGAAAAAGATACTCCACAAGCTGTTATAACTGAATCAAAACAAGTCTGACGAACAGAAAGCCAATCATCAAAGGCAGAAATACTCAAATTAAATCTATTCATAGATGGATAGATAGCTAGATAGCTAGATAGATAGACAGACAGATAGACAGATAGATAGATAGATGCTAATAACCTTTTCACAAACGTTAAAAATGTTGAGTTTAATTACACATTAATGTTTCTTATGTCTAATTTATGTAAATGTTTACCACAGAAGTTGCATTTCAATTAGCAATCTTCAAGCACCATCTTATAATGTATTATTTGAAAGCTGTCAGACTGTGGAAGTTTGGAAGGGCAGGGTGGCCATTAACTCATTTCTTTACTAATGTTGAACCTGATAGCCCCAGCATCACTCCAGTTCTTTCTGATGCCAATTTAAACTTCTTTGACTTGACATAAAATCACATTTGTTTGTTTAAGAAATGACATACTGTTAGAATGAAAGGAGCAAATTATAAAGAGAGAGCCTGCATTGCAGTTCATGATTACTCTCACTCCTATTTATTTAACTCCCAATCTTCCAATCTCAATCTACTGAATTACTGCTTTAACCTATTTCTGAAACCTTTATCCTGCAGATTTTACTTTTGGCAGTCTTTTCACATCTTTTTCTTCTTTACCCCTCTAATCATTTTAAGCACTCTTAGTCTTCTTGAGAAATCCGGATTCCAAAAATATCTGGAGCATCTGCTCGGAAAAATGTCAATTCTGAGAGGGATAGAAAAGAAAATACATGAAACAACATGGCATAATTACAGTTTTGCCTGGGATGAAAGTGAAAATGCAATTTTATTTTTGTTTTCTGTTTACCAATATGGTCATTGAACAGTGACAGTAGTGTGGGTTAGGTGTTTTCTTGCTATTGCTTGTTCAGCAGGGGATCTGCAGTGAAGTGACTATGAGGAAATTGTGTATGAAAAGGAGAAGCATCCAGTTCTCCTGTGCAAAAACAAACAGACACACATTATGACAGATAAACAGAGAATCAGCTGCTGATTTATATCTATGGCCTCTTCGGCAAGACTCTCCTCCCATGGTTGGGCGCTTCCACTGTCTTAGATTGCAGTTAGCAATAGAAGTCTTTGTTCTGCTCTACAGCCCATGAACCCACTCTCTTCTTACTGCTTGTTCTGGCTGGAGTAACCTGCGAGTTTACAGTGGAACCTCAGAACAGAAAATGAACTACTGCTGCCAGCTGTGGTCCAAGATGGTACAGCTGTGATTCCTTTATCCCGTGGCCAGACAGACTCCATCAGTGACTGAACTTTTAAAAGAGGGGCAAGGGCGGTTTGACAAAACAAAGACTTCATTAGATTTGAATCTTGAAACCATGTTTGACTTAATTTAACAAGGGTAAAAAAGGTTAAGTGAGCACACTCTTAGGTGAAATTCTCCACCTAGTTACATTTTGTTTTCATGGTAAACAAGTATGACAGCTCATCTGCTCATCTTATCTGCATTCTATGTCCAGTGTTCACGACATCCCAATATTTCATTCTTGCTTCCCTTTTCCAGCTATGGTTTTATTTGTTCAACTCCAAGAGTTTCATTGCTTTATTTATTAATATCACCATGAACATTGTGTGCAAGTTGCCATTTGGGTATTATGGTATGAAGTACATAAGAAAAGTTTCTAATGAAAAATTAAATAAGAAAAGTTTTTAAATGAAAGCCAAGACTGTTAAAGTCTCTCTTTATTTGAAGAACAAACTTCCCAAATGTCTTATGAGTATCTGCCTTATCTCAGAAAGGCCTAAATAAGAACTGAGAGAGCTGGTAAATTATATCTGATTTCTTCATGAGGACAAAAAAGACCGCATGGCTGTAAGAAGCGAACTGTCATAAGACTGTTCCACTGCACCACTGAGATTAATATTTTAACATTTGTATTGGCTCTCTCATAATCGTGCGCGTGTGCAGTGTGTTGCATGTGGCTGTAAAATGCCATTTCATGCAGTGTGCTACATTATTACAAGAAAAAGAAATTTCATTCTTGATACCTGTCTCAACAATATTGTTAAAAATCAGAAAAACACTTGGAAACTGGTGATAATCTTTTGATAATTTAGAGCACAGAGACAGGAGTTTCTGCAGTTAAAGTGACATTTAAATCTTACCCATATGGCTAATTTGTGCCTGTGCTTTTCTTCCACTTTGGCTATTTTCTGTAAACACTGTTCTGTCTGGAGTAAATGATGAATGAAGCCGAGCAGTATGCCACTAACCTTGATGCAATGCAGAGTGCGGTTTGGGTGTCAAGGATTACCTGGCTTTGTAGCTGCTGTTCCCGCCTGCTTAAACCATTTCCAAAGTAAATGGTGCAATGAGCAGTCATATCTTGTGCTATTTCCATTGTTCTGTCAAGCGACGCATAAATACCTCGATCCCACTCAAAAACTAACCAACCTGCTTAAAGAAAGATGGATTGGAGAGTCAGATTTCCCAGGAGGGAAGGTGTGGTGGATCTACACTACCACCAGACAGTTTTCTCCATTATAGATTGCTGTAATGCAAAACAAGTGTTTTCACAGCAGGTAGGTAAGTAAAGAAATTGAATTATATCTTCTCAATATATCCTTTTTAAGCCTATCACTTTTGGTTGAAATGTTTTTGTACACATTTGAGATGAAATTGAACAAAAACAAAGATTACCACAACCTGTGGATTCCCACAGTTCCAAGACCCCTGAGGGTCCTGCTCACAAGATGAATGCGATGCTTGCCAATAAAATTTGGCCTCGGATTTGAAGAACAATCTCAGTTTGCTTTCCTTCTGCCAAATATTTCAATGTAGTTATTTTGATCAAGCTAATGCAAAGAGATGACGAGCTTCCTGTTCTACTGTGTAAACCATGACACAATGCACTGTGCATCACCGTGTGTAATTTATTTAGTCTGTATGAGTGAGTACTAACAACAAAGACGTGTTTCATCACAATATCAGGGAGGAGGAAACAGATGCGTAGCTAGAGAAATGTTACAAAGAGACAGACAGGCATGTTCTCTAGTGCCACAGGTTGACCCCATCAAAGTGCTGTCAGACCTGAAGACATAACAAAGAACAGGAGTTATTGAAAACAGCCACACTGCTTGTCTTTCTGTTTATTTCCTATTTTATACAGAGACGTTGTGTGGACCAAGAGGAAATATAAAAGCACATTTTTCTACCTTTTTTTATATTTAGAAAAACTGAAACCAGAAGTGAGAAAAACATTTCAGTCAACTAAAATAAAAATAAAGACAAGACCGTAAAAAAAAAAAGAAAACAAACTGAAATAATTTTGTGACCTTGCAATTTGGCTAAATTTGGTATCACAGCTAGGCTGATGTGGATTTGATGAAGATGTTAATTGAGAGTTTGGATGGCTACAAGAGTGTGAGTCAACTGCTTTGAAAAAGTTTTGTGTTTTTGATGTAATACCTGTACTAAGTATCCAAAATCTTGCCTCCTGCATGTTTTCTCCATGCAATAACACGTAAAACAACTGAAATCAGAAAACTGTGAAAATAAATAAACACTTAAAAAAAAAATAAAAAAAAAAAAAAACAAAACTAATTAGTAAATACAAAAGTGTAAAAAGGCTGCAGTGGTTACAAAATAAAGTAAACTGCATTTTGCTATTTCTTTTCTTTGGAAGGAGGAGGAGATGAAACTAAATATTTCATTGTGGAGCACGATGTGATGTATTCTTTATAGCTTTATGCCTAATAAAAGGATAGGTATGTTAGTGTTGTCACTCTCATCAAGGCTATTGTTGCACAGGTGTCTGTAAATAAAACTCTGACATTTAAAAGCAGAAAGTTTGATTGTAAAATAATGAATCAGTCCCACATCGCCTGTACCATTTCTCATGAGTGGTAAAATAAGGCAGATCAAGCTGGCTTTTTCCATGCCTATCACAACTGATGCCAAGACAAGCGCCAGCAGCTTGTATTTTGGCAAAGTAGGTAGCTGACAACACCTCATCAGGTTCCATTAATGTCCTGCCGAGACAGATGAAAGGAAGGTCCGGCCTCATGAAATTTCTGTCACTGGCAGTGTTATACTGCTTCTGGTTATGGTTACTGAACAGCTTTTAAGGGTACAATGTGTCATCCATTGAGTAACAGTTGTAACAGTCCATTTGAACTTAGAATTTTAGATAAATGCAATACATTTTAAATGGGATTTGGTGTTTTGTACACTCTAGTGGTTCTAGCGGCCATAAATTTAAAAATAAATCAAGCCCTCTATAAGAAGGGGGTAGATTCAGGCAGTGGCAGGAGAAAATATGCTAAGCTTCATTCAATAATTAATTTATTCATTCTTTCATATGTCTTGTGCTCAGTGGTCCATTTTGACGAAGGAGTGAAGCTGACTGAGAAACAGAAAGTCAAGTTGGTGTTCTTTGATGGACGAGTTGAGACAACTCAAATGCAAAGGTGCATTTTTGATTTTGGTCAGAGCCGATCTAATGCTTTGAGTTCCTCTGTACAAAATATTCTTTCAACAGGCCACTAGTATTCTTTGGACCATGAGCCCATGAGACAGATACACTTTTGTTACTTCAATTTTTTTTTTTGCTTAATGCTTTAAAGCCTTCAACCAAACTCCTCCATTCACTTCAGGGTTTTGAGATATGATCAATAAATACACGAATGTGAGTACAGCACCAGGTTTTGAAATTCTCTCCTTCATGCTTTACCAGATAGTTCAGTCTGGTTAATCCTTCCCCTGGTTTTCTGCAAAGAAACTTTCTATCATCAAATTCATGTGATGTCTAAAAATCACTGTAAAGTGCTTTCTGATCCCAGGGTATCAAACTGGGCATGAGTCATGTAATCTACTGGTACTGGTAGTCTGGATGTTATGGCATCGATAATGTGCCACTATACTTCTTCACTTAAGTCACAATTCACAAGTAGTAAACTGGATGATGGAGGAAGTTTTTTTGGTTTTTTTTTTTTTGCTGAATCAAATAGAGCTTTTGTGCCAAATAAATTCATAATTAATGCATTAAGCATTTAACCTCCAGTTCACACAGGTGACATTAGCAGATTGATGTACCTGAAAATCAGAACTTGCCCAAATGTAGGTTATTGCTAGATGTTTCCGACTCGCTAGTATGACAGCCTCGTTTCATGTCATAACCTTATGGCCGTGCTTACAGGTCACTATCGCTATCTGACAGGATGAAGAAAAGGAAAGAGATTGTTTTCCTTTCAGAAATGTCAAATCACTTTCTAAATGTAGTAGAAATCACACCTTTGAAGTTAAATTACTAACCCAACACTGACACAAAATCATCGAGGATTTCGACCTAAGGCAGTTGGCATGAACTCTCAACTGATGTGAGATAGTGGTGCTAAAAGAGCATGCACGCTACCATTCCTGTCTCACTCTGCCAAAGGCATTCCCCTCAGACTACAGTCACTATCCATTGCATAATAACCTAAAAAGCATGCACATAAACCAGAAGCATCCAACCACATGTCTTTAGGCCACAGCAAAAACACGCTGCTCCTCCCTGGAATAAAGTGCATACCATGTACTTATTTCGGCTAAAAGGCACTACATCTTCCTCATTCTCCACAACGGATGTACTGACTACTTGATTGTTGACTGAGTAAATCACCAACAGACCACAGGTATCTGCATCTGTAAATTAACAGCTTTCACAAAACTTTTTAAAAAATTTCCTGATTCGTTTTTTTCTCCATTATTCTAGGATTTTTGCCATCAAACACACAAAGAAACCTTACATACCAGCTGACTTCAGCTTGGTATTACATATAAACTACCCCTAAAGTCATTAAACCATTCATTTATATTAATAAAGCGCAGTAGAATGTATTGCATATTATGCATATTGCTCTCTAGCCATTAATTACATTTCTCTATTGTCTGATTTAAGATCAAGACCAGTGCAGAAAATAAAATCTGTGTTATAACCATATTTTACATCTAAAGGAACACACTTCCAAGTATCCAAGTAATTAGCAAAAACTGGAATGAAGGCGGTCAATACTAGTACTGACTGTTAATTATTGTCAAAAATAAAAAGTTTAAAATACATAGTGCGGCATCAGCAGCTCTCAGGCAGTTTGGAAGGAATGCAAATAAAAGTAAATCAAATAAACCTGTTATGGTAAGAAGAGCTTTTAAACATAATTTCAAATAAGCAGGCTACATAATTGGACACTGTTTAGAAACTTCCCACTGGAATGCATAATGTCAGCTCCCTTTCAACTCTTCATGTAATCTCTTACATCCCCTGTTTAATGTTACATTTCAGCAGCGCTGTCATTTTTCCACTTGAAGAATTAAGACGCATTACACATTACACTCTTTTCATTACACTCTTTTCCCCAAGCGTACTACGTATATTCACAGACATAGTCTCCATAAGTACAAGCTGGCACACAAACACGCTGCATACCATGGCATTTTTACAATATGGCAATATGCCAACACGTTCAAGCATACTGTACAGCATGTCGTGCACTGAGATGATCCTTATAGCGCTCACTCACACATACAATATGAGAGAATGCACACAGGCCTGATTTGGCTTGACTGCACAGTAATGCACTGGGGTTAGATGGTTGTCCAGTGTGCATAACCCTCGGCAACTACATGGAGATGAAAAAATAAGACTGTCTGTTCTCATATTCCACTGGGCTGCTGAGCTGCACAGCTAGACAGGACAGCAGGAGATAGGAGTGGAGTGTCTGTGTCTGTATGTGCACATTATCAGCTGACTGCCTAGGTTTACCACTTGCAGCGTGTACTGTAAATCTGATATGTGTATTTATTGATACAGAGACACACTGATAAAGAAATCACATTATTTAACCGAGCTGGGATTTGTTTAATCATATTTTTTTAAATGCATTCATAATAAAATTGTGAGCTGAAAATTATATTTCCTCTAACGCTGACTTTCTCCTGCCAGTACTGGAGGGTTTAACATTTCCAAAATACCATAATAAGTCTTGTTGTACTGCATCACTCTCTGTTGATGTAAAATCTAGAAATTTGTTGACATGACAAACTAATCCAACTAAAGCCTTGTCACATGCATGCACACAGATAAACAAAAAACAAATGAAATACATGCTACACAAAAACCTCTGTGTCATCAATAAACTGTGAACATCCACAAAGAGTGAGACGAGGAATATCTAAGCACTAACTTTTGCTGTCTAAAGTTAATTCCACTTTAATTCTGAATATTGACTTTAAACTCTTGTCTTTGTAGCCTTGTTACATACTAATCCACTCTTGCGCTCCCCCTCACCACTAAACCTTTCCTGAATTACAGCCCATTGTCCTACTGTGCATGTCCGGTTCTAAGCTCATTGAACTCTGTTAAATTTGAGTGTACGTAAGCCAGATTCTCCATGTATGTGTGAGAGCATGCACTATAGTTTTCAAAATAATACCAGAAAATTTGGAAATGGAGCACAAATCTGATTGACCTTTCCCCACAAGCTTTTCTATGCATACACATATAAAAAGTAAAATAAATAAATAAAAGGACGCCCACTCGTATTTTCTCCTGTACACAGAGGTCACCGGAAATCAGTGGAATTAATAGGACCAAAAACAACAATATCCTGACGATTAGAGCCGGGACCTTCAGACTAAAGAGGATTTTCAGCTTAACTTTTTAAGATTTAGCTACAAGACTTATGCTCAGGACCACAGTGTAATTGAATAAGACATTTGTATAAGGATTACCAGGACCCAGTTCTAATTCTTTTTATTTAATACCGCAAAGAGATATTTTCAGTCAAGTGAATAATGGCTGTAAATAACAAAGGTAAAGCAATAATGTATCCTCTGACATCACAGTGTGTGTAAAAGGGTCAAGAAATTAAGCAAAATAAAGACATTCAAATTCTACTCATCCAAACATGGAGTTACAGTATGAATTGAATTACAGTGTGTTAAATGCAACAAAACTCGTGGTGCATGAAGCTTAAATGTTCTTGACTGAAGTTCACTGCTTTCCCTGAAGCAATAAACACTTAAACAAGATTATTCTTCACACACAATTTATAAATTCCCATTTTGTTGAGACTATCCTAACAAGGACGAGCCAGAGGAGGGTCGAGACATTACAAAAAATACAAGTAATGCAAATTAGTGCAACGGCAGTAGTTGAATATAGATTTGAGTAAATAAAAATGCACATAAACCTGACCTACACTGTGTTAAATCAAAAAGAAAAGTGTAGTTATCATTCAACTAACTAAAGTAATAAATAATCCAACAGTTATAAAGAGTGCTTCAAAAGAGGACTTCTCTATTCCATAACCATTAAGAACTTCTTTGTTTGTAGACACCATCCTCCCTGCATCTGGATGCTACATTAAACAGAGAGTCTGAGTCAAGCTGCAGAATGGTACCCTGGTGACAAAGATAAAGGGACTGATCAGATCGCATAAACATTTGAGCTGAAAGACGTGCACACTCCGCTGTAAGACAGAGCGAGGGAACAAATCTTCTCATAATTCACCCACAGAGCTTTGTCAGCTAACATTAGCAGGCTCGGTGTGAACTGAGATGAAACTCAAGAAATTTATCTTATTTAATGCAGCCAGGCGTCGTTAACATGTTTTTGATGATGAAGATTAATGGCAATGTTCTTAAAGCACTCAAAGAACATATATCTTGCAAATACAACCCAGATGGCTAAACTATTTCTCTGCAACTGAAGTTGCAGTCAAGTGGATGCTCCCTCCTAGGAACACTCCAGGCAAAAATGTAAAGAGGAGCAAAATTCAAGCCTGTTTTTACTAGTTTCTATATTTAACCCGTGTATTTACTGAGAAACCACGCTCACAAAAATACATGTTGCAGTGAAGTATCTGTATCTCCAAAAGTTAGAGTGCTTTCCCTAAAAAAGTTGCGCTGAGATTTACAGCACTGTACAAAAGTCTTGAGTCAGTCCTCATTTCTTTATATTTTGCAATGTGAAAAGTGAAAATTGCGCAGCGATTTATTGAAACCATCAATACAAATACAGCATACAAGGCAAAAACAGAGTTTGTAGGATTCTAATTCAATGTTTGGTATGACCTCCTTTATTATTCAACACATCCCGAACTCTCTGTTGCAAGCTTTCTTCTTACTTCTTGAGTTTTGGGGAATAGTTTTCCAGGATTCTTAGAAGACATTCAATGCTCTTCTTTGAATGTTGCCTGACACTGTTTCAGTACTATTGATGTCCGGGCTTGGGGAGATCAATTGATGGCTCTATGATTTTACTGCATTGACAGTGTGTATTGGATCATTGTCATGCTGAAAAATGAAGTAGATCCCAACCAGATGGTAACCAGATAATATTCCATGGTGGAGCCAAATCTACCGATACATTTCTGTGTTCATAACTCCATTAATTTGAAAATGATTTCCAACACCATTGGTTGAAATGCAGCCTCAAACCTCAGCCTCAAAGAGCCTCCACCCTGCTTTACAAATGTTAGCAGAAGACACTGACTGCTGCACTTCTCTCCTGACCTCTTCCGTACAAACTGATGACAATCTCAGCCAGAAATCTGACATTTGGATTCATCACTCCATAAGACCTGCTGCCACCTGTTTTCAGTCCAGGTCTTGTTAAATTTGACATACTTCAGCCTGTTCTCCCTGTTTCCCTTCCTTAAGAATGGCTTTTTGACAGCCACCCTTCCACTGAGACCATTTATGATGAGTCATCACTGAACAGTAGATGGATCAGCTGAAGGACCAGATGCATCTCTCAGGTCCTGTGTCAGGTTTTTGTTGGCGTTTTCCCATTTCTTAAAGACATGACTTAAGAAATTGTATATGTTTCTGTGGCATGCCATTTCTTCTCTTTTCTTCCACTTGTCTAGATTCCACAAATTTTTTTAAGGACACATTGTTCACTATGCTCAGATATGTCAAGTTTATCTAACAGCCTTTCGGGATTGTACCTGTTACACCGTGTTATCTTTGTCTTTTTTCACAGGTTCCGCTAAAGAAGTGGCAACAAATTATACAATTGCAACAGGCTGCAGAAACACAGCCTGTCTCTTT
The DNA here is from genome assembly GCF_057382185.1 of Mchenga conophoros. Classification (NCBI taxonomy): domain Eukaryota; kingdom Metazoa; phylum Chordata; class Actinopteri; order Cichliformes; family Cichlidae; genus Mchenga; species Mchenga conophoros. The sequence goes on along the minus strand of NC_140537.1, from coordinate 23,783,348 downwards.
AGTAACAAACGGCCTAAAGAAACAATTTATAATTGATTGTTTGCCAAGTTTTCTGTCATAGATAGACACAACACTTGTTCATCCGTTGAGTTTTTTATGCTTTTTTTATGCTTCATAGCTCCGTGTTAAGTGGCTTAACAAACAAACAAAAAAGACATTGTTCTGAAAAATTTGAAATGCAAGGACTGGGTGAATAACCAGCCAATGCCCAATGAAAATCTTTGAAAGACCTTCAGAAAAATGCTATTTTTCAAGACCACTTTTAAAAAATGACAAGAACGTCTGGTTTACTGGGAAAAGAAATACAAAAAGAAATGAGAGATGACTCAAAACTTTAGCAAAATGCTGTAATAACATTTTTAACATTACTCAGTATTTCTTTTCCAATGCAATGCTACAAAAGTTACTACAGTGCAGTGAATTATTAAGCTCAATTATCAGTCAAAGGGTTTTTAGCAAGGGTGGGTAAGTCCAGGCCTCGAGGGCCGGTGTCCTGCAGGTTTTAGATCTCACCCTGGGGCAGCACACCTGAATCAAATGATTACTTCATTACCAGGACTCTGGAGAACTTCAAGACATGTTGAGGAGGTAATTTAGACATTTAAATCAGCTGTGTTGCATCAAGGACACATCTAAAACCTGCAGGACACCGGCCCTTGAGGCCTGGAGTTCAACATCTGTGGTTTAAGGGTTAAAATATCAGTATGAAATGTTCAAAATGTATATAAATATAGAAAAAAGCTGTAGATGTCATCTAAGTACCAAAAATACTGTCTTATTATACACTACATGGACAAAAGTACTGGGCTATCTATACACGTTGCACCTACTGGAGCTCCTCGGCCACAGAAACTCATGCCGTGAAGCACCTGGGGCAGAGTTTTTGTGTTCATGTTAATACCAGAGGAGGTTTGGAACTCCACAGTTATTAAGCACTGGTGATCTCGCTCTGTAACATTACATTGTCTTTGCCTTCATGGCACTTAAACTTTGTACCACTTACACCTAATTGTGGAGTATCTAGAGGGGAAGAAATCAACATTAAATTCCTAAAGTGACTTGTTGTTATGGTTGCGTCCTTATGCAGTACCACACAAAAGTTCGGTGAGCTCTTCTGAACAATCCAATCTTTCATGAATATTTGTTAAAGCACAGCTAAGTGATTGAGTTTACACAACTGTGGCAATGTGACTGAAAACATCCGAAACACCTTTTTTTTAATTTTCAGATGGTATTGATGGTAGCATCACTTTTACATCTGTATTGAACATTGTTGTTGAAACTATGAAAAATCCTATCTGAGAAACGCCAGTAATATGCATTCCTCAAGCTGGTAGCAAGGAGAATACACTTTAGATATACATCACATAAAGAAGGCACTAAAAGAATATAGGCTTAATGAAAAGGACACAGAAATGTGAGTTTTTCCTTTGGTAGTGGTTAAAACAGATGGTTACAGAACATAGAGTAAAGGAAATGCAAGAGAGAGAGGCGCAAAGGATAGAGAGCAAGACAAAGGAGCAGGAGAAAAGCAAGTCAAAAGCATAGAGGGTGAGAAAAAGAGAGCCCAAAGGGTTCTCTGCAGCCAGACGGGTTCTAATGATGCCGTCTCAATAACAGATTCACTGTGCACGAAGTAGTGGTTGTGCTTGAGTGTACAATGAAGTAAGACATTTCTTTTAGTAGTTTTTTTTATCTGGACATAGCTTCTTTTTTTAATACCGGAACACAAAGAACAGTGTCATATAAATAAACATATAAAAATTGTAGAAATCCTTTAAAAATAAATCATTTCCGCCAAAGCAGCTTTAATTTATTTTTCAACACTTCAGCTCTTTAAAATCACATACACTGGGCTCTGGAGTGAACAATTCTTCTAGTCTGAAGAATGTCAGCAATAGAAATAGAAACTATAGTAATGATTTAAACCTTAAGCAAGCAGTGTAGAATGTTATTTTCTTAGGTTCAAAGATCCTTACACATATAAAAGCAAAACATTTCCCAGGAGCTACCTGCACTACCTAATATTCCACCACTTTAATCTGGATGCTGCTACTTTTACAGTGGCTGCATAATCAGCACAAAAAAACAAACAAAACGCAACAACAATCAATATGCTTGCTTCCTCGCTAGAAGTCCCTGTGGCATTCATTACTGTAAATAAGAATGAAGTTTACTTGACTTGCTTAAGGATACAAATTTGTAAACCATTATGAGGCTGTGACTTATGCCACATTGGGGCATCCAAGAGACAAGCATGTGTTGATTTAATAAGAGATACAAGAGCTATATGTTTATATACTATAATGGAATATGTATTTAAAATTAGCTGTAGATTACATTTCTGAGACACGCCACGCATAATAAGAAGAAACAGTGGGAGCTGCATTAATGCAGTTAGATCAGCGCCACATTCTCATCACGTAGTGCTGTTTGAATGACCAACACAGCTGTTACTGTCTGTCTAGCATATTTATTATTACCTTATGTTGTTTGCACTCCATGGAGCGTCTGCATAAATCATTTCACAGGACAGCTTTTCAGCCTCCGGATCTGTGTTAATGCAAAGTATGTGCTGATCTCCATAGATGCACATAGTTTGACTGTAAACATTTAAAATATATATATAAAATCAAGAATTCTGCACCTCTGTGTAGGAATTTGACCTCTGTGTTTAACCCAACTGGGAGCTATGAACACACGGTAGAAGACATAAGCAAATGCACCCACTAGCAGTTAAAACAGGAGCCAGGGCACCAGGCAGCCAGAGGCAGCCCTTCAGAAATAACTGGGGGAGGGGTTTTTCTGTGCATTGCAGCACTTAAGGTAGAGGCAGGGGGCGCTACTCCAACAATGAAGAGTCCACATGTGGCTTTGTTGAATGAGATATGAGGTACAACACCTTAACAGCACAAATGGAGCATGTTTATGAAACTTTATCCTATAAAGAGCTCAGCTCAGATTTACGATGTTAAATCACAACTTACTGTCTACCACAGTAAGTTGTGGCATATGAAAAGCAATGATGGCCTTACCCATATGGAAAAGATATATATAAATCTTATAAAGTTTGTATCTGTCTTGTGTGAAACTTGTATGAAAAGCATACAAGAGTGAAAACAGATATAAGATCCCTTGAAAAATTATATAAATGAAACTTGTATGTTTTGGATACTTTACTAAAACAATATATGAAAGTAATGAGAAAGTGGCCACCTTCATGAGTAAATCATATAAGCCTTATATGATTCACTATATGAAGTAGGCCACATCTTATGCAAGCGTTTTATAAGTTTTTACTATTTCTTTTCCATATGGGTAAGAACAAAAGTCGTAAATTCCTCCATGACTGCAAGAAGATGAAATAATTTACCAAACATAACAAACTGTGTGCAAATATCTGCTCTCGCTGTTGTCTCCCTTTGAATTTGTGGGAATTTCTTTTTCAGAGCATTAAGGAACACTATAGTGAACGCTACAATCCAGATAGGCACACGCAGGCAGCGTTGTGACGTGTTGCCAAGTGTGTCAGACAAACAAACACAGTGATTAGCAAAGTGTCTAACACCTCTCAGTTCCAATGTCTATTTCTGTAATCGCTGACAGCATTTTAAGCACTAAGGGGGAGACAGGGAGGGAGAGGGGAGAACAACGGAGGGAGGTAAAATGGGGAAAGAGGATATATATATATGTATATATATGTATATATATATATATATATATATATATATATATATATATATAGACATATATATACATATATATGTATATATATATGTATATATATATATGTGTATATGTGTATATATATATATGTATGTGTATGTGTATATATGTATATGTATATGTATATATATATATATATATATATATATATATATATATATATATATACATATACATATATTAGGGGTGCAACGATATTCGTATCGATATTGAACCGTTCGATACAGTGCTTTCGGTTCGGTACGCATGTGTATCGAACAATACAACATTTGTAATTTATTTTATCAATTTTCCTTCTGACGATGCTGTCTGTGTTGAGCGCTCAGTGAATCTGCGTTCGACTACTCCGCCTAGGCTGCACTGTCCAGCGCAGATCCACTGAGCGCTCAACACAGACAGCATCGTCAGAAGGAAGAGCGCAGGGCACCTCCCCCACCCTCATTCAGATCTGGCGTTTGGAATTATTTTGGTTTTCATGTGACGTATGACCCTGAAGGTAAGCGAGTCATGGACTAAAGTAAAACAGTATGTTGGATGTGCCATGCAATGCTCAATTACATTGGTGTGAACTAGTGTGTTAGCGCAGTTAGCTCGTTAACGTGTTGGCCGTCTAGCCCCATGCACGGCGCGATCGGCGGTAGCTCGTTAACGGAGAATTGCCGTGTTGTGGCGTTAAGGTCATTTCAACGAGATTAACCTGAAAGCACTAGTGGGAACACAACGAATATGACTGCACATTTACGCCGACATCATCCTAGTGCAAAGACAAGTGGAAGCAGACAAAAAAAAGCAAGCATGCTACTAACTTTAGCAGAGTCATTTAGACAGCTGTTAGCACATGATTCTCCTTATGCTGCTGAGAATATAGCCCAGAAGAAGCGGATAGTATAGCTTTTATTTTGGAAAGAGCCATTTCTCTGTAATAAACTCTCTTTTCCAAAGATGAGTGATTCCTCAATCAGATACAGGGCTTGCAATATCGCTAGCCCGACGTCCCGGAGCTAGCGATTTTTTCAGTCGGGCTACCAAAATCTATCTCTTCCCTGCCCGTCGGGCTATTGTAGGAAAAATATATGTCAATGCTTTTGCATTCTTTCAGAAATGTAGCTGGGTAATTATGTCATTGGCATCGGTGAGCCACTGTCAATATGTGACATATTGAAGTCGCGTTTGAATTTGCGCTTGTTTTTTTGCTTTCACTTTGCAATCGTGCGAACTGTGTATAGAGAGCGACAGCACTGATCTGTGAGTGATGATAATTTGTGCACCAATTCCTCTGACATCGTCTTATTAATCGTTAGCTTACTATGCAAACATGACAAGTGAAATCTCCCGCAGCAAGCTTAAACATGTGAGAGGTTGATCGCGCAGAGAATCGCTGAGCTTATGTGAGTGCGCGTGTAAAAGCATTTCAGTTCTGCTGGGCCAAATAAGACAGGTCAGGGTGAAGAAGTGACGGCCAAAGAAAAGCTTACCACAAAACGGAGAAGTTATGACAAATCAGACTATAAGGCAAAAAGAAAGTGCAGCTTTATGGTTTCATGGACAAAAGAATTTCTGTGGCTGCAATATGACGAGCTAAATAACCAGGGCTCCACATAAGTGGTCCGCAGGTGCGCATTCGCTGTCAAAATAAAAAACACGCACAAGGGTTAGGGTTAAATTTAAAAACTGTACTTTTGAGTTAAAATATATATTTATAATTTTAATAAATGACAAATTAAAAATGCATGAACATTTTTTTGTATCGAAAAAATATCGAACCGTGACACCAAAGTATCGAACCGAACCGAACCGTGAATTTTGTGTATCGTTGCACCCCTAATATATATGTGTATATATATATATATATATATATATATATATATACAGTGGGGCAAAAAAGTATTTAGTCAGCCACCGATTGTGCAAGTTCCCCCACTTAAAATGATGACAGAGGTCAGTAATTTGCACCAGAGGTACACTTCAACTGTGAGAGACAGAATGTGAAAAAAAAATCCATGAATTCACATGGTAGGATTTGTAAAGAATTTATTCGTAAATCAGGGTGGAAAATAAGTATTTGGTCACCTCAAACAAGGAAAATCTCTGGCTCTCACAGACCTGTAACGTCTTCTGTAAGAAGCTTTTCTGTCCCCCACTCGTTACCTGTATGAATGGCACCTGTTTGAACTCATCGTCTGTATAAAAGACACCTGTCCACAGCCTCAAACAGTCAGACTCCAAACTCCGCCATGGCCAAGACCAAAGAGCTTTCAAAGGACACCAGGAAAAGTATTGTAGACCTGCACCAGACTGGGAAGAGTGAATCTACAATAGGCAAGCAGCTTGGTGTGAAAAAAATCAACTGTGGGAGCAATCATCAGAAAATGGAAGACATACAAGACCACTGATAATCTCCCTCGATCTGGGGCTCCACGCAAGATCTCATCCAGTGGGGTCAAAATGATCATGAGAACGGTGAGCAAAGATCCCAGAACCACACGGGGGGACCTGGGAGATTGACCTGCAAAGAGCTGGGACCAAAGTAACAAAGGTCACCATCAGTAACAAACTACAACGGCAGGGAATCAAATCCCGCAGTGCCAGACGTGTTCCGCTGCTGAAGCCAGTGCATGTCCAGGCCCGTCTGAAGTTTGCCAGAGAGCACATGGATGATACAGCAGAGGATTGGGAGAATGTCATGTGGTCAGATGAAACCAAAGTAGAACTTTTTGGTATAAACTCAACTCGTCGTGTTTGGAGGAAGAAGAATACTGAGTTGCATCCCAAGAACACCATACCTACTGTGAAGCATGGGGGTGGAAACATCATGCTATGGGGCTGTTTTTCTGCCAAGGGGACAGGACGACTGATCCGTGTTAAGGACAGAATGAATGGGGCCATGTATCGTGAGATTTTGAGCCAAAACCTCCTTCCATCAGTGAGAACTTTGAAGATGAAACGAGGCTGGGTCTTCCAACATGACAATGATCCAAAACACACCGCCCGGGCAACAAAGGAGTGGCTCCGTAAGAAGCATTTGAAAGTCCTGGAGTGGCCTAGCCAGTCTCCAGACCTCAACCCCATAGAAAATCTGTGGCGGGAGTTGAAAGTCCGTGTTGCTCGGCGACAGCCCCAAAACATCACTGCTCTCGAGAAGATCTGCATGGAGGAATGGGCCAAAATACCAGCTACTGTGTGTGCAAACCTGGTAAAGACCTATAGTAAACGTTTGACCTCTGTTATTGCCAACAAAGGTTATGTTACAAAGTATTGAGTTGTATTTTTGTTATTGACCAAATACTTATTTTCCACCCTGATTTACGAATAAATTCTTTACAAATCCTACCATGTGAATTCATGGATTTTTTTTTCACATTCTGTCTCTCACAGTTGAAGTGTACCTCTGGTGCAAATTACTGACCTCTGTCATCATTTTAGGTGGGGGAACTTGCACAATCGGTGGCTGACTAAATACTTTTTTGCCCCACTGTATATATACAGCACAGGTACAGATATGAAATATTATATCACAGAGAATATGACTCCAGACAAAGACTGAGGTGGGAGCAGAGGCCAAGTCAGGGGTGAAGTCTCACTGTGTTATTCACTGAGAAACAGAAATGAGTCCAACAGTAATACAAGTTTTTCTTCCTCCGCTATCAGGTAAAAGCTACTACTGCTTATGTACTGTTTTCATTTTGTGAGCATCTGAGTGTGTGTGCTGATGTGCGTCTGTGTGTTTGATGTTGCACAGGTCACACGTTAAGTATTGTGTTTGCATTTCTGCAAAGCAGTCCAAAGAACAGCTAAAAAAAGGATTCTTAAATATTCTTTTGAGCTCTCAAAGTAAATCAATAAATCTGAAAAGGGCCGCGCCGACAGGATCGTGTAATAAATATTTTTTTCCTCCTCAACGTGTTAATTAACTACTTCTCACCGAAAATAAGAAAAGGATCATTGTGAGAGAGTTGTGAAAATTACCAGTAAAAGTGTGAAACTGAAAGTAAGCAGAAAGCACACTACAAGTCATGCATGTGATCAGATTTGTGCAGCTCTAGTACAATAGAGTTCGTGACCGATCATCTCCATGCGTCACTGTTCAGTGAATCATTCACAAATGCATGAAGCAAAGACAGAGCATAAAGGGACGATGCAGGCAATGCTCTTTGGATTTCAAAGTGTTATAAATGTAACTGTCAAGATTTTTTGCGGGGGTATTTTCCCTTGCCAATTTGTCCTTCTTCGCATGCGTATACTGGGCCACATGTGTTAGTGTATCTGCGTGTGTGCACAATGCAGAACAAACTTCCAAATGTCATGTTTACTTTGTCTTTAGATTGCCACTCCATAATTTGATGTGGAGGAAATATTTTTGAAAAAAGAAACTAATAATGTTGGCACTCACACAGACACGCTTGCACAAAGATGCGTGAACAAACACCCATGCTGAATATGTGGCCAAACACACAGATTGTGGTCAGGACGTGTGCTTACAAATGACCACTATTACTTGCATGCAAGCTCAGACAATATGCACACCGACTAATGCGTGCTCGCATGCTCACACACAAGTGTGCCTGAGACACTCACACAAATGTTGTACACATGCAAAAACATATTTTCTGCACATTCAGGGAACCTTGTACCCCTGTGAGACACAGTGCAGATAACTGGAAGACTAAAACAGCATTTGTGTCAGCAGAGACGGTGAACAAGACCGTGAAAAACCACGAAAAAGAGAGAGGAAGGAAGGAGAGGGCAGCTGTAAATATTCACACAGCTACAAGGACGTAAGAGGAACAAAAGGGATGAATAACACGCAAGGACACCCACATATAGTATATATGTCATATAGTACATGCAACAGAAATGTGCAACTGCACACTCACAAACACACACACATAAAGCTGACAGTCCCACTAGTATTTATTATAATAAGGTTTCCCATACACTCTACAAACACTTTATTACGGACACCTTGTTGGTACAGGGTTGGACCCTTGTACTATATATAGGTCCTGGAATCATCCCTCAGATTGTGATGCTATCGTATCTTATTGATACGATAGCATCCCACAGCTGCTGCAGCTTTGTCTCCTCCACACCCATGATGTGAGTTAACCTGTTGGAAGCAGTCATCAGAAGATGGGTACACTGTAATCATAAAGGTATGGACATGGTCAGGAACAATACAGGTGTAGGAGATGGTGTTTAAATGATGCTGAATTGGTGTTGTGAGGTCCAGTATCCCCAGTGGGGTGACTGTAGTTCAGGCGGTAAAGCAGGTCATCTGGAGCAGGATGGTTGGTGGTTCGATCCAAGGATTTAGATGATCCAAGTATCCTTAGGAAAGATACTGAACCCCAAGTTGCTCTCTAATGCATTCATCACAATACCAGTGTGTGTGAATGTTAGATAGAAAGCACTTATGTGTGGACAAAAAGTGCTCATATTAATGGGTGTGAATGAATGAATGTGGTATAAACCGCTTTGAATGCTCAAGTAGTAAAGCACTATATAAAAACCACTCCATTTACCAATATCGCCTACACCATTACACTACCAGCAGCCTGAACCATTGATGCAAGGCAGGATGAATCCATGCTTTCATGTTGTTTACATCAAATTCTGGCTCTACCATATGAATGTTGCAGCAGAAATGAAGACTCATTAGACCAGACAAAGTTTTTCCATTCTTCTGTTGTCTAATTTTGGTGAGCCTGTGTGAAATGTAGCCTCAGTTAACTGTTCTTAGGTGTACTGTTGCTGTAGTCCATCTGCTTCAAGGTGTCTAGCATGGAAAAATTGGTTTCCATCTGAATGGAAAACATGGCTTCCATTCAGAAGTGTTCTTCTACATAACTTGGTTGTAACGAGTGGTTATTTGATTTACTGTTGCTCTCATCAGCTACAAGCAGTATGGCTACTCTATTCTGACCTGACATCAACAAGGTATTTTCATCCAGAGAACTGCTGCTCACTGGATTTTTTTCTGTTTTTTATAAACCTTATAGATGCTTCTGCAGAAAAATCTCAGTAGGTCAGAAGTTTGTGGAATACTGAGACCAACCAGCCTGCAAGGCACCAACAACCATGCCAAGTTCAACATCATTTAAATTAGCTTTCATTCTCATTCTGATGTTCAGTTTGAAATACAGGAATACATCTTAACCATGTCTACAAGCCTAAATGCACTGGGTTTCTGTGATGTGGTTGGCTGATTACATATTCGCTTTAAGGAATAGTTATTCAGTTATTTCTACCATGTGAGTAACTTCTAGTCACTGCACAGTCTCTAAAATCAGCTAGCTTCTGAAAATATTTCATTGAGAACACAATATTAAGAGCACAGAGCCACAAAGGCACGCCTTTACATTTTTTATATTTTTTGTGTGGATTCTTCATGCATTCTGTGCTGCCAGAAGTGGTTTAAATCAATCTACGCAAAAAGCAAGCTGACACTTGCAACAAAAGTTTTTGTCCTCAGATGACATTAAGCGTGTGCCAACTGCATAAACGCACAATACAATCATCCGGGAACAAGGGCCTGTGTTGTACTAGTCCTTCCCAACCCATCTGGTCCATTCTACCTGTATTCTGACTGATACAGTGAGATGAAGCACCTTCAGCAGGGCAGGCCAGTCTACCCTCGCCTGCATCTGCAGTCAACCTCAGACAAGCAATCATACTTCTTCTCACAGTTACCTGTCACTTCATCTCAACTTCAGAAACACACACACACACATTCTCAATTTCTCTCTCTGCCTGGTTAAGGGTTCTGCCTCAGTGACCAGGTACAGACGTCAGAGCAGCTGCCACTGTCTGTCTCTTTCCTTTACAAGAAGATACATAACAGTCCCAAATACCACACCGCAAACATACAGAAACCAGACAAACAATTTGAACCTCAGTGAATCATATTCACATACAAAACAAAAAGGAGAAAAAAACCCCACTATTGTTCATGCACTAAGAAATATGAGGCGCTAAATCTTTCAAGTCAAAGATAGCACAGACCAGCACATCTGTCAACACTCAGACATAAAACTCAAAAGAGATGAAGCGTTTAACACACGCTGCCAAGCGCCCACCCTGCTGAATTGGTGCATACATTCAGATTTAAATATATGTGTGCACACACAAACAGAAAAGGACAGTTTCAAAAAGGAAGCGGTGTTGACAGCTGTGAAACTTGGAGACAAAACCAGACAAGAACAGCCATTCACACAAACTGAGATGTTTAGAAATCCTTCTCCAAGGAAAAGACCGGAATAGCACCAAAGTGAAAGGAAAAACCAGGACATGCCACCCCAATTTCTAAACCCTGTAAATAATGGAAACCTCTCATTTGGTCTTTCAACTCGTCCCATCCAAATGACAGAAATTCTTCTCTTTCTCAACAGTATGAAAGGACTGAGCCCCCCGTGTTCAAGCGTTGCAAAGATCCAATAATCTCGAAGTCAATTCTCTCACTCGTCACTTTATAACCTTTTTTTCTGCTTGCCTGCTTTATCTTTACCAAGTCTGTGATAACTGACTGAAACAGGGTTTTTTTTTTTTAACAAATTAATGCTCTATGTTTCTGGATATTTGTCTGTATTACATAACATGAGAAGCTACCATGATGTGTAAGATGTAAGAATGCAACTATGTTAAATACGAATCCCAGGAGCCATTCACCAATATAGGACGTGAATCTGTATCATTTAGTACATGGTAGTGGGTAGTCAAAGAACCCATGCTAAGCTACAGTACAGAACAACTAAGCCGTGTCAAATGAATCTCAGTGGACCTAAAATATCTGTGGTCACAGTCTTTGGCCCAGTTTTAGCAACACATGGGCTGGTTGTCAGCAGCACATTAGAAGCTAAGATCCTTACCCATAAACCAGCGCCATCAGGGAAGTGTGTGATCGACATCAGTGAGTCAGCCTGGGATCACAGAAGGTACAGACGCAGCCTCCGAAGCAGAGCTGTTCCAAGTTCCTCGGTACAACTCTAACAACCTCACTGCCAAGCATGTCGAAAAACAGTGCAAAAAATTGTTTTACATGGCATTCCTGCTGGCAGCTACGAGGAACCTCAGCAGTGTTGCCCTCATGAAAATGGTTTCTGTTTCAAAATTTCTACTATACAAATATTTCACTTTTTGCAAAAAAATAATTTGAAACCAAAAAGACATCAAATACTTAATAAAACAAAAGCAACTTTTGGCTGCTCCCTTATTCAGAAGGGGACGCCACAGTGGGTAGCTCCACATATTTGACTTGGCAGATTTTTATGCCAGATGCCTTTTCTGACATAACATCTATGTGATTTGTGTCTCCGTCCAGGATTGAATTGAGGATCTTTTGCTCACTAGGCAAATGTAAGCAACTACACTATCACTAAAAATGATAATAATATAATATACTATAATAACAACCTGTAGCCTCAGACTAAGTGAAAAACATAAACAGCACTGAAAGTGCTATGAATGGTGATCGTGCTGAGAGACAGAGAAAGGTAACTGTGCAAGACATCGCTTGAACCGGGATGAACCAGGCTCACAGACAAGGGAAAGAAGCCAGCATCTTTGACTCGTCTCTAATGCTTGATGTACCAGTGGATGCACTCTGACACACTGCGTGGCTAAAATTCAGTGACACCACAGTGAGGACTTAATTTGGCTGAATAAATCACCAAAGAATACAAATGTGCTTCTCTGGTAAAGGTCACGAGGTTGAAGTGTTTGCATGTTTGCTTACATAGCCGGAATACAATGATAACACTGAGAAGTGTCAGCTATTTACTGAAGTTTTAGATAAATGCTGTGGGTTGACCTTTCAGTATTCAGCACTGGAAATACATGATTTTAATTAAGCACCACAGATAAATGAACTGGGAAGGTTCAGAGTTTTTTAAAGACTCCAGTGGCATCAAAATATATATATACATATATATTATACATATATACCAGACCGACCGGTCTCTCTCATTCCCTAACACACACATGAAGAACCAATATGAACTGCCATCATAAAGCAAAGAGACATTGCCATGCAGAACACGATGCAGTGAGGGCCAAGAGGCAAGCGGACTGCCCCCCCCCCCCCCCTTTCCCTCTGCATGCTGATCATTAGAGAGACAAAATGGGAGAGAGACAGAGTGAAAAAAAGAGAGACTGGCAAAGCAGTAGTGCCAGCTCCCCTTGCAGCTCAATCACATTTAATGCCTGGATAGAGCAAGATGAAAACATCTGCCGGTCACTCCTGCAAATATCACCCAAATAACGGCAAGTCAGTTACAGACCAACAGGTTCTCAGATTAGACAGCTGAATGGTATGTGATGGTGATATAAAGTCTCCCTTTGTTGGTGCTTTTTTACTCTCTGTCTTCCTCTTTTTCTCTATTTGATATGCATCTCCCCTTGCATGTCTAGTTTTCCACCTCTTCCCCTCATTCCATCTTCAACAGCAACAAAGAGATTAAAGAGGGATTACTTCTGACATGTCAACGTGATGCACCCGGTGGGCATACTACTTTTTTATTTTTCATGTTGACCTAAGTCAATAAGATACACACACACACACGCACACACACAAACACACACACGTGGACTCACACAAGCCGAGATAGAGCGACGGCGAGAGAAAGTATCTCCACTATTGGCCTCTACTTAAAATAGTACCACCTTCTGTGAGTTACAGATCAAATCACAATGCACCTTGTGTCTTCTAATTCCATACCCTTGCTTATGTACCGTTTCCAAGATCTGCTGTAAAAGTGAGGATGAGGATGGATATTTTAGAGAAAAGAAAACTATGAGCGAGAGAGGAAGAGTATCATTTTGTGTTTCTAACTTTTAGCTGTGATTGAAAGTACTAGTATCTAGTAGGGAAATAAATAAATAAACTAGGTGGACAGGAGATTGAGCAAGAAATCACACTGCCCAGCTAACCATCTGCACTGAACCTTCTTCCATAAACGCATACATAGATAAGCTTGTACCCAACTGAAATAACAGCCCATAACAGACTGCACAGTTCTGCTAATTTCAAAGCATTTCTTGCCCAGGTTTCCACTGTATTGTAGATTTAACATACTAAAAGCTGGAGTTATTCCCCTAACTTTGTTCCCTGCTGTGCAAAAGTTGCTGTGCAAAAGTTGTAAGCAACTGTGAAAAAATGCTGTAAACAAAGAACGCTTTGAGAAATATAAATGATTGTTTATTGGTCCCAAATGTATTCTGCAATGACAATGACCCCAGACATACAGCCAAAGTCATTAAGAGCTATCTTCAGCGTAAAGAAGGACAAGAAGTACTGGTAGTGATGGTATGGCCCCCACAGAGCCCTGATCTCAACATCATCAAGTGTGTCTGGGATTACATGAAAAGACAGAAGGATGTGAGGAAGCATACAGCCTCAGAAGACCTGTGGTTATTTCCCCAAGATACTAGGAACAACCTACCTGCCGGGTTTCTTCAAAAAACTATGTGCAAGTGTACCTAGAAGAAATGATGCTGTTTTGAAGTCAAAGGGTGGTCACACCAAATATTGATTTGATTTAGATTTTTCTTTTGTTCATTCGCTGCATTTTGTTGATTGATGAAAATAAATGATTAACACATCCATTTTTGAAAGCATTCTTTGTTTACACCATCTTATACAAACATATATCCATATATATCTATATATCTATATCTATATATATATATATATATATATATATATATATATAGATATATATAGATATATATATATAGATATATATATGTCGAAATTCCCAGTCGGGGGCCGGTCTATCTACATCTATTTATCTGTTTAGTTTACAGTTTGGATTTGTTGAATTTTTGCAGTTTTGCAGAAACTTCATCTGCAAAAAATGCAGATTTTAACAACTAACCAAATCCCATTCTCAGAAAGATTTAAAGGGTAATACGTAAGCAAATGACTGGGTTTCGCATGCCAGTTGTAAAACACTGGGTTTAAAAATGATTGGCTAGAGTTTATTCCAAGAAGACAATGGAAATTTGACACCATGTCTGAAATATATGAAGAACAGAGAACAGCAGGTTCTTGCCAGCTACAGTTCCAGTGGCTGACAAGTGTAGTTACCCAAATTTGATCTGTCTTGTTTATGGTGAGCCTGAAAATGTCTCTGATTTAAGCACGTTGCTAGCACTCTTATCTGAAGAAACTTACAGTCAGCAAGCAGGTAAAAATTTGAACTCTTGCTGTGAGACACTTGCAGAACATGAACCTGCTGCTGTGATCAAACCATCACTCATGGGGATGAGCTGCCTAACCGCTGCCACCTGCACAGGGCAGGAACCACAGCACACAACCCCAACTAAGCTTCTGTGCACTTTACTGACTTTACAGCACTCAAATTTATGTAAAACTAAATTTAAATCAGAAACAAAAGGGAGGTTTTTGATCTACTGAGCAAACTATACTCAGTATTGGCAGGTTCCATTCTCTGCAAATTACCAGAATATGCATTTGCTGTCGACAAGACAAATCCCATTCGTTTTGCCATACTGCTGTTGTAGTTCTAATGTGGAGCATCTGCTTGGTCCATGGCCCAGAAAGGACCTCGAACTCAACCAGTGATTTTGGAAACTGCACTCAGTTAGCCACAAACCTGGCCTGGGATCAGCGCTGTAAATCACTAGGGTTTAAATGGATCAGGGTCTTCCCTCCTTGGCAGCATAATACTGTGAGATAGATGGTTTTAAGTGTGTGTGTGTGTGTGTGTGTGTGTGTGTGTGTGTGTGTGTGTGTGTGTGTGTGTGTGTGTGTGTGTGTGTGTGTGTGTCAATGGATCTGGATGTGATCTTGACCATGCACTTCGAGTTAAATAAAAAGTGGACAGATGCTTATCTTTTTGCATGTGTATGCTCTCTCTCGCTCTGGTCTATCGCATTTTCGAGGCCACCGAGTTGTGCATCGAATATGTGTGCCCACCACCACCTCGCGTCCTCATCTCATCCTGCAAGGCACGCTCTCCACTGTCAACTCTCCCCCTCCCTCTCTCGCGCTCTCTCTCTTTCTCTCCCCCTCCCACTCTCTCCCCAACCTATAGGAGCCGGAGGTGCTGCTACATCGACTCAAAGTGTATGCTCCTTGATTTGGAAATCACTCTCAACGCAACAGTGCCATGCTACACGGGTGGTGGTGGAGGGCAGAAAAGACATAAGGGCAGACAAAACCTTTTCTTTTCCTCTTGACACTGCAGTAGCTCGCGAAAGAAAGGTGACAGTGCCCCGTGCTCCAGGAAAATCTATAAGTGGAAAATTTCCTACCAGCCAGGATAATCTCTCTGACACGCAGGGCAACATCACGCCATCCAAAACCACCTGTTTTCCGCGCACGCTGTGCTCAAAGCAAGACAAACGCTGCACTCTAAGGGTAGACTCTTTTCTGAAAATTGTCCGCCTTTAATGTATGTGTTAATATATGCCCCAACTATATATATATATATATATATATATATATATATATATATATATATATATATATATATATATATATATATATATATATATATATATATATAACAAACCCACTATGGGTAGACTAGACAGAAAATGGGTTTATAAATGCAACTGATTTTCAGTAATGCCCTCAGCACTAACGCAAACTTCATTTGTATGACGCATAGCATATCTCCAGGTCATCATTTTAGCTGTGGAACAAAAGGCTAAAATTCACAAATATTCGCACTGAAATCCATTTGAAATATATTGTCTACATCCTGAATGCACTGAGTTCATTAACAAAGAACTCCACTTTATGCCACAGTGCGCCAAAGATATCGCCAGCGACGCTGTGATTTAAGAAGCACCGCGCATAGCAAGGCTGAAACATCCCGTCTGTTTCCTGAGAGACTCACAGAGAGTCTCGTTCTGGCTGCGATTTAGAGGAGGAAAAGCGCAGTAACTTACCGATGTGAATGATTGAATCCGAGAGTGTCGACTTCCACTCCTGGCTCCAAAAAACGGCAACGAGCAACACAGCCGATATAACTTTCATTATGTCCAGAAATATTCTCCCCCAGAAACCGAGAAAAACTACAGCTCTCTGCGCGAGAGCAAACTGAGTTAAAATCCCGAAAACAGAAGCTTCCTTTTTTAGTCCATCCGTAAGGTGGTGAAGGAAATTCCCGGTGATCTCTGTCTTTATGTGTTCTCTTGAGAGTGTAATGCTTGCCTGTAGATGAAAAGAGGAAGAGATTCCTGGGTAGTCATAGACTGGTGCCCTGTTGAAATTCCTCCCAACATTAAATCATGTTCTGGACGAGTAGAGACGTTGAGCCGTGGAGAAAACAAACCGCATCCAAACGCCGACGCGTTAAAACGAGCTGACGGGCTGGAGGTTGTGGCAGCTCATTTAAAGGAATAAATCTGTAATCATTTGATAACGTGAGAGGAAACCTTGTTATCTTGAAAAGCAGGTTCTGTTATAATGACTCGAGATCCCCAGCCTCTCAGACCTGGCGACGCAGTTTCCCCCTGCACCAATCACCAAACCACCACCAGCAGCAGCAGCAGCAGCCTCAACGGAGCAAGCCAACGGCCAAAACTTCCATTTATCCCAAAGGCTGTCTTTTTATTGTTCCTTCACCTAGCCACCGTTTAACCACCACAACAGGCAGAGCACCTTGACAAAACCCAGCAGCGACTTTTGACAGTCAATACAAGAAATGATGAAAAGCCTTGTCACATGGCATTAACACGGAGAGGTACCATATTCCGGAATTATCTGTAGCTTCCTGAAGAGATGAGAGAAAGAGGAGGGGGCTCTAACACGTATAGTATAGAGAGCTCCAAAAGCCACTATTATTTTCTTCGCCAGGAGGGGGGAAACGTAGGCTGGGCTACCAGGAGAAAAATTAACCGAGGGTGCGCGCAGCGACACTCCCGCGGTCCGCACTCCGTATGCGGGTGTTAGCGTCGGCCCCAGCAGCACGCGCGGTGGCTGGTAAAGAGGAGGTATGCTGCGTCCGTGAGGGGTGGGGGGGAAGAGAGAGGGGTGGGGTTGGAGTGAAGAGAGAGAGTGAGAGAGAGAGAAAGAAAGAGAGGAGGAGACCCAGGAGAGAGATAAAGAGAAAGAAGCGGCAGCAACTGTGAGCAGCAGCAGTTGCCAGCCGGGGCGCGCATCTACTGTCTGGAATTACCTTGGTGAAAGACAGATGAAATGTGAATATCAGGGAGGGCGGGGGATGCAGAGGGGAGTCTAACGAAGAGACAGACAGATGAGGAGAGGGGTAATCTGCTTTGCCACGGGCACTTCACTCAGCCGTTGATAGCTAACCCCCTTGTACAACAGGAGGTGGTGATGGGGATGCCAGTTTCTGTGCTGTATGAGGTTATCCGTCTCATCAACTGGACACTTTTTACATAAAAAACATTTCCATTAACTTTACCCTGCTGTGATGTTTTGTTTTAACGCGATCCTGTCTTTTTTTCTGATCAGTTCACTCAGTCACACCGCATCCTTGGAGTTGTCTTTCATACATTTCTATGTCCGAACTGGTTTCATTTCTCTCTGTGTCTTGTAGTTAGCTTAGTTTCCCCACAGTTATTCCCACCACGATTTACTACTCTCTACTCTGTCCTCCTCTGTCGCCCTTCCCTGCCTCCCTGGAAAGATGAAGTCCCCTGTGTTGCTCTTAATCTGCCCCAGACCGTGGATTAGAGATTATAAGGCCTGGGAGCCACAGGCTACTACTGGACTGACTATTTTATATGCATTCAAGGAATGAGGGATTAAACTGACAACAAAACTAAGACTGTCAAAGTTGCTCTCTCATGTCCTTGTTTCATCCCATTGATTTATTATTAAATGTTTATATAACCACTCACTTTGTATTTTACTACTACTTCTCTTCCAAAGTGACCTGTCTCACACCTGGTGACAGCTGGGATAGGTTCCAGCCCAGCTGCCACCCTAAATTGGACAAGTGGAAGAAAATGAATAGATGGAAACGAAATGAAAGACTTCAATCATGCAAAGTCCAGCGTTTTGCATTAAAAATAAAATACTTATAAAAAGTGGCTGGTAAAGAGGCGGTATGGTGTGTCCATGAGGATATCACTGATATTAAATAAATGAACAGAGAGAAAAGAGAGATCTTTGAAAGCATTCATTCATTTTATGTTTCACTTCTGTTTCTACTGTCAAGCAAAGTGATTTTTTAAAGTTTCCTTATATTTTTAATTTTCATTTTTGTCATTTTATTGCTTATGATAACCAAAAAATTTGTGTCTTTCTAGTGTGCTGGTTCCATTCCAACACATAACAGGTAAGAGCCTATTTATTATTATGGATACGCCTTTTATTCAGGCAGCTCACACAAAATTACAAGCATTTCTTCTGTTCTGGCACGCTGAGGCATTTGCACCCCAATTCCTGAATTTTAAAACAGTGCATAGCCACAAACTTTAAAGCACTCTTTGGCAAGTTTTATGGCTTGCTAAAAAAAACATTTAGCAGGTTGTATAATATGATATAATTAATTCATGAAAACCATTTTTAAAAAAGAGCTGTCTCAAATTTCTAGTGATTTATTTCTGTGTCATGAAATAATTAGTAAAATGGATTTTTATTTTTGTAGTGAACTCTCCAGTAAAGCGAGACCTTCAGCTAGAGCTTAAATGTCTAACATGTTGGAAAATACTTGACAGCCGTTGAGTAAACAGACAAAGTGAGACCTTGACCACCACTCAGATGATTGCATCCCTGCTCACCAGTTTATGTATTTTTGATAATCACTGCTTTAAAAGAGTAAAATCTTGCACCAGATGGACAGTGAACCGTCAGACCTAGATATCTATCCTGAATTTGGCAGAAGATTGATCCCTAACTGTAATTCCTCTATTACTGGTGCCCCAGAAGCTGAGGACGGTGTGGATAATGATAGTATCCTGTCACTTTGCAATGAATGAATGTACAAATGTGGTATCTGGGAGTTGTAAAACTACCTATACTATATCTATATATCTATATCTATAATATAGATAGATAGATATGGATATAGATATAGATATATATCCATATTACTTCAGGATACAAAATAGTGAAATTAAAAACTTTTCATGCCTAATATCATCCATAAAAACAGCTGAAAATGGTTTAAAAAATGGTGGCTTTCAAATGGATTGTGTTGTATATACATGACTATTTAATTCCATTTGCTCAGGAACTTTTATTACACTAGCTTCCTTATTAGTCTCATTTTTCAACAAGAAATTAGCCTAACAGAATTCAATACACAAAATTCTGAAATAGATTAAATGGAACTGTAGTCAGATGTTATCTGCTGGTGTCAACACTGTCATGGAACCTGTTCACATAACAATGAAGAAAGTCACTGAGAAGCTTGTTAACTAACCAAAAAGTTAACTGTCAGCAAAAAGTCATGAAACATATGCGACCGACCGACAGACAGTTATAATTTCACCCAAAAATGTGACCTCTTTCTAAAGGACTAAACCAAACCAGCAATTAAAAGCAAATATAAACAAGTAAATGAAAACCAGACAAAGACCAAGTGAAAACCAAGAAAAGCAAAAAGCTAAATACATCTCCCAAGCAGGACATGAACCACGGTCTCTTCAAAGAGGATCACAATCTCTCATAATGCTACATTTGGTGCTTCCAGACAGATGCAGTAGACACAGATAATTAGTATAAAATATGGATAAACTTATCATAGCTGATTTTTAGGAGAACACAAGTTACAACAAACATAGTGACTCAACACTACAGTACTAAACTCACACAGCTTATAACACCCCGCCCTAGTCATCTCTCTGGAGAAGCAGGTGTCTGCAGCTACCCTGTCCTTGATGCCCATTATTGAGCAGGAACCCAGCACCATCAGCTGGCAGAGGCCATCATACTGCTAAAAGCTCAACTGAGAAGAACCTTTTTTCAGTCCTCCCCAAATAGCAAGGCCTCACCAAACAGAGGATTTAACCCTAAAACAATCCATTAAAAAGGAAATCTTCTTCATATCTCTGAGACAACAGCCGCCTCTGAAAGCTTTTGATTCTCTGGGATGAAATTTGTGTGTCACACTAGAAAACAAATACACTTTTTACTTAAGCAATGAATGTCACCACCGCTCTTTACCCCATAAGCAATAATAGCAAAGGAAAAACTTTTTGACTATAAAAATGGGTTTTGAGTTTTTTAGTAAACTCATGTTAAAAGCAAGGGCACTTGTGCTTAGGTACTGCAGTTAAGTAAATGTCAAATATTGTAAAATGTTAGTAAAGTATTGCTTGTTTTTTCTAATTTATTGGAACATATACATACACAACTCTTTGATTTATTTACATTATATTTACTACAACTTACTATGTATCATAACATACTTTTTCAACGCTATGCTGATGATACCCAACTTTATTTATCAATGAAGCCAGATGATACACATTCATTTGTGAAACTACAAGAATGTCTTAAAAACATAAAGGTCTGGATGATCTCCAGTTTCCAGCTTCTTAGTTCAGATAAAGCTGAGGTTATTGTACTCATCCCTGACAATCTTAGAAACAGGGTGTCTAACCAAATACTTTCTCTGGATGACATTACCTTGTCTATCAGAAACACTGGGAAGAATCTTGGAGTAACTTTTGATCAGGATATGTCCTTTTATGCGCATACTACAAATATGTAGGACTGCTTTTTTGCATTTGCTCAATATCTGTAAAATTTGAAACATCCTGTCTCAGAGTGATG
The DNA here is from genome assembly GCF_057382185.1 of Mchenga conophoros. NCBI lineage: Eukaryota > Metazoa > Chordata > Actinopteri > Cichliformes > Cichlidae > Mchenga > Mchenga conophoros. The sequence continues at coordinate 23,761,903 of NC_140537.1, read as the reverse complement.
CTGAAAGACTAGTTCATGCATTTATTACTTATATAGTCAACTACTTTAATCCATTATTATCAGGTTGTTTTAAAAGCTCCTGGAAAAGCCTTTAGTTCATCCAAAATGCTGCAGTGAGAGTACTGACAGGATACCAATATTTGCTCCATATTAGCTTTCTTCAATGACTCCCATGATTTGTGGGTTTTTTTGGTCCTGTCTTTTTTTGCTTTCTTTTTTCCCTTCATCATCCCTCAGGAGATAGCCACCAATCCCTGAGCCTGGTTCTGTTGGACGTTTCTTGCTTCAAAAAAGGGAGTTTTTCCTTTCCTCTGTTGTCAGTCACTCATAGGGGGTTGTTTCATTTTATCTCTATTATCATGATGTCTTTGCCCTACACTATAAAGGACCTTGAGGTTGCAGTTGTTTTGATTTGGTTCTATATCAGTAAAAATGAATTGAATTGAATATATTTAACTCTGTAATCTGGGTCACAAAGTATTTTCTGTTTTAATTTACACACCCATCTCTCCTGGTATCTGTTTGATAGCAAATGAATTAAAAATAAATTAAGGACAACAATGACTAAATCTGTTTGCAAGAGTAAATACATCAAAAGCTCATCCATTATTCTGAAATGACTGTTGCTCTTTATTTGTGCAACTTAGTAGAATTACCTTGGAGGTTTATGGGATTGTAAGTGTAGTAGAGTTATTATCTGGGTACTACAGAGAGAAAAAACACAAAAAAGGCACATTCGGAAAACAGAAAAAATGTGCTCAAACCTCACAGAGTAGATTAATTCAGGTTTTAGCTGGGTGGCTTATTGTTATGCATATCTACAACAGTCAACTGCTCTCAAGGACATTGTCTGTCTTGGGGGGTAAGAGTAGATGAAGTTGTTCATTTGTATATTCATGTGGACATGGACGTGTGTGTGTGAGTTAATGTCAGCTGTTTTGCACATTGTATAAGCTAACCATGCTTGAAGCCATTAAGCATGCCACTGAAGCCATTAAGTGGCAGGCCAGTAAAAGCCAACATTATTGTGACAGAAGCAAAACCTGCTATCAAGAGGGTGCATCCTCTGAGTGCATCTGTTTGTGTGTGTTATGTTTGTGTGTCAGCATGTACGTGCTTTCAAACAAAAGACCAGACAGCAATTATTAAGCCCGAGCACCGTTAGAGACTTTCAAATGGTCTGCAACCCACAGAGATGATTTATTCTCAAACAGAAGACAAAGAACAAAGATCAGTTGAGTTGTGTTTTTCATAAACAAAACCAAAACTGTTTTTTGCTTTTTGTTTTTTGGTTTGTTTGGGTTTTTTTGGAGCGGGGTGTCTATGATTTAAGAACTAAGTTGAACTGTGTCAAACGATATTTAAACGGCAAAACATTATCTTCTGTTTGGGTCAACAATTTTTATTGCTTTCCCTTTTCCTTTTCTGTCACCATGCAAACAATACCAAGCAGCTGTGTGGTAGTTGGAAACCAATTACACTGTATTTTGTATGTGGTATTAAGTGCATCTTGCTGAAAAATCATTTTCTGCAGGCAAGGTTGAAAATGAAGCCACACACAGAGAGTACAATATCACCAACATCAACAATGTGAAGCTATCTATCAAAACCCTTCCTGTGGATGTAATGAATTCAATGAATTACCACAGTTCTGCTAATGATAGTAAGTGCTTCTTTATTTATAGTTGGTGTTTATCTAGCAATATGTTAGAGGTGCTTCAGTTGTCCACCTACCTATGGTTTTTGCATGCTAATGGCTACCTAATGTGGCAGAGAGGAATGTTTTTTCTGGCATCACAGGACCCAGTCTAATCCCAAACATACCCAAGCAACATGCCACAAAGCTCCCACAGAGATCCTTATTCCCAGGCACCGTAAATCTAACTGTGGCATTAAGATCACGCATGCACACAACCACCACCCAGAGCTAAACTTCGTGAATAATTGATGTTAATTAAAGTTTTTTTTTCTTATCTAAGAGTGGTCGGACTAACAGAAACAAGCAGGACTTGCAGACAAACAGAGCGAGAGGGGAGGAAAAAGAACAAAGGGTAAGGTGAAAAGAGCGGAGAGGAGTTTTTGGAAAAGGTGTGTGTTGTGCAAAGATAAGAAACGTGATCAAGGCACCTGCATGTGCTCTTTGTGTGCGTGTGCGCATCGTGTCTCTATTTGCATTCTAACTGCATTCAAAATCTTGATTCCCTACCACACTTACCTCTCTATCACATGTCAGGGCTTAAATGAAGAATTCTGAAGAGAGCCATAAACTGAAATCCCTTTATCTCCTCTATTCCACTTGACCCAGGAGATTAAGAAAAAGGGTATGGTGGGGAGAACTGGTAATGGGTAGGGTGGGGTGTGGAGTGAGATGCGGTGGGCACTGGCAGGCAGAGATTTGAAAGACTGAGAACATAAGAAAGACTGAGCGAAAGAGTTAAATCCTAGCCTGGGGCCTTGCTATTGAGCTAAGAAAGGTGCTGAGAGGAGCTTCTCAGGCCTTACACAGGACCACACCTTTTTTTTTTAAATTTAACCCTCTCCTTCATTCTGTTAGTTTTCTGTTTCCTTGAAAATCTAATGGCTGTGAATGTCAAGTGAATGAGGAATGAAGACATTTCCCTTACAACAACGTAAAGGTGAAGATTTTAGTTGGAAGCATACATTGCTTTAAACATTGTTGACACACAATTTTTTATATCTAAGAACATACATTACGAGGGACTCAGTGTAGGAAGGAAAATTGCTTTTTTATGCATTCATTCACTGTAACATGTGTTGGCTTTACTAAAAGGTGTGTGAAATAACTACTCTGTGTTCAGAGGAAGCAAGTGTGCTAACACACTTGGGTGTATTTTTAAATGTATTAGCCAGATGTAATAAAGGTGTTTAATTTTTAACTGCCTTTTTTATGTAATACCCTATTTGTAGAACAGAGCATTTTATTTCATTCTTAATAAATGTAGCTGTTGCAGGTTTGCCAGACGGTAACATACGCATTTTTGGGGAGCTGTCCTTATACAATGGTGCTGAAATGTTCAGCTGGACTCCAGCTCAGCTCTGGAGCTCTCCAATATGATGGTGCTGAAAGCCCAAACAAAGCCTCTCCAGTTTCACATGTGGAATAATAGCCATCTTCGAACAGTATAAAGGCTCTCATGCTGGAAAATGAAACTTCAGACAAAATCTTTCTAGCATCAATGTAAAGAATTTAAACATTATTTAGTATCAGAGGGTCACCAATAAACTTGTAAAGGTACAACAGTATATACTGTAACTGAACAAATTAACAATCAAGATCTCCAAAAGTTGATTCTGTTCATCTGGATGTAATGTTTTCAGTGGGAGAAATTCTACGTCCACATGAACAGAATCAACTTTTGGAGAATTACTTACCTGGATGATTGAGAATGCATCAAGACGTAATAATCAAGATGTAAATACGCTAAGTATGAATATGGACATGCATTTTCTGTCTATGTTTGAGATAATATGTTAAACTTCTAACATGTCTGGTTACGCCCTCCTCTTAATACAGAATGTACTCAGTGTTCACAACCGTAACTTCATGTAAAATAACACATTACCTACAGGCATAGACAGATTTAGTAAAAGACATATGCTTGTGTTTACTCTGCATCCAGCTTAGGAAGTGGTTAATTACATATAAAACCCCACATGCTGCAGACCTGTTGAAACCCTTCTGATTAGGATCTTTTACCCATTCCTTTAAAACACATTTTTGAGGTTGCACCTCCTAAACTCAGGAATAGCCTTCCTCATCAGGCTGGCTGAATCTGCAGTAAACAACTGCTGAAAACTCATTTTTAACAACCTAGCATTTCCTTCATCTTAATCTTAAACTTTTGCCTTCTTGTTTTTCTGCTGTGTGTTATGGGAGTGTGTATGCAGGAATGAACATAAGTTTGTCTTTTTGACTGAGCTTCTTTGTATGTTTGGACACTTTTGTTTAATGTGTGGTTTTATCCAAGTGTTTTTAACATGCTCAATATTACATTTAGTAATAAAAATGAGAAGTTTGGGGGGGTTACATTTTTTTGGAACTATTCACTGCATTTGCTTCTGAAGTCAGTGCAACATTTCATCCATTTAAAGTGATGAACAACACCATGAGTGCATACATTTTGCAAATAGTTACTAGTGGAAATACATACAGTCTCTGGAAAATATCAGCAGCTGGCTGTGCCAGTGGGCTTATATAAGATGAAGGTTGTGTGGCTGGTGTGCATCATTGCAGCTGTCCATCAGGTACAGTCAGGAATCTATTTAGTGCAGGCATACACTGTTGGAGAAAAGTCTGACTACTGATATTCTGCTTTAGTTCTTTTGGTGAACTGATCAGCTTCTATTATACCACGTGACGAAATATTTGGCAATAAGAAGCTTTTGCAAATAAATAAGCCAGCAGCCATCTACTAAGGGTGGGAATTTAAAATGGCATTCAAACAGCATTGGGAGCTGTGCTTGCTCAGTGGAGCTAAAATATGGTAATATAGGCCATTAACATGTGATATTTGGTGGATGCTTTTATGCTAAGCGGCTTACACTTCCATGAGTGAGAATCTTTTTCAGCATGAATGACCCCAGTGGCAGTTGAACCACCTATAACTAGAAGTGGTCCCCTGTAACCTTCAATAGACTCGATCTCTGTATTTTATTTTCCTCTCGAAACTGCATTAAAAAAATGCAAAAAATTCTGGTTCTTTTTTTTGTATTTAAGCTCTCCTATATTATATATCTATCTCTATCTATACATATAAATATATACATATAGCTATATACAGACAGACAAACTGATAGATAGATATAATGTGAGCATTGATTATTAGTGCATGGATTGTAAGTGTATACTGAAAATTCTTTGGTGAATGGCTGGAAGCTGTGAAATACTTTCTTATACAAATTCCCAAGGATTTTCTAATGGTTGTTTTGTAAGGGGCCGTGATCCACTGTGCACTCATACAATTTAACATCTATTAAATTACAAATGGTAAATATAAAATCACCATAAATTTACTTTAAGGCTGATACATCTCACCTGCACGGAAAAACCCGCTGTCCTCAAATAAGTGTTCCACACTGAAACTGATCTAAGTATATGCTAAACATGTCACGGTCCTGGGTCTCCTGACCCAGCGTTTTTAGTTCTTTGTGATTTTCGTATTATTGTACTTGTGTGTGATTTATTCTATGGCTTCTAGTTTTGATCCCTTGCCCTTCATGTCTCTCTGTGTCCCCTCTGTTCTGTGTAATTGTGTCTTTGCATGTTTGAGTTTCTTGTTTTCTGTCACTCTGCATTGTGCATTATGTTCTCATGGTTGGTTTTTTGTTACTCTCTCTAGTCTAGTCTCTTGTGTTCCCAGCTGAGTATTTCCCTGTGTATTTTGGTTCTTAGACCTCTGCCTTATGGTTTATGTCTCTGTATTTCTTAGTTGCTGTCTCCACTGTGTCAAGTTCGCGTCTCTGTGTGATACTTCCTGTTTTACTTTGAAGGTCCGTTTCTTATGTGAATGTGTCCTGCTTTGCTTGTCTCGTCAGTCCTGATTTCTCCCAGCTGTGCCCTCCTTCGTCTCATTCCCCTCGTTACTCCCCAGTGTATTTAAACCCTGTGTTTCTCTGAGTCGGTGTGACGTCGTCCCTCATGCTGTGTGTGGATCTCCCTGTGTCTCGCTGTAGTTCTTAGTTTGTGGCTTCCCAGTTTAGTTTAGTTTGTATGTTTGTTTTACCAGCAAATAAAGCTGTGTTTTGAGTTCATTCCCTCGAGTCTGTGAGTCCTGCATTTTGGGTCCAACTCCCGCCTGCCGCACAGCGATTCATGACAAAACAGACATGTTGTCTGTTTTTTTTTTAAATCAGCACTCCTACACAGAAGCATCAGCATCAGCTCTGCTGCTCTCTGTCATAGCTCCATTGTAGTCACTGGGTCTGGTGAATAACGCTATCCCATCAAAAGCCCATTATTACATTAAAGCAGCCCTCTGCAAACATGAAACCTATAGAGATACAATACGCTCTTTATCTAAAATCTCTGCTCTGGCTCAGTTGGAATAACTACTATATAATATGCAGAAAAATACACATTTTGATTTATACACACAACAATACTGACACAACCTCATTTTACCTCCTTTCATATTATACCACATTATGGGAGTCATTTGTTTTGCTAACCTCCTGCAGTTAGCATTTTTCCACTGCCAGCCCTATTGAATATGGAAAGCACCGTAGTATCCTGGCACTGTGACTGCATGGCCATTTTCAAATTCAGTACTCTGGGAAAGCCAAGAAATCACCAAGTAGTGCATGATGTAGTGTGATATTCAAGCGCTGCAACAAATGTAGTCCTTCATTCAAATATCGTAAATTAACAATGATTTAGTCATCGCATGACGCAGACGGAGCTAAGGTGTTAATGTCTGAATGTATGCTGCCGTCCTACATGACCAGAAGCATCACTTTCTGCCAGTAAAAAGCATTAGAGCCGCCCACTGTGACTTGTACTGAAGAACAGATTGCCTTGTTCTGTTCTGGTTGTTATATGGGATGAGCTGAAGTGGGGTGTTGTCTAGCTAATATTTTCGTGTCTTATTTAAATTTCAGTCATTACGTGTCCTCAGTGTGTGAACAGTATGAGCTAAAAGAAAAAAGAAAAGAAACATAAAGCTGGTTAACCTTACATATTCAGTAATGTGATAATACATTACGGGTCAGTTACTAATAGCTGCCTGTTTTATTCAATGTTTTAACACCATACTACTGATCAAAACTTTTTTTTTCAACTTTTTAAATCAAGCAAAATTCCAACTATGCATCCACTGGACTCCTGAACACTTTAAATGAGGTCTGAGCACTCCAGTACGCCACTGCACATTGGATCATACTCTCACTTTAGTCTCCCAGCTTAACTCCAGCGCTGTCTTTCAAAAAAAAACATGCAGAAATGAAAAGTTGTCCAGACCCTCTATGGCTCAACATCAGCTTAGAGCTGTACAGTGTTTATAAATGAAGAAATCTGTGGTAATAGTGCAAATGTTTTCCAGCTGGGAGCTTTTTCTCTCCTGCCATCTTTCACCTCAAATATAAAAGCTCCCTTTTCTCTGGCATAAAAGAAATGGAAGAGTCACCATGATTGGTGCTGAAGAGGTCCATCCTGCTGTGGTTCTTTATTAAACAGAATGCATACACTACACCCCGCATGCAAAATACTGCATGCACACTCTGTATCACCACATAAATAAAGAACATTTCTGTCAACATTATGGGCACCGTTTCCCTATATCATGTATAGGATATTGCATTTCTATTAATACGAGTAATCCAGCTGCATGCCTGAGTACAACTTCTGTTGAAAGATCAGTGAACTTATCAAGCATACTACAATAATTAACATGTATTGATTCATTCTGGATAGCCTGCTAGTTCTCCTTTCAGTTTGTACACAACCTCTTTGCTACTAAAATGCCATTCCTTTTTCTGTAATGTAATCACAGCTGGACACAGAAACTAGCGGTATATGTTTCAACCTTCTCCCAAAACAATAGTAAAAATGATCTGTTAGGCTCCATGTTGTGCTCAAAGAAACATTTTTTTGGTCTGTTAAATACCGTCACAACAGGGAACTCTTTTTTGGAATGAGTAATGCTTTGAGTAAATTTGGAATTAAAATCCAAACGAAAAAGCTGCTTTTCTGAAACATTTAAGAGATACAGTACATATGAATATCAAGCCAAAAGTAATAAAAGCAGTTCATGAGTCTTTTATTTTTTAAATCCAAAGCAAAATGGCTTTGACGCAGCTACACAAACAAAAAAAGAAAACAAATATTTGTCTCTTTAATTTTGTATGGGATGCCCCTAATGCTTGCCGAGGCATGTGTTTTAGATAAATTATTTAAACATTGTACAGTCCAATAAATTTTGACCAAACCTCGGGGAGTTTTTCTCCCCCCCCATTTTATCAATATGTCAACAAATGGCTTCCTGAAATCATTATGGGATTTCCTCTCACATTTAATGTGTTACTGGAAGGTATTTTATCAAGAACACAGCTTGAGATAAGTGCTCAAATCGAAATCCAGAAAATGTATCCAAGCTTGCCTGTGGCGTCGTCTTGGATTGAACCAGCACCGATAATGCATCTTCAAAAGTCATTTTATCAAGAATAGGAATAAACTCAGTGATGGTAACCATATACAAACTAACAGTCTATGCAGCTTCAGTTAATTTTGTATAAAACAGAAATCACTTCTAAAAAATATATATATATATTAAAAATATGTAGCTTTGACAGATTGTTCCATTTTTATACCCTCAACAGTGACACTAGAAATTAAAAAAAGAGAGTGAGGGAGGTAAAATGAGGTTGTGTCAGCCCACAGCAAACTAGAAGATTCAAGGTCAATTTTTATTTTTATATACGAATTTAAAAAAAAAAATAGAGTTGACCAAAGTGGTTTACATTGAAAGTATAAAGCCAAGTATAAAATTACATGAAAATCCATGAAAGTTGACCACAATAAATTACATAAAAACACAAAATTAAAAATAAATAAATTAAAAGACAATAAAAGCATTCAAACATTTAAAAGAGAACAAAAGATCCAATTTGCAGAAAACAAATTGTTCTATCAATGCTGGTAAAATAAAATCTTACCCCTTAAAAACTTGTGAAACTCTGCAGCTGAAGTGTTAAGGCAGTAATCATAAACTGCAATGACCACTGTTGGAGATTGCATGGATGCCTCATTCCCTAATTTGTTGTCTACTAGCATCTAATGGAGGAATTAAATGCCCAGGAGCTAACCAGGGGTCTTCAAAAGACAGATTTCTGTGTAAGGGATGTGCTACCTTTCTCTAGAGGTGGTCGCTGTTGCTTCTAGCAAACAGCAAAGAAATAGTGAAGTCAACACATTAAGTGTGTTGCTATGATGTACATGCATTTCTGTTTTAATACTGGTTCATAGGGGTTTTTATTCAATCAGCATGAACAAAGAAAGTAATGGGCAGACACAAAACTAGATATAAATTTCATCACCTTGCTAGTGCTGGGACAGAGGCTGTTGGAGGCTATTTGAATAAAATGAACTCACTGTAATGTTCAAGGAACCAGTCTGAGATGATTTGAAGTATGTGACATCACTGTGGTCATAAAGGGATAGACATAGACAGCAACAATACTCAGGTAGGCTGTCATTTTTAAATGATACTGAACGGGTAGTAAGGTGTCCAATACAATATCCCGCATACCATTAAATGCTTGAACCATTGATACAAGGCAGGATGGATTCGTGCTTCCGTCTATGTCAAATTCTGACCCTGTCATACGAATATTAGCAGAAATCAAGACTTGTGTGGTCCTACAGTGCAGACTGTGGCTTCAGTTTATGTTCTGAGGTGACACCCAGTATGGTCTTCTGCTGCTATAGTCCATCTGCATCAAGGTTTGATGTGTTGTGCATCCTGAGATGCTTATCTGCATACATTGGTTGGTTATTTGAGTTACTGTTGCTGATCTCTGACATCAACAAAGCATTTTTCCCCAGAGAAACTGCTCACTAGATAGTTTCTCTTTATTGTGCCATTCTCTGTAAACCCCAGAGGTGGCTGTGTGGGAAAATCCCAGAAGATCAGCAGGTTCTTTCAATGGACAAGCTTTTTTTTGTTGAAACATTTAATGCTATAATAAGCAAATATCAAAAATAAGAGCGACAAACAGAACACTTGTTATGTTATATTAAAGAAAAGATAACATGTGAGATATGTAGGGGAGGATGAACGAGGTTCCCTGAGACGGCACCCACACAGATTGAAGCACAATTTAAAGTCCCTGCGCAGTAGTCACTACTCTGTTAATAGCAGGCTGCCCCAGCTTTTGCCCAGCTGCGGCCCACTTTCACTTTCATGTTGCGCAGCCACACAATCCGCGAAGCCCCTCCATCCATCCATCCATCCTGCATCGCTCCCCGTTTTTCTCTCTCTTCCATTTCATATCTCTCATGTTTGATTTCTCTCTATCTATCTTGCTCGGCTCATCTACCTCCTCGCTACCTCCCTCTCCCGCTCTCCCTCTCCTTCTCGACTGATCAGAGAGTTGGTTGATCTCATGTTGGTTATGAGACAAGCCTGCAACAAAGCGCTACAGAAGAAAAGGGAGCCATTGTATTGTAAATACAATGGCTGACACAGCCAATATGTGTTGTTTAGAAGAGACAAGAAAATAGAATTTGGAAACTATTTGACAAATAAGCAACTACAGGCCATAACAATCATCCTTTGTTGTCTTCACTTTATTACAAATGCCCAGGACTGAACTCACTGGTGTGATAGCAACCACACAAAAGCAAACAATGACTGGCATGACAATATCCAGCCACACAAAAGTGAACATGAAATATGAGATGATAAATGATTGTCCTGTTATTATTACAGATGTCAGGGCAGAGCGAGCTGATATTAAACCGATATGCGCACACAGAAATGCACAGCGCTTTTGTCAAATGCATTTTTTTTTTATTGAATTAAAATGCAAATGAAAAAAATGTGTGAATTTACTGTATATGTGATACTGTTTTGAGAAATGCGAAAAGTATATGCAGAAAAATGTCCATGTTATAACCTCTTAGACTGATGTAGAAAAACAGAGGATGAAACAAGTAAAAACAGCTCACTGACTCATTGTGTTCTATCACAGCTGCCAAGGAAAGAGGTAGGAGGGCTGGAATAAATGATCAAAGGCCCCGTGGATTCACCTGCATTCATTGCACAATTTGTCCAAATTTAACTACATAGGGTAGTGGGATGATGTTGAAATTATGCACCCCCAGTTTTTTCATCCAACAAAGCCAACTGACATATACAGTAAACTGTCAAATCAAAAACATGTGAAATGTTTGTGTTCGCACGGCTAGTTAGATATCATATATTGTTAGTGGCGGGCACAGTGGTGCAGTGGTTCGCGCTGCTGCCTCACAGCAAGAAGATGTAGGGTTCCAATCCACCAGCCATCTGCCACCCCCTGCATAGAGCCTGCATAGAGCCTGCATAGAGCCTGCATGTTCTCCCTGTGCCTGCGTGGGCTCTCTCCAGGTACTCCGGCTCCCCACCCCCACAGTACAAAGACATACATGTCACCATGTGACAGCTGGGATAGACTTCAGCCCACCTGCAACACCAAATACAAAAAAACCCAGCATAGATATAATATTAACATTTATGGTTGCATTCATAGCTAAGTTAAAGCTTACTCAGCTTGAAATGAAGGAAAGAATGTTGAAGTGGTATTTTATGTAAACCTTCAGGGGATTTTTTAAGTTATAGAAAGGAAAGTCAACAACTTCCTGAACTGCATCCATAAAGTTTAAGGATTTCCTGCAACCTCTGGAAACAGTCCAACAACCTGTTCTTACAAAATAAACCTTTGGGAAGATGTTGTTGTCTCTCTCTGCCTGAGATGTTACAGCTTCTCGTCTCTGTAAAGTTCTTTTCCCCCTCCTGTATCACTGGCTCTCTAAAGTGAATGGCAATGGGCTGATTGCTGACCCTTTCTATGACTCATCCCTAATCTGTTAATACATGAGGAAGCAGCTATTTAAATATCAAGAGGCCAACATCCTGGGTAATAGATGTTCTCATTGATCCCGATGGAAATATAATCCTAACTTAAGTATGCAAAGGCTTATTAAAATCAACTAAATATAATGCATTATTTCATTATGTCTCTCCATCTGGACTATATCAAACAACAAAAAATAAGTGATTTATTCATAGTCAAACACCATGTTAAGTTTATATTTTCCCACTTTTCATATCAAAGCTAACTTCTGAGTCAGCAAACAGACAGCAACACTGAGCATGGTCGACTCAAAGTAGTCCACAGCAACCTGTAGTAATTAGAGACCACAGCAGAGGGCTCTGTTCCTACTAAATGTCTGACATGTATTCATACTCATATGCACTATAATATAATTGATGTATGGGGTTGAAGAGAAAGCCAACAGTAAAAGTTTTAAAGTCAGTCCTTTCAACATCAACACAACCTACAGAGAGGCACATTTATCTTTACAGCATAATTTGGGAGGAACCTGCTGGTCTGATTACTACTCTAAACAAATTACCAACTGCAAACAATCATAGAAAGAGAGTTTAGCATCTCAGGCATAATTTTGTCAATGCAGCAGTGCAGTAGTGAAAAACAACATGTGACAGCCACAAAATGTTAAGCTGTCTGTCAAGGTAGGCACCAAGTTTTTTCCCATCACTGGATGAAAAAAATCTTTTATAACCTTTCAGTATGTGCCTTTTGTAACTCAAGTGGTTTGAGGAGTAGCTAGATTCCTCTACTTCCTTGGGGCTATATTTTCAAACTTTAGAACATCTACACAGTGGCAAGAGACTCATTCACATGTCTTTTCAGAGCAGCTCAGAAAGCAAGAAATGATGGTACAATGGGTGTAGCGCGGGCCTTTCATCTAGGAGAGCATGGCGTGAATCCTATATAAAGCCATAACTCAGAACTAACTTATTAGACTCATTATTGGCTTTTTACCTTACCCAAGCAGGTGCACTGCTGCACTCAACTGGTGGCTGAGCAGCAGGATGAGAGTTTACTATTTTCAATTCTGGCTGTTTTTTCTAGCTTTCTGCCTACTGCAGCTGTAAGATGAATATAGCTGACGAGAGGGTCCCAAATGGCGTACCCCGAGGAGAGCGCTGTTAAGCCTCTTTAAAGCCAATGTAAAGCCTACATGACAGTATTGTGCCCACCATCCTTTCTTTGTTTAGGTTTGTGAGGATTACAGTCATCTAAAAAAGATTTTTTTTGCTATGGGCCAGCAATGCTCCACTTTCAGCTTACAAGACTTGGATACAAATTATAACACAAGAATGGCAGAGACCAGGTATTATTCACAGAAATAAAACCTACAATATACGACACAAACAGAATGCATTATAATCAAAGCTGCATTAGATAATACCTCTAAAGTGGTAAATCCTCAGAACTCATTTTACTTTAAGCTCTTTGTACTAAACCTATTCAAGTACAATATAGGAGTTCTTTGATCAGACGTCAAATGAAAAGCGTTCATGAAAGCAACAACAACATAACTACCCGCCTAGCTGAAATTTATAGAGCAACAAATTGCTTAATAAAAAAACCCCCAAAAAACAAATAAAAGACAAAGCTAACATAAGTTACTGAAATTTCAACAAACATTGCAAATATGCTGATCATGAAGAATGAAAATATAGGCTTTAAATGATTTGCAAATCATCTGTTTTCACATTTGTCACAAAAAAAGAAACTTTTTTTCCAGAAAGAATCACTGTAGGAAAATTTCCCCCACTATGCTTAATTATATTTATACTTGTGCAGAGTTCTTTTTCACTAAGACCTCATGATGTGGGGTAATAGTTGCACAGTGACTGTAATTACAGACTATAACTGGATTGGTCCAGTGTATCATGAGGACATTAAGCTGAATGGGAAGGATTACATTTGAGGGAAATGTGTGTGCTGTCACGCATTATATGTTAAGCACCCTGGACTTTTAAATGGACCATATAATATGGAGAGAGGAAGAAAAAACTAGGAAATAGATTCTATGGGAATAAACACTGACAGACTTACAGTTTCATTAGACTGTAAAAAGTTCAGAGATTTTGAGGTTGTACAGACCGTCCTGAGAAGGCTGGATAAGTAAGGCGTAGGTTTTTAGGAGGACGCTTTAGAGGAAATGTGTTGGCACGGTGTTGAGTTGATGTCATACCCAAGCTGAGCCTTTTTCCTGAGTTTTATAGACATATGGTTGATTGTGTGGATGATGATACAGAGGTACCAAACACTAAAGCCCAAGATAAAGTTAAAGCAATCTAGTGGGTTGGCCTCCTTCCTATTCCAAGGCATCAACATTAGGATTTGGCATCAGCGACATGAGAACATGGGGTCCAGGCTAGTAGTGATGGTGTAATGTGTGGGGGATATTGTGGGCATCTTGGTACCAGCCAAGCAGCATTTAGAAACCACAGTCACAGCCATGCTCTTAAAAGTATATCTGAGTATTGTTGCTGACCATGTCCATCCTTTTGTGAGGACCCATCACAAAATTCATCCTGCTTCCAGCAACATCATGAGCCACAAAACTCAAATCATCTCAAACTGATTTCTTGAACATGACGATGAGTTCACTGTACTCACATCACCTCCACAGTCACCGATTCTTAATCCAAGAGAGCATCTTGCATGCTGGGGAGCTGAGAAATATGGAGTAACTGTGTGATGTTAGCTTATAAACCAGCCAATGAGTGTATGGTGACCTTTGCCAAAAAAAAAAAAAAGTGGTCAGTTATAGTATGTAACGTTGTAGCACTTTCAGCCGAATTCTGTTTGTACCTACCTTCACCTTCATGTCAAGGCCAGCTACACACTTACGTTTATGACTGATTATGCTGAAATACTCACACATACAAATACAGAGGTACATACAGTGGTGTCTTTAATCATTTTCATTTTGCAACTTTGCGATGAATAACAGTCCTTTGGAAAACTGCTTACTCTATGTTAGGCCATCTGTTTATGCCTGAGTGTGACTTCTATACTGTGTGACTCTTGCTTCAATATAGAGCCCAAATAAATTACCAGTTTATATGGGTTTAAAAAAATGCTTTTATGTCATAAGTGCTGAGGTCAATGGGTTTTGATCTTACGAATGATATTGTACCAGTATTGTACCAAAATATAGTAAAAAGCAATTTTCCTCTGTGTTATGGCCATTCATAAGAAAATAATCACAGAGTGTGTTCTTTTTTTTCTAATTAATCAAACACACACACACACACACACACACACACACACACACACACACACAAATGAAGTGATCCTGAAAGGTAACAATAAAGCTGCCAAGGCAGGTGCTAAACAATCATTTGCTTGCATTGACATAACTGCTGGGATTTGAGCCACACATGAAATGTTAAGCCCACTGAGGCTGGCTTCAATTTACAGATTATCTCTAAGTGTTGCTGAAAATGGCAGTCCATTTGGAAATTACTAGGTTTCATGTGAAAAAGGTGGGAATGTAAGACTGTGATCGCGTGCAGCTGGTTCACAGCTGTATACTTGTGTATATACAGTACATGCTAAGGGCTACGTAATGAGAAATCAGTGTTTCGATGTGTCTTATGTCATCATAGCTGTTGAAGAAGCCACTTTGAATTATTTTTCTGAATGAAAAAAGAAGTAAAAATGGACTGCCCTTTAATCAAGTGCACATATTCCACTATTTGAAACACACACACACACACACACGCAAAATAAGGTAACCTGAGAGGCTGCGTGCTAGGGAAGCCTCATTAATCATGCTGAGCCAATGAGGAGACAGACAGCATAGAAATATGTTAAATAGGAGGTAAGTTCCTTCCTTGGGTTTTCCCAGACAATTGAAATTGTGACTATGATTGAGTGTGTTTGCTTGCATGCGTGTTGGTGGTAAGTGAACTCCTTTGAGAGAGCCTCTGATGTGTTGGCATTTACCAAGAAAGTAACACTCCTAAACATCCATGCCCTTGAAGTAGTAGCGTAGAAGAGCAAAGAGAAACGTGCATCAAAACTGATGATTGACTGTATTACTTTTTAATACATAGCATCTGAGAGTTTATTAATTTCCTTTGTCTCTTAATCCCCTTTCTCTTCTATGCTGATTTTGTTTTGTTATGTAGAATATAATATTTTCAGATTATTACTAGAAAATTGTTTCCATTCAATAGTTTTTCCTCCTCAGCCCCTTTTCTCTTTTCGCCCTAGGTCAGAGAGGTGGCTTTGTTTCTGGGCCCATCTTTTGGTTAGCAGGAAGGAAAGCCATCTAACCCAAGCAGCATCCCAAGCTACTGGCAGGAGGGAAGAAATTATGTACCCATAATTTGCTTATGCTTTGCAAATTGAGGGGTGAATTTGCTTCTAGCTCTATACTGCATCTGTCTCTTTCGTTCTTTTCCCTATTCTCCTCCTTCCACAACACCGCTATCCCTTTTTCCTCCATTTTTTTTAAAGAACAGTTGTGAGGAAAGTAGGCTATTAAATCCTTGGATATATGAAGCAGAGAGGGTATCAAGAGCTGATGTAAATTATCCCAATATTTGCATCTGGGTTTCCTTGCAAAAAGGTCCCCATCACTTTTACAACCCAATTCCAATTTCATCTAGCGGATAATTGTCAATTCAACCAGGAGTGTAAATTCTATCAATACGTCCCCCATCAATCGTCCCTCTCACATATACGCTCATATTTCCTCTCGCACATTGGTTTTCCTGAATTGTTTCAGAGAGAAGGAGAGAGGTGATCCGTTTTCTGAATTTGCTCTTCTCATTGCTGCTGTTGTTATTCCTCCTTACTTAAATATGAGAGAAGACGACAGAAGTGGAGGGTTTGCATGTGTTTCTAAATCAATCCAATATAGCAGTGTCAGCAGGGCATGGAGTATATTAATATCTTTGCCATAAGGCTTTTTTGTCTTCCCCTGTCTCTGTCCTCTCCTCTGTTAAAAAATAAATAAATACATACATACATGCTTACCAGCCAACAGATATACAGCTATAGCTTGGGTCCACTGTATTACAAGAGTATGACAGTCTAAATATAATATCTACTGATGTCCTTCTGCTGCATCAAATTGTCACATTGGCAATGACACATGCACACCCACACTCACAAACACACATATGCATTCCTAAGAGCAACATCCTAATTGTCTGTCTAGCCAGCTGACCCTGAACGCTATAGATAAAGTGAGGGAGGAGTGGCATGAGGAGGAGTGAGTGAGATAAAATGAAGTCAACTGCCTGGTCTATTGGGACCAGACAAATGGGTTCACTGGGATGCACAGAAGTCACAGAGGATTCAATGACACTTATGGGCTAAATTTGCAACGGCTGCACCTAATGTAAGTGATGTGTCTGACTATATTAGATGTGATGTTTGGTGTTAAATTAGTAAAGGGAAGGAAATGATTACTCCAGATGACAATACAGTGGGGCAAAAAAGTATTTAGTCAGCCATCGATTGTGCAAGTTCCCCCACTTAAAACGATGACAGAGGTCAGTAATTTGCACCAGAGGTACACTTCAACTGTGAGAGACAGAATGTGAAAAAAAAATCCATGAATCCACATGGTAGGATTTGTAAAGAATTTATTCGTAAATCAGGGTGGAAAATAAGTATTTGGTCAATAACAAAAATACAACTCAATACTTTGTAACATAACCTTTGTTGGCAATAACAGAGGTCAAACGTTTACTATAGGTCTTTACCAGGTTTGCACACACAGTAGCTGGTATTTTGGCCCATTCCTCCATGCAGATCTTCTCGAGAGCAGTGATGTTTTGGGGCTGTCGCCGAGCAACACGGACTTTCAACTCCCGCCACAGATTTTCTATGGGGTTGAGGTCTGGAGACTGGCTAGGCCACTCCAGGACTTTCAAATGCTTCTTACGGAGCCACTCCTTTGTTGCCCGGGCGGTGTGTTTTGGATCATTGTCATGTTGGAAGACCCAGCCTCGTTTCATCTTCAAAGTTCTCACTGATGGAAGGAGGTTTTGGCTCAAAATCTCACGATACATGGCCCCATTCATTCTGTCCTTAACACGGATCAGTCGTCCTGTCCCCTTGGCAGAAAAACAGCCCCATAGCATGATGTTTCCACCCCCATGCTTCACAGTAGGTATGGTGTTCTTGGGATGTAACTCAGTATTCTTCGTCCTCCAAACACGACGAGTTGAGTTTATACCAAAAAGTTCTACTTTGGTTTCATCTGACCACATGACATTCTCCCAATCCTCTGCTGTATCATCCATGTGCTCTCTGGCAAACTTCAGACGGGCCTGGACATGCACTGGCTTCAGCAGCGGAACACGTCTGGCACTGCGGGATTTGATTCCCTGCCGTTGTAGTGTGTTACTGATGGTGACCTTTGTTACTTTGGTCCCAGCTCTCTGCAGGTCATTCACCAGGTCCCCCCGTGTGGTTCTGGGATCTTTGCTCACCGTTCTCATGATCATTTTGACCCCACGGGATGAGATCTTGTGTGGAGCCCCAGATCGAGGGAGATTATCAGTGGTCTTGTATGTCTTCCATTTTCTGATGATTGCTCCCACAGTTGATTTTTTCACACCAAGCTGCTTGCCTATTGTAGATTCACTCTTCCCAGTCTGGTGCAGGTCTACAATACTTTTCCTGGTGTCCTTCGAAAGCTCTTTGGTCTTGGCCATGGCGGAGTTTGGAGTCTGACTGTTTGAGGCTGTGGACAGGTGTCTTTTATACAGATGATGAGTTCAAACAGGTGCCATTCATACAGGTAACAAGTGGGGGACAGAAAAGCTTCTTACAGAAGACGTTACAGGTCTGTGAGAGCCAGAGATTTTCCTTGTTTGAGGTGACCAAATACTTATTTTCCACCCTAATTTACGAATAAATTCTTTACAAATCCTACCATGTGAATTCATGGATTCTTTTTTCACATTCTGTCTCTCACAGTTGAAGTGTACCTCTGGTGCAAATTACTGACCTCTGTCATCATTTTAAGTGGGGGAACTTGCACAATCGGTGGCTGACTAAATACTTTTTTGCCCCACTGTATGATGAATTATTTTAAAACTTGATATATCTTGGTGGAATGATTTGTGTTGGGTTTACTTAGCTTTGGACTATTAGTAATACATAACAAAATGAATCACCATTCACCATTCAAAAGGTTCCAGTTGATCTGTTTCCCAAGCAATCTAATGTTTCAGCAATTATGTAACAAGAAAATAATGACTCGGTGGACTGTTTAAACAAATTGTCACTCACTTGACACAAAGGCCAGAAAAAATGGTCTAAAGACAGTCAATGGAACAGTCAGCAGAAGGCTAAGTGACACCTTCATGTGATAGCGTCTAACTCTACTGGAACACAGTTCAAGCCTTAGTTGTTTCATTTAAACCTGTCCAAAACACATGCAATTCCTTTGTGTATCGCAACACAGAGGCAGGGGCAAGACACTGTACTGCAATGAATTTGTGTCCTCTGAATGAAATTTATTTATTTTTTTTTTTTTTAAAGGTTAATGTGCTCAAGAAAAGCCTTAAAATTTTTCATATCCAGTGCTGGTAATAAGATTTGTTCAGTCTTTTCTCTCTCTCACTCTCTCTCTCTCTCTCTCTCTCTCTCTCACACACACACACACACACGCACACACGCACACACACACTTAAGTTGCATTTTTCTTGTTTAACATTGACCCTAACCAGGGTCCCTCTGGGGACCTGAAGAATTATTTACTGCTGGAAGCAACTATAATAGCAAAATAATAACAGCAAAAACTATTTATCCTCGAAGCTTTATTAATAATGTGATTCATATGCAAAAGAAGACGTCACACACAACGCTCTCTGTTTAGACCCAGACCAAACAGCATATCAAGACTTGTTTCTGACTTTACGTTAAGTTATAAAGTTATTTTGTTAGTTACATATGGCCTAATAATGATCCTTATTGCTGTTTTAGAAAGGAGCGGTGCTTCAAAGAATCGTTGCAGATTTCTGTCAGAATCTGCAGATTATACAGTACAAGTAAAATGTTCCCGTTACTCCGACGTTGTCTTCCCAACAGTTTCACTGGATGGCCAGAAAGCGTTCACGATGTCTTCTCAGGCGCTTCTCCGGAGCTGATAATTGGTGTCTGTCTTGTGTCAGTGACGTAAAAGATGGATTTAATGCAACATGACCATTCAAACAGCAGTCGCTTTCTAAAACATCAGATATGTATCGGATTCAGTACCACATACGAAAGTGACCCAGATCGGATTTGAAAATATCGGATTTGTGCTGTTCACACCGTCATACCACGATCGGATATGGGTCGCATGGTCAAAAAAGTCGGATTTGATGCGCTTTCGCCTGCAGTGTGAACGTAGCTTTAGACTCCAGTGGGATCCCAAAATATTTGTATTTAAACAAACAAACAAAAAAAAAAAAACACTAATCCGAGCAGAAATAGAAAGATGTGACATCATTAGGAACAAACTGACTAACAGAGTCATAAAAAATAGTGACGGGGAAAAAACAACCTGACACGACCTGCCCAGAATCCAGTCGGTAGAATGAGATTTAAGGCACGCTGGGTTGTATATTTCTTTTAATTTAACTTCTGATATTGTTTTGTTTTTTTGTTCCTACATAAAACAAATTACATGGAACCAAGACCACATCCAGAATTTTTTCATAGGCGTGGCCATATGGGGTCCACTAAAAATATTGGAGTGGCACACTGTTACATCCCCCAGGAGGATGTCTCTTCTCCCTACTAACCCTTTGTTTTGTCCAGGCTCCACCTCCTCTGTCCTGATTGGATGCTGCGCAGAGTCCGGCTAATTGGTAATCAGCAGAGCACTATTTAAGGCCTGTGGAGCTGTGCTTCTGTGCCCTCTGGCCATTTTGGTTGCCATACTTGTGCAGGCTTGCATGCCTTTGTATCTTGTATGAGCATTGTTGTTTTCATGTTCGGACTGCTTGTAGGGGAGAGCTGCCTTTTGTTTTGACACCCTGTTTTCTCCTGTTTATGTGTTGTTAGGCAGGTTATGGTTATAGGTTGTATATTTTGTTTCTTTGGAGTTAGGTAAGTTTTTTTTATTTCTACATCAGGGATGTTTTGTTTGTTATGTTGGCCTTGGCTCTCCCTGACGTTATACCTCAGTCTGAACCCAAATCCCATCACCAGTATTAAATAAACCTTCTAAAATTACCATCTTGGCTCCTCCTTCTCTATCCACCTTTATGTTCGTCCCTTCAACCCCCTAGACTAGCCAGGGGACGTAACACACACCAAAAGCAGAATTTCCAGTTTTATTATGCTGGTGTCAAATATAGAATTATATTTGACAAGTGAATTATATGCCTAGTTAATTTCCTGCTATTAAAGTTGATATCACTGAAAATAAGATTTTGAAATCCATAATAATCACCACTGTATGTTGGTCCTGAGATACAACAGTGATCTGTACAGGGATTGGCACCAGCTTATTGTTATTACTAACACAGGACAGTCTTGCCGGGGGGATGGCCAGTTCCCCCCCTTTGGTAGTGCCCCTGCTTGGAACTAGTCATGGCAATGGGAGGATCCCAGATATTAAATAACTTTTTTGACTTTTATAAGAAAAAAAAAACACTTTCTCTCAACAAAGTTGACAAAGTTTACAACCATACCATAAACACACTATTTAAAGCCTGTTTCCACTGCAGCATATTATGTATCATCATCAGTAGTGCAATAATGTTCCAACTTTGTCATGGCTACTTACCTCCATTTTCTTAAGGTCAGTGAAAATTGAAACAGTAAAAGAAAGACTTATAAGATTGTTTTTTTTTCCTACAAACAATCACTGTGGGTTGTGAAGGGGAATGATGCATGCCTTTGAAGCCTATCAGCATATACTCTACTTAGGTTTGGTCATTTGGATGAACTGGCCCTTTAAATAGCCAAAATGGTGAGATACCACTGTTTATTTGATAGGAGATGTCACTTTTGTGAAGGGAGAAGTCCAGCATACAGTGACAGTGCCCAGTTCAGTCATTCATTCATTATTAACAACCAATTTGTTGCATGTTTTAACACACTCTTTATGATAAACACTCATATGCACAACAATAATAACATCATCACTGCTGACTTTGATTTCAGGAGGAAACCACAAAAAAGAAAATTAATCTTGCTAGTTTTTTTTTCTTACCTTAGTAACCTTTTCTTACCTTAACAAGAAAAACTTAGCTCAGACTTAAAATAACTATCCTGACCTTTGAAAAAGCAGCCAAAATGTGACAAAAGTGTAATTTTACAGTGTGCATGTGACAGTTCAACTGTCTGAGTTACTCCTGACTGATCCAGGTTGATCCTCCTGACTGATTCGACTAATTGAATGAATGAATAAAGTTTTTCCACATGTTTAATAAAAAATCAACATGATCTAGCAATCCCGAACTTGTTACCTGAAATTATTAAAAAATAAAGTCATGTCTTCTTCTGCGTGTGGCACAGTAAGACTCACTTCACACATTTGGAGAGTCTCTTCATAGCTGCCATGAGTTGTGCTGCACCTGATCTTTTAAGAGCAGGACAGAAGTAAAAGCTTTCTGTCTTCTTTGGATCTTGTGGTTTCCTTGTAAGACCAGAGGGGTGTACTATCAAACGAGATTAATGGATTAACTGGGTATGTTGAGCTCAAAGTTACTGTTTGCAGTGCCAAGGAGGATAAGTCTGGATAGATCACCATGGTAGCTTATTGCTGACACCTAATCTGGTCCAGAATTTGGTTTAAAATTTGCTGCGAGAACCACATTTTCACCGATTCTTCTGTAATATGCTCTCTAGCGTGTAATAGACTCTCTGCTGAAGCACTACAATAATGCATGCAACAAGCTGACATGTACCTCAATAATACCACTGAATGAATCCCTGAAGTAAAGTTACAGCAGATGTGTAGTAGTTCATGTATTTTATGTATTTCATTATCACAGGAATTTACTTTTACATAGTTGGTGATGCAATAAATTTTAAAATGTTTTCATGCTTGGTCCTAGTGCTGCTAATTTCCACTCTGAAGTGAGAGCATGTGATCGGTTCAGATTGTTTGTCCGTTAGTAGTCTAGTATCCAGTTTTGATGCCCTACAAAGGCATATCAGTCATTAAATCAGGCTTTTTACAACAGTTCTCAGAGCAAGAGACTCAAGAGTTAATTCAGATTGTTTTCGGTCTATGAATTTAAACGAGAGGTGAACTCTCTCACTAAGAGGGAATTTGTCTTAACAAGTGATTGTCTTTGTTTCTATATGTTTTCTATCTGTAATACATCTGCTTATATTGGTCAATAGACTATAATCAACAGGATTCATGCAGGGGTTACATATATAATGAATTAATTACCTTTTTGACAAGTATGAATCTGCATTATTGTCCCTAAGCTATAGTCAATCCAGTCTTTTTGGCCACTTAGGATACCTTAATAGAACTTTAATATTATATTTGTTAAAATGTCTGTTTTTATGTCAACGACACTTTTTACCTGGATAAATAAAGGTCACTTTAAACTGATTGTTGCTTCAACCTCGTAAGAGGAATTTTGTTTCGGGCTCAAAACGACTTGATATAACACGTAAGAGACATGTTTGACAGATTATATGTTGAAGTCATACGTTTGAAATCATTTCCGACACTTTAAATAGGGCCAGTCTTTTTTTGGCAAATATCAGAAATCACTTTTTGGCAGACGATCACTATTTGGAACAACACCAGTACTCAGACCTTAACTCCCATTCCAGAACATAAGTCTGTGATCCCAGGATTGAACAGCTAGGCAGTTTCCAGGTATCGTATGTGATGGGGGAAAAGCTTCAGCATGTAAGATGTAAGCAAACAGAAACCGAACAAATGGCGAACACATGCTGTCAATGACTGTCAATGACAGGCTGGTGGATTTCCTGATGGGAGTAACAAGACTGCACTGTGTCTTTTTTCTGATTATGTGATATGGGTTGGGTGTGTATGTAATGTGTCATGGACACATGACACATTACATGACATAGAAAAGGTGATTTCCATGTGGCTTCAAACTTACAAAACACAGTACCTATTCATTTACTGCTCTGTTTTGTCAATGCAGTCTAAAGTTTGCTGCCACATGTCGTGGTTTGTCTGGCTGGAGTCAAATGCAGGGCTCAGGAATGAAAGTTCAGTGAGTTTATTTACAGTATTGGTGCAGATAGTGCTATATACAAAGCCTTTGTGAAGTGCTCAGTCCAAAAGTCCAGACGCACAGGAAGACTGGAGTAGCATGGCACAACAAGAAGCCAAAAGGAAGGGACTCCCTCAAACCAACAACTGAATATGACTAAGTTATGGAAGCCTTAAAAATCAGGCTTTCAGGATAGTTTCTAGAACTTTGACTTACTCCCAAGTAACTTGACATTCTAACATGTATATTAACAGAGAATCAAAGTCTTCTTGGTGCCAGTCAGATGTGTTAATCATATTTGTATAATCAGCATGATATCAAAATTTCATATTTTAAATATCATGGTTATAATCAAAACCACTATTATATTTTTAGATATCATTGGATTGCACATGAGCAATATTTTACATAGTGACATTTGCTTTTTTTATTTTTTACATATTGATAATATCTATTTATGCACTTGAACTTTGGCACTCTATTTCCTGTCTGAAAAAGGTTCGCTAGATGGCAGAAACTGAGCCCAAGACAAATATCCCCAAGGAGCAGCATAACATCGATCTTGATAGCAGCTAATAAACCCGTCTGACTTAAGAAAACCCAACAAAAAACAACACATTACTATAGCTAGATTGGCTGTTGAATTTCAACTTTACACCTGGACTAAAATTAATAAAATGAACTAAAATTTTGCTTCGGTGGTGAGTGAAAGACAACACCTTTCAAAAGAATAAGTTTACAAAACTGCAAGATCCAAATGCATCAGCAGCAGGGCACTGCAAACACACAAAAAAAACATACACACAATGACCAGCATAGGCACTCGGACACACGCACGCACACATATGCGGGCAAAGATACACACAAACACTAATTCAGTCACTCACGTAGACACACATCAGATTAGTGGAGCCACAGGCTCTAAAGCCACAAACAGCAGGAACTTAATTGAAGCAGGCAGGAACCAAAGAATGTCCTGAGCGTGTCAAATGCGTTCTCTCACCACTGAGATTGTGACACAGACTTCTGAACCAATGGGTCATCATTATCAAATAGAGGCATGACTCACATGCTTACTCTCTCTTTCTGTATTACTCTCTCCATCCCTCTCTCTCTCTCTCTCTTTGTTTCCCCCGTCTTTCATTATCAATGAGACACATGACTGCTCACAGCTGCAATGCATCGAGGGAGCCATAAAACAGGTCAAAATAAATATTCTCTAGACACGCTTTAGACTCAAAATAGGATAGGCTCTGATGGACTAAGGAGAGAGAAAGGTGATGCAGAAGAGAAAGTTTTTTGTGTTGCTGTGTGCCTGTGTACACAAAAGAGGGTTTATTGCATATCTCAGAGGTTTTTTTCTTTTTAAACAGCTTCACTGTTTAAGTTGAGGGTTGCATATTTGACAGGTATACAAATTCAAAATATTCAAATCATTGACAGCACAGAGGTGCTCTGTCAGTATTTTGTCAGCTCAGTCTGCCAGGGTACAAACCCAGAGGTTGTTCAGATTTTGGCCGATGATGTACCCTCGGATTTCTCTCCTTCCTTATTTCTCCAGGGAAAAGTTTATCATATGCCATGTAGTTACTTATTGTGTCTTTTCATACTTTTTACTTATCATTTGCATGTTTTCTTTAGATTTCACTTGAATGCATTTATTTTGTAATTTGTTTCCATAAATTTTTACTTCCTACCCGTGTCTTCCCAATCAACAGATGAATCGAAAGACATACACCATGAGGCACACAGTAAAGCAAGAGGAGCTGGACAGCAGAGCAACCCAGCAGGGAGCCTAACGGAAAGTGGATGATAGCAAACTTTAATCAGCAGCCATGGTGGAGTGGCCATGGAGGGGTTCAGTTTAGTGAAAACGCCATGGAAACAGGAGGAGGAGCTCAGAGAACAGCCAGTTATTGGTTATGATGGCTGTGATACTGTTTTGTTTTTGTAAATATTCCCTCTCTGTCTAGTTAAGTTACCTTTTTATAATTTTATCTTGCCTATTGTTTTTTGTATGATTATTTTAATTAATATTATTAGTATTGATTTATTGTAAACAGAGATTCTTAATGTCATTAATTTAGCCTGCGTCAGGCCCCCCGTTGGCATCCCTCTTTCTTCCTGCTCCCCAGCTGCTTAAAATAAGTTGTGCAATTTTTATTAATATTACACTAGCCCATATTACAGTCCCATTTTGATTGCTTTTGATTGTGTGTGTGTGTGTGTGTGTGTGAGTGAGAGAGAGAGAGAGACTATTGTATGAGGTAACCACAACAACAGACAATATGTCCTTTACATCAAAATGTAACACTGTGAAACACACACATTCATTTTGTCATTGGATTTTATTTCATTTTATCTGTATCAAATTGTGTATTGTGTAATTCTACTAGTGGTGGTATCAACTAGAAAATCTCTGGTATTGTGACATCTCTACATTGTACAAAAAAAATAAATAAAAATGGCTGATCATTGTCAATTTTATATTGGAGTCACAGTCAAAATGAAAACACAATGCCACCGCCCATTGCATGAAATTACATGTATCAACTGTAGACCCCAGGGCTGGTATGAAGCATCACCGTGCAGCTCTGCAGAACACACACAGTGAAGTACAACCATTTAAAGTGTCTGTAGAGACAATAAAATATTTGTTTGCTTGCTTATGGATTATCTGCCTTCATAAAAGAGCTGGTCGATGTTCCACCTCATGTTTAACACAATTAACTGTGAATTTCACACTTAGACGTATAACACTGAGGTTGAGTTGCTCCTGTTATCCCATCTGCTGGAATCCAATCTAACATTATGGTGGTCACTAAAGCAGATATTGTAGATCATCTTCAGTAAATCTCTTTACAAAATAGATTAGTGAAGAAAACTAAAACAGCTTGAGGTGTGGCAAAATTATATAACAAGCAATGTAGAGTGTTACTGCTGCTGTTGCAGAGTAATACAAATCTAATAATGTTTTTTAATGAGTAGCATGTAATAAGACATTTTTGTTGTTTATCACTAATAATGTTCCAAAATGACCAGTGCTGCAGGAATACAAAATGATGGTGCAGACACAGATATAATTTTTATCCTAGAAAGACCATCAGCATTAGGAAATAATAATAATCCACAGAAGCCTTGCAGTGCCCCATTTTCAACAAATTCAAAGTAGGCATATATTATATGAAAAAAATGAAATCAATTTTGGTTAAACTCCAGACTAGAGATTCCCAAATTTAGCACCAAAAAGTCATATTTACTCTACAATAACTGTTTATTTCTGGGTCTGTGGTATGTGTTGACATGTGTTTGTCATTTACTATGATACTTAATTGAATTCAAATTTAATGATAGGATAAAGTCTGTTTTAGCAGTTTAGAGCCTGGCTGATATATTGGTAGGCTAATATTATCAGCTCGTGTAAGCTATTTACCGATGTGCCGTTATCAGCACTTAGACGACAAATGAAAATGTAAAAAGTAAAGAAGAGATGAGAGAAACATCCTTCAGCCCGTGTTGAGTGTTGACATTGCATAGTTTATCTATCAGAGAAATCTCTGATTAAACACCAAATATTAGTGTCGGTGTGAATAATCCTGTATTGGTCAGGGTCTATTAGATACGCTTGTAAAAAAGCTCTGAAAATCTGTTGATAGCTGCGTGATTAACAAACAAAAGACCTAGATTTACTAATCAAAGCTAACGATTATCATAAAATAAAACTGTATATTGTGACTACTTTACACAGTCATTAAGGTACTGAATGTAAGAGACACAGCAGCACAGAGACATTCACTCTCATCATTTGGCAGCAAGTGAACCTTCACTCGAGGTAGGGACAATTTTAGGTCGTTGGAAAAGTGGCAGGTACATGTCCATACTAGAGCTACCTAAAATTACACTGCTGATTGCAGCCAGTGCCTGCGGGGTATATGAAGCAAATGGAGGGTGGTGGAGAGTAGTAAAGAATGTGTGGCACAGGGCACCTTTTGTTAGACTGCCCAGCAGGGTTTTACATGATGTATTTCCTGTTTCTTTTCTAACAAATTGATATTAAGCAGAGAAAAACAGAAATAGATATTTCACTCATGCAAGTTGGGCTGAAATGTGTGATTGCATGACATGACAACATCACAAATAATCATTAAAGCAGGAGGATTATCAGAGAAGAGGAGATATATGATGAAGTTTTATCCCTACATAATATCAGTTGGTACCAGGAATAAGAAAACTATGAGGAAAAACTACCAAGCTGAGCAGAATCCTTAAGGTCAAACATGATTATACAGGGCATAGCCTGTATCAGACATGTGGGATCTCTCAGAATATAAATGCAAAAGGGGAGCATACTCAGAAATTCTTGCTGATGTAGTGCATGTTAGAACATTTTTTTCACATCGAGAAAACTATTTAGGTGAAGTGACCTTCACCTGACAAGAAAGACACTTCATCTTTTTTTGCATACTTTTTTCCTTTTTTTTGAGTTGAAATAGCACGGACAGTTGCTTTGATGATGCAAGGACACTATGTGCCTGAGCCCTGCACTCTACAGTGGTCTCAGGGACCCATCCAGCTCTCACTGTCCTCGACTAATGCCGTCCTTAAGCATATTTAACAAGAAAGTGACGAGGATAGATGCATACAGACATAAAATTAAGTGCAAACAAGACTTGCTGATTAACTAATAAAAGGGCAAAAGTAGCCAGTTCAGATCCACTAAAGATAACTTTGTTGACAGTATTTATTGCCGCCGTGACACAGCCTACTGCACTGCATACTAAACTCCTGTCTTTACAGGGAGCAGAAGGGCACTGCCGGGGCTTTACAAGTGAGCGCAAAGACTAAGGGAATAAGTTAGACAAAGGAAGAAGTAAGGATGTTTCCTTCTGAGCATTTTTTATTCTGTTATGTAACATTTTGGCTTCTAAAAAGGAGATGAGTGGGAAACCACACGTAAGATTGGTATACTGCATCAGCCAGTAGTCCATCTTCATAAGGCTGCAAAAATTGTATCTTCAGC
The DNA here is from genome assembly GCF_057382185.1 of Mchenga conophoros. Lineage (NCBI taxonomy): Eukaryota > Metazoa > Chordata > Actinopteri > Cichliformes > Cichlidae > Mchenga > Mchenga conophoros. Next base: position 23,733,112 of record NC_140537.1, on the reverse strand, counting down.
CAAACACTCAATAGGCTGTAATGTTATTTTATTATTTTCACCTTCACTTGGAAACATTTCACTTCACATATTAGTGAATTCTAACAGCTCAGCATGTGGCATGTGCCTACATGATGTTTTGTGCTGTACTTGAGTAGTGTGTGTGTGTGTGTGTGTGTGTGTGTGTGTGTGTGTGTGTGTGTGAGGAACTACTTGCATGATCTTGCCTAAAGCACAAACATAACTAGGACCACAGCATGGATGGTGGCACAGGTAGTTTAAGCAGTGTATGGTGTCGATTATTACTTCTCCAGTTTTTTTTTTTGGCTGTGCAGGCTAGCATACTGTAAAGTAGTTCTGGATTTATAAGGTTATTTAATGGCCCTAATTATACCTCACATCTATTCCACCCATTGACATCTGTGTCCTGAGGTGTTTATGAAGAGTTATTGGTCTTCTTTTCCATTTTTTTTAGCTCTGCAGATAAGTGTTTTGGCTCGGAAAATACCAATAATCATCATTATCCAATATCACAGACACGCAAACCCATGTCAGACTACACTGAGTCACAATTTAGCTGCTAAAATGAGTGGTTCATCTACACCCATTCATTTGCTTAATTTTCTTCGCTGGATACGGTGACTGTCGGAGGTTGGGTGCCAGATCTGTAGGCTGTCTCAGTGGTAGGGTTTTCCAAAGCAAACAAATTTATTTACAAATGCTGCAGAATCACCTATCAGCTACTGAGGTTGAATTTTCTCTTGTTTCCATACTGTTATTTGCTTCATGAAATATTTAGTAAAACACTTTAATACGTTTCCATCGAATTGTCTTTATAATTTTCAAGTAATGTAACTCTGAACTGTAAAACTGAAAACAATCAAATTCATTCAACCAAAATCATTTATTTCCATTAATAATACAATGTACTTGTTCTTTATACTGTGCCGAAAGATAAAAAATAAATAAATTCAACATTTTAAAAAAAATAATCAATGCACTGGGAATCACAACACTAGACCTCAGTGACCTAATCAGTCCTGAAACGTAGTTCTGCTCCAATCACGCACCTCTGTCTCCAATAACAGGTTGTGTTCCAGGCCAGACATTCAACTTGAAGCAAGAACATCTCCAAAAGAAAGAAAGGCAGATAAAACTTTAATAGAAAAATATGATGCTCTGAAAAACTGCAACAAAACAAATCTCATATCTATAAATGGGTCTGCTCTGAAATACATTTATATTTACTGGATTTTAGAATTTCACAAATACATCTTTTCATAAATGATTTTTTCCAACATGTCATACTTTTGAAGGTAAACATTTGGCTTAAGAGGAGTAGGAGTCCATTTCTCCAGCATACTAAGATTTTATTTGTGGTGACCTGTATACATGTGCAAAATTAGACATATGAGCTGCAGAAAAGAAAGAACTAATTACTTTGATAAATAAAAACATATTTTAAAAAAAATCAGCTGCCTTTCCAGACAGTCTTTTATCCCACAGATGACCTTCAATTCTATGGTCTTAGAGTGCAGCTGGCATCTGTGGTCCTTGTTCTGCTCTACAGGCTCGGTGAGCTTGCTGCGGAATAACATAAAACAGTTTTCCTACTGTTTAAAGTGGCCCTCAACCTTCCAGCAGATCTCCAGAGCAGGACAAGGACTATCGTCACCAGCTGCAGTACAACTGTGGGAGGAGAGACTCTCTAGAGAGGCAATAGAATGACACTGACGATTGGCACACCAGCGATCGAGCCACTGAACTGGAGAAAGACGAGACAAAAAGACAAAAGACAAAAAAACCACTAACTGGTTAGTGCTAACTAAACTTTTAAGATGAAAGTGAATAGATTGCTTATTGAAGGGATAAAGCTTCTTCTTATTATTTTTAAGTGATGCAACACGAGAAAAGCTGGCCAAAGAAGCAATCTGGCTTCATACAAAAACAACTAAGTAATCACGCAATTACAAACAACAGGACTTTCAAATATTTCCAGTGTTTGTTATCTTAACTTCACTTTTGGCAATATCTCTCAAAACTATGCCTAAAACAGTTTCCTGAATAGTTTCTCATGTATAAACTGCAAATAGAAAGCACACTATTTTGCCCTAAATCCTCACCCAGCAAACCTCTCAGAGAGCAAAACCCCCACTGAGTGGAACCACGCAATCCTAGTGCTGAAAATTTGTCCCCTTGGTGATGTTAGTGATACTTTTCAATCTTTAGCCTGTTACAATAATGTTGTGTGGATTGTGATCTGGCAATAATTTCGTTGAAACCTTGTTAAGACTTTATCAGAGGCAATGTATTTGCTCGAAAATTTGTTAGAAAAATGACCATGAACTGATGGGATAAAGCACACAAAGGAAAGTTCTACAAATATATTCAAACAGCTTTAGTCATACTGTCATTACGATCTGATCATGTTAACACATTACCATGCATGTATGTAACAAAAGAGCTTTATGACCTTCACACTTCAGTATGTATGAAAAACCTTCTACAACATGGGCCTTTAATGTGTAATCTTTTCATTATGTGTAGCAAAGGCTATGATGGCGTTTGACTTTGAATTTTTTTTTTTAGTAAGTGAGACAAGGCCTTGCGCCTTATTGTTAATGTGGAATTTGAATTAATGTGGAATTTTATAAGAAGAACAATTCTTAACTAACTCCACTGAAATTCTAAGGGGGCTTTTCAAAAGTGTCAAAAGGTGGATTTCTAATATTTATCAAATAACGGAATTATAATAATGGAAGAATGAAATCAGTCCACTTAGAGTAATGGGGGAAATTTAAACACCTGTGACTCTGTGCCTGCGGAGCGCTAATGTTTTTCCGTGAGAGGAGTCAAGACCCTCAATCAGACACGCACATTTTCCTATGACTGGAATTGTATCTGTCACAAAGTCTAAAAAGTTAAGACCGTCTTGGACTTGCTCAACTGACCTTAATGTCACAATATCAAAAGGATGCATGTGACCACACTCACACATACATGCACACAGACATCACACTGTTTTACACACATCAAAGCAAAAGCACAAGAGCCTGCAGACCCTCTTCTTCTAAGGCTGGTGCATACTGATGTGTGTGTGAGTGAGTGTGTGTGTGTGTGTGTAGCAGGTTGGAGAAGGTGTGTGTTGTTTTATTCTTTTTTCTTTTTTCTTTTTAATCTCTGTGGTCTTCTTAAGCCGGGGGTTTGCTTTTCTTTTCAACACATCAAAAAAAAAACGAGTGGGCAGTCCATCATCTCAGAGAATTTCATGGATTCCCCTTAGTGTTACCAGAGGTAACGGTCATTTTTAATAGCCAAAAAAACAAAACCAAAAAACCCCAAAAAAACCACACAGCAATTTTAATTATTTTCTTCCTTGAGATGAAGAATAAATCAGATTTATTTGATAAAACAGCTTAAAGCCTCATTTTCAAGAACAAAGATGCTGAATTGCTGGTGATAGAAAGTGCTTTAAATGAATATGTCTGTGATAGTTCTCAGTCATCCAGGTAATCATAGTCTAAGCGACTCTTTTTAGTTGCTTGAAGACGTTTCACCTCTTATCCGAGAAGCTTCTTTAGTTCTAGATGATCAACTGGGGGTCCATATCTCTCCCATAGGGCTTAAATCTGATCTGGGACTTTCCACCATTTGACCTTAGAACTGAAGAGGCTTCTTGGATGAGAGGTAAAACACCTTCAAGCAACTTAAAGGAGTCCAGACGCTTTTCTTTCAAAGCTCCTTGGACTACTTTAAATGAACTAATAAGTGTATAGAAACTAATAAAATAATAATATCAATAATTGTACTGGCCCATGTTGCAAAAATATAAAAATTCTGGTATTTTCTTTTTTTTTTCTTCGCTTGTTGTACGCTGTTCTCAGATCTGTGTGACAACAAAAGACCAAATTTACTGCTGAATTGTCGCTCAACTAAACAGTGCAGCAGTGTCCCCCTGTGACATTGCAGAACTTTCCAATCCATTAATCCACAATGGATTATTGTGGAGGTAGTGCTGATATCATTACCCCAAATTGAAAGCACGTTTTCCTACTTACGCCCTTCAGCTGATCTGTGTATATAGGTCGCTGAATGTCCGTCAGCCATACAAAACAAATTCCTCTTTGACCAATGTTAAAGGTCATAAAATGGAAATTCATTAAATACAAGATAACTGAGAGATAAATAAATAAGTATGTCCTTTGAAGCATCATCAACACGTTACCCCAGCAGTTGCCTAGACAGTGCTAGACTGTTGGCACTTGTTAAAATTTGTCTTTCTTCTTCATCTGCTTTGTGGCCTTAGGCTGGAACCGACTTTGTGTTACAATGACACCATCCATGTCCACGCAATCTACACAAATACAGTTTCTGAACTAGCAGCAGCCATATGGCAGGTTACTGGCCTGCATAATTGGCTTAAACAAGAAACAGAGTGTGCAGTATCTGTGTGTGCATGCGCGTGCACGCATCACAGGGAGTGTGTGCGTAGGCAGCCTTTCCTCTATGTCGCAACAACTCTGTCGATAATCATGCAGCAAATGAGCCTGCTGTCATTGCTGTGGTCCCTTGACATAGCTGCTGCAGCCAGAGAGCACCCTCCTCTCAGAGACACTCACGCCCAAGACACACACTGAAATCTGAACACCTAAACCTCTTTATTCGTGATGCCAAGTCATTACGCATCATCATCATAATCATGGCGTATCACTTTTCCCCTTGAAGTTCTCTACTGGGGTATATAGTATATTCTTCTTTCCCCATCATATTTTTTCTTCTGGAAAAGCCCAACCCATCATCTCCTAACACATCTCCTGTCTATGTTCCTGTCACTGACACCGCCTCATCTCTCAGATGATGAGAGCGTCTCTCACTTTCTCACTATCCCGCCATATTTTTCAGTGGGAATAAACTCAAAGGTGGCATTAAGAATTGATACAGAATAAATGTGTAAATGTATAAAAATCATTTTAGATACACTGCATAAATCATGACGTACTTAAGCTCAGTCAGATTTTGGAGAACCAGATAATTTGATGATGGAAATGCTATTTTTAAGTTCAGACAAATTTCAAAATGAAACTATGTAACAATGTAACAAATGAAATTTCTAGCTGTTGTTGGGTTTTTTTTAGCTTTGACTAAGATGTGGACCTTTTGTGTCTTGGATCCAGGCCAATGTTGTCAGATCAACTTTTAATCACTGTTCCAGTTTCCAATACGTGGCTTTTCTTGTACAGCTGTAATAGAAAAAGAAAGAAGGAAATCTATTTTCCCAAAACACTGTGAGAAATATAAATATAACCAGATGTGGTATATAATGAAATAAGGATATTGAAAATGGCACAAAAATAGCAATTTATGATATGACTGGATATACAACGGGTGGCGTAATGTGCTTTAGATGTGGGAAGTACTGATAGTACAGATACTTGTGTTAAAGAAAAAGACTCCAGTCAAAGTTGAAGTACTGATACAACTTGTTTACTCAAGTAAAAGTTAACAAGTTCTCTACCAGCGATGTTTTTACTAACTAAACCTCATGTCATATTAATAGCATAATGTCACCATCCTGTTACAACCACAATGTACCTATCTTCAAGATTACCACAAAAATTCACCTCGAAATGATTTCTTGAACATGACAATGACTTCCCTATGCTCAAATGGTCTCAGTCATAAGCCCAGTCACTCCATCTCAATCTAATAGATTGATTAGATTTTGGAGTGCGGTGAAGATTGCATCATGGATTTCCAACCTACCAATCTGCAGGAGCTCTGTGATGCTATCATGTCAAGATAGACCAAAATCTCTGAGGAGTGTTTCCAGCACCTTGTTGAACCTATGAAATTAAGAATCAGGGCAGCTGAAAGCAGCAGGGGTTCCAACCTTGCGTTACCAAGGCCTACCCAGTAAAGTGTCCAGTGGGGGTAGATCTTGTCAGTACTCTGGATAAATAAAGTAATAATGTCACAACACTTTGCATATGTATTAAAGTTATGTGTCACTCCCTATTCATTTAAATAAGGGCTTCAAAACAGCTGCACAAATAGCTACCCAAGGGTGTTACGAAGATGCCACTATGTTGTGCTAAGAACCTTGAATTTGCTTTCCACTATTTCACTCCCATTTCTTGGTCTTGTTTGTTGTTTCTCTATGTTGTTCTTTCCTGTATTCGCTTTATTTTCACCCCAACTGATTGCAGCAGATGGACGCCCTCCGTGGTTCAGCTGGAGGTTTCCTCTTGTTACAGAGGAGAGTTTTCTGTTTTGTTTTTCTCATAGGCTTGTTGATTGCTGGGTTTCTTTGTATAATTTTGTCTGCTCTTCACCTTACAATACTAGAGTGGATATTCTTGCAACCATAGTTGTTAAACAGCTGTCAACTTCTACTGCACACATTTGTTAGCACCACAACAAATTTAACTTACACGTTTTCTATTTTATCGGGGACAGATGCTATCTGTAAGGTATTCTCTTAGGGATTTCTTCCTGTTATTATCTGGCATAATTCTGAGATGTCTCCGGGTCATCTAACCCAGCAGCATCTACACTGCTAAAAAAAAAAAAAAAAGAATGATCATTAATGACCATTCTAGTATAAGTCAGATAAACTCCGGCGATATTAATCTGTCCAGTTAGGAAGCATAAACCATCGTGAATCAGTCCCTGGTCTCCATGTTCTTGGAGCTTCACACTAACCTCCACTTTTTAGCCGATGGTAGTCTGACTGCTGTTAGGTACAGGGACAAAATACTTGTCACTGTCAGATCTTGCGCTGTTGCAGTAGCCCTGGGTTCCCCCTTGTGCAGGAAAACGCCCAGCATCACATGTCAAGAACATGTAGGCCTTTCCTGGGTAACAAAGGCACTGATGCCACTGACTGAGCATCATGTTCCCCAGACATGAATGAAAGTTTAAAACCTCTGGAACGTAATGTATCCTTACAACACTGCCAAATGGTGCCATAGACTATTCAACAGTTTAGTAAGGCCCTGATCAAAACCTAGGAGAGGATGTTGCAGTGCATCATCCACTGTGACTTCAGGAGCATTACTGGATGTAGGGACTGCATAAAGACATGTAAAGGCCATGAACATTACTGGGCTACACTGATGCAAGTTCAATAATTGCACTGAATCAATGCTGAACTTGTATTTAGTCACTTTTGCACCTTCACCTGTATTGAAACAATGCTGAAACCAGAAATGGTATTTTAATCGATATTAAACACATCAAATTGCTAATAATATTAAAAAATATTGTACTTTTTTATGTTACAGTAACATTGTAAAACAAATACAGTGTATTAGTCCACAAGATTGTCAAATAAGATTACACAGGTTTCCTGGGAGCCTTCATGCTCAAACAGTTCTCCACACTTCTGTTAACATCCAAATAAATACAGCTGCACTCAAGGACAAACCGCAAGCACTGAATGACTTCAACACTCCTTAATACTTATCAATGGATATTTAGTACAAAACATGCCATTACTTACCACAAGATAACTTGATTGGAAATATCCCAGCATATAAACGTGACAGCAACACAAACATACTTTCATGACTGTCTCTGCGCCGTTCCCTAGCATTCCTAGTTAACAGGCGTAGCTCAAAAAGAGCAGTGCCATCTGGTGGCACGAAAAAAACACCATCTGTCTCACCTACTCATATTTAATCTCACTACTAAACATTAGGCACATTTCACAACTTAACATTGGTTTAAAACACAACTTTACATAATGTATGAAATTAAGATTAGCTTAAAATCATTTTTGGCTAATTCAAATTGTATGATGTCAACATGGTCAATTTATGATTCAAACCATCTACTAAAGAAAAACAAAGGTGCAGTGAATGCAGTAAAGTGGATAATGGATATGAAAAAACAGTAAAATAGCTAGCTAGCATAGTATAGGGTCCTAGCTAACCTAACCCTACTATCATCTAAGCTGGCATTCATGTTCGCAGGCTAACATCATTAAAGTGTCTAATAATGTCCACTGTGACAGTCACAAATCTACAGATGGTATCACAGCATACAGCACTCAACAATGTACATAAACTATAACGAGTGTCAGGAAGCACTAAGTCCTTCACTATTCGCCAAAATAGAAGCAAAATGTTTGGTGTAAGTTACCCAGCTTAAACCTCAGTGGCAGCTACCTTGTCTTGCTGGTAAAAAGGAATCCACCTCAAATGCAGCTCTTTTAAAGGATCTGAGCTGGAAAGAGTAGGTATTTGGTAGGTCAGCTTTTTGCAGAAATTTAAAATAATTAGAAGTGTGAAATGACCTTTAAATTGCATTAAATTGTATATGACATGTCTGCTTCAATTTTTGACAAGTGATTGATAATGTTAGGATTAATTGTGAAAACTAATCTTCTTTGTTCTTCTTTTCCCTCTCTGGAAGGATTATGTCATAGGCCAGTTTGAATTGAGAAGGCGTGGTAAGAGAGTATATAAAGCTTAGAGAGATGGATAGGTGGCCATTTTGGAAGTTGCTGTGTGTGTGTGTGTGTGTGTGTGTGTGTGTGTGTGTGTGTGTGTGTGTGTGTGTGTGTGTGTGTAAAAGATTGGCCAATAAACTAAAGTTGTTCTCTGTTCAGTCAAAACAGAGTGATGTCTGCTGTTTTCACACCACACCCTTCTGCGTAGCACGGGGTTAAGAAATATATATCATAAAATTAAAATATTACACTATAACAAAACGCTTACTTGACAAAATTCACAGAGGAAACCTCTGGGGTGGAATAGTGTCATCTACCGAAGGATCATCTTCCTGTCAGCTGTAACATACATAATACTCAGTACTGCAACTCACCAAGGAAAAAGAGCTGAGGTGATGTTAGTGGCCCTGAATATGACTGGGTGTTTAGTAGGAAGGTCTTTGTTGTTGTTGTTTTTTTTATCCAGGAACTTTCTTAGAAGATTCAACTGATCAATAATCTGGTAATTACATTTATTTCAGAAGCTAAAAGGGTCAGAAGACTGGAGTGGTGAGTAATGACTGTATCTGTTGAAAGGTGACATTTACAATGAAGTCTTCTTGATGAGTGGGGGATTATGACTTTTTCTAAGTTATGGCTACAGCTGGGAAAGAGACCAAGAAAGCCTGAGTTTCATCTAGATTCTTATTTCATATATAAAGATTGCATCTTCTTTCTTTGGCTGCTTACATAAAATTCCTGCAGATGGAAACCAAACAACACAAGCACATGATGGTAAATGAAGGAGCAATAGAGATCTGTGTGGCTGAAGGAGGAGAGGGAAAGTGGAAGAAATTAAAAGAGAACAGTAGAAAAATTAATCTCAGTGAATTTCCTCTTACAAGCCAAAAAGGCCCGTCATATTTGATATTTTGCATCTCGGTGGAGGAGGAAAAGAGCAGAGATGCTGAGTGGGCTCACTTGAAGAGTCATCAGTGGCAAACAGTATCGCCAGTATGATACCATACAATCTGCTTCCAGTAAAAGCCCAGGCTAAATTTGTCTTGTGTTGTACACATGGTAGTCAGGTAGCAGAAAAGCGGAGAGACACTGAGTGGGCAACATGAGCCCCGATGAGTATGCTCGCATAAAGCTAAGCCAACTGTTACGCCAACTGCCTAGTTCAAACACAAAAAAGCCATTCTAAAAATGTCAGCTGAAATCGAAATCGACTATCTGCTCATTTTTATTTGGGAAGACAGCGGCGTAGTGGAGAGTCAAACGATGCTTCTGTGTTATGAAGTCAAACCATATCAGAAAAATCTCTGGCTTCACAGCAGGACCAGAGAGGGATTTCAGAGAAACCCACTGCAGGCTGACAGGCTCTGTGAATGTGAATCATGATTAGAGGACGATGCAAGCCAGCACATGCCCTAAACTGAGCGTTCAGGCTGGTGAAGGATTGCTGAGCTTCCATGTGACCTTAAGCAAGGCATAAAGGCCTCCAGGAGTTTACATATATTTTCAGATGTCTACAAACCTGTGTACTATTTGTGTAGTTGTACAAGTGAGTTTATGTGCTGTATGTATGAGATACAGATTTGTGTAGGGAACCTCGAGTGACCCAGGAGCAAAATTCTCCGCAGACTTGAGTTCAGGGTTCATTTCCCAACATCTGTGCCTTCAGCTTGGTCCTGTGGTCCAACAAACAGAAACTGGCAGTGTTCCAGTGTGAGCAGCCAATAAGGGATTGTGTCCTTGTCACTGAACCACTGACTCCTACTGGGTAGGTTAAGGTCTTCTAGAAATGGCTGTGTGGGGCACTGAATCTGAAACCTCTAGTTGCTTTTGGTGAGGCTCTCCACTAGAAGCAAAAAAAAAACAAAACAAACAAAACCCACTGCATGTGAATCCATTCCCAAACTATCTGGAGAGTACATTATGCAACAACAATCACTGTATGTAACTGAGGAAAGGAGGATAGATAACAGTGTTAAACAGTATTCAACACGCTTTCAGGACTATTACAATTACTCATTGAACTGAGTCGACCCAACATTTTCACTCATCTCAACATTTGAGCCACAACCCAGCAAAGATTCTTGAGGCAGTGGTGCTGTGTGCCTGGACAACAATAGCCGGGGGCAGAAAGCATAAAATTACAACAACGTCATTATTACCAGAAGGGACATTGGTCCCACTTCCACTGGTGTTCTACTCACTCACTCTCTGTTCTGCAAAAACAAATGCCACTGTGTAACACATGTTTTTGTGGACTAAGAGAAGGTATTCAATTACATCCTTCACGGCTTTTTGATCCATAAAACTGTAGTGAATTCTTGGTTAATAATATTAAATAAGTAATATTTAAATAAGTAATAATCATTAGCTGTGGATCTTAGATTTGCGAGGACAAGGACTGTCCATTGTCACCGAATTGGTTCAAAATCTTTTAGGAGCAGCCAAAAGGATGGAGAGTGAACTGTAAAGGGCGAATGGTGGAGGGTTCAGTGGTCTCAGGATATTATCTCAGCTTTTTATGGACAATGCAGTGCTGCTGGCTTCATTGAGTAATGAGCTCCAGCTCACATTGAGGCAATTTGCAGCCAAGTGTGAAGCAGTAAGGAGGGAGAATTAACACCTCAGAGTTTGGAGTTTCCAGTTGTCAGCAGAAGAAAAGGGTGGACTCTGTGCTCCAGGTTAGGGATGAGTTGTTGCCTTGAGTGGAGGAGTTCAAGTATGCTAGTTTCCTGTTCACAAGTGGAAGGAGAGTAAAGCTGGAGATTGACAGATGAGCTCTAAATCAACGCTGTTAATTTATCAGTGCTCCTAAACTCACCTGTGGCTCTAAAAGAATACGATCACAGATACAAGCAGCAGGTTGCTCCAGTGGGTGGAGTAACACAGAAGACCCACTAGTTAGTCCTCCACATCAAAAGGAGCCAGTTGAGGGGGATTGGGCATCTGCCTGTGCTTCAAGGACACCTTCTGAGGAATTTCACTGATATTCAAATGGATGGAAAGAAGCTCTTTAATCAATGTTTCTCTGGAATTTAAAAGCAGAGACAAGATTTGTAACATTAATTTTGCCCATTACCCACTGTCATTAGATGAAGAGCAGCAGGGATGTTTAAATTAATTTGTCATAAAATGAAACCAAAAGCAAAACTAATTTGACCATGACGTTGGTAAGAAAAATATTCTGCTGATAGCACAAAAGTAAGTGATGGCGAGAAAGGGAAAAAAATGAGGGAAAAAAGGAAAAGAAAAGCTTCCAAATTGCTACACAACTCTGTAAAAGCTCCTCTGCATGTGTTCCCACTGGATGCAGAGGGAATGATTTCTGTAGAAAACTCTGAAAAACACTTTTCCTTTATGCACTGCATGGTAATTTTTATATGGCCAATAATGACTGAAATGATGGGGAAACTGTTCCAATAATCACCATTATATTTAGATGTCTGTCTATGAATCATCTGTCTTGAACATCAGTGAGATCTTGGCTCAGCGTAGCACGCTTTTGTCTCGCAAGACTGATGGATCGCTGTGGCTTGCACGTGTAAAACAGCCAAGATTACTCATGTGGACTGCAATCATCCAGCTCCACAATAGGCACGTTAAGGACAAAATAATCATTCACACTTCATCTTCGTCTTGGATCAGAAAACTTAGCCAAGAGCTTACAGATGGGCATCTCCTCCTGTTTGTGACTGACAGAAAAAAGGCAGCTCTCTACGACCAAATGGCCAGTGAGCAAAATTTTAAGCAAAACAAATTGTGAGTCAAAGCTTAAAAGGGAAAAAGATAAAGTGATTTTGAAAATTATTAAGCTCATTTTCAAATTCTTTTGAGCTTTTCTCCTCTAATCTAAATGGACCGGGACACAGCTACAGCAGATATATGAAGTAGTTCTTTATCAATATTTTTGTTTCAAAGCAACCTAAACCCTAAATGAATAAGACAAATGGAGAGGCTTCAGGAATAGTTATCCAGGCTTCTTGAAGGACATTTAAAGCTCTTCTTTGGATCTTGGCTGCCTTTTGTTCCGTTTTACCTCAAGGTTATCCCACACTGGTTCAGTAATACTGGAGGTTCCATTGTGTGTTTTTATATCATCATGCTTTTACTGTATTGAGTGTGTTTGAAATCATTGTCATGCTGAAAAATTAAGCCATTAAGAAAGAGAAACTTTCCAGATGGTATTTCATGTTGGATCAAAATCTGACTGTGCTTTTCTGTGTTCATAACTCCATGAATTTTGACAAGATCCTCAACACCACTCCAAACCATGACAGCACGCTGGAGTCTCCAGTGTGCTTTGCAGATGGCTGTAGGCACTCAGTGTTGTACCTCTCTCCCGACGTCCTCTGTACATACTCACAACAATTTGAACCAAAAATCGCAAATTTGGATTCATCACTCCATAAAATCTGTTGCCACTGAGCTTCAGTCCAATTCTTGTGTAATTTGGCAAACCTCAGTCAAGAATGGCTTCTTGACAGCCGCCCTTCCACTGAGAGCATTTCTGATGAGGTTTCAGTGGACAGTAGATGGTTCAGATGCATCTCTCAGGTTGTGTGACAGGTTTTTGCTGCATTTTTCTCTCCATTTCTTAAGGACATGACATTCAGTGAATGTTCATTGTGAGGGTTTTTTTTTTTAGACAGACAGACAGACAGATAGATAGATATACAGACAGACAGACAGACAGTGTATGTGTAAATGAATGGTTCTAAATGCTGTGTATTTATAGTGTATGATTAATCTCTGTGAGCCTATTTTTCCTTTTCTTTTTTTAAGACTGTCACCTACGGTACAGTGCATTGGTGTGAACTGTGTCTGATTTTAGTTCTCTAATTTATGGGCAGCAAACTAGACAAGAAATAAGCTTGATTTGAAAATAAGGGAGCTGAAAAGATGTGTTGTTTTGTACGCACACACGTGTATGTGTGCATAATCTCTGTAACTTCAGGGAAGAAGGTTGTGACTGAACACCAAATGTGACTGGCTGCACGCTGCAGTCAGTGCATGTCTCAGTGCCTTTGTGTCTCAAGTCTAAAAGTCTTTTGGCCATGAAATACAATAATAAAGTTTGCTTTAGACAGTTTTGGGGGACAACCCGAGTTATTTGCACAGACAGACAAAAAGAGAGAGAGGGGGGGGGGGGGGGGGGGGTTGTTGCACACAGACAAGATGGAGGAAGAAGGAGCAGAAGAGCGAGCAAGAGACAGATGGGGGACAAAGCTAAATGGATCCAACACATCCCCACTGATTCTGACAAATGGCAGAGTGACAGAGTGAGGCGACTGCAAGACACACGCGCTCTCTGTCACAACTACAGGCATCAATAGTCGCGTGTCACAGTGGCAGTAGTTAGAATCCAAATAAGTTCAGCCAGAAAAAATAAAACCGATTCAAGTAGCAAATAATTGAGAGCAGTCTGAGTCACACACATATATACCAACACATACACAAACACCACCCACCTCTTTTACCCTTTCACTGCAGGCTTGCAGACATAAGGGAAGCATGCCTGTCACAGCATACTAAGCCAACAGCTAGAAGCGACAGTCTGACTGAGTGGTCTGGCAGCGCTTCAAATGCTGTTATTGATCTGTCTAGAAGTCAAGTTATATTGAGAAATGCAAAAGACTTGACTAGTTAACATCAAATGCTGCTCCTGAGCACATGCTACTACTGTATGATGTATGATGGACATGTGATGACTACAAAGTGAACAAAACAGCAGGCATCTTCTGACGTTTTCTTGTTTTTTCTTTCATTGCTGATGTCGGAGATAAAACCTCAGTCCTTGACAGGTCTGTTCATTTTGTTCACTTTACACTAGAATATATATGTTGAAGGTTAAAAAAGAAAAGAAAAGAAAAGAACCATATAAAAGACACGCTGATGTAAGATTAATTACACACAAATAAAAGTATTACATAGAGTCTGACTATATTAGATCACATATAGATTATATTTATTTATGAAAAAATAAATGTTCAAAATCAGTCTTTATCAGTAAGAAAAACTGTAAAACCTTTGAATTCAGGTAAAAGTCTAAAATGTATATCCTTCACATTTTTTAGTTGTGTCCAGTGGGCCAGATTAGAGTCTTTGGTGGCCTGATTTTGACACCCCTGATCAAGAGTTTATTTCCCTATTAGATGACTTTCTCACATCAGATCTATTGCGAGCAGTAGGAAGAACGAACTTCCTTTTAACACAAAGTGACCTCCATCTGAACCAGGCTCAGGGAGAGTCAGCCAGGCTGGCGGTGAGGTGAAAGAGAATCACATAATAAGGAGTATGGACTAGCTATATCACAATCACTTAATTTCTTTTAGATACTATGTTCCTAATTTTGGCACATATGAAAAAAGGAGCTCCAGAGATTTTTCGAATGTGTGAAATGAAAGACATACCCTGGCCAAACATTAGTCTAACATTCTGGACAGCATTATTGCAGCCTAAAGGAATGCTAAATACAATAAATGTAGTTTTGCCTGAAGTTTATAAAGTAGGCTTTATATCTTTAACACATGCTCATACTTTAACTGATTTGTGTCATGTGGGCTAATAGTTAAATATACCTGGGTGGATATCCACTGGGTGGAAAAGTCTGCAGTGGGTTTTTTTCTTTATTTGTTTTTAAAAAAAATATTGCCTAATGGAGTTTTATATTTTTCCAGGCTTCCCAGCAGTTCTGTCAGTCAGATCAGTTTGTTCCTGGCCTAATTTCATAAAAGCATGGGTGCATTGTGTTCTTGGCAACCTCTAAAGTCTTTTGTCTCTTACAAGTTGGGCTGATATTCTGAGTTTCTTTTTGTTTTGACTGGTGGATAAAGTGTGATGGCCTGGAAAGTTGTTTTCGTGAGTCCTGATCAGCGACTCACAGGTTTGTGAAGTGGGAGGCAACAGTGAATAAAACTGCAGGATTAGTTTAGCCGCCTGTGCGTGTATCCTTGTTGCTTTTCCATTCATCTTCTTAACTGTTTGTTCAGTTCAGGATCACAAGGGGGGCTGGAGCCTGTCCCAGAGTTCAGGGGTACACCCTGGACAGATCAGCAATCTGTTGCAGGGCTAATACATAGAAAACCATTCACACTCACACCTAATACCAATTTAGAATCAAGATTAACATAATGTAAAGTCTTCGACATATGGGAGGAAGCAGAAGTATCACCCAGAATCTTCTTGGTGTGAGTGCTGGGCTAAGTATCTGACTTGTGTGTGGGTATAATACCATATGCTCCTGGTCTGAAGTATGTCCACACCCTTCAGTGGTCATTACCTACAATAAGGTGTGAGGAATTTTGATCACATGGCATTTGTGGATGTGTATTTGGTCCATGGCGTCTTTCCAACAACTGTGACATTGACTGTACATCTGCACAGAAGTTTTCAGTGCGAAAAGAAAAACTACTAAAAATTACCAGAACTAGTAAAGACAGTACAACGTGTGCACACACCGCGCTTTAAGTGGATTATAATTGTAAAGAAAAAGGAGATTCTTGGTTACCTGCAGGCCAACAGTGCATGTAATGCAGGCCAGTCATTTATTTATTTAATAGTTTCACCAGCTGCTGTGTGCTTTTGCACAGATTATTATCCTGTATTTGATTTAATTCACAGTTTCCAGTGCATTTTAGACAGACCTCATCTCACAGTTGTTTGCTCCAGTTAAACAGAGACATACACAAAACACAGAACAGATCAATACCTTAATTAATATGAACACTAAGTCTGTGTAAGACAGTGGTGTGGGTGCGTATTTAACTTTAAAAGGGAAAAACAAACAAACGCTAGCTTCAAAACAACATAAGATCAGTATGGTACGATCAGATAATTATTTATTGGTTGGTATTTAATGTGTCTTTTTGGATTGGTAAGTCTGTGCTTTGAAGCAGGATTTTATATTATCCACGTAAGGTCAAGTTTAATCCTGGCTTTTCCGTATTTCAAAGTATAAACAGAGAACAAAAAAGTATAGACACGCAGTATATTGCCATATGTTACATTTTAGATTAGCAATCAACAGGTAAAAATGACAGCCTACTCACCAATAAATTCTCCAGAAAATAGCGTCACCATTCCTAGAAGATTCCTCAGACCAGTGAAGATTATCTGATGTCACCTCATTGGTACTCTAACCCAGTGTTTCCCAACTTTTTGGAGCCGCGGCACATATTTCACATTAGAAAAATCACAGGGCACACCACCAAACAAAAATGTCACTAAAATCATATTGATCATTTTCCCCTGTGCACCAGGCAGAGCGGAATTGGCTGGATTTGTCCCCAATATACATTTTTTGCTTTCCTCTGACTACTACTCATGATTGGGCTTTCATCTGGCTCGAAATTTTCTCCAGGTCAGACTGACTACTTACAAAAAAATCTATTACTATTTCGTTGTCTCACTCGCAGCATGACGGGATAAATTCTTCTTCGTCTTCTTGTTATACTGGCAGTTAGCGATACATTTAATTGGAACAATAAGTTGTATCGCCCTCTAGTGGAAAAGAATGTAATTGTTCTGTCCGTTACTCATGCCGGCCGCTGGGACGCTAAGCGACTTCTTGCTCCAATTAAATTATTCACTTTGTTGCCAGTAGAGCTGTGATTGGTCAGAAGATACCGATGAGCAGAAGAAACCCTGGTTTACTTTATAGCCATTTTTGTGATCGCCAGTTTTAGGGTAAGTGAATCCATATAATTGAATTATACTCTGGATATCTTACAGGTGACACTGTCCAAAACATCCCACATATACTTCAGTTGTGAGGATGGAGTGAGTGAATGAATAAAAGAATTCATGAACAACCTTTGCCCTGTGATAGATTGGGATAGGCTCGAACCACCCCGTGACCCTGAACTGGATAAATAGAAGAAAATGGATGGATGGATGGAAGGATGGAATGGAAGTCATTTAAATGTTTAAAAAAGACACATTTATCAGAGGTTAAGGTTCAGTTACATTAGACTACTCTTTATAAGCCATCTATCATGTTATACGTTAATGTTTTTGTGGAAATACTGCAGAAAAATTCAAGCGAAGTCAACAAGAATGTCAGGAACCATAGTTTAACTTTTACATCTTCTGTTAATCATGTTAATAAGTCTGATGCAACTATAATCCATATTTTCCTAATAGCTTAATCCAACTAGTGTTACGTCAGACAGTTTGCAGCCTGGACAGATCACCAGTCCATCAGAGAGCCAACACAGAGAGACAGACAGCCATTCATGCCCATATGCATACCTACAGCCCATTTCCGCACACAGAAATGCATACGTGGGAGGAAAGTGGAGTACCTAAAAGAAACCCACGCAGTCTAAGAGAGAGGTCCACACAGAAAGGCTGCCCGCCAACAGGAATGAACATTCTTGCTGTCAGGAAACGGCACTGACCACCACAAGCCGTAATGTTATGACTGGTTGAGGAGTATACACACACACACACACACACACACACACACACACACACACACACACACACTAACTAATCAGAATACAAGTGTCTTAGATTTATGTGCTTTGGCACATGGCTAAGAAAACAAGCAAGACATATTTAAGGGGTTATCAGTTGTCAATATTAGCAGATGATTCATTTTCAGCTTTTCGGTAAGATCAGTCATCTAAATTTTTTGAACTGAATATCAAACACCAGAAAGGCTTATTGCACAGCCTCCGGAGGATTCAGCAGCAGCAGCAGCCGCACAGATACACATCCTGTCAATTATGTGAGCTCTTTGGACTTCAAAGCTCTGTTAATCAGTAGCCTGTTTACTGATGTGCTGACCTCCTGTCCTATCAATTACAGCAAGTTAGTATCAGAACTGCTGTCTTGTGTGTGTGTGTGTGTGTGTGTGTGTGTGTGTGTGTGTATACTCCTCAACCAGTCATAACATTACCAACACTAATTGAGTGAGTCCAGAAATGAGGAGCGTGCACAGGTCCTCCCTAAGGGGTAAACAGTAAAAGCCTACATTCCCCCCCCCCCAAAAAATAAAAAAAAACAAACCCACACACACACACAAACTTGTGCTAATGTAATTGATTTTCTAAACACTTCCATACTTTACGGTCACTGTCAAATGAAAACTTACTCAGATAGGTTGGAGGCTGATGTCAAATGAGGTAGAATTACTTCTGTCTGCACCCACTGCCGTGCACAACTCTTTAAAAGTCCACTCAAATGTTGTTGCTGGAAAAGTTTTTCCTCAGTCAATCTTGGCGAGCGATGGCCCCTAAGATTCTTTATTCATTGCTTTGTTGTATGTTCTACTTTCAGTCTTTGATTTCATTCATTCTTTTCTTTAGAGATTTGTGCAGCACAGTCTACCCAGTCTGAGAGAGGGAACATAGGTCCCTGAGATTTATTGCTTTATTGAGATGCACTTTTTAATGGAAGCAGAATCCATCACTCATTCTCACAGCTCAAGTGCATTCCAACCTTTCTTCAGATACAACTGACTTTGCACCACTGGTAATAGAAAATGGAATGAAAACATAAAACAGTAACAGATTCCACCATTTCTTTTTACTCGGCAATTTTAATTATATTAAATATTAACAATAAGGACACAGTGGACAAAAAATAGTTCTCATATGAAGAAAGAAATGTGAGGGTGTGGGGGGAAGAAAAATACTTTGGGTAAACATATACAGCAAAGCATACCGACCGCCAGTTAGTCCTTTAAAAGAAGTCCTTGTTAGAGAGATAAAATTCCTAAACTTTAAAGAAGGCTCAAGCAAACTCTGAAGAGTTTCTTTTTCTTCTTCCACATCCATGTGGGTGGATTATTTCTAATAAATTGGTGGACTAACTGGTCAGGGGTTCACAGCACGTGTCTACCCGAGAGTTTTGTACACTTAAGACATACATGTGGACCTGAAGAGGAAAAAGCAGTTTTAACAGATTATCATTGTTCACTTTCTGGAGCAAAAGGCTGAAGCAGGGAGAGAGAAAGTAGAATGGCCTTCACACTTATTAAAACTGTCACATTTGCTTTCTGGCGTGTAACCAATAGTAACCTCTAATTACCTCTCGTTAATGTAAAAACAAAAACAAAAAAAAACAAACAGTTTTTGTTATATTTTAATCTTCTGTGTGACAGCAAACAACACATTTGACCCCTGTTATCAATAGTGATCATATGAGAACACAAACTGTTCGTGACAAATCACTAATTTATGTACAATTATTCATTCAAAAAGAAAAAAACAAAACATGATTTAAATACAATAAGCACATTGAAGAGCTAGGACAGCATAAAAACTCTTTAATTCAATAAAATTCTAACAAGGACAGTTTTATTATTACTGTAATGTCCGTTGTGGTTATTATCTTCACTAATATCTTTATTTATTAGTGCCAAGACACTTCTTATTAAACTGCTCCTATGGTGATAAACAGATAAATAAGGCAAAAATACCCAAAACAATAAATTACTGCACAACAAATGTTTGTAGTGTCTTAAATCCACAACATGCTGCTAGGTGAAAAGAAAAAGATATTTAGAGGTACCACTTTTGCTGATTCTAGTTTCCTAACAGTTTATTCTTTTAATCTGAAAAGGAAAAATGTCTTCACATAAGACAGGCCCACGCCACATTTCAACTGCTGTCTTGTGTTTTCAGGCATTGACATATGACATTAAACAGCAGAGTACCTCTGTGGCAAGTTTTAAATTCAAACACGGTGGAAATGAGCGCAGCTGTGTGTGGAAAAAAATAACACCTGAGTGGGCAGTGGAAACGGGGTTAAACACTCTCCTAAGACGTTTCACATGCCCTCAGCTAAATTATGATCCATGCATAGATGAGGGATGTAAATAGAATTTCTTAAGAGGTCAGCCAGCGACAAAACATTGTTCCCCTCCACCTGTAAACAAACCGAGCAGGGAGTGTTTAGATCGCATTACAGCTGCGGTTTTTCAGTCCCGAGTCCTCAGGAGCCATATTACTGCCGCCTGTCTATCCTACCAGGTAGTTAATTGCATTTACCATGTGTAAAATTACTTCCCAACTAGGAAACTGGAATGAAAATCGGCAGCGCCGCGGGTCCCAAAGCTCAGGACTGAATGCCACTGCAACAGAGTCTGTAACAGACACGCTGTATGACAATACAAGCTGGGCTAGAGGAGCGAGCTAGAGTGGAGAGACCAGGGGTGCGACAGAGGGGCAAGGAGGATGAAAGGAACAGAGAAATAAAAGCAGCTACAGATCACATGCTTCACGAGAGGGACGGAGGAGAATAAGCAGATTGCATACATGACAAAATAAGAAAATATGTAGAAGGTTGGAAAAAAAAGGAGAAGAAAAAAAACAGACAGGAAGGAGAGTTGTAGCTTCCTGGCTGGGAGCAGAGCTGCCATCCTTTAGGCTTTTCTTCACCTCTACCAGCCCCTTGACTCATGAGGTGTACATTACAACACACACATGATTTATACAGCTACCCTACAGCCTGGTGCTGGGACAGGAACAGACAAGGTCAAGAACTTCTCTGAAATCTGTAGACGCTGGGAGCGGTGAACTAACCGTCTGCACTCGGCAGATGTGCAGGCTCCCACCGCCCGGCTAACATTGTGTACTCCAAACCTGTCGGGAGTGGCAGGGCTGTTTGATAAGTCTTGCCGGCAGAGCAAATATACGCACCAGCGGCAGACGGAACAGGTCGTTATGCAGTGCAGTTGTAAAAAGTTTCATCACTTATTAAAAGTTACATGTCTTGTCCCCAAACTGTGAATAATGTATGACTCAGCAGGTCAAGGAGGTTTCAATTAATATCAATTTCAAAACAAAATGTGTGTGTCGCATTGTTCAAAACAGCTAAACTGCCGTTATACCAAAAATGCCATCTCATTAGGTCAGTTCTTTAAAGTGTAAGCAACAGAACTGAGATCAGGAAGATCTAACAAGGCTAACATATGAGGGCTGGGTATCAGAGGAAAAACCCGGTGCTCGTGCTTCTGACAAATGAGTTTGTAAAACTGATTTTTGTTTCTTTCCTTTCTTCACTTGATCAAGTATATACACTTCAACACCACATTTGTTTCCTTATCTGCTTCTCTAAAAAATAATCAGACTGTTTGATTCCATCAGTGATGTAGTTTTTCTTCCTGAATCCCCAAAAACTGAGAAAGCACCAGTAAGTTTAATACCCAGCCCTGAAGAAGACTTGAAGGGTTTCATTCCAAAAACTGACACCACCTTCCCTCTCATTATTTGAAGAAATGCATCAAATCGCTTGTGCCAAATTGAAAAACCGTGCTCTGTTTGAAGACCTCGCTGGGATTTTGCGAACTTTATATAGGTGTCATATTGTTCATGTCGCAGGCATCTCGTTTTTAAATGAAACCCTTCATTTCAGCTTTTGCACTCTACTAATCTAACATTGTAGGTACATGTTGATTCTTGTATATAATGCAAGTAACATCGCAGCATGGTATTTGCACAAAAACAACAGTGGTCCAGATTGAAGCACAGAGTAAATCTAATTATTTATGTGAGCAGAAGGAGGGACGTTTCTTTCTATACAAACGGGGCTCTTATTGGTTATGATTCACTTCTTTAAACACCGACATCAATCTCCACACCAAGAAATTGTTATGAAAAGACTTTAAAAAGTCGCCCCAATCCCGGTTTTGTTGCGGTACAAAATGCTCACCTGTATCGTTTCATAAATCTTAGAAAGCATGCAGTAAAAGGGTCGCATCTAAACATGTTCCTTAATCTGGACCTTAAGTGGACGTCACGCAATGAGGATTTGATCTGATGCAGGATTTGGCAATGTGAGAATATATATATATATATATATATATATATATATATATATATATATATATATATATATATATATATACTTAGAAGCGCAATTCATGGCAAGTCCCATAGTTCCTTAAGCAGCAGATGGTTTTCACTTTAAAAAAAAAAAAAAAGGTTAGATAAATGGATAAAAAATACAATCTCAACAATGCACACATCTCATCTCTGTTCGCGTTCACCACCCTCTTATGTGTGCAGATAGTGAAGCGGAGATATCACAGATGATGTCTCTGTGTGAGGAGTGTGTATTTTAATGTGTGCATGACAAGATTTGCGTATGTGTGCATGGATTTGAGGTTGTGAGTTTGTGTGCACTTTGTGTGTCTGTGGGCGTAAGCACATCTAAACTGTCAGCATGACACAACGTGGGAGGTCTGACAGACGGGTGAGTGCCTTTTTCATACTCACAGCTAGATGTGTGTGTGTGTGCGCGTGTGTGTGTGTGTGCACTTGTAGCTAAGTGTTTGTTTATCAGAGCAAATTTATGAACAAAATGTCAGCAAAGGGCTCGTCTGGATTGCAAAGAGAGACAAATGTGATTGTAAGCGCGCACGGTTCGTGATTCAGGGCGATACTGAGGCAGTGAAACATGGACAACTCGTACTGAAGGAGCAGCAGTTTTGCTTTTAAGTCACTATGTTGTCACTTAGGTTGATGATATGGCTGCTTATAGGTGGAATAGTGTGACTGTGTGCTCTCAACTGTCTCTCTGTGTCAGAGCTTGCAGTTCGGCAGTATGTAGGGAATGTTGGAGGAAGACATTTTTGCGACTGTAGCTATGCAGAGACAGCGGGCCTCGAGGTGGTTGTCCCAAACGGCCGGTAAACGTGGAGGATGAGGAGGAAGAAGAGGAGGTGGAGGAAGGAGTAGGAGGCGGAGGGGAGACTTGCTCAGATGAAGAGATGCTAGCAGAGGGGCTCCCTCTGCTCACAAGACTGTGGAGACTTGAAGAAGCACTGGCCCCGACTGCACGAGGGATCTGGCTGGGGGGATGGTGATCTCCTCCTCCTGCTCCTCCTCCTCTCCTCCCTCCACCTGGCAGACTTGCTCCTCCTCCTCCTCCTGGAGTTAAGGACTCTGCAGAAGAAGAGGATACCCCCTCCAGTAGCTTGGAGGACAGTGATGTAACTGGAGAATGAGTACCGGCCACCGAATTGGACACTGGGCATTGATTCTGACTGAGGCCCGGGTGTGAAACTTGGAGCTGGGCCGGTGTGGTAGACGAGCTTTGGGCCGACGCTGCAGAAGTGGCAGAGGACAGGTTAGAGGAGCCTGGAGCCAGGTATAGAACAGGGTTACGGGCCACCGACTGTGCCAAGACCCCCTGGTGATGGCGCTCCTCCCTGGCAGTGTGCCGCTCAGAAGCAGAAGGCCGGCTATGCAGAGGTGGATAGTGTTGTGGCAAGTGCTGGTTAGAGAGGTCCCCTACGAGTGCACCCCGTACCACCCTTCGGTCCCTTGGGGCCAGACTGGTGCTGCTGCTGTTGCCGAGTCCTGACCACCGGCCTGGATGATTGATCTGAGAGAGAAGCAGAAAAAAAGGGAAAGGGCAGAAGTTAAACAGACTTTATAATTTACTCTGTCAGGGAACGTGTGATGTGAATCTGCCATTTTCCAAAAATTATTTACTGAGCATGTCTCGAGTGCAAAGGAGAAGCAGCGAGTAAAAACACAGACAGACAGAGACAAATAGTGAGTCAGGGAACACGAGACAAGGAGAGTGCTGCTGTGTGCTCAGTATAGATTGTTAATTGGGTGACATTTGGCGAATGATGTCTTTGGGTTCCTGCAGCTTCATCTAATTGTTTCTAAACGAACCGGAACCCTGCTCACTAAAAAAAGTGAAGAACAGACTCACAAATACCACTGAGAGACACGCACACATTAGCACACAAACAGGACGCGGTAACGTGTGGACGCATGGAGATATCCACTCGAGGTATGTGCAAATCCCCACTCACGAAGCAATGTGGTGCCATTGTCTTTCTATCACACGTACACACACACACACACACACACACACACACACACACACACACACACACAAGCTCAATGGGGAAGATGGCACATAAAGTTAGATGGCAGAAACAGAAGCCACCTGTTTTCTTTCACACTCCACTGCAGCCCCTTATGCAACATATCTCATCACTGCCCCCTTCTTTCTCTCTCAAACTCTCTCTCTCACACACACATTACTAAAATAACACTGGGACTAAGTGCGCAATGTTCACTATAGAAATGCAATCTCATCTGACACTGAACCTCAGGAGAAAGTAAGCAGAGTTGACATTTGCCAACACGATGGTTGTGTGTGTGTGTGTGTGTTTTTCCTGTGTATGGCATGCATATGCATGAGCGTGTGCACGTGCGCACGTATGCCTGCGCAACATGACGTGCATGTGCTTTCCTCATATTTCCACGCAACCACACACGCAAATTAACACTAAAAGAAATGTAATTACTGCGCCGAGGTTGTCGACAGGAATTTGGGGTGAAAGGTAGAAATGCAATTAGCCAGAACATAGCTAACCGAATAAATGCGGTATAACAATGGAAACGCTAATTCAATGAAACAGTTTTCATTCATGAGCTAATACGGCCTGAAATGAAATTTTTAAAAATTAAGGGGGAGCGAAAGTGGAGTACTTTCTAAGAAAGTGAGAAGATGGAGGTCCGTGTTACAAATTGTGCTTATTAGGCCGCTGTTGGTTATAGAGTATAGAACGAAAGAATGAGTAAAAACTGTGAAATGAGGAGTCTGTGTAGGTTTATAGCTGTGTCTTAGCAAACTCCAGCCAAATTAAAATGTAAGTCCTTAATCAAATTTAGGAGATGATCGTAATCTAAATGTACTATTATGATTCTTACACACGCTGGGGCAAAAGGTAACACATGCCAAAGGCCACTCACCAGCAGTGTCAACACAAAGCCTTTCAGGTCAGTCCCACTGTCCTATTTTCCAGCACTGACATGCATCGACGATCCAGCAGAGCAGCAATTTTAATCAAATTTACTCCCCACACATTTGACCACTGTGTGTCCACAGTGTGCCATTGGTGTCAATTTACATCCAATAAAGCAAAAGTGTGTGATTTTCACTAAAATAACATATTATTGTAGTGCTGATGTCAACTCAAATACAAATTAAGGCACTGGCTTTACTAAAAGCACATGTTGGGTCATTAGTTTAAAAAATCCAAACCTTTTAGCACATGGTACATACATTTAATGAGTATTTAGAGAGACATAATTAATGAAGTAGCCCTTTTATAACAGCAAAAAAATGAAATAGCCCTGATTACAATATGTTGTTGGAAATTTCAGCAGGTGAAATGGCATGTGAAAGCCTCCAGCTACTGAACATCACCAGATTTTTAATATCTTACTTACTAAGGTGCTATATCTAGCTTCTTTTTTAAATTTCAAAGTATTCTATGAGGATTTAGTTGTGACTGTGCTTGGCACTAATTTAGTCTGAGGGGGTGTAGAGTATGATGTGGGTTAAATATGATAAGAAAACAAATTCCTGAGGGGGGGAAACTGAACAAAACTGAAGTCGACCTTTCTTTGAACGTGTTTGTTCTTGCTACTGATTTTCAACACTGGACCTTGAAGATAATGTAAAGTGAATTTCTTTCCTTTTTTGGTTTTAATAATAATTTAATTTTACTTGCATATACATAACAAATGTGACACAGCCACTGCTTTCAGAATAGATGGGATGCTTGAAAACAAACAGCATTTAAAAATGTGAAAATCTTTAAATCACACATTTCAATCACAGTTTGTCTTTCGTACTGACTACTCTCCTGAGCTTGGTTCTGCTGGAGGTTTCTTCCTCTTAAAAAGGAGTTTTTCCTTCCCACTGTTGCCAAATGATTGCTTATAGTGGGTTCTTGGGGTTTTGTCTCAATTAAGGCACTTTACCTTAGAATACAAAGCATCTTGAGGCAAGTGTTGTGAGTTGGGGCTATATAAATCAAACTGAATTGAATTAAATCACTATATTAAATGAAAGCAGTGCAAACCAATAACAAACAATAGATTTTGTCAGTTTCAGTTGATTTTTTTTTTAACAACTTTCAATTAAATTCTGGGGAAAGAGTCACAGCTTGATAAAAAATGTTGACTACAAAAAGACTGTTACACTCTTAATCTGTCCATGCGGCCTGTCTCTAATGCTTGTAATGCTCCACCTACAGTATACAGAAACATAAAAGCAGTAGCTGACAGACTCACTGGGTTCAGAAATCAAAAATTGGAACTGAAGCCAAGCAATCTCCATTTTAACGGTTCCGTCTATATGCTTTCATGTCCAATGGTGAAAAAAAACTACAACAACGCTCAGCCAAAATGTCAGACGCTGTCATTGTCTATACAACTTACTTAAAGAGCTTTGGGAGTGGATCGCAGCTTTCTAATGGGCTTTAATGGGTGGATAAATAGTACAAGACTCCTTGTGAATTCCTTGATCTAATTAAGAGTGAGAATTTTCATTCCAGCCAAATTTTCTACACGGGGCGCTGTGAAAAACATGAGGGAATTGCAACAGCGTTGAATCTCTACTGTGGTGTTGCAGGTTTATGTGGGACGCTTAATTAGGGCTAAATCGCCAATCTTATAAAAAAAAATCTGTAGTGTTATTCCACCCTCAGTCATTTGAGAAAACAACAGAAGGTAAAGCGAGAACAGTAAGATACAAATTGGCAGGCAACTTTAAAGGAAATAATTACCAGGCACAGTACAAGAGTTAGTTGTAGAGACATATGCTCTCTATCAAAGAGACTTTTCTTATCCAAATTAGAAGGACAGACACTTTAGAGATAATCAATGACAATGACTCAAATAAAAGCAAACTGGTAAAAGTTGGCTGTATGTGAGTGTACAGGAGGGACATGCACGGGGGGGGGGGGGAAAGGT
The DNA here is from genome assembly GCF_057382185.1 of Mchenga conophoros. Classification (NCBI taxonomy): domain Eukaryota; kingdom Metazoa; phylum Chordata; class Actinopteri; order Cichliformes; family Cichlidae; genus Mchenga; species Mchenga conophoros. The sequence continues at coordinate 23,705,947 of NC_140537.1, read as the reverse complement.
CAAGCAAAAAAGTAAACAAAAGGAAGGAAAGGGAAGAAATGAGAAGGTGATTGAAAACAGAGATAAAGAAAAATGAGACCAAAAGTCGAGTGGACAGGAAAGTGCACAGAGAAAGTGAACAGGATAGATTTACAAACTCAGGTGTCCTTTCTCAAGTACACGCTCTGCGGCAAGCAAGCTACCTCTTTGCCACTGACAGAACAGCCTGTGTGCGCGCAAACACTCTGGAGAGTCTTTCTTTCACACACTGTCCTAAAAATACACATACATACACCCACACGCACACGTACACTAGTCATTGGTAAATCAGAGTGATTTAAAGGGGGCCCTCTCCTGCGGGCTCGGTTTTTATTGGGCAGTGAAGAATGGAGCAATGTTGTAAGGGCCAAGTTTGCATAAAAGACTTCCTTAAAACCCTAAAACAACCCTATACAATGTTTGCTATCTCCTGTCTTGGTAATTTTTATATTGGGAGAAGAGCCAGTGCGGGAGATTTATTTTATGACTTTTGCTTGCCTTGCAGCGCAGCAAAGTAAAAGCTAAATTCAGGTGTAACACAGGCCCAATGTGAGGAAAATACTCCCATGTAATTGCCATCAATCACACACCACGGCCCAGTATCCCGACACCCACACGCCTAACTCTAATGAAGGTCCAGGGGGATGAAATGCATCGGACCCCAAAACTTTGCAGCTTGAGATAAGAGAGGCAAAACTTTGTCACTGTGATTTCTGTATATTCTGTGACACCCACATACTTTGAACAAAGTAATCCTATGGTTCTTTGGATGTGTGAAACGCTGGGGTGTTTGGTACAGATACAAAAACAGTGCAGTACACCCACATAGATGGTACTCTAAATCCTATTTAGACTATAACCAAATACATTCTCCAATTGTGATGCAGTAGCCGAAACCATCCAACCTTTCCTGTGCTGCATGCTCGACAGTCTCATATATATTTGCTTGAATATTTATGTCCAGCGTGATGGAAAAGTAGAGTTGGAAACGTGCAAAAAACAGTCAAATGGATCCTTATTATGGGATTTTAGAAAGCGAAATAAAGTGCACCGAGGCTTACAACAAACCAGTCCTCATGCACTAACAGTACTACCCACAGGTTTACAACCATGTTTGAAAGTGGAGTAGTAATAGAAGCAGGTCAGACAAGCTGAGAAACATGATGTCAGCACTCGTGAAATCCCACAAAGCCCTAACTAGCATTTCCTATGCCCTGATAGAAATATTGAATATTCACAGACAAGGTGTGTGCAAGAAGAGTCTCCGCGGGCACTTTGCTGGATAAATAATCAACAATCAAACGAGGGGTGAAACTAAGCCTGGGCTGGTGTCTCAAGGCCATAGCCTACCTTTACTTTGAAGATGCTGGTTTTCATCAATACACACCCCCCTAAGGAGGTGAATCTCTTGCACAGCTTGTAGCGGCAAGAGAAAGCCTTGCTTTCCCTCACTCAGATTAGTCTTCTTTCTTTGTCTCACCTCTGATCCTCGTCTCTCTGCACCAGTTCTCTATACAACTTTACCAATTTCGAACTGCTCACTCGCTCTGCAGCTCACCTCTCTTGAACTTTTATTCAAAAGTTGGGCAGTAAATCCACATAATCATAGCAGTAAGAACAGCAGTGGACATGGCAAAACGAGTAAATAAGATTTTATAGGTATATCGCTTTCGTTGAAATTAGTTCAGACGAATCATAAAACAGGAATGGAATTTTTCTGTTGTTGAAGTCTTTTAATTAAGCTATAAGTTTTAACAGTTGAACATTTAATAGGTTTACCCAGCATTTGACTCTTTGCCAGTGCCTGCTCAGGCCCACGTTTCAGTTTAATTTCTCATTCAGTGAATGCTAATGCTTTCAACTGTGCGATTATTTGCATTTTGGAGGTTACCTCTCTGACAGCTTGCTCTGGACTGCTGGCAAAATACACAGAGTTTGTGGACCATCCCAGGATGCATGATAATAACCGCCAAATATGCTCTCTTTCCACGCATTGTTATTCTTTACTTGTCTCTCACCTTTTGTCCCCCCTCTTGACCTCCCTTCTTCTCTTATTTCTCACCTTATTACCCACTCTGTCCTTTCTTTTGTCCCTTCTTTTCTCTCTTTCTTTTGTTATGTAACTTGCTGGTTAAGAGTGCCAGTGGCAGCCAGGCTGAATAGGACTTGACAGCCGGAGGACTGATGGTTTGCTACAGCAGTCTGGAGACCACAGTGACAGAGAGAGATTGGAGGTAGGAAAAGTTTTCTCCCCCTTCTAGGTGGTGACAGTTGGGGTGGGTATGGGGCTGAGATGATGAAGAAAGATGGAGAATAAGAGGGGACTAAAGTTGAGCTATCACTCCAACCCACACTGCAGCACACTGCCAACCAGTTGGCTGAATGTCACATCCTGGACCTTCCCAACAGAGGCGCATACTGAGAGGCAGACCACTAATGTGATGCACTGCACAGCTAATCGGCTCACAGTGCCACCAATCTTCAATGCCGTCACAGTGCTTTTGTAAAATTATCGACTTTAGGCTGATGTTATATTGAGTAACAGCATCCCGACACACTGCAGCCCATATCAAAGAGGGTTGTCTGTCGGTAACTTGATAAATATTTAGATTTACAATATCTTAGGCAGGGCAGCTTCACTGCATATCAGTGTGGCTGAAGGCCTGAATATATTACAGTGTCTAAAGCTTAGTCATCAGTTGCCTATTTGCAAATTTGGGAAAGAAAACAAACTTGGCTTCAGGGAAAAGTTGCAACTTGTAACCATATCTGAATGCCCCATAAACCATTACAAGTACACAACTACTAGCTTGATGCCTCTGTAATATTCAAGATTGTCTGTCCACTGGCTTGCTTGTCATTATTATAGTGTTAATGCACACAAAGAAAGTTTGCTTATCTGATCTAAAAAATTGATGTTAATCAGCTGGAGAGAGCAGGAGTAGCCATAAACCGTTTAAAGCAACTAGAAACATTGATAGAAATGCTACAGAGAGAGAAACTTTTCATGAATGCACCAATTGGATGGATTTTTAGATTCGTTTGTTTATGGTATTGTTAGGAAATGCCGCTGCTTGTAATAGTTGACTGACTGACATTATGTGTTGCCTGGCAACAGAAGGGCTCATCTCACTGATTAAGTGATCGGGATCACTGCGGGGAATGGGACCATCAACATTCACATCAGTTTAAAGACCTCCGATGTGATCACGGTCAAATACTGGAGTTGCTGAACAAGCGTCTGATCAGTGATTCTATGTCACTACTTATGATTGTGGGTGTTGAAAAGTGCATAGCGCTAGGTCTTCAAATTCCTCTCAGGGCAAAAAAAGAAAAAAGAAGCGGGTTGGCGAGTACCGAAGCCAGTACCATGCTGCGGACAGGAGGCCTAATGAGGTTTCTTGAGCAGCTCTGATAGGCACGGATGCTGAGAGTCTGGCATTGCTCATCAACCACCATCTCCAACAGGTCTGTGCGTGCAGGCACATAGGCATGTGTCTTGCGTGTGTGTGTGTGTAATCATGGCAAAACTCATCGACCACCAGCATGTGCCAATATGCTTGGTGAACACTGCCCAGAACCACAAGCAAGAGGAGTGGGATGTAAAAGCAAAGGGAGTGAACAAGTAAAGATGAGGGGAGGAAACGAGTGAGGGGGAAAAGTGGGGGTGAAGAAATGAAAATGAAACAGTGAAGTGGACTGAAAGGGTAGAGTGGAGGAGGAGATGTAGAGGGGAAACGAGGACAAAAATGTGCGAGGAAAAGGTAAAAGACAAAGATAGAATAAGGAGCTAAAATATGGAGAAAAGAGGGGTCATAGAAAAAAGGGGATGACACAGTGCTAAAACAGGTGGTGAAACAACAAAGGAACAGAGAAGAGGCCAAAGTGTAGATGGGTCAGATGGATGAGAGGTACTCTAGGGGACAAAGTGAGAATAAAAGGTGCCAGCACTGACCCAAAGTTACAGAAGACAATTGAGATAATTAGGAAATGCAGAGACATGGTCAATGTTAGAACAGTGGCATCGATATGAGGCAAGAAAGCAACGTGGTGGAGCAGAACATTCACTCCTCAACAGGAATTATGTGTGAATGCCAATTTCTAGTTCCCATTGGTATCCACACAAATAAAAGGCTTTATTTCCCAATGAAATGCTTCAGTAAAAGTCATAAAGGCTAGCCCGTGTACACCAACACCTCAACATATATCATGTGGTGGTAAGTAGTGGTTTTAGTCTAAACAAGAGCACAATTATATTTGAAATAATTGCTGGGGCATGCATGCTCGTCATGTGCTGCTGCTATTAATTGTGGCTCAGGGAGGATTATTTTGTTACCTTTTTGGTTGCAAGCAAAAAAAAAACCAACCAAAAAATCCACAACTGACTGATTTTTAGTTTCTCTCCTGTATATGAAAGTATCTCTCCTTATGCTCTCCAGTTGGATTGATTGCTGCACTTGGCTGCCCCCTCCGGGTGTCAACATGGTCCCCCCTGATGCTGTCTAATTATTGCAGAGACTGTGATCTATGCACCATTACTCTGTGCCTAATACGTTCCTGTAAGCTGTCACTACTGCTCACTCTGTAAGTGCACAATACTTACTGACTGTGTACTTCGCTGTCAGTGCTAACCCACTATTCCCAAACTGCATTTCACTGAACTTCTATCCGGTTGTCAAACTAAGTTGACAGCATTGCATTACCAGGGGCTTTCCTCAAAATGAGGATCCCTGGCCATACCTAAAGCTGGACTCTTGGCAGTGTCCCTTCTGTTGGCCCCTCGCTGAGACCTGGCAGAAGACCTGGGATTATTCCACCTTAATCAGGCTAGCACTGTAGGCTTATCATTCTTCTATCAGTCTCACCCTCGAGGCTGCGGGGGTGTGAAAGCCGTACTGTCTTCCTATATGCCCAAGGCTTGTACTGTTACCCTTAAAGAGCCTGCGTGCATGGCGATTAATCACTACACATTTCATTGCACTGCTCAGTAAGCTCTGTAAGCGTTTAAACTTGGCTATTTCACACCCTTACATCCGCACAAGAAGCATCTTCAGGACGGCAGATTTAAATTCTCAAAATGTCATCAGGCTAGAATATTTCCTCCTCCGGCCAAATCACACAGACATAAACACCTATCTGCCTAAATGCTCACTTATATGTCATTTCCTTCAGCATTTACAGAGCATCCATCCTCTCCCAGTTTCACTCAACAGTCACTGGATCAAAAGAGCGTTAGTGCTGCTTCAATTACATATACTATCGACCTATTTGGCAACGCTGGCAATGCTTCGATTTAGCATAAAAGCAAAGCGTCTCTCGTCTTTTACTCCAATAATGTAGTTTATGCATGGGAGACCTGGCAAAGTGGTTGGTTTTAATTTTTCCAGGAGTCATTTATCAATGACTCATTGTGCATGTGATGAATGTAGACAAACAGAAATATGAGTTCTAAAGTCTGCAATAAAGAATGGTGGCTTGACAGCTTAGCAGAATAGATCAAAGAGTGACAGTAAGGAAAATAATGAAGACTGTAATAATGACAGTGTGCTGAGGACTGTCAGAGCGATACATCATGTGGGAGAACTTAGCGGTGGTGCTGAAAGTGTGTGAGTCTGGACATCTTTACAGAGATGTGCACCTTTATAAATATTGTGTGAGGCCGCAGAGTGGCCTGCAACACAATTGTGGGCAGTAATGGAGTATGAAGATGATGGCAGAGGTGTGCACCAAGCCACACTCACACAAACACACACACACACACACCCTCCCACCCTTCTGTCAGTTGCTGCTGCTGCTGAGTTCCTTTCCCAGTTTCTCATCTTGCTCTGTGTGACAACCCAGGTGGGCTGAAAGAATACAGGAAATCGGAAAGGTGAGGGTGAGGGGGAAAAATGATGGATGAAGAGAATTCCAAACAGGAAGAAGAAACAGGTAGATTTTCCATTAAATGTCTGGGAGGCCTGATGATAACAGTGCATCTGCCACCTGTGTCATCACGTTGAAAACAACTGACTGCCCTGCTGCTCCCACACTCCACTCGATGAGAGAGAAGGAAAAAGGAGGGCGATCGAGCGTTCTCCCATCACATATTTACAAAGGTTACTTAGCTACTTATCACATTTGCCAAAAAATGCAGAATAAGGAGGCAGATTATTAGCACGTGGAGCTTCAAAGGATAATAAAAGCTTTATAACTGTGCAGTGAACACCCGTGCTTTTTTTGATTGTTAAAGACAGATGCCACAGACTGGCGTACTGTGCCTGACGAGCTGGAGCAGCCACACGCTGGCAGAGAACCAAATATTGTTTCACTGGCAGATGTGGGAATGTGGCCACACCGACAGGAAAGTAAATAATTAATGCTACCGATTTTTGAGAAGAGATTTGTGGTAGAAATTTGCGTCTGCAAAGGAACTCTTAGCAGGATAAGCGGAGCAGAATTGCAATTCCAGAGCTCCTGGAAAGAATCCAGAAAGACATAATTTTTCCAAATGAGACACATTTTCCAAATGAGGTTGGGCACAGAAAATGAGTTTGCAAAAGTTATTTTGTTCTAATTGTGTTTTAATGAACTATTTTTGTTCTGAATAATTGAATCTTTTCTCCTATAAAAGCCACAGAAATCATTAGCCTACATTCTACATTGGTGTTGTCATTGTTTCTGCACCGTGTCCCATTTTTAGTCTTGTTATCAGCAGATACATTAAAAGGCACTATTTAAATCACTACCCATTCCATAGCAGTTAGACCAACCAGCCTCACTGGGAAGATTATCTCCAGGGAGCCACAGTACACCAACCCTAAATTTGAGGAAAACAAGAGCTGAATTTGAAGCAGCTAGAAAACATAAAATGCACTCTATTTATACAAATGTGAAAAGACCGAGCACAAAAATAAATAAATACATTTTAAAAATTGCACCGTTTATTTGCTGCCTCAAAAAATGCCATTTGGCTCAGAAATAACCTTATTTGAAAAGAAAATGGAAACAGAGCTATATTTTAGAAATATCTGCAAAACTGAAGGAAGCTGACAGCTGGATGGTTAATCAATTTATTATCGCATATCAAATATCTCAGTGGATACAAAGAAAAAGTGAGGGGAGACGACTGAGAGAAGAAAAACACATGTGGCCTTCAGTGACTCCTGGTGTTCATGTATTAATCGTGAAAGTTCTGCATTAGATTTGTGCAATCGTGAGTCTGCGCTGTGGAGGCTAAGTATGTTTGCCGGTTCGTGCATCAGAAAAAGGTCTTGTCATATCGCTCCGAGTACCTGAGGGCCTCAAATCCAACACTGTACGTCTCTCCTTAATTATTAAACATAAGGAGAAAGAGCAGCAAAGAGAACACAGAATGAGGAAAGAGGCAGAGGGACGACACAAGCAGAGGACAATAGAGGACTTGAAAGGGAATGGCTGTCCGTGAATACAACGTTACTGGTGTAAGAAAAAGAACAAAGGAATGAAAGGACAGAGATTCATTCTGTGATTAATTATCCTCATTGTATTCTCAAAAAGCGCTGAGGAAAGAGAACCAGAGGCACGCACAGAGACACCGACTGACATACACAAACACACAATCGAGCAAAGTTTGAACAACAGTGTTTCTGAAAGGTCGTTAGATTCCCCTGAAGTTATGAGGACAGGGCTAAAATTACATTTTAACTGAGGTGGACTGCCTCTCGGTTTATGAAGTTATTAACTACAGGCTGTGTGTAAACACTTTCACTTTCTCGCTCTACAACTAGAGTTTGAATTCTGTAATCTTTTATGAAAACAAATTAGACCCATATTTGATTTTTGATGAGACTGCCCTGGAGTTTTAAAAAGGCTTTAAAAGTTTGATATGTGAAGGCTAAAACAGCCTGCAGCACAGAAAGACAATTTCCCACATTTGCAACTGCCATCAAATAGAAAAAAACACACACACACACACACACACAGAAAGGAAACATTCACACAGCCACAGTTGTTTGATGGAGCACCCTTCTTTCTACTTATTTCTTTGACAAGCACCAAATTAACTATGTAATGAAACTTCCATCACTTACGGTTGTCTGTATACATATGAACACAAACATAATAAAGCCCAGATTAAAATGGTCGATATTCAGGTAACAGCTCTGCATTTTCGGAAAATGTGCCGCTGCCTTGGCAACCTAATGGTGAAAACATCACTGCATCATCGGAAAAAGTCCCGTTTAAAACCCCGCTTTTGCTCTTTGCTTTTTGTTCAGATTAAATAAACATGACAAAATGAGTTAATTAGTGAGATTTAAAGGTGCTGGGAAGCAGGTGGGCCGCTTATGTGAGCAAACAGACATGAAAGTGGTATTGATCTTTTTCATCTAATTTTAAGCAAGAAAGTCAATAAGCACGCTTCACAAAACATCAATTGTCAAATATCATGTGTGTGTGAATAATTAAAAAAGAAAACAAACAGCCGTGTGAGCGTACCTAGAATAAAATGGAAGAGAGAGAATTACACAAATTGGAGTGTCTTTGTGCCGTAAAACAAAAGAAATAAATAAAATAAATAAATAAATCACACATTAATTGAGTATTGTGGTGGTGGTGGTTTGGGGGGGGGGGGGGGGGGGGCTAATAATGCAGCAGTTCTTTTTATTACTTCTGGGTAAAGCTGATACAAATACAAGTTGTGTAGGGTTCTTGGACCAATGCTTACAACAATCTTTCTGGTAAAATATGGAAACACGAGACAAAAGAGAGCAACACCTGCATTTAGCTAGCTTGCAGTGCATTATGCTCCAGTCTTGCTTGCAGGGCAGAGCACATCCTGATCTTTGTCTTGGCTATCTCTACTTCTAGAGCTTTAGCCTGTTATTAGTTATGTTCTTATGAATGCAGACAGGCCATGAAGGTTATAACCTCCAAACTCCAACACCAAACTGCAAACTAACTTCAGATAACACACGGACTGGATGCCACCTTCTATCTAACATCAGTCTTTCAGATAACATTTAGTCACAGTTTTGAACTAATTCCAGATGGAAATCATAAACTGAAACTCAACACTGATTCAGTATTAAATTAGCTGCACTGTCAAAAAAAACAAAACCCACTGCACATTCAGGGGAAAACATTATTAGATTTAGGGATAATAGAAGATATAAATCTCTAAATCTACATTTGGTTTCAGTCACACAGATCTGTCAGCAACTACTTGTGTCAACAAGTAATTTATGGCTGTCTCAAAGTGAACTAAATGACAAAGACAGGGCTGCACTAAAGATCTCCTTCTGATTGCTTTGGTTGCTGGCACATCACCATCCATTTCCAAGTAAAAGTTATACCTTACCTCTGCGACCAACATGTTTCAAAATGAGCAAACTTTACTTTGAAGGTTGGGACCCAAGGCAATGTCAATGATTTTGGTATAGCAAACACTTGCCAACCGGTTATGAGATATACATTTTTCTCTATAGCACCTTGCTTTAAGCAGCAGGTTGCTGAGTGACTGGTCAGGTGGCTACAGGTTGCTAACTGTATGATTTTAGATGTACAAAATTTGAAGACAAAAGAAGCAATTAATCACAATTAACAGCACCATTGTTCACTTAATTTTTTTTATATTACAAACACTACAGCAGGGTGCCGGTTTAGCTCAGTGTGTTGAGCAGTCGACTACATGCCGTACAAAGAGCAGCCAGCCCAGGTTCGAGTCCAACCCGCGGCCCTTTGCCGCATGTCTGCCACCGTCTGTCCTCTGTTCACTGTATCTATCAAATAAAGCTGAAAAAAGCCCCCCAAAAAAGCGGTCAAAAACACTACAGCTGACACTAACACCTAACTTTTCACTGAATACGATTCTTCAGATGAATGGATCTTTCAGACAAATAAAATCAACACAAAGAACAGGAAACACAAGGAGGGGACATTAAAGGACAAAAAAAGACGACAGCTATGTGCGAATACAACACAAACTGTAGCTATCGTATGCGTGTGTGGTTACAACTAAAAAGAGTGTATGTGTGTTAAAGTAGATAGAATGGCCTTACTTAGAGTTGGAAGACATGAGAAACCCTGACAACTTTACATTCCATGTCACTAAATATTAATTTGCAACATTTGTCAGTGAAATATTCCATCTTTTGTGGGTTTGTGCATGTGTGTGTGTGTTTGTGAGGGTGTACGCGTGGATGTGTCGTACAATTTTGCCTTCAGGCCATCCGGAATGTGCAGATTGCAAAAGAATAGCTCATCAATATTCATGTGAGTTTATGCTTTCATTAATGTTGCAGCAAATTGTCTCAGATCAAACTCAGGGCTTGTATATGCGTCCACTAGTGTATCTCACAGACTGAGAAGGAAAAAGAGTGAAGTGAGAGAGTTATCAGAGGGGGATGGAGCTGGAGAGAACAAAGAGAGGGCTGGAGCTGCTACAGATGGCCCTATGTTTCCAGCAGATGAAAAGGAAACTTTGAAAAAAGAAGGGGAAAAGATCATACACATGAGGGGAGAAAGAGAAGAAAAAAGTGGGAGGTCAAAGGAAGAAAGAGACAAAACAGAAGAGTGTAAAAGAGAGGAGGAGAGAATGAGTAGGAGGGAGGAAGAAGGAAAGAGAGAAGAACAGAGGAGAGTTAAGTTCTAAAGGTATCTGTCCTACTTTGGTCTGACTAATGAACCTGAAGTGTCCCGAATCTGTCCTGAATCACCGGAGGCCCGGTTAGACCACCCTGTGCTCGGAGTGAGTGCACTTTTATTTTTTCTGGCATGGGTGTAAGCATGTGAAACATCTTGATGTGTGTTTGAGCCAGCGCGACACTGAATGTGCACTTGATTTAATATGCTCTCTCTACTGTACGCTGTAGTTGCGTGTGTGATCTCATTGCCCTGCCTGTGTTCAACGAACCCCTGCACCTTCTAGTCATTTGACTTCACAGCGACATGTGTCAGTGAGAAACACATGCGCGCACACACTCTTGCGCAGAACGGTCATGTATCATCTGACGACAGATTGTTGTACAACCTAAAACGGCAAATTTAAAGTTGCGGTGCCACAAACATACACGCTGTTTGGAAACAAAATTGTACAATTGTCTAACATCAAGAGAAAGAGGGAATACATCAAACAGCAGATACGTCCTTGTGATGTGAACATCCAGCAAATGTTTTGACGTTGAAAAACCATTGCCTGGCGGTTTTTACTTGACATCTAGTCATTGCTGAAAAATAGTTCCAAGATTAAAGCTGAAATATTATTTGTCTTTTCTTTTTTTAAACAAAGACAAATGCTCGTAATTCCTACTTTGCAAAAGTATGATCTATATTTCTCACTTTGTAGGAGACTGTCTAACCATCGACATCCATCCATTAACAGTCGGGTTTTTGGCATCCAAGGAGAGAGCGTCTGGGTTTCAACCAAGTTTTCTGGGTAATAGCAATAAGATGGGCATAGACACTAGCTCATAGTTCAAATCTCATTCTGATTCTCTGGGTAAGCAATATCTAGACCCTTTACATGTCTCAGCCTATGTGTTATCATGTTTAATCTCTATCCTCCTGCCACTTATGCATGATTAAATATGCTCACAGGAGACAACTATGAGTAAGCAGGAGTCATTAATGGCTTTCAGTGTGCTACATGGGGGTGCGATGCTCCGAGAAAGAAACATAACAAATGAATGTATGACCATATGTTTAGATATAATCGCTCGGAGATAACATTGGCCTAATGTTGGCCTGGTTTTTACAGTTCATTCTCTGAGTAAAGTCGATGTAACTGTCTCACAGTGCTAGAGCCAAGTTGCTATTGTAGAAAATGCTAATTACCATTAGCAATTTTCATTTATTTTCCCTACCAATGCAGGGATGTGTGGGTAGGGAACAGGAGAAAAGTGGAAGAAGAGACTGTAACAAAAAAATAAAAGTTTTTTTGACAGTATTATGTAAAATGTATAAAGTGAGGTATCTAAAAGTTGCCAAGGTAACATTTTTTTATCATTTCTCCAAGAGAAAAGCTTTCACCTGACTTTCTACTTTATATAAATGTTTGAAAATTCTTTGATTTGAGAGGTCCTGGGTTTTTTCTCCTGGTACGCCGGCTTGTTCCCACTATCCAAACATGGGACAAAGAAAAACTGACCCTTAGCCCTGTGATGGACTGGTGACCTGTCCAGAGTGTAACATGCCTCTAGCCAAGTGACACCTGGGAAAGGCTCCAGCTTTAAGAGGACAGATGGATGGATGGATGGATGGATGGATGGATGGATGGATGGATGGATGGATGGATGGATGGATAAAGAACACACTATGGATTCATACAAGTCTACATCAGCACTGCATATGTGTCTGCAAAATAGTCTAAAAAGAGACACAGTTAAAGCAACTTTCATCATCAAATCTCCTAAAGAACAAATTAATTATCATTAAAACAAACAAGTGAGGTGAGGCACGGTGGTGACGTTCACGCTGTTCATGCTGAAGTCAAAAAATTTCATTGTTTCAGTTCTTTTGTTTTCTTAAATTTTTAAAACTTCCCAATTCACTTGGAAAAAACAGATTTGATTTATCCATCTGTGTTTACTTTCTGAGGTTTCTTGATGTCGAACTGTGTCCGTTCATTAATTATTAAGGTTTAGACAATACTTTAGACAGACTCACTTTTAGCATGTTTGTAAATGATTAAACATCTGACAAAAATCCACTAGGTTTACAATCCAAACAGAATTCTTGCCACAGGCTAGAGACCAAAAAGTTGCTAGCATCAGAAAGGCGGTAAATTTCTGTGGCTGACAGGTGTGTGGTGTGTGTGACTGTGCTGAGCAGGGTTTTCTCTAAAAGATGAGAATTTTTCCCAGATGAAGATTTGGCAGAAAATAGTTTGCCCCAAAAAATGTATGCACTTTATGCAACAGAAACTATTTAATAAACATTTTTGATGTACCTTTGAGAGATATTTGCAGACAGTGATGTTAAGATATTTGAAATACGTCTGGTTGTTCTATACTGCATTACTGCTTGGACTTTTTTTTTGCACAACTGGGATTTTCAGTTTGTGTCTTAGGTGAGCTTCACTCTTACTGGCTTTACTCGTATTTTAGATATATGTAAATGTACAGTTCAAATTCAGAGTTAATACTAACTGAACCTTATCTGGCTTACATTCAGCTTGGTAATATCGTAATGATAGTAGTAAAACAATGATAATTAGATTAATAAAGTAGTAACTACTTAATTATTACCTTTTCATTAAGCATTTCCAAGTAATTACACAGTAATAACCAGGTATTAGCTTGTTATTAATGATGACAATTTATTTATTAATAAAGCTAGAAAATATTTGCCAATATAGCAATAGTCTGGTAAAAAATATGAAAACCTGTCACGAGAATAATAGTATAATATCAGTATTTGGATTGTAAATGGTACAGGGTAACATCAAAGGGGAAAACTGATCCTAATGAGGTAATAGCGGCTGATGTTTTTACATTTGCACCAATTTCCCTCAGCCTAATAACTTCAAAGTGACGTGAAAATTTATGGAAGTCATAATTACCATAAAAATACTACAATAAATAATTCCTTATGTTCCATTTACACATGCTTCTGTTATAACCAAACTGCTCTGCTACCTGCTTCTATTAGAATTCAGAGTAAAAATAGACAAAACCGAATGTGGAGAGACATAATCACTGAAAAGAGTGCTTCCAGGTAGCAACTTTCTTTGTAATCCCAAAAGTGTTTGGCACTTATTGAACGATAATAGAAATGTAATTACATCTAATTAGACTCCATGAACCCTGTATTTAAAAAAAGAAAAGAAAAATGAAGGGTAAAAATGGATAAATGAATAACAATTTCTCCTCCCACATTACAGGCACTGTAGAGGCAGATGTGCTTGCAGGTGACAAATGATCTAAACGCTGTCATTATAACTTATTCACTACATCCACTAAATATTGATTTAATTAAATTTACTACTACATTATCAATTCAGTCTTTTAACAATTTAAGCATATCTAAATTGTCCTTTGGCCACCAGAAAGAAGAAATGTGACCTTAATTTTATGCTGCAAGGCAGTTATGATCAACATGTGAAAAGCACGAAATACAAATACTTGTCCTTTATTGTTTGTCTATAAAAAGCTTCCAGTTCGGAAAACTGGATCTGACTCTATTTAGCAATAACAGCCCATTTACATTCCTCTATGTATTTTATATATGGATTAAATAAATATCTTATATCTCTGTCCTTTCCAATAACACAGCCTCCTGTTTTTATTATCTTCCTCTTCTTTCCACATATAGTGGCACAATCTTCACAGCTCAAAGCTGTAGAGGCTATATTTTCCCCTCTCTCCTTCACAACCCTCTGCAGACCTCTCATTCTATAATCTACTTGATTCTCACGTATGAAGCCAGGAACTAATTGCTTTTTTAATAGCTTGGATCATGGTTTATTGTGTGCCAGTGTGCGTCCCCATGCGTATTTGACTGTATAGCTGTGCACACGGGCATTCGTAGAGCGATGCGATGAGGAGCGTTCTGCAAACGTTTTTCTCTTCTTATCAATAAAGATATTTGATGTTGGTCTCAAGCCTCACTGAGATGTTTCCATCATTCATTTACCTTATTGCAAGGACTAACGTGGGAAAATATAGTTTTTGTTTTCCCACATTTTTAATGTTATTGAATGTAACTCTTGGGCATGTCTATATATCATCTGTTGGATGAAATAAAGCTGAATAATTATTCCAATCATTTTTGTGTTCTTTACAACTCTTTAGGGAAATATAAAATTGGTTACTTGTCTTAGCGCATGTATCTACATTTCAATAACAATACAGCACTTGAATAATTATAGTTTAGCTAGCTGGAAGTGAAGTATTTATGTAAAAAATAACATTTGCACCAGTACAACATGCACCAGGACAATGACGCACAAGGCAATATCCTTCTAAAGTAAGAATGAATATATATATATATATATATATATATATATATATATTTTTTTTTAATTAAGCCAAATTTCTTTTTAAATGACAAAAGGAAAGATGAATATGGTTTTAAGCAGTATGCAGAGAAGTGAAGATATCTGATATGGGCCTCTCTTCAAAGGAAAATGACCTTTCATCTCAGCTGCTGAATTTCACAAGCATTTCTGGGCAGGCATACACACACGAACAGACACGGTTCCTAAAAAAAGAAGTATTCATCCCCTTTGGACTTTTTTTCTATGTTACTGTTTAAAACTTAATCACAGGGAGTGTAATTATAGGCTTTAACAAAAAAAAAAACATTAAAAAATAAAAGAGTCTTTATGTTGTGGAAACAAAAAATATACAAGTCAAAGGAGCTTGCAAAGAAAAGTGTCTGGACTTCTTTAAGTTGCTTGAAGACGTTTCACCTCTCATCCGAGAAGCTTCTTCAGTTCTAAGGTCAAATGGTGGGGAGTCCCAGATTTAAACCTAGTGGGAGTTTCCCCCCACAGTGGGACAAAAGGACCCCCTGATGATCCTCTAATCGCCTGAGCCAAGGTGTGAAACTGGGTGTGGGTCCCAATCAGCCAGGGTTTCGGGTGAGCTCATTGTGAAACCTGGCCCCACCTTATCATGCGAAATGATAAGGTGGGGCCAGGTCCTTTTGTCCCTCTGTGGGGGGATACTCCCACTAGGTTTAAATCTGGGACTCCCCACCATTTGACCTTAGAACTGAAGAAGCTTCTCGGATGAGAGGTGAAATGTCTTCAAGCAACTTAAAGAAGTCCAGACACTTTTCTTTGCAAGCTCCTTTGACTACGATGACCTGGATGACCGAGAACCTTCACAGACAAAAATATACAAGTTAAGTCAATGAGAAAAACAAATAGAAAACATAAGATAATTAATTGATAAGTATTTGTCTTTTTAAAAATGAAACACCTATCCGTCTTCCACATATAGGCCATCTGTCTACTTTTATGCCCATATTAATAAGTGTGTGTGTGCCATCAATGTGTCGGACCTTTTTTATGAGTCCACGTTACAGTGATGACAGCTTCCATTTTGCTGTATCATACCACGTCTGTCAGTTTCTCATTGTCAGTCATCGTTTCTTCTGTCTCTCCATTACATAGACCATCAATTTCTCTTTCTGCCTATGAGTCATTCAACCCTGTATTTCTTTCTACCTTCCTTTGATGATCAGTAAAAGACTGCTTTGAAATATTCTTCAGGTAGTATGAAAGTAAAAATGACGTAAAGTGATAAAGTGTTACACTGTACCGTATAACATTGATATAATGCATTGTAGAGACTCTATGTAGAAAATATAAATAAAATTAGAATATACACACACTGGCCACTTCATTATCTACACCTTACTAGTACTGTGTTGGACCCCGTGTTGCCTTCAGAAATGCCCTAATTCTTTGTGGCAAGCTTTCCTCAGAGATTTTGGTCTATATACAAATGACAGTGTCACAGACGATGTCCAACTCCACCATATCCCAAAGATCTTGTATTAGACTGAGATCTGGTGACTGTGCATAGCATTGGGGTACAGTGAACTCACTGAAACACGACAATACATTACACCACCACCTTGAACTGTCGATAGAAGCCATGTTGTCAGGATTAAGTCAAATTCTGAATCTAACAACTGAATGGCAGAGCAGAAATTGAGCCCAGGCAACTTCTCAATACTTTTCTGTTTTACAATTTTGATGAGTCTGTGGAAATGGTCGCCTCAGTTTCAGTCTGGCTATTCTCCTCTGCATTTTTCACTCAATGGATTTTTTCTCTTTTCCAGACCGTTCACTTTAAACCCTTGATATGGTTGTGTGGGGAAATCCCAGCAGATCAGCAGTTACAGACCAGTTACAGACCACTGGTCTGAGTATTCCGTTTTGACACCATCAAACACGGCATGTTCAGTCACCTTTCTCTGTCATTTTGACACCTGATTTGAACTTTAGCAGGTCATCTTGATAAAAGCCTACAGTACATGCAGGAAGTTGCTGCTGTGTGATTGGCTCATTAGATATTTGTTTTATAAAGCATTTAAACAGGTATACCTAATGAAGCAACCAGTGAATGTATATCTCTTGTTTTCTTTGGACTGGTTTAATGAAATATAGGGTTAAAAAGACTTGCAAATCATTGCATTCTCATTTTAGTCTAAATATTGGCCTAAATTCTTCACTAAATAGTTTGTAGATGTAGATAGAAAACCAAAATTTCTCAAGGGCACAATCCCGCAGCCACACCTGTCCATATTTTCTAACTAGACTTTTCCAAAGTTTATTTTTAGGAAAAGTTCAACACATTTTGCTCCTTTTTTGCTCAATGAACAAACGCTACCCTTTTAAGTCAAAGACACTCTAAATGACCACGAGGGTCTGAATCTGCCCGTTCAACCTCACAGTTGTGGATGGCTACTCGCTGCTTTTCACTTGTTTGGGCTATTCCACGATACACTTGACTCACAATGATGTGATACAGCCATCAGTCACGCCTTCATGTGCACTGATACCATTACTGATGCTGATTTAAAGGATGGACAAAGGACATCTTGACCTCAAAGCATTTAACATGGTTACACACAAATTACATTGCTGCATCACCCTTTCCTGGCTTTCTAAATAAGCCTGCTTCCAACAATTAACGGCAAATTCCTCAAAATGTGGATTAATGAATTCAAGCAATTTTCTAGTTTATTCCTCATTAAGGTAACAAAAATTGGGCGAAAATCTAGCAGTGCACAGTGAAACTATCAGGGCTAACATTTTAAGTAAACACGTCCAATTAACACTGACTCATTCGGGAAACTGTGAAGTGATGTAACAGTACATTCAGTGGCTCCTATCATTATCTGTATTGTTGCACATTGCAGTGCCTACTGGAGGAAGTGTTCCTGACGGCCTTCGGGTTAAATGCCTTGGAGAATTTTACAAGCACTGTATGCTTACACTGCAGGGACTCCTGTTTCCTCTCTGTTGGTACCCATGGCAACTCTGAGATATTCTATCTATGTCCCAATTCTCCAGCTCCTTCTAAAGAAATGTCCTAAATTCTCTTCCTTCCTGACAAACTGTTAAATTACCTCCACTGCTACTGTATTTTATTTCGAATAAATGCACCCCCACGCTAAAAGTCAATGAATGTGTCAGACATGAGGAGCCACGGCCATCTTTGGAAAACTCTACGGTAAAACATAAAATGCATCGGAAAGTCACATGTGTCCAGTTATCCTAAAGATAATCAGATGCTGCTGATGTATCACACACACACACGCCTCGCTGTCTGCAATACATGCAGTTAAAGCTAAACCTAAAATATCTGGATGCACTTCTGCAGGGGTCCATTTTTTACTTATTAGCAAATACAGGCTTTGCTTTAAATAGAATAAAATGCATCCTAACAAATCAAATATTTGCTCGCCATATTCACCATTATTTCAATAAACATATACACTTTTGAATTTATCAAAGCTGGAATGTGAGGTACACTATTTCTCAGTATTACGTTGGTTGCTAATTCAGGCATAGTATGATGATGACATAGTAGTATAGCTTTTTAAAGGGCAGCTATCTAGGAGCTGCTTTTTTAATAACAATAGCAGTGATGAGCTGACCTTTTGCATTTTTCTTTGTCCATTATGGAACAATGAAAAACTCATTAAAGCTGTTGAGGCCCATTTGAGCTTAATATACAGAGACTGACAGCAGCCGATCTAAAACACAGAGAACTGACTCATTGTAGTAAAAAATTTCATCATTTTGAGTCATGCAAATAAATCCCAAATCATGCAAATTTAAAAGCATCCATCTTTCCACATGGCAATATGAAGCTGTAAATGGATATATGCTACAGAGGAATACATTTTTTTAAGGCCATAGTGACTATTTTAGGAATTCTGACTGGGAAAGATTAGCACAGCAAGATTTTTTATTCATCACCTCTCATAGTTTTCTCATTTAAGCAGAAGTGTCTCACCTCCTCTATTAGGCAAGTCTCCCTCGTTGCTTTATTATACTGATTTGCATCAAAGTTACTGCATGAAAAGAAAAAAGACTCAATGAACTCGATAGACAAGGTCACACCACGTATAACGCTCATTAGAAAATTATTAGGTGACTCAGATGGATCAACACGACTTTTAAAATAGACTTCCTGATGTGTGGACAGGTCTGTATATAATAACCATGGCGACGTAATGCAAAATAGTATATAAAGTCCAGTGAACTCTGGGAACCCTAGAAAGTTTAGGCAGAGCATCAACTATTGTCTATCAGCTACACAGCAAGCTAGAAGGCAGAGCTGGATGGTTTTTGTTCTGTGACGATTCCAATAAAGTTTAAGCTACCAAGGTGACTGTGGCATAATTGTGGACAAACAAAGATATGGGCAGTGTTATTGCATTGATTAACATTGCATAATATTTAATATTTGCCTGGTTATTTTTTTTTTTTACTTGTCTCCGGTTTTACAGCTTTTCATCTGTTCGTGCATAAAAACACAGTTAAGAGCTGGCTAGTAAGACACACTGGCTAACTTCTGTACGGTCAGTTTGCAGAAAATTGACAGAAATTCTGAATGTGTCAATTTGAATGTTACTAACCTTGACCCTAAAGCCACAATACACAACTACAAACTTAATGCATACCTAAAATATATATATATTTTTTATTCTCTACTTTTCCATTAGTCACACATAGTCCGGCATAGCTGGCTTACTTATCTTAAGCAAAGCTGCACCAATATTATATAGCTAATCCATCCACCCACCTAAATCCTCCCCCGTGAGAAAAAAAGAAAAAAAGTTTAAAAGCGACTAAGAAGAATGACTAACAGACTTCATGTTGCATTTTCAGAGAGCGATGCAGAGCAGCTTGACATCACTTCTTTAACTGAAGCAACTGCCTGTTCAAGGATTAGTTTACAACTCTGTTTTAGACCCCTCTTAGATTTAAGCAAGAGAGAAAAAAAGCGTCATTTTAATGTTATTTGTCAGATGTTGTAAATATGCATACATTATTTGCATGCATCTCCCCATGAAAGAAAAACAACATTTGCATCAACTTTGTTGAAGCATCAAATCATCAGTTCCTACTTGTGACAGTTTTAATTCAGTCAGTGAGCTTCCACTTCAGACTTAATATGAAAGGACCCTAGATGGTAATACATGCAGTGAATGTGCCTTTACATCAGTTAAAGGTCAGCTGGCACATGCGGCTGCACCGACCATTTATTAAATGATGTACGTTTATGTCCTGTGTAAAAACTTATGGCTCTTCCTTTTCTCCATCTCTTGTTCTTGCACTCTATTTCACAATTCCTTCTATTCCGCCATTTCTTCTCCCTTGTGTCTGCGCGTCACAGTCTTTCACTCACATGTCATGTTCTTTCATGTTCTTTAGTTCTATCAAATTTAATTCCATATGAAGTCAGGCTGGGGGCGAGTGAGTCACTTGACTTCACGGTGCAGTTTGAGTAGTTGCAAATTTAGCTTAAGACTATTTATAAAGGTGCTGCATTTGTGGTTGATTTTTGCACTTAAAACACTGCTGACACAATTTCTTTAAAACCAACTAACAAGTTAGCCTAAGGAGCTTGGAAAGAAAGCGACTTCTTTACATTTCGTGAAGATGTTCCACTTCTCATCCAAGAAGCTTCTTCAGTTCTAACATGTTAGATCATCATATAAATAGACACTTGTTTTTAACTTCAAACTTTCTTTCAATTTCATTTTTCATCACACTGGCATAACCCAGTAACTGTTGCATCATTTATTAAATTAATTGTTTGGCTGGAAAAATATCAAGAAAACTGTAGAAAGAAGCTCAGCTGAAAAAGGTAGAACCAGACAATATTAGCATTTGTCTTGAATGGCTACTGTTACAGCTAATTAATTAGCGCATTTGCTGTTGGAATAACTAGGTAATCAGTTCAGATCTAGCAAGTGTGGCTAGTTTGAGATTAGAGACTTGCAAACGCAAGTTGAATGCATACTGAGTGTTGTGCTTAAAACTGAACAAAATCTGAGGCAGCACAACAGGCTATTCGAGACTGAGTAAGGGTGTCTAACAGTGAACCTGTCTGACACCCATACCTCTAAGGCCTTTCTTATATATATTGTAAATGCGGTCTATCTGTCTCTCCATCATGCTCTCACTAATTCACCCATTGTTCCCCTTAGTCTTACCCTAATTAATACTCTTTATCTACCTGTTTCTCTTTCTCTGCCTCATCCATCTATCCTTCCATCCATCACCCTCGCTGGCCTGCCCAGGTCATTACCCACTGTGATGATGGTTTTGTTGCACTAATTAGGCTAATTATAGTTGTCAGTTCTAACCTGGTCCTCTGCAGGGACTTTGTGATCCTACTGTGACTCGATCTGACCTTGGCTATTGACTGTGTGTGCATGTGTGTAATACCGCTGTTGCCATATCTGACCTCAACACTGCACATGTTGCCCCCGTTTTCACTTATTTTAAATTCTCTCTTTCAGTTTGTGTCTGTTTGTTTCCCTTCTAACCACCTCCCACTTGGTAACACTTACACTAGTTTTTTGGACCGTTCTCACCCTTTTATACTTTACCTGGCACCACACACATAAATCGCCCCATTGTGAGAAAACAACATGCAATTTAACTTTACTATTTCATGACCAGTCCACAAACGTCTAATGTTTTATTCTTTCAGTTTTAAGACGACACTAGATCTGAAGTTGTCGACCACCAGTTCAATTCCATTTTACTCGATCAAATAAAAAGCAAATATAACACACTCTCTGCTAGGCAATGGGAGTTGCTCTGAACCTATTTATGTGCAACAAGTATGAGCTTTATCTTTTTTTTTATCATTAAAAGTGCAAATTGTCTTTGTGTTTTTCAGTTGGTGCAGTTATTTTGGTGACTAAGTTGTTTTAAAATATATATACTAGACAAACATTACAACCTAAAATCTACAAAACTAATCAAACTCATTATTAGACTGCTGCCAGGGTCCAAATTTGAATATTTAAAGGTAAAAGTCAAAGTAAAGCCTAATCTGTCAGGAAGGTAAAAACATGTGTCACAATAACTGTGTCACATGACAAAAGTTTGACACCACCACTGAAACACATCAATATGTGAAATTTATTGCTATAAGTAGTTATTATTGGAGAGCGGCAGTATTTAGGAAGCAAGGCGAATCAGTTGAGCCACTGACTGTTGAGTAAGTTCCAAACCTCCACTGGTGTTAACATCAGCATACAAACTGTACGCCAGGCCACATAGCCTACCTTGGAAATTTGTTTGCTGTTTTTACATGAAGGTAGTGCTGCTACAGGAGACATGTTCATATAAATGACATAGAAGATGTCACCTCATCTGTTCTGTGAAAGCAGTGTGGAGTCGTGATGCCAAATGAGAGTAAACGCATTTGATTTAACCTTCCCTAAAGAGTAGCCATGAGCTAAATGGTTGCTCCAAGAATGACTATTACTCAGAAGCCAGGTATGCGGATATAAGGTGGAGCAATACTTCCTATGGTGAACATCTGTGGCTATTTTAATTATGCACATGAACACAAAGTCACTGAAAGATTATTGAATGTTTATCACTCTGAGAAGAATAAACTCTATTAGGTAAACTGGTTTTCTAGCTAGTTAAATTTAAAGTTAAATTTCTGCTCTCTATAACTGTATCTCCTTCTGTCATTTTCAGCTACAATATGCCGTTATATTAGATAAATATCCAATATATGCAATCATACTGTATTCTATATGAGCAAACGTTATATTTTGAAAGTATACCGATACAACAACACATAACACACATTTCAGCAGTTTACTCACATATTTATATGTTTCTTATTTCCAAAAAGTGGCTATACAGTAACAAAGTGGAGAAAAGAAAGCCATGCGCCATTATAAACATTAAAAATAGTGAGCAGACTTTTGGTGTCTTAACAAATATAAATTCAAGAGACAAAGAAGAATTGTTTGCCTTTGGCTGTGGACCTGTGGTCGCATACTCACACATTCAAACTGTTTATTTCTCACATTTGTTTATTACTTCTTTTTGAAAAAGAAGATATGTGTTGTGTTATCATTTGGTGAGATATATTACGCCTGACACAGATAATTAAAGCAATAGGATTTACATTGTCCTTACACACCACGTCTTTTGGCTGCCTGCACTTTATGTACCTCAAATATTATTTACCACTTAAATTCCATCTTTTATTGAAGTGTTTGTGAGTGCTTGACCTCTAACTGTTTTTTTCTTTGGGTTAGCATCTTGTAGCCTGGAGCAGCCAGGGACTGAACCACCATCCTTCTGATTAGCAGATGACCTGCTCTACCACCTGAGCTACAGCCACCCCTTAGTGGCTCCAAGAACCCCTGGCAACCACTGGTCGCTAGCAAAAAATATGTATTCTCCAATAACTAACTGGGGAATTCTTGGCTGTTACTGGGTGAACTCAGTCACAAGACGTGTGCTGTACCAAAAACCTTCTCGTGAATGCTTTGATCACTAGCAGATTTATGTGGTCACCCCCAATATGCATGGAAGATGCCAACTTGTCTGCAAAAAATCACTTACTAACCACAGAGCGGTAAGCAGAATAAAAGGTGTTTGGTAACAGTGAAACCGACACATTTTAAGGAGAAGTTCCAGCAGACACTAAGGGTTTTAGCGAGTAGTTATCAAGTGTCGGCGTGTTCCATGCAAACTACAATCAATGAGGTTTTTGGTGCAGCGCCGTCTTTGCGACCAGCATCAGCCTGCAACCTCCAGGCCCAGCATTAGTTCTAGTTACATGTATTTCTGAGTTAATTCGTGTTTTTACGATGATACCTGATGCGATCTGTAGAAGTATGTATATGGGTGTAAAAGCTGGACTCATTCAGTCTCAGTAGGAGCATTCCTGCCTAAGGGTCTGACATCTCTTCCTAATTTTTTTTCTTACATTTCTATTTCAGGTTGCCTTTTATTTCCACTTTACTCAGCCTCAAACCCCCTGTAACCACAAAGCATCTCTGCATGTCTGGTCCTGTCTCATTCTGGCTCTCAGCATGTGCTCCTCTTTAGACCGCTTCCATCCCTCCCTCTCCCAGGCATCTTTCTGCTTTAATGAAACAGATGTCCCTTCATTAATAAAGACCTGCTCTAACATGATAATGAAGGAATGAGCAAGCGTGCACAATAGACGGGGTGAGGACGCATACAAATGGATAATATTTAACATATTTGTCCGCGTCATACTACGAGCGAGAACACATTGTATTACATCAGGAACACATAACCTCACAAAACACACACAGACTGTTACGTGGTGTTATCAAAGTTTTTCCATAGGCTACTGTTTTTTTAAAAGTCACTATTGGTTAAAAACACAGATATCGTGCCATACGTTAAGTCACACATGAAATGCTGGAAAGGATTTTTACCGCTCAGCTGTCCATAAATTACGCAAAGAAATAGAGCGTTTACCTGAGGCTGAAGCACAGTGTGAATCCCCTCATGCCCATGAAAGAGTACGGTAGCTAAAGGAAGTGCTTGGTTAGTTTCAAGGAGAATTTAAGTAGCTTCCTGTTGTGCTCTCATGTCTTTTCCCCATTGAGATTCCCATGTGCTGAGACATACCAGCTGTTCACAAAAGCTCTCATCACCACTCTTCCTCAAATACAGATTTGTGTAGCATAACCGCACGTGTTCCTATCCACTTTTTAATACTCAGTCATGGGAATTATCTTTTTAAAGCTACCGATCTTCTGCTTCTTCTACTACCACTACTACAGATCAGTTAATCAATTTTTAATGTCCAAAATACTGCCTGTCCAAAACAAATCAATCAGCCAGTGAACTCTGGAGAACGGGGCAGGGGAAGGTGAAGAGACATGGGAATTGGAGGGCTCCAAGGGCCACCGCGCTCTCAACTTCACACAGCTGGCCTCTTCGTTTTTGCCTCCCTGTGAACCACTAAAGGAAGGAAATGAAGGACCCCACTCCACTTTCAAAGGGAGAATAACTAGCTTTAAGGTCTCCAAGCTGCCTACCATTGTTTTTGTGCTTGACGCTAAACACTGTTCTGTTAATGTTTCATATTTATCACAGTCAGACAGAAACACCTCTTGAAATCATCAGCTGTGGAAAAACATGTCACATCATTAGAAAAGGGCAGACAAAATGTTAACTTCTCCCTGATAAAACACTAGAGACAAACTGAGCGTCGTGGCCTTCCACTCAGTGGTGAAATACTGAATTTCTTTCAGAGGCCGATTCAGTCAGCTCCAAACTGATTACGCTAACAAGCCTCCGCGTTTTCTCTTCATTAGACCATTTGCTCAGCCTTGTCCGTACTGGCCAATTTAAAAATCAAATCAGACTAACTCTGACTATTTTGTCCAATACAGGGTAATGCACAGAGAGGACGCTGTTATCTGCCTAGGCTCATTGCTGAACACTGTCTCTGTGAGCTGATGAAAATATCATCACAAATAGCTCTGGATCTAATAGACGACACACAAATACAGAGAAGAAATATTTAGTTAGATGTCAGCGTTGCTTTTGTATAAAAGCCACAGACTGACCTTTTATAATGTACCTCTGTTTAAACAGGGATCTACACTAAAAACAAAGCATCTTAGGCCAAAACAATAGATGGAAGAAGAATCCAACCGGTAAAGGAAAACAAAGACATCCATGTCCACTTCCACAGGAACAAAACTTCATTCCTATGATTCATTTGTGCCTTCAGGTATATCAAATAAGCATATACATGCTGTGCGATGTGTATAACGCAGTTCGATTATGTGACAAATTTGATTTGAGATGAGTCTTGACACTTAAGTCAGTCAAAAAATGCAATGCAATCACAGCTATGCAAATCACCAGCCATCAATCAAAATGGCCAACCGGTAGCTTCCCTCGGCATAAATTACTTGGCGACAGGTAGTTTGGGCATGCAAATCAATAGTAAGTCAAACTGGTTGATTTTTTTATAGCTCAAACAAGAATCATGTAGAGTGTACAACGAGATTTTAAAAAAAGGCTGATTAAACAAGAAAAGGAGATAATGAATGTTGAATTTTATGGCTATTTTAGGGACATCAAACTTGACATAATAGGATTATCAAATCATCATTCTCACATGCCATTATGAGAGATGGGTAATGAAACTGGTGTCGGAGTTAATAAATTGTCCTGTAAATCTTTTCAAGCTGGAGAGAGATATCTTTTAATTTGCTCATATTAGTACAGAGCTTGTCAAAGAGAAAATTATGCCAGAAATCATCATGCGAAATTAAAGAAGTTACTTCTTTTATTGTGTTACAGTTAGAAACTATCCTGTTAAATTGATCTCAAGTCAATGAATAGTGAAAATAATGTCTCAGCAGTCTGAAGTGGTCGTCCTGCTACAATCAATCACTGTCTTCTTTTTTTCCCCTTTTCCTGAATTCTCACAGATGCTGTTAGACTAACAGATGGAATTTGATTTCCATCTTTGAGAGTGGAGGTGGAGAGGAGACTTGGCAGGGCTAAGAGAGCCACTTGAGAGCACTGAGACCTACATAGAATTAGAAGGCTTTGGAGTACACCCATGAGGTCACATTTACTATAACGAAGGTAAATCAAATGTTCAGCTGTCTTGATTGGAGAGAGAAACAGGCTAAGCAATGAACGGTTAGAGAAATGATGGATAGATGGCAGATGGCACACACAAACCTGGGCCAGTTGTGAGCTTATCTCTGCCTAGAGGGCGAACAGACCATTACATAGTCTGTGGCCTGCCAGATGAGATCAATCAATTACAAAAAATAATGGAAAGATTTAAAAAAAAAAAGGAGTGAGATATCCACATAGATTTCATGTCTTTTTTTTATATGTTGGTGCCCTTCACAACAGATGTGGTATAAAATCTTGAATTTATAGCTGGAATGCAATAAAAACAAATAGTATTGGGGCAAAGCAATTTTCAGACCCAGGATTGTGGTGTCACCCAACTCACGCACCCATACCTGTTGCATTCCTCCGTCATACCATGCTGCTTACTGCTTCCGGACAAATGGAGGTAGACGCGTATGGATGGACAACATAAGAGAAGACACAAAAGACATGGTGCAGTGAGACGAATGTAGTTGAATATGAACATGGGATACACACAAATGAATGCAAGAACACGAATGAACGTAGGCAGGGAGGTGCACGGAGAAGAAACAGAGATGAGCGTGAGGGGATAGGAAACAGCATGTGTGAATGTGGTCCCAGTGCAAAGCTGAATATTATAGTCCTCTCCATGTACTGAGGATCAGATCAGATCAGCTCCTTTACTCTAATCAGATCCTTTACATGTAGATTATGCACTGATATTAAAGTGTAGTAAAGCAAGATAACACCAAAGGTCCATCAAAGCAACACATGAGTCCATAAATAAACATATATGCTCTCACAACTGCAATAAAGCTGGCCTTAGCAGATGCAAACCTTTTTCTACAATACACAACAACACATCCACTAAGAAAACATGCAAGCACACAGCACGTTCACACGACAAACACTCATTCAAAATGCACCATAAGATAAGAAAACTGTGTCAGTAGAAGTAATGAGGGCCTAAAAATGAAGGGGGGGGGGGGGGGAATGAAAAGGGAGGTAGACACACAGAGATAGAGGAACCATGAAAGGCAGCAGCACCTGAAGAGGATGCCAAGATAGTAGGAGGTCTGGAAAAGGGACAGTGGCGAATGGAGGAAGATGAGAGGAGGATCAAAGAAGAGGACAAAGGGATAAGGAATGAAGGTGCCAGTTTAAATTAGGATTTAAGAAAATGCCCTCGCAACCTATTCTATAGGTGAAGGCTGTTTTTATCAGTATTTTAAACTTGCAAATGGTACAGTAGCCAATATTTTCTTTATCAGTTTTGTCGTGCTGTACACTGCTGGCGCAAAAATCATGGCGCCTGGGCTCGAACGTGGCTATACCATGCCAAAACATACTGCCAAGCGTTATGTTAAAAATAGACGGAAACATGTCTGCTTAAGTTGGTTTGTCAACAACAAATATCAACACAAAAAATATTAATGAAGGGAAATTTTTAGAAATGATCAGCGCTTACAACCCTAAGAGCATGAAGATGAAAAGTGGATGAACAAATTTAAAAAGAAAAAAAAAAACCAAGGGAAAAAAAACACTGTACTGGCTTCTATGGGTATTTTTATACCTGCAGAACTGGGTTAGGGCTGTGATCCATTGCAAGTGTTGGAACGCCAAACAGACTGCAGCTGCTGTCTTGCTCAACAGAGAAAGCTAAAACCTTTATACTTTACTTTAAAGATAACAAACGTCTGATACTGAAAACATAGCTTTTTGTCAGACAAGATTATATTCCCTGTCATTTGAAAGCAAGTAACTCTCATGTGGGACACCGTCCCTCTTACTTGACATTGCTTCTGTGTGTGTGTGAACACAAACTGTTGCAATTTCTCTGTTTTTTTCTAGCGGAGAAGCCAAGGCTCCTTTTAGCTTTACACACCAAATAAAAGTGTGCCCTTTTCAATACACCTATGTGCAAGAAAGCCAAATGCCCTTTAACATGTACTGATTATCTACCAGCTGGAAGAGCTGGCATAACGTAAAAGACATAGATACAATTGTATCTCAAGTTGGAGACTCGCTACATATGCGGCCATTTCCCGACAATCCTTGTTTCTTTGATCGTTTCGAGCTGAAGAATAGCCAATGAGGATGGGAGATGTTATGAATTAATGATGAATTCAAAGTGAATGCTAAGAGGGCTGTAGAAAGCAACATGGGAAATAAAAATATGGCATATAGCTAACTTACAATACAGTAATGCGCCGTGGCTGTGACTGTCAATGCACTGGCTGTGACTGTATCATCTATTATAGGAAACACTATATATGCAAAATGTGACTTCCTGTAGCTAAAAGAGAAAAATGGAAATGAGCAAGGAGCTAAGAAGTCAAGGAAGGAAAGGGAGGATTGCAATATCGACGCCCAAAGTTAAAATGTTAATTTGGTCTCGACCTTTTAGAACTTATCTAATGTCGATGAGAGCCAGCAGGAGCACCGGCATCCACCCACGAGCCTTCTGCAGTCAAACTCTACACCCCTAATTATGTTAACCTGCTACTCAAATATATTAATAAGTGACCACAGATAGGGTGTTTGCGGCGGAAAGCTTGGAGAGCGGGGAGGTGCCGGAAGGAGAGAGAAAAGAGAAAAATGATGGGGAGACTAAAGCGACAGAGGTGAAGCGAAACAGGTACTAGAAAAAGAGAGCGAGATGGAGGGGAAGACGGCATATGAGGAGGAGAGAAAGAGCCAAGAGGCCCTCTTGTCATTCATTACAGATAAAAGCAGTTATAGGTCAGCGGACGACACACGCATGCAGGCAAGAAACACACACTCACACACACCACTAGATGCTTTGTCCACCTAAAGCCTCCCCTCTGACTTGTCACTGAACAGCAGAGTATTGCTTTCATCTGCCTTTCAACGTAGAGTAACTGACTCCCTCTTTTCCTGTCATGTTTCCTCAATTTTCATCCCACTTCGTCTTTACCCTCGCTCCCGTCTTGTCTCTTTTTCTTGTCTGATGTTGAATCCTTTCCCACTGCTCTCTCCACCTCTTATTTCCTTCACACGGATTCATACCTGGCTTTTCATCTCTCTATTTTGTTTTCCACCATAACTCCTTTATGGAGTTATAGACGCAAAACTAAAAACAATTTTGCCTTTGAGGTTTTAGCTTTTAAACTCTGGCACTCCAGCTACTACGGCTTAAAATCTCTAGATAGTGAAACGGCAGCTTTAGATTCACTTGCTCAAACTGTGTTAACTTATACATTTTTAAATAAATATCAATATCAACCGTTGTTAATATTTACTGGAGCTCTCAAACACAAACACTCAAACACACACTTTAGTCTTCTATCACTTTTCTTCGTAATTTCATATTCTTTCTTCATTTCCTTTGTCCTTTACTTGACAGATTCTCCTGGTTTTCTTTACTCTTCATCCTCTCTCGCACCCTTTTATCCTGCCTCCTTCCTTTACCTCCTCTGTCACTCTTTCTCCCGGTCTTCTCAAATCCTTCTTTGTCCATTTTCTTCACGTCCACCCCCACCCGTCTCCTTCTCCCCTCCTGTCCTGCAGTTCCCCCTCCCGTCAACTCCGCTGTACCCAGTGTCATTGTACAGATAATTATTTATTAACGTGTTTATATCACCACCGCCCCTGTCTGTCTGTCGCTGCCATCTGTGCCCAGTTAGGTGCCCGCCTCCCTGTGCTGTTATGCCCTGCCCGGGGGGAGAAAGCCATACATGAGGACACAGATCAGAGACTCCCACACAAACACAAGCACACTCTCTCTGTCTCTGTTCCTCTTTCTTAGATGCACAGTCCCACACACAAGCACACCTTCTGCTGTCAGCCCCCACTCTCCCCTGCACTGCCCCTGGGGCCAGGTGGGGTTAGCCTGGATGAGAGGCACGCAGCAGTAGCCACCACAGTCCCTTCTGTCCCGTCCTGCTTGCTTTGTTCCCTTCTGTCAGCACTATGTATAGAGAGAGGTGGTGGTGGTAGCAGCGGTGTTACCTTGATAAAGTTATTTAGAGGACGCGAGAGGAAGGCGCAGTTAAGGCACATAAGTGAACTAACTATGCATCGCCTGGGAATCTTTCATCAAGCTTTGAGGGGCATACAAAGCAAGTTAAATTAATTGTATTGTTGCCTCCTGCTCTTGGAATACTTTTAAGAAAGCTGTGCTGGGAAACTGCAAATAGCTCCTTAATGCACAGACACAGGAAGTTATGTGGGTGACAAACTACAGGGGAGAAAAAAACAACACAAAGTAAGAAAGGCCAAGAACGACTTCAGTGCATTCTGTGATTGATTTTACTAGGCCTCTCGACAAGTCACAGGATAAAGGTGAGCTCTCAGGACAGCATCATATTGATTTGCACTTCCCTCTACGGAGCAAGTGTACCCAAAACATGGCACCAAAATGCCCTTCACAGGATAACATAACAATCAGATAACATCAGTGTGTGTAAGGTTTAAGGGTTTGATTTTCTTCTTTAATATGTCGCCCAACTGTAAGTTGCCTTCACCCAGACAAACTGGCACAAAGCCTTCAGAGTTTTTATCGAATATATCATATGGCACAGTGACTTATCATATGTTAACGTATCCTAACCCAGTCTCGAAGGATTTAAGGATTTGACTGCGTGCCATTCTCACTCTGCTGTAACATGACAGAATGGGGGAGGAGGAGGAGCACAATGAGAGAGGAATGAAAACGACCGAGAGGGATACATGAGGAAACAATGAGAGGAAAGGAGATGTAAAGATAGAGGGACAAAGAGAAAAGCCTCTGGGACTGTAAAAGGATTGTGATCATGCATCTTGGATCTCAATAAGTAAACAGAACAAATGTTCTCCATCTCTTCTCCTCCTTCTCTGCTCTTCTCGCAAGCAGTTCCAAGTCCCCCGCTGTCCGTTCCCTCAACATGATCTCTATCTGTTGGCTTCTCCACTTCTTGGCAGACGTTCTCAGTCTTCCCCTGCACTCCCCATGGCAGCTTTCGATCATCCCCTCCGTTTTGCTCCACATCTCACTGCATTTCTATAGTTATCACTGCATTTGTATTATTCGTTTTCTTTTCATTCCCACTTCTGTCTGACAAATGGCGTACACATGTTGGTAACTTTCTGTATGAGTAGAAAGCTGAGAGGTAGGCTGCAAGAGGAGGTGGTCTTGGTGGCCTCCATTAAGGAGGAGAGAGGAGTGTGGCTACTTCCTTCATTAGCGTGAATGGTACACAGGAGAGCATGTAGAAACTGTGTGTATATGTGTCTGTTTGAGTGCCTCTGTCTATAATTAGGAGTCACAGTGAGTAGCACTGTGGATCACAGTTAGATAAGTGCTCTGGCAGCTAGCCAGCATTGGAGATTAGCTCATGCGTGCGCACACACACAAGCATGCACAAAGACAGCCCCCACTTCTTTAGCAGTGCTGTGTGGTTGGTGGTTGGGGGCTTCTGCCGTCTCTGAAAAGTACCACCTGCGCATGGACGGGGCCACTTGGAAGTATCCAGTTTTAGCTTGACAATATGTGTCGCTAGCTGGAAACCACATCCACAGATACACCAACCCACCTGCGCTTTCTCATCTCCCTTTCTCATTTTAGGTAGTCAAAAAGGGACATGCAATAGGAGCCCAGAATAGTGGATCAAAGATGTGACACAGCCACGTATGCGTGCAAACGCTATGAAACACTCAAAAAAGGGACTTTTCTTCTTTTAACCTCGGGACAGCTGAAGGCACCCGCGTACTGTGTTGTTGGTGCTATAAAAATGCAGTCTTCCTATGTAGCTGTCTGCTACCACTCAGATATGTACTTTATGCACTTTTGTTCATATTTGTGATGTCGCTGCTGGTAATTTTGAACAGAAAGCAAGTTTTAAAAAACACAAGATGAGAAGTGTAGAGGATTTTTAGTTGTCGCCAACCTTTAAACCAGTCAGCCGTCACTTTGTTCATATAGGTGGTTTGACAAACTCACACACATACTCCACAAAGACAACACTTCCTCCAACATGCAACCTCCACCTGGGTAGAGAAACCTTTCATCTTAATGTGACTGCCACTGGGCAGGCGGGCAGGCTCGAACACCCCCACGCACATTCATGCACTCTCTCTCCATCGCTTTCACTCTCTCCACCTGCTGCCCTTTTTCGCTATGTTGATGTCAGCGCAGCAATGGCACACACATTAACACAAGTGCTAACTCTGCTAGTTGACTAGTAAATGCAGATGTATGTTTTACAAGGCACTTAATCACAAAGATTCAATGTATTTACAATTCAAATGAAGTCATGGAAGCATTGTTTCTCCTGTAGACTCTTTTGCTCAAGCCTTTATGAGACGCTGCAAAACATTTCATCCTAATGTCATGGTTTACAACTTCAGTCAGAACTTTAAGACTGCGCATTTGATATAGTGCTTCTGACATCATCTCCAGTTTTATTTTGCCTCTGCTTCAGGTTTATCACTCAGTGCCATGCTGTTATTTGTTTGGAGGATAAAAAATTCACATCTTAGAGCATGAAAGGAGCTCAGAGTGAGTGGCGAATGAGTGGGAACCAATACACAGGATCCCTTCTAACATTTGCTAAAACATTCAAACTGTAAATAGAAACATTTCCTTACCTATATTAAATAGGGTAATAAATACTGTGCAGCGTGACTCAATTTATGTTAGTCGTGTAGGTTTATTTACATTTTTAGTTGACACGCCGTTTGTTAAGTACTTGAGCATAGACAGTTCTGTAGTGTAGATGTTCAGTTGAACAGGAACCAAAAAAGTTAGATCTCCAACTACCAACACATAAATATGAACATTGTGTACTCTTTTTTACAAAAAAATCTGAAAATAATAAATAAAATAATAAAGCATCCTATTATTTTGGGGTTAAGGTGCCAAATTGCATTTATTTACTTGCAGCCTTGAACAGAAAAATTAGTTTTAGTGGTTGAATGCTTTGAGTGATTAATTTCAGACTTCTCAGAGAAGTCCAGTGTGCCGGCTCAAATTTGGGTATAAAAACTTTAACTTAGTTTGCTATCCTAACAAATAACAATATTTAGATAGATTTATTACTCTACTTGTGCTTTCTTGCCTTTATTGCAGTTAAATTACATTTTTCATAATTGCAGATGATTATATATCAGCGAACCTCAGGAATATTAAATCAGTTTAACTTAAAGTTAAGGAAAGCTCACTCACTGTGAAGTTGTATAATTACACTAGGACGTTTTTGCAAGACCTGCCTCCCAAAAATTTAAGGTCTTTTCCACCAAAGTGGACATTATGAGAACTGCGTTAAGAGGAATCTGTGCCTTTAGCCTCCTCCGTTTTGGTTTCCACTTGGTTTGACCTTGCAAATGAGGTTTAGCTCATTATGTTGTTTTCACTGCAACAGGTCCAGAAGTGACTAATAATTCAACATCACAGCATTACTGTCAGTCCTTGAGGAGTTTAATGAGAAAAAAAAGAATCATCACCACGTGCACATTAGCACACAGGCACACACAAAAATGATGAGGTATTCTTGCAGCAAACCTGTATGTTTGGGTAAAAATAACTCAACTCCACACACAGAGGCAAACAACCGTATGCACATACAAAGACGTGGAAGTGTGTAGGTGCCCTTGCGTAAATGGGGCACCGATGGCTTTTACAGTCTCTTTGTGCTTTAACCTTCAAACACGGAGGTTATTTACCTCAGAAGCAACAAAAATGGTTCCTTTGTAATTGATGGTTAACATAAGACGTGTCCTTGAAAACTCGAAGGTCTTCATGTGCAAGCGTTATACTGAATCAATGCCTGTGTCTATCAAGGCTTGTGTGTATGTTATGTAATGCCAGGGTGGGCTGAGTAGAGAGGGGAGGGAAGGATGAAGCCTGTCTGGGGAAGGTCACAGGTCACAGGCGTCAATAAAAGGCTTGCATATTGTGACAGCTGGGATCGCAGTTCATAGTGCAATGACGGGGAGGGTTAAAGTTCACACAAGAGCAGGAGAAGAGAGACCGGGACACTACATTCAAGCACTGGTGCTCTGAATCCTAAAGCATGCTCGACTTTAGTACAGTGCAGGAAGGTAGGCAGGGAATACACTTTAAAAAACAAAACACACAAAAAAAACTACTTTCTTTAGGTCCCCAGAGGAATTTTCACCTTGGGAAGTTCCTGAACTTCCCTACAACATAATATTTTCTGTGCAGCGACTGACTTCACAGCATGTAAACTTTTCATACAGCTCGCGTGGAAGTTGAAATGAAGTTGATGAATCTTTTGAAGTGAAAACACTTAAAGAATATTTGATAAAGTGGTCCACTTTGAACAGTTTCACTTTGTGGACATCTTCTGGGTTGTTAATTTGTTGGGATGGCACGTCCCATTCTTTAAAGCGCTTAACAGGGAAAATAAGACCCTGTAAATAACATGTGGATACCGAGAAAAGATATAGATTTAGATTTCTTCAAATGGGCTAAACTCATGATTTGGCACTTGAATGCTTTGTGAACTTAGAAACGGAGACTACACTGCACACTGTTCAATATCTGAAACCATGCCATTTGTCAAGCTCACCGGCTTATAACAGAGATGATCTGCACCATCGAATTGCAGTATAAGAGAAATTATCTGTACCACTGTCTTCTGCTTGAACAGATTTTTCCCACTCTGACATAAACCACAGAAAATATTACATTGGCTTTTTCAGTGAACTCCAACAGACAGAGCAGCTCAGTTACATTGATTTAAACAAGAAAAGAGATGATCTTGGAGCCAAGATCTTTCTCGGTCACCATCCCTTTTAGGCAGGATTGATTCACATAGGTATAATAAATAGGCAGCATTCTTGTCTACGTTACAGGACAAGGCAGTGCAGGTGGCATTCATTATCGGACGGAGGGTCTCCACACTGGGGCTTGATTGATTCTTACAACTGGCTCAATGTACTATTTGTCATGATTTTACTTCACAAAACCAGCATCCATTCTCCGATCTACTTCAGTCTGTAGTGAGACAGTCATTCCAGATGTGGAGTGCTCATAATATAACTGAACAGTTACGTGAGTAAAGTCAGGTTAATCAAAGAATGTAATCAGTTCTAACAGTGGATGTCAAGAACTGGATTAGCTCATTTTGTGAAGCAAAACAAGTGAAGATCAGAGTAGAGCCGTACAGATGAATCAAGCCCTAGTACCAAGACCCCCTGTGCTTCCATCTAGTACATCAAGATAGACCACTACATAGACACAGTCACGTTCAGTCAGGTGATAGCAGAACAGAGACACTCACTCAGTTGTCTCCTTGTTGACAAAGTAGTGCTTCCATGGGCCTTGATGCCCTGTAAACAAAAGAGATGATGACACAAAATAACAAGCAGCCAAAAAGAAAAAGAAAAGAAGAAGAAGAAGGGGTCGGAGACAAAGAGGAATTGTATTTAGATCAGAAGAGGGAAACATAGTTTTCAACTTCACAGCAATCCTAAAGGAGCCTCTAACACTTCCTGCCAGCTTAATATGCATGACTGTAACTTCTCATTACGTCTAAACACCGCTAACAGGTCTTTCCAAACTGAACAGGAATAGTCATTGATGCAAAGAAGCTTACAATGCTTAGAAAGCTGAATCCTTGTTCCTTCTGTTGGACCGCATCATGTCTTGCACTACAGTTCATTTGTTCATATCTCACTCACTCATAGCGACTCTATACATGCGCACCTGATACTTTCTTTCCGACGACTCGGCAATGCGAAACGACTGCACACTCGCTTCCTTTTTATACTACTGAAGAACTGTGTGGTGTTTTGCGTCAATGACATTGGTTTTTGATGAGCAGAAGAAGAAAATAGAGCTAGTGGGTGACACCACAGCAAAGTAGAGGGTTTATAAATACTGGTGCTTTGTTCTTCATGTTCCCACACATGCTTGTTCTTTCCTGTACCCACACAGAAATTCACTTGCCAAAAACTACAAATGTTATAGCAATTCCACAACAATGTGTTTAAAGCCAACAGACAAGGACATCATTTTTGGGCAATTGTGTAAACATGTAGGAACAATACCCAGCTAACAGCATTTCCATGGCTTTTTCCCTCCGCAGTTACCTCCGTTATCCATATTAATGATGTCCCAGCTGGCAAGGTTATATTCCTGTTACTATAATTATTTGAATTTTTACACTGTGAAACAAAATGTATGAATAAATATGATTAGTTAACACTTCTCTTAAGATACCAGAGGAAAAACACTGTCTATTTATAACATAATCTTAAAGTTTGTTATTTTTTTTGTCACGCTACAGTAATTTTTTTAAATAGAGCCCAACGTGTTTTCGGTTTTGCTGACTGCATATCATTACTACTTAATATAATGGTCAGCTCAGGAGCCCCAAATGGACTACTTAATGCGTCCAGGCTTTGTAGTGGTAAAATGTTACATAATCTCCTGTTAACAAGACTTTCGACTGTTAAGGAGGCCTTAATGGTGCCAGTAAAGTGTTAGCCTCACCAAAGCTGATTCTAAATTGTTTTATTGTTCCCTTTATTTTACTGCATTTCAAAACATTATGAAGACAGCAGATGAGCTATATAGCATTTTAGATGGTAAATGGTAAATGGACTGATTTTTATATAGCGCTTTTCTACTCTCCTGGAGTACTCAAAGCGCTCTATACAACACGCCACATTCACCCATACACACCCATTCACACAACCACTCTATGCTTTGTCAGTGCTTTTTAACTAACATACATTCGTACACATTCATACTCTGATGGATGCATCGGAGAGCAAGTGTGGGTTAGTATCTTGCCCAAGGATATTTGGCATGCAGACTGAGGGAGCCAGGAATCGAACCACCAACCTTCTGATCAGCAGATGACCTGCTCTATCAAATTTACCTCACACATACGAAAAAAGAAGGCACAGACACCCGACCTCTGCGACTATTAAACCCTTCCTTTACGACCCCCAAAATAAAACATATAAACTAAATAAATAAATGGCTGCTTGTACTGTGCATTTATTATTACTGAGCTGCTGCACACAATCTCTTCAACTTAATAAGCAAATCAACCTCTTAGAGGTATGACAGGATTTTATTATATACAAACCCCATACTAGAGCCTGACTGATATCTGATTTTAAAGTTCGATATCGATACCGATATTCTTGTGATTTTTTTAATCTTTCAAACGCTTGAAGTATAAACTGATTCCCTAACAGTTTTGTGTGTGTTTACTTATGATTCATTACCAAGATAATATAATAACAGAATATAACAAAAAAAAAAAAAATATTGCCAGTCTTGGTAGCCAGGGATCGCTCCGCCAGGATTATATTGCTCAGCTGGCCTGGGAACGCCTGGGTGTTCCCCCGGACAAGCTGGAAGAGGTGGCTGGGGAGAGGGAGGTCTGGGCTTCTCTGCTTGGGCTGCTGCCCCCGCGACCAGGCCCCAGATAAGCAGAAGAAAATGGATGGATTGACTAAAAAAATATCAATCTTTCATGGATTACTTTTTTTCAAATTTGCCCAAATTTTTGTTCGTCGCGCGTTACCAAAAGCTGTAGAGTGACCTCAGGTGGACAAAATATGCAACATCAATAGCTACAACATTTTTAACTGGAAGTTATAAATGCGATACCCGTGTACTGGCAAATATTTAATGTCAGCCCTGTCAATATATCAGCTGACCTCTACTCTAAGACGTGCAGCCAGCCAACCTCCGAACACATGCACCCATCATGATTTTGTTTGTCTTCATCTGTTCAGCTTGATCCCAAAAAAATAAAAAAAAGAATACAAATAAAATCACTAGACAAATATGCCTGCACTGTGCAGCAGAATATCAGGAACCAGAAATATAAGGCCTGTCCTCTAACACCTATAAGACCCTAAACCAACAAACTGCCTGCAGTACTGAGAAAAGGGTACCAGTCTTGGAGAGCTCAGACTTTCATCAGCTTAGTAAAACACACAAAGACTTCTTGCTTCATGGTCATTATGCCCTGTACTGTATGCCTACATGTAGCCTCTTCTGCAGTTCTCTTCTGGGAGTTTTGCACAACAACTTCAAGCCTCCTCTAGAAACCTTGTAAAACAAAAAACAACAAAACAAAACCACCTTGATTCGTGAACACCTGCTAAATGAGAGAGAAGCTTTCTAAGGCCTTCTTCTTTGAAGAAGTCTGGTATTTTGATCCTTGGGTTGCTCCGTAAAAAGACCAGGATGACCACACTTCACCTCCTACAGAATCTTCTCCAGAAGACACTGACATTTAAAGTTTCTTAGCCTGCCTGGCCAGCTGGTCTGAGGATTATCAGCACATGGTTAGAACTGAGAATCCTCAAAGTCAGTGGGTAAAACAAAAGTTACTCCCAACAGTACCACAGAGTTTAAAACGCTGTCTGAGTTGAAAACAGAATTTAAAGTATGGAGGACTGACTGGTTAAAGAGGAGGTCTGTTGAGTGTCTACATCAGCCGGGGATAGAGGAACCAGACCAGATCCTTTTTTCTTTTTATTTAATCCAGACCTGTTGCTTAAGGTGAAGAAACTCTTGTGCAGTTTGAAGACAAAAGGCTCTGAATGCTAACCAGTCCAGTGAACTGATAGGTATGATGAAAGGATTACAAGAGGTACCCGTTTTCCTAAAAAGCAAGTCTTTGAGTTATTACCAACTCAGCCTCAGGTACATGCTACTTAGTTAAGCCATTTTTCTTCTCTATATTTACTTTGTTTTAACCAATTTATTTGCTGTCTGAAGCATCTCTTTTAGGCTAAACAGTTTCTTTTGAGTTGGCTGTTCTTGACTAGCCAGCTTTCTAATCTTTACAAAAGAAATATAACAAACTGTCTGCCATTTTCTAGGAAATTACCGATCTCCTCGGGTGAATATGACTACTGATCTTATTTTTGAGACAATATCAGAGCACTGAGACAGGAAGTCATCTTCTAAGATTTCCACGTGTATATTTTCAACATTTCTGGTGTTTGATTCACTTGATTTGCTGTTTTTTCAGCCTCGGTTGTCAGACTTTCTATCTAGCGCACGGTTCTGTCTGCCTACTGCTTATATTTTTCTCCACAGCTTGTCCCTCAGTATTATCAGAGCTACTGTCTATCACCTCACTGTTATGCCTCACAATTCGTTCATTGTTCAGTGTTTTCTGTGCCCGGTGCCAGTGGGGGCCTTCCTTGTTCCATGCAGAGCTACCTGTGGGTTGCAGCTGACCTGTTTTGTGCATACCTCCCTAAAACTCAGCAATACGTAATGCAGCCCAGTTAAAGTGGAATAAAAGAGGAACACTGTGAAAAGTTGGCCCTAAAGGTGTGATGCTGTGGGATG
This sequence comes from Mchenga conophoros, assembly GCF_057382185.1. Classification (NCBI taxonomy): domain Eukaryota; kingdom Metazoa; phylum Chordata; class Actinopteri; order Cichliformes; family Cichlidae; genus Mchenga; species Mchenga conophoros. The sequence continues at coordinate 23,666,045 of NC_140537.1, read as the reverse complement.
GAGACCAGAAGAAACCTGTAACACAGCATGAATAGCGACGAGGAAGGCCAAGGCAGGGTGACAGCGTAACGGTAATAAAGGAGTTGAGAGAGACGAGCGAGAGGGACGGACTGTGAACAGAGGGGTACATGGGTGGAAAGGCTGATAATAAAGATGAGAACAGAGGAAGAATAAAAGGATATTAAGGAATGGATGAGAAATGTGAAGAGGATGGAAAGAAAAGAGTAAATAAAGGCAAAAGAAATGCTTGGAAGTTTATGGACAGATCAGACTGAAGAAAAGTGATGAATGTAGGAATAGGAAAACCAAAAGCAATGAAGGGGCACAAACAAGGAAGAAACAATTAAATTTCAGACAAGTAAGTAAGAAAGAATATGAAAGGACACGACGTGAGTTGGATATAAAGTAATAAAAAGAGAAGAATTTATGAAAACTATAAGTAGGACAGAAAGCTGCATCTCTCACGCTCCTCCTCGTTCTCGCTTCCTTCCTTTTCTCTTTTAGCAGCACCATTACTCAGTAAGGACTAGGCTGTACAAAATGATCTACTTTACAGGAATAGGAGTCGGAGACCTACATAGTCACAATCATCACTGGACCCTCCATCCTCTGGCTTAAACTGGCACAGACGTGGAGAGCACTAATGCTGGAGATCTGTATTAAATACTGATTCAGGATCCCCAGCTCCAGGAAGACACGGATGGATAAGTTAGCTGTGATTTTTAGGAGCTCGCATTGAAAACGGGGGGTTCGCTGAACATGATCTGTGTAACCATAGCAGTAATAGGTGGCTATAAGTACAGGAATACTACACTAAAGGCTTCTTTTCCCACCGGACTCGATTGATCAATAACTCTAGACAAAAACATCCCCACAAAGGCAAAGAAAAAGGATGCTTTAGTTCGTACAAGTGTCGGGGCAATCATTTCACTTGGCTAAAAGGTGGCTCCAGTTTGCAAGCATCATTACTGCAACTGATCAGTTAACTGGGGACCTTTTTTTTTTTTACAATCAGTCTACTATTAAAGAGCTGACATGGAGAAAAACAACCTAAAGTTTTGAACACATTTTTGTGGAAATGTGATGATATGCAAACAAAGATCCTTGAAGTAGTTGCTGTGAATGTCTTAATGTTGTAATTCAACCACAAGCTGAAAGAGAACAACAATGAAGAAAATATTGTCTGCTCGGTTGGTGAGGTCACAGAAGAAGAAGAAATCTCTGCCCCAACCATGATACACAGCCGCTGAAAAAAAAAAATCAATCTGTACTTTAAAACTTAAACGGTACAGGAGACTATATGTGCTGCTTTTCTCCACAAAATTGTTTTCTCAGAAAGAACTTTAAAGGGCTGTCCCCACAGGGAGACGTGTCAGCAGAATAAACTTGTCCTTTGCTTCGGGGTTATGCACAGACATATATAAATATCTATTTCTGTTTTTGCTGCCCTGCACTGACATTAGCTGTCAGAGTTTTAGTTATTCAACACATCTAATTATGTCTAAACATTTATCTGCTAGTCTTGAGCAGCAGTGAAACCACAGAAACTGGAAAGTATGCTATTTTGAAAGCAGAGTGATTTCAAACCTAAGTCTAACTCATAAAAATACAGGCTTGTTATGCTTTGTGACCCATTTAAACTCATGGACCAATTTCATTAGGTACACCTGTTCAACTGTTTGTTGCTGTAAATACCTAATCGGCCAATCACATTGTAGCAACTCAATGAACTTAAACATGTAGACACAAACGAGATGCCACGCTAAAGTTCGACCCAACTATCAGAATGTGGAATAAAGGTGATTTATGTGACTTTGCACGTGGAGTGTTTGTTGGTGCCAAACTGGCTGGTCTGGTATTTCAGAAACTGCTGATCTGGGATCTTCCTGCATAGGCTGGTCAGATGATTCTCGATTTCTGGTGCAACGCTTGGATCAGAAATGGCACACTTGATACCACATGACGCGACAGTCTGCCTTAGCAGTTCTGCTATGTCCATCCCTTCATGACCACAGTGTACCCATCTTCTGATGGCTGCTTCCAGCAGGATAGCACACCATGTCATAAATAAGGCTCAAATCATCTCAAGCTGGTTCAATTCAGTTTCATTTATACAAGATCCAGTCACAACAACAGCAGTTGCCTCAAAGCACTTATATATATATATATATATATATATATATATATATATATATATATATATATATATATATATATATATATATATATATATATATATATACACACACACACACACACACACACACACCCATATGACAGAGACCCTACAACAATACAAAGAAGACTCCAACAATCAAACAGCCTCTGTAGCGCAAGCACTTAGCGACAGTGGGAATCGCTTTTAATAAGAAGAAACTCGCAAAATTGGAGGCAAGAGGAGGTTCAACACTGTAGTAGCAATTTCTAGAAATGAAAGTATCGAGTAAGTATATATGGGTTTCGCTTCCATCATAAGGTAAATTAAACTCTTATTAAATGTGTTGTTTACAATCACTTTGGCTTTTAACAACAGCCACCAACTATAAGCACTAACACTTTTATTTTCTAAACCTAAATATGTATAAATGATTGTGTTTTATCATGATGACCTGTCAGGTGGTGTTAGTCTGTGAGTTTCAACATTCACTCAAAAAAAAAAACGCCGGCACATTTTCATTCGAAATGACCCACCAAACTCAAAAAGATGCTCCTTCTCCTCATTAAACGTGGGAGAAAAATGTACTCCGTAGCACAGTGTACTGCTTTTGAGACAGTAAACCAGAATGATAGACAAAGAGGAAAGAATCTGCATGATCTTCTTAAATGTTTCTTTATTCAAATGTAATGGCCCACAAACAGACCATAAACGAGGCGCTCCTGTCATTCTTTTTAGATGCCACTGAGGCGATAGGGGATGAGGAGATGGGTGGGAATAGAGCAAGGGGAGAAAAGGAGAAAGAAGTAGGAGGCAAAAAAAAGGAAAGTTGCACAAATCTACTGAGAATACAATACGACGGAGTAAAGGAGTGAGGGGGACAAAGTAAGAAAGGGAACAGGAAAGAGTGAGCTAACTATCAAGAGCTTTTGATCCCATCCATAAAACGTTCCTTTTAAGAATGCCCATGAAATTAGCTTGGTGAAAGAAAGCAATCTCAATTGACTGAATCCACTCTAAGAAACTTTCAAACAGCCACCACATCTCCAGCTCTTAAGAGTCTCCGCGGACATAAAATAGCTCCTCGCCTTTTTCTCCAGGCACCTTCTTTTTTGTACTCTTTCTCAGTTTCCCTTTCACCTTACCTGCCAACTCAACATTGGCACAATCACAGAAAGAGAAATCTTTAAGTGTACAATAGAAAAAATGGGGTCAGTTGACACTTTCCAGTTTGTGTTTGACTAAAGCTAGGATGCTACTTGTCAGCTTAAGGATGCATAGAAATCAACGGGGGAATTCTGAAATGCTAAAGCCAGGTCAACATCTAAAACTAAAACACTGTAATCAATCATGCTGTGCTGACACATTCACACAGTAGACAGTGATGACCGTTTCCGCTTTGTCAGCAAAAGTGTATGTCCATATTGACAAAGCAGTGCCGGTGCATTTTAACTTTTTTAAATTTACTGTATCCGCATGTTTGATTCGGCCACAATTTTGCCCCAGATGCTCTTCCTGACCCAACCCCCCTGTTTTATCCCTGCTTGGGGCAGCACTCGGAGTACACTGGCTCATGGCCTACCCTGTGGCTGGGTCGGCTAGAGCTGCCAGGCAGGAGGAAAAGAGGAAGACCTCAGAGGTTTATGGATGTAGTGAAGGAGGACACACAGAGGGGTGACGTGACAGAAGAGGATGCTAGGGATAGGGTGAGATGGAGGCAGATGATCTGCTGTGGCAAACCCTAAAACGAGCATCCAAAAGAAGAAGAAGAAGAAGAGTCTCACTGCATCCACAGCACGGCCTTGTTTCGAAGCTCTTGTGAGACAATCAGAGACACTGTTTGAACTAAGCTGTTACTGAATCTGTTGTGAACTGTTTACATGATGGGGAAAACAGTCACCAGAGTTTTTAAATGGTGCGTGCTGGATTTGAATGCTGATTCCATGTGTTCTAGTTACCACTGTAAATAAAGTTATGACGCTTTACTGTAGATAGATAGAGGCTTCAAAGTAACTGTCTCGATTCATTCCAAGTTGGCTGCTGGGTTGTGAGACTTTCTTTCATAGCTCTTGTGATAAGGATCCAGAATACCAACTATATGACACATGTCTAAATCTGTTTTAGTACACAGAATCCAAAATCACACAGATTGCAATACAAAAAAGGCAACTGGACCATAGCCACTTAATGAATAAACATATCATATATGCAGACATAGGGCTGCTCGATTATGGCAAAAATGATAATCACGATTATTTTCACTGAAATTGAGATCACGATTATTTGACGATATTTATTTAACCCTTTAAGACCTACCATAGAACCAAGTCCACCAGAGCTTATATTATTATTTTTTTTACATGTTGTAGTGCCATTTGTGGGAGCATTTCAAGTTGCTATACATCAATACAACTGTTATAGCCCATATTTTAATAATATGTATGCATTAAGTCCATAGTAATTACATAAATTGCAAAAAAGTGCAATAAACTACAAAAAAAATTGAAAATCGCTTTTGTTTTGTTTACATATATTTCTACTTGGAGAAATTTAAGAGGTTTATCCCTCAAAACTTTAAATACAATAAAGTTGCAAAAAATAGTTTCCCACCACAGGAAATTTATTTTGAGTGTCTTCATAGTTTTATTTTGGAGATACAGCAATTTTTATATACTGCAGGAAAAACAAAAAACAATCCTATGATGCAAATTTGCAAAGAAAACAGCAGGTGCATCATTTCACTTTGGGAAGTGTTACGAACAGCTGATAGGAACGGCAAAGCCTGTTTCTGGAATATTATGTTTTTGTTCCTGCAAGCGCTTTTTATGCAATTTTTGCAAAGCTATATGTGGAAGGAAACCGTGACCGAGGACAAGCTGATGGCATCAGATGTAAGTACAACTCCTCCGGTTTCATATGCAAAACAAATTATTGCGCTAGCTTACACGGTTCCGGTTCTACAGGGATTTAAAATTAGTTACGCAAAACGGAGCGTGCAGCTCTGACCGGCTTTAAAGGGTTAACAATGACTTTAAAAAAATAATATAAAATAGTGTGCAACACCACTGAAGTTTTTTTTTTTTAAACTCTCTTTTCAACCAACGGCAGTCACTCTCCAAATAACTTCTGCTTAGCTTTCCGAGCTTCCCTCGGGTCCTCTTAATCAGCGGTCTCCAACCTTTTTTGCGCCACGGACGGTTTATGCCCGACAATATTTTCACGGACCGGCCTTTAAGGTGTCGCGGATAAATGAGGGAGGGGCTAATAATCGGCTCAGTCATTTTTAATGATCGTTGAAAGCCCAGATCGTAATCGTGATTAAAATTCGATTAATTGAGCAGCCCTATGCAGACAGATTTTTATTTCATTAGTTACACATCAAATTCACATTTTTATTGCACTTTTACTCTTTTACCGAGGTCTCAGTTTTCCCATTATTCTTGCCAATTTATTCTGGCAATCTGTCGTCACACCAAAGCTTAAATCAGCTGAAAAAGGTCACTGGACTAAAATGTGCTTGATTAAGGGTCTTGTTTTTTAAAAAATTATTATTACAGCATATTAAATTTGCCTAACTTTGCTCGTTTTTCCAGCTACAACAGTAGGAAAGTAACAAGATGAGTATCTTTAATCTAATTGGACTCAAAATTTATGCAATCAATCACCTGAAAGGACACCCTGTACTTGTCAGTGAGAAGTGAGGCATACGCACGTGAAATTCAAGTAGCTCTTCTCTTTCTGACCTTAGTAGAAGGTCAGAAAAGTAGAATACAAGTGGTATAATGTGAAATGTCAGCCTGAAGTTGTAGATCTGTTGAGTACGGGGCCAGGAGCTGTCCCTGGGACAGAGTGTCAGAGGCAGGGAAACCAGGGCAGGACAATCCCACATGAATTTCCTGAGCTCGGAGAGGAGAGCTTCTGAAAGCTAACTTCTGTGCTTTCGGGGGGTCAGCGATCAAAAGCAGGATGGAAGAAAGAAAGGACGAAAACCAAGTGAGGAAAAGCAAGAGGACGTTCCAGAAAATAGGGAGCGTGAGGTAGAGAGAGAGAAACGGAGAGAGTGAGATGGTCGACCCCGCGAAAGTGGTAGAGGCAGTAGAAATAGCTGCCCCACTTGTAGACACACTTTCTGTTGCTAGCAGACTGTCCTTGATGCACTGGGGTAGCTAACCTATATAGGCTTGCTCCATGCTGTAGCAATGCACTCTGTTACTCTTCCCCTCGCTTTTATGCACACATGGTGGGGGGTGGGGTGGAGCACGGCATAAAATCAGGCCACACATGCTGAAATCTACTGCTGAGTTAAGTCACCTGCATTGCTAGCCTAGCTTGCTAGCGGGCAACCAGCTGCTCCTCTAATTAAGGGACCATCTTCTCGAGGGGCTTGAACATATGGAAGGCTGTATAGCCAGGTAATATTCTTATAATAGACACCAAAGCCATACTCTGGAGTACTGACCAGACTTCTTAAAGCTGGATGGACTCTATTAAGATGAAGAGATCGCTATATGATCCACGCCTATATTCCTTCCTTTACAGCGTGGTAAAAGAGTTTTTTGGAAAACTGCATACGTCCAAAGTACCTTCGATACTTCAATGAGCACCTTCAACGCCCATAAGACTTTTGTCCTACTGCTGTTAAACAGACCAATACAGCATGCTAACATCACTGTTTTCCACCTGCGGAGCAGATGAGACAATTAGTGGCACTTCTTGAATTAAAATGATTACCCACCAATTAATCAAACCACTTCACCTCAGAGAGTGGATATAACTGAGTGACTCTTTAGAGCTTGAATCTCTCTTTATATGCACTACATCGCAGCCGAACATATTTTTCACTACCTGGTGGTCCTGGTGAGGCAAATCAAAGTGATTGTCTGAAATTAGTTTTAATGAAAAGAATTAAAAGCAATCAGAAAGTCAAGGAGGAAAAAAATATTAGAACTTAGGGTATCAAACAACAGTAACTGCTCAATATGCAGTCCCTTCGTCAGGACAAACAATGAGTAATAATTCAACTAAAGTCATGTCCCGTTAATGGCATGGCCATACTGATACTGACAACACATAAAACACACAAACAGCAGCATTAATGAGTGAATTATACTGTATGAGGCATAACGCAACCTATTTTACTGAAGTTACTCTGACACTTCCAACAGCATTTTATTGACACCGCTGTCCAAGGCCAGGACTAATGGCTACTTCGCAAAACAACCATACACACATACACACTTGCATAGGCAGACACATGGGCATGCATACAAATTTGCACACCAATACAACTGCAAACAGAGCGCCACACCTTTATTTACTTTAGCCTTGAGCACCAAAAAACTGCACATAGCTACTTCAGACTACGTTTTGAGAAGTCCATTAGCCAGTAATTGCAAATGAAGCCAACAAACAGTGTCAGTGTGTGTAAAAAAAAAAAAATTGAAGTGAAGTAACCAACAGATGTATACGACAAACAACTGATAGGGAGAATGATTGCAGGTATGGTAAAATTATAGGCTTCAGGATTGTATCATCATACATATGTAGCAGTAAAGTAGCATTTTTCTGAGGCACAGCAAGGTCCCTGCCTTGCCTGCACCTGTTTTGGTGACTCACTGTGCATCACAGAGAAACAAAGTAGGGGGAGTGTCACTAGCAATCCTGCACTACACTGCAATTTTGGTGTCAAGATTCACAGAATTTTTCTTCTCTTAAGCCTGCCTGTGTGGACCTGGTCAGAAGTGCACTGCAGCTACTGTAGATCTGTGCTATTTTCGATAGCTAATGTGTGTGACAGACCTTTCAAAACCCTGTGTGAAAAAAGGCATATTTGTCTTGTCTGTTTCACATTTACTTTCCATTCTCCCGACAACAGAAACATCTACTAGCACTACATGTTCATAGCCCAAAACAGCTCGGTTTCCAGTCGGGTAAAGTAAATATTAAGGTTCTCACCAGTTATTTTGATTAAAGGCGTATCCAATTACCTGATTACTTTACTCAGCTGGCATAAAAAGTAGGCATGTGTGTTCAATCTCTAATTTGAGTAATGACATTGTTAAAGCACAGATGCACAAATTATGAATGCTTTGTGTTTTTGTTGGACTACACTGTATCGACACAATAATCTGACCAGGTAGCCCGGTCTGAACTGTGCGGGGTGTTGATTTGGGTTAGGCAGGAAAATGGGGATCAAGCAAGACAATGAACCATTTTATGTCATAGAAAAGTGAAGTTGTATACCAAAGACATACAAAAATTAAAACACGCAGCTCTGTGGCTTCTTTGAAGTTCTAGTATAAGGTTCACCAGCTATCGTAACTAGCACGTTTAGCTGTGTGGTAAACACATAAAGCCTTGGTTGCCACTATCTGTTTAAAGTCTTATCCCAAATCACCAGCTAGTGCCTTCTTCCAGATCACATTATAAGTGTCAAGAAAGAGGGAAAGCAGGACTGAGTGAGGAGCAGTATCTCTATCAACAGATTCAAGATTTTATGATTCTATAATCACAAAATCTGACACTGCGACCACTGTAACGGGCAAAAAATATATCGTCCAAGCACAAACAGGATCTTGATCCGCCGATGCCAAGATGTTACAAAGTCGAAATAAATTTCATAAATCTGACTACTTTAATATTGTAATATTCTACAGAGGCTTCGAGAGAACAGGGTAAACATGACAGACTTTTGATGCAAAGCTTCTTAGGTTGATATTAGGTAGTGGTGCAAAACCATATCTGTTGATTTAACTGTGTTTGTTGACTTTATAGCTACAGCAAGTGACTCAAGAGTCTGCACTCCACTGTGTGTTATTTATTATTTTTAGCTTTGATTTAACAAGTAGATTTTTCAATTAACATTCCACTCTCTGAGGTTTCTGCTTCCGGCTCTCATCTCTATGACTGCCATGTGTAGTAAGTGACAATAAAACTTAATAAAAATCAACTGCTTTAAAACTGATAGCTCTGTTGCTGAATACGTGGAGATGAAGGGACACTGCTGCTCATGCAAAACTGTTGTTTCTGTTACAATGTCCAAATAATGTATTTGATTTGCTCTCAAACACTATCCTGTGCCAGTGTGTGTTGGGAAGTCAGTGCGTTGGTGGGAATACTGTGCACCTACTCACTCACACAAATGCAAAGCTTTCTCTCTTTAACAGTGTTTCTTGCCAACTTTATACACAGCAGGATTAAAGACATAAAGGAACCTTGAGAGCAGCAAAGAAGACGAGGGAAAAAAGTGTTTTAAAAGAAAGAAAAGAGTGACAAAGAAACAGACCCCAAAACTCTGCTCCTGTTTCCACAGGCAGCCATTTTTAGACAGTCATCCATTAAGTCTGCTATGTTCCCATACTGTCAGCCCCTAGTGAAGCCAAAGAGGCCATGTCAGCTGAAGGCGTTAGGCAGCAGGCAGGTAGGATGCATCACAGCACTCTGAGCACTGTGGGAATTGGAGGAAGAAGGGGCGGAGCAGGTAGTGGACTATAATATGACTGTCACTGCAGGAAAATATCTTCAGAAAAAAGTAAGATGGATTATAGATTTAGTTCAACATGAAAAGATGGTTTTTAAGAGATGGGAAAAAAAGGAGGGGCAGAGAGACAGCTGCTGTGACGCAGCATAAAATGCAATGATATACATATGAGGATAGAAAAATAGGGAAGGAACGAGTTTGCACTGGAAAGTTAAAAACTGAGCCTAATTTTGTGACTCAGGTGTCTTAAAAGATAGTGTACAAAGCCCTGTTTGTGTGACAGAGCCTCACAAAGCTAAAGTGTGCCTACTGTCTGTGAGTGACTCACCTCTGGCCCCATGTGTTCAGTCTGTGTTGTGCGGTCAGTCATTTGGCAGTCTTTCATCTTCAGGGCAGCTTTGGCACTCTCCTGCACAGAAAACAAACACACACCCATCAGCCGTGTCCAAAATTTCACAAAAAAAATAAGCGAGAGAAACATCAAATATATATAAATGAGAACAAGTACTCTCCCAGCAGACTTACGCCATTTCCTCCACTCGCAACAGTTGGTACAGCTGGCTTGCATGCTTAGTTAGCTATCAAAAGAAAAAGAAAAACTGCATCTCTGAACAGCCTTAACCATTTCTTTCCTTTGGCTGCATTTTCTGGAAATCAAAGAGGTCGTAAAAAATGGGCTGAATTGCAGGAAAACTTTTCTCCAGCCAAATATTGGAGCATGGACCTTCCACAAAGTGTACCCTCAGAGAAGAATTCATAAAAATTGACAGGTAGCACTGTCCAGCTCACTAAAAAGGTCCTTCTACTGGATAATTAATAGGTTTCCTCTGGCAGATTTACAATCAAAGGATAGAGAGAAAAGCTTTGGCTCTTTTTCTTTAAATGCAGAACTTTTACCTTGACCGGGAGGCTGCCAACAACTCCGGTGTTACCCCTGTATGATTATTTTGAAAAAAGCAGGATGCGAGTCCTCTGAATGAAAAGAGCTGAGCACTACTTCCACCGGGAACACTTTATGACGATGTCACTAATCATTCTGACATCTCTGCCCTACGCTGCTCATGGGTTACAGAAGAGAACGGTTTGAAAGGTGCAGTGGCTATGAAATATTGAGAAATTCATTAACCTTGATTAAAATTCATCAACCAAATTAGGACTAGGCGTAAGGACGGGTTCATGGTAAGTACTCTAGAATAAAATGAATTTATGTTATAGTTCTTAACTCAAATATATACTGTCTACTTCAGAGTGAGCACAAGTAAGCTGACAGATTGAGTTAAAAATCAGTTTTCATTAATCATGCCTTCAAATGCATAAAAAGAAAAGGAAGGCTTTCTGCAGCTAAATGCTGCAGTTGGAACACGGTCCTTCAACAAAATGCACCAGCAGAGAAAAAAGTGACAGCTAGTGATGGCCAGCCAGCTAGCAGGTCGTTCTAGGAGATAATTAATAGGTTTTCACTGGCAGATTTACAGACGGAGGCAGAGCGAGGAGAGCTTTGGCTATGAGCTGCCCTTTCCTTCAAATGCTGCACTTTAACTTAGCTGCAGCAGGAAAGGTTTCCCTTTTAGACTCTCTTACACAAAGACAGGTACAGATCCTCTGTAATGTTCACGCACACAAACTGCACAACTTCATAAATGTGAAGCAATGCCAATGCCCAAGGGCGTATGGGGCAGATAAAACAGGGCTAGGCTGTGGATGCAGTGCGGATGAGGCCTAGAGTTAGATTATTATTATGCAAACAAACACGCAGACTTGTTCTCGTGACATCACACAAGCTGTATATGTTTGGAAATCGTATCCAGCTGGTTGTGGGAGCCAAAACATCTCTGTCAGTGAGAAGTGCCAAGCAGATGAATACACACTGTCAGCGGTGATCAGCATCTGTGTGTGTCCGAGCATGCAAAAGCAACTGCATACCCTGAACTCTGAGTGATAGAACCATGTGTGATCTAGGAGAATAAAATGAGAATGAAAGAGAAGAATTTTGATAATCCCAGCAGGAAAATGTCCCCATGTAGAAGCAAAGGAAAGAGAGAGAGAGAGACAAAGAGTGAAAAAACAAGCAGAAAAGAACCATAATTATAGATTCAGGTGTAAAGTAAATACAAGAGGAATGTGATTAAATTAGATAAAGACTTGGACTGTTTTATGAATAGGTCAGGTGATATTCTATATTTCCGTTAGTATGATAAGTAAAACTCAAGTAAAACTTTACCCAAGTTGAGACCTCAAACTTTTGCACACGTTTAAGTCACAGCGGGAGTGTTTCAGTAGCAGATCGTGAAGTTAGCATAGGGTAATTTCTTTGCCGGGTCTTAAAATTTGGTAAGTACAACCTCAGATGAATAAAAGCACGTTGAATATTACACTGTGTGATTATTTATTCAGAAAATTAAGCATGTGAAAAACTATGTACTCCTTCAAAAGGAATTATGAGGGTAAGTAGCACCCAGGTGCTGCTAATCAAAGGCACCTGATTAACTGATCATCACCTCTATAAAAGCACCAGTTTTGCCTGTTTTCTGGTCTGCAGCATTCAGGTGCTTTAACATGATGCCAAGAAGGAAAAACATCAGCAGTGATCTTGGAGGAGGCAATTGTTACTGCCCATCAATCTAGGAAGAGTTATAAGGTCATTTCCAAACAGTTTAAAGTCCATCATTCTACAGTTAGAAAGATTATTCACAAGTGGAAAACATTCAAGTCAGCTGTCAATCTTCCCAAGTGGTCATCTCAGTGCATCCACCCCAAGGTCAGACCTGCTGTGCTAAAAAAATAAAATAAAATAAACACCCGAGAGTTACATCTTAAGGTGGATTTATGGTATTGTGTTTGTGTCCGTTTGTGCCTATACACAGCTTTGGAGACCATTGTCTACGTGTGGTAGCTGTTACCAGTGATCAGCGTCACAAACACCTGGTTTGTGGACTACTCTTGCTTTACACAAAGAGCTGAAAAGTCCACTGCAGACACTGACTTTGCCATGCTGTTTATTTTAATATTTGATGTTTTTCACACTACTTCCGTTTAAGCTGAAGTCTTCTTCTACTCCATTTCCTGCTCCGGCCTACTTTTAAACCAGTCAGCACAATTTGAGAAAGACTAGACGTATGACTTGTGTGGAAGGATTGTTCTGCGAAGTTGCATCTGAACGACTCAGAAGATACAGTGGAGATGTTTAACCATAAATCACAGCACTACATATGGCCAAAACAGAAGAGGATATCAACGCCATGATACATTGGCAATATCAACATGTGGAACAACTAACACGCAGAGTGAAAAAACAGACCCCCTTTTGCTACATCACGAACAATTAAACCTATAAACAATCTAGAGTACAAGATTTACCAAAAGGTTTTTTTTATTTATCTACTTATTTGATCTATTTAATCATAACACATCTTAGCTGTAGGGGAACAGACTCATTTTGGTAATATAAATTTTTTTGTAAGCAGCAAACATTTGACCAAACAGTTAAACTCTAATTTATTGAGGTCAGTTGTCCCATTATCATGACAGAGGGGGGGATATGAAGGAGGATGTAGATCCCAGTGCAAAGGCATTCAATAATAGGGTTGGTCCAAAAATAATGTATGGGAGAGGGAGTGTGAAACACTGATGCACAGAAGAGAGACCTGTGAATAAATGTGTTTTATTTAGAAGCTGCAATGTGAAAAGGCTTAAAAAGGTGTTTTAATGTGTGAGTGTTAAGTCTGTTACACTGCCCATCAACACGAATTTCAGAGAGGAACATTGACGTTACATGTAGCCTACTGCCTGTCTGCCTGCCTGCCAGCCAGGCTGCCTGAAAATTGCTCAATTTTGACATTAATTCGACATTAGATGCGCACAGCGCTGAAAACAGCACAGTGAGAAAGAGAAGAGAGGGGGATAGGTGCTGCTGACAGAACGGCAGAACGCGAAAGGACGGGAGTCAAAGAGAGAAAGAGTTGGGGGGGAATAGACGCATGTTCCAGAGAATGATCAAACAAACAGATGCCACATGAGACTCAAGTCTGGGTTAGACTGGCATCTCTTACAATACCGCTACAACATTGGCACATTATTCTACTAAAGCCTGGCACAATGTCTGCATTGCATTACATCGACAGAATAGGTGACAAATTGCAGACATTTTAATGGCATTTCTGCAGATGATCCAACAATCACGCTCCAGAGGACGAGAAGGAAAAAAAAAGGAAAACACTGTCAAGACGATACATTTTGCATTTACATCTCTATATTTCAAATAAATGGTGAGCACATTTAAAATGGAAAAGTCGTTGCTTCGCATCTTATACCTCTCGTTTGGCGGGAGTCCCAATAATTTTTTGTCATTACATTAAGCTGGCGTGAACGAGCAGTTTACATTAACGAAGACAGGCTTTCTGCTGTTGATGCTGTGACTTCAAGCCAACTATAAAACCATTCTCACATAATGTACTCTCTCTTTTATGGTCAATCTTTTCTAGAAGATCTTAAGAAGATGATAAACTGACAAAGCGATTTTAACAAAAGTTACACTTTCTAGTCCTTTGAAATCCATGTGTTTTGGTTTGTTGTTTTTTTTAGTTAACATTTCTTTTAAAAGTCTGAACCCTTAAAATGTGCTTCAAAGAAAATTTGTCTTTAATTTATATCCTTAAAACAAATAATTCAAACACACTCAAGCTGTTTTAATTATTCATATCAAAGTTCCAAAAGACAAAGATGAAGAAAAAGACACTGTGATAGAGATAAAACACAATATATGAGCAAACCTTCCATGTCTCAAACTTTGAGTTGCTTCTCTTATCACCTACAAAGACAGAGTATTTTTTGGAAGGGAAAAATAAATATTTCACCTCACTGGATTCATTTATATTTACTAAGGGATTCATTAGAAGCTGTCACTTACTGTCATTTTATTTTACTTTTTTCTTGTGCAAAAAAGAAAGGGAAAAAAAAACATGCCACATTGCAAAAGAAGGAACTCGGGCATCATTATCATCAAAAGTCTACATAATGATTTGAATTACTTTTAGAACTAAGATCTTACCAGTTCGCTCTGGAGTTTCATAATCAGCTCATCTTTCTCTCTCAGTTGTTGCAGCAAGGCTTCCTCTCTGCTGGGATCCTGAACACAAGAAACAACAAACCATGTTTAACATTACAGTTTTATCTAAGGGACCATAAAGCCACCAAAGCAATGCATGCAGCCAAAAGTACATTACAGGGATGCTTCTGTGTGTTTGTCTTTGTATGTGATTCTCTGAGAGTTTCTGTGTGTGTATCTGCAGGTCTTTCACATGTACTTATGAGTCTGTTGAGTGTTGCGATTCTTGCTGAGCCCTGTGTTTGTGTAATAAAGTTGTCATGCGGTGCGTCCTGCACGACTGTGATCTCCTCTTCTCTCTACATCACAGCGATAAACTCGTTGTGTCCTGTGGCAGCGCCCCAGAGCACACAGCAGTTTTTATTTGACCTTGTGTTGTCAGGGGATGTTTTTTTTTTTTTTGCAGGGAAGACGAAGAGAAGCTCCAGAAGACATAGAAAATAATTAAACTAATGAAAACAACTTTATTCTTATGGCACCTTTAAAAACAATTTACAAAATGCTTAAGGGCAAAAAAAAAGAAATTCTAAGTGGTTGCGAACATGTCTTACATTAAAATCTGGTTGATATTTATGTTAGAATTGTGCCGCTGTCCTCATTTAACAGTGTTAGTCTCATTTATCCAGTGCAAAAGTAAAAAAAAATAAATAAATAAAAACAATTTTTGTCACGTAAAATTAGTTGACGTGGAATCTTTTTTTTTTAAAGCAAAAATGTAAGCGTGGCGCCTCCTTTTCACTGTCAGTGTTTTCAAATGCCTAGTCATCTTCAGACCCTGCCTGCAGTCAACAGAGAGCTTTGAGAGGATGGCTCATGGGGAAGTCAGAAATAAGATATAAGGCACAACAGTCTTCGCTAAAAATATTCAAGTTAAGTCTGCAACAGGCAGTTAGTTAAAATGTGGACAAAGAGCGACGCAATGTGAAGAGAGAGGGAACAAGAGAAAGGGGATAAGGAAGTGGGAGGAAACGAGCAATAAGATAGAGAGTGCAAAATGACAGGCAGATTGTCATTACCTCTTCAAGGACATAAAAGCAGAAGAGGAAACGAGGGGCAAGATAACAGGAGGAAAATGAGGGGGAAATGTGAGAAAAGGGGGACATTGATAGAGGAGAGGACAGAGAGGCCCCGAGGCTGAGCATGATGGTCTGAAACCACAGGGAGCCATCTAGCTAAAGGACACGCAGAGTCAGAGGGAGACCACAGGGAACCATATAGCTACATCGTCGTCCTTTAAATGACCTCTGTGATGCAAAAAAGACCCATCGAGCCTGACAATTTTCTTCAAGTCACTTCAAAATTCAGAGAAGTAAATATGGAACCTGTACGGTGAATCAGTACAGAACACCCCCGGGGATCGAGGGCTAGAAAAAAATATTTCTGTAAGTCTGAGTCTGTGTGAGAAAAAGGATTGTGAAACTGTAAAGATTCAACTTTCTCACCCTTTACGTGTAAACCATGAGGAGGTTGTAATCTGCCTGATCACTGTAGAGTACAAAGTTTTGTATTGTACATGTTGACACTTATTCATTCAGTAGCTTTGGTTGACCCTTTGAGACAATTGTGACTTAATCAAGGGGAAGCTAGATGGATGGATGGATTGATTTTTGGCTGACAGACATTTTAAAAATAAATGAATGAGTGTGCTGTATCAGTGTCGTCTATAAAGTTTTTTTAAAGTATGTATAATATCTGATTGTTTTGGCTTCATGGTTTATGGTTTTCTGGCAATAATTTCTGGTTCAGGGTAATATAAAGGAATTTTCAACACCATATCTTTAAAAAGGGAAATAATTTAATGTTAATATAAAGTTTACTATGTAATGTTTTGTTTCGACATCCAGATAATATTCTTGCAGTAGTGCAGAAAAGAAAAAACTGGCATGTTATCTTAGCCAGTCTGTTTTTCTGATTGGCTATAACACAAAACTGAACTAGCAATGGTAGAAGTGCCAGACTAAGCACAATTTGTGCTGTTGCACAGTGAATAAAGTTAAGGATATTATGATGTACGCAAGGTGTTGTATGTAGATGGGTGATGTATGTGTCAGTGGATGTACGTGAGGGCATAAGGAGGGAGAAGACTAGGCTGCTAAAACAAAATTAAAGAAAATATAAAAGGAAAATAATAGTAAAAGGGAAAAAAAACTAAAACTATTGAAATGTGATAAATCTTTAAACAAAAGGATCGTACCAAATGCTGTTAATCTTTTCAGGTAACCATTCACGGTGTTCCCTTGAGGTGTTTCCCATTGAAAAGTGCCAGAAATTGTGGTGAACAAAACAAAACAAAAAGAAATTTCACAGCATTCTTGCTTCTTCAATTATAAAAACTTGGCCAATCATGAGAGGTTGAGTCCCACCAATTTTGGCAATTAAGCAAAGTGGGGGGAAATCAGATGTTGTTTGATCTAAGCTTACAGTTACAGAGGTGGTGAGAAGGTTTCACACTGTCTGCAAAGTTTTTAAGGTGGTTTTTATTTTTTAACGGCTTCTTTATTTTGCAAGTCTAATTGATGTTGAAGTGTATGCAGGGGCCCTTACCTTGGCACACGATAATGGTCAAGGAGGACATAACTAAAAGCTTCACTAAGTGCTTCCACGGTAATAAAACCTATAAAAGAATACATTTTCCACCAGGAAATAGAAAAACAATTAACAAAAACAAAACCCAGTGGTGTTAAATCAGAATGCACTCTGTTTCCCTGCCTTTGCAGGGGAGATAACAGTATTTATAGATAATAAGGATATTATTTTCCTACTAAAGAACACACATACACACACACACAAATTACTAACATGAGATTTGGATGGGACTGAAAAATCACTAACATGCTGTGACAATTACTACATTAGTCAGCCTCTAAAATTAATCTCACCCGAACAGGACTGAAGGCTGCACTAAATGAGCTGTCTGGCTACAACGGCACAGTTGGTATCCCTCATTGTCTTGTGTGTGCATTTCTATGTGGCTTATCTGCAGCTTTTAAAAGTGCATGTATAAGAGTAGTTATATGAAATGCTGAGAACAGGCTAATGACTAAATCCAGGGACACTTTATTGACTTCGTCGGTTTGTTTACGACCCAGAAAACACCTTAGGAGTATAAACTGAAGAAAGACATGCGAGAGGGTATGTTAGAGAAAGATAAAGCGAGTGATAAAGAAATACAGCAGCTTAATATAATCTGTTTCAAAACTCTCACGATATTGCATCTTAACCGCTGAAAAGAGCCGTAGAATGCTCTGCTCGCAAAGAGGTGACCAGAGCATTAAAGTCAAACGCGCGTGGAGAGTTCCTCTAAGAAGATCTGCCTTTTCAGTTCAGGCCATGAATGAGTGTAACAACAGACATGACAGGCTGAAAAGATGGTTTGATATTCAAATGTATTTAATGTGTCATGTCCGTACTCAAATGGCCAGCACAGTCACCAGATCTGAATTCAATATACAATCCAAGGGATGAAGTGGAACAGGAAATTTGCATCGCAGATGTGCAGCAGACAAATCTGCAGCAACTGTGCGATGCTATCGTCGTGGTGACGTCAGTGTTGAGACTAAATCCAATGCTTTATTGACCTAATGGGTTTCTTTACAGGACAAAAAACACCTTGCGAGTATAAACAGAAGAAAGGAGTTATTGATGAGAACAGGCTTATGATTAAATCCAGGGACACTTTACTGAACCAAGATCTCTGAAGAATGTTTTCATCACATTGTTGATTATAAGCCACTAGAATGAATGCATTTCTTAAGACAAAAGGGGTCCAACCCAGTACTGGCAAAATGTACCTAATAAAATGTCTGGTAAGTGTATATTGCACTTATAAATGCAGCAATAAATTGATTTAGTCTACAATAATTCGTGGACATAAGTGGATGGCTATTGGCTGAACATGTGAAATATGTTTATGCAATATTATCTTCCTGTTTCTTTATTCCCCTTTTAAACTTCTTTATAGTAAAACAAAAAAAAAATGTATTTTCATTTTATGTCTTGGTGTGGTGAAGGTGATGGCATGGCATAGTTCATACAGGCCATATGTTTGGTTGATCAAATCATCCAATTTGTATCTACTACCTTTATAGTTTGGTTTGGTCATTTTTGAACAGTTATACAGTTGTCACAATTCTTCTCTGTACTTCTACTGGAAGGCAGACCTCAGCTTTACTTGAACAGAAATATTGCATTAATCCCTGAGGAATTACAATGCAATGCAATTTTTATCCACGGCCCCTGGACATGCAGAGCCAAGCAATGCCAGGGCAGTGCACATACAAATAAGATCTCAATGTGATGAACACATTTAAAGCTAAAATGAGAAATTTTATTCTGCTCGCTGAAAGAAGCGCCATAAAGTGCATTCAGTCACCCATCAGGTGGCATTCAAACCAATTTTTCAAGGCAGAATAGAATGGAGAACCCATGGCAGAAAAGTGGGGCATACAAATTTATTTCTAATGTGAACAGAACAGCCTCAGTGGGGCTAAATCTGATCAAAATCATTGGAGTGCATCCACTTTTGCAAAGAGATGTGATTTTGTAAAGCGTTTGAGGCTCTCTATGCATGTAATCAGCAGTCATTTGAAGAGGGTATGGGGATGAATTTTATTCCTCTTGTTACGAGAAATGATTCAACTTTTTTCTTCTTTTTTTTTTGGGAAACATCATTGAGAAAATGTGCTGGTTGTTTGTCAATTAGTCAACATCCAATTTTCTTCAATTTCTTTAACAAATTGGATTTTTCTTGATATTGATGAAATGGGTGTAAGCAAGAACAACATGACAAAATGCCTTCTCCGTGTTATCTTTATACCAATTTATCCAGCATTTAACCCTAACCTTGCACTTTAACTATGAGTGTTGGAGAATTAAACTAGCTAAAATGTCAAATGTAATAATAATAATTGACCACACCTGGAGTCTTACAATCGCACCACAGTTAGAGGGTCTCCCGGACAATTTTACTTTTAGCAGCACTGCAGCATACACATGTTGGGAAGGGACTCAGAAACCCTAATTTATTAAACTTTGCTTTTAGTACAGACAAAAACAAAACACAAAACAATAACAGCTAATCTGATTTGACTTAAACGTTTCAGAAGCGTCCATAAATCTTAAACCCGCAGGGAGGCACTTCCCGTATTCTCGGCAGCTGTTTCAAATGCTCAGCCACCCTTTAGCTTTAAATGGATTCTTTAAATGGAGTCTCAGTCACAAACCGACTTCTTGATGCAGGTAACGCATGGAGAAAGCCTAATGTGTCATCACAAAGAAAGACATGAACTAAATTGTGAATCTATCACTCAAAAGCCGAGATGTAGTCTCTGAGATACACGCGATTTCTCGTGAGAGATGGACTGAACATTTGGTTTTATCATTTTAAACCTGAAGGTTAAACAGGATGAAAAAGGAAAAATTCTTTCCTTTATACATATTACATCCATGCAAGTTTTTAAAATAAATCTTAATTACGCAAATGACTCCTTGTTTCTTACTAAAAAGTACATCTGTGGAAGTTCTGATCACATTTTGAGAGTCTGATATGGTCACAGCTGAAAAATTACAAAATTAAGTACACTGAATGCCAGCTTAAGACTCCATGATTTATGTCCACATATCGAATGCTTTCTGTTGGTAAATCATTTGCATAAAAACTGTGTACTTAGCTACGCTGTGTGGAAGCCCCCCGAGAAAAAAGCGACAAAGACATGCAGCACAATGTGGACTCCTCAACACAAATGAACGGTCTATAAAAGTGATATGGCACAGTGTACCAAGACCAAATATAATTCAGGCATCTCACATATGGCTTCTTGGAGAGTCCAGTACAGTTTGTCCAACCTCACTTTTCATTTCGTCACCAAAAAAAAAAAAAAAAAAAATGATATCACAAAGACAAATGTGCAAACTGATCCAGCATAAAGTTGCTTGCCTCACGTATTTAATATTCACCCTGTATCTGAATCCATCTTCATTTCTATCTGCTGGCTGTCTCTGTTTATCTACTTTATGTCTGCCTTGGTAACTATATTAATAGCTTATTTATGCACATTGAAAAGGGCAAGAGAAAAAGCTTATATCAACAGCCCTACAGATTAGATGAAAAATATGTAGATTTGATTTTGTTGTGAACTTTTCCGTTTAACCTCCTAACACCCGAACTCCTCCACGGCATGCATTTTTAATTTCCCTTTTATATTTGGGCACATTGGGACCTGATGAATGTAAAAACAAAGAATTACCAGATTTTTTTTTTTTGGCCTAATTTTTGTTTCTGAGAAAAATGAGAGCCACATATGAGGATATTCATTTAAAATTTTGATAGAACAGTAGCAGCATAATGTCCTCATGAGTGGACAGTTCCTTGTAGAGCAAAATTGAGTATTTTGGTCTAAATAACCCCAAATGTGATGTCCACATATGTGGAGGCCAGGTCCTAGGAGGTTAAGTTAAAAACAGAGAAGAGGTGATTCAAAATGTGTGATCTGCATCACATTATCAAGTCTTATCAAGAAAGGATAACAGGTTACTCTGACCTCGGTCAGCTGTCTTTTCAAATTAAATTAACTGTCAATAGCAGGTCACCATAATGTCAGTAGCTTTTAAAATAGATTTAAGTGGCTCTGGACACGCCCATACACAATGGATATATCTGTAAAGTAAAGTCAAATTTTATTTATATAGCACCTTTCAAGACAAGGATCACAAAGTGCTTCACAACAAATAGCAACATAAAAAAGTTAACTAAATCCAAGTCTGAAAAAAGACAAGAAATGTGCTTAGTAGACATCTAAAACAGGAGTCTCCAACCTTTTTTGCGCCATGGACCGGTTTATGTCCGACAATATTTTCACGGACCGGCCTTTAAGGTGTTGTGGATGAATACATCAAAATAAAACCAGTACCAGTACCAAAAAAGACCCAGGGAATCAGAGTTATAAAAAAAAAAAATTTTAATAGATAAAAACACTAAAAACACTGAAACCCATAAATTTCACACGCGAGCCTCAACTCTCGCAGCCCGGCACCAAACGACTCATGGACCAGTACCGGTACATGGTTCAGGGGTTGTAAATATACTCACTACACCGGATCGACTGCTTGTTCATGCTGTCTTTAACAAGCCAAACACGTGGTAGAAACTTAATGCACTTAGGCTTTGGGACATGATCAAGACAACCTCCTGATATTCAAACCAAGCTGAACGAATCAGAATAGAGAAGAAAGGTGATTTAACTTTGAATTTTGCATGGACTCGTCTAAGTAATTCAGAAACGGCTGTTCCACTGAGAATTTTCCCACACGATCATCTCTAGGGTTTACAGAGAATAGCCCAAAAAAGACCATCCAGCAAGAAGCTTTTCTCTGGGGTAAAAAGCCATTTTGATGCCATACGGCAGGAAGACTGGCCAAACTGCTTCACACTAATAGGAAGGCGACTAAACTAACGACTTGTTAAAACCAAGGTATGAAAAGCATCTCTAAACGCACATCATGTTGAGTCTTGTAGCAGATGGGCTACAGCAGTAGAAGACTACACCATGTGTCCCTCCTGTCAGCTAAGAATAGAAAACTGAGGCTTTAATTTACACGGACTCACAAAAACTGCCCACAGAGGATTTGAAATATGTTGCCTGGTCTGATGAGTCTCAAGTTCTATTTCAACTTTCAGATGGTAGGCTCAGAATTTGGCAGAAAACAACATGGAAAAGGATGGATCCATCTTGCCTGTATCAACGGTTCAGGCTTGTGGTGGTGTAATGGTGTAGGGGATACTGTCTTGGCACACTTTAGGCCTCTTAGTACCAAGCAAGGACTGTTTAAATGTCCCAGTCTACCTGAGAACTGTTGCTGATCATATCCTCCCCTTTACAATCACACTGTTCCCCAGTATCGATGGCTTATTCCAGCCCGATAGCTAAGCATGTCTCAAAGCTCAGATCATCTCAAACTGGTGTCTTGAACATGACTGTGATGTCAGTCCAACAGAGTACCAGAAGGGGAGATTCACATCATGGATGAAGCAACTGTTTGATGCTATTGTGTCAATATGCACCAGAATCTCTGTGCAATGTTTCGAGCACCTTGTTGAATCAGTGCCACAAATCATTAAGTCAGTTTTGAGGACAAAAGGGGGTCCAACGCTGTACTAGCAAGGTTTGGCTAATAAAGCATCCAGTGAGTTCATATCTGTGTAAAGTAAGAACTCCACATCCATTAAAGCTGAAAGAAAACATTTGGCTTGTAGGGAAATTTTCAAATCATTAAAATGTTTTCCTGTGCAGTCCAAAAGTTGAGTGCTGTGGTGATAGAAATAATATAATATATACAGTATCTGTACTTCCGAGGTTTAAAGCTGTCTCTAAAATATCACTTCTCGATCTCTGACCCTATTAGCAAATCACAAATAATGAGCCATGGTTTCCTCCTATCAGCAGGTGTCATGGAATCAGAAACACAGCTGTCTAGTTCTAAGGTAGCCCAGGGGCAGGGTGGCAAACTTTTCAGGCTTTATCATAGCACACAGTAGAATGGTCTAATTTGTATTTTTTTTCTGACAGCACCCCGCACTGAGCTAAAACGTAATGAATAATTTGAGATGTAAAAAGGCGAGTTACAATTTCACTAATAACGGTTTTGATTTTAACCCGAGAACTCATATCACAGGACCACTGATGCAGAGGAGCAAAATTTGAAGAAGAAAAAAAAGTGGAATTTGATGCCTGAGCCTCACAACAATTACTAAACGCGAAGTTTCTCACGTAGTGTAACAGAGATAAAAGGTTATCTGGAAAGAGAGATTCAAAAACGAGACAAAGGATGAAACGGGGAGATGAGAGTGGCAGTCTGTTCTGTGCTGTGGCTTAAAGAAATCACATTTTGTGCACCTCGATATAGCTGCGTGTTGTCTGTGTCAGAAAGGTGTGTATAACGCACATAGCCGCATATCTCCGTGCTTTCCTCAAAGCATGCATCCTTTTAACCCTCTCGCAGTGATTAGGGCATCACTGTGGGGAAAAGTCGGTAATTATAAATTCACAGTCATCAGAATTATGCATTATTAATTTCTAATTACGCTGCCTCTGACATGATGATAAGTGTTCCACTATAAAAAGAAGTTCACCGTGCTGCTGAAGCAAAGGTGAGTGTACACAAAACAACATTTCATCAGGTGCAAAACTTGCTGCCCTTGACATTTTTTTCTTTAATGAACACACTGGTGGAGTACACCTCTAGCAGCAACTCTAGCGTGATTTCTTTTTTCTGCTACTTTCTTCTAAGATACAGTAGAATACTTTAACTGGGACAAAATCTGGTAAAAATCATGTCATATGCATTGGGTCTAAATTAAACTAGGTCGCACTGTGACACTGCAGCCTCTCAGGTGGATACCGTAGATTATTTTTACACATGCCGAGTCGTTTTCTAGAGTGCCAGGGCAAATTCTCTTCTTCTCAGCCCTCCCTCTTGTTCTTCTTCCATCTTCACGCAGTATTTCTCAAACACCGGCTTCTTCTCTATCTCTCATTCATCGCTTGGTCTCGCCTCCACCTCTTGCACTCCGGTGTTTATTTCCTCCCCTTTTCCTTATCAAGTTAATGTCATCAAACCGAATGCTTTGCTCTTGAATGGCTACACTTCAGCTATAGCTCCCACACTTTTCCCAGCAGCTTTTCTCCCTCATCTCTTTTCTTCAGTCTGTCCCAAAGTAAGAAATACAATGTCCTTTTCTCAACATTGAAACTTTTTCCTCATATGAAGCTTCTACTCAGGCGATATACCCTCTCTGTATTTATGTTGTTTTCAATTCATCTAGCTCTGTGAAAAGCTCAGCCTTTACCACCTACCTCTCTCCTATATATACACTTCTCTCAATCATCTACCTCTGTCCCATCTTCAAGTTAAACTCATTTCCTGCAATTCTTGCTGCTTTCTCCCCGATTTGTTTTTATCTCTATCGATCGTGACCCTTTCCTCCTTTAAGAAAACTCTCCTCATCTGATGACAAGCACAGAAGATCTGCTGAATGAGTGTTTCATCTCTCTCTTTGGCTCTCTCCCAATCTATACACACATGCTCGTGGCCACTTCATTAAGTACACCTGTTCAACTGCTCATAAACGCACTTATCTAATCAGCCGATCACCTGCCAGCAACTTAGTGCATTTAGGGATGTAGAGATGCTGGACTTCAAACCCAGCATCACAATGGGGAAGAAAGGTGATTTAAGGGGCTTTGAATGTGCTATAGTTGTTGGTCTATTACCGATCCAATGGGATCTTCCCACACAACCATCTCTTGGTTTTGCAGAGAATGGTCCAAAAAAGTGTAAATATCCATTCCTCTTGATGAAAAACTGGGATTAACTGGAAATGTTCTGTTTTTAACTGAGGCACGATACACACTTCCAAAGTCGAGATAAAATCAAACGTAGACATTCTAACACAAATCTACAGTACTCTGATTGATCTGTACATAGTAGCACTCCAACCTTTTTCCACAGACGGGAAATTACAGCTTTTAGGATTGAAAGCCTAAGCCAGATGGTTAAAGTACATGTCACATAATCCAAATGTCCACGGTTCAATTCAATCCAGTGACATTTGTGACATTCTTCTCTGCCTCCTCAACATCCACTGTCACATCAGATAAAATTACCCCCAAAAAGAAATTTCAGGTTTCCCCTGTCCAGTCAAATAATCTTTTGATTATAGTCAATTGCCTGTCTCCAAGTCTGTTTTGGATAGTTTACTGAAACCATTTCCTACTCTTTTCTACCCCATTTGATCCCTTCTTTTCAATGGGTCCATGTTCCCTGTCTGTCCATCTGTACTTTTCAGCCAGAGCTGCTGTCAGCATGCAGTGTCCCATCCTACATTTTAAATTTTTCCTTATCGTCCAGCTGCCACTGATACAGCATGTAGGTCAATAAAGAGGGCATACACTCACACAAACATCCACTCTTTGTGAAACACTAACACGCTGTGACAACTATACAAACACAAAGTCTATATACAGCCCTAAGATTAAGTGGTGCACACATACAGGTGCCCTTAGTGACAACCAAACGCAGTATTTGTTGGCAGTGTGTCAGTATTTTGTGGGTAAGTATCACTAGACTGTATTTTAAAAGACCTTTACCAGTGTGTACATTCATGTATGTAAGGGGAACTTCATTATGTTGCAGTTAAAAAAAAAACACACACACACATCAAAGATGAGAACCACAGAGCTGATGGCTCTACTACGCCTCCCTCCTCCAACAGGCTAACAAGACCTCTGATGTGACCCAACTAAATCCAGGGGGAAAGCTCGACAAAAGACCTCCCATGGCAAACTTAAATCCCGCTCACACACAAGCATGCACTTGAGCAATGATGCACATGCTCCCTACAGAGATTAATAAATCTCATCCAGATCGCACGGCTGGGATGGACAAGGTTGACAGAGGGCATCTGGAGCCTGTCAAGACAATCAAAACACGTTGCCCCTCTCCCATTCTATATCTGCAACTCTCCTGCTTTTAATCATCCTTTTTCCAACTCTTTCTCTCTCTCTCCTTCACTCTGCCTTCCTTGCTGCTCTGCTCTCTTTCTTCCTATTTGATCTTTTCGTGATTCATTAAAAGCTGATGTGAAAAAAAAGTGTTAATTGTTCTGATATGGGTAAAACTGAACGAGACACATGGATCAAAGGAAGATTCAGTTTTATATTTTTGATCACACCGAGCCTGCTGTGTTCTTTTAATTAAACTAGCTGGCTAATTGAAGTGAAGGGTTGGCTATGGAAAAAGAATAACAAGTGAGCACTACAACTTTACTGTGCATGTATTAAGTGAAAGCATAAGCTCTGTTTTTGTAAGATATAAAGCTGGGAGGACATTTTTATTAATATTTTTCATTGCCTCACACTTTTAATGCATCTGTAAATTTGATGCTTGTAATACAGCCGTTCTCACTGAACAAATAGCTAAATTTAGTATAAAACAGACTGCTCCGTGTTACCTTAAACGGAAGAGATTTTTCACTGCAAGGGCTGATGGGTAGAGACTGAAGGCTGCTGGCAGGACTTGTCTCTGTGCTCTGCAAAAAGACAAAAACACGGCTATAACCAGAACATCACGATGAGGTCTGCGTGCTGTACTGTGCTGAAGATAAACCAGTCAGATGCTTAAAATGACAACATTACAACATTAAGGAATTTTGTTTTTACTCTTCTTTTTCTGCTAAATATATTCACAGTTAGGCAGTATTACAAAAGCCTCGCTAAACATTCAGTGTGAAAACAGACGAAGGTATAAAAAAAACATTAGTTCTGAAGACAGGTGCTCATTTTCATCCTCGACTTTCCTTTTTTTTTTTTTTTTTTTTTACAGAAAATCTGATTCATCTATATTTGAATGACATCAAAAATGTAAATGTAGGTAACATGTCTGTATCAGAACAATTTCATGTTGCCAGCTGCATTATTTTCACCTGATTTCTTACAAAAGCTCTTTTTTTCTGATGACAGTTGTGATTTGACGCTTTTTGGCACTGCTTCTCAGCACAGTTATCTAGTGGGCAGAGAGCAGAGGCAGCCAGAAGGGGATCCAAAATGCACACGCGTACACACAAACACACAGCCTGTTTTCATGTGACAAAAGGAGCATGTGCAATCACGTACAATCTGCACACAGGTGCACAGAAACACCGTCCCTTAAGAAGAGCATATGCGGGTATATAGATCACTGCTGAGGGCTCCTGATGGGTCATATGGGAAAGCAGAGAGGAAAATCGTGTCTCAAGCTAGGACTGCTGCTATTGGTGTACTTTTGCATGGTAGGGACATGACAGTACACAGATGGAAGATATGACAAGATACATGATATAACAAGAGAAGGAAAGAGGAAAGGTAAAAATAAGTATCATCCAAAAAAATAAAACATTATCTCCACTTGAATATTCAGTGAAGTCTATTCCTTGCCATATTTTGCCCTTTAGGAGATTTATATGCCAACTAACCCCACTGTTGTTAGGCGAAATGACCAGATACAGTAAGAAGTCTATAAAAATTGGATTTTTAGGCTGAAGTTTAATCATATGTGCATAGTGTTAGCCTACTTTCAGCTTTTAAATAACCTAATTTGACAGATGGTTTCTTTCACAAACATTCTGAGATGATGTTGTCAAGGGCAAATACTTTAAAAAAAAAAAAACATACTTGGCAGGTGATTTGGTGAGTGTCTCCCTATCATGACATTTTAGATCACATTACTGAATCATATGAGGAAGTAAGAGAGCATCAAAGAGGAAACACAACATCCTGCTCTCTAAAGATCTTTGAAAGATAGAAAGCACTTGGCTTGCATTCTTTGCTCTTCTCTTAATTAAGATAATCTCCACTTTTGACAACACACATGCTATAGAAGCGGTTACACTAATCTCCTAAACAATCACACTTAAAAAGCCAAGTTGGTCTGCCTGCAGATGCACAGCACAGCCACTACAAAACATGACATGCCCACTTCACTGTTACAAGGTTAGGTTGGGATTGCGGTTAAATTCATTTAATGATAATCTTAGAGTAAGGTTAGATTAAAGTTATGGTTACTTGTAGTCTGCAAGTCTCTCGGCACAGCTGCCAATGTTTCCTCCTAAGATGCTGACTTGGTCTGATCAACTCAGGATCAGACACTTAGCTTGAAGCCTGACAAGATCAATTTCCTTGCGATTGTGATCTTGCGAAACTCACAAGATTCCAGCTGTCTCATTGGTTTTGAAGGAGGTTCTGAGAAACACTTGAGCCCAAATCTTTGCACAGCATAAACTTGATGCTTTATTGGTTTGGCTGACCTTTTAAAGAAGCATGCCTCCCTATCAGAGTTATAGGTGTGCTGTGGCGTCAGGCCCTCAATGTGTCATTGGTGATCAATGCCTTTTCCTATGTAGACAGACAGGCGTGTACTCAGTGACACCCCCCTAAACACACATACACACTCTCACTCTGTCTCCTTCTAACACATACCCATCCTCTTTAAGGTCACCCCTGTCCCACAGGCCTTAACACACAACTGTCCCCACAATTAGACGTGGCTCAGTAAAAAGGCTCTTAGATTTAGGAATTGGCTGCCGGGGAGCCATGGATTTAATGACTGGCACTACACTGAAACTAAATGTCTACAGATGATGAATGGCCTAAGAAAGGAAAGCAGGTTTTGTAGTTTGATGCGCACCTTTAATCACATCCACACATGAGTTAAATCAAGAAATGAAAACCTTCAAATAACTCACGGGGCATTCATACCACCTCGCTCTCTGACAGACATTCGTCTTTTTTATAGAAATTGCTTTAAAATACTCTCATGCGATTAAGCGAGGACATTGAATTACTCCGCTTTGCTGTGTTCCACACCTATCTGTACAATCCAACACAAATTTATTTGTAGAAGTTCATCAGAACTTTTGGAAATGCTGATGATTCTGAATGACACTGTTCTTTCCAAAAACTGTTTTAA
Organism: Mchenga conophoros; assembly: GCF_057382185.1. Classification (NCBI taxonomy): domain Eukaryota; kingdom Metazoa; phylum Chordata; class Actinopteri; order Cichliformes; family Cichlidae; genus Mchenga; species Mchenga conophoros. Next base: position 23,636,807 of record NC_140537.1, on the reverse strand, counting down.
CAGATTTGGATGGCACAATCGGAACTGCAAGAAACACCATTTTCAATGTCATTCTGTTATATCCGCATTCTAACAACGTGGTGGAGGAAGCAGTCTGAGTGTAAGCCGTAACAAAAAGTCAGTCACGGTCTTCCTAGAATCCATCGCTGACACTGACAAATGGAGATCACCATAGGAAACATTTCTGGACACAGACAGTGGCATTTTACAAATGTTCATCCATGCAGCCGACAGAAAACACTGTTAAAAAAAATATATATCTGAAAGGAGTGTTCATGGTTCAAATTGTTTGTGTCTGCATAATGATAAGCATCTTTTATTTGTATAGGACAATCCTTTGTTATTATTTTTGACATCAAATCTTACTGCTTGTGCTAGTATTTTGATTTTTATTAGTATCGTTTGTATCATTTCAATTTGAAATCGGAAGCTATATAAATTGTTTTTCCTCAATTTTTTGAATTTTTGGTGCCATAAGAAATTTTTATCCAACCCCACTGGAAAATACGTTCCTCTTAACTAACTGATGAAAAGAAAATTCTTTTAAAACAGTTGTTAATCCTGTTCTACAGATATTATAGTCTATATGTTTATAAAGAATGGGAAACTGCATCAATTTACATCAAATAAGCTCACAACAGCTGTGTGCAGCCCAGTCGTGTCTTGATAACTTTTACAAGCTCCTGAATTCAAAGGTGTAGATCGCTCACAGATAGGCTGTCGCAAAAATCAAGGCTGGATTCTGGATTAAAAGGTCAATGTTAGGTGTCAATGTAAACTTTCAATTATGCAAATCTATTTTTTCTGAGACGTGATGCTCTCACATTCAAATCTTTTAATGTACTTTCAATGTTGGGCTTTTTGATAAGCTCTCCAAAGATCTTACTGTTTGGGAGTTGATATCTAAATATGTCGGTCTCTGGGGCTTTGAGAGTCTGCTCTGTTAATCTCACCCTCCATCTTCCATGAATTGTTGCGATGTATCAACTAGGTTCTTCAGTAAGGTTTCTGCAGTGGACCACTGAGGCCTACTGATGAGCCTTCTTTTTTGGGGGGAAAAATTATTCTTGCAAAAACCCGCGCATGGCAGGGAAGAAGATATGCAATAGTGTCTCCAGTCTCCTGGGAACCCAAGTGAAATCTGTTTGATGTCTCTAGAGCCTTGGGAGCTGAACCACAGGGAATTCTGTGTTTTGTTTCCACCTGCCATAACTTTGACATAAGGTTAAGACGTGGCGAGTTCTCTTTCCTTCAAATCATTAAAGTTTAGTTCATAAGTCTATAAGTTTAGTTCTGCAGAGAATTTCAACTCAAGTAATCTCTGAAAGCACCTAAATCGAGTGGTTTTGCATGTTTTTGGGGCACTTGAAAAAACAATGGAAATTAGACAGAAGTCAAAAACACAGTAATCTGAATTATATGGTCAACGTTAAGTAACTGTAAAGATTTTCCAGAATTTCAGGCTATGGTTTTGGGGACTTGAGGTTTTCGGTTTGAAATACATTATAAGTGAATTTCCATAACTTTCCATTTATTTGCAATTCAAAGAAGACACTGTAGAGATGTAAACCCATGATAGTATCACTCTAACATGAGTGCGGAACAACACATCTGAGCTTCAGTACCTCAAAGCAGCTGAAAATAATGACCAAAGTCCTTTTCAACAATCACAAACCTATGGATAGTTGAAAAATAAAAATTATAATTTTCAACCCAGACTGATGAAATGCTCAAAATTTGGGACTAATTTTTTAACATAAGTGAAGTAAGTGAATTTTGATTAGCTATATTTCAATTCATTGGTGACTTAAGCTCAATTTAGGGTTCTTATTGAGCCTCAAAAGTCCCCTAAATTGATTAACTAGTGTGTTACTTCAGAGGGGAGAATTCACAGGTCTGCACTGAAAGCTTGCAAGTCAATAAGCATAATTAGGTGAAAGACAAAATCTTTGGGTATGTTATGGCCCTGTCCATAATCTGTTTTGGTGGCTGTTGTTGTCTGTTCCTTTAAGTCTTTGCAGGTCCCGGAGTGGATGAGCTGACGGCTGCTGATTGGTCCCCTGGCCATGTGATCTTCTTCAAATCCCTCACCAGCAGTTGTCCCGGGGCAGCCACTGACAGCAGCAGCAGACCTGACCCTGGCCTCCAAAACTTGAGACTTTTGTGCTTGTGATTTGTGCGGCTTCTCTGAGTTCTGTATATAGTGTGTATATTAGCTTTCATTGTACATAGCACATTGTAAATAGCACTGCAACAGAAGGGGTGAGCTGCCGTATTGTTTTTCCTTGCACTGTTTTCTCCTGTTTATTTCAGTTAGGGAGTTAGGTGTAGCGCTTGTCTTTTGTTTGATGTTTGATTTCACATAGGGTTTTAGATAGCACCTCCTCCTGACTTAGCTTGTTTTGTTTGTTATTTTGGCCTTTGTTCACCCTGGAGCTTCATTTTTGCAGTGTAGATAATAAAACACGATTCACTAAGGAATTGGTTTCCCTCTGTGTATGGTTTTGGGGACCAGGGCGGGGCAGTCTTTTCAAACTTATGTTGCGTTCCTGTACCCCTAGACTGGGGCGTAACAGTAGCCTGTGGACAATCACCACCATAAAGTGTCTTTTGATTTCATAACCTCTGATAGGGTGACACAGCAACGGGGAGGTCTTCTCAATCACCAGATGTAGGTTAGATTAGACATTAGATAAAAGAATCTCTATGTGACCTTGATGCACGTAATGCATGTAATACAGTATGTAATAATGATTTGATTTGAAGTTGAATTTCCAATAAATAAAGTAAAAAGTGAACAAATTACAGTCCGTGCACCTTTGCACACACAGAGGACTGACAGCAGGAATTCTAATCCCAAAGTTTCACATGCCAGGTTCCACATACTGCAGAGTTATGACCCTGTCTACTTGGCTGAGCTTCGGCCCAGTGATAGGACGTTTGAAGTAGACAAAAGTGTTTGACAGTGAAAAGTGTTGGCACCTGCTATTGATTGGCAAAAGCTTGCAAAAGCAGACACAAGTGTACAACGGCAAAGGTGAACGCAAGAGGCTATAAGTTAAGTTAAACAAAGCCAAAGACCGGGGCTCAATACCAGAAGGTCAAGCAAATGAAATGCAAAGAAAACAGACATGTCGAGTCACCCTCCCCTTGTTGCAGAATGGTTTATGTCTGCTTTTGGAAGGTAACAAAATTTGCAAGTTAATGACACAACAGAGCAAGCAAAGAGGGCAAAGAAACGCCTCTTTCATATTCATGTTCTGCTGCTGTGTACCCTCTCTCTCTGTTGCACTCCTTTAGTTTTTTTCCATCACCACTTTAGTTTACCTCTCTCTCTACAAATTATTATTTCATTTACATGTCTCATGTCTCTCTCACAGAGGTCCTGGGAGAAAAACAGAGATATAAGCAGGAAAGAAATCAGGAGAAAGCTATATATATGCCTCTGTGGACTGTAATTCACAGCAGGCTTTGATCTTAGTTTAGAGATACTAATGGTGTGGTTGTAGGGAAGGTCTGGTCACCCTTTTATCTTTTTGTGTATTTGTATTTTGAGTACGGGTCTGTATAATACTTCCATATATGGTTGGGGTCAGTCACCCATGTAGATTTAAAAAAAAAAAACCAAAGCATCAGACAATCAAAGCTAATGGATGTTCTTTCTAAGCTTATGCTATTGCTAACATCCCTTATTGGTATGTTGGCATGTATTATACACTGCCAAAGGGTATTAGTGAAAATATTAGCACTTTCACTCTAAAACAAAACATTCACCGTATATATTAAACACCATCAACATCCCCTTCCAAATGACTCCTACTGACACTGTGCTCGCAAAACTTCAGAAAACAATCATTTAGGCATCTGTCATTTTCAAGCAAAGTGTTATGATCTTTCTGGATCCTGATTTGGACTAAAATGTAAAACAAAAATTTGCATCTGCATCTTGTAATTACCCGAGACCCCTCAAAAACGTGTGGAGTCTGGCATCTAAAGAGGATATGTAAGTGCAGAGGATGGCAGATAATGTGGCTTCCTGGTTTATATTGTTAGACCTTGTAAAGGTATTCCAACGTGTCAGTGCTTTACTAAGTGACTGTTTCAGCTAATCATGTCCAGAATGGTTTGGATGTAATTTAAGTTGGTTCCAAACATTCACACTGAGACACACACATAGCCTGGGGTGAAACGTTAGCTTTAACCAGGCTAAAACATTTAAAGAGGAGATTTATAGCCTGAAACAGGAGGGATAATATGTGTGGGATGAGGTGCGACCTCTCACAACGAACGTAATATGGTCAACACCTTGGAGACGCTTACTGCTGCTGTGAAGGCTCAAAACAACACCATTGAGCGTATGAGGGGAAACATCAGAGAAAGGCCTGCTCAAAATGACACCCTTGAGCGACAGTTGGAAAACATCGCGGAATGGATCACTGCAGTTGTGAAGTCTCAGAATCAAAAGACTGACAACACCTTGGAACTGAAGTTTGATACCATCATGGGGAGGCTCGCAGCTCTTCAACGCGAAGTTGAGGGACCTGTCTCAGAGTGCTAAAATTCGAGCTGCTCACAAAACAGAAATTAACAATATTCAACATTCGGACACCACGGCGCCAGCTGCAGGCCCAAGGCTGGAGCCCACCAAAACAACTCCCTGATAACGACTGTGTGATGACTATTCTTCCCGTCCCATGAAGGCCACCTGGGTTGGCTGGCAGACTGTTTACTTAGCCTGATAGAGCGAAGGACACTGTCTCCGCTGAACTCTGGACACGCACACACATACACTTACACTGATAAGCACACACTCATCCCCCCTCCCTTCCAAACGCCTTCGATGCTTGTTTCCTGAAGGGGCAGCACGGCGGGTCTGTGTGCCGCGCTGGAATGGTAGCGCTGTGCAGGGTGGCTGCTGTGTTCGCTTCGGATTACTCCTCAACCCCCACCCACCCCTGTGGCTTGTCATGTCTTCACAATGTTGTGCTGTGGACATTTATGTGCTTCTTGTGCAGAGGAGTTTTTTTGTTTCCTGTTCTCATGCTGTCCTACCATGGAAGCATAGCATGAGTAGGGGTCTCTTTTTTTCCTCTTGTACTTTCCCCAGTGTAGTGTACATTTCAATGTTTTTTTCTGATTCTACCAATCTCTGACCTGTATCCCCATGTAATGTTTGTGCTATATGTGTAAGGTCGGGGGGGGTCCTATTTCACTGCAGGGCAACCTGCATGTGACGAATAAAGCTTTGATTGATTGATTGATTGATTGTGTGTTTGTGTACATGTAAAGCATAAACTGGCAGATACTTAAAGTCTCCCAGTTTCCCCCTCTAAATGTAGAATCTGATTAAATTAACAAAACAAAGTGATTAAATGGACCTTTTAGAGACGGGAAAGCAACCACTTTGACCAGATTTCATGGAACTGAAATAGAGCCTGATTAAAATAGGGGGTGAAAAATTCGTAAGAGCAGCGTGGTGCACAGTGGTTCCAGATGAAATTGCTTTTTATTGTTTGCTAGACCCTTATCCTCACTGGTTTAAAACAATTTGATGCGTTTCAAACTTGATAAGGGCTGTCGGTGTGGTCTACCTTATGTGCTCTGTAGAAGCCAAATATGCCAGACTCACTAAATGTAAAGCTAATCTTCCTTCATTTGTTTGTATGTCCTTGTCGAGAAGAGCTTGTGTGCTGCTGACTGTTAGCCATGTGCATTATCTCACCTCCTGCAGTGTCCGTCTCAGCCTTAGAAGCAGGGTTTTGACAGCAGTGCACTCCTGCTGCATGAGTCTTAGTGGAAGGGTTTCCAGTCCCAGAGGTAAAGGGTCATCTTCCTTCCCCGTGCCCAACCCGGCGCTCCACTCAGCAGGCAGCAGGCTGGTTGGACGGCAGGGTTCCCTAGAGGAGAGGAGGGATGAACAAAAAGAGAATAGTACATTTTTTTGTCTATGAGTCAGCATGAAAACTTGATCATAAACACGTCTTCCCCACTGTTCTCCACTTGTGGAATCTCATCATTGCCTTTGCTGGTTAGCGATTATATAGCTGACCCATTACACAGTAAAGTGAAGATGCCAGCTGCTTCTCAATACCCCAGTAATTCCTTGAAATCTGTGTGATACCATGTGTAACAAACTAAAGTGCACAAACATAGTCCGAACAATAACTTGGCAGAATGCAAAACAATAATTTGTAGCAATTAGATGCAACGTAGTAAACTACTCCTTCTACACAACCTTGCTGCATAGCATAAAGCTGTTATTCACAGTATTTTAGTCTGATTGAAACCCAATGTGAACATTTTGAATCTTTGATCTTTATTATTTCAGAGTCATTGAATAAAAAAAATAGTCCATTGCTGCAAAAAATAGTTGGCTTTAAAAAACACAGAATGAAAAGAAAATGAGAAAGACAGAAAAAAACAAGAGAAGGAAAATTAAACCAAACAAAAAGTGACAGTCAGAACCGACTGTCACAATACACAGCAGCTACCCCACAGGATCCACCGAGGACTCGATTTTAATGACAAGTCATTTCTACAATAATTCTTTTTAGAGAAGGTTTTAAATCAACAACGTGAGGCGATAACAAACTACCACACAAAACAAAAGGTCCACCTTATCATCCTGTATAATGAAGTCAGGGGGACACTTCACTACCAAGAGATTTGTGGACGTCCACAAGAAAGTTTGAATGTTACGTGCAGCAGAGCTGACTGTAGGTAGATGCTGTTAAAAGTCCCAGTTTAAGGCTGGACTATTAACTATTAGCCTCCGAAAGAGGCAATGTTGTGATGGCACAGGATTGGATTCAAACACACACAAACAACAGGGGGGAGTTCAACCAAAGCCTTCTTGTAATTATCTGTCCCATTTGGGAACACACTCCATTAAACAGTAAACAGGTCTTTGTACCAGCATGTCTTTGGTCTCCGGTGCGTGGCCTCTATTCCTTGTCTCACCTGAAAGTCACAGCATTTAGGAAAAAAGGAGACAGATTTTTGGAAGGGATTCTTACAAAGAGCCAGACCTGCTTGGAGCATCTTTCTTTGCCTTCCTAAAGCTCAATCCATGCACCTCGGGCTCTTATATTAACATAGTCATTAATTGCTTGGAGTCTGCTTTACTCCTTTTGCCAGTTTGCCACATTTCCCTGCTCGAGATGTCAGACTTCTCTATAGTCCACCAGACATGAAAACAGTCTCCGAACAAAGATCAAGACGTTTTTATTCTATTTTGTGGCCGTGTGTGAAAAGCATCGGGAAAACAAAGCACATCAGTTTACTTTATGATAGCTCTGCACAAACATGACGGTAATTGAATGTCTGTGGGGCTACTGATGTGGTTTGTAATTCAAATACTTTTTTATTGAGTGGTAGAAAAAAAAGATATATTTTCTAAACAGACATTTTAATTCCCCGGCATTCTCATTTTGGGATTAGCACTTACCTGAGGTTAACAATTTACTTTTCAGACAACAGCAATTACACAAGCAATTAACCACAAAACACACTGGAACACTAACTGCATTCATGGGCATAACTTTGTAACCTAAAGGGTTACATGATCCGTAGATAAACATGATCCGTGGATAAACCTTTTGTTCTGTTTATGCACTTCTTTGCCTTTTAAAATGCAAGCCATCATCAATCCACTGGCAAACAGTCACAAACGTCTCTGATCAATAAAAATGTGGCGCTGACTCTGACTTGGACATTTCGCCAAGTCTTCACTCTTAAAAGTTCCTATTAACACGACTACACAGAGCTAGATTGTTTGCAAAATAGACTTAAACTATTTCAACTATTAAACTAGAGTTGACGTATTTCACACAGAGAAATAACACCGGAAAGCAACTAGAATAATCAAACTTGTTTCAATAAAGTAAATTCCTGCATTAACATTTCTCTGCCAGGTTGTGATATTTTGACAGAAGTGCATAAAGGGGGATTGTGTATCTCACCTTCTTTATGACATTTTCAAAAGGTGAGCCGAGAAATACCACCCTCTTGTCTGAAAACCACACAGACAACCTCAGAGTTCACAGTCTGCATAACAAGAAAAGAAGAGGGATGGAAGACAGTGGAAAGGCAGACATGGTAGCAGAAACAAGAAGCTCTTAATCATCAAGAGCCCATGTTCACTTTCACAGATTTAGAGGGAGGTTCTAAAAGAAAATCACCAAATAAAGAGCAGCCATGAGCATTAAGTCAGCCAGAAAAATCTACTTTTTTTTTATTCTCTTTTCTTTCTAAAATAAAAAACATCACAAAAATATCGAACAACATAAGCCATTCTGAACACAGCTCGGTGAAAAGGTCAGGCTGAATCGCACCCTCGTACTTTCTTCTCTGACTGTTCAACATCCCACCCCTCTTTTGCCTTTCTTCCCCCTCCTCTATATCTGTCTAACCCCACATTGTCGTGCTTTTTCTATTCTTCAAACCTTCGTCACTCTCTCCAGGCTCCCACCTCTGTTACTTCTCTTTTGTTCCCCTGCCCTTCCCTTTCCCACCCCCGCCATACCCCTCACCTGAGTCTGCGTCTTCCATCTCTACAGCTCTGCCCTTGCCTCTTCATCTTTTTCACGTATTCCTCTGACAACCACTACACTAAACTGATGCAGTATCAAAGCCTAGGTGTCCCCCTGGGGATACTGCTGAGTACCTCATACAAATGTCGAGGAGGCCTGCTGTCTTTTGAGGACAGGTGAGCGCTGTCTGTCAACTAGTCAGATGAGATTTTTTTCCCCCCTCTTTCTTAAACTGAATTATTTGCAGCTTTTTGTTCCTGCCTGGCATCTCTGAAAAGAGTGAACTTTCTCCATTTATTTCTGGCTCCACTCTGCTATTCAGGTAGGATGAACAGGGGGTAAATAAACAACAAATGATCAATCGTGCAGTCTCTGATGTGTCTCTGATGTGTCAAATGGCACAGTGCGGTTCCAAAACAACATTTTTGAGGGGGGGGGGTCTTCACAAGGACGTTTTCTTTATGGTTCTCTGCATCTGCACCTTACTCCATGCCTGACAATCTTGCCCTTTCTCTAGCTTTCACCAGGGTTTCAGGTTTGGATTTTTCTTTTGGTGTAGCTCAAACAGAGTGACAGGAAAATGAGTAGGAGTAGGGTTCAAAGAACACTTGAATCACCCATAACAACAATCACACATCAGGTGCAGGTATGCACAGTTTTACTCTTTCAGGGGACTAGAAGTTGCTGCTTGAACTGAGCAGCTGAGGGCTGTAAACACGTTTCATTGTGGACACTTTTTAAACACTTTTTAAAAAAATGTGCATATCTTTCAGTGCATGTCTACACTCTTTGTAATGCTGACAGGTCCAAAAACATTAATATATATACTTTAGGAAAGTTTTTGATATAATTAGTAGACATCAGGAGTTATACAAACATTTTATCTCCAAAAAGCTTTGTAAATGCAATGTTTGATGTACAGGGTGGGCAATTTATATGGATACACCGTAATAACATGGGAATGGTTGGTGATATTAAAGTCCTGTTTGTGGCACATTAGTATATGTGAGGGGGCAAACTCCTCAGGATGGGTGGTGACCATGGTGGCCATTTAGAAGTCGGCCATCTTGGATACAACTTTTGTTTTTTCCATAGGAAGAGGGTCATGTGACACATCAAACTTATTGGTAATGTCACAAGAAAAACAATGGTGTGCTTGGTTTCAACGTAACTTTATTCTTTCATGAGTTATTTACAAGTTTCTCTTTGTTCACAGCCATTGAAAAGTCGAAGAGGTTAACACGTGAGGAGCGGATCGAAATTGTGTTGATATCTGGTGAACGCAGTAACCGGGTCATTGCAGCAGATTTCAATGCAAGACACCCTACGAGACCACCCATCTCCCATGCTACAGTTAGCAAACTGCTTGCTAAGTTTCGTAAAACTGGTTCAGTGTTGGATTTGCCAAAATGTGGACGCAAGAAAACTGTCACTAATGAAGAAACATCAGTGGCTGTCCTAGCTTCATTCAGCAAGAGCCCACAGCGTAGCACTCGCCGCATGTCACTGGAGAGTGGCATTAGTCGAACATCCCTTCGGCGGATATTAACTACTCACAAATGGCACCCTTACAAACTCCAGCTACTGCAGCATCTCAACGAGGATGACCCAGATCGGCACACAGAATTTGCAGAATGGGCAAAACAAAAATTGGAACAGGACCCTCAGTTCACGCAGAAGATTTTGTTTAGTGATGAGGCAAACTTTTATGTGAATGGTGAAGTTAACAAACAAAACCGCTATTGGTCTGACACTAACCCACATTGGATGGATCCCTCCAAGACTGTTGGAACAATAAAAGTGATGGTTTGGTGTGGTATATGGGGTACAACGATAGTGGGTCCATTCTTCAGCAATGGAAACCTCAAGGCCACTGAATATTTGAAATTGCTACATGATGATGTGTTTCCCTCTTTATGCACTGAAGCTGGACCGTTCCCTGAGTTTTTCCAGCAAGATGGTGCACCACCACATTATGGGTGCCAGGTCCGAGCATTCCTAGATGGACAGTTTCCTGGAAAGTGGATTGGTCGTCGTGGGCCACTTGAATGGCCCCCAAGGTCTCCCGATCTGACCCCCTTAGACTTTTATCTTTGGGGTCATCTGAAGGCAATTGTCTATGGTGTGAAGATACGAGATGTGCAGCACCTGAAACTACGGATACTGGATGCCTGTGCTGGCATTTCTCCTGCGGTGTTGCTATCAGTGTGTGAAGAGTGGGAGAAGAGGGTTGCATTGACAATCCAACACAATGGGCAGCACATTGAACACATTTTATAAGTGGTCAGAAACTTGTAAATAACTCATGAAAGAATAAAGTTACGTTGAAACCAAGCACACCATTGTTTTTCTTGTGACATTGCCAATAAGTTTGATGTGTCACATGGCCCTCTTCCTTTTGAAAAAACAAAAGTTGTATCCAAGAAGCCTGGAGAACGATTCCTGAACACCACTTGAAAAGTAGAAGTAGTTTTTGCCTTACAAACTGTATGCCTATGTGTTTTTGCACAGCTTCCATTAAGTCTTTGCACCTATTTCCCATTTTCCTAGCAAAATATGACGAAATAAGTGGAAGCTCAAGACTTTTGTACGGCACTGTATGTGGGAACGCAGATGAATAAGCATGTCAGAATGCATACTTTTGCTGCAGTTAAACTGCAGTTACAGGCCAGACAAAGTCATTTCCAGCTAAGCATGAGTCTCACCTGCAGGTAATTACTGCACGCGCACACACACACACAGACACGCTCACGAGCAAGCGCAGGGCACAGTTGAAGACAAGTCTGTTCAGTGATGATAGATGTTACACAGGCAGGGAGGCCGTTCCTCTACTCAGGGTCATCTGTCTTTTCACTGTCATGAGCTGATAGCCCGACACTCTCACTCTATTTCCCTTTTTTATAACTCTCTCTCTCTCTTTCACACACACACACACACACACACACACACACACAGGCACACACGCGCAAACACACACCGCCCCTCTGAACAGCTTATATGTATGTGAGTGCAGAGAATGGGACCGTGTGATAGCAGTCAATTAGAAGATTACCCAAGTGGACCAAGTTCTAATTTGAATTGATAAAGATGTAGTATTACACCAGCTAGTGGTAGACAATGGCACTGCATCGTCAAATAGGGCATGTAAATGGGAAGATGATTACAAACAAATATATGGATTAAAGCACAATTAAATGTTTCCAAAGAGATTTTCCCTCTACTGTCTTTTCGGAGTAATTAAACAGAAAAGGAAAACACTGGTAGAGTATGAAAACTGCCCCCCCCTCCTTTGCATTATGCTCTTGTTTTCTTTGTGCCTTCTGTTAAGTCATTTCTCCTCCTTTCTCTCCTCACTTTCATTCCTTTATAATCCATATCCTCCCCCCTCGCTCACCTCCTCTCTTTCTCCTTTGTTTTTTTCTCCTCCCTCTCACTTACTCCTCTCCATCCTTCTGACATTCCCCTCTGCTCTAAGAAGCCATTTCTCAACAGCAGCGTTAGAAGTGATCCATTTCACCGACCCGAAAAAAGCCAATTATCTGCGTTTTTATGACTTTCATTATTTTAGCACTCACACGGGGTTTTATGACTGGGTTGTTGACTACCAGCATCTTGTACATACCTGCACACACACACACACACACACACACGTTATCCACATCCACACATGCAGCAAACAATACACGCACACAGGCGAGGAGAGACCTGAGAAGCATGTATATGAAGATTTAGATGTCTGTGTTTACACGGTGTTCGGTTTGTGTGTCAAGTGACGAATAATGACTCCCGGTCAAATAAATCACGTGGGATTCAAGTACATCATCTTGAGCAGCCGTGAGAAGCGGTGGGCTGTACCCTTGTCAATCAGCAATATATAGAGGCGGCATTGTCTCAGGAATAATAATAGTAAAGGACACTTCAGCGCTGAGATACGGCGAGAAAGCCAGTCAGTCCCCACTGCCAACTTTTCCATCATTAAATTTTTACTGACGACAAAGAACATGTTTATGGGAACAATCCAATATATATGAGTGTCTACGGCTGCGTGTGTGTATGTGTGTGTGTGTGTGTACTGCAGCCATCTGTGCTTGTGTCATGTGTGCTTGCTTGTCTGCACATGTGAAGTACAACTGTATACCACAGCTAAAAGAGAGTGATCACCATCATTTGTCACTGCTTTCCACCTGACAGACACTGTGTACTCATCTGCATTCAGCACCTGAGGCTACGGATGTTTAATGCTACCATTAAACTCATCTCCGACATAAAGTGCATCTGTGACTAAAGAGTGAGCGCAAGCCAGGCTCCAGGCAGTGAATCTAATGGTGAATTCAACTCTTCAGACACAGAAAGGGGGAGAATATAAAACTAATGTAATATGGCAGGGGTAACTTTCTGATTAACCCAACTGTCCTTTCTGCTTCCCTTTGCACTCTGCACTCTGAATGTGTGCTTCGTTTGCAAGAAATCCGTGCTTTTGCTTGACTCTTGCTTGTTTCACTCCCCCTGACTTCTCTAACCTCGATCTATTGCTGTCTGCCACTGCCCACTCACCGCTTCCTTGGCATCTGTGAGGTTAATCCATAAAAGGATGGGAACCACCACATTAGCTCTTTGTGGATGGTGGTGGTGGGGGAACCTTTGGGGAGTTATCAGAACATACTTGCACTAATTACTATCACAACTTATTGTTGCTCATAGAGATCTATTTAATATCGGTCCCATGTGTCGCATTACATTTTTCATTTTCCGTGAATATTGTCATGCCAAGTTGCCAAATCTTACCCTGTATAAAAGCCTCCAAGCAATATTCCATTAAAGTGGAACAGTTTCAATTTTTAGCACAGAAACCCTGCTGCGAGTCCACTACCAAAACGTATTGCCCAAGGGGAATCCGAGACATTTCTCTCTCTCTCTCTTGAACTTATGTTGTTATGCAAGCATGAAGGGATTTCTTCTATGATTCACGTTTTAAAGTAACTCTGTCAGGTTGCAATTTTTAGCGAGAATCGCATAAAAATGCCCGAGTGCCACAGGTGACAGCTGATCACAAAAGCAACCACTGGTTGACTAAGCCCGATTTTTATTTTATCTTTTTTTTTTTTTTTTTAAACTCCAGCCAACAAATCCATGTTTAAAATGCAAATTCTGCACCCAAAGGGAGTTTTTATTTAGAGGACACATTAATGCTTATCCAGTCTGTTCATTACTTAAGGACATGATAATTTTTGCATTATTTATTCTAAATCCCTGATAATAAAGGACCAGAATTTCAATGACCTTATAACCGTGTTGCCACTGCACAGCCTGATTATCTTCTGCTGATCCCGCAGTCATAAAAAAAAAAAACAAAAGCATCGAATTTCAGATAAGATTTTGACCAGAAATGTAATAAGTGCAAATTAATGTGATCTTAGCTGCCAATGTGTGACTCAAAGCTCATATTAATAAGACAATAAGACACGGAGGAGCAAGCTTGTGTTGTAAATTCCCAGTATAACACATGTTGTTTGAGACAAACACAAGTGATATTTTATGACAGAGAGTAACAGCATCACAAGAAATGTAAATGTTGCCTCTCTCCTTTTCATCTAAATTTCCTCTTGTCACTGTCAAACTGCCCACTTTCCTTTCAGAAAGCCATATATTGTTTAAGATGAGTCACAGTTTTGATTTGTTGTGATTTTTGCGGTGGCACTGTTGTCATCGCAATGACAAAATAATAGCACCTAAGAACAAGTTTCCATACTGACTCATGCAAAGGAAACATTTAAATGACAATTATTGTGCCTGCATGTTTATTGCAACAATCTCTGCACTTAGATCAGATTCACGTCGACTGCCCACACTTCCCATATTCTTGTTGACATCATTTCTAAATAAATGTTTCTCAGCATTCCCCTCATCGATCCCTCATTTTAGGCCTAATCTTATCGAGACTGCCGACATAAACATATTTCTTCGTCTGTAATCACCTGCAAAAGCTCTGATCCTTATTAAATAAGAAAACATATATAAAAAGGTACCACAGATAATCCTCTCCGATCAAGAACATTAAAAAGCACATATGGCCATCATCCTCATTTCTTTAAAAGCCGTTGTCATGGCAGTAGTGAAATAAGACTATGAGGTGCCTAATAAGATATTATGCACACAGAAAGTGACAATTTTGCTTTGATTTTGCACTCTTCGTGTAATTTTGTGGAGACTTACGCAAGTTGACAACAGAGTCTGCAAGTATTAGATCTGTTTGTTTGAAACATGATTTACCCATGCTGGGAAAACGGCGAAGACATCACCAATTAACACGTAATATCTACTGTTTTATCAAGAGTTCCACACTGAAATTGTATTTTGGATACACAATCTGCCCAAGTGCTTATGTATAGCATCTTCAGTTTTCCTAATGTGGTCAAGTGTGTTAAGATTTTCATTTTGGTCGCTGAATATGAACAATGGCACTTGGGCTTTATATCTTTTTCAGACTCTGGTGCTTTCATAGTGACCAACACTGTGTTTCTGTCTGATTTGACTGTATATCTGCAACACTGTGTGACAAAATTATCACGCACCTAAGTTAAAGATATTTACAGTTTTGTGTTTTTTAATTTTATTACGTTTTTTTATGAGGGATAAAAGTTCGAAGCCAGACGCTGGAAGACAAATGAGTCTCCAAATAGTTCAATATTTGGATAAAACATTAACCTTTAGAGAGAGTGAACAGTCACTGCATCCAGCTGTTGTTTAACATTATGCACTCCACACTGTATATAAATGCCACTTGTTTTGCACATATTCAACTCTGTATATTTTATATATTTTATTATTATTATTATTATTATTATTATTATTATTTTTTAATTTTTTTTTTTTAACTATTTAATTTGTAAAAATGTGCATACACACACACACCACACACACACACACACACGTAGGAAAATATTTAGTATACACATCCAGAAATGCATACACTATTATATATTGTACATATATTTATTAGTTTCAGGTTGGCCATTCTTGTATTTTGCTCGTTTGTGTTGTTGTGTTTGCACATCTCTGTTGCTTGTGGGGCTCGCACACAAGAATTTCACTCGCATGTGCTGTGCCAGTGTGCCTGCACATGTGATGTGACAATAAAAGTGATTTGATTTTTGATTTGATTTGATTTTTGTTTGACATAGTTACAGCACTCCCACTGAACCTCTTTTTTTCACCTTTCTGCACCAAGCCAAGCTACCACTTTTTTGAGCCCAGCCTAAATATAATATATGGCAAGCTGAGTTCAGATAATCTCAGCTTGCCAAAAAACAAGCACTTGGCAGTAATGGGAAAAAAGTTTTTGTAGGACTCTCTGCAGTCCTGTGAAAATATCAGTAATCCCCATGATTCAATAGCTTGTAAAGCCACCTTCAGCAGCAATACCTTGAAGTACTTTAGTTTATTTTATCAGTCTTTCACATCATTGTGGAGAAATGTTGGCCCTCTCTTCTTCACAGTGTTGCTTCTGCTCTTTGAGGTTTGCAGGCGTTTCTTTTTGCACACCTCTCTCAAGATCCTGCCCAAGCATTTAATCAGGTTGAGGTTCTTTTCTTTATTTTTCAGCAATTCTATTGTAGATTTACTAGCATGCTTGCCCCAATGTTCCACTGAAAGACCCAATATAGGCCAAGCCTTAGCTATCAGACAAATGGCCTTGCACTTGACTATACAACACTCTCCTCCTCAATAGAGAGGAGTCTCAGAGATTGCAAGGTGCCCAGATCCTGAGATTGCCCAAGCCCAAATCCTAACTCCTCCACCACCGATTGGATTTATATAGCGCTTTTCAATGCCACTATTCAATGCCACTATTCATTCACTCTCACATTCACACACTGGTGGAGGCAAACTAAGGTTGTAGCCACAGTTGCCCTGGGGCAGACTGACAGAACCGAGGCTGCCATATCGCGCCATCGGCCCCTCTGGCCAACACCAGTAGGCGGTAGGGTAAAGTGTCTTGCCCAAGGACACAACGACCAGGACAGAGAGCCCGGGGATCGAACCGGCGACCTTCCGGTTACAGATACGCTTCCCAACCCCCTGAGCCACGGTCGCCCCATGTATGGATGAGGTAGTCTGAGCTGATATGCGGTGTTTTCTCCAAACATGGTGCGGTCCTTTAAGGCCACACACATTGGACTCCTCTTTCTAAATCAAATTCTCCAGAAGTCTGTTGGTTTGTTAAGATGCAAATTTGCTAACATAAGCTGTGCTGCCATGTTCCTTGACTAGACTCGACTTGCTCAGTTTTTCTCTAATTGGACTTTCATCAACTTTAACATTTAACATGCTAACTTAAGCCTGTAGAGTCTGACTCATGGCTTCTTTGCAGTTGCTTTTTTGCTGTGATTAGCTGTGATGTCCACTCCTGGAAAGATTGCAGGATTTTGTTAGCACACCTAAATGGTGATGATGATTTAACAAGCGCAATTTACTCTCTTGATTCTTACCAAAGCAACATGGGTTGACTTAGTTTCATAACCTCTCTCCAGTCCTTGGATAGCAACCTTTGACTAAAACATTCACTAATACCCATTGTAAAGAGTCCTTTCCTTACCTGGATGATTGCATCAAGCATCAAGACTCGTGTAAAGAGGTTTTCTATTTCAAACTCTAGTTTTTTTTTTTGTTTCTTTTTTTTTGAGGGGGGGGGGGGGGTATCCTTCTTAAAGCGAGGTGCACCAGACAGCTACAAAGACCAAACATCAAGAAGAACAAATACAACAGTAACATATTCTCATGGGAAATATTCAGCATTCACAAAACATTTTTTATCACTGACAACAGCAGAAGGAATGTGTTTGAAAAAGCAACAAAACGGGGCGGGAAATATCTTCTTGGAAACAGTCTCTAATCTCATCCTGTTGTATTAAAATAGATTTAACATTTGCATATACTATACTGTGGTCTGCAACAAATTGAGACAAGATAAAGAGAGCCAAAGACAAAAGTGCATTGCTATATTTATGATAAAAAAAAGTCTTGAAATGCTGGAAACGGTGGCACTAATGCCATGTGTCTTACAATCTGTTGCCGTATGATTTACAGTGAACACCACTTCAGCACTCCCTTTTATTTCTGGAACACACTAGTTGATTAAGAAAAAGGTTATTGGAAGCACAGGGATGTCTTATTTATTGCCAATCTACTGTTTTTCTTTGCGTTACAAATCAGGACAACAAGTTCCCGCTCGAAGCAAGTGGGATAAAAATGAAAGCCAATACTAATTAGTCTCCTCATGCTGAACATTTAATAAACCCTATAGGGTGATGTAAATTACAAGCTAAACAACAATTGACAAAAGAAATGCACATGCCAACACATGCACACTATAACGCTTTTAACAAGTTTAGAGTTTTAAAAATTAAAAGCTGTCAAGGCATGTAGCCAAAGCTTCTCCACTGAAAAACAACAGATAAAAACAAGATAAAAGACCGAGTCTTGTCGCTGCTTGTTGGATTAACAAATTCTGCATCGTTATACACCAGGAACTGAAAAAAAAGAGGGGGGGGGGGGGGGGGGGTCTACTTTGTGTTCCCTTCAACTCCCACTGTATGCTGTGTTTCTCTGTGTCTGAAAATCATGTTTCAGGGAATTTCGTCTGTCCTCAGCTCCACTCCTTAAACTGGATTCTTTATGCTTGTCTATTTTTATGAATGTGCATGCGCTTAAATGTTTGTGAGTATGTGACTTACGGTAGAAGGAGATGCGTGTGCTACTTTTGCAGACTATATTAAGTCTGGAGGGATTCGATTACAACATGGTCGATATACTTTGTGAGTCGTATTAACATTAAATAAATGTGTTCCTTCCTGTTTTTGTGCATATGCGAGAAAATTCTATAAAATTACAGATTACAGGCCTCCGTTTGAGACTACAGGATATATACAGGAGAGTATATCGCTATGTAGCATTCCAACCAAATGTGAGAGAATTGGTTTTTCTCTGAATTACAAGACACTTTCTCAACACTTGGTCTTTCTGCTCAGCAGTATCTTAATACCCAGCTGCCTCAATGAAGACAGCTATGAGTAGGCTGTCTTTTCTACCGCCATCTCACTGCTGCCATTTACACAGCATTCAGTTCACGAGCAGACCCAGCTAACTCCTTTCTCAACACATTCAACCAGAGCAAAAAAGATTTTTAACCTCTATATACGAATAAGGGTCAACAGGGTGAATTGGGACCTGCGCGCGAATGTTGACATTTTTCTGATGCGCCTCATTATGCTGTCGCAAGAGCATGTGAGTGTAATACCTACACGTTTAATCTTCAATTGAGAAGCGGAGATATGGGAATTGAGACTTTTGTGATCGTCCGCTGCATACTGACAGATAAGGACACCTCTGTGTTTGCGTGTCCTCTGCTCAGATTGCCCGTCTTCCACATAGCAATCAACAGCAATGAAAACAGAGAAAGGGGAAAATGAAGAGAAGAATGGCAGGGGAACACTCAACAGGCAGGCTGCAGTTACCATAGAAACAGGCAAGCTTTATCCCAACTGTCAAAATTTAATTTCCTCTGCATCTTTTTGTATAAGAGACGGGAGCAGTTCACGTCTTAAAAGAAAACAGACAATAAAGATACATCACAAATGGAACCAAAAGTCTCTGAGGGACATTTGGTATTGTCATGCTACTGGCAAAAAAAAGAATGCACTGAAGAGATCTGTCTTATTTTATTTTAGATTTCAAGGCAAATGTAAACATGATAGAAGTTCAAAGACATAATATCACACTGACCCAAACCTATTATACTCCAAGGGAGGTCTTCTGGTGCACTGCGAGGCAAGGACAAAGTCACTCAGGCGGAAATGTCTAGAGCCGAGGCACCTGGGTATTAATCGATTAGTCAAATATTTTTGTTAAGCCAGAATGTAAGCCATGTGCAGGTTTAAGCTGTGGAAATGGGGAGGATTATTCTGCTTTTCTTGATTTTCTGTGACAGTAGAGCTATCTTTTTGTTTGGAGTTGTTGTTGTTTGGTGTGGCAAATTTGTTCAGAAAACTGGATGAATCTATAATGAATTTAACCAATTTCAGAGCTGGAAATCTATCTAAAGTTGCATCTCTAAACTTTGTATTGTACTCTCCCTCATTCTCATCAATAACTAAAAACAACAATAAATACTGTATTCTACGTTGCTGAAAGCTGCTACGCAAGGTATACATATAGGGTGATATTGGATGCTGTGACACTGACTGATGTGTCAGCCCCCCCACCCCACTCTCTCTGTCTCTAAACACCTATGCAGCTGCAAAGAATGGAAATAGATTTTGAGCACCTGGCTGTTCGCTGACATGGCTTTGTTACTGCGATATTAATGTGTACAAAGTCATAAACATAGACAATTAAAACCCTGCCATCAAAATCATTCAACTGCCATACATCAAAGAGGTTGGAGCTGTGCCTGCACGCCTGTGTGTGCGAGTGTGTGTTTGTGTGTGCGTGCATGCAGCAGATGTTCTGTGCAGCCTGTCAGACAGCCAGCAGTATCCTGCAGCTGATACTCTCTCTGGACAGCCTGACTGACTGACAGGTGTGTGTGTGCATGATCCTGTGTTACTCATACTGTGGGGACATAAATCTGTTTACACAGTCATATTCTGGGGACCGGCTGTGGCTACAGGGGACAAAAAAACAAAGTAAAAATGGAAATTCAGTTTTATTACAAAGCCTTGATTTTAGATTAAGTTAGGTTTAGAGTCATGGAGGGTTAGGTAAGTTACAGCTGTGGTTAGCATTCCAATAAGTCTTCAATGTAAGTTGGTGTAATGTCCTCTGAAGTGATGGAAACACAAATGCGTGCGTGCATGTGTGTGCGTGCGTGTGTTGTGTGTGAACAGAAAGGAGCTTGCTTTGCCTCCAGCAAATCAATGTCCCCTCGAGGGAATGTGGAACCTGAGACAAAGAGCAAAAGCAACTCCAAGAGAAAGAAAGACGGTGTGTGAGAGAGAGAGAGAGAGAGGAAGCCCTGGGCAAACAGATTTTGCTCTCTTCCCCTAGTTCCAATCTCAGGTTCTTCACTCGCAGACTTAAACATTTGGGTGAAAATATTTTGTTGGAAGAAATCAGCGAGGATGGTGAACTCAAACTGTAGGAAATTAACACCTGCCAGCAGCCTACATCCTGGTCAGGCTAAGAATCATACACCTGGTTTCATTATCTAACCAGCTCCGGTGTTTCCGAAGCCAAAACAGTATGTTAAAACTGTGACACTAGCACCTGATTTCCTGCATTTTAAAATGATGCTTTCTGAAATGAAACAGAATCTAAATTTACTCTGAATCCAAAACAAGTCGAGTCCACAAGCCTGCAGTTTCCTCTAGTCTTTTTTAGTGTTTACTGAAGCTGTTCTGCTTCTCTGCACTTCAGCTAAAAGAACTGCTCCTTTGCTGTGGAGAAGTTACCTCAACACACACTTCTCTCTAATCCCACTATATCATATCACTGTCTGGCTGTCAGGAGCACACTCACTGTTAAATTGTGTAATGTGTCTACAGTTTTGGAGGCTTAAGTCATTCTGGAGTACAAGGTTCAAGACTTCAGCGCGGACTGTCGAGTTGTTATAAAGGTTGGCATATAAGCCATTACTCAGACGCAACATGACTTGAATGTAAAATTACTGCATACACTTTTAGCCACGATAGCAGCATGACTCCTAGGATGGAAATGTCAGTCTGATGGTCAATTAGTCTACCACCTTGGTCCAAAATAAAATATGTATCTCAGCAAGTCCTGGATGGATCGTCTTGACATTTGGCACACATATTCACGCCCCGCTGCACCCACACCTCCACCCAGGATGAATAAACACTTTGAGGTGTACCAACATATTCCCTATCACCAGATAAAATGTTTATTTTCCCACAACTAACCACTTCTAACAGACTTGCATTTAGAGTTAATTTAAACATAAAAAAGTAAATCAAGATGAGAACATGGTATATGAACCATTATTGTAACAGCTGCTACACATCGCTGTGTTAACATGGTGATGTTAGGCCCCAGTCACATAGCGGAGAGACCAGACGGCAACAATCCGAAAATCACTGGTTGCAAAAATAAAAATATATATTCTCCATCCAGCTATGAGTGATTGCTGGATGTTACTGGAAGCTGCTGGTAAGAAATTGGTCATAAAGAGGTAAATGGTGCTTCTTGCGCTTTCTTTAGCAACTAGCACCTTGCCCCAGTCACCTATAGTTTGCACGAAAGGCATCAATTTGTCTGCAAACTACAATGGCCCTGAAAGGTCAAAGGACTGCAACTTAAGGAAATGCCAGCAAATAGAAAAATGCTCCAAAAACACACAAAGCAACAGAAGTTGACTAAATAAACAGAAATTGTTTCTGGAAACACAAAAATGTTTGGAAACGACAGAAATCTAAATGTTTTAAGAGCACTAAGATAGACTTAAAAGAAGCAGAGCGTTCATCAGTGTTGCAAGGGAACCAAATCTGTAAGTAATGTGTGCCTTAATCACATGATTCAGATACATGTTTGCTATTAGCTGTTTACTGTTAGCTTTTGTGATGCTTTTCTCTAATTCCAGACCATATCACCTCACTGTAAAGCAATGACTATAGAAACCATGGACGACGCGACAGCTTTTCGAAAATGAAGCCAAAACGTCTCTATCGCCCCCTGTTGTCTGGCTGCAGTATAGGTCATAAACCCCGCCTCCTCCATGTTAGCGGATGGGACGGGGATCAGACTAGAATAAATTAACAATTTTTTCCCAAAGATTCTTTCTTTTGTTATCAATAGTTCTCACCACGCTGATTTATGTCCACGGAGATGTTAAATTGCGATGTAATGTCATCACAGCAGCTTTGACTGGCAGCTGCAGTCACGGAGAAACTTGCGTATCTCTGTTCGGGAATAGCAGATAGAGCGTAGGCTCTGAGAGGAGGGCCAGCGTTTACGTTACGAAAACACGATCGACTGTTTTAGCCTGACAGCCTGAGGTGTTCTTCAGTAAACTGGACTACCGACAGAAGGACCCGAGGCCCCGCTGCACTTTTTCGGTAAGTTAAACGTGTTTGTAAGCTAATCCGTAACTACCGTCCTTAGCTCGGTCCTGAGACCTAGCTAGCTAAGATGAGCACTTAGCTGTCGGGGAAACTTGTTTTCGTTCGTTAGCTAACCCGTGCAGGTTTACCCTGACTAAAGAAATCAAGAGAAACGCTCCGGGCTGCTCAGTCACTAATTATCGTTACTGTACTTTTATTACAAGTGTTATACTGTAAAAGCAACAGGTTGTACACTACTTCAGCTCCTGTGCGGAGCTGATTATTAAATATGTGCAAACAACAGCATGTTTTCTGTCTCTTGCCACATCTTTAAAGACGGTAACACCATTTTTTTAAAAAGCTTGTACTTCAGTAACTCCTCATTAATCAGTAACTGTGGATTAAACTGTAGAACTGAAAAAAATGTAAGAGAAGAGCTTCAGATCCTGAGTGTGTGGGACAGAGAAGGATCAGCTTTATTTCAGACTTGAGAGAAACTTTATATTTCAGTTTGTTATGGTTCTGTTCTCTTTGTGATTACAGGAGCTGCCCTCAGATTCAGACCTCAGCACCACCCAGTGACAGCAGACAGATCATCCAACATGTTCACATGTCAACTGCAAAATTAACTGATGAAAACAGTACAAAGGTTAAAGTACCACATGTGCTGTCAGTGAAGGCTGCAGCTGTTTATTGATAAAGTTAAAGACAAAAAGTCAAAAGGATTCATCACCAGCAGTGCCAGTATATATCAGCATTAACAGGACCTCAGTTTGGTGTTTTACAAAGCTGCTCATCTCAGACCTGTACAGCTTCCGTTTTAAATACTTTATGTACTCAGCTGCATGAAGAGCACATTTGATTTTCTCTGACACAATTAAATAAAACCTGATGAAGGTCAAAGGTCGCCACTTGGATGTTTAACTGCAAACTTGTCATCTGGAATTCTTTCAGTTTTTTGCAGATAGTGTGTCATTTACCATAAAGTGATACAGAGTTATTCATACCAGAGTAACCAGAGAGGATCATATATTTTTAAATATATAACTTTCTACAGGACTGTAGCCTCTGTGGAGTGTGCAGCTGATCTCATCACTGTCTAAAAATTGAAACAAAACCTAAGCAGTTCTGAATCCTTCAATAATACAGACTATTAAAGTAACAGGTGTGTAGCATCGCTAACTAGCTTTACACCTCCACCTCAAGTCACTACTGCGCAGACTCTGGCTCCAACAATGCAAGATGGCAGCCTCCACAAGCTGGATATTTTGGCTTCATTTTTGCACAATGGGTGGAGGCGCTGTCGCATCGTCCATGTTTTCTACAGTCATTGCTGTAAAGAGTGCAACACAAACAGAAAACTGAGAATATTCACCTTCAAAGCTGAACCTTTAGAAATGGCGATGTGCGATTGTGGCTCAAGAGTTGGCAGGGCATCTTGTAATCGGAAGGTTGCCGGTTCGAGCCCCGGCTCGGACAGTCTCTGTTGTTGCGTACTTGGGCAAGACACTTCACCCGTTGCCTAGTGGTGGTCAGAGGGCCCGGTGGCGCTAGTGTCCGGCAGCCTCGCCTCTGTCAGTGCGACCCAGGGTGGCTGTGGCTACAATGTAGCTTACCATCACGTGTGTGAATGGGTGGATGACTGAACGTGTTAAGCGCTATACAAATACAGGCCATTTACCATTTTAAAGTTTCACTACGGCGTGGAGATTAAATGGTGAATGTCTGCTGATAAGTTGGCATCTTCCATGCATTGTGTCAACTAAATTGGCAACCAGTCTGGTGAAACACATTTTCCCTTACAACTGTTAGTTACCCAGGGTTCACGGATTGATCTCTAGGCTTGTGTGACTGAGACCTTACATTTTTAGCTAAAAGCACCAGCGTATTCATCTATTCATGCTTTGGTTCATTCATCTGCTTTCTCTGCTAAAGGGATCCTGTCAAAACACCAAGTCATGTCACTGTTTTGATCAAGAGGGATCGAACCAGTTCCTCAAGTTTTGACATTTCCAGGCTAAACATCGCTGGCTCAGTTCAGACAAGCTCAATCAAGCCAAAGAAGGTTTCAGCAGAATGTTATTTTTGCCATGACCTTGTACACAGAAGGCAATAATGTAAATATTTTTGAGCGTGTCTCTATGTGTGCGTCTGATATGAAAGCTCCTCCACTGCTTTTCAATGATAAGTGAGACTTCACTATAAATGAAACAACCAATGAGTCTGACAAAAACCTTGGATGATTTGAAAAGGTTGACTCCCGACTTGCATGATTCACTGACACTGTCTAGACACAGAATGTCTCTCTATTCATTGAAACTTTCAAAGAGAAGCGTTAGAAGCGTGATAAAAAAAAAAAAAGAGGCCCCGGTTAAGTCCAATGACTCAATGGTATAGTATAAATCTCTACTTTAAAACCACTCACACAAGTTGATCTGCACTGTCTCCACAAACAGAAGATCAGAGCTAGTTTATTCAAGGAAAAACACATTTAGACAGACACAATTACTCTGTGGGTTCCAGCAGAGATAAATTCAACTAGTGAGTGGAGAAAGCAATACTGAAAGGTAAAGCAATAATCATCTTTATCTAGCCAATGGTGCTACAACCCCTTTATTACTCAGTTGGCTCCATAAAACCCAAATAAGCCCCATCTGAAAAGCTGCACTGTGTGTGTTTGTGCTTGTGTATCTTTATGCAGACAAATGGCTTTGCATGCAGGTTTGTGTGCGTCCAGTAAGACTTGTCCTGGTTCTGGGCAAAAAGAAGCAACAAGTGGGCAAATCTAATCTGATTTTGAACTGTCCTTGGCAGTGGAGCACATGTGTAAACAGAAACTCTTAAGTGTTTTGTTTCAGTCGCTGGCTACAAAGGGACAGAGGAGAGGAGGACAGCTTGCATATTTATTCAATCAGAATTAATTTATTTATATTCCTTCTTGCTGTCTCATCTCTAAGAGAGGAAAAGATATAAAACATGTTTGCATGCATTTACACAGAACATTCAACATCAGCAAGTCCCAGAATAGACAGTAACCGCCCAGCTTTCTCGCTCTCTTCTAACATGGATTTTATAAGGTAAAATGAAAAAAACACGCCCACACACACACACTGTGCATGGCGACATTTTTTATGTGATTCTGGTTCTATTATCCCAGTCCGATATAGTCCTGGTTTAAAAAACATCCAAGTGAGACTGGGATTTCATTAACAGACATGTTAACAGAAAGTGAGAAAGATAATTTTGACAAGTTCTCTAAGGTGCTGGGAACACCCTACCTTCCAAATACCTTTAAAAAACTGTGTGCAAGTTCACCTCCAATAACTTGACTCACTCACTGATGATTTGGGCATATTTTTACTTTTGTGTACTGCACTTACAGGTCGTTGCAAAACAGTAACACTGTGGTATTATTTTTTATTTCAAAAGTGTCCTCACCTTACTTCAGCGTGCATTGTTCAGGGTAATAATACACTCACTGGCCACTTCATTGGTTACACCTTGCCATCCCTTTGTTGGACACCCTTTTGCCTTCAGAACTGCCTTAATTCTTCATGGCACAGATTCAACAAGGTAATAGAAACACTCCTCAGATATTGTGGTCCATTATTTGGAATGAGTTGACTGTGGAGGCCGTTTGAGTCTGATGAATCCATTGTTAAAGGAACAAGAGTTTGAAATGATGTAATCTTTGTTATGTTACTTAAAGTACCCATCAGAAGATAGCTACACTGTGGTCATAAAGGGACATGGTCAGCAAGGAAGGCTTTGGAGTTTAAATGGTGCTCAACTGGTACAACGGGGCCCCAACATCATTACATCATCACCATCAGCCTAAATCGTTGATAGTGAGCAGGATGGATTCATGTTTTCATGTTGTTTACACCAAATTTTGAACCTAGCATCCAATTAGCAGCAGAACTCAAGACTCTTTAGACCAGGCAACACTGGTTGGATCTTCTATTGTCCAATTTTGTTGAGCGTGTGTACAATGTAGCCTCAGCTTCCTGTTCTTAGCTGACTGATCTTCTGCCACTGCAGCCCATGTGCTTCAGGGCTGTGCACTCAGAGATGCTCTTCTGCACACTTTGGTTGACACACGTGATTGTTTAACTTACTGTTGACTTGCTATCAACTTGAAGCAGTCTGGCCTTTCTCCTCTGGCATCAGCAAGTCATTTTCACCCAGAAAACTCCCATTCATTGGATATTTTGTCTTTGTTGGACCATTTTCTGTAAATCTCAGATATGGTCAAATCTAAGTTGTTGAAATACTCAGACCAGCCCAACAACCATGTCACATTCAAAGTCACCTTTCTTCCCCATTCTGATGCTGTTTTTGAACTTCCAACAGGTCTGGATGCCTACATGCTTAAGTATATTGAGTTGCTGCCATGTGATTGACTAATTAGATATTTCTGTTAACGAGTAAAAGAATGGGTATACCTAATAAAGTGGCCCATGTGTTTTAAAAACTAGCTGCTGTTTTCCCTTTTTTTAAGAAGCCAAACAACTCTGCTCTTTATAAAATTACACTAAATGGACTTAAGAATTTTTAAGACAGTCCCTATAAACATATGTATAACACAAAGCACAGAAAAGCACTACAATAAAAACACACGTATTTATTACCTCTGAATATTTTCTTTTCCCAAAACGCGATCTCCAGATGGGTCCAAAGGTGAGGGCAGCAGGTTCAGACAGGAAGCTAGAGACTGGCTGGAGTCTTCTCTGGACACTGTGCACACAACCAAACAGACATGTAATGAATTGAAGTTGTTTTCTCTAACCCCAGGTGACAATCTGACTGACAACATATGTTAGCCTAAGAAGAATTCACAGCTCTCTGTTTAAATCTTCTTTTGAGATGAATTAGAGCTATAAAACTTGGATCAAAGAGGTTATTAAAATTCAGTAGTGATCCGTTGGGATCATCATACCATCAGTTGTTGTTTTTTGTGTTTCTTTACAATTATGCCTAAATATTCAATGGCACATTTAACAGGCCAATATAAAAGACAGTGAAATAAAAGTTGGATATAAAGCCAAGATTTGGTATTTCTTTATGTCTTTGCAAAGGTCTCTGTCTCTTACACTGTCCCTGTGTGATTCCACAGGGCATGAGTCACCATAGGAGTGAGAACGCAGAGCCCTGTGGGCCATAAATTGCTGTGAAACTGCTTGCTTTTTAATAACGGCTTCAACAAGCCACCTGAGAGAGGTCAAAATGAGGAGTACCGATGAGTGCGTGGGCGTAAGAGATTGTGAGATGGGTGTGCATCAAATTGTGTACGTATACATCATATACATCTTTATATGAACCTGTGCATGGATCTGCGCGTGTCTGTATTGTGTATTCTGCGTGAATGTCTGTTACGGTGTGTTTAAATGAGTTCCTGTAATTTGAGTTTGTGGAAGAACCTTACTCTTCTAATGCGAGCACAGAGTCTTAGTCCCTTGACTTTATGAGAACAATTCATCAAACCTTTAATTTCATGCTACAGTCTGCAAACCATTAGGTCTAATGACTAAGCATGCACGCTTGTGTGCTAGTGTGTATATTAATGATGGTGCCTCCCTTAGCTCTGCATCAGCCAGTGCCTGTAGAGATCTTTCCAGTGTGTGTGTGTGTGTGTGTGTGTGTGTGTGTGTGTGTGTGTGTGTGTTTTGACTGGCTGTGTGAGTGAACCACCCAGCCTCCCAATGCTCTTCAAACCCCATAAGCATAGGAAATTCTGTTTATTAGCGCTGAAGCTTCCATTGTATTCTTTACTTCTCAGTGCTGCTGAGCATTTTACTTTATTTGACTGCAACTGCAATATTCTAGGAGCCCATCTGGGACTTAAATATGGCCTAGAAATAGATGAATCCAACCTCACATTAACATATAATTTCACCGATAGATCTGTTGATAAGAGACAAAGCTAGTCGAGCTGACATAAACGCACCCCGTCGCTGCATTGTTGTAGTCCCTGTGTCTGAGCAACATGAAGCACAGAAATGGAGTATGATCACAAGCTCATGTTTACCTCGTTGAGTCATTTTCTTCGTGTGTTGCACTCTACCACACATCAACTATGTATATCTGTCTGGTTTGACGCATATTAATACGAACTAAACCTTTGCAAGCACAGGTCAGAAATATAATCAGTACAGACAGTAACTGCAAGAGCTTTCGATTTTGCTCAGTTATGTCTGCGCAAAAAAACAGCACTGCTGGTTAAAAGCTAACGATTTCACTGTAACATTGACTCATAACAGAAAAATCCCATTTTTAAGACATGGATGCAATAAAAGCCAATACATGAGCACACACAGAGTTTCTCTTAACAGATTTGTATGTTTGGTGGTTACACTGCACTTTTTCAGCGCAATACTATTCTTATGTGTTGTATGAGAGGAAGCTGGGGTTCAGGGTGTTTGGCACTCCTATGCTCTACCGTGGCAGGGCACGAGCAACGATTTTCCTCCGACAGACACTTTTCAACTGTGACGCATGTCAGGAGAAGTGTGATGGAAATGCCAGAACAACAAAGGAGATGAATTGGTGTAAATGAGGCAGCCGCATCAAAGTCCCAGCACGTGTTGAAAGAAGCAGGGAGAACACTGGTTTCATGCTTTAAGGTGATGAGGGAGAAGTGTACTAATAAAGGAAAAAGAGAGGCAAAGATTGAAGCAAAACCAGACAGGGGAGCGACTGTGACACCAGAGAGGAAGGTGAGAGAGGAGATATTCCCTTTAATTAAAAGAGATACAGATATAAAGGACATGAGTAATGTAACCTACAAACATGAGTCTGGGGGGTCAGAACTGTCCTCAAAGAGGGTCCAATCTGGCCCCCCAGACTGGATGGATTACCAAAGTGTAAAAGTCGCAATGAAGTCTTTTGTCATTGTAGTAAATGGGAGTGCAAATCATGAATCATAAAGAGTAAAAGAACTTGTTTAATTCCAAAAGATATCTCAGGGTTTTAACTTATGATGCAATTGTTCATCATCCAGTCACATGTCCATTAACTCCCCTACACAGAGTTCTTCTAGAAACAAGTCCCGCTGCATAGGAGGCATCTTGAAAAGCTATTTTGAAGTATTATCTAAATGAACTTTGCATGTACAGAATCATCAGTGAAATCTGCTAAGAACTGGTTAAAAAGATTAAAAATGGTTGCAGAATTCTCTCACCGATTTCCTACAATGTCACCGCAAAATATGCAAATGTTTATTATGGCGGAAACAGCAGAAAAAACGTTACCATGTCGGTGTCGCTGATCATCGGAGAGATCCAGATCTAACATGAGGTCGTCTTCATCCAGCTCCGAGGAACCCAGGTTGTTCAGAACATCCTGATGAGAAAGAGCAAAAACACAAACATGAAACAAACTCCGAAAAGGTGAGCGATAAAGCAACGACTAATTATTATCCTCACAATAACATAATACACGCTGGTGGTTTTTTTCCTGCTTTTGTAAAATGAACAACAATAAAAGAGAATTTTTTGCCTGATGTTCTTATGATAGATCGTTTTAATACAATTTCAGCGAGGTAGTCATTAATCAAAAAGGTTCCGAAAACAAACGCTGAAACGCAGAATACTAATTACTATGTGACAACTTTACAAAAAATTATGAAACGATTCTCATCAAAGTAATCCAGGTGGGTCAGAACAATCAGAAGAAGAATCACTTAGCTGAAGAAATTAAACGTTATAAATATTAGAAATGATAATAATGCAGTTCTTTTTAATAGTGCACTGTATTTCTTCCCCCATTCTGCTTGCATTTAATAAGATATTTAGTTCTTCATCATTACATCCAAACTATCGAGAACAAATTGCTCTTCTTGTTATGCAGGGACGATTAATAAAGGGTTTAGTTTGAGAAAGCGAGAAAGTGCTCAATGAGGCTGTAGTTTGGTGCAGCCACTGTCAGCTTTTACCATGCTTCACAGGCTAAAAATTGCTGATGAATAAACAAGGGGAAAAAACAACTAGAAATCATGACAAAAAACGAGCCAGTGCCTTCTGATTACTGAGTTTAAATTAATTCTCTTATGTAAAAACCAGTGTTGTCCAAACGTCAACAATAATAATCCAACAAGAAAACCTCCCTCCACCTTGGGTGGCCTTGAAATATCAACATTATCTTCACTGACGTTACGGTTTTAAAATTTCTTACAAACTCTTTCAATTTCAGAAAATAACTGATAAGATTTTCCTAATCCTTCGTCTCTTAAATGAGCTATAGCCACAGCAGCGCAGTGAGTCATGCTTCATCACTTAACAGCAGATATTCACTTGTAATCTTTCAGCAGAAGCTTCCATGTTCTTGGCATTATGAGGTTATAATGACGCAGTAAGATGTGTTTCCTTTACGTTCAGGATTTTAAAAGTCAATACTGCCATCCAATGGTTACAAATGGGTAAATTCACTGCAAAAAAACACACAGAAGTATAGTGTGGCAAATACATGTATTAAAACACTGCATATTCCTGCCTAACAGGAAGTGTACTTATAGGCTTTATTTACCAGCTAATGTAATATTTATGAGACACTTCTACATAAACTCATATATGTCAACCTCCCTGGGAACATGTTTTTATCATCAGCAGGTCTCTGTTGACTCAAATGAAAATCACAACCTGCATGTCAATGCAGTTCTGCATCAACATGTAGTGTAAGTGGGTAGCATTCCTGTCCTGGTTGTACTGGTAGAAATATCTTCCCTGAACTTGTGTGCACTAAAAAGTTACAAACCAAAACCAGAGTGAAATACCAGCATTCACAAACTACCAAGTACCAGTCTGGCACAACATCTACAGATTAAAATGCATCAGAAAATCCAATAACCATCTCTGTTCACCCCTCATCACTGTTGTTTGGACATAAACTGCCTCCGAGCAACTCTGTATCGATCTCCTCCCATCTGAACCTCAAAGCTCAGTGGCATCCCTGACCCATTAAACACACCTCTGAATTTCAAATCAGTTGACTTTATGTTCTCCAAAGCAGCAGTTACGTGTTTATGAACAGTCAAAATTCTATCCTTTCCTTTCCCCCTCTGGATGGCGGTGCGGTAAACATCAGAAAAAGCTCCGAACGCATTTCAGTGTGATGCGCCTGAACACGTAAGCCCTCATTTCAGGCATTAAAGCTAATAGCTAAAAGGTATTGGGAAAAGAAATGAAGAGCCATACTGTGTGATGCTACTGCACACAGACTTCATTTGAAGCAAAATTACCCATTTTAATGTGCCCCTCCAACCACAGAAATGTGTTAATACGATTTTACAAGCCTGAGATGTCACCTTTTTTACATCACTAATGTGAGTTGAATGAGTATAATCCTTGAGTTAATAGAGATAATATCAGATTCTGCTCTCATCAAAAAATGGCTCCATCTCTTAAATGCCTAGCAGAATGACATCCAAAACAGGGATAAGAGGAAGCAAGAGATTCTCTCTGTCCATAAAAAGCCAGAGGTTTCCATTCGCACTCTGTAAAAAATACCACATATACCGTCTATGAAAATTACATTTATTTACTTCTTTAATGTGGTGAATGCATTAGTATCGCAGCAGAGCAATTTGGCTTTGCAGCCAGGTATTATGGCTGCAGATATTTATGGAGTAAAAAATGACTTCCTTTCTGTCTGAGTCGACGATTCGCAGCCAGTTGTGTTTACAGTGCGCCTGAGGGCATGAAGGATTGAACGTCCAGTGAAACTTCCGTTGAATAACACCTACTTGAGGGGAAAAAAACCTTGTTTCACAACTTAACACCTGACATTTGACATTTTCTAACAGCCATCACTCAATACAGAAACACCAGTCGTCCAAGACCGAAGCAACCCGAGTAAAACGTTTTCATATTCAACGGGCGATTCGATAAGAGAAACAAATCCAGATATTTGCACCGCTGACGCTGTAAGAAACTCGCTCCGAACGCGTGGCTTAGACTGACAGAGCTACATTTCTAACTTCGGAAGCATGAAATCTTTCCGAGAAGATTAAGAAGATATCACATATTGCAGGTTAAGATTTATTTCAGGTCATCTTGGAAGGCCTGATGAAAGTTTGCAAGCATTTTGACAAGTCAGAGCAGGAACTCACAGGCAAATTTAACAACACAAAAAACAACTTCAACTCTGACACGAGGCTTTCTCAGAGAAAAAGTGTCGATCAGACCAGCTTTCAGATCCTCTTTACAGTGAAACAAGTATTTATTTCCAGTATCAAATCTTCATGGTCTGCGACGTGTACAGTCGGGGGAAATTGCCATGGAGCACTAATTCAAGGATCAGTTTGTTTCCATATAAATAGCTTTTATCATTATTATTATCATTATTATTATTACAGACTACTCATTCTCAATTTGCAATAAATAATAAAGAATATATTTGAATTTTCATGAGCTAGCTGTCAGACTTACATATAAAGAAAGCTATTGCAATTTGTTACTTTTTCTTTTAAATTCATTATTAATTCTTGTCTTTATTCAGCTGACTAGATTTGCTTGTTTCAACATAATTTTTAATAATTCTAAATGTTAAGTTTTACCACATTTTTTTACTGTTTTTTTTGTTACTACTACAATAACTGAACAACACATTAGAACAGTCTCAATAAAATATGCGCACCAAAGCCTCTCAAGTGCTGACAACCAGTTAAATAAAACCTAATTAATTAACAACAATAACCTTACTTATAATAATAATAATAATGATGATGCAATAATTTACTGCTGCCTTGATCTCAGGTACTTGTCTATCTTATCTGAGTGAATATATTCAAGTCTGAGTTTTGTTAAACAGTCGATTCTTGTTTTGATTTCTTGTGATGTTACAGATGTTTTTGATTCCTGTTGTCATCTCGTGGTTTTCTTGGTATTCATTTTCTCTGTTAGGATTCGGTGTTTTGGATCACGTTCTCAGTGATTGCCAGTTGTTTTGTATTGCTTGAGCGCTGCTCTTTATAGTCTCCTGGTTTTTCTATTATATTTCCAGTATCTTGAGCACGACTTCCTGGTTATTCTGGTTACTGTTTAGTGTTTATGGAGTCTGGATGCCCGTTAAGATGAATTACTGTTATAATGTTTAGTTGTTGAATTTCAATTTCTCTTTTGAGCTTGTTAATTTTCATGAGTGTAGTTGTCTTGTTTTTCTAAGTTTATGACTTTGTCCTCTAGTGTTTCCTTGTATCTGTCCTCTTGTTTAGTCCAAGTCTTCTTACGTCCACATTTAGTTATGTGTCTTTGCCTTGTTTGGGTTTCATTTGGCATATGTTTTCTGTATTGTCTTGCCTTGAATGTTGCTTAGTGTCTGACTCCCATGATTGCCCTGACTGTGTGTACCTGTCCCTTATCCCTAACAGTCCTTGTGTTTATATACACTCTAGTCCTCCTTATGTCCTTTGTCCTGTTGAGTGACTCTCCGTGTGAGCTGTCCTTCGCTTGCTCAGGTGTTTCCTGGTACTTTCTTGAATTACAGTCCACAGTTTTGTAGTTTAGGACTCTGATAATCCACAATAAAGTTTTACATTTCCTTTAGTGCTCTGCCTGCAGCGTTCTGTGCTCGGGTCCTCTGCACGACAATCTACACACTAAATGTGACAACTGCATACTTCAAAACCACCTTAAATTCGTGTTTATTTTGCAGCATTTTGGCTCATCTAGTCATTGGTGCGTATAAGTTGCAAGATCTTTTCTCCATAAACCATTACTGTCAGGGCTCTGCAGTATAACCATTGTGCATTAGCCTCAGAGAAAATCATTTGATTTGAACTTTCAAGTATATCATAATTGGTACTGCTTTTATGTGCTGTCTTGGGGCCAAGAGAGCATATAACACCAGTATGTGCGAACATCCTCTCTGTTTTTCATTCCCAAACCAAACCATCTGCTTGTGGTCATTACAAATTCTGTCTTGGAGAGGAAGTGAATCCTTATCTGTGTATGATTAATACAAGTGCCATTTATGCTATCTAGCCTGCACAAGGCAACAATCAGACTGAGAAATATGAAAACAAGAGCCACTCTGTATTACAACACTGTCTAGCAATCAAGAGACTGTCGATAGTTGATATACATAAGTAAAACAGTCAATGTAAAGTGAATTCTGCCATATAGTGATCAAGATGGCGCCGAGTATGGCAGCCTCGTCGCGAGCTCCCCCAAGCAACGGCTTTCTTCTGTGTTTAATTTTACTTTTCCTTTATTTTTTCACGAGCAGCACTTGTCTCCTTGTGTACGACCGACAAACCTTACTGGACATAAAAGACGGTCTTTCTTATAACTTTCCGGAGTTCAAGTTTTGCAACACGGACGCTCCGTTTGCAGACCCCCCATTCATCTCACCTGAGACGCCTTTGTTCTCTGGCCCTGGAGGCCGCGAACGCCGACGCAGAGGGAGAAGATCTGGCGTTCTGGTTCGACTGAGACGGCGCACTTACAGACCACCGTTACCCAGTTTATTACTGGCTAATATGCAGTCTCTGGAGAACAAGCTGTGCGAGCTTCGGGCACGGATCTCATTCCAGCGAGAGATGCGGGACTGCTGCGTGATCTGCCTCACAGAAACCTGGCTATCGGACAAAGTACCGGACTCCGCAATACAACTGCCGGGGTTCTCTGTGCACCGCGCGGACAGGTCACAGGATCTTACTGGGAAAAGCAGAGGCGGTGGTGTGTGTTTCATGATCAACAACAGCTGGTGTGATTATGCGAACGTGCACCCGGTCAAATCCTTCTGCTCACCGGACCTGGAGTACCTGATGATTAAGTGCCGGCCATTCTGGCTACCGAGGGAATTTACAGCAGTGATTATTACGGCTGTTTACATTCCCCCACAAGCCGACACTGACCGTGCACTCAGGGAACTGTACAGCGCGATCAGCAGCGAGGAAACCGCACACCCAGAGGCAGCGTTTATCACAGCCGGAGACTTTAATAAGGGAAACCTGAAGAAAGTCTCACCAAAACTCCATCAACACATCCTTTTCAACACACGTGGAAACCGGCAACTCGACCACTGTTACACCTCTTTCCGGGATGCGTACAAAGCCCTCCCCCGCGCCCCATTCGGCCAATCAGATCACTGCTCCATCCTGCTCCTGCCCGCCTACAGGCAGAAGCTGAAACAGGAAGCTCCAACCCGGAGGGCGGTGCACTGTTGGACGGACCAATCGGAGTCTGCGCTGCGGGACTGTTTTGATCACGCGGACTGGGAAATGTTTCACGTGGCCGCCAGAGACATTGATGAATACACAGACTCAGTCTGTGGATTTATCAGGAAATGCGTGGAAGATGTCGTCCCATCCAGAACAGTCAAATCCTTCCCAAATCAAAAACCCTGGATTAACGGAGATGTTCGCGCGGCACTGGCGGCACGGAACACCGCCTTTGCCTCCGCGAACACATCGGACTACAAACACGCACATTACCAACTCCGGAAGACGATCAAAGCAGCCAAACGTGAGTACAGGGACAGGGTGGAACAACAGTTTGACAACCCTCGGAGTATGTGGCAGGGACTAAACACGATCACAGACTTTAGAGGGAAAACCAGCACACCGCAGACCACGGCCTCTCTGTGTGAGGATCTAAACGTATTCTACGCTAGATTCGACACAGCGAACACCATGAGACCGGACAGTGTGCGCACCGCGGATGACGTCAGTGCGCACACTGTGTCTGAGGAGGATGTGCGGAAGTGCTTCAGGAAGGTGAACGCACGCAAAGCTACTGGTCCGGACGGGATTCCCGGCCGCGTCCTCAAGTCATGCGTGGCTCAGCTGGCTGGAGTGTTCACGCACATCTTCAACCTTTCCCTCTCTCTGTCTGTAGTCCCAGCCTGCTTCAAAATGGCCACCATCGTCCCTGTACCCAAATCCTCCACCATCTCCTCATTGAACGACTGGCGACCTGTAGCCCTGACCCCCATCGTAAGCAAATGCTTCGAGAAGCTGGTCAGGGACTTCATCTGCTCTGCACTACCCGACTCACTGGACCCTCTACAGTTCGCATACCGCCACAACAGGTCCACTGATGATGCCATAGCCCTGACACTACACACTGCCCTGTCACACCTGGAGAAGAGAGACACGTATGTGAGGATGCTGTTTGTAGATTACAGCTCAGCATTCAATACCATCGTTCCCTCGAAGCTGGACAGGAAACTGCAGGATCTAGGACTGAGCAGCTCCCTCTGCAGCTGGATCCTTAGCTTCCTGTCTGACAGACGCCAGGTGGTCAGACTGGGCAGCATCACCTCATCCCCCATCACACTGAACACTGGTGCTCCACAGGGGTGTGTACTGAGCCCTCTCCTGTACTCACTCTACACCTACGACTGCACAGCCACTAACAACTCCAACATCATTGTGAAGTTTGCGGACGACACTACAGTGGTGGGTCTTATCACCAACGGTGATGAGACGGCTTACAGGGAGGAGGTCAGCGCCCTGACCCACTGGTGTCAAGACAACCATCTCACCCTCAACGTCGCAAAGACAAAGGAGTTGATAGTGGACTTCCGGAGGTGCAGAGAAGTACACACCCCCATCACCATCAACGGCGCTGCTGTGGAGAGAGTGAGCAGCTTCCGGTTCCTTGGCGTACACCTGGCTGAGGATCTTACGTGGTCAGTACACACAAACAAAACAGTGAAGAAGGCGCAGCAGCGCCTCTTCTTTCTCAGGAGACTGAAAAGATTCGGCATGAGCCCCCGCATCCTCAGGACCTTCTATCGCTGTGCCATTGAGAGCATCCTCACTGGATGCATCACCACCTGGTATGGCAACAGCACCGCCTACAACTGCAAAGCTCTCCAGCGAGTAGTGCGGTGCTCTGAACGGATAATTGGAGGTGAGCTTCCCTCCCTCCAAGACATCTACAGGAAGCGGTGCCTGAGGAAAGCGGGGAGGATCATCAAGGACTCCAGTCACCCCAGCCATAAACTGTTCAGACTGCTTCCATCAGGAAGGAGGTTCTGCAGCATCCGGTCCCGTACCAGCAGACTGAGAGACAGCTTCTTCCATCAGGCCATCAGACTGCTGAACACGTCATAGACACCTCAGCTTCACTACTGGAACTTCAACATTATGCACTCCACACTGTATATAAATGCCACTTGTTTTGCACATATTCAACTCTGTATATTTTATATATTTTATTATTATTATTATTATTTTATTTTATTTTTTTACTATTTAATTTGTAAAAATGTGTACACACACACACACACACACACACACACACACACACACACACACACACACACACACACACACGTAGGAAAATATTTAGTATACACATCCAGAAATGCATACACTATTATATATTGTACATATATTTATTAGTTTCAGGTTGGCCATTCTTGTATTTTGCTCGTTTGTGTTGTTGTGTTTGCACATCTCTGTTGCTTGTGGGGCTCGCACACAAGAATTTCACTCGCATGTGCTGTGCCAGTGTGCCTGCACATGTGATGTGACAATAAAAAGTGATTTGATTTGATTTGATTTACATATCCATCAAACTACAAACTAAAATCCATGTTCAAAGTTGTTTGTTCTCTGAGATAAGAGACAATTCCCCAAGAATGTTTTTTTCAGCCACTTTTGAGTGTAATCATTGTCAGACTGTCACAGTATTATCACAGCTGTCATTGAGAGACTTATGAGCAAACAACACTGAATATGGTGACAAAATAAATATCTCACAGCTTCTCAGAGGGATATCAAAAAACAATAACTACTGGAATGAAATCGCCAAACGGCTTAAGCAAACATCGGCTTGCTTCAGTCCACAGCGGCGCGTCACAGTTTATCTTTGCAAATTTAACAAATTAGTCATTTGTCACTACAAACTAAATCTTTAGTTTTTTGTATTGTATCCTTCAGCCGTTCTCTGTTTTGCGTCGCATAATCACTGTATCCCACAGGCTCTGTAACACATTACCACCATAATCATCCAAACAGTATGCGTATAAACAATAAGCAAACCATTTGTATCCCAGTCATGCCCTCACTAAGTTTAGTTCTGTATTTAATTAGAAAGCTCACACTTAGGTATATACCTAACAGCTACCCCACAAATTTACATGACGGTAACAGTGGTGATGCATAATACACACTCCCAGGCTCGTACCTTTCCTTCATGACTCAGGCCCCTGACGGGCCCTTTATATACAAAGAAAAGGGAAAGAAGACATTCCTTCATCTTTACTGAAGTGTGCATCATGTCCAGAGACAGATGCAATGAGTAAGGTATAAAAGACTTGTATTAGGGGTTGGAATCACACAATCCCTCATAGTATGATACAATACCATAGCAATGAGGGATTTGGCAATACACTGCAAGACCATCATCTACACCTGACATGCACTCACCGACCAAGAATTAGAGTGCAGTAACCCTGCCATATTCAAATCGGCACGGTGAAACTGCTGATCTATTGGCAATTTCCCATACAGCCATCTATAGTGTTTACAAAGAATGGTCTAAAAAAGAGAAACTAACCAATGAGCATGCAGTTCTCTGAGTGAAAATGCCTTGTTGATGCCAGAAGTCAGAGGACGTCTGGCTTCTTATCAGCTGGACTGCTTCTAGCTGATAAAGAAAGCAACAGTAACTCACACAAACACTCGTTACAAGCCAGGTATGCAGAAGAGCATCTCTGAATGTACAACAGCAGAAGACCACTCCGGGTGCCACTTCCTGTCAGTTTAAGAGCAGGAAACTGAGGCATGAAATCATGGATCCATCCTGCCTAGTATCAAGAGTTGGGGGGATATTTTATTGTCCCACTTTGGGCCCCATTTGGGTACCAATTGAACATCATTTAAATGACACAACCAGCTTTACTGAGCATGTAGATCCCTTAGTAATAATCTGTGAGTTGATGAACCACTTTTCCCTAATCCGTTTGTTAAGTACAGCTAAAAAAAATCAAGAAGTGGTGACCCTCAATAAACTGTTCCACCTCTACAGTGTACACTTCTGCATTCACCATTTCATTTACAGTCGATTCAACAGCGTCTCATTTCAAAATGTTACTTCCTGAGATTATCAGGACACTTACTCACCACCAACATACCATCACATCACAGCACTGAGTGAGATTAGGCCGGATCCTTTATTACATTACATATTAAATGGCATTGCATTAGTGGTCGGCTATGATTGAGGCCAATTACATCTTCTCTTTTTATTCCCTTTCAAAAGAGACACAATTTTATACTTGAAATGACAATCAAGTAATCAACTAAAGAGGGTATTTTTCCCCTCATTATCTTTATGTGTATTGTTGAAATTAAATGTAATCATTTAAAAACATGGTTTTAAATAGCAAACCATCTTCATCCAGACAAGGCTTAATTTTTTTTTAAAAATTAAGTAGTAAGTAGTACTAGTAAGCCTGTAAATGCATTTCAAATAACCCTTCATGTACACTGAGTAGGCGTGCCAGTATGAACAGGCAGTACAGTGTTTACACCATTGCTGTGTTTGCACAGCAATGGCAAAAAGTAAGGTCAGAGAGTCGTAGCACTACTTTAATAATGACTTGATGTTGTTAGTGAAAGTGACCAAACCCAGCAGCATTTCCACAAGTATCCTCTTTAAGGGTACTTTAGCCAGCGTGAACGTTTTACATTTAGAACTGCACAACTTTTATTCAGCACCAGTATACCCCACCCTTAGTGTAGTTTGTTTGTGCAGATGTTAATGTGGTAATTCCACTCAGGTGTGGATCAAAACAAGACGCTTTGGAGAAGGTGGTATGAGTCCAGTTCCAGATAAACTCCAGTGGGGTTTGTTTTTGGCATAAATGTGATCCGACTTTGATCCGATCCAACTACTGTGTGTATGCTGAAAGTTGGAGCTAAACGCCTTCCTGTAGCCAGCTATGTTGCCCATTCTGGGATGCAGCAGAGTATTATAGACATGAACAAACTATAGCAACTACCTGCAAAATTAACCAGTAGCTCACTTGGTATGTTGCCTTATTGACAATTTGGTCAAAGGACTACATTTTTTATCTCCTTCTGTATTTATTTAGTTCACGTGATTTGTAGTGATGCTTTTGGATTTGCTTGAATTTTCTGTGTGAAAAGAAACAAAATCACAAACTCCATACCAGAGTAAACAAACCGTAGGCATAAAAACACCTTAAATACCTGTAACACTGTTTCCACAGTTGGTTGTTACAGCATTTATCACAATAAAATCAATTGTCCCTTCATGTTAGCTATGTTTCTGAGGAGAATTTCTTTGAAGCAGGGCCAACAGAGTGGTGTGGCCAATATCTCATCTGAGATGCGTGCATTTAATAAAGTGCCTCCATCACTGACCAAAAAGGCAAAACTCCCGTAGACACCTCAACACAAATGAGTATATATGCATGATATAAAGCAACACAATACCACACAAATAATAAAGCACAAAAGTGCTTTAAATATACAGAAACACACACAAATGATATATTGTTAACTTTTTTTTTCTTTACACTTTTGTGCTTTATTATGTATTATAACCTCACAAAAATATATGACTAGCTGATGTAAAATATATACATAAATAAAAAATAGTTTACCGCAAATGTGCACAAACAACTACTGATGACATAATCATCAAAGGGCACTGCTGTCGAATAAACACACAAACAAACACAGAAAGCTTAAGCCCTACCAGGCTCCCGAGTTTAGACGATGAGGAGTTGTTTCTGTGTTTGAGCAGACCACATCCCTCCATGCCGGGGGCTTCTCTGTGGTTTCCATGGATACGAGGACCACCAGCCCCCTCGGACGAGGAGCGCAGACGTCTTTCCATCCGCATCACCTCGTGGTAGGGGCTGGCACTGCTGCACAGTGAGGCTGGAGGAAAGAATGAAACAAAGAGAATTACACAATCAGACAGATGGAGAGAAATAATGTATTCAGGTGAAACTGTTATAAGTGATTCCACAAGCATAGATGTAATCATGTTTTATTGTATTACTAATGCAGTCAGCCCTATTTCCTGTTAGAAAGGGGCTTTTGTTTCATGAAACTAAATCACAATGTTTTATATATTCAGCATTTTAAACGACATTCAATCTTCCATTTACAAAGCTTTTCAGCAATATTGCTTTTGGTCAAATGCTATTTATTGTTTTCAGGGGAAATACTCCTTAGACAGATAAATGAAAGATTGTTATAATTGCTCTATTTTGATCTCCTAGAAGATTGAAGTGAAAACAGAGAGACAATACCACATCCTGTCACTAAGCAAGAGGAGACACACAGACACACAAAAACAAGACTTTGTATGAGCCATTTTATCTTCCTTATTTCTTGCTACACTTGCACACTGTTACCTGAACCTTTACACGCGCAAACAACAGGCATGTAAGTCGGTAGTCTTCATGCAAGAACTAAGCAGACATGAGAACACTGAAGAAGTGCCATGATTGCATCTGTAACTACACATGGAGTTACAACACATTGGGACCCTTATTGTAGACTGTTCAAATGTTTGCACAAAAAATTCCTTTTTTGTAGAGTCAACAGATGAGCTTATTTGTCTCAGTGATAGTCTGTCAGTAGTTCTCACTGCCTGGAAGCCAGAAACTCAAAGTGTAAATCAATATTCAGCTATTTTCCTTCAGGAGGGATTGCAACATGCTGTGTGTGTCTGTGTGTTGCTAAAATAGGCCATTAATACCATGTTACGTGTTCGCTTGCAGACAGTCCTTCAATCAAGCCATGTTTCGACTGCACAACAGCATGCCTTGAACAGTTGCAATAATCAAGGTTACAGTCCTTCTAGAGTTTCTAACAGAAGGGGGAAAAAAGGCAAATCGGGAGCATCATCAAAGTGTATCAATGCCCACATTTTATACAGGAAACGTTTTGAACATGACTAAACCTCGGTGGATTATCAAGTTTCTTATCAGTCTCTTCAGTTTCAACTGTGAAGGTAACAAAACAACAATTTAGCGCTACAGTGGTTAACACATTTGTCTCACAAGTGAAAGATCCTCAGTTCAAGACCGTGAGGAAACACAAATCCAGTCAGAAGGCGACATAATGCCAGCACTAAGCCCAGATAAAAGAGAGGACTGCATCAGAAATGGCATCTGGCATAAAATTGTGTGAACCAAATCAAACGAGTGGATCCATCTGCTGTGGCGAAGAAAATAAGGGAGCAGCCAAAAGTGCCTGTACTGCCGGTATGCAACTGACCTCTGATTCCTCATCAAACAGTTTAGACAGTCCTCCCAGTGAAACCCTGGACTTCATGTTTGAATGATTCAAATTTTCTTCTTCTATCGCCTGGTGCCTTTAGGGCTCGCCACAGCAGATTGTCTGCTTTCATCTCACTCGATCTCTAACATCCTCTTCTGTCGCTTCTGTGGTCTTTCTCTTGTCCTTCTGCCTGGGAGCTCCATATTCAGCATCCTGTGTCCAGTATATCCACTATACTTCCTCTGCACATGTCCCAACTGTCTAAACCTTGCCTCTCTAACGTTGTCTCTAAACCACTCAACCTCAGCTGTTCCTCATTTCTTTTCCATTCCAGTCAGTCCTAACAAAAATCTTAGCATCTTCAACTCGGCTTCTTGTCTTTGTTGTAAGTGCCAAACCACACATCATAGTAGGTCTCAGTACCATCTTGTAAACCTTTCTTTTCACTCTTGCAGATTCCTTCTGTCACAAATCACCCCAATAGTCGTCTCCAACCGCTCAACCCTTTCTTCTTCGCCTCTCTTGAGCACTTAGCTGCTCAAGAGAGCCGTTTTGTAGGCATTTTTTGTTGTTACCAGAGAAAGTCTGGCAAGAAGAAAGTGCGCATTGTGTTGCAGCAGCTGGAGGTGAATTAAGGATAGCATTAACAAATCAGCTTTATTTAAGAAAAACACTTTCAATGTGACACTTACTGTTTCAGTCAGTCCACAGCTGCCACTAATTTAATATACTGAAAGGATTTTTCCAGATTAACTGCCTGAGCTGCTGCAAGAAGGACTGACAGCCACACGAGTTTCAAATCTGATTTGAAATTCATGTTGCCGATTTCCAGCCCTAATTCGTTTATTGTCTGGAAACATTCTCACTCCCAACTTTGAATTAGCAAACAATTTGGAAGCAAACAATGCAAAGGCATTATGCTCCGTATGTCAATACAAATCATCTTGTAGTCTGCAATCATCAAGTGGGAACAAGCTGTGAGACATGAGAATAATATCATTTTAAATCTCGATTATGCCAATTTACAGCACCTCCACTTATCAGCTTCCTGGGAGAATCTCTTTGATAGGCTTGATAATGAACTCTCAAGATTTTTATTGGCATTCTAATTCACACTTGTACAATCACGCATAGGGAAGTAATAAAACCAAACAACACTGAAGTAGCAGGAGCATAGCATCACTTTAACTTCATAATAAATGTTTACTGTCAAACTCATTTCAGCAGAGATGAATGTGGATCTTTTTTGATGAAAACGTAACAGTGACTATATTAACAGCAATTTGTTCAGATCATACTTACAAATGAACATCTCCAATAATACAATAATACTGTTGCCATAAATTTTTTCATGGAAAAACAACAATTTAGAATCCGACAATGATTCACGTTCAATATGTTTGCATGCATCAGCATGTGACGCAGGTCCACGACATGTTTGAGGACAGTGAGACAGTGATGAGGTGTATGTTAGGAGTGACAGATGAGTTTAAGGTGGGGTAGGATTACATCAGGGATTGGGCCTGATGAGCCCTCGTTTGTAGTAGTAGCGCAGAATTCTCTATCGACTATAACGTTTGATGACATTGCGATTGCCCCTGAGAGTAAGTAGCAGGTGGAAGAGAAACAGGTGGGGTGGAGGTATGCTCTAGAAAGGAGGAATGAAAGTTAGAATACACGTCTGTGAACGAGAAGGAGACAGGTGTAACAGTGACCATTCAATGAGCAGAAGGGGTGAAGTCAGATGAGTTTAAGTACTTTCGCCTGTCTCATGCAAATCCGAAGCAACAAATGGTGCTTAACAGAGATGAAGAAAAGAGTGCAGCCAGGGTGGAGTAGGCGGACAAAGGTGTTAGGGGTGAGTTGTGATAGAGGATAGCAGCAAGAGTCAAAGGTAAGGGCTACAAGATGGTAATAAGACCTGATATGATGTATGCTATACTGCCATAAGTATTTATGCACCCACCCAAATAACTGAGTTCAGGTGTTTCAATAACCTTTATAGTCACAGGTGTACAAATCAAGCACCTAACATACACACTGCTTCTGAATACCTTTGTGAAAGAATG
This sequence comes from Mchenga conophoros, assembly GCF_057382185.1. Classification (NCBI taxonomy): domain Eukaryota; kingdom Metazoa; phylum Chordata; class Actinopteri; order Cichliformes; family Cichlidae; genus Mchenga; species Mchenga conophoros. Next base: position 23,591,938 of record NC_140537.1, on the reverse strand, counting down.
GGTCGCTCTCAGGAGCTCGGTGAATTCCAGCCTGTGCAACAACTCCGGTATTCGACAGTCAACTATTAGTGGTATTATAACAAAGTGAAGGTTATATATAAAGTGGTAGGCGACATAAAATCACAGAGTGGGCTCAGTGACTGCTGAGGTGCGTAGTGCGCAGAGTCAGTTGCTACAAACTTAATGTGACCTTCAGATTAGCTCAAGAACAGCATGTAGAAAGCTTCATGAAATGAGTGTCATATCATGATATCAATGATATCAATCAATACAGCAATTCCAAACAAGACAAGCCCAGGCATATCTGACAGCAAGAGCCATGTGTCAGCTTCTCACGATGATGATTTAGTACCAAATGTGTTTCGCCACTTGAGGCCAAAACACACCATCAGAATCCACACGACGTGGAGATACTAGCAACTGGTCATGTGCAACCAATAGTAAACAAATGACTCCCCCAAGCATGGCTCGGTGTGACAGGACGAGCAAACAGTGGAATGAAATTACTGATTTGGTTTGCTGTCTCACCACTATTGCGCTGTAAAGCTGCTTCTGCTGGCACCTTGTGGCAACAGATTTACACTTTCAATTATGTAGTCTGTCATCACTGACAGTAACTCGCTGGAAAAGGAGGACAGAAAATGCCCTCATTTTGTTTGCAGTAATAAATGCTGCTCTCTGCCGCTGCAATTACAGATAAAATGTTGTTCAGTAGCTTTTTCTCTATATCTTGTAAACTGTCATCAAAATCATGATCGTAAGTTCCCTTAAAATGTTGTGATATCGTTTTGAGCCTTTTATTGCCAAACCCTACACTGGTGTTTTGGAAATGCCAGTCAGTACAGTGAATCTGTGTGTTTAAGTCATAAAGTGTGGAAAGAAGTACAAGACAATGAAAGTGTCAAAGTGAACTAAGTGTATGTGTGAAGTTAAAGGCTTAGTTTCCAGCAAACGTAACGTGTGTACATTTTTTTCTTGGTGTGTGTTTCTTACATCATGGGATCAGCCCAGCTCTATGACTCACACTGACCACATAGGCTGTATACATTTGTATGCCCGTGGCTTTGGCTTTGCATGTAAATATGTTATTTACCTGCAAGCATTTGCTTGAATTTGATACCTGTGTGTGGTTTCCTCAAGTGAGAGGGTCTGGGTTCATGGCAGCCGCAGAAGCTTCCTCTTTCTTGAAAAGATCGCGTGGTTCTTGCCCTCCTCTCTGACTGTTCAGGGTTAGAGTGGCAGCCCTCACTGCGTACGACGCACGCCTCGCTCTCACTTGTGGTCTCTGTGTGGTAACCTGTCTTCCTCTCTAAGTCCAAGTCCTCCCTCTTCTCTGCTGACAACTCTTTCCTCGCTTCCTTCCTTTCCTCCTCCCTCTCCTTCCTCTCCTCCAGTGACTGTTCCCGCAGAGGTAGGCAGGGTACGGCCGTCTCAGGCTCCGAGACGGAAACGGCAGTTTCATAGTCCGTGTTGTTGGCTGTGCTGGTGTCCGGGAGTAAGGGTTTTTCAGTGCTTGATTGGGCAGGAGTGAAGAAAACCTGAGGAGAAGGCATTTTATTTAGTATGTGCAAAGTTCAAATTTCTCACTGGCAAGATAATGAAGCAAAAAGCTAACAGTTTACATACAGAAGATTGCCCTTCAGCTAGCATTTAAAAGGTGGATGTTTGTGTTCTCATGCACCAAAGTACACATGTTTAGAAGGCAATCTTAATGCAGTCTTTACTACTCTAAAGCCATAAAGGAAAGTGAATGGTTTCATTTTTTGAAGTTCCCTCAGCTGGCAGTAAAACAGAATAATATCTCTGAATAAATGCTTTGAAGGAGGAAAAGTTGTGAGCGTAAAGGTGTGAAATGGGAAGGGCAGAATTCAGACATGCACTAGTCTTCTTTTTCATGCCTAAGCTCTTTCAATAAAAGGATTTTTTATGCCCGGTGCTCAACTTTTATTCCATATTTCACACACTCCAAACAGTGGTCACAAATACTCGTCCTTTGTGCTTGTTCTTGTTTTTGCATTTAACGGCAACTGCAGCTGTATTCCTGAAGCCCTAACATTTTTTGATCTTTTTAAGTCTATTTGGTTACATGCAGACCGATTACTTAGTATTTAAATGTGGTGTGTTTTTATCATAAAAGCTGTTATGTGTTATTAAACTCATTGTTAGTCTATACTGGTTAACCCCATTTGATTTTAAACCTTCTTCAACAAAACAAACATGATACCTGGGAGGTAGAGACAGCCACGCTGAAGTTTTCTGGAACAGGTGGATGATCGGGTGGAGCAGCTTCCTTATCTACCCCTGGTGTAGAGGCCGGTTCTGGTGCTGAACCCGATCCGGGGCTCGGAGCTGGCAGCGCATCTACTTCAGATACAGAGTCTTCAGTGATTGGAATGAACTCGGAAGGAGTGATCGCTGTGGTTCGATCCTCTGATATCATAGGGGACTGGAGTGAGCTCTCACCACCAGCACCAAGTTCACCAGGCCAGGATCCTGGGGTGAGCCCTCCTGCCCCTGGAGTGATGGTAGCGGTGGTGCTGGGAGGCTCCAGCTTCACTTCAGGGGGCCTGTGATGATCAGATGTCCGGGAGAAGCGTTGGTGAGCTGAGAAAGACTTCGGAAGCAGCTGTTTCTTCTGGCGTGATGACCGTCTGTTGTTGTTACTGCCGCCACTGTAGTCATCGAGGATCCCGGAGTCATCGCCCTCATTGGTTCCCGAGCTGCTGATGCAGTTGATGAACACATTTCGATTGGTCGTAGAGGACGATGATGAAGCCTTGTCAAAGTCCTCAGTCTGAGAGCGTGTGATTTTCTTTTGCTTGTGGCTGCCAAATCCAAATGAGTGGCGTGACTTGGGCCGTCCGCCGCCATCGCTGAACCCCGTTGACACCGACGTGCTTATTGCCTGCTGATTATTTCCGTTGGCATCGGTGCCCTGTGTCAGCGGCGGTGTGAGGTTGAGGTTGATAGGCTGGACACGTGGATCGCTGTTCCGTTTACTTGCGAAGCTGAGAGACGGCGTGCGGAACAGGCTCCGCCGTTTCCCGGTGCTGCCGGAGCTGGAGTTGGTGCTGGAAGGCGAGGAGGTGTGGACGCCATTTCCCACTCCGCCTGAAGATGGAGAGGAGGGAAGGGACTCCTGCCTCTTGCTGCTGCTGCGGCGGAAGATTGGCAGGCGGGAAACAAGAGTTGATCGCCGTGAGCCTGATTCACCCATTTAAAAGCTGAGGCAGTGGGCCACTCTGAGAGAACAAGCAGACAGAAACATTTAATAAATAAACCATTCATCAACTCCTGAATACTGCATGGCATACACCACTTCTTCTCTGGTGCCAAACCCTTATGTGGCTAAGAACTCTCAAAGTCCGGTCCATTAACCCTTGGAGCACAATTTTATTTTTCAAAAATGGAGTTTAACTGCACAAACTGCTCACATTTCCCACTCTTAAAGTTCCTGCTGCATCTTTACCCATTCTGATATGGAAAAAGTGTCATACTTAAGAGATTTTTCCCAAATCGGGCATGTGAAATGACTCCTTAAACCAAAACAGTGTTGTTTACACCATTTCTCCTACTGTCTATGTGTGAACTTTCTCTAATGGAAAAATTTAATCAAACACCTGCCTCAAAAGAGCTCAAAAGAGGCAAAAACAGAATCTGATTTCACATTTATTCCATACAAATAAAGTGGTTGTCAAGTCTGAATACACCCAGCATACTGAAGGGGCTTAGCTGAAGTGTACTTCTGTATATTGTACATCAGTACATGTGAACAAAGACGGATCTAACACTCTCACAAAGGTGTGAGATCTCACAGAATGAGAGGCAGTATTTTTCATTCGGTAAAGCAGGTATTCTGGGTGTAAAAGACCTTTTTGTCTGTCATCAGCCTGTCAGATAACATTCAGCGCTAGCAGCAGTCGATGTTCATCTGTTGAGCCACATCAATTCAGGGCTTGCTAAATGTCTGAAGACAGGAGGGATGAAGGGGTGAAAGACTTTAAAATAGTTCAATTATTTTTTTATAATGAGAATTTCTTTGTTTCTCTCTAGCACAAAAGTGGATTAAACTAACAAGAAAACCAAAAAATAACATCTGTTTTGGCATCGGCTACTGGACAAATTGTTTTTTTAAAAACATCAATACTAGCCGAGAACTTCACTTTTAGCGCATCCCTATTTTAAAGTCATCTGGCGTGTCTCACAAAAAAAACTGCTGCTCTGATACATCTCATATTTCATAAGATCAAACAGTAAAAAAGGCTCTTTATTGCCCCAAAACGTCATTTTCACTTGGAAGTGCATGTGTAAAGAAAGTTTTTACGTGACTATTATTAGATCTGCTATGAGACCTGGAGGGTTGATTTCTGTTTAACATTTCACACATTGCAATTAACATTTACTTGACAACTAAATTGTGCAGACAGACCTAACCCAAGGGGAGAGCCAGACAAACACAGAATGGAAAGAAGTGAAGAAGAGAGAGTTACAAAATATCCTAAGCGCTCTTTCAGGGGTTTTTTTTTGTATGGATGTACTAGAAAAAGATCAAATCTTAGCACAGTTATTTACAGATACAGTAAGTTCATTTTTTAAGGTCATTTGATAGAAAAAAGAATGTTGTACTCATAAATATACACTTTCCTTCTAATAAACAATTTAATTACGTTCCCACATTATACGAGACTTTATCCACTAAGTATCTCAACTTTAAAAAATGTTTCATTAACAGAGACTAACAGCAGCTAACAGATGCTAACAGCAGCTAACAGATGCTAACAGCAGCTAACAGATGCTAACAGCAGCTAACAGAGGTTTTTCTGCGCTTAACAACAGAAAAGTTCAGCGTATCCTCAAAGCTCACCTCGGTATCACAGAAGCAAGCTTCACTTAATTGTTTATCCTACATTGACCACCATAGCTAGGATTCTGCACTTGAATTAGGAGGGGTAAGGAAATGACGTCCAGTATCACCTTCAGCCATACGCAATATGGTTGAAATGACCTGTGGCTCTTTAGTGGTTCACTGTGTGTGTGTTCCCCTGGTCTTTCTCCTCTCACTATTAAATAAAGGGGAAAAAATGCCCCTAAAAAAATTCAGTAATGGATTTATAGATTTTACGCGCTGAACCTCTATGTGTTTGCAGTGGTGCAGATTATCCATACATTATAAACTACTATGTAGCTTTCACAAGCACTAATAAATCAGCCACTGACTGAAAGCACAACATGGAAAAGAACAAAATAGGAAAGACCAGAATTTTGGAAAAAAAATATAACAGCACCAGTACAACTCATGGCCAACCATAACTTCCTGGCCTATAGCTCACCCTCTCACCTGCACTGGCTGTTGAGAATACAAAATTAGAGCGTCAGCCTACAACAATGTTCCTCACATGACCTTACAAAGAGAGTCTCTGAGTAAACACAATGCCCCACTGCTAGTAGGAACTGACTAAAGTTCCCCTTTTTGAGTCATAAAGGAAGGCTTTCATTTGAGCAAATACTCCTGTCATTGTTTTTTTTGCACTCAGTAAGCGTAACAGTGACTATGCAGTCCCTGTACTATTGAAGAGCCGACCTCTCTAAGAGCTCCTGAAGTGTTTTGTTTTCAATCTCTGCCTAATAAGCTTACATTAACACTCTCCACTCTGAAGTGGTGTATTATTAGCGTCACCTACCTGAAAATAAATGTTCTCATATTCTAAATGTGATGCAAATTTTAAATTACAATTTAACTCAATGCAACGTATAAAACAGAAAAGGAAGAGAGAGAGGAAGTCAATAAATAGTACTGCCAAACAACGGCGTTAATATCACACGCACACGTATTAGGCTAGGGTCTGTCCTCGATCACATCTAGCTGTTCGTGCAAGTCAAGACAGAGCGGTCACCAGCCGTATCAAACGCTTCCTTTTCAGATTAGCCAACAGTTTAGTAGCTTTAGATTTTCAACCCACCACACAGCCATTTGACCTGGTCATAGTACTCTGGGCTAACCGATTAAGACAACCAATTAGACAGATTAAATCAGATTGAGAACGCCTCTCTCATTTAACAATAGGGGCAAACAACCTGTTGTCAGACTTTACAGGGGCTGAAAATGTCAAATATACACTCACTCAATACTACCTTTGGAAGCATTGTTTTATTATAATCATGCTGTCATCTATAATCTAACATAAAATTACATTATAGGCTCAAAAGAGCTAACAGACACTCAGGCATTTGACTAAACTCATCAGTAACTGCTCATGAAGCGAGGTTACCTACAAAAAAGGAAGCAAAACCTCACCTAATCTGAGTTCCCCTTTGCTTTGCAATTAGTCTGAGAGCTGCTGAGCTGAATGCAAAGTGTTCGTTTTGCTGTGAGCTGGCGTTGCTTCTATATAACTGTCCGCTTAGATGTTCACTTAAATCAAGAATTACTTGAATTGGAGAAGAAAGATTTCTAAGCACGTTTCTAGATCTCCAGCTCTAGTTTTCCCAAATTAAACACATGACAGGTTACGTTTTCTGTCATTGCGGCCTTCACTCCATGTAACAATAGTGATGCATTAAAATCACAATCCTCAAATAAACCAAAACAGAATGAAGAACTTTACTCATGCAGCGCTCTGTGGTTTTTGGCATCTTATCGACACACCCTACAACAATAGTTAACAATCAGCAGACAATGCCACAAAGACACCCTCCCATCTCAGAGTAATTTTACACTGATACTCTACATGATCATCGGTTTGAAATAATAGGTGTGTATAGGGTGTGAAAAATGGGTGTTTCCTATAAAACAGGTTCTGGGTGCGATAATTTTGAAAACCATAACCACATGTTAGAGTTAATGCAAACCATACTCTTCTATTCAATGTAATGAAAGATTGCAGGGAAGGAGTGCTATTTGAAAAGCGTGTGTTTTCATAGAAGGAGTAAGCAGGCTGCAATGCTGCTGTAGACAGTGTTATCAAAGAAAAACATTCCCATATTTTTTAGCAAATACCTCCATGCTGAAAAACATAAATACTACTGGATTTGAACTACAAGCTATAGTGCTACATTACAAATAATCTAGTGATACAGCCAAGGTTATAACTAGTCTTTTATCAGTCTATCTCATCTAGCTTCTTCTGACTGTCTGTGTTGATAATATTTAATAGACGCACACACCTCTTTCCCACAAGCCAGGGCATGTGGAGAAAACAAAAAACAATCTTAAGCGATAGGATGCCAATTTAACCATGAATGGAACTGAGAACTGTAATCCGTCACCATTGCTAGAGTGAATGGAAGATTAGTAAAGTGCAGTCTGCAAACATATCCTAACATAAACTAAGCAACTTGTTATATAAACGTCAGCCTGATATTTGGACAGTAAATGTTTAAATAGGGAAGACATGTGAGTGTATCGTGGATAGAATGCAAACAGGATACATATAGGAAACTTGAAGGATTAATGAAGCATAGAAGTAATATGTGAGCAAACAAATCGACTGAATGAACAGCAACAGAATGATGTTATAACTGTGTCACTCACAAGCAACTTATAACACTTTAATAACCCTGTAATATCCAGCAGTTCAGCCGCAACACACTTACACTCTATTACATACATTTTTATAGGAGTGTGATACACTGCACCGGGATCACTGGAGCCATGATCACAAAATACTGTTGTAAACAGTGCTGCACATCATGCCAAAATAAGGATTTTTCCATCTACCAACACAGACCATCGCTGTGTGCCAACCACGCACAATAATAAAGCTTCTATTAAGGTGAAGCAGCGATGTTAGATAACCCTGAGGCCACAGGAGGCATTTCACAACTGCTTTCATGAGCTCCAGCAATGAATGCTGTGGTCCTTTAAGCTTCTGCTGAATTACATGCTTCTTAGATCTGCTGCTGCTGATGATGATGGGCTCAAAATCACAACAATGAATGGGCCTCAGCGTCTGTAGTTACAGTTTAACCTGCACTTCTCACAACTGCTCAGAGCACCCTGCTCATTTATTATTGTGCCCGTGAATCAGCCTGCAGCTGCTTCTGATTGTAAATTATTTGCATTAAGATAAGAATTGTGGATGTAAATGAGTGAAGCCAGCAGGTCCTCAGCGGGGCGCCGACAACTGTCAAACCGAAAACGTCAACAACGCTCTGAAGCCTTGTGAAGCCTTAAATCCCGACTAGCTAACCGAGACCGGGACACTGAAGTGCTGGCGCTAATCGCCACCACGACGCTGAATCGGTAAAGCAGTGGGAATCGCTTTCTCTACTCCGCAATGGTCAGCGGTGTCCGGAGGAAATACAGCGGCAGGCTCCGTCCGGTGGTTCCGGTCAGGCTGGCTAGCAGGTAGCGGACAAACACACAAATGTGCGTATTTTACCTTCAGAGGAATCCCGGAGTCTCCACCGAGGCCCCCCTCCGGCGCACAAACAGATGGATATACCTTCGCTTTGTGGTCATACGAGTTATTATAACCTACATGAATGAAAATATCTGGGATAGGTAGCACCTTGTGTTGCACTGACGCCAATATGACACCTCAGTGACGTGGATTCGCCCTTTCCTCGTTCGTCGCTTCCGCGTTGCGACGACGGGTAGCGAGCGTGGACAACGTGACGTCCGTACTCCTCCTCCTCCAATACCCTCACAGACCAGCATCCTCCTGCAGGTGGATGATTGGACGATTCAGTCTTTGGCGAATTCAACCACAAGAAAAAGAGAAAAGAATCCTGATGTGTGCCCTTATAGTCAGAAACCACTAAATACCAGGATTGCAGGGTTCTGGTTTCCTAAATGACTACTTGTTATTTTTTGTGTGCTAAAATGTGAAGGCTATGTTTTGTTTTTTCAATTTTATTATTGCTAACACATGGGAATTGAAGTATCATTGCACAGATAAGACAAAAGAAAAGACTGAAAAAAAGAGAAATGCACGACGTTTACAAAATAAAGCATTTCGAAATGAGGGTAAAGGCCACTAAAAATATATTTTCAGTACATCTTTGGATACAGCCCTGCTTGAAAATTCAGAAGTGAAACTGTTAGATACTGGAGAATGAGCTGATCAGTTATTATTATCATCATCAGGGGTGGGCCAAAGTGTGCAGGTTATCAAAAGGATTCACACATGCTGGCTCTGACACATACCTTGCTAGTACTGGGTTACACTTTTTTTTTTTTTTTTTTTTTAAATAAACACACCTGAGCTTTAATTTCTTGTGGTGTACCTTCAACAAGGTGCTGGAAACGTTCCTTGAGAGATTTTGGTCCATACTGACATGACAGCAGCGCACAGTTGCTGCAGATCTGTCGGCTGCACATGTATGATGTTAATCTCCCGTTCCAAAGGCGCTCTGTTGGACAGATCTGGAGACTGGAGGCCATTCGAGTACAGCTACCTCATTTTCACATTCAAGAAACCAGTTTCATCGAAGTTTCTGTCACAAAGCTCAAATTAAATGTACACATCAGAAAATGGTTAAAATGTGGCCGTAAAGATTGTCAGCAATAACACTCTGATAAGACTGGTGTCTAAGTGATGTTTAGCTGATACTAAGGGCCCAAAGTGGACCGAGAAACCCCAACACAACGAGCATGATGGATCCATAGTTTCAAGTTTGTCATATTCTGGCCGTACTATCCAAATTCTGTGGTTCAGTCTCAAATGTTGATTGCAATGCATACTATATCTAGATTAACATAAAATCTTGTTTGCAGTATGATTGTAAAGTATGAAGACTTAACTGTAACCGGACTTGTGATGATGCTGAAGAACATTTTAAGTCTGGTAACTGGAACAATGTTCGATTCATTCAGCAGTTGTAATACGCACAAAAGTAACCACACAGCTGTATAAATACATAAAGATCACAAGAAAATCTGCTTTTAAAAACAGCCTTTATTTCATGAAATCCCCACACAAGAAATTAAAGTGTAGCCTTTACATGAATCAGAGCAAAGTATGACAAATCTTTAACGTGGTACACACAGAAATCCACCATTTACACACCACATACAGTTCTCTAAAGAAATGCACTGTCACCGATATACAGGATAGAAAATCTCAGTGTTGCACTTACAAAAGAAAGTTTCAACATTTACTTTGCATCAAGCTAAAGCCCAATTTCTTAAAACCACAAAACCTAGAAAATGTTAGCAGTGCAAATTTTAGTGTTCTCTTCAGTTCTGCAGCCCAATAATATTGCACACCCATTATACACACACACACACACACCTGCAGAGCCAAACATTTGCTGACATGCTACAGATTTTTAAAGTGCTAGCTTGGAATTAGATTGAGAGCCAGCCTTCAAAAATATTTGGTTCTAAATTTGTAAGCAAAAAGAACAAAAAACCTTATTTAGGATGCAGTTTAATGTAGAGTCAGCTGTGGTATTGCGATTACAGGTCTTGTATCAGGATGCTATAAACTACATGAGTGTGCTGTGACCCTCAAGTGGAACAACTACATACTCAGGAAAAATTAAGAACCTGAAGACATTCAGTTTGTTCTGTGATTAAGAATACATTCTGTGATGGAAATAAAACATAAAAGCTGCACTGCCAATTCATAAATGCATAGAAGTGTTTTACAAAGATGTTGAGGACTCAAGTGAAAATAAACATTTAAGGGGGGGGAATTTAAAAAAAATTATATATATAAAACTTTGCACCATAAGAGAAATTAAATATTTCACCTTGAGACTAAAAATTTCTATCCAGATAAAATTAAGAGCAAATTTCATGTTTTTAAGACCCAAAACAAGAATGTCTCCCAAAAAAGGCAACTGAACCAGGTAACATCTGCTTACAGTAATTTCCATCAAAAGTGATCTACAAGCAAAACACCAACCGATTATATGAACATTTGTGTACTTAATTTCACCCAAAATAATATACTCTTGATTAAACTGTACATGGAATTAAAAAGCAAACACAAGCAATCAGCTTATTACGTGACATGAAAGAAGGCAGATACTGCACTGTTAGGTGGACAGCTGTAAATCAAATCAAACTAGTTTCTGTAAGGAAAGGTACAGTAGTTAAGGTTTTCCAGGCCTGATGGACAGAGGTAGGTAGCATTGAGCCTCAATCGAGGCCAGAAACCTGAGAAAACGCGCACACACACCGACGACCCTAACCCTCCAGAAATCAAAATATATATACACACATGTACAAGCAAACCCAGGTGCAACCACATACAGTATGCGTGTATACAAAAAACAAATGTGGTTTCCTATTGAACAGTCTAGTGTGCTCTTTGAAAAAAAAAAAAACCAATCAGCCACTCTGGCATCTGATAGCGACACATGCTACACAGCATAGCTACTAAACAGTGCAATTTGTGATAGCACTTTTTGTAAGAACCTGAAGAGCTAGGTCTTTTTTTTTTTTCTGAAACTAAAGGCTGTGAGGCCACAAAGATGTGGGTTGCAATCAAGTCAGCACCAGAACCAAAAAAAAGCTTTGGCTAATATGCTTTATTTCCACCAAAGCAGTGCCTAGTCTACAACTAGCTCCATGCCTTTGAATTAGACAGCACTACTGGGTCCTAAAAGCTAGCCCCAAGTTTGGATTCATAGTAAGTGGCTACAAAAGGCACTACTGCAAGAAAGTTAGGTGATTCACAGATGTAGGCTGAAAAAAAAGACCCAACTTTTATGTAATGCCATGCAACATTTGCATCAAATATGTCAAAGCTTATGCTGGTTCTCAAAAGCACCAAAGTAGAACTGGCACTGCATCAGTGGTGAAGAGCCATTTGTGACTTTGCAGCTGTCAAACAGTAAGCACCTGGTGTTCTGATACCTTGACAGTTTTATGGTGTTTAAAGTCAAATTGTGCTGTGCAACAGAAGTGAAAGCAAAAAACAAAAAAACAAAACAAAACAGGAAACACAAAAAGTCTCAAATCACAGTAAATACTCCAGGGTTTATATCTGTTAGTGAAGGTAGCTGTGAGAGTGTACTGATAGCTGTATATCGGCAACGTTTACGCTAAGTAGTGATCCAGCTGTGAAGACTAAAATTTATTGTGCAAGACTCATTTTATTGTGCAAAAACAGCTAAACATAAGTGTGAGGAGGAGTAGCGTTTGTGACAAAGAGTAAATAAGTTCTAATATCTACGAGGCCAGTGTCTGATCCAACTGTACCGACACCAAATCCTCACATCCAGTATTTAATGTCAACATCTGGTTGCTAGAGAGAACTAATTCATCCATTTCAAAAAAAAAAAAAAAAAAAAAAGGCACAAAGGCGCCAGCTTCAGTTAGCTACCAGGCTCTCAGGTCCACTAATATATCTACACCTATGCTGCTACCTTAACGTAAATGGTTACAGAAAACAAGCAAATACAAACCACCCACTAATTGAAACAAACACTATTTAAACCGAAACCTGAAAAAAGAAAAAAAAAAAATAAGGAAAGGAAGATCGAAGGCGTTTAATGTTAAAAGACTCAGTTTGAGCAGTTCATCATAAAACCAGGTCCAATACAATTACCAGATCCAGAGACTTTGGTATATGGAGAAGACCTTTTACATCTATACGGACTACCGAAGACCTCTGTATGCAGACACTGATACTCAGCGTAATTATCTTCGTGTGGGTAATACATTATACATGCCAATACTGGGGGGGGGGGGGCCAGTCCCTGGCAGGGATCCCATTTCCACATTAGGACCAAGTGCCCTAATCACATCTGCCTGATTTGACCTTCAAAAATGGTCTGAATTGTATTCCATCACCCTGTCAATAAAACCTGTTCTTCCCAGAACACACTAAAGATGAAATGGATTCCAGGCTTAATGCACTCCTTAGAAGGCCAGTCTCTTACTGGCTAGGAACTCTTCCAGCTGAACCTTGCCGCTGCCCATGAGGCCAAAAGCCGGATACATTGTTCCCGAACAATCCACCTGCCTCTCGTAAAGGCACCTCATAGTGTCGGCGTCGTAAAAATACACTCGGCACGCGTCATAATCAAGGCATATGCCCAAGCGCTGGGGCATAGGAAGGATGCGGCTGCCGGGGTCAGCTGACTGTGCGTTTGCTGTGGAAGAGCTAGACGTTGAAGAAGACTTCGGGATGATGAGTTTGCCCATGCCCAAGGTGACGAGGGTGAAGGGCTGGGAGAGCTCATAGCATGCATCTTCACTGCCGCTGTCGTGCCCGCTGTCGTGGTCATACCTGGTAAAAGGAAGGTACCGGTAAAGATTTGTTTTGCACTTGGAAAGTTTATGCAGAACTTTATTAGATGAACTTGTGAATTTCAGGCAACTGATCTGGAGGAAACATCTAAGCATTGTCTGAACACTGCCTGGTCCTTATCAATTTGCATGCGTCACATAATTACCATAGAAGTCAAATTTATTTGCATTATGTAATGTTCTCCTTTACATGGGCTAATTTGCTGAAAAGGCCAAGCTTCGTCTCAATAAGCTCTTTAAGAGTTTATACTGGTTCTCTTGCGTCACAGGATTAGGTATGGCTCAAATACACTTGGCGCTATACTGCATTTGTTATGGTTAGATTTGTCACCTGTAGACCACATGCCTATAGATTATAGAAACATAAGGGGGGGGGGGGGGATATGGCTGCACATACCTTGGGCTGCTTGTATCTCTCGGATTGTGAAACCATTCAATCAGCTTTGTGTCGGAGGCCACGCCAACTTTAACCATGTAGGAGTATGGTTCCACCTTAAAGGCCCAGTAATGTCTGCAAAAAAAATAAAAATGCAATTTTTTCACCTCAGAAAGAGGAGGTTATGATGACCAGTTTGCCCATTCATTCACTAATGGGCTCATTTGTACCAAACCTGGGAACTGGCAGAAGATTTTGCAATTAAACCTACTTTGCACTGACGAAACAAAATCTACTGCTCAGTGAGATTTTTGTATCAAGTCCCAGTGTTGGTTGTTTGTGTTTTGCATACCTTCCCTGAGAGATGCCCGTGTCCCCAATTATGTAATCTAGTCCAATGTAGCTGCCTGTCTGCACACGTTCGGCTGCGAGCAGGAAGGCCATGCCGGCTACGCTCTCCACAGTATCCCGTCTCTTATTTAGAATGAGCCTCTCCGTGCTGAATCCACACTTGTCACTGAACAGGAAACCAAACACTGCATGCAAAAAGACAGAATAGAAGAATTAGATAAGCGGGACATAAAAAGGGTGAACAAAGAGGAGTACATGGAAATCAGAAATATGAATGGGACAAACAGACCCAGTTTCAGAAGAAGAGTCCTTATTGAGCATTTAGCTCACATAAAAAGGGAATATTTTCTCTATTCTGTTACTGGGTAAGTGACAAAGACTGACACAAGAGGGTGCTATAATACAATCTTAAAATGTACATAAAGAACTACAAGTACCACCATCATCATAACACCATGACAGAGAAGTCTAATGAAACCATGTCCTATATTTCTCATCTGGCTGCAAATGTATTCTATAAATAGTCTGAAGGCCAAAGGCCATGATTACCATGCACCAGAATACATACAAGCTAACATGATTATGCCGGTTCACTCAGCCATTCTCTCCAATCTGAGGCCTACACTGGGGAAAACCTAGTTAATTAGCATGCGTCTAGGGAAGTCCTTTAAACAACTAGGGCATGATGATCATGTTTGTATAAGCTAACCCAACGTGTGAAAAGACAACGAGACAGGAGTTTTATGCAGTCTTATTTAGCTTTGCATTTGTTTCAAATATTGCACACAAGCTGGTAGATTCCCATTTTCAAGTATGATAAACTTTGTATCGCTGATGTTGAAATATGTATGCAAAGTGACCTGAGCTGTTTCCATTCTTTAGATTTTATATAAAGAATTCAATATTCTCTGTGCACCCTGACATCCAAGAAATTCCACTAAAGGGTTATACACCAAAAGTTCAAACCCCTAGGTGAAATCCTTGTCTAGTTATCGCATTCACTAAACTTTCAGATTCTAAACATCTGACCTTAGCCTCAAGTTCACTGAGATGCAGATTTGTCCAAGACTTGCAATAGAAATGCCCACGGTATCAACTTATAAAAGGTTCTGTGTCGCTTCATTTTCAAGTTATCGCATTCACAAACCTGAGTGTCCATGTTTCCCACCCATCCACCGACTGCAATACCATAGCCTTTAATGGCTGAGGGGTTAAAAACTAAAGACAGTCTGTAGACTATACATCCATTACACACACACACACACACACATGATATCAGATATTTACATCTGACATTATTTGAACTACTGATTCCACATACACAGTGACACAGGGCGACTTTTCCCTCCAGACATTGGATGCATGAGTCAGAAGCAACTATTTGTACTGTAACGTCAACAATGAATGTGACATCATGCAGAAGTATAAGGCTGGGGGGGGGGGGGGGGGGGTTTGAGGAATTTGTCTGACATAAAGGGTCATCTTTAACCATTAGTACAAATCCTCCCCCCCCCCCCTCCTCCACACCTTCTCTAACCCAGATTCTGAAACCACCATCTGTTCTTCCAGCCCTAAAGAATGCAGCACCCCATAATGGGGAGGGGGAAAAAAAAAAAAAAAAAAGAAAAAAAAAAAAAGGGCCAATATGCTTTGTGCTTGTCCATACCATTTCTAAAGAAACAGTTTGTGCTGTCCTCATTAAGTACAGTTTTAGTGGAAGATACGGAGGAAATATTGCAGAACATAACAGCTGCAACTCCCTCGATACATAAGGCAGGTGCAAGAACCCATGTCTCAGACTGGATTTCTTATTTTTCCCCAAGTCGATTTAATTAGAAAACTCAGTTAAGTAAAAATGTAAAAACTTATTTCTACTACTTCCAATCAATGACCAATTATTATGTTTGTTATCGATCTGGGTATCAGTGGGTCTAAGGTTTCCCTGATCTCACTAAACAGTTGAATCATAAATCAACATAAGTAAATTTTTATTAATAAACAGGTTCTGTAACTGGTGTCAATGGCTCATCCTTCTTTAAAAATATGATGCAACACTGATGAGTAACCAGGTAAAAAAAAATACTGACAAGTCAGGTTTGCTAAGAACAACAATCATGTCATTGGTTTACAGATATTTTATGCTTTTGCTCCTGAAGCTAGATGTCCGACAGGCCCGTCTGCATTTTTCTTGCCACAGCCAGGGGGCAAATAGGAACAACACTGGATGGAAGCATTATTCAAAATTCCTAATAAAACATGGATGCTACCATCCATTTATTAAATCTTTAAAGAAACGATAGCTCATACAATTTATGCAGCTTGAAATTAGTTTCCAGGTAACCATTTTTTAATAATCATTTTAAATCAAATTCATGTAAATATCAACTTATGAGCACTTAGAACAGGCAAAGTTTAAGCCAAGCCAAGTTTAAGCCAAGCAGGTGACTGACATGTCAATGTTTGACATGTCAGTCACCTGCTTGGCTGGGGGCAGAGTGTTAGCATCTCATAGGAACATCAGGCTGTCTTAAACTGAAGCTGTTACATCATAAACAGCTCCTTGCAGGAGCTACAAGGGTGTAGGTTTTGTCTTTTGCATTTTTGCCTCCCTTGCTTGAAATTCCACCTCATTACTGACGCACACAGAGTCCATCCATTCAGACTCACACGAACCAGACAGCACAGGAATGTGGACGCTCCGATCGCACAACAAAACACCACAAATACCAACACTTATCTGCAAATCAAAACGCAGGCCTATCAGATCACAGGGGGATGCAACATGTTTACAGCTGATTTTGATACAGGCTCCTGGCATGACGGAGTGGTGGAGCCTGGAGATTATCAGATTTTAAGGATGACTCATTACAAAAAAGGCTCTGCAAACCTCCTGAAATTATAGCATACACCCAGAGAAAACAGCCCAAAGTGAGGAGACTAACACCTTCCAAGCAGGATGTAAATCAAAGTGATACAGTCCCTTACTGGGAAGGCTCCATTTGAATTCAAGCCCAGCAGATGGCTGGAAATGATAATCCTTTTTAATGAATTCCACCTTGCATCTTTGAGGAAAGCTTAAGAATGCCAGCAACAGATGCAACTGCAGGTTTCTTCTCCAAGCTGACATGCCATCCACTCCCACGCACACAGACAAAAGCTATATTGGTTTCAGCAATCTGAAACAAAAGCCATTACTATGGTGATAAACTGCACCACCACTCTGCTTCATTACCTCCATCCTGCATGCTGTAAGGAAATTCAAAAATGTTTTAAAAACAGTGGAGCATCCATCATTTTATAATCTCCCTAAAGTCGAGCACAGCATTCAGCACAGACGTGCTTTGAGAACTAGAGGGGATAGAAAAAGCTTAGCTGCTGCCAGAAAGAGGCCCAATAACAGGGGTTGGTCCTCCAGTAGTCAGCGTGGCAAGTCATTAATGAGCTCGGCATCAACAACAAACAACAGCTTGAATTGAGTAAGTCACCACATTCTTTAACACTTTTACTCTTCCGTCTCCAGCAGAAGAACCAACACAGGATTGAAGGGGAAATGCAACTAATTTTTAACTAATTGGAATAAATCATGCGTCTCAGGCTTACCGGGTGCAGGTGGCGTGTGGAAGGTGACCTCAGGACTGTAGGGGCTGAACATGGAGTTCCTGCAGCTTCGTACTCTGAAGGAGTACAGACTGTCAGGCTCCAGGTCACACACCACGGTGCTGGGGCCGTACACTCTGTCTGTGGCCCTCCAGACACCATTGTCCTCACCATCTTCCTGGGATGGGGACTGGCCTGGGCCTCCAAGTCTGGAGAAAAATTATATTTCTCCTTCAAGTATC
This sequence comes from Mchenga conophoros, assembly GCF_057382185.1. Lineage (NCBI taxonomy): Eukaryota > Metazoa > Chordata > Actinopteri > Cichliformes > Cichlidae > Mchenga > Mchenga conophoros. Next base: position 23,574,165 of record NC_140537.1, on the reverse strand, counting down.
TGCAACTCATCCGTGGCGCTACACATCCCTCTACTCCCAAAGTCATGCTTGCACTCACCTGCGGTACTCAAGCATGTGGTGATCAGTAGGTAGGTGGTCATCAGAGAGCCTCCAGCAGATTGAGGCCTCATTATAGACTCTGCTATTGGACAGGTCAATCAGAGGTGGGTCTGGAACTGGAGAAGAGGAAGAAAGTGTAAAGAATAGAGCAAAGGAACCAGTCAGTATAATCAGGTGAAACAACAACTAAGGCCAAACAACAAGTAAACAAACTGCAACCAGGAAAGCCTGTAAAATATAGCATTTAACATCTGTTATGAAGATTTTCAAAACAATGACAAATCTGGGGAAGAGCTTGTTTTGTCCAAATTTAAAAACAAATCTCACATGGCAGACCGTAGTTCTGGAAGATTTAGGATTTGCAAGACAACAGACCATTCAATTTTATTTAGATAACAGCAACTTACAGTCACCTAAAGAGATGAAAGACGCATATGAATTTAAGAAAATAAAAATACACAGCAATAGCAGCCAAATTACTTTCATTCTAATCACGCTGAGCCCTGTATTTCAGCTACATAGCTTGGGCTTAAGCAAATGAAGCAATGCAAGTATAGCTAAGATTAGCTTTGTCGGGATCAAGACTATCCACTCAGGACAATGGACTATCTTGCATAATGAAGCTTAAGAGTTTTTCCCAGACTCACAGCCAGGAAATGCACTTACACCCAACTCAGCTTCTTTCCCTTACTGCACTTTGTTTTTCCCCCATCCATTTTCTCAACAGTCATTTCAATTTCCTGCTTGTGTTGTTAACCCATCTCTCCATGGCTTTACATTCACCTACATATATATACTGCCTCTGGCTTATGCTAGAGGACAAACCCCTTGAAGGATTCCCTCAGTTACACTCCTCAGCTAATTTATTTCCTCCAGAAACAATCAAATTACTGCATCCATGTAGGTCACAGCTCCTCTCCAAGATCAAAGCATTTCTCTGTATACTTCCATCATCCTCCCAGTGAGAGTTCCCCTCATCCCTTTGGTTATATTTTTCCCCCTTCTAGTTTTCAATCCTTCCCATTTTTGTCATCTTTTCCCCACAATAGTAGATCCCCCTCACTGACCAGTGTCACCACTGCTGTTAAGCTTTCAAAGTCACTTTGCTAATCCCGAGTCCCCAATTTACTTCTCCCAGGCAGCTCTCCTTTATGAGCTTGTGTAATCTTAAAGCACAATGTATTAAGCATTCTTAATGTAGATTAGCATTAACTAGGGAAAGTAAAGAGTAACCACCACAGGCCCTCTTTTTTTTTTTCTTTTTTTTTAAAAAAAAAAAAAAAAAATCAAAGCCATCTGCTACCCTGACAAATAAAATTTTATGTTTTCACCTGTTCAAACAAGTGAGGACCAAACGGGGCAGTCAGCCATCCGACTCAGCAGGAAGCCCTCGTTCAGTGATTCGGAAGAAACACTATTGATCATGTACATTACAGCTTACACTGCAGGGAGCTGCTCCGACTCATATTCTTTATCATTCCCCTGCTCCCTGCACTGGACTTTCAACAGCTCCCACTTCAAAATCTTTAAGCTTTGACATGAAAAACATCCTTTAAGAGACATGAAATGTTGAGACCTCTGATCATAGTCTGATGTTTAGCAGAAACTCCAGTTTGAAGCTGACCACAAACGGGCATTTACACTTGAGACAAAGCAGTCTTTCACATCCTCTTAAGCAGAGCTTTTTTTCCTTTGGGGGGGTTCATACGCCACAGTATGGCCATAGCTGGGTTAAAAGGAGTGAGCACAAACGCATCGTTATCCAAAGGATGACGAGTGCACTAGAAAACATGGACAAGACACAAGCACTGAACAAAAAACACTTGTCTCAAGTTTTTAAAAACGCAGTCAAGTACAGTACAAGGATGAAGGAGAGGATCTGCCAATAATGCAGTCATTTTTAAACCTCCTTAAATGTAATTACTGCAGTATACAGGCGCACTCACAGCTTATTATCTCATAGGCTTGGACTAAGCTGGCTCCTGCAGGCCTTTAGATTAAAAGGCTGCCGCCAAACTGCTGCATGCAGCACTTTTCTAAAAAAGAAAATGCATCACTGCTACACAGGCAACACTTTATACAAAGAAAGTCAAATCTGAAATTTAAAGGACGTTTTTAAATCAAGCCGAGGACTAAGCAAGTAACTTCTTTAAAAATATAAACTCGCTTAAGTCTTTAAACAGCTTCATTGACTATTCAAAAAGAAAAAGGTTTTCCAGCAGCATTACCTTCCCCCCCTTTACTCCTGTAAAAAACAGAATCCACAGCTCTCTGCTCTTGTGGCCTTTGTACAGAAAGCTTTTCCTACACATTTTTATGTATCCATCGTTTTTAACCACAGTAAATTAAAGATGGCCTGTAATCAGATTATAGAGGAGATAATAACTAGATCGTTATCCAACCGTTCTTCGTGAGTCACAGAAAAACAGACCATTTTCCTTCAGTGTCTACACCGAGCCAGCGGTAGCCTTTGAGACGTCTCACATCACTGATTTTCAACAAACCGAGCGGGGCTGCTCTTCAGTGCAGTAACAAAAGCCCATAATCACAAATTCATGTCACCAACGGTCACTGGAACAAATGCCAGCTATTTAGTTGCACTAAATAATAATGTTCGGTTGCCGTTTCACTGAACAGCACCGAGAGACCTCAGTGCTGTCTATAAATATCAACATTCAATCCCTCGATATTTACCATCTAGCGCTTTGTCTGAAAGAACATCTGACAGACCTAAAGCCTTTACTGCCACCGAAGCAGCTTGTCAAATAACTGCTATCAGTTTTCAGGATGGCCTCAAACACCAATCAAGTGTCACTGCATAACTATGACTGAAAGTCCTGTCACAACTAACCATCACTATATGCGGTGGAGAATATCAATACCACCTTCTCTCAGTCACTAATACGTATTAAGTTGTCAAGTTAGATTAAAGAAAGTAAAGCGCATGAGGAATGAGCCTCTCCCAAACAGAGCCAAATGTCAAAGCATGAGTCACAACATGGCTGTGTTGAACTCCAATTTGATTATTAAGGAAAGTCAGACAACGTCTGAGCTGGCTACCATGACGACAGCTATTGGTCTGTGCAGTCTGAGCACTTTGATGGCTGCTTTTTTTTCCCCTCTCCTTTTAAATAAATAAAATGTGGCTAGTTGTAAAGTTGACAGAACCAGAGATGATTATATGCATACAAAAACTATTAAGTATGTTTCTGAGAAATCAGGTATAAGACAAGACTTTATTGATCCCACAGTGGGGAAATTTTTGCATTAACTCAGCTCAGGTATAGATAGAAGGAACATACAAATAAAATACCAATAAATATAAAATAAGTAAGATAATGCACCACACACACACACACACACACACACACACACAAAATCCAGTATGTGATTATGGATATGGTTGTGGAAATATGCAAGACAAACTATAAAGTTAACTATTCTACCACTACTATTCCTATGGAAGTCATAGATATTGTACAGTAATGCCACTGTTTTGCACATGTCTCACTCTGTATATTTAATTTATATATTTTATTTATTGTTTACTCTATTTAATTTGTAAAATATGTGTACACACACAGAAAAATATTTAGTATACACATCCAGAAATGCATATACTATTATATATTGTACATATATTTATTAGTTTCAGATGTAGCCATTCTTGTATTTTGCTTGTTTACATTATTGTATTTTGCACAACTCTGTTGCTTGTGAAGCTCGCGCACAAGAATTTCACTCACGTGCTGTACCAATGTACCTGCACATGTGATGTGACAATAAAAGTGATTTGATATGTATAAGTACAGACATGTACACACACTTACACACTAAATATACCTGCACATGTCCAGACACATAGAAGGTCCATTATGCATGAAGTGGTGACTGTGGATCTCCACAATGTCCAGTGACTTATGACATTGTGATTGAGGCGTTATAGAGTAACTGCTGTTGGGATGAATGATCTGCGAAAGCGCTCCTTCCTGCAGCGTATGAAGTACTTTTTCTGCCCAACCAGAGGTCATTCGAAAGAATGCAAGTTTGCAGTGCTTCTAGTCTTCAGTACGAGTAAAACAGTGTTATACAAGTACCAGTCTATTAACCATTTACTGCTCAGATACACAGGCTGTTTCAATTATACAACTAGTCTCCCTGGGCATGTCTATGATTGGAGCCAAATGCCTGGAGCTGGGCCTTCTTATAAACAGGAGACTGGGTTCCTAGGTGACACCCGTGTCACTTTTCCATTCCTTCAGTTTTAGTGACAGTTCGAGGGAGGCATTGAAGCCAAAGATGTCCCCTTTGCTTTTTCAAATCTCTGGATATACTGATGTAAATTGTATAAATTAGGACGACTGACTGAAACGTATGGGGTTGAACCAGAATTTGAGTTTGGAGTGCGATTCGATGTAGCAGTTGAGGCCGGAGTAGCTTCTCCAGTTTTTCTTCACATATTGTGTGTCAGATAAATGTCAAAGAGCATCATCTTTTAAGGTTCTAGCGTTGCCTCTGACCGGCCTTTCAGTGAGCTTGTGATGACTTGCAGTTCCTTAGCAGGACATTTTTGCAACCTGCACAATAACCTGGATGCACTTTAAATAATCCAGGTCACTCCTTCACAGACCTTTGAGTCTCAAAACGGGTGAACAGATTTAAAAACAAATCTGTCAAATCAATATAGAGAGGTTAAGTACACATAGCTTGTTAGATAATGAACAGTTACGTACCTTGATCAGATATTTAAGACATTTTTTGTTTGAGCGCTTTATGGTCTTGCTTTGAGATCAGTCTGCTATGACTTACTGTTTGCTCATTATTTTGAGGCTGTGGGAAGACAAACCTGAAATAGGTCAGAATAATGCAGGTTGAAGAAAGCATATATATTCTCAGCCCTGGGAAACTTCTACCTGAGCAGCTTTCTGACAGAGTAAACGCCTTTATAAATCAGCAGACCAGAACAAACCACCAACATCCACAATCTGTGTAGTCACGGCTCTCATTTTGGTTGCCTACAAATGACCTCTGACCTCTTAGCATAGCACAGTTTGAATGGCTCTGCATGCAACAACAAAAAACTAACTTATTCAAGTTTTAACCAACTTGATTTGTAAGGAAATACAACAGCAGGGCTCTACATCATATTGCCACATTTTGTCATGATCTGGACGAGCCACAAACAAAGCCGGTCTTCATGCTCACAGATGAATAGAAGCATAAATGTCACCATGTTTTCTTTCATGAACTGATGGGATCACTTTTTCCAGCTGAGCACGATAAAGAAGCTCGCTGTTTACCACAGTTTTTCCAGAAATGAGTTTGACTGAGCACACCAAACCCCTGAAAACAATATTTGCAAACCATCCTGTAAACAGATTCACCTTTTAGTGCATCAAAGTCAACTGAAACAGGGTTTAAGTCAGAAATGATTCAATAAATGACATTTCTGCCAACCCAAGTGTTGCCTTTACTCTGAAATCATTTACCTCCACCAAAGCACATCTCTTTAAGCAGCATTTCTTCTCTGGATGTGTCCAGGACAAACTCATCAAAGCAGGGGTCAGCTGCAGGGTGAAAGGTCCTCAGAGACTCTGTGGCTTTCTGGATCCTAAAACATAATAATAATAAAAAAATAAAATAAAAAAACCCTCATCATTAAGGTAAGATTTTTAATTATAGACTTCTGTAAGGACACAAAACAGCAACACTATTCACAGCAGACAGAGTGCCCCCATTGCCCTAATGTATTTTCAATCAGTCCTGTACTCTGGGGTCATCTGGCTATTTTTAATACAGTCTCTCATAAGCACAATGAAGGATTAAAGGCTGAATCTTTGTCAAGAGTAAACTGGACAAACCATCCTATCATGACTGTAAGCGAAAAAAGGTTCTAGCTTACAAAAGCTGCTCAAGGAGATCAATTAGTGAGCTTAAAGGAGAGGATACTGAGATACACAGCACTGACTTGGCACTGTGGCACAAGTCTTCTTTAAACTGTCCTTGAGTTTGGTAACCTGTGGTTCAGTAACACGTGGCTTTGTGACACATTTTAGTCAAACATTTAATCTGATTGAATGCAGCACAAAAATAAACCAAATCTAACAGACAAAAATCCTGCTTATGGCATCCAGAGAATAATAAAAACTAATGATTCAGTTCAGATTTCAAACTCTAAAGGCTAAAGTTATTTGTAGTTTTTGCGATTAATTAACTATGCACAGTCATGCGACTCAATATTGTAATCGTTGGACAGCCCTAACAATCATATTTAGCTTCATTTTTTAAAATGAATGTATACTTGGTTACTTTATTCATAAATTGTCACTTTGACAGTATTTAACGTCATAATTCTGTAGCTCATATTTGCTTTAAGTGCACTGCTCAACTATTCCTTCACAAAAGTGCAGCTTTCCTCACAAATAATACAGATGATTATATACGGGCAGCTTTTACTGCTCACCATTTGCATCTCTAAGCTTTGTTACATTATCAATCATTTCTATTATTGTACTTTTATCCTAAATGTTATCATTTTAAACAGATGACTGTAGTGAAGATTTTAGTTTTCTGGTTTCTGAACCTTTCCATGTGCACCTGCTGAGGGACGTGAATCTCTCTACAGATGAAATATAGATGTATATCTCACCAATTTGCATACCTGACATGCAGCTGCTTCGCAGTCTGCACAAAACAGGATTGATCGGTTTCCTTCAGCACCTCCTGAGCATAGCCCACCAACCCACTGTTCTCCAGCATACCTTGGTACTCTTCCACCTGGGCAATACCATTTATAAGTCAGTTATAAGTGTTTGTTACAATTGTGACAGCATCTTGAGAAGTCAGGCTAGTTTTTAAACATCTAGAAAAGTTCAAAGTACTTATTATGGACTTCATGCAAATATGACGCATGAGATAGAGAAATCAAAGTCTCACCTGGCCTCTGAGCTGCTCCATGCGACGGTTACGAGACTGCTCGATTGACCTCAGCATCTCAGATTTTCTCTCTTGCAGAGTCTCAAACAGACGCTCAAAGTGCTCGTTGGCCTGACGCTCTGCTAACTGGCCATTTTCCTTTAAGAAAAAGACAAGTTTCTCATCATCTTAAACTAACAGTATTCATTAGATGCAATAAGCAGACATTTCTTTAAGCCAGCCAGAGTGCAAGTCATTGCCACTATGATCATTTAAAACAAAGCAGTGGGCATCGATTCCTCACTTTTTCCACTCGAGACTGTTGAATGAACCTTGACGGTACGCATTTCATTTTATTGTAATTCAGCTGCAGACATTCAACATTTTAAACTCATCTCATCTAAGCCATTGTTCGACACATAAGTAGCAAACATGAATGAATTAAGGCCTCTGTTTAGTTTTGAACAACATAAAAAAGTCACTCCCATTTATACTCAATGAGACAGAAGCATCAATTGCAAAATGAAAAATTAAAAGCATAACAATCACCTATTGCTCACACACCCAGTGCCCTTTACAAAACTGAAAGCGTGGGTATGTTGAGCGCTCGCCATCTATGACCAACATCAAAGTAAAAGAGGAACCAGCTGAGACACTAAAAACCCCGACTTGCGTGAGGGAACCAAATCCTGCGTTTCCTTGTTTGTGTGGTTTGCATACTGCTTGTTCAATGATGCTGCTTACTCTTACAAAGACTGTAACTGTTCGACTCAGGCTGCTTTCTACTGAGCCGTATTAAAATTTCTTTTCTGCAGCTATCAACGGGAATTAACAGATGCATTTGTTTTGCACCATCTCATTATCAATTTGACTAGATTCAAAAAGGTTTAGACAGAATAAAGCTGCTCCTTCTCCTCAAGAAGGAGGAGCAGCTTTATTGGCACAAACTGATTAGAGGAATGCTAAAAGTGTGAACAAAGTTCATAATACCTTCATAAATGTGATAAAAAGCAGTATAGTGATAACCGGCCCTTTTATTCCATCCTGAGTTACAGATTCTTTCAGCTGCTTCCTCATTGGGTCACCACAGTGGCCAGATCTACATGTTTGACTTGGCACAGATTTTACACCACATGGCCTTCCTGATGCAACTTTGCCAATTTATCCAGGATCCAAATTTGTTCTCCTCTCCTCCCAGCATCTTTAACAAGTAAGTGAGTGAGTCAACCACTGCACCATGTAGCCACCTTCTGCTCCTTATAGATTTAACACCGTCCAGGGATTTTGCAGAAGATGATAAAGTCGGAATTGTTGATATGGACATTTTGTGTGCACTTTGACGGTCAAAGAACCTCAGAGATGATGCAATAACCATAACCCAATTCCAGGTCTTTCGAGTCCAAGTTAAACTAAATCAAATCAGGTCTTTTGCCTCTGACTACAACTGATGATTAAGGGAAAAAAAAAAAAAAAGTCTGCAGAGCATACAGTAACATCAAAGGATGTGAGAGATACAGCAGCATGAGTCAGCTCTCTCACCTCAGTCTTATTGATGAGCACCTCAAGCTCAGTAATCTGAATCCTGACCTGGTCCTCTTTGCTGATGAGGTAATGGATACTCTTGGCCAGCTTCTCCTGGGGAGGGAGGAAGGAGAGAAAAAAAAAAAAAAAAAAAGAAGAAAAAGTGAGCAGCATTTCAGTATTTACAGTGAGCTTCACAGAGCCTTATACTTGCTGGCACATACACAAGGCATGAGACTAATAACACAACCTTAAAATACATTTTCTGGGAAAGAAAACTGTAACAGGCACCACTTTAAAAAGAAAAGGTTTTGTAGTTTGAGACGTTCATCAAAAACAGGGGTCCAATATATCAGTTTATTACTGATGGACATCTCCGGACACAGTGACGCTGCACTTCTGTTCAAAGAAATTATAACTGACATAGGTTTCTGGGACTGATCAGGACATCTGATACTCCTCCCAAGAACTCAAAGGCAGAGCACACAAAAATCACATGGAACAAATGGTCTCATTAAATATTAAACACCAATATGTTTGTATCCACAAAAACCAGCATATAGAATTTCACAAAATCTGCCTCGACTTGCTAAGCCCTGTTAAATAAATCCCTCTAAGCAGGATGACATTCAGGCCAACAAAACAATTACTATTGAATGCATTTTAATTAAAACCTATTCTGCTGATAGCCTCATTGTGCTTTAGGAGTGTGTGGTTGCTGTGACAGCAGCTGCCAACACAATCTCATGACATTTTCGTCTCCACGTGAACTAAACAAAACACTAAAATGAATTAAAGGTAATCATGGTGAAAGGGAAAGCTCTCAAGAGGAGTTTGAACTCAATTAGCCAGCCTGGGTTTAAGTTTCCAAACAGTGACTGACATCTACAGTGTGCTTGCTAGCACTGGAACAGGTCAAGCATTAATATTACAACAGCAGAGGAGATGAAATCCAGGAACAAGTCTGTGTGTGGCCCACTACAGAAAAAAGCTGCCTCTGAACTTCTTTTGTTGCATACTTCAGCGATGACGGGGAGCGTGGACAAAAGGCTTTTACTTGAGTCCAATTATGCTAGCACCAAACTTCTGCACAACAATTTGCCCTTAAAGGATTCTCAAAACCTCAAATCATTCGTTTTATCTTTCACTACAGTTTACCTAGTCATTACCAGTTTTTAAATAATACAATTTAAAGTGTACTGACTGTGTGGGGGAGAGAAGAGAAAAAAAAAAAAAAAAAAAGGAAAGGTCTGAATGTGTTACCTTGAGGATCTTGTATGCACTGCCCATGGAGGTGACTTTGTGGTTAGCATGGGATCCTCCAAGCTTGCACAAGTGACACACGGGACGCCTGCAGACCTCACAGTACATGTTCACCTTCTCCATCTCGTGCTCTGGGCACATGAGAACCTGCGAGATTAAGGAGAAAACATAAATTATCGCCCCCGAGGACTCACTTTGTCACAAGTACCACTTAAGTCCCAGTTACATAAGCTCTGAAAAACAAGGACTTAAAATTAATCCAAAGAACGCATGTACACATTAAACTGCACTGTGTTAGACTGCATAGAGCTACACAGTGTTGATAAAATGTTGACAAATGAAGTGAAACAGGAAGATGAGCTAAAGCCATTTAAAAAAAAAAAAAAAAAAAAAAAAAAAAAGGTGGTAGACAGCTCGATGAACCATTTCCTGATGGGTCTTAAAATAGAACTCAAATCAGCGCTCCAAATGCCAAGATCCTCATCAGAGGCCAAAACAGCAGATACACCACTCAATGAACATGGAATGCAACAAATACACAAAAACCAAAAAGAGAAAAGTTTGTGTTTCCAATGGACATTCTAGACAAACACTACACAATAGGAATGTATAGACATTTGAAACAAGCTCTGGCTTGACCCAAACAGGACTCCAGCTCTATTGCTGAGGAACTGTTCCCCTTTCCTGGATGATTGCAGCTTGCTCCGATGAATACATTAACCCAGAATGTCCAGGTCACATTTAACAGGAGACATATGGGGTCTAAATGCTAGCCAGGGAAGTCTCTAGATATGTCCTGATCCAGAAAGGTCTATGCTACTCTGGCACGGTCCCACTATTAAAAAAGAAAAACCCCAAAAAAAACAAAACAAACATCCACAGGGCATAAGTACAGGTAGGAGCACATCATCTTAGGTCCTCTGTCCAGTCAGATTCCCACTGAGAACAAGCAGATCAGAGATGGTGCTCTCGTGGACATGGAAGTCTGCAGCAACAGCTCGGACAGATGCCAGCATCCAGCGTGGCAATAACCTGGCCTCGGCCAACTTCACTTAATCACGTGAGTTTGTGTTCAGCAAACAAATTACCAATCCCCAGACTAAAACCAAACAACAAGAATTGAAGACTAATTACAGAATTTGTTTGGGTTTTCACATGTAAAAAAGATAAAACTTGCACTTCTGTTTTTGACTAGTATATGACACAGGAACCAATTTTATAGTTCTGCTGAGAGTAAAGTATATTTGATTCTGTTTCTGAGTTACACCATGCGTCACTGACCTTTCTGAGCTTCAGAAAGTGATTAAATATAGTTTGATCAGCAAAGTTAAGTTTTAAGCCAAACTTTCTGTATAGCAATGATTAGAAAACCAACACAGCTGGTAAAATTCACCATGCATGACATGCAACTCTCATACCGCCATTCAATCAAGTAAGCAGAAATCTATCAACTAATGTTTAACTCTGTGATAACATATCTTGTTAACTGTTCATAGTTCAAAGTTGTTTTGTTTATCGTTTATTACTTCGTGAGAATAAACTGACAGCTACTGAGCCACACTCACCTTGGGCCTAAAATTCGTCGTGGGACCAACATACTCGTGCTGGGCTTTGGGTGTGCCCCAGGGGTGGTGCAGCTTAAAACACTCGTTACAGTAGCTCGCCTTGCAGTCCATGCAGCTCTTGGTTGCCTCCTGCTGTGGAGGCTTGCAGATGTTGCACATGATGGCGACGGCTGCGCGGGCAGCCTGCCGGTAGCGCTCCACGATGCTCTCCAGGGTGAAGTTTCGGAACAACATGCTGATGCCGCGTTCGCCCAGATCTATGTCATGCTGGCAGCCTGGGCACGGGATGGCGGTGACCCGGGGAGTCACAGATCCTCTGCGCCATCCCGGAGAGGAGATTGAACCTGGAGGAGAGCAACGAGGGCAGAGCACTGAAATGAGTGTCAGGAATATAGAGTCACAGCCTCGGGACACCCATTTTCCAGTCTTGCCTGAGGCCCTATTTTATTATGTGAAGAACAATGTCCTCTGATTTCTAATTACAGTCAATTAACAGCTTTCAAGAGGTTCCAGCACAGTTTAAAGACAAATAGATTCGTTTTGAAAAGCAAATTCACAAATAGAGCCTCAGCATGTCTCTCTTTGTGCTTCATTTCCACAGTGACAGCTGCACAATTGAGGCATGGCTGTATTGGGGCAATACACCCAGCAGCTGTCAGGGGGGGGGGAAAAAAAAAGTCCACAAAGAAAGACCATCAAGGGTACTGGAACAGGTTAAGGAGTGACGTTTGGCAGGAAAGTCGCATCCTTGGAGCTTATACACAGTCTTAATAAGAAATGCATTTCATTCAACACTTACTACATGAAGGAAGAGTATTTTAAGTGCTCACAATGATCTGGACAAAGGAAAATAATTCAATTTCCCTTAAATGGGTGATTGGCAAAATAAAGATGAAAAACAAACCACATGATTTAAACAAAAATAAAAAACAAGCAATTTTAACTAAAGTGCACTGTAAGACAAAGAAAATAAGCTTTCAATAAAAATTTCAAGCAACTGACATGTCCAGTTCAATGCAGGAACACTTTTCACATAGCACATCTCTTAAAGCGACATTGCTTTCAAGAGTCTCACAACATTGTGCTTGTTACTGATGCGGCAGCATCAGAACAAGGCAGCAACACGGTTACACGAGATCACATCACAGACACAAGCAGGGTCTGTCAAACAAAACATCGTCACCACACTTAAAGCCAGCAAACTGACGTCAGAGCACGCAAAAATTAATATATTGCTTCACGTTTTTGAGGGACAGGGGAAGCGAGGAGTGCTGGATTTATCTCTGTTTGCAAGCCAGCATTTCCGCTCCGTTTCCGAGGACCTAAAAAATTAAATCAAACACTCCTCAGGTAAGCAAAACACAGGAAAACGATTTGAAAGCACCACTTCAGCAAAAAAAGTAAGGAGGGGCAGCTGAGGGAAAAGCAGCAGCAGAACAGCAAACACACTGATGTGATGTGTAGCCATGCTGGGTTCTCAGATGTATCAGTGAACACTGATGGTGCACCTCTACAAGGTCAGATCTGACTGACCACAAACTATAGAGCTTTGTTCACCACAGTTTTTTCTACCTGAATTTATTTAACATAGGTGAAGTTAAACATTTTGCTATGATGTTACGATGAAAATCTCAGGCTAATGATGGAAATGAAGATGGCATGGTCTTATTAAAGACAAGCAGAGTCAGTGGATGACAAGTCTGGCAAAGAAAAAAAAAAATGTAAAGAAAAGCCTTCATACTTAAACGAATGGTGCTGAAGGTCTTTATATCCTGCAAAGACTGCACGTGCGTGTCATGCAGGCACTCTGACTCAGGTTCTGGTCAGCACATAAGGTGTGAGCAAACAAGGCCCACAGAGCAGATGCCTGAAGCAAAGCGTGTTTGTGTGTTGATTTGTGGATCTGCAGAGGGAGCAGAGCCAAAGGCAAAAACTGACAAGTCATTGCAAAGAAAAACTGACCTTTTCTTTTTCCATCCTGTCCAGACCTTTAGACAGTATAATGCAGAAACCTACCATTTCTTCCCCTCCCCCCCCTTAAAAGGCTTCAGATTATCAGGATACATTCTGGATGTTTAAACTCACTGGCAACTTTATGAGGTACACCTATTTAACTGTTTGTTAATGCAAATAGCAGCAATCCAGTGCATTTAGTGTATGAAGACATGGTCAAAACGATCTGCTGAAGTCCAAACTGAGCATCAGAATTTGGAAGAAAGGTGATTTAAGTGTTAGTGTAACGGTTTTTGGTGCCAGATAGTCTGGTCTGAGCATTTCAGAAACTGCTGATCCACTGGGATTCTCCCACAAAGTTATCAACAGAGTTTACAGAGAACATAATGTTACAACGGTAACTCAAATAACGCAATTTGTTACAACCAAGGTATGCAGAAGAGCATATCTGGATCTTATATTAAAACTTAAGCAGCACTATAGCTACTGCGTGCCACTCCTGTCAGCTAAGACAACTTACATACGCTCAGAAGACTTGGGGTGGGGGTGACCTGATGGGTCTCAATTTCATCTGCAACATCCACATGGTAGGGTCATAATTTAGCCCAAATATCAAAACAGGTATAATGGCTTGGCACACTTTTGCTCCAAACGAGCATCGTAAAAAAAAAAACAAAAAAAAAAAAACCAAGTAGTATTTTTGCTAACCTGCTAACCACGTCCATCCCTTGATCATATTGCACCACATCACAAAGCATGATGAGTTCACTGTACTCACTGTAGTCACCAGATCCCAATCCAACCTTTGGTCTGTGGCTGAACAGGAGATCGTTGTGCGTGTGAAGCCTGTATGGTACCATCATGTCAACATGATCCAAAAATCTGAGAAGGGTTTCCAGCACCTTGTTGAATGCCATGGAGAATTAAGGTAGTACTGAAGGCAAAAATGGGTCCAATTCAGTACTAGCAAGGTGTACTTAATAAAGTGGCCAGCGAGTGTATACTATAAAAATGGTTAAGTCTGCAGTTTATGAAATATTTACTTCTATGAGCAGATAACCAAGGCAGATTAACAGGACTCCAATTAGTACAACTACACTTTGTTCAATATGGAAATGTAAAATATTAACTTAATACATGTTCTCCAAGGCCAGAAAAAAATATAATATAAAATCAAGTCAACTCCCATTATTTTTTTGTACTTTTGGGTTTGTTTGTTTTTTAAGGGCTTTGGGGACACTACATTATTTTTTCAGTGTTCAAGAAAGAGACGCTGACTCTGCTTCAAAGCTGAGAAAATAATTGCACCCGATTAAAAACATCCACTGAGCATGTTAAATAAACTTCATTAGTTAAACTAAAAAGGGCTTGTGTTAGTCTTGTTTTACTTTGCTGGCAATCTGACACTTAATTCATCATGCTTAAAATAATTAGAGGTAGGCTCAAACAGGTTTGTGTTCCTATAAGTGGTTTCTCGAACACTCATTGTCAGGTCAAGCATAACGAGCAAATTAAAGGCAAACATATCAGGAAATAATGACAGTTAACAAACTTGGCAAGTCCAAACATACTGTATGCTTTTTTTTTTTTCCCCACTGTGTGTTTAACTTAAGAGACCTACAGTTCTCCATCCCTATAAAGCTGCTTTAGTTGCTACCGTGATTTAGCGAATAATGTAAGGCTTAGTCCACACACACACACACACACACACACACACACACATTCTTGTTCCACTTCAACTCCTAGGAAACTTCCTTGCCCCATTCTCACTAATTTGAGCTCCTTTCAATTCCTTTTTGGTACGAAGCAAACTGTCTGGGACACTACCTCCCTCCCTCACTCACTCAGGCACTACTTTCTTTTACATACCGACTCATCGTTGGAGCATTTCATACCCATTTTAACACTCAGGTTTTATGCTCAGTGGATATTTTTAAGGGTCTTTTAAACCAGATATTAGTCATTAAGTGTCTAACATAGAGTTAAAAGCCTACTTTATGTATTAATCACAGAAATTCTTCATAAGAACCTATTTTATATCTGGTGTGAGTCTGAATGGTCGTGTGAATAGGGCTAATGCAGACTATGTAGAAAAGAGGTTGAACCAAACTAGGGTTTCACAGGGGTTCTAGTAACACTGTACTCACTACTACAGCAACTCAAAACACGGAGCCCGCGTCTACCTCGACTTCCAAACGACCTTCGCACAGTGGCTGCAAGCAATGAACAGAGAAGTGAGGTGAGACAAACAAGGAAAAAAAAAAAATCCTTTAAATGAAACAAAGCATAATGTGAAGTGATGCGTGAATAGAGATTTTTAATATGACACTGGAAAAAAAAGTTAACTTATGAGAAAAGTGACAAAAATGGTAATGCAGTTCAGTGTCATGTAAAACATTTAAAATACATTTTGAACAAAGTACAATTAACTCTTGATTTATGCATTATTACTAGACAACTTGTATTAAAGGAGAGAGAGAAACATATACATGTCTGGACTAATAAATGTGGTCCTCATTTTATTTTTGGCCTAGAATGTGTATTAATAGCAACAGTTTGGCTTATGAGAAATGTTTGTCATGTTTATATGCCAAGCATAAAATTTAAAAAAGGAGACTGTTAGCTTAGCTCACCATTAAAATTAGGCAAAGCCAAAACCACTTTCCTACCAGCACCACTTGCAGCCTTTTGCACAGATTTAAGGGAGAAATCTTTTTTCCTTTTGATGTTCAGACACCATTTTGCTCTCAACAAATTAAACAGGGATTGTCAAAGAGTAAAGGACAGATATTTCATTCATCAAGATCCAATATGGGATTTAAAAGTAAGCTTAATTTTTGTGAGATTTATATTATAACCCACATTATATTATTTTAAGGTTTACCTTACAAAATAAAGCCTTTTGAGGCAACTGTTGCAGTGACTTGGCACTATATGAATAAAACTGAACTGAGATGTTGGCTGAACATTGATATAAACTGACTGATAGCCCTAATTATGCTGGCCTATTACCATGTAGAACATTTGACTAGGTTAATTGTCATTTACCTGTAGGCAAAGAATCAATCCTGCATATGCTAAACAGATTCTGGACACCACAATAAATTAACACTGCGGAAGTTTGTTTATGCCACTGGAAAGAGAAGGAAAAAAATTATAGCCATAAATAAGACAAATTTTAGAGAATGTAAACTTTGGACTTATGGGTGGAAATCCCCCCCCCCCCCCCCCCTTTTTTTTTTTTCCAGCGGCAGCTCAGAGCTAAAAACATTAGCATCTTTAGCCAACTAGCTAAAGATGTTACCAAAGTTGATGAGTTACCAAAATTAAGTTCGCTAAAGTCGGAAACATTTTAAATCTCCCTTAATTTTCGAAGCAAGTGTTTTTAAATTGTATAATAGGGCTGTTCGATACGTCTATCGTTTCATTTTACGCCATCATTTGTGTCGCAAAATAAATTGTTTACAGCAATATTGTTTCATCGTTTTGATGTCACTGTAGTGGCCATATTAATTTCTTAAAGTTCTCTTTCTCTTATATTTAATATAACCACACTACAGATGGATAAGCGCCTGTTTTTATGCCTTGTGGTTAGCAAAGACTGTGATAAAACCATCGGGTGTCCGCTTGTTTATGTTCCACATAAACCTTTCACAATAAAGCTCAAGATCCTGTTGAGACTTCAAAATAAACTGAATCACGTGAAAGATTATGCTGAGTATTTATGGATGAGAAGCAAAAAAAGAGCCGTCAGATGCTAAAAATTAAGACTTAGACTCAAACGTTAGAACAGGCTTTTCCCCGCAGCACGCTGTGTAATAAATACACAAAGACAACAGCGGCCTTTACAACTTATGTCTAAAAAAATGTATCGTTTTATGCATCAGTTAAAACACTTGACTCCAGGTACACAACGTGCAGCTGGAAACACTTCACGCAAGTCCAGCTGCCCATATTCACAGAATTTACAGAAAATGTAAACATTTTGTGATTTATATCGTTATCGGACGATAGATGTCTTATATCGGGATATGAGATTTTGGTCATATCGCACAGCCCTAATGTATAATTCAGTTACATTTTCCAATAAGAGCATGGAAAACATACTTTAATAGAAAGCAGGCAAGCAAAGCTAACCATCTCCTGGTTATAGTTTTGCATCCAGCATTTCACTTCTAAAACACCAACAAGAAAACAAATTTGCTTATTTCTCAACATGTGACAAGATTACTAAAGCCAACGCAGCCTTCGCCAGCTAACTCTTATTGAGGGTTAGCAGTTAAAGGTTAGCTGTGTTTATAGCCCCAAAACTGGGAAACGTCACGTTTTAGTAACCGCCTTTTTCAAGTCACAGTACAAGGCTTGTCCAAGCTGCACACTGATAAATATAGTCTCAAGTCTTTTCTTTCTCTCCCTTCATCTAATCCCTCAGTCATTCCTCTCAGGCAGGTTGCATCACCATGGCTACCAATGAGCTGAGCTCCCAGCAGTGAAGGCGCTAGGAGAGTTAGTTTGTTCTGTTGGGAGTTAGTGTTAATAATGTACTTCAAGGCTTCCTTCTTACACTCACTGGAAATCTGCACTCATGAACAGCCTTATTAAATATCATGTCAACCAAATGTCACTGAATTTACTGTACGTTAATGCTGTGCATTGACCTGAAAGGAGGCAGTAGTCATACTGAGTCCAGTGGCTCTGTGCACAACCTGGATTTTTGCAGGACCTCAGATTTGTTTACTCAAAAAGCAGGATTTGATTATTTCCTGCATCAACAGACGCGGTCCTGCCAGTAAGGAACAAACTTGAGCCGAACAGGGAGACTGTTCAAGAGCCCTGCCTCAGTGGTTTGGAACCAGCGCTGAATAACTTGCAAAGAGTTCACCTCAGTAAACTTCGGTTTTGTTAGTGCTACCCTTCTGATTTTGACAGTGTTCCAAGACAAGATGTTGGTTAAACATTACTCAGTCTCATACAGCACGAGTTACTGAATAGCCATAATTGTAAGAAAATGAGTGCCCACCTTTATGCACAAGTCTGCATCAGTTCAAAAATAAATAAATTAAATAGAGTCTAAAAATCAAGCACTGTAAACTTGATTTTAAATCAACTTTCACAGCATAATCACTCAACATGTTGATTTGGGGTCAGCCATTGATTATGCCCAAGCGTCATCTTAAAGAACAAATTGAAAAATCAATTTAAAATGGAGAAAAAAAAAAAAAAAAAAAAAAAAAAAAAAAAAAAAGCACAAACCTTTAATACCAGTGATTTAAACACATTACATCTCGAATGGTGTCCCAGTTCAATACAACACACTCATAAAACACTGAAATAAAAAAGGATTCATCAGCACAGAGCATCAGAGCAGCAATGTCACAATTTACTTGATTTTTGTATCTGTCGTCTCCTTTTTTAAAAAGGGGAAAAAAGTAAGAATTGCACAGAGAGACTTGATTAAACTCTGCAGATTTCAAATATGCACACACTCTTTCCCAATCCCATTATTCCAGCATGAACCCACAACCTGCTTGGAGTTGGTATGTAGCATTTAAGTCAGACACAGCCCGGGTGATGTCAAGGGAGCAAATGAGACAACATCTTTCAGAAAATGGCCTCCAGCCCAGAGCTCTCAGGAGCCACAGAGGCGGCCTTGTGTCCCACCATGACGCTTTTTTTTTTTTTTTAGGCTTAGACATTGACCCGCTTGAGCCGGACTGCAACAGTGCAACGTGCTGTGCAGAGAACATAAACATAATTTAGCCACCTGCGCCCGGACGAATCTCAACCAGCTTTCCTCCTCCCAGCTCAGCTTGGTTTTAAGAGTTTAAAATTACTCTAAATAAAAACGCAAAAAAAGGAGCTTACAGATCTCCTTTGTTCACCCGTGTGTACATAACATGCACACACAGACGATACACACATATCCAATTAAAGGTGTAGTGAAAATGATAGCTGCTCTTCTTGTCATTACTTTAACATTTCCAAATTTGTTTGATGCCCCGGGGACCAATAGAAGGCAGACAGTGAGGATTAGGGCCTGATGGAGCTTGTCAACATTTCTTTTCGAAGACAAAACTTAAGCTCGTCGACTTACTCTTCTTTCTCTCTAATGAGGCCTGCAGAAGCAGACGGGATCAGAAGTAGTGATGACTGACGGTGTTACGGCTGAGGGGTAAAATGATTAAAAATCATTTCTCAAAGTTAGTTCTGCGTTATCTAGGACAAGAAGAGGGGAGAGCAGCGTCTGAGGCGCACTAGCACCCAAACGTCGCACAATACTTGGCCTATTTAGAGTCTCTCCCAGTTTCCACGAGTCTATTCACACTCAACCATTAATTTGCATTGGCTAAAGATTTGCTTATTTGTTCATGAAGCACTCTTCTCAGTTGCACTACCTTTTTTTTTTTTTTTTTTTCCACCCAAGCCTTCGGTTTTTATTTGTGTCATACTTTTCCTTATTTGAGAAGCCTTCTTTCCCTTTCTGTAGAGGAAAATCCCAACACCTGTTGCATGCAGCCTTTTGACAAGAAGCAAAAGCAAAAGGTGAAGTTGAAGGAACAAGGAGGACGATGTTACAGGAAGTTGGCATTACCAATTCCCCTAGGAATCACCACAAATGGTCGAGCATTGCATTTTGTGTTCTGATTATTAGCTTCCATTAGGCAGTGCAAGAGCTCCCACTGTTCCTGCTAATGCCCTCGATACACAAGCTTTTCAAAACCTACAGAAATATGAGATTCAACTCCCCACACCATAATCCTTCCTGTGAAGCTCACTTATAAGTTAACAAGCTTTGGTTCCTTACCCTGAGACCCACCTGATCTCACAAGCCTGTCCAGCCTCTCCATGGAGGGGGAGGGCACCCTGGACCTGGGGCTGCCCGGTAGGGAGCACTCAGAACCGGCATCAAAAGAGTCCTCGTGGTTCAACATGAGCAGCTCTTTCACACATTTGTGGCAGACGCTGTGCTGGCAGGGCAGGATCAGCGGATGGGTGAAGAGCTCCTTGCAGATTGGGCAGATCAGCTCCCTCTCTATGTTCTTGATCGGGACCTGATGATGGAGAAGGGATATCTGAATAAACTAGATTTATTTTTTAACATTTAGAGGCGTTTTCAGACAGCGCAAGTGCTGTCAGGTACACAGAACAAGACAAAAATAACTTGGAAACAAAAAAGGTGAACAGAAAGACAGAAATAGCATCACAGCTCAGAAGGATACAGCTCTCTTTGATTCCCAGACAACTACTATAATGAAGATGCTGTCTGAAAATCTGAGCAGGTATGCTGTGTCACTGCAGGTGGAGAAATGCACTTTAAGGTGGGCACACTGGGGTGTAGGTCTGACGGACAGCTATACTGATTTCAATCACTCCCCTGACTATCACAATAATGGCCATCCGCAGTGTATTTAACATGTTAGCGATAGATTACATAAACCGGGATTAAGCCCTGCTAAATATAGAGAAACAGTGAAACGCATGAGCCCAGCAGCTCACGTTTCAGCACATTAAAGACGATTACGAGCGCCTCTGCAGCAGTCCTAAAGCGGCAGATTGGTGATTTCTTTCAGGTGGTGTGATGAGACATCCTGGCGTAATCAATCAATCCATCCTCCTGCTGGTGGTGGTGCTTGAACAGCAGTAATTTAGAGAAAACACTCACGTGTTAAATACCCAGAAGGATAAAGGGAAGTTTAAACAGAAAACAGTGACCAAGCCTGTTTGAAGCGAGTCACTACGCAAAGAAATAAGTGAAACAAACGCTGGAGTCAGCAATGAATGGAGACTGGTAACTTTTAACAATGCCCAGTCCCAGCAGCAGAGGCGAACAATGACGAGTCTCTCACACACACACACACTACTATGAAACTCACTTTTCTCCAACTTACCCCGTTTATGCTGCTACGCTGCATCTCTGCAGACATCCCGGGGGAGAAAACGCTGTGTGAGAGACTTAAAAACACTTAACCCGGCGTGTTGGCTCGAGCTAAAATACCCGAACTTCTCCGACGCGACGTGAAGATGCCGACAGCGACGGATGAGTGAATTTAAATAGAGAGACGCTGGTGAGAGAGTCTGCGCCGGCCGCCCGGAGTGAATCAGCAGCCGCTTCTCTGCTGCAGGAGAGCAGGCGGGGGGAGGGAGGAGGGGAGGAGAGCCGTGTGGGAGGGGGGAGTGCGGATGGGCGGATCGAGCCGAATATCGGCAGTATCGTTACTGTCGCGATAGAATCGATATTTTCATAAGAAAATGTTCAAATACACGAAACGTTGAAAGGTTTTTGTTTTTTTTGTTGAATTAACTAATTCTTGTGAAAAGTTACTGAATTATGTTACTAGGTCATTGAAACACATGCAAACATAGGTGGAAATACAGTATATAAGGCAAAAACAAAGTTTGTACAATCCTAATAAGCTTGCAAGTCAATATTTGGTGTGACTCAATATTTCTTCAACAAGCTTGTAAATTCTTTGAGTGCTCTTCAGGAACAGTTCTCCGGGCTTCTTGAAGGACATTGAAAGCTTTTCTTTGGATGTTGGCTCCTTTCTGTTCTGTTGTTTGTCCAGATGATCCCAGTCAGTGTTCCCAGTGTGACTGTCAGTGTTCCATTGTGTGCTTTTCTATCCTGGTATGCTTTTACTGCTCTGGCAGTGTGTTTGGGATCATTGTCGTGCTGGAAAATGAAGCCATTGCCAATGGAACGCTGTCCATTTGCATGATGGACTCCCTCTTGCCAACCGTTCTTTCACTGAGACCATTTCTGATGAAGCTTCTGTGAACATCCTAAGCCTCTCTCAAGTCCCGTGTCCGATATTTGCTGGATATGTTTTGTTTGTTTATTTCTTAGGGATATGATACTCAGGTGCTGTCAATCTGCTGTACATATGTTTTAATGCATACCATTTCCTTTTCTGTCCTCCAATTGTCCAGTTTCTTCAATTTTTTAAAGTGCACACTGCACACCATGCTGAGATATGCCAAGTTTTTGGCTAATAGCACCTCGGGAATTATTGGTGCAAAAATACTGCTTTATTTCTATCAAATTATATTATTTTTGGCACTTTCTATAGATTCAACTAAAGAAATGGGAACATATATGGGAAAGGCTGCCAGTAACAAAGTGCCTTAAGATGCAATTTAAAAGTGGTTCTGTTATGTGTTATGTGTAGACACAGCACTAATTCACCACTAATTCATCCCTTGAGTTAAGTTACCTTCTTATGTTTGAATTATTCATAGGTCAGTGTTAGGTAGCTTAACAAATGAAACATTCTTCTGAAAAAATGATTAGGTACAAGGACTGGACTGAACATGAGTGAAAGAAACGTCGGCTCCTTGGAAACAAAGAAAAAGAGAAAGAAAGAAGGGCGGGGGGCCTCAAGACTTTTGCACAAAGCTGTATATCAGGGTGACAGCCCAGGTTGACATTTTTGGGAGACAATGTTGAATGTTTGCAGTCATACTGAAGAAAAGTATGCTGTGTTTGCAGATGTTAGCAATGTGGTGTTTAATGTGTGAAGGCTTGTTGAGAACAGACCAGTAATTAAAGTGTCTTCATGTGCCGATCAGCACTTGAATTTGAAGTTCAAGGGAAAGCTCTCAAAAGCTTTACAAAAGTGCTTAAAATACAAAACAGCCTACCCTTTTCAGTATGTCCATCTTTACACCGGGTTACTACACTGACACCCAGAAGCAAAGGGGGCCTGTAAACTGAGACTGCCGTGCTCGTTACAACGTCAGGGTCCTTCCCATTACATTAGAGGATTTATGACTCTATAAATGCTTGCTGTAGTGATTATTGCGCAGGTCTGCAATTATTTTATTGAACACTAGGGTTGCCTGGCAAGTCACCCCAATAATGTTTCAGTTAGAGAACAAAAAGTGACCATAAAATAAGTTGGGTGCTTTGAGGAGGAGCTGTAATTCCTTCAAGAAGTAAAGTGGCCATGTTATTTGAATTGATTAACCGGCTTCTGCATGCACAGTCACTGGAGGCACAGAGGGCAACTTTAGGACTCTGTTTAGTCATTTGTTTGTTTGCTGGCAGACACTCGGGCCTTGCAGCGACACTGCCAGACAGCACTGTCTTGCTGCTGTGTCACATGATGAAGTTTCTGCCACTGTGGACTTTCACTGTGCTTCTGTTCCTCACAAAGTCCAAAGACTTGACAACATTAAATGTCCTGTATGATGTCATTATGTCATATGCTGTATGTCAACCTGTGACTGACTGACAGCCTGTCCTGAGTTTAACTTGGTCCTCTAGGATTTGATTCACCCTCCAACAGCCCTCTTTGATTGGATGGTGATCTATTAAAACTAAATTTAACAGTTTCACAGAGGTCGTAGAAATATTCTGACACATTACCCTCACTTACAGCATTTTTGCACTGCTGTTCACAGAAAGACGCTCAGCAAAGAATTTCTAGTTACTGTTTCATTAATAGATTTACTGGGCTCCTAATTTTATTTATTCTCTGGTATAACACTATCACTCACTGTGCACGACAGGTCTTACAACAGCTTAAAATATAACAGAAATCTGCAACTGCGGCTGGCATGTGTGAGTCAGTCGCCTCTAAGATCTTCTCCTGTTTCTGTCACACACGAAACACATGTACAGCTCTGTGCACGCATGAACGAATGCCAGAGATTGTGCTAGCAGGAGAGATACATTTCAGCACATTCTGTCAGTCTGGAGTGCATGAAATGGGTAAAGACACCCAGCCCTCCCCTTTTAGTCGCAAACACACCTCAGTAACCCAGTCTCACCAAAACCACAGCTGCTGCCAAGTGGCCCACATAAGTCGGTGTTCTCCCTGCAGCAGTAACCAGTAACACACCCAGAAAAACCTCTAATTAAACTCATCATGTTCAATTTTTAGATAGATAGATAGATAGATAGATAGATAGATAGATAGATAGATAGATAGATAGATAGATAGATAGATAGATAGATAGATAGATAGATAGATAGATAGATAGATAGGTGAGGTTAAATTAAGGGAATGAATCTCTACTTTTGAACTGCAATAATGTAAAGTGACAAATTTTCCAAGAACAGAATAAAATAAAATAGTTTGTGCTACAGGAATACAATAGGTGTGTGTCTTAATAACTCAGTCATGCACTCGTAGTGTATATAACGTAATATAATAGGATATTGTGTGACACCAACAAAGAACAGATTAGAATAGAAGTCTATGAGCATGCCTCTCCATCCTCCGACAGTCCTGCAGGCCGGCCCGGCGCTGCTGTTGCTGTCGGAGCATGCTGACAGGCAGATCGCCGCTGTCAGAAGGACCATAAATCATCCGAGCGGATGAGCCTCACCTCGCCCCTCTCGATCCGCTCCACGATGCTGGCGAACTCCGTCATATCCTCCGAGTCCGACATGGCTACAGATGATGGTGATGATGGCGGGAATGACGATGGATGCACAGTAAATAGAAGAAGAGAGCACCTCGATATTTAAAAATGCAGAAAAAAAATGACGCAAACAACTGCTGCGGCTTGTTAAAGAAACAGGATAAAAGCTTCACAGCTTCGCAGGGGAGGTGAGACAACACCAAGAGAGGAAGAGCCGCTCCTCAGACCACATCATCCATCCTCTCTCGTCCTCCCTCCCTCTTTCTCTCTCCGCACGGGTTTAGGTTTGTCCGTGGAGACTACAGTAGCCCACATATGCCGGCAGCAGTTTAATTTTAGTTAGCCTCATCTTGGAAGGAAAAACCCCGCCCTCCCTCCTTTGTAGCCTCCTGTGCCATCTCCCTCCTTATCCCCACATCATCCCTCGGCGGCGATGTCTCGCCTCACACAGCTCTTTGTACTCGCCTGATCTACCATTTATCACCCCCCGAGTGAATGACTTCCCTTAATCTGTCAATCACTACAAAATCATAATCATGTCAGCCTGAAGATTAAGGGTCGGGTAGGGGGGGGGGGGTCTCAAATCAGTTAGTGCCGCTTATTCAAGTTTCTTTTACGCATGGCTGGCGGCGCACTCACGTGCGCACATGACGCTTTATGGGCCGACTTGTGGTCATTTAGCCTCACGTATGAGACTACAGGTAGCCTTTTTGTGCCACTATTTGGTTCATTTTGTTGTTTGGGAAGCTGAAAACCGCCCCTTGAATGTGACGAATCCAGACGTGTAGAGGTTTGGAGAAAAAGCCAGATTGTGAAGCCGGATTAAGTTCGTGTTTTTAATTTTTCTGGCAATTCCACTTGTTCCGCGTCGGCAGATGGCTGCACGGCTTCATGCAGATATATTCCACCCCATTGAGCATGTGGAAGGGGGACAAGCAGGCACACTGCCCTGACCGAACAACCGAAGCATAACAAACTTATTAAGTATGTTTCCAGTGGCTCCCAACCACGGATACGATCACAGTCAGTTGGCAGCAGTCGAAAAATCTCCTTAAAAAAACATTTAAAGATGCAGGTACATAACTTAACTTCTAATAGAATACTACAATAAAAAATACGAGCACCCCATCGTTGAATGATTTAGAGGTCACTAGGATCAACTTGTGGACTGAACAGACAGCAGTGAGAGGCTGCATTTAGCCAATGATGAGGACAGAAGGATAAATTGAGGGATTATCAAAGCTGAACTTCTGTCTGAGGGCAATGTGATTTCACCAGATTTCAGTGGAAAAATCTCACACCAAAACTAAATGTGGCCCTCATCATCCTGGCACAAGGAAAACCTGAGGGATGACCACACACCGTTAGTAAGAACTCATCGTGTAGGAGGCATTAATGTCTGGAACAGAGTTTATGGCCATCCATCACGTGCTGCTGCGATGCAGTGCTTTAGTTGTCATGTACATAAACCCGAGATGACACATAACTACCCCTTAAAATGCCACAGTGCTCTACACCTATTGCAAAATCAATATAAAGTACTGATTAACGTGTTTCACTAAGTAGGACTGACAGAGAATACATGTTTTATAAGCACACATTAGTTCACCTAAGGCCCTGTGATCGTTCCAGATGAGTCATTAATATCACATGAAAGGCAGAGTGGTAAACATGCTGCATTTCTTCACTTGTTTTAGTAGAAACAGCTCAGTTGGCGACTGAGTTTGCATTAAGCGATGTTTACCGACTCATATTAGGTCTTCTTTGCTGGCAGATATACATGTGGGAGCATGAGAGGTGTTGATGAACTCCACAGCTGCAACTTGCTGCCAAGGGAATATCTCCAGACATCACCAGTCTGGGTTAGGCTGTAATCACTTGGGTAAAAATACTTTCCTAACCTCATGTTTGTATTTCTATTGCTTTCTGTGGAGTGGGGGGCAAAATGTAAGATCCACTGCTGTTTAACATTTTATAATGTCCAAAGATTGGATATCAGTGCCACTGGGCTCCATTAGCCTGGCTCGTGTTATCCTATCAGTGCCAACAGTGAAGTCTGTGACTGTGCTGTGCAGCTCCCAGGTGGGACTCCATGTATGTTTGCACGTGTGATCTGTATCCAGAGGAACCCCCCACCTCCCCCACAGCTTTTAATGATGTTTCAGTTACTGACCTAATAAAGCAGAGGGGAAAAAATCATCTCCCAGCTTTACTCACTACACAAGCCATCCACACTGTAGAAACATGAAAGGCAACTGAGGCAAATTGAGGGAAAATACCGACCAGCTGTCATCTTTCGATGTAAAAATAAAACAACAACAGTTGAGTCACCGAGCCATATGCAGGACACAGTGAAAGGAAATAAAGCCTTTCATAAAGAAACTCAGCTGTTGCGGGCAGCATGAATCATGTAACACCCAAAGGAGCGAACACTTGCTTTGTCTCTTTTTGCTGTAAGGAAGTATTTAACATGAGATACTTCCATCCAGGAGGCATTAAGCAAGGGGAAATCCATCTTTGGCATGACAGCTGGGATGACAAGATTCACAATAGTGAGAATAAAGTGCCATGCCATGACCCGTCAGACCCAGGAGAAGCATTTTTCTCCCCACCACAGCAAAGATCGAAACTTTTATCCAAACTTGGTCCTGTTTTCATTCTGAGACTGATCCAAGACCTTTAAGGTGGACAGGTGAGAGTCCATACTCATGTTTTAGTGCAAAAAGGGGACAGGGACTGACTCTGAAAGGACTAGTTGAAGATCACATTTTTGATAGTTTTGTGTTTTAAGAAATTCGTGCTTTATTTCTTTCTGTGAGTATTTATTGCAGCTAATGATTAAAGAGATTTTTTATTGTCGATTGTTTGTAATTGCTGTTGCAGTTGTGGATGCTTATTGTAAATATGGCCAAAGTTTCAAATAATGTCTCTGTATACCCAGGCTTTAGACTGCTCAAAGTGTTCACTTACAGCTTTTTGGGATCTTTATGAGGCCAAACAGGCTGACAGCTCTGGTGCTTCCACTCAGAATCAAGCAGAGCTTGATGGGAAAGACAGTTGCAGCGTGGATGTTTGAGCTGCTCCCATTTGAATCTCATTCATGTTTGGAATCTTGTCCTTTCAGTGATAAAGCCAAAGTATTTGTAGGCTTAGGTTTCCTTATGAAATGATTTTTTTGAAGAAACTTGCCACATAGGAGGGTCTCAGTGGCAGGGAGGCAGGGATAGGATTTATTTCCTTATTACACCTTTGTGCAGATAAAGGCATTTCAAAAGCTACAGGCTACTTGCTATATGCAATTTCAATCTGTATTTTTCATTATAAGAGGAAAAGCCTTCTTTCCCAATAAAACAAACACATGGCATGTACAGTATGTTTTTTCCCCTTTTGGTGCACATCTGGAACATAATCATTTGCATTTTCGACCAATTTTGGTAACCCCCATGGCTTTTCACCTCCAGGAATGAGTCTGTTTTTAACAAGCAAAATCAATAATTTGTGCAGATGATGCACACTGGCCCCACGGGACAAAACTAAACTGTTTTTTTTTCTGAATCTGAAGCTGTTGATACTGAAGGAAAAACTTCAAGAGGGGCCAGTAGATTTGTCCACCATCTCCCAGATTACAGAGTACCTGACAGACAGGCCACAGTTTGTCAGACTGGCTTATCATCGTCTGACATGGTGACGGGCTGTCTCCATTCCTGTTCCCTTTGTGCACCTCAGATTTTGAATACAACCCTATAGAAACACTCTGACGATTCTGCAGTGGTTGGATGTACTAATGATAAGCAAGAGGAGGAGTACAGAGCACTAGTGGATGATTTTGTGTGCATTCTGTGAGGAATCACCTGCTTGTGAATGCGAATAAGACCAAAGAGATGGTGACGACGAGCACAGCTACACGACCAGTGTTGGTCCTGGGACCGATTGTCTATTTGATGGAGGTTTACCCATGCAACCATGACGGCAACAGGCTGACCTGGAAGATGAGCAGGCTCTGTTTACTAATAAAGCTGCAAACCACAGCAAAACAGACATTATCAGTCTGCTGTAGCGAGCACAGTGTACGGAGCAGGAAGGCTGGCTCTGTGATTGGCTGAAGTAACAAACCTAACCACCTCTGCTGCACGCACTGGACAGCAGCAGAGAAACTTTCTCTAACAGGCTGATTCAGCCACATGGACAGATACAGGAAGTCTTTCATAGGTCATGTGACACATCTATCTGAAAATCATGTTTTCTCATGTTAATGGTTTATTCAAACCCTGCACCCAGGAACCAGACACGCAGCAAAAAAAAAGGGTGGACAGATCTATATTTAAACGTATACTTTGTTTCCTTATTTGGATTTCAAATCAGATTTTACTTTAGTGAAATATGTTGCCATTTTGAATTTTATTTTACTGCGCTATACACTATTATACCTATATTGTTATAGGTTGTATTAACCTTTATTTTTAACTTCTGTACCGAAGAAATTCTCCAGCTTTTGAGGTTAAAGTGCGACTTAGCTAAAGTGAAAAGCTGCACGAACCCACCCACAGAAAACAATTCAGACAGTTAGTACAGGTTTTATTTACCATACATACAGTTTGCACTGCCAAGCCAGAGCCAACATCATTTCATTCAAAGCTATAGACAAACAGTACATCACATGCCAACATTTGCATATCCAGTTCCTCTAACAGTCTCACTCACGTCACCGTAAACCTGGTTCTCTCTTGCACGATAGAAGTCACATATTTATAGACATTTACATGTGTATCTACACTCAATATCTCTACAAAGCATAGAAAAAATAAATTTCATTACCTTTATTCTTACATTATTCATTATTACATTATGTATATTTATTGATGGCAAAGCAGGGGTTTATGGTTTGACCACATGTTGCTGGATCTCGGAAGGAAAACAGTTTTCACTGCAGCTTAAAGCACAAAGCCGTCGTCCACCTGTTTTGGGACAGAGTGGACTGCGATGCGACCGGGGGAGAGCACAGGTGACTCTGCTGAGACAGCCTTCATCTGCAGTCACGTGGCAGAGCCATTAATCCAATCTTTCATGCTTTTTAAGAAAGTGTCCACGGGGAGCGTTAGAGTGAAAAAACAAAACACCCCAAAAACAGATTCCAGTAAAAAAAAAAAAAAAAAAAAATCACTTCCATCAGTCAGATCGTACAGTCTGATTGTATAAGCACATTTAACAAAAATGGGAGGAGCAAAGAGTTTAGAGAGCAGTCGTTACCCTTCCTGTAAGTTTACATGCATTTAGAGTAGATGGTTCCTTCCTCTTTATTCTCCTCCAGGAAAGAAAAATATCCTGGGCGTCTGTTGACAGAAGGAGCATCCCTAACCCAGTTTAACTATGCTGCATGTACAGAATTGCAGTATTCACAGAGCACTGACCCAAAACGACGCTGCACGAGGCACATTTCAAAGTCAAATTTGAGCGAGTGACAGGCCGAGGATGGCCTGAGGAATCTGTATAGGAAGCAGAAGTGACGTCCTAAGATGCAGATCATTAAATTTCACCGGATCTGGCTCTACAGTGGTGCAGCAGAAGTAACAGTTTTCTTTCTTACAGAGCAAAGAAAATCACAACACATTGATTCAAGAATATAATGATGACTTTAAAAAAAGAAAAAGAAAATTACTTTTTTTTTCTGAATTCAGATCCTTTCTTTACTTATCTAAGGCTTAATTCAAGAACATCTGAAAAAGATGCACTGAAACAAAATCTTAGGAAAAATGATACTATAGTAACAACGAATAGCCACAGCAAAGCCTGTCGCTTTAGGAAAAGCATGCAAACATGAACGATAATAAAGCATTGGCTAAAAAGTAGCTGTAAAACCAGGCTATATAACACTGAGGGCTTTGTTGGGAGTCGAGGAGAAGACGTCAGCCTACATTGGTTTACTTTTAATAATAGATGGCTCAAATTATTTATTTATTCACCTCTTTTTTCCTCCGTCTCCCTGGTCTGTAACCTTAACTGAAAACGAGGTCAATTTGGAGGAAAGGGAGATGATGCCAGGACCGGCTTTAGTTTAGATGGTAGGATAAAAAGAAAAAGATTGTGAGAACGGCTGTTGCATGCAGCCTACAGTGAGGGTGCAACCACTGCAGGCAGCGTTTGCTTAGACGGCGACCCCGGTATGAAAGGATGTGGCTGGGAGAAGATGGTTATTTGGGAATGAGAGAACCTCAGTGAGGGCAGGAGGTGGCGGCTGTGATCAACTCAGTGTCGTGTGTCACTCTAAGGGTTGTTTTTGAAATTTAAAACTCTCTGCCTCGGGTCAAGAGTAAAAGGTTGCCTAAACGACATGTGAGTGGTGTTCCTTTGAGCACCTGTGCGGTAAACCCTACCAGCTCTGCCTCAGTGATTTAGGGGTCTGGGGTCAGATCACTGCTAAATACTTTGTGATGAACATTTTCGGTGGGGGGGGATGCAAGTAGCTCGTTGGGATAACACTTGCTTCTGTTTCCTGACACTCTGTGGTCCATTCTGCTCACGCTCATTGTTCTCTGTTGTTACCTTGCATCCTTTCTGCACTGAAAATAACTGCACTGTTCAAAGGAATACATTTCCTCAAGCTACGGTGCTATTGTCTCATCTTTTCTTACCGGTTTGAGGCTGGTTAGCGCCTTGCAGGGAGCATGCAAGCTAGCGAATGAGCACAGGTCAGGATGCAGGAGTTGTGTTAGGATGGGGTCTGCTGCTACAACCGGGAGCTACTACCTCTGCAGGAAAGAAGGTGGTTTTCCCCTTCTTAACAAACTCCCTGGAGAGGCTCAATCTCTTTTCTGTTAGCCGTCAGAGAAAAATGCAGACAAAGAATGATATTTTCTAAAATGATTTGCCTGCAGCTAAACCCATAACCACCTTTTTCATTAATTTCACACCAGGCGCTCTTTAATTTAAATCTTGATCAGTGCACACAGCCTGCAGTGGTGAAACTGGGAGATGAGTAAACCTGGCCTGGTATCACCTTTGGGACATGAGAGCTTGAGGCTTTAAACAGGTTCACAAGCAATGTCAGGATGGAAATGCTACAAGGGCAACAAAACAAAAAGCAAAAGAAGGAAAAGGAGACTATGCTTCGAATTCTTTAAGTCTTTGAATGAAAAGGAGACCTTAACAGATCTCACATTTAAAATTTAGAGACATTACTCAGCAATAGCATAATCTTAGCAAATAAACCTGATAAAAAGACAGTGTGGATGCTCCCAGCCCTCCAGGGATCCCCCCTTAAACACTTATTACAATGTTTCTCATGTACATTTAGAGTTTTGATCCTTGGCTATGAAGATATTGTTCACAATGATGATGAGCAGCAAAGCTCAAAAGGCCATTATCTAAAAACTCAATGGAACAATGGAGGCATCAGAAATTTCAAGTTTATAGCAGCTCAAATTTGACTTTCTGGCACGTTTTTATTCCCACGAACCACAAACCGCACCGTTATTGACTACTGTGCGAATAAAAGGCAGCAAAAAACGTGAGGCGTGTGGCTCTTAACGGAAGAGTTGCACTGGATGGATTTAAAGTGAGCGTCCCAAAGTTACTGCTTTTGTAAAGAAGAGCGTTCTTCAGTCCTCACATGAGATGGCCTCTTGGTAAGTGGCCAAACCTCTTCAACAAGTCCAGTCCTCCTTGACTGGTAACTGTTCGACGTTGCTGATAACTGAAGCCATTGAGAGGGAGCGCCGCGGTTCATCCGGCTTTCAGTGCTGACGTCCGCAGGTGTCGGTGTTGTCTCTCCATGTCTGCTGCAGCTGTTGGAGGTGCTGAAAGGCTCTCTGGGTGATGTTAAGACCGGGGTGGACCTTCTTCAGATTGGGCTCTCCAATCAGGGACAGACCACAAAGCCCTAAATATGCATGAAGAGGATCTGACAGAGAGGCAGAGAGATTGAAAGAGTGGAAAGAAGAAACTAGGTCAGAGATGATAACATGCATCACAGCACAAACACCTGTATGTGACACGTCTGTAGCCTTTGCAGTACTCGTACACTGACTGATGACGCCAGAGGAAAAAAATGGAAGCCATTTTTGCTCAGTCTCTTTCTTATTGTTGAAACATGAACTCTGACCTTAACTGAGGAAAGTGAGGCCTGCAGTTCTTTAAATGATGTTCCAGGTTATTCTAGGTTACAGAGCTCTTGGAACAAATTTGCCAGGTTGGCCACTCCCAGGAAGGTTCACCACTGTTGAAAGTCGTCTCCATTTGTCTCACTGTGGTTCACTGGAGTCCAAAAGTCTTAGGAATAGCTTTATTACCCTTTGCAGACTGACAGATGCCAGAGATTTTGTTTCTCAGCTGCTCTCGAGTTTCTTTAGATTGTGCCATGTTGTGCACGTTATTCGAGATCTTTTAACCTGCTTCACTTTGTCAGACAGCTTCTATTTAAGTGATTTCTTGATTCACCAAGAATCTAGCCATAATCAGGCCTGGGAGTGGCTAGTGAAACTAAACCCAGCTTTAAAAAAAAAAAAAAAAAGATTTTGGTTAAGCACATTTAATTTATGATTTAACAAAAGAGGGCAGGCGGGGCAGGTTAGATAACTCGAGTACAACAAAGCCATCTTTGTCTAATACTAAAATGTGTTTGATGATCTGAAACATTTAAGTGTGACAAATATGTCAAAGAATAAGAAATGAGGAAGGAGACACATAACTAAACAGATTCAGAGTCTATACAGCACCATGAGAGCTGTTGGCATTTTTTGCACCATCATCATATTCTATCTGCAGTATCAAGGTGAGCTGGTACCGTTACTAGCTTGAAATCATATTACTGGGAGCTTTCCAATTTCATGCTCAAGTCTAATGTAAGAATTCAAGAAGACTACAACTATGAAACTTGACCGGCCTCTTAAGTAGAGGAACAAGAAGGCAAGTAAGGTCTAGTAATGAAAAATCTCTGCATGGTCTTGAGTCCCGACGTCCGTCATAAACCCCAGTTTAACCACTGGATAAGATGAACGTGCTGGATGTCCCTTTACCCATCCATATGCAGTCAATAAAACAAAAACCTCATTTCACATAAGAACCTTCCTCCATATGGTTTTCTTGCACTGAACCTTTAAGTAGATATAAATAATGCATGCAGGTCGCCTCTGTGGTCGTTTCACCTCCCCTGGGACGAGAGTAAAAGCTGCACGAGCCAGTAAATGAGCAGTAATTGAATTATAATGAAATGACAGATGATTGGACACAGACATTAGAGTCAATCAAAGCACCATTAGTGGCATCAATCAGGAGTCAACAAGGACTCAAACTAAAGGCTGAACAGAAGAGACGTCTCCATCAGTCCAAGGTTTGAGGCGGTTTGACTGATAAGGAAATTATCAATGTCCATTTAGCAAACTGTCTACTGGGGCGATCGTGGCTCAAGAGTTGGGAGTTCGCCTTGTAATCGGAAGGTTGCCGCTTCGAGCCCCGGCTTGGACAGTCTCGGTCGTTGTGTCCTTGGGCAAGACACTTCACCCGTTGCCTACTGGTGGTGGTCAGAGGGCCCGGTGGCGCCAGTGTCCGGCAGCCTCGCCTCTGTCAGTGCGCCCCAGGGTGGCTGTGGCTACAATGTAGCTTGCCATCACCAGTGTGTGAATGTGTGTGTGAATGGGTGGATGACTGGATATGTAAAGCGCTTTGGGGTCCTTAGGGACTAGTAAAGCGCTATATAAATACAGGCCATTTACCATTTACTTACCCAGAGATGCAGATGAACATTAAAGCAGAGCTGTTAGCTCTGTTTTAGTTACAAATAATGATACCTCTATCTGGCTCTTTAGCAGCTAAGTGCTAAATGTGTGGGTCCGAGCAGGTAGCACAGAGAATTGTGTGACAGACAAATAGTATCTTTAGGCACTTCGTTACTAGCAGCCTGTCACAAACGCATCGTTTCTTTCCGTTTCTTTCCATTTCTTTTCCGTTTCGTTACAACTTGGCATATCTTAGCATGCTGTGCAGCGTGCTCTTAAAAAGATTGAAGAAACTGGACAAATCTGAAAGTCATGTCCTTAAGAAACAGGAAAAAAAAAATGGCAAAAACCTGACACGGGACCAGAGATGCACCTGAACCTTCAGCTGATCCATCTACTATTAACATCAGCCGTTCTTAAGGAAGGCAAACAGGGAGAGAAGGCTGAGGTGTGCTAAATTACACAGCCATCTGTAAAACATGGTTGATCTCTGTCATGGTTTGGCACTGCATTTTAGCCAGTGGTGTTGGGATCTTGTAAAAATTGATGGAAATATAAATACAGAAAACTCTGTTTAGATTTAGATCCACATGAAAATGACCCCAAACACACTACCAGAGTAGTAAAAGCATACCTGGATAGAAAAACCATACAATGGGGCAATATCATAGATTGGTCTCCCCAGAGCCCGAACCTCAATATTATTGAAGCAGTGCGGGATCATCTTGACAGAGAACAGAGCTTTGAATGTCCTTGAAGAAGTATTTCCAAAGACTACTTAAAGAAATGACAACAAAGCTTGCCTAACAGAGTTCAGGCTACATTGAAGAATAAATATTGTCATACCAAATATTGACTTTCATGCTCCTCAGAATTGTACAGCCTCTGTTTTCCCCTTATATCTTGCATTCCATTTTATTTTTGAATATGTTTCAATAAATCGCTGCACCCATTTCCCGTTTTCCTAGCAAAATATAAAGAAACGAAGGGTGACTCAAGACTTTTGCACAGCAGCGTATTGATCAATGCCACTTCAAAGCACTTTCTCCAACATGAATCAGCATAAGGCTGCTTTGATCACTAAGCTACGCCTTTGGGCCACGAACTGTCTCTTGTAAGTGTTCTAAAAGCAGAGACACGCGTATACAATAAAGGCAGGAGCTTTCTTTGTGACAACCATTTGGTTTGTTCAAATTCTGTCACGTCACTTACAGCAAAAAAAAGTTAGCTGAAAAGACCTGTGGATTTTATTTGATTTTGTTTTTTTAATAAACAGCTGATATTTTGTTGGTTCAATTTAATCACTTTAAACTGGAATTTCAGCCACTCTTACCCCGTGTAATCCCACATATTCCTGTTAATCAGATTGTTAAACAGTACCTGTGGACAAACTTGGGCTGTGCCAAATGTTCAAAGTATATTTGGCTTTATTTGGTGCAGATCTGCTAAACAAATACACAACACCTTCTTTTGTTCCGGGCTATTGTTGCTGTCCCATCTTCCCAAGCCAGTTCCTTCCTGTGCATGACTGCGCAGCTCAAACACGCACACACACAGAAGTCCAGCGGTATCTGTTCCCATACTGCTGCAGTCTCTTTTATTTCCTAAAACTCTCCTTTGTACATGTATATTCACACGGCTTTGTCATCACACTGTCTACCTGCCCTGTTCACCTCATTGTTCCTTCCACCCTGTCTTCCCCTGCCTTGTTCCTGTAACGTGAGGAGCCCGATCTGCTGTGTCCTTGGCTACCAACAACAACCACCTCATCAATTACACATTACAAGGGCGAGGAAGAAAGCACAAATGCGGACCAGACGAGCAACTAGACCATTGAAGTTTAGGGTTACAAGAGCTCATCCGCTGATCTCAAATAAAACCGGCAACCACAGCTCCACCCTGACCTCCCTGTACCTGTGGAGGGCATGGAAACTGTTCAGTAAGAGAGAGAGGAAAATAAAGGTATCCTAACTGCTTACATCCACCACCTCTTATCCTTGAGATATTTAAAGCCACAGCAAAGCATAGTAACCTAAACAGAGCTTCTACAAAAATAACCTCTATGCAAACAAACAGCAAAACTGATTTTTGTAAAAACTATGGGTGGAATCCACATTAGGCTTTTGAGTAGTCGGGTACTTTTTGCACTTTACCTAATGACTACATGTACTGTGAGATGCTTACCTGGATGGCTGTCTGGCCATTTGGCGAAGCCGCCCACCAACCGATCCTGCGTGGACAGGATGAAGCTCCGGTTCTTTTCAAAGTTTGTATACTGGAACACATCTAACAGCTGGAAAATAAGGGTAATAAGAAAAAGGAAAACATCTGCAAGAGACTCTAACAAAACAAATGCACTGGTATACATTTAGAGAGCGCTGTTTATTATAAGATTAAACTGGCTCAGTACACACTCATTTCCAAAGAAGCAGAGCAGACTGTGTTTAGAGAAGTCAAACACATATGACAACATTTATTTCCACAAAGGTGAAAACCAGTGATTACACACACTTGATATTATCCCTCTATATACAGACATCAAGGGGGAAAAACAACAAACCTCAGTGTGAGCCATCTGCAAATATTTTGTTTGACTGTGAAATTTTAATCCTTCTGGCGCTTGACAACCCACAAATCTACTGTTTTCTTGCACTGGGTTTGCTTTAGCACGAGTGTGTTTGTGTGTGTATTTAGGTCAGGCTTTTAGCCTATATGGAAGTGAAAACCAACCTATGTATTAATTACCACATGTCCCGGTGTTTTATATGCTGTGCAGGCTGAAGGACAGAAATAACATGCTGGGACTTTTTCTGTCCCCAGCCTACTTTGTGGTCAGTTTTTCCCTCAGGGGCAAAAATATTTGTCCCTCCAGTTTGTCTTCATTGTACATTCCTTCACATCCACCCTGATAATTTCAGCAACTTGCGATTGAAAAATTCAAAAACTGTGGCAAAAAAGTAGCCGGAAATGCCACGGGGACTCAACGGCACCGAGCTGTTGTAATGTAACTAGATGATTACATTTCCGTGTCCATATCAGGTGACGCTGTAGGGTTTCAGAGGGGTTTGCGGCTTACAAGCAATTAAATCCCCCAGTAAACCACGAGTTTAGACGATGTGAGATTTTCAAAAATGATTCACATTTAGTGAATGCCAATATATTCTAAAGTGTAACATCTTCTATTCTGTAATAAAGAGAAATTTCATAAACTTAACTTCTTAAAAGGTTCTATAAATGAGACAATCGACAGGCCCACATTTTTCCCAGTGTGAACATGTAGGGTAATAGCCTCTGTAGGAGGAAAAAGAGCAGCACTTCCTCACTGTGTGCTGCAATCTAAGCTTCCCTATTTAGTGTTTCGGTATCCGGTTTGGCTGTACATCCATGTTGGTGCACAGGAATCACTTCCTCTTAAACTGCTGGTATTTTAATTGCCATTTAGTGCAGCACCCAGCTTCACTTTTAATGCATGCAAAACGGTGTCTCTATTAGAGATGGACCGATCCGATATTACGTATCGGTCCGATACTGACCTAAATTACTGGATCGGATATCGGAGAAAAATAAAAAATGTAATCCGATCCATTAAATATCACGAAAGCACCTCACAAAACTTGCAACACGCAGTAACTCACCTCAGAACGTTAGCACGTCGGAGCAGTATGCATCACGTGATAGAGCGGCTGTGGCATGCGGGACCTGTCGGTGGTCTGGATAGCATGTGGAGCTTCGCTAGCAACCCTGCATTTCATCTCCGACAAAGTTATCCCCGAGAGAAGTAAAGCAAGTGTGTAAGTCCATCTCTGAATGTTTGTAAAGCATTCCTGCGTTAAGCTTAACAAACGATATATGGAGCGACTGCCTCTTCTTGCTGCTACTTCAATCATGAAACTGCTTAACGATCAGCTGATCGGCTTTTCTGTCATGAGTCCGTGTCTCTTGTTTGCTTTTGGCCCACTTTGCACCAGAAAGAGGAAACCAGCGGCTGAACAACAGCAGCACGTTTAAGCTTGATCAGCTGTTGTTAGAATGTATTTAATATTACTTTCTACACCAGGATCTTTTTCTACGTAGCTGACGGCTGGTAACTGTGCAGGGGCGGATCTAGCAAAGTTTAGCCAGGGGGGCCGATAGGGCATGAACAGGGAAAAGGGGGCACAAAGACATACTTTTCTTTCTTATTCTCATTTAAAATGTCTAGCTTTTAATAAATAATTATCTGACACCCAAAGTTTTAATTTGATGTAAAATGAATAGAAGTCAATTACTGTATATAGTGACTATTAAGTCTAATATATATACCCTAGTAAGCTATAGTACTTTTTCCTTTGGGAAGGTACCATCTGTGCAGTCTGCAATTTTGTTGAAGAAAGATGTTGAATCTATTTAATATTTCTTGAAAAATAATTGATTTCTGTGCATTTTTTTTCACACTGCATCAAATTAAGGTTGATTACGTCGATTAAGCATCATGAGGTGGAGCGTGAGGGGTGGTTCCCTATTTTTTATTTATTTATTTTTGTTGTTGCTGGGAGTTGGAACCCTATTAGTTAGATTGCTTAATATTTACACTAAGTACTCTTTAAAATACCAGAATAGGGAGGATGGTGTAGGTTTAAGTTTATTAGATTGATCAGTATTGCTGAACTATGAAATATTTTTTTTGTATACAGGTATAACAGAATAGCTTTAGTGTAGTTGTTGTTTTAAACTTGAGTATGAACTTGCAGACTTGCAAAATGCAGCAAGATATTTTAAAAAACAGTTTTGTTGGTTAAAAAACACTATATCGGATTCATATCGGTATCGGCAGATATCCAAATTTATGATATCGGTATCGGTATCGGACATAAAAAAGTGGTATTGTGCCATCTCTAGTCTCTATATGCGTGCACGTGTCTGTCCCACTGGTCTTTACCTCCAATGTAGCTCCCACCCAAAAGGAGTAGCATGTATCTACGGGTTTGTTTGGGCGGCCGTGGAAACCGCTCTGCTGCCTCATGATGCACCAGCGCCGGATCCGGTCCAGTTCCCGCTGACTCAGTGCCTCCTCCAGTCGACCCATCAGACACAGAGAGGCTATGGCGCAGTACGTCCAGCCGCCTAGAAACACAACACAGGCTCATTAAATTTGACTAATCTGACAATGTATTCAAACTGGAAAGCAGCGCCGGTGGTTCATGTGTTTTGGTGACAAACAAGATGATTGCAGGGCACGGCAATCAAAACACAGATTTTATATCTGTGTGTGGGCTCAAATAACTCACAGGCTAAACGTAAGACGAGAAGAGAAAAACCTTTAGAGATGCTTTGTTGAGGGCTGAAAAACAGAGCATCATACAGCTGGACTAATACCAGCGTGAGAGTTTTGATTGATTGATGATAAGCTGTTATCAGAGCAGCCATAAGCAATCTTCTACAATCCAGCTGTCAACTGCTTTCATTATCACAGCTGCTCTAGCTGACCTCCACACATTATGAACATCACTGCCAGCTTATCTGTGTTTGTTTGAACGTGGTAACGTGTGAAGGGGAGACACAAAGAAAAGGCGTGGTGAAGTGTTTGGGTCACGAGTGTAAATCTGCCAACATGCTACACTTGCCTATAATCAGCCATGTCTAGCTCCCTTTCTGCTTGAGGCGAAGGAAGAGGAGATAAATATAAATGTCAAACAGAACTGAGGGGAATCCTAACCATTGACTCTAACCGCAGGGTTGGGAACAATCGGCTTTATAATAAAAATAGACCCTAAAAGCAGCTTTCTGTTTGGAAAGTATAACAATATTCACACCTGAATGTAACCTTATTTCCTCCTGTGCCAACATATACACTAAAGTCCCAAAGCTTGAGCCAACTTTCATTGATTTATTTTAAATAATCTGGGGAGTATGACCTTCTTGTCATTTTACTTACTAGTGGTCTTGAGCACTAGTTCTCCAGGCTTTCCCAAAATTAGTTTCTAAGTTCATTTTTGGACTTCGGCTGCTTTTTCCACTCATTTTCAGGCAAGTCCTTTGACCGAAACATTTTCAAAAGATGTAAAAAAAGAGGTGGCATGAAAATGAACCAAACTCACGGGATGAACTAGTGTTACAACAGACAACTTGGCAAGGAACTAATTTTAAATTGTAAATAAAAGCACATAATTTATTCTCATTTTAGTTTAATTTAGTTTAATCTTCCAAAAATGCCAAATATAACATAAATTGACAAGGATAAAATTGTATTTTTGGACCAACAAGGTGATTCCCAAAGTGCTACTATCCCAAAATAGGAACATTGCAGCATAGTGTGCGGTTAAAATTAGGAAAAGTGGAAGATAAAAGAAGAAGTGGCTTGCCTTAAAAAAATAATAATAATAACTATCTACAGGAGATGAAATTAATCTGAAATTCATGTCCTTATGAAACAGGACAAAAAAAAATCTTAAGGGAGGGGGAACAGGGAGAAAGGGCTGAGCTTAGGGCTGTGCGATATGACCAAAATCTCATATCCCGATATAAGAATTCTATCATCCGATAACGATATAAATCACAAAAATTTAACATTTTCTGTAAATTCTGTGAATCTCGGGCAGCTCGACTTGCGTGAAGTGTTTCCAGCTGCGCGTCCTTTACCCGGAGTCGAGTGTTTTAACCGATGCATGAAACTATACATTTTTAGACATAAGTTGTAACGGCCGCCGTTTTCTTTGTATTTATTACACGGCGTGCTGCGGGTTGCCTGTTCTAACGTTTGAGTCTAAGGTTTATTTTTTAGCACCTGGCGGCTCATTTTTACTTCTCATCCGTAAAAAATCTGTTCTTTCACGTGATTCAGTTTATTTTGAAAAGTCTCAACAGGATCTTGAGCTTTATTGTGAAAGGTTTATGTGGAACATACACAAGCGGACACGCGAAGGTGTTACCGTCGCTGTTGCTAACGACAACACATAAAAACAGACGCTTGTCCCTCAGTAGTGTGGTTATATTATATATAAGAGAAAGAGAGAACTTTCTCTTATATTAAGAAATTAATATAGCCTCTACAGTGACCATCAGAACGATGAAAAAATATTGCCGTAAACAGTTTATTTTGCGACACCATGAAACAAACGATAGCGTAAAATGAAACGATAGATGTTTTTATATCGTCATCCAATATATATCGTTATATCGAACAGCGCTAGCTGAGCTATACTAGTGAATAACCCAGATTTGACTTCTTTGATTCAAATCATCACCGAAATGTGTGGAAGTCAGGAGAGAGGTGCAACATTGTGTCTACAGCCACCTGTAAAGCAGGGTGGAGGCTCTGTGATTTGGAGCTGCATTTCACTCACTGCTGTTGGGAATCTTGTCAACATCGGTAAAATTACAAATGTGAAAAAGCACAATCAGCTTTTGATCCACCATGCAATACCATTTGGAAAGCACCTGACTGGCAGCAAATTCATGTGTCAGCATGACAATGAGCCCAAACACACTGATAATGCAGTTTAAACACGAGGGGTGACATCTATGGAATTTCTCTGAGGTCTATTTATGACAAAAATGTTGTTTTCTTACCATCTTAAGAAAACAACCATGCATGGCAAGAAAAAGGAGAAAAGTATACCCTGCACATAGTTTTTAATAATACCCCATTTTATGCATTTAACACAATTATCAGCAAAACAGTGCAAAGCAAACAGCGTGGGAGGCCTTGCTGCTGAACAAACACACTTTAGGGATGTATGGGCATCTACTCTGCATCTCTACTGATGTGTAATCAGCCTTCAGACAGAGAATTGGCATGCTTGCAGAAGAGAGCAGAGTCTCAATGAAGGCTGTAATCACAGAGGTCGAATTTATCTCAAGGAAGGAAATCACTGAGACACACTAGAATCTGTGCCTTTGAGCGGTTTCAATTTATGCGTTCACAGCGCCTCACAAAGCTACCACAAAATGATTTCTTCACTGTGCCAAGAAGGTGACAGTAAATGTGTTACTGAGAAGTGTGTGTATTTGTGTAAGAGCATGTAGGATGAAGGCTTTTGTGCCAGAATAACACGGTTTAATTTGAGCGGGGGAGAGCTTAATGAGGGCAAGGTACTGTATCTATAGAGAGTTATTTAAATGGCTAATCCTTTAAAGCACTTAGCACCATCGGGGACGTTCATACCCTTTACTGCGACACAGGCATACACACCCACAAATCCTTTGATCTGATATGAACTCACAAATCGAATCATTATTCAGAGACATTTGTGCTGCGAAATGCGATAATTTTCTTCCACAATGTTCACTTATCTGATAACATAAACAATTAAAATAATATCAGACTCACCATGTGACTCTCGCCCAGCTCCCTGGCCAAACCCGCTGTCATAGGACTAGAAAGAGAGAGACAACGGTTCAAATGTGAGCAAGGATAAAAAAAAAATCACCACATCAGTCTTCTGAATATATATTTATTCACACTGACACCCAATTTAGTAAAAAGATTAAATACATTTGTGTTGCAATCTGTTTCAGTTTTTAGAAACTACCGTATATAATCTCAGTAAAATACATAAACATGCTCTGAGACAGCTCGCAGAGCTCCGACTCCTTTTTCTTTCTTTAAAAATGCCCAGATAAGGTTACCCTGTTGTTTTAAAAGAAGCTGAAACTGTCATGAAACACGACAGTTTTCTACACATATTTATGAAAAACCGCCACCTGCTA
This sequence comes from Mchenga conophoros, assembly GCF_057382185.1. Classification (NCBI taxonomy): domain Eukaryota; kingdom Metazoa; phylum Chordata; class Actinopteri; order Cichliformes; family Cichlidae; genus Mchenga; species Mchenga conophoros. The sequence continues at coordinate 23,531,120 of NC_140537.1, read as the reverse complement.
CAATAGGCAGCTCATACAAAACTCACACTAAATGACAGGCGGTACGCGGGAAAGTCAAACCATGTTTTGTCCCTGTGTATGATCTGATCACGCCTCAACAATAAGGTTTGTAAATGGATACGTGGCTGCTCATAAACAGGCCCTCTGATACATAACCACCCACCACCCACTGCTTCTGGCATACTTACATTCACGAATAATTAACCTGCTAAGCAAAAAAAAAAAAAAAAAAAAAAATTGGTATCCATCCAAAAGTATGAAGCCTGTTATCAACACACCAGTGAAACAATGATAAACTATGTAATAAAAGCCTCTTGTGCTAACTGCCAAAATTATATGAGCTTGTCCTGATACAGAATCAATTTAAGGATTTAGTGGAACCCGCATTGCTTCGAGGACTTGAGCTCTTGATAAAAATATCAGTGTGGTGCAAAAAATGTGTTTTCCCTCCTGGTCGGGAGGGGGGAAAGAACACTCTGCTACAGCTTTAAGACCACACCGCACTGCTCAGCCCCCTCCGTTTATTATAAATGAAGTATTTCTCGGCAGAGTGCCACCTACTGAAGGTGGGTGGCCTGTTCTTCTCATTCAAATGTTGCCGCGCTGTGTTGTTGTTTACAGCTGCAATTTTTTAACATCTACTCACCAAACTTCCTCGGATGTATTCAATGGCCTTTTGGATGTCCATGCCTGACCAGTTGTCCAGCATGTAACAGATACTGGCTGCACAGTAGATAAAGCGTATATCATTCTCACTTCCTTCTGGCACTGCGTAAAAACTGGAAGAAAGAGGAAGCAGTAAAGCCGGATGAGCTACATAAACAACTGGAAATAAGCCTGCTGTCCATTCTGAAGACGAATTTGATTTTTATAAAGCTTCTCAGATAAAACTGCTAAGGCATTGTTTGTGCCGCATTAGAGAGCTGGCAGTCGCAGAGTAAACACTTATTTGTCATGTGTTTGTTCAGAGGTTGCTGACTAATGTTGCTAACTGTCGTTTTTGACCTGTTTTTTTAATCATTAGTGAGGCGGCTGTTACTTTTCTTAACACCAAGTGAACTTGTCAAAGATACTGGCAGTTGTGTTGGCTACCGTTGTCGCCCTTATGAATGGTGGGCGTGCCAAAAGTTACATGTACATTGACAATAAAAAGCTATTCTATTCTATGCTACAGAGAGCACAGATATTTTGTGGAAAAAGTAAGATGTGAGATCTAAGCTCACGATCCATCTCAGGTCGCAGGTTATTGGCTGGAAAATGACACACGTGACCTCGGCCTTGACCGAAATTTGGTTGAACACCTAGTAGGTGGTCACTGTGTGCAAGTGTCACTAAAATCGGATCAATATTCTTGGAGGACTAGTGAATCTTCTGAAAATGGAAAAACACCCACAAGTTCGATTAAATTTTGGCCGACTTATAGGAAGAGTGGATGTTTGGCAGACGTCTGGCCACGGCACTGGCTCATCGGTCATTTGACCAGATGAGCCAAAATCCTCTCGATCGCTTTGTTGCCCGTTTCGTTTTCTTCTATTCTAATTCCCGCACTGATCCAGTGATTGTTTCTGCGTTGTGGCAGCACGCCTCAAGCACAGCTATAAATAGTTACAGGGATGTGGTGACGTCACAGTTCCCACGAGCAAAGACCAATGCCAACAATAATGCCGCTTTGGGAAGGTTTATCCTGCTGTGATGGTTAGAAGAGAGTCGTTAAATTTATAGAACATATAGGCGTCAAACATAAGGCCCTGAGTCCAGAATCGGCTCAGCAAAGACTCTAATTTGGCCCACTGGATGAAAGAGGGCATAAATTTTAGACTTTTAACTGTAGTTTTGCATCTTTTTTCCACTGATAAAGATCTCTCCTATGGCCATTCATACTTCATCAAGGTAACTAAATAACAGATAAACAACTGAATGACAGAACAGATTCTTTTTTCCACCATCTACTGTAGAATTGTCTGTTTCTTGTGTTTTTACAGTGGTTTTCACACTAAACCAAAACTAAATGCATTTTCTGGAAATGAACAAAGGCTTTCTGTCTTATAATTACAGGACATTTTCGGTAGTTTTATATGTTCGTTTCTAACAATGACATCCCAGGAAGTCATGCTGACTGATTCATTTCAGCAGCATTTCTTTATCATGTAGAAACACTGAGACATAATCATCAAACTGCACTTCTTTTTAATAATAACATAAGAAAAGATATCTCAGGGAATAAATGTGCAGCTGAACCTCTTTACACAAACAGAAAGGGACGTTTCACTGATCTACCCCACTAAAGATTTGCAAGCGTTGTATTGTTTTCTTGTTGTACAATCTTTTATCAGGGTGCCTGGAGACTTGCACACAGAACTGCTACTGCAGAATCAAATGTGAGTCAGTCCGTGTTAAGGCTGCTTGTTGTCTCCACCACCTCAGGTGTATTTAAATCGAGCTGCTGAAGGAAATCAGAACGTGTATGTGTGTGCGCTCTGACCTGCCATCCTCCAGCTGCAGCGCCCTCAGACCAGCCAGACAGGCCTGCTTGTTAACCCGGCTAAGGTCATCTCCAAGTATCAGCAGTGAGCACAGCCCAGTATAGGTCATAGCTACATGGCCACTGTCATATGGATGGAGCACACCTGGGCCCTGGAGAAAACATCAGCAGGAGATATTATTTTTACCACTGAAGCTATACGGGAAGAGATTGTAGACAGAATGGTAATAGTTCTGACTACTAATCCTTCAGCTGGAGGGAAGAATAACAAAATATTTGGAGCAGGATTACCATAAATATAGAAAACAACAGAAAAATAGGGATAATAGTAGTGAAGCCGCCTCTAAGACTAATGCAAAAGAAGGTGATGCTTTAGTTTTTACAAAACATAACCTCAAAAAACATGCTGGGGTGGGCGATGGCTGTACCTTAGTGCTGTAAGGGATTCCAATATGTGATGATCCCCGAAACCCACATCGACTTAGGTTGGATTCTGAAAAAAGACAACAGCGGAAGGAAGAGCAGATATTTAACAAAAGGTCGTCACTCCACACAGGTGAAGAAAAACTGGGACAAAGAAAGCATTACTAGATTACTAGAACACTGCTGCCATCTCCTGGTTATGACAGAAACACCACTTACAGTGGACAGCATGCTCCAGCAGTTTCAACATACGATAATTAAACAGTTGTTACATGTCGCACATTTATCACCATTACATCTACAGATCATTATGCCCTGAGTGGCAGGTGCTATTCGCACTTATTGTTGAGTTTATACTTGCTCCACAACACCTTTATCATTTTTTTGATGCATAAATATAAAGATTAAATCACTCGAAACATCTGCAGTTTCATGCCAGAGATCTATTTCCATACCAATGATACATTAGGAAATCTCGAGTGCCTCCTGAGTTGTGTTTTTCACACCTAATGACAAGAAATTTTATGTGACGCCAAACATATGGCAGCAACAAAACCGAGACCAATCAGGCATGGCTACCCCTCTGTAATTTCTGTTGATGGCTTGAATAATTAACTGAATGGGCATCTAAACAGATGGCACAGACTGGCTTGTTAGAGACAAAAAAAACCAAGTCATTAAAGATTTAGAGTCCAACTTTCCCTGACGAATGAATGAATGTAACAGGGTAAGCGAGGAGAACACCTGGAAGTTGGTATTGGTTTCATAATCCAGACTTTCAAGTTCGACAGCTTTGAAGTCGACAAACATGAAGAGAAAAACCTGAAATGTATCCTGGGGTAAAAATCTTAAAAAGGCAGAAAGCTGAACTTCTCAAGAGCCCATCAATCCCACAGTAACTCAGTCTCTCTGTAATATCCTGATGATATCTTAGGGACTGACACGCACTAACCCTCACCCCCTACCAGCATCCCGTTTGCTAACAGCACCAGAGATTGATGATGAATTCCATAATTTTCAAATCTTTTTGATTTATTTTCTAGTGCAGTTCAATTTAGGTACTAAACCAGTTAAACTTAACTGTGGAATCTTACACCAAAGAAACAGGGCACAAATGTAGGCAAAGATGCAATGCCTGATTAATGCATTCAGGAACTCTGACAGCTGTATTGCTCTACCACTTAATGTTAGCCTTTGTAAAAAATAATATTCCTACTGACAATGATTTTTTTTTGCACTGCCAACTGCTAAATAGTTATAAAAGTAGGAAAATGTGTGACTTACGATCCTCAGTAGGCAGAACCTGTAGTGAGTAGATGTACTCAATCATGACGTTCCGATCAATCACTTCTAGGGCATCCAGCACATCCAGACCAGACAGGGCGAAAAACACGATGGTCAACCTAAAAACAAGGTGAGATTTACATTCATTTTTACTTATTACAAATATATTTGTGAGAATGCAAAAAATCAGAGGCAATGTAAGATGTGGTTTATTGTAGTGGTGTGCGGATACTGAAATATCTATTCCTCCGATACCAGTTATTTATGCTCTAGAATTGATTCTCATATTAAAATATTGATATTTTAGTAATTTGGGGTAAATTTGTAGTTTATCATTAACAGGAACACAGTGGAAAGAAACAATATCATTACGATCATCTAAATTGGAACTACTTTCTCTTCCGCCTTTCATAGTCATATGCGAAATACGGCTGTATAAATGTGTGGCAGCGGGAGGGACAGGCGCTGCTAGGGCGAGACAGACGTCTCTCGAACATCTTAACACTTTCAGCTCCACCTCCTGTTTTCTAGTTAGTGCCACCGTTACTAAACCATATATCACAGTAGTTCTCATTACCATCTTGTAAACCTTACCTTTCACTCTTTCTGCTATCCTGACAATCACTCCACCTTGCCTGCACTCTCTTCTTCACCTCTTATTGGACGGTTCATCGCTTTGGATGGTTGATGTCAGGTACTTATTTTTCTTCACTGTGACACCTCCTTCCCTATCATTCACACACATTTCTGCCATTTGCGCAATATCTCCAAAATTAGAAACATCCTGTCTCTAAGTGATGCTGAAAAACTAGTTCATGGATTTATTACTTCTAGGCTGGACTACTGTAATTTGTTATTATTAGGATGTCCTAAAAACTCCCTGAAAAGTCTTCAGTTGATCCAAAATGCTGCAGCACGAGATCTCACAGGGACTAGCAAGAGAGAGCATATTTCTCCTATATTGGCTTCTCTTCACTGGTTCCCTGTTAAATCCAGAATTAAATTTAAAAACCTGCTCCTCACATACAAGGTCTTGAATAATCAGGCCCCATCTTAATGACCTTACAGTACTCTATCACGCCAATAGAGCGCTTCACTCTCAGACTGCGGCCTTACTTATGGTTCCTACAGTATTTAAAAGTAAAATAGGAGGCAGAGCCTTCAGCTTTCAGGCCCCTCTTCTGTGGAGCCAGCTCCCAGTTTGGATTCTGGGGACAGACAGCCTCTCTACTTTTAAGATTAGGCTTAAAACTTTCCTTTTTGATAAAGAATATAGTTAGGGCTGGACCAGGTGACCTTGAATCCTCCCTTAGTTATGCTGCAATTGATGTAGGCTGCTGGGGGATTACCATGATGCTTCTTCAGTCATCTTTTTCACTCACTGTGCATTTAATTATTAGTTATTATTAATCTCTGTCTCTCTTCCACAGCATGTCTTTCTCTTGTCTTCACCCATTCACCCCCAACCGGTCATGGTTCTTTGTATTATTGTAGGGTCTTTACCTGACAATATAAAGCACCTCGAGGCAACTAGCTTGGCGGTATATAAATAAAACTGAATTGAACTGAAATATTCCGCCTTGCTTCTGGTGACTTTCATTACTTTTTTATGGATCTCTCTCAACCACCTGCTTCGTGTTCTTACTTCAGATCACAGCCTAGTTAGCCAAGTAAGTACTAGTTAGTACTTACTTTTCATTTCATTTATTCTGCTTAAATTATGGTAAACCTCTCAGTTCGTTCTACATTAGAGACACATTTTCTTTATAGCGAAACACTAGTTTATAGTTTGTAAAGCGGCGTTTTCCGTTAATTAAATAAAAAAGTTGAAACACGTACAGTTAATATTCAAATTTACAAATTACAGTTCGCTGCAACACTTAGGTGAGACCAATTCCCTTGATGACTATGATAATAACATGACCTATCACTTAATAATAAACACCTCACTGCATTGTGTTAATACATCTGTTCATCTGCCATAACTTGGCTAAGCTGGTGCTTGCAGTTATGCTATGCTACTAGCATTAGCCTCCATTCAAAACTGCTTGTGAAGACCACCTAGCTTAGCTGCTAGTGAAGTTCTTCCACAAAACACACAAACTAGAGCATCTTTGTTCATTTCGGTGAACTGACCTGGTCGTTTCCAGCGAGGCGTATCTCTCAGGTAACACCTGAAGTGTTCGCTGAAAGAATCGTACATGTCGATCTCTTAGAAAGTCTATTTGCTCAAATTCTTCAAACTCGTTCTCCTCTTCCGCCATCTTTGCTTTCGCACCTATGAGAATCCTTTTCCGGTACGTTTAAGTTTCAAAATAAAAGCTCATACTACTTCGATGTACCTAAAGTGTAAACGGCACATCACAATAAAAATCTTTATTTTAAAAATAACAGTTTCACAGTTTAAAATTGAACTGAATTGCACCTTAAAAGTTATATGACAAATTAAAAAGGGACAATTCGGGCGGTGTATATCTTTATTTTCTTTAAAAAATAGAAAGGATTCTGAACACAATGCAGGACTCTTCATCACAGGCCTTGTCTCCAAGTGGGAACAGCTCTGTAACAAAAAGAACATTTCAGTCATTTAGAAATAAATTACTCATTATTACCAAATGTTTCTTGACAGAAACTTGAAAGATTTACAGAAAAAAATTAAGTTTAGGAGGCAAACCTGTGAAACATTTGTAGCATTGGCCCATCTCCCGACGGTCCAACGTGTTTCAGCCGCTCCTCCCATCCCTTCGTAGGGCGGGTAAGCCTGGACGGGTCTCTGTTGACATGATTGTCCACCTGAATGTGGAAAAAAAGGACAAAACGTCAACCTTTTTCCCACACGCAGTTTAATCTTCTTATTTCAAGATTTCACAATGATGATTTTCCGATTTAGTGACTTAACTGTTACTTTTTCCACAAGAAAACAAACCTCTCACCTTCTCCTTCAACTTGGCAGCGAGTCTCCTCTGCCTTTCCTCTTGCTCTTTTTCCCTCAGCTGTTTCTCATGGCGCTTTGCCTCCACCCTATGAAGATCCTGCAGAAAGGCAGAGACGAGCCTTGTATTTCTCAGTGTTTTGACATCACAACCTCGCCTGATGAAAACCGCGCTCTTATCTAGAGCAACATCCTGTTTAACACCAGAAATCTGAAAATCTGGCATTTTACAGCAGTCACTTAAGGCATCTCAGTTTAAAACACGCAAACATCGCATCTTGTGTTTCCTTGTGTCTGTAATTTTGGCATTTTTGTACCCTTTCATTAAAACGCCTGATGCTCTTTGTCGCCTCCTTTCTCCTCTCTTCTCTTTCTCTCTCTTCTTCTGCTCTCCTCCTCCTCTCTTGTTCCTCCTCTTCTACTCTCCTCAGTCGGAGCTGCTCCTCTACGGTTAGCTTCACTTCCAGCTGCCGGCGGCGCTCCTCCTAATAAAAAGTATGAATACATTATTGGTTAAAGTAAAAAGCAGTTCAGGACACAACATGCACATATTTACTCCTTGGTTTTACTCTGTATTTTCATTTTTACATTAAATGAGTGCATAACTACACAGAAGTGCTCCCTGACTAAACTAAACTACAGCGACAGTAAAATGACACCCGAGCACAAAAGCACCTTTTCCCGTTTCCTCTTTTGAATCTCTTCAGCCAGTCTTTGTTCCTCTTCCTGCTCCTCCCTCCTTTTCTTTTCTTCCCTCCATTCCTCCAGACGCCGTGCCATCTCGCTCCTCTCCTCCTCAGTCCTAAAACAAATTATATACCATGAACAAACGACACCCCCAAAAATCCATCAATCAACTGGGTGCTCATAACATGAGGTGGGATTTACAACATTGGGTTGAATTTAACCGGCATAGCTAGGAGATCAACCCGCCTGCATCATCTCCTTTTTATTTCATACTAGTCTGTCACACTCCTGGCTCACCTGTGTTGCTGGGCCTGGCTTTTGGCCTCCTTCTCCCTCCTTTTTGCCTCTTCTGTCTTCTCCTGAGTCTGTATCCTGATCTGGTGTTCCTGATGCTTGCTGGCTTTCCAGCGCTGAATAGCCTGCATGTGGCATAAAAATAAGCAGTGACATAAGAAACCACAAAATACTTAACAAGCAGCAGCACGGGTTGCAAACAATTCTTATGATGTGCTGTCTATTTAATGTTAACACATAAAGAAAATGTGAGGTAATGTTCAATCATCGCCATTTTCCCAAACGAATCGGGGGGGATATGTAGTGAAGATGAAAATCTAACTCTTTATGATTGCTTAGTTTTCAGTTAAAAACAGTGGACTGTCAGCAGAACTTCTGCGCTGATGTTTTAAGTCTCCCCTCATAATAAATTATTAAAAGCTTTTTGTAACTCTGTCTGAAAACTCAAAGGTCAAACTGGCTCACCATCAATGAAACTCAAAGGTTATTGTAGGATGAGCTAAAAGTGAAGTTCACAGGTGCTTTTTCTCCAACCTCACCTTCACGTTTGTCTAATGTGCACATATATAGATAATAGTTGGATTTCTATGCTGCTCAGACATGTTTTGTCATTACCTCTTTCTTCCTGTCCTGCAGGTAGATGAGCTCCTGATGCCATTCCTCGTGTTGCTCTATCTCCTCCATTGTTCTACCAGGCAGATACAGCTTGGCTTCTTTCCTGTAGCCCGGCTCCCCACTGTGCTTCACCCAGACCTGTGAGTCAGATTACAGACAGACAACCGCGCTGAGGTCACCAAGCTTTGGGCTGGCAGCTGCTGAGTCTGCCCGTTAGTTTAAGCAGTAGTGTTTGACCGTATGACATGATCAGCAAGTGAAAGGAAGAGAAATAACAGTAATGGTTTACTTGCTTTAAGAAAAGCTTCATGGTCATATTGGTCCCAGCCACCATAAGAGCCTCCAGTCTTCTGCAGGAAAACCTCCAGCGCTCTGACTTCTGCTGGCAGGTCTCTGTCGGGTGGTTTGGTCTTATGGAAAAGAGGCAGCTATGAATTCAGGGTGCATTTTGAAATAAAGTCAACTGCCACTGTGTTGGTTAGAGAGATATTTATTTATCTTATTCTAATTCTGAGACTTCTCACTGAAACTCATCTCTCTAATATTTTACCACCTAACTGACAAACACGAGAGAAAGTTCAGAGAGGAGGAAGACGAGACAGAGACACACCCTAACAGTGGGAGCTGCGGGTAGTTTGGGATTCGTTTTGACAGCAAGGCTCCAGTTTTCAATCTTCTTCTCATAAGCGGTGATTTCCTGTCTGCATGTCCACTCTTCCTTCAAAAATTCCTCAAAGCTGAACGAAAAGCAAATCAATTTTAACAAAATATTGACATCAGTACAAAAGTTCACCCCCAGAAAATATTAAACGGTGGCTGCTCTTTCTCTCCTTTAACGTACATAAAGCTGGAATCATGTGCGAACGAATGCAACATGTACAAGTGCAATGTACCTGCTTGCTTCACTATGTTAAATATTATTACATTTTAAGTTAAAGGTAGTTTACTTTAATATGGATGACATATTTTAAAATGGATTTTAAGCCTCTACATTTAACTCAGCTTGTTTGGTTTATGCTGTTACCGTGAGCGCTGTTCCTCCTTCACGCTGTTAATAGAAATTTCCACCTCTGACATGATTTCCTTCAGTTTTTCAATCACTGAAAATCCAAGAAATGCAGAGACAATAAGAACTCTATACATATAACAATGCAGACAACTTTGTTGAGCAGTGCACTACTCAGATGCATCGAGTATTTCCTTTTCAGTCACTTTTCTCACTCAACAAGTGTTAATAGACCTCTCTGCTGAATCACACTTGTTATTAATCTCTGGCTCTCGTCCACAGCATGTCTTTCATCCTGTCTTCCTTCTCTCTCCCCAACCGGTCGCAGCAGATGGCTGCTCCTCCCTGAGCTTGGTTCTGCTGGAGGTTTCTTCCTGTTGAGAGGGAGTTTTTCCTTCCCACTGTCGCCAAAGTGCTTGCTCATAGGGGGTCACATGATTGTTTTTTTTTCTCTGTATGTATTATTGTAGGGTCTACCTTACAATATAAAGTGCCTTGAGGCGACTGTTGTTGTGATTTAGTGCTATATAAATAAAATTGAATTGAATTGAATACTCTGCAATAGTGGAAATTAAATTAAAGAGGACCTATTACATTCATTTCCATTTCCAGCTATTTACTCTTGGATCTTTACTACATCAGCTTTGCATGATTAAAAGTTCAAAATCATCCCCATTTACTTCATAGTAAGTCTCGTTTACTCTGAAATGAGCTGTTTTAGCTCCTTGTCCTTTAAGTAATATTTTTATGACTGGCTGCCAATCGAGAACAGAACGCTTAAATAGCAGCTGGAGTAAGATGTCCATATTAGGGATATCCCATCTCTTTGACATCATCCAGACCCAGGAGCAGAAAAAAACAGTCTAAAGGGGAGCTTTAAGCAAGGTCTGAAGCCTGAGCTTGTGGCTCACAGGGATTTCTTGCACAAATACCAGCTATTACTAATTAAAACCCTCACTCTGTTTAATGTGAGCATTTACCAACAGTATAATATATATGACTGGAATAAGGAAAAGCAGAAATGGTCCACTTTAACATAAATGAGTAAAAACTTACACTCCGGAGTTGGTTTCACATCAGTTAGATGTCTTTGAAATTTCCTCACACCATTATGAATCTTCATGAGCTGCTTTTGAAGATTTATCTCTGAAGAAAAAAGAACAGGTTAATGAAAAGCAATATTCATCACAAAGGATGGGTGCTTCTTCTAATAAATGTTTATTGCTATGCCTCCAGTTCCAGAGATTCCAGCCTCTCTGGATCTGATAATAAGTCTTCCCAGCAGGGTATTTTATACCCCACAGAAAAAATGCCGAGTGAGATGCCCCGTCACCTCGCAACATTAAAATGTCAGGTGAAAATGTTAGTATATGTAAAGAAAGACCTACTCTCAGCATTTCTTTGTCCCTCCAGCACATTCTCGTACTCTTCGATCTCTCCACTCACATCCGCCCAGCCATTCTTTCTGCACTGAGAAATCAGCGTCCTCTCTTTCTCCAACTTCTCAATCCTATGAAAAGTTCAGCGATTCATTTGATCTGTTACACATTATTACAAATAATCTGATTTCACCTTATTAGAACAATTAAAATTACAAGTAGACATGGTCAAGATGACCTGTGATTAAAATTATCTTCAGGGTTTAGAGAGAATGGTCTGAAAAAGAGGAACTATCAAGCAGTTCAGGCTGCTGGTGGTGATGTAATGGTGTGGGGCATATTTTCTTGGCACACTTTGGGACCCTTAATACCAACTGAGCATCGCTTAAATGGCACAGAGTATTATTGCTGACTGTTTCCAACTCATCTTCAGTGAATGAGAAATCAAGATAACATCGATATGAAACTTTTGACGATGTAAATAAAAATATGTGTTAGAAATTCAATTTAAACGCAGAAGAAGTGACAGCAGCAGTATTACTTACTGCCTCCTGTTCCTCTCAGCCTCCCTGAGGAACTGTGCAGTTTTCTGTGTGGCCAGTCTGTGGTCCGCACTTGGACCGCTGAGCAGGGGTGATGTGCATGGCTGCAGGACACTAGGCTCTTCCTCCCCCTGCTCATATTCAGTTAGTGTTAGTAAAACACAAGTGCTGCTCATGCCAACAACCTCAGGTGTAGATTTTTTGCATTTTCAAAAGTCCAGAAGTTCTGTCCAATAATAAATTCACAGTCTACTCAACGACATTGGCATCTGTAACCATGTTATTTATACAGCATCCATTATCGGACAGACGCAAATTTAGCAACAAAAGCTCTGAAAAACATTTCAAAAACAATGAAACTATTAATGGCGCGCGTATGTCAGAGTCCTGCATACTACTGATTAGCGCAATAAACAAATCTGTAAAATTACCAAGCAGTTTCGTCTCTTAAAGCTAACTTTGCTACCTAGCACTGACTAACGTTAGCTCTTTAGACTTTCAGATGGCCCGAAAACTGAAAGTAAAACGCGCCAAAAAGAAAACAAAACATATCATTCAAATACAGCCGCCTGACTAATGTAAGGCAGTTTAGGAATAAATGAAATAATGAGCACTATGACAGATACCGAGTAATGTTTATCATCCTCCCATGCAGTTGCTAGGGCAGCCATGTTTGGAGTGGAGTACTTCTGCAGTCACTGGTTTGTACCAGCAGAGGGCGCTGCTGTCATTAAGGGACTGTGGTATAACAAGTGACTGTAGAAGAACCGTTGACTGCACGTAGCTGTGTATGACTGTATGCATGTATATGTATATGTATATGTATATGACTGTATATAACCACGAAGAAAACCTTACACAAACATGTTTCATCCTTTCAGCCAGTGTGAAGCTGTCACATGGATACCACGCTCACTCCTTAAATGTTTTGTTATTCATAACCACAATCTTTTCCTGCCACTGCCATGTGGTTTTATTCCCAGCCTTGTAGTTTTGCATGTTTTCTAGAAGATACGCAAAGTCAAAAGCCAGAAAAGTCAGTGAGCCAAAGAAATATTGAAATCTTCCTTGAATTAATAATCTTTCAATTGCTGAAAGTTGATTTTAGTGTGGCCCAATAAAACTTACGAAGTATAAAAAGTCTTCAAAGAGTATTATTCCGTGTTTTCCTTTCAGTCTCTGTAACCCAGTTCTCGAGTTATAAAATCTGACGGTACCCTGCAGCTTGATAGTTAAAGTTACCTATATGCCTCTCACTCTCTAAAATAACCGCCTGCGCAGTGTACCGAGGCCTCGGCTATTTCTGTAACAGCTTTTTCACGATGGCCAACAGCTATAATTATTATGAGTCTTGCCAAAGTGACAGTGACAGAGACACTGAGAGAAAGAGAGTGAAGGCAGTATAAATAGAAACCTGAATCCATTATTGAGTGCAGATATTGGGGATGGTCTCTCCCTCGGGTGCAGAGGCAGAGTTGTGATCGCAACATAAATAGCAACCGCTCTCCTTAATGGAGAGTGTTACAATTTCCTGTCCTCATCCTCAGCAGAGGGACCCACTTAATTTGATAAAAGAGGCAATCAGATGACTGGTTGGCATGACAGATCAAACAAGTGGGTACAGCAGAGGATTTCCAGACCACATAGTTTGTATCTGCATACAAAAATGTAAATGTCAAGGAGAACAAATGAAAGCAGCTTGAAGATGACATAACTCGTTCCAGTGTTAAGGCATTAGCTCGGCAAAACAACTCATAACTCAAAGTTCACCTACTACCACGTGTCTATATCTGGCTGTCATAAGTTAAACGTGTGATTAGATATGTGTCATAGCAACAGTACAGGAGAAATACTCAATATAAAATTAGCAGTAGCACAGAGTGGAAGTTAAAAAACAGTTGTTTAATTCAACATTTTATTCAATAAATCCCGTGCACCACCACCGTCCTGAGATAATGTTAGCTGAGGGAAGTTGCATTAAATCAGCTCGACTGAAACACCATCCAACACTGGACACAGCGTGATATTCTGAGCAAGCTAATGGCTCAGCCACAGGAGTAGAAATTGCGCAGCAACCTCCTTGCAAGTATAAAAGAGCATTAAAAAATAATATTTAAAAAAAATGTGAAGTTTCTTTTAAATGAGAAGCACCAGATATGAGATTTTCTAATGATTTATCATAGTTAATTGCTGTGTTATCAGAAACAGATTGCATGCAGTTGCCACCTTGACCCCATTTGTTTGCAGACTGATAGCAGAGTGACTCCAGCTTCTGGAAACATTTTATGGCAGGCTTTAGTGAAAGCGTTTGTATGCTTGACAATCTTATTGGATAAAAAAATAAAGACAAAATTTATTTGTCTTTATTTAAAACGATTTTTATAGTTTCAAAATAAAGTGCAATATTCACTATAATATAGTTTCTAATGTTTTGAGTCCTAAAATCCTGCCATGATGTTTCTTTACCGCTTATCCAGCTTAGAGTCCCCGGGCACTGGAGCCTATCACAGCTGTCTCTGTGTGAGGAGTAACTCAAATAAATGACATACAAAGAACTCAGAGTAAATGCACTTTTTCTTTTTTAGAATTAGGTCACAAAACCGATTAAAACTTAAGTCAAACTTTCGTAAGTCAATGTTAAAATCATGTCTTAAAACTGGAAGGCATGTGGATGAGGCAATACAGGTAGGAGAAAGAATGAAAGAACCTCTGACATGACCTCTGACCTCTTACTTAAGAGCCAATGAGCTATTTGGAAATGTTATGACACACAATCGCTGTAAACTGAGTGGACAGTTTTGCATTCTTGAATGGTGGAAGTATCAGTGTCACTCATGCCAGATCTTTAAATTGAAATTTATGCCATTCTTCAAACTGTGTGTGTGTTTCCCATAGGAAAGCATGAACACACACATACATGATGGCTGTTTAACAATCTATCCAAGGGGACTCCCATCCCTCTAGTTTTAGTTTTAAATGTATTAAGTTATATCTGCTACCTGCAGGTATAGCGGAGTCTTGTGGAGGTGCCCAGCTAAGATATTTATGGACAATAAAGATGTGAAGTTTTCTTTATGCTATTACCAAAGACATCCACAGTATTGAGGAAGTTGTCTGGGCTCTGGGGCACAGCAAAGCACATCTCATCCCCTCAGGGGATGGGAAAAACTTCTTACTGATAGAAATAATGTCAACTAAATTTTGTTTTTGAACCCTTTTAGGTCTTGGAGCTCTTTCCTTCGATTGCATGCCTGCCAAAAGTTCAGGCTTGTTTTACTTTTAGTCTCTATTCCTGTCCCCCTTTTTATCTTCTTTGCCTTCTCCAACTGCCTCTTTTCTTTTGCCAAAAATGAAAGAAAAAAAGCCCAATGAGACCTACTCCAGCTGTCCCAACATCCAACTAACTGAGAAAAGGGAAAGCGACATTTCTCCTGTTCTCGTTTCGTTGTAAGGTTGTGTCTTAATTTTGCACCCAGATGTAGGTGTGACAGTGAAGCTTACAGAAAAGTGTTATTTAGCTAATGCAATAGCTTATCTGTTGCCCATTTAACAGGTTCATTTGACCATGCATGCGCAGGCAGTTGCATATCCATCACTGTACCCTAAATCTAAATCTTCTAACATGTCTTCAACATAAAAAACTGAGTGATCTGCATTGTAGTGGAGTGGATTTTTGTCCACTTAAGACAGTTCCAGTCTGTGATGTGACTGTCTAAACAGATTTAGGTCCTCACAACATGAGCAATGCCGTGCACCCGCATACGCAGAGTTTGTTCTGACACCTGCTGTAATTGTATACGGTGCTACAAAGCAACACGATCTGACTGTGCCCTGCGCATGTTGAGCATGTTAGACCCATACAGGATGCCATCCGGGGCGGACACATGCATTTCTGTATGTGTGTGTATGTGTGTGTTTGTATGCATTTCAGTAAATCACTTGTGTTCTAAGGACTTGAGTAGGCAGTAGGAAAGTGATCAGTCTAATTGCTTTTCCCGCTGTGCTTCGTACTTGTACGTCCTCTCTGACGTCAGCACATAAATGTTTCTGCAAATGTTTCTTTCGCTCTGACCTTCTGGTCATTTATTGTGAGTGTGTTAATGCCTTTATTTCTTTTATTCTTGCCCTTAACATAACCATATTTATCGTCTGCAGCCAGACTTTGTAGGAACTCTTGCTTCAAAAATGTCAGTTTTGCACCTCTTTCAGTGATCAGAGGAGACGTCTGAGGAGAAGCGATATCGACTTTTCTCTTATTCTTACTTTTGGACAGTTGACAGTTAAACAGTTGCTTTATTTCACACAGCTGCAGGGCATGAAATGGGGGTAATGACTGGTCTAGAAAGCAATAATGCAACAGCTTGGACAGGGTGAATGTTTGGCATGCAAACCTCAGCGGTCTCTGGAGTCCTGCTAACTTCAGTCATCCTCTCTTCTGACCTTTCATTCAACACCACCAGTGGGCCGTCGTTTCTGCTCATCCAGCACTCCGCTCTATGCAGGATGGCTGAAATCAGCTGCAGTATCATTGCACCTTTACTTGTTAAATAAGTGGCAGTTTAATAAGAATCATTAAAAGGAGAAAAACCTGGTGGCCTTAACTTTTTATGAAAGGTTGGAAACATTTTAGTAGCATGCTTGCTGTGAAAAACGTATGCGCAGCGTATTTGAACTGCTGATTTAGCCCTTCCTTTAGCTATTTTTACTCTCTGACCGCATTGCTAATAAAAATCATGGTACAAGTTCCTGAATGAAATACTTAAAGGAAGCTATATCAGCGTAGGCAGGAAGTCACACAAAAATGAGTAGACGCTTGAGAGATAACAACCCTGAATGTCATACAGGGACAGTCACAGCCGCACTTCCAGTCATGCCGAAAGCTATACATTCTGCTTAGCTTTAACAAAAAACTTTATATTACTACCAACACTTAGAAACAAATCAGGTTTTACTGTTTGCCTTCCTTATACTATCCACTTTTATGTGAGAGAGCCTCTGGATAAGAGGCCCTCTCACATGACTCTTTACCTCAACAACCCTCTCAGATAAGGGATGTACAAGCAAGGCTTTTCACTGCTGACCTCAGATAACCTGTAGAGAGGGTTATGTTGTTAGTCTAATGCTTTATATAGAGTGGCGGGGCTCTAAATCTTACATAATATATACACACATGCACCGCACATACCTACGCCCAATGTGCACTTTTATGGGTTTTAATGGAAATATCTAATCAGCCAATCACGCAACAGTAACTCAAATAGTTGTTACAGTGAAGGTGTGCAGAAGAGTATCTGTAAATGCATAACACAATGGACCTTGAAGCAGACTGACTTCAGCAGCAGAAGAGCACACCAGGGGCCACTCTTGTTAGCTAAAAACAGGAAACAGAGGCTAGCGCTAGCAAGGCTAGGTTTGGTCAGAAATTTGTGTAAACAACGTGAAGCGTGGCTCCATCCTGTCTTGTATCAGTGTTTCAGGCTGTTGATTGCGATGTAATGGTGTAGGAGATATTTTATTAGTATGCCTGTAATACCAGCTTAGCACCATTTCAGCACCACATCCTACCTGAGTCTGACCGTGCCTTTATGACCACAATGTACCCATCTTCTGACGCTTCCAGCAGGATAACATCCCGTGTCACGAAGCTCAAATCATCTCAAACGGGCTCCTTGAACACATCAGTGAGTTCCCTGTACTCAAATGGCCTTTACAGTCACCAGGTCCAAGTGTAAAAGAGCACCTTTGGGATGTGGTTGAAGTACCTATGATCTATGCATATCTAAAGCTTACCCAAATAAAAGATACAACAGAAGGAGCTAACATTACTTCATATGCAAATATGAAGTAAGGTTCCCTGAATGGCTGTCACAGAACTGTTAATTTCATCAGCTTGGGAGTTTTGACCATTAGTCATATAATTGGAGGCAGTTAAATTTCTTTAAAGACTTTAAAGACAAGCTTTATGGAAGTGTAAAGCTGCCACCCAGACAAAAGAAAAATAGAGCCATATCACGTTATAAACAGGGGTGCACATAAGGAGTCCGCAGGTGCGCCTGGGGTGTCAAAATAAAAGACGCGCACCAGATAAGAAGTTGCAATGTGCATTTGCGTACATATAAAAGGCACTGTTTTTGTCCGCTAGAGTGGGATTTTCATGGCATATTCTGCACCACATCTCAGTGCGTTCATCATTTGTTTGAAGCCAGCTCACCTCCTGCAACCACTTTTCCGAGAATAAGCGCTTCTTTTGCGGTTCAGAGTCTTTCTAACATTTCTTTGGAGGTGGAGGAACACCAAAGTAATTGCTTAAAGGAGCTTGCTTCTTCGACATCTTCTAAACAAATGTCTGTCCTCCTCCAGAAAATCCTACTTACGCAAACGCGCGTTGCACCTTCTTATCTGGTGCTTTTATTTTGACAGCCCATGCGCACCTGCGGACCACTTATGTCAGGGGTGTCAAACTCAAATACGCAGTGGGCCAAAATTCAAAACTGGAGCAAAGTCGCGGGCTAACATTAATATTTATTGGAAAAAAAATCTTCCTCCAGATATAAGAATGAATCTTTTCTTATGGACTCAAATAAGTTTTGCTGGAAAACTGAATATGGAACAAGCAAAGCTTAATACTAAACAATATATATATTAGCTATATAATACCAGTAGGCCAGCTCTGATAGTAATTTGGTATGGCTTCGCACGCCAAATGTAATTAGGCTGCGGGCCAAATTTGGCCCGCGGGCCAGAGTTTGACACCTATGACTTATGTGCACCCCTGGATATAAAGTGAAAGGTTTATTGTTCTAACAAAATACTTTTCATGTTTTTACAATATACTATCATGTTAGTACAATATACTTTTCACGTTTGAACAACATAATATCTTGTTATTACAATATAATATTTATATTGTAAGAATATGAAAGTTTTTTTGTCATACTTATTTTCAAATGTGAAAAGTATATTTCTAGAAAAATAAACTTTTCACGTTATAACATGATATAGCTCTTTTTTCTTTTGCCTGGGTGGCAGCTTTATGCTTTTGTTAGGTTTTGTATTGTTCATTGTCATTTATGCTTAGAAATATTTACTCATATATGCTTAGAAGTATATAATCATTTGTAGATTGAAAGAATGTCTCATCCTAGGAGGTCTGTAACAACTCTGTGTAGCATGAAGAGGGGGGTGCGTTCGCTCCTCTACAGAGTGTTCTGGCATAGATCACACACCTCCTAGGAGAGGTCGTATCTTCTCTTTGTTGATATATGGCATAGCAAACACACGTATATATCTCTTTAAGTATAAGAGCCTTTTGTTCAGATGGACCCGCTGGACTCCTGGCACCAGCTTTGGGGAGTCTTCACAGGGTCACATCTTGACCTCACACACACACACACACACACACACACACACACACACACACACACAAAGGCAAGGTACTCTTTGTGTGTATGTAGACGTCATATGTTAATGAACCTATGCATATTCATGTAACCTCAATAAAAGAGCAGTGTTACGGGAGAACGGACAAGAGCAACTGGAGTCAAGCGAAGAAACGGCGTTTGTCCGGTTTTCTCCCGTGCACGAGAAACATGAAGAACTTTGCCTACTCGTGTCTTGCTTTGCTGTGTAATTATATTGTCTTCAACGTTCCAGCGGATAGGTTCAAGCTACAAACCTATCAGCTTTCTTACAAATATGATGAAAAACCCTATTAAGTTCTTTTAAAATGGAAAACTGAAAATCAACCAACTATACAAAAATGTATAGTTGGTTGATTTTTTTTTAGTCGGTCCTGCTTTCAAAACCTCTTAACTTGTACATTACAACTGAAATTTAGATTTTACTTTATTACTTAGTATTGCAACTAATTATCCACAATCTAGTTTAACGAGAAAAATAAAGTCATATCACACGGCTCAGCCCTCATGTTGGACATGTGTGTGCTTGAGCTCTGGCTAAAAGGATGCTTTCCACAGAGTATCCTCATGGGATAAACACGATCCGGCTATATGCAGCATGTGTATGCCAGAGTTTCTACCTATAAGTTTAACTCTGTTAGAATTTCACATCAGTGCTACTGCTAGCAAAGTTTGCCTGACAGCCTGCTGAGGTTAAAACAGCAGAGCTGCACTGTTTTATTTTAGCTTTCCTCTTATACCCCTTTTTTAAAATACACTTCTAAAACTAAATGTTAATGATGAAAGACTAACCTTTTTCCTTATACACACAAGCAGATCACATAATGAAGTGGTGAAAAATAGGCTTTTGTGTGTTGGGATCCATTTTTTGCATCTCTTCAGTGTTCATGCAGCCCTCTCATATTAGATAATTAAGGAAGTTTGAGAGATGACCCAAAAACAATGTTTCTAACCTCATTATTAGATTAACTCAACATTTTGTGTGAAATGTTACTCAGATAACTCATTCTGAAATTAAACCAACAACACAGGATCCTGGAGCTTTCTTCCCTTTTCCTAAATTAACAAACTTTTACATTAAGAAAATCCATAACTAATTGAAAACTATGTTAGTGATGTCAGCAGACTCTTGCTTCTTCTTTGGAAAAGTAAATTGTGTTGGAGTAAAATCTTGTGGCATCTGTGTGTTTTCTACAAGCTGATTAAGCATTAACTGGAAGAAAGTGAATGAAGACTCACATGGACATTGTTGTCATTGACCACACGCACAATGTGTGTGTGTGTGTGTGTGTGTGTGTGTGTGTGTGTGTGTGTGTGTGTGAGAGAGAGAGAGAGAGAGAGAGAGAGAGAGAGAGAGAGAGAGACAAGTGTTAACGTTACAGAGATGACCCATGGGGCTTATAGGAGTTGATTGCAGAGATGCCACTCAGGGTTCAGAGAGTGTGCTTGGGTACATTTAAGTGCGTGTCTGTGTGTGTGTGTGTGTGTGTGTGTGTTGGTAGTTTACTATACTTGTGGGGACAAACAGCCCTCGTGGGGACCAAAATCCTGGGTCCCCATGAGTTTGAAGGCATTTTTGAGACTCAGAATGTGGTTTTGGTGTCAGGGTTACAATTAGGTTATGGTTAGGTTTAGGGTAGGGGTCAGGGTTAGGCATTCATTTTTGATGGTTGGGGTTAGGGTAAGCAGCTAGGGAAAGCATTATGTCAATGAGATGTCCCCACAAAGACATAAATACAAACGTGTGTGTGTGTGTGTGGTTTAATGAGCAGTCTGTCTGCTCTAAAGTCTGTGGCTGCTGGTGTCACCCTACTCCGAGAGTTTTATTACAGTTTAACACAACTACTAAGACACCTCTCTTAAAACTTTCTAGCTTTTTGTCAAAAGTGTGAATGCAAAACCTCCAACTGATCAGGCAAGTTGCAACGCTGCAAACAGACAGCTTTTTGTTTGGGGAAACTATTTCCACAAACTCATGCACAATGATCACATTTCTTTCATTCAGCTTGTTTTGTCCTTCTCTTCTGGGTCATGGATACTTTGAACAGAAGCTCGCTTAATCAGATTGTTTAATGATCTACGGGCTGATTGGTGAGTCTCAGCAGTCAGCCAGAATCCCTTTAAAACAGACACTTAGATTTGGTTTTCTTTGACCAGCCTTTGCATGGTGAGTTTCACTTTCTTCCTTGTGGACACAGGCTTATAGTAACAACAAGGTATAAAAATAGATTTGCTGCAGGAGCCATCACTCAAATAATTTTCCTCTGAATTTCCCTATTAGCAAAACCACAGAGAGTCTGTGGAGACTGAGTTGAACAACTGCTTCTTGTCTTGCTCTTCTCATCCTCCTCATCCACTAGCTCCCAAACACACACACACACAGTCTTCCCACTCTGCCTCAA
Source organism: Mchenga conophoros (assembly GCF_057382185.1). Classification (NCBI taxonomy): domain Eukaryota; kingdom Metazoa; phylum Chordata; class Actinopteri; order Cichliformes; family Cichlidae; genus Mchenga; species Mchenga conophoros. The sequence continues at coordinate 23,509,656 of NC_140537.1, read as the reverse complement.
AGACTCAGCAGATCCACATCTTGGTTTCAGTGCACACCACACTGTGCAGTCTGAGCTCGTACTGTTTATAATGCTTTCATCACTTTCATCATTAGATACAAGCCAGAACAATCTTTAGTACTTCTGCAAGCAACAACACCCAAGCTGTGGTTGAGTTTAGCTTCTGCCATCTGCGGTTACAACTGTGCATCACATGTGTTCAGAGTAGTTGAAAAAGAGTATATGAAGTCTGCAAAAAGTGTTCAATTAGGTGATTTCTTTATTGAGTTTAACAGTGATCGATTAAAGCCTTGAACATTTTGCTCAGAGAATGTGACGTGAGTCAGACTGCGCCACTATCACAGCTTTTTACTGCTTAAAAATGGCTGTCAGTAGGAAATAAGAAGACTTATCTTTTCATTCTGAATATAAACCCAGCCTCTTCACATCTCTGCTCCTTTGAACTACTGGTGCTTATCTGGAAAGGCCTCTGGAAACCCATACCTGAAAGATTTATGAGAGGCTTTAAGTTCAGACACAGATACAGATGATTCAATAAAGAAAATGTATGCATCATGAAGCACACTGACGGGCTATTTCAGGGCAAACTGGGGTTTCTGCTTTAATTCTGGTATGTGACCACATTATTTTTTGATTTCTCCCCTCCCTTTACCACACCTGTGGGTTTCCCTCAGAGTTTCATAGCCTGAGAGAGGAGAACAAAAATGAGCAAACAAAACAATGCTGTAATTTCACACACCACCCTTCATAATTGTGGATTGTTCTCAGACACTCCCTTATTTGAGATGTAACGTCATAACAAAATTGTCGAAGAAGTAACAGAGATATGATGTAAGCTTGAAACCAGGAGTAGAACTACCAAAGAAAATTCACAGATAAAGGCAGTGGACACAGACAGAAAAGAGAAGCCGTGAAAGCTCGGGGTAAGGTGTCGGCTGCACCAGTGAGATCGTGAGTAATGGACACCAGCAGGCTGGAGCATCAAATTTATCCTCCAGACACTGGATCTGTCGCCGCCTGTGCCCAGCAACTCAGGATCAGAGCGAATGCTGCCGCCACTTTTTGGTTAGATTATCAGCTACTGATAGGTGCCGAGGTCGGGAGTGAGCGAGAGAGAGAAAGCGAAAGAGACAATATATGTGTGTGTGAGTGTGTGTATGTGTGTGTGTGTGAGTGTGTGTGTGCACACTTTTTCACACGTGCAAATCAGTGTAAGCCTGAGCAACAGAGGCATGACAGAACAGTCCAACAAGTGAACCAGACAATGAGGCATAAAGCTGAATGAGTGGGATAGGTTTGACGTGTGTGATTGGAAATAACTGTGAGGTTCAGGAACAGGGCCGCACCCATCCTGTCATAAATGCCTACCTTTGCCTCTCCCTCTTCTTCTGCCTGACACTGACTCACATTGATCCTCGAGCAAAACCTTTCCCAAAGCCCATGTTCTTCATCTAGTCTAGTCTCCATCTAGCACTCCTTCTCCTGGTGCTTGCTCGTGAAATCTGGATGCCCCCCCACCAACCCCCAGAGTTATGTATTACTTGCACAGTTGCCTCACAGCTGAGCTTCTGAGCCACGACTGCTCTTTTATCTGCTGCACTTCTGCACCCACATACTCAGGTCTGAGTTCGTTTCAGCGCCGCAGAGCCGCAGAGAAACACCGGGCAAGGTGCAGTACATTGTTACGAGACAGAAAAGGAGGTACCTTGTGGAAATTATGGATTCTCAAAAGAGAGCGCAGGCGGCTCTGATGAGTCAGTGCTGCTTTGTGGCAGATGGTTTGGCATTGGCAACAAATGTGGGCGCCGCCAAACAATTTCACTGATCAGGAGGAACTGTTGTTGTACAAGCTGCATTTTAATGGAAGCACTGAATGGAAATGGAAGCATTTCTTATCTCGGGAAAACGCTTTTCTGTAATGTAACCTGAATGCTTTTCATTAGAGCAATAGAAGAGGAAAATATTCTGACTGTAATAAACATCCGAAACCAGAGAAACGCTTTCAGCTCGACGTGCTTTCTGTGAGGCAGATAGAATTAAAAAAATAAAAATAAATGTGAGCATCTGCTGTAGCAGAACATGACTGCCACTTTCTGATGATTCATAATGATAAGGCAGGGAGTGCAGACGCTGATATCGGTGTTTGTGTTTGCTAATTTAACTCACTTTCCTCTTATCTAGCCTGTAAAACTGCAGTTCTCTACAGTAAGTGGCAATAACAGTTTAATGTGCGTGACTGATAAATGAAAGCTCAACAACTTGCATCACAACATTTATAAAGAAAATAGGTTTAATTGGTGAAACAACAATATTGTGCTGTTCCACCTTTTGCTGACCCGACTCTATTAGTCCCCTGAAGGTGTGCTGTGGTATCTGGCATCAAGAAGTTAGCAACAGATCATTTAACTCTGTTTAAGTTGAGATGTGGGACCTACATCTCCGACTACCTCACCGACAGGCCACAGTACGTCAGGCTGAAGGACATCACGTCGGACACTGTGGTCAGCAGCACAGGAGCACCACAGGGAACTGTGCTGTCCCCACTTCTCTTTACCCTGTACACCTCTGACTTCTGCTATAACTCTGAATTATGCCACATTCAGAAGTTTGCAGATGACACAGCCATCATGGGGTGTATCTCGGATGACCAGGAAGAGGAGTACAGAAGTCTGGTGAGGAACTTTGTCACATGGAGTCACACAAACCACCTGCAACTCAACACTTCAAAGACCAAGGAACTGGTTGTGGATTTTGGGAGGTCCAGAGCAGGTCCACTGCCAGTTCAGATAGAGGGAGAGGAGGTGGAGGTGGCCAACACATACAAGTACCTCGGGCTGTGGGTGGACAACAAACTGGACTGGTCATGCAACACGCAGAACCTGTATAAAAAAGGCCAAAGCCGACTGTACTTCCTCAGGAGGCTGAGGTCTTTCAACATCTGCAGGAAGCTCCTGAGGATGTTTTACCAGTCAGTGGTCGCAGGAGTCCTTTTCTATGGCGTGGTGTGCTGGGGGAGCTAGGCTAGCTCTGTGGTCGGCATGAAGCTGGACACTCTGGTGACAGTGGCAGAGAAGAGGACCTTAAAGAAACTGATGGACATTATGAACAATGCCGGGCATCCTCTGCACACGGTCGTAAACAATCAGAGGAGCCTATTCAGCGACAGGCAGCTTCTCCCAAAGTCAAAAACCAACAGACTTAAAAACTCCTTTGTCCCACACGCCATCAGACTGTTTAACTCCTCACTGGAGGGGAGAGGGAGGGGAAACAGGAGGACAAAGGAGGGCGGGAGCAACTGAGTTGTAGGTGCTTTTCTACACGGTGCAATATTTGCAATATTTGTTTTTTGTTTTTTGTCTCTTTCTTATATTTGACTGTGCAATAATCACTGTGCAATATACTCACTCAAATGAGCAATCCTATTTATCCATATTGTATATTCTGTATCTATATATGTGTATATGTGTATATATGGTGTATTTATGCTTATATCCTTACTCTCATTCCCCTAATGTATCTGTAACGTGCAACTTCTATCGGTGCTTTGCTACTGGAAACTGAATTTCCCGGAGGAACCCACCCGAGGGATTAATAAAGTTTCATCTATCTATCTATCTATCTATCTACATGGATCGGACTTGTTTGTCCAGCACATCCCACAGATGCTCGATTGGAGTAAGATCTGGGAATTTGGAGGCCAAGTCAACACCTTAAACTTGTTGGTGTGCTCCTCAAACTTTTCCTGAACCATTTTTTTTCTTTTCGGCACTGAACATTATCCTGCTGAAAGAGGCCACAGCCATCAGCGAATACCGTTTCCAAGGGTGTGCATGGTCTGCAGCAATGCTTAGGTAGGTGGTATGTGTCAAAGTAACACCCCCATGAATGACATGACCCAAGAATCAGACTGCCTTCTTCCTGTAGTGCATACTGGTGTCAGGTGTTCTCCAGGTAAGCAACGCACATGCACATGATGTAAAAGACAACATGATTAATCAGACCAAGCCGCCTCCTTCCATTGCTCCATGGTCCAGTTTGGATGCTCATGTGCCCATTTTTGGCACGTTCAGTAGGGGAGAGAGGTCAGCACGGGCACCCTGAGAAGCAGCACAAACGTTTTCAGCAACTTGAGCTAAAGTAGCTCGTCTGTTGAAGCACACCACACAGGCCACTCTTGGCTGCCCATGACGCTGTGACTGGTTCACCACTGTTCCTTCTTTGGACCACTTTTGATAGATACTGACCAATGCAGACAGGGGACAACCCACAAGAGCTTCTAACACATCAACCTTGAAGACGAAATGTTGGCCGTCCGACTGCGGTCTGGGGTGTGGGGCCTCCCTGCTGCTGCGGAGTCGGGGTGGTCTGCATCTCCCCACCGCAGGGAAAAGGGTAACACCACCTGGGTCTGGGTGCAATTCCCCCCTCCAGGGGCAAGGGTACCTAGACCCGGTTTGTAGAGTACGCTTGGGGAGTGTGATTGTGTGTACAGCGTCTCTTTATGTCTGTCTCCACGTTGGTTGAGTGTGGAGTGAGTGCATATGAGAGCATGAGGGTGGGAATGGATGTTTGTGTCTGTGTGTGCCTGTATGTCTGTGTCTATATGTCAGGTTGGGTATCAGACGCCACCTCTCTGGGGACACCTCAGGCCCTCCAAGGTTTGGAGGCCTATCTCCACCCACCACCACTTCCCCTGCCGGTGGCGGACTCCCTCAGGTGTCGGTGTGTTGGTGGTTCTTTGTGTCTGGGGGTGGGCGTCCGGGTACACACCGGCTCACTCCTTGGCGGCCGCTTGTCGGGGCCTGGGGCCTGGGGCTCGCTCGGGCCCCTTTGGAGGTGGGGTGCCCCCGGCCTCTCGGCCTGGGGCTCGGTCACTCAGGCACAGCTGGGGGCCGGCGGAGCTCACGGGCGCGTCACTGCAACTCCCCCTGACTTCTGCTCCGCGGCTGCTGGGCGAGCCCTCATCTGGGACTCTCCTCAGCTCTTACTGGAACAGTGGCGCGGCTGCCCCTCTGTTGGTCTTCCATGGTCTCTTGTGTTCTGGGGGCCTCTGGATGTCTGGAGTTTTGATCTCCTCCATACCCGCTTCACACCCTGGAGGACGGGGCTGTGGCCCCCCCACACTCCCTAGCAGATCATTACATGGAGAAACCTTTGGAATGCAAGCATGCTGATCCACACAGGTATGCACACATGGGTATTCACAGACGCGGACTAAAGCTTTCTTGGCTGCTGCCTCAAAGCACACTGTGCACTGTCTATCTTGCGTGCTGCACAATATCGTTTATTATTTAGTAAATATTGATATCTATGACTAGCTAGTTTATTGTGATGGTGCTTTGTTTTCTCTATTATTATGTTGCTCTTTGTTGTTTGCTGTCTCCTCTGTTTGTTTTTTTTCTCTCTCTTCCCCCCCCTTCTCACCGTCTCTTCTCCCCTTTGGTTTTCTTTCTTTCTCTCCCCCTCTTTCTCTCATTCATTCCCCCTGTCCTATTTATTAAAAAAAAAAAAAAAAAAAAAAAAAAAAGAAATAACTCGTGATCTCTGTTTGTTCCACTCAGCTGTAAAATATGGATTTAGCGTCAGAACGCATCACTAATAAAACCTGCCTCGCATTTAAATAAAAAAAAAAAAAAAAAAAAAAAAAAAAGAAGACGAAATGTTCACTTGTTCCCTAATATATCCCACCTACTAATATGTGCCACGATGAAGAGACAATCTGCATTATTCACTTCACCCGCCAGTCATCATAATGTCATGTCTGATCAGTGTATACAGTTCAGCAGATTAGTCTTTTAAAACCTATGCAGCAGGATCCAGCACAATTGTAGTGAAAAGAAATATCATGAAGCCAGAGACAGTGATAAGGGGGATGAAGTCAGTTTACAGTTCTCTATATCAAATCATTCTGAGCTTCACACGCTATAAATGAGCAGCCTCTGGTCTCTGGAGACCGAAGTTTCAAATGCCTGATTAATCTCTGTGTAAAATGACTCCTGGCTCTTTCAGCGTCAGTGCTGCCAGCAATCGTTTACTTTGAACAATACTTGAGTTTCAGGATGCCACTCTTGTGCATGTTCGTGCCTGGACAGCTACCAGTATCAGCTGCACCGGGCAAGCCAAATTAGCTACAGAGCATGAGTAGAAGAGCGATGAAGCAGATCCGTCCAAGAGTATCTTCAGAGCTGAGTGCCTGATATGAGCATTGAAATCACAAGGGACAGACACAAAGATAGAAAAATATCTGAAGTAAAGCTTTCAGAGCACACTAAGGACTGAGCATCCACTATTTCAACAGTACATTTACAGTCTGACAGATGAGAAGCACTGAAGCCATACAGCCAAAACTTTCCCCCAACTTTCCAAAAGCAAATTTGGAAAAAAATTTAAAAAGCAGATCTCAGACTGAGTGGGACAGAGCTCTGCCTACTTCAGTTCTCTGTTTTGATTGATGCACAGTCAGCAGGTACTGATCACATGACCTCTGGGGCCTGCTGCTAATGTATGTAAAAGTTTACTGATGTGTACCAGAGCTTGTCTGTGCAGAGCTCTAAAAGTCAAAGCCACCTAAAAAGACTTTGAGGTTAACGGAGAGTCAGAAGAACTGAATTAGCAGTGGTAGTCAGAAGCCCTGCAGCAGCTTTCTGAACAACCTGCAGAAGTATTTATTCACGAACCCTTACAATTGTTCTGGAAGCAATCTCGTCTCATAAACAAAGTCTGTACAATATTAATTTCCCTGATAATTTTGTGTGGGATGCGTGTCGGCCACATCTCAAATCTCAAAGGCAATAACAAAGCAGAAAGCAGAACAACCGCACCAGTGTACTATACGTGGCAAGCGATTACAATATAAAACAGGAAGTGATCGTTGGGTTGCCAACGTGGATGTAACCACCATGACGTCACCCACAGGTTTTAGAATCCATATTCTGAGGTTTCACTTTTAGTTTTTTTGAGCTATGTGGATAAAACACTGCAGTGTTAACTTATCAGCAAACACAAACAAACTTGGTTGGTTAGAATGCTGCGTTCAGACTCTATGGGTGGACTTATTAATGCAAAGTAAAAGACTATTAAACACTAGAATTTGAGTCACCGGGTCACGCAGAAGAGCTGAAAGCACGGCCATGAAACAAAAATAAATAAATGAATAAACAATAATATACTGTAGCATTTCCCCTTTTTCTTGTTTCACAGGACATGTCAACTAATATTAATGTGACAGATTGCAGAACTGCATGAAAGGCTTTAACATAAACCTTAGCAGAGCTGCAATATTCATGCTTGTAATCAAGCCACTTATTTTTGTTGCTCCACATATTTTTTTTCTTAATTAATTCATGAATTTATTTATTTCTTAAGTCCAATAAAGGCAAAAAATCAGTGAAGATAAATACAAATATTAAAAAACTTGGCAGGAAGGACACGTGCGTGTGTGTGTTTGCGGATGGTGTGTGTGTGTAAGTGCAAGTATGTTTGCTTAATATTATTCCTGAAGATTTAACACTGTATATTAATGAGCCCATCTGAGTGTTAGATCCTCTGTCAGAAGATGACCGGCCTGTGTGTCTGTCTGTTGTGCGCATGTGTGTTACATTAGTGTATTTGTTGTGCTAATCACTGCCATGCCAGCTAATTCCTCCTCTATTTATATGAGTGTTATTTTGACAGCTGACTCAAAGCGGAAAGTTTTAGTGCCAGTGAGCTTGGAGAGCAGAAAACTCTATCACACATACACACAATAGATCATTTATCCCTCACAGTCACCCACACACAATTAGCATTGCCCCATGCTCCAATCAACGACTATGTGCGCAAGTCAGAAAGAGAAAAGGCGATGTGGAGACTGTGTCCAGGCCACACCAGTGTCAGATTCAGACCACAGTGATCCCCACATTAATACCCTGCCAATCTATTTTAGCTGAGGAGTCTCTTATGTAATCTGTCACGTTTTCCCAGCACCCCTTTGTCCGTCACCACATTGTCATTTAACAGTCAGCAGGTGCTCCTCTCATCCAAAGAGATGCAATGTTGGACCATGAAAGTAAACAGCAAAGCAATGAGTGACCCTCTGGTGAATTGATGCAGAGGATAATCTCCATATAAACTCTGTTTAAAAGGGACGGCGATGACAGATTTACTGTCCCAAAGCTGTGGGGCTGCGAGCAAACACAGGAAGACAGCCAGGAACACGAGCATGCAATGTGGTCTGCGTGTATCCACGCTGAAAGCTTCATTTGAAATATATAAGAGGGGAGATGCTGACATCTGGCAGCTAGCAGTTATGGAAATGTCCAGATTATTGGAGATTAAAGGAGCTCCTGTTGCATTGAGTTTAGGACAGCACCTTACCACTTGCATCATTTATACATTAAGCTTGCCAGTTATTATTTTTAAGTCAGAGATAAAATGCTTAACCTAAAAAATGTCAGATGAATAATGAAAGACATGCTGGAAACATGCTGGAGGCAGGGTGAAGGTATGGGCACATATAGCTGCCAGTGGACCCGGGTCACTAGTGTTTATTGATGATGTGACAGCTGATAGACGTAGCAGGATGAATTGTGAAGTGTACAGGGATATACTCTCTTCTCTGGTTCAGCCAATTGCTGCAAAACTGATCAGACTTCACTGTGCAACTAGAAAAGGACCCAAAGCATACTGCAAGAGCAATTCAGGAGTTTCTCAAGGCAAAGAAATTGGATATTCTTCAATAGCCATCTCAATCACCTGATCTCAGAACAGCATAGCATGCATCTGAATTACTGAAGACAGAACTGGATGAGAGAAACCTACAATCAAGCTTAAGTGAATGTGGCTGCAGTGAAAGCAGAGCATCTCAAGGGAGGAAAACCCCAAAACAATCAATTCTCAATCACTAAACACAATGAAATCCATCCTTGAAACTAGAACCAGACAATGTTATTCTTAAAGAGATATTTTCTTTATTAGAGAAGTTAAATGACTAAGCAAAAAATGGAAACATTGCCTATTGTGTCATTGCATGAGAGCAAAGTCCAAAGAAAATTAGTTTCAAAAGCAGCAATCAGTTTGTCCCTGAACATTGCTTCTATTGATGCTTTTTCTGTGCAGTAAGTCAGACCATCTGACTAGAAAATCAGGTTTCCTTTGAGTCGTGACCGGAGAATTCATCCATTTATAAAGCTTTCGAGTCTCCTGCTGCTGTGGGGAAGGCCAGAGAGGATCGAAGAGACGGCAGACTGACAGCCACACACAATAACGCAGGCAGAGCTCCTTCAGTGACAGACTGCTGCATCCTCGATGCATGAAGGAGCGTTTCCGCAGGTCCTTCCTCCCTGCAGCTGTCAGACTGTACAATCAGAACTGCTCCCAACAAACATAGATGTCTACATCTGCGCTGTAACTGCAATAATTTAATCAACCGATTCAACCTGGTTCGCCTCTTATCTGTAGTTATTTGTATTTAATTTATTAACTGTACAGTACTCTGTTTATAGTAACCATTGTCCATATGTAAATATGTAAGAAAAATTGTGTATGTTTCTGTCCTGTGTACTGTTTGTTTGTTTGTATATATGTCTTTCTGGCTGCTGTTACAACCAAATTTCTCCTTGTGGGACAATTAAAGGATTATTCTAATCTAGAGAAAAGCAGTAAAGCGTTAAAAAAGGACAATAGACCAGATTTTTGTATTCATATTCATGTCTTGGTTTTGTATGGTAGCATTATCCTGCTTGTCTTGGCACTGAAGCGAGCTGAAATGGGTTGAGTGGCACACAGAGACAGGCTGAGGCACGGGGAAAGAAAAGGTGTCTGGTGGTGAGTTCACCTGCAGGTATTCAGACACGGAGGAGCACGGTTAATGTAGGACAGCTTTCCAGCAGGGCATTATTCAGCCCTAAATATAGACAGGGCAGAAGTAGGCCGAGCTGACAGCACTGCCAAAAGCCATAAAAATAAGACTTGATGTGAAGCCTTGTGTACAGTGAGTGAGGACTCACGGTTACACGTTCAATCTTCACTTTCCGCTTTCTTTTTTCTGCCCTGATTGAATGTGCAAATGTTTAAATAAATTCAATTAGCTGCTATTTCTGAGCTGTACTGAGCTTGTACATAATAGAAAAAGGTGGCAAAACAGTGTCAAAGCACCGTAATTGTGAAAAAAATATATACAAAAATGTCATTTTTATACTGGAAATGGCAGAAACACATACCTGTATATACACTTTGCCAAAACAAAATCAGTCTGGAGTTTAAGTGACGCATCATAAGCATCGCTCTCAGATACAGAATATATGGAGCAGGTGATTAAAGCCTCCCACAGAGTCACTGATATCAGTAAGATGAGATGTCTGCGAAGAACCCAAAGGATACTAAAAGACAGTTCTCACCCCAGCTGCAGCCTGTTCACCCTGCTGCCATCTGGCAAGTGATACAGAAGTATCTGAAACCGCTAAACTCCAGACAGTTTCTCCTCTCAGGCTCTGAAAGTACTGAGCTCACCCTGTACACTTCACAAGTAATGGCTTTATTACTTTATCACTTGTCTGTTTATTCACTCATATTTAGTTTTCTGGAGGCATGCAGGGGCTTCATTGCAATTTCATTATGCAGCCTTGTGTTACACAATTAAAATGAGGCTTGAATCTCAAACTCCTCTGTATTAGCTCATTTGTATTAGCTCACTGATTGTTACAGCTGTAATCGCAACTAGAGAAACAACAGTCTTCAGAGAATTTCTCAAACATGTCACCAGCTCAAAATCATATTCCTGAGCAAACCTCACTAAATAGCTAACTGATCATCTGCAAGGGAACGGCTTATTCTGAGAGTTTCACTCAGGATTTAGAGTGTCACAGAAACAGCACTCGTGGGTGTTGCTAACAACCTTCCTATGGTCTGTGACAGTGGATTCATTTCTGTAGACCAGAGTGCAGCATTTGAATCATATCTATCTGTCAGACTCCAACCTACTCATGTAAATGCGGAGTCGTCTTCAAACATTAGGGTTAATTATGGAGTTCCACAGGGCTCTGTGCTTGGACCAAGTCTATTTACATGATACTTATTTCCTTTAAGCAGAATTATTATAAAATATTCATTCATTTCATTTCATTCTCTCCCACAGAGATTCTTTTCCTCTCTTTTCTTTCCTTCACCCCAAATGGTTGTGACAGGGGGGTAAGGGAGATTTTCCTTCTCACCATCTCCACGTGCTTTTTAATTGGAGGTCATCTGATTTCTCTATTTTTGTCTTGTTATTTAGTTTGTTTGATATTGTAGGTTCTGTAGCCTGCGATATAAAGCACACTGAGGCAATAGTTGTGAGTTGGGGATATATAAATACAATGAATTTAATTAAATGAGGAAAGCTTTTCCCTTTTTTTTTGGCTGATCCTTAAGGGGTCACCACAGCAAATCGTCCATCTCACCCTATCCCTAGCACCCTCCTCACACCAACCCTCTCCATCTACTCCTTCAATACATCCACAAACCTCCTCTGTGGTCTTCCTCTTTACCTCCTTCCTATGTACCCATGTGTAACTCTGCACCTTAAAGCAAGAGATGGAGAAAAATACATTTGCAAACACTTCAAAGTTAAGCAGTTAATAAGAATGTGTTGGTGGAAATAAGGGCATGTCACTATTTTAACAGAGATATGAACAGTTTCATCCTTTGAATAGGCGTTTTATTATAGTTTAGTGAGAAAGAATGACACAATTTTGAAAGCTGGTAGGGAGCCTGAATTTTAGTAAAAGACAGTTCAGCATGGTAGATTCTCATCATCTTCATTCGTGAGACTTCATGGGCATTCCTCTGACTCAGTACACCCCCTCCCTGCTGAGCTGACAATTCCTTTTCTAGAAACTCTGGCTTTTATCCACACAGCCTTAGTACAAACTTAACATCCTCATATCAGCCTTTCACCTTTTTTCCCCTGCACCCTTTTCAAACTCTTCCTTGTTGGACACAGAGCCACTTCTAGTGGGGCTGAGCGACGTAAACACCAGTACAGTGATAAGCCTCGACTTGTTCCGTGCACTTCGACCCAGAAACATCTAAACTGTATATTTCACAATTACCATCAATGAGGTATGTTAGCGTTCCTGCAGAAGGAAAAGAAGGTTACCTGAGCTTTGCATAACTGAGGCTGGAATGGAAGATGTGCGTAAAACCAAATAGATTTTCCAGCTACAGTTACACCTCACACTAAATAAAAACATGTGTCCACTTTCACCTCATGATACCTTTGCTAATTTTAGAAAGGTAATTCTGGGCGTGGTTGTGAAAATGCAAAACAGCAAAGTTCAATTGCACTTCTCAGAAAGAATGGCGGTAAATACTTCCTCAGAAAATTGATTTACCTGTTTATTTGTCTCCATTTCTCTTTTCAAGAGGTTTTTTTTTTGTGTGTGGCTAGATCTGTTACACAAGAGTGACATGATTTCAGATGGCTACATGCTATAACCACTTATTAAGGAAGGCTGGTTGAAAAAGTCCCTGAAGGTTGCGAAATCCATTTTTATAGACCACAAAATGGTTGCAGGTCATAAAAGAGATTCATACATATCTAACCAGACGCACTCAGTCCAGCCTCTGCGGCCTGGCGCACACACACACCTACAGTGATCGTGACTCATTAAGAAAGTCCCACTCTCTGCTTTACAGGAGATCCTGGCAGTGACTCATCACAGAACATTCAGGACGGGTTTCACATTTTGGGGATGAACGCTGCCGGCTCTACATGTGGAGGAAGCAAGGAATAAATGTGTATTCGTGAAGGTATCTGTCCGTTTGTGTGTGAGGAAGCTGCATCATCTGGCTGTTACATGACAGTTCTTTACATTTCACCCTTTCACTTTGTTAAACTGAAACGGGAGTAGCTATGATCACTCGGGAGATTAAACCAAGGCAGCGCATGTGGTGAATGTGGATTTTGTATCAATTAAGAAATCTAAAGTCATACTTTTAGCTGAGTGATGCCTTGAGTTTCTCCCAAATTCACCCATAAACCAAAAGTATAAGAACATCAGTAATTAACTGGCAGGACTGCAGTGTAGGCACCAGATTTTCTAAATAAAACCACCGAAGTTCATTTAGCCTGGGTCCAGATTAAGGCTGTGCGATATGACCAAAATCTCATATCCCGATATAAGACATCTATCGTCCCATAACGATATAAATCACAAATTTTTTACATTTTCTGTAAATTCTGTGAAAATCGGGCAGCTCGACCCGCATGAAGTGTTTCCAGCTGGGCTTCGTGTACCTGGAGTCGAGTGTTTTAACAGATGCATGAAACGATACATTTTTAGACATCAGTTGTAAAGGCCGCTGTTTTCTTTGTGAGTATTTATTACACAGCGGTGCTGCGGGGAAAAGCCTGTTCTAACGTTTGAGTCTAAGGTTTATTTTTTAGCATCTGGCGGCTCTTTTTTGCTTCTCATCCATAAATACTCGGCATAATCTTTCACGTGATTCAGTTTATTTTGAAAAGTCTCAACAGGATCTTGAGCTTTATTGTGAAAAGTTTATGTGGAACAAACATGCGGACACCCGATGGTTTTACCGTCATTGTTGCTAATGACAACGCATAAAAACAGGCGCTTGTCCATCCTTAGTGTGGTTATATTAAATATAAAAGAAAGAGAGAACTTTAAGAAATTAATATAGCCACTACAGTGACCATCAAAAAGATGAAACAATATTACTGTAAACAGTTTATTTTGCGACACCACGAAACAAACAATAGCGTAAAATGAAACGATAGACGTTTTTATATGTTATCCGATATATAGCGTTATATCGAACAGCCCTAGTCCAGATCCATCCACTCGATGTTGTCGACTGATATCATACCACACTTGAAGTTAATCCATTCATTTGTGTGAAGCCTTTTTTTTTTCTAAAATAAGAAAACCTCTGGCTCCTGGTGAAATGTTGATGTAATCCTGGAGGGTAATGTGCAAAGTAAATGACATTGCCACCAGTGGAGCCATAACACAGCATGGCTGAACACCAATCATATCATCTTGGGTCTTTAAATAATTCATTAGATTTTTCTTGTTGATTCTTGTGGAGCATCAAGGGCCTCGCTGATGTGTTTTTGATGCTTTGAGCCTCACAGAGTTAATATACAACGCAGCACATCGGGTGTTGGATACAGAGACAATACTTGTTACTGGGTCCTAATGACTGTAGTCTAGAGAAGAATAAACACTCCAAGGTTCTCTGCACACCAGTCAGCTGCTGTTTTTAATTGCTTCATGCACAAAGTATTGAACAAGCAAGTCATAAATTAGCTTGTTTTTACTTGGGGGCATTTCTTGGAAGCAACTCACGAACAACATGAGCAACCACATCTCAGGGGTCCTCTTTGCTTCACCCAACTCAAAGATCTGCTCAGTGACTATAGAGCAAAAGCAGTGGGAACACTGACTCAATCAGCTGTTGCCTTTTTGCGCTCTTCCACCATTAGCCACAACATTAAAACCGCAGACAAGTCAAGTAACATTGCCTTATTAGAATGCAGAGTTCACTTAAGACACATAAAACCCACCTAAACATTGTTGGATTGTCCTCCTGGGAGAGGCTGCTGTCAATGTGTCAATGCCACAGCGCAAAGAATCTAACCAGAGCCAGGTGCATCAATCCGGCCACCAAACTGCTCAACTCCCAATCCAGTCAGGCATTTATGGGAGACAAGTCTCATCCTGAAAGGATTTTCTCCAGCTTTCCTAATCCAGAAACCACATGACACCCCCAGAGGTCCCTTGTGCCTGACCCAGTAAGTCACAATAGGGGTCTCACACTGTGTTAGGCAGCTGGTTTTAATGTTGTGGCTGACTGGTGTATAGCTATTAAAACAAAGAGAGAAAAACCAGGAAATAAAGACATTTGGACAAGACGACAAGTGCAACATGGGTTTATTGTCAAACTGGTTATTAAGACATGAACTCAATTAATGCCATATCAAATCTTAAACTCCGCTGTAGTAAAGTGCAGATTCACATCAAGTTGCCCTGGGTGTCCTCAATACATTTGCTATGTCTGCTTTTTTTCTTTTTAAACTGTAATATGAAATCCTAAGAATTATGAAAAGCCCTTTTTTAAAATTTCCAACCCACACATCTAAAGCTAATGTGCAAATGAGATAATTCACAAAGCTTTCCTATTCTGTATGTAGAGGCATCCTCCCACTCGTGTCTTCAACTCCTCACACAGCTGGATGACAGCTGTATAAGACAAACAGATCTACCCTTGCTCTGCTCTAGTTTGGAGTGTAGGTGTTGTCATGAAAGGTCTTCTGCAGTGATTGGTTGGTTGATATGTTGCTGCACGCGAACAGTGGGACAATGTTTACCCAAACGTTTTTTTGGGGGGGGGATAAAAATTATTAAAGAACGACAGTATTTAAAGGTCGGCCATGTATGAATGTTAAAGAGGTCACTTCTGTGTACGAGCCTGCACTCGCCAGCGGTTGTGAACTGTTAGTTTGGCCGCTGTGGTTTCTACTGGCAGTCACGTGCATTGTGGAATCTCCATGAGCGCCACTTCACCAAAATTCCCATTGTCAACAATTTGTGTAAAGTCAAACAAAAAACAAAAGCAAAAAACCCACTCTGCTTACAAGGAACGCACCGTGGGGGGGCACTCGCATTTCTTTCACACACGCACTCACGCAAAAAAAAAAACAAAAAACAGTTGCTCAAATTCATTCACTCGTCTTACAACAATCAGTACAATGTTTTTTTGCACCCCTCTCCCCCTCCTTTTTGAGTGAAGTAGGTGGATACTGAAGAAAACGGCAGCAATGAGGTAAACACAAAAACTCATGAGAGATATTGCACAGACAAGTGCCGGCACAGAATACAACAGTCTCTCTTTCCAACAGCCTAGCCTGTGCATAGAAAGAATAAAGCACTTATGGTGTTTGCACGCATTAAACCCTTCTTGTAAAGCTTTGTTGTACACTTAAGTGGGAACGACAAATGAGTCTCGAATCCACAGCACTTGGCAGATGTCCAGATTTGCATGACCAAAAACTAGGTGTATTTGTAAAAGTACAAAAGAACTAAAACAAAAAAAAAAAAAAAAAAAAAATTCTAATGACTGAGGAAGGGTCCATGACTGTTGGCAAACCAAAAATATTTTTTAAAAATAATAATAACAACCTGAACTCCCAGTATATGTAGAAATGCCTTGAGACTGAGAAGACGTGAGCAGGCAATGTTGAGACTGGGTTGCAGCCAGCATGGAGAAAAATCTCTCAAGTTTCATTTAATAAATAGAAGTCGATGAATATGCAAAAAAAAAAACAAAAAAAAAAAAACCCTCAAGCAAAAATACATAAACCCCTTTGCTCAGTTCATCCAGAGATGCAGCTGTTTGTGTCAATGTTGCAATCCACTCCTGATGCATCCCCAAAAAAATTGGGCCAGTTAATCCAAATCATTTTAAGTCCATCCTGGTTAGTTGAGGACTTTTTGTGTGCACTTAATTCTTCCAACAAGTCCATACTCTCCATGTAGTTTGAATTTGCAAACCTAACCCACATAATTGTCTCTGTTTTTCAAGCACCCTGTGGGTGAGGCGTTGAGATTATGTTGCTCCTTTTCACACTTTTCCCCGTGCACCCATCCATTCTTCTCCACTCCTTCACAATCATTATCTGTGGAGCAAGACGAAGGCCTCCAGTTTCTCTGGGATGTTTCCCCGGTAGTCGAGGCCGTGCTTGATGATAGCCCTGGCGGCTAGGCACTGCAGAGTGGTGTGGTTAATGGGCTGGATGACATTCCTGGCCAGCTCCTTCTCATCCAGGAGGTCGCAGGCCGTTTGCTGGAAGGCGTTGGTGCTGTCGAAGTGAGTCCCGCAGGAAATGAGCAGGTTCATGATGTCAGGGTGACCGTTGGATGCCGCTATGTGGAGGGGGCTGGTGGATACAAAGATAATAGATCTGTAAGAGGATTATCCTGTACAACATACAAGCACACATGTCTTCTTATCCACTTTCTGCCATTTTCCCCCAGAACAAATCTAGGTGAAAACTAAAAGCTGGAGAGTGTGGGTGAAACAGAAGCGCGATATTTAAAAACAGACCTGTTGTCATCGTCATCTCGACTGTTGACATCTGCCCCACACTCAAGTAGGATTGAAGCGACCGTGAGGGAAGGGAACTTGCAGACGGGATAACGGCCCACGCAGGTAGTGTTGCGGTCGACTGCCAAGTGCAGTGGGCTGAAGCCATTCTTACCACATGGGTGGAGCTTCAGGAATCTAGAGATGCAACAGTGTCAGAATGAAAGGCAAAGAATTATGAATATGAACAATAAGTTTGATTAAACTAATGTTTTTTTTTTTTTAAATCAACATTACTGACAGAATTGCAAAAAGCCTGTGGCAAAGGTCAATTAACATCCTGCCGGTTTGCTAAAAAAACGGTTGTATATGTGACTGAAAGGAACATTAACAAAAATCACTGTCACAGGAAACTTTTAGACCCTTCCAACTGCCATATTGTGTACAGAGACATATGTGACCTTTATAAACAACACTGAGGAGATTTTCAATAGGAACACACCTATAGATGGTCTCCTTCTTGAAATGGTCCTGCTCTGCAGTACATGGCACCTTCTCTAAAAGACAAATGAGGTGGAGAATAATTGAGAGGGCCTTGCTGAGCTGAGCAGGGTCAGGAGGCATTGGTCCACTTTGTTTAATGGCTCGTTCAATCTCCATCACACTCTTGGACAGTATCCCCATCAAGTCCTCAAACGACACCGATGTCCCCAAGAGCCCCTTGGCCCTGTCCTGCAGCATGAAGGAGAAGAGCTCAGCGAATGACAGCAGGCTGGAGGAAGTCATGGGACTGAGGGGGTCCAGGTTGCTTTGTTGCATGTCCAGCGCGTACTTCCACAGATTTATGCAGCGTTCGAAGTTTCCAGAGTCAGCATAGACGGCACCACGGTAACGGATGTAGTAGGAAGTGTCTGGGTGTTGTGGACCGAGGATTCGCTCTCGGATGAGCAGAGCCTGCATGCGCATCTCATCTGGGTCAGAAATAAGTCCATCCAGCTCTTCTGCGTTTGTTACCTAGAAAGCAGATTTAAAAAGTAGCAGAGTGACTTGTGACTTCAGCACCAAGACGCATATCGATATATGGGTCTTGGATTTAATCTATATAGCTAATTAACAAAGTTTTAGGCTACATCTCCAATACTAAAGACCAGAGTGTAACATTAAAGGTTTTCCCCAGAAAAATGAAAACATTTACTTTTTCCATCTTGATATCAAAATGTGACATCATGTGAAAAGAAAACCTATTTCAAGAGCTTTAAACACATTGCAAGCCCACTTTAAGGTGGTGCTGGGTAAATGCACTCACCTCTCTAGCATAATCGTATGCCATGATCAGCTGCTTGGGTTCCGGCTTCTGGATGATGTTGTTACTGTCCATGTACCTCAGATCCATGGCTCTTTTCCAGTATTTTAAAGCTCCAAGCAGATCTCTTTTTTTGTCTACAAACGTAGCTCCCAAGAGCTCCAGGGCATCAATGCGCTCTGTGTGCCTCGTCTGCAGAGACAAAATATGTGATTTATGTGATCCTCACACAACTCTACACAAACAAACTTTAACTGTAGGTGACAGGAAGCCTGACCTGCTGATGCGTAGTCAGGTAGTCTACAATATTAGTATGGCCTGTAACACTGGCAGAAAGTAAGGGTGTCATGCCGTAGCCATCCTGCTCCATGGTTGCGCCATACTGCAGTAACATCCGCATGATCTCCAGGCTGCCTGACTCCGCACAGTCGTGAAGCGCCGTGTTGCCTGTGAACAAAGAAGACGCATGTTGTGCAGTGAGTTAAACATAAGACCTAGATTAGCTCACAGAAGACTAGCAGGAATTCAGTTTGCAAATCCATGACTGCATCCATCCTATTACCTTGATATAGACTTAAGGAATTTCTCTCTCCATGTTATCATAAGCTGGTAATTAAAAAAAAAAAAAAAAACATTTAAAAGGCTCAATGACTGATGCTAAAGTTCTTATGGATGCTACCACTTTACATTTATTTATTCCATAAGATGAGTCATATTCACTTTTTTTAGCGGTTTCATCAGTTTTAGAACAGAAAAAGAGAATCAACTTCTCCAAAGGATTTGAGCAAACAGACACACATCACATGAAGTATTTTTCAGCACAACACAGACAAAGAAAAACAACAACAACAAACAAACCAAAAAAAACCATGCAACACAATAAAAAACTAACAAAAAAAAACAAATAAGCAGTTCAAAAGACAAAGACAAATATGAATGTCTAACTAGGAAGAGCACAAAATGCATTCTTTAAAAGTTTAATCCATTTAATTTAGTTTCCTTTTAATTGATAATGTTCCATTCCAGGGATACCAGAGATCTAGTTTAATCCAGTTTAGCAACAAAAATAAGACATCTCTCCACCTTGGGGGTTTCCCAGGAATTTACCAAACTCAAAACAAGGAAGTACTCCCAATCACACTTCTGTTTAACTCCATTCACTACTGAGACTAAATACAACTATTAAGAGTCAATAAGAAGAAGACAATTAGTCACCAAGCTTCGAGTACCTTGGTGTTATTGTGGTGCTGAATTTCAGAGAAGCTGTTCTGATAACAGTTTCTTACGACTGCAAACTTACAGAGTGAAAATGCCTGAAGCGCGCTTAAATTAGCATATCAGACCACCGTATGGACCTATGTGGTTCACCATTAAGGAAAACACAGGGCCAGACATTTGTACAACAGAAAAGTCTGAGAAACTCCACTGGTTCTTTGGACTGCAGGACGTAAAGGTGAGTCAAGGGCAGATAACTTCCATCATGAATTGTAAGAATATTTAGGGATGACCACAAACTTCCAATGCCACATTCCTCAGATAAAAGGGAGAAATTGCACTTTGTAAGGTGAGCTAAGCTATTGTTAAAAAGAAAAAGGGAGAACCTATTACAAACAATTACAGTGAAAAATGAAGTTCCACCAGCAGTGTTTTCAGTCTTGACTTGTTTGCCTTCGTTGGAGGGTATGTCACATTGTCAGTGAAACCGTGCAAGAGTCACACAGTGGTATTGTAGCCAAGGAAAAAAACAACAAAAAAACAATAAAACAAACCCACAATTTGAAAGTACAAAAAATAACATTCAAGATCACTCATGGAGCAGAAGCAGGACCATTTCCACCACTGCTACATTTACTCAAGTCTGGCATGTTAAAAGTAGGTCACTCAGTCCTGAAAAATCAGGTTCAGTTTTCCCCAAAGAGGAAGGGATCTACAGACACACACACGTGCTTACTGAACTTTGAGTCCCATAAAGATAAGTAAATCCCTTTGAGGAAATTCAACACATGCCATGACTGGGAATTATAAACACTTCAAGCTCACCCCCCTTTTTTTTTCTTCTGGTTAACAGTGCGTTTGTTTTTCTTTCTGCTCTCTGAGGCTACTCCACACTCAGTCAGATGAGACCAAACAGGGTTAGTTTGGGATCAACCAGCAGTTATATTCTTTGGTTTCTGCAAACATAACAATTCTGGACAGAAAACTGCAGCAGCAGCAGCAGCGCTACAGTTTCCCCCCTCAGTTAAATATGTACAAGCAAAACTGGGTAAACAACAAGAAAGCCATGTTTATACTAAAAAATGGTTTAAACTGACTTTTGATTATATAATCAGTGTTTTAATGTGGTTTGGATAAATAACACTGATTGGAAAAACTTCAAGAAATGATTTAAGATTTGTTTGTCTGCATTAATCGATTCAAGATGACACCTCACCAAACAGGTTATTTACTGAAAGTCTTTTATGAACTGAAAAGTGATGACTTTTCTGAGAAGGAAGTGAGCAGGGCACAACTTCTGAAGCAGTCTAGTCATCTGTGATTATTTTGTCAGGACTGTTTTTCTCCTCTAACTTGCTCACTTTCCTGCCTAAACATAAGCTTTATTGTTTTTGAAAAGTTTCCAGTCATATCTAATAATAGAGATTTACCCTCTTATGTCAATACAGCTGTTTTGTGAAAAGCAGTGTAGAGAGGGTGGTTTGTGCCCTGCTCTTGAGTTTAGTGCTAGTCACAGGAAATTAAGTATAAGCTTCAACTATATAGTTCTGATCACACAAGAGCTAAAAGTAGGGACTTTAATGTGCCAATCTAGGTAGGTATCCAAAGGTCTGTGGTTGTAATTCACTGTAAAACCGTGAATTCAAGCCTACCAAAGCAGCCGTTTCCATAGAAAGAGAAAACAATGAACATCCTGAGAAGTTAAGTGCTTTTATTTTTAACCACACGTATAAAAGACAATGATCTTAAAGACAAATTCTTATTGTTCCTGTATTTAGAAAACACCATCCAAAGTATGAGCTTCCAGACACACCCTGACACACACGCACGCATCCAGGCTGACGTAGCTAGCTTGCAACTTTCCACTGTGAAACCAGAAGTTCATGATTTGCTGTTGAGTCATTTCATACAGGAAAAAAAGCAATTGCAAATTAGTTAATTTTGTCATCCGATAACAAACCCTATATTTGGATGCATGCGTGTCACGTGCATTTTGCCCATTTGTTGCTCGATTTTCTCAAACTATCTGCTATCGGCTCAAAAAAAAAAAAGGAAAAAGAAAATAGGGCTTATCATCCATGTAGTCAACATTTTACTGTGGAAAGCTTTTTACAGACTCACCTTTGATGCTTTTCCTGTTGACATCTGCCCCTTTCTCCAGCAGGTACTGCGCTATCTCCTTGTGCCCCTTGTAGCATGAAATCATGAGACAAGTATGGCCGTGTCTGTTGGCTACTTCCAGGTCAGCATTGTGCTCCACCAGGTATTTCACAATATCCAGGTGGCCGTCAAAGCAGGCCGCCCTCAGGGGCGTTGAGTTGGTCAGCGTTGTGCTGTTGACAGAAGCTCCGTGACCCAGCAGGGACTGGACTACCTTCAGATGTCCCGCTGCCGAGGCAGCCCAGAGAGGGGGCGCCCCCTCGATAGTCTCCCCGTCAAAGTTCACCGATCCACCGACCTCGACAGGAGCACTGCAGCACTCCAGCAGATACTCCACCAGGTCCAAGTGGCCGTACCGGGCAGCCATCAGGAGCGGGGTGGCCCCGTTTGTCTTCTCGCCCATTAACTTGGTCACCTCGTGCCCATCTTTGTTCTCCAGCAGCTTCTGAAGCAGCCGGAGCTTACCATCTCTGGCTGCGTTAAACACCGCGGTCTTTAAATCCATCCCCGAGACTTAAATTCACGGTTTAATGGTAGTTAAAAAAATGGCAGCGCTGTCTGTCAAACAATGGGGTCGACGACCCGTGGATGTGTAAGGTCGCTGTGGACAGGTGAAGCTTGGCAGCCTTTGTTTATAACAAGCTTCGACTTTCTAGCTAACTGTTAAACCAATGCGCTACCTTTTCTTGTTGTTGGGGATTAAAATCCGCAAATAGTTCGTGACTTTCTAAATCTCCAGCTTTAAAAAGTTGACACCACTTAAATCTTAATCTATATTACTAACTCAGACGTTTTTAGCCCAGTTAGCAAAAGTGGCTAGTCAACTTCCTCGATCCGTTTAGCTAACCGACTAGCTCCGCTTAGCCGAACCACTCTTCACCGCTGCTCATCCACTGACATGTCCGCTCCACTCGAGAAGCCCTTCTTCCTTAGATCTGTCCCCTTCGCTGGTCATTGTTCCCCAGCATAACGTTACTCCTCAGTGGGTTATTTATATTTGCTTTCCAAGGGCCGAAGTGTAGAAATCCACCCCCACCCGTTTACGCTGCTGCTGCTTATGCTAGCTTAGCCAGGAAAAACGACGTTCAGTCAAACAAGCGAGGGGATATCCCCCACTAACCGTGCCGCGTTTCTCTCTCACAGACACACCTCGTCCCCTTCCAAAAACCAACAGGCGTTACCACAAAAACGGCAGGTTACCAGTCGTCCACACAGCCGCTCAACAAGCTGGCAGGTCCGCCAAAGGAAAAGAAGGTAAACAGGGGAGGCTAACTAACCACCCACGGCTCAACCGGATGATCACGACTCGGTTTGTGTCAAATCACAAACCCGACGCAGTCTTTTTTTTTTTCTCCAGTGGAGCACATGATTGACAGGTGGACAGCCAATCAGAGAGCTGGAAGCCCTGTTACGCAGACAACAACAAAGAGTTAAAAGAGAGTGTTTTTCAAGCACCAATGAATTTTCTTACTACCATAGAAAGAGAAACAGAGGCACAGGAAAGACTCAAATACTGCACTGATAGCTGAGGAAGACACACGGTAATGCACATCCTCAGCAGCTTCCAGAGGCAGTTTGAAATTAAAGAGACAGCATGAAAAATGATTAAAAAAAATTATATTAATGACTATACTTATTTATTTATGTATGAAGTTATTCATTCAGTCTGATCTTTTATTTTTCCTTTAACTTATTTGTTAGGGTTAGATCAACTATTGCAATAAAAACGCGGGACTCACAGTCATTTGGAGATTCCAGTCCCACTAACATCTGCATCAATACCCTGTAATACATTAATCATATATTGTATGCTTTATTTATTTAGTTTGCAAATTATTGTTTTTTGTTAATAACTGTAATATGCTTGGTCAGGACAGTGAGACAGGTTGATGAGGCCAGACAGGATTCTTTGTTGACACTGATGTTTGCAGATGACATTGTGATCTGTAGAAAACAGTAGACAGTAGAAAACAGGTGAAAGAGAGGTTGGAGAGGGGGGAGTTATCACCTTTTTTCAAGCATTTGTCTTAGGTGAATGTAACTGACATGTATAGATAAACCACAAGGCATAGAAATATACAATCATACTGAAAGTAAAGTCACGTTTTCCTATATGGATATATATTTAATAGAATAAAATCTTGTATAACAATTTTTCACCATAAACTTAATGGGGATAGGTGTCTGATGAGTGTAGTAGCATATAGTTATTTTTGTACACATACCAAGGTCTTGCAATCATATGTAGATGTATGCATACATTTTACTGTATATAAACAGAGAACGAGTCCCTATTGATCTTCTAGTTATATAAATAACATCTACCACCTTTTTATTTCAACTTTTCTCACTTTGATTATGCACATCAGTTTGCCAACAGTACAAATGCACCAAATAATACTATAACTTGGGATATAGTTATAGTTTATAATAACAGAACCCAGAAAACATATCACGTGTTCAAGCTGTGTTTACCCCTGCACAGCATCCACTCTTCTTTGACAATCTGTAAATATCTGTGAACTTATGAGACCAGGTGTTGGACTTCTGGGAGATGACATCTGTAAAAGTCCCATTCATGTCTGATTCTAGATGCTCAACAGTTCTGGGTGGGTCTGCTTTTTCATATTTATTCATTTAGCTGCAAAATGTTTTCAGTTGGAAAAAGGTCTGGATTGCATGCTTGGCAGTTCAGCACCTGGACTTTTCTACTATGATGCCACGCTGTTGTAATAGCGGAATTATATGATTTAGTCTCGTCTTACTGAAATATGCTATGTGCAGGATCCATCCATCCATCTTCTATTGCTTAGCCAGGTCTGGGCCATGCGGACAGCAGTTTCGGCAGAGATGCCAAGACCTCCCCTCCCCAGCCACTTACTCCAGCTCATCCGAGTGAACACCGGGGCGCTCTCAGACCAGCCAAGAGACATCATCTCTCCAGCGTGTCCTGAGTCTACCACGGGGCCTCATCTAGAGCTTTTCCACATTCTACTGTGAATAAAATGCAGGTTTATGAGTTTTTCTACACAACATTCTACACACTTCCTAAAGATCGAGCTGTGTGTAAATTTGTTTTTTAAAATGAGAAAAATAATTAAATAAAGAATAAGACTGCATGTGACAAAGGAAATAAACGGAGTCTTGACACCCCTGACCTAAAGGAAACCATGAACATGCTTTAGAAAATTGTGATGGCCTTGACAATATCACCCCCCTCAGGATAAAGGAAGCATGAGCAGATTGTGTTATCTAGAAACCCAACACCTCAATGTACAGTTTATTAATTAATGGTGACTAAATAAGTGCATAATTTAACATTTAAACAAAAAGTTTATTCATCCATCCCACAATAACTTAACAACTTCCCACAATGCCTCGGAGCTAAACCTGTGCAAATGGAAATGCCAAAATTGCACCACATAAAACATGGCGACCTCTGGAGAGAGAATAACAGATCAAATTGATTGTTCTTGAAGTTTTTGTTGTTTTTAATCACTTCTATCCCAAGTAGGACACTTCTATAAACCTGGACAATAAAATGAAACAAGCTTTTTTGGCTTCTTTCAGTGGGATAATATTTGTACACTGAATTTTTTTTTCTTTTCCCATCCCTGACTGAAAAGGTTTAACATATAACCACAATCTTTTAGCTTTCGATCTGTTCTCATCTCTTTTCATATAGCTGTGTATAGTAAAATTATGTAGGTTAAAACAGCTTCTTTATACTTGTGCTTTAGCCAATGTCTATGTGAAAGAGATACATTTACAGTAAGATGTTTGTAAACCACAAATAAAGATCCACGTGATTCCTGCCTGAAAGTCAAACCACCCAGGTGAACTAAGCCCATAAACCATTGCATGTGACCTACACTAGTACAAAAAAACTGCTCACTGAAATTTGTAGTGAAACCCCTAAAAATAAACATGCATGTTTAAGATTTCTTTCTGCACTGCTAAATAAATGTCAAAAAAGGGTGAGATGAGAGTTTTGAAACATCAAATTATAACTCGTATTCACTTGAATTATCTTCTATTCAAGCAACAATTCTTCCGACCACACAAATGTTACAATATTGTTGTACAAAACCAAATGGACAGCGTTGGCTCAAAGAAAGACAGTGACTTAAGGAACTGGTGCACCTCTAACAGCTGGGATTGCCACTTAACAGACAAAACGATGCGGTTTTAAATACAAGAATGAGTCATTTCTTTTTTGTCTGCCACAGAGTCACACAGATGTAATAATAAAAAACAACAACAACAAAAAAAACCTACATCCCATATGTTAGAATTTATGTTGCACACTTAAACCGATCAATATTTCCCCCAATGTAAAAGAGAGCAAATGGAAACAAAGCAAAAACGTACTTTTAATTTATAGAGATTTTCTTTAAGGAATTAGGTTTGCAGTCACTCGTGGTATACCTTCTGCACTTTAATTCAATCCTTCAACCCAACAACCACCTTATGAACAAAGGGTGTCAAACTAATATTGGATTAAAGGACTGCTTACTCTCTGCAGAGCACAGCAAACTCCTTTCTAACTACTATCTAAAATGGCAAAGCCGATCAAAACAAAAAACACAACATCTACCATTTCTCACTTAATAAAGTGAGTTTTAGTAACACAGGAAAAAAATGCAACAGATTTTTCATAAACAAATCCAACCTTCGCACTGAGAGTGTGGCTTTTGAGAGCTAGTGCAGATAAAGACAAATATCTGCAGTATCCTTATAATATGACTACATTTAGTCCCAGTATCCACTTGGGTGCTTATTTCAGAGCAGTTTGGGATGAAAATTGGAACAGATCATGAAGACAGGGGTTAGAAAAGGACACATTTAAAATAAGAACACATTTAGAAATCATTTCAAATATTCAAATGACTTAAAGTTTTTCTTTAGCTATATGGCCGGTGCTTGAACTGCTTCAAATACAGATAGTTACAAGCAACACAATCAAGTCTTCCTCCTGTTTTTTTTTTAATCCTCAAAAACACTTTTAACCCACAACTATTTTTTCTCCTCAAGACTAATTTGCATAAAGTTGTAAGAACAGCTGTACTGATTTAAGAGGCCGCATCAGATTGTAGGACCTGGCCGCTTGATATGATTCAATTACAGATCAGCGCGGCTGTTCCTATGCACTCCATGCACACAAGCTCAAGAACAGACAAAGGAAGTGATGAGTCAGATCTCAGAGGCTGTTATGAGCCCACACGCGTTGTCGTGGTCTTCTTGTCAGAGAAGAAGCTTCGCAGCAAGACCACCTGGCTGATGCTGACCACCAGAAGGATAATGGCTTCTCCGATGGACCAGAAAGCGACGCGGGTATTGAGGTCCTCGGCGCGACTGCGTCCCTGGGCCTCACGGAGGCGAAAGTGTGTCTGATAGTCGATCACCGACTTCAGAGCCTCATGGATGGACACGCAGGCTGACTCCATCTGTAAATGGTGAAGATTGGAAAACAAAACTGATTTTAGATTTTTGGAAGATGGCTGAAAATATTTACTAAATTCATCCACCAGGAACATTAAATCTGCAGGGCTGACAAATATGAGTCTGTCACTTAAGGGAGGGGTGGTTCTTGTATTTATATCATTGGTATTCTTTTGGCAACAGTGGTTTTGGCAGTGCTTTTTAATTATATTTCCTTAGCTAATATTACAGTAGGCAGATGATATTTTGTGCTTTTTCTAGTCTGTCTGAACAGACATATATTTCAGTATTTGAACATCCCACATCTTGCTGTCTTTTTCTGCCTTTAGTTTTGTGCCTGATAAATGACAACCATCATTTACTTAATCTAATGAAACACAAAAAGGTGATAAGGTCAGACATTTCCAGAAGGAGGGGACTAACATCTGCAACATTTAGCAGGAATTTTCCCCCCATTATTCTAAAAAGAATGACTCCAGCTCAGCCATATTTTTAGGATGTAATCAGCTTCCCTGAAGTAATTGCACAAAGTTCAAACGGTCATTTTCTGGGTTTGTCTGGGTCTCTCCAAATGTCTTTTTTTTGTTTGTTTAAAATCGTTCTTTGGTAGATCACTGGTTAGGATCACCGTCTTGCTACATCACCAAATTTCAGCCTTCTTTTAGTTGATATTATCTTGTGAGAGTAGCCACAGTACTGAGATTTCATTTACAGATAAAGCTTGTCTGGTGACCCTTTCTATCTGAATAAAATAAACAAACTCTGCAAGGTGGCTGCTCTGCTTTTTGGGGGTTATTTATCACCAGGATTTATTTGCTTTTAATTTAAAGAAACTGTGTTGGTTCATTTGTGCAACCAGGATGAAGACAGGGTAACCGTTTAGGTTATTTCGCCCTAACAAATACAATGAAGGAAACATCAGTGAGAGAAACAGGCAGTTAACAGGTTTATGTGTGCATCCTCACAGTTTACCTGAGTAAGAGCAGTGACTCTGTTCTCGTTGGGGAAAAGTGGAGGGTCATCGCCAACCTGGAAGTCAAAGTAAACTGTCTTATGGGTGAAGGTGGAGAACTCATTGCTGAAGCAGAATTTGTAGGTGCCGTTCTTGGCTGCTGTGAAGGTAAAGCTGTCATATTGCTTCTTCATCTCCTTATAGAGTGTTGTGCCATCTGGGTCCTCCAAGCGGCAGTCCACATCGTAATGACCACCGGTCACCACCTGGGAATCGAAAGCACAGAAGGAATGAGTAACAAAGCCAAGGAGGGGTAGGATGGATACTGACAAAGTGTTTTTAAAAATATATATGGATAGCGTTTTTGCTTACAGGTCAGATTCTTTATCAATTTCATGTCTGAGTCCTACACATGTTTTCAGTGTCAGTGCAAATTAATCTGAACACAGTGTAGAAACAGAGTTTAAAACAACTGCCCCAACATAAGATAAGACAACCTTTATTAGTCCCACACGTGGGAAATTTGTTTTGTTACAGCAGAAAGTGGACAGTGAAAAGTTATATATCATCAGATTGTTATTACAGGCTAATTATGCACACAATTAAAAATAAAAACAATCACCCAGATTAATCTTCATTTATTGCACTTTTTCTCTTTTTTGGCAAATACACTTGAGGCACCAGTATGTGATTATTGCACTTTAAAAATAACACAACACTATGATCCTAATGTATACTTGTACAATAATTCCCCACTCGACCTGTGGGCTCGTCAGCCCTTGGTATTTCTCAAGCTTCTTGTATTCCTTCTTCTTGATTCACTTGGTATAGCTACATCCATCACCGTGGCCTTCTTCCTCTGATGGTCCACCATGTGGACATTATATTTGATTGGTTAACCATCACCAGTTTGTTTGTCTGCATCTGGAGGTCTAAATGGATGTTAGCTTGGGTTACTCTCAATCACCTTTGGGGTGTATCCCATTTTGACCTCCGGATTTCCAGACCATACTCGTCAAAGATGTTCCTGTATACGATGCCACACACTTGGTTATGGTGTTCAATGTATGCCCTACCTGCTAGCATCTTGCACTCTGCTGTTATGTGCTGGATTATCTCTGGGGTATCTTTGCACAGCCTGTATGATAGACCTCGACCTCTAAGGATCTTTTGCTACCATGAGTAGTGTTTCTGTGCCGTCTACCCTGTCAAGCTTTAACCAGCCATTGGTAGAATCTTTCAATATCAGCCACTTCTTGTGTTTGTTATACACCCTGCATGTGTGTGTGTGTGTGTAGTTCTAGTGAAATGTTTAAGGCACATGTCACAGATAATGAACAAGATCATTTAATAGTATTTATTACTTATAACTAGGCCTGCTGCTACCTGGACACCTCTTATTAAATTTAAATATTTACCTGAAGATCTTTCAGGTAGAAGTACAGTAACTGAGTTGGTTTACATTTCTAATGTTTATCAGACATGCACATGAAGCTGTTCATGTCCCTGGGTTTTCATCTTTGACGCCTGATACAGATTTCAAGGGGACAATCTATACTCGATTTAATTTGGGGGGGAAAACGACAAGGATGATTCGCATGGATGGGAGGGATCGAAAGAACAGACACGCACCTGGAACTCCAGGGTGCATTTGGTGCCCATGATGATGTCTTCGTAGAAACACTGTTTAGCGTTGTCTGGCAGCTCAAAAGTTAGCTCGGAGCCGAGCACCCACCCACAAAGCAGCTGGGCCCAGAGCACCTGAAGCAACACCCGAAGCGATCCGTGCATCCTGAAGACTGAGAGCCGACAGCTTCTAAGAAAAAAACTGTAAAAACAACAGATTTAAAACGAAAACCGTCACCGAAGGTGGCGAAAATACCGACAAGGAAAACCCGGACACTGATATAAGCGGCTAGCTGCTAGCTTAAAGCTAACTAGCGAGCTAGCTGGTCTTTATATTTTAGAGAAAGAAAGAAGCTCGGGATTTGTAATATGTTTCAATGGTTGCTGTGTTGTTGTTTTATTAGGATATAAGTAGTAACAGGCGTTAAAATAAATCCAAATATTTACGATTTTAGATTATGTTTTACTTAGAATTACCTACTCACCCCAGTCCTCACCCGGATGCAACTAATGCTAAGACGCGTATTACTAACGACACATCTCATTGGCCGTCATCCGTAAAAGCCCGCCTTTGCTTGCTCTCACTGGTGGAAAAACATAAAAGGAGGAGCCATTGTAACATCACGTGGGCCACAACCACGTAAGTGTGAGCAAAGCGTAGCTTCCCTTTTAGTACCTGAATCCAGGGCTCCAACGTGGCCGGCGGTTAAAATGAAAGTGAAGGCAGTTTGAATGGAGTAGAAATGCTGCTTAAGCCCTATCGGTATAGCATGGTGGTTACATTTATGTTACTTATAACCAAATTTCATTAGACACATTAAATGTTTCGTAACAATTTGGGATATTTAACCCCCATGACAGCGTCACACTCTGGCAACAAAACATGTTTTTTTGTTTGTTTGATTTGTCTTGTTTGTTTATTTCCTTTTGTCTTTTTTGTTATTACACTGTGCCTTAAGTTTTATATTCATTTATTTTTATATAATGACACAATATATAAGGAGTAAGGGGGTGAAATAATCTTTAAAATTTACCTGTATGTGGATGAATGTGTGAAGAAGTATATTTGGTTGTTGAAAGGAAAATTTTGATTTCATTTATTACTAGAAAAACATTTTGGCTCATTTTCTCAGTTGCATTATGGGTTTAGACCACTTTTCCAAACTACTTTGAGCTCTACTTTGGGTCCTTTCTGTATGGTGTAAAATGAATGACTGACTTAAATATTAGTGGATAGTTTTCATTCACAATATGTAGTAGACTTGATTTTAAAGGTTATCGTGCCAGATAATGATCTATTTTCCCTGTGTGTTTAAAACAAATATATAGAAAAAATTGTTTTTAAAACATTTTTGCTGGAGTTGAACATTGCAAAGTAACCCCTAAAATCATGAAAAAGAAATATTGCTCTTGAGTACATATTAGCATTTCTGTTGTGAATTGTAAGAATGAAAAACAAAAACAAAACTATATCATTCTATTCATAGCAGGCTTACCTTTTAAATGTTCAGGACAGCTGTCTTCAAACCCTTGCACTTTTCCACTTAGAGATGTTATAGATGGCAAGGAGCCAGACTTACATCGATCCTCTTGCCTTGCAAATAAAAACTCTCCATGCCTTCATTATACATTTACATCCCATCCCTATAAGCATTTATATTTATCTCTCAATCTTTATGCCAACAAAACGCACACTGAAAACACCACAATGTCTTTCTCTCACATCTAATATTCATGTACTCATTTAATACTTTTGGGGTGTAGACCATGCCAAGACCCACAGATGTTGTATCATTTTAATATTCCCATGACACAACGCCCCTCATAATGTACGTTGAGTGCATCTTCCTGATAGTTGTGAAATTGCATCTCACCCTGAAAACAAGCTTCACATGAACATGCAGTGTGTATGCAGTGAAAGCAAAACATGCCACAGAAATCAGTTAGATGGATTTTATGGTTGGATTATGGTTAAGCAGGAAATAAAGCAAATGCATTATGAAGCAGGTGTCGAATGAAAGGTATCAAAAACAGTCAAAGGTTAAGAGGAAAGACTAGAGTTTAATTAAACGAAAGTGGTAGAAAGTAGGTGTGGAGAAAGGAATGACTTTTTCATCAGACACACTGGAACATCATTAAAATATTCAACTGTGGAACAGCTTTGCGTCTTTCACTTTCACGCCCCCCCGCCGCCTTTTCTGAACGTTGAAATGATTGGGTCGACGCTCACTCCATACCACTTGGGGCAGTAGTGCGCCAAATAATCGAAAGCCAGCTGTAAATGCGCCTCAATAAAGAAGAGAAGAGGAGCGCCGTAAAGACAAAACAAAGCCACACATTTCAACGAACAGGCGCTGGTCGCTTTTTTATTTTTATTTTTTGTAATCAAACAAATTTCATTCATTATTCATAACGATTACCGGCAATATCAATAAAAGGCTTGCATCATGCCGAGTAGTACGTCTTTGCTGGAGGCCGATGAGGGAGAGTCCGAGGTCCCACCGCCGCTCCTGCACGCTTTCGCCGGTATGGGCCTTGACGAGCAGCACGGCGCTCATAGCCAGACGCCCGAACTAGCTGACGAGAGCCTCCCCTTTCACCACCTCCCGCTCTCCCATTTCAGCCTCCTCGGTACGGTCCTCGACTTGAAGCCCTTGCCACTGCCTCGTCCGCCCTCGGGAGACGAAATTAACAAAACGGCAGCGGCTGAGGACGAGCCATTAGTTGCAACCGATTCCTCGTTGCTAACGCAGGCCCACCACCGCAACCAACACCTCCTTTCTGGGCCAGCTAGCTCCGGGATGGAGCACATCGAGACTGTGTTGCTATACAACGGAGACGAGCGGGACGATCCTGCGGTCGGCGGCGCTCTCCCGCCGGCTAACAGCATGACGATGCTACCGTCCGGCGGGTTCGGGGAGCCGGATTACGGAGAGGCCGAGACATCACTGTTGAACCGGCGTAAGAGCGTAAACACGACCGAGTGTGTGGCCGTACCGAGCTCGGAGCACGTCGCGGAGATCGTTGGCAGGCAGGGTGAGTCGCTTTCTTTTTGACTGCTTGTGGAGCTAACGTTAAGGTGCTAACGGAGTTTAGACTAAACTTTGTGGGGAGAGTTAGGCAGGACCGAATTAAGGGACAAAATAAAGAAACTTGAAGAATCGCGAGTTTATCTTCTAATTAATTAAAGGCGTGGAACAGAAAAGCAACGAGATAAAACTAAGTTATAGCTTTAAAAAAAAAAAATCGTCGCGAAGAAAAGTGGCATAGTCAGCTACTAGCTTAGCATTCCTCCCCCTTCAAACTGGGTCAACAATAACACCCTCGCCCAACACCCTGAAAAAAGTTTACAGCTAAAGTTTTATTGGTCTCCGGAACCCACTCTGTGGCCTCGGTGCAGTAGCTCGCCTATATCACGGGTATGCTGTCAGTGAGCCTCCCCGTAGCCGTGTTTCGCTGAGCTAAACCAGCCTGGGCTTTGTCTCGGAGGAGAGGGCACCATTCTTTTGCCACATCAGCTGCAGGTTATAGTTAGCTCCGTGACATAACCGATATGATTTCAGCTAAACATCCCCTCGCTGTTCTTAGACCCTTATATGTGGTCTTTGTTTTATCTAAACTTTACATAGATGGCTGGACTCGGTTAGTGGGGCAGTGTGATTATGTTTGAGAGTAAGTTGGGGGATGGTGCACAGACTGCGGTGTTGACAACAACAGGAAATGGCTCTGGTAATGATGCTGGACTCTCAACCACTGCTGAATGGAATATTAAATTTATAAGCTATGCAACTTTTATGTGGCATTAATGACTGGAGACCTGTGCTGTAGTGCTTGTGTCATGATCTTTTATTAGTTCATTAGTTTATTAGGAGATGCAGAGTTTCAAGAGTTCAATGTTGAATTTGTGAAGGTTAATGTGGTTCCCTTATGTGTTTTTTAACTTGCCCATGTGACAGGCTGTAAGATCAAGGCACTTCGAGCCAAGACCAACACCTACATTAAGACACCAGTGAGGGGGGAACAGCCAGTCTTTGTTGTGACGGGGCGTAAAGAAGATGTGGCCATGGCTAAAAGGGAGATCATGTCTGCGGCTGAGCACTTTTCCCTTATCAGAGCCTCTCGGAACAGGACCGGCCCTCTTACTGCAGGAGCCAGCCTCGGGACTCCGGCTTTACCTGGACGGACTACCATTCAGGTCAGCAAGCTTGACTTTAAATGAAAAAAAAAAAAAGAAGTCATTCAGGGGTTGAGAACAACCGTTAGGATGACTCTGTGTTATTAGTGTCAGTATCTAGGCAAAATTATTGTATAAATAAGGCTCTCTGTTGTGTTTTGTATTTTAAAGTGTGTGTAGCTAACCTTTATCGTTTTAACTGTACAGGTGCGGGTACCATATCGTGTTGTTGGGTTGGTTGTGGGTCCTAAAGGTGGGTATTTAATTTGTATTGTTTGCATGTATGTAACTGCTGAAAGTCATAGTTTTAAAGAAAGTCTCTAAAACAAAAATCAGAATTGCCCTTTAGCTTAATTATATGTTGTTTTAGCATAGATGGCAGGAAAGGTGTGAAACATACAATTTAGGACAAAAAGAGTCAGAAAAACAAATTTCATGTTAGTAGATGCAGACTAAAAGTGTTTTTTGGATGATATAGGCACTATGGGACTGTTCAGTTGTGTAGCTCTGCTATCAGGCCCCACATCTAACGGCTTTCTGTTTCTGTGTTGTCTAATGGATATCCTGTATTTCTAAAAGCCTCTGCATCTTGATATCCATCAGCTCAAGTCCAGAAGATTCCCTGTCGCTCTCAGCTAGTCTTTGTACACATTAGCACCTGTGTGTGGAAAAAGCCCTGAGGCTGATTATGATTTGCTCACTGTCTTTAACTCTTTGCCCTGTTGACATTACCAGCTGTGTGTCAAATAGCATGGGCTGTTTTTTTGTTTGTTAAACCAACCAAACTTGCGATAATACCTGTAGAGGAAGTGGTGACGTGTCAAAAAAAGTCACTGGAGTTGAAAATTTAGGATGAAACACTGCGTCACACAAACACAGAGTCGAGAGGTGTGCTGTGGAGTATTTACAAGCATCAAAATGCACTCTAGGATATTGTTCTCGGTTAAAAACACAGTATTGACATTTGATAAGGTTTCCACACTGGATCTGAATTCAGTGTTTTGGTCAGGTGGTGTGGATTTCAGCCAGATGAGTCAGTAGGCCAGCCTGTAGTTGAGCACTGTAATTACTGCACAGCTGTGCTGTTTCCATTTTCAAAGCAACACACACAATGATTAAATAGATCTGAGTGTGGGGCGCTGGTTTGACTCACTGGGTTGAGCAACGGTGATGCATATGCTATAAGGTTAATGCTGAGGCCCGCTTTTGAGTTCTGTCTTTCTCCAAGCTTCTCTCCTGTCCTGTCCAAAAAAAAAAATCTATAAAAAAAACAACAACCAAGAAACAAGTGTAACTGCCGTAAATGCACAATACTGTCGTTTAGAGCAGGGCGATATGACCAGAAATATTTATCACGATATACATTTGAAAATTTGCGATAACGATGTAACTGACGATATAATTGACACTAGACAAAATACTTTACAACTCCACAACTTTATTTGTGCAAAAAAACCCATCAATGTATTTTCACTTAAACAAGCAGCTGTTTTTTTTATGTGCATTAAAGTTATATAAAAACTTAACAGTGCAAATTCCTTGCTGACAGTTTAACCAAAAGGCATTTCCAGTGGAAATTGGCCGACATATTCTCAGTATAACCATGTATAATATCCACGAAACTTAAAAAGAGGTTATACACACACAATACGGTAATATTATGTTGAAGCGCAGTACGTATCACTCCGCGAGACTCCTGTCTACGATAGCCGTAATGCTCCGACAATCCATCAAGCGGTGCGGGTTCGTAGCTTAGCAAAGTCGTACTAAAACATTCGACAGATTTTCGAGTGCGGTGTACCACATAAAATCGTTTCGAGGTCAGTAAACACAACCAGAATTCATACATAAGGCACATGGGATTATAAGGGGCACTGTCGATTTTCAGGAAAATCAAATGATTGATTTTAAGTGTGCCGTATTTTCCAAACAACACGGTAATAACGACGGCCCGCTAGCATGCGCTACCAAAAATAGTGCTTTGTTGTGTATCTGACGGACGAAAGCTAAACCAGTTCCACACCACTGAAGTTGCAGCATTTTTACAAACCAATTCTGGTTCATCCGTTTCATTTAACGATCCACTTTCGCTCTTCTCATTCTGCTTTTTCTGCCATGTGTGTATGTAAACAAAGGCACTGCACATGCGCGTTTTACCATATTCTATCGTGATATTTCATTTTCCTATCGTTGCCCAAAATTACACCGGTATCATCATGAACGGTATGATATAGCCCAGCCCTACTGTCGTTGTGATTAAAATCTTGAGTATTTAGCTGTGACTGCAGTTTCTGTGTGACTCAGCTTGGCCTATTTTGTCAGATTGTCAAGCTGCAGTTGTTAAAAGACAAACAAGTACACAGAGCTGTTAGTGATGCAGTCTGAGATTTTGATGGACTATTATTTGATTTATGAGATTTGTACCACCAGCTACTAAAAATTAAGTGTCCATGTGCCATTTGTTTGCTTTACATTGGTGGCTGCTCATATTAAACATGGACAAAGTTTCTGATCATGAGGTTAAGGTTAGGTGACACTTTTGTTCAAGCACTTTTTTTCTACTCTTGTATCTGTGTGACGTCAAAGGGGGGAGGGGTATATCCCCAATACAGCAATCTCACTGCTCTGACTATGAGGACCTAAGCCCCGCCCACGTCATATTCAGACTCTTGAAAATGTGAAAATGAACATATTATATCCACTTCAAACTATAACCGACAGTCATGTTGCAAAGTGAGCAGAACGTTGATTGAGTCTTTGTATTGAACGTGTCTCTCATGTTTTGAGTGAAAGAGCTGGTCTGGTCATATCTTTCAGGAGCAACCATAAAACGCATTCAGCAGCAGACCCACACCTACATTGTGACGCCGAGCCGGGACAAAGAGCCAGTGTTCGAGGTTACGGGCATGCCGGAAAACGTGGACCGGGCGAGGGAGGAGATAGAGGCCCATATCGCCCTCCGCACCGGAACCTGTGGGGGCATCGAGGCTCCAGGTGTAGACAACAATGACTTTCAGTTCAACGGGACAGATGTCAGCTTCGAGACATCGGCTGTTTTGGGAGAGGCCGGATGGCTTCAGGCAGTTGCATCATCACCAGGCGGCGGTGGCTTGCTGCCACTAAACATCAGCGGTACTCAGCGAGTCAATAGCAATATCAACAATGGCGCCAGGATGTCTTCCAACTACCGCAACGACAGCTCCAGCTCCCTGGGCAGCGGCACCAGCTCAGCCGATTCTTTTTATAGCAGCGGGAACGTCAACCGACTGGCAGACGTCAGCCCGACCGGCCCGTTTAATGCCAACGCTAACAACAACAGCAATGGCGGCAGTGCAAGTTTCTGGTTTGGCGAGGGCCTTCTTCCCGTGGGGTCTGAGGAGCTGGTTGGGCTGGGAGGTGGAGGCTCCTCCTCAGGATTTGACCCATTAACCATTTCCACTGCCCATTCGTCACACCCTACTGCACAGCCACACATCTGGAGCCCCTTTGTGGACCACCA
Source organism: Mchenga conophoros (assembly GCF_057382185.1). NCBI lineage: Eukaryota > Metazoa > Chordata > Actinopteri > Cichliformes > Cichlidae > Mchenga > Mchenga conophoros. The sequence goes on along the minus strand of NC_140537.1, from coordinate 23,472,221 downwards.
GCCCCTCCAGGCCTTTGATGCTCTTCAGTCTCAGGTAAGAGAAATTTAACAGCTGCAGTTTTATGGCCTCCTGTGCAGTTTTATTTTAGTCTTTTTATGGTCAGCAGCGTGCAGGGGGAGTTTGATATGCAAATTGCAGGCTCAGAACTGTGATTTATCACAGATGTGCATTTATAAGGATTTTGTTATAACATTAGAAATCCCTTAAAAAATGATGGTGGATATAAAACTTGGTAAGCTAAGTTAATATGTTGTTTCTCACTAACTTATTTGCCTGCATAGCTCAATTTTAACATAAACTTTTTGATGGTGTCCATTTATCTAATCTTCAACACCTATGGTGTCTCCAGACAAGCCAGCCTGGGACACCCCGGCTCTCGCCAACCTTCTCTGGGACCGATGCCCTGGAGCATCCTCAGGCCCAGCGTGTTCACCGGGGACCGTTTGGCTCGGCCGGGGCTCTCGACGCTCACAGGTTCCCCTCTTACAGCTCAGCCTTCTCCTCCTCAAGTGAAAGCACCGCCTCCTCTTCCTCCCCTCCCGAATCCTCGCTCGCCTATCGACTGGGGCTCGGATCAACAGGGAGGGGACAGGATTTGTGCGTCCAGTGTATGAATAACCAGGCGATCGCCGCCTTAGTTCCTTGCGGCCATAACCTCTTCTGTCTAAATTGTGCCACCCAGATATGCCAGGGTCCAGATGCTGTGTGCCCTGAGTGTCTGTCCCCAGCCACCCAGGCCATTCAGCTTCACAATATGTGATTTTCTTCTTCTTCTCTTTTTTTCCCCTTAATTTCCTTTATAACTGATTAGAGATCAGCCTGCCCAACACTTATGGTTCATGACGTGTGTGTGTGTAGGGGAGGGAAATACAAAACTGACCCCAGGTCAGTGTCTAAGTGTAATTCTCATCTGGCTTCCTTTAAGCTGGTGAAGCAGAGTAGGTGAATAAGGAATGATGTTGATTTAGGGCCGAGGTTAGGGTGCTGAGCCCGTTCACGTGCCTGGTATTGTGAAGTCTTCTTCCTTGATTGATCAACGAGAGGGTTCGAAACCCTCTATGTAGCATTGGGGGGAGGGTGGGGTTGGGATAGATATATTTTTTGATTCATATTTTCTTTTTTGTCCTTAAAATCTTTAGTTATTGTTATTTTTTTGTACCTACCTATAATTTTATTTGTTTTAAATTGAGTTTGAATTCTATTGGCCTTTTTTGTCTACATCTCAAACGTTTTTATTTCTTCTTTAAAATACATTGAATTATGGCCAAGACCCTTTGCCTTTATTTTAAGTAAAAAAAAAAAATAAAAAAAAAGTAGAGGCAAATGAGTTTCCATGAGTTCCACATGTGACTGTATAACTACACTATTAAGGAAAAATAGTGTTCTTCTTGTTACTTAAAAACAAACAAACAAAAAACCAAGTTAATGCAGTAAATCTGATACAGCGTAGGTCGTCTTTTCAGAATTCATGTTTCCCAGATGATTGGTGCAAATATCATCAGGCTACCGGCGCACACCTGCGCGTCTTTAAAAAGGATGTTTACATTCAGTAGGACTTGAATGAGAGGTTTTGAGTACTGCTAATATAATAACAGTGTAACACACACGGACACACACCCGCGGCGTGTTTTGACTTTATTAACTACAATTTGAAAGTTGTCGCACTCCAACGGCAATCTCTCGTTGCCTCATTTCTTTATTCTTTTCCCAGAATAACACCGACAAGTGAGTAACTTTTTTTATTACTTTTGGGGTCGAGATACCGCTTCAGTATCGCCACGTTGCTTTCCACTTATACTTACAAACTGTTTACGGTAAACTTGTGCCTAATTCCACTCTGAGTGTAAACAGAAGTAAACCGGTTCAGCGGACACATGGCGTTGCTCTATCTTTAAACAAACTTGTGGCCTTTTTTTGGGAAGCCAGTAATGAATTCACAACACTATCTTCAGATCCAGATTTTCGGGCTCAAAAGAACACAAGCTGACAGACCGAAGTCTTAATATATTTGTCGAGGTTCAGTCTCCCAAGACGCTCCTCGCTGGAACAAATCTTGTCTCACGAGGACGCTTTCTTTCGCTTCCTATTTTCCCAAGCTGATATCGAGTGTTGCGTTCATATTTTTTGGCACCAAACTTTCTTATTTTGTCCATTTCTGTTGTCACATTTCCCCACCCCCACCTGAGTTTATTTACTTCTAATTTATATGTCCGTTACGACCTTGTATGGAAACAAAGTACTGTCTTTCAGCCAAAAACAGATATGCACAGCTTGTACCTTTGGAAACATTCCTCCTCCCTGTTGTTAAAGTATTTACTCTTACTTAAATCACACCTGGGAGCAAAAAAGAGATTTTTCTGAAACTATGAAGACAGCTGTGATCTGGAACAAATCCCTGTACTGTACAGGCAGGCTACTGATTCTTTTCTTTTTGTAGACATCTCAGTAATATCCTTCTCTTTCACTTGAATGTCGACTCGTTTGGACGGCTCCACCCCGTGGCTGTCTCTTCACAGCTTTTCGGTTGGAAGTCAGGAAAATGATTCCAATGGGATGCAAAACTGAGATGAAGGCCGCTCGTTGCTTCACTTTTGTAATCCCACGTCTCTTCTGCCAGGCCTATGCAAAATTCATCTCAGCACGAAGCACTAAGTGAAGCTTCTCGGGTTTCAAACAAACAAACTTTGGGGTTAAACTTGTAGACAGAAATAATCCGTCTGTTTATTTTAGTTTTTTATTCCTATTACATTTCAGTTCTTTAATGAGATGTTTTAACGGTACACACTTCACCTTTAACCAGCTCAGTTGCTTTTGTCCTGTGCACTACTAAGCACAGAGCTTCCCCATTATCATATCACACTATTGACTGGCCGGGACAGGCATGTTATCGACTTTCCTCTCACCTTCTCATCTCAAATCGTAGCTTTAAATATCTGTGTCTTTAGACTAGTACAGGACAGAATGAGCTCACGGACACTTTTAAAAGGGGGAAGCACTGGAACGAGTTCAGCTCGGACTGCGCTCGCACTACATTAGGTCAGTGCTGTCTCTCTGGTGTGTGGACACTGGATTGCAGTCCCTCTAGCATTCCAGCTGTAAACAGTATTTTGGGAGTTTTTACACAGCTTTGCTCCGTTTCTTTTTAATATCCATCATCTTGGCTTTCATAACAAAATGCAACCAAACAAGTCCCGCTTCTGCCCCCCTCTTTGGGTCATCCATCCGTCCCGTTGTATTCTCAGCTCTACGATGAGCCGATCTCCTTTTAGTCTTTCTCTCTCTGAGGGAATGCAATACACTGTCGGCCCTCAGTTTATCGATATGAATCTATTTACATTTTTGTGTATGTATTATATAATGTTACTGTTAATGACTGATAAATATACAGAACTTATTTTTATTTTGTTACATTTCATATATACATAAATATATATATCTTTAAAATGTTTACAATAAGATTTTTGTAAAAAAAATGTTTCTTTTTTTTCTTTAATTTTCTGAGTGATTAGGTGAACGAAGAGTTGGAAACACAGACATGTTTCCACGCAGGAGAGTGTCAGTGCTGTCTGCTTGTAGTCTAGGTATTAGTTTACAGTATTGATCATAATAGTATTGATAGCTGCCGTTTAAACCTAGTGGAAAATGGAATGTGCATCACGAGCATGTCTTCATAATTTACCGCCAATGTAAAGCATCACACTGCAACTGTAAAAAGGCCAAGGATCCAAGCTGCCTGTCATGTCTGTACACCACCAAATTAAGAACGGTATACTATTAAAATGTATCTTAGATTATCTCTATATAAATACATATATTGTTAAGCTGTACCAACAGTTCAAAGTATTTGCTAATTTTACTACTTTTGTTATGTATATGTAGGGGGAGTCTTATGGCATATAAATTCTTTCAAATTGAGTCAGGAGTTTAAAAGCAGACTATATTTTATAACGGCCTTTTAAGTTATTGTGGCCAAAGCACTGATATTATATATTTGCTGTAAAGAGAATTTAAGAGTTTTATTTTTCTGATATTAAAGTTACTTAATAAAGACGGTTTCATTTTAAGCCATGCCAGACTGCTGTCATTTTTTTCTTTTCATATTTCCCGTGGGATTGTTTTCACGAGGAGTTCAGATTTCATCAGAATTACAACATACGGGAGGATGTTTTTTGCGATTGAGTGGGAAGGTTCAGGTGAAATTTTAAGTTATTATCTCAAAAGTTCAACTCAGACTTCTAAGTAAGTTGAAATTTTGGAACGCTAACCTTGAAACTCTTATGAGAAGGGTTTGTTTTGTTTTTTTTTTCCCACCAGTGGCAGAAATAAGCTTTCATTTTAACAGGTATTCCTGACGAAAGCAGCACCACACTCCTCACTAGTGAGCATTAATGTCCCTCAGGACCTGCAAAAATTGAATTATTGGATCAAGATTGCAGAAAAAAGAACGATGCAAAGTGCAGCCTTTGAAAAAAATATTGATATGGAGTTGGGTAAGCGTTAAATAGCACGAGGACTTTGTTCTTTGAATTCTGCTGCTCAGACTAGGGTGAAGTTAGAAATTGTGATTAGAAATTCCAGTTTGGAAACACAGCACATAGTTGTTGTTTTTGTTTTTTTTATAGATTCAATAATTTGCCGCTCATCATCTCTGTAGATAAAGCAAAAAAATAGAAATACAGTGTGTGTGTCAGTGTTGGAGCGTTTTTTACATCCATTTTTTATGGCTTTCTCTACATTACTTTTTCCATATGCTTTACAGTAGCCGTAGGGATTTTTGTACTTGTGTTTCTTTTATTTATTTCACACCACTCAAATATCCAGCCTTGTACAGAAAGAAATCAGATATTAGAGGCAGCACGACTGAACGTAAGATGTACACGACTGCTAACGGTTTTCATCAGGCAGTAAATTTGAAAAAGCCCACCCACATGTGCCTTCTATTCTTTTTAATTAAACATCAGCTGAAGTGCACGTTGTTCTGCTGGTATTATAAAGAATGTGTGTATTTACAGAATGCTTGTTGCCCCAGAGGTTTTGAGCTGTGACAGTTGGAAAACTACACGTGTAAATAAGGCAGGGTCTGCTGTGTCCTCTGACCTCATGGATGTCCTTTAAAAATCATTTTCTTGATTTGTTGTCCAAATGTCTTCTGTGACAAACGAACATGGAAAAAAATGGGTGCAACAGAGCAAAAAGAAGAATGAGGGGAGATATGAAATATAGCAAAAGTGCATTTGAATGAGGGGGTGGGGTCAATATTTACCCACTTTTCTTTGCAAAGGGCATCTCCAGGACACAGGTGGGATTCAGGTATGGGCTCTGAGTGGATGGGGTATTGAAAATCTTCTTTGTTGAAGTCATTTTTTTGTTGATTATATGCTTTAACTTGTTACAGCAAAAGATAAAACTGTTCTTTATCTTTAGATGTCTTCTTGTGTTAAAACTTCTACCACCCTGACTAAAGCACAAGTCCCAGCAGAGGAAAATCAGCCCCAAAGCATAACGCTGCCACCGTGATCATGATGTCCCTGTGATGTGCAGTGCTGTAGGAATTATGGCTACAAAGTTCAACATGGCCCCACATGCTTTTTAATAACCTGGTGTACACGGTTGCAAAACGTATTCAGGGTTGGATGGTTCATGTCTTGCCACTACAGCCCATTTAGTACACGACCATTGCTCGCCAGAAATTCCTGCAGCTCCCCTAATGCTGCTGTAGGCCTCTCAGCAGCCTCCAGACCAGTTTTCCCATCAGTTTTGGAGGGATATCCAGGTCTTGGTTGTGCCATATATATGTGTCTCCAATGATCGTGTGCCATGGCATACCCACGCACCCTTCTCTTGATTGATATATTTTTCATTACTTGTTTTATAAAACATTTGTCTCAACTCTTCTTTGTACACTTAAATCACCTCTTAAGATCAGAGGAATTATCAAAAGTGGAGCCAGTAAAAGTAGCAGCACTGAAACAGACATCAGCTGAGCTTTTCAATCCTTTGTTCTTTGTTGAAATTCAAAGTGTTCTTCCAACTTTAACTTGAGCTCTGGTGTAACTGTACACTCCCGTGTGTCTATCCAGGCCTTTTCATTAAGGATCACCTCATTTAATAATTGCTTTCTTATGTTGCTGTGAAAAAAAAGAACAGGACACTGTGTAGAGAATATCAGGCCATTTTTAATTATAGACTCTCACATAAGAAATACAGGTAAACTTTATATCTGCAATTTGTCATAGTAGTCAGCATCAACTCATCTGAGCTGTCTTTTGGCTCCTATAATAACCGCAAGTTATATAAAAACATCTGTCCACCTTAAAGCACAACATCATATAACGGACTCTATTCTTCAGCATAAATTCTCTATCCTGTTTCCTGCCATGCAATAGATTAGATCCATAATAAGAAGTGTCAAGATTTTAACATTTTTGAACACAGCTCTTCAAAATGATGGTGACATAATGCAAACAGGGATGAGGAAAGCGAACCACGGCTTAGTTATGGTTACTTGTTGGGTTGTGAAGATCCCTGTGAACAAAGAATAAAAGGACAGACGGACATTCGTGAAGAAAAATCCTTTTCATGAAGCTATGACTGAGCGGAAGTTTGTGTGTTAAAATAACAAGCGTGAGTTGATGGTTGCGAGTGATCAACATGTGACAACTTGCATCAAACAGTGCAACAGAATCCATCAGACGCGCTTTTCTTGACTAGTTTGTCACACTTCACCCGTTTCAGGTTTCAACCTGCAAGCGAAGTGGTCGTTTATTAGAGGTGGACCGCTAATAACCAGAGATTTATGTCTTTAAGGTGCCTTTTTTTAATAGGACGTGCTAAAATTTTTACATGAATTCATTAGATCATTTGAGTAAGTTACGTCTATGCAGATTCCCTCTATTTGCCTTTACTACAACACACAAACATCAGTACACAGCAGGTGCTGGTTTCTACTCTCTTCTGATGATAATTTGCATGTAATGCAGAGCAAATGAATCACTCCATTTTAAAAAGGGCTTTCTTTGACATTAAAATTCATGCAAACACTGACATGCATTTCGAAAGCAAAGTTATTTACATGGATTAAAGAGGAAAACAAAACTGCAAATCAAAAGAAGAGGAAAAAAAGTCTGATAAGCCAAAAGAAAAACTAAGATGTGTTTAAATGAAAAGTGAGAGGGCAAAAGGTGTCCCAATGCTGCATACAGTATGTTTTCATTACAAAGCATCACACGATGCTGCCTGATCACAGCCCTGCGTTAGCTGTAAACCAGCCTATTTGCTCTACTGTTCATTCGCCACCTCAAAACAATGGTTATTGAATTAAATCGAGGAAAAAAAGTAAAGTGCTAAAAATTTACAAAGAAAGGTAACAAAAATAAAACCAAGAAAATATATCAATATTGCTGTTAACCGCCTTAAACTCTCCTTCTCTTTGTGGGTAAACTACACACAGGTGACCTGGATAAGTGGGCTGCAAGTCATAAGGTATTTAAGTGCAATTAGGTCTAGGCCTTTAAAATCCAATTAAAGAAACCTCAGCTAACAGAGGTTGAGAAACAGCTGCCAGTGACTGGACTTTCATGCTGTCATGATCACACATTTATACCGTTTCTCAGTATTTATCGCTTTGGTTTGCCAAAACAAAGCCTGCTCATTATTCTGCAAGCACATCACAGATAAAAATTTGCAGTCTGCCTCTGCTCTGCTCATCTTATCGTACCCAAAGAATCTCAGCTTTTCTCTTTGTGTTCTCAGCACAAAAGTGAGGAGGTACAGAGCCCGAGTATCATGGCGGCATTATGGAGGGTGTATCTGAAACCGATGGGAGGCGACCATGGTTTAAAAGAAGACTGAATGATCATCTACAAAGGCCTCTTGCCAGAAATGAATCATTTGTGTATGCTTATGTGAATTTTGTTATGTGCAGTGTGTGTCTGGTGTAAAGCATGTTGTAACGCTGGTTTTGAAGTGCTAAGCTAACAAACGTTATTACTTATTTTTCAGTTATTCTTGAGACACCAAACGTCTGCTGGGAAATCTTGACTCTGAGCTTTTGTACGAATGTTACTTTGACGCCCATCTAAATGCAACATCTAGCATGACAGAAGGCTCTTCTAGTATGATAAAACACCCCGCCACAAGATCTCCAATCCAGATGTTCTGCTCATTGCACAGAACACTGTATAATAACTGGTGAAACTAGGACACCAGGACACCCATGGGCACAGACTTGCACCTATCACTTGAAGTCCAAACCTGTACTTTGACAACACCACACCAAAAAGCAAACAAACAAAAAACCCCAAGTCCACAGAGATGTTTCAGTTAGGGAGCTGGAAGCAGTCTTCAGGCACGGGGGCATGTTGCTTTCTCCTGCAACATTTGTGGATGGGTGAGAATCGAGCTGGTGTTGAGGGGTTTCCCTCCTCTGAGTGTTGGGGGTGCTGCTGCTTTGCTATTCAGCCTGACAGCTGAATGAACCTGTGCCTTTCTCCAAGTGTAAAGCAGTCTGTAACAGTTTAAATAAAACTTGACACAACACAAACCAGTAATACACAGATGTTTTTGCCTGCGTGTGATTTTAATATCCGTCAGTAGTGGGGTGGTTGTGTTGGTGAACATTCCAGTTTAATGGGGTCTGCAGGTCAACCTTGTGCATGTTTGGTGATTTATACTTTGAAGCTGTGTGACTTTAAGCCATTCCAGTCATTCCAAATTAAAGCCATCTATCAAAAATGTGGATAAGCATTTTTAATAAACTGCTTCCGCTAATTTAGTGTCACGAGCTAAAGTTAGGGCCACAGTGCACAGAAGGTGCTTTAAACACACCTGGAAGTATTTATTCATGTGGGACAGCTTCAGTTTCACCTTCTCTACCCAAAACAATTCACAGAGGAAGACTTTCCATTGCCACTGTATACTGCAGCGACATGCTGCTGTTACAAAGATCTCAGTCGAGAGGCTGTGGGTCTGCTATAGGCATAGTGTGCAGAACCTCGTCCAGTAACTGCAGAGCTCTATGCAGGTGGATCTCAATCCAGCAGGGGGTCTCCTTGATGCTCTGGCGTGGGTAGTCAGGCCCCCAGCCTTTAACAAAGCTCATCCTGAGAATACATAACCTCCGCAGGTCGTCCACACCGATTCCAGCTGCTGCTGACAAACCTGACAGGAGACAGAAAGACACAATTAAAACCACTGTGACAAAAACAAACCAACCCAAAATGCATCCCTCAATCAGGCAATTTTCACAGATGAATTCGGGACAATGTTGGGAACAAGTCTAAAGTATCCATGTCTCTGTACCAGAGCACAGCAAGGGGGATAGTGTGCTTAGTACACAGCCTGCAGGAGGCCAGAAAACCACTAGCTGTAAACTCACTGGACTATCAGAAGCAATATCCCCAAAAACTCTATGAATAAAAGCAACCATAGAGAATTCAGTATCTGAGCTGACTATACAGTGGGGCAAAAAAGTATTTAGTCAGCCACCGATTGTGCAAGTTCCCCCACTTAAAATGATGACAGAGGTCAGTAATTTGCACCAGAGGTACACTTCAACTGTGAGAGACAGAATGTGAAAAAAAAAATCCATGAATCCACATGGTAGGATTTGTAAAGAATTTATTGGTAAATCAGGGTGGAAAATAAGTATTTGGTCAATAACAAAAATACAACTCAATACTTTGTAACATAACCTTTGTTGGCAATAACAGAGGTCAAACGTTTACTATAGGTCTTTACCAGGTTTGCACACACAGTAGCTGGTATTTTGGCCCATTCCTCCATGCAGATCTTCTCGAGAGCAGTGATGTTTTGGGGCTGTCGCCGAGCAACACGGACTTTCAACTCCCGCCACAGATTTTCTATGGGGTTGAGGTCTGGAGACTGGCTAGGCCACTCCAGGACTTTCAAATGCTTCTTACGGAGCCACTCCTTTGTTGCCCGGGCGGTGTGTTTTGGATCATTGTCATGTTGGAAGACCCAGCCTCGTTTCATCTTCAAAGTTCTCACTGATGGAAGGAGGTTTTGGCTCAAAATCTCACGATACATGGCCCCATTCATTCTGTCCTTAACACGGATCAGTCGTCCTGTCCCCTTGGCAGAAAAACAGCCCCATAGCATGATGCTTCCACCCCCATGCTTCACAGTAGGTATGGTGTTCTTGGGATGCAACTCAGTATTCTTCTTCCTCCAAACACGACGAGTTGAGTTTATACCAAAAAGTTCTACTTTGGTTTCATCTGACCACATGATATTCTCCCAATCCTCTGCTGTATCATCCATGTGCTCTCTGGCAAACTTCAGACGGGCCTGGACATGCACTGGCTTCAGCAGCGGAACACGTCTGGCACTGCGGGATTTGATTCCCTGCCGTTGTAGTGTGTTACTGATGGGGACCTTTGTTACTTTGGTCCCAGCTCTCTGCAGGTCATTCACCAGGTCCCCCCGTGTGGTTCTGGGATCTTTGCTCACCGTTCTCATGATCATTTTGACCCCACGGGATGAGATCTTGCGTGGAGCCCCAGATCGAGGGAGATTATCAGTGGTCTTGTATGTCTTCCATTTTCTGATGATTGCTCCCACAGTTGATTTTTTCACACCAAGCTGCTTGCCTATTGTAGATTCACTCTTCCCAGTCTGGTGCAGGTCTACAATACTTTTCCTGGTGTCCTTCGAAAGCTCTTTGGTCTTGGCCATGGCGGAGTTTGGAGTCTGACTGTTTGAGGCTGTGGACAGGTGTCTTTTATACAGATGATGAGTTCAAATAGGTGCCATTCATACAGGTAACAAGTGGGGGACAGAAAAGCTTCTTACAGAAGACGTTACAGGTCTGTGAGAGCCAGAGATTTTCCTTGTTTGAGGTGACCAAATACTTATTTTCCACCCTGATTTACGAATAAATTCTTTACAAATCCTACCATGTGGATTCATGGATTTTTTTTTCACATTCTGTCTCTCACAGTTGAAGTGTACCTCTGGTGAAAATTACTGACCTCTGTCATCATTTTAAGTGGGGGAACTTGCACAATCGGTGGCTGACTAAATACTTTTTTGCCCCACTGTATCAAACAGTTGTGTTCTTCTGTTCACCTCCGTCAGGTAATATCCAGGAAAAGTCTTCAGGTGAGCTTACAAGTGATTCTCATCAACTACAAGTGAAGCTATTTATTAAACTTAATAGTAAGGACATTTTAAAATCAAAATATGTTTTTCAGATGATTGTTTTTCTTATACTTAGATGACAGTAAACTCAATATTGTGAGGTTTTGGATGTACAGACACTCAGATTATGTCTATATGAAAAGTAACACATCCAAAGATTTCCAGCTTCAGTTTTGGAGTGGGGTAGTCAAGACTCTACTGAGCAGGAGTCCATAAAATCATTTTGATTTAATTTCTGTTCATAGCATCAGTATTTGCAGTTGCTATATCTTACTAATAGCAGGAGCTATCCCTCCTACTGATCCAGGTCCAGGTATATTTCCAGCCACAGCTGCTGCTTGAGCTGCTGCTGCTGCTTGAGCCGTAGCAGCCTGCTGTTGCATCTGTCTGTGGCACTGACGCAAGTCGAATACCTGGTGGGACAGAAGACACTCTGAATACTGTTTTTATTTACATTTCTCAAACCAAAATATATGAAAGCTGACAAGTTTATTACACAGGAAAAATTGCTGTGGACTGAAACCTGTGGCCTCACCTTGATGTAAGCGCTGGGGTAGATTTTGTGAACTGCGTCACCGGGGGCTCGGCCCGCCTCTCTGTCCAGGTAGTAACTCTGAACAAACACAGCATGGTCACTGAGGCATCGCACCCACACATCTCCCTCGCCTTTACACTCCAGCTGGACCCCTTTACCAATGTGTAGTCTGTCAGAAAAGAAGGAAAACATGAGAAAGAGAATGAACTGGAGTGACTTTCTCCAAAACATGGTGTGCACTTCCTATAAATGTCAGCTTTGCACTCAGAAATTACACATAAACAAGGCCTTGATCCATAGATCATTTCAAAGGTAAACACACAATGTGATTGTCATTTTTGATGTGGACACATATTTACACAAAACAAACAGCAATTCCAAAATCTACTTTCATTCAGCCTCAGAGGTAAATGTTTGAAATTATTCCTGTAAAATTCATGTTTATAGGAGACTCCAGCTGCCTCCTCTGATATTCCTCTATTATGCAACTCCTCACTTCTCTAAATCTATAGTTGAGGATGGCATGACCCACAGAACACCCATTGTCACATTTACAGGAAATACGCAAGTTGTCGCTTAAAATGTAGCAAAAAGTGCCAAACGTTATGTTTCAAGTCAAATGACTTCTCATGCCAGTAGAATAAAGGGTCTCTTTAAGTAAACAGGAAGGCATAAACGGAAGTTATAAGAAGAACAGATTCTTCTGAAATTTCTACCTACAGTCATGTGAAAAGACATTATTTTTCTCTTGGCAATCTTACTGCATCCATATGATTTAAGAGGGTACGTAGAAATTCATCAAATGGACTTTATTCTTTGATCACCAGCAAATGTGACCACCTTGACAAAAGCAGAAATTTTGGAGCATCCAGGTTTGTGACAAGACAATACTAAAGAGGACAGACATCAGCAGTGATCTTAGAGAAACAATTACTGCTGTCCATCAATCTGGGAAGAGTTGGAGGGTCATTTCCAAACAAATTGAAGTTTGTCATTCTACAGTAAGAAAGACATTAACAAGTAGAAAACATTCAAGAGAGCTGCCAATCTTCCCTGGCCTCAAGGTCAATGCTCAGAGAAACTGCAAAAAAATAAAACAAAACAAAAAACCCCACAAACATATCACTCATCTAAGCATGACGTTCAAAACAGTGTGGCTTGTATGGAAGTGCTGCCAGAAGAAAACATCTCTCTACAAAGAACACGGCAGCACGGATTCGTTTGCAAAGTTTTATATGAAAAAACTGCCAGATTTCTGGAAGATTGTCCTTTAGACTGTGGCTATAATCCACAGCACCACATTTGGCATAAAACAAACAACATATTAGCACAAATACCTCATAACAACTGTCAAGCACGGTGGTGGTCATGTGAGGATTTTGGTGTGTTTTGTAACCACAGGACCTGAGCACCTTGTTCTAAATGAGGCAACCATGAAATCTCCTGTATAGCAACGTATTCTAAAGTCAAAAGTGAGGTTATCAGTAGGACAACTACAGCTTGGCTAAAAGGTCGTCATGCAACAGGACAATGATCCCTAGCACAGCAGCAAATCTACAACAGCATGACTGAGATGTGGATTTGGCCCAGCCAAAGTCCAGACCTCAAGACCAATACTCAAGAAAACCAATACTTAAGAACACCATACTCAAGACCTGCTTTGACAGGACCTTTAGAGATCTACACATAAACAAATGGCCACAAATCACAATAAACCGAATCAAAGGTGTAAAGAAGAGCACGCCAAAATTACACAATGATGTAAGAGACTGATTAAGTCACACAGAAAATGATTACTTTGAGTTATTGCTGGTAAAGGTGGTTTGCTGGTAAACAGTTGACTGGTGTGGTGCATTTGGTTTTTCACGTGGCTGTATGTAACATATGGTACTGTTCAGTTTCAAACATTTAACCAAAACTGATACAACTAATCTGTAAAAAATAGGGATGGGTATCGTTTAGGTTTTATCCGATACCGGTGCCAAATCGGTACTTTTGAAACTGTGCCGGTGCTCAAACAGTGCTCAAAGAATGGAGAACACCAACTTTGTCCAAAAACCTCTCATGTTCAGCTGGGTTTTTTTTGTAAAAAGATAACAATGTTAGCCTTTTCTGCAGCTATGGGGCATATATGGTATCACTCTTGGCTGGAAGCAGTGCTTAAACAATGGAAAAAACACAAACTTTGTCCAAAAACCTCTCATGTTTAACTGTTTTCCACTTTTTCTTTGGTCATTTTAGCCTTTTTGGCCAGGGTGAAGGGAGTATCTGCCATCAAACAAGAAGAGAGCCGCATGTAGCTATGATGATGTTTGCTAGTTCACCTTACCTGCATTAATGTAATAACGTGGTTAGCCTACTCAACGTAAATTACACACGAACAACATTAAGCTACTCACGCAGAGAAGAACGGCTGCTGCTGCATCATCATCCTCATCATTTCTGCTACACTGGCAGGGCTAGGGGCCAGGACTCTATTCTTCGGGTTTTTGGGGGATGTTGCTCTGGGTCCGATAACAGGCAACCCACCCGCAGTAGATGTGCACGGAGTGAGGTCTCGCAGCAAGCTATCAAATACGGCGCATTTCTCGGCTTAAAAAAAAAAAAAAAAAACCTCTATGCGTCGCCAGGTGTGTCATTGGATTTGAGGTGTTACCTCCTTTGACAGTATCACAGTATCAGCTTAAAGCACTTGTTGCAGGCTGCTGAGTTTGCATATTTTGCTGTGAAGTACAGCCATACATTTGACCGCTTCGTCTTGGGCATTTTAATCTGTAGCTCTGCTCTAAAAGAACGTACGTACCTGGACCCGCCTACTATCCTCGGAAACGTAAAATGATTGGCTAGAATCTAAAGTGTATCACAGCTCAGGAAAAAAAAAGCACCGAAATAAAGCACCGAAATGTGCGCTGCTTTTCGGTCTGGTTACTACCGTTTATGTCAGAACCGGTGCTATTTTACCCATCCCTAGTAAAAAAACAATACAAAACAAACAAACAAACAAAAACGCAAACCAAGCAAAACACGTTAAAATCTCAGTTCATTATTCTTGTTGGTGCCTACCTTGCTCTCTCGATAGCCTCAGTGCGATGTACATTACTGAGCTGGCCCAAACAGAACCTGTCACCGCCTGAGGGGTCCACATAGCCATCTACAGTCACTATGGGGCACGAGGAGGGCACTTTAAATGTCTCCCCAACCTGAACATCCATCTCAAAGTAGGCAATGGAACACCAGTAGTCAGGAGCTGAAACAGAGGGTAAGAAGATCTCAATAATTTCACATCAATAGAAATAAACCAGTTAATTCTCAAGGCTACATAAACTTTCTTATCTTTGAGTTATATATGTATACCGTAATTGTCGGGCTATAAGCCGCTACTTTTTGCACAAGCTTTGAACCCTGCGGCTTTTAGTCAGGTGCGGCTTTTCTATGGATTGTCCATGATTTTTGTCATATCGTAAGACGATTTGTTTTGTTTGTTCCGCTGTTGTACGGCACTACGTTGCCTGGCGGAAGGATCGGGGTTCAAGAGTGGTATGTTGGTCACATGTCTGTCCGCCAGGCAACATAGTGCCGTACAAGTAGCGCGAAAAACAAACTTCAAAGTAGTGCTACGCGTTCAGCGGGAGTCGTGGATGATGAGCGGCGATAAACTTGCGAAAAGCAAGTTGTGCTCAACTCTACCGGTGGATTCTGACAGCGTGGAAAAGTGTGAAAACATCCACGATCACCAACGGATTTTGAAGGGCTGGACTGCTGCATGATGAAGAGGAGGACACCGCCACGGCCCTTCAGAGGGTGTTCGACTCCGACACTGACAATGACAATGAGGATTATCTTTGGTTTTGAAAGTGACAACGAAGGAAAGAAGCTGAGAGTGGATGACGAAGCCATCCTGAGCCTGTTCGTTTCCGACACTGGAGAAGAGGACTTTGGTGGTTTTAGTGCGCAGGAAGATGGTGGTGAATGACTGACTTTTCTTCTTGTTAAAGCCGTGTCACTGCACCTGAGCCTAAAAGGTAGTCTGAATCTATTTTTCTGGTGTGCTGTAGGTTACTGTTATGTACTACATTTGTTACTCATTTATGAAGCACAGCACATGTGCAAATATGTACCCATAACTTGTTTTTCAAAATATTAATAAAAGGGGTGTGTCTCCAAACAGCCATCTCTTTCCTGACAATTCGCTTTGTGCATATTCTCTTACATATGATAAGTCAACATTGAAACACCTGCGGCTTTTAGTCAGGTGTGGCTAATGTATGTACAAAACAGGATTTTCCCCTGATTTTAGCTTGTGCGGCTAATATTCAGGTGCGCTTTGTAGTCCGGGAAATACGGTATATAAATCTATAATGAAAGAAAAACCAAACTACATTTTACATTTATAAAAGTGTGATGCTTTCAAATCAGACTTTCTATTGTATTCACCCCTGAAACAGGGTTTGTGTATTTGGGTGGGTGGGCTGCGTTTCCTCACCTGGATGATTGGATATAGGAGGCTGAAAGGCGAGCTCATTGTGCACTGGCCCTGAGAAAGAGAGAGATGTCAGCAATCACCTGCTCTGCAAAGAAAAGTCTGTGATTTTATAAACAGTTACAGCTGTAGTGTCAGTGTGTACCTACAGTAGTGTGCTGGATGTGGTATAGGAGGGTGATGCTGTAGATGCCCGTTGCTGTGGTGGGGTATGGTGGGAGTGAAGCCGTTCCTGGGCCAGGCGGAGGTGGGATCTGAGGAGAGAACGAAAGTCAGATCTGAAGCTGGACAGACAAAGACAAGGAACTCCAAAAAGTGCAACACACTTTCAAAGACGAGAAGCAGACTGTATGAAACGTTCACACTGACAAGCAAGTTTACGAGGTGATGTTTTATGACTGTATCTTACTGCCTGATCCAGCAGCAACAGCAGGAAAGGATGCCGTTGAGGCAGAGGTGGAGGGCTCAGGGGGCGGGAGCAGAGTTGGAGTTGGAAATGATTCCGACGGTGGTGGCCGACTACTGGTTGGGGGATGCTGGATGGTCTGAAGGGAGTGGCTGCCATCAATGGAGGACACACTCTGCTGTCCGTCAAAATCAAACTCATCCTTAACGATCATGGATGAGCTGTGCCCGGCGGAGCTGTTTATGGTCAGTCCTGATAAGTCTGCACACCGAGAGAAAGGACAGGTGGAACAGGTCACTGGCAGCACCAGATGCTCATGGGTATGCAGATGTGTGTAAATATCACAACACTTAAGGCGGCAAAGCAGCTGTCAAACTACAATCTGTGTTACAGACCAGAGTTATTATAGTTTTGTGTTTTTTTTAAATTAAATTTTGATTCTTGTTTTTGATTCAGTTTAGTTTTTATTTTTGAAAATGTTTAGTTTGGGCTTATTTTTGTATTAGTTTCAGTTTTAAAATATTATCATATGGAGGGCATATGTTAGAGACAATATTAGAAAATCAGCACAGGTATTACAATAAACACATAACCTTTTATCCATCAATACCTCATCAGGCAAGTATTACCTTTTTTTTTTTTTTTTTTTAAACAAAACTACCAAATGAATGAATAAAAGCGAAATGCTTCACAGTAACTTTGTACGTCCACAAATGTGTTTTATTAACTGTTGGTAGCCAAATTTGTAACTCAGATTATAACTGGATCAACTGCAAATCTTAAATGAACCTCACCAACATTACTCACCTATACCAGGAGACACCACCCTCTCATAGTGATAGGGGTTCACGCACACACAGTCACACTTGAGGTCAAAGGCAAACTGGCAGTATTTCACGTGCTTCAGTTCATTCTTATGCAGGTCAGGCCAGCGCCACAGCCGTGCATAGATTACATGAGGGAAGCCTTTACGTCCAGCCACCTGGGAACAATGAGAAACAGAAAACAGAGTTAATTCATTTATATGCTTGCTGCAGAAAAGAACGCCTATTGTCAACTTTTGTGTAGCTCATTGATATTTCTCAAACGGAAACCGATGTTTTAATAGTTTAACTGTATATAATATCTGTAAATACAATACCATTGCATTTATGTGTCATAAATTATTATAAATGCAAACAAAGAAAAAAAAAAGGAAAACAAAATCATTGACAATTAACAATGTCAAATAAATGAAGGTACCGTAATTGTCGGGCTATAAGCCGCTACTTTTTGCACAAGCTTTGAACCCTGCGGCTTTTCTATGGATTGTCCATGATTTTTGTCATATTGTAAGACGATTTGTTTTGTTTGTTCCGCTGTTGTACGGCACTACGTTGCCTGGCGGAAGGGCATGCGATCAGACACACAGTATCGGGGTTCAAGAGTGGTATGTTGGTCACATGTCCATCCGCCAGGCAACATAGTGCCGTACAAGTAGCGCGAAAAACAAACTTCAAAGTAGCGCTACGCGTTCAGCGGGAGACGTGGATGACGAGCGGCAATAATCTTGCGAAAAGCAAGTTATGCTCAACTCCACCGGTGGAATCTGACAGCGTGGAAAAATGTGAAAACGAAGGAAGGAAAGCTGAGAGTGGATGACGAAGCCACCCTGAGCCTGTTCGTTTCCGACACTGGAGAAGAGGACTTTGGTGGTTTTAGTGCGCAGGAAGAAGAGAAAGATGGTGAATGACTGACTTTTCTTCTTGTTAAAGCCGTGTCGTTGCACCTGAGCCTAAAAGGTAGTCTGAATCTATTTTTCTGGTGTGCTGTAGGTTATTGTTATGTACTACATTTGTTACTCATTTATGAAGCACAGTACATGTTTCGTACTTGTAATTACCGCTACTTGTACATATACCTAAAAAGTTATGCAAATATGTACCCATAACTTGTTTTTCAAAATATTAATAAAAGGGATGTGTCTCCAAACAGCCATCTCTTTCCTGACAATTCCCTTTGTGCATATTCTCTTACATATGATAAGACAACATTGAAACACCTGCGGCTTTTAGTCAGGTGTGGCTAATGTATGTACAAAACAGGATTTTCCCCTGATTTTAGCTTGTGCGGCTAATATTCAGGTGCACTTTGTAGTCCGGGAAATACGGTACATACAACCTAAAGTAAGGCATAAAAATTTCCTCTTTTTTTCTTGGAAGTCCTTCTTACATTAGCAGGAGGCAAAAAGAGTTCTGACTGGATGAATTACCATTAGGTTAGGGCTGCCACAAACGATTATTTTGATAGTCGACTAGTCACCGATTATTTATGCGATTAGTCGACTAATCAGATCATCATCCACTGGACGTAAAACTACAGCTTATTGCACCAGCAGCATCTGCTCTTATATAACTATCATTAGCTTACAGCTTTAAGTGTTTAAGGTGCTAACTAAAAATAAAGACAAGATGATAGTTTATTCAATTTTAATGAAATTTGCAGATTGTTTCGGTGAAGTTTAATGAACTCCTTGCTATCTAAAATATAACAGGACAACGGAGTATATTCTCCAGCATCTCACACTTTTGATAATCAGCTGTCTGCTTGACGTTTATTCAGCTGTGTAAAAACTATAACTTTAATCTCAGCCAAACCGATTTACTCAGGAACAAATAAAATACAAAAAAAAAAAAAAGCCAAACAACAACATTTTTAATTTATCTAAGTGACTCATATATATTTAACCTGAGTAGCGAAAGACGGCGGTGGGTTAGAAAACAATTTGCCGGGAGTCCGGTGTTCTCACCGCGCTAGTGAGCCTAGCCCCCGGCTAGCTATCGAGCTGGTGGGTAACAGACGTCTCCGAAAACGTCGGAGCGCTTTTGAAAATATGTGGTGTCCTGATAAACTGAGCCGATAGTTGAGGTTTACACAGCTACATTCTCGCCTGAAAATACGTTAAACGTTTATTTTCTGACCCAGAAAGAATAATAAGAGTAATATTAAAACTAACTAGCTGCCGCCATTGTTGGAAACTAAGCTGGGCCGCGCTATGAATTCTGGGACACAGCTGCTTCTTCTTCTTCTTTGGGGTTTAACGGCAGCTGGCATCCTTGTACATGCAGTGCTGCCATCTTCTGTTTCAGTCCGTTATTACACTCTTAAATCCTGCTACTTATTCCTGCGTCTTTTGGGATCTTACAAAGCTTCAAACGACGCGTCGACTATTAAATCAGTCGTCGACGATTTTGATAGTCGACGTAATCGTGACTAGTCGACAAATCGTGGCAGCCCTACATTAGGTATATGTTCACCTGTGTGTCGGCATGTTTAAACGTGCTAGTAAATGAGTGAGTATGTGTGTTTGTAAGCCTTTAAAAGAAAATGTGGCGGGTGCGCTCAAGAAAAGCGAGCATATCAGGATTCTCTGAGGTTTGCCCTGCACTTTGATGTGACGTTTCCTGCTGCAGATAACAGACGTTCTGATGGAGTAGATGTTAGCATACAGTTTAAAAGCCCTCGGGTCAGTGGATCAGCGTTTTATTGGCCCATGTATGTTTTTTATGGGCCTCTGGGGAAAAAGAATATATTCATGCAATTTTCAAACTTACATGATGACAGTGCAAAACCATGACATAGTCTCCACCGTGTTTTACAGATGGCTATAGATTTTCACTGTTGTACCTCTCTCCTGGTCTCATCTGTGTATATCAGTGACAATTTGATCCAAAAATATCAAATTAAGTTTCTTCCCTCTCACCTGTTGCCACTGATTTTCCGCCCTAGTTTCCCTTCCAGTGACACCATTTCTGGCAGATGGCTCATCTTAAGGGCCATTCCTTAGTTTAGTTTTAAGGCCTGCCACATATTTTGTCCTCCTCTTGTCCAGTTTCCTCAAATTTCTTTAAGAACTCACTGCACACCATGCTGAGATCTGCCAAATCTGTTGGATAATAGCTCTTTGCAAATTACCTTTGCGGTGCAGAAATACTATTTTTTTTCTGACAAGCGGTGCTATCTTTGGCAATTTTCATAGATGTGTAAAACCTCATGACCACTGATGTATTAAGCAGAAACAGCCTTTATATTTAAATACCTGCAGCCGTCCATCAAGTGTCCTCTGAATGGTCACACACTTGCTCGGGTGAGCCCCATTGGTGGTGATAGCTGTAATGAGAGAGTCAAGTTCGTCTTTTTTCTCCTTCAGCTTCTTCACCAAGCTCTCGATGGCGCGCTTGGCAAACGTCTCGCTCTCGCCGCCCTGCCTGTGACACATGAGGCTGTGTACAATGCTAAGGCAGGCATCATTGCTGGTAGGAGTGTTGGTGATGGACATCTCGGCTAATGTTTTTCCCACTGCGGCTTTTTGACACGGTTTCACCTCATTGTCAAGATGTTAGGGCAGAGAGACTGTCACAGTTCAGCAGTGCTTCTTAATGAGACTGGTGACAAGCTCTGGAAGTAAAATGAAAAGCAAAAAAATAAAATCAGTTTAGCTGAAAAGCTGATTCAGCTTTTCAGTAATTTTGAAACCTCTAGAATAGATTATGGTGCTGCACAGCTCAGTAGGTAAATATAAAGACATAAGACAAAACATTTTAACAGCATTTTTTCCTGTTGAGTTACTGCCTTGTTAATTCAAAAGACAGATTAGCTTTCCAGGAAAACAAAACAACAACAACAACAACAAACAAACAGGATTTCTGTTTTGAGTCTGGGTGGCTGGCAGCAGGTGTGAACCAGAAACTCTAACCTTATAAAGAAAAAAGAAGTTTTTAGCCGCATAATGACAATGCTAGCTCACCAACAACCAAATGACATGTCGAAGCGGCCTTCCGTATATCCACAGCCGAGTTTAGAAACTCCCGTAGCTTTTTATTCGTGGGTAAAAATTAAGTTTGAGTTGTTGTGTTCGCTAGCTGCTCAGCTAACTAGCGGCGCCAGTCTGGCTGCCGCTTGTTCAGGAGGAAGCTTCAGGAAATTACTCCCAATTGACAGACATAACCGGAAATGCGCGCACAATCTCTTCAAAATTAAAGGTTGGGCACTCAACAATGGTTTGGTCTACAGGCGCATTAAAAGTTGGTCATACAAGCCACAAAGTATTATTTTCTTTTCAACACAAATTCAGAGGGATCAAAATATATATTAGGTGCATAGATTAATCGCCTTTGCCTGTAATTTTATTTTGATGTGCTTTCACGGATATAACTGCTTTAATTAAAGCCAACTCTCTTGTAGTTCTTGCTACCCGATACCAAAATATCAGCTAGCACAGATGACTGTTGATAGCAAACTACGTAGCGTGCAACCGTGAGGTTAGCAGACATGTTTGTTATTGTGGCAAGTTCCGCCGCACACGACATCAAGCAACAACGTGATCACTCACAAGTAGTAAAACACTCTTTGGTGAGTAAGGTCTTTGTAGTTTAAAAACACAAACTCGTTTTTAGTGTTTCAAACCTTCCACTTTACGCTTACCTGGAGTTAGCAGGTGTAGCGGCTAACAGACGAGCCCTGTCCCCAAGTAGCCGTGCCGACAGGGGCCAGCGATGGGTCTGTGCAGGTCCTGCACACCGCCTAGGTTATCCTTATAATTTCCAGCAGGTGTTTTAAGGAAAGACGGGGAAAAGCTCCGACGTCCGTAAACCCCTTCTTTATACTCTATAGAGTGAAGCGGGGATTAAATCAGAGTCAAATCTCAGATTTCGTGGAAACTCACGACTGGTCTGCTCACTCCTCTCTAACCATTTCCTTCAGTGGCGCGTTGCGCATGCGTAAAGAGCGCCAGCTCTCGTTCTCATAACTCATGATTTTAATTTTACTTTTAGCTGTATTAGTACACCTGCTGCTATTACAGATATTGTAACTAATTATTACTGCTGCAACTTCTCACTACATCAAAGACCTCATGATTTCTCTGAATGCATTTACTTTGCCTGCCCGTCTATTACTCTGACCTGCACCTGGCGTGTTTTCTCTCCGTTTTGAAAACTTTAAAGTAATATATTTACATTTCTTTCTGTGTCAGAAGAAGGCCCTACAGATATAGATGTTTTTTCCCCTTTTTCTTTCATATCATCAACTTTCTAATAAGTGGATGACCTGCTCTGTCTCCTGAGCTACAGCTATCCCAAAACCAAACCATTCTACCTTCGATATGGGGTATCTTGAAATTTTGGGGGTATTTCCACTGCACTAGAGTGCTTTAGAGGTGGTTTTCAACAGGTCTCCAGTATTTGCGTGATTCTGGACTGAAAGGTTTCAGATTATTTAGCTTTTGGGCAACAGTTAAGTTTGTGCCTATCTTTAAAACAAATGCTGCAAAACTCAGCTACAGATGAGAAAATACAGTAAAATACTTATATGAGATATAATTTTTATTTTATTATTTTTGTTAGATTGTCCTTGACTGAAATAGAACTTTATAAATCATACATTTCCTCAAGGTATGTTTGTATGCAGGATGGCTCTTTAAATAAGGATCATGTGGAAACATTTGTGCTCAGTCAATATTTGATACTGATACTGTCTAGTAAGAATATGTCAGTTTACACATTTCTGCTTTCTGCTGCGCTCTTTAGGGGTTGCCATAGTGGATCGTTTGCCTTCATTTCACCCCATCTCTGCCATCCTATTCTGTCCTCTGCATGTCCTCGTTCACTACATCCATGAATCTTCTTTGTGGGCTTCCTCTTCTCCTGCCTGGAAGCCCAGTATATCCACAATTCCTTCTCTCCACATATCCAAACCATCTCAGGCTTGCCCCCTTAAC
This sequence comes from Mchenga conophoros, assembly GCF_057382185.1. Classification (NCBI taxonomy): domain Eukaryota; kingdom Metazoa; phylum Chordata; class Actinopteri; order Cichliformes; family Cichlidae; genus Mchenga; species Mchenga conophoros. The sequence goes on along the minus strand of NC_140537.1, from coordinate 23,448,882 downwards.
TTTGTTTCCAAATCGCTCAGCCTGAGCTGTCTCTCTCATATACTCATTTCTAATCCTGTTCACTCTAGTCACTCCCAGCGACAATTTCAGCACCTTCAACTCAGCCATCTCCAGCTCCACCTCCTGTCTCCAAAAAAAACCCATAATAACAAGCCTTATTACCATCTTGTGACCCTTCCCTTGCTGCTATTCTCCTGTCACAAATCACCCCTGACACTGATCTCCACCCACTCTGCCTTGCCTCCCGAACACACCTTTCCCCTTCCTTTACCTTAGGTGAGCATTAGGACCACCACAGTGTTGGCCAACAACACTGGAGAGATGGAGACTGGTCCAGTATGGAAATCTCAGTTTTTTTGCTGGATGCCCTTCCACACTGTTGACGACTACTTTCCTTTTTTCACTCACAAGAAATAATAATAATAAAAAAAAAAAAAAACGAGACGAAAATTTTCTGGAGAGACGAGAGCCAATCAGAATTAATTAAGTTGTGTAGAGAGGCGGAACAAGTTTGGAAGTGATCCAAACAGAAGTAGTCTCTTGCTACAGCAAGGTTAGATGTGCATAATTTGATCTGCTGCTTACAAACAGGGTGCAGAAGCTCCCATGCACCCTGTTTCTCAGGAAAATGCGGCAAAATGTCAACGCCCGGGAGGAAGAGAAGAGCGGATGGGGACCAGGTAAATCTAAGAGACTGAAACCAGCAATAAAAGATTTACAAATACACACACCCATATGTTAGAAAGAAAGTTACCTGAGGGTCTAACATTTACAATGAGGCAAGAGGTCACTGTAATTACATATTTACATACAATCTAACACATACCTTACAATCTCTGTGTCATAGTGTTATATATCTTTAGTCAGTATAAACATTGTTAACACAGGGTTGCAGTTACTGCAAACACGATTCTCAGCAGAAGGAAATGTTTCGTATTGATCTTCCAGCGTTTAGTGAAACATGAAGGTTTTATTTTAGCTGCTCCTCCACAGCTGCTTATTTTATTTACACATTATTTTCCCCTCTGCGCTTAACGAGGTGCTAATTACAGACGTGAAAACATCTGCTGCGGTGTTTATTTGGGATGAAGAGTAGACGCTGTTTATCTTTGATGGCACGCTCATTTTACCCTCTTCACGTTAATGAGAGCATGTTTTGCACACACGCACGCACACACACCAAAGTTTAAATGCCCCACTGGTTACCCATTTGTCCCAATTACAGATGTGACTATTACCCACTGACAGGCACACGATGATGATTAATTATCAGCTTTGGTAGCTAATGTAGTTGGCATGCCCCCATAATATGACTTTAATTGTCTATCATCTTTCTCTTTGTTTCCCTTTCTTATCACCCCCTCACTGAGCTCATTGTGCTCTGATCTTTATTCCTAGCAAATAACCTTGACTGAAGAAATTGCGAGGACAATTATTTTTTAATTCTCAGTGCCTCCCTTTTCTCTGTTCTTGTCAGTTGCACTTTATTCCAATTTCTCACTCTTAAGTGATACTTCTTTTTCTTCCCCTCCCACTGTCCATGAGCAACATGATAATTAAAAATCGTGACCTCGTTATTTTAGTTTCAGTCACAATTCATGAATAGAGGGAGCACCAGAGCTGAAAGGGAAATGAAAAACTGATCTAGAAATATACACACTCACACACGGCCTGACTTGGCTGTATGTTGTTTAAGTCCCATCACTTACCAGCAGAGTGCAGTAACCACCAGCCTATAAACCACCAGCTCTGCTCTGTGTCCACCTCCCGACGAAATTTATGATGAATTTTGTTGGTTCATTTGCTGTGACAAATATGTGTAATGCAAGCTCTAAAAATAAAATCTCTTTGGGTTCCACAGAACTTGAATAAAGGCTAAAGAAGTGCAATCAAATACACATATCCTCATAAACCAACAACAATGCTTCATTGCATTTATAGTAAACTTATGTACTATAAGTTTACTATGCGTTATGTAAAATGTATTTTAATTTACGTTCAAATGGCATAACAAAAAGTGTTTTGTGAATATTTTAAGCATTAAACCAGCACACATCACGGATGCCACTTAACGAATTCATGCCACAAGCTCACAAATAGCTCAGATGCACTGAAAGGCAGCAAGGTCTGCACCATTACACCGGAGACAGAGCATTTCAGAGGTGAATATTATCATTCTAGTGCCTTAGATATTTGTGGCTACATACATCCTAACTGGAAATCCCTTTTAACCCTGTAACGTTACCTTCCATGCAATGTGATGTGCACCTCCAGAGAAAGGTAACTACATGTCAGATGTATTTAAGCCTGCAATGTCTGAATGGAAGAGGGGTTTCTGGTTGCATTGTAAGGTACGACACAGATTTTTAAATTAGGCTTTGGTGTGTGGGCTTTACGCTGTGCACCCATGGTCAAAGCTGTAAATAAAACAGAAAAGCAAGACAGGTGATGTGATTATCTCTCTGCCGAGAGGAAAGAATAAAGGGACGAGGTCATTCACCTCGTCACTGCTTGTTCACTTGACTTTGACCATCAGTCCATTAGCAGCAGTTCTCCTGCTGCACCTCCATTCACCAGTCTATCAAACTCCTGAAGTTTGCAGATGACACCACCCTCATCAGGTTGAGAAGGTGATTGGCTGGAATCTTCCTTCCCTCCAACACCTCATTTGTGTGGAAAACATGGCAATAAATGCACTTCTGATTCTGACGTGCTTTTGTCTGCACCCTGTCCCAGGGGGACAGGTTACATCCTGTGGTTATGTAGAAGGAGAGTCGAGGTACACTGTGGACAGGTCACCAGTGTGTCACAAGCCTAACACAGTGAGACAGAAAACCGCCCGCACTCACATGCAATTTAGAATCACCTCTGCTGATCAACTGAAGGAACTGCAGCTTCAGGCACTTCTGCTCTGGCTTCAGTTTTCAGCCTGAGAAGTTGCTGCTTGTTGTCACACTGTCTTCTGTCTCCTGCTTTTGTTCTTATGTCTTTCCATTTCTGCATCACTTCTAAAAGACCTTTTGATTTAAGATGAAAAATTGTGAGACATGATGTACAGATAATGATGTCTCTCAAGGTTGTTGAGATAACGCCTAAAAATTTGCAATGCTTCTTGATTTCAGACAGCTGTGTGTCTAATCATGTTTCAAACTACTGCTTGTGGCCACTAATTATGCTGTCTGAAGTGACTCGTGACACGAGGAGATTCTGTCATCTGTGAACTAGATTTGTAATTAAGCTGCCGTTGGCTGAAATTGCTGTTGATTGACACCGCATGTTAAACAGTGTATTTCACTTTTAATGTCAAGGATAAAGACAGACTGCTGTGTTTGAATAATGTAAGAGGACCCTGGGTAACGTTTCCCTTCATTCATGTATTCATCCTACAACTTTGCTTCTGCTGCTTCCCGTTCCCTGTCCTCCATCGAACCCCTCACCTCTTCCTCTGAAGCCTGAGCACATCACACGAGTGGGGGATGTATTAAATCTGAAATCCTTCCACCTCAGTGCGATTGTGGAAATTGTGTATCCCTGCGGGAAGTAAATGCAGATTGAGGGATGGGTACATGGAACGAGGAGAAGTGAATGGAAGAAGAGATGAATTTAGTGAGGAAAGGTTGGATTGATTGGGTGGTATTTAGAAGATGGATGGAAGATGGTGAACACGAGGGAGAGAAGGAATGAAGGGATGGATGTGAGAGGAGGTGTGTGTGAGACGAATGAGCTGTCCGTTTGAAGATAAATCAGAGAGGCAGCGTAGTGAGGAGCTCTATAACTACACGCACACACACACATATACAAACAGATGCGTGTGTGCGCACGCTCATGTTTTGACTCACACACATGCAAACACAAATACACTGACTGACTTACTCCCTCGTGCACATTCTGCCCCACGGCGAGGTGGTAAAAGGCCACGGCTGATTGGATGCTGGAGGCTGATTTTGCCCCGAGTGGCAGAGCAGGGCATGTTGGGATGTTTGGATACAAATGCAGTCATCCGTGAAGGCATGAGGTAGGTCACCCCTCTTCTCTCTGTTTCTTTCGTCCTTCCGATTTTAACATCTCTTTCCTTCCTCACGTCCTCATTCTCTTGTTTCTTTCTCCGTCTTTGTTACGTTTCACACATTTCACCACTGGGCTTTTCAATGACGCCCTCTGTTCCCATCTATCCATCTTTCATACAGAGTGCTTTCTCTCTGGGTAATAACTGCAGCTCTCACGGCTCCTCAATTTTTCCCACTATTGTTCTCCTTTGTCTGGCCTTATCCATTTCCATCTGCCCTCCATATCCATATCTCTTATATATCTCCCCTGTTCTAGCTACTAGCTGCTCGCCCTCCATCTTTCCTTGCTTACAGCTCCCTAACGCATGCACGCACGCACGCACGCACACACGCACACACACACACACACACACACACACACACACTGTATCCCTGCAGTGTAGTGTGCTAACAGAATAATTAGTCGTGCTTGATGTCTCTGACAGCTCTAATCCTTCTAAATGGCCACCACATGCCTCCCCTCATCTACTCATGGTTAGACACGCACATGCACGCACGCACGCACGCACGCACGCACACGCACACACACACACACACACACACACACACACACACACACACACTCTTGCTCTCTCATGGTTGTAGATACACACACATTCTTGCACCGCTTGTTAGAAACCAAAATCTCTTCCATCTGTGTTTAAAGCATTTTGGGATGCTGTTTGTTAAAGGTTTTCTTCTCTAATAGCTAATTCAACTGAAACAAAAAGTTGGATATGTTGGGCAAATGGTAGGAGCCACCCTCCTCAGGCTGGGAAGCAGACAGACTGCATAATGTTGAGTAAAATTTGGTCCTTTGTGGAAGGACGTCAGAGATGAGTGCAGATTACTTCAAAAGAAATTTCACCAGATTCCGAGATATTTTTTTCTTCGTTTGCAGCCAAAAGAACACACCTCTGATAGAAATCAAAAATGTCTAAGAGAAATCAAACACAACACTTCTTGATAAAAATCTAAAGACTTGATAAAATGTTATGTTAGAAAACCAAAGAAGGTGTTTGTAAAAGATTTACCAGCTCTAAAAGAAATTCAACCAGTATGATTATTTTCAAGTATTTATTGTGTTTTTCTTTTTCTTTGAATTTAAATGTTTTGTTTGCTGCACGTCTTTGCCATGAGTAAAGTCAAAGTTATTAAAACAACCCAGATAGGGGACAACATGGAGTCCAAAGTGCAGGGGATAAACAAATAATGGACTAAATCATGGACTGCTCCAAAAATTAAGAAGGATATTCCAACAAGAGGAGATGAGGAAACAGCAGAACTCCAAAAGAAGGGAATGGGAACAAACCCTGAGACAGACTGGCGACCTCTCGAGCAGCTGGGTTAGGGTTCAGCTCTCCAGCGCTGTGATCTTGAATTAGATAGTGGTTAAGAAGATGAACGCTCGACACTAAAACGCAATGGACACAGAAAGGTGAGCATACAATCTAACAATGAGACACAACAATCGGAACAGTAAAGTGAAAACAGCACATCAGAAAAGTAACTAAAAAGAAATGACTAACAAGCAAATGTGAGAACAGAGATGAGGGCACAGTGGAGGATAGAAAAAACAGGGAAACACAAAAATGAGTAATTCATCATGAATTTTCTTTTATTTGTGGTATTTACCCCAAAATTCCTTGGTGCTGCAACAAGTGGTGCAAACAAAGAAGCACTTCAGAAAAGTTTATTTTAGTTTCTCTAAAAGAGCTCAGAAAGTGTTTGTTGAATGTGTTGAATGTTTTTGTGACTCTATTGAGAGTTTGTTTCTGTTTGGTACGCTTTGTGGGTGGTAAGAAGCTCACTTGGGACACAGGGATAAATGCTATCAAGGCAACACATCAACCCGTGATGCTTGGATTGCTCTGGGTTCCTCAAGGACACTGAACCTCCTCGAAATTGATTAGCTGTATGTGCTTCTGAATATTGTTTGCCTAAGTCTGCCGACGATGCCTCTGGCCCCAATGAACCAGTCAACATCATACTGGGAAACATATTAGCTAATTGTATTATTGCGCCGTAGTCGACTGTGTGTATCAGGCCGAGGGATGCAAACCAATGCTGTTACGTCAAAGGTGTAGCTGCATGTCTTAGTAACTCATAGGATTTCCTTTGGTGGGCCTTCACAGCTCACCAGATTGTGGTATTAGTGCCATACAGGGAGTTTCACACAGGATGTTAAATTCAGTCTGCTGGCTGGTGAACTGATAACGGTGACACCAACACCTCTCCAACCTCCTGCAGTCTTTAACCCCCAAACTGGACTGCTGTTTCTTTTTTTAGTGGTAATTACCACTAAAAAAAGAAACAGCAGACCAGTATCTTAAGATATCTACTATTTATCAAATAGATGTAGATAAGAGTACTTCTTGTTAGGACTCTAGATTCTCCTAAGCTGTTTTCACACATACTAGCTTGTCCCGAACATTATCTGATAGACTGGATGTCCAGAAAAGGTAATGGTAAAAACCAAAGAAGAGCATATCCGCATGGATACTTCATACCAACTGTCAAACATGGTGGTGGAGGGGTGATGATTTGGGCTTGTTTTGCAGCCACAGGGTGCCTCGCAGTCACTGAGGTGATGAACTCTTTATACCAAAGTATTCTACAGTTAAATGTGGCAGGAGCTGAAGAGAGCTGTGCATGAGCAAATGTCCACAAACCTTTAAGAATGTAAACAAGTGGGCCAAAATTTGTCCACAAGGATGTAAGAGACTGAAAAAAAATCACAGAGGACATTATTGCAGAATGTAATGCTGTATTTTTTATTAATCTTATATTTTTTTTACTCACTTCTTCCATTCCTGGTGATCTCTGGCCCACTTATCAACCAATCGGCATTCAACCAATACATTATTATTTTTACTGTTAGTATTATTATCATCACTACTGATGCTGCTACTACTAAGAATCAGAATAACTTTTCATGTTCCCGTGAGCAGATTAACCCACATTTGGTACTGAAGTTAACACAGGATTAAAATCAGGACTGTAACAGTGTGAGAGAGCTTTACTTGTGCACAAAGATACATATGTGAGTGTTTGTTTGCTGCTTCAAACACTTGTGGTGGTGGAGTTATCCAATCCCCTGTAGTTATTTATTGTCTGGGAGTATATTGTACTTATTTATCTATCCAGTTGTGACTATAAGCCTGAAGCCTGTAGAAGCCCTGTGTGTGTGTGTGTGTGTGTGTGTGTGTGTGTGTGTGTGTGTGTGTGTGTGTGTGTGTGTGTGTGTGTGTGTGTCCGCACACATGTGAGTAGGCTCATTCTTTGTTGTGGAACATGACAAGCATCATTACAGCGCTGAACTGAGTCAACATGGAATAAATACAAATAGCTGTGTTCACTCTGTTTCGCTCTACTACACAAACACACTCTAATGTGAGTGTTGTTTGTGCCTGCATTAGTGCATATTTGTTTACTGTATTTGTGTGTGTGTGTGCACTCTCTTTGTATGGTGAACCTTGTATTGCCATGATAGGAAACTGAGACAGAGATTTCCCCAGAGAAAACACCGATCAGCCAAAGAGAACCACAGGTAAGAAATGGAGACCCCCCCCCCCCCCCCATCATGACATGCTAGGTAGACTGGTGAAGAGAAAAGTAAAAAGGAAGGAGGCAATAGTTCTATTGAGACTGAATGAACTCAATCAAAATGGAAAAGGGACAAAAAGAAATAAAAAAAGCAAAATACAAAAAAAAGAAGGAAAGGTGTGGTTTGGAAAGATGAAATGATTTGGCGAAGAACAGAGAGAATGAGAAAGGGTGTATAACAGAGCTCCCAAAGGAATTCCTACCAAAATCCTTATCCTCAGATGTTCACTGGTGCTATTTAAGTTGCACTACAGCTCCATCAGGTGTCCATCCCCATCCTGACTGGATGTGATATAGTAGAAAAACATCCTCAACCAGTCCCTTTTACAGCAATCACATTCGGTTTCACAGATTTAAATTTACTTTGTTGCTATAGTCATTTTATTTAAAGCACAGAGATTAGCATTTAATGCCTTATGTAGCTTTAGATATTTAGATTTCTAAATAGTGTATGTAGCATGTGCAGAAAGAACAGGAGCAAATAAACGTTTCCGTGATTCTGACACTATTTGCTGCATCTATTTCTAGTTCTCTCTTAGCTTTTCAGCCCCACCTTTTGTTTGTTTTTTGTTTGTTTTTGCTTTTGTTTCTTCATCCTTATCGACCACTTCTTGCACATTAAACTCCGTTCTGCAAGGTGCATGAGCGCACAGCGAAGGCCAGAAGAGGGCCGGTTGGAAACTGAACTGAACTGGAACACTAGTGGCGGCCATAGCATCATGCTGTTACATGGAATAATGAAGAAGGAGGACTACCTCCAAATTCTTCAACTTCACCTCAAATCAACAGCTAAATGGTTGAAATGGTTGCAGTTTGTTAAGGGACATTTCACGAAATATTAGTGAAGGTGTATATATTTGAGCCTGTGGGAATTAGAGATAATCCAAAATAAATCCAATCTTGTGCACCCAAGTCTTATTTTTTAAAGTAATGCTGTACAATAATTCCACCTTGGAAGAAGAACAGTTCCCATAATTACTATGACATTCATGCCCATAATGAGTGTGAGCATGAAACCTTTGACCCAAGCTTTAGGTGAGGAAAGAAACATAGACTGACAGGTAAAGTGAAAACTTCACTGAGTCTCAACTCCCTCTGCACCATGACACAGGCTAATATTGATAGACCAACACAAGAACATGAATTGCTGTTGGGAATGGATAACGGTTCTGTTTGTATTAGTGTGCTGTCCATAATCTATTGACCAATCCAAGTTAAGTGGGTTTTTCTGTATGCAGGTGAACACGCCATGTGGAGACCAAAAAAGGAACTGAATTTGCTGAATTACAACCTGCAGCTAGGGTGCGACAAATATTTTGCATTTTTATTTTATTTATTAGCTTCTTAAGTTCATATTTGTAAACAATGCCTGGTGCATGGAATCAGTTACCACTTATCCAGATATTGTGGTTACACAGGAAGCCGAACAATGACTGTTGCCCACAGAGGCTAGCTTTTGTGTTGTGATTTTGTCCGCAGGCTAACAAAGCCCTGACAGAATGACTTGAGTTCATGATCCAATCTGATCAAAGCTTTCCGAGAATACCGTTCAGCCTTTTTATGTATACGGCTGCAGTTCAGCAGCTATGAAAATAGCAAACAGGAGCAAGTGTGAGTGAGAGATCTTATCAGTCAGCTGTTTAAATGGGTTTGCACAGTCAAATAATAAGTAAGCGAGCGCACACAGGTATGGTAATCCCTGAAGCAGCAACGTCAAGAAAAGACAAGCTAAACAAAGAGATGAGACATTTGACCAGCAGCACTCACAAAGAAACAGAAAGAGAAAAGGCTGAAGTCAGGGTTCAACGGTGGTTAAACAATTCACAAGACAAACATTTACGCAGTCAAACCATCTTCAAATACACTTTCTTTTTTCTTCTTCTTTCTTTTTCAGGATACACAAAGGCAGTCATGCGTCTCTTCTGATGTTCCCTCGAGCACAGTGTTACAATCATCGTAATCAGTGACAGCAGCAGTTTTTAACTGAAAGGCGTTTGCGCACAGTCGCCTCAAAATGTAGCTTGTAACAAACTACTCATAGACAGTATGGATGGACAGGTAGCTTCCGGGTCGTCACATCCATGTTTTTTGCAAAAAGATGGCGATGGCCCAAATGCTCATCTCGAGGCTTCAAAATGGGACTTCAGAAACTAGTTGGTGTAGCTACGTCCATCTTTTATACCATCCATGGAACTACTTTAACTGTAACTCAACAAAAAGTTCACATGAACAAAAATAAAAGCGAGTGTTATAACTAAGGCTACAATGCAAAACTTTCACGGTGAAATAATGAAACATTTCGTGTGAGTAAGATTGAGTTCAGTTTACAAAAAAAACCCCAGTTTTTAAAAAAGGGCTAAAATGTGTACCAGCCACAGAGCAGTCCTTTGAGTCAGTCCTTGTTTCTGTGTGATCAGTGCAGCTGAAGGCAAATGTCACTGGATTGGTAGTTGCACAGTACTTTGCTAAAACAAATGTTTTCACTTGCATTGCTCTCTCCCTCTCAATTGCACACACTCTTTCTTTTTGTGCCTGTGTGTGTGTGTGTGTGTGTGTGTGTGTGTGTGTGTGTTTGAGGCCATTAACTCATCACATGTGTAAAGTGAACATGTGACCACACACACACCGTATGCCCCTCTGTGTCTCAGAGAGCTGCATGTGGAGATCAAACACTGGTTCTGTCATATGGTTTGCATTAGGTTCAGTCTTCATGTTTCATCATAAAACTTCAGTAAAGCCAGACGCACACACACACACAAACACACATATGCTCCCCGTGTCAGGGTGTTTGGTTTATGTGAGCAATGTTTGTTATGATGTGTGTCACACTATCGAGGGTGTTTTTTCATGTGTGTGCGCATGTGTGTATATAGTTTGGCACGACGGTGTGGTTATGTGTGTTGTGGTTAGTGTTGATGTGTGGTTGTGGTTCGGAACATTTTTTCCTAAACCACTGACCCATAAGCTATGAGAGGTTGTGGGCTAATGGGCCCACCCACAATCAGGAAATATATATACACACAGACACACACACACACACACACACACACACACACACACACACACACACACACACACACACACACACACCTGCATGAACACACAAATTCGATGTGTGAGACATTGGCTTTACACACATGAATGTCTCTCAGTGGGAATAAGCTCCCTGATTTGCAGCTTTGCTTCAGATACAGATGGGTTCACTTAATAATAAAAACAAATCATGTTCGGGATCAAATATTTACGCACAGGAGATGAAAAACACAATGTTATAACAAGAAAATAGTATATCCTATTACAATTTTTTTTCATTAAAAGGTTTGGTTTCAAAGTCAAAATAACATCTCCGACAATTCCTCCAGTTGGATGATTATACTGGTTGTTTGTTCCTACTGTCTCAACTGACCCATGGAAGCATTCCTGAAATTAGAAATAGGACGGTTTCCACATAAACGTCTGCTTTAGGAGGAAACTTACTTTCAAACAGGGGGAGCTTGAATAGGATGTAACAAAGAGCTGTTTCATTACTTGCTAGGAGGAATTTGCATTTTGTTTTAGGTAACGACGAACGCTTTTATGTGCATGTTTGCACTTTAAGAAACATGGTTATGAGAACCCTTCAATACTTAATGAGCTATTCCGTGGATGTTGGGCAGATGCTGTGAGATAAAGAGACAGTGTTAGCCACAAATGCAATTGATTATCATTTGGTTAGGAATAGTGTGGGTAAAAGCATTTGTGCAAATATTTTGAATATGAGTGATGATTTTAGTGAATTTATGACATAATAAACACTCACCTGTGTTCAGGCAAATGTGTCCTTGGGGGTCTGAACACTAGTTAAAGGTTCTGGGACAGGTAAAGGATAACATTTGGTGGGTGGGGGGTGAGTTAATTGGGTGATTTAGGTTCTATTTGGGGATTTATAGGGTCATAGAGCTTTAATGCAAGTATAGGGTTTATGGATGCTTTTGCGTGATAGTTTTAATGACAGATTATGATGTACATATGGTTATATGGCTTATCTGACTATGATAAGCAGTGTTGGTCAAGTTACTTGAAAAAAGTAATCAGTAACTAATTACTGATTACTTCCCCCAAAAAGTAATCCCGTTACTTTACTGATTACTTATTTTCAAAAGTAATTAATTACTTAGTTACTTTTTAAAAACACGATTTACAACCTGAATAGGTGATAAAGCGATAGATCTTTCAGCCCAATTCTACTTTTTCTGCATAATCCATCATACAAAATGTAATCAAATGGAAAGGTCCCTTTTTAAAACTTGTTTTATTAGTTTGAATTTTTAACTTTATGCATCAAGCAAAAATTTGATTATATGCAACATTCTCTGAAATTTGTTTAATATTTAAACCTATATTTTCTGCACATTCCAGCACATAATTATTATTTTTTTGTGTGTGTTTACACTCAGTCTTTCAAATAGATGGAAGTAAAACACAGCAGAAAATAAATAAAATCAAAGACTAGCGGTCCTTTGGCTCTATTTTCACCTGTAAAGCAGGAGTAGGGTTTACCCTGGTGCAGGAGAGCCGCAGCGGTCAGTGGAAGAATCCACGAGTTTCTCTGAGTTTTCCCATTACGTGGTAGCGCACTTGGTGCTTGCTTGGAAGTTTAGGGGTTTTTTTTTCGCTGTTAAAAGAAGTTTTCTTCCCACGCACAACGGACGTTAATGTTTTTGTCACATTTTATGGAATCAAACTCAAAATAAGGTCAGTACTTCCACGCTTTAAACGCTGCATGCTCATACTCTCTCCCGCACTGATATATGATCCACTGTTGATCTGCACACAGCTGTTGTCACAAACATCGCACTTGCTTAAGTCACTGTCATGAGACATTCTCGCAAAAAAAATCACGTTTTTAGTAACGCAGTAATGCAGCGTTCCTACGGTAAAGCAACGGTAATCTAATTACTGTTTTTGCAATAGTAATCCCTTACTTTACTCGTTACTTGAAAAAAGTAATCGGCATCTCTGCAAATACTGAAAAAGCCAACACACTTGAGCGTAAATTGACAGAAGCAGAGACACGAATAGCGGAAGCGGAGAAATTAAAGGCAGCCATGAAAGATGCTTTAATCAAAGTTATGGAAAACTACAAATCTATACAAAGAAAGATGACGGATTTGGAAGGACGATCCAGGAGGAATAATATTCGACTTTACGGAGTCCCGGAAGGAGTAGAAGGTGAATCGATGCCACAGTTCGTGGAAGATTTATTGAAAAAAGCTCTTTCATTGCCACAGGATATGAGACTACGAATACAACAAGCCCATAGAGCCTTGACGGGAAAACCGGGTCAGAACGCACCGCCCAGGTCAATAATAATAAATTTTCAGGAATATATATGTAAGGAGGACATCTTGAAAAGAGCCTGGGCTGGCAAAGTGGAGTATGAAGGTCAGCATATATTATTTGACCATGATTATGCCACAGAGGTGGCCCAGAAACGTCGGGAATATGGGAACATCAAAAGGGCATTGAAAGAAAAAGGCGTCAGATTCCAAACACCGCTTGATAAAATTCGTATCCATTGGGATACGGGTGTACGAACCTACGGCAGCGCAAGGGAGGCTGCGCTTGAGCTGAGAAAGAGAGGATACACTGTGCAGCTGCCAGGAGCAGATTCAACGGATTTGGGACCGGAGATGGAGCATCTTTCACGAGCAATACTGTGGCAGTGAATCGACACAGTAAGAGGATAATACAAGCTGCTCTCAAGACATGAAGATCTCATCTATGTCACTCAAGGTATCGATTATTTTTCCCACGGGGTTATTTAACTTTAGAACTGTGAGTCCTCAATTATTCTCTACCCGGGGTTTCCCCCTTTCCCCCCCTTTTTTTTTTTTCTTTCTTCCTTCCTCTTCAGAGAGTGACAATCTATTCCTAAGTGTGAGAACAACGATCAAAAAAGAGCACCTTACTGAATAGTTTAATACAAAATAGACTTCGCTGTGACTCTAAATATCGCTGCCAGAGATCGTTGGACTTTTGGATGTGTGAAACATTATGTATCACCGCCAAGGAGGGGCCCTCTGTGAAGAGACTTTCTCCTCAGCCTGCCAACGGGGATTTGGGGTGGGAAGCGTTCACCCCAACGTGGAAGTCGGGTGTTATAGGGTTTGTTTGTTTTTTCTTTTACTTATTTTGCACTGTTGTAATGGTATATGGTGGTTGGCCAAATGTCAAGGCCACAATTTTTTGTTGTCTGGAGAATTACGATCTACAATCGCGTGGATTATATGCCTTTTAATAATATAAAACTGGTGTCACTGAATGTGAATGGTCTGAATAACCCAATCAAAAGAAGTAAAGTGGTAACAAAACTCAAAAAAGAAAAGGCACAGGTAATATTCTTGCAGGAGACTCACCTGCCCCAACAGGAACATGAAAAATTGAAAAGATTTGGTTATCAAAACCGGCAGCTGCAGACCTTGAGACAATTAAAAATTTTCTTGACCCGCTGGATCTGCCCTCCATAGGAGATACCCAAAACAAGTTACTGATTTCACAGATTACGGATAAGGAACTAGATACAGTTATTGCCGAACAGAAAACAAATAAAGCCCCAGGAAGCGATGGCTTTCAGGCTGAATTTTACAAAGTTTTCAAAGAAGAACTCAAGCCACTTCTTCTATATTGCTTCAACTGGACTCTGAATCAGGAATAGCTCCACCATCATGGGGAGAAGCTATTATAACAATTTTACCCAAAGAAGGAAAAAAACAAAGAATATTGCAAGAATTATAGACCCATTTCCCTCCTAAATAACGACTATAAATTGTACGCTTCGATCATTAGCAAAAGACTTCAAAAATTTGTACCAGATCTGATAGAAGTGGATCAAACTGGATTCATCAAGGGACGTCAGGCACAGGACAATATAAGGAGAGTCTTTCACATTATTGACAATGCAGAAAAAACTAATATCGGTACTGTGTTAATTAGCTTAGATCAAGAAAAGGCATTTGATAGCGTAAGCTGGCTCTTCCTATTTGGAGTATTGGAAAAATTCGGGTTTAAGGACAGCTCAATACAATGTATAAGGACAATCTATAATCAACCTACAGCTAGAATCAAGGTGAATGGTAGTCTGACAGATAGAATTCGGCTATATAGAGGTACAAAACAGGGCTGTGTCTTGTCACCAATTCTTTTTGCCTTATACGTTGAGCCACTAGCACAAGCAGTGCGACAACATTCAAAGTTGGAGGGGGTATCCCTTGCTGGACAAAAACACCTTATTGGATTGTTTGCTGATGACGTTATTATTTTTCTACGAAACCCTGACAAGTGCTTCCCAATTTTGATGCAACTATTCCATACCTTTGACTACTTATCAGGCTATAAAATTAACGTATCCAAAACACAAATTCTATCATTCAATTATATACCCTCCCAAAAGATCAGAGACGAATACAAATTAAATTGGCACTCGAACAACATGAAATATTTGGGCATAACCTTGACAAAATCATTATCAGATATGGCGGACATAAACTATAATCAGGTGGAGGGCAACATTAGAAAAGATCTAGAACGGTGGTCGGCAACACCTACAAACTTTTACTCAAGAATCCAAATAATAAAGATGAATGTTCTCCCAAGACTGTTATACATGTTTCAGTCACTCCCACTTCCTATATCTCAAAAAAAATTCAAAATATGGGACAAGATGATATCAAGGTTTATTTGGGGTGGGAAGAAGCCCAGAATAAGACTAACAACACTGCAACTCCCGAAGCGCAAGGGAGGGATGGCCTTGCCGAACCTAAGGGAATACTTCTATGCAGCCCAATTCAGACCACTTGTTGGTTGGTGTAGACCAGAATATGAGGCAAGATGGAAGGAAATTGAGAAAGAAATCGAGGGAAACAACATTCAAATTTTTATCTCTGACAAACATTTAATGACAAAGAATAAAAGTGGAATGAATCAAATTGTGAAATTTACATTAGACATATGGCACACAGTAATAGAAAAATGTCAGTTAAAAGAACAATTATTTATACTCAGATGGTTTAGACATGATAAAAATTTCAAGCCAGGACAATTGGACCAAACATTCAAACAGTGGGAACTAAAAGGGATTACAGCAGTTTGTACCCTTGTGAAAAACGGAAGACTAATGAGTTTCCAACAACTAAAAAACAAATACAAATTGGAAAATAGAGATTTCTTTAGATATTTGCAAGTTAGGGACTACTGCGCAAAACAAATAAAATCTGACTGGCTTAGGAAACCACTGGGGATTGTCAAAAAAGTAAAAGATTGCTATGAACATAAACAATTTAAAACTATTTCCACCTTCTATAGGTCATTAGAAGAAAATAGACAAGATTCAACACTCTATATTAAAAAGAAATGGGAAGTTGAACTGACCATAAAAATAACAGAGAAAGAATGGCTCAATATGTGTGAATTGCAACACAGTACAACTAATTCGCCGTTTTGACACGTTTTTTCATTATACCCAAAATAAAAAGCAAACTGACCTCAAGTTTACAAAATTGTTGGAGATTGTGTGGAGAAATAGAAGCGGATCATTCTCATGTATTCTGGAAGTGCATTAAAATTAAAAAGTATTGGGAAGACTTAAAAATGAATATGGATAATATTTTGAGTTATACACTCCCAAATACTTGCCAAGTGATGTATCTAGGAAACATAAAAGAACACATACAAAAAGAGGACGTGTATTTAGTCAAAATAATTCTGGCCGCAACAAAAAAAGCAATTACAAAGAAGTGGTTACACCCAGATCCTCCCACCCAGCGGGATTGGATCAGTATTGTAGAGGATATCTCAGAGATGGAAAAAATAACACTCAACATTAGACTGATGGGAGGTAAATACGACAGACTATGGAGGAAGTGGAAAACATTCAGAAGTGACACAAATGAAATAACATAATAGGTTTTCTTTTTTTTTCTGCAACGTGATAAATGGAAAAAGATATGTAAACTCCAGACTCTATGTTCGTTTATATGTATGTTTGTTTGTTATTTTCTTTATTGTATGTCCACAATGTTAACATAACTTAATAAAAATCAAAGTAAAAAAAAGAAAAAAGAAAAAGAAAAAAGTAATCGGATTACAGTAACGCGTTACAAGTAACGCGTTATTGCCCATCTCTGATGATAAGTATGAGATACACCCCTGGCATGTTATGAGCAAAGTATGGCTCATCAGCAGCAGGATATAAAAAGCTGTCAACTACCCAGTTAGTGTATTTGCTGTTGGTATAGGCCACTAGTGCTTCACGGGTCTGCCACATTAAGCTTCGTGAATTACAGCATTGATAAACAAGCTTGTAAAAATTGAGCTTCAATCGCTAGATTTCCAAGGTGCCAAACTTTGCTTGATCTGCAAGTTAATTTCTCTCATTTCTAGTATAAAGATTTCTCTGGATCTCAGAATTTTAGCTTTTCCATTACATAAATACTGTATCACTGACAATGTTCATTCATTGTTTGATGCTTGGTCATTCGGATTTATACAAAATTTTCAGGTTAACCATATTTATAAAGATATCGGTCTTTTTTTAAAAAACATATCCATAGATGCTGATTTTTATTTTCAGTTTGAAAGATCGTCTGTATGTAGAGCTCATCATCAATATCACCGACAGTCATCATCACTTTTGCTGTTTTTGTCTGCAAATATTAGAGGAGTAAAAAACAAAAAAAGGACTTTATTATGGGAAAACTGTTTTCCCTAGTCTTAACAAAGCACTAATCTAACCACTGATCTTTTGTAACCATGATTTTTCAAGAGTGTTAGAAAAAACACTGACAGAGAAAACACTGGTTTTATAGTGCGTGCATGACTTGCATTGCTGTAAAAGTACGATTAGGATGCAGGTCAGGCTGGTTGAGTTTTAAAGACAGATCTTACTTTATAAAAGCTTTTCTAGCTGGGTTGTTAAAACGTTGATTCTGAATACTCCACAGAAACATCCCGAGCCTTATAATTTTGAGCTCACAATTTGTCAGTGTTGTTTCTCAGGCGTTCAGTTGTCTGAGAAACAACTTTCTTCTCGGAACTCCTTCGGTTGTGGAAAAGCAATTTCACTGATGTGGGGTTTAAACTTGGCACCGCTGGTGTCACATGCATCATTGCAAACCACTCGACCATACAACCCCTCTAAAGTGCTTCTAGCGATGAGTTTGTGGGCTCTGAATTGAGGGTTTCTCAAAATTTCATCAAGAGTTTTACAAAACAAGAGTTGCTTCTTATTTTTCTAGTGTGCAGTGAATGTTCAGGGGATAAAGTTTATATATTTACTTTTAGGCCAAGAAAGTCAGTAGCACATTGTCATGCTGCCTCACAATCTGCATGAGAATGTAGTCGCTCTGCCTTTCATTATTTCCTTAGTCGCCCAGGAGCGTTTAGCACGCACGCGCACGCGCACACACACACACACACACAGGACCCCACTTAGTGCGTCAGATGTTTTCTCTGCCACTGCGCTGCTTTGTTTTCAACCTGGAAAATCCCCTTTTAACGAACGCAAGTGCAGCAGTCTCTCTCTCTTGCACACACACGCACACACACACAAGCTGCAGGAGGTAATATGAAGGAAACTATTAGTTACAACTCGACTCCTCTTGGATTGCATTTAATTAGACTTTTTTGGCCCTTGTTTTGCTGTCATCATTTGCCTACAGTCACTCTGACCAAGAGAGAACCATTACTATTGTCCAAGACCTTAACTATCACTCGTAAAAGCCAGGGTGCCAAGATTTTTCTTACATTTGAATGACACGAGCACCAGATAGATAGATAGACACACGCAATAGTAACAGTGCACCTTTATACACCATTCAAAATATTTAATCATAATCTGTGTGTATGTGCATAAATAATTTCTATTGAGCCGTGCAGTAGATTTTATTAGTGTTCAGGCTGTGATCAGCTGAGCTGCTGCTCTGAGGTTTACTGCTTTTTCTGACACAACTGAATTTAACAACATTTTGATCCACTACACTGACAGTACACTGTTTATGCTGTCTTTTTTCTAGACTAGTGAGAGGCAACTCCAGGCCTCCCTCGAGTGCCGGTGTCCTGCAGGTTTTAGATGTGTCCTTGATCCAACACGGCTGATTCAAATTGTTAAATTATCTCCTCAACATGTCTTGAAGTTCTCCAGAGAAGAATCACCTGATTCAGGTGTGTTGACCCAGGGTGAGATCTAAAACCTGTCAGGGTCCTGGGTCTGAGCGACCCAGGATCCCTGAGCAGTTATGAATTATATTATTATTATTGTATGTATATTTGGTGTTGCTGTCTTTCTCCCTGTTTGCGTGTGTGTATATGTGTTTCAGTGTATATGTGTTTCAGCGGGCGCCTTCAGGCATGATGGGTGGCCCTGCTGACGGTCTGGCCACACCCGAAGCCACACACCTGCTGCTGATCAGGCCTCGTCAGGGGGAGCTACTTAAGAGAGTCTTGGAGCTCCCACCAACGTGGGATCATTCCGTGAGACTCCATGTCAGTCAGCCTGTTGAGCTGAGTTGGTGTGTGTATGCCCGCGGTTATATGTGTCCTGACGGCTGCGTCTATTGTGTCCCCAGGAGAAGTGTGGAGCGCCAGACGGCAGCCAGCACGAGGAGTGCTGAGACATGGGAGCGGAGAGCACTGAGACACGGACTGGTCACGGAGAGACATGACACTGGAGTCAGGGAGAGCACGGGGATTTATTGTTGTTTTGTTCCATCACTGTAAATAAACGCACTGCTTGTACATTGAGCACCGCGCCTGGGTCCTCCTTCCCCACCCCCCCCCACAGTTTGCCATGCCAAACCGTGACAAAACCTGCAGGACACCGGCACTCGAGGCCTGGAGTTGCCCACCCTAGATGGTATAAAGAGTTGGTATGAAGATGGAATTCAGTCAATGAATCTAAGCTTCAGCTTAACTTCTAATTGATCCCTGCTATACTTAATGTACTTTACCCTGACCATGAAACCACAACCACTGTGCACCAGTCACACACACTTTAAATCCATCACCGTGCAGCAAACTAACCTGCTTATCCTGCACTAACCTGCAGATTATTTTCATGCAACATTTAAATAGCACAGCTACTCTACCTCAGTTTGTTTTGCAGCATGTTTCACAATATGAAAACAACGTATGTCCCAAGTACAGACCCAATGTCTCATTAATAAACACGAGGACTTACATGTAAGCTTTAAATTTCCATTTGATCAAATCTGACTGAGCAGTCCGTACTGTTAAATCTAGTAGTAATCTAGTAAAGTACAGATACCTGGAAATTCTACTTCCCACCTCTGTCTCACTTCATGAAGCTGAAGATGCTAAATGGTTAGTAAAATGTTACATCCACACAGGTAGAAGACGACATTTTCTGCTGATTGTATGAACTGACATCTTTACCAGTAAAAAGACATCATTTGTCAGTGTCTAGTGTCGTAATATCATACAGCTATGTTTAACATTGGGTTACATTTAGACACAAAGATGACGCGGCTGGGTTAGATCATGGCGTTGGATGATGTGACCACTCATGTAAGGAGACCATTATTGTTTTGGTTTTGGTCATAAACAAGTGAGGCTAGGGAACAATTATGGTTTGGCTGCTGGTCATTGGTCTCCACTGGTAACTTACTCTTTTCTACTATCCACATCAAAGTCCTCCTAAAGGTTCCTTTTTGCTGATGCTCCATTATTTTGTTTCCTTAATTTAAATGTCTTCACACACTTGCTGCTGTTTCGTTTTCATTAATCTTCCATTCCAGCCAACAAGAAGCAGTATTTTCAGTTTAGTACCCTGACACTTTTCAGCACTGCCTGCAGACTAGACGTGGTCATCAGTTCCTTGCACTGATCCTCGGTGATAAAAGCTGTTCTTTTTTTTGGTTATGAGCTGAATCTGGGAACCAAATCAAACTGCTTTTACACACCACTTAAAAGCTTGACTTTGCCTGCAGCCATTGAAAACAATGACTGTGTTTGTTTTTTATAGCATCTGATGCTGTTCAACACCCATGACCTTGAAAATAGGGGCACACAGTTAAAAAAAAAACAACCAAGTCATCAGGATCCGATCAGTAACAGCAGACATACCAAAACACTTTGTGTTTTTGTATTTAGTATTTAGTATTTATTTATTTGTCATTGTCATTGTCAAGAACAATGAAATTGCGTTTGGGGCTTCCATACAACCCAAAAAAAAGAAGAAAATAATAAATAAATAATAAATAAAGAAGAAAATAATAAATTTGTAATGTGATACTGATAACACAGCGTGAATAATCAATGTCATGCTTTCATAATTGTCTTTCTCTACTTCCACGAATCCTCCGTCAGTGTGGCTCCATGTTGCTTTCATATGACAACACGATAGCTCTCAGGTCAGGGCACTACTTTATGAAGCATAGGGAAGTTGTTTAATAGATTTAATAGTATAGTCTCCTTTGAAATGTTGCTCTAGTTCAGGGGTAGGCAATTAATTTTCCCAAGGGGCCGCATGAGACACTAGAACTTTTGTGGCGGTCTGCACCAATAAGCTGAACTCAATTTTGCTCAATATTGTTTTAATCTTTTTATAAACTGCACTGGAAAGAATAGATGTTACAGTTAGGTAATAAAAATGTGCCAAGACTTTGGAAGCATGCAGTTATTTCCATGAAAAAATTACTCTCTGTCACAATCCCTTTCACTGAGTGCATTGCTGCCAGCCCCCTTGGACCCCAGACATTTTTGTTATTCCTTGTCTAAAGATGAGTAACCAGGCTGTGTTCGTCCAAAGGGAGAATTCTTGTATTTCTTTGCGTGGTAGTCTTATGACAATTGTATAATAATTAATAATACTGGCAGTTCAAAAGCAAGTCAATGTGCTCTCCACCAACTAAAGACACTGACTTCCTTCCTTCCTTACCTCACCTCTGACTTCAGTAAATAAATACTCTGAAGTTTAAATCTAGCTAAAAGTGCCACATTATGCACCAATCTTTCTTTTTTTAACGTATGCTGATATCTTCCGAGGGTCAAATCACTCGTAAACATCAGCTCCAACACATTTAAGCGAAGCCACCTTTGCTTGCACACATGTACATTACATAAATTTAAAAACAAAACAAATCAATGACTGTAGAAGAAATGGACGACCTGGCCGCATTTCCTCCCAGTGTGCAAAAATGAAGCCAAAATTTCCTGTTTGTGGGAGCTGCCATGTTGCACTTTTGGACCCAGACTTTGCGCAGTAGTGACTTTCGGTGGAGTCGCCGGGTCACACTCCTGCCCACACACCCAATGGACTCAAACACGCCCCCTTTCCTTTTTACTTGCCCACCTGCTCCAGTTTTGATGGTATCTGCTGATGGGTTTGCTGTGACTGACGGCTCGTTAAATGAAGGCAAATTTACACTGTAGCTCCTGTTGATAATTCATTAGGTAGATTAGTCTTAGCATATGCATTGTGTATGCCGGTTAGCATGGAGTCAAATGATTCATTGGTGATTTGCTGCATTAGTTACCATTCCAACTTTGCTTTGCTGCTATGTGTCAAACATGACCAAAATAACTTGTAACTAGCATTCAGCACATCTTTGATGTTTACCTTAAAAAATGTGAATAAGTTTAAGCAGCCTAGCAGGTTTCAGGACTGAGGCTCAGTTTAATGACAGGCCCTCTGGATTTGACATGAAATGTTGTTTCATTTAATTTTTTTCCATGTTCTTTTTTTAAAATCAAGATTTCAGCTTTGCAATAATAACAAGACTAATGGCCTACAGCCATGCTATAGAAGCTCAGCACAGGCTGTGCAAACTGCTTGTTAGTCAAGCCAACATGCACAAAGTGAAAACACCAACTACCCGATGATGGAGCTACACGACAAATGTACCCTGAGAGGGTCTTGAATCTTGGCACAACAGTTCAGCCAAAAAATGGTAAGTGGCTGTATATGCTTTGCCCCACACCTATTCACTTGTTCACATACTCAAACTGACACTCTAATGGCAGTGACAGCACCATGCAGGTTGATGGCCTCACCATCAGGCATAAAAATGTCTTGGCCAAGAACACTTTGACATGTGGAGACACAAAAAACCTGTGCTTTGTGGAAGACTTGCTCAGTTGCCTTTTTGGTGCGTTTTTAGTCATTATTGAGAGGGATAGAGGTGGACGATGGAAGTACAGTTGAAGAGAGTACAGGAGTGATATGTAGCCAGCCGGCATTCAGCATATTTTTGCAGGGTTGAATGAACTTAATCACACCACAGATGGCACTGGTTAAAGTGAAGGCCACAGAGACAGGTTAGTAAGGACAGTTGGTATAGCCAGGAATGTCTTTGCAGCTATCTGATACACTAAAGCCATCTCCTCATAGCCATGCACAGACATTGTGAGGGGCATGCGCTCCAGCGTGCCTATCCAGAAGAAAAAAGACAGAAAAGTATTTGTTAAAAAGATGAAGTTGCATACAGTAGTACACCTTTTATTTCCTCGGATACTTACTGATCTCACTCATCCTATCCTATTCACTGCAACATGGCCTAATACCTGACAGAAGAGAGCTGCAATCCTGAGCTGCCTGATGCAGTTCACTTTATTTCTGTTTTCTTACCATGTCCTTTCTCAGCAAATACAACGTCAACATCATACATGTGTTAAGGGTCAATATTAATTAAAATAATGTTTTTGTGCTCATGTAAACAAAAGATATAGATAACTAAATGAGTGACACTTTGGACTGATTTTAAGCCTGCATTTAGGGTTTGCACTTGTATTTTTGCACTTGCACTTTCTCTCTGAATATGTGATAATATTTCAATCAGGTGGTGTTAAAAAACCAACAATAAAGTAGTCCAGACATCACACACAACATGTTGCTACTCATGTCTCATGGACTCGCGCACAAACTTTGAAGTGCTCTTTCATCTTGCTCGTGTAGCTGAACAGTCCACTCTGAGAGAAAGCATTTCCACGTGGAGCACCTACAGCGGCAGACAACACTGGTTCAGTCTTGCACACACCGTGACTGGATGGGTCCATTTAACACAATGTATGTGCACGTGAAAAAAGTTAGCGTTCATCCTCCAGCTTCACTGTTTATATTATGCTAACATAGCTGTGTCGCTAGTGATCACGTAGCACATCGTTATATGCTAGCCAAACTTCAGTAACCCTACAAACCTTTCAGCCACTGCTGTTTACTTTCCTGTCTTCATTTATGTTGGAAGTGATAGCAGAGCTGTACGTCTTAATTTGTTTCAGAAATTCCTCAGTCAGAAGATGGTATATTATATTTAGATTGAAACTAGCGAGCTAACTCCCTGCTAACTTCTAACTCCGTTAAATGTAATAAATTCCATTTTCATGGATGCCTGGATGTTAAATTTCATTGTTACACCTGGTAGAGCAGCCACACTGATCATTTTATTACAGATGAAAGAATTTAGACAGTTTTTCAACTCTCAGTGATGCCGCAGTGATCGTTTGACTTTGGGCCCAGATATGGCTAATAACGTCAGACTTAAAGACCGGATGGCATTCGTAGCTAAATGTGAAGTCAAAGAAAGTGGAAGAATAGAAGGTTAGAGCGGGTATGGTCAAGCAGAACTATAAACATACAGTTTGGGGGCTTTTAATTAGAAACTGATGCCGTGGCCAAATATAAAGTTAAAATATTGAATTATAAAGTAGCTGACTTTCAGAAAGGGTTCTTTACCAAGTAAGAAGCCATAAGGGCAGCACTTTATCTGTGCGTGTGTCTTTTCTCCTTATCAAAGTAACCTCCATTTATTTATTGCTGTGCGATTACAGTTAGTCATAAATTTGTGACCTCATAACCTCAACAATAATTCTTATTTAGAGATTTTTTTTCTCAGTCTCAAAGAATTGTGTTTTTTTTTTTTAAAGTAAATTTACTTTTATCTTCGATCTTGGTAATTCTGAGTTGCTGATTTTTTTTTCTGAGAATAGTAACCCACCCTTATATCGTCATAATTTTCTTTTCTGTTCTTCTGTTTTCCCCCTCTTTTTTTATTGGACCTACATTGCCATTCCTATTAGCGTATCCATGCTGAAATTTAATGGCACCAAGAGCTGTTTGTGAGGCCTCATGTGATGGACTCTGATTAATTTGCTAATTCCTCCCAGGGTGTGTTTGGGTTGTGCAAACTTGTAAGAAAACCTTTTCCTTTTCAAGATGTCCCTCCGGTGTTTACTGTAAATATAAATGTGCTGTCATTTAACTGGTTAAAAAAAGGCAGGGCTGCGGTTTTCCATTCAAAACCACACAGCTGCTGAAGTCTCTCCTTCATCTTCTTTCCTCCTCTCATCTCATCCCTCCGGTCTATCTTCTGTTCATCCACATTAAAGGCATACTGCTAATTCAGCTCCTGCTTTTAAGCTTTACTGCATAATAGGTCAATATCCCATTTAAGCAGGAAGGACTAGAGTCATAGATCAAAATTATTTTTACTTTCTTACATGCATACAGTACTGTGCAACAGTATTGAGCCACCCCTCATTCCTTTATTTTTTGTGTAAAAAGTGAGCTTGAGTAGTTTTCTGATGGTGTTTCAGATGGTATGGTATGGTTTTTATTCCAGTCATTTGCTGCTTTTTCACTCATTTTCAGTTCAGTCCTTCTACTTGAACATTTTCAGAGTACATACTTTGTATGTTAAGCAACTTAACACTGACCTATGAATCATTCAAGCATAAAAAGGGATGAACCAGATTTGGGACTACACATAACAAACAGCATAGCAAAGAATCAATTTTAAATTGTACCTTTAGTCACTTTCTTACCACCAGCCTGTCACAGAAGCACATTATTCATTCCCATTCCTTTAGTTCAAGAAAAATGCCCAAGATAATGCAGTGTGACAGGCATAAAATAGTACATTTGCACTAATAAGATGATTCCCAAACAACTATTAACTGAAAACTTTGCATATCTTGCCATTTTTGTGCAGTGTGTCCTTAAAATTTTGGAGGACATTGACAAGTGGAGGACGAAAGAAAAAGTGTCAGGCTTAACAAACTATCTAGAGGAGCTGACAGTATCTGAAAGGGATGTCATTAGGCAATAGGAAAAAAAATATCCAAGAAAGAGCTTACACAGGACCTGAGAGATACATCTTCAGCTCATCCCCCTACTATTCACCGAATCCTCATCAGAAATAGTCTCAGTTGAAGGGGGCCTGTCAAGAAGCCATTCTTATGGAAAGAAAACAGGGAGAAAAGACTGAGGTACGCAAAATTACACAGTAAGTGGAGTGAAAATTAGCAGAAACAGGTCTGATGAAGGGATGAATTCAGATTTTAATCTGGAAAGCAACATTTGGAAAAGGTCTGATTGGCATTAAGTTCATTTTTCAGCATGACAATGCTCCCAAACACACTTGACACGGCAGCAAAAGAATCCCCGAATAGGAAAACTCAGTCATGGATTGGCCTCCCCAGAGCCCGGACCTCAACACTGTTAAAGCAGTGTGCGATCATCTTCATAAAAAATGGAATAAAAGGCAAAAGGGAACCTGAACAACTATTCCTGAAGACTACTTTAAGAAATTACAAAAAAGGTTGTCTGAGAGAGTTCAGGTTGTGTGGTTCAAGACTTTCAAACTTGTTCGAAGTGTACAAATCCATTGCATACTCTGTTTCGTGTATGTTTGCGCATGTTTTAATAAATCTCTAATTCAATCTTTTTGTGAGCGAAAGATACGGAAATCAGGGATTAAACAAGACTTTTGCACTGTACTGTAAGTGTTTCCCTTTGCGTGTCACCTTCCATCCACATGTCATGTTTACTTTCCAGTCTGTTTCACTCCTCTCACCTCCTCTTATGGTAATGTGGCCTCATTAGACTCTTCTAATTGGCCAGCAAGTTCTGACCTTTTTGAAGCTACCTTAGTTTTATAATGGCTTTCATCACTGGCTGTGGCTGGTCCAGTGCCAATAGCAGCATTAGCATTAGTCTGTATTTACACCTGAGATCCCAGTAGATACTGGGCTAGCCATTACGCTCTGCCTTAATGCTAATCTCTTCTAATAGATTTTGCATTGATCTGTAAGGCTGTAAAGTTGTTAGCAAGGTTCATAAAAGGTCAAACAGCTGCCACTGAGACTAAATGGATAGCTGAGACTGCTGCTTTACTGCTAAGCATGACCTCATCCTATGAGCCCTGGAATGCCACGGGAATAATGTGCGTTCATCAGAACAACAGTTTTATGGATATTTTTTTAGTAATGGAACATGTCCTTTGGTGTTGCTATGGCAGTTGTATTTGTGCTGTTGATTTCTTGTATTTTTTTTTACCCATATTTTTTTTTTACTACTGCTGGAAAAACAACATAAAGTGCTCAGGTGACGAGGGAGTTGGTCGGCTAATGGTCATTTTATTGTAACAGGCCAAATCTCTGTCTGTTTCAGGTCAACTCCCTCTACGTAATCATGGGTTCAGCAATTAAACCTTGTTAGGCCCCTGAAGATTCTTATCAGTATCAGATATTATTACAATTTAATGACCTAAAATGGTCAATTTTAGCATTTGCTGCCTATAAAAGCATTGTATTACTTTTATTTAATGGCAATATCATCCACAGAACAATATTATGATATATATCCTTCACACACACACACACACACACACGTGTGTGCCTGTCAGTGTGATGGACTGAAATGTACTAGTGTACATCTGCAGTATTCATGGTCCTGTATCTCTTATTTCTTGTCTATCATGTAATTAACATTATCCAACTGAAACTAAATACCAACAAACAGATTAACATTATCTTTGTTTCTGACATGAGTGGCACACGTGTGTGTACACAGTTAAGCATCAGTAGCTTGTCATTAGATACGAAAATAGTGGACAGCTTTGTCGAGTGGTGTGAGCTAAACCACCTACAACCTAACATCACAAAGACAAAAGAACTGATTATGGACTTTAGGAAGCAGGCTCCTCCTCCTAACCCTGTCACCATCAGAGGGGCTGATGTGGAGATCGTTGAGGACTACCGGTACCTGGGGGTCCACTTGGACTGTAAACTGGACTGGATCAAGAACACCAATGCTATCTTTAAAAAAGGGCAGAGTTGGCTTTTCCTACTGAGGCGACTCGGGTCCTTCAATGTTGGTAGAAAAATGCTGACCATGTTCTATCACTCGGTGTTGGAGAGCGTCGTGTTCTTTGCAGCTGTGTGCTGGGGAAGTGGGGTGAAAACAGCTGATGCCAACAGGCTGAACAAACTGATTAAAAAGGCTGGTTCTGTCCTGGGTGTCAGACTTGAGAACCTGGAGGAGGTGTATGAGAGGAGAATGCTAAAAAAGCTTCTTTCTATCATGGACAACCCCTGTCACCCCATGCACGCCCCCATGATGGACCATCGGAGCAAATGCAGCAAAAGACTCATTGCCCCGAAATGCAGAACTGACCGCCACAGTAAATCCTTTGTGCCGGTGGCAATAAGACTGTATAACTCTTCCTAGCTCTGTAGGTGATTTTCCTGAGACAATTACCAATGTTATTCTGTTCCCTTTCAGACCGTGCAATATTACCCAACAGTACCTTATTGAATATTGAATATTTGTTTCATCCCCCCATCATACGCTGCTACTTCCTTTATTCTATTGCACAATACTGTCACTTTCTAGAATTACACTGATAGTTAAGTTATTTATACTCCAGGATACAGTCATTTATATTACTTTGTTAGAGTTATTTGATACTATGTCTTGCACTATCCTACTATTATTGTATATATTGTATATCTTATTTATCTGTTCCTCTGTCTCTCCTGCTGCTTTGAGCATGTACATGACAAAAGAATTTTCCTCGGGATAAATAAAGTTATTCTTATTATTCTTATTATTTTGAAAATCTGTAGTTTTATATGTAAATACACAAGTTTATGATCGCCATTGTGTGTGCGTTTGTGCCTTCCCTTGCCAAATAGACTCATGAATCTAAATCCAGGGGCCAGTTCTTAGTTCAGATGGATTCACAGTGATCCTATTATGCAAAAACTGGGCTGTAACACACACACACGCACGCACGCACGCACGCACGCACACACACACACACACGGTCAGGCCTACAAGGGAACAGTCAGATGATGACAGACAGTGTGTGTGGTTGTGTGTGTGTGTAGCTGGGAGTGATGCTGGAATCATAAGCCTCTTTAACATTAGTGTTGAATAACTCAGTTACTTAAAGCTTCTTAACCTCTCCTTTCCTCTGTCAGACTCTCCGTTCCTCTATCGCTGGATCTCTGTATCTTTATTTTTGCCGGCCCTCCCACTTTTAATCTCTTTTACTGGCTCACACCATTCTTATGAAATGAACACTCACATGTACTTACAGTTTACATTTTGTCTTTTTTATTTTTATTTTTTACAGTAAAGCTATAATAAATTAAGCTCCTTGTGGTTTTTGGAGAGATAACATGTGATTCTATCAATACTAGACTATAACTGTATTTAGAGTTGGTGGATCGTATTGTGTTCACTATAATCGTCTAACATTAATGTTACCACATGTCAGTTCAATAATAGATACTTTAATTTAGACGACTGTGGTTTTTCTCCGTCTGACCATGTCATAATATTTTGTAATGTATATTTAGTGCTTTATAATCATTTTGTTGTGTAAAAATCTAGATCCAGTGGCTCTGATGTAATCCTTATCCTGCCCAGGGTCACAAAAGCAGGCTAGACGATCGTGATGTAAAACCCCATCTTTGTTCTTTTTGGCCCAGCTGATTGTTCAAATTTTCAAAATCACCACTGAACAATTCAGAGGCATGGCTATAAATGGAAGATTAGAGGTTCATACAGTAAGCAATATATGTGTTTGCTTATGTTACTGTGTGAGTGCGCGCGTGTGTGTGGGGGGGGGGGGGGGGGGGGGGGTAGAGCTCACACATGGCATCTATCTTTATCTGCTCTCTCAGAGTGTGTGTAAGAGCTCAGTTGTGGTTTAACGGTATTAGTGCTTACTTAAAGGGTCGCAAGAGTCTCAGTGTCTAAGCCTGTCTCTTGGATTAGTGCAACAGCTGAGAAGAGCGTCCTCAAGACAGCCAAGGAGAGTGTGCACACACACACACACACACATGCACAAACGCACACACACATGCACAAACACACACACACACACACACACACACACACACACACACACACACACACACACACACACACACACACACACACACAAACACTCTTGTATTTGCATCTCTTTCTACAATGAGATCATTGTCACACAAATTTTGTGCAAATTATTTAAACAAGGAGATTTTAACGTCAAGCTATCTTGTGAAATGTGTGTGTTCTAAAACTGCACATGACTTTGCCATACACATAAAGCACAGTGATACACATGCAAACGCACACACACACACACACTGTTATTTGCATTCCCATGACCATAACAAGCCTTTGATTATCACTCATGGTGGGTATTTCCCAAAAGCCTGTTTGCATGGCTGTTAAACAAACTGGGTGTTGGTATATCAAGAGAGGCATCTTTGTTCCTTTTTCACACAAAGGGCCAGCCATGAATAGCGCACACATGCACGCATAATTGTTTGATAGTGGTTAGTCAGAAAACACACACCTGTTGACCTTGAATCCACTCCTTGGCACCTACTTCCTGACCCACACCTACAGATACACGGCCGTGCGTGGACAAAAACAAACAAATGTGGTGGAAGCTCTGAGCAGCCACAGAGATTATAAATGCAATACAGTATGTTCGAGTGTATTTGCAGGGCAACATGCACACCCACACACCCTACAATAACAATAACAACAAAAAGAATGCATATAAACTGGCAATATTGTCTCCAGTTAAGAGGCTGCAGAAGTAGAAGTAGACTTCATCTTTCATTCCACGCTCAACACGCTTTTTTTGGTTCCTGAGCGACTTGGCATCTACAATTCTGCTTTCTGTTTTATCCTTGTTAAAGTGAAGAGGAAAACTAAAAGGAGAGTGCTTCAAAAAGAATAGCCAGATCAAACGCGCAGATCAAAAAGACAGATCAAAATACCCTAGTGGTATAAAGTTTGACTCTCAGCGTTAGACTTTGAACATTTCTAGCTCGCTGTAAAATCATGAGATGCTATGCGGAATACCATTATGTGAACATGGACATGCAAAAACCCTACAAAGCTTTCAGATAGGACTTCAAGACAAAAGTGGGAGCCTTGGATTTTGAGCTCATGTCCTCGAGCTCTTACACAACACGGTGGAGCACTTTATTGTCAGTATTTAATAGTTTTAATTATGGGCTATTCCTTGGGGGATTTGTAAGCCTCGACTGACTTATTTCTGAGCTACAGAGGACAAATAGTTATCCCACATGATGAGCAAGAAAAACAAAACAAAACCTCCTGCAGCAATAGGGCATGTTAGGTGAAGAGGATGGAAGTAGATTTTACTGATATGTATATGGAAAAATGTAGAACTTTGGAATACAAAGAGCAGTTGTCTCTTCTCTTGATCAGCTTCATTCCACCCCAGGTTTCCCCTGACTTTGGTCAGCCCAGTGAATAATAAAAGCAAGAAAATAAGCCATACTGTGCTCTTCTTTTCTTTTCTTTTCTTTTCTTTTCTTTTTTACTTGCTTAGCTGGTTTCTGGAGAATTTTCTCTCAGCCTTTCTTTATTTTATATTTCAGCACGACTAAAGCCATCATTCTGGTGCACAATAAGACAAAATGCAAGTGAAAATGAATTCTACAGAGCTGCATGCATTTGTCTCACATGTCTGTCTAACATGGTTGCCATTTTCCCCGAGTAGGCCGGCTTTCTGCCTTCTTCTGCGATGAAATTTAAATTGAAGGGTCACCTTTGTGACACACTGAAGGTGATCCAAGTGCAGCTGTTTCGAAGGAGACTTCCAGGGAGAGGTAAGGCATTGTGTACGGAGACTAACTTGAGCATGATAACTCAAAGTGTCGTCATATACAATATGTCAGCACGCAACCTCTTGCAGCCACGTGTGCTGTTTTATACCACACGGGAAGGAATGAGGGAAAATGTAGCTGGATGATAAAACCAGTGTGATGATCACATACAAGAAACATACAAGAAAGTTCACAGCATCCTTAATTACAGCTTTGTTGCTAAAGCACACACATGTTTGTCCACGACAGTGTTAGTTATTCTGACAGTAGTAAAATCTCCTACCACTGTGACCAGATGTGGTCTGTGCTAATTGCTGTATAATATGTTCTATGATGTCTTCTTTAGAATTCATTTTCAGCATTGAGTATGATTAGCTGTTTTTTTTTTCCAGTCTGTGGCATATATATGGCACAAGTCTTACCCACTCTTTGAACTTGCATGTGTGGATGTGTCTTTTTCTAACCCATCTGCTGTAGATCATGCCTTTGACTGCAACTACACATGTTAGGACACACAAAGTAACCTCTTAAAAACACATCCACACGATCCGCACAGTTAGAGACTCTTTATTCTCCCCACTGACAATATGCAGTTCTGGCTTGGTTGGCTATCTTTGTGATCAGAAACACAGACGGACGTCCTGGTGGCTCGAAGCCAAGTTACACAACCCACACGCACGATACGAGCCTGAACCGGTTCGTCGCTTTTGTTGCATGTCACCCCTGTGGTTACTATTTGGGTTTGCTAAAACAGGAAAGCCATAAAATAAAACAAAGGGCCAGAACAGAGGAGAAACGATCAGTCTGGCGGCTGGAGCAATATATACAGTAACGTAACTAAGTCGGATATGATGGCAGAGGTGAGCAGATCTGTCTGACAGACTAAACCCATCTGGACCTGATCTTCTCTGCAGCACCACAGCCCTGCTCCACATGTTGCCTTTGATACGACTCTGCTCACAGCTGCACTTGATAAAATTGGAGGTTTTGTGGAACTTTGGTTAATGTGTGTGTGTGTGTCCATATGTGAGTATGTGTGTGTGTTTGAAAGTTTTTAATGTGTGGATTTTTGCCTCACGCTGCGTCACTTCCACATTATCTTGCAGTGAACCCTCCACACACACACACACACACACACACACACACGCGCGTGCAGTGCCACACATGTTTTCCATTTGGATTTTAATTTCCCTCCTTTTCCTTTCGTCTGTTTAAACAGCCGGCAAGAGGGCTGTAAAATCCTGATCTGTTTACATGATAGGCAGCCTGGTGCTTGGCTGTTTAATGCGCCGTCATAAATTATACACGAGCTCAGCGTACTGGGAATGAACACAATACTGCAACTTCAAGAAATGCCAAAAACCTGTTTCACAGGTTCAGTTTAAATCTGTGACGCCCTTTAAGTAAAAAGGACTCTTGAAGAGTGAAATGGGAAGTCTTACATTCAACCTGGAATAAAAAAAAAAATCTCCACGTGATTCATAAAGACTTTTGAAAAGTAGATCAGCCACGTATAATTGATTATTTCACTGTAACGTGATTTAAATTTAAAGAAATTATGATCTTGTCTGTGCACGCTTCATGCTGCTTTAGTCACTGTACATAAAATATTAATCAATTAATCAGTTTTTTTATGATCTGAACACACAAACTGTTAATGAATTAGTCCAATTTTACAGTATATTTTGTTGTTTAAGTGTGGCAATTTATAGACTCTTGACCTTTAGGTGGAGTTAACCCTTCAAGTAACAAGTAAGAGTGCCGGGAACCAATTTAACCCAGGGCCCAATCAGAATTTAAGTGCATAGATGATATATAAAGAAAAAGTGCTTACTCTATACATCAGTAAAATACAATGAAAACATTGCAGCCAGGTTTTCTGACCTATATAAAGATGAAACACGAACTTATAGTCTGAATAAACAGAACCACACTCAGGCTGCTTTCAATACCATTTACATATTTGCATTCCATATTTACATAGGACTTTCCCCTTCTCTGATTTCAGCTATGTGTCTATAAGAATGTATACACAGTGTTAAAACGAATAGCGCTGATCCAGCATTACAAAACAAAAGTCTGTGGAAAGAGAATCACTCTCTGCATGACAACACGACACCAGAGCGACTGGAGATGATGGGAAACTGCAAACGAGTGATTTACCAAAGGCATGGGTGGAGGTTCAGTTGAAGATGCTCATTCCTGTAGGCATAGCAGTAAAAATAAGACAAGACTGCAGTAGTGTGTTCACTGCTACTCAGATTTCAGTGCGCACACAACAGTTCACTCTGTGCCATGTATCAAGTGTAAATGGCAAGGAAGGATGAGGTGATGCTCGTGGTGAAGTATTAGCTCAAGACATCCATCAATCCAGTATTTAATGCTTATCCAGGTCTTTGTCAATCAGGTCAGGAGCCTAATCAGAGCTACCCACATTTCCCTATTGCTGTATATAAGTCTCCTGGAGAGATATTGCAATTTTTTCCAAGCCTGATAAAAAAAACAAAACCTCTCCAGTGTGATCTGGTCCTGCTTGAGGCTGTCCTCTGAGATGGACATGACTGAAGCACTTAAGAGTCAGTCTTTTTTCAAAAAGAAAGAAAGAAAGAAAGAAATCTGTTGCATATCAAAATATCTCACTATAACATAAGGAAGCTCTATCCGTCTGTCTTTCTGTTTCCTTGTCAGCAAACTAATCCTACACAATCAGAAGTTGAGAAACTAGATTTGGTTCTCAGGTATATCTGAGGCACCTGAAGGTTGTTATCAGATATTATGACATAATTGTGTTGTCTAGCAACCAAGCAACAGGCTAAAATAACCCATTTCAGCAGTTAGACACCAATACCACCTCATAAAAGCATCATATAAATTTCATTTCCAGGTAGTATGATCTAATTTAACAAATACTGAATATATTAATTTTGATATTTCCATCCATTATATAAAAAAATCTTTTATACGTGTTTTTCAACCACAAAGCACCTCAATATACCATCACTGAAATTCTCTATTCCTAATATAATCAACCTTGGTGAAGTTAATAGAATAGAATAGAATTGTCCTTTATTGTCCCTCATTGGGAAAATGCAGGTGTTCCGGCAGCAAAGTGACAGGAAGATGGAGCACGCCGATTCGCACAAAAGTAGAGAATATCAAACTGTACGGTTATTAAAGACAGCAGGCTCACATTGAAAGAAATGTGCAACTGAGTAAGATTTTTTTTAATGTAGAAAAAGTGCATTTAAAATGATTTGCGCTTAAAAAACAAACAAACAACCGACTATTTACAGAAAATGGGAAAACTGTGCAAATAACAGCAGGGATATAAACAACTTGTTGTTGTACTAAATCCTCTTTTCTTAAATGAAATGATCACAATAAGCAACATTGGTGAAGTTAAACATTAAGGGAAACCTAAACTTAGTTTTAAAAGTTTTAAAATGACAGGAAACACACAATATTACCTTTGGACAAGTTCACAATTTACTCATGAAAGAAACAGAATGTTTATTTTTTCTTACATTAACTATTGTTAACAGTTTTTTAAAAAATAACGTTGCAAAAAACTTTATTCAGCTGCTAAGAATATATTTATTCTGGAGCTTTGAGATACTCTGCTTTCTCCCAACCTGCATCTTCTTTTAAAACTATTATCTTCCTGAATGCTTGAAATCTGGAATACATCTCTAGTCTGTCTCATGTGATATCAAAAGGTGGATTTTGAGAATCTGTCAAAAACAGAGAGTTTGTAGTCCTTTTGTTTCTTTTAAATATGAAGATTTAAGAGGGCCATTTAGGTGTCTTTGATATTTCAGTATGATTCACACACATTCATACTCCAGTGGCTGCATCAGAGAGCAACTCGAGTAGACGGGATCAACCCACAAACCTTCCAATTAGTAGGTGACCTGATCTACCACCTGAGCTGAGCTTTGGGTTATCATGTGGGAACTGTGAGTAGGTTGTATATTAGTATCATTTGTTCCTTGATGATGTTTTTTTGTGTATTTTTATTACAGTTTGACCCACCCAGAGACTGCAGATGGAAATTAGCAAATATCTAAATCTGGTTCAGTGAGTCGCTTAGGAGACTAATTTTTGTACATGGCCACTGAAAAATAAATAAATACTAATGCAAATTCAGGATACCAATTTTTTTCCCTTTACACTTTACAGGGGTTGACAGTGTCTGATGAATGAAGTTATATGTTGACCTGGACCCGTATATATATATATATATTAGTGCTAAACAAATTTATTAAACCACCTGTCATAAAAACAAGAAAACACAAATATCTTATAAAGCTCTCAAAATCTTATTTAAAACTAAAAATTATTATTAAATATTGCTATTTATTATACAACTTTATTAATATTATAATTTGTGTAACAAATCAGGATACTTTTATATTAAAGATATTTGTATTATTACGCTATATGGAATTTTGTAATATATTGTATTATTTTATTTTAGTACATTAACTTGTTTATTATTGTTCTCAGAGCAACTGTGATCACATAATTTCCTCTGGGACTAACAAAGTATTCTGACTCTGAAATGAGAAACTGAATTCACATTTTTATACACAAATTTGAGGTGACACACTGGAAATGAGTCAATCCAAGTAAATAACTGTAATTTGACTGTAATAACGTGTGTTGCTGTTTTTTTCTGCCTTTTTGTAAAATAGTACATTTGAACATTCATGGATAACAACAATAATCACATTTTAGTATTAAACCTGTGATTTTGATTAAAGAGATTGTACATACTTGTGGATTAATATTACAGAAACACAAATAATGATTTGGGTAATTACCAGTACTGTTAATTTAGGTAAGATGCTGCATAAACCTTACATTGGATGTATTGTGCAGAGGTGGGACCAAGTCATTGTTTTGCAAGTCTCAAGTAAGTCTCAAGTCTTTATCCTCAAGTCTCAAGTCAAGTCTCAAGTAATGTCAGGCAAGTCAGAGTCGAGTCTCAAGTCACTGGTGTAAAAGTCCGAGTCAAGTCACAAGTCTGAAACTTTGAATTTCAAGTCCTTTCGAGTCTTTAAAAAAAACAAACGAAAAAATAATGTTGCAGTTATGCTAAATGTAAATATTAGACCATGTAATTTTAAAATCTGTGTTTTTCTCAACACATACAAAATAGTGAACTTAGAAAATATACACAAATTGTGAAATTGCACCTCTTTAAAATGCAGCTCAATTAAACCTAGCTCCAAGAATAATTTTCACCGACAGTTCTGAGATAAGCTGCATGTTATTCTTGGATGGGGTTGTAGGACCAGCTTTAAAATCGCATGACAAAAATATCATACACATTAAAAAAAACTGTATCACCAACGTAGCCTGGAAAACATTTGCTAGTTAGATGAAGTCAGCTATCTCATCTTAGCATATTTATATGCATATTTATAATTATACGGTTCTTGGAGTGAGTGCACACACTCATGAAGTTTAGTAACTTCAGGTCACTGCAACAAGCCCAGGTACAGTTTACCGACGGATGGGTACAGGACCTTGAAACGCACCATGTAGAACGAAAGACCATCGTACGTATCATAAGTTTACCAGTCTCACAAATCGTCTTCATAAATACACATTCGTTAACCGTTTATTAATATAACCTTTGAGCTCAACGGTAATTAATTAGTAGTGGAAATAATTTCTGGTAGCATCACAGAAATGTAGC
Source organism: Mchenga conophoros (assembly GCF_057382185.1). Classification (NCBI taxonomy): domain Eukaryota; kingdom Metazoa; phylum Chordata; class Actinopteri; order Cichliformes; family Cichlidae; genus Mchenga; species Mchenga conophoros. The sequence goes on along the minus strand of NC_140537.1, from coordinate 23,411,610 downwards.
AGTGACAACAATATTGTATGCTGTAATCGTACTGGGCAATTAGTGATACAAAAAACCTGTTTTATCCTGTGAATAAAAGTATGTGTTTTTGTCAGTGTACCATAATAACAGAAGCGAAACGCAATATTGTGTCAGGATAATTTACTATTTATGCACAATAAATAAAGGAGCATAGCGCGACAATTTCTGTTCAGCGCCAGACTTGCTTGTAACCTATATCACCAATTATGTTAAGAAAAATGACGCATTAACTACAACAGCAGACTGACCTTTGTGTAAATGCTTGGAGCAGACTAACCTGTGAGCTGGAGTGTTCTGGGACGTTATATTTGATCTTTGAATGGCTGCAATCCAGGCCATCCGTCCCGTCTTTGTTACTTCGGAAACATGGCTCGAACAATTTCTCTTCAACGACGTAATCCGATAACAACCGATCTCTTTACCCGTCGGCTTCCCGTGGCTGTCATGCGACCGGCTATTGCAGTTAATAATACAACAGCTTCTTGACATTTTTGTGTTTCTTTTTATCGCTGTGTGACTGATTTTAATTGAAAGCCTGCGTGCGCTAGTACCGCTTGCCACGAGTTCCCAGAATCCTTTGCGGTTCTACCCGTGAATGACGTCACATTTTCAATCTCCATATAATATGCATGTTAAATTTTATATTTGGGGTAAAATATCAAGTCTTTTCAAGTAAACCGGTTCAAGTCCAATTCAAGTCCCAAGTCATTGGTGTAAAAGTCCAAGTCAAGTCACAAGTCTTAGAACATTTTTTCAAGTCAAGTCTAAAGTCATAAAATTAATGACTCGAGTCTGACTCGAGTCCAAGTCATGTGACTCGAGTCCACACCTCTGGTATTGTGTGATGGTGTAATAAATTCGTTAAGCACTGTAAACACAGTGAATTGCATACTTTTCTTCTGTTTATTTAAAAAACCATCTACCACTCCGGATTTTTTTTTTTTTTTTTACTTTTCCCAGTGTGGTTAAACACGTCAGCTTGCCAACACCTGAAACACACCAAATAATACAGCAGCATGCGCATGTACTAGTGAAAATGATTAAAATGATTAATTAAAACTAATGAAATCAATTCACAAACTTTAGCTTTGTAGATCCAAGATACCTCTCGCTCAAACATCCATTGTCAGTATATGTGTACCTGTGGTTTCAGCTTTCCACATCACACTTGCGTAAGTTGCATATTGGATCGCAACTGGCTTCCAAACTAGTTGCTACATCTCAAAATCCTGTTTGTATATGGGCACTCCTTAGACTGAGATTGAACTTGAGCAAGAGGGTGATACAAGTGATCCAGGCGGATGCCAAAACAGACTTCCAGAGTCACAATAAAAAAGCATGTTTTTGATTGGAAAGGTGAAATCTGATAAATATGTAAAAGATTTTATATTTGCTCTTGAAGAAAAATGGAAAATGACAAAAAAAAAAGGGTTGTGTTAACTGAGAAGGCATCAAGAGTGAAGTTCTGAAAGGGTACAGTGAAACAAGCAAAGCAAATACATTTCTGTATGTTTGCGTCATGGCTCTTCACTGGCAGCAGTTTATGTTGACTCTACAGATTAGAGATGGTTTTGATCTTTCAGTTGATCCTGACAAATATTGAACCAGTGAACAGATTCAGACATCTGCCCAAAGACTTTGGCCTCCTACCTGTTTTGGAACATATATACAGTATTATATCCTTTGCTCTTCTTCATGCAGAACCTCATCCCAAAGTGTGCACAGGATGACTGGATTTGGCACAAAGGGAGTTGCGTTTTTCCAGAGAAGGAGCTGACCGGTGCCTAGAACTTCCACAGCCAGAATACAGAGAAAGTGGCACACAGGCGGGGTCGGTGGTATTCAAATTACGCCCTTGGTTGTCTATTAAAAACAGAAGAGTCAAAACAAAACAAAAGGCCTCCGTAGGACAGCTTGGCCAGAACCCTCACGCAAATCATCTGCTGTTGACACACACCACCTCCTGACCATGAATACACTCTTTAACACCCTCTCCTGACACACACACACACACACACACACACACACACACAATGACACTAACCAAACTAACCCGATGTATGCATATGCACACATTCAAATGACACACAGCCCAACAAAACACATATGTTTGCATATAAGATCGCGCACAAAGACACACACACTGCGCCAAAGCTCTTCTTGTGGTAAGTGGGATGAGAGTGGGATCACTCCATTTGTCATCCCACACAAAGCTGCTTGTTCAGTCATTATCTGGGAGAGCCTCTTCTCTCCTCTACAGGCAAGATGACCGGGTCACAGTTAAAATAGCCACTTCTGCCTCCTCGCTCCTCTCACTCTCTCGCTCTACCCCACTCTCTCTCCCTCCTCTTTTATAAACAAAGCTCAAGCATTTGTTTTAGCTACTAAAATCAGAAAGAAATTGGGCATTTGCAAACCAAATGAGGCCTGTATGGCAGGTTCTTGTACCCCATCGAAAGCAGAGGCTAATTGTGTGCTTGCCCACTCTAAACAAATGACTGGGACACAGAGAGGGAGAGACTTTAGAAGTGAATGAAGGGAAGGGCATTTGTTAGGGAAAGCATGAGGCCAGTGAGCTCATGCGCCATCTTCACTGTCGCCGTCTAATCGCTGTTGCCGTCTAATCACTGGAGTGGAACTCAAGGTATCATTGAGGGCATTGGACCCGCTCCCTTGAATCTTCCTGAGGATATCTGAGGCATGTGGCAGTAGAAATGAACGCTTCATACCAGGGATGTCAAACTCTTTTTACATTGAGAACCACATTCAGCCCAAGTGGGCTGCACCAGTGAAATCACTGTAACAAAAACCAAACAAACAGAAGAGACATTTCTATAGCAGATAGTTGAAAAACGCGAACTTTTGTGTCATTTAATTGTTCATTCATTTCTTAATTACTTTGGTGTAATAAAATGGTATGGGAGAGAAGGGGGGCGTCTTTATCACAAGAAAAAGCTGCAATTGAACTAAAGTTAAAAACCTTTATGCGCTCCTTCACATTTTCCAAAGCCATCAGATGGCTGGACTGGAGTCTTTGCCAGGCCAATTCTGGCCCCTGGACCTTAAGTTTGATACCCCTGCTTTAGAAGACCTGTCTAGATTTACCAAGTATGGATACCTCTTTTTTATGTTCACTGCACAGGATACAGACTTTCAAACATCCGCTACTGATCCACTGATGACCTTTAGATTTTTATCAACGCTCATGAGTGAATTAGAGATTCTTTTGATACTAGTCCCAGAAATCATGATTAATCCTGTCATGATACATTGATTAATGTACTTACATCAAGATAGAATACAAATAGAATAGAATATAAAATGAATAGAATGCAAATAGAATACAAAATGACAAGTAAAGGCAAAGAGGTTGTGTTTTGCATTTTTATCATATGTATCCCTTAAGTTTTTCCACTAATTTGTGCCTTCCTTCCCTTAATCTGATTCTGCAGTCCCAGTCTAGAGATTTGCTGACGTCTTTGAGTACTTATATTGAGGTGATGACTGTTATCATCGCACTGATAAATTCAAAAACTGAAGTGAAAAACTAGCTGAACACGCACAGCGGGTACACACAGCGGCCGATCACAATAGCTGGGGGCTGTTATGGCGCAGATTTAAACCAGCACTATAAATTTAATATATATAAATAAGAAGACATCCTATCTAGTTTTGGGGTTAAGGTCAAACCATTTTTGGTAAAGCTTATAGTTAGAGCTAGATCAACTGACTTATCTATTATGCCTCTTTTTCAATAGTACATACTTGGGTCAGATCGAATCTACCCGTAATAATGGGTTTTATTACTTATGGGTTTCCAAGTAAGGTGAGTTGAACCAAAAATGTAACGTTAACAGACTGCATGTCATTAATTGGCCAGGAAGTGATGTCACTGGATGAGTCATGAGAGCAACTCCTTCACAAGAATAAAGCCTGTGATTTTTGAAACTGAGGGAAATGGCAACACGCAAACCAACATCGTGGTCTGGAGTGTTTTGTCTTGCCGACTTCACTCTTTTCCGGTGCTCTTCTTTTACCCTGAGTCTGACAGAAAGCCATGGACCGAGCAGCAGGTATACCATCGCTTCGTTGTGCTGTGTTTGTGTTGTATACAAATAATGTGAACATACTTTCTGGCAGTCTTTCTATAATGACCCCACCCACATTGAGGTGATACTTAGTTGTAATGGAAAATGATGGAAACCGGGTAGAGTAGATTTGAGTCGAATCGAGCCAAGTAGGGTGTTGGGGGACTTCCCCTGCTGCACTGAGCATTTCTTCTCCACACTACTCTTTTCACTTTCCGTGTTTTACTTCTAACATAATTTGTGATGTGTCCTTATCTCCTCATGCTTTCTATTTTTCTTATATTTCCCTTCACCCCATAACCAATCACAGCACATAGCTGCCCCTCTCTGGTTGCATCTTCCTGTTAAAAGGCAGTTCTTCCTTCCTACTTTCGCCAAGTGCACGATATGGAGGTTTCTACATTAGAGTACCTTGAGGAAACTGTTCTTGTGAGTTGATGCCATATAATTTAAATTAAACTGAACTGTATTTAAAAAACCGCCAGTGTTTCTTTTAAGAAAAAATGCAGCGTTCTATTATACAGGACATGTGTTTTTCTGTATTTTTACTTTTTTCTCCAGTAACCTGTGGTTAACATTAGGTAGAAGCAATTTGTCTCACTCATCACTTTCATCATTACTCAACACTTTGTGGTGTCTTGTGTCTATAACCTCAAATGCAAATCTCTCATAAAGTAATAATAAAATGCTAATCATCCTGTTTATTTGGGGATACTGGATGATTAGCATATTCAAAATACAGTGTTAAATAAAATACTATAGTGCAGAAAAGACACCAACAGAAAACATGGATCTTTATTAATACAATGTATAGTTTAACTATAGATGTTGTGTTGTGTATTAAAAAGGTTTAGTTTTGACTGGTGTGTGACCTCTTAACTATTACTTGATGGGCTGTTAGGATCTTTGCATTGAGGTGAGTTAAGGTAAGGAAAAAAGGAGCATATTGCCTTGTGCTTCTTCTTGTTTTGCTGTGTTTGTAGAACTAATAGAGCACTAAAAATGTTAATGATTACAACCCCAGTTTTGAAAAGGTTGGGATTCTCTGTAAAGAGTAGATCAAAATAGAATGCAGTGATTTGCACTGAACCATATTTTTTATCCACATAAGAACATGAAAAACATCAAATATTTAAATTTTTACTATTTCATGAAAAATAACAGCTCAAATATAATTTGATGGCAGCAACATGCTTCACAAAAGTTGGGATGCTCTTGATCTTTGGGCCCTTGGGCAACATTGCATTAAAAACAGGGATGATTCTGTCATGCAAATCACTGAAGAAGTCATATGTGAACATGATCCTGAAATTCTGCTGGTGTCTTCTGTGGGCCAAAGCTCATTTAAAATGGACAGAGGAGAGTGGGAAACTGTTTTGTGATCAGATGAATCGAAATTTGAAATTCTCCTTGGGAAAACATGGACGCTGCATCCTCTAGGCTAAAGAGGACAGGGACCATCTGGTTTGCAGCACTCAGTTCAAAAGTCTGCAGTTCAAAAGTCTCTGATGCTATGGCGATATAATAGTGAAAAGAACTGGCAGCTTCCACATCTGGAAAGGCATCAATGCTGAACGGTATACAGAGGCTTTAGACAACGTATCCTAAAAGATGACATCTTTTTCTTGGAAGACCTTGCATACCTCAGCAAGACAATGCTAAACTGCATGTTCCATCTATTTTACAACAGCATGACTTTGTAGTAGAAGAGTTCAGATGCTGAACTGGATTGCTTGCGGCCCACTCCTTCCAACAACTAAAAGAAATTGGCAGATCATAAAATGGAAAATATGATAAAGAAGACCCAGGGAATGGGATGACATTGCTCTAAAGGGGGGCAGCCGCTGGTCTCCACAGTTCCGAGACACTTACAGAGTGGTAAAGAGGAGGGGATACTACACAGGTGTAAATGTGGCAGTACTCCAACTTTTGAGACATGTTGCTGCCACCGAATTCAATTCAATACTTTAAAAAGAAAGATTTGATGTGTAAATAAAGTATGTGTTTATGAGATTATTTATTTATTAATTTTTTACATTTTTCACCACATCACAACTTTGCAGAACTGGGATTGTACCTCTTTTTTGTAGGAACTGTTACGGCCGAGACCGTTTCAGACGAGTGACAGGACTCAAACGCAAGACGCCGAACAGCTCGTAAATATATTTTAAGAATAATGTTTAATGTTTACACAAAATATTCATAAACAAAAAGGTGAGCGTAGACGTTAAACTAAATAACGATCTGGTCCGGGTCAGAGAGGACAGCTATTCCGGGGATTGGACTGGAAAGCAAGTCACAAAGGGTCCAGGAAAAAGGTCGGGGTCACTGTAACAGAATGCAGATGTTCAAACATAGATAAGGAGGCATATGAATATGTTGTTTGGCTCAGAATCCTCCTTCGTACTGCGTACTTGCCAACGGAGGTCGGAGATGACATAGAGGGGTGAGTAGTCCGGGTGTGTAAATCCAAAAACTCCTGGCGTGGAGGCAGAGAGGCAGGTAGGTAATTTTGGTAATAGCCTGAGGGACTGCCAGAAGGTCCAGCATCCAAGTAGAAGCTCTTCGACAGGGGTTGACAGTTAGGTGTAGCTGAAAAAGGAGGCGCACAAAAAACAAACATACAGTGAGGCAAGGTGATTCAAAAAAACACGTAGGGAATTTATGGTGGTGGCCTGCACTGACTGATGTTTAGCAGAGAATCTGGCGAAGAGAGATTGAGAACGCTGGCCTTATGAGTCCCCGGCTAATTACCCACAGATGTAAGCGATCAGCAAAAACACTGAGGCCCCTCCCAGGGGTGGAGACGCCGGCTCGGAGGGAGACACACTGGCACACACCCGGACCATGACAGGAACTTATCACACAGTATGGACAAGTTATTGATCTAAATTTTAGATTACGTTTCAGGTACACTCAATAAGGCCAACACTGCACTTGATTCTGAACAACTGAATCTGCACTAAAAAAATGATGACATTAAGCCTTGAAGCATTTGAGAAGAACAGAAGAGAAGATGGGGGAACTGGGGCCATGAAAGTGTAGCAATGTGCATAATTCAGTGCACCGTAGAGAGGTTTAAGAATGGAAAACAATAAAAAACAAAACATTATGCAGCAAACAGATAACTAGCCAAGATTCTAAAAACATGCTGTAAATTTCAGAAATTACACACACTCAGGATGATTTTCTTTAGTGGAAATTTACCATATATTCAAAGGCAGTAACTGTGATTAACTGTAGCTCCAGAAGCCAGTCGCATACAGCCAAAACGAATAAATTAATATAAACAGCCTAAATGAAAAGGTCCAACCATTAGGTTGATGCAGCACAAAATTTTCCTGTGAATTCCAAACAGTGTGGCTGAGTTGCACTTCAAGGAAATCCTGGTTGTTCATTTTAGAGGGACCGGGGGTGGGGTGAGGGTGTGGGTCACAGGCAGCAAAGGTTAACACAAATGTGAACCAACACTTATAAAAGACAAAATGCGTTTAAGCACCCACACAAATGTGTAGCTGCCATGCAAGCCTTTGTAACCGTACCACCCACTCCACAGCACCTGCGTGTCTGTGCATGTGTGAGACCTGCAAAAAAAGGTCACTGTTGGTCACAGTCAGGAGTCTCTCATATGGACTGGATCAGCCACCATAGAGGTCAGAGGTCACGTGGGTCAGGGGGTTGAGGTCTCCAAGCCAATCATGGGCCAGTGTGTCTCTGAGGGGCCATCCAATGTGAAGTGAGCAGTGCGTAGATGGGATAAGAGGAGTAGAGAAGATCCCGCGAGCCTCCTTTATGACTCAGCTTCAAACACCCCTCGCCAGTCACAACGTGGGGACTTCAGCCATGCAGTATTTCATCAGGTAGCTGGCACATGAGTGTAACTTAGCAATAGCCTTTATTGGGAATGGAGCTATAACTTGTGCTTGTTGGTTAGAAGAGCAATAAATGGTGACGTCTTTATTTTAAAAACATTGCTGAAACTTTTATGTGCAAAAGATATGGTCTTCGTTTTTGATGAAGGTGGCATATCTCTTCACACATTTTCAATAAAAGCCTCTTTATCATTTATATTTTTGTATTCATTACTTTAGCAGCTACTCTTGACTTGTTATCTGCTTTTTTTCTTTGTGTGCGCTGCTCACTTGTTAGTGTGTCTTTATTTACAGCTGCTTCAGTCTGGCTTTGACTGCTGGTATAATAAAATACCATTCTGTGAGCTTTATTACAACGAATCGGGAACCCCCCTGGCATTTTTCTGCTTTCTTTGGGTCAAAATCGCATTTGCACAATGCCGAGCTACGTTTTTGAAGAGATATAAAGACATCACAGTACAAGTAAGGAGTTTTGGATTTGTCCTTGGCCAGCGAAGGAAACATGATCAGGCAAACTGAGCGATTTCTGTAGACTGACTGTATGAAAATAGCAATAAACTGCAACAGATGAGCAGCATAATTAGATTTTTTTTAGGAGCAGAACATAAAGCGCGTTCAAGTCCTACTAAATCAATTCCCACGCTGAAAATTATTACATAGAAGGGGAGAGAAAGCAGAGGAAGAGAGAGATTTGGGGTTATTTGTCACGACACTTGCTGGGAAGGTTCACGGCAGCTAAGAAAAACAATATTTGTGTTTTTCTGTTTGAGTGTGTGCCTGCGTGTGCTTGTTAATGTGTGCGTGTGTGTGTATGTGTGGACGCGCACATTTACAGCTCTGCTCTTGGAACCCACGTTACTTTGATTGACAGCTGAGACTTGCCTTTTTCCCCACCGCACTGCCCGCCCTGCGCGCTTCCGAAGTGGCAGCTCCTTGCGACGCGCTGATTGGTCAAAATCTGCGTAGCTCAACGAGGTCAACGGAATCGAGGAACTTCGCAGAGAGACCATTGGCCAGTTTCATAACCCACATTATTGTCCCCACGTGGAGCGGAGACTTTGATTGGTTCGGAGGCGTTTTGTGGGCTGGCCTATAGTTTCGGTTAGCTGGGTGAGCGTGAAACCGCGTGAGAAAGTTGCCATTGAGGTAAAGCAGAGCAAGACCGTGAACAGTTCCCGCCGCTGTGGGAGTTGTTGTTATCAAAATTAACGATATATTTCCTCGTTTTTTATCTTTTGTCTTAAAAACGAGAAATCTATTTTGGAGGCAAGGCTTGCTTCCACACTGATCGAGGAAGTAAATATTTCTGTATTTGTTGACCGTTCAACCGCCAGCCAGCGACTGCGGCGAGTCAAGTGGGAACTCTTCTCTACAATTAACTTGTGTGGATTTGTTTCTGATGCTCTGACTGAGCGCCGGCAGTTTGCGGCTGTCTGTTGAGGATCTACGGGGTTGATTTTATCTTGTTTGTTTGTTTGGTCGGCCCTCCGTACTCGGAATACATCAGTTCGCACACAAAACAAACGCCGGAGTGGCGAAGGTGGCTCCAGCCCTATTTTTTTTTCTTCATTTCTCACCTGGCTCTCCTGCCCTTCTCTTCCCTCCCCCTTCAGCTGCTTTCAACTAATGAGCCGTTTCCCGTGTTTTTCCGGTTGATTTACGGTCGCGCTGCCTGTGGAGCGGAGGACAGACGACCGAGAGACAGGGAGAAGCGGAAATTCACGTTAAACGGTCGGTGAACCCAGACGAAGCGGACAAGCGGTGCTTTTTTGTAATTAACGACCGGGGGTCCTAATAACAACGGCGGATGGATTCCTCTCCGTGATTGGGAGCTTCCCACAACCTTACTTTTCATCCCCATTTGATCCCACTTTGACGGGGTTTTAAGAAAGAAACAGTTTCATCCTCCCGGAGATAACAATGTTTCCCCAGGGGCGACACCCGGTAAGACGCTCTTTGTGCATTAACAGACGCTCATTTCACCGGGCTAACCGGGTAACATTACCTCGTTATATGACCCGCCCCTCCGGGCTGCCTGTGTGTTTATATTAAGCTCAGTCCTCTAACTAATTGGGCTCTACAGTGGGATTGATTATACTGCGTTTTAGCTTTTTGTGTTTGTTTTTTTTTTTTTAAATAACGACTAATATTTCGAAGTTGTTGATATTGTATTTGTGCTGAAAAGTACCAGATTCATAATGTAACCAATAATGTGTAAGTAATGTACCAGTGTGATGTTGGTAATCCGTCTGTGTGTGTGTGTGTGTGTTTGCGCGCGCGCGCACGCGCCAGACGCCCCACCAGGCTCCAGGCCAGCCCTTCAAGTTCACCATCCCAGAGTCACTGGACCGCATCAAGGAGGAGTTTCAGTTTCTTCAGGCACAGTACCACAGGTGGATAACACAAACACTCAATTCACATTTTCCTCTATTGTCATCTGCCCTCCCAACACTAAACTTCACCCTAACCACAGTCATCCTCATAACCATAATGAACAAAACCTCAACCCTGGCTTCAGACTAACCCATAAACCTGGATTAGGTTCACGTACACATACAAAAGTGCACACATATGCAAGCAGGCATCAGTGTTAGCGCTTGCACTGCGGTAGGTCTACATCTTCTTGATGGGTGAGAGCCAGAGGGGTGGCGTGTGGGCTGAGGGTTTCATAAATCACGCCTTATTTTTTCCCCTGTGTGTGTAGCTGTGTAGGGAAAAGGCTTGCTTAAGTACTACATGTGAGTGTTTCTTTTTTTTCTTTTTGTTTTTTTTAACTTTGCTCTAGATGTTGTCAGTGCGGGTCATTCACAACAGGTGAAAGCTAGACCTGCAGACATAATGTTTCTGATTTACATATTCAAAGAAGAGGATTGTCATAAACATATACCCATTATTTGACGGGAACAATCATTGTATTTTCCATTTTTGCACCAATTCTTTTAAAAACATCTCCATGGTCTGTTTTAGAAGGTGTTTAAATCATCAAGCAAGAGGGGTGAGAGAAAGAATGAAAACTGATTAGTTTAACTTGAAATGTTGAGTCCCACTCAAAGTAAATGGTGTATTGTATTTCTTGTTGTTTTTTTTAAAGTCTCAAACTGGAGTGTGAGAAGCTGGCCAGTGAAAAAACAGAGATGCAGAGGCACTACGTCATGGTGAGCTCCCTATACTCAATTCATTTGCCCTGCAGGGTCACACATAGGGATGGGTATTGATAAGATTTTAACGATTCCGATTCCATTTTCGATTCTGTTTAACGATTCGATTCCTTATCGATTCTCTTATCGATTCTTTTTTTTTTAAAAAGGAGAACACTAAGGTCGATTAGCTTAGAACTGTGTTTTATATCTTCTCTTTGAACAAGATAGAAATTTAGGAGTAACATGGCCTTACAAACCCAACAGTGAGATCTTAAGAGATCCAGCCTACGGCTCTTCAATGGGATGTCACAGGGTCCCCAGGAAAAAAAATGTATATGTAAAATAATAAAATAAATATTCTCCTGTAGCAATAACAAAGTTTAACATAAATTATTCTGTAGCAATTACACAAGAATATCCAGTAATGTCCCTGCCTACAATTAAACACATTCACTTACCAAAGTGAAATCGGGGGCATCTGCTGTGGCAAATGGGTGCAAGCCTTTGACCACAAACTTAGACACTGCTCGGTGACATTTGTCTATCCTGGCCTGAAAGGAGACGCTACCGGTAGACTGCAGGGAGAACTGCCAGCATCTGAGCCAGCCAGACTCTGTCTCTCTCATCATGGTTATCTAAATGCAACGCACAGTAATAGCAGGTTTTGTAATAAGGCAGATCGCGCTAACATAATATGCAATGCTAATTGATTAGTTACCTGCAGTATTAACGGGAGAGGACGTGGAAACGCTACCGCTGCTGCTGGGTTGAGCTTCGCTAGTCCGGAGCGGATCAAAAGCACGACATTCGTTGAAAGCAATCGCGTGTTATTTGAGCAAATGCTTTTGCATGTTCGTAGTGTTTCCTCCCTTTGATGAAATCTCTACTTTGCAAGTATTGCACGTTGCCCTGTTGTCATCCTTTCTCATAAAGTGTAACCAAACTTTTGAGCGTTTGTGCCGCTCAGGCGCCATGTTTCCTACTGGGTAAAAGACGCCACTCAACGTGATGACGTCATTCGGGGCGACTGGAATCGATAAGGGAATCGTTTTTAAAAGTGGCAAACGATTCCAAGGAATTGAAACAGTGGGAACCGGTTCTCAACAAGAACCGGTTTTCGATACCCATCCCTAGTCACACATCACATGCCTGAGTTCTAAAGTTTCCTAGAGGAGAAAGTTGTCCATATCTTATAAAGCAGAATACAAATTCCTATCTGAAGACTCGTAATACAAAATATATGTATTGTTAAATACTAAATGAAGGGAAGAGGAAGAGCAACATGCACGTGTCACCTGCTTTTACTGCGTAAAGATGCTGTGCTGTTACGACTTTTCATGTTGATTTAAAATGTGTTTCACTGTTTCAGAAAATAAAATATACATGAGAGCTTACTTTTCACCTTAAATCACTGAAGTTTTACCTCTTTTACACAAAGCAATGTGGCTGTGTGTCAAAAGCTTCTAATCTAGCACAGAAACAAACATAACATGGACACGAATGCTGTTCAGTTCAGATTGTTTGCGAGCATGTTGCATTGCCTCATGTTCAAGTTAAAAAGCATTTGACTTGCATGTTTTGACTTTCAAAGTAGTTTGACCTTTTTGTGGAACACTTCATTTAAAAAGATCTGCAAATATCCTCAAAGACATCTACAGTGTAGCTAATTATTGTTTAAGTTATTCAGGCTTTTTCTTTCAGGGGTTTAGGATTTGTTTCACCCCCTCTAACCCTCTCACTCTTTGCCTCCCTCCCCTCCCCCAGTACTATGAGATGTCGTATGGCCTCAACATTGAAATGCACAAACAGGTATGGCTGCTCGTCTACTCTGTCGGTCTTCTTGTTTATCTCTCTTCCTCTCATGGATGGATTTTGATGTATGTGGAGTGTGGGCCTGTTGACGTGTCCTTGCGTGTGCACGAGTGCATTTGTGTGTGTGTGTGTCTCTCTTTTACTGTATGCTTGTATATGTGTGTGTGGATGTGTGTTTATTTGTGATCGATGGGGCTCTGTCTCCATTTCCCCAGTTAGGGCCGGCCGGCTGAGCCCAGAGGCAGGATGAATGGCTCTGTAGATTGATTGGTGCTGTCTAGGGGAGCGGCCTGCTTTATTACATTAGAGGGGTAGGGCTGGTGAGGGCAGAGGAATCGATCACGGTGAGGCAGACGGAGGAGATACAGTGGAGCTCTCCCTTTTTTGAAGTTGGGAGGTTAACACAGTAACGAGGCAGACTCAAACATGAAGCGCACAATAACAAGGGCAATTACCCAATCAGTGTACATGCACATGCAGAAAGGCAAGGGCACTTTGCATAGCTCTAAGTAATGTATGCAAAAACGCGACGATAGTGACAGTTTCAGTTCACAGACGGTAGAGTGAACACAAGCACAGAACTTGTTGATGCATATACATATGTACACAGACAGTGAAAGTTAAAAATTTTCTTTTAAGTGTGTAGACATGTGGATGATGAGCAGGGGAAAAACTCACCCTCTCGCTACACACAAACACACATTTCCCCACAGGAGTGGTGCAGGGCTCAGAGCGTTTACCAGTAATTACCACAGCTATCGACCAGTCAGACCAGAGGAAATTGGAGGTGGATTGGCTGGATGCTTCAGTGAAGAGTGGGGATACTTCTCCGCCTCTCTCACACTCCTTCCCCTTCCTTCTCCTCTTGTGTTATTCTCCCTTTTTATACCCCAAGTCCTCTTCTTTTCTTTCTGCCTTCCTCTGCTCTCCAATAACAGTTATGGGATCTCTTCTTCCTTTTTGCTACAAACCACCCCCCACCCCAAATTCCCCCTTCTTTGGCTCCTCTTTCATTTTATGTCCATGTGAAGCTACTGCTCTTTCATTGTAAGGGAGATGCATCTCTTCCTATTGTCCACACACACACATAAACACACAGTTACACTCACTAAAGCTCCAGGGGAGGTCATTAGCTTGGGACTGCAGTTGTCAGAGCAACAAGCTTCTGTGGGTGGGTGGGGGTATGGAGGATATAGACGAACAACTCACCTCCTGCTGAGGATGTACGTTTGTGGGGGGTGCATAATGCTCCAATTATATGTGTAATGGGAAGCTGCTTCTCTGTTCGCACATTTTCTGTGTATGCTTGCATCTTGTCTCTGCATCCTCAACTTCTGTTCACCCACTGTCTCAGTTATGAGTCATTGTTCGATTCATTCACTATATAGAAATGTTAATTTAAGGGTTTGGATGCACGGGCTGTGAGTTTTTGTGGATTTTGTTACTTTTTTATGCTTGACATTAGACATGTCTCAATGTTGGGGGAGAGGCGTAGTAGAGTAACAACAGATCATATTGTGTAAAATCACAAAGCAAGCAAAGAAAGCTTTGATTAGCAGTTATGAGCTTAGTGTAGCTGGTTGGGTCTAAATGTAAGCATATACAAGAGAACTGGTCGAGCTGGACACTAATATTTGATTATTGGGTGGATATTCAGCTTTCAGTTTTGACATTTAGGTTTAGTAATATCACAGTCACATTGCTTTTTCCTTTAGTGCACACAACAATACTTTATTTCCCTTCCTTTGTACCACCTATACAAAGGCTGGGCACCAAGTAGAGGAAAAAGAAACATGTTTTGTTGCTTCTAACTTGATCATTTTCATCATAAATATTGCCAAAAATCACAAAACAGTCTTCGTCCCTCCACTGATAGAAGTCTAGTTTGTTTTCTGGAGATTATTGCTAAAGTTCAAATGAATGACAGAGTACTCAATCTTCATTCTGCTCTCTCAGGACATTTGCATAACATAATTTGATTGGTTAGCACCTGAGCTGCTGCCTGAAAACTTTTTGCAGCTTTTCCCCACAAGCAAATATAATTCAGTTAGATAACATATAACGTTACCCTGTTCAAAGTGAGTGAGAGGAGAAACTTTTGAGGCCAACACCATGAACTTGTAAGTCTTGGCTGCAGCCTGGGAAATTTGAGCATTTGACTTTGTCTCTCGACTTAGGTTTGCTGGGTTGCCCTAGTATCTGGTCACACTATTCTCAGGCAGCCTAATGATTGACCCTGTATACAAAGCTAATTATAGGCTTACAACTCATAATTCTGAGAATGGATATACATAGTATGCCAGAAATAGCTTTTCATTTCAAAATTTCTTGGTATGGAATGACTTGGTTATTTTTGACGCACTTTGGCAGTACAGGAAAGTCTGAAACTTTAAAACTGGACAGAATACAGGTTTTTAAGATCCCCCTTTCTTATTTGTCGAAAGTGTCCTGTAGCCATCAGGTGCACATACACAGACAGCAATGTTAAAACTGTGGCAAGGCTGCTGAGCTCATGTAGTTATGACACGGAGGTATGCGTACTCTGAAGGCTTAACATGTCTTTTGATTCTGGATAAAGAGTCAGTTGTTCGGTGTTTAGTTTTCTCAGAGGGAAGCTGTTCCATATATACTTACGTCTATTTGTTCTGACTTTGCTTACTTTTACGTGGAGTATTTATTCAACCACCTTATTTAAATTTGTCTGGGGAGTATCATTTGTTGACTTGTCAAGATGTATGTTGTGTTACTTTATAAATATATTCATAATTTTTATAAATATAACTGAAAGTACTATTATTTTTGAAGCAGTTATGTGTGTAGTTCAAGACTCATTGTGAAAACGGTAGCACTTGATTTAGCTCATCCAAGTACATAATTGGCTGAACTGTGGCTGTTTGGCGAGCTGACAGGTGTGTGCGTGACAGAGACATCTAATTGAGCGCAAGTATGCTCCAGCTAAAGAGGACGTCTCCACTTCAGTTTTTCAGGAGCTGTCAGACCCATTAAAATCATTAAATAATTTAGAGCAGCAACGCCATGGTTTTAAAGTTTTAGAGATGGCAGTGCCTGTCAGCCTTTGGACTTTGGCCCAGGCTGAAATATCTTAGTGACTAGTGGAAGGACTGAGATGAAGTTTTAACAGACAGTCATGCTTCCAAAACGGTCGTGCTGTGATGTACCTTCATCGGGTAATAAAACTCTATAACATATTGTATATTGATGTCTCCTTCAAACAGTTGCTGATGTCTGGGAACTTACCATGCCATTAGCTAGGTGTGTAACGTTACTAACACTCCCCTTTACCTAATGAGCGATCCTCCAACTTGTAAAAGAAACATACACCATGCTTTAATATGTTTATTGGCTGTCTCCCTTTTAGACTCTTTGTTTGACAAGACCATCTTCCTTTTTGTGCGGCCAGTTCATGCCAGTGATTGAAGAGCAAGTTTCCCAGTGGGATTTCCCATGACTCAATCAGGGTTTCCATCTGAAGGGACATTCATGTACATCTGCATTTGTAGAACAGCCAACAGGAGCTCCTTTATTCTTAAAAATATAAGCGTTTTCCCAAAGTCTTCCTCTCTGCATTTTTTCACAGTTTTAAAACAGCCAAGAGAACATGCAGAAGTCAGGTTTCCTCTCAGACCATTTTGATTACACTTTACTCATAGATTAGTCTTGAATTTTTGCTCGGTGACAGCATAAAAAAAGGTTTTGCCTATGTTAGCTTTACCATCACTCTCTGGATGATCTGTAATAGCTTTAATCCCCTGATTTTGTGGCCATTTCTTCAAATTTCTAATTTGTAAACAATAGCAGATTGTCAGGTTAAATTAATTATATGTAGATGGGAGATTAGGGCAATGAATTCTTGAACAGTTACTTGTTTGCTATTACTGTAAAGTGAGTCAACAGGACATATAACAGTTGCATAGCAAGGGAAGTCATTTTTGGGTTAGTTAAACCCACACAGGTGGTTGCTTTGTGCTGTGGGATATTACATTTCTTTCTAGCTTGATGACTTAATTTTGGCTGAGTTTTGAAAAGTTTCCATAAAACCATTTGTTGTTTCGGTGACGACAACCATCGCATTTTTCCTGAGTATTCACCCAACAATAATACAGGGTGATATGATGCATGTTTCTATGTATCTATATATTTATGTGTGTGTCGTCTGAGCCATTACTACCTTTCATGGTCCCTGATTCCCACTTCACTCTGGTCGTCCTCGTATCAATTTGATTGGATGATGTGTAATATGAGTCCCCTTATCTGATTTGATGCCACCACGGGGGTATCTGGTTTCAGCCAATTGTAACCACCTCCGGGGGTTTAAGGGGCAGGCGGATGTGTTGGCATGGATACCGAGGGAGAGCAAACCAAGTTAGTAGTTGATGAGATTATGTTGAAGTGCTGATGGGAAGGGGGACAAGAACACAGAGGACAGGCGGAGAGGGAGCAAAAGAAATAGAACGGGTAAGAGAGAAACCTGAGCTGAGCCCACAATTATAATTAGAGAGGAAAATCTCATTACACTGTGTGTGCTGAAAATGGCACACACTGGATTTCTGTGTGGAGAGAAGTCGATGAGTGTCATCGGTATCATTGTCTGGTAGGGTTTTTTTTGGGGGGGGGGGTATTTTGCTTGCTTGCTGTGGTGGCAGCACTTTCTTGTGTGTGTGTGTGTGTGTGTGTGTGTGTGTGTGTGTGCACGTTTATTGCTCTATTGGTGTTACTGAACAGATGTCTTTTCTAAATGAATGTAATTATGTTATCAACAATTAAGTCTCTTTCTATCTGTGTGTGTCTCTTACTTCATCAGACTGAGATTGCCAAGAGACTAAACACCATCTGTGCACAAGTCATTCCCTTCCTCTCACAGGAGGTAAGTATGTGTGACTTAGAGCTACAGACTGTGCTTTGTATCCCATTTATACACTCTAATTTTACTGGTAAATCTGCCATTACTCTCAGGCTTTGGCAAACGTTTGTGCATCTTTGTTTTACAGCATCAGCAGCAGGTGGTTCAGGCTGTGGAGCGAGCCAAACAGGTGACCATGGCAGAGCTCAATGCTGTCATCGGGGTACGTGGACTGCCCGGTCTTCCACCTACAGTGTGTATTCCTTTAATTTCTCTTTGCATTAACTATCGCAGTGTGTGTGTTTACTCCATAGGAAATATTTCTTTCCCTACACAAACAAGTTTGGAACACAGTTTGATTTTGCTCTGGTAATAAAATTATTTCAGTTCTCAGGTTGTTGTTGGCTACCACAGTAATCTTCTTTGTTTGTTCTTGTTGTTCTTTGTGTGTAATTAACATAGTAAGTATGACTAGTGTTAGTCGCTGCCTAGGGGGCAACCATAATAAGGACATGGACATTAGTATAGCAAATTACCTAATACATTGCATATGCACCATTTAATGATTAACATAGAAGCCACATTTTCCACAGTCTTGTTGTGTCATCAAAGGTCTGTGTTCTATTTGAAGAAACAATTTGTACTGTTTACATAGTAAAAACTGATTGTAAATACACATCTTACTGTTTACTCAAACACAAATGGGTCAAAGTCAAACACAAGGTAAAAGTCCTCATTTTGGTCACCTGTCTTGTCTTTTTTTTTCTCTCTTCTCATTTCAGTTAAAACCCTGAGAACTGCTACCAAATCATAACAGATATCTATATAAAGTTTTAGGAATATGCCTGAGACTGTGTGTTGTTTTTTTTTTTTTTGTTTTTTTTTTTTTTTTTTAAATGAGATTCCTTATTCCTTTGTCACCAGACTTAACTCAAGGATATAAGCCAACACTGGACTTAGACTGTAGAATTAGATGTAGGGCATATGAGTGATTTTTATGGGAAATGAAAGAAAATTAACCCTTGTGCAAATATGTTTTCTCTTTTGAGACTATGGTTTTGATTTTGATTGATAGAACTGGACTCTTTCGTTATGAGTAAGTTGACAAAGAGGATATGCTTCAGGAATTATGAAAGGTGTTTATTGAAAAGATGTTGACAGACTTGGAAGACTGATGGGGCATGACCAGCTATTCATATTTAAGTAGAAAATGATTTGGCACACTAAGAGTAAAAAGTAGTTTTTTTTCCTTGAGGTTTGACAGTGATGCTCAACGTAAAACGGAGATGGAGAGTCTAGCTGTTGGTGGTGATGACTCTTTGGGTGGGATTAGAGAACCATTATTACTCGGACTTATAGGAGCCATAGGGGCTTGACTGGCTGGAGGAGACGCTATGGGTTTTGGTTCAAGGGGAATGTGGGAAAGAGGAGGGGTCTGGAGAGGGCTTGGTGTGATGTGGGGTGGGCTTGTTAGTTGGCGTGAACTGATGGGGATCTCTGTTAGTGTCTGATTGGTGTGAGAGGTGGATTTGGCAGTTGCTGTTTGAGTCTTAATTGCAGGATTTTTGTGTTTGTAAAAGGGGGGGTCACAGCGTTGCCCTTACACCCCCCCCTTCCCATCTCCTCTCGTCTCCCACGCCAGCCTGTCATTCACCCCGTTTGTGAGTTAAATGAGCGTAATGAAGCATGTTGCCCCTACCTTCACACTCTCACACACACACACACGCATGCACATCCCACACAAATGCACGCAGACACACCAGTTCACACTAACATCCCATGACAAACCAGGCTCCCCTTGCCTCTACCAATACTTCCCCTCCATTTACTCCCATCAGGGGTCCTGTTTGTGTATCCGTGTGCGTGCGTGTGTGTGCTTTGCATCTGTTTGTGTGTGTGTGCGTTTGTGTGTAGCAGAGCATGCTTTTCTGTTATCCCCAGAAAACAACAGGCAGAGGTAGGATGGTTGAGTGAGGATGTGTGTGCCTGCCTTGTTTATCTAGACTATGCGTATGCATGTTAAGTGTGATCAAGTGTGACGTGTGGGTGTGTTTATGTTTGATTGTTTGGCAGGCGAGCTAACTCTGGAAATTGAGTGTGTGAGCGCAGGCAGGCATGGGGGTTGATGCTAAAAGACTGTTTTGTTGTTTTACCTCCATTCTTTGGGGGAGGATGCAGGGAGCAAAGGATAGATGGAGAGGTAAAAGGAGGCGGGGGATCCAAAGTGAGATGGGGGTGGGTGCGTCAATTAGGTGAGATAAAAGTCGGTTTGACCTTCAGCACTGCTTCCACCCCCGCCGAGTCGCCTCCTGTGCCCCACCTTCCCTTCTTCTCTCCCTCCTTCCTCCTCCCCTCCCTGCGGCGAATCAGTGAGCTTGGATTCCCGCAGCTACTGTCTGAGGAGGCAATAATGATGTTTTGGAACACAAAGGCATTTCACGCTCAGACGAGCGCCTGATTTGGTGTGAAAGAGAGAGCAGGGCTGCCAGCCAAACTGGCTCTCCCTCTCTCTCTGTCTCTCTGACCCTCTTCTCTCCTTCTCTCCTCCCCTCTCTGCTCAGTCGCCTCACTCTCTCACAAGATCTGACAGTGCAAGCAGCAGCTGGGGCTCTCGTCATTCCTCCCTCCTACCCCCTCCACATCCTCAGGGTTTGGGCTGTGATCCCAGCTGTCAGTATTGTTCAGTGTTTGACCTTAGAGGGAGGAGGATGTGTGTAGGGGGGAGAGGCTGTGTTCACCACCTTGTAGAGCGCAGCAGCTTGTTGAGGTGGTGTAAACCCCAGACAGTGGAGAAACTGTCCCATCTGTTGAAGACTTTAATAGGGACAGAAGTCTCTTTTGATTAGGTTACAGAGCATTGTTAAGTTTTAGCTGTTTTTGGCTTGCTTTTATGTTGGGTTTTTGGTGTCAGATACTGATGCTTTAAACATTTATGGTAGTTGTATTATGAAATTTGAGACTTCTCGTTGAACTCAACTTCTCTGTTTTTTTTGTTTTTTGTTTTAGCCATGATTGTGATGTACTGCACTACATCACAACTGCTGAATTAAGCCATACCCACATAGGTGTGGTTCTTTTAAACTGCTTTTTATTCATCTGTCTGACCTGTCTGTTACAGGTCCAGCTGTGTATACCACAGACTAAATAAAAATGGACTGGTGCCTCTTTGTAGCAGGTCACTTTTTTAAAAATGTTTTTCCCAACTAACCACCTCTTTCGCCTTCTGTTTTTTTCCCCTTCCCCTCTCTTAAAGCAGCAGCACTTGTCCCATAACCATGGTGGTGCTCCTGTGCCCCTCACTCCTCACCCTGCTGGCCTCCATCCTTCTCAGCTGGGTGGTTCAGCTAGTCTTCTGGCTCTGTCAGGAGCACTCGGAGCTGTTCCTCCTCATCTGGCAGGAAAAGAGAGTGGTGAGAAAAAACCTCACATGTCTGGACAAGACTCTCACCCTGCAGGACCTGAACACCTGAGAGGTAAGGAGACGCACCTTCCAGCACAGAAACACTTCTGATAGAAAGGGGTTGTTTATGTATGAGTTGTGTTGCAATGAAGTCTGTTTGAACTCATTCTTCTTCCCTTATCTGTTTGGTTTTTTTTCTGCTCTGGTAAACCCCCCGTGACCTCAACCACACACATGCTTTTCCAATGACAACAGAGCGAGAGCCCAGCACAGTAAGTACTTCCTCTTTCTGCAGCAATGTTTACTGCTCTGGTGAGCTACTATTGTCTTACTTTTGTTTGAGGGATAGTTTAGGTTTACGGGAAATTTGCTTTGTTCTTCTAGTTAATAGATAGCTGTGAGTAAGTAAACTGCTCCTAAACATGGTCAAATGCAAATTTACACACACATTAATTATACATATTTAATTTATATAATTTCAAGAGATATGCTAATTGCTTGGTTTTTACTAATGCACTTATATAAAAGGTTATTTTTGGCCACTCATACAGTTCTTAGAAGGTGTAGGGCTTAATTGAAAATGCAGTAGCTAAAGGTTGATGTCAAATCCATCCAAATGCTGTAGGACAGAATTTCATAATGCGAGTAGATGTCACCTGTTGCTGTGTGTGTGTGTGTGTGTGTCCCCATTATATGGAAATTGCTTTTATTATGTAACTCCCCCTGAGGGATCAATAAAATTTATGACATGTCATTATGAATAAAAGCACCTTGTAGTTTTTAGTGCTGTTTCACACCCAGGTAGCTTTTACCTTTTTAAGTTGTGCATTTTGACTCTCAGCTTGTGTGTGTGTGTGTGTCCGTGTCTCTGTGTGTGTCTGTGTCTGCAGGGGTGGTGGGATTTCTTTGGGTAGGGCTTTGGCCTGCCTCTTTAGTTCTGCCCTAGATCTGCTCTGAACTTAGGTTTCCTTTCTCCTCCAAATGAGCTTTTTAGCATGGTCACACACAGACACACACACATTTTTCATACACACACACTTCTCAACCCTAGCCTGCATTGTTGTGCCTATTTAACACCTCAGTGAGCAGATTACCCCCTTCTCCCCCTCCCACCGCCCCTTATCCCGCGCTTAAAGACTCTCATTGTGTTTAATATCATCACCACTGAGAGGGGAGGGCTTGGGGAAGAGTGGGGGGTGAGGGACCAGCAGTCATGTGACATCGTGTGTATATGTGTGTATTTCAGAGATGGGAGAGAGAGGCACCATGCTAAAAGCGAACAGAGAGTGAGGGAGGGGGGAAATTGCTTACGTTTTGCGGGTCAGTGCTTCTGTGCTCAGCTCACTAAAACCTTTCAATAAAGAGAGGAGGGGAGGAAAGGAGGTTTGGGGGGGTATGAAGGAAGGGGCCTTTGGCAGAATACAGATCCCCCCCCCCCCGAAACTCTTTTCCGTCCCTCGTCTCTTGTCACCCTTTCTTTTCCTCCACACTCTCACACCCTCCCTCCATTCCTCCTTCATTTACCCTTTTCCCCCCTCAAAGCCCAAGCACTCACTCCCTTGCTTGATTTGTGCATGCGCATGTGTTTGTGTATGTTGGATGCACATTTCATTGACAGGTTGAGACTATAATGGACTCAACATGAAGCTTTAATCCATTAAAGGATCCATTGGTCAGGAGGCCAGGGGGAGGCAGCTCTGTGTGTATGTGTAGTCTTGGGACGCAGGGACACAGGAGTGTTATGCAAGCAATACACACTCACAGTCTGTTACACACTTGTTCGTACACACAGGCTTTCACAGTCAATTACACACTGTGCACACAAACACACACACTCTCACCCACACTCTCAGTACAGCCAGTGCAGCTTGTCAGAGCCAGGAGAGGGAGCACTGATAGATTTTGAGAGCCACTTAATGTAATCATCAACTTCAGAGGCATGTGTTTGTGTGTGGCTGTGACGGGCTTTGGTCAAGTGAGAAAAGAGGTTGCTGTTTAAGTGTTAGTGCTGCTTAATTCATGCTTCTGTGAACTATTAACCTATTTGCAAGTAGGAGTATGTTTTTCTAACCTGCTCTACATAGCTGAATAGCTCTTGTAATTAGTGGTAGACGGATCAGACACTTTAGTGAGCTCATGCAGGATGCATACACAACTGAGTGAAATCAGAACCGTAAATGGCAAAATTTGTCTTTATCCTCCAAATTGTCCTTTTTCTTTTTCATATTTTTATGAACGGCAGTGTTCTGCCCTTCTCATCCTCCTCGTTGCTTTCATTCGCAGAGTAACTCATTGCTGCCAGAAAGTCTTAGGAATTCAGATAAGCGACGCAACGGACCTGACTTCTCAAATGACACCAAAAAGCGAAAGGTGGATGACAAGGACTCAAGTCACTATGTAAGGAATCTCTCTGGTACCTGTGTCTTTAATGTAACGTGACAAAGGAAAAGGAATGTCTTCATTCATTTGAACATATTTTATTAATTATACAGCCAGTCAATGGACTAATTTGATTATCTAACTGATCCTCTTCCCTAGGATAGTGACGCAGAGAAAAGTGATGACAATTTGGTGGTGGATGTCTCAAATGAGGTCAGTACATTTGAATATATTTTATAAATGTTAGTTTTTGTGCTGTCTGGTACATGCTTAAATTACATTACATCAATGGTCCATTTTTAAGATGTGCATCATATTCAGGCGTCTGTGGTCTTCTTCTTTCAAGGATTGTATTAAGTTGAACTCCCAAATAGTTAACAGAATTCTTGTTACTTCACCAGGATCCAGCCTCCCCTCGTGGCACACCTCTTCCTTCTCCTAGAGAAAATGGTTTGGATAAAGCGCGTCTTCTCAAGAAAGACCCCTGTAGTCCAGCCTCTACTGCATCATCAGCCAGCTCCTCCTCCTTAAAGTCTAAAGAGATGGCAATGGTAGGAATGGAAAAGAAAAACTTATTTGTTTTATATAAATAAACCCAGTAAATGGAGTGATTTATTTATTTATTGTATATTTATAATTATTCCTTGGTGTTTGGCAGCGAGATAAGGCAGGTACACCTGGGCTGAAGTCAAGCACACCCACGCCTAGAGGTGACTCCACCCCCGGGCCCAGCTCCACACCTGGAATCCGACCAAATCTTTCAAAACCCCCCTCAATGGAAATACCACATCCACCTAGTAGGTCATTTAAACTTACTACTTAATAAATGGTTATAAAAATGATGTAGTTTTCTGTTAGAGGCAAATAAAATGAGTTTGCTTACTTCAGGCAGAAGTCTGCTCGTTCAGTCAGTTTCATGGAAGATATTTAAAACCTTATCCTAGAGACAGCTTAATATGAAGTGTGACTGCAAGATATCTGGTTAGAAATCTCAGTTTACCTAGGCTTAAGTTGCTTTTACATGATAGTCTAGTCAAGCGTTGGCAGTAATGTCTGGTAAGTGCATGGTGAAAAGACGTAGACTTGCATTCTTAGACATTAACTAATTAATCCTCTTGTGCTTGTTTCCAGCTGCAGGTTTGCGAACTCCCCTGGCTGTACCAGGTCCATATCCAGGTGCATTTGGCATGTTGCCCCACACAGCAGGAATGAACGGGGAGCTAGCTGGTGCAGCTGGAGCTGCAGCCTATGCTGCTGGGCTGCACAACATGTCACCTCAGATGAGTGCTGCAGCGGCAGCTGCAGTGGCTGCATACGGGCGGTCACCAATGGTGAGTAGAAGAACAAGACTAACGTGATAAAATGAGGTGACCCTTTAAATCTGTGTATGTCTATGGATTGCATGCCAAGATAGAACTTTGGCAGAAACTCAGATGCTAGAGTTATGTTAGCCTGGTGTCAGGTTTGCACTTCTGGATTCTTTAGTTTTATGAATTTTCATGTCAGTGAATGTGTGTGAAAAGAACAGAGTGCATTTTTGAGTTCTGCTCCCTTCACATGAAACTTTTCAACTGTACCTTTCTCTTTGCTATTATACCTGAAGCAGGTGGGCAGCAGTTGTTGTCACCTCTCAGCCATAAAACTCTGTAACCTGCTCCAGGCAGATTTTCATCTCTACCACATTCATTGAACTTACACCCCTCTAAAGAAATAGTCATTATGTTGTAGTTTCCCGTGTCATGCATTGTAACTTAAAAGGGCATTTAAATACTCAAAAGAATGGAAATTTTATTTTAAAGAAAGTGACATTAATCAATGTGAATACTTTAAAACAAGAATCAAAACAACAGCAAAAACCTACTATTAAATTGTGAATATTTGCAAAGCTTCATGTCCCTGCTTTCTTTTGGATAGTATTTATACAGATTGCATACCTATGTGCAGTACATTCGCCACATTACTCTTTGCTGTATTTGCATAGTGTTCATTACACTGTTTAAATATCTTTAGTAGTCACACAGCAGTGTCTGAGCAACACTTGATAGCAACTCAGGTTGTGTACTTAGCAGCTGTGTGTGTTTGTTTGTTGGATGAGGATGGGGTGGGAGGCAGTCACAAATACCTACAGATCTGCCTGTGTGTGTTTGCTGTCTCTTGTAGTTGTCATTTAGAATAAGCAGTTTAATGTGTGCTTGAGAGTATGTGTTAGCTTTGCGCTCATGAGTGTTTATGCTCTTTTTCACAGGTTAGTATTGACCTGTGAGCATTTTGCCAATTCTCATGGGTATTTGTTAGTCCTGGGCTTATAAAATGTCTGTTTTCTGTCCAAAAGGTTGGTTTTGATCCTCATCCTCACATGCGAGTTCCTGGAATGCCTCCTAGTCTGACAGGAATCCCTGGTGGCAAACCGTAAGTATAGTTGTAAAACTAATTAGTCTTATAATTCCCATGATGATGGTGACAATGATGATTTCTTTTTCTTGATCCTTTTTCCACTCTGTCATCAGTGCTTATTCATTTCATGTCGCGGCCGACGGACAGATGCAGCCAGTTCCATTTCCTCCAGATGCTTTGGTGGGGCCTGGGATCCCTCGCCATGCCCGTCAGATCAACACACTGAACCACGGAGAGGTGGTGTGTGCCGTTACCATCAGTAACCCCACCCGACATGTGTACACAGGAGGAAAGGGCTGTGTCAAGGTGTGGGACATTAGTCACCCAGGAAACAAGAGTCCTGTGTCCCAGCTAGACTGTCTGGTGAGTGAGGTGTATTGTTATGAGCTGGCTCATGGTTTGCATAAAGTGGATAGCAGTTTACAAACACAGGAGAATTTTTCTATATATACATAGCTTAAGTTAGAATTTAGGGGATAATTTGCAAAGGAATCAGCCGCCACAAGAGCAAGGCGAGTTGTAGCAGCAAATGAATTCTAACAAAACAAGTCTTCCCAGGCCTACCAGTTTGAGACTCTCAAAATTGCACCACCCAAAAGTTAATGTACTTTTGCTGCAAGGCCTGTTGAGGTGCAGAAGTGGAAAATATTTCCTGCCACAATAGGGTTTTGGACTAGCTCAAAAGAGGAGACCACATATAACAATGAGTTTATTTTGCAGAAGTAAAAGGGAAATTAACATGAGCACAAAACAAAGCCAAACATAGAAGCTGTGAGGGGAGACTGGCCAGCTGCCATCAACATGCATAGCGGAGAAAACTGTTCTACAACACTAATTTGTTGTTATTCTGCCTGTCTGTGTTATTCGTGTGGTGACAACAGCTTCCCTTTTACCTGTCCAGACTTGGTTTGACCACTTGGCAGTGTTTTGATGGTGATCAGTCCATATAACAAAAAGTATTGGACTGTTTGGACAGGCCAAATTTGTCGAATCCCCATGAAAAATTAGCTTTACTTACTATACTCCTTCCGGGATAGGACTACAGTAATGGCCTTATAATATATAGTTGAGTATTAGTTTGAGGAACACTTGTTTGTCAGAAATGATCAGACTAGAATTTGTGCTCTAGATTGCAGAATAGTGAATGAAATGTATGTGGTGAATATACAACACAATAAAATGTTGTATATTGTACTAAATATTAACTTTTTTTGTGCCTACCAAATTAGAACCGAGACAACTACATCCGGTCTTGCCGTCTTCTCCCTGATGGTCGGACGCTTATTGTGGGAGGCGAGGCAAGCACGTTGTCAATCTGGGATTTGGCCACGCCTACTCCCAGGATTAAAGCAGAGTTAACATCATCAGCACCAGCATGCTACGCTCTGGCAATTAGCCCAGACTCCAAAGTTTGCTTTTCTTGCTGCAGCGATGGAAACATTGCAGTCTGGGACTTGCACAACCAGACACTCGTTAGGTAAAAGATAACTGTATGCTTTTACTTCTGTCACTCTTCAGAAGATTGCTGCAAATAAATATATGCCTCTGCTAAATGTTAAGGACATCTACAATCACTGCTTGGCTTTTCTAATCTCCTCTAAGCAACAGATTTGACCTTTAATTTGCAGTCTCAGCCCCTGACTGATTTAACC
Organism: Mchenga conophoros; assembly: GCF_057382185.1. Classification (NCBI taxonomy): domain Eukaryota; kingdom Metazoa; phylum Chordata; class Actinopteri; order Cichliformes; family Cichlidae; genus Mchenga; species Mchenga conophoros. The sequence continues at coordinate 23,383,991 of NC_140537.1, read as the reverse complement.
TTTATGATTGTAGCACCAAGAGGCAGACAATCTGTAGTGTTAGTACTACAAAAGTGGCTTCTGATGAGAAATGCTGTAAGCACTCTCCTATGGTAACATGTGATGCATACCAACTGCCCTGCACAGCTCATGGTTGGTGCCTTGTTCCAAAATGTCCGTCTTTATTTAATTGAGAATGTATGTGTGTATCCCACAGGCAGTTCCAGGGCCACACAGATGGAGCCAGCTGTATCGACATCTCCAATGATGGCACCAAGCTGTGGACCGGAGGCTTGGATAACACAGTCCGCTCCTGGGATCTGAGGGAGGGACGGCAGCTGCAGCAGCATGACTTTACATCACAGGTGCACAATCATACAGGCATTTGAACATTATTTCAGTCATTTACTTAAAAAGAAATCCACAAGTTTCAGTTTTTATTTTAAAGTAGCATCCCCACTAAAACAAAATCTGTGTGTATCAGTTGGTTAAATTTGTAATCCTGACAGGACTTATTAATATTTATTTTCTCTTGTGTTCAGATCTTCTCGCTCGGCTACTGTCCGACAGGAGAATGGCTCGCTGTTGGAATGGAGAGTAGCAATGTTGAGGTCCTTCATGTAACCAAACCGGATAAATACCAGCTTCATCTACATGAGAGCTGTGTGCTCTCCCTGCAGTTTGCCTACTGTGGTAAGCAACTTGCATATTAAATGAGCTGCAAAATAGAGGTGGGAAAAAAAAAAAACGTGGGCTTGGAATCCATTGTTAGGTGAAGACACCCCCAGCCCAGTGGTTTCACTGAAGTTATGTCTGTACGTTGTATGTTCCATTCTACAGTGCTTTCATTTTTTATATTGTGCATGCTTGTATTTACTCTTCTACTAGGCAAATGGTTTGTGAGCACAGGAAAGGACAACTTACTGAATGCATGGAGGACACCTTATGGGGCGAGCATATTCCAGGTTGGTGGCAATTGATCAGTACATTCATTGTATTATATATTTTCATAAATGACACAAAATGTGCTCCTCGAAAGTTGCTGCATTGGCTTTAATAAACCACCCTGCAAAATCCACTAGCACTGTTTTGCATCCATGCAGTAACTGAGTCAATGCTATGAAACAGTCAGTGCTGTCCAACAAAGGAGGTTGTTTAAAGAGAATTATACAGAAAAATGTGCTTAAACTTTGAATAGGAGTACTGAGGTAAAAGCCTCGCAGTCTCATAGTCGCTCCTATATTACTTTCAGTACTATTCAGTAAATTTTAAAAGCACAACTTTAAAACTTTTAAGCACTGTGTTCCATACAAACACACATGAATTTATTTTCTAGTTTTCTTTTAAAACGTTTCATTACTGACTTTTTTTTTTCTCCCCTATCTCTTTTTTCCTCAGTCTAAAGAATCATCCTCGGTACTAAGCTGTGACATATCTGTGGATGACAAGTACATTGTTACTGGTTCAGGGGACAAGAAGGCCACTGTTTATGAGGTCATCTACTAAATATATGGAAAGAAAGCTGGGACATTTCTTCTTTTTCCAATATGCTCTGTGTTTCTAGAAACACACCACAGATAAGGTGGACCTTGATGGCACATTCTTTATTCTGTTAGAAACCTTCAGAGAAACACATTAAGGAGACCCATGTTGTATATGCACTGATCTGTTGTGCCTGTGTACATGACTCCAACTCAGCTGGGAATAAACTGGAGCAAGTGGATGATAATGGAAGCACAGGAAATATTCAGATATCTGCTTACTGCTGGGGGCTAACCTGGGATCATTTACACGAATCAGAGAAGGACCAAAGGGGACTCTGAAACGAGCTCTTCAGACAACACTGCTGAACATCAGATATTGAAACACACTAAATGTCAGCACAACTACATTTGGACAACCTCTCAGGCCTGCGGGGTGACTGTGTAAAAAAAACGACAAATGGAAAAGGAAGAATGGACAAGAATTGGCATCATGTTGGAAAGATGGTAGAAAAAGAGGAACAACAGAATGGGGGGACATTTTCAAACAGTGAATGCAGAATATGTTGATTTGTATTTTGGTTCAGAAGACGCTCACAGCCTTTCGTTCCTCTTAGCTATGGCTGTTTGACCTTAAAACCTCAGCTTACTGTTCTGATACGCCTACTCTGTCTGAAAAGTACATTCTCTGTCTTTACCTTAAGTCCTATCCTCACTAACTGCACTGTAGTTGTAGCTTTCCACCTACACGCTGTACTTAACTACTTAAAATGTCCAAATGGTACATTTTTTTTAAAACACGCTGAAGGCTATGATGACTTGTCTCACATTATGCTGCCACGAACATCTGTCATGAGTTTATTTGATCCTCATGTAACATGATAGGGTTTTTTTTGTTGTTTTCTTTTTTAAAGATCCATACCAGTTTCAAATGGAAAAAGTGAAGCACTCAGCTATGTGAAGAAAAATTAGCATAACAATCCAGATAAGCTTCAAGAACAGGAAATGGTAATATGTTACAGAATGCTTAACTTGGGTTATTCTGAAAAACCTTCTTTCTGTGATCTTAATTTTAAAAAAGAAAAGGGGAAAAGGTGAGAGCAAGAGTGAAAACCTGGTGTTTTCAAAAAAGTTGATTAACTAATTGTCAAATTCTATTATTACATAGGTTTCATATATTTTCACACTAAAGTTGTCCTACACAAATGTAAAATCTCCACAATATTGACAGAAATATTTAGATGGAGCTTTATTCTAACAAAAGCAAGGGGCAGGGGCATGGCAATAATAACAATATGGCAGTAATCTATGCCATCAGTGCATGTTGGTGGGTGTTTCCTTAGAGTAACCCCACAGTTAAGTCCCTTTCAGACATCATACTCCATGGCTTCATCATACTGGTAAAGTGCTGTAGGTCCCTTTTTGTTTCTTCCAGGTTGACTACTTTGGGGTAGTGAAGTGAGTATAATGACTTTAAAAAAAATATTTGGGGTTTATGTTCTTTGACTTGTAGGGTGTGGGCAGTGGTAAAGTAAACACGAATTCATTCAGACGTGATATATGCAGATGTCCGATTTGAGTTTTGCAATACGTGCAAAAGATTTATTGCACTGGTAGTGTTAACTCTAGTGTGGTTACATTTGGATGTTTAAAACTCCCTGTCAGTCACTGAAAGGTAGGTGTGTGTGTGTGTGTGTGTGTGTGTGTGTGTGTGTGTGAGTGTGTGTGAGAGAGAGAGAGAGCAGTAGTTTTTGTGCATCCGTTAATACAGTGGCATGACAAATAGACTTTGTTCTGTGTTGAAAGTGACACTTCAGTGTTTCCGGCTCCATTCTAGTGTGACAGGCTGCTTCGTGCATTCAGACATGAAGCTGTGTGATTAAAGGAAAGAAATGCATGTCGGAAAGGGCTTTGCTCAATGGATCTGAAATGATGTCACAGAATCACCATGTCTTTACCGCTGTAAGTCACCCCCACCCTGCCTTTACCAATCTTTGAAACACGTCATGTCTTATTGTATGAATCGATGATTATATTTCCTGGATGGGAACAAATTAAGGCTTAACATGTAATTTAATGTTCTTGTATTTGGAAAATCATAAGTGACTAGGATGGGTAAAAAAACAAAACAAAACTTCTCCTGATTATACTCACTAAATAAATTACTTTTTTTTTTTTTTTGCTATATACTTTCTTTACCTTGTATTTCTGAATTTGGACACTAGGTCAAAGTTTAGCTTTGAAATGAAACATGTGATGTCACTTTTTAAAGAAAAGATTAAATCGTTATTTTTCACCGTCGTCTTAAGGACGAGGGTAGAGAAGGTGCAGTCGCGCTTCAGCTTCAGGAAGGAGTCGGTTAGCTTCAGCTCATTAATTTCACGACCTTGTGCTTAGCTTGTTCTTAAATCTGTTTCTGTTTGTATAAATGTACATATGTTCTTTTTTTCTTACCAGATTTGCTTTAGAAACAAACTTTTTGTACGTCTTTTACATGAAGCAGAAACGTCTAATCGGGAGAAATACTAAGTGATCTTAATGCTAGTGGGTCTAAAATGATTGAAATGTCTAGACAATAAATGTTTCTTTTTTAAAACGTGTGTCTTTTAACTTTGCACTTTGATACAACAACACTCAAGTTTTTAAAGGAGGAAGATGTAGGGAATTATTGGCTTTTGTGGATGAATCATGAAAATAAAATGCACTGTAGTTGAGTGTCATTATGTAACTCTCATACAACACATTGCTTTTCTTAGCTAAAAGCTGCATCCTGTCTGCTCCTATTGGCCATCTTACCACTATAAACTTGCATGAAATGAATAGCTGTGACTTGGCCTACTGCATCTGATCAAGGATAATTATTTTGGGAGTCACATGAAAAACATCCAGTGAAGATTCAGAGTGCGCTGCTTCCCACATAACTGCTGACACGAGATAAAATCTTATGATTTTGTCACCTCTGTTACTTTATAAGCTGAAAGGTCCAACCTGTACAGTCCTAAGTGAAGCTAGCATGCCAGTGCATCTAACAACAACAACAAAAAGATATTATGAGAACATAGTTTTTTCATAATTTAGAAACTCTTTACTGAACATGGCATATTGCAAGCCTTTTTTTTGTTTTAACTTTGAAGGCTTTTTACAGATCATAAAAATCATAAAATCAGCACCTCAAATGATCAGAATAGATCATTTCAAGTTTGAGTACATCCAGAACACAAAGTTCAATAAATGCAACCACAATCATGGGGAACACTGCTGATTTGACAGTTGCTTAGATGATGATTATCGATACTCTTCACAAGGAGGGTACACCACAGAAAGCTGGCTGCTCACAGATTAACTTTATCAAAGCATTTAAATTGAACGTTAACTGGAAACGTGTGGCAGGAAAAGTTTCACGAGCAACTGGGATGACTGCAGCTTTGAGAGGGTCGCCAAGAAAAGTCAGCTGAATAACTTGGGAGATGTACTGGTGCTTGCTTTGTCCAAAATACTTCCTCAGGGCCTTACCTTTGCCAAGATTGCAACACTAGTACAACATCTGAATGGTGAGACCTGCCGTTAAGGCAACGCAGTTGTGTAACTGTTTCACTCACTAATGACAGCACTCTGGTATATTACAGTTGGTTATTGCTAAAGGGAGGCGTGACACAGTCTGTCCCGGTTGGGGTTGAACGTTGTTTGAACAGGAAGACACCTAATGAGTATGTTTTGACCATAATTACTGACTGGATTGGGTTTGGGTCTGCTGGTGTTGACAGTTGGAGAATAACCTCATGGGATGTCTTAAATGTAAACATATATAGGTGCTAAATGGAAAACGCACAACATCAGCAAATAAACAGAAGAAGAGCAGTGAGCGAAATGTTTTGGTATTAGACTGCACTGAATGATTAAAAGCAAAAGGGCATAGAAGGTTTTCAGAGTTTTAAATCACCATGAACTGAGAGGGTGCAGACTAAAAAAAAGGCCCTGCTTCAAAATTGACACCTTCAGGCTCCACTGAAATTTGTAGCTGCCTGTAGGAGAAAGTCAGGTGCCTTCTGGGGAATGTTTTTTTTTATCTTCAGATCAATAAAAGACGGAGTTATCTGACCTCAATGACAGTAAAGGGGAGGCTTTCAAACCTAAGAACCCTGTATCAAATGTCAAGCATGGTGGTGGTAGCATCATGCTTTGGTCCCAGGGGCACTGGTACATTGCATGTAGATGGAATAATGAAAGACTACCTCCAAATTCTTCAAGTAAACAGCTAAGGTAAATCGATAAAATCAATAGTTTCAATAGCTGAAACTGAAACACAACTGGGTGTTCCAACAGGACGATGGTCTCAACAAACACACATCAAAACCAACCTAACCTTAACCCTACTGAAAATCTGTGGACTATTCTTAAAAGCTGGGTCCGTGCCAGGAAACCAACCAATTTTGTTGATGGCTACCAAAAACATCTGGTGGATGTCCAACTGCATACTGGGATGTTTGACAAAATATAACCACCTACTTTTGCATCCAGCTCTCTTTGAAAAAATCTTTTTTAAATTCTGATGCATGTTGTACAATTAAGAACAGTTCAAAGAAATCATTAAAATCCACAAATCACCATGACATTAACGACCCATGATGAGTGTATGTAAACTTCTGACCACATCTGTACGTGACAGCGTCCATTTCTCCTGTTGCTTCAGTTGACTGCCTTCGTCTTGCTAACAAGTTGCTGAATTTTACTAAAGTCTAACCTCTTCCTGTGTTACCACTCATTTTGACTAGAAGAAACACCTGACCTCCATCTATGAAGTGTTTTCCTGCTTTCTGTGCATTGCTTTGAGGGTAAATCTCATGGCTAAGAGTAGCATTAAATGGGTAGATGAAGAATGGAGCTGTTGGGTGGCCCACTTAACAATCTGTCCGCAGGAAAAAAAAGTTGTTGTTTTTTAAACATTTTTTGTCTGTATTGTACTGATGTGGACATATAGATAACAGCTGAACAAAGCAGCTGTTCAAATCATCTGTGTGTTAAATAACTAAGTCCAATCCCCTGCTTAATACTAACACCAACAACAAGCAGACTAGCTCGCTGTTTCCCCCGATGTAAACTGTAAATCTGATTAATTACTTTGAATATATAATTCTCCATCCGTTCCTGGCACTTGCATAAACACACTGTCGTACAGTACGAGGTGATTATGTGGCAATTACAGCACTCACAGTGACAAAATGAGAGCTGATCCTTGGAGGAAAAAAATGGAGAAAATGTCACTCCAAGTTTTCAGTCCATCCGGAGATGTCTGAGCTCCGAATCACAGTGTTCTCTTTTGATCATCACCGCTGCTGCCTCTCTCCGATACACAGACGGATTATTCCTCCTAAATCTCCCAAATCCCTAATCCTATTTATCTCAACGCCACACAAAAAAGGTGCTCTCTTCCTGCTGCTCAGCTTATGTGTACAGTACGGGTGTGAGTATGTAGAAACGAATCTCTACATTCATGAGGACCGGTTTGGGATATAAGATATTTCAGGCTGTGCTCTTTCTGTTGAAGGATTTAAACACAAGTAGAGATTGGATTTGGGTTCCTACAGCGTTCATACAGACAAATACAAAAACCCCATACGGTGAAGTGCGTATGTATGGTACAAGATATTTCTTCCTTCAGCATGCCTGAGACAGAAAGAAATGATCTACTGATGAATGAAAAAGTTCCGTTAACGCGACTGATGCATGCACGTGCAGGGTTCAACCTTATCACAAACTATAATGCATGGATTCAGCATAATTCAGACTTTATTGTGTTTTAAGGCCGACAATCAGCGTCTTCCATCTCTCAGGGAAGTGACACGAGTTGCACTCAGATATTACAGCTTTAAATGTTAAAGCAAACATGTTTATCCGGATGACACAGAGACACAAGGACAGCTTTGTTTTCTTTTGTAGTTTTGTTTCTAGCCACCTTTTTAGTAATATTTAATGTTCACTCTTCTTTTATCTTTTCTGGTTTTCTACACATGTCCACTCCCGGGAAGATTGGCAAATGCCTGAAGGATTTATTTTTTATTTTTTATTTTTTTATTGATAAATTATCATTTTTAAAAAGCCAACTTTACCTTCTAGCTCACGCTACGTACATACTCACTTACCCAAGTACTGAATTTGAACTATGTACAAAGTATTTCTTAGTATTTTCTGCTTCATTGTCATAATCACATTCAAAACAAGGTTAGGAGTTTGACCTGTGCACACCGGTCAAGGTCAAGAGATAAGATGCTGAGTTAGCGTATAGCAATGCTAGCTAGACAGAGTTCACTGGAGGTCAAAGAGCAGCGATATAAGCAAAGGGAGGAGGGTTTACATTCTAACTCACAGGCAGAAGGAGCAAAGACAGGAACATCATAGGCTTCAACTACCTCTAAAACTGGAAAAGAAAAAAAAGTTGGCATGCAAACGTGAGTCACCATGTTTTGTTTTGTTTTTGTGGATAATTTTGAGAAGGTAACGGTGAAAAGCTTGGGGACAGAGGACCAGGAAGCTTCATAACAACTCAAACTGGTTATTGCTGTAGTGAGTTAAAAGCTGCATGGCACAAAGAAATGATTTAAAAAAAAAAACACAAGCTCCTCTTGATCTGACACTCTTCCTGACTAAACACTTGGAAGCAAAGTTGGCACACATGGGTATTTAAGGATAATTTCTCCTCAAAAATCAACATTTTCAGGAGTTAAAATCATATAGCAATACTATGTCAGTGCACACAGGCATGAGAAATGGTTACAATGCAGTATGAATATGCAGCTTTCTGCAGCTGGACATTAACTAGCAGCAAAACAACACAATTGCATATAATTGTAGTGCAATGGGAAAACTGTTCTTAGGTTGTTTCAATTTGGTCTGGTCGGTAACGAGAAAAATCAAGTGGGTGCAGTCACGTCATTCAGGCTGCTGAAGGAAAGAAAACTGATAAAAAAAAAAAAAAATCCTAAACCCAGCCAGTCTCTAGCACTATCATTTCTAACATCAGCCTGAAGGATTTCTACCTATGAATAATTTTTTTGACTGTAGAACTTCAAAGTGTTTGGACATGACCTTATAACCCTTCCTAAACTGGCAGACAGCAATAACGATCCTTGCTGATGTCTTTCCTATTTGGTAATTGTATACACTGACACCTTACTGCGCCAGACCAGCAACCTGCCCAAATCTCTGCTTTTAGAGAGGTGAAACTTTGTCTACCTGCTGCATAGTTTTTCAAGTTATTTTGTTTTATCTGCTCTTTAAACCGAGTGCCATCCAATTCTGTGTTATTCTGCTAAACCTGGCCAACACACACACACACACACACACACACACACACACACGCACGCACGCACGCACGCACGCACGCACGCACGCACGCACGCACACACACACACACACACACAAACAATCTAGTGAATAAGTATCACTGCAGGCTGGGGGAAACATTGATTTTTAGGTCGAATTAACCCTTCAAGTTGAAAAATGACACCTCGATGTGAAAGATGATAATAGCACGAGCTATAATGTTGTCACACAAGCACTCCAACACTATTAATGGTCACTCCGGGATCACTTGTGTGCTTTATGTTACTCTATTCTAATGCTGTTTACATTTTCCTCACAGAGTTTGAGGACATCTCTCATACAGTAGAGAGTCTGAAGAAAGACAAGCTACAAAATGCCTATATTAAATTAAATTCACACAAATCTGACTAGGGGATAATGAGAGAGCGGGTGCTGCCAGCATGAATAAAACCGGGGCCTCTAAAACTATTACATGCTGTTATGCTGTGTCTTCAAGCCTCCTTCTACTTTTCTTTCTCCTCCTTTCTCTATTCCTGCCCTCACTCTCATTTTTATTTCCCACCTCCCTCTGTTCTATCTTCTTTCAAAGCTAAGATGCTTTTGCCTTTTGTGGTTCCTCTTCTCTTATAGTTCCGCTTGGTCCTGCTTGGTGCGCCTTCCTTCATCTTTCTCTACTTGTTTTCCACACGTCTCCTTCTCCTTTGGAAACATACGATGGTTTCTCCTCCTCGCTCTCCCCCGAGCTTATTCGATTTTTCCCTTTTACTTTTCTATTTCCTACTATTATTATTATCATTATTATAATAATCCCCCCCCCCCCTGTGTGTGTGTGTGTTTCTGTGCATGCGTGTGTGCGTGTTAATAAGCTTAGAGTTGCCTCCCTCCCAAGGTGAGGTACCATGCTGGGGTGATCAGCACTGCTGGAGCTGCAGGTATCAACCACAAACACCTGCCTGTTTCAGGACTACTACTACTACTACACACACACACACACACACACACACACACACACACACACACACACACACACACACATACACACGCACTAATTTTCATTCCATTTTACTCACATTAACACAGACACGTGAGAATAAAATCATTTCCTTCTTCCTCCTCTGCTACACTCGTACACATAAATGCAGAATACATCTTTCCTTTTCCTTTTCATGTTCATTCACACATCAAACACGGTATGTTTTTCTCAACCACACACACACACACACACACACACACAGCTGACCGCTGACTGCTGCGCAGGGCCGATAGCACAACTCTGTCCTGTCAACACACAGGATAATCAGCTGCTGGGGATTGTGGGTAAGCTGTAATAATCCCTTGCATGGAATATGGAAAGCATCAGAGAGTTATTCAATAGGACAGAGATAAAGGTGTGTACTTGCATCTGTGTGTGTATGTGTGTGTGAATGTGAGTGAGGCTTTTCCATCTTTAATATGCATCCTCACCTGAAGCTGACTGTCAGTCAGAGTTATTGAAAAAATTAAAAAAAAAGAAGCACACCACAGCGGTCCGCACCAGCAGCTAAACCTCAGCCTGGGCCCCACCCAGAGGAACTGCAGCTGCTGAAATGTCATCTACAATAAAGTCTTAATTAGGAGCTTAATTGTTAAGCAGACGAACGCCAAAGAACATCCTGCGTCCTGCCTTTTTGTTAGTGTCACCGTCTCCAAATCATACCTCGCAGCAGGTCTCACTACTATCTTATAAACCTTCCCTTTCACTCCATCTGTCAAAAAACACCCCTGACTCTCATCTCCACCCATGCCACCCTGCCTACACTCTCTTTATCACCTCTCATATGCACTGTCCGTTGCTTTGGATTTAAACTTATCCACCTTCACAACCTCTGCTCATTCCATTTTCACTATTACACCTGTCTCTCTTTCATTCCCACATATGTAGTCTATCTTTTTTCTACTGACTTTCATTCCTCTTCTCTCCAGATCATACCTCCACCTTTCCAGCCTGATCTCTACTCCTGCCACACAAATTTCATTTATTGAGTTTGTGGGTGGCAATTTGTTGAAGGGGTGTGTAATTGTAGTTATTCATTATATGTGAATGTGTTTTTCATATTTGAGTCAGTTGAGGTTTTAGGATTAAATAAGCCACAGAGTTTTCCTAACCTTGGACTTGCATAATCAGAGAAATGTAACTTGGATTAGTCTTGTAAAATAAATCGTTTATGAAAATGTGGTAATGATTAGAGTGCCGTGTAAGTGAATAGTGCTAAGGTATCTAAGAAACCTCAGCCACTGGCACAGATGATAGCATTCACAAGGATTCGGTCTTTGCACATTTACTATTTTCTCACTCATTGTAGGTTTAAACACTGAATTCACTCATAGGATACAGTTGTCTGCATCACAATAATCACTCTATCTGCGATCCTGGTAAGGTGGGAAGTAACACAATACTGTACTTCAACTTTTAGGCAGCGTAGGTGTTTAACTTGTTGCCCATTATCCAGGAGCATCAGGGAAGTGTCTGACTTATCCCAGATACGCAGAGATCTTTCCTCAGCAACAACAAAAACAAGGAGTCCTGCAACAGATGGAGCCCTGATCTCTGCATCACTGAGTAAATGTGGGATTAGACGAGGCGGAAGTCACTAAGACAGCCTAAATCCACAGAAGAACTACAGTAAGCTCATCCAGATGTCTTGCGTGGCCTACCTGGGTGGTAATGGGAGGTGACTTTATTTACCTCACTTGGCCTTTGCACAATAATGCACTGTAGAGACCGATTGAAAATACAGCACCACATAAAAAGTCATATTCAGTAAAGTTTACTAAGGAAAAAACTGCACTTGCATTTATTTTCTTCTTCTTTCAGTCTTATTTTAGGGTCATTTCTATATGTGCAAGACTTCTTCTGATGTACTGGCTCTTTGATCCTAGTACACTGACCTTATCTGCTGTTTATTTTGTGTGCGTGTGTGCGTTTAACTTGCAGCATATACCAGCACAAGCTTCTTCAATATTTCTAATTTATGAGTCTAACTGAGCTTGTTTTCCTATGAGTGGAACAACTTTCGACATTCAGCCCTTGACTCACCCAGTTTTGGGGAATTGATCAGAAAATTGGCGAGCTGCTTTCAAACACACGGCTCCAGGGTTGTTTTTCCCAGCAGGCTGAAAGCTCATCATGTATTGACCACCCAGTCAATAGCTATAAACTGGAGTGTGCCGATCAGAGACATCGATTACCTTTAGCGTGACTCATTTCAGCTATCGCTAACCACAAGCAACTAAACATACATGCATAAACCCCCTCGTAGTTCATATCTCCATTTTCTTTATTTCATTTTTAATTCAAAATGTTATGTTTTCAGTCAGCAATAGAGTGGAGGGGAAAAGGGGATTTCTCATCAATCATCAGGATACAAAGGGAATTAAAATTCTTTTATCGCTCTCTGGGTCATACTAATCCTCTATCTTCATTCATTTTAGCCTGCCTCTGCCACTGCTCACACACTCAGGGGGCAACTCAGAAAATTTTCTTTAATTATGCTTGAGGAAACTCTGAATACAGACGCTAAATGGAATGGGTCTTCCCCAGAGTCTGGATTTTTAAGGGTTTTAATCAGTTAAACATGTGTGTGGCTACGTGGCTAATCTGCTGGTTAATCTCACTAACACTTTTTATGGGATTGCTTGCTGTGGCGAGGATTACCGCACCAGAGATCACAACCTGATTTCCATAATCCTCCTCTTCTGATAGAACTCTGTTTGTCGCCCCCATCCCATCCTTTTTGTCAGACTGTGAAACAGCATCCATTTGTTTCACTGATTCTAAAGGTGTTATTCTTCGCACTCCGACAAACTCGGTGTTTCATGCTCACAGTCAAATCCAGAACAAAAGGGCGTTGTAATGTTCTCCATTCCCGCTAGACTTCACTTGATCAAAATTCTAATCATAATGGAGATTAAACACTGGATTCTGATTGCTTTATGTTTTTTTTCCTTTTAATCTGTCGACATTGTTAATTCTACAGGTCACCTCTGATGCTGCTGTATCATGTTAAATGAAGCACGCTTGGATCCTTCTCACTGTGGTCTCAAAGCAAGTCCTTATTTATTTGAAAATGACATTATTTGGCTATTATTGTAGTTTATGTACTGTGCAGAATCAAACATGGAACACCAAACACTCAAATGTCCAATCTGTTAGCTATTTAAGAAAAACATTTACCCACACAATTGTAGTTTTAAATGTTGTGACGTAAGCTTTCCACCACAGTGTAAAGTACATGCTGCCATGAAATCTGAGGTCCCAAAAGAAGACCTGAAGTTTGAGCACCACTTCAAAGGTTCTAATCAACACAGAAAAAGACAGACCAGCTAAGGGGAGGTGTACATTTATCTTCCATTTGGATAAGTTAGAAATTCTATCCAAGTAATTGCCAGATATCCCTTTAACGATAAGGGTAGTTGAATTACAATCAATTTCACAACATAACACACTGAAAAATGAAGCCAACAGGAAGTTCCAAGAAACTACAGTTTTTCAGGTGGCCACTAGAGGCACTATCAAATAACGTGTACAGTGGTCCCTCGTTTATCGCCGGAGTTACGTTATAAAAATAACCCACGATAGGTGAAATCCTTGAAGTAGCCAACGCTATTTTTATTTTTATTTTTTTACAATTATTATAGATGTTTTAAGGCTCTAAAACCCCCTCACTACACACTTTACACACTTTTCTCAGACAGGTATGAACAACAGAAAAATAAGTCCAGTATTATAGAATGAAACCAGGTGCCTTTGCCGGTGCAAAACGTTTCATCGACATTGGGGAGAAAACTTACAAACATACAGTTCGGTACTTCAGAGTCACAGTGCTAGCGATCGAAGATTTAAGTAAATTTGACATGCTGGAGGCATTACCGTACAGGAGACCCAGCACGAGATTGATTGACAATGGTCTACAGCCAATCAGGATGCAGAACACAATGCGCTGTAAAAACAAGCAAACAAAAAAACATGCAAAATTGCACAAAAAAAATCAGCGAAACAGCGAGGCTGTGAAAGGTGAACTGCAATATAGCGAGGGACCACTGTATTAAAGATGAGAGAAGGGTGAAGCAAAGATGGAAGTGTCTAAAACCAGAATTTAACATTAATAACCAGCAGAGCGCAACTCCTCTGGTTTCAGAAAATCTTCGAGGTTGAAAATAGTCCTCAGTTCCTTTGCTCTGTGACACCAGTAAATCCATTGTGGGCTCAGTTGCTAGTTTTAGGCCTAATCGAATACAAAATTAAGTTAAACTGGTAAAATGTGGTTAGAATAGGATTATCCAGGGCATACAAATGCACTGTCCAAGGTTTTACCAGATCAGATCCACCCCTCCTCATCACACCTGGTTTGAAAATACCATAATGGCTAATTCAGCAAAGGTCAGCTCGAGCCCTCATAATTAGACTTCACTAGCCAACAAGTCACGTAATGCTATATCCATATTAGTTTGTTAAAATGGCCAAAAATTACAGAGAAGCAGAACGTATAATGTTCATCAAAACTGATTAGTTAAAGGTACATGTGTCAGCTACTTGACGGACGGGTGGATTGTGACATACGTGACAGTAGCCCTGAGCTGCCTGCTTGCCTTCATCTCCTCTCAGCTGAGTCACAGAAGAGAGTCTCTCACCTGTATTCTTGTCTCTTTCCTAATATGTGACCTGCCCTCCTTGAGCTTGTTTCTTCCTGTTAAAAGGGACTTTTTTCTTCCCACTGTCGCCGAGTGCTTACACACAGGGGTTTGCCGAATTGTTGGTGTTTTCTCTGTATTCATTTAAGATCTTAACCGTAAAGCGTTTTGAGGTGACCTTTATTGTGAATTTGCACTATATACAGAAAACTGATTTGAACTGAATATGGCTGAAACTGGACGTTTGTACTACTGAACAGGAGCATTTCTGAGGCATGTATGTCTCTGTGTCTACATGTGTGTCAGTGCAACATATTTGCTTTTCTTTATCTCTTGCTGTCTCCCTCGACTAGCCTCCATTTTCTGCTCCGAGGGGCCAGAGAATCCCCTCACGTAGAGAGGAGCTATGATAAAGTAAGCAGAAGAGGAGTGGGGGGAAAAGGGGAGAAGGAAGAGGGGTGCGTGTAAAGAAGGAGAAAAGAGGTAGGATGCTGAAGACAGAGGAACACTGAGAGTTGATTATGATTTGGGTTGGGGGAGCTGAAAGGCTGTCGGAGGGAGGGGGAAAACAGGAGGAAAGAGGCGGAGCTGAGAGGAGGGGGTACAGGCATTTAGTAATGATGCCTGTGGAAATGGGGGTTTAACTGTATTACACACTGGCTGCTTCATCTCCATCACTTTGTGGCTGAGTGCGTAAGTTCATGTGTTTACTTGAAGACCTGGTGTGGGTGTGTGTGTTGGTGCGCGCGCGCGTGTGTAGATGTATGCGTATTAGTAACACACCCACAGGACCTTTACTCTGTCAGTGCTCAGTGATAATCAGCCTCTATCTCTCTGCTGATCCATCTCCACCTCTATCTCTCCCCTGCTGCTATCACTCACTGTACCCTCCACACACCCACCCCTCCTTTCTTCATCCATTTTTCACTCTCCTTCACCCCCACAATCCCACTTTGCACAAACACACACACACGCAGATGTAGTGCAGATCGTTGTGTGTGTTTGCGTGCTTGAATCGATTCAGCCTCTGCCCTTTCGAAGCTACAAGCTCCATTGGCCTCTTACTCTCCACTGAGCAGCATCTGTTTCACACTCCACTACTGCTGTATGCCATATCACTCCATCTCTCTCTCTCTGGCTTCATCTCTCTCTCGGCCATCATTTCCATTTAAGTGCATCCCTGATTCTTTTGCAAATCTGATTTCTTTCAAGTCCTTTCCCTCGCCCCGCTTTTGCTCTCTCACCAACCCCCTCTGTGGTTTGTATTGATTAACGCTCAGTCGGACTGGGTGAAAAATCTTGCAAGTTTACAATATATTGATGGGGGGGGGGGGGGGGGGGGGGGGGGGGGGTTAACTGCTAGCCTTGATGGCTTCCTGGTGGGATTTTTAATGCAAAAGCTGCTCACTGGCTTGTCTGATTCAATCTTATTGGCCAGATTGGAAAGATTTCTGTTAAACTATGATACATATTAACTAAGTGCCATGACTGTGAAACGTCGGGGGAAACACAGTGCAATTTAATATTCACTCTATGCAATATCAGTTAACTAACAGGTGACTTTATTGTTCATGTTGTGGGAAATACACAAAAATATATATATAAAAAGAAACCGCATCCCTTTTGTACAGTATGTGTATTTTATCAATTATAAATGACCCAGAAAAAGTCTACATCAAGCTATTTCTTTCTCTAAGCTTTTAATGTTACGGGCCTTTTTTTTTCAGTGCCTATGGGGGTGAACAGGGGTCTTTTTCTTCTTTTTCGTTTACTGATTTCTGAAGAAAGGAACATTATCACCAGTGTAAAGCTTATATAAACCAATTTAAAGGCCTAGGTGGATTGGGAACAAGGTATTGTGGGATTTCAATTTGAATTCACGACCACACGCGGTGACATTTAGTTGATTTAATGGGGATGGAGTCTTTAAATGTTGTCTTCTGTCGGTAAGATTTTAATATACGGCATCAACTTCCCATTAATGCTCATTTTATATGTTTTATGTGACTATGCCGAAGGGTATATGTCACTAAACATCTGGGAGAATGTTTTGTTATGAAAACAGCCCGGGGGTAAGATTTATGTGTTTACAAGAGCTCATTTTATGTTGTTTATCTGTTTGGTAGAACTTCCTAAAGAAAAGGCGTGATGAGAGGAAAAGCAAATTTGAGCAAAAAAGCAAACAAAAAAGCAAACATCTAATGCTTAAATATTTATGAAAGCATTTGGATGCTCCATCTTTGTTACATCAGTGATCTGTCGAGTGTTAATACACATAGGCTGTTTTTCTCTGACGCTGAGTGTTGTAGGATAGCATTTATTACTCATCCTTCTCGCTCCATACCCGGCCCTGCCGATCATTCTGTATATAATCAACCAAATCTGGATGTCTGAGTATGAGCCAAGTGGATAAGGACGCTGCACTTAACACAAGTGCTACAGCAGCTCCATGCTCCTCTCTAGTCTTTAGTGAAGTGAGTTTAGGGGAACGCCATCGTATGCTAAAAGAAAATTGCCACAAGCCGAACAAAGATGGCATCCATCCAGGAAGTAAAGTTGTATGATGAGTGTGATACCAGTGTTGCTTTTCCATCTCACAGCCATTAGCTACAGTCGTGAATGTTAAAAAAATATATACTATATCAAAAACAGTCTACATTAGAAAACTGTTTGACACAGAAGGAGTCATGACTAGAAGATGAGCCTGAATCAAAATGCCGAAACCTGTCGTACACTTCCTGAGAACGTGTAACCACACATTGGCTCGATGCAAGCAGAAGCTATTGTGATTATCCTCCTGTGTATGTATGGCTACTTTTTTTTTTACCACAGTTTTTTAATTTATCAGTGAAAGAATAGTAATCGTTGCCTATCATAAGGAAATTATGAGCAACTTATGAGCAAATTCCTGGTGGGAAATTCCTGAAACTACCAGAGTGGATGTGAATTTACAAAGAAATGCAAAAATGTCGTCCTGTTACGTAGGTTATATCGTAAGCTCTATAACGCTTCCCCCCAGAAGAACCAGGCCTTCTCTCATTGACAGGAAAGGTGTGAAGACTAATATTACTTTAGGCTACGTCCACACTAATGCGTTTTCGTTTGAAAACAGCGTTTTCGCCAAGGTACAATGCTCTCGAAAACGCAGACTTTCTAGAACAATGAGGCATTTTAGTCATGTGATGCAGTCATGTGACCAATTAAACAAAGCTAGCGGAGGGCATTATAGAGCAGTTGTTTTGATTGCGCTTAATTTCAAATCTATCCGGGCTAGTGTGGACATAGTTTCTTCCTTCTGACTAAATACTACAGACAAAAGCAGTGGAGTTAATAGGAGGGCACATTTATACAATATTGAGGCTACAAGTTAAAATTGTTGGGGTTTTCTTTAAGATCAACAGACTGGCCCACCTTTAATCCACAAAACTCCAATTTAAACATCCATCTCCGTGAGTTTGTTTGTAGAAATATTCCTATGTAGTCAGTTTTCACTGATTAGGGAAACATCCAGCAGTGTGCAAACCATTTAAATGACATCAGAACCAGAATCAGGTGATGGCTGCAGTTTTGTTGTTCTGAAAGGCCTTTTTTTTATGTTTATGTGTGTGTGTGTGTGTGTGTGTGTTATCACGGTGCTGTCAGGTAGCAGTGACTCTGAATAAAGGCAGTTAGTGTGCATCTCTAATTTCCCTGGGAGAGACAGCAAGACGGCTGTGATTCAGAGCTCGAAGAGGAGATAATTACTGTTTCCTCATCACCTCTCTTCCTCTCTCCTCTCCACCCCCTCCATCTCCCTCCTTTTTTTTTTTTGCTGCTCTTCTTATCCAGCTGAGTGATTACCCCTCATTAAAAATCAGAATAAAACATTGTTAGCGCAGATCGTTAGGGCGCTCACTCCCGCCTTGCTCTCACCCACTACTCTGTCGTTAGCACTCAGCTCTGGCACTAAACGAGCGGCCTTTGAGGAATGTTATTCTAATTCCAATTAGCTCTTCGGGCTTGGAAGGGAGCCAAGTCCCTGAGAAAAACACTAAAGCTACGGGCACGCGCGCACCAATGAGAAGCAAATAAGGATCTACACACAGAAGAACAAGCACACACACACTTGCTTGCATGCATAAATACATTGAAGTGGTGTGCACGATCATTTTCTAGAGACCAAACACACACACAGACATTCAAGTGACAACGCACTGAATACTCAGAGAACAGCAGTGGCTAATGGCTTTGGCAGCACTCTCACTGGGACCTGAAGAGCAATTAGGCTCCAAACTACACATTGTAAATCCCCTCTGATTACTGTGCATGTGTATATCTGTGTGTCTGTGTGTGTGTGTGTGTTAAGCGCTGTTTATCTGCCACCAATTACCTCGGCCTGCCACAAGAGATGCACACTGGATAAATGGAATCTATAAACATACACACACACACACACACACACACACACACACACACACACACACACACACACACACACACACACACACACACACACACACACACACACACATGGGTTCATGCATTCAGGTAAATGTGCACAGTCACACACACTCACACATACAAACACACACTCGGAGTAGCTGTCTTATCAGTTTATGTTGGTGTAACTGGAGGATTTAGTCACATGACCTGCAAGACAGGAGCAGCCAGGCGCCAAAACTAATTTCCACCTTCAAAGACTCCCTTATCTCCTCAGACACCCCATGTCTATGTATGTGTGCTTGCCTGCAAGTGTGTGTGACAGTGTGAGTGTGTGTGTGTGTGTGTGTGTGCTGCTGATGATCTGATGTCCTCTGACAGAAAGACTCGCAGCAAATCATGTATCACTGTCTCATCTGCATCAACCAGACACACACACACACACATAGAGAGAAAGCAAGCAAGATAGAAAGAGACAGACGGATAGATGGGCAGATCAAGAGAAAGGACACACACACACACACACACACTTGCATAGCAGAGGACGGGGGAACAGCACGAGTGAGGGAAAGGCACATAGGGCAAGTGAAAGATGTGAAGCGTGGACAGAGATGGAAGGAGAGATGATTTAAAGAGGGATGGAGACAAAGCTGCATCTGATTCACTGTCAACAGACAGAAAAAAACAACTCCTGCCATCTCAGAGCCAAAGTTGGCCGAATACAGTGACAGAAACAAACAAAAAAACAAGTCTGTATCTCAGCAGCTCGTGTTTCACAGGGCCTTCTGAGGTAACGCTGCTTATCTGACCTGTGAAGGTAAATATCAAAGGCGAGCCCAGGCCCGAAAACAACCAGCTGGAAAACAGCACACCTGGAGGTACGAGGTTTTCCGACGACAGAGGCGGTGGTGTGTTGTATATTTCATGGTGCTCTTTTTGAAGTTGTCCCTACATTTTCCACCGGCTCTTCAAAGGTCAGACTGCTCCTGCGTTTCATCATCCCGCCCTCGCCCCCACACACCATGACTTTCTCCAGCTCCTCTCACTGATGTTTCACTCATGCTGGACTCCGTTCACCCTGTTTTTCTTTCTGTGTGTGTGTGTGTCTGCGTTTCTCTCTCAGCAGCAAGCGCTGAAATCATAATCAGAACGAAATCAAATCATTTTGAAAAAGAAATATGCGGAGTTCAGATACAGGGAGTCAAGTGGAAGAGCATGAGGCTTTCTGACCTCTATGATGAAAGCACAAATCAAAACAGAGAGCAGAGTGGCTCTTTTGTTATAGAGTGCTCATGTTACATGCTTGACATGTGTATCAAGTGGCCCTACTCTGTGTTCTGTATACGGTTGCTCATGTTAACACTTTTCCTGGATTCACTGTAGGCTGTAATGGCCTAGCAGGAGGGATTTTCTTTAAAATAGCTGCATATTGTAATATAATAATGAATGAGTTAATTAATTATCAGGTAAGTCAGAGCGGCAACTGTATCATTAGCTATAATTGCCCCGATAATGATGTACACAAAGCCAGACAAGGGCTGATTGTGTGCTCGTACTGCATTTGTGTGCTGGATATTCTTAATGTGGGCGTGCGTGACCTATTTCTTCATGTGTGTCCTTGTGTGAGTCTGCATTGCTGCGTGCGATTTGTTGTCCACATCATATCCATTAGCATCCTCCTGACCTGGAGCCTTTCCAGCCAATCAGGTTTGAGTGTGCTGTCAGCAGGTGTCGTCAGCTCACTGTGAGATTCATCAAAGTGACGGGGCGCACCGCACAGCACGACAGCAGCATTTATCTCTCTTTCTCTCTCTTCCTTTCTATTCTTTCCCGCTCAGCACCGCACAAACACAAACACACACCCACAAACACACAAACACACGAGAATCACGTCAGCGTCACTTTATTTACTGCAGAGGCAACGGATGCTCATGTTGAAGAAGAGAAACACCGACTACTGCCAGCTCGGTCTCATGATGATTTGTGAAAAAGTAACAAAATGTGATTGTGTCACTTCATGACTCTGACTTTATTTAAATATAAAATAGATTTTCTGCCTGGATCAAATATTTTTGAATACAGCCCCCTGACTGAAGTCATAAGCCAAGCAACCTAAACAGTGGAGCTTTCAAAAATGTGATAAACACAGGATTTTAACTCCAACCACAATCATTTTCTACTATACATTGAATGTAAAAATATGTGTACTGCATAGGATTCAAACAACAATCTTTTAAGTGAAGGTCATGAAACTTCACCTTCACCTTCTATAACCACCTTCTATAGCCTTTTAATGTGAACTTTATTGCTGATTCAGTGTGGAAGGTGTCAATACAAGAAACGGTACATGCAACAACTGCTGAAGCTCTTGGCAAGCAACGACTGGAGGGAATGATTAAATGCAGGCTAACATTCATTTTTAGCCTAGTGCAGGCTAAAAACAAGCAGAAAAATAGCTTCTTCTTGGTCCACCCTGCGTGAAAATGATGGATGTTGCCACTGTGACGTCACCCACTACTTGTGAACTTGAGACTTTTGGAGAATTTTAGAGAATCCAGCTTTACCCTCTGGGCACAGACACCTGCTGATACCATAGCCTTGAAGTTTAGGTCTCCAGCTAAACAGTTTCTTATAGTTTCTCTGGCAGATGCAGCAGAGTCACGCATGGAGTCATGCACTATAAAAATTATTTTGCTTTTAAAAAAGGGTGGAGAAATTAAACTTTTTTTTTTTTTTTTTTAAATAAAGCTCTTGAAATATCCCACCTTTAACTTCTAAGCCAGGCTTATTGGAGTTGTAAGGTCTTATTTAGATCCAGACAGCAGGAGGCTTGACAGCCCAGGAGTCGTTTTTGTTATACTTCTTTGAAGTCTGCTTGAAGCCCTGTGCTTGCTGCGCATGCATAGTAGGTGCACTGTAATATTAAGTCTCCACGGATGAGTCTGTAGGGTCATAAAAACTTGGCAGGCATGCAGACATCAGCACAGACCCTAACTCTCACCCACCGCCTGATGGAAAAAAATCTATGTTACTTGGACCTAAATGGACCCTAGTTGTGTGGCAAACTATACCAACTGTTCTCTAATTATATATACTGAGAATACTAAATTTGTATATATATCATATATATATATATATATATAATGCATATCACTTTGTTTCAGTTAGGTTAACACGTAGCTTTAAATTTATCCGAATCTTACAAGATAGTTTATTTTACTCCAGACTGGGTTAAAAATGTAGGGAATTTAAGCCACACAGTGTAAATGTTTAGGCAATGCTTTCTACTAGCTGTCTTTTTAACTCAGTTTCATGCATTAAATTATGTCTCCCGCATGTAAATGGCTCCAAACTTTTTTTTTTAAATTTTTAGGCTGACTTCCCATGAAAAGTTCTCACATTGCAAGATTTAACCACCGGGACAATCACACTGATACCTTATACACAAACACACCATGCCACCCACAACCTTTGACCTTTAACTGTGCCACGACCCCATTATGATGATGTACAGCAAGCTCATCATCTCCATGGTAACATGAAGGAGTTGCACAGAGCAGCGCCACAGGGGAGTGTGCACGTGTGTGTGCGCATGTGTGTGTCTTTTAGAACATTCGTGTGCGTGTGGTGGAGCCCAATACACTTATTGATGGCAGGCGGCGTGCACAGACTGACACACACACTGACACACACACTGACACACTAGGGTTCTCCATCTGTCTATGTAAATCAATCCTGACCTTTGCTGAACTCTGGCTGTGCAGTTTGACAGTTAATCACTTGATAAGTGTGCTGTGGTGTGTGTGTGTGCGTATCTGTTTTATTATGTGTGTGTCTTTCTGTGTTTGTGTGAGCCTTTTCATTTTATTTGTTTGCACTAAGAAAAATCTAGAAAGTTGTATACATTTTTATACTTTAACTCTTGAATGTGATTTGGAAATAGTGTAATCCTATACCTGTGTTTGCCTTTAGAAAAATTATAAAACAATGATTGCAGTCCAACACTTGTATGACAAAACCTACTAGAGAAAAATCATGCACCACTGCTTTCACTCAGAGCACTTTCTGACTACAAGCTCATTCATTCATTCACGCATCCAAACACGAGCTGTGTCCTTTGCCTAAGACGTTTAAATAAACATTCACACACTTACACTCCAGTGAATGCATTGGGGGCAACTTGGGGTTCACTGTCTTGCCCAGGGATACTTCGACATGCAGACTGGAGGAGCCAGGGATCGAACCCCTGACCTTCTGATTGGTAGACAGCCTGCAGGCAAAACAGAAGTTTTAAAATCTTGGGGGGAAAGCTCAGAGAGAAAGAGAGAGAGTTCTCTGTGCACTTTTATTTATTTATTTATTTGCCAAGTAGCAAAAAGTTTTAATTTATCATCTTAGAAACGTGCTCAGTTTTATAATTTCTAGACTTGTCATACATGATGTTTTTGGGCTTTGACAACTTGCTCTGTGCACAGCAGCTGGGGGTAGCGATCCATAAGCCCTAACAAACTACAGTGTTTTATTCCTCTGGCTGCCTGCAGGACTGATTTTAATATTCAAATACTTTTTTTAATCACTGGAATCAAACAAAACCAGTCTGTATATCAGTATTTTTTTTTACCCGCACCTTTGCCTCTGCACTCTCTGCAGAAATCAGCCTGTAGCCACTGCAGCTCCAGTCTGCATTGGCTACAGGATCTTAATGCACACATTTTAAAGTCTGGCTTTAATAACCTCATAATGCCAAATGTATCATATGTGATGTGGGATGGGTTTTTGTAGGTTTTTGAGACCTCTACATCAAAAGTGTGATTTTTTTTTCTGAAAAATAAATTGCACAATACATTTTTAAGCAATAAATTGCACAAAAATACAGAATATAGCAAAAATAATCCAAACTGAAACTCATATTTATTTATATTTATTTGGTTTATTGTTTTATTTGTCAGAAGTGTCAATAAAATTTTTATGGCCTTTTTTTTCATGGTTTTACAGGGTTACGTTGGCTGTTAAATTTACTAGTAAATTAGTACTTTGGTTAGATCTCAGATCTTTGGGTTTTCCTTTGCCATTTGAACTTTTAGCAGTTTTATTGTTGTAAATTTGATCTTGCCTTTTCAGTCAGTGCAGCTTTAATGCTCATTTGGGCTGCATCAATCCACAAGAGGTGATACGTACATAAAGCTGTGTTCAGCTGACTAAACCATATGGCAGCTGGACTAAAGTAAGATAACACTGCTGTGAGAGCAGCATGTCGATATTGGTTTCTCTTGTGTGTGACGAGGTTGGTCAATATGCCCATATAGTTAAATGAGATCTCTGTATTGTTGTGCAGGTCATTATGTCAGTGGGTGCCTGCTTTGTGTTGAGCACACATAGAGACGTCAGTGGACTATCAGGGGACACTGGTGATGGAAGTAAAATGAACACGATCTGTGTTTTACTCTTTGGCTCACGGACACCGTGTGGAATCTGAGTTTTAGCAGTTTTTAAAATTGCAGGATCGCCACCTCAGACAGAAGCACAGATCTGTTCTGGTCCCTGAGGAGGATTCGGTTTATAACAGAGGGCGTCTGTGGACGTTGACTGCAATGACAACTCATTGACAAGACATCAACAAAAAAGCTGTTCAGACACTGAAGAATACGGTCTGGCATCCCCACCGTTCGCCGGTCATGTAATGTGACTCTATCAGCAAAGACATTTTAAAATGCTGTCTGCAGCTGAGCAATGCACCAGCTTTAATCCTGCCACATTGCAGCCAAGTTGTCATACACACTGATATACAGTCACACACAAACATTCTCAGATTAACCTAATCAAGTTAATCTGATTAACACACATTATAAAATCTACTAATCCCTGCTCGTCCTTCTACAGAGCTGAACGCTCACCAAGAGAAGCACAAGTGCATCATCTCCTCAGTTATTAGACCAGATCCACATTATCCACAAACAAAACTGTTTCCCTTCCCTTTATTTACTACTTTATATAAAATCGTAGCGGTTGAGCATTCAGCATACAGATGAGTGGCCTGTCACTTAGGATAAGTGTTTGCTGGATTTATTGGACCCTTACAGCAGTTACTATTTATATAAATACATATCACATTTATGCATAAGTGAGTTAAAGCGTTCTTTTAGAAAACTGGACGGCAGCACTGATTCCAAGTCTTAGACATATTGACTTCAGTAGTCACCAACATAGCCCAGGTGTGGTTTTACAGTTACAGTTTTACAATTTCCTTCTTGGCAAACAGCATAAAAAATACCAAAAAAGCTGCACAGTTTTGAAATAATTCACAAATTAAGAGCTTAATTTGCAAAAAAGAACAATTAAAAAAAATCTTTCACCCAAATAATAGGCTATATAAATTCTTGTAATTCTACATTGTATTACAACATATTACACAATGCAATGAGCTAAGCTTGTATCATAGTAGGCTGCTGCCCTCTTGCCTGCAGATCTGGTACAGCACAGTGTTGTTGACTGGCAGCCTGCACTTACAGAGAAAAACATGCAGTTATCATTGTGCAGAGAGAAAGATATGACTAAAAAAATAAATGCAATAAAAATAGTTAATGATTTTCCACATATGTGCCTTTATTTTAACGCTAACACAGTATCTTCACACACAAATACACACAAACGTGCTGGCTGCACTAGACTGTGTAAGCACTTGTGCGTATCTGACATGGGTGTGGATTTGTACGGACTGTCTGCCTTCCCAGATGTCATAAGAGTGACCACTGGTTCCATTGCATGACCTTTGACCTTTCCAGATGGTGACAGTCCCTGCCTCGATCAGAGGACGCTCAAGGAACATTTTCTGTGTGTTGAGTGTGTGTGAGAGAGTGTGTAGTGTTCCTGAACTAGCAAAAATGCGTCCCATTGATTAAAAATCTGTTTAATCTTGAATTATTTATCTTTTGAAACTTTTTAAGGAGACGCTGAAGTTTTCCCGTTTTATCGTCCTTCCTTAGTGAACCATCAACTTGAAATCATCAGTGATTTTTGCCGTGGTTCAGTCTGCTGTTGTCACTTTTCTAAACCTGCTGATGGAGAGGAGAAAAGGAGAACCTGCTCTGTCTCCTTTATGGTAATATATTCATTACTGTCATTAACCTTTCGGCTACACGTTCTCCTTTATCTAATTATCCCCCTGCTACCAGTGAACACTCACACACACTCGCACACTGCTCTCAGCTGCTTCTCCCCACACACCACGTCCCCACCTCAGCCACCCCACATGTTGTTTGACAAATGAATGGTCTCGCCTCATCAAGCACATGACAATGTACACAGATGGGAGGTGGAGACAGGGACCCGTGCCAGCTCTAAACACGCACACAGAGCGAAATCCTCGACATATGTTGCAGTTATTCAAACAGCCATGCTCACAGACACTTCCAGACGCTCGGGGAGTATGGCTAAACAGGAGGGTCTTTTTCTTTTTGAGCAGCAATCAAGGAGAAAATATCTGATTTATTGATTTGTCTCCTCCTTTGTGCTGTTAATGGGGCTGCAGATTGCACGAGTATCAGCGAGGAAGAGACAGACAGATGGACAGTCAAATCAAATATCACCAGGCTCTTTTGTCTGATATTGTTCTGATACTTTTAGTGTAGCAGTAATACCTTAAATTTGATTTGATCATTTTTTTGTTACCTATTTGTAACTTGTTGTATTTCTCTTCAGAGTTTGTAGAGTTTCATGTCTGGTTTATCTGTTACTGTTGGTTTCTGTTGGGAGTTTTTCCTTCTCACTGTCGCCAAATGCACGCTCAAAGGGTTTCCCTTGATCATTGTAGGGTCTTAAGGTAAAGTATAAAGTGCCACGGACTCTTATGTTAAAATATGCAACTTTACAGTATTAAAAAACCCATTTAAGCCAGGTCTCTATGGAGAGTTTCCCCGTTCACAGTTCAGTGACTCTGAGTGGAGTTATTTTATCCTGGATATCCTGGATCCTTTTAAACTGGATAACTCAGTTATAGTTCGAACGGTGTGGCCATGTGAATGACAGACCTGCACAGCTGAAACTTTTAGGTCTCCTCCTCTCATGAAACTGGACCTCTTCACTGTGTGTCTGTTGTTGTAATCTTTTTAATTGATTATCTACTTAATACCATGTCTTGGACTGAGTTCAGTATTCAAACTACTACTACTAGAGCTGAAAATTTCTAAAGCTCATTTTAATGCTTTTCTTTTTTCCAAGGCATGATATGCAACAGGCGATAACAATGAAACTGTTCTTCACATGTGTAACATTTACTTTTTTACATATTTTTGTACCAGTGAAATAACTGAAGAAGAAAAACTGCCTCTCCAGCTCCAACCAGTGATTTTATTTCCGAGCTTACAGACACCGATACAGTTATTCAGCAGTTAGATAATATAACTGTTTTTTTCTCTAATATTAATAAAAGAGATCCATAAAATGAGTTGGAACAAATCACCAGGATTACAACTTTATACAGTTAAAGCCATACTCTGTTCTCTGCCCCCTGTATTTCATGTTTACCTACTCATTGTGTAATAAATTAGTTATTTAAAGTTTTACCTAAACTATCGGGTCATTTCCCAAGATAATAAATTCTACAACACAAAATTATCCTCAATGAAAAGACGAAAAAGTAACACTGCTGTGGCATCATAATAATAAACATGGTAGGTTGCGATATTGCACCAGGGTTTGTCGTGATGAACAGAGAACGAGCCTTTGTCACTTTAGGCTCTCCCGTGATTCTTGGTGTCTACGTGATGGCGGTAAATTCTGATATGACCATAAACATAAATAACATCAAACATTTCAAGCTGTACATAGAGGAAAAATAACCGAGCGCAAATGTAATTACATGATTGTTGCAGTGGTGAGCAAAGCTACAGTGCAATGAAAAAGTATTAACCCATTTAGTTTTAGATGTCTTAGTTTTTTGGCATATTTGTCACATTTAAATGTTTCAGATCATCAAATAAATTTTAATAGTAGATGAAGATAACCAGATTAAATACAAAATGAGGTTTTTAAATGTTTTTATCTTTTCTTAAAGGTAAAAAGCTATCAAAATCTACTTGGTCCAGTGTGGAAAAGTAATTGGCTCCCGTTGTTAAATCATAGTAAACGGTTTCTGTGATTAACCACAGAAGCTGTCTGACAAAGTGGAGAAGGCTAAAATATTTCAAAACCCAACACATCGTGCTATGATCAAAAGAAATGGCTGAGAGACAAAGTCATTGATATGGATCAGTCTGGAAAGGCTTATGAAGTCATTTCTAAGGCTTTGGGCCTCCAGTGAACCACAGTGAGAGCCATTATACATGAATGGAGGAAACTTGGAACAGTGATGATCCTTCCCAGGAGTGGCCAGCCTGCAAAAATTACTCCGAAAGCACATCGATGACTCATCCAGGAGGTCACAAAAGAACACAGAGCAAGAACTGCAGGCCTCACTTGTCTCAGTTAAGGTCAGTGTTCATATGCAACAAAGAGAAAGAAACTGAGCAAAACTGACATCGATGGCAGAGTACACAAAAGCTTGTCTCAAATTAACCAAAAGTTTAACAACTTGGAGAGTTTGAGTCCTGTCACATCTGCATACAACTAACACAGCTTGCCCTGAAGCTCAAGCATATTTGGGTGATGCAGCAGGACAATGACCCAAATACACCAGCCAGTCCACTACTGAATGATTAAAAACAAATCAAAGTCTGGACTTAAATCAGATTGAGACCTTAAACAAGCCATTCATGCTCAAAAACCTTCCAATGTGGCTGAATTAAAGCCAATCTGCAAACAAGAGTGAATTAAAATTCCTCCACAGGGATGTGAAAGACTCACTGTCCATTTCTGCTGCTGAGGTGCTGAGGGTGACTAACATTGACTAGATTTAAGAAGAATTACTTTATCAGGTGGATTTAAACAGCTTTACCCCCCTTAATAAATGAAATCATCATATAAGAACTGAAGTGTGACAAATATGCCAAAAAACAAAACAAAACAAAACAAAAAAAAAATCAGGAACTGTTTTGCAACACTGTATATCAGGATCTGTACTTTCTTGTCATGAACATAAACCAAACTAGCTTTCTATTTTCTGCCATGTGCAAATATTTAACAACATAAATATCACAACCATACTCACTCACCTGGCCTCAGATTTAAACCTCACATTAAAAGTCTACTTTACTCTCACAGCTACCTTTCGCTTCTCCTGTGTCACCTGCTTTAACGTGCAATTAGTCAAACAGTGTAAATGACACCAAACAGAAAAAGGCAAATTTGTTATAACATAATGAAAAAAAACTTTGACATGGCGAGAGGTTTAAGCCAAGATCCAGCGGTTAAAAGATTTAGCAAATAAATGTTTGTAATGTCCCGTCTCTCCACTTCTTTACTTCACCCTCTTAATCCAGCTGCGGTTATTCACATTGATCATTTGTTCCTGCTCTGCTTTTCATGTCTTTTTGCATGTGCACAGTCCACATTAAGTCCAGTGTGGACGAGTTTGATCAGGTGCAGCAGGAGAATTTTGGCTGATTTCTGGGAGCGTCTAAAATCGGCAGCGACTGACGACTGCTTTTTTCTTCATAGTTGGCGAACTTTGTTACCTGTCTGTGGAGTGGAAAAAAAACACAGGTAAGACGGGTAAACAGGTGAAAGATGGGAATGTGGAAGAAAAAAGAAAAAGAAAGTTTTACTTTTAAATGCCAGAAAGCGTTTCACTTGTAAAACAAAAGATCAAGCAGTATTTATGGTTATCATACAATGACGTATCCCTTGGTGGACGTTTAAACTTGTTGTTCTTAATGTGTTACTGATCAACACTATGGTATGTGAATCTCACCTGGCCAGGTGCAGCACGGCCTCCAGGATGTTGGATCCATCTTTGGCGCTAGTTTCACAGAACAGAGTGTTGTATGTCTGTTGGTCAGAGACAGAAAACATTTAATGTTTTAATATTTTTATTAACTGCCATTCATTCCTCGAATTACAGGTTACAGTTTAAATAATTTCTCTCCAAGTTGGATGTGTAACAGGTAACTGTAAATGTAAATGTTTGGTAAAATTTTTTATTTTTAATTACCATGGCAAGTTTCTCCCCGTAGCTGGCAGGAACGCAGCCAATTCCATCTTGTCTAAGATCAGACTTATTACCCACAAGCATGATGGGAATGTCCTCGTGGGACACATCCTGCCAAGAAAAACAATGAACAATAATAATAATCATATTGAAATCTCTTGTGACAGGTTACGGAAGGTGTGCTGAACTTGTTTTACACTGAGCACAAACTTCTGAACACCACTGGCCGAATATACAACACACACACACACAGAACACCAGATCATATTGAATGCATGCTTATCCAACACTTACATATTGGCTGCATGTAAATGAAGAAAAACAAGCAGAATCATCAGTGTGACCTTTAAATATCTTTTGATAACACAAATGCTGCCAGCGTCACAGTGGACACACTTAACCATATGACTATATTATACATGTTTCTGATGCCTGGACAGCTCACTTCAAAGTGTGTCAGGTGGTAACCGTATAGCTGTGGACGGTATTGCTTTACCTCAATCATATCCACCCACTCTCTAATATTGAGGAAGCTCTTCTCGCAGGTGACGTCGTACAGCAACAAAACACCGTCTGCCCGGCGGAAGTAAGACTTCGCAATACTGCGAAACCTGAAAATAGCACAGGAGATGGCTCAAACTAGACAGTTACAAACCTCATGTACTCCACTAATGAAGTGCTATTTATTGTCAAGAAATAGCAACACGTACTATCCACACCAACACATACCTCTCCTGCCCCGCCGTATCCCAGAGCTGAAGCAGCACGGGCTCTCCGTCCACGATTAGTGTTTTCATCTGGAAATCCACTCCTGAAAACACAAAGAAGAGCCAGTCAAGAAGGAAGCAAGTGAAAGTGTTTAATAGCTGATCAGAATAACTACATTATACTATTTTAATGATCTTACTTCACAGTCTACAAAAATTAAGCATTAACCAGTCAGCTGAAACTTCCTCCAAGCTTTTATTTACAAGGCTTCTTGTAGAGAAGAGGACATGACATTAAAATGCTTGCTTTTAGTTTGTGTCCAGCTCACCCAGAGTTGCACTAGAGTTCATTTTGAATTCATTCTTGCAGAGGCGAAGCAGGAAGCTGGATTTCCCCACAGCAGCGTCCCCAGCTAACACGATCCTGTAAGCCTTCTCGGACGTCATGTAGCCCAGGTCAGTGCTGTCCTTGTCCTTCTTCTGTAGCGGTGACAGGAAGGTAGTGCTCTCCAGGAAACTTTTCTGCACATTTGCTTCAAGTTGAATTCACTTTATCATCAGCAATGATCATTTTGCAGTTTCCTCAACTCTTACTAGCGACGATTTACACATAATAAGTCCACAGCCATAGCTACTACAGAGCGAAATGTACCTTCTCATACTTTTTTTTTTCTACAGTGTCAAAATGTTAGGAAGAGACGAAGGGTCACAAAGTCTGGTAAGGTCTCTAAATAATTACAAATTTTTTTCCAGAAATCTGACTGTAACTTAAATTTCAACAATAACCCCAATAATCCTGTTTTTCTGACCTTTCTTACAAAATAAAAGAACCCTCTTTTATGACTCCTCTCATAATTTTCTCTCTCACCTGAACATTGATGGCACTGAGGGCCTTTCTCGTTGTTGGAGCTGGTGGTTCAGATGGCTTCCAGTCCAAAACTGAGCTGCTGTCTGATCCGAATGCTGATTCCCCATCCTGTGTCTCTGCTGGCTGTGATATAGACACAAAGTAGCAGATAGTTAAGCATTCAAGGCAAGAATACGCTTTTCCCCCCTGGAGTTAGCTATTTTCACTCTCTATGTGTTTAAATACCAGTTTGTATTTAATCATTAATTATTATCGTCTATGTAGGTTCTCAGTCATCCAGGTCATGGTGGTCTCAAGAGCTTGAAAAAGAGGGAATTAAAATGGTGTATGCATAGGTATCATAGGTAACAGCCCTATGGAACAACTTGGTCATCCCTTTTCAAACAGGTTAGTCAGAGAAACTTATTCAAGCGTGACGGTGCAAAAACGGGTCCATCCCAAGATCAAAACTCCCAAACACAAGCTAAACATCAAAGTGCAGGAGTACTTGGAGATCTATGCAGCAGAAACCCAACAGCCACTCCACAAATGCATGACACAACATTGAAGAGGCACCTCAACAGGAACAGACTCAGGTGTAGATCTACACTAAAAGGTAAAAGGAAGCTCTTTGGAGGGAAGACAGATGTTTTAAAGGAGGAGCAAAAGAGGCCATCGCCATGAACACTATGTGTGCAACAAAGGTTGGCAACGGTTTCCAGGCACTTCAACGCCCATTCAAGTCTTTCCACTGTTGTTGTAGGTGACCTCAATAGGTCACATGATAGGGTCGGGCGAGGCCTCACAGTGGCTTCACCCTTAACCCCCGGTGATGGTAATGCCTTTTTTCACAGCATGGCTCATGTGATGACGCACGCGATCAATAGCAGACCAAGAACCACCTCCAAAGGGGAACACCCCCACTAAGGGTTAAATACCTGGGACTCTCCATCTTTTGCTTTTATACCTGAAGAAACCTCTTAGATTGGAGGTGAAACGTCTCCACAGACTTGAATAAGCCCACTTCCTTTCTTCTTCAAGTTATTACATCTGTTGTGTCTGTTAGTTATTATGTTATTAAGTCTTAGACTTGGTAAAACAAATATGTAGCTATAAGCTAGACATGATTATGGTCTTACCTCAGTGTCAGAGAGTTCTCCGATTACACTGTCGTTGTTATCGTCGTCCTCCTTTTTTTTCTCCGGACTGTGATTCTCGTCCTCTTCTTCTTGACCTTTGACCTCATGCTCTGAGTCATAGCCTCCATGTGAGCCTCTGAGCGTCGACAGGCCACTGTCCACGTAGATCTCAGGTAGGCTGTCCTCCTCACACTCGCTGCTGTGCCTGCGCCTCAGGCCAGGGTCACACATGGCCAGGGCAAGGGTGTCACCGCTGGGCCGGCGGCTGAACAGAGGGTACTCGTCCATGCGCTGGGAGTACCTGAGGACGAGAAAGGCAATAAAAAAAAAAAACACAAAATCTCCTCCTGTGTGTGCTTCAGGTAATAGATCATTTCACACATAAAGTAGTTTTGTTGGTTTTCCTGTAAGATTTTTGATGGAATACCTGCGAAGCTAGATGTGAGGTTTTTTTTTTTATGTCCTGGACTTATTTTGGGTTAATACGCTCTTTTGTAATAACATTTACACAGTCTACGTTGTTTTTAATGAATAGTAATAAAGTACTAAAAACATATGATAGATCAATTTTTAAGTTATATATAAAACCTGTAAACAATATTTTAAAATGTTATGTGCATGTGTAGTTTTTGTATAAAGTACATGATCTTGTGTGCAATATATGTTGTTTTCATATTGCTTCTGCCTAAATGCCTGTAAAAGTGCCAAAAGGCAGAACCACAAGCTAAAACTGTAATAATTACATACCTGAATCGTTTTTTAATTAACTTTTCAGAGAGGCAAAACTAATCCTCACATACATTGTATTCACTGGTCAAAAGAAAATACTTTTGTTGTCTCGTTTTAAGATGCAAAAAGTTCTTATTAGTGCAAAACTGGGCTTGAATTTGCTGCTTTATGGTACAAAAACAAAACCTTTATGCCGGATAACTGCAGAATCTCATGGTTCAGCTTCTCACAGCGGCTTAAATAAATAACTTGCAGCAAAATCTACTAGACAAATAAAAATGTCACATGTTCTGGGAAAAGAAACCTTGTCAGT
The DNA here is from genome assembly GCF_057382185.1 of Mchenga conophoros. Lineage (NCBI taxonomy): Eukaryota > Metazoa > Chordata > Actinopteri > Cichliformes > Cichlidae > Mchenga > Mchenga conophoros. The sequence goes on along the minus strand of NC_140537.1, from coordinate 23,350,304 downwards.
TCCAAAAACATCTGAATGCACCGATAACTTCTGTCGGAGCCAAGTAATCTCTACAGTAACTTCAACATTTATTTGAAAAATAAAAATAAAACAGTTTAAATATATATATATTGTTTTTTAGGAAAACAAAATAATTCCATTTTTGGTGTAAGACCAGCTCTAGTGTGCCAGTGCAGAGAATATACAGATGATTAATGTACATTTAATGCACAGATGCTCTTCTTTGTCATCTGTGTTGTTTGTAGACCGTACCTGTCTAATAATGCATATGGTGATGTGTAGCAGATGCTTTTACTTCTGCTTCTTTCCTTAAATTCTCCTGGTGATCCTCCGTTAGACTGCTACACACAAGAAACAAAAATAAACTATAAAATGTATTGTTATAATCTTAGATGTGAATGATGTTATGTTGTAAGGCAGTGCATAGTTTTTAATGACCCCTTAGAGCCTAAATGATGAAATAATTCCCAGAAAATTTTTTTTTTCAAATTACTGATAAGTTAAATTAATGAAATAACATTTTGCACATATGAGCTTTTAGGATAAATTTATTTAAAGACTAATTACTTTTTAAAAATAGGCTGCAGTCCAATCAAATGAGTGGATCAAATCAAACTAAGATACGAAAATGTGCTAACTGAAGACATTTAAAATGTCTTTATTTATTTTGTGAATGAAGTAACTTTGTTAAGTGTTAAGATTTACCCTCGTTATCCTCTCCAGAGCTGCTCTCAGGCCATCATTGCCGTCATGGAGCTTCCTGTTGGCTGTCCTGCACGCGCGCACACACACACACACACACACACACACACACAGAGAAAAGACATTTTAAATGTAGGCAACCTTGTAAAATCTGTTTCAGCAGGTGTGTGTGTGTGTGTTATTATCTGGCTTACTGTAGAATCTCAATCTGATTCTCCAGGATGTCTCGTTCATCAGAGAAGTGTTTCATGAGCTCCTCGTCTCTGAAGGAAAACAGAGACAGACAGAGACACAGTTAGTGAATCTAAAGAAAAGCTTTACACCAGAAAGCCTCCTTCCTTCTTTTAAGGTGAATGTGTAAACCACTACATTGTGGAGCCAAATGTTACTAAATCTGAACACAAGCATATATTTATCTATCAATTTAAAAAAAAAACATATCTAAAGTGTTACATATTTTTGTATGTTCATCGCTGTTTAGGGCCTCAGTTTCTACACAAAGCTTAAACAACACAAACTCCTTAAATGTACGGATTACTTTTATTAGAGAGAGAACACCGACTCATAGTGTGTTAAAACATTTATATTTCTTCTTATTCAATCATCTTCCGAAAGAGAGAGACCCCCTGCACAGCCCAAACGCCAGTTGCAGGATCTCGAACATTAGAATCATAAACTGTGCCTCATATAGGTGTTATTTTGGTACTTTACACGTCACACAGTTTCAAACATTGGTTATAAAGTTCCTCTTTTCTGTGTCTTATCTATTAATATGCCTGTGCACTAAAACGTCCTGTTTTTCAGTCTGGCTGAGCACTTAGTTTATGAGTCAAAAGTGGCCTTGCTTTACAAACCTTCATGATTAAAGTACATAAAACAATATAATGAGAAAATAAGGATACTATGGATATTAATTACATGACACTTTCAAATGATAAATTCTACAAAGTCTTAATTTTGACTAATTCTTATATTGTTAAACCAGAAGGGGAAGCAACCAAAGTAAACTAAAGATGCAATACTTTAAAATAAATTTAGGATCTTCAGTCAAACAGCAGCTGCTGCAAAATATAACCAACATGGGTTATATGCCGTATCTCTAGTGGCCACTGGAGGCTGCTTCAGAAGTGAGGTGATTCCAATAGTAAACAAAAATTGCATACAGCCTGATACAGAAAACTGGCTTTAGCACTATGGTTTTCTTTTATTTACAATCTGCTGTCTGAAGGTAGGTAATGTAAAATATAAACATCTGGAAGAGGGATCCCTCCTCTGTTCTGCTTTTTCTTTTTCCCCTGCTAAATGGTTTATTGGGAAGTTTTTTCTTATTGTGATATGTAAAAACATAGTAGGTAAAAACATCAATCTTGAATCTATTATATATCCATCCATCCATCCATCTTCATCCGCTTTGTCCGGGGCCGGGTCGCGGGGGCAGCAGCCTAAGCAAAGAGGCCCAGACCTCCCTCTCCCCAGCCACCTCCTCCAGCTTATCCGGGGGAATACCAAGGCGTTCCCAGGCCAGCCGAGAGATATAATCTCTCCAGCGCAATTCTATTATATATTTTCAATAAAATCATCATAGTTTCCCCATTAAATAATGGCTGATATTTTTATACAGTCTTCTCCTTTTTTACACGTCTGTCACAGTTGTGCAAAGTTACTGAAAGACACGCGAGACTCCTCAGAGATGGAGGAACAAAAGTGTCAACCCAATGAGTCAGAAGCAGGCGGGGTTTTCTCCTCCCTTTGTCTCTGTTGCGTCTGTTACTAGGTAACGCTCCCAAAGATGTTATTGTACGTGTGAAGGCACTCCAGGATATCCTGTTTCAGCTGTGACAACACAATAAAATTCTCAGGAGCCAACATGCAGACAGACAACCAGGAGAGGTTGTGCCTCTGTCGTCTGTCTCTGTTACTCGGCTCAGGGGTGGGGTCGTGTGATAAGGTATTCTGGATTCTTCTAGAGTCAGTACATTTAGCTGGTATGAAGTGTATTCAGTGGTTTTACAAGTGTAAATATTTATTTTTCTCAAGTTCTCATTAATCTTTAAACAAGGAAAGAAAAAGGTGGAAATACAAACCTGTTCTGCAACTTCTTTTCATCAATAATGGAGGTTTAGACTTTCATGGTGTGCAGTGAAACTGTATGTGTTTAGAGAGAGCTAAATGATGTGAAGTACAAATCTTTTTTTTCTTTTTTTTGTTTCTTTTTTAATCATCGATGTAAAAAAGTAAAAAGAATAAATAACATGTGGCTAATTAGATGTGGTGCTCAACTTTAACTCCACGGACCACACGTCAAAATCTGTACCGAGGGTTTAAATTATTTAACAAAAGCAGCCAAACCGATTTACCGCTCGGAGTTGATGCTTTGATCGGTTAGCTCGGTCTTCAGCGAGTCCATCTCACTCTGCAGGCAGGCGACTTTGGTCTGAGACCTCAGCAGCTCCTGCTTTAACCGCTGGTTCTCCTGCAGACGCACAGACAAGCAGCAAAACAGAAGATTACAGCTGTGTGTTGTAAGCAGGAAGCATAATGACTGTATAAATGAGTTCAAATACATTCACTCTCACCAGTGTTAGCTCATTGATCTTCTTCTTCAAGGCCGGGCTCTCGTCTTTCACTGTGATGTTCTTGTACTTCTCCTCTATCTGGTAAAGTTGAAATGTATAGGATAAAGATTATTCGACCTACTCACTCTTGTGGGCTACTTTTACTTGTACATGCATCCAGAAATGTCGATTCTAATTGGTTCAAAAAAATAAAAATAAACAGCTCTTACAAATCAGTTTCAGAGGAGTGGGGAAAAAAAGTTTCATAAAACGGCTAAATTTGTACTATTTAAACATTTTAACCTGATGACTTTCGGGATGCTTTTTTCCGTGCATGTTCTCAGACCTGATGCAAATGCTTGGACACATACACAGATGTCTTCATTAAGACCAACCCAACACAATAACTTGCTTCTCTGCATGCTTGATCTGCTCTTCAAGATTGTATGAAATCACTTCCCTTGTAAACAGCTGACTTGAAATCTTCAGTAAGAAGGACCTCAGTCAGATTGAGAAGCAATAGTAGATTTTTCTTATCCAAATATTTACTGTGAAGTTTCAGTTAAAGAGGTCCAGCTGAGATTTAATGGACTCTGTGAAGCTGCTTCCTGCTTTCAAAGATGTTAAGTTCTGAAATGGACCCAGAAAATTATTCTTCATCCTCAATAAACACGAGATATATAAAATCAAAGGTTTATTTACTCAATTAATTAATCATTAAGAAAAATGTGGTATAAATTGAATGGTATACCAATCAATTTTAAACCCGATTCCATTAAAGTTAACATTTTACATTGTACTAATATATTTACTAATAATGTACTAATATAATTAAAATGAGTTAAAGTCAGCATTTTGGATCTAGATTTGTTTCGAGCGTAAAATCCTTATCGTGTCAGTATCATATAAATATGTTTAAAACCACCACTACAGCAATTGTGTTGTAAAAAACCAGAACTCAGTCAGACAAGTTAAAAATGTACCATCTGCATCCTCTGGATCTTACACTGCAGCTCACACACTTCAGTTTCATAACTTCTTCGTAATTCACTCAGCGAAGCCTCTGCTCGCTTCTTCTCCTGCAAAAGCACAAATACAAACCCCCCCAAACAGAAAATATATCAATCAGTTGCATCAGAAAGGCAGTTTACTGTATGATTTGTGTGTTTGTGTATGTGTGTGATTGGCTTTTGCTTCTTACTCTGCATAAAGCCATTTTAAAGTGGATTTTAAACCCCTTGATGAAGGGTCTGAGGAATCAAAAACTTTTTTTTAATGTACAATTTCCAAAATAAATTCCTCCGTTACAGGTGCCAGGATATGACAGTGTGAATATCATGGTGTGAGAGGATACAGGTGACCGCCCTCTAATTTTGTGTGCTTTTCTTAGACAAAACAAACAGTAGAGCCCGAGTCAGCTGAGTCAATGGAGAACACTTACATAACTTTAGGCACAGTGATAAAACAGAGTTTATATTCACAGCTTTTAAAGAAACGTCAGGACCACAGATAAAATCAACATGTTTAAATAAATTCAATGGTTTGTTTCCTGATATAACAAGTGATGCTTTATGTTTCTGCCAGTCTTTGTCAGCTTTTCTTCCTTTTATTGCATTTTATTTCATGTTATGGAAAGCTAAATGCTGTTATCAAAGCTTATCATTTTCCACAAAACACTGATTATGTGTTCTGCTGGATTTTGGGAAATATCTGCCGCTTTCATGAGGCTCCAAATCTGGGGGCTTTTAATTCATAGACGATATATTAAGACATAAACAGACCTAAATTTAGGCATTAAAAAGCTGCTGTAATAACAAATTTGCCTACTCTAGCTGTGGATGTGGATACGTTTGACAAACAGACAGAATTCATAGAGATTTAACTTCATCAGTCAATAAAAAGCAGGTTAAACAATTCAAAGTTCAGGTCAGCCACATGCTGATGTAGCTGACCTGGCTCTTTATAGATTATCATCTTCATCCACACACCACCATCCTTATCACCACCAACACATACAGCCTTATCATTTTAGAATAGAGGATAAAACATGCCCCAGCACCTCGAGTTATCTGCTGTTTTATATCCACAGAGTTGTGAGAGCAGCAGGCGTGTCTGAATTGGGATCAGTAAGCTGCTACACGGCTGCGTATGTTTGTTTGACATGAGGGAAGAGCTGAACAAACGCGCCCTGCTTATCACTTTGCCTACACAAACTCCAGGGAAAGAAACGCATCATAGCAACTAGCCGAAAAAAAGCAAACAGTGTAAAAACACAAAGTCACGGGTCTGCAGTGGAGGGTCTCATATGTGTGTCGTGTGGGCTAGGTATTGGTCCCACCTGCTCACGTGTTTTTCTCTCGGTAGCTTGAATGCGTTGGTCCATTTCTTCCTCCATTTCACTGAGCTGCATTGATGCTTGGTCCTGCGCTCTGTAACACAGTAATAAGATCACCTCACTAGACTCCAGATATTTCTATCCATGTGATCCAGGCAGCTGACGCTAACTTAACTTTCTGATTTGTGACAGTATTTATTGTTCGCCTGACATTTGGATTGACACAAAACATTTGTAATTTCTTAGAAAACAAGCTTGACTATCAGTGTCAAACAGTCATGCTACTTTTGTCCAATCATACATAAGAACATTTTTGAAGCCAGATACTGATGTTAGACGAGAGGGCCTGACTCACACTCTTCTTTCCTGTTATCCCTACTCCCCCAAACTTCACTGCTGGCACACAACTCGGGTTCTCCTGGCACTGGCCAGACTCAAACTTGTCCATCAGACTGCCAGACAGGGAAACGTGAGCTTGACTTTTACTTCCACTGCTCCTATAAGCATTGGCATGCTTTGCACCGATCCATCCAATACCTGACATTGTGCTTGCATTTAGCTCTTGACCTTGGAAACCAATGACATGAAGCTCCCTGAGAACAGTGTTTGTGCTGATGTTAAATGCCAAAGGAGGTTTATAACGCGGTAATTACTGAGTCAGCTGCGCATTAGAGACTTATGTCCCTCACAACTCAGTAATCCCGCTCATAATATTAAAATGTTTTGCTAATTTAGGAACAAGTTGCTGTAGTTCTTTTATTCTTCCACTTTGCGATAACAGCCACTGTGACAACGTGGATGAGCAGTTGGAATACTCTCCACTTGTCTCAGAAGTATTGACTTTTTCCACATTAAGCACATTATTCTCTACCTATGTTTATTTGCTATGATTTGCTATTGTCAAAGTAATATTGCTGCACCTACTACCCTGGGTTTGTTTGTGTAAGCTTTATGTTGCCATCAAAATCAAACATTCAGCACATTAAAGCAAAGACTCTGTCACAGGTTGCTTTGTATTTTTTAGGCTGCAGAATTAACTCCTTTGTGCATACTTACATCGACTGTTCTCAGCCTTCGTGTACGTCAGGTGTAGGGAAAGGCCCAACCAGAGTTTCCTGATTTTTAAAGTACTGATGATGTCATGTCTGACATCAACAGGTCAAACTAAGAGGTTCAGTCTACATTGATGCACTGGTAGTTATATGTTTTACTTATGATCTGGTTGCTCAAGTCTCTCTCCTGTGGTTCATACTCGTCCTGTCTACATCTTTGCCACATGCTCATTAGGGTGGCTGTAGTTCAGTATGTAGAGCAGGTCATCTGCTAATCGTTCACAGGTAATGACTGATCATATATGTGTGTGTGCATGATGCTCACCGTTTGATGGCAAGTGCCAAGTTCTCCATCTCTGAGTTCTGCTGTTTGATCTCTTTGGTGAAGTTGAGGATGACTTTCTCAAATTGAGGAATCAGTCTGGGCTCAGTCAGACTGATGTTCTGATACAGTGTTGCTGCTTGCTCACGCCTGGAGAAAAATCAGGAGATAAATTAGCTCGCTGCAAACAAATTTTTGCTAGCAGAAATTGAGGGTTACATTAAAGAATTTTGGTTTGTACGGTTTGATTCATTAATATTTTTGTAGTTTTGTTTATTAAAAAAAATAAAATCAAGATGCGATTGAAGTGAAGCCTTCCTGCTTTAATTCAATGGTTTTGCAAAAGGATGGCAGTAACTGTTTAGACAATATAAACATTTTTATACACAGTGTCCCATTTTCAGAGCTTCAAAAGCAATTGACCACTGTGCATGATGACAGAATTATTTTGATGATTAAGAAAAAAAACTTTACAACATCTAACCAAGTTAAGAATAAACTCTTGAAGAGGAAGACATATCATTGTCAAAGTCTACAATCAAGAGACATCTTCATGGGTTTACAACAAAATGCAAACCACTGGTTAGATTCAAGAAGATGAAGGCCAAATTAGCCTTAGCCAGAAAACACAATAAAATACAGTGATGGAAACATGTTTTGGACAGATGAAACTAAGGTTAATTTGTATCGAAATGATGGGAAGAGAAAGGTTTGTATGGCTGTGACTGGAACTGGGTCACAAGTGTTTATTGATGATGTGACTCCTGATAGAAGTAGCAGGATGAGTTGTGAAGTATACAGGGCTGTACTCTCTGCTAATACTGATCAGGCACAGTGTAAATTCACAGTGCAAATGGATAATGACCCAAAGCAGACTGCAAAAGCAACCCGAGAGTTTCTCAAGCTAAAGAAATGACATAATCTTCAATGGCCAAGTCAGTCACCTGATCACAACCTAGTAGAGCCGCTTTCAGTCATGAAATAAGACAATAAAGGCAGAGAGACCCAGAAACAAGCAGCAGCTGAAGGTGTCTGCAGTAAAAACCCGGCGGAGCATCTCAAGGGACGAAACACAGCATTTGGTGATGTCCATGAGCTTTAGACCTCAGTCACTGACTTCAATGGATTTTCATCTGGGCTTGGTTGTAGTATAAAAAATGTCTATAATTCCTAAACAGTTCGTAAAAGTTTTTTTTAAATCCCCTTAACCCTGTAAGACCCAACTAATCAAAAAATAGCCAGAAAATTCTGATTTTTTAGAACTTATAACAAACTTATAACAAAATCCACAAACATTTTTTTGCTATATCATGTTGTGTATGATATATTTTTATGATATATGAATTATATATTGTTTGTATGGCATTTCATACATTGGGTGTGTTTGGCAACTTTATGTTAACAACAGTGTTAATTTTAGACAAAAAAAAGGAGTTTTGTCCATAACATTTTGAAATTATGGCAAGTGCTGATGATGTTGATGAGAACGAGGTCTCAGAAACTCATGCGTCAAATATGATACAAAGGTCATTATAGGGTTATATTTAAAGCTGAAAATGCACTTCACTCACGTCTTGAATGTCTATTTAAAATCCGCTGTAGGGTACACACAGATAAAATAACAAACAATTCTGTCTTTGTTCGGACTCAGCTGAATATGCTCTAAAAACAGACATTATCCAACAAATTCACAAGAGGTTTAATTATTTATTGAATATTTTTTGAGTATTTGTTTTATATTCTTAATAACAATGGCGGTGTGGACACACAAAAAATGTACCTTTTTATTATTAATTAGATAAATGGCAGACAACAGATTATTTCTTGTAGGTAACACTGGATTACAATAACAGGGTTAAAAGTCTTTAACTGTGGGAAAATGTTTCAAATGATAAAAATCCTGATGTTTTCCTCGCAATTGTGCATTTGGAGTTCTGATTTTCATTTGATCTGCTAACAAGACTGATGTTACGATATGAAAAATGGAGTGTAACAAATGAGTCAGGGTGTAGTACAGCTTTAATTACACTAATATTAAACAAAATAAACACTAAATAAACAATATTGAGAATGCCTTAAGTCAACACTCCTTTGACAGGTAGACAAACTGTTCTACTTTATTCTGAGTGGCTGAAGAAAGTATTTCATCAGCTTGGTAGAAAGTTTGCTATAAAGTTTGTTCTATCTACCGCTCCACCCTAACAGCAATTAACATAATTGAGATATTTAGCAAATCTACATTTTTGTTGAGCCTTTAAAGATTATTTAGCAAGTAGAAAACAAAACGATTTGTGTGTCAGTTTAAGTAATATCTGATGTTGGAATAACTCTTCTAATTTTAAAGACTGATTTTTAATGAATGCTTCTTTTCATGTATGTCACTTTGCTTCCCAGTGACACAACCTGTCGTTTATTTACCCTGAAAACAAAATAGCTTTCCTGGTGTGTGTTAAACCCGAACTCAGAAACGCAAAAGCCGAAAGAATGAAATCAAATGAAGAGACCCAAATTAAACCCTGTAAAATTTTGTATTTATATATGAAATTTGTGTTCAAACACAATTTTTGTAAACAGTTGATCATGTCAACAAATGCAGAGTAGAGACATTTGACCCCCCTAGAAGAAAATTCTTGAAAACCGAGCAGTGAAAGCCTTTTATAGGTCAAACCATCTTTCCAGGCTCGGTCTCCATCAGCTGAGAGACTGAACAAAGTTCATAACTCATTAGATCAGTCTCAAGCATAAAGAAGGAAGAAATTGATTTTTTGCTCTTGACTTGTCTTCTTGTTCTCACACAAAATATCTTTTCAACTCCTGAAAACAGACATCTGTCTGAAGTGAAGCGTGTACTGGGTTTTCCAAACTATCCTCCCTCAGCTGACTGATGTAACAGTGACTATAAATGCTTGAAGATGAAAGAGTGCATTTATCCGACGGCACCACCGTGACAATCAATGTCCTGATGCCGCAACACAACAGCATGAGCAAAAGTCCCATGTAAGGCCAGTGGCCACATGCACGTGGATAGGTCTACAGTGTGTGTAAAGCGAGTAAGCATTATCGAGCCCAGTCATTGGATGTGATCATTTTCAGAGAACTGTTTTTATCACTTAACCCTTTAAGACCTACCATAGAACCAAGTTCGCCAGAGCTTATATTATATTTTTACATGCTGTGGAGCCATTTTTGGGAGCATTTCAAGTTGCTATACATCAATACAACCATTATAGCCCAAACTTTAATAATATGTCTGCATTAGGTGCATAGTAATTACATAAATTGCAAAAAAGTGCAATAAACTACAAAAAAATTGAAAATCGTTTTTGTTTTTTTAACATATATTTCTAGTTAGAGAAATTTAAGAGTCTTATCCCTCAAAACTGTAAATACAAAAAAGTTACACAAACTAGTTTCCCACCACAGGAAATTTATTTTGAGTGTCTTCATAGTTTTATTTTTGAAATACACCAATTTTTATATACTGCAGGAAAAACGAAAATAAATATTATAGTGCAAATTTGCAAAATAACAGCATATGCATCAAAATAAACTACTTCCAGCAGTGCAATATGAGTCTTAAGCATCCCAGAAACGATACAGAAAGTCATAAAGTCAAACATAACTTTTTAAAACACATAACAAGTAAAACACAAGCTCATAAGGCCCCATTCGTAAAAAACTACATTTCCGCAAAATGACGTCACTTCCGGTTTCGGGCAGGTCATGCGGTCATGTGATAGTTCGCGCTGATGGACGTAGGAAGTGTTACAAACAGCTGATGGATCGGCGAAGCGTGTTTCTGGAATATCATGTTTTTGTTGCTGCAAGTGATTTTTATGCAGTTTTTGCAAAGCTTTATGTGGAAGGAAACTGTGACCTAGGACAAGCTGATGGCATAAGATGTAAGTACAACTCCTCCAGTTTCATATGCAAAAAAAATTATTGCGCTAGCTTACTTGGTTGCAGAGCTACCGGGATTTAAAAATAGTTACGCAAAACAGAGCGTGCCCGCTCCGATCGGCTGTAAAGGGTTAATACTGATTTATGAATAATTCAAGCATAAAAAATGCACCTAACTCACAGGATGAGCCACATACACATAACAAACCACTTAGGAAATAATCAGTTTTAAACTGTATTTTAGGCACTTTGTTACTAGCAGCTTGTTACAAAAACACATCATTTATTCTCATTTCCTTAGCTGAATCTACAAAAATGCAAAACATAAAGAGAAACGGAGAGAAAAAGCTGAACTGGACTGAATCAGTTGCACCATGTCTTATGAATCCAAATTTTAAATGTTTGGTTTCAATCATAGTCAGTGTGCACGATGGAGATCAGGAGAGAAGTACAACAGTCAGAGTCTACAGTCATCTGTAAAACACAGAGAAGGCTCCGTCATGGTTTGGGGGAGTGGCTTCATGTTTCAGCATGACAATGCTCCCAAACACACTTCCAGAGCAGTAAAAGCATATTCAGATAGAAAAAACACAGTGGAACACAGTCAGTGATGGACCGGCCTCCTCAGAGCCCGAATCTCAATATTATTCAAGCAGTGTGGGATCATCTAGACAGATAATCGAACAAAAGGCAGCCAACATCCAAAGAAGAGCTTCATATGTCCTTCAAGAAGCCTGGAACTATTGCTGAACATTAGAGAATGAGACGGTGTTAAAGAATAAAGGAAATATCAACTCATAAGAATGCTACCAACTCTGTTTTTCCCTTATATACTATATTTCCATGTATGTTTCCAATCATTTTCCATTTTCCTAACAAAATATAAAGAAAAGAGAAATGACTTTGCAGAGTGCTGTAGGGGAGACCGGGGATAGTTGTAACGTGGGTCAGTTGTAACACTTCCAATTTCTCCAATCAGGGCTAAGTTTCAAATGATGTGATTCATCCTGTGCATGCCCAATTCAGTTCTGCTATCACATGTGAAAAATCAGCACATTTTGTCAAACACAGACAATTTAACACGAAAAAAAGTAATTTGTATGCCAAAAAGTAAGTTTTTCTACTTTATTTCAATTTGTAATAGCATTATCTGCTTTGCAGTTAAACTCATCAAACTTAAATTATGTTATTTGTATGTCTATGGGGATATATTCTGTGTAGGTCTTTAGTGCTAATGTTTTAGCCGTTGGCTGTAATGTTAGCTAGTTCGTGGCTATAGGAGTCTGGGTCAGTTGTAACAGCAACAGTCTGGGTTAGTTGTAACAATAATGCAGATGTTAAAACTTACCACACTATTACTTTAACTTATATTAAACAAGTTGGGGCAACGACATCAGCAGAGAGAGGTTCACTGGTCGCCTTTGTATATGCGGTTAATGCCATTGGCAACACAATTCCTCCACTGTTTGTGTTCCCACACATACATTATGCAGACCACTGTGTCAGAGATGGACCAGTAGGAAGTACTGGTAGTGGAAATAAATCAGGATGGGTGCAAGAAACAGATTTCCTCATCTTTCTGAGGCACTTTGCAAACCACACAAAGGTAAGCCATGATAAAAAGTAATGGAATTGCGATGCTGGTGAACAACTACATTTTTTCAGCTTCATTGTTATGTTCAAAAGTTGGTGCAAGAGTTGTAGGTTATAATGCCCACTGATCCAATGAGGCCAAACTCAAGGAAGACCAACCAAAATTAATGAAATATTCAGTTGCAGAAAATTCCATAATTTGTCTTTTTTGGGGGGTTGGTATATGTTCAAAAGCTAGATTTCTGCATTCTGTCACACACACACATAGCTACATAAATGGCTTTAAGTGCATTCGTGTGTTGAATAAAAAAGATTACATGTTAATGTTTTGTCAGTACCCTTATTTCATTGTGTTACATTTCACCCCAGGATATGTTACAACTAACCCAGGCTACCGCAGGCCCACCACCCGCAGGAGGCGCCATAGGGGTCTGGTGCATTGTGTGCCGGGTGGCGGCCAGGAGCGGAGGCCCTGGCGGACTGACCCCCGGCTGCCAAGACAAACTATAACTGAAGATAAATTAAACAATCATAACAGAGCATTTTAACTTTGAATTTTTGTTAGGAATTACTTTGATTTATGGATTAATGGCACAATTGTTAAACATGGTTTGGAGTTTGCTCCCTTTGTCTGCTTTTATGTTAGAGCATGAGTGATTTGCACAGCTTGCGCCTTCCCATACACCTGTGTGTGTGAGGGGGGTCACCATTAATGCCTGTCTTTAGCTTACATGAAACGTGAACATCCAGAGATTTTCACACAGGCGCACTCTCATTTTCATATTATTAATAATGATTTTAGTCATGGATGGAAATGGATTCGTCGTTTTGTAGCAGCAAACTTTGAAATGTGCTCTGGATCTTTCCCAGAGTTCACCTTTTTAAATTAGATGTGTGCTTTATTTCAGAGGTGCTATTTTCCCTGTGAAGATTAATTGTCACTATCACATTTACGCACACTGCGCTCACTGTTGAACGCACTCATATCTCCTGAACATTTCCATATTTTAAACACATCCGCCCGTCTGTACCCATCGCCCTTACCGGCCAGAGAACAGCTGTGCACTCTCACCTGGGGATGAACTTGGCCTGCTCGTTCAGTCTGCTCTCAAAGTCTTCCCAAGCAGCAGACGGGTCGCCTCCTTCTGACTCCATGTCCGCCTCGTAGCGGTCGTGAAATCCGCTGATGAACTCTTGCAGGGTGACAGTGCCGTCCTTGTCGACGTCCAGCTGGTCAAATATTCGGTCAGCCTCTGCTGCTGACACCTGTAGCTCTGCGCAGATTGTGAGAAACTCGTTTCGTTCGATCTGCCCGGAGTTGTCCACATCGTAGGTGTGAAAGAGGGACCGCAGCCGGTCCTGTTCCTCTGCGCTCATTCCCTTGATAGGGGGCTGTGGCTGGCTGGGGTAAAAAAAAAGAAAAAAAAGAAGGCGTTTCGGTAAATTACAATTACCACCGAGACGACGAAACCTTGAAACCTTACAGGAACGCCAGCGTTTTACTTTCCGGACACCAGGAAAAAACAAAAGTAGTCCAAACTCCAAACTTCCAGAGTTAATCCGCTCCTATCCAAACATTACCACAGCTGGTGTGCCCTTACAAAAGTTTTGATCAAAGAAATCCATTTTAAACAATCCAAACTATCATTAAAATAAAAGCATTTGCTCCCGCGTAGCCTTCACGCGAGATGTTACAGATTGTTGTAGCCAATGGCCAGCTGGACGGAAAAAGCTGCTGTGTCTCACTGCCTCAGGTAACGCGCCTGCCATCGCTACCTGCCAGTGTGATCACTCCCCTCTCTATTCCTAACAATAGACCTCTGGGCTTCAGGCCAAATGAAAGTGGCTCTGTGGCGAAAGCCTATTATCGTTCTAGCTGAATAAACTGAAGTTTCTGTAACTGAGGGAAGAACAGACTGACACACACGTAGTCTAGATTTCCATTTTTTCCAGGCCCAAATTATTATTTGACTATTAATCACATTAAATAGAGGCGAATATTAAAAAAAAAACCATGTATACATAAATATTAATTTATTTATCTGTTTCAACACAATAATATTAACTGTTTGATAGTAGACTTTACGTTTATATCATACTGAGGACCTTTCAAATTCAAATCAGTTTTATTTATATGGTTTCAAATCACTAAAACAGTTGCCTCAAGGCACTTTATATTGTGAGATAAGGACCCTACAAAAACATGGAGAAAACAGAGAAAACCTCAACATCAAGTGTTTGCTCATGATCACCTATGAGCAAACACTTGATGGCAGTGGCAAGGAAAAACTCCTGTTTAATAGGAGGAGACCTCCTGCAGAACCAGGCTCAGGGAGGGGCGGCTATCTGCCTGGGTGAGGGGAGGAAGACAGGACAAAAAACATTCTGTGGAAGAGAGGCAGTGATTTGTAACGACTAAACATGTAGAGAGTGAAAAAAGTGAGTGAGCAAGAAACACTCAGTGCATCATGGAAAGCCCCCAACAGCCTAAGCCTACTGCAATATAACTAAAGGGGGATGCAGGGTCACCTGATCTAACCATAACTATGTGCTTTATCAAATAGGAATGTTTTAAGCCGAATCTTAAAAGCAGAGAGGGTGTCTGTCTCCCGAATCCAAACTGGGAGCTGGTTCCACAGAAGAGGGGCCTGGAAGCTCAACACCCTGCCTCCCTGCTTCTACTTTGAAATATCCAAGGATCCACAGGTAAACCAGCAGTCTGAGAGCGAAGTGCTCTACCTGTTTGATATGGTACTATGAGGTCTTTAAGATGAGATGGCTCCTAATATTTTAAGATTTTGCATGAGATGGGAAGGATTTTAAATTAAATTCTGGATTTAACATGGAATTAATGAACACACACCAACATGGAAGAAATATGTTCTCTCTAGTCTTTGTAAGTATTCTCATTGCTGCAATTTCCCATTTCCACTGCAGTTTATATGGGAAAATACACAAAAATGAACAAAAACATACTAAAATACTCTAATGTTACACTAACAGGTATCATAATGAGCCTGACGTCCTTGTCTTATAAAGTAATCATTTACAACAGGTTAAAGAAACCTCACATGTAGCTTTCAGATTGCTAAAAAGTAATTGCACCTTCTACCTTGTGATTGAAATGCTGTTTCTACATCAAAATTACTTTATTTGTTCATCATCTTCATCACTTTTTGGCACACTGGCACATTTGCCTGATTTTCCTGCTCTGCCATGGTAACACAGCCCAACCTACTCTTGTTATCTAAGGATGGTTTCCTTGTGTGAAAAACATTAGGATCCATTGACAAAAAAGCTCAAATTTGCGTGCAGTACGTGGAATACAATGAAGTCACCAAGCACATTGTTCAGTTTTTACTGCCTATGGCAGGTTAAGCAGCAATCCTCCAGCTGGATGCCCACTGACCTGATTTTACAGACTGCTCTGCAAACCAGATACCTCAATCGCATATCTTACAAAATGTGACAGCTGTGATATTGTTAAATTTTGTTTAACACACAAAAAATCTAGATTAGTACATCACACTTTGTTCTTCAGTAAAAATCAGGTTAATGAACCAGATTATTGGTTATGCTTCCTGTTTAAGGACATGTCAGCAATGCTTGGTCCACATTTTCATAAATAAATTGTCATCTAATTTATCTTCATATTCAGCTTCCTGTCAGGTCAAAGTATCAGTTTCTGTTATCCTAAACTACACGATCTGTACCCACAAGAATAGTTGGATTCAAACCTTTCATAAATCCTACTCTACCATTAAAGAAGACCGCCCCATGCAGGCAAAAGCATATTTTACACATTTTGCTATGACAAGTTGCTGTTAGCTACACTCAGAGCACTCAGGCCTTTTCACCTCTCACCTGGACAGGACCTGCTCTTTTTTATTCCAAGCTGAGGAGTCTGTGTCTTCTTCAGCATCATCTTCTTCCTCCTGGTGCTGTTCTTTGAAGCCACTAAGGAACTCCTCTAAGGTCACCGTGCCATCCTTGTCGACATCCAGGCGATTGAAAATGCCTTCTGCTTCCTGGGACGAGACGTGGAGTTCTTGGCAAATGGTGTTGAATTCATTTTTTTCAATCCGCCCAGAATTATCCACATCGTAGGCATGAAAGAGAGAGCTCAGGCGCTTTTGTTCCTCCTCCCTCTTTTTCTTTGCTGCTGCCATAGTTTTGTTTTTAATTTCTGCAGCAATCTGGCTTTTAGATTTGAAAGCGAGTATTTGCAGATAATAAAAAGAGCGAAAAAAAGTACTAGAAAAACAGGCAGAGCCTACAGGAGTTTAGCTGTTAGGTAAAGTGAAATTAAATTCAGAGCTGGATTTCCATTTGATAGTTGATAGCCAGTCATAAGGTTAAACCCCATTGTTGGAAGGAGACGGAGTGCAGCTCCAGGAATAGACTCACTCCTTCTGATATGTTTCTTTTATATCCTCCCCCTCCTGTCTCTCTTTCTTTTTTATAGGCATGCAATACTGATAATAAACTATTTTAGGACCATAAAATGTGGTGTTGCAAATGCTGTTAAACCAAACAGCATCAAGCAAGAATCCTAACAGTGTGGCCAAAATCTGCAAAACCAGCAACTGCATAAAAACAGCACTTTTTTGTGTTTTGCCCTCAAACAAGTTAAAAGTAAACCCTCGGTATTGTCTTATTAAAGTGCCACTGCTGATGTGGTTCCTCCTTTGACTTTGTAACATAGTTGGCCATTCACAGCATATGAATTATGTTTCCTATCTTTGATTATTAGTACTCATTGGAGTTTTTATTGGAAGGCTCTTTAAACCTGGAGTCATACTAGTGCAAAACACACTGCTAGTCCTGCTATGATGATACCAGCAATGCTACACAGGAATGCAAATTATAGAAATTTGAAAGTACTCCTGCATCTTTTATTTTTGCTAATTCCATGTACAACATCATGCCTTTGTAGCCAGACTGTAATCTTTACATTTTAATGTAAAATATAATCAGACATATTATTAAACCCATTGCCCCCATTTCATGTTTTATAAACAGTTTATTAAATCTTAGTATTCTTAGCTTCTGTTTTTAGTTTATTTTTAGTTTATTTGACTCAATTCAGATGAAAAAAACAAGCTCACAGTTTTGCTCTAAGTAGCAGTAACCCACTACACCACTACAAAGTCAGCGGCACATACAAACAAAAGCAGTTTTTTGTTTGTTTTTTTAAATTTTAAGTTGTAAAATACGATGAGATGGGTTTTTACCTAACAACATTAACCTGAGTTAAAAGTAGAAAAACAAGCAGCCTTTTAAAAAATTCCCGCAAAGTTATATAATGACAGAAAATATTTAATGCTTAGACGATACACCCTTCAGATTTCTGCACATCTGATAACAATCTTTAAACGCATGCAGTCAAGCACATATACCGGTATTAAATGCTTTTTAGTCATCCTTGAAAATAGTCCCTCAGACCATGGCAGACCTCATTTAGCCTGTTGCTCATGTAATAGCATAGAAAAATAAAACTAATAATGCTACATACTTGGCTAAATCAACATTTCCCTCTTTGATTTGTTCAATAAATATTTCGTGGAGATATAACTGTCAGGGTCAGGACAAAGGGGAAACATTAACGGTGCTGTTCACTTCTTTGATCTCGTGTTCAGTGGGTAGATGTGCACAGCCATAGAGATGAAGCACCTTCAGCCTAAAAGGAGACAAACATGGAACCAGATCATAGGTGCCAGCATGCATTTTTCATATTTTGTAACTACAGAAAGACATTTGATTTGGGTATAGATTGCTCCTTTATTCTGCCATGTCACTCACTTATTAGATCACTAGCAGCTGACTTTCATATTTTCGAATAATTTCCACCAATTAGATCATCATTGCATTAATTACTGCAGTGCTGACATGCTTTATTTTCATGGTCAGTTACAGTGTGCTCATGATAAGATGGAAGGAAAGTCTTTTTTTTTGCAACTTTCGTAACTGTCATATGCTACGAAAACATCACAGAGTTTCACACTGCATAATCATGTCTCAGCATGTAATTTGTTTAGTGTGGCACTCATATATGGTTTTACACTCGTATGAACTTCTAAAAGATTGTTCAATTGAATTTAGGAGACAGATACAATATAATGAGCAGAGTGTCAACTCAGGCAGACCCATTAAATGGAGCCCACAGTCCTGTGACATCAGCTGACCTCAGTGCCTGTCCTCAATATTTGATGGCTCAGCTGATATCCTTCTGCACATATTATTAGGACATTTTATAAAAGGTTCACTATTTAAGTTGTCCCAGTCTCCCCGCTACATCCCCGATTCTCCTTTTCGTGTGACACAGCTTCACCAGATGCTACTAGATAAACTACAGTCCATCCAGAAAGTACTTTTTTTTACACATTTGATTGTGTTACAGCCTTATTCTACACACACTGCCCATCATTGATAAACATCATTTATATATGAGCTAATTATAATTTTATCCTGTAAAAGGTCATGGGGGGTGAACCTAATGTGTTCGTGTGTGCTACATTTAGAACTGCAACAGTGGAAAACCTTTGACATTTAAATATGTAGAGAAATGAATAGAAATTGAGTTTGAAAGCGTGTGAAGAGCAGCTACTGCAACCTTCTGAAACACTGTATTGATACGTCCTTGTGTTCATTCTGCTCAGTGGAATTAATGGCAGTACACAGTGACTCTGCATTTTGTGCAGAGAATAAAGAAACATCTTTGAATGCGTGTTTTTACCTCTTGCAATGTTGGCAAAGCTTCAGTATTTTCTTTACGGTGATGTGGCAGAAACTGAGTTTGATGGTATGAAGATGTCTGTTGCAGTAATTTGCTAGCAGAGAAACCCTGGGTCACATCATGCACACACACACACACACACACACACACACACACACACACACACACACACAGGTGAGGGTTCACTTGTTCGTCACTGACACTAGCACATTGATCACATGTGGTGAGACGTGCTTTGTACCCTCTGTTTCCGGTGCTGGTGGAGCTGAGATCCAGCTGCTGAAGTCTTGTGCAGCCCAGAGCCAAAGACTGAACACCTGCATCTGTTACTGCTTTACAGCCACTCACATCAACAGCTCTAACTCACACAAACAAAAACCCACATGGATATCATAGATGTTAATTGTTATGTCAAGTATGAAAATATGAATTTAACTTTTTATTTTCTAAAGTAAAACATATTTTTATACAGTTCCTCTGGCCGGTTTCTATTGATAAGAACACCGCTGGCAATGCTTGGTTCTTATTAATTATGTGCACTTTGCTTCCCTTTGCATATGTGTGGATACCTGATACAAGGTGAATATTTGCTGATGCTATGCAGTGTCAGGTCAGTGACTCCAGGACAGGAACTGAAGGACAGACTCTGAAGTTCAATGCAGTTCTGGAGCAAAGTATCAACTATGGCATGAGTGACCTGTTAGCGGCAGGGACTACGTTTAGAGCACTATTAAAGACAGAGCTGCAACTCCATAAACATTCAATGTGTAGATTCAGATTGAGTCACAGAAAACTATCCACCTGTAGTCCTGTGAGATTCAGTGAAATGAGGCTTTTGAGCCGTGCTGTCAACCCAGTGAGGCTGTTTACGGTGATTTTTGGCACTCGTCCGATGTTTAGATGCTGAAGGCCGGAGCACATCTGGATATGAAGACATGCAGAAATGTACAAGGACTTACTTTTTCACATGCTAAATCATGTTTAGTAAATGAAGCTCTGCAGAGCATCATAGTTTTTTTTTTTTTATATTAATAGTATGTGTTTTTAACTGTTATATCAAAATTTAGCACCTCATATACTGTCTGTAGCCAGGATGAAGTAAGGAACTGACAGCCAAACACCTCCAACCTGCGCAGGCTAAAAGACAATGTTGTAAACACCAAAAACAACAACATCACAATCTTGATGTGGTGGTTATTTAATGTCCTTCTGATAATCACATCTCATTCTTCACGAGACGAAGTGGTATTTATTTCAAATAATAAAACCATTCGGTGTCCAGGAATTCAAACTAAGTTTAAAATAAGGATTGCGAGGATTAACTAAGGATTATCTGAAACATAAGAGCAGCGTCTTTCGAGGCTTAGACTTGAGAATGTGAGGTGTCAGCCACTACAAGCCGTTATCAGAATAACATTATAATTTTTCTCTTTGATGCAATTCTCACAACTCCTCCAGTTATTAATTCAGTTAAGTCAGAGGTTTCAAGGCCTTTTATACCAGTGGCCACAACAGCCCACTGTGATCTTAAGTGGGCTGGACCGATGAAAATCCCCTTTCTGTCAGTGCAAAGACATTTAATTCCTGCAATATCTCAAAAGAAGAAGAAGTGCAAATTTAACAGTGCCCTGAAATTCTCTGTCTGACAGAGAGACTGTATTTCATGTCTGAAGTGTAATTCATATTTCAACTTGACTAAACTAAAACTCATCTGACAACCACTTGAAGACATCCCCCCAAAAAACCCTTCATGCACGATATTTACAAAGACAGTTTATCCAGAGACAAACATGCACGTGCATTATGGGACACTTTCTAACCCCCACCTAAGCCTACAGTGTAGCATGAGTTACACCACCATTAGCAGTAAATGTGTTAATAGGGAAGGATTCTGACCTGTCTTTGTGTTTCAGGACAAGTTCTTTCAGTGGGGCATCAGTGACTTGACAGCCATTCAGGACAACAGATTTTAGGCTATAGAAGAAGAAACAAAGTTATCCGCCCATGTCAGATTCTTTATCTGGTATTATAACAGAGGTTAAGAAACTGAATGGACTGATTTCAACAAACACTTGGCATCAGTGGGAAGGGAAACTTAACAGTAATAAAACTCAGGCAAAACCAAACTCATGGAAGTGCGAACATCTACCAGTTGTGGATGGGTGCATAGATGGACAGACCCACAAATATGAAGATATAATATTTTCACCATACAACATGCCCTTCTTACTCTGAGCACAGTAAACAATTCAACATGTAAAACATATTTTTCACTTCACTAAGATAAAAATGACAAGAAGTCAATTATACACAACCTGTGATCAGCACAAAAATCATCCCTTCATCATTTAAAATGATGACATTTTTTGGAGTGAAGGTTTTTACTTTGTTAGAGGTTTAGAGGTTAGGTCAAGGCAGTTAGTGGGAGTTGTTAGGGTCACTGTAACATCCTCCTGTGTGTGTGTGTACTTGTTTAAATGTCTTCATGAGGACCATAAATTGGCCTCTCACTGTATTCATGGGGACCAACAGTCAATGTGGGGACTAAATCCCGGATTTCATGAATTTGAAGGCATGCTTAAAATTTTGTATTTAGGTTATGGTAATAATTAGGTCATGGTTACTCAGTAAGCCGTGAAAACAAACATATGTGTGTGTTTACTGACCCTTTTCTGTAATCCGTCAGAGCCTTCACTCCTGTGTCTGTTGCTCCACTCCAGCTTACATCCACACTAGTCACGTGATCACAGCACTGACTAATCACTGACAAAATTTGATCACCATGGAGACCAGGACCAGTACAACTTGTGACCTTGAGTTCCTGAAATGATCGCATGACTTTATATTCACGATATTTGCACTGCTGTCACAAAGTACTGATGTAAGCCGCAAAATATCACATTTTACACACTTTACATCTATGAGACTTGTGACCAGTGATGGAAGATGCATTCAGAGTTTGGGTTTAATAAAAAAGTGGCAGCACAAAAAATAGATAATGAATGTGATTTTTTTTACATAACAGTCAGACACAACTCTAAGTTATTTTCACAGCCTTTCAGCAGAACTTCCAATCCTTCATGCCACCTCTGCATGATTATCATTTAGTTATTTACTCTATTGAATCATATTTTTGTATTACTTTTCTTGTTATTGGATTTTTTTTTTTTTTTTACCTTAAGCGAATTCCTACACAGTGAGAAAAACATCTGCAGCCCACTGGAGCAGACAGAGAGGCCACTGCAGCTATACAGAAACAAACTTCGAGGACAACGTCTGCCCACACACAGCAACCACTGGTCAGTTAAAGCCGAGTTTTCAAGCCTTAGATTTTTCCCTTGAAGGAGGAGTAAAACATAAACTTTTGTTTAATGTAAGCAGCTTTTTTGTTCATTCAAAACTCTGAACTGTAGTTTCTATGCATGACTGTGCAGGTCAGTGTAATCATGTGTATGTTTGTTCAGGGAGCAGTAGAGCACACACCAGCTGGAAGCTCTTACATCATGAGAACGTACCATGTGCTGCTATTTGGAAAAGTTTAGAAAATCCCTCTGACATCTGTCCTGTGTTCGATCTGAATTTTAGCAGAATGATACTAAAATCTAGCTGAAGTGTTTACCAAACTACAGGTTCACTCACACAGTGAGTGATCAGATGCCAGTGCATGCAGGCGGTGGCAGACCTGCACCACTATGGATAAATCCCTATGAGGCAGCAGAGACAGGATGAACAGCCACACCTCATCAGGCAAACACAACCAGCGGTCTCTTACAGGGACGCCTGCTGACTAGCAGGTGTAACGACACCACAACATGCAAAACAGAAAGTAGAGGGATTGTTTTAACAAGACACTGTGAAATGTTACAACCAATGTTAAGATTATTACATTAAAACACCAGATAGACTTGGGTTTAAAAAACTGTTTAAAAAAAAGGCTAAAACTATGTGCGCATGTAGTAAAGATTTCCTACCTGGTATTCAAAGGTATTGTCCATAGTGACATCCGTGGCAGAGTCTGTAAGTGTGAATGAAAGTTACACATTGTCAAAGGAGCTTGGAAAGAAAAGCGTCTGGACTTCTTTAAGTCCAGACGCTTTTCTTTCCAAGCTCCTTTGACTACGATGACCTGGATGACTGAGAACCTTCACAGACAAAGTTACACATTATATTCTGATGTAAAAACAGCGCTAATTCTGAGCATTTACTTGGTTAAAAAGTGAAACGCATAAGTAAACATTATATTGGCTTGTTAACCAGAATGTCTGATAAAGAGTGAAATGAATTATACATAAGTTTCAACAGTTGGAGCAAATTTGTCATGTGAGATGTTGGTGACTGAGCTTTCCTTTGATCTTCTGTTTTTTATAGCACTTTATCATCTTTTTGCAGTTTTGTCTGTAATTTTGATGTCAAGCTTACACTCACATGATGTAAGTCCAGAGTCATCATGATGAAGAGTGTGTGTCTGTACAGGTCGCGGAATCAGATTCAGTTTCTTTGTGTACTTGATTGCTTGTTGATGTCTGCAGGAGACAAAGGGTGAAATTCAACTTCTCATCATCACACACTAGACAAAATTATTTGGCTATTAAAATTAAAATTTGGTTCATATGCCCTTAGATAAGAAGAGAAAAGTGTACATCAGGAGAGCGTAGACGTCTGGGGAAACTTAACAAGTTTTTCTAGCATAAACTTGTTCAAAGGTTATAAACAACTCTCCACACACTAAATTAGCTAACCTTGGAAATCTTTCTCCCAGTGAATTATCAGTGAGGATCCAGCGAGCTCTATCTCCAGCTCTATTTTTTGGATCTTTGAGAATCCTCTGATGGTCTGTACTGTCTGGATGATGTCTAATCCTGTTTTGAAGCAAACCTAACCACAGACACAAGAGGGGGGAAATACATATTAGCAAACTGCTTAAACCTTTTCATCTCAGCATTCCTTGAATTACAGTATTTATTTGTAAAAAGCCCTTGGCACCTTGCTGTAGAGCACTTATGAGTTATAAATAACTCCATGACAGGCTGATTTGTTCTTCCAAGGATAGAAGTGAGGAAATTTAGTTTTTGATAAGAAACAAAAAAGGAATGAAAAGCCAAACGTTAATGTCCAAATGTAAAACTTGATCATCTTTTTTTCTGTCCTGTTTATCTCATAACCCAGGGGCGGAGCGGGGGGGTGGCTTACGGGGCTTAAGCCCGGGTTGTTTTGTCAGAAGCCCGGGGTATTTTGGAGTGTAATTTTTTCATAGTTAGATGCCTGGCTGACAACTGTATAAAACAAAAAGTACACACAATATTCGAAGCACATAGTGCACACTGTGGGAATTTACGACTGTGCGTGAATCCCCCCCTGATATTGGTATGATCCAAGCTCAGGCACTAAGCGAGGGGGCGGGGCAGCTGCTGCCCGTGAGTGCGCTGTTGGAGAGACGGAGCCAGCCATACTAAGGAGAGCTTAAGTTTGACCAGGTACCAAAGCAAATCATTCGTACTGTACAAATAATGTAAATATGACGGTGCATCACGAAAGATTGATATGAAACTGATCACTTGACCAATATTATTTTACTTGCTCTTCAAGTGAATCAACAAATGGCGAAATGAAAAGCCGAACAAATGCTATTTTTTTTTAGAGTCTTAGCTTACGTGTGTTTATTTCATATTCTCAGTTCTTACCCTCCCGACTAAATCGGTTTCAGTTATGTACTGAAACATAAGAATGGACATTCGAGGGTTCTTTCAAAGAAAAAACTCAGGTAAATGTTATTTTATATATTATGCTTTGTATGTTGTTCAGTATATTTCTATGCAAAACAAGAGGGATTTCAGTACACAGCAGGATATTCACATTTGTAACCAGATATTTACATACACTTTAGGGAGAAAACATAAAACATTTTTACTGTACAACATCAATTTAGAGTAAATTTTTGTTTTAGATAAATATTGAAATATATTTTGAATTAGTTAAATTTCAGAATAAAGAGAGACAGAGCTATTTTTATCACTTTCATCAAATTTAGGAGTACATGTACACTAAATTTATTGTTAATTAATAAGAAAACTCCTGACGATTCCATTCTGAGCTGAAGAAGCTTCTGATAGGTTAGTAGAGTCCATGTGAGTAAATTGGTGGCACAGCTGTGGATGCATATAAGGCAAAACACAGAGCCTGTTTCTTTGACATGGGAAAATCAAGAGATATCAACCAAAACACCAGGAAAAGAACTGTGGAGCTCCATAAGTGTGGCTCAAGTTTGAATACAATTTGGTGCCATTTGCAATTAAGAAATACAGATAGTTTCTCTCTTTACTCTTAAAGTTAACAAATATGTTTTTATATTTATCAATCTAAAGAAATAAACATTTAGTCTGATTTGATGTTACAATTAAAAAAGTGTTTTTATCTGAAGAGTAAATATCTGGTTTCAACTGTATATTTGATGATTGTCAGCACAAAGAGGGAGAGAGAGGAGAACGAGGACAGAACAGATGAACAAGAGCAGGTGAGACACACATGTTAGTCAAATGGTTGTTTACCAAAAGTATCACCGTATCATAGGTCCTCATGTATCTCGTACCTAGTGTTTCTTTTTAGGTTTGTTATTTTTCAAATTCTGTATTTATTAAGTTATGCAGGCTTGTTTGCACAACAAGGCTAAATAATTATATAAACTTTTCTCAATCTAAATAGTGGACTTTGGTAGAATTAAAAAATAAGTGTAGTGCAGGTCTATGATGATTTTTAGTGCTATCATCTAGTTCTGATTCTGGTTCTGTCTTGGTTAAGTCCTCAGTAGTCCTGATTTTGAACTGTTGTAGTCCTGTTTTAATTCTGGATCAGTTCTGGGTCTGGTTGAATTGGGGTTTAGTCCTCGTGTCTTGATGCAGCCCTGACCTTGTTCTGCCTTGCTGCTTAATTAAAAAACTAGTTTAAGGCGTCCTGCACATGTGATATATATTTTTCCCTATATGAAGTCATTCTTTTTTGAACAGAGCCTATTAATCTTTCAGTCATTTCTACACCCCCCCCCCCCCCAAAAAAAAAATCCCACATGCATACTACTCTTTGGGCTAAGCCCCGGGTGTTTCAAATGTCTGGCTCCGCCTCTGTCATAACCTAAGGGTTCATTTCATGACAAAGTGAAAGCATCTTGACACCTTGATAGTAATAATTAGCAATGCCACATTTTTAATCTTTTGAAACAATTTAAACTATAGCATTTTAAAGAAACACCCATCCATCTGTCTTCTTCTACAGATGGATGGATTTGGATGGTCTTGGTTTGACTGGAGCCCTTTCCAGCTGTCATAGGGTGAGGGATGATGAGGTACACTCTGGACAGGTTGCCAGAGACAGTCATTCACACTCATGTTCACATCTAGGGCCAGTTTAGAGTCAGTAATTAGCCTAACCTGCACATAATTGGGCCGTGGGCGAAAGCCAGAGAACAAGGAGAGAACATGCCAGGAGAGACTCCACACAGAAATGCTCCAGTTAGCTGGTGGATTCAAACCCAGGACCTTCTTGCCACCACACCACTGTGCTAACTGGACTGTTATTTATTAGATTTTTCATCTAATTGACTATAGCTTGAAATATTGAACTAATACAATTTTTTAATATTCTTTTTAAATTCTGTAATTTTGATGTGGATTCACTGGAAAATCCAAATTTTCCAACTATATCTTGTCTTTTAAAGGGTTATAGGAACTGAGTAACAAGACTCAAACATCATGACAAGAGGACTCCATATGAATGGAAACCAAAGTTAACTACCAAAGTAAAACACTAAATTAGTAAGGATAAATAAAACAAGAAAACTCAGTAGTAAGCTTGACATGCAGGAAAGACAGATGGAAAACAGAGGAAAACACTAAAGAAATGATTCATTAAAGTTCAAGCTGTAACTGGAACAAAGAACTAAAGACTCAAAATACTGAGAAAATAAAAGAAGATTAAAAGGAAAATAATAAACAAACTAAAGGCCAAAATACAAGGTCCATAAACTCTAAACTCAGGGTCCAAACACCCCCGGACCATCAACACACGTCGACTGATTGCATACAACATATATAACGATTTCCATACCTGGGTTAGAAACAGGAGCAGCATCCTTCTCCACACAGTACACATCACCTGGCTTGTTCTCATCATTCGAGGCTCTCTCTTCTGCAGTTTCCTTCATAAAAGCTGTAGGTGTTTGCTTCACAGTCAAATTGCTGCAAGATTTTGCACTTCTATATTCGCTAGGAGTTTTCTTGGTGCCATGTGAGCTCCTCTCCTCTGCGCTTTCTGCTGCAGTGGCTCTTTTGCTTCCTGTGTTGTTAACCTGTTTTTTAATCTCAGGATTTGTGATGTAAGAGTTCAGTTCAAAGCAAGACCCCGGACAAGCTGGAGCTTTAACATAATCGCCCATTTCTCCAGATGTCGTCCCCTCTTTCACAGGTGACTCAGGCTTGAAATGCTGGCTTATTCTGAGGTGATTTAGCTGAGCCACACATAGCTGGTACTGCTCATACACACTCAAGTTTAATGACGATTTCAAGGGATGGATAACATGGGAATTAGCTGTTTTTGCCGTCTGCTCAGGTATCATCTCTGGCTCAGCGAGGCTTATTTGACTATGTGTGTGATCTGAACTGGATTCCTGTTCTTTTCTATAATTTCCCTCATTCCTGTCATCTTGTATTTTCTCCTTCTCATTTTCTTCCATCCACTTGTCCTCTTTGCTCCGTACCTTTTGACTTTCTGACACCTCTCTTTTAGCTCCAGCTCTTTTAGAAGTCATGCCACTGAAATTGTTGCTTTCATCTAGCGGTTTTAAGATATTCACTTCACTGTACGCGGAGCTCTTTTTACAAATGGCATTCCTCCCAGATGATGTGGACTCTTTGATCAAGTGTGTTGCAGCATCAGATGTGAATGTGTGGTCCCTTTGATTAGACATGTGAAATCTGTTTGTTCTGCGGTAGTCTTGGCTAGAAATGTGTTTATTGGTGGCATGTTGTTGCTCTGTGCTTTTTATATTTTCAGTTTCAGTATCAGGCCAATTTTCCTCCTGTGTCCCTGGGGAAAAGGAGACTGGACTGTGGAGGTCATATGAAAACTTATAGCTACAGGAGCTGGTTAGATCATTTAAAGATCTGGACTGACAAGTTGTTTTCATACTTGATCCTCCCCCATATACCTCACGAGCACCGGCATCAAAGGAAACTGGATGATGATATTTAGATCCAGATGAATGTTTGGGTGAGATTTTCTTGCTTCCTTTGTTTTTCATATTGTTTATCAAACTGTCAGCTCTGCAGAGTTGATGGCAAATCACTGAACCACTGCAGAGATATCTGTTAGCCCAGTCCAACACATGCCTGAGCTTCTGCTGCTCGCTGAAGAGAGAGTCACTGAGAAGATGAAGGCTCAGCTCCTGGTTGATACTCTGCCTACAGTTCCCAACATCCTCCAGGAGTTCAGACACAGCACCTTTTGTTGTAGTATTTAGATCTGGCATTTGAAAAGACGTCTCTTCTCCAGTTGCATCCATTATTGCATGCTTTAGTATTTCGCCTTCCTGTGTACACCTTAATATGTTCTCTGTAAACGATCAAGTTATTTACATTAATGGCAGAACAGTCCTGTTTATTAGAAGCAAAACAAATGTTTAATGCACACACTATGCAGAACATATTGAACACATCAACATACAATACGCTGAAAAAGTCACCCCTCATTTCTTTATATTTTGCTAGGACAATGGGAGATCATGTTCAATGGGGGTCATGTTGAAGAATGAAGTTGTTTCCAATCAAATGCTTTTCAGAAAGTTTTACAAAGTGTATCAAAATTTGATGGCACTTTTCGGCATTCACAGTTTCATCAGTTAAGAAGACATTGTTAATACAACTGCTTGAAATGCACTCCTAAACCATTAAATAGCCTCCACCATGTTTTACTGATGGCTGTAGATACTCACTGTTGTGCATGTTTTCTGACCTCCGTCATACATACTGACAACAGTTTCAACCATGAATGTCAAATCTGGATTCCATCCATTTCCTTCTACCTATCTAGTTCAGGGTAGCAGCTGGGTGGGCGTCTATGCCAGCTTTCATGGGGCAGAGGAAGGATACACCCTGGACAGGTTTCCAATCTATCAAGAGAGAGATAAAATCCACATTTATACTTGTGGTCAGTGTGGAATCATCATTTAATCTAACAGCCAGGGGCAGGCCGGAGCACCTGGAGACGATACGTAGACTTCACAAAGAAAGGCTGGAGAATTCAAACCCAGGATATTCTTGCTCTGAGGTGAAAGTGCTAACTACAGCATTGTGCTACCAAAAATTTAGATTTGTTTCTCCATTAGACTTGTTCCACTGATTTTCAGTCCAGTTCTAGTGTCATTTGGTGTACCTCAGCCTTTTGCCCGTTTACTCTTTTTACAAATGGCTTCTTGATAACCAACCCTCCACTTGTTTGTGAATGTGTGATTGGTCCACTTGGAGTTTTTCTGTTTCCTTTTTTTTATTTAAACGCAAACTGTTTGATATTTTGCAATGACCCTGATGAAGGCCACAAGCCGAAGCGCATTGGTCACCTAATAAAGTTGTTCCCTAATACTTCAAGTGTCGCTGGAGTCTTCACATCATCCAACCTTTCACTGAGACTGTTTCCAATCAGGCTTTGGTGAACAGCAGCTGGATCAACTAAGGGAAAAATACATCTCTCAGATCTTTTGCTTTTTCCTATTTCTTACAGACACAACTTTCAGATACTGTTCATTTTCTGCAGCTAGTTTTTTAAGCCTGCAGTTTCTTCTTTTGTCCTCTGCTTGTCCAGTTTCCTGGTTTTTTTTTTTTTGTTTGTTTTTTTGGGCAGAGACACCGTGCATCAATCAAAAATATGCCAGGTTTTCGGCTAATAGCTTGTTGGGAAATACCTTGTTGGTGCAAATTATACTATCAGACTGCATTATCACACAACCCTGGTTTACTGAAAAAGCGGCCAATGTCAAAAAACCCCAAACCAAATAAAAAAAACTCAAAAAGCCTGGAGAACTTTAGATGAAGATAGAAGAAACAAGAAACAAGTGTTGCTCTCCAACATCCACTCTAAGAATTACATGGTTTGGCTATTTTTGCCACAAAAACAACAGCTTTAGTTTGAACCAGTTTAAGAGAATAATCACTCTTACCCAGAACTCTTTCCCGGCTTGTATTTTGATAGTTCCAGCCATGGAAAACATAAGTAGCATCTAAAACACATGAAGCTCAGGCTGCAGTAAAGCTCTGAACACACCCATGGAAGTCTTGTGTTGCTCACACAAATATCACCATAGAGATCTCAACACAAGCTGCAGCAACTCCTTTTTACCACAGGAGGGAGGCAAATCTCTGACAAATTGGGAACATGATTTATTAGGATATTAGCAGGAATAACTCGCACAGTAATAACAACATTTCAATGTATGTTCATCAGAGAGCTTTATTGTGGCAGTATTAACATATAAAACAAACCATGTTTTCTGTTATAACATACAAACATTCAAAATGTTCACTTCACAAAGTTCATAAGGCTTGGTTGTCCCAGTAGAGAGGGGGGGTCGTTACTCGAGGGATGGTTTTCCCCTTTTTTTCTGACTCTTCCTAAATCAAATCTCCCAGAGTTTATTATTAAAAGTGACAAAATGACAAAAAAGAAACAACAAAATGACTTGACTAACTGATAAAACAACAAAACAATCAGATTTAACAATAACAATCAAAACAATACAGGGACCGTGCAAGAGATTCTGCTACTACTGTACATGCCCACACAACACTGAAACAATATACAGTTTATTTTGCTCTACCATGTGATGTCCAGTAGTTTTGCATATAGTAGACCTGAGTTCAAATATTTAAAATCTTAAATAAATGAATTAAAACATGTATTAGTGTATTCGGTTGTGTATAGTAGTTTTAAACAATCTGATTTCCAAGTGTTAGTTCAGCGTTCTTGCTGTTAACTTTCCAGATATGTAGACAGGCAGTTAAATTTAAGGTTTGTAAATACTTGACTCATGCCGGTATCTTCTGAATTTGCACTTAGACGTGACATCAAATTGTATGTGATTTTTTTTTACTTTACTATTTTTTTCTTTATCACAGTTTTCTTTATAATTAGGCAACAAAAGTTGTTCTCCCAGTCCATCCTGTATGCTGTTTGTCAATAGCAGAAACCCAAGTTCTGTAGCTAAAAAAAAAGAGCTGAAAGTGGTTCAATTCCCCTTTTCTTAAAGGGTGTTAATGTATAAATGAGCTACAGACTAACATAGTGCTACAGTATCAAATAGACCCCAAAGGCCTTTCTGTTGTTTGCAATGAGTCAGTGGTTGATTCTAATTTTCTAGTTACAAACTAAAGATCTGAGCAAGTTGGAATTAATACTTTACAATTAGTGAGATTAAATTCATTTCTGTGAAGTGAAAGTGAATGAAATCTAGCCTTGCTAATGGCATCAGTGGCTAATATGCTAGCATGCTCTGTTAGCAATGAGGTCTGGCTTTAATGATGTACAAGCACACAGCAAAAGCACAATGTAGCTAACTAGAGGAGCTACTCTTCATCTGATGAGAATATTACTTAAGTTAACACAGTTAGCAACCACCTGTAGTCTATGTTGAGAAGTGAGTGACTAAAATTAAGTCCAAAGATCACTGCAAAGTGGTTTTTGGTTTCAAAAAGATCATCAGTTTCTCCTCTTGGTAAAAACACAGAGAACATGCATTTGTCTATGATGGTTGAGACAGCCAAGCCTGTAATCTACAGTGGATTGCTTTACACAGACAAGACACACAGAGGAAAGAAAGAAAGGAAATCTTTTTCTTTTGCCACAGCTATAAACACAGTATTTACAGATGAAGGGCATGCAACTTGCACTGAGAGGTCAGCAAAAGGAACCAAAAAAGATAGATTCCCTGGTTTAACTGCAGGAAGGTGGAGCACAGAAATAAAGAACCAAGGCCTGCATCTTTAGAGCCGTGAAGAGTCTTTTAATCTGTGGTGAATCTCTTGAGCACTTTGATGCCTGTGCATACACGCTATGAAGACAGAGATTATGGTGATCATTTAGCAGTGCATACAGATCAGCTTTGTTCACTCAAGTGAAGGCATTTAAAAAAAAAAAAATCTCAGAATCTGCAGCGTTAGATGCAAACATCTTCATCAGAGTCATTTGGCCCTTTGCTCAGTTTCACCTTTGAAACTCAGTGCATGTGCTGTAGTAGGAAAATAAATGCTTTGTCCTCAAATAAACTTGTTCCTGTTGTTACTGCATATCTGCTATATATGCATAAAGCTTGTTAATGCATAAAGTCCACAGTTACACGACAACACAGCTGATAACATGAGGCAGAATAAATAGAAGAGAATGTGAGGGCTGTGCACTGCAGAAGCCTCTGTAGCAGCTCACTTACAAAGACTACAAGGAGTGGAAAAATCAACTTTAAGTGATGATTTTGTAATAGACCCTCGAGACTGGCTCGAAATTATACTGTGTAGCCATTCCCAGTTTTGATAGTAGTGCAATGAGCATTGAAGTTTATCTATGAAGGCCAAACTGCACGTACAGGCTCTCAGAGAAGGAGTTTTGTGTAGTATTTTAATGAAACTGACATGGATGCATACATTAGTTATGTGAAATTATGCTACAACAACACAGACAGTCAGCCAACATATTAATGTCTAACTTCACCTACAGTGCTT
Source organism: Mchenga conophoros (assembly GCF_057382185.1). Classification (NCBI taxonomy): domain Eukaryota; kingdom Metazoa; phylum Chordata; class Actinopteri; order Cichliformes; family Cichlidae; genus Mchenga; species Mchenga conophoros. The sequence continues at coordinate 23,317,358 of NC_140537.1, read as the reverse complement.
GGTTATTCTAAATAGCAAGACATATGAGATAAAGGTTATGGATAAATTACATGGTGTGTATATGCATGTTTTTTTTTATTAATGACTTTTTAATTTTTTAACATAAACTGCATAAATGCCCTTTCCTGAGAAGTTGATCCAAATCAAACTACATTTCGGACACAACTACATCTGTTTTCATTTGATCTGAAGCCATTTAGCATCGCTTTCATTCAGAGTCACTATGTCGTAACAGACAGCCATCGTCACAGGTTCAACCAACAAGTTGATGGCTGTAAGGTCCAAAAAGTAAACTTTTACTTAGTGACACTTTTGAGATCATCTATACAGACAGCACACACACAGAAACCTTGGCTTGCTTTATATTTGACCTCACCTTTTATACTTTCATGGCAGACAAATGTGAATAATTTCTAAAATCCTACACTCTGATCCAGATCAGTTTTCCTGTGTATACATATAGCAGGATGTCACTTCCAATGACTTGAGTTGATCCTAAATTTACACACCAATCAACAACAAGTTACAGTTGTGGTCAGATGTTTACATGCACTCGTCATGAAGGTCATGGCAACTTTGGGCTTTTAATGATTTCCTTGAACTGTTCTTTTCCCAGCATGGAATCAATGTACAGCAGACCGGCTGCACTATTTTGAATGTATTTTGGACTTTGCCTAATCGACACAGGGTGGACACAGGGTGTCGCTTGAATAAATAATAAATAAACTCTACCAGTTCTGCCAAGAATGGTCAGATGTCCAGCTAGAATTACAACAGACATGTTGATGGCTACCAAAAGCACGAGGTCAAGGTGCAACAAGAGATTTTCAACAAAATATTAGTCAGAGTACATCTATATATTTAAGCCTGCATACTTTTGACTTATACTTAAACTATCCCTTTGTGAATTAGAGAAAATCCAAAATAAATTGAAACTCATGCACAAAGTTTGTGTTTTTATAATCATTAAAGATGTATGTTGTAAAATCATTCCACCCTGAAAAAACTGCTCAAAGAAATCATTAAAATCCACAGATTATCATGACATTGATGATGAGTCTATGCAAACACTCACACCTGAAGTGAATAGGGACTGTTTCGCTATGAAACTGTAGGCCTTCGTGTTAATATACTTTGATATCTATCAAGTAAAGCAAATAAAGCAGTGCTGACCTGTCATCCAATATCCTTAGGTCCCAATCTGATCAAGCATTCCCAGGAAACAGAGGATCGTTAATGCTCACTCTCAGAGGATTTTGCCAGTACCTGTGGGGCCTATACAGTGCTAGGAAAGAGGTTTTAGTTTATTTGGTGACTGGTCGGGGTAAATACTTAAGCCAAATCAGAAGTATATATCCATGAACAGAACCTTAAATCTCCTCAAACCAGAATCCCATGATTCACTGTGTCTACAGTGCAACATGATACCTCTGTCTTTGGTCACATCCAAAGATAAATACTCAACATGATGCAACCACAGAAGCTTTTAGAAATGTACTCCAATGACTGTGTCTGTGACCAAACTGCTGATCTTATTCTGCAAGATTAATAACTGCAACTGCAACCGCGCCAATACAATACCTTCATGAGCGGTTTCAGGCCATTACACGCATCACTTGTCCCACAGTGTCGTTGGAGCACACTCTTTTGAGTCAGCCACACCAACCCATCTTTAGTTTCTCCTGAAACTTATGCACAGCTCCCTGTGAAGTAGCACATTGCTGACTAATCAAAAACGAACCTCAATTCCACGATCATTTTCCCTCATAAACTTCCATGTAACCTTTTCTTCCTTTTTTCATACGTTTACCGCAGACTCTGTCCACACTGTTTGAAGATGCATGAGCGACCGTAAACTAATGAGCTAACATTTAGTTCAGATGACATTTACACTTTCATCGAAACACATTTTATCAAAGAAAAAAAGCTGAGAGTTTTTCTCCGGCCTTCCTCATCTTTCCAAAATGACATCACGTAATCTGAAACAGTTGTAATCAGTGATCTGTGTAAAAGATTTGTGCTATAGCCTCTGTAGGAAAAAGCCAGGGTGCTACCAAGCCAACAACTGTTGGTGGTAGTCCTAAAAAATAGTTTCTCAACACTCACACCCTGATAAATCTCAGCAAATTTGCTTTTTTTTTGTAATCTTTTGTAAACTATTAATTTGAAAATAAGCTCAAAGTAGATCCTCTGACTGAAAAATTCCTGAAAGATCTGATCACATAAAAATGTACAAAATGTTAAAAACAAGTTTTTTTAATTGGCATTATTATCAATATCTCTTGTTTTGTTTTTTTTTAAATATATATGTATATATTTATATAATGTACCTCTGACTGTGGATGTTGTTGTTCAGTGACTAATCAATCATAGCTTTCTGCGTCCACCCACTCCGTCATGACTGACAGGCTCTGTTACCAATCAGGTGCTCCAAGGACAGGAACCAATCAGAAAGGTTTGTGGAGAGTCTCCGCATCAACTTATCAGCATCAGGAGTGAACAGCCATTCAAATTTCTTCTTTTTGGGACTTTTTCTATGTCCATTACATCCCTTTCCACAAGTTCCTCCTTGAGCATTACTGTCCTCTATCTTTTCACTTCATCACTATCTGAAGTGTTTATCTTAACAAGTGACTAAATGCTACTATTAAAATCGTATTTCTCTCTTCCAAGCAGCAAATTACGCAGCCAAAGAGGTGAAACAAATGCTCTTGTCCCAGTGTTTTTAACTCATTTTAGGGATCCTGACAGAAATGTAATTGATTTTTTGAATGAAACATCCAACAAGAATTTTGTGAGCCAATAAACTACAGTCTCATTTCATCTCTTTGGCAGACTGGTGTTTTGGCTGAATACTAGATTAAATATAAGATTAAATCACATGTTAAGACATACACTTGGACGTATTTGTTTTCCTCACAGTGCCTCTTCTCTCTGCTCTTTTTCTGAATGTCTTTTCCCTTCTCAGTCTGACCACAGGTTCTCCATGGCCATGCTGATCTTACACAGGATCCAGCGTCGGAGCGGGCAGTAATACTCGTAGTGAAACTGCTCAAACTCCGGTGTCTGCCGGATCTCATGGAGGAAGGACACGTCAATATCTGACTCCAGCAGCAGCAGCAGTGTGGGCACGGTGACGAGCAGGACCCCCATTACCACAGCGACAAAGCGGGCCACGCTCAACACGCAAGCATTGACTCTGTCATTGGATGACAGCAGGCGCAGACTGCTGGTCAGGACTCCGCTCATTCGACTTCTCGCGGCCAGGCGGGTGCGCTCATAGGCCCTGTCTCGCTCCCTCTCGGCCTCCAGCTGGGCCTGGATGTCAGGATCAGCATGGAGCTCCCTAAGCAACCTGGCGGGGCTTTGAACTGGAGAGGAGAAGAGCAAGTCGACTCCTCCCTGGCTGTCGTCCACTGGGGTGGGAAGCATGCTGGCACAGGGACTGGAGAAGAGAGAGAATAAGCAAACCTGAGCCTGAGTTCACCCAATGAATGTTACTAATGTTCAGATTCAGTGTCTGCTGAATGTCCTGAATCTCACTTATGCCTGAGAGATACCTTTTGCTCCTAAAATGTTAAAAACTCTAAAATTTGTCCTTTGCTAGAGAAAATGGGTTGAATTTGGAGTTTTCTTTCCAAAAACCGGCAACTGCATCCATCAAAAACACAACCATCTTTACTGTTTACACCGAACACATGAGCCAGAAAATGATCATTCAGCCGAAAGCAGCTGTTGAGGCTTTTATAATTAAAAAAAGCTGCTTTTGACAGTTTATTATAAAGATTTATTGACCTGTAAGTAAGCTCAGAAATGGTCAGTGTGCCGCTGGCCTCATCGTCTTCCTCCAATTCATGTTCAGCTTTGGGCGTCTGAGGTCGGAGATTTGAGGTTTCCATGGAAACACGAGGCTGCAAGTCATTGCCCGAAGCAGAGTTTCCTGCTTCAGTACTTTGCTGCTCTGCATCTGCAGACCCAGCTGAAGATTTGAGGGGAGACAAGGGGACCGAGTCCTTCACAGCAGCAACACCTGGTGAGGGGGAAACAGAAGTCAAAATATCTTTGTTTTTAATAAACATTCATAATTATTTCACCTTTTATTTACAGAACAGATGATGAGCAGACTTCGATACTTTTTTAAAAAGTGCATTTTCAGCGTTGTGTCTTGCACAGTTCACAGCGGAGCTACAAAAAGCACATTTAGAGTTTGTAACTAAAAGACAGAAGATTATTTTGCTCTCCAATGTGATCTCTCTTTAATGTAAATATGAACAATTTCACACTTTGCAAAGCTTGATGTTTTAAAAGCAGATTATTTGAATAAAGAATATAATAGTTTTAGTCTAAACATATATCGAGAGCTCTGCCTTTATCACCACTTGCTTGACTTTTTCTTAGTATTAGCACACTGTGCAGGATGTAATCGGCCTGCAAAAATCAATATTACTTTGTATGCAGCTGGGAATGGAGACCTCTCAGCTTTGCCTTTTTTGTGTGTGTTGCTGTTGACTACATTGACCACAAGATGGCGTTATTCGCTCACGTAAGGATAAAGCTTCAGACTTGGAAAAACAGCAACCGAGTAATAAATAAATACCCAACTGTGGCATCAACACACAATTTGGTGAAACCATAATAATGCTACGCTGCAAGTGCATAGCATAGATATAAGTCACTGCGTTTGGTGCAGTGATGTGAGCAGCTGACAACACCTCTGTGAGTGTGAGCAACAGTTGATGCAGCGATGAAGACCTCCTGATTCTGTTGGTGTGTACAAATTTCAGCTAGCAAAATAATACTCTGGTGTGCAGTTACATATTACTCTTTGAGATTGATGAGGTGCGAGAGATTAATGCCTAAATACACACACATTTGTTGATAAATGGAAATATATAATGTGTGTGTGTGTAGGTGTGCGCGCGTGTGTGTAAGTGAGTGTTAAAAATAAGCCTAGCTGTCTTCCTGCTGTGGATTAAGTATGAGCTGGGAGGTAAATGTTCAGTGACATATGACTCAGTCTACACCTGTAATCCATAATCCATCTTGCTGTCTTGTGGCACTCTATGTGTAAGGTCAAGACTCTACTGTTGGTCCCCACAAGCATAGTAAACCTCAAATTTTTGGTCTCCACAAAGATATGTAAACACACACACACACACACACACACACACACACACACACACACACACACACACACACACAAGCCCATTCAGCTATCTTAGTGAGGACCTTCATTGACATAATGGTTTCCCTAGCCCCTTACCCTAACCCTAACCTTTAAAAATGAATGCCTAACCCTTACCCTAAACCTAACCATAACCTAATTGTAACCCTGACACTAAAACCACATTTAGGCCTCAAAAAGGCCTTCAAACTTTTGAGGACCGGTGAGTGTGTCCTCACAAGTGACTGTCGGTTCTTACAAGTATAGTAGAATGCAGATTCCGGTCCTCACAAAGATAGCTAGACAGGAACACAGACTCATGTTCATTACAAACACAGCTGAAAACATGTAGCCTCACAAACTGAGAAAGAAGGGTCATAACCTGATGAGAATACATGACAAACATTACATCTGCAATGTTTTTATGATCCATTGATTGAAAGTGGTATAATATCAGATACAGAAACTCAGTGTCAGAGTGACTAATGAGTTACCGTGCTCCCGATTCAATTATAAATTGATAAAAAAAATAAAATAAAAAAAGAAAGAAAGGGCAAAGGAGTGCTGAAGAGTGAGTGGTGACTGCTACCATGGAAACACAGCAGGCAAAAAGCCAACAAGTGTGTGAACTCAGGGAGGGAAAAAAGGGGGGAGGAATAAAAACATGGAAGCTGCAGCAGAAGAAAAACAACACAGTGATGGGGACGACGACGACGATGATGCTTGCAGCAAAAGAAAACAAAACTCAGTTGTAATTATTGCAGTTTGTTCCTTTACTGAAATTCTGCACTGGACTTGACTTTTGATTATTCCCTTTCCACAAATGTGTTGTCATTACCAGAGATGGGCGCGTTACTGTAATCCGATTACCCTTTTCAAATAACGAGTAAAGTAAGGGGTCACTATTGCAAAAACGGTAATTAGATTACCGTTACTTTCCCGTAAGAACGCGCGTTACTAAAACCGTGATTTTTTTGCGAGAATGTCTCATGACAGTGACGTAAGCGAGTGCGACGTTCGTGGCAACAGGTGTGTGCAGATCAACAATGGATCATATGAGTGCGGGAGAGAGTATGAGCATGCAGCGTTTAAAGTGTGGAAGTACTGACCTTACTTTAAGTTTGATTCCGTAAAAAGTGATGAAAACATTAATGTCCGTTGTGCGTGGGAAGAAAACTTATTTTTACATCAAACAAAAACCCCTAAACTTCCAAGCAAGCACCGAGTGCGCTACTACGTAATGGGAAATTCACAGAGAAACTCGCGGATTCTTCAACTGACCGCTGTGGCACACCAGGGTAAACCTCCGCCTACCTCACTCCTGCTTTACAGGTGAAAATAGAGCAACAGGACCGATAGTTTTTGATTTTATTTATTTTCTGCTGTGTTTTACTTGCATCTATTTGAAAGACCGAGTGTAAACACAAAAAAAGATTTTATTTTATGTGCTGGAATGTGCAGAAAATAAGTTTAAATGTTAAACAAATTTCTTCCAGTCTGAGACTGTTGCATATAATTCAATTTTTGCTTGATGCATAAAGTTAAAAGGTTAAAACTAATAAAACAAGTTTTAAAAAGAGACTTTTTCATTTGATTACATTACATGTATGATGGATTATGCAGAAAAAGTAGAATTGGGCTGAAAGATCTATCGCTTTATCACCTCTTCAGGTTGTAAATCGTGTTTTTAAAAAGTAGCTAAGTAGCTAAGTGGGGAGGACAAAAAGAAAGGACTCAAAAGCAACCAAGGCAGAACTGCTTGGCACACGGTACATACAACATTATATGTAAAATTATGAATCAGAACAGAGTCCCACTCTATGTAAAGCTAACCCTCCGTTCTCTTTCAGTCATACCTTCCTGTTTTATTGTGATAGTTATTGTTTTCTGTGACTTGTGTTGCGTTTGCTTCCCCTCCCTCGTCATTTTTCTTTGTTGCATCATCCCTTACTCTTTTTTTGCATCCCATGTGTTATGTGTCTCCAGTACAGTTTTCTAGTTAGTAAATTCCTGGTATCTGCTCAGCTTAGGTTCTTTTGTTAGTTTGATTCCTGTGAGTCCAGCAGTAAAGCTGTATTTTGAGTTCAGTGTTGCTTCCAAGTCCTGCATATTGGGTCCTAATCTTGATAGCCACACGGCAGCATATGACTGCCTCAGGTGCATTGCTTATTATTAAATCTATCCTTCATAAGTGTGGCAGTGTGTCCATTACAGTTGGATGTTTGATTTTATGACACACTGAAAGCTGACTAACATTAAAATGGTACCTGTATCCTGTTTGCACTGTAACGTATTAGAAATCTATGCAGCAGAGACTGTCGAGTTCACATCATGACCAGCTAAGCCTGAGATTAGGAGTAAAAATTATTTTGTAAATTTACAAAGAAGAAATCCTGAGTTCTGTCTGACTTAACTAAACACATCACTGCTGCTGCAGCTGCTGCTGCTATTTCCCATTTATGATCCAGTCTGTCCTGTTAGCTCACATGAAAGCCTCTCCATAGATGAGGTGATGCACATCATCCTCGTGCCTATGCAAACACGCACACACACACTAGTACTCAGAGCAGCGGTTTCCCTTGTTATGCAAGTGCCAAGAGACCGATTCATCTTTGTCATGTAACCTCATCTTTAGCACTCAAACACTTCAAAAGTAAATTTGTCTCTATGATTGTTCAGAAATAAATCAGCTATCAACTCCATTAACTGTGTGCTCAGCTCTTTTTTTTTAAACTTTTAAGCTCAATTTTTGAGCTGTTTGAAGGATTACAGCTTCATCAGTCGAATTATAAAATCTACTTTTCAACCAAAATCATCGCCGATTTGTGAAAGTGATATAACTTTGTTAAGTCAGCTAAACGCACATAAGTGCATAACTGATTGCAGTCTTTCATGATGAGAATACATCTTTTGGCATCAAAAATGCTGAAATATAATAGGTTAGCAATAATTCTTTCTCACTGTGTCTGTAAATGAGGGAATTGCTTTGTCTTTCATCTGCATGTCAATTGTTTATAGGATCACTGATGAAGCTCAAAGGATATTTTAGCCAGTGGGATAAAGATAGGTGGAGTAAAACTAAAACTATTAAGCATTATCATTAAAAAAAAATCAGTACTTGTGCTTTTGTTAATCCTTCACTATTTACTAATTTAACTTAATCATTTAATTCATTTAAACTTATTCCCAAATCTACTAATCAAATATTTAAAGTGCCTTATCTTGACCCATCTGCTTAATCATCATTTCATTTAAGGTTGTAAATATGCAGAGCAGGGTGCTAAACTTTAGCAGATATGATCCAGCAGAAGTAAATGTCAGATGCAAATGTCCAGTCTTTAACCAGTCAGGTCCTCAGGATGCACAGAGCCCCTGTGACATCACATTGCGCGGATGTAAGAAGAGAGCAGGTAATGATCTGTAAATTTACAGCTAACGAGTGGGTGTCATATATGCTGCCTCCCACGCGCTCCATCCAGCACACTTTTCACACGAGCCACATTTAGTATTTCTAGTGGTGTGAAGAGCAGCTGAAGATTTAATCGTACCACTAGATCTTCAACAATAACCCTAACTTCAACCTGACCTAATTCTAACCCTATTTCATGATTTACTTCTGGGTACCCAGATGTTTAATGTTATGGGGACAAAATCAAGTCCGCATAACATGAGTAATACTTAAACTATGCACACATGCACACTTCTATTAAAGCAGCCTCTTGAGAGTCCCATGTTTGGCAGCTTACATTCACAGTTTGCATCAGGCGGTTGCCACAACAGACCTGGCAACTAACTGCTGAGCTACCAGGCTCACAAATTTAAAAGGCGTTTACCTCCTGGTTAGACTGTGGGAAAAAATGTCAAAGGATACATTTATTAGGAGCTAAAAGAAACTTCACACAGTGACCTTTTCCACTTGGCTTACTCTCTTCCAGTATATTTCTCTGAGGTCCAGTACTGAATCCAGCGATGCGACCCCCATTGCCCACCAGTCGCACATAGACATCCCGTCTTGTGTGATTGGCTATACGTAGGTGGAGGCTTCGCCTGGTTGTTATCTTCACCTGGCACCTCAAGGCCTCAGCCACTACTATCGATGAGTCTTGCTCATCTTCAGCCTCTCCTGGGTGGAATACTTCAAGAGCTCCAACCTCTCTCTGCTTCATCCCTTCTTCCCGCAGCCTCTCTGGTGTCATGTCGAGTTCGAGTCCCCCTATTTTGCTCCCGTAATTCTGGGTGTTGTCGACACCGGGACCGTCGCCCAGTTCCAAACTACCCTGCACGAGGCTGCCTCCAACATCACTGCTGTTTCTGTGCCCTAGAAGCTCCATCATTCAGTTTGATGACAAAAGCCGGACCAGCTGTCTGCACAAAGACCCTGACTGACTGGGCTGCCAGCTGAGCTCCAACACACGCACGCCTATACACAAACACTTATAGAGATGGTGAGAGACACACCAATGCACCAGAGACATTCTCTCTCTCTCTCTCGCTTATGCACAGACATGGTGGGCCCTCCTGTGAATGTCAGCGATGGTAACAAAGAGTGGAGGGGGCATTAGAGGAGGATCAGGCCCAAAGCTGCAATTTCTAAATATAACCAGGTGGTCCTGGTGGCAAAGGGGCAGCTAATCTAACTGATTACAGGGGGACAGGCCTGACTCAGGACGGGATGGGGGATCATTTTCTTTTCCTCTCTGCAACCCTGTCTTTATCTGAGTCTTTCCACCAATAAAATAAACCTAATTCCAATTCTACAGCAAACTGGGTACAATCCAACTTTATTCACTACAATACTCGCCTCGCTGTGAGACTGAAAATGAAAGATTTTGTTGGATCACATGCTGCATTAACTGCTGCAAAAACATGGATTGTGAGGCGGAAATATGAAGCCTGATGGCTATAAAACATCCATTAATGATGTTCCTAGAGAAAACATAGCCAGAGTGTATGCGTTTGGATTGTGGTAGATAAGTAGGGAGCAAACTGTACAAACAGAACAAGGTCAGCTATGACCTTGGGTCAGCTTCCTGTTTCCCCTGTAAAGGCTGAGATTAGTGCTCTGAATATAGACTGTGACCCTAAACCATCTTGAGGACACTTTATCTTAAAGTCCTTGCGTCAGCCACCTTAGCAGAATCAGCTCATGAAACAGTGATGTGTCGTCCAATCACATCGGTTGGGTGAAAACATGCAACGTAATTAAACTCTCAAATCACATAACTCTCATCTGACTCCCATGGAAGCTTGTTTTCTTTCTCCTTTTTTTTTCCTGCCATCGATTAGTCACATTTCAGGTTATTATCTAAAAAATTTTACTTATTAACTCCTTAATGCCAGGTGCAAGACAGAGCATATTTCCTATACTGGCTTCCTGTCACATGTTTTCTTTGTATTATTGTAGAGTCTTGACTTTCAACATAAAGCACCATGAGGCAATTGTTGTTGTGATTTGGTGCTTTTGAAATAAAATTTAATGGAATTGAATTGAATTAATTTTGATGAGTTTTTTATAGCTCCACAACATTAGCACAAAAAACCTAAATAAATGGCAAAACAAATATTTAAAGCAATAAATTCAAAAAAAAAAAAAAAAAGCCAGATGCAGCAAATATGATACCATCGAAAACTCACATGCAAATGGTGAAGTTGAAATTTGAATGTAATTCATTTTTAATAATAAATTGACATTTAAACTTAGCTCTACTCAGCATCTTTTTTTTGTCAGTGAGGAAAAAAAGCTTCTATAAACTCCCATATGCAATGTTGGAAACTTGTGGGAGGAGGACTATAGCACGGGCTCATGTGCGTACCTGCTTCGCATTAAGACGCCTGTGTTAAGAAGTGCTCTCTCAAATTCCCTTTCTACATTTTTCATGCATATTGTGAGTCTGACAATACATGAATATTTAAAAATCTTAATTTGAACAATCTATGTCTTCATCTCTTTTTAAAATGTCTTTTTTCTTGTAAACTCTTCAGTTTATTATATTTACTGTTAAACCTCTAATGTTTTAAAATAATTTACAACTATATCACTTAATATCTTATTACCAGAGGGAAAGGCAGGAACTGCAGAAGAAAACAAGGCATTTTCAAATTTAATCTTATGTTATTTACTCAGCCTGTATCCTGTACAAGGCCCTTTATTTGGCCTACTGTCCCGCCCAAACCAGCTGATACAGCCGAGATGGTTTCTACTGCAGGTCTTTGACCCCGAGCCAAGAAAGAATTGATTTTCCTGTAAATGGGATGAAGGGAGATGAGTGAAAAACAGAGACAAGCAACAAAGAAGAATAGAGGTGGATAAAACGACGGAGTGACCTTAAAATCTGTCAAAAAAAGGCATGAGAGAAAGCGATGAAGTCTATAAATAATTTGTAGACAGTGATGGTGCAACAGCATGACTGCACTGTACATGTTTGAGAACCTAACGAATGTGGTTCAGGTGGATTAAAGGTGAGGACAGGAGAGGTGAAAAATACTGACTGAAGGAGAGGAGAAGCTCTGAGGCGATGGAAGAGACGTGCCTGGCTGGATGGATATAATTTTAACTGAGGGTAAAATGAGCATCAAATCGTTCTTCATCCACAACAGTGTTTTGACCAAGAGTTTTAATCCTCTAATCAACAGCAGCTAAGTGAAGACAGGACTCAGGCACTATCCGTGGTTTGAAAACATGAAAACAGGTTATTGTAATGTGTGAAGTACACAAAGAAAATGCTGTGAGAAATGAGATCGAGATCAAAGGAGATTTTCAAAAACTTGAACTCTGACCTTTGACCTTTAGGTCAAGGTCACCGCGATTCAAACTCATCCTAGATATTTAGCCGATGCACCTATTTTATCCATTTGAAAATCCTAGGTCACTTTCTTCTCGAGTTATCGCATTCATAAGATTTTAAGAAAACTTGACCTCTGACCTTGAGGTGGAGGTTACTAAGATTATTTGTAGATGCATCTATGGTATCAGTTTTCATTTAAAAACTTCCGTGTATGTGCAGCCTGCCCGGCAGGGTGACATCTACACCCCATCAGCCTTTTATGTCTGAGTAGGAAAAATGGAATCTTAGTCTGCAAAAACACACAAAGGTGCAGACACATGGAAAAACTGACAGTCAGAATTATAGTGGGATCCTTAGGGGGGATCATGAGAGGGTATTTTTAGTATGTCGCAATTGGTCACCAGGGAGACAGGATTGATGGCGAGATGGGAGCATCAGCTGCTCAATTAAAGCTCTCTCTCTCTGAGTTTTGTGCATGGATTTCTTCCTACACAAGGAAGATCCCATGTGACTTCACAAATGTCTCTTAGAGGGGCATGAGTGCATGTCTGTTGTGTGTATTTGGGTCTGTAGTAAGCAGTATCCTCCTACCACTGTCTACGGCCGTCTCTTCGTATTCGTTGGTGGAGGGCAGTGCAGGTACCAAAGGTTCCATGTTCATGATGAGATTTTTATGGCTCAGAGAGTTAAAACTTCGACTCTGACCAAACTGAGCTCTGAAAAACATGAACGTCATACATTTTTTAACACCCTTACATAACACCACCATGTGCACTCTGGTATTCATATCTGCAGAACAATAGATGAAATTGTCCTTATTTTATGTTTTATATGAAATAGTGTGACTTCAGGTAATTTCTCAGATGTCCTTACCTGCGCACTTCTGGTGGCTCTCTCTGAATTTTGGAGCTGGCTTCTATCACTTCCTTGGCTACTCTGCCACTAACACAGAAAAACACACAAGTTAAAGGTTGGTTTGTGTTTATAAAAATACTGTAATTGAAAATAAAATGTTACGATGGCAGGTCATTAGTCTCCCTATAGGCAGGTCTGTAAAAAATGTACTCCTTTTCATTTACATGCATATTTGTAGAACTATACAAACCTCCCGAGGCCCTTTGTGACAGTAATATGAATAAGTTCACTCTATGCTATCATCTGAAAAAATAAGCAGTAGCTTGTAGAACCACCTTTTGCAACAATAATATGAAGTAATAATTTTCTATATGTCTGTTCTATAAGTCTCTCACATCACAGGTATTTGTTTATGCGCAGCTCTCTTAAGGTCCCATCACAGCATTGCAGTCGGTTTGAGGTCCAGACTTTGACTGGACCATTGCAACGCCTCGAATCATTCCTTTTTCAAACAGTCTGTTGCAGTTGCTTGGGATCATTGTCATATTGATCCAAGTTGTTTGATAGACAGCCTCACATTTGAATCTAGAAATCTTTAGTGTGCAAAGGAGTTTATGGTCGGCTCAACGGCTGCAAATGTAGAGGTCCTGTGGCTACAAATTAAGCCCATATCATCAACCCTACCCATATGGAAAAGAAATAGTAAAAACTTATAAAACACTTGCATAAGATGTGGCCTACTTCATATAGTGAATCATATAAGGCTTATATGATTTACTCATGAAAGTGGCCACTTTCTCATTACTTTCATATATTGTTTTATTAAGTATCCAAAACATACAAGTTTAATTTCTAGAATTTTTCAAGGGATCTTATATCTGTTTTCACTCTTGTATGCTTTTCATACAAGTTTCACACAAGACAGATACAAACTTTATAAGATTTATATATATCGTTTCCATATGAGTATACTACCATGCATCACAGTTTGTGCTGAAATTCGGTCCACTTTGACTTTGATCTGTCCAAAGCACATTGTTCCAAAAGTCTTATTTTTTGGACAGATATAATTTTGAACACCTAAGCTGTGCTGCCTTGTTGTTAGAAAGAAGAGACTTTCTCCTAAGAATCCACCTAGCCACACTTGTTCAGTTGTTATCTAAATGTACTGTTGCGAACTTTAGCATTTAACATGCTAACTGAGTTCTATAGAGTCTGAGTTTCTCTGAGCACTGCACGACCTGACCTTGGGGTGAATTTTCTGGGATGTCCCCTCCTGAGAATGTCTCGAATGAGTTTTACTTGAAGTAATCATTCAGTTAATGAAGTGCATTTGAATAGCAGCACTTGGCTGCTACTTATACTCTTAATTTCTATTAATGCAGCAAGGGTCTTTGCAGTTTTTCATATGAATGCAGAGTTTCCCATGAGCATTTTTTGTTTTTTAATGTGCTACTATAATTTCACGGACAGTATGTCTGAGTTACACCGATTGCTTCATGTCATAAAAGAAAAGGAGAAAATCAGATTTGATGCTACTCGGCTTACATTCAGTGTTGTTCCTGTTGAGCAGACAGTTTCCTGCCATCAGTCGGCAGCTTCATTAGTCAGACTGTAACTGCACTGTTTAAAGCCAGCAGGCTTCTTCATCTTACCCATTAATCTATTGTTGTTTAGACTGATGTTTAAGTCATAAATTAGGGGGTGATATAAAACATACGCACTTCATATCTCAAGCGACAGTGGCATCAGCACTGGTGGAAATACTGGAATCAGCTGGATCAACACACATTATGTGAAGACCCGATCTGCTCGGCTTTGCATAAACTGCCTTCATTTATGGGATACAAATCTCAGTCCTGTTTTGCACAAATGACCAATTCCCATTTTTCAGAACAAATTCCACCATATGCTATTACTCATCGCTGAGCCCTTAAGCCAAAATGCTTCAGCGAGCTGATGAAATGGGGCAGGCTGAAGTGTAAGCCTGGTAAAGAGCTTTGTCTGAGAGGAGAATCAGGGCTCACTTAGCTTCAATAACAGAGTATATAGAAGCTTTCCGGTGATATTAGAGTCAGTAAATCATAGAAACCAGGATGTAGGTGCTGATGTGCAATGACGAGAACTCCCATCTTGGTTATTTGGTGTCTTGATGATCTAATTTTCCATCCATTTTTGTCACTTTGGCAACAAATGCATGGGGTAAGATGATGCTGCTGTTAGTAAAGAGTAAGGTGACAATGTGCAGGACCGAAACACTCTGTACACTTTTACACAAAATTAACTCTTTACATTTCAGTGCTTGAAATGTACCATACCCCCCTCATCTCTGTTGTTCCCAATTCTCTTTGCACATATTCCTTATGATTTCTTTAATCATATAATACACCTCACCTGTATCTGAACCTGCTGCCTTTGAAGAAGATATTACTGCTGGAAACTGTTTTTATCTGACTTGACTTTGCACACCTGTCAGACAAAGAAAGGAAGAAACAAAAAGAGACACATTACGTGTACAGCAGCCTTGCACACTGAACCCTGACTAACACATGTCGTAGCAGAATAACAGATTTTTAAAGGCTCAAACTCTCATCACAATAATGTTTCACTAATTTTTTTTCTCGCAGAACACAGAGTAGCCTCTCAACAAGCTTACAGCACGGTGTGTCTTTTTAAAAGCTCATGGCTGGAGGTCAAACCTTCATGTTTCATTCTATATAATTTATCATGTGAAACCAGACTCCAGTGCAGCAGAGAAGGAGCTAGAGCACAGACACACACATGTCTGCTCTCCTTCGTGCACGAGACACCATATGCTGGAAAAGCTCTGCTTGGCTGCCGTTCACAAACTCAATTCACTCTGATTTGATTTAGCGGCTCTGATGCTTGTCTGACATCCGAGCTGACATCCACTCCATCTCAGTCCGCCTTTTAGAGACACATGAGCTGCTGTCATTAGGAAGTCAGTATTCAGGGTTGTATGGGGCAAGGGCTATTTTACAAATTCATAACGATGTCTTCCTTTTGTAAGATTGTCTGCATGTATGGTGCCTCTTGATAAAATAAAGCAAGGCAGAGAGAAAAGCATGTGAAAAGTGAAGAATGCCTGCAGTTAAGAGAGAGCGGGAGACCTTCAGATTGACTGACAGTGTGGAGGAGGAAGGCCACCGTAGAGAAATCCGTCACAAAGCAGCCTCCAGTTCTTGCGTCAAACCTTTGGAAAATCTCATCTCCTCCAGCCTGACCTCTCTCCATCAAATGAGACCAGCTGTTCAGAGCCGCTGAGCCTTCTTATCCCCCTCCACGCCCACACGCACTTTGCTGTTTGGTGCCTCTTCCTTTTCTTTTCACACGGCTCATCTTCTCAGACATGAGCAAAAGATCCAACTGCTAATATCAAGCTCAGGAACAACCTTAAATGAAGAATAGCCATCTTGGTTGAGGAATGATGAATAAGTGTGAAGCTGATAGGAAAAGATGAACGGTTCAGGATCTCTTGAAGATCCTGGGTTGTTATTTTGTGCAAATTTTACATTGCAGATGTGACATCCTCTTGTGTTTTTCCATCTCGGTTGTTTTATATTCATCAGTCTGCTCTCCTCATATTCTCACTGAACTGGGATTGACAAAAAGGAGCAGATCTGTTGTGCTTGCCCACTATATTTGATTCTCGATTACATTAATGAACATAGATGTTAGCATCTTGTCTTGTCATGAACCTTGTTTCCCTTCCCTCCGTGCCAGTGGGGTCAATAGTCTTTGCAGATGAGATCAATGGCCTTGGAGCAATCAGCTGCTCCCCAGTGAAGGACGACGACATGTCCTTGCAGTACTGGGAGTAAATTAAGGAGATAATGTGCTAAAATTAAGTCGGTTTTGAAGTGAAGCAAAATCTTGGCTCGATATAAGAGCTCAAAACGTTCCTACTGGATTCGGGGTTTTGGTGTAAGCTGATCCTGCACAGTCTCAGCAGTTACAGGAAGAACTCAATAAAAATAAAAATGAATTTGTGTGCGTGTTTGTGTGTGTGCAGACGTACTTGTAAAAGGCCTGGTTCTCCACCCCGCACTTCCATAAGTGCTTACACGCTGCAGGGGTCGAGGTGTGAAATGTCAACACCAGCTTCTTCTACACAGAAAAGGACAAAGACAGAAAGAGTGACAGTGAGGATGAGAAATGAGCTTACTGGAAAAGAAAAAACTGTGAATAAGGACAAGAAAAGAGCTGAACGTAATGTGAGGGAGCTGTGCAAAATGCTGACCCACAGACCCTAAGCTGTAAGCTTGGCAAGATAAAGTCATTCGGTCACAGTGCTCAGCATTAAAAGGCAGAACATGGGTTTTTATGGACTAAGAGGAGAGATTTATTCCCGGAAACATCTAGTCTCTGGCTCTGCAAGTCTGGGAACGTGGGACGCCAGATCAATACTGTTCAGCAAAGAGGATAGAGGCAGAGACGAAGCAATGAAATCAATAACATGAGAATGAGATACTGTAACAGAATATGATATTATACCGCTATAAGTGTCTGTTAAAATAAAAAACACTTCACTGTTAAGTTGACAGCAGTGAAAGGGTCCAGTCTGTGCCCACTTCATCAGCTATATTGCGCAGCCCCCAAACTGTCACATATCAGTTATATTAGGTATGCAGGTGTGATTTACACACATGTGCTTCAGTTGCCATGTGTGTGTTCACAGGTGTGTGAAGGCGCCAGGACTGCGTGTTAATCTGCCTTTGGTCCCACTTTGGCTGACGTGCAAAAGCGTTGACTTGGATTTTTTGGGGGGAAAAAAAAGAGTTAATTGAAAAAAATCATCCACTGAGGGGAAGAGACCGAAATTGTACATTCTAAAACGTAAAAATCAACTCAGATGTCAGAAATGTATTTAACTACAATAAAGATGATGCTATTTACTCTGTGTGCCTACAGTAAAGGACCAATTAGGTTTATTAAAAGATCACGATCGTGGTTCAAATACAGCCTTTTACAGCTGCAACCACTTCTCTGCAACATGCTTTTCAGACATGCATGAACGCACAGCAGGGCGGCGTCCTACATCAGCAGAACCTATGCGGTCGTTGCTGTGCGTTCACCGGTGCGTTGTGACACCTGATCGAGTGGCAGATGGGTTGTTCAAAAACACGCTTGTTTGGGGAAAAAAGGTTTTTCTAGAACTGCTCATCCAAACAAATTGAATCAAATGGGATTTGATGTACAGTAGTTGAGCTAACCTTGAAAACTGAAGTAAGTCTTTTTTGTTCTTTACATATCACAGCTGATTATGAAACTGAGGTCCATGCACAGGGTAAGCCATGCTTGTGTGTTAGGAGTTAACTGTTGAGTCAGCCAAAAAGAAGCTGACCAAGAATTTGTGACTTTGATCTCATAAAAGTCATCTATATAACCTGCAATCAGCTCAAAGTGGGACAGGTAGGTTTGGGTAATCAGAGGAGAGGGAAGAGTGAGGAGTGACCTGCCACATGGTGGAAAATTCAGGAAACAAGCATCAACACACAAATCCTCACATAAATAAAGTACACACACACCCACACAATCAAAAGGATGAAACGGTTATGAAAAAATTGAATGAGATGAATGAGGCATGGATAGAGTTATAGATTAAGCAGCGAAACATTGCATGTTAATCTATAGTTCACTGGAAGTCAGAGGGTGAATTTGATTACATGGTGAACAAGACGGGGACGGAAGCCACAGAAGAACTGCGATCATATGAAATGAGAGCAGAGAGAACTTTTATATAACACACCAGACAAACAACACTTAATGACAATATCATGAAAAAAGAAATAAAACATGGATAAAAGGTTCCTCCAATCATAAAGTGAGGTGAGGGCAGGGCTGCGGGTAAAGGTGTCAAATTGAGGACTTAAATACAACAACGATTTGCGCTACTGTTTTTAAGATAAGATAAGATAAGATTGTTTTTACTTGTATTTACTCACCAGAGATGACTATGTTTACACACAGAGAGAAGAGACAGAAACACAGAGATAATAGTGCATCTTCAGCCTTTCACGAGGAGCCGAACAGACAGACAAGGCAGACAGACTGACAAGTTAAGCAGCGATGAAAGAGCGGAACTGAGCTTCTGTAATGAAGACAACAGCTTTGACACTCATCGATTGGCTGATTGGTAGATTTAAGAGCAAAATGGCTTTAGCTGCAAGGATTTGCAGGTGTTTTTGAGCTGTTTCAGGCAGACTGAAGGTAAAGAGCACATCGGTTGTAAATCCTGAAAAAATAAAGTATGCAGATAGACGAGGCACTGAAACTGCTGCTCAGAATCTACCACAGCTCTGTTGGTTGATAAACATCAAGCAACCAGATGAAGCATGTGTCCCAAATGCAAGACATCCACTGTTTGAAAGTTAGTACTTGCTTTCTGTTTCAGTTTGGAGACACCATGTCATACAGTGGGGCAAAAAAGTATTTAGTCAGCCACCGATTGTGCAAGTTCCCCCACCTAAAATGATGACAGAGGTCAGTAATTTGCACCAGAGGTACACTTCAACTGTGAGAGACAGAATGTGAAAAAAAAAAAATCCATGAATCCACATGGTAGGATTTGTAAAGAATTTATTCGTAAATCAGGGTGGAAAATAAGTATTTGGTCAATAACAAAAATACAACTCAATACTTTGTAACATAACTTTTGTTGGCAATAACAGAGGTCAAACGTTTACTATAGGTCTTTACCAGGTTTGCACACACAGTAGCTGGTATTTTGGCCCATTCCTCCATGCAGATTTTCTCGAGAGCAGTGATGTTTTGGGGCTGTCGCCGAGCAACACGGACTTTCAACTCCCGCCACAGATTTTCTATGGGGTTGAGGTCTGGAGACTGGCTAGGCCACTCCAGGACTTTCAAATGCTTCTTATGGAGCCACTCCTTTGTTGCCCGGGCGGTGTGTTTTGGATCATTGTCATGTTGGAAGACCCAGCCTCGTTTCATCTTCAAAGTCCTCACTGATGGAAGGAGGTTTTGGCTCAAAATCTCACGATACATGGCCCCATTCATTCTGTCCTTAACACGGATCAGTCGTCCTGTCCCCTTGGCAGAAAAACAGCCCCATAGCATGATGTTTCCACCCCCATGCTTCACAGTAGGTATGGTGTTCTTGGGATGTAACTCAGTATTCTTCTTCCTCCAAACACGACGACGAGTTGAGTTTATACCAAAAAGTTCTACTTTGGTTTCATCTGACCACATGACATTCTCCCAATCCTCTGCTGTATCATCCATGTGCTCTCTGGCAAACTTCAGACGGGCCTGGACATGCACTGGCTTCAGCAGCGGAACACGTCTGGCACTGCGGGATTTGATTCCCTGCCGTTGTAGTGTGTTACTGATGGTGACCTTTGTTACTTTGGTCCCAGCTCTCTGCAGGTCATTCACCAGGTCCCCCCGTGTGGTTCTGGGATCTTTGCTCACCGTTCTCATGATCATTTTGACCCCACGGGATGAGATCTTGCGTGGAGCCCCAGATCGTGGGAGATTATCAGTGGTCTTGTATGTCTTCCATTTCCTGATGATTGCTCCCACAGTTGATTTTTTCACACCAAGCTGCTTGCCTATTGTAGATTCACTCTTCCCAGTCTGGTGCAGGTCTACAATAATTTTCCTGGTGTCCTTCGAAAGCTCTTTGGTCTTGGCCATGGCGGCGTTTGGAGTCTGACTGTTTGAGGCTGTGGACAGGTGTCTTTTATACAGATGATGAGTTCAAACAGGTGCCATTCATACAGGTAACGAGTGGGGGACAGAAACGCTTCTTACAGAAGACGTTACAGGTCTGTGAGAGCCAGAGATTTTCCTTGTTTGAGGTGACCAAATACTTATTTTCCACCCTGATTTACGAATAAATTCTTTACAAATCCTACCATGTGGATTCATGGATTTTTTTTCACATTCTGTCTCTCACAGTTGAAGTGTACCTCTGGTGCAAATTACTGACCTCTGTCATCATTTTAAGTGGGGGAACTTGCACAATCGGTGGCTGACTAAATACTTTTTTGCCCCACTGTATATTGTAGTTTATCTTTGTTAGGGATGCGGTGCAGTGAAGGAGTCTAATATTTGGGCCACAGTCAGCACATAATGTGAATTAGGAGGTTGTAACACACCCACCATCCTGTTACAGTGAATCCTGCCTGTTAAGGAGATCTGAAACAGCGACACACATATACAGTGTGTGTGATGGTGGACAGGATAACAAACAGTACAGTCACTTAGCACATTTATCTGACAAAACCATTACACAGATGAGGATAGGGGGAAAGGGGAGGGAGAAGGAGGAAAGAAGGAGGAAAGAGAATGAAGGATGTCCGTTTTGCTCAGGGTTGGCAAACAGTCACTAACACACAACTGATCTCAAATTCTGCAGTCTGACTGTGCAACATTTGCCTTTGTAATAAGTAATGAACACATGTTAGAAGTTTATATCTAACAAGTCAGCAGGATGTTGATTACTTTGGTGCAAAAATGCACAATTCATCACCAGGACATGGAGGAAACTGCACATCTCACTTGAGTCATCATTTTTAACCTTTTAGAGACACCTCGCTCACCTCTTTCTGAATGCCAATGACGTAAAAGGTTTTTCCTTCAAACTTCAGCTTGCTAACGTCAGCCCTGCAAACAAACACAGAGTTAAGACTTTGAAATATCTGCAGATGAGAGTTAAATATAGGCTAAATGCTAAACTTAAAGCTTTAAGTACATTTAAAGTTCTGCTGTCATTGATTGTGTCATTGTAAAGATGTCTTCACAAGAAGCCACCCAAGCAACACAAGTTCCAGTTGCTGATGTCATAGAGAAAAAATGCCAGTTAAAAGAAATATTGGGTTAAAAGAAACTTTGATTAAAGGAGCAAATGTATATTTGTACTATGGTTGGCCTATAACTGTTAACCAGGTACAAGTAGAGCAACTTAGAATAGTACCTTTAGGTAGGCAACCTCCTTAAGACCAACAAACAGCATCACAGTCTGAAGTGATTACACTCACTCTCAGAAAGTTTGGTAGGATTTGCAAATAACTGCAGCCGAACAGATTGGCAACACATTGCAATCAATCTGCGTAAGTCTGCACTGATGAGCAGAACTTGCTTACAACGCATCTCTTAGCAACAGAGGACTTGACTCAGCTGGTTGTCAGCTGGTTGTATTCTTTTTATATTTCTATATAAAACTAAGGTTGCTAAGCGCCTACGTCATTTTGCCATTAAATCGCCATCTATCGCCATTTATCACAGTTATTCGCTGTAGTATCACAAACAGATTGCAGGTAATTGCCAACGTGATGCCATTCATTGGCAAAAGATAGCAGAGTTCCTATAAAGCTGCAACTATTTTAAACGCGATGACTTTGCAAATTAAAGTGCAAAGTTCATTGCACTGCCATTTGTTGGGCTGCGTTCATATTCTTTTTTAAAAAATTTTTACACACATAGCTCATTTCAAAAAATATTGTGTGTTTTTATCAGTTTAATTACCAATGGTGCATAGTTTAAAATAACACTATCAATTCTTATTACTTTTGATAGATAAACTACATTTTTCTCCTTATTCTTATGAACTTTTGTTTAAAACTATGAATATGGAGGTACTACAACTGCTGCTTAAGGAAAGCATGGCTATAGGAAAGTGTATTTTAACACTCTGTAGCAAGATAATCTTATAGATGTCATGTTTAAATAAACAAACGGTTCTGCCTGCAAGGAAAAGTTAGAGATGATTATTTTAATTTGCTTCTAATAAAAATTATAAGTTTAGCAATACTTCAGCGATAAAGCATAAATATAGAGTTTTCTGCAGTTAGCTTTGTTAGTGATTAGACATTTAATATTTATGTTTAATGATTGACAATTGTGGCTACACATTGTAGTGGTTTGCTTTTTTCCCAACATACAAAAGACTCCCAGTTCGAGACTGGAGACGGTAATCCGTTAAATGCTGTGAAGGGAAGGGCGTCTGGTGTAAGAATCTAACAAATCAAATATGTGGAGCCTTCTGCTGTGCTGACAACCTGTGATTAAGGGAGCAACCAAAAGAAGCTTTTTACAGGTTGATGTTTTTACCATTTGAGGAGGTGAATCCTCTTGTTTCCCTGGAAGACCACAAAACCTGTGGCTGTGAACCCAAGAAAGGCAGTAGAGCCTGTAAAGTCCTGAAAAAAACACATATCACAGCATGTAAGGCAAGTGGACTATCTATGACCTCATTGGTTGATGCACAAAATCCCATGTTTGTCATTAAACTTTTTAATTAATCAAGAACAAGGCAGTTAAAATACCGACTGATGGACTAAATCTGATGTAGTGAGGAAAAATCAAAATAATAACTTCCACATCATTAATCATCAGTAAATCTCTAAATTTGTATTCATCTTTATATATCTGTGTAAATCCCTCCCTTTCCCCTGTGTGCTTCCCACATCTTAGTGCTTACTTACTTTATCTCCATAGATCTGCATGTGCATGATAGTACAGTACTTGCAGTAACAGCTATTTCCAGCAAACTAATTTAAAAAAAGCCTGCCAGACAAGAGTGGAACAGATAAAGGGGATCCTTCCCACTAGACAGAATTTAAATATCTTGTTAATCTGCTTTGTATCCTTTGATTTGTCTGTTCACAAGAGGATGTCCCTATTTCACACTTCAGCTTGGCAGAAGATGAACAGAAAGGATGAGAGCGAGCCATGAGCAAGTTGTAAAATATTGTTTTTCTTTATCAGATGCAGTCTGTTCAATCTATTGGGATAACACAAGAAACAAAGAAACAAGTAACAGGAGAATGAAGCAGAATAGCAAGTGTAACATATCTGATAGTACAGTTTAGTTTTAGCAATTTAAAGCTGAAAGACAAATCAATGACACTGACTAACCATGGTGGTCTCTGATCAGTCAGTGAAGTCACTGTGTCCTCAGAACAGTGGCTTCTTTATGGACCTAGTTTATTTAGTTTTCAAGGAGGGAACATTAACTAGCTGGCTTGGATGTGATAGCGTAAATTGCACATAAGCTCTTGGCCTTAAATTATTTCCTAATCTGCTTGGAGCAAGTATGTGAGGCCAGGTAGACAGGTGCTATAATGCGACACGCCACTGGATGGAGCTGTTTCTTTTTTGAGCAATAGAGACGTTTACGGAATTGCTAGCTTGCGTCGGTGCAACACGTGTGTGCAACGGTGTTTTCGTGTAGTAGTAGTAGCAGTGGGTTACCAGTGTGGAGAGCTATTAATTGGTGACAGCTGTCGGCAAAATATTATTTTCTTGCAAAACCTCCATATTTTCATCTGGACACTTACTTAATCTGTGTCCTGGGCTGGTTAATTTTGCCAGCTGCACAGCTGGTGTGATTGTCCATAAAATACAGTATGTACCATCTGTCTATAAGGTCACAACAAATTGCACAGGCCCAACCATAGACTGTGTGCAAAAGAGATGAATGTAGCTTTTGCATCTGAAAAGTTCATCCAATGCATAATTGCCTTAAAACGTGCATAGTTTTTAATGGCCAGCAGGGGGCGCCTCATGTTGGTGCAAAAACACTTCTGGGTGTATACAAGTCTTTGGGAAAACAGCCCTTGGCTCTCTTGCTCTGTCAGCTCAGCAAACCCTTTTCTCGTGACTTTATGAGCTCAACCCTTAGTTTAAGCTTGTACTTAATAAAATATTACTTTCTTTTCTAAAAACTTATGGTCATTATTAAAATGGGAAAACTATACTCACTGGCTGTTGAGCTGTACATCTGAAATTATTAGTCAATGAATGTGTGGTTTCACAGTCATATCCAGCACTAGCTTTTTAGATGGCAAAAATACTCACCTCAAAGCTTTAGAACGGGAGCTCACTAATCAACATATGACACGGTGGCTACATCCATCTTTTATATACAGTCTATGGAACACGCAACACCCTATGATGACGAAATCACACGAACACAAGTGGATACGCACATGCTTGTGTGCATGGAAAGTATAACACCCACATGAAGCCATCTGTGTGGAAATCAGTGCGTAACCCATTATGTGTAAAGCTACTGTGTACTGTATATATTCTCCAGTTACGTTACCTTGCATGGGTGAGGGTCGACTCCATATGTTTCAAGACTGTGAGCCCTTTGGAGCATGTTCAGCTCTGCTAGTTCAGCACACTGGCCCCTGAAAGAAAATAGAGGAAAGGAGAGACCCAACTTTATACACTGACAGACTGAAGAATATGTTATTAAGGTGTTCCTATGTTGGATTACTTTCAATTGGATTTCACTTAAATGTCGGATACAACCAGATAGAAAATCAATACATGCAATTATCTTATTAGAGTTTTGAGATTTAAAGGTCAATATCTAGGGAGTTTGGTTGTGAACAAATTTGCGTTGACTTTTTATTCTAAGGATTGCTATTTTTTCTCCAGAAAGAACAGCACTAACCCTCCACTGCTAGGCTAGTTTCTTTTACAAGGACAAGGTTGCTTGTCGTACTAAGTCTACAGTATTTAGACAATATCAGTTTAAATAAAAGTATTACAGAATTTTTAACCAATTAAAGTGAGTACACTTATCTCTTATTATTATAAAAGGAAACAGTCATAACAAACCAGGCAAAGGGGTTGTGGGGGGGGCGGGGCATTAATGCTTTACTTGCTCATTAGTCTAAGTGCTGCAAATTAGGAAAATGAGTGTGGTACACTGGTTCACTTCAAGACTCCAGACATATAAATCAACTTTAAAATTGCACACGTATATATTGGATCTGTCTGTGCAGATAAAGGAAAGCATAAAAACCATTACAGAATGCCTGTGGAAATGTAGCTTGCAGACAGAGTGCTTCCCATTCAAAAATCACCTGAAGTCTCTGTACAGCTCAGTACTGATCAACATGCTGTTAATCCTGTCAGTCGTACCCATCGGGCCAGACAGAGGGCACTTGGCATCATCTGCCTCTGTGCTGTGGGAAATGAAGGATTTGTCTTTGATGTTTTATAATCACTGTTAAGTGTGACGGTCACGACATTATTAATCGCTGCAGCAACACACAAACAACCCAGGAGAGGGGATTTATGTATACAGTACTGCATGTAATGTAGAAACTTATTCTGTACCTGTAGAGTACATAGTCAATCTACTGAGTACATGCTTTTTTAATGACTCTTTACTCAAACTATTCTTTATTGCAGAACCATTTTCCCTTCAGGAAAGGTAATCACATGGTTGAAAAGAGGCGAATAAGGGTTCAAAGATACAGTTGTGGTACCCAGAATGCCTAGCTTTTGTTCATATGCAAAAGAACACAAGACGATCAAATTTATCAGGGATGAGTGATTTTCATCAAAATTTAAATTCTGTAGTAGTAACAAGCAAGGTGTCTAAACGGAGCATGAAATAAATAATTCATGCTCATTCCTCTAAGCTAATGGATGTTTTTATTTACTTTCAAACAAATCTCGACTGAGAATACCTTCTCCAGTGCAATGAAGCTTAAATCTCTGGGTATCACACAATTCTGTGTCTAACCAGAAAGAAAGGCAGCATTTTATTGTCTGCTGTGTAGACAGTTGTCTCAGCAGCCTGTTTTAAAACACAGATCACAGGAGTGAGCATAGCACCTGCCACCAACATCAAACGGTACAACAATAAAAAAAGTACTGGCGGCCGCTAGTGCTATCCCTCAGCCTCCTAGTAGATGCACCTATGGTATAAATGTGCAACTCCTTCATCACCTTGTTATTGTGTTCTCAAGATCTTCAAAAAAGTAGCTGCGCCAAAGCTCAATTAATTCAAAAATCCTACATTGCCTTATCATCGAGTTATCACATTCACAAACTTGGCTGTACACACTGCCTGTCTGCCTGGCGAGGTGATAACAATACCCCCAAAAAGCCCACAATAGACCAAAAAAGCCTTCTCCAGACAAACAGCAAAACCACGAGACAAAAAATATATATATTAGTCTTTCACCTGAGCTCATTCTTGTGAATTTCCATTATCTTCCTCTCCAGTTTGAGGGATTGTTTAGGGAACAGCTTGAAGTCTCTGATGTAGTCTGATGGGTGCTCCTCTGGGTCATAGTCCCCAAGCTCAGCTATAAAGAGAAAGGGTGATTTCAGTAAAAATATTATCTGAAAATAGGTCAAATACATCAGGAAATGGGTATACATTGTTTGTTAACTTATTGAAAGAACTAATTTAACACACCTTGACTGCATATATAGTATGAAGCTACAATTAGTAGTCATGTTGCTCAGGTTAACATAAAAACTGCATTGTAAAGCAAAATTAAATAAAGAAAGATGTTTTATTTTGCAAATAAGCTTTACTCAACTTGAACGTTGCATATTAAGCAAGCTTATAATTTGTAACTTTAATTTTATAGTACTTATTCCATTTACATGCAACTGCTTCTATATTTATATTGTAGGATTGCAAATGGCTGGGTCAGAACAGTTATAGACTGCAAGCTATTATTAGGCATGGTCACATGCCTGTTTTGTATTTGTGTGTAAAGTGTTAGAATAGCTGTGACACCATGAGTGCAGCGGGTGGCTGGACTAACGGCTATGGTAAATGGCCTGTATTTGTATAGCGCTTTACTCAGTCCCTAAGGACCCCAAAGCGCTTTACACTACATTCAGTCATTCACCCATTCACACACTGGTGATGGCAAGCTACATTGTAGCCACAGCTGCCCTGGGGCGCACTGACAGAGGCGAGGCTGCAGGACACTGGCAGCACCGGGCCCTTTGACCACCAGTAGGCAACGGGTGAAGTGTCTTGCCCAAGAACACAATGACCGAGACTGTCCGAACCAGCAACCTTCCGATTACAAGACGAACTGCCAACTCTTGAGCCACGATTGCTCTGGCTACGACCATATTAACAGTTAGGGTTAAAAAACTTCCAGTTTTCCCCCACAGAAAAATAGAAAGCTCATATAGCACCAAGTACAAAATGCCCGCTGTAATATTAAACAGCTTTGTATCATCAGCAAATTTCCTGGTTGCTCAAATTAAGACAAAGGCCCAAAGACAGATCTTTCCCTTATTAATTTTTTTTATTTCCACAGAATAAGATACTTATGAGCAATTGACTCAAATAACAGATCATTGTTGTGCTCATTGAATCCACTAATTTATTTTTTTAATGATATCTTAATTAAGTATCTTTATAAAGGTTTAATCAAAAACTTGCCTGGAGTTTAATTAAACAATAATCCTCAAACTATTCCCCAGCTCTATAATCAACACCCTGACAAAGTAGGACAGAGACCTGTCGTAGTTAATCAGAGCAGCCAATGATACACTGCAGACATGCTCTGTTTTGAGATAAGTGAACCAGTCACACTCTCTTCTCTGGGGATATGAGCCAATCAGAGGGTGTTAGCACAGTTCAAGGATTTGTGTATGAGCCACAAGGGTTCATTTATATGATAAAGCCCAGCTAATTCTTTTCTTAATCCATATTAAAGCAAGTGGCTCTGCGCTGTGATTCAGCATTAAACGGTTACGTTTAATTGACTGTAGAAAAAAATCTCTTCTATTCCTTTTCCCAGTAGTCCACATACATCTACTTTTTAAAAAAAAAAGTAGGATAATGACAGTGTGATGCTGTGAAATGCAGCCGGTTAATGAGGACAAACTTAGTCAAACAGGGGTTAGACTGTGGTTACACAGAGGTTGGATGAAAGTTCAGTTACATTTGATATAATTAGGTAAGATCATTGTTTGGTTCAAATACACAGTTAAGCACATTAAATTAACTGAGTGTTGAATTTTACCCAACACAGTGCAAGAGGATGCTCAAATTTAAAACTATAATTCTGTAACGCTAGATTAACAGACTGCGTAACTATACATAGTAATGACAGTTAGCTGAACTTTTTAAATGCTTGAATAAGACAAGTATTTATAAATCAGCAAAATGTAAATAAAAAAAAAAGCACATGGGTATTTCAGAATAGAAATCTTGAATTAAACAAACTTAAAACATCACTTTGACTTATAAAGTTATTTCAGTAACCTAAAAGAGGTATTTTACTTTTAGTTGGCATCATTTTTAAATTTCCTAAACGTTTGTTCTTTGCAATGAGCTTGTTTATTCAAGCTTAATGAAGAAAATGATAAACCTGCAAACATGTGGACTACAGTTGATATATCTGATTTTACATGTTAAAATTGTGTTTGTCAGTTTTTCCTTCCCACTGTTGCCAAAGCCCTTGCTTATATTGGGTCATATCATCGTTGAGGTTTTCTCTATTTTCTTGGTATTATCTTAGTGTTGTTGTGATTTGGGACTATATTCAAATTTTGATTTAATTTAATTTATTTAATATTTAAATAATATGGATTAAATAAGGAAATAAATGCATTTGCAGGCACAAACAGTGATTTGTTAGTAGTTATTTTACAGCTTGTGCTTTCGGACTTCAGCTGATTACTTTTGATTTGAGGCTACAGACTACAGATTTCATTGTCAAGAGTCAACAGCTCAGGCACCATAACTCAAATTTGTAATTACAGTTTCTTAACTTAATTTGATGTGTTCATTCTATTCAAATTATGAAGCACTTTGCAAATGTGCATTCTGGAAAAGGCTAGAAAATATTATCCTTATTCTTATTCTTATTACAGCCACAACCCAAGCAGCTCAGTCATTTCAGTAATAGCAGCCCTTATAATTTACAAATTAAATTGTGTAAATGTATATGTGTGATTTTCATTTAAAACTCCAACATGTCACCAAGGATGTAATTGTGAAATATTGGCTACATCTCTAATACATCCACTATGAGTAAGTCCTCACCCTGTATGATGCAGGCTCCCAGATATGCAGCTTCAGCAAAAGGACACAGTAGACGACCATGATAGATGTCTCTCTTCAACTGAAGGTACAGGAGATACCTGGATGCACATGCATGCATAAAGTTACAGAAATAAATTCTTATAGCATAAATACAGATTTTTATTTAAAATAAATCAAATAAATAAAAGACGTTTAATTACAATATACTATATAAAGCCACTGCTCACATTATGAAGGGGAACCAATACCCCGCTTTCACAATTTCTATTTCCAAATAGTTTGGATGAAAATTCACCACCCAATGAGAAAATAACAATCTGAAACTGTTGCCATGGTAGTTAAGGAAAGTATAACTATGGCAACATACATCTTCACCAGCAGAATGTGGTACTTTAGCTACTATGGAAACACCTTCAGTGCTACTGACATGCAGACTTGTCTCGTGTTAGCGTGAAGACAAAAAAAAAGTGGGGAACAGATGAGTTTCCAGTTGGGACGTCACCACTGAGTCAACTGACTCATCAAACTTGTTTTTCATTGAGGGAAAGACACAGGAGAGGCAAAGCATAAAAGATTGAATGGAGCGAAAACCCTGCTGCTGTAGCTAAATAGTTTTATTTATAGAGTCAGAGTGCTGCTGACTCTATAAATAAACACCATGATCTACATTTAGATAATTTTTCTTTCTTTGTGCTTCCTCTTATTTTAGGACATTGAGTCAGAATGTCTGCGTACACAGATTTGCTTTTCAGGTTTCTTAAATGACTTAAGCATAGAAAAATCCAGATTAAGATTTGGTGCACACTTAAACACAGAAATGATGTCGTTATTCTGCATGAAGATAAATGTCCGAGATCAATTTAAATTCTACAAAAAGAGCACCTTTATATACTTTAGTTTGCAAGTATGAATGAATAATGTCAATATAGTATAAATAATTGACAAAACATGTCAAACTTCTTCATGTGAGTGCATTCTTTTACACAAATAATGTTAAAATTACTCATGTGTGTTATATTGGCTAGATAAGTAATATAGTCAGCCTGACTCTGTAAAATCCTTAGATAACGAGTAAGTGCTGACTTTGCCCTTTAATTCCAGCACTGTGAAATATTTGTGTATGAAAATGAACAGAGACACACAGTCAGCATTTGGTGAACTCTGAACTGCATATTTAATTAAAAACAAAAAAAAGAAGTCCCTATGCACTTTTCTGCCGTGCTAAAAACTACACCTGTTAGCAATTAATATCTGTAATGTGAGGTACCAAACACCTAATACCATAATCAATAATTACAGATCTATAGAACAGTGGGTTAACTTTTTCATCTATCTTCAATAGTGCTTCATATACAAGAGTTAAAATTACATCTTGCAAACTGGAGCAGGCACATTTTACCATTAAAAGTTTGGGGATTTTGATGATGGGAAAAAAATTGCTCCCAGACATAACTCCATATTGAGAACTCGACAGGATTTTATTACTGACTGCATTTCCTTCTGAACTTTTACGACTCATCTCAACTTCATCTTCCACTTCAAACTTATAAGTAGTGTGCCAGTGTGATGCTTTTCCTTAGGACTCTAAGAAGAGGTTGTTTGTTTCTTTAGGACACGTGAATGAACAGAAATGGACACGCAGCTCTTTCAGAGGGAGGAAGAGCTAATAAATAATACATCTGGAGAAAAACTGAAGCAGAATTCAGCTAAGTTGAAATTAGGCAAGAAAAGAGGGATAGGTTCCAGAAATATCTCAAGACAAAAATATAGGACAGAAAGACGCGGAAACGTGACTTGAAAGGTGTGAAGAGACACCTGAGGGTGGAGGGGGAGATGACAGTGAGGAAGAAGAACGATCGACAGCAGGAAGGGAGGAGACACTGGGGGCGGAAAGACAAAAAAACAAGCGAAGGCAGAGAGGAAAAAGGATGGAAGTGAATGGATGGAGGAATTGAAGAGAAAATTAGGACTGATAAAGAGAAGCAGAGTTGGTAAGACGTAGGGCAGAGAACACAAGTCCCTGCTGGGTGAGTGTCTCTAATTATCACCGCGCCTGAGAGAAGCTTTGTGTGTTTGGCTCTGTTTTGGCAGAGGTGGCGCTGGTGGTGGAGCAGACTCTCTCCAAATCTTTTATTTAGTTTGTTTACTTATATAGTATCTTCATGGGCTCATCTACAGTTTTGAGAGCCTTCACTGTCACGGTCCCCGTGTCTCTCTGGTTGGCCCACGCTGGCTACAGGTTTTGTTGTTGTTAGTTTTAGTTTTTTGTCTCTCCTCCTCCTCTCTGCCTGGGTGGAGCTCATTACGGGCTCTCACTCTTGGCCCACGCACCCCTGTGGATGGTGTCCACCTGCGGCTGATCTGGCTGATTTCCCCAGCTGCTATTTAAGGCAGTGGCACAGAGCAGCTCACCGCTGGGACGTCGAACCACCTGAGTTCGTGCTCGCGGCATATTCAAAGAAGAATCGCTTACACGTGTTTTATGTTGTGGAACTAACCTTTGACCTTCTGTCTGTAGATTCTGGACCGAATCACCGGACCTGTCCAAGTGGGGCAGTGTGTGGAGTGTTGGAGCGAGTGCGGCTGAAGAGGAGTGCGTGTGTGCGGAGGAGCGGTGGCGGTGACTGAGTGGAAGAGGAAGCGTGTGTGTGGATTCCCCCCCCCCCCTTCTCTCCCTGGAGCCCTGGACCCCCTCCCAACTCACTGTACATATATTTTGCACTAAGGTGATCCCTATTGTAAATAAATCCCCTTTTGTTTCCTTGAAAGAACTGTCTGCGCGTGGGTCCGTTCAGTAGCCATGACATTCACGTCTGGCTCAGTGTATAACACCGGTGTGTTTGCACTGTGTTCAGTCAATGCCCAACTTTAAGTAATCAATCACTTGAGAACATTTAATAACGCATACTGAAATAGTTTTATAAGTCATATAATAGTCTGTTTTTAGACAAATCAGTCAGACAAAATTAGCCAAATGTCTTCATCTGTCACTAACATATTTTTATTAGGTATAGCTTGCTAGTACCAAGTTGGACTTTCCTTAATTCTGCATGGCAAATACATTTTTCAGAGGCTTTGTTTCATATTGACTTCAACTCACTGGATATTTTCAATTCTTTCAATTCCTCTCTCTAGAGATATTTGTCCATGAAAATCCTCTGAAATACTTTACATTTTCTCTCAGCCTGCCTTCTTTCTCTGTCACTCATACGCCATTGCCAGTGCTTGTTTACCTGGTGAGTTCTTCCTTGATTTTCATTGGCTCATGCGGGTAAAACTTGACCCGGAAGCACATCGTGTACGGCTGCTGAGCTGCTGGAGACAAGAAAGACACGATGTTGAGATGGAAAAACTAAGAGAGACCAGAAACTGTAAGGAAAGTTAAAAGGCTGTTAGAACGTGGAGGAAAAAAGAGGAGATAAGCTTGACAGATATGATAAAGGGAATCAGAAGGAAAGTAGAAGATTTTAAGAAACAGATAAGAAGAGGAAAGAAGAGGAAAGATAAATGAGGGGAAGAGAGGACAGAGGAGCCATGAAGATTATGTAGAAGAAGAAGCTGGGGACAAAAACAGAAACCACAGCATGTCTCCAATACTGATTAGTCACCTCATAATTACAGTAATTACTCTCACACACACACACACACATGGGCATGTGCTTCACTTGAACTGGGGTCTGTTTCTTCTCCTTTGATCTGAGTCCTAAAGCATTTCATATCTCTAGGAGAGGATTTGTGCTTTGAATAGTATTTAAATATGCACCGTAACATACATACACAAGGTTACATAAGCGGTCACAGACACACACACATATACTCAATAACAGGCTGAAGGGTTTGGATCAAATGACAGCGATAGCTTCAACTCCCTCCTGAAGTCTCACACAGCTCATCTGCTTATAAACATATTCAATGTTTACCCTGTGAAGTTAGAACATTTACAAGATATACAAACACCAAAACACCGAAACACTGAGAGGAAACCATCATACACAGCAACAGATTTAATTATATACAGTAATTGTATATAATGCATTATAAATAATTTACACTTCCTGAAGTGAAAATAGCACAGATAAGATTTTTTTTGAAGTCTGAATTTATTTTATTTTGGTTATTAAAGAAATAAAACATCTTAAAGGACCCTTTACCCATCTCAACTCCCATTTGGTGTCTTTGGCGCTTACTTACAGTTAAACAGTTAACTGATAGCTTTGGTCTGAGGATCTAGTGATCAAATGCCAGAATTTTGTTTGCTCGATATAAAATTTTCACTCCATGTTTGGTTCAAAGCGTAGATCAAAGCATTGCGGAGATTTGATGTCACTTCCTGTGTGGCAGCTTTGCAATTTGAATTTTCTGATGGACACAATCAATCCAATTTTGTGGTTTTCTACATTTGCTTGCTTTGAGGGTACTCTTTGCCAATTTTGAGAGTGGAAAAAATTGTAGCCTGTGAACTATGTCAGAAAATCTAATATTATGGTTACAGACGCCACGGGGTCCATATCCATTATAGAGGGTCTGTAGCCTCGAATTTGCCTTCTCTGACACATGAATGTTGAAAGCTAATATTTGAAAGTTTGGGGTTTTTTAAGTTCATATCCATAAATGTGCCTCCGGGTTCAGGCCTTTGCTAGTGCCAAAGTGTTGAAGGCTATTAATGAAACTTGGGAAAAGGGAATGAAAAAAAAGAAATGGAAACTTTGACCTTCTTTGGGTGATTATAGACTAAAAAGTCAGCAGATGAAAAAAAAAAAAAAATGTTATTATATAATTAACAGCTACAAAACAGCAGGGATGGTTTACAGAAAGACATTTAAACCACGAGAAATAAATCCAACATAACAGCTGAATCACCTGTGCTTCATACGCTACAAATCTTAGAAAAATGAAGGAGTTGTTTTGTCTTTGCTTTTCTCACAGGCGAAGTTTACACACGTGCACATGTGAGTTATTTTGAGTGCACATGGAGAGATTTCAAAGAGGATGAGGCAAAGAGACGCTTAAAACAAAGATGCAAAAGTATCTGATAGGCATTCTGAAGTCAACATCAAGGAGGAAGAAAGTATCATTTCACATGGGATAGAAATCATCCAGAGTGCCCTCACCACTCTCCCTTTAATGGCAGGATCCTCTGCGGTATTATCCGGCTATGAAAAACAGCACACATCTACATAATACATGCTGAGCAATTTGAAAGAGCCAATCCTCCCACCCGCTCCCAAAGAACTTGAGCTGCTTATAATTATTTCTCAAGCTTAAGGGACGAAGAGGTTTTTTTGGAAAACATTGTAGAGAAAGTGAATTGTGCGCGAAAGACATGGCCGTGCAAATGTGATGTTTGCCAACGTACGTAAGCTGGGATGCACAAAGACGAAATAAAACACAAGTGCACGCACACATTGAAACCTAATTTGGGAGTAAATCCTGCCACAGGGAACTGATGTGTCAGTGCAACTCAGATCTATTCAACAACTCCCCTCTAATCTCGTTTTCTTTCTTTCACTCTGTCAGCTTCTCTCATCTCAAACCGTCTCTCCAATCTCCTCTTTTCGCTCTATTTTTCTTCTTTCTTTAGTTACGTTATCTATCACTGTCTCTTTTTAGTACTTTCCCCCCCTTGTTCCCTCTCTCTCCCTTCCAGTTTTCACTGATATCCTCAGCCTCCCCCTTCTGTCATCTCACACATGTTCCGATGGAGCAGAATACTTCGCTAATAGCTCTTTTATTAATTTATAACAGGACAGAAAGAACAGGACAGTCATTAAAAGGGTTAGTGAACTTCAGACTGAGACACAGAAAGAAAAGGAGGGTCGGAGGAAAGCCGCTGCAATCTTTCAACACAAGATAGAAATGTAAAGATGTGAAAGAGTAAGTGGAAACGAAGGAAAACAAAGGTGAAAACAAGTACCACTCTCTTATTCACCTTTGTATTGTGTCCTCTTTTAGGGTACTTAGATTGTATGATTATATGTGTCACATTCTCAAGGTTATTATAGTTATACTGAAAAAACATTGGCCAAATCTATCAGAGGCAAACATCAAGAGGGGAAAGGAGGCTGTGCTCAGCTTGAAAACAACCCCTCGGGCTGTTTGTGTAACTCTTATTACAACGTAAAAGTGGCCTCCAGGGACACATTAAATGCCACTCTGGTGACCTTGAAAATGTGAAAACTTGACCTTTCCCTAAAGCCAAATAGAAAGGTTAGCCATGAAACCTAATCAAATGGAACAAACATTGAGCTAAACTGAAGCCCAGACACAACTAGAGCTGCAGTTTCCTGGTAAAAATAAATAAATAAAAAAAATAGATAAAAAAAGATATTATTATTCCAGATTCTACCCTACCATGTCAGTGTTGTTGCAGCAGAAATTAAAACCCTTCAGATCAGGCAACATTTTTTTCAATCTTCTACTGCCCAATTTTGGTGAGCTCGTTCAAATTGTAGCCCCAGTTTCCTAATCTTAGCTGACAGAAGTAGTATTCAGTGCTAGAGCAGCAGCAGACCACACCAGGTACAACCCCAGTTCTCTTTGAGTTTGTCGTTTTAGTTTAGTTTAGCTTCAGTGTCCTGTTTCCAGAAGATAGGAAGGGTCAAGGAAAGGCATCTTCTGCTGCTGTAGCCCATGTGCTTCTAAGATAAACATGTTGTGTGCTCAGAGATGCTCTTCTGCTTAGATTGTTTCACTAGCGGTTATTTGAGTTCCCTTCCTATCACCTCAAATTAGTCGCATCTGACATTAACAAAGAATTTTTGCCCGGAGAACTGCTGCTAGTGGGGTTTGGTTAATTGGTGATTCTAAATTGCCCATCGGTGTGAATGTGAGTGTTGATGGTTCAGTGTCTCTATGTGTAATAGGCTAGAGCTCGATTTTAACTTCAGCAACTTGTCTTGAGCATGCCTACATGCCTAAATGCTGCTATGTGATTGGTTCATTAGATATTTGTATTAATGAGGTGTTGTATACGTGTACCTATGTCACTGCATATTTCATTTCGGTAAACCTTACATGGATACATCCAGAAAATGAATTTTGTCTTACATCGCATTATCCTAAGGACTTGTTAAACAAACAGAATAGTCAAAAATGGGACAACAAAACAGACAAATAAAGTAATCAGATAAAATCTGCATCCTTTTCTGGAGATGGAAAGTAAAAATATCTTTCCGGTTTGTGGTGATTGTTATGAAGCTTTGAATGAGGCCTGCACATAAGGCAGGCAGGCTGTTTACTTGTTTTTGTACTCTCATAAGCTTGTCTTCCACTGCAACGTCTTTGCAACGTGTGACTTTTTTCCTTTTTAGGCCACTTGTCCCTCTGGCAGTTTTTTGTGTTTCTGAGAAACAGTTCTCTTGTCACTTTGTCTGTCTTCATTGTGTCTCCATTGGTCTCCCTGCGGGACTTCAGAGGAAAAACTCATGTCCAACATTGCCTGACTCTGTCACAGGTGGGTGGGTGATAAAACTCTTAAACCTAGATGATCTAAATGTTTTTTTTTAATTATTATTACATAAACAAATAAAATGTATCTGTTTTTAATTAATAACAAACTGATTTTTTTGTACTCCTATCCCGTCACTTTAACAATGTTGCGCGTACGATGTTATGGCCTTGTTAGAGTCCCTGTGGTGGTGTCGGCTTGTTTGCCATGCTTGACCCCTCACACCAGAGTGACCCTCTGAGACAAATGCACGGCATAAGAAAACACACTCACACTCGCAAATACACAGACACATGCATGATGCTTTGCATCTGTATACACACATGCTGACACAGAAATGGAAACAGAAAGGGCACTCACACTTCATCTGCCTCACTACGGGTTTATTGGGCTCCAGCCAGTGCTGAAAAAGAGAGAAAGACCAAAAATGTTACCCTAAAATAATCAAATTTATACTAAAGAAACTACAGGACTGGATTGAGAGCTAATTCAAAAATTATCTTAGAAAATCTCATTTGTATCATTGGTAGATCTCTGGTATTTTAAACTGTCATAAAAAAGATTATTACTACATTATTACTTTAAGAGACTGATTTAGAGATTTAAGGAGACATGATGATCTTATATTCCTGAATAGAACCAAATTTGACCTTTTTGATCCATCTTACTGTCAAAAGCATACAATTCAAAGTATTATGTTACAGTTTCTGGACTGCATGACACTGCATGTTCAGTTTGTCTTAAAACACATTTTCCCTTATTTTTCCTTCCTTGCTTTGCATTAAGAAAAAAAAAACAGTCTAGCTGAGCTTCTGCTACGATCAAGCGTCTGGTCTGTTCTTTGTGTGGGCTGTTTGAAATATGGAGACTGATCTTGTTATTATTTGGCACTTGAACTTGTAATGTAATGTATCAGCTGCTTCCAGACTGATATTCAACATTCATACTTTGCCTGTGCTGACTCACTGCCACTGTTTCCTGTTAGTAGGTGTGATTCTGCCGTAATGAGCTGAGTGCTGTGTATAAGTGGAATTTCTAAATTGAGGAGAAGAATTTGTTAGCCGGGGTAAAAGAGCAGCCAGATTTAGAGGAAGGAGACTCCTCAAAGATTACAGAGAAAAAGATGCTGCACCTTAGGCCTGATTTAGACTTCTGCTGGTATATTTTTAAACCTTACGACGTGGCAGACGTCGTTGCCGGCATTTATGCTTGTGCTTGTGCCCCCAGGGTCTGGTTTTTCCACTTCCTTTCACATTCTCCTACGTCAGTTACGATAGCACTCTCCGTCCAGGTATCTGCTGACATTTGTGAGTCGTTATATTGATATATATTGTTATCCTTAATACTGAGATGATAAATGTTATTCTCTCACTGATAGATTCAAAAACTATTACAAAAAAGTAGCCAGAAATGCACATGAGCAATCAGTGGTGCTGAACAGTAGGGGTAGGGTAGGCATAGTGTTTCAGAGGGCTTTGTGGTTATGAAGCAGATTTTCAGCAGAATCATAAATCCCCACTTTACTAAGATGTGGCTGTTGGAAAACTAACCACATACTTATAGACTGAAGTCTTCAGTAAAAAGTGAAAAATGCGGTTTGAAAGCACTTTTCATAAACATACATTTCTCTAAATATAAGCGTTGCTCTGACCGGCTGTGTAGGTCCTGTGATCACTCCTCTGGTAAAGAAGAAAACTCTGGTAACACCTTTATGCTTTACCATTAGTGTTTCCAACTTTTATTTTAGGTTTTACAAGGAAAATGCATGTTTGGTTTGATAAATCCACATCTAGTTAATGTCCCCACCTCAGTTTGGCTTCACTTGGACAAACAAAAGATCTGGGCTCTGGGAATAAATGACAGGCTTTTCCTGATCCTTTGTACAAACTAGTCTCAATTGGTAATGAAAATGATAACTGATACCATGGTTATGGTGTGTGCAGTGTGCACGGACAGGTGTGTGTGTGTGTAGTTACCCTTTGTTTCTCGGGATCTACATATCGAATACCAAAGTAGTCTTTCTCAAGCAGGTTGTAGTGATTGCACACATGGTCCAACAGGAACTGGCCTCTGGTGTCTCTCTGCAAAGAAATAAAGCGCATCAGTTTAGGACACGTGACCCGTCTTTTGAGTTATGCTGATAAAAACCATAAACCTCTGAGCTCAGTCTGATAGATGCTGCATGACTGCATTGTGCCCACAATGAACCCTCATGGGTAATACTCCTCTGATGCTCTCATAATTTCATCACGGTGAAACATGTTAATGGAAAGAAATATGTCAGCACCTTTTTGGTCCCTTGCTGCTGACATATCTGTTATGATGGTGTTCTGGACACGGCCTCCTAATGTGCCAATAAATACAGTCTATTTGCAGGACCTAACACTGTGTAATCAATAAGCACCCTGCATTTAATGCCAGCTGCTTAGTCAGTATCTACTCATTCAGATGCTCAGTATGATTTTCCTGCTGAGTGTACTGACCTGCCTACGTCTTAGCATTCTCTATAACTTTGGATATATCTAAAGTCTAAAGATTTGCTTTTTGTCTGCCTATTTTATAGACAGTGTTTTTGTTGTTATTATATTGTACTTGCCCAAACCGTCTAGATTACACCACACCTGACACCAAATGTCAGCTGGGACAGTTGGATGAGCAGTTTTAAAAAAAATTATGCTTTTTAGCTCATTTAAGGAAATACATATCAAAACAAGTACACATTTAATTTTTACCTTTAACCTCTTGACTAAAGCTAATATTATGTGCATCAAAGATCCCAGCTCTGAGTGTGTGTGTGTGTGTGTGTGTGTGTGTGTGTGTGTGTGTGTGTGTGTGTGTGTGTGTGTGTGTGTGTGTGTGTGTGTGTGTGTGTGTGTGTCCTATAACTGCTCTATAACCTGCTGAAGGAGGTGGATTCTGTGCTTGGTTTAGCAGAACTGATTGATTCACTCAGATATCATGTCTTTGCCCTTGAGACTGGAATTTACTCATCACCCGGGAAGCATCAGCGTCATCACATACAGTCAGACCCACAGCTGACCAAATCTCATCAATAAAACTGCCTGTCAGCACATCGCCTAATCAGGAAACTTTAGTTGGGAATTTGGATTTTTATAGCACTTCCTAATATAACTTTCAGTCTAATTTGTGTCTCACTTCCTTTAACATTCCTAGTTATGCACTACCTAGAATTATTTTTATTACCAGGTGAATTTAATTATGCTGGAATTTTAGGTGAAAAACGTTGAAATTCCATTTAATTCTAAATGAATTAGACTCTTAGTTAAGGGACATATTATACAGTCTTATTGAATATAGCAAAAAAATTGCACAAAAGCAAAAATGCATTAACATATTTCACGTGATTGCACAGATGGATGTGCTAAGGACGGCTACATTTTGTGCACTGAGTAAGCAGCACACTCACACGTTAAAAAGCACGACTGTGTGTCAGTTACTTCTAAAATTTATTCAGCTGCACTAACAAAGTCCCGCTCCCTCTGGCTTGACCAGGTCTCGCTTGAAAAATAGTTTTTAATCTCGATGAGGCTTTTATCTGGATAAATAAAGGATGATAAAAATAAAGTTCATCTGGATTGAGAATGATCTGTTTCAAAGGTTAT
This sequence comes from Mchenga conophoros, assembly GCF_057382185.1. Lineage (NCBI taxonomy): Eukaryota > Metazoa > Chordata > Actinopteri > Cichliformes > Cichlidae > Mchenga > Mchenga conophoros. The sequence goes on along the minus strand of NC_140537.1, from coordinate 23,276,665 downwards.
AAGAGCATCCTATATCCTTATGGTGCTCTTTTCTGTCCAGTGGCTGCTTCATCAGCAGTGGTCAGTATGAACAGCACCTCATCAGCAGCCAAGGTAAGGTCGTTAGCTTTGCTCTTTATTTCTATTTTCAGAGATTTGCAAGTGAAATGCAGTGTAGTGGCTGACATCAGCTGACTTTGTTAAATGGCTTTAACAGAAGCACATTTTCAGCACATTTGCACGGCTGATTGTTTGTCAGACTAACGGCCCTGAGCCTCAGATGTCCCATATATTTGACCGGATTTTAATCTTTAAGAAAGCAGAGCTTTCTTTTTTTTGCACTATTTAGGAAATTTTTCCTGCTCTGATTTTCCTCATTATTCTTTTTCCCACATTGTTGGAGCTACAGTGCAAAGTCTGCAAAGAAAAGTAGCATGGACCATTTTCCATCTGGTTGCTCCATCAGCTCTCAACTATTTCATCAGTTTCGGTGCAGTAATGTAGCTGCTTGGAGTTTCTAATTGCTTTGTGCACTAATGTTACAAATAAATATCTTTTCTTTTTTTTACTGAAATCTAAGGTTGTGCCTTTAATCTTCCTGATCTAATGTAAATCTTAAAGGCAATTGTGTGTCTTTTTTTTTTATATTATATGTGTTTTCTGCTTGTAGGTAGACAAAAAAAACCCCAAAAAAACCCAAAACCATTTCTCAATTAAAAATTAATTTCTTTCCAGGCACAAAGCCCATGCAAATATTTTGTACTAATACTATATGCCTAGAAGTTACACAGCATCTACAGCCTTTATTTTAAGTACATCAAAGCATCATTATCATCACTGCAGCATGCCACAAACTGTGAAATCAGTTCATTTGCTGGCGTTGCATTCACTTATCCTCAGTTTTACACAAATATTAATTCCTGTTCATATGTTGAATTCTGTAAATACTGTAATGTTTTTGCCAAGACAACCTTTTAAATACATTTCTTAGTGAGTCATGCTGCATGTCTCAGTAAACAACTCAGCAAACACACTGTTATATGTACTACTAGACTCAAGGTGTTGACAGAACAGCCTCTGAAAATAAGATGTTTGCTGTAAATGTCACAGCAGCCACTCAAAAACCAACAGTTATATGTGTCCAGGACACCGTGGCTGTATTTGTTACGCACCAAATAAAGCAAAGCAAACATTAAACACAGCCTTAGTCAATTCACAAAGATACACTGTTGTAACAGCCAGAATTTCCAGGTCAGTGCAACCAACAGTAAAGGAGAATCAGCTAGATTGTTTATCAGTGCTGGGAGTACCAAATTACTGCTATTTAAGAAAAAGAGGTTCAAAAATATAAATCGTCTGTGTCTTAACATTAAGACGACTGTGTTAATGTCTGATACCTGCACAGGTATCTGCAGGTGGTTTGAAACATGAGCTGCCTCTGAAGTAGCCTTATTTTGGTCAGTGTACTTTTGCATTAGCCAGAGAATACGTGTAAAGATGAGCTCAACCTATTAATATTCAACCTGTTCAGTGGTCCTAAACAGCTTCAGGCAGAGGAGTTAACTGTTACCTCAATGGTAACAGTTAATGCATACATGATTAAAATACACAAATGACTCTAAAACCAGGTACACAACTACAAACATAATTATTAGCTAATGCTATGCCTAAAACAGTTTGCTAAAAGCACAGGATGTATTTTAACTTCTTAAAGTCCATGCTTCTTAGCTAATAGTGTTATTTATGAGTTGAAATTACAAACTAAATATAGTGGATAAACAGCTTTGTTACCTGAAATGATAAATAAAACCTTTAAATTATTTTACTAAACATGTGATTAGCAGAGAAACTGCTAATGAACCAGGCGAAATTGTAAAGTATGGTTAAACTGCTAAAGGTAAGATTAAAAAAGAAAGACTTAAACACAATAATGAATGAAGTAATTGCTATAGCTATTAGCTATAGCTGTAAAATGATCAGGGTTTTTGAATCCATCTGACAGGGCTGCGGTCATCACAGTCACATCACCACCTCTTAAGATTAAATTTTGATCAATCTGTGACACAACCAGCAAGGAAATTGGATTGTGGTTCTGGACATCTGACATCCTTTGAATAAATCCAGGTCCTGAGATACAAAATGCTCAAATTTGTTTGCCAGCTAGTTGCTAACTGTGTCTGATTCTAAGTGGATTAGTGCTGAGCATACAGCAGATTTTTGTTTTATAGATTTTTGAGTCAATAAAGAGGCCTGTTGCAAGCATGTAACAACACTACAACAGCACTCAGACAATAAAGTTGTGACAGTTCAATGATGAGCCGTAACTCACTGTAAATCCTCGTAAAGATAAGCGGAGCTGCTGACACCACTATGCAACTATTTTCACACCATCATTAAATATGTTCACCTTTTCCTTGGTGAAACCTGTCCAGTTTAATTAAACCATTTTTTATATAATATGTGACGTGGAGGACTTTGCAGGGGTGTTTGGTTGAATACAAGATGCCAAAACTGTATTAAAAATCTTCAACAGCAGTCTTAGGTGGATTTCCCCTGTGGCCTGTGTTATATCACCACAACATCAATTGGCTGTCAGTAATCCTGTTTGCTGCATGTCCCTACTGGCTGGTCCAGGTTTACCAGTATATCACCAGTAACATTAGTCAAATGTGTCCAAGCTGCGATTCTCAGTGTGTCCATGTTCACCTGTGGGTTGTATGTAAATAACCTAGAAAAAAATCACTCTCTGTCTCTTTAAGCTGCACTTCTCCATCAGCATCCATGCATTTTGATGTGTATCTGTCTACATCTCTTTAGGATTTTTTTGGCTGATCCCTGACAACAGTGTTACGAAGATGTTAAATCTGAAGAGAAAACAGAGAGAGATCCATGGAGGGAGGAGAAAAATAGACGAAACGGAATAAAAACAGCCACGCTGTGAGCTGATTCCAGCCAGATCATCAAACGACACCTTTTCTCCGTCTAGTTCTCAGGCAGACGCTCGTGGAGCAAAGAGTGTTGGACTGACGCCAAGCGAGAATAAAGAGAAACAAACCAGACAGAGTGAAACAGGGCCAAACATACTGAGAGGCTGAGAGCAGCTAACATAGAGCTAAAAGAACGAGTGAATAAAAAAGAGAGACTGACTGGTGAAGCAGAGAGGAAGAGAGATGTAAAGAGTCTATGTCATGTCCAACAAGGCCTGAATACATATTTTATATATCCAAAGGCTGGGCATTAAAGATTAACCCAGTCATCCTGTCTCTACATGATCTCACCTAATGATGGCAAAGTGCTCTTCTCTCAGCCCCGCTCAAAGACAGAGATGCATACACACTCTGCAAATAGAACCTCAGTGTGGAGCGAAGTCAGTTTAGCACAAGCAAAGTGCACGTTGACATGTGTGCTCGAGTGTGTGTGTCCATCCACTACCATGGTTAACCTCCTTACAGCCAGTCCAGTCCAAATTCTGGCCAAATAAACAAAACAAAACAAAAAAAACCATTAAGACACAGATGTTTTATTGTGTCTGTCTATTATTCATTTACAAAGCTAATTACATTTTGGGAAATGAACTTGGAACACATGGATTAATGCCCAATTGAAAAGTTGTGTGGAAACACGTAGTTTTCAGGGTTTTCCCCCAAATCTTCTATTTTAATTTGAGTATTTGAGTACTGTAGTTTTCGAATGTTTGAATGATTTTGCCTAGTCAGCATGAACATTTTTAAGTGTCTACACAAGGAACAAGTAGCAGCAATGTGGAGACCAACAACTAAAGAAAGTTAATGACACTCATCCATCCTCGCCTTTTTGTGACAAGAGGCGAAATAAGCAATGGCGGCATAAAATGCGTGGGTCCAGACTCAAACTTTACTCATCCTCAAAGTACTTGAAGAAACTACCAATGAGAGGGCAGGATGACAACCAGAGCCTGGAACGTCTGATCAGCCATCAGTGGCAAAGTGATGCAAATTTTCTAGGTAACCTTCTGATGTGTTTACCACCCTGTCATATCGCAATCATCTGCATTTTTATTGTCGTATATTAATTGTTGTCTCTGGCCATCACGTTGCTGATGTCATCACGCATCATTCTGCAATATTCCAGGTTCAGGTTGCCTAGGGAACCTTCTAATGTACCTGTCAACCTGTCATATGCCAATTAATGGCATCATTCACCTGCATTTCCTCACCTCAAAGTTGAGAAAATGTTAACTCAGGATCACCCACTTTGTGTTGCCAGCTGTCAGTTTGCCTGTCATCGATTGAACATCATTGACTATTACTGATGAGTTGCTTCCTGTTAGGACGTAACTCACCAACAGACCACATTATATGCAGTAAGTAACTGAATTATGTACATTAAGTGAATTAAAATAAAATAAACAATCGTGAAATTTTTAAACTGAAAATCTGAAAGTGTACATTGTGCGAGTGGGTGTTAAAGTGTCTGGTGCTGTAGTGAAGCCGAGAAGAATCAGGCTGGGATGTGTTAAGGGATGTGCTGATAGTTGCTTCCTGTGTAAACGTGACTCACCAACAGCCTTGGTGGACTCTGTCCTTGAGAAATCACCAGAAACAGTCATTGGAGGTCTTTCACTCCAGTAATTGTCTCACTTTTAAGCCTCTGTGTGGCCACAGCTGCAGCCTGACTTACACGTTTAGATTTTATCGCCATCTGTCCCTAAATTGTTAAAATTACTATGAAAGGTAAGGACGGGGAGATGCCATTTTCACAGATGCACAGAACAAATTGGATTTCAGACATGGGGGCGGACGAGATTCTGATTCTCCTCAGGAGAAATAGCCTGCTCTACCCCTTAATCAGGGCTTCAGTAATGCAAGTTTAGTCCAGCTTTTTATTGACTTGACTTTTAGAAGTCTATACCTCACTTCCTCTCTGTGTAATTACGCTGGATAAGGTTCTTTGCATTGTCATAGCAGCATGTGATGAGGATCTCTAGCAGTCTAGGGACTGACTCTTTAAGCAGCGTTTAAACAACTTTTTGAACATTTTGTGAACTTTGTGGGGGGTTTCAAGTACAACGTGCCAGAAAAAAAAACCTGAGACCAACTTCCTTTAAGGAGCGTCATCATGTCAGTTTTTGAGGTAAGCATGTGTGGCAAGTCACATTACCAGTATGTACTGACAATAGTGATTAAGGTACTCCCCCACCCCTGATGATACTCTGACTGTACAGTATGTAGTGTAGCTGAAGTTCATCACAGATATCTTATTTGTTCTGATCATGACTTTGTGACCACTACCAGTTCTGCACTAGGACCCTGGGTACATTGGCCTAGTTAAACAGCGCTTGTTGTTTAATTAACATGCATGCCAGCTCAATTATGACTCCTCCTTATCAACTGAGACGCAATTGCTTCATGACACGGCATACCTAATTGGCTGAGTTGAAACACTGTGTGAAGATCAGTGTTAAATTCCTGTGATGCCCCCGTGAAGAAATCTACTCTCACTCCTATCTGCATCCTCTGGGTGGGTGGTGGGGGATTGAAAAATAATGGTTTGCCCTCTTTACCTCCACGCCAACCAGTTTAAAAGCCAAGTAACTGCCATTCAAACAAATGATACATTAATTTGTGGCTTTTCTCTCTTTGTTGTCATTGCTGCTGCTCTTCAGGGAAATTGAAATTTAAGTCACAAGTGGACCAATTCCTCCTAATTTGCCAATTAGGATGTGTGCGAGTAGGCTTTTGTGCATGTGTCCTATTATTCACAGTGCCAATATTTCTAAAGCCAGTTTGTGTTTACCACCCAACCCCCCCCCCCCCCCCCCCCCCCCCCCCAGCTAATGAATGGATCAATCCAGAGGCTTGATGAGGATACTGCAGAGACAAATCAATGTGTGGGACATGGGATGTGGGGAAAGGAACACACGCAACTAGGAGATAAAAACAGAGTTTAAACTCTCCTCGTTATTTTGCAACACGACACTTTGCCTTTTTCGTCCCTTCCCCACTGTGTGACTGAACTGAATATATGGCATGTTCAGCATTGATTTATTGCTTTTTTTAATTGAATACACAATGTTAACACTCAAAGACTATTTCATGGTACTCCATACATCATTACCTTTCCACCAAATGACTAATTTGATTTGCAGAGATCTATTCAATTTTTTATTCTTCATGGCTACTTTGACCATTTTGATTGTAGACCGCCAGAAGATAGACGGAGATAGTCGGCAGAGTCTAAAACAGATTTTTGAAGTAAGCTCCATAGACAGCGTGAAAATGCATAAGTTATCCACTGGGGAAATGCAGTTTCTATAATTGGAAGAAAGCAGCAGAGGATCAAACACTTCCTGTCTGGAGCTGGGTTATGCAACATCCACTTTATAAGTAGAGAAATCTTTGGTCTGACCTCAGCATCATTATCTCTCTAGCCTCCTATCATCACACCATTTACCCATAAATCTCTGATTAGGAGACCTATGCTGTCTTTGTTTTGCTTTTTTTTACTGAAAGGCGGCACAGAAAGATGCAGTGTAAAGAGAAAAGGCAGCATGCCGTGTGTCAGAATGAAACTCACACAGCTTCAGTATTGATCTCAAACGCTGCATTAGAGAGGGTGCTGATTTCACCTCTTCAACCAGTGACCCACAACAGTGATGGACTCTTGCCTGGAGCTACAGACCAGCTTTTCTTTTAAGCTCATTGTGCACTCATAGTCAGACGTTTACAGATGCTCATCATGGATGTCACAGTAATTTTGGGCTCACAGGTTTTGATCTATTTTGGATTGTTTTTGTAATCCACACAGGGTCACAAGTATACATGGAAAACTAAAAAATGAGGGACTTGCAAAAATCTATATAGTTTTGATGTGATGATTACAATATTATGTTTTTCCCTGACTGCCAAACCTCTGTAGAACACTTTTCAAAGACACATGAGGAGCGCTTCCCCTGGTTCATGCTGGTTACTATGATTGCAAAAGAAGCATTAAACTACTGTGAACTAAATAATTAAACTGAGCTCACACTGCAGTGACAAGGGTGTTTAAGTTTTTCATTACAAAACTGCATGAATTAGCACATCTTGTAGACAAAGTGTATAAGCAGAATTCAGCTGAGGTGGTGCAGCGACGTTATTGGACGGGCCTGAACACAGATGCCGTTTTCCTGCGATATAATGTTAATGTGCCTCCTCTCAAAATCATTATTTTTAAATATATTTACACTTGTACAATTTGGAGCAGTGCTCATGATGACTGTGACCTTGCCTCAGTGTGACAGGAGGGAAACATAATTACCCTATGATCACCTACAGTGCCGTGCTCCAGAGATTCCCATGAACACATTGTACATGAGCTCAAAAGCATGCACAAATTACCCTACGTGATCTTAAACATGTTAGATGCACACCTCGAGCTCACGGCTGGGGGCGCGGTCTGTTACGCTTTGTGATAAGAATAAAAAAAAGATCACTATATGGAGCAAGAGCAGCTCCTTGTGTAATGGATTGTCATCAGATTGCGGGAGAAAAGAGGTGTGACGATAATGGCATGACTGGAGATGCAACACTGCTGGTATGAATACAAAGGAAGCACCGAAGCAGCTGTCTTATCTCTGCACCGCAGAATGTTTACATTTGTGCCAAACGATCGAGAAATCCACGAGAACAGAAAAGAGGAGCCGCGTGTGAAAACCTGTGAGTTATTGTAAACTGACTGTTTGCTCATTTGCATGTTTGAAGCACAAATTAGTCCATCATACGTATCCTCCTCTGTTTATGGTACAATACGTAAGGGTGTGCATTTCCTCCAGGGAAAAGAGCTGATACACCATGTTTGCACATTCACACGATGAGGCCATTGATGCCGTCACAAAAAACACACAGACTGTTTTGTTCTCTATGTCTCTGTTTTTCTTTTTTCTATTTATAGTCCTTTTCTAAATTCAGAAACAGTTGAAACGATGCTTTTTAAGATGTTTCGGAAATGCAGAAGTCTGTCGTCTGCTTCTGTCAGCCTTTGCATATTCAGAGAAATGTGGCAGAAAGCAAAGGGAAGTGCATCTGGGCTCATTCTGTTACCAACAAACCATGAAAACACAAGCACAAATGTCGGTTGTTGGGTTTATGTACACAGCCTCACTGAAAGAAGCATTAATAATAACATGATTATCTTCATGCAATCGAATAAATTGAATGTAGCTGCTTGAAAGTTCTTTCTGTGAACTTGCTTTAAAAGGACAATATTGACAACAGAAACGGAGACAGGAGCAACCATCAATCTAAATCCTAACTCTCAGTTTGAGAGTATGGTCAGCATCTTTAACCACATCTGCCAGATGTTTTTAAAAGTGAGGGGGGAATCTATTAAGACAGAGCTTCAATAAACCAGATGTGATTGCAGCAGAAGATAAGAACACTTTCCTTTTCCTTATGCATGCTTTTTGTATTGCATATCTCCTATACATAGATACGTTTTTAAAAAGATGAAGAAAAAGAAAGATAACTCTCTGTGTTACAAAGTAATTACTCCCTATCATTAAATCCCAAATTAACCGTGATTAATCAAATTTTTTGGAAACCGGAGCTCAATTTCATGAGCCACACCCAGGCCTGATGACTGAAATAAGAGTTACATGGACAGGTTATTAATCAGAATCAGAATCAGAATCAGAATACTTTATTGATCCCTGGGGGAAATTATTATTATTATTTTTTTATTATGTAGCATTTAGGGGTTGTTGTTTTTTTCTTTGCTCTACTGGAGCACTCAAAGTGCTTTAAACATCATGCTTCATTCACACATTCACACCAGCACTTTGTTTTCTACACCTAAGAGCTTTCTGTCTAACTTTAACACACATTCATACACCAACATATGCATCAGAGAACAACTTGGAATTCGGTATCTTGCCCAAGGATACTTAGGGATGCAGACTGGAGCAACCACTTCAAATTAGTGAATGACCTGCTCTGCCTGTTGAGCTACGGTCATCTATTAACTACAGCCAGTAGAAACCATCTTCAAAAGAGAAGTAGGCTAAAAGATCTCAAATAGCAACACATTATGCCACAATCTACTACTCAAAAACTCAAAACAGATGAGAAACAAAGTTATGCACATCTATCAGTCTGGAAACAGTTACACAGCCATTTAAAGGCTTTGGGACTGCAGAGCATCATCAAAACGGTCACAGCACTGTATCTTTTTCACACCACTATATAGGAAGAACCACAAAATGATGTCTCGGATTAGATATTGGAAATTTTGTCTCTGTGTCAAAATTCTAACTCCTCTACACATTCACCACTGGATCTGTATGTAGGAGTGCAAACGTCTGACCGTGAATGGTCATTAACCTGCTATCTCTTTTGCACAAACTCACGGGCGATTGAGCTCACGTGAGAGGAGTGCAAGTCATGTCATGTGTCTTGCCTCCAGCACACATTATTCATTAACCACCATTGAAACCACAGAGTATTTCCAGTAGTGAGAGCACGTCTGAAGGGGACCATGTCCTGCTGTGAGAAAGTCTAATGACCAATATTGTCTGGAGTTCATGTGTGGTAATAAAAACAACTGTTGCATTAAAATGTTTAAGTGTGTTTGCAGTGGTTTTCACTCCCAGTGTGGTGACAGCCAACGAGACCACGACACTGAACATCAGCCTGCTTTGTGTGACCTACTTTTTCCACTCCTACTTATTTTTTGTCTCTTTTTCCATTTTAAAATCCCAATTTTTCCACCTTTTGTGAATTCTTTTCTGTTTATATACCGCCGCGTGTTCCGGTTTACCCTTCGCTCTTTTCTCTGCCCCATCTTCCTTTTCCAAAATCCGCTCGCTCTGCCAGTCTCATTTCAAGTCTGTTTCATGTTTTAATCTTCTTAATCTTTTTTTTTCCACAGCCACGCCACCTCATTTCCTTTCCCGTTCCTTCCAACACCCTGTTGATTTTTCGATGCCATTTTCACGGCTCGTGTTTCCACCCAACCATGTCATCCTATATTTTTTCTTGTTTATCATCTCATTTTTGTTTCCTATCCACCCCGTTCTTTTGATGTGTCCCTCCCTCTCTATCCCCTGCTGTCTCATCTCTTACTGCTGTCTTTCAGCTGCAAAAAGAAAAAAAAGATTATTTCTCTTCACTCATCTTCGGGAAAGCATCAAAGAGGCACCGGCAGGAAGGATAAGAATAGAAAACTGATGCTATTTATAAGCTTCTTCAAAGAATGCCTATTAGCCAAAACAAGAGCACTGCCTCAGCTTTATTTGAACACATACAGACAGATGTCTACAGACACCTCTCCTTGACCAGCTGGAATGGAAACACAGTGAAAAACAATGCCATAGCTGATATGCTCCTTTAAATAGACTGTGTTGGGGACGTATTGATGACCTATACTATAATAGAAACAACGCATTTATTACAAACTTCAAAAAGTTCCCTGTAATCATGCTTTTGCACTGCCATATCAGTCTTTCTCTTATCTGTAGCAAATTAATGTCCATAATTGCAGAACTTTGGCTCGGTGGCAACTTTTAAATCTTTCATGGTCCCTCCAAATGCACACACACATCCACGTTTGCACACACCCGCATGGTGTAGCGCTGACAGCTGACTGATGTTGGCCTCATGAAGCACAGTGATCTCCCTTAATTATACATGATCTGTCACAGAGGAGAGGGACGGAGAGAAAGAAGAGAGTGGAGGAGATGGGGGGGGGGGGGGGGGGGGGCGAGGAGACAGAAAGAAGATATTGATGAGAGGCAGGCAAAAATAGAAAGTGAGAAAAGGTGGTCGGAGCGGTAAATGCGAAGCTGAAAATGGAGCAGAGGATAAGTGGGGTGAAAGAGGGAGCGGGAGTTGGAGGAGCGGAAAGTTAAGATGCCGGGGGAGATGATAGAGAGAAAGAGGAGAAGGACAGAAGAGAGGATGGGAGGAAAACGAGTGAAAGGAAATCAGAGGACGCCACCGTGTATTGATCTTGACGTCTCCCCTTCGGCTGGTTGGACTTAACATTGCCACTGAACATGAGAGCAGCAGGTTGGACTCATTCACCTCCAACCTCCAGGATGTAGGCTGCAGGCACATGCCACATATCCCCACTCGCTCTCTGCCTGCCTTATACACTGCTGTCAATATGTTCTCCTAAACATGATTACACTCTTCTGGAGGCTGTCACTGTCCTGTATGACAATATTTTCCCAGTCATAGACCATAGGCTAAGAGAGAGAAATCCAGTCGTTCTTCCTGATACACACACAACCGCATCCCAATCCATATTACTATAACTAGAACAGAAGTGCTCGTCGTATATACCTCTCAATATTGCTGAGTCAGATTTATATGTATTATAAAAAGTCTTTCTCAGAAGCAAGTCTCCTCACTCAGCAGCAATCTTAAAATGTCTCCTAAATGGCCACTTATCTGGGAACTTATTATCAATCTGGTCATTAAAACTGGATCAAATCTGATGAAAAAACAAACAAAAAGTTGAAAGGTTTAAAGACTACGAGGCAAAACTGTATCGTTTTATATTTCATATTTCTGTATAGTTTTCATATTTATATCCTGTTCATAGCCTGTACATACTTATAGTTATAGCATATTCATAACATACCTTCATACCGCGTACATTGTAACATACCCATAATAGACCCATATTTTGTACCCTCATACTTATAACAGACCCATTTCTGTAATATATCTATATATTTATATTATGGCTAAAGAACTTTCTGGATGGATGCAAAATGCATTTCGTAGCCTTGTACTTGTGACATGACAATGACAATAAAGTTGAATTCTATTCTATTCTAAACATGGTTTTAAAAAGCTTTTGTCCCCTTTAATTTGTCTTTCCAACTTCATATTTGCTGTTGCAGGTTCTCCCAACAGTTAGATTTCAGGTTTCTTTGAATGCCACACAGTACACGATTTGTTTTAGGCTGTAAATGAGCCTTTTTAACAAATTTGTGCACTACAGTGAAGAAAATTGAAAAAATGACAGTGATGTTATGTGTCCTGTGTTCCTCGTAATCATATAACAGTCATACACAAAAAACGAAGTGTTTCCCCTGATTCAACAGCCTGCAGAAACACCTTTGGCAGCAACGGTGTGTCTCAGTGTCTTTATCAGTCTCTCGCGTTGTTGTGGAGGATTTTTGGCCCACTTTTCATTACAACTTTGCTGCAGTTCATTGAGCTTTGTGGGCTTTCATTTATGCACAGCTTTCTTAACATCCCACCACTCAATCAGCTTGATGTCTGCACTTTGACCGGGCCATTGCAACACTTTGATTCATTTCTTTTTCAGACTTTCTGTTGTAGATTTGCTGCTGTGCTCGGGATCATTGCCCTGTTGTATGACCCAGTTTCTGCCAAGCTCCAGCTGCCCAACAAATGGACTTGGTATACATAGAAAGTCATGGTCGACTCAGAGCCTGCAAGGTGCCCGGTCCTGTGGCACAAAATAAGCCTAAAATGTTGTCCCGTTGCGCTCGGTATGAGGTGTTTATACTTGATTTGTTGTGTTTGATGTTCTCCAAATGTGGCTCTGTGGCTCTTAAAAAAGTCACGCCTTTTCAGTCCATTTTTAATTGTGCATCATGAACTTTGACATTTATCATGCTGAGGCCTGTGAACTCTAAAATGTAGCTCTTGGTTTTTTTTAAATTATTTATCTGAGCATTGTAAGGTCAGACGTTGGGGTGAAATTTCTGGGGCGATCATGGCATGGTCTTAACACCAAACTGAATGATCCAGACCAGCAAACTGCCAAAAATTGTGCTCCATAGAGATGTTTACACTTGCATGAGTATACCTGGCTGCTACGAGCCTTTTTAATTCCAATGGAAATATAAATTGTGAACTTTTTCCCCCACTGGACAGAGTCCAGTGAAAACTTTCTTTTTCACATGTTTGTAAATGACTAGAGCTTTAAATTAACCTATTGTTTTACTAGGTTGGTATACTTTCAGGTTTTGTCCAGCCCTGATTATGTCAACACAGTTGAAACCCAGTTTAATTTTTAATCATTTGCTCTTTGCTGTTTGTGAAATGCAAAAACAAAAATAAAAGTCACCTTACCATATCCACTAATGTTTACATTTAACTGATGATTTCTCAAACAGTTTCTGGCATTCAGCATTTAGAAACCAGGGCAACAAATAAATATACATTTAAAATAAAAGAACAATTCAAAGCAATGGAGAGAGAGAGGTGAAGAAGAGAGTGCAGGCAAGGTGGAGTGAGTAGAAAGTGACAGGGGTGATTTGTGACAGAAGGATAGTAGCACAAGTGAAAGGGAAGGATCGCAAGATGGTTGTGAGATCTGCTGTGATGTATGATGTGGAGACAATAGCACTAACAAAAAACAAAAATGAGGAGGCAGAGCAGAAGGACAGCTCAGATGGAGTGTTTTGAGACAAAGTTAGAGAGGAAAGGCTCTAACAGAAGAGTATGCAAGGGATAACAGGAGGCAGATGATGTGCTGTGGTGACCCCTAAAGAGAGCAGCCAAAATATAAATGATGAATTCATACCTAACCCCATATTTTTATCAACTAATAACAATGACAAAAAAGCATCAGGGTGATCTATAGTCAGGTAAAGGTCAGCATAACAGCAGCAACAAACACATTTTCCCTACATAAATCTGATTTAATCAATTTAAGCTCAGCACAAGCTCTTGGAGTTAAAGTCTGATATTTTCATTAACGGACACAAAGATGTGACGGAAAAACAAACGCTTTATTCTGTTGGCGCATTTTTTCAAATAAATTAATCGTTCAGACTATTTTTATTGTCGACCTGAAAAACCATCTCCCAAATCAGTCAGTAACCAGCAACAGCTTCACAACTGCGAGGCCAAAGTGAAAATCCTCGGGCTCTGTAGAGACTAAGGAAGCCACAAACGAGATGGTGCACCTGGATGACACACTGATCAGCCGTGTCTGACGAATTATAGTCTGACACCAGCTTTCTTAAGCAGTCAGTTTGCTTTCTCTTTATACTGCCAATTAACCTCCAACATACTTCAGTAATAAACAGCACCATACACAATCATGAGCAACTCCAGCTTCAAACTGCCTCAGTGTTTGGTAGCGCTTCATTCTCTTGACTGGATAAAAATTGGTTCTTATTTATAGAACTGAGTCCTAATTGGCTCCTACAAGCTTTCCAACAACAGAAATACAATGCGAGTGTTATCTGTATCACCGGGGAAGAATGAGATTGAAAACTTCTAGCAAATATTGACACTTTTTTCTTCTACTTGATTAAAACTTCAAACAACAGCCTTATAAAAATCAGTCAGTATCGCCTCTTATTTATCTTAGTTATCGAGCCTCTTTTTGGAGATTCTAAAGTGCAATTCCACCAAACGTGATGAGCAGAAATCGTATATTTGTTACATTTAAAGCAGACAGTAAATGCACCACATGTAAGGAGACCTCCAGAGTGCAAGAGGTTAAATTTAAGACCATTTATTCATAACTTTCACTGTAAAGAAAATAAACTTATCATCCCTTATCGCGTCCTTTATATTAAGCCTGTTTTATATCATTCATGTTTACTACCTACACTCACCAGTCACTCTATTAGTCGCACTTTGCTTTTAGTGTGTTGGACCTCCTTTTGCCTTCAGACCTGTCTTAATTAGCAGCAGGCAGCAACAAACAGCAGCAGCAGTTGTTTTTCAGCTGCACATCCATGATGAGAATCAGAGAAAGTGGCTACACTGTGATCATGAAGTAGCAGTAACACTCAGGTAGGCAGTACCATTTAAATTATGCTTAATTGATGATAATATCCCCCACACCAATACATCGACAACAACCTGAACCTTTGATACAAAGCAGGATGCTGTTTATGGTCAATTCTGACTCTACCATCCAAATGTCACTGCATAATCTGAGACTCATCCAATCATGCAACCTTTTTCTAATCTTCTATTGTCCAATTTTGGTGAGCCTCAATTTTCTTATTCTGACAGGAGCGGCACCCAGTGTGGTCTTCTGCAGCTTTAGCCCACCTGCTTCAAGGTTTGAGATGTTGTGTGTTCAGAAATGGTCTTCTGCATACAAATGGTTATTTGAGTTACTTTTGCCTTCCTGTCGGCTCAAAGCTGCCTCATCATTCTCCTCTGACATCAACAAGGTATAGGATAGGTGTACCTAGCAAAGTGCAAAACGACTGCAAAATTACTTGAATTGTTCAAGTCACTTGAACATCCCTTTGTTTTCTGCACTGCGCTGGATATTGCCTTACAAGTAATTATACTGGGTGGGGTGTTTCGAGACTTTAAAGTCTTCAGGATTATCTATGCAGTGCCAAATACTGTGTCCCCAAAGGGAGCAGCTAATGCACCAGTGTCTTTAATCCAGAGTCAACTGAACTGATGCCTTAGAGAAAAGTTAAAGGAATCAAGGGCATCCCAGACTGACATTACACTCTATTCAGTCGTGGTTTGTGCTCAGAAGTACATTTTAGGAACTATTCAAACACACAGTTCTTTCAATTTTCCTATTTTCATTATATGTTTGTCATTTTATTCTGACCTACATATGCAGGACAATTGGGAAAAGCTGACAAAATAAGAAATGCAAAGAGGAAAAAAAAAAGAGCAGATAAAGTAAGAGATGGAGGTCTCCTAGCAGCGGTAAGAGGAGACGCGCTGTTGTTGAGAAGCAGAAGTGTAGCATGAGGAGCACAGGAAACATCATGAAATATGTAGGAAGGAGCAGCTCAGCACCGGAACACAAAGCCATTAAAGAAAGCCCTGGAAAATGCAGTCAGCTAGAAATATAAACGTCCATTTCCGTATCGTTCATAAATACTCTCGCGCATGGATAAAAGCACACACACGCTTTCACATCTCCTGGAAAAAAAAAAAAGTAAAAGCTTTAATACTCATGTACACAGTTTAACACATTCTTCTGCTCTCAGAGACGCAAGCACGAAACTGTACATGCATTATCAGCACTAAACACAAAGAAAACAGAGCCAATCTCGTCTCTCCTCTCTCTGCTCTCCTCCTTCTCTTCCACTGGACCTGAAGATGTTTTTTAAATCATTGATTGAGTACATGCAGGAAACCAGCAAGACAGCTAGTCTGACATGCAGCAAGTGCTCTCAGTCTTTCGGGTTAAACAGCAGACCAGCGGACAACTCGCTCCGAAGGCGGTTTAGGGCGAGAAGAGGTGGCGCTCTGAGCTCTGAGCATTCACTTCGCCCTCAGCCCCGTACAACTCAGGCTTGTCAACAAGGTGCTTCAGCTGTGTGGAGGATTTGGTGCAGTGCTGAAGATGTAAGTGAAAAAAACCATAGCACAGTGCAATAGAATCCAGTCATATTGTGACTTGGCACTTATTTGCTGTTCAGCATTTCATATATTTTTATGTGTAATAATGCATCATAAACTGGAAGACTGACGGGATTTTATGTTTATCTCTCTGGCAACAGCTGCAGCTCAGGGCTGGAGGGGCTGAGCTGGAATCTATACTTTCCTTTGTTCAAGCAGTCTTAAAACGTCCCAGCGTTAGATCTCAGGTGAGGATAGTTAAAGGATTCATTGATTGGATCCAAGGATCGGGTTTTACAAAGCACATTGATTTGGATTTGACAGGATTTCAGTTTTGTTGTGGTTTTAATTTTGTGCTTCGGTTATCAGTCTGCCTGAGCTAATGTCTTCACTTAAAGATGAAATTTTCATTTCAGATTAAAAAAAGATTACTGATCAGACACAGTATCACCACATACTGGACAGTATGGCAGATTTTATTTTATTTTATTTTTACAACACATGCCCTTTCTGACATACACCGGTGGGATTTGTGTCGCTTTTCAGAATCAAACCAACGATATTTTGCTTTTTGGACAAACGTGGGACCAACTACACTAGGAGAGTAGCAAAAAATGTCTTCTTCTTCTTCTTTCAAATAAGAGGACTTCTGACAAACACATGACACATAGCAGAGCAAAGGATGCTTTTGGAAAGACTTATGCCACACCTTTATGTGACATTAAAGATATTAAAGCACAGAGTTGATCTTTTCCTGTTAATATTATTCACAAGCCCATTTTTAAAGTAATGAAAATTATTTTTTTCTTGGTATATATGTGGGTACATTTATTTTAACAGAAATTAAAAAAAACTGAAAGTAAGTTGCAGATCTTTTCAGCAGCTCATGTTAGGTCAAACTGCAAAAAGCAATTGAAAGTGATAGTTATAGACTCGGTTTCTCCACAATGGAGATAGCTCAGCATAAATACCTGCATCACGAACTCAGTGCTTTACAGTGACTATCTTCACTGTCTGATAAAGACACTTGCTGCTGCTGCTGGTAGAGGGTATGTATTATCATCTCTGTGGCAAACAGAAATGAGACCACACAAGTAAAGCACATCAGTGTTTCCGTCTCTCTCCCACTCAGCCAGCCACAGCCTCTCATAATTGCAATCAATAACTCAAACAGTTTCCGTCCATGTTATCACTACTATCATCATCACCACCACGCCCATGGCGCTCCATCGTTTTATCTTCTATAAATCAAAGTTCATGAGACTTCACTCTATGGCAGTCACATCTAGCCACGGTGACCACAACGCAAATGCATGGATCGCTACTGGGCTTGCTGTTTTCTCTCCACTGCCTGAATCGTCTGAGCAAGGCAGCAACCTTTCCAGTAATTTACAGCAGAAGGGAAATTAAGGAGAAAGCTCTTATTAAACGACGAGTCATAATAATAATAATAATCATCATCATCATCATCATCATCATAATAATAATCATAATAATCATAATAATAATAAGCGTGAGGTTGTTGCAGCCCCCTAGTTTTAATTCTCCATGCCTGCGTAAAATTGATCCACTGCGTCCACGTGACATTCGCAATTATCAAAGACTACGAGATGGACTGGTAGATGAGACGCGCAGGGCTTTAATCTACCTGAATGCTGCAGGAGATCTCGGAGTCGTCCAGTAACCGGATCGTACAGAGTATCTCCTGGTCCAAGGAGCGGAGGCTGGGGCTGCGAAACCGGAGCATTTTCATCCTTCTGTCGGTTCTGTTTCAGCCCCTCATGTCGGAGGTTCCACAGACAAGACCAGACGCGCGCAGAGGCTCACGCACACGGATGACTCACGCACACGCACGCGTCCGCGTATACATTGCCGTTCAGTCGGGTCTTGTCACCCCTTGAGACGCCCTTGGAGATGAATAGGTGGATGGGGTGGTGGATGGTTAGATGGATGGATAAGAGCGCGGATGGATGCAGCAGAGAAGGATGGGAGGAGAGCTTTCATCCGTCTCCAGCCTGCCCACTGATGGATCTACAGGACGGAGGATGGTTTTCCCTCTACTCCTCCTCCTCCTCTCTCTCTCTCCCTCTGGCTCAACCCCACTTCACAAGTGTCTTGTGACCCTTCTCATTGCTCCTCATTGCAATTACGTCCAAATGACACGGGAGACCTGGCGAGTGTAGATTGCCCTGCCCTGTGGATACCCTTTGATTATAACTATTTACCAATTATAACAAGTATTATTTCAGAGGTTGCTGATGCTGCAAAAACGGCATCTTTACCTTCCATATGTATTTAAATGTTTGCGTTAGCGATAAATAATAAAACTCATATAATATATATGCATTGTTACTGATATTTCCTCATTGTAACGACACTCAAACTGAGATTAAATAATTAATTTAATCGGTAATGACGTCAGAGTCAATTTCGTTGTAACGCAACACCGCGGTCCCTTTAATTGTTAACGTAAGCGACGTGCTTAGTGCGTCATCACGTCCCTTAGCAAAACAGCCAGAGGCCATGGTCAAATCGTTCGTTCACGGGATGTTATCGCCTCTTTCCTGCGCCGGAGTCACGTTTAGCAGGCAGGTCTCACATTTTTGTTACTGTTTGTTTCAGCTTTTCAGGAAGGCTTGATTTTTTTTTTCGTGACGTAAAACCGAGGCTAGTTTTTCTTTAACGAACAGCAACTGTAAACGTGCTAAAGGAGGCTGCACTTCAGCTGGACTTCCGCGTTTAAGAACTGATCGCTTTTTATAGCTACGGAAGCTCCACCCGTTCATTATAACGGCGGCATCGGTTACAGTTTAAACGTCCAGTTAACTGGACAGAGCAAAAAAAAAAACAAAAAACAACCCAGCAGATTAGTCCTTAAGGAAACTATCATCAGCTGTAGAAAACATTTATGCATGCACTCATCGGCCACTTTATGAGGTATCACGTTGGACCACCTTTCACCTTAATTCTTCATGGCATGGCATGAATTCAACAAAGTGCTGGAAACATTCCTCAGATGTTTTTGCTCCACACTGACATGATAGCATCAGGTGCAGATCCCAAAGATGCTCTACTGGATTCAGATCTGGCGACTGTGAACTTATTGTCATGTTTAGGAAACCAGTGTGAGATGATTTGAGCTTTGTGGCTTGGCATCCTACTGGAAGCACCCATCAGATGATAGCAACACTGTCGTTATAAAGGGTTTAAATGATGGTCAATTCAGTTTCAAGGGGTCCAAAGTGTGCCAAAAAACCATTCCCCACACCATTACACCACCAGCAACAGCCTGTACTGCTGTTACAACGCAGGACTTGTTGTGAGCTTTGTAGTATGCATCAGAAGATGGTTAAACTGTGGTTATAAAGGGATGGACCAATGACTCCAGAAAACAGTCATTGGGATGGACGTGGTCACCAACAGTTCTCTGGTAGACTGTGGTGTTTACTTGAAGCTCAGTTGGTACCAAGGGGCCCAAAGTGTGCCAGTGAAATATCCCCCACACCATTTCCACTCCATCTCTAGCTAAAGCTCTGATATAAGACAGGATAGATCAAGAATTTCATGTTGTTTACACCCAGATTTCTGACTGTGTACCATCCCAAAGAACTGATGCTCATGAGATATTTTCTCTTTTTTAGACCAGTCTCTGTAAACCTTTGAGATGCCTGTGTGAGAAAATCCCAGCAGATCAGCAGTTTCTGAAAAACTCAGACCAGCCCACGTGATACCAACTAGCATGCCACATTCAAAATCATTCAAATCACCTTCATCTCCCTTTGTGATGCTCCGTTTGAACTTCGGCAGGTTGACCACATCTGATGTACTTAGTTGCTGCTGTGTTATTGGCTAATTAGATATTTGTGTAAACAAGCAGTTGAACACGTGTGCCTAATAAAATGGCCAGTTAGTTCTCACGATTGTCATTATTAATTTGACTTAAGTAAAATGTTCAGTGGGTGCTTTTCACTTCTAATGATGTATTTTTACAATAATTTATTAATATTGATTTAAACTTTAAAGCTCTAAAATCTTACAATCAGATATATTTATTTCCTTTTTCTTGTTTAATCCTTTTCAGGAAAAACCTGCTTTAAATATAGTGCATGAAGAACCACAACCAGGATGATCTACATCATAATGGGAGTCTCGGGTTGTGGAAAGTATGTACACAGTATGTTCATGTATTTCATGCATAAGTTTTGTGAAACAAAAGTAAATGAGCTGTTTCTGTACCATTATAACCATCAGTATATAACGATACCCTGTTTAATAGAGATTATATTTACAGACAATGGCAATTTTATTTATATTACATGTTTTATTACATGTAAACTCAATGTGGTTAACACACAAAATAAAGACATAAAAACAATGTCTTAAGACAGTGAAAACAGCACAAAAAAGAAGTAGAAAATTCTCACAGCTAAAAGAGAAGGTCCAAAAAAAGTGAATATTTTCAAAATTAGTTAATAATAATATCATATTTTTATGATATTAAAGGATGCTGACAGTTGTTTTATTGCAACATTTCTCAAATGTTGCTAAACCAGTTTTGTCCTTGATACTCTTTATTTATTTATTTTAAATATAGAAGCACCTTTGGGATCTTCCTATCTGAAAAGGTAAGTAGCCTCAACTCTAACCAACAACCTCCCTACACACACACACACACACACACACACACACACACACACACACACACCTCTTGGTTCCTTGTGTGCCTAATACTCTTCTGTCCATGTGTGTTTACCCATCAGCTGGGTTGGCCCCTGTACGAAGGGGATGACTTCCACCCACGGGAGAACATCGAGAAGATGTCTCGCGGTGAAGCGCTTACAGATCAGGTCAGCCCAGGTGTGTGTGTGTGTGTGTGTCTGAGTGTGAGTGTGCATTCTGTCTGCTTCACTTACATGTCAATCATTTATGGCGTTCAGTCTCTCTTCTGTCAGGACTAAATAACTCTGTTTGACTTACAGAAATGCACAAAATCCATAAGTAGCCGGAGGGAGCTTCAGTCGTGCAGACAGTGAAAGCAGCAGGGAGCGATGCTGAACTTTTCATAACAACCGTCAGTCCTGAAATTCAGTTCAGTCATTTATTATCTGTTTGTTCAGGGCTCATCTCCTCCCCATCCATGCTGACTTTTTAAATAAAGGGAGCCCTCCAAACAATTGTCTGGCTTCCTGCCAAAGTTGAGTATACAGGCTTACAGGCAGAGGAGCCCCCGCCAGCATTTGGCAGCAGTTCACCGGTAGCGGTGTTTGGTGGCAGATGATAACCTCCCACTCAGAGGTCTGCTTTGAACAGCGAGGAGAATTACCCAGGGACGTGCTCCGTCCAACCCTTTGGCATATTTTAAAAATTGTCAACAGTTGGCAGTTTGAGAATAAATGATGTGCGAGGAGTGGAGTCATTAAATCACATCTTCATTGACGGATACCAAAGTATTCTAACTTGTAAATGAGAGTACAGGGAAGGTCATCAAATGTCTTTTTGAAGGAAACAGACAAGATTTCAAGTCTTTTCCAGCATAATTCAAAGATTCTCAGTGGGCTTTAAAGGTGGACCCTGTGGTGTCCAGTCACAGAGTTAAAAAGATGTCTGACGCTTCCATAGTCACTTTCATAATTTGAGCCCGATGAATCCTGGTATTGTCATCTTGGAATATGCCCCTGCCAATAGGGATAAAAATATTAATTAATGGAAAAACCTGATCGTTAAGTAGGCTCAGGTAGTCAGCTGACCTCATTTTTGGGCACATAATGTTGCTGAACCTTAGACCTGACCAGCTGTAGCAACCCCACTTCATAACAGGCTCGTGTGGTAGGGAGTGGGGTTAATGACTGCAGCACTTCATCCTCTTCTCTTCTTACCCTTTACCGTTTTCTTTCCACTCATTACAGAGTAGATCTGGACTCCTCAGACCACATGACCTTTTTGTTTTGCCTCCAGGAATATCAGAGCTCTTTTTTCCCCAATTAGCATCACTGATATGTGGTTTTCTTAAGGCCACGAGTATTTTACAATTTGCTTGATACAAGTCAATAATTTGACCCTTTTTTTCCACAATGTCTTTCAAAATGTTTCTTTAACAAATGAGGAGCTGCTCATGTCGTTAGTTTGTGTTAAATCATTTGTTGCCAGCTGAAACACGTTATTCACCGCAGTAATTACCCAGCGGAAGGCTCTTAGTTATTTGTGTAGTTAAATCCATGTGGTGACTTTTCTTTTAGCCATATATATATATACACACACCAGCTGGAAAACTATTTAAAGGAGTTAAATACACAATCTTAAACTAAGCTGTGCACAACAAAAATCAGTTTTTGTGTTTAGTGTTTGCATTTCTTTGTCTCTGCAGGACAGATTGCCGTGGCTTCTCAAACTACACGAAGTCATTCAGAGGTGAGCGCTAACCAATCTCTACAAATACATAAGTTCTATCATTTCAAAGGACACAACATTGGCTTTTTTTTAAACCATCAGCCTTTTAAAGGTTGATGTGGGGGGTGTTGTCATCACATCAAAGGTTACAAAAAGGAGGGCGAGGCGGCAGGATTTTGACCTCGACCTCACAGTCAAGGTCAGAGGTCAAGTTTTCTAAAAATCTTGTGACTGAGGGGGTAAAACTGATGGCCGCCAGTGTTTTGTGGCAATTTACCCTAATATCTGCTGTAAGCCAACTGCACACACACACGTTTCATGAAAACAGGTATTTTTTATGACATAAAGGAGAAGATGATGGGTTTAGAGGTAGAGATGAAGAGCAGAGGAGCGAGGTGAGAATGTGCAGGCATGAAATTGTCGAGAGAGAAAAAATGTCAACGATGGTCGTGAAAATTGAGATGAAAACCAGAGAGCCAGGAAAAACAGTTTGGGGAGTAAAGACAGATTACGTGAGGAAAAGAGGTGAGGGAGAAGCAAAAAGTGTGTCGTCTTTTTCTAAAAACGTCAGCGGCAACATCAAAGAGTCCTTCTGCTTAACTCTTCCACACTCAGATGCACTTATTTTTCTCCATCCGCTCGTCCTTGCGTCAATCTTTTTCTCTTTAGTTGTTGAGACTAAAGTTTACTTTAAGCTTAATTTTTTCAGTCTGAACTTCAGTAGTTATTCATTCCTGCCCTCAGCAACTTTGTACATATGTTCATGTCTTCCTGTCACAGAGAGAGGAGTTCAGGCTCTGATGCTCTCCTGGTGTGCTCTGCACTGAAGCACCAGTACAGACGGATCCTCCTCCATGGCTCCAAAGCCCTCACTTCCCCTTCGGAGACAGACCAAGAAATCTTCCCTCCGGCTTCTCCTGATGTCTTTTTTCTTTTCCTTCGTGGTGACTATGAATTCATTTACCAGAGGATGGTGGCCCGGAGGGGTCACTATATGAAAGCCGACATGCTGCGTTCCCAGTTTGATACTTTAGAGGCTCCGTCTGATGAGGAGAATGTGTTGACACTGGACATCCAGAGGGGCATCGATGATATGGCTGTGGAGGTTGAAAGGCACTTAATCGACCACAGGTCAGGGCTACCAGCGTAGCCTTGACCACCACAACAGACCACATGGGATCCTTAGCAGCTGTAACATTGATATTCCAGCAAATATTCAGGATCCTGCAGGATTACATTTGAATGACTTTGGTGATTCCCTGTGTGGCTCTCCACAGCAACCAGGAAGTCACAGTTTCCACTTATTTGAAAACATCCAGCATCTACTCGATGGACTGGCACACGAGCTTGACAGTGGACATCAGATGTTTGTTTGTTTTTTCCCTCTTTCCCTTGAATATCTTGAAAACAGTTGAGCAGTAGATGAATCCACATGTTCGATTATTATATTGTCACAGATGCACTTCCTGATGTTCCCCTCCTAGTTACCCAGGCTTGGACAAAGACTGGAAAGTTGTGACTCCACGGGGCTGGTGTGGTGTCTCCTTCTGGGGTCCCTGTGGGCATCTTTAGCATGTAAGGTGAATAAGTTAAATACAACATGGAGCCCATTTTTATATAAACTTAAATCTATATAATTTTACAGAAATATAACATCTCTGTAAATTTTGTAATAGATTTAAAGGCCTCGGGAGTAATAAAAAGTATGATTAATGCCTTTATTAGGACAAAATTAATATTTTTAGATACTTGAAAACTAAATACCTACAAAGCTGTGATAGAAATGATTAACATGTCAACATGACAGACTAAGATGATGAACATCAGTGTAATCACACTGTCATGTGACATTTTAGCACCAGCAGTTTGCCTAAGTAGAGTGTGTGGCCTTTACTGTTGTTCTAGTCCCTTTTGAATAGCTAATTAATGTCTGGTTTGTAGTGAGGATGAGAAATAAATCACTGTTTCAGTGTTGATGTAAAACCACAGAGTGTGGCAGGCTTGACGAGCTCACTAGTTATTTAGTGAAGAGTGGAATACACAGTATGTGTGATTTTCGAGAGTTCTAGCTGGTTGCAAACATTTAAATATTTAGGTGCCATTCTAATAAATGCATTGTGTGTATGTGTGTAAGCTTTGAAACTGAACCGGTTTGTGCGTATTTAAGGATGGTATCTTTTAAGAATATGCCA
The DNA here is from genome assembly GCF_057382185.1 of Mchenga conophoros. Classification (NCBI taxonomy): domain Eukaryota; kingdom Metazoa; phylum Chordata; class Actinopteri; order Cichliformes; family Cichlidae; genus Mchenga; species Mchenga conophoros. Next base: position 23,251,824 of record NC_140537.1, on the reverse strand, counting down.
TGGTGAAGATAAAAGGTTTTTACAGCCTGCTGTGATTTCTGCCTGTGGGGGTGTGTCCTGCCTTAGGTACCGCCCTGCTGTACTGCTAAGACCAGAGTGCTTAATTAAGGCCAGATAGATTTGTGTGGAGTGGAAGATGGTGCTAATTGTTTTTTGTTAAGTGACCAGCTTTTAGGTTTTTCTGTGTTTCTCTTCTTTTCATAGTGATAACATGTGACGAATCTCCTTTAGTTGAATCCTTTAACTAAAAAAAACAAACACACACGTATTTCATTACTAATTTTGCCTTCTTTTTCAATCTGGACATTTTTTGTTACTTCTCCACATACCCTGGACTTCTGGACGTTTCGAGTGTTTGATCATAAATGATGTGATGCTGATCTTTTTAATAGTTGGAATAAACACATGGAAGCTCTTTATTTGTCCTGATGATTGTCCTCAACAAACCCAAAGATAGTCAGGTCACATAAGCATCTTTGTTTGTTTTAGAGCCCTAGAAAACTCTGCACAGTGTCTTCTCTGCTGAGAATGTTTCTTTATCATTTTCAGGATAACAAGTTTCTTCTGAGATTGAAATCTTCACACCGACAAAGTCGAATCATTAAAGAGATTTAACCTGAACACTTCACTGCTCCCCTCTGTGAGGTTCAGACCAAACACTCAGACACACTCTCTCACACCTGCACTTGTGGAGCTGTTCTAGTGTTGTGACTCATCTACAAACCTCAACCCGAATATTTTTGGAGCTTCTAATCCAGAAACCCCCCCTCCCGGCTACTCTCATATCTCACACATTCAGCCGCACACACACTTTGCTGGAGATTAACCCCCCCCCCCCCCCCCCCCCCCCCCCCAGTCTGGCGGCAACAGACAAACACATGCAGGTTGTCAAGCAGAGCACATCCATCTGATGACAGAGTACGTGTCCCGTGTGTCAGGTAGCTGTAAGCCCCCAAAAGGCAGGAATGGAAAGCAGAGGAACGCTCTCAGTTTAAGAACATCTTTTAATGTTGTTCAGTGCACGGGTCTGTACAGTTTCAGTAAGTGGAATAACACATTTGACCCAGTTTGTATATCTTGCAGAGGTGAGCATGCAGATGTGGATTTCTGGCTTACATTTTAATACTGTAGGCAATAACATGAGAATAACAATGAGTTAACTTTGACCTACTTTGCTACATCTCAGATTCAAATTGATTTTCATACAAGCCATACTAAAAGACTCTAAATGCCACCTAGTGTTTCTAGTGGGGTAGTGCAAGTTTAGATATTAGAAAGAAAAGCTTTGAGGAGTGTTATTTCTACAATTTTGTGGATTAAATACTTAATCATACTTATTCTTAATACATTATTACCCAAAAAGAACAATTTGTAGCCACAGAAAATCCTGTTAAACTAATGCTGCTGTTTGACCCTACTGCAGAACAACTGCAGAACATTATATTTGAACACAGAGGCGTGGAGGAAACGCATCTTATACAAAGCCTCATAAATTCAGCAACAAATAGCACGTATTTACATAAATGAGAAACAACAGAATTGAATTCAAAGTAAATAACAGCATTTAATAGTTCTGTTTACAACAGAGCCACGAGTCGTCTAAAGGATGTTGCTCAGTCTGTTGTTTGCTCGTGAAATCCACAAGGAGATAAATGAGCCTGCTCCTTATGGTGCAAAAATACTGCAGCATAGAGCTCAAGCTTAAGGGAGAGCATCACATCAGGTATTTCATGGCTGATGTGATTTTCTCTTGGCTGTGCAAACCTCACTTTCTGTACGTGTCTAACCTCAAGATAAACACTGACCTCCGAGCAGGTTTGGACTTTGCATGAAGTCATCTTCTTTCTTTGAACGTCTTTTGAAACTGAGTCTACGTTCGAAGACAAACTTTGTAATTATTTACGGTCTTTAGAGCCTGTGGTGCAGAAGCCGCAGTAGCAGCTAGACAGAGTGGGAACATCACGGAACATATTGCACTCCTGGCTCAGTCTGTTGGCTGAGAATGAGAGTGCAAATTTTCTGCGTGCATCCAGGACATCTGACTGTCTCAGGGTGCTAAAAGCTTTCATTAGACTGTCCAGGTGGCAACATGAAGAGGCCTGAGCTTTAAAGTGTGGCAGCAGAGAGATTAAATAACTTCCCCTAGGGATCAATAAAGTATTCCGATTCTGATAATAATAACAATATAATGTGAATATTTCTGCAAACTTGCATTGTTTTATGTCTACAGTCTATAACAACCCTGGTTCCAAAAAAGTTGGGCTGTTGTGTAAAATGTAGATAATGTAATAATACGTAAATCTCATAAACGCACACTATTTCTGGAAAAATATGAGCTCATTTTGAATTTGATGGCAGCAACACATCTTAAAAGAGTTGGGACGGGGCAACGGAAGACCAGAAAAGTACATTTTAGTAAAGAAAAACAAAACATTGAATGCCCATTTTACACCTGATTTTGTTCATCTACAACAGGTCAGTAACGTGATGGAGTATAAAAAGAGCATCTTCGAGAGGCAGAGTTTGTCAGAAGTAAAAGTGGCCTGTGATTCACCAAAAAAGTGAGTTTACAATTTGTGGAATAATTCTGATACTTTCCCACAATGCAAAAATGTGAAGATTTTGAATATTTTGTCATAATATTATCCAAAAAAAAATTCTAAAAAATCTGGACTGCATTAAAAACAGACATGATTCTGTGTTGGAAATCCCTGCATGTGATCAGGAAAACTTCCAGTAATTATTGTCTGTGAACGCAGTTCACCATGCAGGTTAAATGCAACAAAGAAACCGCATGTAAACAGTGATCCAGATCCATGCCATTTTCTCAAAGCTCGTTTAAAATGGACAACGTGGAAATTTTTTCTGTGGTGACAAAAACTTTATTTTGAAATTCTGGAAAATACGGACGCTGAAAACTGTCTAAAACTATCTGGCTTGTTATCGCCGTTCAGTTCAATAATGACTGATGATACTTGAGTGCATCGGTGTGTAGGAATTGGAAGTTTGCAAATCTAAAAATTCACCATCAACACTGAAAGGTATGTAGAGGTTCTAGAGACACGTATGCTCCATCCAGATGACAGCTTTTCTATTTCAGCAACACAGTGCTAATGCAGACTGTATCTATTACAACAGCACGACTCAGTAGAAGAGTCTGGGTACTGAACTGGCCTGCCTTTCAGATGTTTCACCAACTGGAAAGATTTGGAGGATTGTGAAAAATACAACAAAGAAACACAACATTCCTCTCCCAGAAGTCCAGCAGCTGGTTTCCTCGGTTCCCAGATTTTTACAGACTGATTAAAGAAGAGGGGGATGTTACGCAGTGGTAAACATGGCCCTGACCCAACTTTTTTGGGAAGGATGATACCATCAAATATGAAATGAACTTTTTTTTTTTTTCATTTTTTAAAATTAATATATGGGTTTAATAGATTTGCAAATCATTGTATTCTGGTGTTATTTACATTTTACATTGTGTCTCAACTTTTGGGGAATTTTGAGTCTACACAGACCATGACTGGTGCATATAAGACAGTGAAAGGCATTGTGTTCTCTTGTTTCTAATATTAACCCACACACTCACACTTCAAGGACAATAAGGATGTAAAAATCCTCCTCCTGTTGTCTCACTTCTCAGTCAGTTTTACATGTACCTGTATGCCTCAATATCATAGATGCATACAGCACTCACCATCCTCAGACCTTTAATTTGTTTGACTGAAGTTTAAAGTGTAAGTGTAGGACAACAAACAGAGTTTAACATTATGTGTGTGATATAAGTTAGTTTTTGAAAGTGCATCAAGTAAGTATGGCTTTTTATTCTCTTATGTTTTTATCTTTTGCAGTGTATATGTGCACGGATGAATACGTGTCAGAGACTAAGCAGGTGTTGTATAGCAGTGGTGAGATCTCCTCCTGTGCTGATGAGGGCCTGAAGGTTCGCCTTCCTGTCTCTGAAGCCCATTGAGCTCAGCTGCTCCAGCTCCTCCTTGAACTCTCTCTCTCTGTGATGGACCTGACACAACATGACACGAGTTATTTAAAGTCTTACTTATTAAAATAATGTGTGAAAGAATTCAAAATGAGATCATAATTAGCGATTTAATTGTGAATCCTTTTAAACAAATTGGAAAAGATTAATAAACCTTCCCAGATTTAGTGATTTTGTTAACCCAGACACCCAGTTTTGTTTCTGGGTATTTGGGTATGAGTCTCCCTTCAGGTGCAAAAACATCTGGATATGAATCAGAAGAAAGTCCAGGCGATGTGGGAAACAAAGGTAAATGTTTTGGGGAGGAAAAGGAGAGGAGGCGGCATGAAAAAAAGTTTTTATGAATAATTGAACTCAAAGAGATGCCCAAGTCGCTGCTGCGGGGGATAAAAAAGGAGCACTGCAATAAAATCGAAAGCAAAAAAGAGAAATAAGTCAATAAGTTTGTCAGAACCACACTCCCTCACACACTGGAGTAAGCAGCAAAAAGCTCTGTGGCAATAACCACCAGAGCTGAATGCTGGCAGCACTCAGCCGAGTTTAGTGGTTCTGCAGGAAAAAAGCGTCAGTATCTAAGAAAGGGAAAGACTAATGCCACCTTCCTTCCCACCAGAAAACAGCGACTCTACCGGGGCTGTAACCCACTAAGTAAATGTTGGATCCACAAGTAGAAGCACTGACTCTGAAACTTTAACGATTAACTAGAATTTGAGTCACTGAGGCCCAGCTGGACCTGCTTCAGTAGGTTAAAATGTAGGCTATAATAGTTTAAACCACTGAACAAATTAGACATCATTTGGCTCCATGAGATGTAGTGTGGTACTCTAATTTATCCACATTCATACCAGCAGCTGTTAATGCAAGCTGATATCAAGCAGTCAGTCACTCTTAATACTGCGTAGTTTTTTAAAAGTACTGAATCACTAAATATCAAAGGCGTGTATCATTTGCCTGCCTAAGGGAAATTCTCATTTACTGTCAAAATGCTATTTACTACTGATATTTTAAATTGAGACTCAACGTTGGAGACAGACAAAAAGTTTATAAGGTAGTACCTCGTTATTAGTGTTAGCCAGGGCCTGTAGCATCTGCTGTACAAACTGCTGCTGCTGCTGCTCTGTCGCTGAAGCAGCCTGTTGGCCGCTTCCTGATTGGCTGTTCGGAATGGAGTCAGATGGATGCTCAGAAGTGGCACCGATACCTGTTCCAGTGTTTCCGAGAGCATTCCTGCATGACGGGCAAGACTGGCGATAAGGTTTCTCTGTCTTTGAAACACAGTTCTTCCACCACAATAGATCTCCTTAGGTTGTTTTTACTCACGCAGGTATGAGAGCTGGAGCCTCTGCAGCCAGAGTATGCAAGCCCTGTTGGATCTGCAACAGAGCCTCCATGGCTCTGGGGTTCAACATGGCCGAGAGCAGCTCTGGAGCCTGCATCTGCACATTATTGATAATGGCAAAGTTATTAATCATACCCACTGAGCAACGGAGTCAGAGTAGAATCGTTTTCCTGCATTGCTAAAGATGATCATATCTACATGGATTTTATGAAAAACCATGGCATCTGTCCAGGAACAAGAAAATTATTAGTGTTCCTAATGTATTGCAGACATCTAATCCAGCTGAAAGACAGCAGGTTAACAGTTAGAGGAATAAGCAGACCTGCTGCAGAAAGACAGGGATCTCCTTTCTCATTTGCTGCTGCAGCTGAGGATTTCCAGCCAACAAAGGGTGGCTCAGAAGCATCTGCAACAATGCAAAAATGAAAGCAGGATGAACTATATAAGATATCTCTGCTGTTTAGGAAGAAGGAAATGTTGTCCTGCAGTTGCCTAGTGAAAATACTGCACATTTAAGAATTAAAGTGTCCATGCATCACCTGTGCAGCCAGGTCAGGGTTCTGGCTAAGGCAGTTTAAAAGACTGCTGACGTATGGCCCAGACAGCAGGCTCTCCAATAGACCTGGACTGGCAGTGATCTCTTCTAGCAGTGACTGCATGCCTGAAGCAGGAAGCCATTAATAGAATATTTTAAAAAGCAGTTCAATGATATCTTTAAAATATTTAACACATTTAAAAACATATAACCTAAGAATGCCTCAAGCATAAAGCTCATGCCTGCTGTGATGCTGCTTTGAGAGTTTGACCTAGCTCTGGATGTGGCAGTCAGTTCACTGAGAGGATCTGTCGAGTGACCAGAGAACGTCTGATTGGATTCACCCTCCAGTATGTGGTGATTTCCGGGTGATGTAGTCACCGATGCAGATGCTCCTACCTTCTGGTAAAAGGCAAAGCAGATATTAAAAAGAAAACAGGTTAAGCATACAAGATAAGTTTAACCTGACCTATAATAATCATCATTTTCAAAGTCACACCTGTAATTTTGCTTCTGGGTCAGAATTGTCAGTAATGACTTCAGGATTTTCCTGCTCTGACTGCAAATTTTCTAAAGCTTTGTCCTCATTGTTCATCATTTCTTCTATCATGTCAGGGTTCTTGATGAGCTCCAGCAACTGGAAAGAGAGATAAGTGCAAAAACATACTCAAAATATCGGAGGGAGAAATCAGGCAAGGAGGAAGCAACTGTACTCATACTGCAGTGAAATTAGAAAGGTTAAAATAACAACATTTTTGCAAGTGTCTCCTCTAATGTTAGTACAGATGTTACAATGCTCTGACATCCACTATACCCACCTGTGTTATGACATCTTTGTCGTTAAGCATATCTTCCACTTCTGGGTTTGTTTGCAGGAGCTGCTGAATTTGGGGATTAGACAGAATGAGCTTTCTGATAAGTTGAGGGCTAGAGGTGGAGAGGGTGCTCTGCACAAAGGGGCTGCCCAGGAGACGGTGCATCATTTCTGGGTCAGCCAGCAATCTGTTCTCCATCTGGCGCTGGAGCTCCGGGAAGAAGCTAGTCCCGCTGTCTTCAAGGACAAGGCTGTCCAGACCTTCTACTACAGAAACAAGGTGGAATCAACAGAATGACAGATTATAAGTTCACTGAGGAGCTGAGTACAGAGCAGCAGCTGAAGCTCAAACAAAGAAGTCTGGAGAAATGAGAACCACAAACTAGATTTATGAAAATAGTTAAAGGCGAGAAGAGTTCCCGTGTTCTGCACATCTTACCCAGGCAGAGAGGAGAAGTAGGGGAAGGTGTGATGTTATCCGGTTCAGGGTGGAGGTCTGGGTCAGTGGGAGGTGGAGCAGATGAATGCTGAGGCCTAAGACAGATACCCAGTTGTTTTTTCTTTTTTTACATAAGTTTGGTATAAATAGACTGTATATCAAAGGAACCTGAAGGCAGAAGTTACTTATTACTTAAAATTACTTCTACAATTTTAATTTTAAAGAGCAGAGTGTGCAGATCTCTGACTGAGAATCTTTGCAGACATAATATTTTGTTTAATACTTCATGTGATAGTGGGGTGATCAGATTCTATCAAATTAAATGTGGAGCAAAATGTACGTTGATGTGGGACAAAGTGGGAGACACTACCAGTGCTTTATATATACGACCTAAAATGTGACTTATATGTAATGTTCTCCCTGTACTCTAAAATCTCACCTTCCACAAGCTTCCAAGTAATAAGTAGTTTTCTTGGCTTTTTCATAGATTTATTTGATTTGCTTTGGGAAGACACTCATTAAATTCTGATAAATTTAATATTTTATTTGCTCTATTTTAATATTTTATTTTACTGGGTTTTAATGTAGTTTTTCATGAGGCTATATATTTTTATATATTTATATTATATATTATTTCTATATTCCCTGCTCTCTGCACAGACATTTTATAAAAGCCAAATAGAAAAGTGAAAGTTCTGTATTGTTGCACTTTGAAAACTAGAGCCAATAAAAATGTGGAATATTCTCTGAATATGCACAATAAACAGCAAAGAATAAAAATGCTGTGTAGTCCCAATGTGGTACATGTGGTATCCAATGTAAGGCAGTGTTTTTAATATTTACTATGATTTAAAAGCAAATAATAAATATAGCTACAGCTAATGAATGTGCAGTTGCCTTTTATTAGTGCCAGATTTGTCTGCAATATTTTCTTAAGAGGTCACTAAAGTTCTTTGCAGCTGACTCTGTTGCATAAGTAAGGCGCAAAACACAGGAGGAACAATATTTAACACAAGCGCACACAATGATTTACTGACATATGTGACATGTAATTTAAAAAAGAAAGTAAAATCTGTCTTATTTTTTTTTCTTGATATTGAAATGAACTGACTACACTGTGTTTAGAAAACAGCACAATTTTTTGTAAATTCCCAATAAACTCACCACGCCTATGAGCACTATTTGGGTGATTGGACTCACATACAATTTTGCCCCTTTTAGTAAATCTGGACCTATATCTTTATTTTCTTTATCATTATTAATACCAAATGTTGGTTTATTACTAGCGACGGCATGAACCCATGCCATAAACAGAGCAGGTTGTTCATACCTTTGGATCATGCTGAGGCGTACCGACCCATTTAGTCCTTTAAAGTGACTCAAGAGTTCAGAGTCTTTGAGGACTCGACTGGAGTGGATCAGAACCAGCTCCTCTGCTGAGGCTCCCAGGTGCTCTGACAGACCCCATTTAAACTGCACACACAGAAACACACAACCCCCATTGTTATTTAATGGTGTATTTAATGGTGATAACCCCCATTGTACCAGCTCAAAGATCAGCAGCAAAGACACCAGGGGCATATCCAGACAGGGGCCTCGGGTGGCACCAGCCAATATAACTTCCATCCTGGGGTCTCTCCACCAAAACCGTTAGATGAGGGCAGTGAAAGAAACAGTAATTCAATGTAGCAGAGTATGACTATTCAAGACTTTACTTAAGTACAGTTCCAGTGTACTTCTACTTTAAGTGATTCATGTTATGGTGTTTTCTATTTAAATTTACTATCTTTTGGAAGCAAATACTGTACTCTGCACTTCACACCATTTATTTTAGGAATTCAGTGAATTATTATTTTGAAGATTTTAAAATAGGAATCTACATAGTTATGGAATGCCAGGACTGCCAGAATTAATTAATTAAATACACCATTAAATAATTAATTCAATGTGTCAATAATTAATTAATTAAATATGTCATAAATATGTATTTAATTTATTATTGACACATTTAATAAATTATTTAATGGCGTATTTAATTAACTCATTTTGGCAGCCCTGGCATTCCATAGTTGGTACATTATGCGGTTTGACTATAAATAAAGCGTACATGTAATATAATCATCTCCGGCGGAAAGATTTAAGTGATATACACATTAACAAACCAGTAACTACAATCCAATATATGATTTTGAATTGTGTGACAACAGTAAACCCACTGAATACACCCATATACATATAATAACATACAATCAGTGGCCACTTCATTAGGTACAACTATTCAGCTGCTAGTTAAACACAAATATCTAATCAGCCAGTCAAACATTTAGAGTAGAAAACATGATTAAAATGACCTGCTGAAGTTCAAACATGCTGCTGATGTTGAGAGCATCAGAATAGGAAAGAAAGGTGATCTGGCGATGGTTGTTTGAGAAAGACATGGTGATCTGAGCACTTTACAAACTGCTGATTTCCTATGATTTTAGCATATAATTGTCTCTAGGGTTTACAGAGAATGATCTGAAAAAGAGAAAATATCCAAGGAGTGGTCATTATCTGGGTGACAATGTCTTTTTGATGTCAGACGTCAGAGGAGCATGGCCAGACTTCTTCAAGCTGAAAGGAACGCAACAACTCAAATAACCCCTCTTTACAACCATGCATGCAGAAGAGCGTCTCTGAACACACAACACGTCACACTTTGAACAAGATGGGCTACAGCAGCAGGAGACCACAGCAGGTTTCAGTCCTGTCAGTTAAGAATAGGAAACTAAAAGTATGATTCAGCAAAACTGGACAGTATGAGATTGGGAAAACATTGCCTGGTCTGAAGAGTCTCAGTTTCTGCTGTGAAATTCAAATGGTACACAGTCAGAATTTGGGGTAAAGAACAGGAAATTATTGATTCATCCTGTCTTGTATCAGAGGTTTCGCCAGTGGTGGTGTAGTAATGGTTTGGAGGATATTTCACTGGCACACTTTGGGTACCTTAGTACAACTAAGCTTCACGTAAACACCACAGCCTACCGGAGTACAGTTGGTGGTCACTGTGACCCAAGGCGACCCTTTATCCATCTTCTGATGGCTGTTTACAGCACAATAAGGAGCCATGCCACAAAACTCAAATCCTCTTACACTGGTGTCCTGAACATGACAATGAGTTCACTGTACTCAAATGACTTCCACAGTCACCAGACCTCAATCTAGTGGAGCACCTTTGGGATGTCAAACATGGATGTAAATGATAAATGGACTGGTTCCTGTGTACAACATGCCTCATTCGTCCATTCATACAGCAGCACTGTACTTCATTGGTTTCTATCAAACATACGCACGCACATTTACACTCTGATAGATGCATCAGAAACCAACTTGGGGTTAGTATCTCCAGGATATTTAGCACGCAGATATAAAGGGACTGAACCGACCTTCTGATTAGTAGATGGCGTGCTCTAGCTCCTGAGCTACAGCCACCCCCTGTGATGTACACCAACAACTGTGTGATGCTCTCATGTCATGTGAAGATGCTGATAACTGCTTCCAGCACCTTGTTGAATCTATACCACAAACTTAAAGGGCGTCCAGATGTAACTAATGAAGTGGCCTTTGAATTATATTTTGTTACTGGATTCAGGGCCACTCTTTAGCTAGTACTCAACTTCGTGCTAAATACTTAAAAAAATACTCCTTTTTTGCCTCTTTTCACACAGTTATTCCATTCAAAACAATCTTCAAACGTGCAGAGTCACTTTTCACATAATAAATCTGTATTAGCACTCTGGGCTGCACATGAGTCCAATTCCAATTTATATACCACATTAGTACCTTTAGTGATCCGCCCCCTTAGTTCTTTAGCCACGTAAATTAACAAAAACATTAATTTCAGTCTATTATGGCATGAAAATAAAAGTCTCAGTGACGTTGTCAGCCTGTTATTACAAGGCTCTGAGGCCAGCTGGCTGATTGTGCTTCCCTGACCTGTCTGACGGTGCAGTCTCCTCTAACGATGAAGTCTCTGCTCTCCGTGACACTTGTGACGGTAACGTGGATCCTTTCAGCCCTGCGGCGGTGTCTCGGTGTTGTAGTTTCGTCTTTCACTGCTGCCGACATCACTTGTCCGGCCCGCGGGCCTTTAAACACGGTGCAGAGCAGGAGCACACCGTCCCGACGCGGGCTGCGTGTCTGTCCCGATGACTCGGCAATAAGTTGTGCGGATGTGTGCCAGCTGAGGCCACACCGGTCACTGAGGTGGACACGCAAAGCCCACACCTAGCTGCTACTATGCACAGATCTGATGCCCCTGCTGCCTGTTATAACAGTTTTTGAGTGCACTTCGACTAACAAAAATAAAATACTTAATAATAAGCCAGTTATGTAACCAGACTTAACTTAAAGATATAGTGCACCATAAAAATCAGACAGCAGTTCAAATCCTAGATGCTCTCAGTTCACTTTTAAACTCTCATTCCAGCAACAATAATGAATCATTATAATTTTAACAGCCTCCAAAGGTGACGCACAGGTGATAAGTGGTAATTGATGACAATAGTCTAAAAAAATTTTAAATCCTTCTTCCTTTTGAGATTTGACCCAAGCAGATTTAAAGTATCTTATTTTCATCTGGCTCATGTTAACATCTAATGACTCAAATACAATTTTCTTTTGGCTTGTTTGAGGCACTTTTACACTTTTTTTTAAAATTCCTCTTAGGCTCTTCGATGCTTTCACACACAAAAAGTAAAACCACATTTTCACTGAAAAAGTAATTTATTTACTTAACAGTGGGAAAATAAAGAAACAAAACAACTTTGCATTACACACCTGTCATTTTGGCAACAAAACCTTTAAAGATCAGGCACAGAGCCTTCAACAGTACAGGAGATCCAGAGGCACTCTGAGGCCTGAAGAGGGCAGCACGATGTGCCAAGCAGCTACTTTAACACAAGCTTAGAACGTTTGTCGCTATTTCAGAAAGCCTCTTGTAAATCTTATTTAATTGTGTAACATATCGTGCCAAATCTAGCTTTTTCTGTTAGTGTGTGTGTGTGTGTGTGTGTGTGTGTGTGTGTGTGTGTGTGTGTGTGTTTAGGGAGGGCATGCAAAACAGACTGACCAGGAGTCTAAGATTTAACAACAACAACAACAAAAAAAAAAACCCTGATTTTGATCAATAGTGGGAATATTCTTCAGGGGTTTCTTCATTTGTTTATTTCATTTTGTTTTCAGGCATTTTCCTTCTGAAACCTTCATAGATCTGCCTCTGAGCCCTTCTTCCCTTTCTTGTTTCCCTGTGAAACAGAAAATTGCAGAAAGGACACAATTATTTATGGATATCAGATCTGTTTGTGTGCTTTTATTAATTCAAGTCAAAAGATGGATGTAGAAACAGAACATAAATGAGGCAAACACAGTCTTTATCAACTGGGGAAAAAAGAAAAAAAAAGAAACCATATTGACTTAAAAATAAAGAAAAAGTGTTCAAATGCTCTGACCTGAATCTAAGCTCACTGCTCCCCTGACTGGGCCGAGTAAACTCTTTATGTTTCTGTCCTTTGGCTTACTTACGCTGACACTTTCTGACTTTACCTGCCTTACAGGCTGAAGTTTTTCTGTTAGGTTTCCACAGTTTCTACAGAAATCCACGAAAGCAATGAGGTGCATGCATGATCATAAACTAGTATGCAGTCAGTTCAGCGTAAATGAAGATGGAGACAACACTTTAACACCAGTTCTTCTCTCCTACAATGAAGATACCACACAGAAGAGTATTTGTACTCTCACCTGGTGCTTTGGTTGTTCTGACTGCAGTCCTTTTACTTTAGATCTCTCTTGTTCGAGGGCAGCGTGCAATAATGTTACCTAATTAAAATGAAAAACACAGATTTACAAATTTAGAATCCCCCCCAACACTCACTCTCTCACACACACACACACACACACACACACACACACACAGTTACAGACCTGTGAAGACAGCTCTTCTTTAATATGCAGTAGCTCCTCTACCTGTAGAAGAATTTCTGCTTTGTCTTTCACTGAAAAAGAGAGAGAACAGAAACATCACACACGAGATCTTCATCAGGAAAGGAAAGGATAGTCAAAACAACCACTTTTTGGACAATGATTCTCCCCCACAGTGGGTTTTAAATCAAGACAATTGAGATGTGACTCAATCGCAGGCAAACACATTACATTCGTTGTTTAGCAATTGCAGACAACAACATACATATTCCTCTATATTCAGTCAATCCTACCTTTGTTTGCAGGTCACTCTTACTTACAATGACTTCTCTTTGGATCTCTTATTAGGAGTTGGAGGGAAAAGTTAAGAAATGCAAGTTCACTTAGAACAGCAGCTTTCATCTACTTCATTTGTCATGAAATAAGACGGCCTTAGCCGTCTATGAAAATGCTAGTCAGTCAATTCTGCCATTACTTTTGAACCACTGAAAATGGAGGACTGTGCATAAATATATCGATAATTCAGAATCATTTAATGCAGAAGTCTGCACCTCACCCACATCTCGATTGTTTGATTTAAAATCCAGAAGTGTTGTCTTGTTGTACAGAAGAAAAAATTACAACAACAACAAAAAAGTGTCATTGTTCAAATACTTTTGGACCAAACTGTATCTACTGTGTTATCAAACTCACTCTCTCCCTGCTGCAGCATCTTCAGCAGCTGAGCATTTCTTGCTTTCACCTCTTTGTATTTTACCTGCAGAGACAAAAAGAAAGATTCTTTTTGTAGCACTGGACACAACAGTGACGCAATAAGTGTTGGCTGCAGGTGTGGTCACCTTTCCTTTTTTCTGTCACAGTGTTACAGTGGGGAACGCTCATATTAATCATGCATATAGTTTCAACGACGAGTGAAATAAGCCAAAAGCTTCAGACTGATCAACATGCTCACGTTCTGACATTTTCAACTCTTGTCTCTATATGGTGTTACTGAGAGTGGATGCACTAACGTGGTTATCTCAGACTCACAGCTTTGGCTCTGTGCTGTTTAAAGGGCAGCAAATCAGCGGAAAGTGGCTCGCAGGGAGAGGAACTAAAACTGCTTGTTTCACACAGTCAAAGAGGGCTGAACAAAGGCAAGAATGAGAAAAATTGTATTTTTGAATTATGAATCATCCAAAGCTACTCTAGTAGAGTCCAGTGATAAAAATATGCAGTTGAAAATTAAATATGTAGACTTTTTTTTTTTTACAGAAGAAGTCCACACTAACTAACAGTGCCATAGCAGCCCACAGCCTACGTGAGTTGAGTAAGAACATCTTAATGATGATGACAAACCAACACTAAACCCAACCTGTTTGGCTTTAAACATGGCAGAGATTTTTCTGATTAACTTCACCGTTTCTACAGCTGTGAAAATCAAATTTCCTTTTTGTGACTCATCATACAGGAAAAGACAAAGAAAATCACTGTCCTTCTGAAACTGAAAGATGATTAGATCAGATAACTGTTTATGGGTGCTGACCTCCCACTGTGAAATGTTTTTTTTCAGCTTATCAATTTCCTGATCTTTCTTCTCCAGCTCATACTTCAGCTGCTCCGCTCTGGGGTCCTAACAGGAAGAAAAACATGAAATAAAATCAGCAAGTAAAGAAAAAGAAACTTCACTTTGGTAATGGTGCATGTATGCAGTTTCACAAACAGCTTTTCAGATGTACCTTGAGGCAGTTAATCACTAACCAAAACTCAAAGGAAAAGCTAACTTTGTTCACTTTCATACCCGAGTTAATGAGAGAGCTACGCGAGTATTTTGTGGTACTTGTGTCCACTCACTGGTTCGTGTTCTGTTGACGTGCTGACTTCTTGTCCCTGGCTGTTCGTATACTGCTCGCGTCTTTTCTCCCGTTGGATTATCCGACTGACATCATCTTCCAACTTATTAAAAAAACGTTCGTCCTGCCCGACTCCCAGTGCTAAATTAGCCGTTCTGGAGTCCTGGAAGGTAATTTGGTTGATGTTTTACACATTTTTTTAAGTTACAAACAAAATATTAAAAAATTAATTTTATCTTTAATTCGTCCCTCACTTGTTCATTCACATTTCTGTGCAATCTATAAAATATAAAGTAAACAGAGTGGAACCGGCTCACCTCTTTCTCTTGTTTTCTACTTAAATTTTCTGCAAAGAGAAAACACAATGCAATAACTAGTTACAAGAAAATAACAATATATGCAATGTAGTAAATCATATATATGAGGTCCATATATAAGACTTTAAAGTAATCTGTAAGCTGGTCTCACCTGCACTGCTTTCAGCCTGGAAGTCTTGCAGAGAAACTGTCTTTTTGTCTTTTGCCTGCTGATTCTTCTTTTTGTCCTTCTTGCCTCCACCTTCTTTTCCTGACCGTGACTTTGGCGAGGACGTGTTTGTGTTGCTCTGATGAATGAAAGCAGATGCTTTGACTTCAGTTAGCTCAAGTTCTTGCTTTGCATACCAGAAATAAATTCTGTTTTGTTTTTAACCCACAGAAACTCAGGCAGAGTCATTTAAAACAAGATCCTTTAATCACCAACATGAAGAAGGAATAAGGTAATACGCTGACTTATAATTTAAGTGAACATGTCACAGGTGTGTCAGAGCGATGTGCGACTTACGTAAAAGTGAACATACAGCTCTGACATCTGTGCCCCCAAATGTGGCTTTCAAAATGAGAATATTAGTGTTTTTCTGCAGCGTACCTGCTTCTGTTGTTCATACTCCAGTTTACTTAAAATCAAGGCTTTTTCCAAGTCTGCCTCATATAGTTCTGTGGTTATCTAAAAGAAAAGGAAGAACATTGAATTTTAGGGACTTTTCGTGCTGTGTGTAAGGTCAGGTGTGGCCTGTGCTGCTCTATGAGGGACAGTCATACAAGTTTTACTATCTCACTCATCTGTAATGTGAGTAGCTGTCATTTCTAAACCTGCTCGTCTCTCTGCTTCCACTGCTGCCAACCCTCCGACGGTGTATCCTGGTCCACCGACGTAGGATTGAGAAGTTCACCGGCTATTCCTGACAGCGTCATACAGGGAGAAGGGGCAGAAGATTTCTGAGGAATCTTTTTGAAGGCCAGATTACGCAACTAATAGAGAGAAAGATAAAACAACCTGATGTCATCATTATTGACATAAACACAAATTCTATTGTTAGCTGCAGAAACCATCAACTTGTCTATGTGCGCGCAGCAACAACAAAAAACGGTCTGTTTTCTCAGGATGTATGCTGCCTGTGGTTTGTGTCTGTGGAGTGGAGGAGGATTTGTTAATGTGTTTAAGTGGGTGTTGGGCCTGAACACATTCCTTTTAATTGTGCTGCAACATTGTTATTCTCAGAGCTGAACATTTTCATTTTTCCCATTTTGTTTTTTAACGAACCGGTCAATAAAATATATATATATTTTTTAATATTTACAGAGTCCAAGGAGACAGTCTTCAAATCTTCACATTACAGATTCTGAGGCAAGATCATGTTTTAACTCCCTGCTTATGTAAGTCTAATTTCTGTCTAACTACAGTCAGATGCAAGAACAAAAAACCAGAAAACTTGCACTTTGAACTGATTAACTGTGCTGAAACCAATTTTTTATTATTTAGTATTTTTTCCTGGGATTGGACCAATTCCATATAAGAATTTAGCCTGCAAAATCCACTGGATGCTGTCTACTCCTATGTTATTTGATTTATTAAAGATGAAAGCTATCACACTGGCAGCTTTGAATAAAAATCTGGTCAGATATCAGTATCACCAAGAAGGCAGAAAGCATACCTGCATGCTCATTTATGAGGACTTGGTATGTAGGCTTCTGCAATGTAATAGCTTTAGATAAGTTCAGCGCTGATAACCAGAGACTAGTTTCACAACCATCACCAAATGATGTTAAAAATCATAGGGGTTTGTCTGAATCTTGAGGTTTTCTCTGTAATATTGCACTTTACAATATAAAATTTTAATGACCTCAACGAAATACAACTTACACACTTATCATCTGAACAGCATTTGTTTCACTTCATTAGTAGCAAGCACACCAAAAGCAAACCACAACCTGTTTACCTCTCCCTGCCCTCTGCAGTTTCGCTTCAGGAGAAGTGAAACGACTGAAGAGCCTGATCTTTCTTCATGTCACTGCAAAATAACACATATGTAAGAGGCAGAGAGCTGCAGGCTGTTCATCTCACTCATTCACCTCATTTGCCTCACTCTGCTGCTGCTCTTTCTTCTTCTTCTTCTTGTCTTTCTTCTTGTCATTGCCCTGAGCAGCTTTCCCTCCGGCTGCACCTGCTTTTCCTTGTCGGGGCTTCCCAGAGGAGTCCCGTCCAGTTTTGGTGGTAGCCTTCCCCGACTCGGAGGTGTCCGAATCCGAATCTGAATCTATCTGTAGCAGGGCAAAGCGGGATGCTGTGGTGGGGACTGTGATCATTGCAGACGATGCCATCGTGAGAAGGCAAACTGAACGATGAAAGCAGATAAATGTACAACAGTTTATTCAGAATAACTTAGAGCAGATCATAAAATGACGAGTTAGCGCATATTCACAACCTGTTTGTTTGTTGTTGGGTTTTTTTTAGTACCACAGTATTTCAGCCAACACCTCCATACAAAGCTACACACGGAGTCAGCACTGTGATCTTATGACAACAGACAGTATTACAGATAAATGTAAACCATTTAAAGAGCTCCGTTACAAACAGTTAGTGGACACAGCTAGATTAGCATCGCATAGCAGCAGCGTAACAGCTAAGGCTTAGCCAGTGTTGTTAGCTCCTAAACAAGTGCAAAAGTGCCGCTCCATGTCAGTTAAAAGCACACGCGTGGACTCACGTTGATCTCCTTTTTTCAATGCGCTCACTGACTTGTGTTAAAGAAGGATTACTCACATGAAAACTGTCTGAGGATACTTTCACCTGTTCGCAAAGGGGCTGAGGGTTATCGTTGGTTTGCTACCAGCGATTGTCTCAAAAGAGTACAGAAGCCCGGCGGTGTCAAAAAGGGAAAAGGCTGGGATTCCCTTATCCTCTGCGATGCGGATGCAGAAAAAGAAGTGTTTACGATATGTGCAGATATATCGGTTATTGTGTGCAGCATGTGCGCAGTTTGTTGACCGAATCGCTTTTTAAGGCCAACTGCACAATACTAAGCGATTATCGCACAATAACTAGCTAGTTTAGCCTGTTGTCATGGTTACACCTTAGTTGTCGGATGTCCAATCACGACCTACCGTGTTCGTCATATTACAACAACTATCATATCACCATGACAACCGAACGGAAATACGCATTGGCGTAAAACAAATTGAAATATAGGACAAAGATAACCCAAGTAAATATAAAATGTAAATTTAAAGGTTGATTTCATTTATTAAGAAAAGAACTATCCAAACCTACCTGCAAAAGTAATTGCCCCTTAATTCTAATGCTTTTAATTTATAAATTTCATTGTTAAGTATGTTGGTTTTATTGCATGTTAAAAAATAGTGACCGCATTTGCAAGTTTTTTTTAATTACTAGTGTATAAAATGTACAAGAAGAGAAAGATCACAGCACCCTCACACCAAAATTAGGTTTGAATAAGCCCAGATAATCAAGACAATACAGTGAGGTGAGCATTTTAGTGTGTTTAATAAATTAGATTGTGAAAAGAGTAAACCAATATAAAAATAATAATAATTTACACAGCAATCAACATAAAACTACATACATAAAGTCCACACAAAGTTGTCATCAAAAAGCTTTATAATCCTGCAACAGTGCAGCATATTAAACCTTAAGCATTCACAATGAAGGATTAAAGATAGTGCTCCATAAACAAAATTGCTTTAACTAATTAATGAAAACTGTCTACGTTTTATGAGAATGTTCCAGCTTGCTGACTGACTTTCCATCAATGTAGTGGATATGGATAACGATAAGTATAAGATGATATATAGAAATACAAGAAAAGAGCCAACATATTTATGGCACATTTATGATTTAAGACATTTGAAAACTTGAAAGGTTTAGAACCGCCCCAAAAAATATGTGGGAAGAACAAAAACGTGTAGGATAAAAATTTCTAACCATACTGGAAGACAAATAAAAGGACTGAGCAAAGAGTAATGAGATTTTACTGCATCATCTCTCCAGGTCAACAGTTTGCAGTTCTTATTTTTTATGATGGTGCTGTTGTAGAAAGGTGAAATAAAACAGGGGGAAAAAAGCAAAACAAAAATAATTATTGTTACAAGAAATTTAAGTTCTTCTGGCCTGAACTCTAAAACCCCATTAAGTCATTGCATTGAGTGCCTTACAACATCAAACAGCTTTGTTTACTTCCTGGTATCTACTACTGTTCCTGACATCTACATAAATACATCACCTGTCAGTGTTTCTGAGGACTTCTATAGAGTCCTCCAGGATTGACTCAGTGCTCATACCCACAGCAGACGGTCGCCTCCCAGTGGTAGAACCAGAGAGCTGCAGGTCAGCTGGAGTGATTTGCTTCAGATCCCTGCGACACAAACGGACTGGTGTCATCTCCAAACCTTCCCTAGACTCATCTCCTACTCTCCTCCCCAGGGACGGTGTGAGCATTTGGGTGTATTCTGGCATTTTTGTCTTTTTGAGGGTTTGGCGGTTAGAAGAAGAAGAAGGGCACTTGGTTTGGTTTTCATTTCTGTTCATACAGAAATCATTGTGTATCTTTTTGTCCATTTTCTCTGCATTTATTTTTTGGTATGTTGTTACAATATGCGTCCGTGTTTGAACCTCCTCAGGATGAGTTTGGGCTTCATTTGAAGAAATCTGCATCTTTTGCATAGGTTTGTGCTCCTGTGGGCAAGAAGGCTGATCATTAGGCTGCAATGAATCGCTGAAGATCACTCTGAGTTTCTTTTTGAGCTGCCGGCTGGTGCTTTTGTAGAAGTAAAGCTCTTTCTCCAGATGCTGCAGTCTGTCTTGTGTTGCCTGTTCTGCCTCTCCTGGAGCACCCTCTGAACACATATGCAGACATACTGTGAAACCAAGTGTCATAAAACAAATTCAAGTTCAAATCCAGGCTCCACAAATTTCCTCACCTTTAAGTTTCTGCAGCAGCAGCTGGATGTTGTACTGGTGATCTCTGTGTTGCTGGGTGAGCCTGCGATCTGTATCCAAGGCCAGACGCTGCATAGCAGCCTCCATCTCTCTCAACAACATCTTTTGCTCTTCTGCCTGAAGTTCCAGCTCTTCACAGTGCAAATGTAGATGGCGCTCTGTCTCTCGAAGACAAACAACCTAAAAGGATAATAAACTTTCTGATAAAGTGCAGGGGCAGCAAGCTTCCAAACTTCTCTCTCCAGTGCATTCCCAAGCAAGGTGAGAGATGTAATTTCTCCAGCATGTCCTGGATCTGCCCTCCTCCCAGTAGGACATGCCCAAAAACACCTTACCTTAGAGGCACGCAGGAGGCATCCTAGTCAGACACTCGAACCACCCTAATTGCCTCCTTTTGATCTCTTTATATTTTAGGGACACTACGCTACAATACACAACAATGTCAGAGGGAAAACGGCAACAATCACACAACCTACTATGAGAAAGCACTTGGCAGAAGTGGGCAGTAGTGGTGCAATAGTGGTACACCACTGAACCACATGTGAAGAGAAAAAGAGGTGAGTAAACTTATTAGAGTGAGGTGTTCCGGGCATGTCCCACCGGGAGGAGGCCCCGGGGCAGACCCAGGACACGCTGGAGAGATTATATCTCTCGGCTGGCCTGGGAACGCCTTGGAGTTCCCCCGGATAAGCTGGAGGAGGTGGCTGGGGAGAGGGAGGTCTGGGCCTCTCTGCTTAGGCTGCTGACCCCGTGACCCGGCCTTGGATAAAGCGGATGAAGATGGATGGATGGATGAAACAGAAGGAGAAAAAGAGAGCTTTCAGATTCCGTATGAGCACCATAAAATCACTTTTTACAGGTAAATTAACAAGTTTTTATCAAACTCTGAGATGATGGGAAAGAAAAGGAAGAGAATTAATAGAGGATTTGAAGACGGAACAAGATATAGAACTAGAAAGGAGAATGTATATGGATTATATGTAAAGCAGAATATTCCGTATATACATATGTATGCAAGTATTTTACGTTACCTTGTTGAAATATTTCACAAGCAGCTCCAGTGCCTCAGGCAGCGACAGGCCCATAAGTTTTCTGGTGACATAACAGAGTTGGGCGGGTTCAGCGTTTTGTGACTGATGCAAAGAAAAGTTTGTGGCCGACAGCTTCTTCTGTTTGTCCTGGATCGAGCGGTTTTTAAACTCAAGTGCTGCATCCAGAGCTTCGATAGCTTCTTCCACCTGGAGAAGGGAATGCGTCTCCTACATGACGACACACACACATCACTTCACCTAAACATGTACCAGAAATACATCGTGGTCAAATTTACACCATACACACAACACTCCCTTTGTTCTGACCTCCACAGTGAGCACTTGGTTGTCATTCAGCTGGGCGTCCAGAGCGTCTCTTCTCTCTTTAAGCAAGTCTCTCTCTTTCTCCAGTTCCTTCATGGTAACTCCTGCCTTCCTCCTCTGTAGCTGCTTCTCCAGCGACTCCAACTGCATCGACACGTGCAGCAGGTCCTGACTCAGAGCCTGAAAAACAAATTGATAATAAACCTCCTAATTCTACCATTTATATGTGTCCACCTAATCTTTTACTGTAATTAATAAAGTGACTTGTGATAGTATTTAAATTAAACCATAGCAAACACAGTCTGACCTGACTGGAGCACAGCTTCTTGGTCTCTAATTTGCTTTTCTGTCGCACACACGCCTCCCTGTGAATAAGAACCTCCTTTCTCCTCTTCAGCTCCTCCTCCAGCTCATTCAGCTCTGCTCTCTTCTGAAGAACATGCTCCTCTTCCTCCTCCAGCCAACTACTGCAACACAGCTACAGTGAGAAGGTGAGGGAGGGAGAAGAAGGAAGGAAAAGAGGAAAGGAAGGGGCACAAGGGACAAAAAAGGAGATTGATGAAGACACGACAAAGGTAGACCCTAAAACACTGTAAGAAGTTTAATACCTGAAGTTTCCTAAACTAAACTAAACTAAACTAAACGCACTGTCCAAATGACTATTTCAGGGGAACAAGAACAATGTTTTACCTGTTCATTTGTGTCCTCTAACTTATACAGTTTATATACAGTTGAAACTCCAGCACTTTGCTCCTGTAAAAACAAACAAAAACAAACAAACAAACCCCCCCCCCCCCTTTATTTGTCATATATTGTTCAAATCTGATATTTCTCTTAATGATAAAACAGTTTTCAGGTGATCACATTATTATATTATTCCTCCATTTTCTGATTAGTTTAAATACATTAAGGTTTTATAAGATAAAGGTCAAACTGCTTTTATGTGAAGATTATAAAGCTGACTCATATTTAAACTTTCGTTAAGCAAAGATAAATATGAAAGTGAGAAAAAGTTAGGCGTATGGATGTTTTTACCATTTTGTAAAACTGTGTAAAAACTCTATTGTTTCTTTTTAAAGTTGATTTTTTTTCTAATTATTAACTATTTTTCCTTGGTATTGCTCATTTTGCCCCATCATGTATTTGGACCAACAAGGCAAAATGCTCACACAAAAACAATTTTAATAAGTTCATCTCTTTTTTTTTTTTATTGTTGTTTAAAATAATCTGTACAGCTAACCTCATTTTCATTTTGTTGGACTTCTTTGTTATTCTCACTGGTCTCTCTCAGGCTGCTCTGAAGCTGTGCTCTCTGCGCTCTCATGTGCTGCAGGCTGTGATACATCTCCACTCGCAACTCCCGTCTCTGCAGGGAAAGTCTTGCAAAAACGCCGGCTTTTCTGCCGTCCTCAGTTTGCCTGTCACGTGTTTCCAAAGACTGAGTTTCCTTGTCTACCACACAAAAGCACACACTTAGAGATGCATGTACTGTTTAAAATAATAGATAACATGAATAAATTTGTCAGGTTTTCAGTTCAAAAGCCAAATTAATCTAGGGTAGACAAGAATCAGCCTGAGCATTAGAGAAATATACTATCATTACTTGAAAACATGACTCTGAGATGATCAGTGTAGGCAGGTCGTGGATAAGCTTGTGTATAGTAAGTTAATCATTACAATCTTCTTGTCATTGTCATCTTTGAATTTCTAATGATGCTTCTGGAAGCTGCAGGACATTCTGGTTATAAAGCTTTTCATACTTCCTTCGATACACCAATAAATCCAGAGGCTTCAATAGTTCCTCACTTAGCAGAGAGCAGAATACAAAGTATGACATTATCTAAACACACCAGTTTGCTCAAGCTCTTTGATGAGCTCCTCCTTCATGCGCATGTTGATTGACAGATCTCGGATCCTTCTCTCAGTAGCGCTTGCTCTTATTCTTGCTTTCCTCGTAGATCTTTGCTTGAGCTGGTTTTCCTTGATGGCTAGAAAAGAATAGCTGAGAATGTCATAGAAAGGTTCTAAGGCAGAAAGCCATCACTATAAAAAAGGATAAGCCTACAGACAAGTGCAAACCAGAGTGCATGTAAAGTGTACCTGTGGCTCTCTGAGGCTGCTGTAGTCCTGGTTTTCCACCACATGTGTGATTTTCTTCTGCGTTTTTCTCTTTCAGAGCTGATTTTTTCTGCTGATTGGTCCATGTTTGGTTTAAAAAACGCCTGCAGAAATGTCATTCTATTAGTCCACGGACATCGTTTGACATTAACTTTATACTGAGTTTTCTGAATCAAAGCTTGACTTAGTAAATCAAACACCTGAAACATTTCCAAAACACCAATCAGGTCTATATTACACACAGAGGGAAAATTATGAGTATTTACAATACATATGTTATAATACCATATATCAGAGGTGTCAAACATATGGTCTGGGGGCCAGACCATCAATCAGGACAGTCATCTATGAGGTGCTGTAAGGGACATTATTACTGAAATGCTCTCACACACACACACTATTGAAATTTTATCTCTCACACACAGTAGTGAAACGCTCTCTCACACACACTAGTGAAACGCTCTCACACACAAACACTATTGAAATTTTATCTCACACACACACTAGTGAAACGCTCTCACACACACACACTACTGAAACGCACTCACACACACACACTACTGAAACGCACTCACACACTCCACTGAAACGGTCTCACACACACACTACTGAAACGGTCTCACACACACACTACTGAAACGCACTCACACACTCCACTAAAACGCTCTCACACACACACTACTGAAACGCACTCACACACTCCACTGAAACGGTCTCACACACACACTACTGAAACGCACTCACACACACTACTGAAACGGTCTCACACACACACTACTGAAACGGTCTCACACACTCCACTAAAACGCTCTCACACACACACTACTGAAACGCACTCACACACTCCACTGAAACGGTCTCACACACACACTACTGAAACACACTCACACACACTACTGAAACGGTCTCACACACACACTACTGAAACGGTCTCACACACACACACTATTGAAATTTTATCTCTCACACACACTAGTGAAACGCTCTCACACACAAACACTATTGAAATTTTATCTCACACACACACTACTGAAACGCTCTCACACACTCCACTGAAACGCTCTCACACACTCCACTGAAACGCTCTCACACACACACACACACACACTACTGAAACACACTCACACACACTACTGAAACGGTCTCACACACACACTACTGAAACGGTCTCACACACACACACTATTGAAATTTTATCTCTCACACACACTAGTGAAACGCTCTCACACACAAACACTATTGAAATTTTATCTCACACACACACTACTGAAACGCACTCACACACTCCACTGAAACGCACTCACACACTCCACTAAAACGTTCTCACACACACTACTGAAACGCACTCACACACTCCACTAAAACGTTCTCACACACACTACTGAAACGCACTCACACACTCCACTGAAACGGTCTCACACACACACTACTGAAACGGTCTCACACACACACTACTGAAACGGTCTCACACACACACTACTGAAACGGTCTCACACACACTACTGAAACGGTCTCACACACACACTACTGAAACGGTCTCACACACACACACTATTGAAATTTTATCTCACACACACACTACTGAAACGCTCTCACACACTACTGAAACGCACTCACACACTCCACTGAAACGCACTCACACACTCCACTAAAACGTTCTCACACACACTACTGAAACGCACTCACACACTCCACTGAAACGCACTCACACACTCCACTAAAACGTTCTCACACACACTACTGAAACGCACTCACACACTCCACTAAAACGTTCTCACACACACTACTGAAACGGTCTCACACACACACTACTGAAACGGTCTCACACACACACTACTGAAACGGTCTCACACACACACTACTGAAACGCACTCACACACTCCACTAAAACGTTCTCACACTCACTACTGAAACGCACTCACACACTCCACTAAAACGCTCCCACACACACACTACTGAAACGCACTCACACACTCCACTGAAACGGTCTCACCCACTCCACTGAAACGGTCTCTCACACACACACACACACACTACTGAAACGCTCTCACACACTCCACTGAAACGAGAGGCATTTCCGCTGAACAGGAAGTTGTTTCCTGACAAGGAAACTAATGGAAAAAGTGGTAAATTCCAAAACACTACAAGGATGTCTACTCAGCAACCTGCAAGTACAGCGGTCTCCAACCTTTTTTGCACCACGGACCATTTATGTTCGACAATATTTTCACAGACCGGCCTTTAAGGTGTCATGGATAAATACAATAAAATAAAATCAGTACCGGTACCAAAAAAAAAAGAAAAAAAAGAAGATTTATTCATAACACATGGGAAACCGAGTTAACAATATAAATGATATAAAAATAAAAAAAACAATAAATACCCTGAAAACCATAAATTTCAAACTCGAGCCTCAACTCTTGCGACCCAGTACCAAACGACTCACAGACCGGTACTGGTCCAGGACCTGGGGATTGGGGACGGCTGTGCTAGTAGCCTAAGTGAAGCAGCCGCATTACTTAAGAATATATTAGCTTCTTTGAATCCAGGAATGGATTCAAGTTGCAACACAGAATTCGGCAAGTATGTCCTGTTTCCCCTAAGCTTTTTATATTGGCAACTCAACTGTTAACACTATTAACCACTATTAATCTAATGGTTGGCACCATTAGAATTAAATGGTTAAAATCTTGTCTGTCACAGCCAGACTCTATGTAGTTCCGATCCTTGTTTAATAAAATAGGAGGATTAGACTTCATTTTGAAATGTGATTTTGAGGTAAATAAAATCCCAAGCAAGATATCGAACTTTCCCAAACAGACTTTGCATTTTTGGAAAATGATATTTACCCACAACTTCTCCCCATAATTCAACCTTATGGAATAATAGGGTAATAACACTTAATCAAAAATCAATTTTCAAGAGCGTCTGGTTTAAACAAAAAGATTATATTCATAACAGATTTGTTGGATGATAACGGTGTCATTCTAAGTTACACAGACTGTTCAGAAAAATATTGTCTAAATTGTTCTCAAAGAGAATATAACAAATTTTGTGAACTGGCCCCACTGCCTCTGCTTCATTTGATTAAAAACTTTATGATATACAATAATTTCTCATCAGTGCTCCCAAATTTATTGCTAGGACAATGTCAGCTGTTTGATGAAAATGCAATAATAAATTTATTAGTAGTTTCTTTAAAGACAAAATATTTCATAGTTACGACAGAATGGTTACATGGCATGGTTCTAATATAGTTATTTCAGATACACTGGATAAAGCATACTCGAAATTTATGAAATGGCCTATTCTACCTAAAGTTAAAGAAACACGCTTTAAAGTAATGAACAAAATTAATCCTGTGGCAGAATTTCTAAAAAAGAGATTTGGCTTTGAGGTGGATCAGTGTTCTTTTTGTACTGATGAAAATGAAACCCTAGAACATCTTTTTTTTTCTATGCCCTATCACACAATCTTTTGGTGTGACTTAAAAAATTGGATTTCCCTAAAAATTAATGATGTGCCACCATTTGAATTACATCATATCATTTTTTTTATATGGATCAGAATCAGAATCAGAATCAGAATACTTTATTGATCCCTGGGGGAAATTATTTATCATCGATAAATCGGATCATCGAGCATTGGGTGTCTCAGACATTATTGACATCATCATACTTTTGAGTAAATATATCCATTGTGCTAAATGGAGGAACGCTAAGCCTTCTCTCCCTGGTTTTATTAATGATTTTAAGATATTTTTTTCTTTGCTATAAAAGACAAAAAGCAAATATGCCAAAAAAAATTAACCAGGATAATGCCTGTCTCCTTCTATTCTAAATTTTGACTTATGCTGAGGCTAATATATTGTTAACTAATGCAGCTGCTACACTTAGGCTACTAGCAGGTTGCTGAGTAGACATCTGTGTAGCCACTTTTTCCTTCAGAGATAAAATTTCAGTAGTGTTTGTGAGAGCTTTTCAGTAATAATGTCCCATACGGCACCTCATAGTGATCTACCAGAACCTTTTCTCTATTTTACACATTTTTTCATGTAGAAAAACAGAGACATGCTATATAAGATATCTCAGGTATTAAATATGTCATTAAATAGCTTTACACAGAAAGCTTCACTCATCCAGACCCACTTAAGATGAAAGTGGGTCTGGATGTGGCCCTCGATGTAAAATGAGTTTGACATCCCAGCGTTATATAGAGATTTGCTTCAATTAAAATCCACTCACACTCTTCAAATAAACACTTTCCGTACAGTTTAATGTCCTTCACTGACAATTGATGAGGCAAATAGATTCATTCATCCAATTCAGGATCACATGGTGACTCCTTATTTCATTATATGTGACAAATGCAGAGGAAGATGATCAAACCAAGAGGGTTACTTTAAAAAGTGCAAAACTTGCTTTAGCTGCCGGTTCAAACCTGCAGAGAAATCGAAAAAAATCTAAACGAATAAAAAGAGAAACTGAAAAACTTGACATTAGATGTTTTTGCCTTTGTGAGACGTTTGCTTGGCTGCACAAACCAAGTGAAGAGTGGTTTGTTGTCTGAACAGGTCGCTGCCTAGCAGCACAATATGCAGTCATCCTTGACAGCAAAATTGCAGCGTGTCGCTGGATTTTCAAGTACACACAACACACTATCCAGCCCTTTTCCCAAAATTGATATGCAAAGTGCAAAAGCGGCGTGGAATAAATGCAGCAGCATCTGAAGAAAACAACTTTTTACTTCTTCAAAGTCCATCCTCGCACTACACATTTAGCTTAAATTGCCTTAGACATGAATAAATGATTTAATGCCTCAGATTTTTGGGATTGCTTGTTTAGCAGAATACACTAAAAAAGATTCTTCAGCCTCAATAAACATAAAGCAATAGTTGTGAATAAAATGCAGCTTAAATATATAAAATCAAATGTTTATTTATTCAAATAATTAATCATTAGGGATTCTATACCAATCATGTAAATTTCATTTAACCAATAAATTTAGCATATTGCACTGTATTTATGTAACAGAATTACAGAGAAAATTGACATGTAGTTAAATTAGTTAAGTCAGCATTTGGAGTGTAAGTTACTTGAAACTTACTACTTATTTTTGCACAAGTAAGAATGCTGCTCTCACCTAAATCTCGGTCTGCGCATAGATGTGTCATTCTCATCCTCTTCCTCCATCTCTGGTCTGCTATCTTTGCTCTCTGCCTGCTGTTTTAAGAGCGGGCAGTACACGTCCTCTTTTTCCTTGATTTCAGCCAGCAAGAGTTGGCCATGCATCTTAAAAGCTGCCATTACCCTCTCCAGCGTATAGGCTGGTGGACTGGAGTGAATCTAGAAGGCACAGGCACAGATAATAAAAGTCACAAAAAAAAAACATTATAACAGACCAAACAAAAACAACAAAAACAAAAATAAAAAAACCCACACTTATGGACACCAACCTAACCCACACACTACCCACCGTTACCTACCTTCCTGGGAGGCCTCCACATGCAGCTGTGTGTGATCAGAGGGACACTGTGGGGTCTCTTGTACTCAGACCTCCCCACTTCCACTGTTGCCCCTGAGGCTGTCCCCCGAAAGGTCATGAGTTCGCCACGAAGGCGATCAATCATTATCTGCTGGTTCACCAGTTGTTCTGTCTAAACATTTGCACAGAGGCGCACATTTAAAGAACAAACGATAACACAGCAGACATGCCTTAAATTCATCTTTTAATTTTTTTTCCCGTAAATAAAATATACTGATTTCTGCATCACAGAGCAGCTCTTTATTGCAGTGTTCTCCTCCTCACCTGTATACGTAATCGCTGCTTTTCTTCCTCTAACGACATAAGGTGAGTTTTCCTCTCTTGAAGGAGTTTCTCGAGTTCCTCCTTTACCCGTCTCAGTTCTGCATCTTTCTGCTCCAACAGTTGCTCGTCTATGTGGAGAGCTTCCTAAGCATACAAAAGAGAAACTGGATAGGATAGCAAGCCTATAAAATTGTACAGCTTGGCTTTTGTTTATGTAAACAGTTCCATTTGAGCCATGCTGCATTTGTTCACATCACCTTATCAAAAGCTCTCAGAGGATAAGATATTCCAGACGAAATGTTGACAACTTGTAACGGAAACAAAGGAATAACCAATGATATACCAATGGCTTCACTTCTTTCTACAGCCTCAAATCTAAACGGGATGCAGTCATTCTTAGTTTACATTAGATATGTCAGTGGTTTTAAAAAAAAAAATCCATATTAGACTTCAGTTCTTTAACGGCAATTCCATCAGCAGTTTGAATGCTTTCAGTCTGAATACGCTTCTCCTATTCTGAATAACAGGTATCTATGAGGGTACAGTAATATATATAAGACACCAAGCTCATTTACATGCCTTTGTTGTTGTTTAATGTGACAGGCATGTCCACATGTTGGAGACACTAGCCATCTTTTAGGCTTCAAGGTAAGCAAATAAAAATCTCTGAGGTTTTTTGCGTTACTTTTATCAATTGCTTGTAATCAAAGTTTTTGCGATCTCTTCATGGCAACATCCCTTTTAAAGTCTTTTATAGTTACCTGGCATTTTTTAAGCTCTTCTCTGAGGTTTAATGGAGCAAAATGGTCTCCCTCCTCCTTTGAACACTCCATACGAGTTGGAGGTGAGTAACTGACAGCTCTGAGTCTCTCTTGCCAATCCTCCAGCCGCTCCCTGAAAGAAGGACTTGGAGAGGGGCCAGAGATATTCTCAAGCAGAGCAGCAGCTTCCTCTGCCAACAGACGGTACTGTGACGTTTCCTCTCGGCTTGCTGTCCTATCTGGTTCAGATACTTCGGTCTGACAGTATGCATTGATGTCACTTCCCTCTTCATATCTCTGACCAGTCTTTGCTTTTTCTGTTTCCACCTCTCTCTCCTTCCCTTTCAACAGCTCTCTCAGTGTCTCTACTTCATACTCCAGCTCCCCTAGTCGAGCATCACTGGGGTGCCAGGTTGTAGTAGGGCATGATTTAACCTCTGTTTGATCCGGTGTTTCTCCTGGACGGTTCTGAACGGATCGGGCCGTGGATGCAAACTGCAGGACGCTCAGGGTGTCAGCTACAAAGTGGTCGGAGGGGCTTACACACGCCACCATTAGCGTGTGGGCGCTGCCTCCTAATGAGTCACGAAGGAGTCGAGTTATCTTGGCATCACGATATGGTACGTGTGCACTGCAGGAGTTGTTAGTGTGCCGATTTCGACTTAGCTCTGAAAGTGCACGGATAACGTTGCCCAGCGCAAACAAGCCTGTGTTGATAAGAGCAGACTCTTTCAGTTGTGTCCCGGTGTTCCCAGTTTTTCCAGCACGTTCCAAGCCTGCCAGGTCAACCAGACAGAGCTTAGAGGAGCGGACAGACTTAAAGGAAGAGTTCTTGCTGTTGTGGCAGGATAACATGACCTGAAGGGTGAGGATGGTATGAGAGCGACTAGAGCGCTCGTTCATTCCAGTGGTGCCGGTGTGCCGGAAAATATTTCCCATCTCTACATTGTTGAGCAGCTCCTCTGCTGAGGTGATAACAACCTCATTGGCTCCCACCACCACTGGAATCACACAAAGAGACTTTTTAGTCAATGAAACAAGACTGTTGCTTCCCCTGTAGGCAGACATTCACACAAAATGCCTAATCTCACTGGATCATTTATCATTCACTCATTAAATGTGCTGAAAACTATATTACATATTATTACAAGTAGGTGCACCGCAGAGTCGCTGACTGTAAATGATTACACAGTATATAATATCTTTCGCAGTACTTGTGATTTCTCCAGTGCGCTCTCTCAAACTTTTTATCCTGAAATACATACATGTTAATAACATCACAATCGGTCTATCAGTCGGATGAAACTCAGATGGATGGTCAAAAATATAGGATACTGTTTGTCATCTCTGAAAGTGTATGGTTTCTACTTTTTTATTTCCACTCTGAATATTAAAATATATGTAAAGTAAAGGTAGAAAAAGTTGATTACCCGTGTTTCCCCTCTCATCTTCCCTGATACGAAGCTCGTTGTGGGTGGTCTGCAGCTGCAATAGGTCTCTTAGTTCCTCCCTGTAGACCTCAATGTAGGACACCTTCACTGTGACATCCACAACATCACTTTCCTTCCTCTTCTCCGCCAGGTATAGGAACAGATCCTGGGCTGCGTGGTCAATAATTCCCCCCTCTTCATCTATGGAAGGTTTTGGAAAAAGAGAATTACAGTTATGAAGTTAGAAAGTTCAGATGATTAATGGGCCTTGAAGAGCACAAACAAAACTCCTAAAACTGCTGTGTTTAAAGACTCAAGTCCACAGATGTTGGTTTTTCCACATTAAATAAACAACCCCCTGAACCCCTTAGTTCCCTTTTTCCTACAATCCATGAACTCATCAGTCACTTATCAGTCAGAGTGGTTAAGCTCTGTGTTGGAGCTTAACCAATTTTTTTGGTTAAACTTCACATTACCTCGGCTCCTTCTGCCCAGTGTGTACGTCTTGCCTGATCCGGTCTGCCCGTAACAAAAAACGGTTGCATTTTCACCGTCGACCAAACGCTCCACCAGGCTTTGGACGCAGGACTCGTACACCTCATCCTGGCTGACTGATGGTCCAAACGCGTTGTCAAAGGTGAAGAGTCGGTCCTCACCCACCATCACCTGTCCGGTCCCCGGCACTACACGCACACACACCCTGTGGTCGTGGAGGACTTCTTTGGGGAGCAGAGGCCGGATACGGACCGCCACCCGCACACACCCTTCGCTCATGACGTCCTGATGTCTTTAAAGGAGCTCTTTAACTTGTTTATCTCGATAGTAACAAGACTCAATAAACACAAATTCACCGTAACACCTGGTCACTTTTTTTCGGGCAATCGCTTGTCGCGCTCTTGTTAAACTTTGTGACATCTCGTTTGTTGTCGGTCCTCGGTTGCCCGGGAAACCGCTGCCGCCGCCGTTATGAAACCGGAAGTGGGATGTTCAAGAGTACTCGTGGAAGTCGGCGCCGTTAAGGCGACAGCGCCATCAGGAGTCTGAGATTTACTTGATTTATAGATTTGTTAGGTCTTTTTAAGATATGATGACTTTCATTTGCCATACAGCGAAACCGATCATATGAGACAACCAACCAATTGTTATTTAACTCTATTTTTAAGACGACCGGACTTCTTTAAGTTTGCGAAGAGGTTTGAGCTCTTACTCAAGTCTTCTCCAATTCGAAAGATTTCAGTTTCTACTTTACAAAGGTATAGAGCAGTTTTATTTACACAGGCATTTGCTTAGTGGTTAGTATGAGTGTATAGTTTAATTTTTTTGTCTGGTCATTCTGGATAAATACGTATTCTTTTAGATGTACAAGAATTCTGAAACAGAAATGTTTCCATGTTCAAAGGTATAGTGTGGTGAAACAGGCCATGTCTGTCCTGGGATAAAGTGGAGGAGTGCACAGAAGCTGTTTACAAGAGGGGAACGAGCACACTCGTTTCCTAAGGAAGCTGAGATCCTTCAATGTGTGCAGCAAAATGTTGGAGCTTTTCCTACAGTTTGTTGTGCTAAGCGCAGCTTACCTCACTGTGGTCTGCTGGAGGAGCAGCATCGGAGTTGGTGACACCAACAGACTGCATAAACTGATCAGGACGGCAGGCTCTGTGATTGGCTGCAAGTTGGACACTATTCTAGCTGTGGTGGAGAGGAGATCACTGCACAAACTGTGCGATGGGTCATGGGTAATCCTGACCACCTTCTGCATCACTTACTGGACAACAGCAGAGCACCCCATCTAACAAACTCAGCTGGCACGAAGAAAATACATGAAATCTATTATACCACACGCTGTCATCCTAATAATACAGTATACCTTTCAGGCAGACTGCATCTGCTAGATAATTTATTATTATTTCAAATTTTAGCTTAAGCCTCTCAATATTCAGCTTAACACAATATCTGTACTCCTTCATTATGCAGACTGCAGAAATCTCTCATCTGAGGAAGGTTTCCATCTTTCATCACATTTTTGCTATATTCAGTGCAGGCTGTCACTTTTTTCTGTTCCCTTTTCAAAGAGGAGCAGAAAGCAAGATGCCTCTATATAACTTGTATTAAATAATATTTCACTGAAAAGAGAAATGACCAAAGGCTTTATGTTACCAAGAAAAAAAAGAGAGAAGTAAAAAGAGCTGCATGTTAACATCGGGCTTATCCATTTGCACTCATGAAATGCATAATACTGACTACACTGAATTTAAAAAACACTCTGATTACACTCCTTTTAAAAAAGAAAGACAGTATCAAAAACCAAAGTACTCTAATCCTCCTCCAGTTTGATGAATATCATTTATTGTTAGACTGTTATATACTTGCAGAGCATACGCAGATTGGCATAATATGATCATTTTCTCCACATCGAGAGGTTTGTGAGAAAATATGACCGACATATTTGAGACCGGAAATGAACAGCAGTGCCCACTCAGAAAGACACGCTGCATTAACACTTCACAGCTGTTTCCACTGCAGCCAAAGAGAAGTCTGTTTGTATGTACAGTGGGGCAAAAAAGTATTTAGTCAGCCACCGATTGTGCAAGTTCCCCCACTTAAAATGATGACAGAGGTCAGTAATTTGCACCAGAGGTACACTTCAACTGTGAGAGACAGAATGTGAAAAAAAAATCCATGAATTCACATGGTAGGATTTGTAAAGAATTTATTCGTAAATCAGGGTGGAAAATAAGTATTTGGTCACCTCAAACAAGGAAAATCTCTGGCTCTCACAGACCTGTAACGTCTTCTGTAAGAAGCTTTTCTGTCCCCCACTCGTTACCTGTATGAATGGCACCTGTTTGAACTCATCATCTGTATAAAAGACACCTGTCCACAGCCTCAAACAGTCAGACTCCAAACTCCGCCATGGCCAAGACCAAAGAGCTTTCGAAGGACACCAGGAAAAGTATTGTAGACCTGCACCAGACTGGGAAGAGTGAATCTACAATAGGCAAGCAGCTTGGTGTGAAAAAATCAACTGTGGGAGCAATCATCAGAAAATGGAAGACATACAAGACCACTGATAATCTCCCACGATCTGGGGCTCCACGCAAGATCTCATCCTGTGGGGTCAAAATGATCATGAGAACGGTGAGCAAAGATCCCAGAACCACACGGGGGGACCTGGTGAATGACCTGCAGAGAGCTGGGACCAAAGTAACAAAGGTCACCATCAGTAACACACTACAACGGCAGGGAATCAAATCCCGCAGTGCCAGACGTGTTCCGCTGCTGAAGCCAGTGCATGTCCAGGCCCGTCTGAAGTTTGCCAGAGAGCACATGGATGATACAGCAGAGGATTGGGAGAATGTCATGTGGTCAGATGAAACCAAAGTAGAACTTTTTGGTATAAACTCAACTCGTCGTGTTTGGAGAAAGAAGAATACTGAGTTACATCCCAAGAACACCATACCTACTGTGAAGCATGGGGGTGGAAACCTCATGCTATGGGGCTGTTTTTCTGCCAAGGGGACAGGACGACTGATCCGTGTTAAGGACAGAATGAATGGGGCCATGTATCGTGAGATTTTGAGCCAAAACCTCCTTCCATCAGTGAGAACTTTGAAGATGAAACGAGGCTGGGTCTTCCAACATGACAATGATCCAAAACACACCGCCCGGGCAACAAAGGAGTGGCTCCGTAAGAAGCATTTGAAAGTCCTGGAGTGGCCTAGCCAGTCTCCAGACCTCAACCCCATAGAAAATCTGTGGCGGGAGTTGAAAGTCCGTGTTGCTCGGCGACAGCCCCAAAACATCACTGCTCTCGAGAAGATCTGCATGGAGGAATGGGCCAAAATACCAGCTACTGTGTGTGCAAACCTGGTAAAGACCTATAGTAAACGTTTGACCTCTGTTATTGCCAACAAAGGTTATGTTACAAAGTATTGAGTTGTATTTTTGTTATTGACCAAATACTTATTTTCCACCCTGATTTACGAATAAATTCTTTACAAATCCTACCATGTGGATTCATGGATTTTTTTTTTCCACATTCTGTCTCTCACAGTTGAAGTGTACCTCTGGTGCAAATTACTGACCTCTGTCATCATTTTAGGTGGGGGAACTTGCACAATCGGTGGCTGACTAAATACTTTTTTGCCCCACTGTATACCTGGCACAGTGATGTGCTTGGCTTCAGCCCAGCGAGCGGCAGACTGAGAAGTGCAGCCTCCTGTATGTACGGCTGCCAGCCAGCTCATCAATAGTAAATACAGCGTGTGTGGTGTATGGGAATGTGGGCCATCTCTTTGTGGTGCTGCTTGGCGTAAGGCCACAGGTAAAAGTCGATGATAACCGAGTTCACACTGCAGGGTTGTCCATCTCTCTCCTGCACCAGCTTGTGGAGACGGTCTTTGATCAGCTCCACGCACCAAATGGAACAACCTCGGATCTCTACTTCTCTCCGGTCTCCTGAAGACAGAAGCTCACCTGAAAGCAATTATATCTCGTGATTTGAAATATTATCTTCAGTAAGAGAAACAAGTGCATAGACACACTACTGTCTCACCGTTCTTCAACGCCTGCATCAGCGTATCAGAGTATCGTAGAGCTCCTAAGTAGACAAGCGCCTGAGGAACCCTGTAGTCAGCAAACATGGTGAGCCAATCCATGTTAATGATGTCACCCTGTCCTCTGGCCGCCATGAGGCCCCAGTAATCTGCCACAAGAATCTGGGCTCGCTTGTAGAATGAAATCCTTTTACCCTTACGCAACCAAGAAAGTGACAAAATATCAACATCGTATTTGTCCTTAGGCCACAAATATTTATAATTTGGCAGGTGTTCTTACACAAATATAAAATTAAAGAAATAACGTCAAAGAGTATAATGCTCTCCTCTGACTGTGTAATAAACTGACAGCATCAGTGTTGCTGCACTGTATTTGACCAGGAGGTGGAACTCTCACATCACAATTTATTTTAAATTCTCCAAATGCATATATTTGATCACATATATTTCATATATGCATTTAATATGTATTATGCATTGTGCATAATCTATAAAGCAATATACAGGCTGTATCATTAGGCTGAAAACTCAAAGTATCTGCACAGTTATGTATTTATGCTCCGTACTAATAAAAAGATCAGTTTTCCAAATATTTGGGGAAATTACAGTTTTATGCTTGCTCACTGTGACCTATTCAACCATAAGTGATTGTATTAGTATCTAAAAACCTGTAAATAAGTTAATCATTCCAACCCTTTCCTCTTGTACCAACTTGACATTTCTGAAAAGCCAAACTAGTGCAGCAAATAGAGGGCGTCTCTTTTATTTTTTGCACATTCCCAATTAGAAGAGGTTCCTAATTTGTACAATGATCCTGCTAAACTCTCACCTCATATGTAGCCTCATCCCTGTACGAGGGGATCTTCTGCACAATGAGCTCCACCATCTTCTGGGCGTCGTTTCCGGCTTGGCTGATAAAACTGCGGAAGCTTCCACCATGTTCCAGCAGCACACGGCCGCCTTCTGTCAGCACCTTGTTAAAAAGATTCAGCAGGTGGCTTCTTTAAATGTAACAGGCAGAAAGCGCCACAATTTAAATTTGTGTTTATAAATGTAACAAAACTAACAGACTCAATAATTAATTGAACCATAAAATCACTTTTCTTGCTTAATATCAAAATAAAATTTGACATTTCATACAAAGAAAGGCAGAAAAATGTGCCAAATATGAATATATGTACCATGATGTTGAATAGAGGAATGTAAAACCTTGTTTATTTCTAAAAGAAAAAGTCACTGTTGCTTTAAAAAGCACTCCTTTCATTTTGTAAATGCTGAGACTGCCCTGACTGAAAAGACAGCTTTTAGATTTAAAGAAAGTAAAAAAGCAAAGTAAAATCAAAACTGAAGCATTACTGAAATCCATATATTGACCAATTGAATCATTATTTGAATATCGTATTAATATCAGAACCTGGTGACGCTCCCGCAGCATCGGCATGGGTGTTTCATTGTCTGACCGAAGGACACGTCCCAACTCCTCCACGTTCATCTGAGAGAAATACTTTGGATCAGTAATAGGTACACCTGTGGAGTGTGGAGAAGAGAAGGTGCTAGGTGGATTAATCTTAAAACAGGAGCTACCCTCGGTGTGCAATAATAAGAATATAACTTGACAGTGGCCATTGCTCACAATAGACTCAAAATACATAATTTGCTCTGATCTCACGCTGTCAACCCCCCACCCCGAGATTCACACTGGAGCCAAACTACCTGTGCTTTTCTGAGAAAATCTCTTGTAATTATAAAGGCCATGGCGACCACACACTGAGAGCTATTCCATATGAGACATAATTGATTCATATCCGGAGTCATTCATGCTAATTATAAATGATGCACAGGCACATGCAGAGCTACAAGCAATTTCCCAGCAGTCGTAGTTCAAATAAAGGGCACAAACACGATAATGGGTAATAACAAAACTGCACAGAATAGAGGGACAATCAAAATATACATTTTGTTCTCCAGAGACTAGGATTAAAACACCTAAAATTATGTATGAAGTAAAGGTAAGAGCATGGTTGTAACTTTGCTGCAAACAGTCACAGCGGCAAACAATTTATAAATCTGACATTTCCATCCTTCATGTTTATGCTCATCAAGGATTGTTACATTTCTGGCTTTCTATGTATAATGCTGAAGAGTCTTTACCTTAAAATAGAAAGTGCTGTGAGTTGCCTACTGCTATTTTCTATAAGTCTGTATAATATAGTAACTAAGTGGATGTACAGGTATGTACTCTTACCTTCTTCCATGGCTCTGGTGATGGCAGCACACAGGGTCATGTAGCCTGTGTATGTGGTGCCTTTATAAGTCACCTCACATTGCTGGGTTTCTTCCTCTGGCCAAAAGGAAAAGTTCATGGTGTCTACTACAAATACCCAGTTCAATGCCTGCAGTGGTAAATTGCACAAATTATTAAGAAAGTATACAAAAAAAAGGAAAGAAAAGTGAATATACTGTAACACACTGTCCAAAAGAGACAGGGTTTCTCCACTGAGGTTTTAAAAATTTGTATTAAATTAGTGTTTTAGTCAATATTTTAAAAACCTGTACCCATACAAAATACAATCAAAGACCACTGCAGCTACTGTCTTTTTGATTAATTCTGGATGTCAGTAGATACAATCATTTCATAAATCCTTCATTGTGTCCAGACAACAGTTGAAAACCTTAGTACTTTATATTTATGGTAATATAAAACAGAGTAAAGCAACACATATTCACAATCTCACCACCTGATTAGCTGCAACTATTAAATAAACCCCCCTTAAAACCTTTTTTCTTTTCTTTTTTAAATTTCACAATAATAACCACTAAGTTATTATGGCTAGGTACAAGGACCGGACTTAAATGAAGTGAAAAAGCAGCCAATGCCCAAAGACAGCTTAAAAGGGAATGTCTCAAGAGCACTTCAAAAATTATAAGAAAATATGGCTCCCTGGAAGCAAAATATAAAGAAATGAGGGGTGACTCAAGACTTCGGCATAGCACTATAGTCAGGGCTGCACATAAGTGGTCCGCAGGTGCGCATTCGCCTTCAAAATAAAAAAAACGCGCACCAGATAAGAAGTTGCAACGCGCGTTTGCGTACATAAGATTTTCTGGAGGAGGACAGACGTTTGTTTAGAACTCTTAAAAATGTCGAAGAAGCTCCTTTAAGCAATTACTTTGGTTTTCCTCCACCTCCAACGAAATGTCAGAAGGAGTCCGAACCGCAAAAGAAGCGCGTATTCTCGGAAAAGTGGTTGCAGGAGGTGAGCTGGCTTCAAACAAATGATGAACACACAGAGATGTGGTGCAGAATATGCCGTGAAAATCCCACTCTAGCGGAAAAAAACAGTGCCTTTTATATGGACGCAAACGCGCATTGCAACTTCTTATCTGGTGCGCGTCTTTTATTTTGACAGTGAATGCGCACCTGCGGACCACTTATGTGCACCCCTGACTATAGCAGATATAATGCTTGGTCTAACTTATATATAGGTATAACCAAGGGAAAAACTAGGGAACACACGGAGGTCGACATCTGGAGGGAAAACTGATGAACCGCCAAAGACAGAGACAGTAGATAGGGATATTCAGGACTGATAGAAAACCAGAAACTGGTGGAAAAAAAATGATGAAAATGATGGAAGAAAATCTTCTGAAAGGTTTTCAGAAGGACTGAAGAACTATTGCTTAAAACCATTTTAAAACATTGCAAGAAACTCTGGCTCCTTGGAAGCAAAACATAAAGAAATGAAGGATGGCTCAGCACTTTTGCACAATACTGTATACTATGAAGAATCTTTTCATAGCCTGGGTACTAGTACACTCCCCTGGTCAGATGTGGGTGCTGGGGCCAATGGATTTGCTTTCTTCCAGCCACTGGCTGTCAGCTCGTCACTGTGTTGGAGACCGTAAAGCATCTCCGCCACCTTCTGCACTCCTTCATCCTCGACAAACACATCCCGACTCTGCTCTGCTATGAACTGGCCAGACTCTCCTGGTAACAGAGGCTCCATGATGGAGACTGTAAGGAGCAGAAATTAAAACAAGCATGCATAGTATGAATGCACTCCTCTGTGGAAATAAGAAGAGTCCACGAATGTAAGTGTGGGGATAAACACAACTATCTTTAATATATGCAAAGACTAGAGCTGATGAAACATGTATGGATTGAGTAAGTCCTTTACAAACTAAAGATTCATTATTTGAAATAATAAAAATAATGACCAAAAAATGGATGCAGATTATAAAAAAAGAACAAAAATCGTCTAATAACATTCTCCACAATGAAGTGCTTTGGGCCAACATTTAAAAGAAACGTGGATTTATTTTGAAGGTTCAGGTATTCATCCTGTGTAAGCACTTCAAACATAAAAGCGACGCATGTCTGACCGACGTCACTCCTATTCCTTTTCCCTAAAAGAAGACAATTATACCCCTCCAGGAGTTCTCAAGTATCTGATGACTGTGCGTTAATGTTCGCAGTGACGCACAGCTCCGGTTGCCTGCTGAATGAACCCCATTTTCTACTCCTCTCCTCAGTGAACATGATTTGCCTCTCACTTATATGTTTCATTCATTTTTAAGGCTTAATTATTTGTTATGCAGGCCAATTTTACGCCATCGCGTTTATTTGAGAAACCTGTAGGTGCAAAGTGCAACTACCGGAGCACGCACGCGGTCTCTGGAGTTTCACGACCATTAAGGACATTTCTGAGCGTATACAGTCATCGTCATTAAATAATAAAAACTGTGTTCTAATATAAACGCAGTGGGCAGCAGTACTTTTTTTTATTCCTGTGCAAGCTATTGCTACTCACCGACGAAAGCACGACACCCGCGCTCTACTGTTCCCACTACCTGGTTTCCAGCTATTGACCAATCAGAGCCTCGCTTGTGGCCTTAGCTGGTTAGTGAACCAATCACAAGAAGCTAAGAGAGGAAACAACAAAGCAACGTCCGTTCCAACTGCCTGCTGGTGTAAAAATGTCTCAAATATGGTGGCATAAATCTCATGGTTTGAGGGGATTTGAGGTAAATGACTGTAATAACACCACATGAGGACGATCTGGTGAGCCAATAAGAATTAACTTCTCTATTTGTTTTTTAAGAAAAGGAAAGAAAAAAATATAAATCAATAGATTTATTTCTGCTGGCTGAGTATGATCAACACAAAATTATTAAGTAAAAATTTTAATAACAAAACAATCTGAGTAATTATTCAGTCAAACTTTTATACATTTACTCCGAGAGTCTATTGTGAGTGTATTTTGCTTTTCTTGAACTCACCGGAAAATATTTGAATTTATTTTCTTTTTATTTATTTATTTTTAGGGGGGGGGACTCATATTAAAGAAAGTGAAATAAATTCCACTCTCTTTCAGTTCTAAGGTTTTACACGTCTGAATATAAAATGTGGTTCTTGCTGGGTGTTAAAATGAGGTAAATACAGCCTCAGATGAACAACAACACATGCCATATTACATCGTGGTGTTATCTAACGGAAACTAACCCAAAATGTAGTCAGTGTGTGAAAAACTAAGCACACTCTTACTGCTTCTGTATGAAAAATGAAGTTGTGGCCAGGTGATGGTGAGCAAATGTGTTTATCATCAGCAGGTGCGAGCACCTCTACAAAAGCACAAGTTATAGTAGTGTATTTGTCTGGAGCATTCTGGTGTGCGTTAACAAATTGCCAAAGAAGAAAGACATCAGCAATGATCTTAGAGAAGCAACTGATGCTTCTCTAAGATCAGTCTGACAAGGGTTAAAAGGTCATTTCCAAACATTATAGTTACCCATATTCCCAGGAATACAAGTTCCTGTGAAATGCTCAGATGCTCAAAAAACCCCAAGAGATACATCTCAGACATTACAGTCCTCCATCAGTGTTGACGTTCATGACAACACAATTAGGAAAAGACTGAACAAATATGACTTGTTTGGAACGGTTGCCAGGTTTGAAGAAAGCCTCTTCTCTCTAAAAACATGACAGCGTGGTTTCTGTTTGCAAAGTTTTATCTGAAAAAACCACATCCAACACTTCTGGAGCACCGTCCAAGAGAACTGTGTATAAACGAATACACAGAAATCTCAATAAAATGAACCCAATGTGTAAGGAAGATTGGGCCAAAATTCCTCCACAACATCATCAGACTGACAGTTGTACAGAAAATGGTTCTACAGAAGAACAGGGTCTACAATTTGAATGTTTTGTTAAATAATGAGTGTGATATGTCATGTTGTTCATCTGAGGTTGCACTCACATACTCACTCTTCAATCACATGCCTGCAGTATTGTTGGGCCTTTATCATACAATATAAAGTGCCTTTAAGCAACTGTTGTTGTTTGGCAGTATATTAATAAAACAGCATTTAACTAAAAACACTTAGAAACTGATATAGACCAGAAATGTGAATTAATAAAAACAGAAGTTCAAGATTTAGTAAAAAGTGGCATCATCTTTATTCATCTTGTAATTTGAAAATGGGGAGTCTACAGCATGGGCACATGGAGAGCAGGAAACTGCAGGGACAATGAGGTTCAATATCCTTTTTTCCCCCCCCCCCCTCTTCTCCTTCCAACGTTCTAATAAAATGCCAACAAATTTCTAGCTACATTTTTCCCCATTTGTGAGGAAAAAAAAAAATCAAAAAAAAAAAAATCAAAGATTTCAGCTGTTTCATCAGACAACTGCTATATTCACACAAATCCCAACATAAACATCCCAAAAATCCAGTCTGAAAGGGTTAAGTCCCCCACAGCTCTCGAAAATAAAATAAAAAGAATAAGCTTACGTTCTGCATGTTGCACAGAGTGGTAATGTAGTACAACTGGGTGCGAAGGAACCAATATAGACTACAGAAAGCACACCAAACCCACACACGCTGACATGTGCTTACATGTACGCACAAAAGATAGATTTCCACCAAGTCACAAACACACACGCGTCATTAAAAAACAAAAAACAAAACCACAAAGCCATCCAAAAAATAAAGGTTATGTTTATTTCTGTGAAAAGTCTGAAGGATAATTTGTTATCTGTGTTAGAAAAAAGCAAGTGTGTATCTGATAAACTAATGGATTACACTCTTAAAAATGCAGAACATCTACATTTTCTCTTATGCACAGGAATGTTGGACATTTATTTCATTAAAAAATACAAAAATAAGATTAAGAAAAAACCAAAAGACACCCACAATCCAGAATAGTCTGAAGGTGATGTGCTGGGAAGGGCAGAAAGGTTGAGGAAGGAGGGGCAATCTCATTCTTCTTCACTTTGAGCCTCCTTGGTCTACAGCAAATGACCAGAGTACTGCTTCACACTGAAATAAAAAGAGTGAGAAAATAAACAACACACACAGGGGGGGGGGGGGGGGGGACGTTGCACATTGCAAGCCAATGGAATTGTAAATATGAGTGGGAGCATGAATGTGGAGTGGAAAGAGACAGCAAATAGGAGAGGCAGAGGAAAGAGAGGATGAAGATGTGACTGAAGTGCCTGA
Organism: Mchenga conophoros; assembly: GCF_057382185.1. Classification (NCBI taxonomy): domain Eukaryota; kingdom Metazoa; phylum Chordata; class Actinopteri; order Cichliformes; family Cichlidae; genus Mchenga; species Mchenga conophoros. The sequence continues at coordinate 23,208,114 of NC_140537.1, read as the reverse complement.
AAGAGAATGAGGAAGACGAGGAAAATAGCAGGGTGTGGTTAGCCCTTGTGTCTAAGCAGGTGCAGCACACTGAAAGGGAGGAAGGAGAGAAAGGAAGAGGGAGGAAGGGTTAGTTAGCATGGCAACACTACCCTACTCAAGAGAAAGGGCGGCAGGTCTACAGCTGTATTAGCATTCGGGCAGTAGCATCAACAAGGAAGTAGTGTGTATTATACGTGCCTACTGGTTGCCAAGGGAGACAGAAGAGGAGGAGCCTGTGCTATTTGGCAGACTGTGATTTGTTGTCGGTTGCTCTAACTAAAAACAACAAAATCACTAGTCTTCCACACAGCAGCAGCCAGGGGAAGAATCAATCCACTCCCTGCTTCACAGTGAAACGGCTCTGATGGCAAACGGACTGTTTTCTTTTTTCTGCTTTTTTTTTTTTTCATAATAATTTAACAATCATATTTCAGGGGACAGATGTGACAGTCAACGAAATATGCCTATCACATCAACCCTTAAAACAAAAACAAAACAAAAATAAACATGTTACGTGATATGTACAACAGCTGTTAAAGCTTGTCTGTTCCGTCACAGCCATTTCATGTAAGAGGAAGGTTTGTACTAGTTGCACGTTGCATGGGAAGGAAGGAAGGGGGTTAGTGAAGAAAAGACAGCAGGCAACAGAATTTCAGAAACCCAACGAAAAGTGGACTAACAGAATGTAATTTCAATATAACATATTTACAACCTCAACCAAACCTTTCCCCTATTAATGTGAGGTTCAATGAATTGAGGGAAAGTTAATCTTTCACACATGAGCAGCTCTTCTCAGCATAAGTAAACAAGAATGCACTTTCTGAGAGGGTTGCATTATACTTTTAATGATGCAACCCTCACTCATGAGAGGTCAGTTGACCACTGAACAGTTTGACTGAGGTTTTCTAAAAGTTCAAAACTAACATTACAAGTTACTGAGCCTTATAAACACAACTTGAAGATATAACTACCACCAGCATGCTAGACCAAGAATTTCTAAATCGAAAACAGGATAAAAGTCACTGGAATATACCGAGCCCATGTCAGGACTTGCCTGTTCTGTAGGAGGTATTGGGCATTCTGGATCTGATCCTGGGTGCCAGAAATGGTAATGATTCGGTCCTCAGAACCTTCCAGAGGTTCATCAATCTTGATGGAGGCCCCAGACTCATGGCGGATCTGTTTGATCCGCTGGCCTCCCTTACCAATGATAGAGCCAGCCAACTGTACAGAGTAAAAAAAAAAAAGAAAAGAAAAAAAAAAAAAGAGGGGTGGTGAACAGGGGGCGGGCAAAATGTTAAATTATTTTAGGTTCTGTGACTAAAGGTGCGTGTAGGTTGACAAATCCAAATTGGAGACACAAAACACAGAAAAGCTTTACTCAGGAAAAAAAAAAAAAAATCAATGAAAATACATCTTGAAATTATTTTAGGTAGTGGTTAGTTCTTTAATAAAACCAATAAATGGACCTTAAATGACTTGTCTACTGTGGATATTCTGTTGGCAAATTTTAGCTGCTGCACACCTAACAGCAACTCTCACACACACAAAAAATTAAATGCCACTTAAATGTCATAATGATAATGACAGAGTGCAGATAACATGCTTGGATTGCAATGTACAGTTCCAATCTTTATAATATGGGGCACAGTAGACAAATAAAACAGATCTTCCTTAGGTGTAAGTTTACAGTTCTATATTGTCATTCACTCACATCTTTAGGGATCGTCACTTGTGTGGTAATGACAGGGCCACCCATGTCGTTATAGGAGCCACGACCACCTGATGGCAAGAAGAAGAGGAAAGGTAAGAAAAGGGGGAAGAAAAAAGAAAGAAAGAAAAAAGCAATCTTTTCTAATCACGTTGACTGATGAAGTGTAGAGGCTCACCTGACTGGTAGCTATCCCATGAGGAACTGTTATCTGAGCAGAAGAGGAAACAAAAAGAACACTCAGTGATCACCACCAAGACAGGCCAACAGTTGTTCAAATGACCCCCCTTGATACTAAACTTAAACCCATAAGTGGGTACATATGGCAAAGAAATCAAGAAATGTGTTAAATCATATTTAAATCTCTACCTAATCCTTAACATTTGCTGGAAACATGTTTAAAATCAAATGTCATTGCAAACAAATTTCTTTAAAATTCACAATACAGATTTAAATTAATATCCCAAATTCATTAGCTGCAATATCCTTTTAGCCCATTTATATTTGTAACATATGAGAAAATTGTCACCACACTAAATTATTAAGAATTCTCCAACCTGTACTGTTGATTAAGACGTTAACAGCATTGTAACCACATCCTCGTCACGCAATACAGGATGTTTAGCACTTACCATATCCTCCGCCACTCTGTAAGAAACACACAGAAACACAGACCGGTTACATACAGCACAATGAAGTCCTTTCATCTTTACATCCCACAGATCGTACGCAAAAATGCACAGATGCTGAAGCTGCAGCATCCATGGAGTAGACTAAACTAAAAGCCACCCAGTATTTCATCCATAATACAGACTCCTCCTCCTTCTCTCCCTCCCTCCATCCCCCCTCCCCATCTCTCCTTGCATCTCCATCAGCCCCCATTTTCAGCTGCTATTCAGCTGCTGCTGTCACCAGGGCAACAAGCAATTCAAATAGCTGTTGCTGAGCAACGGCAGGCAGTATCCTGCCAGCTCTCAGAGAGGGAGAGGGAGAATGAGGGAGAGAGACCTTCCAGTCTGTCAACAAAGCATTATTAGTGCTTAGCAACCAACCACGGCCACCCCCTACCTCCCTACCCTTCCAACATCCTCCCTCACTTTACAGGAAAAACAGGCTGGCCGTGAAAAGTACACAGTAAGAGGGTAATTATAGCTGATTATTATGGGGTGTCTCCGGCTGTGGTGATTACGGTCATTTGGTGGGATGGTTTACACCATGCAAAAGCTAGCTTGGATCCATGGCTCATTTGAGTGTATGCACATTCATTTGCACGAGTGACGACGTAATGTCAACTAGAATTACCACCTTGTTATTTTATCCTTCCGCCAACCAATCAAATTTCAATTTACATCCTGCCCAGCCCTGCCCTTCTGTATGTAAAGTTATCACTTAACCATTTAATACTCTTTGGCATTTATGATCAGTTCCATGGTTACACACTTACACAATATATAATGAACTGTTTCAAACTATTTTTGATCTTTGGCCGCCAAAATGAAACCAGTTCATACTCTAGTTCAAACAAACTTGTGCCAAATTTTAAGAAATTCGCCTCAGACAGACGTACAGAAAGAAAACCTAGAAAAAAATCCCTCTGGTTATGGCAGTTGATCACATGCTGACTTGATAAACCATTATTGTCATGACAGGATAATGGGACAATCACAGCATATTGTGTGGCGACAGGACCAACAAGTATGCTAGGTTGTGGACGCTGGCACCCAATGAGATGCTAGTACCAGAGCCGCATGCATTTAGCAAAGGGTCACTAACCATGCTATCGCTGTAGCGATCCGGTCTGCCTCTTCTGTCACTGGTGATGGAAGGGAGGGGTGGGCAGAAACACAGAGAGAGGGAGATGTGGGTTGGGGTGGAAAGAAATAGAAAAAGCTTAGAAAAATGCTTGACAACATTCCAAAGAAAATTTCTGGTCCAGGTCAAACTGCACACACACGCTGAGCAAGATTACAGTATAAACACATTTCCTCTCAGCCATCTTCCCACACAGTAACAGGAACAGCTCTGACAGTGTTATGGTGAGAGGAGTGACAGGTGGTGGTGATGATGATCAGAGCCAAGGGCTGCTGAATTTCCCCCCCCTACACGACTGAGCTAAAATAAAGAAGACTGAAGAAACACATTTGGATGTACTTTGTACTTTTTCTTTTCTTAAGAACATACATGCACAGATGTTAATGTTGTGATAAAAGTCTCATCATAACTTAATATCATGTAGTGCTTTTGCTACACTCTTTCCCCACGTTTTGTTAATAATAAAAAAGTCTTAGAGATATCATCAACAAGGCTACTGTCAGGGTATCATAATAGCTTTGTTCTTGTTTTGTCATCGCAGAGCTTACATTTTAGAATTTTTAATAGCCCCGCCCATAGTTTGACACCCAACATAATTTGCTTGAATTGGTTTACTTCAGGTTGGATTTAAGAGTCCAAAATGAAGCAAAATTATACATCTCTATATATTAAAAATATTTTTAAATCAAAAGCTGGCATTGAAAGCATACCTCTTAGCAGGGGCTGTAAGTGACAAGCATCACATCAGCACATGACCCTCACACACCACCACAAAATAACTATCTAATGAGTAGCACAATGAATGTGTTACCATCACAAGAAAGAGCTTGTCATACAGTGTTGCTCTACTGTCCTACAAAGCACTCCAAATAGATGGGCTGAACATGTGAATGAAGGTTAGGGTACTAAAAAAAAACAAACTGTAGTATTTAGTAGTTAGCAATACAAAAGAAGAGTAAATCTTTTAGTTTCTCAAAAATGAGCAGAAAAATGTGTAGAGCAGAGGAAACATGTGGGGATACCTTAACAATTAATTTTCATAAACTCCAGACAAATTGTCCATTTCATTTGTGAATGTAAATTTAGGCTTTCAGCAGCAGCGAATCACTCCAAACACAGACCGATGGGCAAAATCCCACTGGCGTTAACATGAAGTGAATTACAGAACATCTACTTATAATGTGACAAATGCAGGTAATACAAACCAACTGAAAATCAGAATGTCAAAGTATCCCTGTTGAGATTAGTTAGGAGGTTTAGTCAAAGGTTTAGGGGCAGAAACTTACTTTGACCTCTCATCTGAGCCGCGGTACGAGTCATAGTAACGATCATCTCTGTGGGCAAGATGGAGATGGGGGTCGGCAAAAACAAATAAACGCACAAAAAAAAAAAAAAAAAAAAGATACAAACACACCCAGACAATGATGAGCACATACACTTAATGAAATGATAGCCACTCAATAACATACAGAATACTGGACTTAGTTCGTCTTACACAAGACAACTGGACCAAGTTGACCCTAAACAGAACGCATCTGAATGGAAAGAAGGCACCTGAAGAGATTAAGCTCTGTATATGGACATGTAGGAAAATGAGCAAGTGCTCTTGAATATAGAGTTGCTGTTTTTTTAACCTATCAAACTCAAGAAGCGCTAAACAGGAGTGAAAGGACTCAACTTCGAACTCAAATTTTATATAGAGATTGAAAATGTGACGTCATTCAGGGGTAAAACCGCAAAGGATTCTGGGAACTCGTCGCAAGAGGTACTAGCGCACGCAGGCTTTCAATTGAAATTACATTACACAGCGATAAAAAGAAACACAAAAATGTCAAGAAGCTGTTGTATTATTAACTGCAATAGCCGGTCGCATGACAGCCACGGGAAGCCGACGGGTAAAGAGATCGTTTTTTTTTTTGTTTTTTTTTTTAAATCGGATTACGTCGTTGAAGAGAAATTGTTTGAGCCATGTTTCCGAAGTAACAAAGAGGCGACAGATGGCCTGGATTGCAGCCATTCAAAGACCAAATATAACGTCCCAGAACACTCCAGCTCACATGTTAGTCTGCCCCAAGAATTTCCACAAAGGTCAGTGTTTTGTAGTAGTTAATACGTCATTTTCATAACATAATTGGTGATATAGGTTACAAGCAAGTCTGGCGCTGAACAGAAACTGTCGCACTATGCTCCTTTGTTTATTGTATCACTAATTGCCCAGGACGATTACAGCATACAATATTATTGTCACTGCTACATTTCTGTAATGCGAATCAGAAATTATTTCCACTACTATTTAATTATTGTTGAGCTTAAAGTCCTATTAATAAACAGTTAACGAATGTGTATTTATGAAGACGATTTGTGAGACTGGTAAACTTATGATACGTACGATGGTCTTTCGTTCTACACGGTGCATTTCAAGGTCCTGTACCCATCCGTCAGTAAACTGTACCTGGGCTTGTTGCAGTGACCTGAAGTTACTAAACTTCATGAGTGTATGCACTCACTCCAAGAACTGTGTAATTATAAATATGAGCGTGGTGAAAGTTGGGCAGCACACTAATATATTTTGTCCACTCTGTGTGCTCGTAAGGGTCTGACCCTTTCACTCCTTTGATTTTTTCCTCATATCTTTTCTTTGACTTTTCATCAAGTCTGTCTTTGTACGGACCGGCATTGTTCTCCTTCGTTTTGTACATAACTTTTTTGGGGGACAAAGAAAGAAGGCATCGGAACCGGAGAATGAACGTTTTGCGATGCTGCAAATGCTTGCGTTTGATGCATTGCTTTGCCACGAGTATCCAGCATGCAATGCGCGAAAGTCACATGGTCAGTCAATCTCTATAGTCATTAAGCTCTATAGTATTAAGCAAATCAGTGAATGCTTACAAGATGGGCAATGTATTCTTATTATAACAAACTCACTTAAGTGGGAATCCCTTGGGACAAGACTGATTTGTGCACAAGAAAAAGCAAAGCAGGGGAGCAAACTGCATGTTATCTGTGCTCATCTCTTACCCTCTGTGTGGGTGTCCCATTGGCATGTTGCGTCCACGGCTACTCCCTCTACCAACCCTACTCGGATGTGGTGGGGGAGGACCTCGGCGGGGGCTCATTTCATCGTAATCTCGACGTGACGGAGGCATGGGTCCCCTTCCCCCTCTACTTGAAGGCATTCGGTCAAAGCTGCGCTCTCCATGGCTGGACCGGCTACCGCGCATTGGGAAACCTCCCATTGGTCTGCGTCCACCCCCTCTCTCCTCAAACATCATGGTAAAACCACCGTATTCATACGTCTCGTCGTAGAAGTTGGGGTCATAGGGCTGTGTACGGCCCTTTATGGGAGCCTGAAACAGGGAAACAGAACATTCAGGCCTGCCCAGAGCGTCAATTTAATTTACAAGAAAATAGAGGGATCATGCGCAACAATATTATTATTTATGTATTATTTATTATTATATGGTTTAAGTTCTGTGAAATTATCATGGATTTCATATTGAATTAAAACTCCCAACCAAACCTAAGGCAAAAAAAACAACAACAAACAAACAAAAAAAAAAAAATTCCCATAGATCAGCAATTTTCAATATATAAATAGCTGCAAAGATAAATACATAAATGAACTACTCCAGAATAGATAACCTTACTTCAGATATGAGCTCCAGCATAGTCTTGATACACTCCACCACTCTCTCCGTTTTACCACCAACCAGAACTACACGGTCTGTCGACTGGGGACAACACTCCTGAAACAGCTTGATGCTGGTCTTTGTGTTCTGGAGACAAATACAGACACACACATGAATGGACAAAGAAAACAGATGCTCATTTAACAAAATCCCAAGGCTGTCCATTTATTAGGGAAAGACAGATGAACAAAAGATGGCATTTAAATCAAGTCTAAGAATAATATAAAATTTACAAACATAACAAAAACAAATCTCCATTTTTTTGAAGATACCTCACGCAGCTCCTTGATCTTGGCTCCCTTCACTCCAATGATAGAACCGGCCAGGCTTTGGTGGATCAGCAGACGGAGCTCACAGTCAAAATCCATCCCATTGTACTGCTGGTACTGCACGGGACATTTAACATATTCAAACCATAATACAAATTTTATACATCGTTACCTCATACACCTGATTGCCAATGGGAACACATGAGCATATTCAACCTGAAATGTAGCTTAAGACTCTTAGAGGGAAAATTCTAATATTTATTCTTTAAAAAACAAAACAAAAAAACCAATTAATGGTAGATAGAGGCACATAGAAACAGTGTTATACATAGTCACATCAGACTGCCGACACATGCAATCAGAAAGCCTTTAAACCAGTGAAGTTTGACCTTAAAAACCACATACTGGCAAACACGCTCACACCTACAACAAGCATATGAAATTTTCAAAGCAACTCACATTTGCAACAACTAGTTTTGCAATAACTTAAAATCAGAGGGGGAAAAATAAATAATTAAATAAAACGGGGGTATAAAAGTGCTCACCTCTTCCAATGTTGGAATAATCTTCAGCAGGATTTCTCCAACAGTTTCAATGTCTGCACTGATGCTCAGGATGCTTCAGAATTCATCCATGCGTAACAATTAGAGGGTGGGGTTGGGGTGCCGGCAAGGCATCCCAGGAGGAAGGGAACAACATTTTAGATTATAGAATTCATACCATCCCCCTTTTTGCCATAGAAAAAACTGTCAAACACCAAATAATGATTCAATGAGACTAACACAGCTAAATTAAATATTTGCGTCCAGTTTTTTTTTTGGTTTTCTAAACTTTACATGTTAGGTCAAGGTTGTTTTTTTAACCTCTGTAACTGGCAAAAAGCTGGCACCCAAACAATGCAATGAAAAGGAAAGTCTTTGTCCAGAGAAGGAAAGCAAAGAGACAAAATTAAAAGGACCCAAAGAAAAGTGACTGCATTTGGTGACCACTGAAGAGGGGAGACAAGGGAGGTTTGAGGAGGAACTGGCAGGAATGAGCACCAATGGTGCCAAAGAGAACTCTAAAATCTTAAAGCAGAGTTTGGTGGATGCAAACCACAAACATTTTGACCACAAAGACCCCAAAATGCGCAAAACAGTACGTTTAAAATCGCAGAGGAAAATCAAATAAATAACCCCATCGCTTTTTTTTTTTTTTAAATTACACGCAACTTTTTTTTTCTTTTTTTTTTTAAATAAATAAATAGTTTGGACAGTCAATTTGTAGTTAAAATGTTGGTGTCCACACCCACCTAGTGACAGTACAATAAACACTAGTTACTGAGGAGGAAAACTTAAGCACAGTTTTTACATGGGAGCAGAATGTTGGCAGTTGAAGAGTAAAAGAGCAGATTACACCATGGTAAATGAGGTCTGCCACCACTCGAGTTTGCTTTGTTTGCTTTTTAAGGGGATGGAGGAAGCAATAAATATAAAACCAAAGAATGCAAAAATGAGCAGGACAGAGATATCCTGTATTTTCAATGGCTTCAGCAGTCAACCAAGTTCAGATAAAGCAGAAGACAGGAAAGGAAAAAAAAAAAAAAAAAAAAAAAAAAAAAAAACCACAACACTTGAATCTCAGCTTGCCTTTTGCATTTCAGAATGGATGGACTACTGTAGTTTATCAATATAAAAGAAGGGCTTCATAAGGAAGGAATGAGATGATGAAGCAAGTGAGGACATGAAACTAACAAAAATTAAAAATAACACCAGTATATCCACTCTGAAAGGGGGAGGGAAGTGAAAACACGAAAGATAAAGAGGATAGATGATCAACTTAAAAACAAACAAACAAACAAACAAAAGAGGAACCACAAAAACACACGGACATATTGCACAGATTATAGCAAAGATTTAAAAAGATAGTGGCAGAAAAACCCTGACAACACCAGCCTAAGTTTAAATGCTGACGTGACTTTAAAAATGGCATATAAAAGGTTGTTCACATGGCTTTTACTGGATCAACAGGCAGATTTGGACATGAAGGTATTTAGGCATTTTGACTCAGGCTAATATATTGTATGAACAGGTAGTTTAAAAATACAGTGACTGGACAGAGGCAGGATGACTATTCATCTCTTCTTGTTTATTTGACCTGTAGTCAGGCAGTGAGAGGGAGGAGCTTAGGGACATACCGCTCAGGCCCACTGCTGTCTGGGACTGACACACTGGCTTTGTACTGGGCGTGGCATGGGCAGGGGCCAGGGCCATTCGAGCACAGATGTCAATCAAGTAAGGCGCCCATTTAAGGACAGGGCACGATTATGGGCAGGGCCAACCAGGGTGTCAGGTGGGCGGGCGCAGGAGGGGCCATCCAGAACATGGGCAACAGAGGAGGAAGTGGGCAAAAAAGTAAACAGTAAAATAATAAACAAGGGGAGAGGGAAGAGGGAAGAGGAATACATTTTTAATATACAGGCTCTACACTGTTCAAATGTTACTTTAATTTGATTCTCTCAGAGATTGGTTTGTCAAAGAGAGAAAAGGAGGAAAAGTGACATTGGAAAATGGGTAATGGCATATCATTATCATGAAGAGTTCAATGTTGGGGAATAAACCAGAGACAGTGAGAAAAGAGGGGGACAACAAATTGCTGAGGGCTAGAGAAAGTCAATGAAACTCAATGAATTAACAACTGGCCTGTTTGTCTAAACACAAAAAAGAAGGGAAAAAAAAAAAAAAGTTAGCTTGAGCAGCAGGTGACCTTACAAACTCAGCACTGTGCTCATAAATTTAAATTAACAGGAGCACCAGTGTTTCCACATCAGCAGTGTGACAATAAATTATCATTGTGAAGAAACAAATGGACATGAAATTGGGCCTTTGTGCCTAGGGATAGTTTAGCTTAGATGATTACATAATGTTTATGTGAGAAGAAAAACAAAACAAAAAACAAAGATAAACACAACCCCAACTGGTTTGTCAGAGGACCTAATGAACAGGAGGCTTAGAAACTTTGCCTTGTTTACATGTAAGAAAATACAAAAGCTAAATATTTAAATATATTTGAATAGCTATTACTGTAAAAAAAAAAAAAAAAATTTTAAACAAAAACTGCTGTCCCATAAGAGAGGCTAGTCAGGTTTTAGAGGCCAGTGGAAAGAGAGAAGGAGAGAGATAGAAAAACTATAGAATAAAAAATTAAAATCCTAAACAAAATTAAAATTCAGGCTGCATAGAATAGATGTACTCACGTCTGTACGCAGGGCTTTGATGTTTTTGCCACCCTTCCCAATTACAGCTCCTGCATTCTAAAAACACAAAGAACAGATAAGAAGAGTAAATATTAATTATGGTGCTGCAATTAAAAGACATTACAATTAAATGTGAGGAGAAGTACTTTATGAATATAATGAAGCCTGGAAATTAATTATTCAAAAGGCATAAATGTAATGAGGTGAACAGAAAGAAAACCATGAAAAATACATTTAAAAAACAAAAACAAAAAACAAAATGGTCTAAGTAGGAGACATTGTCAGTCTTACTGAAGGGCTACCCACAAGAATGAGACAAAAATATAAATAATCACATAAGGATTCAACATGAAATGTGAAATGAAAGAGAAGCTGATTTACTTTGCTCTGCAGGAGGATGCGAAGCTCAACCATCTCATCCGAGTTCCTGGAGCGCTTGAATGATTTCTGCTCATCTGCATCCTCAGCGGGGCGCTTACCTGGCAAAAGGAGATAAAAACACAGCATGACAACACTGCGCCAGCGTGCACGTGCACACACACGCTTCAACAAGATAAATTAACTATTCAGTCGAAAGAGAAAAGTGATTTCAAACTGTTCTCCCATTATAAGCTAAACATATACAAATCTCCCTCTGCACATCTAAGAAAGAAAAGACTTCTTTTAATACACAAACACAATTTTAAACATAGACCAGTGAATATTTAGATCCCTTACTGTAACATAAAAAAGCAATTACTTTAATCTCCAAATACACAGATTTGCCAACCGTGTCCAAAATCTGATGTATTTAAACAACATGCAAAACTTTAAAATAAGGTTTTTACCGTTAGTCTCTGTGTTGCTGAATGAAGCCTCTTCTTGCTGATCAATATCTGTCTCCATCGTCTTCTAACAGAAGAATAGAAGAGCCAAACACCTCGATCAGAGATAGAGATGGTAGCAATTGGGAGGGAGAAGCAGAAAACTGGCCCCTGTGAGCTGAGGTTTTTTGTTATCATTGTAAGAGCAAGAAAAAAAATGAAGAAATTAGACAAATCATCTGAGTAAAGTAGATCGCAGGACTGACATGGAAGAAACTGGCCGATCCCAGAGACTCACCGATATTTATTAGGAGAACAAGGGCGTGTTGAGAGGCGGAACTACCGGAGCAAGAACCAAACAACTCCTGCGACCTGAAAGAGAGGGAGAGGCTAATTTAAAATACTGAAATGATGGCATATAAATAGAGAGCGCGAGAAGACAGTTCGGTAAACACCAATGATGGGTTTAAATTCTTATATTTTATCTGAAGTGACCGATAATCAACTAAGACCACTGTTATCAGAATGAACACCGTTGCTAAATGTTATCAGCTGTAATGTGATCACGCACGGGGTTTGTCTGGCTGAAGAGAGGAGAAACCGCGACAGCTTTATAATCAGGAGTTAAATAGTTAACACTAACATAATGGCAGACCAAAAAATAACTTATTGCTAAAAACAACAAGGCGAGGGTTGTTTTTTTTTTTAAAATATAAGTAATATATACTATATTAACCAATAGCAGCCAAAAGATAGTGAACTGGTGACCAAATCGAAAGTAAGCTGGTCCGGTTAAAGCTAACATAGGGACCGTTGCCTAAGGTGCGGTTAGCCGTCGGCGGAGCTAGCCAGCCCGCAGTGAAACGCTTCGAGTTCTTGCGCTCACATTGGAATTTAAAACTTCCCTACTACTCTGCACCACTTAGCGCTTCAAATGCGAACAGTAACGCGACACGGATCTAACGTGAACGAGTTGCTAAAATATAACCAATCGATCAATACAAAGAGTACACTAAGTCGCGCACGCTAGCAGCTAGCTACTTTCGCCATGTTGCCTTAATTTCGGTTCAGCACAAACGCAGCCAAGCAGAGCGGGTTGCACCAAACAAGCAACACAGTGAGCAAACAAACATTAAAGGCGTAGTTCTCATTATAGTAGCCGTGCAGTTCAACAACAAAAAGCACAAATATATATCTTCAAAACACAAACCTGCAGCAAACACCTCGCTAGTTGCCTCTTCCTTCTCCACCGAACCTGGAAATAAAATGATAAGACGACTCACCGTGTGCTGATTGGCTGAACGGAGAGCGACTCAAGCAGGCGATAAATCCGATTGGCTACAACGAACGCCAATCACGAGAACCGAGGCGGTACATACCAGTCTGTTTCCGGACATGGATCGACTGTTAACTGTGGCCCTTCTAGTTATTCCAGTTTAGAAAGATGCAATTTGCAAGGCTAATGGTCACGTTTTTCCGACACGAGTGTTTGGTTTAAGGCCTTCTGTTGTGAGTAGGGACCTCTGCTGCTGGATGCTTGTGTTCAGGTTTGTTATATAAGTAGGCTGGGTTAATCAACTTTGGCGCCTTTCTACCTACTTGTGCAATACTTGATGGACGAGTCTGCCCCCGTGCTTCTCAGGTAACATATACATACCAGCTAAATGGTTATAAACACTTTTATTTGGTAAAGTTTTTCTTACCCGATATCCCTTTCATGCTCTCCAACAGCAGGGCTGGACAATGTTGGGAAAAATATATAATTTTTCTGATATTTTCGCAGTCCCGATTTGATTTGAAATGCATATTCTCAAAGCTGAATTTCATTTGTTTTTCATACTTTACGTTTAAAAGCACAACTGCATGAAATACCTGCAAGACATAAACATAATTTTTGTAAGGTAATGATAATGATAAAGACATCCGAAATATTTGTCGTAATTGAACTGTTTTCATTGGCGATTTCAATTTAAAATTAATAAACCGTTCAGTCCTGCAACATCTGTTTACGTCTGCTTAAGATCATGTACAGGGACAGTGTGGTTACCTTGTTCAAATAACCCAAGAAAACAATCAGATACAATAATATTATGTTCTTGTTATAAAACAGTCTTTTCTAAATGGTCCCAGTGGTTTGAGGGCTTTACAAAGAGACTAGTGTGCAAAAAAGCTCATCCTGCAATCTAGTGAGGGTTAACATTCAACACTTTACCTTGAATTATTATTAATTTTTTGCCCATTTGGAGTACTCACTTAGAAAACAAAATAAGATAAACTGCAAGGCTAAATTTATTCTAAGAGGCTTCATTTAAAAACGAACATGTTAAAACACAGCTTAACTATTAATCCGTCATGGGTCACTGGGGACTCAGCTCAGGGATCATTGTAAATTAAATGTAGAATTTTATCTCTTCTCATATTTTGCACTTACAATACAGTCAAGTTAAAACTACATTAAGTCAAACAAACAAACAAACAAACGGTGCACTACAGATAACTACTGTGTTGCATTTTTTTTACCTGACCACCACCAGACACCTCAGCTATACACTTACATTTTTGTAAATAAATTTTTTATTTTTTTATTCTTCACTACCATCTTAATTAATTTTTTTTAGTGTTTACTATGTAATAGACAGTTACACTACAGTCTTTTTAACCTTTTGTTGTGATTTTGTGTGTGTTTTTTTTCTGCACACATAATTTTGTTCAGTCAATGCATCAGTGACTCATTGACTGAATGACAATAAAAACTGTGAATGATTAAAACTCTAAATGTGTTATTGAGTAATTAATGAGAAGTGCGACTATGATATGAATACCTGAATTGAAATAATGTGGCTAAAGCAGCTTCGGAATAAGAATGTGGCTAAAGCAGTCTGTATATTCTGACAGAAAGCAGCTGGAAAAGCAGGAGAGAGCCAAATACACTTAGAGGAAGAGATGACTCCTGGGATTCAGGCAGTGGTCCGTGCTACCCAAGCATGGCTGCAGTCCTCCTGGCATGTCCAGGTGCCCTTTGCCTGGCTAGAAGCCTGTGTGGAGTGGCTACAAGGAGAGGCAGGAGGAGAAGCTCATCTGTCACAGCAGCAAACCAACCAGCAGGTAGGCAGGATGTGCGACTGTCTCAGTGTACAACTCCATCCATCCATCCATCTTCATCCGCTTTATCCGGGGCCGGGTCGCGGGGGCAGCAGCCTAAGCAAAGAGGCCCAGACCTCCCTCTCCCCAGCCACCTCCTCCAGCTTATCCGGGGGAATACCAAGGCGTTCCCAGGCCAGCCGAGAGATATAATCTCTCCAGCGTGTCCTGGGTCTGCCCCGGGGCCTCCTCCCGGTGGGACATGCCCGGAACACCTCACCCAGGAGGCGCCCAGGGGGCATCCTTGTCAGATGCCCGAACCACCTCAGCTGGCTCCTTTCGATGTGGAGCAGCAGCTGCTCTACTCTGAGCCCCTCCCGGATGGCCGAACTTCTCACCCTATCTCTAAGGGAGAGGCCAGCCACCCTTCGGAGGAAGCTCATTTCTGCCGCTTGTATCCGCGATCTCGTTCTTTCGGTCACTACCCACAGCTCGTGGCCATAGGTGAGGGTAGGGACGTAGATCGACCGGTAAATTGAGAGCTTCGCTTTTACACTCAGCTCCCTCTTCACCACGACGGACTGGTGCAGCGTCCGCATTACTGCAGCTGCAGCCCCAATCCGTCTGTCGATCTCCGGCTCCCTTCTCCCATCACTCGCGAACAAGACCCCGAGATACTTGAACTCCTCCACTTGGGGCAGGAACTCATCCCCGACCCGGAGTGGGCACTCCACCCTTTTCTGGCTGAGAACCATGGCCTCAGATTTGGAGGTGCTGATCCTCATTCCCGCTGCTTCACACTCGGCTGCGAACCGTTCCAGTGCGAGCTGGAGGCCCTCACCCGATGAAGCCAACAGAACCACATCATCAGCAAAAATCAGAGATGAGATTCTGAGGCCACCAAAGTGAAAGCCCTCCGCCACTTGGCTGCGCCTAGAAATCCTGTCCATAAAAATTATGAACAGAACCGGAGACAAAGGGCAGCCCTGGCGGAGCCCATCACCCACTGGGAACGAGTCCGACTTATTGCCGGCAATGCGAACCAAGCTCTTGCAACGGTTGTATAGGGATCGAATGGCCCGTAGCAATGGGCCAGACACCCCATATTCCCGCAACACCTCCCACAGGACACCCCGAGGGACACGGTCGAATGCCTTCTCCAAGTCCACAAAACACATGTAGACTGGTTGGGCAAACTCCCATGCACCCTCAAGTATCCTGGAGAGGATAAAGAGCTGGTCCAGTGTTCCGCGACCAGGACGAAAACCGCATTGTTCCTCCTGTATCCGAGGTTCGACTAACGGACGAACTCTCCTTTCCAGCACCCTGGCATAGACTTTCCCAGGGAGGCTGAGGAGTGTGATCCCCCTGTAGTTGGAACACACCCTCCGGTCCCCCTTCTTAAAGAGGGGACCACCACCCCGGTCTGCCAGTCCACAGGTACTGCCCCTGATCTCCACGCAACATTGCAGAGGCGTGTCAACCAGGACAGCCCTACAACGTCCAGAGCCTTCAGGAACTCGGGGCGGACCTCATCAACACCAGGGGCTCTGCCACCAAGGAGTTGTTTAACTGCCTCAGTGACCTCGCCCCCGGAAATTGGCGGGTCATTCCCCTCATCCCCAGACTCTGCTTCCTCCTCGGAAGACGTGTCAGTGGGATTAAGGAGGTCCTCGAAGTATTCCTTCCACCGCCTGACAATTTTCTCAGTCGACGTCAGCAGCGCTCTGCCAGCACTATACACAGTGCAGGTAGAGCACCGCTTTCCCCTCCTGAGACGTCTGACGGTTTGCCAGAATCTCTTCGAGGCAGTCCGAAAGTCTTTTTCCATGGCCTCTCCGAACTCCTCCCACACCCGAGTTTTTGCTTCAGCCACTGCCCGAGCCGCATTCCGCTTGGCCCTTCGATACCTGTCGGCTGCCTCCGGAGTCCCACAGGCTAACCAAGCCCGATAGGACTCCTTCTTCAGCCTGGTGGCTCCCTTCACCTCTGGTGTCCACCATTTGGTTCGGGGATTACCACCACGGCAGGCACCAACCACCTTGCGGCCGCAGCTCAATGCAGCAGCTTCGGCAATGGAGACGCTGAACATGGTCCATTCGGACTCAATGTCCCCAGTCTCCCTCGGAATGCTGTTGAAGCTCTGCCGGAGGTGTGCGTTGAAGATCTCGCGGACTGGGGCCTCTGCTAGACGTTCCCAGCACACCCTCACTACGCGTTTAGGTGCACCAGGTCTGTCCAGCGTCCTCCCCCGCCACCTGATCCAACTCACCACCAGGTGGTGATCAGTTGACAGCTCAGCCCCTCTCTTTACCCGAGTGTCCAGAACATATGGTCGCAGGTCTGCTGATACGATTACAAAATTGATCATCGACCTACGGCCTAGAGCGTCCTGGTGCCACGTGCACTTATGGACACTCTTATGTTCGAACAGGGTGTTCGTTATGGCCAAACTGTGATTAGCACAGAAGTCCAATAACAAAGCACCGCTCGGGTTCAGATCAGGGAGGCCGTTCCTCCCAATCACGCCCCTCCAGGTATCGCTGTCGTTACCCACGTGAGCATTGAAGTCTCCCAGCAGGACAACAGAGTCTCCAGGTGGAGCACCCTCCAGTACCCCCCCCCCCCCCCCCCCCCCCCAGGGACTCTAAGAAGGCTGGGTACTCTGAACTGCCACTCGGCGCATAAGCGCAGATGACAGTCAGGACCCGTTCCCAGACCCTAAGGCGCAGGGAACAAACCCTCTCGTCCACCGGGAAAAACCCCAACGTACCGGCAGCAAGCCGAGGGGATATTAGAATACCCACCCCAGCCCGCCGCCTCTCACCAGGGGCAACTCCAGACTGGTTCCAGAGTCCAGCCCCTCTCCAGGAGACTGGTTCCAGAGCCCAAGCCATGCGTAGAGGTGAGCCCGACTATATCTAGCCGGTACCTCTCAACCTCACGCACTAACTCAGGCTCCTTCCCCACCAGAGAGGTGACATTCCATGTCCCTATTGCCAGTCTTGGCAGCCGGGGGTCAGTCCGCCAGGGCCTCCGCTCCTGGCCGCCACCCGGCACACAATGCACCCGACCCCTATGGCGCCTCCTGCGGGTGGTGGGCCTGCGGGAGGATGGGCCCATGTCTCCTCTTCGGGCTGTGCCCGGCCGGGCCCCATGGACTAAGGCCCGGCCACCAGACGCTCGCCCTCGGGCACCCTCCCCGGGCCTGGCTCCAGGGCGGGGCCCCGGTAACCCTATCCCGGGCAGGGTAAACTGTTCCCTCGGTGTCCTTTTCATAAGGGTCTTATGAATCGCTCTTTGTCTGGTCCCTCACCCAGGGCCAGTTTGCCATGGGAGACCCTACCAGGGGGCAAAAGCCCCCAGACAACATAGCCCCTGGGATCCCTGGGACACACAAACCCCTCCACCACGATAAGGTAGTGATTCAAGGAGGAGCAGTGTACAACTCGATAGACAGAAATCAAATGCTTTGTTTTTGTCAACAAAAGTCTAAGGATTCCTTTCCTACCTGTTTCTGGATAATTCTCCACAGCTCCAGAAACTCCAGTATAGATTAAGAGATCTTGTTTCCACTTATTGTCTTATAAGATGTTCGCTCACTTATTATGACATGGGTTAAGTATGGGCCACATGATAGAAGGTGGTCACGGGGTGGATGGTTACCCCACTTTTGACTCAAAGATGGTTACTGGCTTCGATGTGAACATGTGGATTTGATGTGGTTCATGCACATTTTATCACTCTTGGTAGAATAACCCAGTCTGAGCTGAATAACATCTGTGACACAGCAGTTAGTTCGGTGTCTCTTCCTTTTTTGCATTCATGTGATCTTCATACTGCAAATATGCAGCTAGCAGAAGGCAAAACTCAAACAACCCTGGGGCTGATAACCAAGAAACAGAAGCCCAAGACCATACACATTTCTATCACTGTTAGCTGAGAACAAGGAGCTCATGCTAGAGTAGGTAATAATGAGCAAATGTGGGTGACTGAAGAGTGAAAGGACACATTCTGGTCTGACAAATCCTGGTTTCTGTTACAACAAGCTGATGGCAGCATGATTCCATCCTACTCGGCGTCAGCTGTCGCAGCTTGCGGTGGCGTCATGTGGGGAATATTTCCCTGTATTGACGCATCATTTGTATGACACAGTGTACCAAAATATTGTTGTCGAACAGCTGTGCTCCTTTTTGGCCAAAGTTGTCTTTTTTTGTTGTTTTTTTTTTTCCACTACATGCTTGGAAGAGGACAAAGTTTCTTGTTTTTTGTTTTGTTTTGTTTTGTTTTTTTTCAAGGCACAAATCATCACCTCATGGTTTCAGCAGCATGCCGGTTCATTCAAGTGGTCCTGAGATCTCAACTCTGTAGAGCGCGTTCATATTATAAACAAGAAATAAAATATCTGCAGGCATTGCTAACACTACCGACGCACTGAATTCATCCAAATCCCTGTGACATTTCTTTCTTACTCTGTTAAATCATTTTTCTGTAGAGTTTCTACTTTTTCTTCCTGGATCTGAGTCACCGGTATCTGCAGGTAGCTTTGCACTAAAGCTTCCTTTAAAATAAAGGGTTGTTTTAACTGTGTGTCATTTAAAATACATATACAGTGGGGCAAAAAAGTATTTAGTCAGCCACCGATTGTGCAAGTTCCCCCACTTAAAATGATGACAGAGGTCAGTAATTTGCACCAGAGGTACACTTCAACTGTGAGAGACAGAATGTGAAAAAAAAATCCATGAATTCACATGGTAGGATTTGTAAAGAATTTATTCGTAAATCAGATTTTCTATGGGGTTGAGGTCTGGAGACTGGCTAGGCCACTCCAGGACTTTCAAATGCTTCTTACGGAGCCACTCCTTTGTTGCCCGGGCGGTGTGTTTTGGATCATTGTCATGTTGGAAGACCCAGCCTCGTTTCATCTTCAAAGTTCTCACTGATGGAAGGAGGTTTTGGCTCAAAATCTCACGATACATGGCCCCATTCATTCTGTCCTTAACACGGATCAGTCGTCCTGTCCCCTTGGCAGAAAAACAGCCCCATAGCATGATGTTTCCACCCCCATGCTTCACAGTAGGTATGGTGTTCTTGGGATGCAACTCAGTATTCTTCTTCCTCCAAACACGACGAGTTGAGTTTATACCAAAAAGTTCTACTTTGGTTTCATCTGACCACATGACATTCTCCCAATCCTCTGCTGTATCATCCATGTGCTCTCTGGCAAACTTCAGACGGGCCTGGACATGCACTGGCTTCAGCAGCGGAACACGTCTGGCACTGCGGGATTTGATTCCCTGCCGTTGTAGTGTGTTACTGATGGTGACCTTTGTTACTTTGGTCCCAGCTCTCTGCAGGTCATTCACCAGGTCCCCCCGTGTGGTTCTGGGATCTTTGCTCACCGTTCTCATGATCATTTTGACCCCACGGGATGAGATCTTGCGTGGAGCCCCAGATCGAGGGAGATTATCAGTGGTCTTGTATGTCTTCCATTTTCTGATGATTGCTCCCACAGTTGATTTTTTCACACCAAGCTGCTTGCCTATTGTAGATTCACTCTTCCCAGTCTGGTGCAGGTCTACAATACTTTTCCTGGTGTCCTTCGAAAGCTCTTTGGTCTTGGCCATGGCGGAGTTTGGAGTCTGACTGTTTGAGGCTGTGGACAGGTGTCTTTTATACAGATGATGAGTTCAAACAGGTGCCATTCATACAGGTAACGAGTGGGGGACAGAAAAGCTTCTTACAGAAGACGTTACAGGTCTGTGAGAGCCAGAGATTTTCCTTGTTTGAGGTGACCAAATACTTATTTTCCACCCTAATTTACGAATAAATTCTTTACAAATCCTACCATGTGAATTCATGGATTTTTTTTTCACATTCTGTCTCTCACGGTTGAAGTGTACCTCTGGTGCAAATTACTGACCTCTGTCATCATTTTAAGTGGGGAAACTTGCACAATCGGTGGCTGACTAAATACTTTTTTGCCCCACTGTACATATAACAAAAGAATAAATTATGGGACTGGAAGTGAACATAATAGGTCCACTCTATGTGTAACTGCTGCTGAATGACAGTAAGTGAACCAAAAATGAATCTCACTGCTTGATGTGGTTTTTCAGGCGCTGGACCAATGGCTGTTAACAGACCTCAGAGACCTGGACTTTCCTGTCCTGCCAGAAGGGCTCGCTGAAGCCCAGAAGACTGAGCTCAGTGGCAACTTCTGCGTCCAGGTACAAACTTTCATGTTACATAGTTCATCCAGTTTCTTTATTTATTCTTTTTGTTGTTGGGGACAGTTCTGATCATATTTTCAACAAAAAAAAAACCAAATAAAAAAAAAAGCATGTAAAAACAGCAAACAATAGGCTGAGAACAATATGTGTACCAACAGCATAAAACCTGAGCTAAATCACATAAAGGCAAGTCACTCAGCTTTTCACATTGGGAGGGGGGTATTTAGGCGTTCCTGCTGCATTTATTTAACTGACCCGTGATTTTTGAAAGTAGTCTAAAATTTGAGTTTTTGTGTGTATTGTGTGTACATTTGTTATTGTTGTTACTTTTGCTTTTGTGGCTTTTTTGCCTGCATCGGAGAGGGAAAAAAATTGCAAAGCAAGCTCTTGAGGAAATATAGCGCTTGAGTTAATGGTGATGATTAATTTGGGCTGTGCATACAGATAACTCACCTTGCTGGTGACACCAACGCTCGGTTGATCATCGTGCACGCAAATGGAAACATGACAAGAGGTCCAACTCTGTTTTAGGTCGACTCATTATTGGACATCAGTCAGCCGGCGTATGGTCAGCTGCAGAAGTGGAGGGGCACAGATTGTGTCAATGACGAGGTGTCTGCAGTCACACAGACCACCCAGAGGCCCTGGGAAGCCAAACCCACCCGTATGCTTCTACTGCAGGTCAGAGTCTTATGTGAATCATAGTTGCCATTAAAAAAAATCTCAATTGAGTTTCAGTAAAAGCCTTTTGAATGAATGCCTTTATGTAAATAACAGCGTTAACCTTAAAAAGCAGATGTTGAATATGTGATGATACTAGTTGTCTTCTTGGGTCACAAAAGGGAGATCAAAAATTGCAGATTTAAAACATAAAATTTCATTTTAAAGCTTTGGCTTTTGCATCATCCAGCATCCTGCGTTTGTCTGTGTCTTAGTAGCTTTTCAGCGTCTCACAGACAAACAGAAAAACATTCAGGCACTTCCCGTAGAGACAGAGCTTTAAACTGTGTTGTTAATAGAAAATATTGTCTGGACTCGTCTTGACTGCAGTGGCACGCAGTGTGTCCAGCACTTATCTGTGACCAGACTTTATCTTTGTATGTTTGGTTGAGTGGAATAATTCTGCTTCTCTTCCTGACTGAATCAGAGCGGACGGTACCATCAGTGAGAGCATATGAAAGAGTAAATTGCAGGAATATATGAGGCAGACTCTAATTTCCACCATAAGTAATATACTTTTCAGTGTATGTTTTTTTTCTTTTCTTAAAGAATAGTGCAGGTGTTGCTTAGAAACGTTGCTGTGACTTTTTTAACTGTTTCTCAGACCATTTTTGATCAAAGAGTCGTAGATTAGCTTTGACTAGGACAGGGCAGCCAGCGTGTATAATCATATTAAAAGAAATCGAAATAACAGTTATTTCCATACTGAATCAGTCTACATGGGTTTTAGAGTCTAAACAACCTACAGTGCTGTGGAAAATTATTTATTATTCACGATTTCCTTTTCTTTTCTTGCATATTTGTCACGCTGGCATGTTTCAGATCATCAAACAATTTTGCATTTTTAGACAAACATAAACTTAGTAAATATAAATTACTGTTTTAGAACTGTGTGTGAAAAAATAATTGCCCCTAAATGTCATAGCTGGCTGTGACACCTTTGTCACCAAGAACTGCAATCAAATGTTTGTGATAACTGAGTGAGTTGTTCACATCACTGTGGAGGAATTTTGGCCCCTCATCTTTTCAGAGTTATTATCATTCAGCCACACCGGAGGGTTTTTGAGTATCATTGACCTGTTTAAAGTTATGCTACAGTATCCAGAGTTATTATAAGACCAGACTTTTTTTTTTTTTTTTTGAGTCATTCAGAGGATGATTGGCTCACATGTTTAGGATCAAACTGATGGAAGGACATTCTCCTTCAGGATTTTCTGGTAGAGATCAGAATTCATGGTTCAATCATTGACTGCAAGTCATCCTGAAGCAGCAAAACAGCCCCAGACCATTACACTACCACCACCATGTTTGACCGCTGGTACGATTTTGTTCTTATGAAATGCTGTGTTAGTTTCACACCAGATGTAACGAGACTCAAACCTTCCACAAAGTTCAACTTTTCTCTCATCAGTCCACAGACTTTTTCCCCCCAAAATATGTACATACATCCCAAAATAGATGTTGTTCTGGAGTCTCCTGGATGAGCTGTCGGTGAGCTCTTAGAGTAATTTTAGCAGACCATCCACTTCTGGGAAGGTTCACCATTGTTCCATGTTTTCTCCATTTGTGGATAAACTTTAGAAATGGTTTTGTAATCATTTTCAGACTGATAGATGTCAATGTTTTGTTTCTCAGCTGTTTTGAGTTTCTTTAGATTGTGTTAATTTAAATCATTTCTTGATTTAGCAGGTTTGGCAGTAAACCTGGTTGTGGCCAGTCTAATTGAACTCAGTTTATTTTTAAAAATTTTAGATAGTCATATTTCCCTTATTTAGTGAAATTGTAAATTAAATTAAATATGCTAACTTACACAAATGCACAAATCATCTACTATGTTTTTTTTGTTTTTCTAATTTTCCTTTATGCCTTAATACGTCTACATTCATAAGTAAAGAGCAGTTACAGAGCTGTTAAGTTTTGGCCCAGATATTTCTGTCTAAATCCAAACCCTCACATATTTATGAGAGCCTCCAGACAACAGCCCACGGGGTCTCAGATTACTGCAGAAAATGAACTGAAAAATTCACACAACTGTCTTTTAATCTGTTTAATTCACACAAAAAGACAAACACACTTTTCTTATAGATTTGCATAAATGTCATCATAATCTTTTTATTACTTACGTGTTTTCTGATCAAACATGTTTGATTGCACAGGTGACAGATGGAGTTCAGAGCCTGGAGGCTATGGAGTATCAGCCAATCCCTGCTCTCAGCGCGGCACTCAGGTTAAGGATTGAGCTGTAAAACATGTTACTGCAATATCGTGTCTTTTTACTGCTAGTTATTTGAAAACATTTTAAAGGGCACATGTCTGCCTAAAATGAAATAAAAGTCTTTTCCTCCTAACAATATTGCCTCGAGTTTTATAGAAACACAAGTATCCAAGCACAATGAGAAATGGATGAAATGTTGTTGTTATTGTTAATTAAAAATAAGAACTAGACATTTTCCTGAAATGTTGCTGACTCTTGCAGGCCCGGTGCAAAGCTGCAGCTGCAAGGAAAGATAGTTTGCAGACTTGGTGTTTTGCTTTTGGGGCCGTCCAACATCAAAATCCTCGGTGGTGAGGTCGAAGACCTGGTGGACAGGAATAACCAGGTAACCTCTAACGATTTCTCGTACGTTTTGTCTCATTTCTTCTGATTTCTCTTTTCTTGTATAAAACTACACAAAGATATTATAGGATTTTGTATAGCAATAAGATGGAGTACACCATACACATTCAGTGGCTTATTTTGATACTGTTGTGATAGGGCAGGGTGCTGTGTCGGACACTGGGACTTTCTGAGCAGGAACAGGAAGGAGAGGAGGCTCCAGCACAACAACAAGGTATATGTATTAGACTCTGTGTATCTTCAAAGATCATCCATCATCGGCACAATGTGACACTACATACACTTTATTAGAAATTTAGACATTCTGTCTTATATGGCTTTGCTTTTCTTCTTTAATCTAACCTGCCCATTTTTTAAAATTATACTAACATATATGTTGTTGTTGTTGTTTTTTTCTCTTTGTTTTAAGGTAACCAGGAAGTGGATGATCTGGATCTTGATGATGCAGAGCTGTTAGCCAGTCTCGAGGCCCAAGAGGAAGTTGAAATGCTTCAGGTTGAACCTGCCCGAGACAGCGGCTACAGCACGCTGCATGAGGCTTCCACTCAGTCTTCAAGAAGCTCGTCCATCAGGAGCCTTGTCCCAGCCGCTTCGTCCAGGTGGGTGGTAAACAATGTGATGTCTTGACATTTCGATGCTGCAAAGCCTCACTTTGCACTGTCGTGGAAATCGTGGCATTTCTAGTTTTAACATCACTTTTATCTTCAGGGAAAAAAAAGACTTTAAGATGGTTTTAATGCATTCGTCTTACAGCATCTTCACAAAGTTTTCTAATAAAATGTCTTTACGTCGCTGCGGCCGGTGACGAGAACAACATTCTTAACAAATAGGCAGTATACCTACAGCAGGAGGAGAAATCACAGGGTAGATTCAAATGTCACGACAATTTCCGTTTTATTTAAAGTTCATCAATTTCCTGAAGAGACAGAAGCTGCTGAGAATAAAGTGGAACGTACACCGGTCATTTTGAGATGCAGGAAAAAGACAGTTCATATGTCATGATGTAAAATGCTAAGCGAGTTGTGCAGGGTACAATTATTTCCAGGAGGAATGAACTGCAGAGTCACTAGTTTACACTAGCCTCATTGACTTACACAGAGAAATAACATTGTCTCATATTTAGCTGTTATATCGTTTCAATGTTGTGATGACGAAGATTCAAGGATAGGATGATGCAAAGTGTTGTCGCTACAGTTTTTTCAAATTTATGTCTGTGTGAACTTCTTTGTCCAGTCTTCTGTGTGCGCTTTGAACAGTGAGCTGATTAACCCCGATGATTTAAAAGCCCTGTTAACTCAGTCCGACATAATTTGCTGTTGTCTTTCAGAAGTGAACTCTCCACCCGCTCTGACAGAGGTGGCTCGACCCGAAGCAGCAGAAATGGTTTAGACCAGGGTTACCTAAATGATGACGAACACGTGGAAGCTGACCTCTTTGACTCAGTTCCCCCCGATGCAGTTCATCAACAGATCCAAGATCACAGCATGGCAGACGAAGACTTTCCTGACGAAGACTTTGACGACCTTCCCCTGGAGGAGCTGGACAGTGTGATTTTCCAGGAAAATGAAAGTGTCCCCACACCATCTGACAGCAGTTACAGAAACACACCACGGAACAGCAGAATAACAGGAAATCCCAACAGAGCAACAAAACCCCAAGCTGCTCTGTTTGAATCATGCACTTTGAGTGGCTCTGGGCCACGACTTGGGTCTATCAACTCCAGATCCAGCGCACAGAAAAGGGACAATAGAGAAGCTTCAGAGCAATTAACCAAGACAACTCCCGAGCTATTTCTTTCTCCAGCAGCTTCGGAGGCAGCACGTGAATTATATTTGGCTGCTAATGACGAGATTGATTTTGTGGATGAAGATATGGACTGCATTTTGGAAGAGGCAGAAACCAGTGGGAAGACTAGTGGACCAAATGAGATCCCTGTTCAGCTTAGGTCTAGTAGAGGCACCGAGAGCACTAGCTACGAAACAGAAGCTTCAAGGTCGTCCAAACAAAATGCTCGGAGTGGCAGCACAGTCCCTCCTGTCACTCTGACCTCTCCACCCTTTACATACTTGTGCTTGCTAGAAAATTTAATGTCCAAACCACTTCTCCACATCATGGAGATCCATGTCAAAGCTTTCATTGTGACTCTCTTGGGAAAACTGAGCAGCAGTAATGGCATTTGGAGTGTTTCTGCTACAATATCTGACGGGACCGGTTACCTGGACGTGGAGCTGTCCAATGAAGTTTTGACAGGCCTTCTGGGCTTCTCGGTAGCAGAGAAGGGAGCCCTGAAGCGTGACCCGTCTCGGAGAGGTGAGCTGGATGCGGGGATGAGGAGATGCCAGGAAGAGCTTGTGGACATGTGCTGCATTATGACTGTTATTGTTCAACTGGAGGGCAGGAAAGCGGTGGTGACCAAAGTGGACCCCGTCAGCGAGAAAACACTCCAGGAGCTCGAGCAGAGGGTGAGGGACGGGAGAAAATAAACAGTGGTTGAGGGGAAGTGGGCGATAATGAGAAAATTGCAGGCAGCGGAAAAGTATATTGCTCTTAGGCAGAGATAAAAAAAATTGCCAACAAAACTGTGGCAGATGTAACATCACTCAGTGGCCTTGAAAGTTTTCTTTTCATGTAATGAAACTAATAGTTGCGCTGCATGGAAGGAAAAAAATCACGCTAGTTTCAGACTAAGGTAGTTATTTTAATTGGTGATCAACCTGCCCTTCTGCTTCAGATTTGGAGAGCAGAAGGTGTGAAATGATGATCAGCATCCCATCTGCTCCATGTGAATGTGACGTTCTGCCATTTGTCATTTGAGGATTTCATTCATCTATTCATTGTGTTGTTTTCCGCTTAGAATGCGCCGCATTGCTCACAAGCACACTAAACAGATTCAACAAACAAAGGTGGTTATGTGCAAATCAGATCAGACATCCCGGTTTTCAAGGCCCCGAATTCTGCTTAATGCTGAAAACTACCCGAAGAGCAGGGCGAAGTACACAAGATGAGAGGAGGGATGTTGGGGGGGTGGGGTGTTAGTCGTCTGATTGTGGTAATGAATTGCCAGCCGTTGCATTCATTCAGTACAACCATTACTTCTTACTGAAAAGTGATTGAATAGCCAAGGGCAATGTGGGTCTTTAATAAACACCCTCAGAGAAGAATGAGAGGAAAGAAAGATAAAGGAGAGGCCATGAGCTTCGATTATTTCCGTTCATTACAGAGTCTCGTCTGTTTTCATCTCTTAAGAACGCGCATACCATAAATTTAATGCATTGTCTGCATTTACTGTATCTTGAACGTTTTTATATATACATTTTTTTTTGTCTTGCGCTCTGTGACTAATAAAAATGTGCACGTCCTTGTTGCTATGCTTATCTTTCCTTTCTGAGCGTTGTGTTTTTTCCAGTTTAGCTGAATAACGTTATAAAGCAGACTGCCTCACAGATACACCGTGTTTCATTTGGTCTGTATCAAACGCAGCTGTTGGATATGCACTGTTTAAGCACACAGTGTTTAAAAGTATCTCTAATTACTACCTGGGCTTCTTTAGAGGAGTCAGAGATCTCACTTTCAGATGAAACAGTTTAAGAATTTCTGCTACATAAATTACTCAGTGTCTCTTCTGCCTTGTCTACGTCTTCTCTTAGGTGTGATAATGAGCAAAACACAGGTTATTAAAATGTATGTTATATCCTTAGAATTGTGTTTCTGTGGTGGGAGCGCACCTGCATGTATATTGTAGTCTTATGCCACTGTGTGCACTTCCATTCAGGTAGCCGGTCTTGGTTCATTAAGAGCTAATCAGCTTGAACATCTAAATCAGGACCCTGCTATGCATGTTGATAGCCTGTTATGTGCTAATGAAGCTGAATTTGGTGGAGGGCTGAGTGAGGAAGGGGGAAAGCAGCAACCCATAGGGAGATACAAGTGGAATAACTATTGGGTGATAGAGTAAATGAACTGAGAGGGGAGTGCTTGTTCACCGGGTATGAAAGCAAACCAGCCGTCTGCTCCCGATATTATTGGGTGGCTGTATGGTGAGTAACAAGGAGTACCCAATACATTTATTTCCTGTTTATATGCAGTCATGCTACAGAAACCATGAGTGCAATTTAGAAGTACCATCAAGTTTAAAGAGCTGTCTCTGATTTAGCTCCGTCACACAATGGTTGTTCACTCATAGCTGTTAATTACCCAGAGCTATAAGAGTCTAAAGAGAACGATCAATTAAAGAAAAAGGTTCAGTTTTAAACACAAAGTTTTAAGGTTTTGATTTATTTACTAAATGAAAAATACAAGTTTATTTCATATGAGTGTAGAGCAAATAGGTCCATCTCATTTATTGACTTCACTGACCCTAGAGAGTCACAGATTACTGTGGAGAGATTGTACACAGTTACCTTGATGATAGATATCAGTATGGACGAATAAAATAAATTTCACTCCAATTTAATAAAGGTTACATGTGGACTTCAGCCCTACTGTTTATATTGTAAGTAAATGATTAAAACTCACTTTATTTCCTAATGAAACTATTATACACTCTCAGAAATAGGGGTACCAAAGTGTACCAAAAAGGGTACAAATGCTTGTCGCTGGGGGTGTTCCTTTTTGAAGGACATTTCTGTACCCTTTAGGCTTGGTACATTTTTGTACCTTATGAAGTTGTACCATCTGAAGTACAATCATGTACTTTCCTAAGACATAAATGTACCTTCAAACTATAGTACAGAAATGTTCCCTTGAAAAGGGTACAATAGGGTACCTATGAGGGTACCCCCTAGGCCTGGGCGATATATCGAGTTTTTAAAAAATATCGATATATTTTTATACAAGATATAAGATGTGACAATATCCTTTATATCGATATAGTCTATGTTACGTTATAATTATACTTGTGGAGCCGCAAGTTTGCCTCTCTTTCGTCCACTTTTGTCTTTACGCAACGTTACTCGGCCTCGCCCCTCCTTCAATAAACACAGCTCCCCCTCCTCCCCCATCGCTTCACCTGCAGGAAGCGACAAGATGGACACGGCAAATCTCCGTTAACGAGTTACTGCACATCGCCCCGTGCGTGGGGCTGGACGCCGTTAGGGTTGCCAACCGTCCCTTAAAATACGGAATCGTCCCGTATTTAGAAACAAAAGTACACGTTCCATAAATGTTTATGGAATTAACGCTTTGTTTGAAAACATAATTCCCAGCCCCTCTCCTGCTTTGTGACCAATGAGCTGACAGCACACTTATGACAATTCAGATTACCGCTCATCTCATTGGTCGAGGAAAGGTCGCTTGCGGAGAAAATACCGGAAGACAACAGATGACCACAACAAGAAGCATGGCCAACAGGGAAACAAACGCCGACACTGCGGTGCAAGTCTCGGACGACAGTACACCTAAAGCTGGGCAAACACTGTGCGATTTTTTCAGTCACGTTATTCAGCTCCTGCTCAAACTGCACGATTGACTCGCAGGGGTTAGAAGTTGGTAGGTCACGATGCAGGGTCTCACACTATACCGCCCGATCCTCTGATGCGACCCGAGTGCTCACACTGTGCCTCCATAACATGAAGGTTATAACAGAAAATCTGTCGCTCTCTCTGTCTTTCACTCACACAGACACGCCACCACCACCATCAACTTTGCTAAATTGCTAATGAAAAACATTGATCAGGCAGCTGTGATTGAGCAGCAGTGTAAATCCAACTATTTTAACGGTTGTTGTGGTCGTGATAATTTTGTGATGCCACATCGAAAAGGCTCGGATGAGCTTTCCAAAGTTCTACAAGTTGTGCCTCCATCGCTTGTGTCCAGATCACACGCTGCACAGCCGTGCTGCTCCGTCTTTTTCACCGACGTTTACGTGTTTGCGCGTGAGCAGTGTGAGCGGCTCACGAGCGATTGATGATCGGGAGCTGCTCGAGGTGTTAATCGCTTCTCGTTACCCCACGTATACTACACGATGCACGATGAAGGCCAAAATCGGGCCGATCACCAAATCAGTCGCACGACTCAAAAATCGTCTCAAAATGGACCAAAGATCGCACAGTGTGAGCCCAGCATTAGAGCAGCAATGTTTGTTCGCTCAGAGAAAGAAAAAAAGGCTGCAAAAGCACAGGGAGGAATGGGAAAAGGGAAACACCTGGCTGGAAAAGGTCACCATAACACCTATAAAGCGCACTGCACTGTGTGCCGGCGCACTTTTTCCATAGGCATGCTTCTAATGGTGGGCACATGAAGAACATGAGGGGCGTGAAAGCTCGGGGAACCCTTAACCAATTTCTTGTCCACCAGGCCACGGCAGAAGCAGATATGGTATGTAAACACTGGTTTGTTTTTTAAACCCTCTGGTTAAGGTTAAAATGGGCATGTGCAGTGAATATCAGCGCTATGTGGCCAGAAGTGTGATAATATAACTTATTTTGTGTAATAAACAACTCCAAGGATAGATGATTACAACAAATAGATGACTAATACATAAAAGTAATACATAGATGAATAATGATGATGAGTTAAGATGCGTAATCATGGGAACAAGTGGGTTTACAAACAGGAGCAGCTGATTAGCTTTAGAAAAGCTGAAATAATACCTCAACTGAAGCCAATTGTACTAAATGCACTAAATGTGCACTGTTACAAGAATATTTTTCGTTCTATTGCTTTCTATTAATTTATATAATTTTAAGTTAAGCAGGACAGAGTTCTTTTAAAGAAAGATTTACTTATATTCTCAAAAGTTAAGCATGACAGGCTTCTGTTTAAGAAAGAGACCTGTTTTACTGTGTTAATGTTGTCATTTTGAGCTAAAAATAAATAGCTAAATGATCATTTGTTTCCCATATGGTCATATCACAAAGAATATGCATCTGCTTAAATCAAATTCAAGTCAAATGGTTAAAAAATAATTTCACACACACAAAAAAGAGCTACCACAATGGGAAGGGTGAAGACAACTAGGTTGCCCGGCCCCGGCCACGAGGTGTCCCTTATTTATTTTTCAGGGAGTTGGCAACCCTAGACGCCGTCAACGTGTTAGCTAGCTAACCACGCTAACGAGCTAACCACGCTAACGCCTAAAATCCTTGCATTTTCTCAAAAGTTGACAGCGCGCCTTATGTATGAATTCTGGTTGTGCTTGATGGCCACTAACCGATTTTATGTGGTACACAGCGCTCAGCAATCTGTCAAAAATGTTTTAGTACGACTTTGGTAAGCTACGGTGCTGCACCGCTTGATGGATTGTCGGAGCATTACGGCTACCGAGGAGCTTCGCGGAGTGATACGTACTGTGCTTCAACGTAATATTACCCTACTGTGTATAAGGACCATAAATGGCACCTGTTAAGAGACGTGGTTACGAAGAGGATTTCAAACTCAAGACTGTCAGTCACACAGTAGAAGTTGGGAACAGAGCAGCTGTGAAATCTGTCTTTGTTACTCAGCGTCTTTTAGTTTACATTTTGACTGCACAATTGTGAGCTTTTTGTTATGCACAAAACAACATTGTTTTCTTTTATTTATGGAGCATTATTATTTAATAAATGCTCATAATTTATTTTTGAGTAAATCTTATGTACATCTATGCTCTATGTTAATAAAAGTGCCTGTGTGACATCTGGGACACAGCTTTGACTAAGAACTCTCTTTTTGTTCTTACTTCATGGCTTTAAAAAAAAAATATCGAGATATATATCTTATATCGCCGTCCAGGTAAAAAATATCGAGATATGAATTTTGGGTCATATCGCCCAGCCCTACATGTGCGTATGAAAACAAAGGCACTGCGCATGCGCGTTTTACTCATATTCTATCGCGATATTTAATTTTCCTATCGTTGCCTAACATTATACTGGTATTACCGTGAACGGTATAATATTGCCCAGCCCTACTGCCTAGGACACATACAGGATGTCATGCTGAAATGTAAAGCACTTACAATAGAAGACAAACAACAAACTATTCCAGCCTAATTGATGACATTTATGGCATTTGCTTTCTGTGCTGACTGATATGCTGCTCAGTGCTTTGCTGCCTGCTTTTAAATCAGATGTCACTCTGAACATAAACACAAGCTACATGTGATGTCTCTGATGTGTATCTGTTTCTACCCGTGCTGATGCTAGCATGACTAAAGCTAGCCAAGCAGCAGTAAATATGTGAAGTAAGGAAGAAGGATATACTCATCAAACAAACAGGATCATAAGAATATAAAACCACGAGCACTACAAATGTAACAGAAATATGTTGACATAAAATGGCATGTTATTTGAAATCTACACGAAACAATGACACAACTACTTTTTTTCAATTTTTTCAATTTATTTATTTTTTACCAATTGTCCAAATTAGTCTGTGATTGGCCTGAGTGTGACAGAAATCATATTTATATACAACTAAATATGACTCAGCAAACATGTTTTAAATGGATGATTCCTCACTTGATGACGGATGATCCATTTCCATATTTGCTGAGTCTTAAATTTGATGTCAGTGAACTTACCAGTGGTTGGTGTTAAAAAAAAGCCCCCAAATCCCCTATGAGCAAGCACTTTGCGACAGTGGAGAGGAAAAACTCCCTCTTAATGGGAAGAAACCTCTGACAGAACCGGGCTCAGGAAGGGGTGGCCTTCTGTCTCGACCGAGAGGGGTTCAAATGTTCACTGACAATTTAGTTGTATATAAATATGATTTTTAGGACTTGATGTTGACACCAATTATGTGAAATTGGGGACGCACACAGTTCCGCTTCTTCTTGTTCTTCTTCTTCTTACTTGGCGGAATCTCTGGCAGGCTCTTAACTTCATTCTCGAGTTCAGCCACCTTGACATTGAGCATTTTCTGTTTGTCTTGTAGACTTTGCAAAGATTCCTGTACAGAAAATGCAGCTGACTCTTCTTTTTCGATCTTCTGTTGTTCTGTGGTGTCTTTTTCTTTCTGAGGCTCCTGCAGAGACATTGCAGTGGATGGCAGTGAGTCCTCTTTTTCCATCTTCTCCTGTTCTCCAGTCTCGTTTTCTTTCAGAGGCTCACATTTATGCATTTCATTTGCAGCAGTGGAATTTTGTTCTTTGTGCTGCTGTGGGATTTTAAGTGAGCAATCTTTGGCCTCTTTCAGCTCTCGCTCAGGAGATTCTCTCTTCAAATCATGAAGGGCCTTGTTGGGGCAGAGCTGGGATTTCAGGTCACTGATTTCCAGGTTGAGTGTCTCCTGCTCCTGCCTATGTTTAACGGCCTGCTCTTCAAGCTGATTTTGAGCTGCTAGGAGCTGTTTCTGGAGCATCTCAATCTGCTCTTGCTGAATCCTACATTTGAGCTCAAATTCAGCCTCCTTAGAGGACTTCAGTCCTACAGAGTCAGTGTGTGAAGCCTCTGTGGTTGGAGTGGCAGACTCCACACACTGCTCTGTGGTAGGGTGGCTGATTTGGTCTTGCAGGGTAGCAATCACCTCATCCAATATGACAATAGCTTCATTGTCATTTGTGAGAGTGTCTGTCTCACTGATGTCATTGGGCTTATTACTAGAAGCCTCTTCCAGCTGCTCTATGAGGTCTTTAATCGTTTCCTCATAATTTTGCTTGTTCTCGTGAATTTCTTCACGAAGTTTGTTCACCTCAAGCTGGTGATAAGAGGCCCTCTTGTTTGCACCTACCATTTTACAGTAAAGGTTGTTCTGATGGTATTGGGAGGCTTCCAGTTGGTGTCTGAGAGCAGCAATCTCGTGCCAGGGATTAAACGGGGGTCTAAATGTGGGATTGGGTTGATATTGCCAAGTCCCTCCGTTAGGCACAGGGTTTGGTCTGCTGTGGTTCTTCCCATTTCCCTCTCTCTCCATGTCCTCCTTTGCATTTGAAATAGGGAGGGATTCAGCCTTTTCTTTTTCAGGAGTGGCTTCAGTGTTTTTTTGCACTTCTTCATTTTTCGGGTTTGCTCCATAACCCGTGGTGTTTTGAGCTTCAAGAAGAGCCCGGGCATATGCCCGAGTAATTGGTCTTCTTTCAGCCACTCTTTTCTGTTTTTGCTTTTGTTGTTTCTTTGGTTTCACAACCGTTTCCTTTGGTGGTTGTGCCACAGGAGACTTTTCAGTATTTGGTTGTGCGGCTTTTTTTGCTTCTGCCATTGTAGATGCGTCAGCGTTTGCGTCTGCGTTTCTCTGCGTCTGCCTTGTCTTTGTTTTAACAACCAGGTTGTTTTGTGTTTCTGCCATCCGAGATCCACTGAAGTTGGTTGAATGTCTCCCCTATTTATAGGTTTTTCAGTAGAATGTGCACAGTGACATCACAGGCTGTTCCTGTGATGTCACTGTTCCTTTGAAGTGCCATGATTAGAACAATTCAAAATAAAATGCCCACAAACCTAATGTAAAGGAAAGGCTTTTATTTTGTAGCACATACTGAATTAACACTATAAAAGCTACTCTACAGGAATTGCAGTAAAAAATAAAACTAAAGAAAAATATGTTTTTTAAATGGTTGTTAAAAAAACTAACCAAAGTAGAAGACAACTGTTTAGTGGAAAGTATTCGACATTCTAGAGATTCTCAGGCATAATAACTTCTTTCATAATTTAAACAAGGACAGGTAGAAAACGTTCATATTTAGTGAAAGATATTTATTAACATTATCCAATGAGAGTTACTGAATGTCTGTAGGCAGTGAGATCTTGGTGGTTGCCGAGGCAACAGAATGTCATCTATGTTTTGTTTTAAATTCAGTTTCAATGCTGAATCTAAGAAACAACAGACTGCAGAGGGAGACTTTAATAGAGGTTTACTAACTCTTACTATCATATAAAAATCTGTCTTTATTTAGCATAATATATTTGTTATAAGCACTAAATATGTTTGATGATTAACTGACGATGAACACTAACGTACCAAGCTGAAAATTCTGCTCACCAGTCAGCAGCTTATATTCACAAAAAACGGATAAATCTGCGATCCATGCAACTCTAACCAGCCAACAAAAACATGTGTTCATAATACAAAACAAGTTTACTTTGTGAAATGTTAAAAGGTACAAAAAATAAAACAATATGTTTTCAAGACTTTTTCACAAGTTCCTATATCTCACTGAAATATCTGTAGCTGATTTCTCGTATTTTAAGTGTGATGAGAAATTTTGACTAGAAACAAGACAAATATACTTGATAAGATTTTGAGTTTTTGCAGTGTATATGCAGCTGATTGGTTTGGTCTTTAACCAACATGGAATCATTTATGTTGGGCAGCTGTGGCTATGCGTACTAATCAGTGCTTCAGTCCCCAATGCTATCAGTCCACACGTCAAAGGGCAAGATACTGAACCTTCGATTGTCCCCAATGCATTTGGGTGTGAATGAAATGTATGACTATGACTTCTAGTTCAAAAAGGGCTATTTATGTATTTAAGTCCAGTTGTTGCTCATTCACTGTTACCTTGAACGTGTCATGCTATCACCACTCTGTGTAACAGATATTTCCTATATAAGCAAATATGTTTTACACTATTTACCTACTGAAATGAAATCGTAACTCCAGAAAAATGTTTAACTGTTTATTTCTGGAATAATAATAATGCATTTCTTGCATTTCTCATGGCTTCTAATGGGGGCCTTTCTTAAAATTACTGGTCCCAGTAACAAAGACGCTTGTCGACTCAGAAATCGAGGGAAAACCAACAACACACCCGGCAGAACATTATGTTATTTACACGGGTGCACATAAGTGGTCCGCAGGTGCGCATTCGCTGTCAAAATAAAAGACGCGCACCAGATAAGAAGTTGCAACACGCGTTTGCGTCCATATAAAAGGCACTGTTTTTGTCCGCTAGAGTGGGATTTTCACGGCACATTGTGCACCACATCTCTGTGCGTTCATCATTTGTTTGAAGCCAGCTCACCTCCTGCAACCACTTTTCCGAGAACACGCGCTTCTTTTGTGGTTCGGACTCCTTCTGACATTTCTTTGGAGGTGGAGGAACACCAAAGTAATTGCTTATTAAAGGAGCTTGCTTCGTCGACATCTTTAAGCGTTCTAAACAAATGTCTGTCCTCCTCCAGAAAATCTTATGTACGCAAACACGCGTTGCAACTTCTTATCTTGTGCGCGTTTTTTATTTTGACAGCGAATGCGCACCTGCGGACCACTTATGTGCACCCCTGGTTATTTAGCTTGTCATATTGCAGCCACAGAAATTCTTTTGTCCATGAAACGATAAAGCTGCACTTTCCTTTTGTTCTTTTCCATTTTGTGGTAAGCTTTTCTTTGGCTGTCACTTCTTCACCCTGACCTGTCTTATTTGGCTGAACTAAAATATATATCCTGCTGCTTTTACACACGCACTCACGTTGTCAGCAATTCTCTGCGCGATCAACCTCTCACATGTTTAAGCTTGCTGTGGGAGATTTCACTTGTCATGTTTGCATAGTAAGCTAACGATTGATAAGACGATGTCAGAGGAATTGGTGCGCAAATTATCGTCACTCACCAATCAGTACTGTCGCTCTCTATGCGCAGTTCGCGCGATTGCAAAGTGAAGCAAAAAACAAGCGCAAATTCAAACGCGATTTCAATATGTGACATATTGACAGTGGCTCACCGATGCCAATGACATAATTACCCAACTACATTGCCGAAAGAATGCAAAAGCATTGACATATATTTTTCCTACCTATGATAGCCCGACGGGCAGGGCTGAGATAGATTTTGGTAGCCCGACTGGAAAAATCGCTAGCCCTGGGACGTCGGG
Organism: Mchenga conophoros; assembly: GCF_057382185.1. Taxonomy (NCBI): domain Eukaryota; kingdom Metazoa; phylum Chordata; class Actinopteri; order Cichliformes; family Cichlidae; genus Mchenga; species Mchenga conophoros. The sequence goes on along the minus strand of NC_140537.1, from coordinate 23,171,199 downwards.
CTAGCGATTTTGCGAGCCCTGCTCTAGAAACAACAAGTAGGCCTGCAGAGCGAGAGCGAAGTGCTCTAATAGGGTGATATGGTACTACAAGGTCATTAAGATAAGATGGGGCCTGATTATTTAAGACCTTGTATGTGAGGAGCAGGATTTTGAATTCAATTCTGGATTTAACAGGAAGCCAATGAAGGGAAGCCAAAACAGGAGAAATCTGCTCTCTCTTTCTAGTCCCTGTCAGTACTCTTGCTGCAGCATTTTGGATTAGCTGAAGGCTTTTCAGCGAGTTTTTTGGACATCCTGATAATAATGAATTATAGTAGTCCAGCCTTGAAGTAATAAATGCATGAACTAGTTTTTCAGCATCACTCTGAGACAGATATTTCTAATTTTAGAGATGTTGCACAAATGGAAGAACACAGTCTTACATATTTGTTTAATATGTGCGTTGAAGGACATATCCTGGTCGAAAATGACTCCAAGGTTCCTCACAGCGTTACTGGAGGCCAAGGTAACGCCATCCAGAGTAAGAATCTGGTTAGATACCATATTTCTAAGATTTTCAGGGCCGAGTACAATAACCTCAGTTTTATCTGAATTAAGAAGCAGAAAGTTAGCGGCCATCCAGGTCTTTATGTCTTTAAGACATTCCTGCAGTTTAACTAATTGGTGTGTGTTATCTGGCTTCATGGACAGATAGAGCTGGGTGTCATCTGCATAGCAGTGAAAATGTATGCTATGTCTTCTAACGATACTGCCTAGTAGAGCAGGGCGATATGGCCAAAAATATTTATCACGATATATATTTGAAAATTTGCGATAACGATATAAGTGACGATATAATTGATGCAAGACAAAATACAACTCCACAATATTACTAGCGCAAAAAGGCAACCTTCCATTTATTTTCACTTAAACAAGAAGCTGGTTTTTATGTACATTAAAGCTTTATAAAAATGTAACAGTGCAAATGCAAATTCCTTGCTGAAAGTTTAACCAAAAGGCATTTCCAGTAGAAATGGGCTGACATATCCTGAGCATAACCATGTATAATATCCACTGAAGTTAAAAAGAGGTGCTTTGCAACATTAAACTGCAGTGTGCAGTATGTATTTTTCGGACCATAAGGTGCACAGGATTATAAGGCACATTAAGTGAAACAAAGCAGTCAAATAAATCAAACTTTATTAAACTCATTCTTCTTGCTTCCTCCACTTCTGTACCATTGATTCATTAATGTTGAATTCTCTGGCAGCTGCTCTATTTCCATGTTGTTGCAGTATATTAATAACTAACCTTGTATTGTGGATGGATTATCTCAGTTGTTCTCCTGACTGAAGTTTGGTCCGTTTACAGCATCCTGCCATGCGATTGCATTTGTCTCTATCTATCAGGAACCTTAACGTTAACTTTTATAAGTGGAAAAGTGTTAGTGTTCGTCCTCCAGCTTCACTGTTTATGTTATGCTAACATAGCTGTGTCGCTAGCGATCACGTAGCACATCATTATATATCAGCTAGCCCAACTTCAGTAACCCTACAAACGTCACTGCTGTTTAGTTTCCTGTCTTCATTTATGTTGGAAGTGATAGCAGAGCTGTACGTTTGAATTTTTTCAGAAATCTCTCAGTCAGAACATGCAATATCATGCTTAAGTAACTAGCGAAACTAGCGAGCTAACTTTCGCTAGCTTCCCGCTAACTTCTAACTCCGTTAAATGTAATAAATTTTGTTTTCATGGATGCTTGGAAGTTAAACTTCATAGTTACACCTGGTAAAGCAGCAATGCTGATCGTTTTATTAAATATGAAAGAATTTAGACAGTTTTTAACTCTCGGTGATGCTGCAGTGTTCGTTTGACCTGACGCATACGGAGTTTAGAACCCAGATTACTCCCAGATTTAAGAGCATCTTAGTCCGACAAATACGACAATAACGACGGCCGCTTGCATGTTCTGCAAAAAAATGTGCTTTGTCGTGTATCTGACGGACAAACACCAAACCAGTTCCACATCACTGAAGTTGCACCATTTTTACAAACCAATTCTGGTTCATCTGTTTCACTCAACAATCGGCCATGTGCGTAGGCCTGGGCGATATATCGAGTTTTTAAAAAATATCGATATATTTTTATACGAGATATAAGATGTGACAATATCCTTTATATCGATATAGTCTATGTTACGTTATAATTATACTTGTGGAGCCGCAAGTTTGCCTCTCTTTCGTCCACTTTTGTCTTTACGCAACGTTACTCGGCCTCGCCCCTCCTTCAATAAACACAGCTCCCCCTCCTCCCCCATCGCTTCACCTGCAGGAAGCGACAAGATGGACACGGCAAATCTCCGTTAACGAGTTACTGCACATCGCCCCGTGCGTGGGGCTGGACGCCGTCAACGTGTTAGCTAGCTAACCACGCTAACGAGCTAACCACGCTAACGCCTAAAATCCTTGCATTTTCTCAAAAGTTGACAGCGCGCCTTATGTATGAATTCTGGTTGTGCTTGATGGCCACTAACCGATTTTATGTGGTACACAGCGCTCAGCAATCTGTCAAAAATGTTTTAGTACGACTTTGGTAAGCTACGGTGCTGCACCGCTTGATGGATTGTCGGAGCATTACGGCTACCGAGGAGCTTCGCGGAGTGATACGTACTGTGCTTCAACGTAATATTACCCTACTGTGTATAAGGACCATAAATGGCACCTGTTAAGAGACGTGGTTACGAAGAGGATTTCAAACTCAAGACTGTCAGTCACACAGTAGAAGTTGGGAACAGAGCAGCTGTGAAATCTGTCTTTGTTACTCAGCGTCTTTTAGTTTACATTTTGACTGCACAATTGTGAGCTTTTTGTTATGCACAAAAGAACATTGTTTTCTTTTATTTATGGAGCATTATTATTTAATAAATGCTCATAATTTATTTTTGAGTAAATCTTATGTACATCTATGCTCTATGTTAATAAAAGTGCCTGTGTGACATCTGGGACACAGCTTTGACTAAGAACTCTCTTTTTGTTCTTACTTCATGGCTTTAAAAAAAAAAATCGAGATATATATCTTATATCGCCGTCCAGGTAAAAAATATCGAGATATGAATTTTGGGTCATATCGCCCAGCCCTAGTACCCCCCCAGCGACAACCTATTTTGTACCTAAAGAGACAAAAATGTACCGCCAATAGTCCAAAATATTTGGTTATTTAACCATTTATTTTCGATAATAGAATCACATCAAAGCATTTAAACCACAGGAATACGTCCTTGATTACATTCGTATATTGCCATAGGACATATCAAGAAAAATACATTCATTTTAAAAAAAGTAAACAATCACATAAAGACATTAAACACCTGAACACAATGTTTTGACGGATCACAGAGATGGCATGTATTTAAAAAACTGTCCACACAAATGTTTTGCTCTACTTCATCAAGCCAGAATATATATGTTCATTACATATATATATATATGTCATATATATAGACAAAGTGGAAAATGTTCTTGCAATCACGTCACACAGAATACCTCAAGGACACAAATAGCTTATCATCAACTAAATAGGTGTCTAGAGCTTGAAAGTCTAATTCATTTCCTGGATTGAACAGGATCCAGTCATTGTCAACTGCCACTTGGTAAGCATGGAAATGACATTCATAAGTGCGAGGAAGTAACAGTTTCCCACACAATACCCAACAAGTATCAACATTCAAAATATACTTGATTTTAAAGAATATAGGTATGGCTTCAGTGTGTACATGGCCAACTACAAAAACATCCTCAAGTTCATATTTGACACTGCTGACAGATATAGCCGACACACGCTGAAGCACTTTATCCTGAAAATGCACATCTGTAAAACTTTTGTGCATTTCCAGAGCATTCTGTAAGTCACCTGGCAGAGATGAAAATGGCACACTGACACTTGTGCTGCGTGAATGTTCAAAGTCAACAAGCAACCTACCTGAAGAAAACTCCCAGCACTGTTTCATTTGATGACGATTGCTAAGAGTTGCAGTGATGTTTACAAAGTTTTTGCATTTACTCGCTATATTTTTGAAATATTGATGCTTGCTTTCATATCTCATACACCACAAAGGGCGAAGAGGACCATACATCAAAATCAGCCTTGGGTAGTGAATAAGGTAGTGACACTTGGGTGTTAAAACATTTCCAAACACTTCTGTAGTCATTTCAAGAAATTCTTGAATAAGCAGGTTTAAATGAGCAAGCTCATCTTTTCTCACATTTGTAGCCATTACAAGATCTACGATTTCTGAACATAATAAGAACACATGCCAGTATGGAGTGCCAGGTGGAACATGGGGAGCCATTAAAAAAGGCAAGAGCCTGAAAAGGCACCATTTTTGACTGGCTGATCCAACTATGTTAGAATTTCGAAGCATCTTTTCCGTCAGTGGCACTGGTCTGTTCGGCTTGTCATTCCTCCCAAACTTCACATTTTTCAGCTCATCATTGATTTCATATATGGTAATGTGCTTTTCCCTGTGAGCTTTACAAATAACCAAGTTCATTACCAAAGGAATAACCCCCTCCATCAAGTCGTGCATTACATCTGGGGGAAGAGACTGGGTCACATCAAAGTAAGGCAGTGCATCAAATGTACAGTTACCATACACACCGTACAAAGCAGCACTCTCTGGGTTGTTTTCCACACAGTTTATGTGGTACTCATGTACTTTGGTTGTTCTAATAACAAAATGGTCCTCACAAAAGCGCTGTTGTATCTCCGAGTGCGAGGCCATACAAAATCGGCATATTCTGCCTGTATTGAAAGACATTGAGAAACGCCCAATCATATGAGCGGAAAGGTTGTCGCATGAAATGGTAGCAAGAGCAGCATGAACTGTGTGCTCTACTTCATCGACACAGATAGTGAAACCCTCTGTGGACAGCATCTTCAAGTCAGTTATCAAGGGCTGAAGTATAGTTTCAAGCCCACACTCTTTTAAATGTGAATGGCGAACCAGTAAGGCTAAATGAATGTGACTCAACTTTGAGCGATGTTTTCCACTTATGTTTCCTATAGTATAATAAAATGCACAGATTTTGTATTTATTTCGTTTTGCACCAAGTGCGTTCACAATTTCAAATTCATCTTCATAAAAATGAAGTCTTAGAGCTTGAGGATGGTCTTTGAAAAATGAGTGGTCTTTAAAATACATGCCATCTTTGTAATCAGTCAAAACATCATCATCTTGATTTCTGTGGTTATCCAGAACAATTTGTTCCCACACATCCTCCACCTGACAGTATTTGTTTAATACCTGTGGGATTGGAACATACGAATAACTACCAATTTTCACACCAGAATGGTCTCTTACTGTGTAACTGATAGGTTCTGTCATGTTCATTTTTGATTTGCAGTGTTCTTTTATCATAAATGGTGAACGAATTGAATCACATGCTTTCTGGAAAAAATCTGAAGTAGACAAAACCTGCTCAAGTTCTGGACAATCACTGAGGCGGAAACCATGTTTATCCAAATGATAACGAATAAACGAGTCGTAGTTTTCTTTAAAAAAACACAAAAGAAAACTAAGATCATCAACGATGTCTTGCTGAACAGAGTGTGGAAGGTTATTTTTTTCAGTACATTTGAGAATAAAGCTAAATAAATGATCTCCTAAATTATCAAGCAAACTGTCCATACTAGGTGGTGTGGGCCGCTGAACTGTGTGCGTCTCGTCTGAACTGTGTGTGTGTGGGTCTTCAACCTCTTTGTGTGCATGGTTTTCAAATCCATCTTCAACTACCTCAAGGCTATTCAAAACAGAGGGTTTGTATTTGCGATACACATGGCGTCGAAAAGAGTGATACTTGGAAAAAGCTGCCTGGCAGTCATTTATTCCACAAGTGATGCTGAAATGAGGCTCATGTGCGTGTACTAACCCAACATGTGTAATCAACTTCCTCAGAGTAAATGCCCTTTTTGAACATTTTGAACATTTGTGGAGTGGGGGCATATTTAATAGAGTTGGTTAAGTACCCTGGTGACACTTACTGGCAGGGGTTTGTCTCCCTGGTTTCCTATGTTGACAATGCAGTTCTGAAGAAAGACAAGTGTTTTCTTGAAGTATGCAGGGTAGGTCATGTTGAACACGAAGAAGGTGGAGAATGCTGAGATAATAGGCCTCATCCAGCGAGCGGCACGAGCAAACATCCACTCCTTCAACTGTCACAACACAGCGACACTGTCTTGAGAGGGCAGTTGTCCAACTCTTATCCTTCATTCGAATGGTTGGGTATGGACTCGTGGGAGTATTCTGCAGAAGAGGAAGAAAAACATTAGTATACAGTATGTTTAAGCAATATGTGCCAAGTGGATTTTCAACAGATTCCTCAAATTACCTTCTTTTTTTTGCTGCAAAACAAAACTGTCTATTCTGATAACCTGTAAACATGGCCCCTACTCCAAACAAAAAGCTTCTTGACCAATGACTGTTGTGGTAGTGTTTGATAAGCTGCTAAAGTTTGACATAATATTCAAGGGCAAAAGCAATCACCCCTGACAGTGACAGTACCTGTGAAGAAGAATTTCCCTAAGGGGACAATAAAGGTCTATCTATCTATATAAACACCAGACAAAACCCAAGATCACAGCAGCACTGTAAATTAACAGCAGTGTTTTCCCTACATTAGCTTAGCTGTGATGCTGAACCGCAGCTGAATTCAGCTCCATGCCAACAAAACACCGAGAATGAAACTTGTGGCCAAAGGCTATGCATTGCATCATGCATTTACCTCTCCAAGGATGATGAAATCTTCTATCTTCTCCTTGAAGATGGATGGCAAGAGGAGAAGTGCCCCCTTGAAGTCAATTCCTAGGTCATACAGATGCAAATTCACTTCATTAGATTTTGATAGCATGCAAATTCCCATTAACATGCTCTTGACATAGCACTATCGTACATCAATTATCTTTGGAAGAGAGAGCAAATGAATTGTCACAAAATTTACTATTTGTATGAGGTCAAATTAGCACCTGTAATGTCTTCAGCAAGTGCATTCTCTCTTGCCTCCATGTAGACCTTCTTCAGTGGCAAATCCTTGGTCATTTGAAGAATATTTTGAAGAACAGCAGTGAAGTTTTCGCTAAAGCGGCGACAGATGTTGTCTTGGCAGGGATGCATTAAATCAACCTCATCACACAACTGGAAATGAAAAGAGCAGAATAGACAAAAGAATGACATTTTACATTGAGGATTTAAACTTTTGACATGTTTAAAGACACAGACTGGAGATAAATGTAAAGTGCTTTAACCCTTGAACAAAAATTCTAAAGATAATGAACAGATTGAATAATCAGTTAGTACAGAAAATAATAATCAGATTTAGAGACAAAAAAATCATTAGCTGTTTCCCCAATCATCTTAACAATTCTTACCCCTGCAGATGTCCCCAGGAATGGATATCTCTTTAATAGGTCCACAGTACACATTCCTTCAGCTACCTCTCGACGTCTCCATGCAAAGGTTTTTGTCATGCGGTCTTTCACCAGTGCTGTGTCAGGATGTAGCTTCTTGTGCTGATCATTTAGCACCTTGATATGAGCATCAACGGAGGCTGCATCTTCCCCCACAAAGCACGAATCCTTTGTCAAAGCAGATATCAGTATTATCATAAGTAAAATCTGATAAGTTAATGTTACTCGAAATGCGGTAATTTGTACACCAAATGCTTTGAAAAAAATGCAAAAATGTTGAATAGGAATTGCAAGTTGAGCTGACTTTTGTTAAATCAACTGTGAAGTTCCTTTTTCTATGTTAATGTTATCTGTTAACATGTCTCTTTCAATTAATGTTAACTTTTAGCTTTACAGTGATAATAAGACTACATATGTTACCTTAGCTCTTAGAGGCTGAGGGTGTGAGGACTTACGAGAGAGGGCTTCAGTCTCTTCAGACAGGAGCTGCTGGATTCCTCTGTGGTCCGATGTTTCTGCGTGCGTCCAAACTTTTCTTTAACCCGGTTCACTTCTTCATTGCTGATTAGGGGAGCCCGTTCTGCTTTGAACTTTCTCTTGAGTTGGCTGTGCCAGGTGTCCTAGTTGTTTCAAATGTATATAAGTAGTTAATTATGGTTACTTTATATTAATATAATCTATAAAAGAAACAAAAAAGGAGAGGTACTCACATAACCATTTCCGTGTACATCTCTTAGGAAAGGATACTTCACAATCAGGGCTTTGATGACCTGGATGTAGTCTGAGTGGGTTGGGTACCTGTTTCAAACATAAGAAAAACAACCCACAGTACACTGATTACTCTTATCCTTTCCTGGGGGCTTTTCTGTTCTTCAATTCTTCTAATCATATTGTTATTACCGTAAATAGTATGTTATAGACCAATGTCAAATCAATGTAGCTAAAGTTGATTTTAATTTTTTAAAAATGGGCATGGACAAACAGCCACACCTCTCCCAAACTTCATTAATTAATTGACTGCAGTCCTGAATTATTAATTTACTCTTGAGCAAATTCGAAAATGAACACTTTGGATATCATAGTCCAGACAAGGTCTGGAGACACAGGATGTATGGTTTTACCACTATTGCCAGTTCAATTGAACCGTGTGTCACGCCAGACTCGAACGCTGGTCTCCAAATTGGGAGGGAGATGGGCTAAGCATTTGTTCTCTGCCTTTCGTACAACAGCAATATTAATATTAAAAAATTAATGTAATTATTCAGAACGGAACCCTTACATTGTGTACTGTGACAGCATTTCATAAAGAGTCCCAATTATTTTGTTTCGGTACTTCTGTTCTTTCTGGACTGGTTCTTTGAGATCCAAGCGACTCTGGACATCTTGTGGGAATTTTGGAATGGAAATAACTGCAGGCAGTCTACGGCAAGAAGGTATAGAACTGCAATACAGTAGGGAAACAGCATTAACTAGCCATTTTGCAAGCACTTAAATGCATATGCAAATTTAGACATTTATCACAACCTACCTCTGGTTTGCTTGGGACACTGGACCTTCAACTGTACCTTCAAATGGGTCGACCGGTTGTAAAGTGATGATGACTTCCTTGTAGCGGTTTGTGAAGTCTCTGAACTTCAGCTGCTTTTTGAAAGACTTGTCAAAAAGATATGCAACCATGGTCTCCGTGAGTCCACAGTCTACCGTCTCTCCATCTACATCGTTATCTGAAATATAAAGTACAGTATGAAATAAAAATAAAACCATTTTCAAATTTAGTTTTAAAGTGACATTATGGTCAATACATAATAATAATAATAATAATGGATTGGATTTATATAGCGCTTTTCTAGGCACCCAAAGCGCTTTACAATGCCACTATTCATTCACTCTCACATTCACACACTGGTGGAGGCAGCTACAGTTGTAGCCACAGCTTCCCTGGGGCAGACTGACAAAAGCGAGGCTGCCATATCGCGCCATCGGCCCCTCTGGCCAACACCAGTAGGCAAGTAGGGTAAAGTGTCTTGCCCAAGGACACAACGACCAGGACAGAGAGCCCGGGGATCGAACCGGCGACCTTCTGGTTACAGATGCGATTCCCAACCCCCTGAGCCACGATATTATAATAATAATAATAAGCTATCATTGTGAATCTGTCTATAGTCCCCAAAAGGAAGTTACAATTAATTCTCTTGATTAATTGTTAATATAAATTAACTGGTAATATAAAAATGTAAGTAAGTGTAAATGTCCTTGCGCATAGCTTACAGCTCTCATATTCGAAAATCCCACTAAGTAGGTGGAATGGTACAAATGTGTACCTTCCATTGTTTAAAATCCCTTTGAGCGGGAAACAAGTTAGATGCCATAAATTTTGCTTAGAAAACGATTTTGTTAATAGCTATATTTACATACTAGCATGTTTTGAGAAATTATTGATTTTTTTACATTGTTGTACACGGTTCGTCACTATTTATTGATAAAACACTCGAATACGGCGGGCAGACAGACGTTGAACATTCCACCAACAGTCTAAATAGTCCACATTTGTACCTTTCTTTGTTTAAAACTTAGCTAACTGCTAGCTTTCGCCCATGCTAAATCTAGCTCTTCGGACTTTTGCTAACTCTACTGTAAAATTACACGTTGTAATTTTTATAAAAACACAAAATCACACCCGACTTACCTCTAAATCTTTGCGCCTCGTCGTCTGACACATCAATGCCTTCTTCCATCAACTTTTTAAGGAGCTCCTCCGTGGATAACCCCCTGAGAGTCATTTTCATCGCGGAGGCAGAGCACTCATCGCTGCTGCCTTTTCGGCCTCTGGGATTAATGCGCGTTGCGAACTTGACACATGAAAATACAACATTGTGGTATTAATGCGCAGCTGTTTAGAAACCGTTATGCTGTCTTGGCGAACTATATTTGTAACTTACAAAATGTAGTCACCGTAACATAAAAATCTGCTTGACATTTTAACTTCCAAAGAGCCTCGGTTTAACTTGATGTTGCAAATTCCATAACCTGACAATTAATGAACAATTCTAGGATGTAGTAAAAGCAAAAAAGTAAATGGCCAAACATAACAGTAAAATGATTTCACGTTTTTGAAAGATTTAAAACATTAAAAATTATAACTGGAACTTAATAAAATGGAAATGGACCAGTTTTTTTTTTAACATCATTTGGTTGTGCCTGCATGTCATTGTGTGTGTGTGTTTTTTTTTAAATATAATTTAACATAACTTACACAAAGGTAGGTTACAGATATTCTTTGCATCATAGGATAATTTAAGTACAGAGGAGAGGACCAACAGATTTTATTATAACATGTAGCTTTTATGAGCACACTCACATCTCATATGAATTTTACAATTAACCAGGCCCATCCAGATTTTCCCATGCTGACCCATTACCACATTCTGCCACTGTCACTGCAGTACAGGTCAAAATGGTACAGATTTGTACTTTATTTCAAATTGAACCTTTAAAGGGGCATCATCGTGGACTACAGGAGGAATGCTGACCCACATCCACCCATCCACATTAAGGGGACGGCTGTGGAGCGTGTGAGCAGCTTCAAGTTCCTGGGAGTCCACATCTCTGAGGATCTCACCTGGACGACCAACTGCTCCAAGCTGGTCAAGAAGGCTCACCAGCGCCTCTTCTTCTTGAGGACTCTGAGGAAGAACCACCTGTCCTCAGACATCCTGGTGAACTTCTATCGCTGCACCATCGAGAGCATCCTGACCAACTGTATAACAGTCTGGTACGGGAACTGCTCTGCCTCGGACCGGAAGGCGTTGC